>NC_060145.1:270255413-275055413 GCF_021461385.2 Schistocerca piceifrons
AAAGCCGAACTGTACATTTGATTGCAAATCGTGTGATATAAAATGATCAAATAATCTTACATAAACAGCCTTTTCGATGACTTTTGCAAACACTGATGGCATAGAAATAGGTCTAAAATTATCTAAATTATCCCTTTCTCCCTTTTTATAAAGTGGCTTTACTACTGAGTACTTTAATCGCTCAGGAAACAGATCATTCCTAAAGGAAAAATTGCAAATATGGCTAAATACAGGACTAACATGTGCAGCACAGTACTTTAATATTCTGCTAGGCACTCCATCATAACCATGAGTCCTTAGTCTTCAGTGATTCAATTATTGACTCCATCTCTCTCTTGTCTGTATCACAGAGGAGTATTTCAGACGTCAATCTCGGTAAGGCATTTGCTAAGAAATTTATATGATTTCCTGTAGAAACTTAATTTTTATTTATTTCACCAGCAATGCTCAGAAAATGATTGTTAAATACTGATAAATCAGATATATGTACAGTAACAGAAATATTATTACTGTGAACTGACTTTATATCATCGACCTTCCTTCCTTCCTTCACAACTGACCATATGGCTTTAATTTTATCCTGTGAATTAGCTATTCTATTTGCATACCACATACTTTTTGCCTTGTTAATAACATTTTAAGCACCTTACAATACTGTTTGTAATGGGCTACTGTAGCTTGATTGTGACTACTTCTAACATTTTGATATAATTCCCGCTTTGTTCTACATGGTATCCTTATCCCACTAGTCAGCCAACCGGGCTGTCCATTACTGCTCTCAAAGAGCATGAGAAATGTGTTATGGAAAGCATTGTATTTAACAGCTATATTATCGGCACTATAAACATCTTGCCACTCTTGTTCCTTGACAAGTTTTAAAAAGCTCTCTATTGCTGTTGGATTAACTTTCCTACGTAGTTTGTAATTAAATATGACATTGGTTTGAGTACAAAAACCTTTTAGTGTTAAAATTTGTGCATCATGGTCTGAAAGGCCATTCACCCTTTCACTAACAGAATGCCCATCTAGTAATGAAGAATGAATAAAAATATTGTCTATGACTGTGCTACTGTTCCCCTGCACCCTAAGTGGAAAAACACAGTTTGCATCAGATCATATGAATTTTGGAGAGCTACCAACATCATTTTTCTTGCACAATTATATACAAAATTAAATTTGAAGTCACCACACATAACTACTTTCTGGTACTTTCTGCAAAGTGAATAAAGAACCCTCTCTAGCTTAAGCTGAGTCGGAGTTAGGGGACCTATAAACAACAGCGATTACAAGTTTAGTTTCACTAAATTGAACTAATGCTGCACAACTTTCAAATATCTGTTCAGTGCAGTGTTGTGATACGTCTATGGACTCAAATGATATACTGTTTTTTACGTACAGAGCCACTCCCCCACCCTGCAAGGAACTCCTTGAGAAACAGCCAGCTAATCTGTAGCCTGGTAAAGGAAGCCTCTGAATTATCAAATTATTTAAGTGGTACTCTTAAATACCAATAATTTCAGAGTTAACCTCTATTAGCAGTTCACTAACTTTCTCTCTAATACCTCTTATATTTTGATGAAATATGCTAATTTCTTCTCTACTTGGAAACATTACATTCTCTGGAGGTGAGCCCTTAGAGGCACTATCTTTAAGCAGGTATACCTATCAGCTGACTTCAGTCTAAAAAAGGTGCAGCTCTAACACCAACTACTACAGGAATTTTTCCATGAGTGACACCACTACCACCACCACCCACTACACTGTCACCTGTAGGCTTAGCCAGCATCCCCTTCCCATGCCTATTGATGTGCAGGCCATGCCTAGTGAAACCCCATCTACTGATAGACCCAACTGGCACCACTGAGATGTGATCCATGCCCTCCGCCATCAGTACCCTCCCAGCCCCACATTAACGCGCCTAACAGCCGCATTAAGGTGAGGCCGATCATGACGCTGAAACAGTTGCACGAAATGCACATTAGTGCCACCAGTTTGAGTAGCTATCTTAACCAAGTCACCACTGACATCATATTCCCCATCCCTATCGAGACTGTTCCCTGCTCCACCCACTATCACTACCTGATCCTCCTCCGTAAAATTCTTACATAACTCCCGTATGCTTTGTCACCTGAGCCAACCCTGCACTAGGCATCACAATGCTTGTGACCTGGTACTCACTCCCCAATACTTCCTGCAACTGCTGGCGCACATCTCTACTGTGGGAAATACGTAGCAGCAGAACCTTCTTTCTGCTAGATTTTGCAACTAACCTAGGCCTCCTAATTGCTGAGGACTGCTGCAAGTTACCTACATCTACGGCTACACTAGGCACCTCTCCACTCAGCTCTGACAGTTGGTTGCATCTATTGCATGTATGCAAAGTAAAACTGTCTGAATACCTCCTCTTCCTAGCTACCTTCTTGCCAACTGTCAGTTCCCATTCCCCACCACCCTTCACCCTCCTCAACCTATCTAGTTCCTCCTTTGCGCATTGTAACTGCACCAGAAGGGCACAGATCTTACACTCCTGCTCCTCTATTAACTTGTTTCCACTACAGATTCTACATCCCCAGGAGAGGATCTCCCTAAAATGACCACTGTCTTCCCCACTGCACCCCCCCCCCCTCCCCAATGAAAATACTTAGAACAAATCCCACACCGTAATCCACTACTCACAAACCTACGACAGAGCCCACACTTTTCACTCATGTTTTTTTTTTGTACCACCTGGCTGAGCTACAGCAATTGTTAAGCTTTATACCTGCTTTCTGCATTGCCTTCCAGGAAACGTGGTTCCCTGAAACATGGACCCCTGCCCTTCACAGCTACAGGGGATATTAAAAGAACCATAGCAAATATAACAGTGTCAGGTCGAGTTTGCATCTATGTCCTGAACTCGGTATGTAGTGAGTCAGTGCCCCTTCAAACCCCTCTCAAATCTGTGGCTGTCGGTATAAGGATGACACAGGAAATAACTGTCTGCAACATAATCTTCCCCCAGAAGGTGCAGTACCCCTGAATGCATTGGCTGCACTGATTCAAAAACTCCGTTTTAGGACGAGTCCAGTGACCAGCATCCTGGTGGAGGCCAGAGTCCCTCCATTGTAGGTTAGGCATGCATGATTGCTGGTCAGTTATGTTGCACACATTTGTAGTTCTCCTGCACATCTGAATCGCCATCTCCTTTTCCCAGCCAGGGCGGTTCATCTCCCACATCGGCGGCCCAGGTCAGGGCTTCCAATTGCAGTTCGTGTCTGATCCCTTCTTTCCTAACTGGAGTCCTTGCGTTAACCACCTATCCTTGAGGTCTATTCACGTACACCTCCATGGTGTACACCTAGGCCGCGGCTTTGCCTGGACCTTTCACATGGCTCTAAGGACTCAGTTAACCCCATAGCTCTATGCTGCCACTTCCTCTCGATACTTGACATGTGCCGAGGACACGAAGTGGTTTACACTGCCATCTCTATGGCTGATGTTCACATCGGCTTTACTTATGTACATGGAGGACATATTGAACATCATTCTTTGCCTGATGCGCCCCCCTCCCCCCCACCCCACCAGGGGGCTCAACGCTCTTAAGTGAGTATGTGCTTGGTGACCATGGGGCCCCAGTCTCACAGCACTGCTTTTTTCTGTGCTGTTTGTCCTCTCTTCTCCTGTCCTTTTTCCCTCTCTTGGGGAGATGTCTCGTGCCTCCATGGGCTCTTGAAGCTCATTTGTGTTGATTTTCTTATAGGAATATTCTCTCATGTGCTACCCGCTTCCCTGTGCTGCCCCCTTTTCCCTCCACTGTGGCATTTGAGGCCATTCTTTCTTTCTTCCTTTCCTTCTTATCTTTTCTCGTCCTCCCTGTGTGTGCCTGACGGCCAGCCACGTGTTTGATGTGTAGCAGAAGGCTGGGTAACGGATAATTCCCAGCCCCGGGTTGGCATGTAGGACCTGCACGTAGCCTCTGGTACAGGCCAGGCCCAGGGAGGGGTGATTGACTGAGCTGTTACCTTCCTCCTCTGCTGATTGGTCCCTCTGTCTGTCATTCGGGAGGTGTGACCTAAGCTGTGGAAAATCACCTAAGGCAGGGCACTCCCCTTTGGAGGGCCCCTGACTGGAAGGAGCATGCCATCGGAGATGCTGGCAGTCATGGGGACTTCTTCCCAGTGACTGATTTTTCCTTCTCTTTCTCAGTGTGTTTCACATAAAAGAAAGTAGACTGAGGCTCCTGTCTCAATGTCTCTTCCTGTTGTGCCTCGATATCTAGTAGTCTCACGTTTAGGCGAAAACCAGACTTTTGCTACTGTTAACCCCTTTGTTATACAGAAAGGTACGAATGGCATCACTGGCCCTGTGAAGTCATGCTCTCATCTCCGCAGTGGAACTCTGCTTTTGGAAATTGATAGTGCTCTCCAGGCCCAGAAACTGCTCGAGGCCCAAATCCTCCACAAATATCCTATAAAAGTGGATGCTCACAGTACACTTAACTCATCCTGCAGTGTTATCTACAACCAGCTGTTGGATGGTTTGATGGAGGATGAAATAACTAATTATCTATCAGATCAGCGCGTTACTGCTGTTTATAGAGTTATGAAGAAGGAAGCTGTCAATCTGGTGCCCACTCGCACATTGTTCGTGACGTTTGATCGGTTAACACTTCCTACCAAGATAAAGGCAGGCTATGAAGTCATCTCTGTGCGCCCTTTCATTCCCAATCCATTGAGATGTTTTAAATACCACCAGTTCAATCATACGAGCACATCATGTAAAAACACAGCCAAATGTGTCACTTGTTTCAGGGATGCACACGAGGGCGCCTGTCCACCTCCTTCCCCCTCTGCATCAATTGTAATGGAGACCATGCTGCTGCTTCTCATTCTTGTCCCATCTATCATGATGAGCAGGCTGTTCAGGAGATAAGGGAGAAGGAAACTGTTGGAAAGCTCTATATGTCCCTTCGTCTGGAAGCTACAGCGCTGTGTTAGCCTCTCCCCGTCCCACAAAAAACATGGCTACGCAAACTTGTGACTTACTTTTTAGTTTGAGGGTGGCAAAGACGCTTTGCCTTAAAGCTGACACTCCGTCTCCTGCTTCCCGGGCTGTAGGTTCTGCTACCTGCTCGTCGCCCTCACCGGTGAAGACGATTGCAATGCAGCCAGCGAACCGTCAATTCAAAAAGAATTATTCCCGGGAAGATTTCTTGCGTCCTTAGAGTTCGCAGCCGTCTGGCTCTTCTGCAAATCACCAAAAAATCAAAACAATCATCCAAAGGCAAACAGTCTTCCCCCTCTGAGACTAGTTGGTCCTTTTCAACTGACCAACATTGGGGAAGGTCTATTAATCCTGCTGAGTTGGTGGACAAAGATCCTCCACCTGTGGATTCCAGTGGCCATCCTCCCTCAATGGCTTGCCCTAAGCGGCCGTCGATTTGAGTGTTTCTTATTCATTCTCTGGTGTTCCTAAATTTTATGGGCCTTTTACAATGGAATATCTGTGGCCTTCAGTCTAACAGGGCAGACCTCCAGCTGCTCCTGGGATTGCAATGTCCATTTGTAGTCTGTCTCCAAGAAACCAAGCTACATCCTCATGACCATTTTGCTCTTTCCCATTTTACTTTGCTATGGATGGACCTTGCCCTTACAGTGGGGATTCCTGCTCATGGTGGGATCATGCTGCTTCTACGAGACGATGTTTCTCATCGTCCTATCCCCTTGCACACCCACCTGCAAGCAGTTGCTGCCCGTGTTTTCCTTCCTGAATTTATTTTTTCCCTAATCTTAATGTATTGTATGCTGATTCAGTGACATAACCAGCATATGCATTGCATTTTTTCATTTTAAATATGAAATTCACACCTGTGATAATTGTGCCCATACCTATTATGATTATGCAAAAATCTTAACAATGGTGCCATCACATGATTTTTCTTACATTGCATTTTTGGATCATAATTGACTATAAACATAACATAATTCCTGGTGTATTGTAATTTGACAGTGCCTTAGGGAGTGAAATCAGTTAATTGCTGGTTATGAAATAATGAACAATGAAATAGTGTTTATTTCAAATAAAAAAGTGTAGGTACCAATATGACACATAAACACAATCAAGCAGACTCGTAAAATTCATTAAAGGGAATAAAAATCAATAATAATCCATCAGCCAGCATTAGCAATAGTTTCACAGATAGTTAGAGATGAAAATAACTGAGCAAATTATCAGATGATAAAGTGACAAGTATTATGTTAGGTTAGTATCTATTCTCAGTTATTTCCCACTTGTCATGCATATTATATTTATAGAAAATCAAGTTAATCTGATAACTGTGCTTATTTCTATGATATTGAATGCCAATAAAATCATGTTGGCATTTCAGAGGTGAGAATATCAACTTCTGCAGTCACCTTTCTGGTTGGACACCTATAATGTTTGCTGCTAGTCGAAACCACGTGGTTGCTGTGAAACATTTGATTGTGAAGGGAGCAAACGTGTGCACCCATTCAACAGAAGATGGCAGAACAGCGTTTGCTTTAGCAGTTTCTGGAGGGAGCTGTGAGACAGTTGCAGCAATAGCTGATGAGACACTTAGGCAGGTAAGCATCTTGTTGACATAATAAACATGTGGGTATTAAATGAAAAGCCTTTAAAGTCAGTAGTGAACTAAGTGGATACAGTAACACATTGGATGAGTACTAGATCAGTAAAAGACTATTTAAATATGTGGGAACAAAGATTTAGCTTTCTGTAGCAGACTTATCACATGCTTTGTCCTTTCATTGTTCTTTAAACTGAAAACAAAATGTCAACTGCAAACAAAATGCTAATTTCCAAAACCAATATTCAGAGCCGACATAGGTTTCTTAGGTATTGCAAAGTACGCTGTTCAGTCACATTAATGTGACCACCTGTCAAAAGCCTGAATAACCAGCTTTTGCAGTGCAGACTGCTGAGAGACATCCATGAAGAGTCTTGGCAAAGTTTTGGAAAGTACTGATAGGGATGTGGTACCATGCTGACTCTTGTGCTATGGCCAGCTGTCCTAGGCTTTTTGGTGCTTATGGCCTGATAGAGGCACTCCCACTGATTCTTGATTTGGTTTATATTTGGGGTGTTTTGTGGCTTTGGGAGTATGGTAAGCTCATCCTAGTGTTCTTTGAACCACGTCCTTAGACTCCGTGCTTTGTGACCCATGGCATTGTCCTACAGATAGATACCATTGTGCCGTGGAAAAAAAACTGCTTGTAGGGGTGGACATGGTCCTCAAGGATAGAGGCATACTTGTGTTGATCCATTGTGCCTTCTATGATTGTATCACCCAGAGAATGTCATAAGAAAAACTTCAGACCGTAACGATCCCTCCTCCAGCTTAGATACTTCAGATGATTGTTGCAGGGTATTTACCATCAGATGTGTCATGCCATATGCACCAACAGCCATCTGTCCAATGGAGTGCAAAATGTGATTCATCTAAAAAGGCCACCTGTTACCACTTACTGGTCATCCAGCTGTGGTGTTAGTGTGCAAATTCCAGTCTTGATCACCGATGAACAGCAGTCAGCATGGGTGCATGAACTGGCTGCCTGCTACAGAACCCCATATGCAGTAACATATGCTAAATACACTCCTGGAAATGGAAAAAAGAACACATTGACACTGGTGTGTCAGACCCACCATACTTGCTCCGGACACTGCGAGAGGGCTGCACAAGCAATGATCACACGCACGGCACAGCGGACGCACCAGGAACCGCGGTGTTGGCCGTCGAATGGCGCTAGCTGCGCAGCATTTGTGCACCGCCGCCGTCAGTGTCAGCCAGTTTGCCGTGGCATACGGAGCTCCATCGCAGTCTTTAACACTGGTAGCATGCCGCGACAGCGTGGACGTGAACCGTATGTGCAGTTGACGGACTTTGAGCGAGGGCGTATAGTGGGCATGCGGGAGGCCGGGTGGACGTACCGCCGAATTGCTCAACACGTGGGGCGTGAGGTCTCCACAGTACATCGATGTTGTCGCCAGTGGTCGGCGGAAGGTGCACGTGCCCGTCGACCTGGGACCGGACCGCAGCGACGCACGGATGCACGTCAAGACCGTAGGATCCTACGCAGTGCCGTAGGGGACCGCACCGCCACTTCCCAGCAAATTAGGGACACTGTTGCTCCTGGGGTATCGGCGAGGACCGTTCGCAACCGTCTCCATGAAGCTGGGCTACGGTCCCGCACACCGTTAGGCCGTCTTCCGCTCACGCCCCAACATAGTGCAGCCCGGCTCCAGTGGTGTCGTGACAGGCGTGAATGGAGGGACGAATGGAGACGTGTCGTCTTCAGCGATGAGAGTCGCTTCTGCCTTGGTGCCAATGATGGTCGTGTGCGTGTTTGGCGCCGTGCAGGTGAGCGCCACAATCAGGACTGCATACGACCGAGGCACACAGGGCCAACACCCGGCATCATGGTGTGGGGAGCGATCTCCTACACTGGCCGTACACCACTGGTGATCGTCGAGGGGACACTGAATAGTGCACGGTACATCCAAACCGTCATCGAACCCATCGTTCTACCATTCCTAGACCGGCAAGGGAACTTGCTGTTCCAACAGGACAATGCACGTCCACATGTATCCCGTGCCACCCATCGTGCTCTAGAAGGTGTAAGTCACATACCCTGGCCAGCAAGATCTCCGGATCTGTCCCCCATTGAGCATGTTTGGGACTGGATGAAGCGTCGTCTCACGCGGTCTGCACGTCCAGCACGAACGCTGGTCCAACTGAGGCGCCAGGTGGAAATGGCATGGCAAGCCGTTCCACAGGACTACATCCAGCATCTCTACGATCGTCTCCATGGGAGAATAGCAGCCTGCATTGCTGCGAAAGGTGGATATACACTGTACTAGTGCCGACATTGTGCATGCTCTGTTGCCTGTGTCTATGTGCCTGTGGTTCTGTCAGTGTGATCATGTGATGTATCTGACCCCAGGAATGTGTCAATAAAGTTTCCCCTTCCTGGGACAATGAATTCACGGTGTTCTTATTTCAATTTCCAGGAGTGTAGTTATTGAGGAGATATTGTTGGCAGCCTTGTGGTTCATGTGGCCAGTCAGTTGCTAAAGATTTGCATGCCCATTTGACTGTACATATCTGTGCCACTGTCACTTGCCCTTGTCATGCGTGGCCCATGGTGCACCACAGCTGACTCAGTGCTGGTTTTGGATAGTGCTATTTTGCCATGCACAGTATACTTTAACTATGGGGGCATACAGACAGTTTATGAACTTCGCCATTTTGGAAATGCTTTCACCCTTGGCCTTGAAAGCCAATGATCATGCTCATTTGGAAATCATATAAATCACTCTATTCCCACATTATAATGATTTCACAGTCTTCCATGCCCCCCATCACACTTTATATACCCTCCAATGCTAGTGCTCCCACCTGCTGTCTGATAGCAGTTCCTGCACATTGCATCAACCATAGGTGTTGGTCACATTAATGTGACTAGACAGTGTATTGTTTTATGGAATTCAAATTTAGACACAGGAATATAAAGGAACAACTTATATTATGTATTAATGCAAGGCAAAGTGTACTGAATGGCAAATGCACAGTGAATCAACAAGAGGGCTATGGCCAAGGAACATCAAAAGAAGTGTGGCTGTGGTGCCATCAGTATCTTAGGTGGGGAGATTTTAAAAGTGAAAATAACATTTCAGTTTAAACACTCACACTGTCTGAGGTTTTTAAAATCTGTTTCTGACAATATTAAAGCTCGTGCACATCACCACAAACCTACCTTTGATCAATGCGTGGTTGAAATGTCCGCATACTGTTTTTAAACTTTAAACACATTCGATAATGATTGCTCCCTCTTCACACTTTTATCTCATGAAATGATATCCAGTAATAGTGTGTTTCAGTCTTTTACGAGATTCAGAATTTTTATGAGTCTTATCAAGCTCTGGTTATCCATATAGAGTGTGGTTGCTTGATTGCATTGATTTCCAAAATTCCTAAACAGATTTTGCAGCCATGTTAAGTCTTTTACAGCCATGCTGGATGCCATATATTTTGCTTGTGTGGTGCTCAAGGCCACCATTCTTTAATGCAGAGAGGACCATGTTAACAGTCCATTTGATGATGATAAAAAAAAAAAAAAACTGGAAGTCAGCCACCTTGTTGCAACATCCCCTACATAAACAGAATCACTATACTCCAACAGAACCATCACGTCTTCAGTCTTTTTGTACAGTAGATCAGAATACTGTGCCCCACATATACTTCAAAATGCATATGAGCACTTGACAATGACTATCATCATAACTGTTAAAAGTATTTTCTTGCTGCATTCTCTGTGAAAGCCACATCTGGTCACTAAAAGTTGTGAGAAATAAGTGAACCAACAGCTTCCTTGAATGGATATTTCTCTGCAATTGACACATTTTCATCTGCTGAGTACAGTTTCACATCTGTCTGTGCCAGAATGCATATAGGATTCGAATTTTCAAATTCCAAACATTTCAGGATTCACATTGCATATACTATAAACTGACTAAACCAGAGGTTGTACAGAGTTTCAGGGAGAGCATAAGGGAGCAACTGACAGGAATGGAGGAAAGAAATACAGTAGAAGAAGAATGGATAGCTTTGAGAGATGAAGTAGTGAAGGCAGCAGAGGATCAAGTAGGTAAGAAGACAAGGGCTAGTAGAAATTCTTGGGTAACAGAAGAAATATTGAATTTAATTGATGAAAGGAGAAAATATAAAAATGCAGTAAATGAAGCAGGGAAAAAGGAGTACAAACGTCTTAAAAATGAGATCGACAGGAAGTGCAAAATGGCTAAGCAGGGATGGCTAGAGGACAAATGTAAAGATGTAGAGACTTATCTGGCTACGGGTAAGATAGATACTGACTACAGGAAAATTAAAGAGACCTTTGGGGAAAAGAGAACCACTTGTATGAATATCAAGAGCTCAGATGGAAACCCAGTTCTAAGCAAAGAAGGGAAAGCAGAAAGGTGGAAGGAGTATATAGAGGGTCTATACAAGGGCAAAGTACTTGAGGACAACATTATGGAAATGGAAGAGGATGTAGATGAAGGTGAAATGGGACTGCGTGAAGAGTTTGACAGAGCACTGAAAGACATGAGTCGAAACAAGGCCCCGGGAGTAGATAACATTCCATTAGAACTACTGACGGCCTTGGGAGAGCCAGACCTGACAAAACTCTCCCACCTGGTGAACAAGACATATGAGACAGGTGAAATACCCTCAGACTTCAAGAAGAATATAATAATTCCAATCCCAAAGAAAGCAGATGTTGACAGATGTGAAAATTACCGAACTATCAGTTTAATAAGTCACAGTTGCAAAATACTAACGCGAATTCTTTACAGGCGAATGGAAAAACTAGCAGAAGCCGACCTTGGTGAAGATCAGTTTGGATTCCTTAGAAATATTGGAACATGTGAGGGAATACTGACCCTACAACTTATCTTAGAAGCTAGATTAAGGAAAGGCAAACCTACGTTTCTAGCATTTATACACTTAGAGAAAGCTTTTGACAATGTTGACTGGAATACTCTTTCAAATTCTAAAGGTGGCAGGGATAAAATACAAGGAGTGAAAGGCTATTTACAATTTGTACAGAAACCAGATGGCAGTTATAAGAGTCGAGGGGCATGAAAGGGAATTAGTGGTTGGGAAGGGAGTGACACAGGGTTGTAGCCTTTCCCTGATTGTTATTCAATCTGTATATTGAGCAAGCAGTGAAGGAAACAAAAGAAAAATTCGGGGTGGGTATTACAATCCATGGAGAAGAAATAAAAACTTTGAGGTTCGCTGATGACATTGTAATTCTGACAGAGACAGCAAAGGACTTGGAAGAGCAGTTGAATGGAATGGACAGTGTCTTGAAAGGAGGATATTAGATGAACATCAACAAAAGCAAAACAAGGATAATGGAATGTAGTCTAATTAAGTCGGGTGATGCTGAGGAAATTAGATTAGGAAATGAGACACTTAAAGTAGTAAAGGAGTTTTGCTATTTGGGGAGCAAAATAACTGATGATGGTTGAAGTAGAGACGATATAAAATGCCAACTGGCAATGGCAAGGAAAGTGTTTCTGAAGAAGTGAAATTTGTTAACATAGAGTATAGATTTAAGTGTCAGGAAATCGTTTCTGAAAGTATTTGTATTGAGTGTAGCCATGTATGGAAGTGAAACATGGACGATAACTAGTTTGGACAAGAAGAGAATAGAAGCTTTCAAAATGTGGTGCTACAGAAGAATGCTGAAGATTAGATGGGTAGATCATATAACTAATGAGGAGATATTGAATAGGATTGGGGAGAAGAGAAGTTTGTGGCACAACTTGACTAGAAGAAGGGATTGGTTGGTAGGACATGTTCTGAGGCATCAAGGGATCATCAATTTAGTATTGGAGGGAAGCGTGGAGGGTAAAAATCGTAGAGGGAGACAAAGAGATGAATACACTAAGCAGATTCAGAAGGATGTAGGTTGCAATAGGTACTGGGAGCTTGATAGAATCTTTGCTTTTTCCAGTCGATAGCTCGTTGTCTATAAACAAACCCACGAAGACCAAACAATTTCCAACATTCTCAGTGAGGATACATTTATCTATGGTGCTCTTTACGAAACTCAACCAGTTCAAGAATTTACAAAAGTTTGATTCCAACAATAGGAAGCCTGCTTTAAACTGAAACAGATTTTTAAAAATTTTTGTACGTATTAGTTCTCCTGCAGCACCACACCTTGCAGCAGCAACATATGAATTTCCTCATCCAGTGTTCCATATAAAAACGCAATTTTTACATCAAATAGCAACATTTCAAAATCTTCTTTGGCCAAAATGGCAAGCAAAATGTGTAGCGAGTTGTACCTCACTACTGGTGAGTATGTTTTATTGTAATCCAGGCCAGAGCATTGAGTAAAGCCTTGAGTAACAACTCGGACTTCATATTGTTGTCAGTTTCTGTTTGTGATGGTTGGGTTTTGAAAACCCACTTTGATTCTGTTGTCATTTGGGTTCTGTTTTGGCATGACCACCAAGGTTTTATTCAATTGAAGTGCTTAGATTTCCTCTTCAATTGCTTGTTTTCATTTTTGTCTTGACCCAGAATTGCCTCTTCATAATATTTTTGTGGAAGACAGTCTGCATATGTGATTCTTGAAGTTTTCCCGGTGTACTGAATATTCTGAGGTTTCATGATTGCAGCCAGATCATGTTGACTTCTTACCACAATATTTTGACTGGCAGCTGCCAGCCATCTTCAGTTGAGTGGCCCCACTGGTGTCAGCTAGTTCACGATATTGGCTTTATAACAAAAATTGGTGCGGAAACACATGCGCTTTGTTGACCACCACAGGAGTGACCTCTGCCGAAATCCGCTCCCTCTGCAAATACTGTTCCATCTGTGGTGCATGGGCACATTTGAAAATGTGAAACTACATGTCCACAAAATGCATGCTCATCTCACTAAAAACAAACATCAAGTGTCACCAGACTTGTCATTATGAATAAAATGTTTTCTCTCAGAAGATATTAAAGAAGTCACCAGGTCCCAAGCTTTGTCCAGTTGAAAGCTGCTGCCCCAGTTAATAAGATTTTGTGCTAGATGAATTTCCACAGGTTATTTAATTATTGAATCTCAAAGAGATTTAGCTGAGTCCAAGATTTTTGTGGCAGAATAATCCATAGTGTCCTATGGTAATGCAGTGCTCAGGTACAGCCTGCAAAAGGTGAGTGTGGTGATCATATTCAATACACCTTTCATATGTACTGAGTGTATAATCTGACCTATGTAAGCTTTGCCACACACGCAAGGAATTTTGTAAATTCTGGCCTTCTGCGAACCCAGATCATTGTTTACTGAACTGAGAAGTGCACTAGTCTTTGCCGGTGGCCGGCAATTCCGTGAACTTTGACTTGATGTTTCCTTATGATCCTACTGACTTTAAATGAAATGCTGCTGGTGTATGGAAGGAATGCCCTGGACTTGAACAGCTCCATATCTTCTTGATGTTGTGATTGGTTCCTCTTCAGCGCTGTACTAATCTGATGCAGTAACCATTATCTCTGAACACTTACTGTAGATGTTCTAGCTCCTTTGTAAGGCTGTATCCATCAGACCCAACATGAACCTGGTGCACCAGTGTTCTAAGGGCGCTGGTAGTTTGTGAATGGTGATGGCAGCTCAAAGTTTGTAGGTAAAGGTCTGTATGTGTGGGCTTATGGTAAAGAGAATGCCCTAAAGACCGATCCACTCTCCTAGTAACCAAGATGTCCAAAAATGGTAAGCAACCGACATTCTCTATTTCCATTGTAAACTGGATGTTCTTGTGGATTGCATTCAGATGTTAAAAGAAACATGACAGTTCTTCTTCACCATGGGGCCACATGAGAAAAGTGTCATCTACATATCGCCAGAAGACTCTTGGCCAAGTGAAGAGTCCTCTCCTCAGTCTTTCATAGAGAAGTTTGCTACCAGAGTGGAGAGAGCCAACAGCCTTGCTACAGTGGTAACACTGGTTCCCGTCAAATCATCGAAGTTGGGAGCTGTCGGGTTGGGCTAGCACTTGGATGAGTGACAATCCAGTCTACCGAGCACTGTTCGCTGTTGGCAAGTGAGGTGCACTCAGCCCTTGTGAGGTAAACTGAGGAGCTACTTGATTGAGAAGTAGTGGCTCTGGGCTTATAAATTGACATACAGCTGGGAGAGTGGTGTGCTGACTGTGTGCTCCACCATATCCACATTGTGACATCTGTGGATTGAGGATGACATGGTGGCTAGCTGGTACCATTGGGCCTTCATGGTCTGTTCGGGTGGAGTTTAGAAGCAGAAGGGATAGAGGACTGTCCATGGTAACACCGTCAATCTGCTCAAAACATATGTTGTTCAATTAAAAGTAAGTTGAGGAAAGGACAGGACGAAAAAGTGCTATAATATCAACCATGAAATTATTGCTGATGAGTGACAGTCCATGAGACAAACCTTAGTGAAAAGTGAGATCATATTGCTGTGAATTGGATGCCATATTGAAACAGCTGTTTCATCTGCATATGGAGATTGCATCTTGTCTGTATTACTTTCCTGGGTATAAGTCGACAGCGTGACATGGGCGAAGTTGACTGGTTCCATAAGGATCCACTTTGACACAGGTTTCGAAGTTCGCCCATCTGTCAGCAACATTATGACAAGAAGATACTTTTTGACACTCCATGGTCAATTTAACAGGTAAGGCTTTGGACAATGTAATACTCAGTGCTTGGGAAAGGCTTGAACTTCACCCCTACATTAAGAACCCTGTCTCTGATTTTATTAGTGCTGTTGAGGAAGCAGTTAAGTGTCTGCCTAGTGATGCTGCAGAAGAAATAAGATGTAAAACATGCCATCCACTCACAGAAGCTCCACTTCAGGGCAACATTTCTGCTATGGAAAGGGCAACACTACAAAAGCTACCAGAAGATTCTGAAACATGGTTTTATCAGCTGATAAGGAAAACACAACGGTGCTGTTGCCACGTGAGGTTTATGGAAAGATTTATAACTTGCTGAGCAGACCAGTGTATTGGAAGACTGACAAAAACCCCACAGGGAAAGTGGAAAGGAAAACCATCAGCACTGCTGAATCCTTCTATTTCACAAGAAGTGGCCAAAAGAGTAAAATGCCATAGTTCTGTGCCACCCTGGTTATATGGTATTATGAAGGTTTATAAAAAAAGAGGTTCTGTTACGGCTGATTGCCAGTAATATCAACACCCCCCCCCACCCCACCCCTATGATTGGGCTATACACCTTGTCTCTCTATTGAGACCTTTTGTGGGGAACCACATGCATCATGTTCACAGCTCTGTTGACTCTTTGAGTAGACTGAAGTCACATTAACTGACTTGCTAATGAGCTTCGATGTAATTTCACTTTTCCCTATGATGACTCTTGTGGACTCTTTAACTCATCAGCAATAGGTTCATGGCCCATATAGCAGCACTTTCCATCATATCCTTTCTTCAACCTAATTTTTATTTAACAATGAATATTTTGAGCAGATTGATGGTGTTGCCATGGGCAGTCCTCTCCCCCCTCTGGTAGCACACTTTTTTATGGAAGAGAGGACTCTTGATTTGGCAGTACTTAAACAAAGTGTCTTCTGGCGATATGTAGATGACACTTTTGTCCTGTGGCTCCATGGTGAATAACTGTCACATTTCTTGGAATCCAAAAGAACATCTAGTTTACAATGGAAATAAAGAATGATGGTTGCTTACCATTTTTGGACATATTGGTTACTAGGAGTGTGGACGGGTCATTAGGACATTCTCTTTACCGTAAGCCCACACATATGGACTTTTACCCGCAAGCTTTGAGCTGCCATCACCCTTCACAATCAAGTGGCATCCTTATTTCTGATAGATACAGCCTTACAAAGGAGTCAGAACATTTACAGTTGGTGTTCAAAGATAATGGTTACTCTCTGCATCAGATTAGTACAGTGCTAAAGAGGAAGAAACTTGACCAGCCATAACATCGAGAAGATAGAGCTGTTCAGTTCCAGGGCATTCCTTCCATATGTCAACAGCCTTTCATCTAAAGTTGGCAGCATCTTAAAGAAAGGTGAGTTAAAGTAATCTTCCGACCACTGGCGAAGACTAGTGCACTTCTCAGTTCTGCAAAAGATGATCTGGGTCAGCAGAAGGCTGAAATTTAAAAAATTACTTGCCTGTGTGGCAGGTGAACATGAGCGCCACACTCACCTTTTGCAGCCCAATTTGTTGGCTGTAGCTGAGCACTGTATTACCACAGAACACTCTATGGATTATTCTGCCGTAAAAATCTTGGCCCTGGCTAAATCCTTATGGGGTTCAGTAATTAAAGAACCTGTGGAAATTTGTCTAGCACAAGTTGGGACTGTGGCTTTCAGGCTTGGCACCCAGTGATCTGTTCAATACATTCAGAGAGAGAACATTTTAGTTGTAATGACATGTCTGTTGACATCTGACTTTGTTTTTGGCAACAAGTGCACGCGTTCTGACAGATGGCAGACATGTAGTTTCACCTTTATGCATGCACCTGCATGCCATGGGTGGAACAGTATTTGTGGAGGGAGTGGACTTCAATAGAGATCGCCCCTCTGATGCCCACCAACACACGTGTGTTTCTGTGCCAATTTTTGTTATAAAGCTGACACCATGAACCAGCAGACTCCAATGGTGGACACTCACCTGAAGATGGCCGGACAGCTGCCAGCCAACATATTGTGGCAAGAAGTCAACATGATCTGGCTGAAATCCCAAAACCTCATAGAGCAGTCTACATAGTTTGCATCACACTGTCTTGGCATCGAATCTGGCTCCTCATTCAATGAAATAGCTCTTCATTGACTTGTTAAAATATTTTGTCCGTCAATTGATCCCCAGTGTCTTCAGTTTTGCACAAACTATTAGACATCATCTTCATGAATTTCTTGAAACAATTAAAAACATTGAATTTATTTCTCAAGAAATAGAGAGGACAAAAACCAGATGTATCCTCGGCGAACATTATAAAATTCTTTGAACCATCAAGTGATTCAACCTTCATTGGTCCACATACTTTGTTCTGTATTAAATCACCACTTTCTGAATTTTTCACTTCAGTTTTCTTATCAAAAGGTAAATGGTGAGACTTTCCATATTGAGATACTTTACAAAAAGGTGCCACAACAAACATGTATATTCCCTTGATAAGACCTCTTTTGATCAAATTCACAATCAATGTGCACAATAGAAAATCCAGGATGGAATGTAACGTTTTGAAAAGGAAAGTTGTTACTCACCATATAGCAAAGATGGCGAGTTGGCAGGTAGGCACGACAAAAGGCAACTGAAACCATACAGTGAGCAGCAGCATCAGTGCATGATTGGAGTGGCAACTTGGAGGAGGCTGGGGTGGGGAGGGGGGGGGGGGGATATAGTACGGTGGGGGTGGCGAACAGCGAAGTGCTGCAGGTTAGATGGAGGGCTGGGGGAGGTGGGGAGGGGTGGGGGGAGCAGCTGAAAAGGAGAGAAGTAAATAGACTGAATGTGATGGTGGAATGACAGCTGTGTAGTGCTGGAATGGGAACAGGGAAGGTACTGGATGGGTGAAGACAGTGACTAATGAAGATTGAGGCCAGGAGGGTTACAGGAATGTAGGCTGTATTGCAGGAAAAGTTCCCATATGTGTAGCTCAGAAAAGTTGGTGTTAGTGGGAAGGATTCATATGGCACAAGCTGTGAAGCAGTCATTGAAATGAAGGCTGTCATTCTTAGCAGTGTGTTCAGCAAACAGGGTGTTCACTTGCTGCTTGGCCACAGTTTCAGTGGCCATTCATGCAGACAGACAGCTTGTTGGCTGTCATATCCACATAGAACACAGCACAGTGGTTATAGCTTAACTTGTAGATCACATGACTGGTTTCACAGGTAGCCCTGCCTTTAATGGGATAGGTGGTGATCATGATCAGTCTGGAGTAGGTGGTGGTGGTGGTGGTGGTGGTGGTGGTGGTGGTGGTGGGAGGCTGTATGGGACAGGTCCTGCATCTGGGTCTAGGTAAGGGGTTGGGAGCAGGCGTTGTGTAAGGATGGTTGAGTAAATTGTGTAGGTTCGGTGGACAGCAGAATATCACTGTGGGAGGGGTGGGAAGGATAATGGGCAGGACATTACTTATTTCAGGGCACGACGAAAGGTAGTCAAAACCCTGGTGGAGAATGTAATTCAGTTGCTCCATTCCTGGTTGGTACTGAGTAATGAGGAGAATGTGCCTCTGTGGCCAGACTGCAGAACTTAGGGAGGTGGTCGGAGACTGGAAAGATAAAGCATGGGAGATTTGTTTTTGTACAAGGTTGGGAGGTTAGTTATTGTCTGTGATGGCTTCAGTGAGATATTTGGTATATTTCTAGAGGGACTGTCACTGCAGATGTGAGTACCATGGGTGGCTGGGCTGTAAGGAAGACACTTCTTGGTATGGAATGGGTGGCAGCTGTCAAAGTGGAGGTACTGCTGGTGGTTTGTAGGTTTGATATGGATGGAGGTTCTGATGTAGCCATTTTTGAGTTGGAGGCCAGTGTCTAGGCACATGACTCGTTGGGTTGAGTAGGACCAGGTGAAGCAAATGGGGGAGAAGCTGTTGAGGTTCTGGAAATCCAGACTGCAAAGATGTCATCAATGTATGTGAACCAGGTGAGGGGTTGAATTAGCACCTCCACTATATGATGAGTAGCAACTTTCCTTTTCATAATATTGTCACAACCAATTTGACATTTATATGACCCAATCTTTTGTGTCAAGTTTTGAGGCACTTTAGTGTTAACAAATTCCCCTCACATTGGGAGTTCGATAAACAAAAACATTCTACAAATCTTGTTTTCTTGCTTTATTCTTAGTTGACAACACATCCATCATGAGAAATGTTTACAAACTTATCTACAAAGGTTGTCTCAAAACCTTTTGTCATGCAAATACTAACAAAACAAATTCTTCCTTCAGAATGAGATTTTCACTCTGCAGCGGAGTGTGTGCTGATATGAAACTTCCTGGCAGATTAAAACTGTGTGCCCGACTGAGACTCGAACTCGGGACCTTTGGCTTTTGTGGGCAAGTGCTCTACCATTTGAGCTACCGAAGCGCGACTCACGCCCGGTACTCACAGCTTTACTTCTGCCAGTATCTTCTCTCCTACCTTCCAAACTCTACAGAAGTTTCATATCAGCGCACACTCCCCTGCAGAGTGAAAAATCTCATTCTGGAAACATCCCCCAGGCTGTGGCTAAGCCATGTCTCTGCAGTATCCTTTCTTTCAGGAGTGCTAGTTCTGCGAGGTTCGCAGGAGAGCTTCTGTAAAGTTTGGAAGGTAGGAGACGAGATACTGGCAGAAGTAAAGCTGTGAGTACTGGGCATGAGTCGTGCTTCAGTAGCTCAGATGGTAGAGCACTTGCCCGCGAAAGGCAAAGGTCCTGAGTTCGAGTCTCGGTCGGGCACACTGTTTTAATCTGCCAGGAAATTTCAAATTCTTCCTTACTTTTGTGATGTACAGTACGTGATAAATTCATCCGTCTTTGCAATGCTCATTTACAATTTTCTTTATTTTAATTGATCTTATCCCTTAACTTTGCATTTTGCATTACCTCCAAGTGAAATTTCAATGTGTTGACATCACAGATTTGACTGAACAATTCCCATGGAAAAAGTGGTGTGCTGCAATGCCCTGTGATCCAGACGTCTCTTGTATCAGCATTTGGCATACTCTCACATATCACTTTATTATGTGGGACTTTCTCATGTCACACTCAGTTAGTAACAATGAATGCATTTATGTTACCTCTATTTTGCAACCAAAATAGAGATAACACAAATGGATTCATTGTTATTGATTACATTCTTCTCAGAAGGGCAATGTCTTGACAGATTGGCTTCCTTCCTTCAGGTCCAGCAAGTAAATTTCCTTTTGAATTCACATGATTCAGGTTCTACTTTCTTGCATCTGTATGCTCTTTCTTCGAGACTTGAGATGGTCACTTCCAGGACAGTGGACACCATCTTCAAGTAATTCAGTTGGTTTTTCTTCTGAGAGGAGCCAATCCTGGCGTTTTAGAACCATTTGTTGATTGCTGGACACAGTGTTCCAGGCCATTACTAGGCTGTGTAACTTCATCAGAGGGCTTATGAGGATCTTGGCCATGATTGCTACATCTGACATGGCTCCTCCCATGCCCATGAGCTGAATCACAATGTTAATGATTTTTATGATATGCTGTGACACTAAAACATTCACATTCATTCAATATTCATTCAATATTCATGGGAATTTTTGATGAGAGTGCATTTGTTCATGTTGGATATTTGTTCATGAGTCATGCGTGCATGTTATCAAAAATAAGAGTTGTGATTACTCGGCCCCAGTTGAAATGCAACATGTGACACAAGTATTGCCTTAACCCAGTTTTCTAGCAGACATTTTCAAATCGTTAGGTTTTGCTCTCTGGATGTCCACCACATTTTGAATGCTGTAGGTGTTGAACAAAGCCTGAATTTGAAGTTTACATAGCTGGAAATTAAATCTGTCAAATTTCGTGGTGTTTCTTGAGATCCCTTTGTCTGACATTGCACAAAAAATGGCACATGAGGCAATCAAATTGCATATCAAACAAAACTCGTAATGAATATTTTTTCAAATAAATTGCACCCATGGCCTATAAATGTTTATGGAATTCAAATTCTGGCATGGGAATATGTAGGAACAACTTTTATTAAGTTGTAATACAAAGCAAAGTGTATTGAACGATTGACAGACCATGAATAAACAAAGGAGTGCTACACAAAAAAAAAAAAAAAAAACAATACAACTTTGGTGCCATCAGTATCTTAGGTGGGGAGATTTTAAATGCAAAAATAACATTTCAATTTCAACATAAGAATTCACACTTGTTATAATGTCAAGTTGAACACATATATTTCAAAATGACACAACACATATGTCACTGAGCAAGTGGACAAAGCAAGACATGTGAACACGGTAACATTCGAATGAGCACTGAGTCCAAGTCTAGCGGCCGCTGGCTGGCTGGCCACTTAGGTGGTGCGGCTGCTGCATGGCTGGCCGACAGCGCCGCATGTGGAGGACGCGCGTAATTGCGCGGCGGCACTTTGAATGATCGGCAAGTCACAACACTTTTCCCCCCCCTTTGAAATTTTTGCACTGGTCTTGATGGAGGTGGCCTGTAGATTGCTAATGTCCATAGGTGTTGTTTGACTGGCTGTAAAGTCACGAGGAGGCAGCTTCCCGTACGGACGGAAGTGTCCCCGATGATAACGGGTCGATATGACAGGAGACGTAGGGGTCGATTCTGCTGGGGCCCCGTGCACCAATCTGCCTGTTGCGGTAAGCCCAGTTGATATAACAGGAGACATGGGCGATGCGTTGGTGTCCGTAGGAGAAGGAGGCGAGAAGATTGGCTCCGACAGATGATGGTCATCCGGTTCCTGCATGGGCACGTCTCCTGGTGGCGTCCGTTCTTGTACTGGCACCGAGATGACGGTGAGAGGGCTGCGTTGTGAGTAAGAAGAGCTGCCAAGATCCCGAGCATCAGGTAGAGCCGAAGGTGGTGTAGCAGCATTCGCAACAGGTGTTGCCAGCACCCGAGGACAAAGCTGGTCCGAATGACACACTGCAACACCCGTGTCAGTCTGGATTTCATACAGGCATCAGCCACGGTGTCATAAGATGCAGCCCGGACTCCATTTTGGCCACCTGCCATATCCCCGTACCCAGACAAGGTCGTCGGCGGTGAACTGGCCAAGCGAAGGCACCCGCGGCCGTGAGGTGGAAGGCCACAGAAGATGAAGTAGCGCGCGGGGCTGTTGGACATGTAAGAGATCAGTCGGGCTGTGGTTGCCCATGGGGGTGAAACGGTAAGAAGCCAGAAATTGGAGAAGTGCATCATCATCATCATCAGCAGCAGAAGAAGTCAGGAGTTTCTGCATCTGAGCCTTAAATGTGCAGACCAGTCGTTCAGCCTCACCGTTTGATTGTGGACGGAACGGAGGGGCCGTGACATGCATAACGCCATGACGAGCACAAAAATCCGCAAAATGGGAAGAGGCAAATTGTGGTCCATTGTCAGTAACAAGAGTAGATGGAAGGCCTTCCAAAGAAAAAATGCGGGCGAGAGCGCTTGTGGTTGCTGCGGTGGTAGGCGACGTGCAACGGACAATAAAAGGAAAGTTAGAGTAGGCATCAATAATGAGAAGCCAATAAGTACCTAAAAAAGGTCCCGCAAAGTCGGCATGAATGCGCTCCCAGTGTGTCTGAGGCAAAGGCCACAGTGACAAAGATGACTTCAGGGCGGCGGCCTGTGACAAAGGGCCGCAGGCAGTGACCATGTGTGCTATTTCAGAGTCGATGCCAGGCCAGTACACATGACAGCGCGCCAGAGATTTTGTGCGAGACACACCCCAATGCCCTTGGTGAAGGAGGCGCAAGACCGAAGCATGCAAAGACGCAGGTACCACAACATGCGGTGAAGCATTGTCGGTGGAAAGGAGGATAACACCATCCCTAGCCGTGAGGCGGTAGCGCAAAGTGTAGTAGTTCCGCAACAGATCAGAAGTCTTAGCGGACGGACGATCTGGCCAACCCTTCTGAATACAGCGTAAAACTCGGGAGAGGGTAGGATCAGAACCCGTAGCAGCCGCCAGCCGGTCCCTGGTGATGGGGAATCCGTCCACAACCCACTGCTCGGCAACATCCAGGTGGAAACACAAAAGTTCACCCCTAACTAATGCTAGATCAGGACCCATGGGAAGGCGAGACAGTGCATCAGTATTCGCATGTTGAGCCGTCAGCCAGAAATGAATCTCATAATTGAAACGAGACAAGTAAAGAGCCCAACGCTGGAGGCGGTGTGCAGCCTTGTCGGGAAGTGACGTTGATGGACGAAACAAGGAAACAAGTGGTTTGTGATCCGTAACAAGATGAAATTTGGATCCATAGAGAAAAACACCAAACTTATGAAGAGCATAAATAATGGCCAAAGCTTCTTTTTCAATTTGAGAATACTTTTGTTGGGCATCCATGAGCGTTTTGGAGGCATAAACAATGTGTTGTTCAGAGCCGTCAGAAAAATGGTGCGCAAGGACTGCACCGACCCCGTATTGAGAGGCGTCCATGGCAAGAACAAGATGTTGGCCAGGTCGATAAGTAGCCAGGCACGGGGTCTGTTTCAGCATCGTCTTCAGTTTCTGGAAAGCCGTATCGCGTGACGCGGACCAGTGGAAAAAGCATGTTTTTATGCAACAGGCGATGCAACGGCTGAGCCACCGAAGCAGCAGACGGTAAAAACTTGTGATAGTATGCTATTTTCTCCAAGAAGGCCTGCAGTTCATTAACAGATGTAGGGCAAGGAAGGTCATCGATCGCAGCGACAGTTTGCTGAAGTGGACGAATACCATCCCGAGAGAGTTGAAACCCCAAGTACGTGATAGGTGCCTGAAAAAATTGTGATTTCTGAAGATTACATCTAAGACTGGCAGTCTGTAAGACATGAAAAAGTGTGTGGAGGTTCTGAAGATGTTCTTCAGTGGTGCAGCCAGCGACAACAATGTCGTCCCTGTAATTTATACACCCAGGGTCAGGGAGCATTAATTGTTCCAAGAATTGCCGAAAGAGAGCAGGGGTGCTGGCAACCCCAAATGGCAATCGTTGGTATTGATAGAGGCCAAAAGGCATGTTAAGGACCAGAAACTGCCGGGAAGCAGTGTCAAGAGGAAGTTGATGATAAGCTTCTGACAGGTCAATTTTAGAAAAATACTGGCCTCCCACAAGTTTAGTGAACAATTCTTCAGGTTGAGGCATAGGGTAAGTGTCGATGAGGCATTGCGCATTTACAGTGGCTTTAAAATTGCCACAGAGACGAATATCACCATTTGGCTTAGCAACGACGACGACAGGAGAGGACCACTCACTGGAAGTGACAGAAAGCAAGACCCCTGAAGTAGTGAGACGATCCAGCTCCCATTTGAGCCGATCACGAAGGGCCACAGGAATGGGCCGAGCCCGAAAAAACTTAGGCCGAGCAGTGGGTTTGAGCATGATATGAGCTTCAAAGTCGTTTGCACGGCCTAACCCAGTAGAAAAAGGGACGAAAATGTCATTGACAAGGAATCCAATTGAGCATAAGGAATAGCATCAGAGACGATATTGACAGTCGTCTATGGAGAACCCAAAAGCGTGAAAGGCATCGAAACCAAAAAGATTCTCTGCGTTACTCTGGTCGGCCACAAATATGGGAACAGTGCGAATGATGGATTTGTAAGATACCTCAGCATCAAATTGTCCCAAGAGAAACATCTTCTGTTTATTGTACATCCGTAATTGCCGAGTGACAGGTGATAGGAGTGGAGAACCCAACTGAAGATACGTCTGAGAATTAATTATAGTGGCAGCAGAACCAGTATCCACCTGCATGCGAACATCCTGACCAAGGATTTGGACAGTGAGGGATAACTTCCCTGAAAGGGAAGAAGTGCAATTGACAGACAACACAGAAGCAGAATCGGCATCACGGTCATGAACATCATGTATGCGATCGGATTTGCAAACGGCAGACACATGACCCTTCTCTTTGCAATTGTGACACACGGCCAAACTTTGGGGACAATCCTCCCGTGAATGCTTCGTAAAACACCGTGGACATGAAGAAGTTGTCGGGGGTTTTGCTGCAGTTTCTTTGGGGGTTGTTTACGGTTAGGCCGAGGCTGCACGTGGGAGCGTACTGCGGCCACGTTGGCCGGCAGGGACACACCGCATGCACCTTCAACAGCGCACAGAGGTTGTATTTGTCCGACATCACCCCATGCCTCTATTTGCACCCCATCGGCATAAGAAATTTCAAAAGACTGTACGATGGATAGGACTTCATCTAGAGCCGGATTTGCCAACTGAAGGGCACATTGCCTCACTTCTTTGTCGGGCGCCGATCGGATAATAGCATCCCGTACCATGGAATTGGCATAGGGTTCTTTGTGAACGTCAGTAACAAATTGACACTTTCGACTGAGGCCGTGAAGTTCAGCAGCCCAAGTGCGATAGGACTGATGTGGTTGTTTTTAACAACGATAAAAGGCAACACAAGAGGCTACCACATGCGTTTGCTTTTGAAAATAGACAGACAGAAGTGAGCACATTTCAGCAAAGGACAAAGATGCAGGATCTTTCAAAGGAGCCAATTGTGACAACAACCGATACATTTGAGGTGAAATCCATGAAAGGAACAGAGACTTACAGGTTCATTCGTCCATGACATGAAATGCCAGGAAGCCCTGTCAAAGACGTTTTTCGTAATCAGAGCAGTCTTCCGCCGTCTCCTCGTAAGGAGGAAAAAGAGGTATAGACAACGACAAGAAACGCCCTGCATTTGATGCTGCGACGAAATCGTGAATGGCCGATGGTAGAAGCGTTTGCTGTTCAATGAGACCTTGCAATAGTTGCTCAACAGTAGCCATGGAAACCTGTGGGTCAATGATGAAAAGGAAAAATCCACTACCTCATCGCCAATTGTTATAACATCAAGTTGAACACACATATTTCAAAATGTCACAACACATATGTCACTGAGCAAGTGGACAAGGCAAGACATGTGAACACGGTAACATTTGAATGAGCACCGAGTCCAATTCTAGTGGCCATTGGCTGGCTGGGCACTTAGGTGGCATGGCTGCTGCATGGCTGGCAGACAGCATCGCATGTAGAGGACGCGCGTAATTGCGCGGCGGCACTCTGAATGATTGGCGAGTCACAACAACACTACTTTGATTACATTCTTTCGGTGAGTTATTGTTAATTTGTTTGCAAAGTGTTGTTGACTGGATGATGAAAGCTGTGTTGATTGTAACTGAAGCAGAATAGTTGTTGAATGAATGTATATAAAAAGTGTTTACACTGTTTGGAGCTAAAAAAATATTTACAGTTAATTTGCTAAACACAGTTATCACGGACAACACTCTACACTAGGTCTTAAAGCTCATCCATGAACATGACAGTTGCTACATTTTGAATTAGTAATGTCACTCAAATTGTGGATTCAACAACTCTGTATAAATTTTCCCTTCCTGGAAAGTACTAACAAATGTGTACTTACAAACGAGTTAGTGTTAAATCTGGTTATTCTTTTTGGGATTGGTGAGACTAATATTTTTGGTGATGCCTAGAAAATATTTAATCACCAGCATACAATATAAGGATGTCATAGGACTGATATAAGCTTTGTATGCAGGATAAGTAACTTGTGCAACATGTTCTGTTAACTTCTTTGTCTACGTGACTACTCAGCAGTTCATACTTAAGTGCCTGGAGAAGGTTCCTCAAACTGCCTTCAGACTTTTTCTCTAATGGTCTACTTTCAAAAATTGTGCAGCAAAAATGAACCCTTAAATCTTTCCATGCAAGCTCTGATTCCTCTTATGATGATCATTTCTCCTTATACAGGTGGGCATCAACAAAACATTTTCATGTTGAGAGGAGGAAGTTGGTGGCCAAAGTTTTGTGAAAAGATTTCGCTGCAACAAACAGTGCCTTTGTTTTAATGATTGCCACCAGAACTCTCATATTGTATCCATGACACTCCTCTCCCATTTTGCAATGATACAAAATGAGCTACCCTTTTTGAACTTTACTGATGTTCATCAATCCTATCAGGTAAATATGCCACAATGTGCAGTGATACACCAGAAGAGGTGCAAGCACTCTCTTTAATATATTTTTTGCATGTTCTCCCAATAAAATATGATCTTTGGTTTCCCTCCCCCACAACGTTTTCAATGTGATCGTTCCAATTTAAGTTGTTCCTAATTGTAATCTCCAGGTAGTTGGCTGAGTTGGCACCCTTTAGATTTTTTTGATTTATTGTATAACCAAAATTTAATGGATTTCTTCTAGTACTGATGCGGATGACCTCGCACATTTCATTATTTAGTCAATTGCCCCTTTTTGCTCCATACAGATATCTTGTCTAAGTAATTGTGCAGTTGGTTTTGATCTTCTGATGACTTTCTCAGTTGGTAAATGATAGCATTATCTCAAAACAATTTGACAGGGATCCACAAATTGTCACACAAATTCTTTATATGTACAGAAAGACTTTCCATTGATTACTATGAACTGTAACCTTTCTGACAGGAAGTTATGAATCCGGTCACACAGCTAAGATGATACTCGATGAACATACAATTTGGTTAGAGGCCACTTGTGAGGAACAATGTCAAAGCCTTCTGGATGCATAGAAATATGGAATCAATTTGAGATTCACCCCCCCCCCCCCCCCCCCCCACCACCACCACCCCATCAGTAGCACTGATTACTTCATGACAAGAGTTAGATGAGTTTCACAAGAATATTTTCTGAGTCTATATGGACTCTTTGTCAGTAGTGTTTAGAGTAATTCATAGTTTTGGAACAGGCATGTTCCAAAATCCCATTACAAATAAATGTCAGTGATTTGGGTATGTAATTCAGTGGATTACTCCTATCTCCTTTTCTGAGTATTGGTGTGACCCAAGGCACTTTGGTGTATTCTGGTACAGATTTTTCATTGAGCGAGTGGCTGTAACTATTGCTGAGATTGGAGCTATTGGATTAGCAGTCTCTGAACAAAGCCTAAATGGTATATAGTATGGAAAGAAGACTTGCCTTTTATTAACTACTTCAGGAGTTGAAATTATGAGATCAAAATTCTGGTACTTAGTATACCTTCTTGTGTGGTACTACATTATACTGTATGAATAATCTCTATGATGTTTGGCTGTGATTGCGCTTATGAAAAACTGCCACTATTTTGTTTTTCACAAATACAAGGAATAAAGTAATTTTGTAGTGGACTGTATGCTTTCTGTTCAGCTGAAGGTGGAGTTCATATAATGCTATTGTGCCGTAGAGTGCCATAAATATCGATATTTGGTCAGTGTATAAGTGTGCTATCTTTGAGGAGAGGGCTTTGGGAGGATGTTGGCCACTAACGGCAGTTAGCCTCTGGAATTGTACCTGTGTAGAAGCGAAGTGCTAATAAATCTGTATCTGAGAGAATTCTAGTTGTTTACCTACAACTATATCTTATTCCCTCACTATCATAATTTTATATTCCTGAAATTACTAAATTTTGTATTTGATGAAGCTTAACTGTATACAATACAAAGATATGTGACCCTAGTGATGGAAACAGTATGTAAATACCTTGTACTCAAAGTAATTAAGGACCGAGTTGTATCTCTAAAAATTTAGTTACACTATGCAATACAGATATGCTCAGTTATATAGGAGGACTGCCATGTTTGGTTTTATATTCACTTGTGGTTTCTGATGTTACAAATTCTCTTTTCATCACATTATTCCATACACAATCTCTAGAGCAATTTTTTACAGCCTTAAAAAAATTAAGTGAAATTTTGTCAGTATTAAGAAAGATAGATTGCTGCTCCCCATAGAGAGGATGATTCATAGACAGGAACAACAAAAAGACTGCTAAACATACAAGCTTTTGGTCGAAAGGTCTGTCTCTGGCCACTGAGGCCATACTGTGAGCAACTGTGCATGAGGGGAGAATCAATCTCGGTGGTGGGGGTAAGGAGGAGACTAAGGTGAGAAGGGGGGAGGGATAGCAAGGTAGGTTAGAGTTGGGAGCCAGCAAGAGCTTGCAGGGACATAATGGGGACAGGGTGGGCAGCTAGAAGCAGTCAGTAGGTTACATGGGAGGGCATGAAAAAGGAGAGAAGTGGGGGGGGGGGGGGGGGGGACTGTGGGTGTGTTGGTGGGATAGAAGCTTGTGTAGTGCTGGAACTGGAGAAGGGTAGGGGGTACGTGGTAGGTGGTAGGTGGGTGAAGAATAGGGAATAACGAAAATTAAGGCCAGGGGGGGTTCCAGAAATGTTGTATATATTGTAGAGAGAGTTCGCACTTGCACAGTTCAGAAAAGTATATCCTATTTCCTGGCAACCCCCTGGCTTCAGCCTTCATTTGTCCCTGTCCTCCACTCACCCATCCCCTTCCGTGCTGCCATTGCAGCATTACACAGCCTTATATTCCACCAATACCCCCACAGCCCCCTTTCCTTCTTCATCTACTTCTCTCGTTTTCCACATCCTCCTCCTCCTGCCCCCATCTGTTAACCTTCCAATTAGACCTAGCTGCCCTGCTGTATTCTGCCCTCACCAAGTACCAGCATGCCCCTACAAGTGGTGCTTTATCATCTCCCACCCCTACTCTGTTATCCCTCCCACTCCCTGACTGAGTCACCTCCTTACCCTCACAACTCAGGTTGCTTCTACTATCATGTGCAGTTGCTCACAGTGGCCTCTATATGATGATTAGCAATCTATCCTCCTCATAATACTGTCATTATCCCATCTTGGATTTCCTATTATGTGAAAGCTTATTATTTACACTTATGACTGTAATAGTTACTGACCAATGATGTAATGATGTATTTGCATCTTTTTCTATTTTTCAAGAAAGGTGCTGGTTTTAAATTTGCTTCAAATCTGGTTTCTGAAGCCAATGATGAGTCACTTCAGAAAATACTGCCTTGGCTCCAACGGGACTTTGATAAAGTATCCCGTGATCTTGTAAGCTTATGTGGAGATGAGGTGAGAATGGTTTTGTCTTTACCTTTGTGATAAAGTTCTGTGTTGTGCATGCTGTGGAAAAGTCTGATAGATAATATGTATAGAGATTGTGGTGAATTTCAGCATCAGGCCAAACAATTATTTTGATTTACTGCAAAGCATTTACTACACAAATACAAATGTACTATGGTGCTAATGTGTAGCCAAGGCTGTGAAATCATTGACTGTGATCTGTATTCTGCATATTGTATTCACAAAAGATTACAATATGTGTAGTGTTTTATTGACTATGCATTATCCAAGGAATGACTAGCAATGTCCTACTGCAGTTACCAACCTATTTTTGGGTATGTGTATTACAGAAATACAATGTTATTGCTCAAATGTTTGAGTGGAGTGGAAACAAGATTTCTCAGAAAATACACAATAGATTTTTGTCTGAACTTTCATGGCTAAACAGATTGACCATTGTGAGGTCTAGTTTATGGATGATGGTGATCGTGATGGTGGTGGTGGTGGTGGTGGTGGTGGTGGTGGTGGTGGTGATTAAGAAGAATCTTGAAAGTGACCAGGGATTATTTTTTTTTTTTTTTTAAGAAGACAGTGGCCAATGTTTTGTCCAGAAATCTACATAATCCTCAAGATAAATATCCTCCAGTGCTCTTCAAAAATTCTAAGATCTTTAGTTAAACATTAAACTTCAAATTCTCCATAGACATCTCATTTGCTGTAAATGTTAGTTTCATTCAGATGCACATAAAATGTTTCTCTAAAAAATATTTAATTGTTTCTTGTTTGCTTGAAATATTTTATTTTATTTGAAGGTAAGATCTGTTCCGTAAATTAGTTCCAAAAGTTGTAGACAGCATAGGTTGTGAGAATCAACAGGAATGTTGCAAATCATTACACAATTTATACAAAAAAAAGTACAGTCTTGGGTGACATAGATGCATTGTCCTCATACATCCAAGTAGTATGTGGATAAGAAAGACCCACTGCAGTTTAGTAGTTGTGTTACAAAGTTGCTATGAATGCAAAGATTTAAGTGAAGCCAGTCATATCGATAGATAAGTGAACAAAACCAAAAAAAGCAAAAGGAGAGCAATATAGGGATTGTTTATTGGATTCAAAAATAAAATTTTGTAAACGGATTTGGTCAAGAATACTGTGAAGAGTTACTAATACGTGGAATCAGTTAGCAGATAAAAAACATCTGTTTAGTTCCTCAATGATCATACTTTTACTAAGATGGAATATGAAAGACTCCAATTCTGAACTTGGTATTTGATTGTTTCCCTGTGGAAGATTGTAACACTGAACTTTGTAAAATTTTAGAAAGCATTCTATCAATGGAGCATAAACAGTGATATGAATAAAATGTTAAAATACAGTAAAACTGTCTTAATTGCAAAAGATGTTTATTTGGCTACTGGTTCCAGTCCATTATTCAGACCCTCTTCACATAATAAGCACTACAGCACAATAGTAATTTGTATTCAGAGGGGTTTCTGTGCAAAGAGAGGATAATTTAAGTGAAAATATGTAAAATAAAAATACAATAATAACATATACGTGATGACAGATGGTGTCAGTGGATGGAGCAATATCCGTAAGAGCATGGATGTCAATATCTGAATAAGGCAGTATTACTCAAAAATATATGCTGTAAGCTTTGCCCTTCACATACAGCATTATATCATCGACAACCAATCACATATTTCCTACATGACGTATGTTACATTGAATGGTGTAGTTGAATTTACAACAAAATAGACATACAAATATATACAAGAATTATGTGCATAAAGGTTCTCAACAAATTCTACATAATTAATTTAAAGTAAGGAAATGAAATAAGACATGATTTGAGTGTTGTTGTGTGTAGATTGCCCTCTGTGGGCATTTGAATGAAATCTTCCTTTGTGGTTTAAGGAAACTATAGTAGGCACCTCTTGTAAAAAAATTACTGTTCAGTCAATATCTGATGTAGGATAAGCATTCAAAAGATTCCACTGACAGTACCTTGAGAATTCATCATCATATACGTAAGGTGTTACTACTTAATACCCTTGGGGAGATTGAAATTTATCCACCTTTTAAAATAAACCTATTTTGCTATTGAATGAACAACTTGATTTTAGAAAAAGTGAATTCTTTGAACTTTTTGATGATTTACTGTAAGACTTCTGCAACTTTCTCCTTATAATTTTATGCTAAAGAAATAGTGTTCCATTCAGTAACACTTATCATTGGTATCAACAATACAAGTTAAAATGATGGCTGTAGGTATTATTGTCCCCAAAGAGGGCTCATGGTTCTTTCGGGAGTTTGTGTGTGGTGCACATGGGGCCCCGAGCTATTGCAGTCCATTTTGCCTACCTGGACTGTGCAGTTCCTCTCTTGTCCCTCCCTCCCTGTCCTTGCTCCTTCCACTCTGTCCCCTCTCTGTGTTCTTACTTATGCCAACCTGCCTATCCATCTGGTTTCTTGTATTACTTCTGGTTTTTGTTTCTCACCCTTTCCTTTTCATCCTTCCTTTTTAGCATTTTTGGTCCTCCTCTGGGATTTGACCTCCACTTCTAAATAAATTTTCTCTCTATAGTGCTAGTCATTTGGGGAAGAATTCCCTCCCTAGCATCTATGCTATGGATTCCTCTCCTCCCCCCTTCCTCCCCCCCCCCCCCCGCCCCCTCTTCATCCTCTGCCATAGCCCCTCCCCCCTCCCTCACTAAGTCACCAGCACATGGAGCCAGTAGCCAGTCTGTGTGGTGGGGCTGTTAAGTACCCATCCGGCTGAGCCCCTTGACAACAAAGGGATTACACTTCTGATAAATGAGCTGTTGCCTCCCCATGTTTGCCTAGGATTGATTGCTTGTCATTTTGGAGCATTGGAACTCCCGGCAATGGCCACCGTGACAGATGGTCTTTGCTATGGCTAGATGGTGCGCATGGGGAGAGCACCTGATTGGACTGGGTGGTATCAGGATTCGTATGAAACATATTAAGCTCCAAAAAAAAAAAAAAAAAAAAAAAAAACACGCAGTTCTTCCATGGTGATCCCTTTAGTTGCTAACAGGTCACTTAATGCTGATTATTATGACTGTGCAGCCTTCCCTTCCCTGGCTAGACTGTGGGAAGAGGGCAAGGCTCACCGGCTTGGGGTGAAACACTTTCTCCACCACCTGGCCTGCACTGAGACTGGCAGGGACATGTTCAGTCACTGAACAATTTTTTTTAATAAAATTGATTTTGCTGTTGATCAAAACTACTTCTGCGGCCCTTCATGCCTGTGACCATCTTGGTGACATTCTGGTTTCCTCACCAGTCTTTGAATATGGTTCAGGGAGTCATTTCTCATTGGGACCTCATCCTTCAAACTGGTCCTCATCCTTCAAACTGGTATCAGTCATAGCTCAGTAGTGTGTTCATTGCACCTGAAGATGCTGGTCAGCTGTACCAATAAAATTTTATGGGTCAAACAAACCTGTGACCATTTGCTTTGCGTTCCCACTGCACACATTCAATATTGTAGTGCTTCGAGAATTTGAGCAAATTCTAGAACCACTTGGCATTCCACCATTTCGAACAACCGATATTTTAGAGGTGAGTGGGAGAAACGAATATGCCCTACTGCACATCACCTATTTGTATGTGCAGGTCAAAAAAACCGTTAAGAGAAAAAGATGGACCCGGCGGCCGAACGGTGGCAGACAAGTACCTGCTGTATGGCCCACAGTGTTTCTGTGTACGGGTAGAGAAGAACAAGAAAAGTTTATGTAGTATTCTGTGCTCTTTAGTGTCTGTGTTGATTGTAAAAAGACTAATGAACAATTTAATATAGATTTCTGTGTACATTCACGTATTGGACTCGCTAGAGACTTTTAAACTGACTCTCACATCTTGGACTCGGAGAAGTCAAGACACATGTCTTATGTCTCAATGTACTTAATTATTTATAAAGCTTGAGATACAAGTGAGACAATGAAGATATATATATGGCTAAGAAGAGAATTTTGTTCCGCATAGCAGTTCTTGTACATAGTTAATATATTATGCCGACACTAAAGTTCATATATGTGCTCAATAGATTACAGAAATTAGAAGATATTATTTTCTGTTGCCAAAAAGCATTAGAATGTGGCAACCCAAGTGACAGGACCCAAAGAAAATGGGAATTTCAAGACAGAAACGGGAAGAAGATATTAGGAGTTGCCATAACAAACAGGCCTAACAAGATATGAGAACTGTTTCCAGTAATTGTATTGAGTCCAATAAACCAATTGAAGAAAGTTGTGAGTGCAATGCAGTAAAAGACATGAGAAAATAATAGTGAGCAAAAAAAAGAAAGGAGAGAACAACTCAACTTTTCGACTAAGAAGATTGGGTGTGGAGAGCAGTAGTTTTCACATACGTACATTGCGCCGATGCTGACGCAGTAACCAGCCACAGACACCGACTGCACCAGCTGCTGCTCACCAGTGCTGACTCCAAGTCCACTCACCGACGACTATGCTGAAACCAACATTCGACGCCGTCGGTGCCAGTGCTGTCCACTGGCACTGATTACACATCTGCTCACCAACGCAGCTAGAACTCTATGCAGGATGAGTGAAAAACAATAATTGTTTGGTAAAGCTGAAGGAACTGTTGAATGATAAACTGTTAGTGTAGTTATTGTACTCAGCGATGAATTTTCTTTTAGATGATTACTAGTTCTAAAATCAATAAAGTTACGCATCAAGAACAGCAACTAGCAGAACCAGCCATGGCTATGACAGTGATTAAGAAAACACCAGACTGGGTTGAAGTAGCAAATTTAATCAAAAAACTAAGTCTAAAGTAGGAATCAGTAAGCACAGAGTCAAATGCTCAAATTACTATTCGAAGTAAAAATTTAAATGCTTCCTTGAGAGGTGAATTGAGTGCAAATTTAAGTGAAAAACTAGAGGCACAAAGTGTAACTTGAAGTGAAAAGCTAGATGCACAGTGTGCTAATTTAAGTACAGAAATAGACACAATGAATATTCAAGTAAATAATAAATTGGACGTTCAGAATAAGACTTTAGGATTGTTAAGTGCAAAAGTAGGTGAACAAAATAAGGAATTTAGCCAGTTGCATGAAGGTACGGGAAATTTGAAGACTGAATTTGATATTTTAACCACTAAGGTGGAAAATTTTAATATAGATTTGAAAGGTGAATTAACTTGCTCTTTAAGTAGTCATGTCAATCAGCTGTTCACTGACTTTTGTCAGACACAGAATAGCCAATTTCAGGATTTGGCAAATAAACTTGAATTTGATATTGAAGGTAAATGTAATAGTGTAGAGTCTGAATTTAATGGAAAATTAGGATCTTGTAGAATGTGTAATATTGAAGTTAATTCTGTAAAACAGAATTCCGGGTGTTAGTATAAGAGCTGTTACTACACTAGCTGTCAGTTCACGAGTAAATAATGTAGAACAAAATTTCAAATCAAAAAATAGTAAACTTTGACATTATAAATGTAAGTAGTTTGGCAGAACCATTTGAAGAAATGATATGATATAGGGATTGCCACGTGAGTAACCTCCAGAAATGTTTAGACTATTACTTCTTCCAAACTTAGTAATACCAGCAAGGTTATAGATGACTTGTTGAAAGGACTCAAACTTATCCAGGATAGAGTAGAACACAGAATAATTTTGCCTGATGTTATGTTACCTAGTAAAGTGGTGATTTTGTCATGGGGAGACTCTATGCAAAATTTAACGAGAAGTACTGATTTGCACTTTCTCAAGTGAGGTTAAGGTCAGATCCATGGGATGTGGGCGGAGTCACATCTGTCTCCCAGGGATGTTAACATTCTGTGTTAACAGGCAGAGTAACGACTGTTGGATCCCTAGTTGTTTTCAGTGTTTCTTCTGTGCAATTTTTCCTGCACCGAATTTCCTTCAAATCTTAAACTATTCTGTAATCTCTTCTTGAATTCTTAAACTATCCTATAATTTTAGTATGTAGGAAACCGGATATGACTACAAGATAGAGACCAATTTAAGAGGATCACGGATGAACAGAGATCTCTAGACATGAAGTGAAATGAATAGAATGTTATATTGGTGGAAAGTATAATATGATGGTACTATTGAAACTGAGTGATGTTAAGACAACATAAACTGAAGAGAGGATGTTAAGTGTGTATAAAAGTATAGTATAAACTGAATGACTAAATGACTGTTTCCAGAATGAGATTTTCACTCTGCAGCGGAGTGTGCGCTGATATGAAACTTCCTGGCAGATTAAAACTGCATGCCGGACTGAGACTCAAACTCGGGACCTTTACCTTTCGCAGGGAAGTGCTCTATCATGTGAGCTACCCAAGCGTGACTCACGCCCTGTCATCACAGCTTTACTTCCACCAGTACCTCATCTCCTACTTTCCAAACTTCACAGAAGCTCTCCTGCGAACCTTTCTCCTTTCTTCCAGGAGTGCTGGTTCTGCAAGGTTTGTAAGAGAGCTTCCCTGAAGTTTGGAAAGTAGGAGACGAGGTACTGGTGGAAGTAAATCTGTGAGAATGGGGTGAGAGTCATGCTTGGGTAGCTCAGATGGTAGAGCACTTGCCTGCAAAAGTCACAGGTCCTGAGTTCGTGATTCAGTCTGGCACACAGTTTTAATCTGCCAGGAAGTTTCAAATGACTATGTTATGGCGGTGTATAATTGTCTATCTTTTATAGAACATTTTATAACTTTTATGAGATCTGATGTATAGGGTAGGGTTTATATTAGTTTTGGAAGGGGTGGGTAGTGCAAGTACAAGCATGACTAACACTAAACACACACCATACCTGTCGGACAACCCTCACAGGTAAGTGTGACTGGTTCTTCACCATTTGCCGTTCCATAGGGGTTTCTAAGATTTTTCTTTGGGGACTTCAAAGGTGAGAATGTCCATTCTGTAGGAGACATTTAGCATTATACTTTCTCCAGCTTCTCACTCAAGTACCGGAGATGAGGTCCTTCATATTTTCTGTGGTTTCAAGAAACCTTCAACTTATTTCATATAAGTAGGCTGAAGAATCAGGCTACACAAATACACTTCCACATAAACACACCATAAAACAAAGACTTGAACAATGAAAGTACAGATTAAATGGATGTGAAAACTGTCAAGTGTTGTAGGGGGAAAGAATGTGCACATAGAGAAATATGCACTTATGGTTGATTATTGTGATGGTTCTACATTGCCTAGTTACTTGGAAAAACTATCATGTAGATATTTATTAATATGCATATATAGGAAATACATGTATAAGAACAAGGATGATTCTATATTGCATAGGTACATAAGGATATAAAAACTATGATAATTTTACATCGAATATACCTAAGGAGGAAGCATGAATAAGGAAAGAGATCATAAGCCAGAGAGGTCAGTCTAACAAATATTCTGATGACTTGTAGGATAGTGGGACTCTTATAACCATGTATGTAGGGATGAAATAGATACCGGAAATGTAGAAGTGGATGAGTAATGGAGGACTCTAGGGCATAAAAGACAAGTATGAAAAAGCTAGCATGAAGTGTGATGTCTATTTTAATTTTACCAGGTAATATTTAAGTATATAGTGTACACAAAGGTGTATACTAGGGCAATGAACCATGAGACCTACTCGAGGAGGACAAGGGGGAGGCACACCCAGCATGTACTGGATGAAAATGGCAGATAGGCAGACCTAAGAAAGGCTGACCTATACTGTGTGGACAGGGGTACCAAGAAGGGGATTGACCTGTACCATAGGAAAATGGGCTTTAAAAATGGGGCATACCTACCAAAACAGAAGGAGAAAGGGTACTCATAGGATCGTCCCGTATGAGAGGTATAGGTACTGTTTCTAGAGGGGAATGGGCAGCATTGTGACAAAAGTCACAAAATTTTGTAGAAATTATTCTGGTAAGTATGAATTCTATACTTCAATAGCATTATTATGTTTGAGTGTCAATAGGAACACTTTTATTTTGCCCAGAGTTCCTCCAGACTATAAAAAGCTTATAAATAATGAGACCATTGCATACCAAAGAAGCAGTACAAAGATTTAGAATAAAGTACTCAAGTGTCGTGAACACCTGGAGTTTGCAATTGGAAATTGAGAGAGTTTCCTAACGAATCCTAAATATTAGGAAAACTCACCAGGTCACCATTGAATATTAGAGTTTGATGTCAAAATAGTGAGAGTAGAATGAATGAAAGATTAGCTAGAGTTCATTCTAAATGAGTACAAAGAGCTATGTTGGTATGTGTACTGTTAGAATAGTATGTGATATAAATTTACATAATGGTCATATAAAATATTGTGTGTTCAATTTAAGGGGGGAATATGTACAGTTTCTAGAATTTTGGAGCAAATTCTAGAACCACTTGGCCTTCCACCATTTTGAACATGCATTATTTTAGAGATAAGTGGGAGAAATGGATATGCCCTACTGTGCACCACCTATTTGTATGTGCAGGTCAAAAAAACAGTTAAGAGAAAAAGATGGACCCAGCGGCCGAACGGTAGCAGACAGGTACCTGCTGTACGGTCCACAGAGTTTCTTTGTATGGGTAGAGAAGAACAAGAAAAGTTTATGTAGTATTCTGTGTTGATTGTAAAAAGACTAATGAACAATTGAATATAGATTCTATGTACATTCACGTATTGGACTCTCTTGAGACTAGAGACTTTTGAACTACTTCATGTCTTGGCTATGAATGAAGCAATACACATGTATGCTATTTGAATGCGTGTAAATGAGTCTAATGTTTAAGGACTAAGTTAGCTTGCAGAAGTTATTGTCTGTGAAAGTTCAAAATATAAAGTGATTGAACTGAAAAGTATTCTACGAGTACCCAAATTATTTCAAGACTAGAGTAGTAGTTTAATAAATTCCTTTAACCAGCTATAGTCTTCAAAGAAGCAGCTTTTGGGAGATCGACGTAGCTGATTACCCAGAGAAAAGGATCGGCTACACACAACATGTAAGTTAACTGATTGGAGAGACATGTGAGCCTTGCCACTCAATACCACACTGTGTCTTGTCATCCAAAAAATGTTACAATATACCCTCTTAATCCTATTTGGTATCCATCCCATGCACTGGAGCAGCATTCTTTGATAGGTAGCATGAATATCTAATAGGCATTCTGATTGGATTAATGTAGTATTCTACCAATGAACTGAAGTCTGCCACATGCTTTACGTAACAACTGAGCCATGTTGTTCCATTTCACATGCCTACACATTGTTAACTCAGGTATTTGGATGAGTTGAGCAGTTCTGTCACTTGTTGATAGTGTAGTCGCATTATCCTATGCTTTTCATTTTGTGAAGTACACAGTATTACAGTTCTGAACATTTAAAGAAAGTTGCCAATCTTTGCACCACTTTGAAATCGTATCGATTTATGACTGATTATTTGTGCAGCTTTAGTTAGACAGTACTGTATTATAGATAACCGCATCATCTGCAAAAAAAGTATGAGATTAATATTATTTCTTTCCTTTCTCAGACATTATGTCTTGTTAAAAATGGAAAGTGACATGGACCTTGATCAAGCGTGACTTCCTTTTAACTGTACAGTATATGTTACATTGCATTTCTTTTGGGTAATTGAATATATATCAGTAACAGATTTCTTTAGTCGTATATATACGTTTGGATGTAGCTGTATTGCGTTGATGTACTGGTGGATATTGTGTGGTATGACTCCTATAGTTGATAGTATAATTGGTATAATGTCAACTTTATTCTGATGCCACATACCCTTGACTTCCTCAGCCAGATGTACGTATTTTTCAATTTTTTCTCCTGTTTTCTTCTGTATATTTGTTGTATTGGGTATGGATATTTTGATTAGTTGTGTTAATTTTTTTCTTTTTATTGGTGAGTATGATGTCAGGTTTGTTATGTGGTGGTGTTTTATCTGTTATAATGGTTCTGTTCCAGTATAATTTGTATTCATCATTCTCCAGTACATTTTGTGGTGCATACTTGTATGTGGGAATGTGTTGTTTTATTAGTTCATGTTGTATGGCAAGTTGTTGATGTATTATTTTTGCTACATTGTCATGTCTTCTGGTGTATTCTGTATTTGCTAGTATTGTACATCTGCTTGTGATGTGATCTACTGTTTCTATTTGTTGTTTGCAAAGTCTGCATTTATCTGTTGTGGTATTGGGATCTTTAATAATATGCTTGCTGTAATATCTGGTGTTTATTGTTTGATCCTGTATTGCAATCATGAATCCTTCCGTCTCACTGTATATATTGCCTTTTCTTAGCCATGTGTTGGATGCGTCTTGATCGATGTGTGGCTGTGTTAGATGATACGGGTGCTTGCCATGTAGTGTTTTCTTTTTCCAATTTACTTTCTTCGTATCTGTTGATGTTATGTGATCTAAAGGGTTGTAGAAGTGGTTATGAAATTGCAGTGGTGTAGCTGATGTATTCATATGAGTGATTGCTTTGTGTATTTTGCTAGTTTCTGCTCTTTCTAGAAAGAATTTTCTTAAATTGTCTACCTGTCCATAATGTAGGTTTTTTTATGTCGATAAATCCCCTTCCTCCTTCCTTTCTGCTTAATGTGAATCTTTCAATTGCTGAATGTATGTGATGTATTCTATATTTGTGGCATTGTGATCGTGTAAGTGTATTGAGTGCTTCTAGGTCTGTGTTACTCCATTTCACTACTCCAAATGAGTAGGTCAATATTGGTATAGCATAAGTATTTATAGCTTTTGTCTTGTTTCTTGCTGTCAATTCTGTTTTCAGTATTTTTGTTAGTCTTTGTCTATATTTTTCTTTTAGTTCTTCTTTAATATTTGTATTATCTATTCCTATTTTTTGTCTGTATCCTAGATATTTATAGGCATCTGTTTTTTCCATCGCTTCTATGCAGTCGTTGTGGTTATCCAATATGTAATCTTCTTGTTTAGTGTGTTTTCCCTTGACTATGCTATTTTTCATACATTTGTCTGTTCCAAAAGCCATATTTATATCATTGCTGAATACTTCTGTTATCTTTAGTAATTGGTTGAGTTGTTGATTTGTTGCTGCCAGTAGTTTTAGATCATCCATGTATAGCAGATGTGTGATTTTTGTGTGGGTATGTTCCAGTAATATTGTATCCATAATTTGTATTATTTAGCATGTTGGATAGTGGGTTCAGAGCAAGGCAGAACCAGAAAGGATTTAATGAGTCTCCTTGGTATATTCCACGCTGAATCTGTATTGGCTGTGATGTGATATTATTTGAATTTGTTTGGATATTAAGTGTGGTTTTCCAATTTTTCATTACTATGTTTAGGAACTGTATCAAATTAGGATCTACTTTGTATATTTCCAATATTTGTAGTAACCATGAGTGGGGTACACTATCAAAAGCTTTTTGGTAATCAATGTATGCATAGTGTAGTGACCTTTGTTTAGTTTTAGCTTGATATGTCACCTCTGCATCTATTATCAGTTGCTCTTTACATCCTCGTGCTCCTTTGCAACAGCCTTTTTGTTCTTCATTTATAATTTTGTTCTGTGTTGTATGTGTCATTAATTTCTGTGTAATGACTGAAGTTAATATTTTGTATATTGTTGGTAGGCATGTTATGGGGCGATATTTAGCTGGGTTTGCTGTGTCTGTTTGATCTTTAGGTTTCAGATAAGTTATTCCATGTGTAAGTGTATCAGGGAATGTGTATGGGTCTGCAATGTAACTGTTAAATAATTTAGTTAGATGTGAATGTGTTGAGGTGAATTTCTTTAGCCAGAAATTTGCTATTTTATCTTTTCCAGGGGCTTTCCAATTGTGAGTAGAATTAATTGCTTGGGTGACTTCATGTTGCAAAATTATCGCTTCAGGCATTTGTGGTATCATCTTGTATGTATCTGTTCCTGTTTGTATCCAGCGTGCATGCCTGTTGTGTTGTACTGGGTTTGACCATATGTTGCTCCAGAAGTGTTCCGTGTCTGTTACGTTTCGTGGATTGTCTATTTTAATGTGTGTCTTATCTATTGTCTGGTAAAATTTCTTTTGGTTTGTGTTGAATGTTTGGTTTTGTTTCCTTCTATTTTCACTTTTTTTGTATCTTCAAGTCGTTTGGCCATTGCTTGTAATTTCTGCTTCTTTTCATCTAATTGCTCTATCACTTCTTGTTGTGAGATTTTATCTAACCCTTTTTTTTTTTTTTTTTTTTTTTTTTTTTTCATTTCTTATAAATTGTGTTAGCTGTCCGTCTCTTCTCAGTTTTTCTATTCTGATCTGTAGCCTGTGTTGCCATGCTGGTTTTGTGGGTTTCTTCTGTGTGTTGGTTGGTTCTGATCTCTGCCTAGTGTGTATATTTAGTGTAGTGAGTGCTCCTATATAAACCAGTAGTTGTTATTATTATTATTATTATTGTTATTATCATCATTCTTATTATTGCCTGCCAGATCATTAACATACAGCATGAATGACAAGGATCCCAACATACTTCCCTGAGGCACACCTCGAGTTACTTCATCTGTCAATTCCCTGTCCAAGGCATCCCCCTTTGCTCAGTCCAGTCACAAATTTCACTTCATGCACCATATGATCATAGTTTCAATAATAACCATAGACGTACTGTGCCAAATGCTTTTTAGAAATCAAAAAATACTGTGTTTAACTGCCTTGATCCATAATATTTGGAATGTCATGTGAAAGAAGTGCAGATTGAGTTTCAAATGACTGAGGTTTCTGAATCTCCACTGGTTGGCTTAGAACATATTCTGAGTTCAATCATAATGAGATCTTGACTAGAATGATCTCCTCTAAGATTCTACAAGAAATCGATGTCAGGGATATTAGATAGCAGTTTTATGGCTCACTTCTGCTACCCTTCTTGTAGACAGCTATGACCCGTGCTTTTTTCCAACTACTTTAGCATGATTTTTTTGTTAAAGTGGTCTATGATAGATTATGGTTAACATACAGGCAAGTGCAGCAACATATTTGGTGCAGAATCTGATAGGGGTTTTATCGTGTTTCTGAGGCTTTATTCAGTCTTAACAATTTCAGTTGCTTCTCAACACCACTGACACTAATATCTGTATCACTCATCTTTGCAGAGGTGCAGGAATTATACTGAGGCAATACACTGGGACTTTTCTTTGTAAAGGGCAATATGAAAATGTTTAGCATTTCTGCTTTTGATTTGTCACATTGTTTCACTTTCTGTCTCAGTCCAGGACTGTCTGGACATCAACTTTGGTACCGCTAACAACCATTGCATACAACCACAAGGTTTTTCTTTCTTTCTTCCAATAATACTGCTTTAGTTGTTGAATTCTTCATACATTGCCCTCTTGACAGCCAAGTGTGTTTCATTCAGTTTTTCTCTGTCTATAACCATATGCTTTGTTTTATGTCTAGTATGCAGAAGTATCTGGTTACAAGTTTCTTTATAGTGACCGTATACTAAGTAGGGTCTCTCTCATCATGAATTATTCCTAGGAATATATATAAAATACACGGTTAGCTGTTCTATCGAATATGAGCCACTGTTCCTCTACATTCTCCTTCCAAAGCTAAATGTTTGAGTTCCCTAATGCCTCTTTATCTTTGTAATTCAGTAATCATTGTTACAACCCTGTCATGATTACTGATACTAGTTTCAATATGTACAGCTTCAGAGAGGTCAGGTCCATTCGTTGCCATTAGATCTAACGTAGTTCAATCATGATGATTAATGGAAAATCTCATATAAGATGTGAAACAAATACTAACAAAGAGATAGAGGGGCTGGCCAGTACTTACCTCAGCTCAGTACAGCCGATAGATACACATAAAACAGAACTGAAAATTTACATTCCTAGCTTTCGGAACTTTGTTCCTTCATCAGGGAGGAGAGAGGGGAAAAAAGGGAAGAAGGGAAAGTGGATTCAGTTACTCACAACCCAGGTTATGAAGCAACAGGGAAAGGTAAACAGGGAGGGTAGCAAGGATGGAGGCATGGTTGTCAGAGGGAAGCCAAAGATATCTTTGGCTTCCCTCTGACAACCATGCCTCCATCCTTGCTACCCTCCCTGTTTACCTTTCCCTGTTGCTTCATAACCTGGGTTGTGAGTAACTGAATCCACTTTCCCTTCTTCCCTTTTTTCCCCTCTCTCCTCCCTGATGAAGGAACAAAGTTCCGAAAGCTAGGAATGTAAATTTTCAGTTCTGTTTTATGTGTATCTATCGGCTGTACTGAGCTGAGGTAAGTACTGGCCAGCCCCTCTATCTCTTTGTTAGTATTTGTAGTTCAATCATGAGTGGGCTTCCAAACCGTATGTCGTAGGTAGTTCTCCAACAAGGCATTTAGTAATGTTACCAAGATGTCTTGTTGGACCTACCATTTACAGATCTTCTTTTCACTTATCAGAAGCATTTACAGCTTCGTGAAGAATCAGCATCTACTGGCACTGGCATTCAAACAACTGTTAACCTGCCAGTTATTAACACAGCACTGGTATGATGTGAGTTCACAACATTCGACTTTAAGGGGCTTATTAATACTGGGCACATGTTCACCAAGCAGCTAGAATGCAGATGTTAGATTGTTGTGGGTGGCAGCAATTGAAAACATTTCATAGTCGTGAAGACTACAGATTTATCTCTAGCATATATTGAGCAGAACTAGAGAGCAAAGTGACACTGCTATGGGGACAGATAGTAGCACATGTTATTTACATTAAAACTTATGTTTTATTGTTTTGATTGTAATAAATTGTTTTAAAATCTAAATTTCAGTGTGTTGAAGAGGTCCATTCCAGTACCTCAAATTTTAGGAATGAAGCACTGCATCAAGTGTTCATAGGTCTTGGGATTACTTACCATCTATTGAGCATAAAAATGTTTTAAACACATCTTTCCACTCTGCTTGTGCAGCAAACACTCACCACACATTCCAAAGATATACTATTTTATGCAAAGAACATACAATACAACAAAGTATCTAAGAAATACATAGTAATCATTCTTACAATTACAATAATTTATGGTTTGAAGAATTAGTTTTGTGAAATGAAAATTATACTGAAATGTTGCTCATTCCACATTTTAATTAGAATAGAAATTTACTAGTAGCTTTTTTCGACTCCTGTAGTAAATCTAAAATTACTTCATCGGAATTTATGGTACGGAAATGATAAGTTTAATTTATCAACTCTGCACTGTAATGTAAAATGAAGAGACTGATACATACTGAAACAAAACTCCTGTACCTTAAACATATTAGAATATGGACTTCAAGTGGCCTAAATTGATTTTTTCTCTATAATTTTTATGGAAAATTAATTTAATGAAATGGATGTGAATTTCAGAATCTAGGTCTTGACAGTTGGGACTTTTATGGTTGGACTCCCCTGATGCATGCTGTTTACTTTGGAACACCTGACATAGTAAAAATGCTTGTGCAGAAGGGTTGCAACGTCAATGTAGCGTAAGTTTACTGTGTATTTTTGTTAAATTACAGTATTTATGTTGCACCAGTAATAAAAACACAAAGATGGACTAGTTCAGTGTGTTTTAATAAAAGGATGCTGCTTTGGAGAAGAGAATTTTTAGATATCTAATCTAACGTCATGTGTATCGTGAAATCACAATGATAGCAGTGGTACCCAGTCCTCAACCATATTAAGTAGAAATTAATTTAAATCATGTGATTGTACCTCTTTTGGAAAGACTGTTAGTATTTTCAGTATCACCTGGTGAGTTTCTCTTTTATGAACAAGACATCCTTTGTTGATTATGCTGTTGGTACAGCTTGGGAGAGGGGAGAGTGCAGATGAAGTCACATGCTAACCCTAACAAGTCACATGTGAGGGCAGCTGATATTACCACATAGACAACAGCTTACTTAATATCACCCATTAAAACAAAACTACTGAATGAAAGTGCAGAGACTTTTACTAATTTATTGTGGTTTATATACATCTTGTTTATTAATAGTATTTTGGTTGGGAATATTCTAACATGATTTGGGGAAAGCAAAATCTAAATTTAATCGTGTTTTTGATAGTTTCTAGGCATTGAACACCTGAAAAATTGTAGATTTAAAACCAGTATTTTTGTTTGCAACCTATATACATTGTGGTTACAATGTTCCACTCTTGATTATTTACACACTGTGTGTCTTCTAAAAATTTTCTGAACAGACTTTGAACACTGCTTTATTTACACTTGACATATTATCAGTGCAGATAATACTAAACATAATTTTTTATATATATATATACACACACACACACACACACACACACACACACACACACACACACACACACACACACACCTCAATTGATATAGATCTTCATATTTTCACAGTGCAATGATTGGTCCATAAAATTTCAGGTGTGGAACCACATAAATTTCACTTCTTCTGATATTTTGGCTGTATGCCTTCCAGCCACCTTCAAACTGAGCCAGGTGACTAACACACTAGCACTTGTTCCAGCCTTTTAAACCCACAGACAGCAAGTTTAAAAGGACAGAGCAAGCGCCTGACTGTCAGTCGCCTGGCTCACTCTGAAGGTGGCTGATTAGTATATATCCAAAATACCAGAAGTGAAATTTATGTGGCTGCACATCCAAAATTTTATGGAACACACCCTCTCATTTTCTTAATGTACTATTGTATATTTACTGAGTTTTTACAGATGTTATATCTTTCTACATGCTTGTTATACAGCCAATTTGTGTGTGTTTTGTTTTTCATGATAGCTTCACTTATATTTATAATAATGTAACTACCTGGATATCGGTAACCAAAATCACGCCAAGTCAAACCCTAAATTGCTGTAAACTTTCAGAATGTGAAAGAGTTGGACTGTTGTTCTACTGAAAAATATGGAAAAGCCACAGACTTTGGGTTTAGTGTTGTCTTTTGGCCTAGAGAGGATGTTTGTAAATGTAATATGATTTCATAATATTATAACTATTGAAATGACAGACAACCTCACTCCACCACTGATTTTCATGCTTGCTACTAAGTTACATTGTCGGTGTGACTTGACAGTGCACTGTTTGTCAGAGAAGGCAGCTATAGAAACTAAGCCTGTTAATAGGTAACTCGCTGGCAAGGGTAGCAATCATGATATTCTTATATCCCTGCAATTAAATCTTTTGTAAAATGCATATTTTGCCAAAATTAATCGTTCAAAAGAAAGGAAAGTTGCTGCTCACCCTATAGCGGAGATGCTGAGTTGCAGATAGGCACAACAAAAAGACTGTCACAACTAAATCATTTGCCCAGTAAGGCCTTTGTCAACAATAGATGAGATGGGAGTGGGGGGAATAGCAGAAAAGGAGAGAAGTAAAGACTCTGTGTGATGGTGGAATGATGGCTGTGTAGTGCTGGAATGGGAACAGGGAAGGGGCTGGATGGGTGAGGATGGTGACTAACAAAGATTGAGGCCAGGAGGGTTACGGGAATGTAGGATGTATCGTAGGGAAAGTTCCCACCTATGCAGTTCAGAAAAGCTGGTATTGGTGGGAAGGATCCATTTCGCACATGCTGTGAAGCAGTCATTGAAATGAAGGATGTTGTGTTGGGCAATGTGCTCAACAACAGGGTGGTCCACTTATTTCTTAGCTACAATTTGTATGAGGCCATTTGTGTGGACAGACAGCTTGTTTGTTGTTTTGCCCACACAGAATGCAACACAGTGGTTGCAGCTTAGCTTGTAGATCACGAGACTGGTTTCACAGGTAACCCTGCCTTTGATGGGATAGGTGGTGGTCATGATCAGTCTGGTGGAGGTGGTGGTGGTGGAAGGATGATGGGACAGGTCTTACATCTAGTTCTATTACAGCCATGAGGTAAGGGGTTGGAAGCAGGGATTGTGTAAGGATGGATGAGTATACGAGGCCTGTCTAAAAAGTATTCGACCTTTGGGCAGAAAAAATATTTCAAATGCTTGATGGGGTTGGGACCTTAATCCACTTCAAAGTAGGCCCCTTGTGCTTGCACACACTTAGCCCACCGAAACACTTCTGGAATCTTCTTTTGGAATTGTGTTCAGTTCCATCGTTGTGTTCCACATTCTCTTATCTACTCTCAAAACTGGATCCTTTCAGTGGTATCTTCAATTGGAAACAACCAAAAGTCACAAGGAGCCATGTCTGGGTAGTAGGGAGGTTGGTGAACAGCTGTAAGTCCATGTTTGGCCAATAAATTTTGGATCAAGTGGGATGAATGTGCAGGGGCGTTGTTGTGATGCAGTTTCCAGTTTTTCGCCATCCACATGTCTGATCTTTTGCACCGAACTATGTCATGGAGTCACTGGAGAACATCATGATGGTACTCCTTTGTCACTGTTTGTCCTTCCGTGATGCACAATTCCACAGACATCAAAGTTGACAGTCACCTTGATTTTGCTTTGCACCTGCCACACTTTCTTCGGCCTTGGAGACTCAGGATGCTTCCATTGTGACTACTGTCTTTTTGGTTCTGGGTCATAGCTGTACACCCATGACTCATCTCCAGTTATCACAGTGTTCAGAAACCCAGGATCAGTGTTGGTGGTGTCCAGAAGGTCCTGTGAAATGTCAAAACAGAGGTCTTTTTGTTCCTGTGACAACAACTTGCGCACAAATTTCACAGCCACTCAGCGCATGTTCAAATCATCATGCAAAATTGCATGTGCAGAATCTTTACTAACTCCAACCTCTTGTGCAATCTCCTGCACAGTCAGACAACGATCTGCCATCACCAAATTTTGCACCCTCTAGACAACAGCTGCACTCCAAGCAGTTTGGAGCCTGCCAGAATGCTGGCCACTCTCTGCTGACGTGTAGCCATTTTTGAATTGGTTTAATCTCTCCTTAATTTGTGTTACACCCATCACATCTTCTCCAAACAGCTGCTGAATCTTAAGAAGTGTTTCGCTTTGAGAATCACCAAGCTTTAGACAACTTGATGCAGTATCTTTCCTTAACACATTCAATCAACTTGAGTGAGAACACATTGTGTAACATCTCATTCAGTGACATACAGGCAGAGACTGCCACACTGGAAGGCTGGGACAAAATTCATGCATGCACGTAAAGGTCTCTTCCTTTACTGTGTACAGTGGTGCCATGTTATCATCTCTATTTTGTGGGGGAAAATCAAAGGTCAGATAGTTTTGAACAGACCTTGTATTGTGTAGGTTTGGTGGATGGTGGAATACCACTGTGGGAGGGGTGGTAAGGATAGTGGGCAGGACATTTCTCTACCTCTCGTCATGCCCTGAAATGAAAAATGTCCTGCCCCCACTGTCCTGCCCACAGTGGTATTCTGCCATCCACTGAACCTACACAATATAATCGTCCATCCTTAGACAACCCCTGCTTCCAGCCACGTTTCTCATGTTTCATACCCCTGTAATAGACATAGATGCAAGACCTGTTCCATACATCCTACCACCACCACCACCACCTCCTCCTCCTCCTCCTCGTCCTCCTCCTCCTCCTCCTCCTCCTCCTCCAGTCCGGTCACATATATCAACTATCCCATCAAAGGCAGGGCTACATGTGAAATCAGTCATGTGATGTACAAGCTAAGCTGCAACCACTGTGCTGCATTCTATGTAGGCATGACAACAACCAAGCTGTCTGTGCACATGAATGGCCACTGACAAACTGTGGCCAAGAAACAAGTGGACCACTCTGTTGCTGAACATGCTCCAAACATGACATCCTTCATTTCAATGACTGCTTTACAGCCTGTGCCATGCGGATCCTTCCCACAAACACCAACTTTTCTGAATTGCACAGATGGGAACTTTCCCTGCAATACATCCTACATTCCCATAACCCTCGTGGCCTCAATTTTCATTAGTTACTGTCCTCACCCAACCAGCCCCCTCTCTGTTTCCATTCCAGCACTTCACGGCCATCATTCCACCATCACACTCGTTTTCCACTACTTAATACCCCCCCTCCCCCCTCCTCCTCCTCACCTCTCCCCTTCCCTCCATCTAATCTGCAGCACTTCACTGTCCACCATCCCCACCATACTATCCCTTCCCCTCTCTGCCCCAGCCTCCTCCTTACCCCCACCCAGTCACCACGCCTATCATTCACTGGTGCTGGCTGCTCGCAGTGTGGTTCCAGTTGCCTGAGACTGCAGATGTGTATGAGTTGGTGGGTAGCAACTTTCCTTTCATAATACTGTTACATTCCTTCCTGGGTTTTCCGTTGTTTGATTTCAATAGTTATGGAGCTTTAGTCATATAAACTCCATGCATGTGTTGTGGAAACATTTTTTAAAAGTGGGTATTCTTATGATGCATCTCACGAGGGGAAAGGCCTCGGGCATGACCGAATGATTTGGCTAATATTTGGCAAGTCAATTGTATATAACCTAAAATGAAAGACTGTAAGATATTTTGGCTTAACATACTCCAGTTTTTGAGAAATTGTGCTGAGGCAAAATATCTTAGCCTTTAATTTTAGGTTGTATGCAAGTGATTTGATAACTATGGGCCAAATCATTTGGCTGTGTCTGAGGCCTTTCCCCTTGTCAGCATTAGTTTCACCAACTCATTAGTGAGAGTTGAAGATGACATGTTCCAGACATAATACAATTTTGTTATGAGGGGGCAAAAAACCACAGAGAAAGTAGTTCATCTCTCAAAGTCTTCCTCTCAAGAAGCTACTGCAGTCACTGTCCCATCTTGAAGATGTCATCCCTTGGTATGATTCTCCACATGCAAATAAGAGATATGCATAATATTTGTACTCTCTTCCACAATAACTTATGATTTTCATTTATAAGTATCATTAATTGATAAGAATGTGGGATATAAATCATTCCTGTGGAATGGTATGCAACACCACCAACTCTACCATCTGAGCCATTCAGGCATGACTCATGACCTGCCCACACACTCAGATTGCACATGGTATATAAGAATATTTCCTTCAGTGTCCAATTTTTGGAGAAAAACAAAATGTCTTGTGAATGAACTTTTTAAGTAAAAATAAAATTACAGACTGGATAAATAAATGAAAAAAAATTATAAACTTAGTCTCATTCACTTTACAATGTCACAAGTGCTGATTTTTGTAAAATCTGTTTTTGAATGGAAGCTAAACTCTTAAACCATCACAGTGTTAACTTAGAAGTTTACTCTGTTTTGCTGTCTTAATTTGACCCCATGGGCCTGAATTTTTGATAATCGTTAAGCTCCTATATTGGCAAGATTTTGTGATAAGTATAGTTTGCTTTTTCTTTTAAAAAAATTAATATAAAATAGATTCATTTGCATGTTATCTTTTTTAAAGCAATTTTGTCTGAGATGATTCCAAGCTTTAGAGAAGTAGTATGGTAGAGCATCAATTATCTGAACTAATTGGAAGACATGGATGTTGGAAAAATCAGTTTATTCAGCTGATTGAATTGTATACTTTCATTTACCAATAAAAATTACATAGATTTGACACCAAATCTCTTATTGGAAAGGCAAGTATAGTAGGAACATATGTAGCACAGTCTAGTAAACAAAAATATGCCATAAATTTGCATTTTCTATGTGCAGCATATATGTATAGAATTAACATTTAAAAATCCCTAATTGTGGTCTGCCTAAACAAGCCTATCCCCTTAAAAGCAACAAAAACGCACAATTTCAGCTTAAACTTCAACCTGTTATAAGCCAGTATCTTAACATGTAAATTTTCAGAAGCAGCCAGTAGATTTTCATATTCATTTTCCAGACTAGTAGTTGATGAACGTCAGCTTTATCAGTGATGAGGTTTACAATTTTGCTGTCCTGATGATTCGGTGTCCTGGCCTGTATTGATGATGCTTATTCATTTTTGAATGTCTTCATCAGATTCATGGCAATTGAGTTCTTTTAACATATTGAGCATGTTGGACATGTCCTCTGTTAATTGTTTTCAGTCAGACTTTAACAGTTGTGTGCCATACCCAATGTATTATTAGATGCTTTTTTTCAGTTTGTGTTCCTTTACACTATCCCATACTGTTCTGATCATGTAGAAAGCATCTTACAATAAATATTTTTATTATTTCTTAACAGACATTGCTCTCCTTCCTCTTCTTTTTTCTAATAGCAGGTTATGTGACAAATCTTTTCTGTAATACTGCTTTAAAGTCTCATCCTTGATCCATGGGCAAGAATGAGTAGTTTACTTTGTATGGATGAAACATCGCTACTATGAGCTCATCCTTTTCATTTAAGTTATCACATATGGGTGAGTTGGTGCATTGTCAAGGAACAATGTTTCCTCCCTTTTGTCATTCTTTAACTGATGAACTTTTACGGAAGGTACAAAAACTTCCATAAATTATTGTGTGTATATTGAACTATCCATCCAGGCACTCTTTCATGGCATCACAGATATATTAATGTGTTTGAAACAATATGATTTCTTACTCTTACAAATGATGAGTATAGACAATTGGTGGCTGCCAGTAGCCTTAGGACAAGCTAAAGCAGTAATATGGTCCTTGCTTATTTTAGAACTGGTTGCTGCTATTTGTGACATGAAACAAGAATTGTTCTTGGTAAAGCTTTCCTGTTGAGCCCAATTTCATTGGAATGGTAAAAATTTTAGAGAGGACAATCTTCTTCCATCAGTACATCCCTTAGTGTGTTGTGAAAGAATCAGCTGCTGAATAATCACCAGACAGACAGTTTTTCCTCCTCGTATCTGAAACTCATGAAAGCTGTGTCTTGACTTAAAGCATTTTAATGAACCCATGATTGCTTCAAAATTTATGGGCCTCCAAAATTTTCCTTAAACTGAATTGGACCAGAGATTGGTTCTGCTTGTGATCTTTTTTGTACAAACCACTGGTAAACAGCATCATCTGGATGTGTATTTGTGGTGAGCACTTTAGACTTGTCGATTCATCAGTTTAAGCAAACTTAGATATGGTCATCTTTTGTTTTCTTATATCCATAACTGGCAACTTATGTAACTTGCCAAACCTTTGCTCATTAGATAATGTGGTTGCAGATTCACCTTTTCCAACCTTTTATTAATCACACATTTCTCTCTCATAGAAAGGACAAAATATTTACATTTAGGCATTTTATACCAAAAGTTTACTTTACACAGGAAAACGCTGACACAGCAAATGGTTACTATTATTGGAAACTCAGAATTGGTATGGGAGAGGAGGATGAAAACATTCACACTTGACTAATAGTTCAGTTAGCTGATCATTTGGTCAGCTGATTTTCAGATAAATGATGTTCCACTGTAATTGTAATATTATCATACTACAAATAATACATTTGTGTAATATTTGTTGGTTGTGCAGTGACATAACTGGCAAGACACCTCTGATAGTGGCAATAGAGTGTTCACGAGAAGATATGGTGTTCACTTTATTGAATTCTGGTGCGAATCCAACTTCAAAAACAAAGAAAGGTCGAACAGCTGTTGATTATGCTGAGGTTTATAATGGGTATCCTGGCATTGTTAATATGGTGCAGGCTGCTGCAGGTAAGTCAGAAGATTCAATGCATCAGCTTTGAGAATTTGGTTTTTTGAGTTTTATTATGAAATTATCAACCTTGCTGAACATCAGGAACTACATCTAATAATCTTGAGAAAAAAATATTTTATAATTATGTGAATATATACATGTTTGTAGTTGTAGAGAATTTCTGGGGAACTCCTCTCCTCCCCCCCCCCCCCCCCCCCCCAACCCCACTTCCTCCTCCGCTACCTATCACTCCTCATCATCACTCTTGCCAGACGTGAGAACGGCTTTGCCATTGCGTCCCTCGACTCCAGGGAGACTGTTCAGCATCAACCCCCCTCTTCTCAGCTGACACAGTGCCCTGCCTTGTTAAATGCAGAACATTTTTTCTCAGGCTACACAAGTGGCTGGAAGTGCACACCAGAATCTCTGTGTTATTCCACAATGTGACTGGTGCCAAGACATTGCTCTGCAATAGCAGGTTGCCTTGGCTGTTGTAAGTGTTTGTATCTGTTATGCTCAACACAATGGTCCACCACGGTCCTGATGGTGTGGCCAATGTATAACATGCCACAATTGCAAGAGATAATGTAGAAACCCAGCTTACGCAAAAAGAGATCATCCTTTACAAACATTAAAAAGGCCCTATCTTAGTTAATAGTTAAAAACCATACTTAACACCATGTTTTTGCAGGATGTGACCAATTCTGTTGGAAATGCTACCTGCATAAGACAAAAAGGTGTAGACTTTGGTGCCACTTTGGTCATCATTCACCAATTCAGGGTGGTTTGATAGTGCAACAAGTGTCTGATCTGCCTTCCGCTATAATAGTTATGGTGAAAGGTGACTCTGGCTTGGGCTAACTCGGCTTACAAACCCTCAGGGTCTGAGATAAGTGGGCTATATGAACCAAATTATGAAGTATCCTTCAATGTTATGCTGGATGGTGACAGTTGACAGCCTGAAGATACAAATCAGAAAGCCCCAGAAGGGAAGGTAGCCACTCTTTTTCCTCCTCCATAGTAAACTGGATATTCATGTGGGTTGAATTCAGATGTTCTAAAAATCTTTTTAACTTCTAGCTTTCATGAGTTCAAACAATAAAAGTATCATCTGATTATCTAAAAAAGCATGCAGATTTCAGTATTGCTGACTCCATGGCATGTACTAAAAAATCTTCCATTAACAGACTGGCAATAATAGTGAAGTGTATCATATAAAAAGATACTTTACTTTTAAATTATTTTAGCAAGGAAACCAACAACCTATCAAACTCTTATAGCACACAACATATATGTAATATCAGTGACTGAAGAACATATGTTGATCATAACTCAGTTTTTTAAAAACAAGTACTGTGTTAGGAACTGAAACTTCCTGTTCTGGATACTCACTTCTTTTTTATTACTTGTTGGATTGGGATGTAAGTGTTGTCATTCCTCTGTTATATCTTTTTTATAAAAAAAACATTTTGTTAATGAATAGTGGTGCCTGCAGTTGTTGTAGAAGCCTATTGTTGCTACCAGGTTAATTTCATTTGACGATTTTATATTTTTATGGTAGATATATCAGGAAATTGTGCACACAGTGTTTGGAGACAAAATGACTGTTTATCACACTGCATGTTTTAGGTATTTTATCCTCCATGTGTTAAACCTGCTGATATGTTTTTATGAAATCCAAATTAATATTCATTACCAGTTTTAAGTTGAAGTCAGTAATGTATTTTCATGGTCAACAAGCCTTCAAACAATAATGATACTCAATAGCCACCTGGGTCTAATCCATCAAAAGGTTTTGTATGATGGATTATGAATTTAAATGATGGTAATTAAGTAAAGTAAAAGTGTGATGGTATCTCAATGTGTGTAATATTACTAATTACTAACCAAACTGTGCAACTGAATTTGCAGGGCGTGTATCCCCAAGCCAAACCTTTATCCAAGCATTGCATATTTTTATCAAAATTTAAATATTTTTCAACTTTACCTGCCAGAAAGGAAAGATAGAAAGCTATATTACAACTGGAAACCTTAACAGGATGGTTCTTGTGAAAATATTAAAATTATTGTATGTATATATGGGTGCAACATACCATTTGTAGAATGAGACGTTCCATGTCATAGATATTCATTGGATGATGAAAGATGTTTGTGGGTTAAGGTAGTTAATAAGTAGGAAGCATCCTACTTTTGGGAGGTCAGCAGACAGTTTGTACAGATCATAATTGCAGTAATCCTGTGCTATTGGCGATGCAGGCCATGGCTGGCACTTCTACCTGTTAGGTGGTGTCATTTTCTCCATGAGGCCATGAGGGTGAGGCATGAAGCACCCATGACCTCCATGATGCCAAAGAAAACATCACAGCGTTGGTTCAAATGTATTGTACTACTGTTCTGAGTTGGGTGGAAAATGGACACATGACAAATCGTAGATGGAATGTTACGCGCATGTAGTAGAGTCATTAAGAGACATTAGAGTTGTATATTATACGAAATATGCTGAGTTTATCTTCTGAGTATGTTGTTCCACTGGAACAAGAAAAGTCTCTTTCAGCATGTTCAGCACAATGGATTGAAGTCCATGGAGAAGAAGCTGTGCCACAGTTCAAGGGTGCTGAAGAGCAGGACCCTTGCAGCATTGGTATTGTATGGTGACCACAAGCAAGAAACGTAAGCAAGATACGAAAGTTGGAGATCAACTACTAGACTGTTTCAACAGCCTATTCCTAACACCTCCATTAGGGAAATGAAGATCAAGGAAATATTTCAACATGGTGTTACAAATAATTCCCTTGTTGAATGTAATAGCCTGATCCAATGCCTAACTGGAGGAGAAGTGTACAAAGAAATGAGTGAAAGGATTAAGAAAGGAATATCAGTTGTATTTATTTGGAAATAATAAAATTATATGAAATTAAAAATACTATATAGTCATAAGAGAAAATAACAAAAATATCAGGTGAAGACATCTGTTCCTATCATATGTGATGAATACTGAGATTTCCCAGTGGACATATCAAATCCCATGATAAATTTTTGAATTTACAATTTTAAGAATTTTAATTATACTAACTGTTTGGTTCTCAGTTGTCAAGACATTAAGATGACTACTATTGCATTCCATCTAGTTAAGATATCTGCACAATATGACATTGTAATGTCATGTGAATCTTCTTGAAAGTTGAAGAAGAATTTTTTTTTGTTAACTGCATTACTTACATCCATGCAAACATAAGTAAAGTGATTAAGTTAGTTCTCAGAATTATTAACTGTTATGATGAAAATTGGCAAGGTAGAAAATATGAATTTTGGAGAAGAAATACAGAGTCAAGAAAATGTCAAAAACGGCAATATGGCAGAGCCAAAGATAGGAATTCCAGACAAAGCTGCCATCAAAGGTGAAGTACTAGTACAACCTCCTCCAAGTGAAAGAGTTCAGCAAACATCTGTAAATCCATTTGCGATGTTATATAAAAAATTAGAAACTATAATGAATGCCATACTAAGCAATATTGTGAAGGGATAATCAAAAAAAAATACCAGAACACTTGAACAGGTTGTGAAGGGATGATCAAAACAATTAGAAAATAATTTTGACTGTGTGTGAAAAGTTTAGATGCACAGGTGTATGAGAATTTTAATCAAGTTGCCAAAGACAATCAGATAGTCAGATCAATGAGAATTTTGCGAGTGTACTTTCTGAAATATCAGCATTACGATATGCATCAAGGTACACCAGATACAATGCAAGAAATAATGAACAATATGGGTGTGCTCAAGATGGTGCAAACTGCAATGGAAACATCCGTACAATGACCCTCAACTCAGTTTCAGAATTTAGTTGTGGAGCCAGAGGGTAAGATCAACATAAGTCTTGACAGGCAACTTGCAAATGACTTTTCATCCTGGTTAAGGACACAAGAGATGCAAATTAATGAATCACTCAACACTGAATTATGTGCTGCTGCACAAAGCGTGGGTAAATAAGTGATGCAAGTGTACAGCGCCTCTAATGATTTAGTAAAAATTGAATTGATACAGATGAAAATTGAGTTAAAGCTCAACATACCATTGTGGCATGAACAAGCAAATGATCATGTCAACAGTCTGCAGCAAGAGAGAGTAGTGATAAAGGGTGCCACACATGAACCACCACCAATAAGCACATGCATGGGTGACATGTTCAGAAATGCATATTAATATGACTGACAGTATGAAGAAGAGGTATACCTGATGTAGAATGACCATAGTTTATATACACTTATGTATAGATGTGATATGAAAGCATCATAGTTCTCTCTCTCTCTCTCTCTCTCTCTCTCTCTCTCTCTCTCTCTCTCTCTATCTCTGTGCAGCAGACAGTGTTTGTTAGTAATGAGGATCACCCTGTGGCTAAACATGCCTTGGTGCACGGCCAGCACATCTTGGCACAGTGCTACACCATCCGGGTTATCTGGATACTTCCCACTGACACAAACCTATCAGAACTCCGGAGATGGGAACTTGCCCTTCAATATATTCTCTCTTCCTGTTACCCACCAGGCCTCAACCTCCGCTAATTTCAAGTTGCCGTCACTCGTACCTCATCTGTCATTCAACATCATCTTTGCCTCTGTACTTCCACCTCGACTGACATCTCTGCCCAGCCTCTTTGCATTTACATATGTTGCCTGTGTGTGTATATGTGCGGATGGGTGTGTGGGTGCGCGCCGAGTGTATACCTGTCCTTTTTTCCCCCTAAGGTAAGTCTTTTCACTCCTGGGATTGGAATGACTCCTTACCCTCTCCCTTAAAACCCACATCCTTTAGTCTTTCCCTCTCCTTCCCTCTTTCCTGATGAAGCAGCTGTGAGTTGCAAAAGCTAGAAATTTGTGTTTGTGTGTTTTTTATTGTTTATATTGTCTCTATCAACATACCAACACTTTCGTTTGGTAAGTTACAGCTTCTTTGTTTTTAAATATATTTTTCCTATGTGGAATGTTTCCCTCTGATAGACACACTCACTCACACACACACACACACACACACACACACACACACACACACACACACACACACACACACACAGAATTCAAGCTTTCGCAACCCACAGTTGCTTCATGAGGAAAGATGGAAGGAGAGGGAAAGATGAAAGGATGTGGGTTTTAAGGGAGAGGGTAAGGAGTCATTTCAATCCCAGGAGCGGAAAGACTTACCTTAGGGGGAAAAAGGACAGGTATACACTTGCGCTCGCTCGCGCGCGCCCCCACACGAATGCACGCACACACACACACACACACACACACACACACACACACACACACACACACACACACACACACAGATATATACAGACACACTCCACGTGGGAAAAATAGATCTAAAAACAAAGATGCTGTAACTTACCAAACGAAAGCATTGGTGTTTTGATAGAACACCAGTGAACAGCACTGGTGCCGGTGGTGTTCAATGTTGATTTCAGTGTTTGTGAGCGTACGTGGAATCAGCACCAATGATCGGAGACTGGTGCTGGCATTGTTGGATGTAGGCTGGTTTCCGCGTCTGTGTCCCTGCGATGAGAGAGAGCCACTTACTCCCCACAACAGATCTTCTTTGATGAATTATTCTCGCCATATATCTTCTTAGTCTAATATGTTGGAATCTTCTCTTTTCTTTTACCATAATATCTTTCTTATGTATTCTCTTTTATTGCATTTATTGATTTTCATCATTTGAACTTTTAGGCCAAATCCAATTCCATGAAACAGTAGTGTTCTCTTGTTATACCTGGTTGCAATGGCAACACATCATATCTTCTGCTTTGATTTCCTCTCAAAATTCCCATTTTTTAGAGTCCTTTTCACTGGTTGACACGTTCTAACACTGTGTGACAATAAGGAGCGGTGTGACATTGGATTGCAAGCAAAATTCACACCTCTCTCACATCGGTTGACTTACTTGATCTGCGCGCGCGCGCGCGCGCGCAAGGATGAGTGGTTCTAGAATTTATGCGGAAATTCTTGAAGCACTACAGTACGTCACTGGAGCAATGGAAGGTACCTAGCAACTGGAAAAAAGTGCTGATCGTTCCAATTTTCAAGAAGCATCATAAGACAGATGCATGTACTGTGATTATAGGCCCATATGATTAATGTTAATATGTTCTAGAAGTGTGGAACATTTTTTATGCTCATGTGTTATAATGTTTTCAGAGAACAAAAATCTCGTCTATGAAAATCAACATGGATTCTGCAAACAGAGATCTTGCGATACTTACCTCACTTTGCTCCTCCACGAGATCCATAGCACTGTAGACATAGGCGCACAGGTTGATGCTATGTTTCTAGATTACGGTTTATTGGTAGAATCCTGAAGCAATGCAGTCCTTCAACAAAGACAATACATTAGTTCATCCAGTCTTAGGGTATTGTTCATCTGCATGGGGCCCTTACCAGTTGGGTCTGATTAAAGAGATTGAGAAGGTCCAAAGAAGAGTGGCAAGATTTGTGACAAGTACATTTAGCCATCGCGAGAGCGTTACAAATCTCATAGAAAGTTTGAAGTGGGACACACTTGCAGATAGACGACGCGCTAAACAGGTGGTCTGATCACTAAATTCCAAAATCCAATCTTCGCCGAGGATGTAGAGCATATATTATTACCACCAACTTTCAAATCATGTAATGATCATCGTTCAAAGATATGGGAAATAAGAGCTCGTACTGAGGCGTTCAAACAGTTGTTTTTTCCCTGACGTGATCTGCGAGTGGAACAGAGGGGGGAAAATATGACTTTGGCGTTAATTGTGCCCTCCACCACACACAGCTTGGTGGCTAGCGGACTATATATGTAGATGTAGACTTAAGAAGGCATTTGATGCCATTCTGCAGAAGAGAGGCTTTTAAAACATAGGCAGTTTCAGATGTTTTTTCTGGAGAATAGTACCATCAAGACAGTTGAATTTATAAAAGAGTTTAGAGGTGTGTTAGCCTAACATGGGTCAATCAGCAAAAAATCCAATTTGTGACAGCTTACATGCAAGGGAATGCTGCCCTTTAGGCTATAGAAACAGCTGAAAGGTGTCAGTTGTGAAGGATTTTAAAGAGCTTTCTTAAACAAATAATAGTCTGCATCCACGCTGGAGTGACTTTGGAAGGAGTTGCCAAATTCTGGGTCCTATAACATGAAACAGCGGTGTTTAACAAAGTATTTAGTGATATTAAAAAAAATGAATACTGAGATGGTCATGTGTCACAGAGATGTTATTAAACTTTTAAAGTCAAAGTACTAGCCCGTATAAAGGAAAAATTAATCCATGCACAGGAGGTGAATCTAGAGCAGTTGGTCTGTTCTTGATTTGCTGGATTTAGTGCATGATGAATTAAAGTGCAGCTCTGGCAATGATGTTGGTCAGCAAACAGCAGTCACAACAATCATGGTAGAGATGCTGAGTGGTGCAGCAATAGTGTGCCAACCTACAGCAGTTCTGTAAATGCAAATGGATCAGTGGCATCAAAATAGTACTCTATATTTCAACAAAAAGTAGGAATGATCACCAGTTTAACCAGGGATATGCAAATAATCCACTTGGTAATGTTAGTCAGAACTGTCAGAAAACATGTGGTAATATGTGGGGGTATCACAGGATACATAACACTGGATCACCTCGCAACACAAACATAGGGGATAGACAGATGCCTAATCCGGGTGGTAAACCAAAATGGTCATAACCAGACAATCAAAACAGGTCATCACCACAAAACCAATCAGTTAGAATAGTGGAGGTGTCAAAAGGTTACACTCCACTCAGCTCGAGTGGTTTGACAAACAAAATGTGACTGTACTTGGCTCTCTGGTATATGTCACGAGGTGGAGTGAAGGCAGCAGATGTAATTGCAGCATAGGTATGCAATGACATTGTGCCTGCAGAGAGTAGACAAGGGATTTGTTCCAGGCAGCTGTTAGTGTGATCATGAAGGAGGTTTCCACTGTTACTGTGATAGACACAGGAGTTATGGTAGATGTTATGGTAACAATTTTTTCAATAAAATCACTGAGACTCACTTGATATCCACCTTGATGTTGCAGGACTGCGTGATTTTGGGAGGTATTGGCACAGAATTGCCAAATGTGAAATGGCAGGTTCAGGTAAACTGAATACAGGTAATGGAGCGAAGAAATGCACGTTCCTCATCAAAGGCTTAATTGTGAGCCGCATAATTGGGTTTGAATTTGTGAGAGGAACTGTACCATTGGTCTCTCACATGGTAAATGTATTTTGACAGTTGATGGAGAGGAAATCATTGTAGATCTGTTAGAAATTAAAGCACAGCACAACAAATACAGCCAAGGAAACAGGATAAAGATTGTACAGAAGGAACTACAGTAAATAAGTGACATGCAGTCACACTGTTTTGGCAAATCAAAATCATAGGCTTAAAACATCATTGTGGAATCTAACTGGACCACATTCAGACCATTGTGCACAATCATGATCCCTCAATGCTATACAAGAAGCCAAATTGGCTGATCTGCAAATGACACACATTAATGTCTTTTATGACAAATCTGGGATCATTAATAGTTAACATTATAACGTGGAGGTAGCGTCCAATGAAATCTATTTATCTACTTACCGTACGCTGTGGATGAAGTGCCAAGATTTAAAGAAATAGCATAGTAAGATGTGCAGTGGAGGGTGAAAAGAAAAGATTCTTATGATACAAAGTTTAAAAAACACGAGAGATTAACCCATGGGACAACATGCTCCTTAGAACTATTCCAAAACCTTCACTAAGGATGGAGGAGGATAATAAATGGCAATTGATGTATAATGGTCAATTTAGAGTGGCAAGAGTCTCTCATAGAGGATGTTACCTGATAGCATATCCAAACTTAGAGAAAATAAAAGGATCATATCCTCATAAAGATCTAAGGAGTTATGTACAACCCTGACAAAATTTTATAATTTCTTTATTTTTTATTTGTAATTGTAAATATTTACAAGGATTAGAGATGAAACTTTATAGTGTATATGTCAGAATTTCGCATGCCAATGACAACCAAAACACAGATGCATCAATGTGTAAATAAGTTAGCAACAATAGATGAGTGTGTTTTCTTGAACACTGTGATTTAAGGTACAAATACTTAAGACATGTGAGGATGATGTTTAGGTAAACCATATTAAGTAATTTATGTTGCAAATAGACTAATGAATAGATGAACTTTCTGAAATTTAAGGATACATTTCTTGTGTAATTTATTGTAAGAATTTGTCTTAGTATGTAAGTGTAGAAAAGATTGTAGACGCAGTGCAAACAGCACAGTACCCAGAAGTAAAAAGAATATTGGTTGCACTAATTTTGTATTTTACATGCTTAAGAAATGGATTTCTAACTGAGTGAATGTAGTAATATACAGTTGTCACTAATGTGACATGACCTTGTCACTTTGTGAGTATAAAGCAGAAATTGATGAACTGCATCTCAAGACATGGGCTTAAGTTAACGTTTTAAATACTTTCAAAAGAGTAAAATCACAAGGTTGGAATAACTAGAGAGAATTCCAGTAAAGTAGTAAACAAATGTAGATAACTATAAATGAACATGTACATAATCTACATAAATAAATGAGGGAGAGGAAATTTTACAACTAGTTAGTGACTTTCTAAGTTTATTTTCGTGTCTGTATAATTTAAAATTTCCACAAACAAAATGGGTTATGATGGTCTTCTTCTGGGCTCGAAGATTCAGGGACAAATTACAAATAGGGCAAGCACCTTTGTGCTACTGCAGAAACTTCCGATGTGTGGTTTGTTTTGCATTTATCACATGCATTAATCCCACAGAAGTAGTGTTTGTTACCTGTGGGAACAAGTAAGGATATTCCAATAGAATTGTAATATAACTCTATGGATAACTATGTACATACACACGTATAAAAAAAAAAGTTTTGCATCACTTCAGTTCCGAGAGTTCCAGAACCTGTGTAGAAAACTGGAATAGAGATCAACATAAACATCATTTCCACCCTTTTTATTGCTCATGAAAACCACAAATTATATATTGTACCATCATACAGAGAGTCCTTCAGAGGTGGTGGTCCAGACTGCTGTACACACCGGTACCTCTGATCCCAGTAGCACATCCTCTTGCATTGATGCATGCCTGTATTCGTCATGGCATACTATCTACAAGTTCATCAAGGCACTGTAGGTCCAGATTGTCCCACTCCTCAATGGTGATTCAGCGTACTCCCTCAGAGTAGTTGGTGGGTCACATCATCCACAAACAGCCCTTTTCAATCTATTCCAGGCATTTTTGATAGGGTTCATGTCTGGAGAACATGCTGGCCACTTTAGCCGAGCGATGTTATCCTGAAGCAAGTCATTCACAATATGTGCTCGATGGGGGTGTGAATTGTCATCCATGAAGACAAATGCCTCACTAATATACTGCCGATATGGTTGCATTGTTGGTCGGAGGATGGCATTCACATATCCTACAGCTGTTACGGTGCCTTCAAATACCACCAGTGGCGTATATTGGCCCCACATAATGCCACCCCAAAACAGCAGAGAACCATCACCTTGCTGCACTCACTGGACATTGTGTATAAGGCATTGCCTTCAAACATGTCTCCAACGATTCTCTGGTTGAAGGCACATGCGACACTCATCATTGAAGAGAACATGATGCCAATCCTGAGTGGTCCATTCAGCATGTTGTTGGGCCCATCTGTACCACACTGCATGGTATCGTGGTTGCAAAGATGGACCTCGCCATGGATGTTCGGAGTGAAGTTGCGCATAATGCAGCCTATTGTGCACAGTTTGAGTCGTAGCATGATGTCCTGTGGCTGCACAAAAAGCATTATTCAATATGGTGGCATTGCTGTCAGGGTTCCTCCGAGCCATAATACGTAGGTAGTGGTCTTCCACTGCAGTAGTAGCCCTTGGGCGGCCTGAGCGAGGCATGTCATCGACTGTTCCTGTCTCTCTGTATCTCCTCCATGTCCGAACAACATTGCTTTGGTTTACTCAGAGGTGCCTGGACACTTCCCTTGTTGAGAGCCCTTCCTGGCACAAAGTAACAATGTGAATATGATCGAACTGTGGTATTGGCTGCAGAAAACACAAACTGTGTACCTCCTGCCTGGTAGAATGACTGGAACTGATTGGCTGTCGGACCCCTCTGTCTAATAGGTGCTGCTCGTGCATGGTTGTTTACTTTTTGGGCAGGTTTAGTGATGTCTCTGAATAGTCGAAAGGACTGTGTCTGTGATACAATATCCACAGTCAATGTCTATCTTCAGGAGCTCTGCGAACTGGGGTGGTGCAAAAATTTTTTTGATGTGTGTACGATTAAAAGGAGGTTAAAAGTAAAAGAAAGGGACTATGAAAATCAATCTGTGTATATCTGGTCCTTGGTCATATATGAAAGACAAAGAAATAACTATTCAGGTACCAAAATTTCCATGTAAATATTAATGTTAAAATTATTATGTATTAAAATATATCAGAAAACTTCAAACTTATTGTTAATAAAAGTAAAATTCTGATTTATCGGGGATAAAAACAGGGACTGACAACACAAAAAGTGTTTAGAACGTCAGGGTGGGAACAGAGGCAGGAAAAAGTCATTGTGAATGTGATAATATGGGGAAGGAATTTGTGTCAATGCACATAGGTCAATTGTGGAGGCTCATGTCAGTGACATTTGAAAGTTAATGCATGTGCAATGGTACAGAGAACTGATGGTAAAATTTGTGAAGTGGTCACCTACTTTTGTGATCTCGAACTGTGAAGTGTAGAGCATATCCAATGGCAGGTTATGCAGTGGATGGACTATTCAAATATAGTAATGCATTTCCCTGATGGCAATGAAGAACACTTTGAGATGTGAACACCATGCACATGAGTAGCAATGCAGTGCAGCTGTGAGTGATTCTACAGCCCTCAGTAATCCACAGTGAGAATCAGTTGTCACTTCTGAAATATAAGGACATGACCAATGCAGTTTTGGACTAAGTGAAAACTATTCCTGAAACCTACCATGCGAGGAAACTTGAAGTGCTTTTGTTGGTGATTTAGAAATGAACGCACACTATACATAAGTGGTACAACATCCCATAATAAATAACTCTTCAATGTAATAATAAAAATGTAAGAGTATTGGCTTCTAATAATTAAAAGTTCATGATGTGAACTGAACCCTGCTAACAAATACGGATCAAATAAACAGCAGATACCTAAAACAACCATTCTAAATGTTGCAGGAAAGTTCTTGTAGACTGTAAATGCCTTAAGATTAAAGAAGATTCCTCACTGAAAAACAGAAGCATTAACTTGATGAGAGGTACACACAAAAGAAAGAATTGTGACATATTGTAATTCAAAGAATTGGTGTATTAACACCATTGAGTCTGAGTGTATGGTAAAACAGATCATATGCTGCAGAAAACTGGTGCTGCTGTACAACTGTTGCTTGTGACCAATCCTGATGAGAGGCTATTTAACCCAATGGGAAAGAGTGACCAAGCATGCTGATGTTAGCAGACCATGACTCTGCAGTACTAGCAACTGAGACAGCTGGACAGCTGTCCCATCTTGCTGACGTCTCAGCATTCTGTGCATGCATGCCACCCATTGTATAACAATGATTTCAGCTTTAACATGGAAATACAATGATAAAATCTTGTTCTGTAAACCATACTCATATAAATATGAAATGAAATCAAAATTGTATAAGACACTTAAATTGAAACATTAAATTTTAATAGCACTGGTAGGTGAAAACAGAAAGAAATGGTTCAAAATGTAATAAACTTAATGACCACACTATAAATAAACATTAAATGCCAATGAACTATTTCAAAATATCAAGAGAACCCATGCAAAAGCTAAATTTTTGCTGCCTGGTAAGTGGAGAATTAAAATTATTCTTTGTCTTTTTGCAAACCAAGAACTTATTCATTATTATTCTTCACTTGATGTAAATGCACTCATCATAACGCTAGATATGGGCAATAGTGCAGCCACTAAGGAGAACAATTTATTGATCCACGTTCAAGTAAACCACAAACATAGAAACAGTACAATAAGCAGTAGAACACAAACTGAGATAGTGCCAGCTGTGCTGCCTTCATATATAAAGAGCTCTGGTAGGCTGTGTGGCAGATGTCAAGTTGTGCACAGTAGCCTTGTAACACACCACAAGCAGCCTCTGATGGCTGGCCTGTGCAGCTACCATTGGCAAACTATTTGAAGTGTAGAGTGCCATCGGTCTGGTGACACAATGCGTATTCAGGTGTTGTGTACATTGCTATAGCACCCCTCCCCTCTTCTGGAAAGGGCACTCCTCTGATGCAGGCATCAGAGCAACTGAAGACACTGATACATCCGTGGGTGCTGTAGTGGGCACTGCAGATAGTGACGATGATGGCAGAGGGAGTTTCCAGACCAGAACGGATGAGCATGGTCGGAAATGGCAAATCTGCAGAGACACGCAGCAACTGCCCCCTTCGAAATACCATCAGGAAGGGCTGGTGATAAGGATGCTGTCAGCATCTTGATATCTGGGCTGGCACTGGCTGCTCAGATGGGGGTGCTGGGGTTGTCCCTGGTGAAGGACCTGAGGGTGTTGGCGCAGACAGCAGCAGAAGCACAGGTGGCAGCAAAGCATCATGGGAAGGGCCAACAGCATGTGTTAAAGTGCTAGGTTTTGGAGGAGAACAGACGACGGTGACATCCACAAGGTGGAAATAGTTCATAAAGATTCAGAAGCCCTGCCTGGAGGCTGACCATGCTGACAATGCTAAACAACCTGGTACAAAACTGAATTGGCAAGGGCAACAGCAACTGTGAACTGGTAGCCCATAATAGGGAACCCTTCTACTGTACATTGCACCTCAACATCTAAGTGAAAGCAAAAGAGCTCTTCCTGATCAAAAGTAGGGTCCAGCCCCATTGGAAGCCAGGACAGGACATGCTGTGCAGAGGCCAAAAATATATTTCATAGTTGTATTGAGACAGGAACAAGGCCCAACACAGGATGCAATGTGCTGCTTTGTCAGGCAATGAAGCAGAAATATTAAACAATGAAACCAAGGGTTTTTGGTCTGTATTGAGATGAAATTTAGACCCATGTGAGAATAAATTAAAGTTCTTGAGGGCATGGATGATAGCAAGTGCATCCTTTAAGCGTTTTAGATGCATAAGCTATTAGACATTCAGAACCATACTCGTAGCAATGTGCAAGAGTGGCCCTGAGCCACACTGAAGCATCTGAAACCAAGACCAGGTGCTGACCAGGTTGGAAGGTAGACAATCAAGGAGCAGAATGCAATTTAGATTTCAAAAGCGTGAGCAATTGCTCACAAACTGGCCTCACCAAAAAGGAACATCCTTGTGGAGCAATTCATGAAGAGAATGGACCAATGTGACTGTATCCAGAATGAATTTGTGATAGTATGCAATTTTACCTAAAAATGCTTGGAGTTCTTTGACGATGGAAGGGTGAGGGAGAGCTGTAATAGAGGTGACATGATGATGTAAAGGCTTTACACCATCCCGATAAACCTCAAACCCCTAATAGACAATGGATCACTGAAAGAAGTGTGATGTGGCCAAATTGCACACTAATCCCACAGTACACAAGACTGTGAACAAGGAGCATACATTGTGTAAACACTCTTCCATGGATGCACCAATTATTATGATGTCATTGAGATAGTTGATGTACCACAGAACAGACACTGTCAGTTGTTAAAAAAAACTGTTGAAAATTTCAGCGGTGCTAGCAACACGTAATGAGAGGTGCTGATATTGATGCAGCCCAAAGGGCATGTTAATCACAAGGAGATCATGTAAATTGGTTCAGATTAATCAATTTTAGAGAAAAACTAGCCCACAGAGAATTTGGCTGATAACTCATCCTAAAGGGGCAAAGGTTAGGTGTCAATAATAGAATTAGCATTAATGTAAACTTTAAAGCCACCACAAAGGTGAAGCCAACCATTTGGTTTTCTAACAGTCATGAAGGGGAGGGGGGAGGGGGGGGGCACTCACTTGATGTAATAAGCCATATGACCCCCAGCGATGTCAGCCTGTCTAATTCTGATTTCACCTGATTACGTGAGGCCACTGGAATAGGTCATACATTGAAATAGTGCAGCAAGGCCCTAGCTTTGAGGATAATGTCAGCCATAAAGTTAATGACACAATCTGACCCATCTGAAACAAGAAACAAGAACTCAGAACACACAGAATCCAGGGATCTAGTCAGAAACTAGGTGCATCAAGTCCCCAATGGAAAAACAAAAAGCACTGAAAGCATCCAGAGTGAACAAATTGTCAGTGCCAGCATTATTCACTTCTAGAAAGGTCAAGGCATGGACTGCAGATTTATACACAGTGGGAGCTGTAAATATCCCCAGAATTGAAATGTGCTACCTGTTGTAACTCACCATATGTTGAGTAACTGGAGACAATGCTGGAGATCCCAATTTCACATAAGTTTGGCACCACTGTCCACTTGTAGTCAGAGCCCTTTGCCCATCACTTGCACTTCAATAAACTGTTTCCATTATTTATAAGTAATGGAGACACAAAATTACCATCCATTTCCATATCTGCTGGAGAGAGCCAGGAACTTAACACAGATGCTGCAAGTCCTGTTCTTGCAGGTCGCCAAGTGCATAGAGCATGTAGCCCTATCATGTTGCATGAAACAGTATGGGTAAGATGGAAGTGCTGCTGCTGTTCTTTGTCATGTCACTGTCCAGTGCAGTGTGGCGGCCATGTTTGTATGGCTGCATCATCATCTTCCTCTCTGAGCCATGACTGATGCCTCATAAAAAGGAGCAAGAGCCACTATAGCAATCTTCCACCAAGCCTCAATTGATTACCAACAGCACAAGGTACCTTGAAAGACTGAGCAGTATTTAACACTTCAGCCAAAGATGGTTTCTCCCACTGTAGAGTGTGCTGGTGCATCTCTTAGTCAGCAGCTAATTGAATGATGTTGTCATGGACCATATAATCAGCATAGGAATCATAATCAACATTGGTAAATGACATTTGTGCCTGAGAGTGTGAAGTTCAGCCTCCAAAGTCATAGGAATGGTGGGCCTGTTTGACAATGATATAACTCTGTACACACTGCAATGGTATGCATGCATTTGTAGTTATAATTTGACAACAACCTACACATTTCATTGAATGAAAGCAACACGTTCCTGGAGCAGAACTGTTTGGTGCAAATGGTAAACTGGAGGAGAAATACAAAAAAAGGAGCAAAGCATTACATATGTTTGCATCAGTGATACCAAATGCGAGGAAGTGTTGCTGCAGCCACGTCTCGTAAGCTTCCCAGTCTTTGGCCCATGATTGTAAAGGGGAAAGGGTGACGGGAATGCTGACGGCATGGGAGCCAGTGAAGTTAGTGTGGCTGAAAGTTTGTGATAGCAACTGCAGGAGCCTGCTGCTGTTTGAGAAGAGATTTGAGCACTGCCTCCATGAACATGAGAACTGATGGAACAATCAATTAGACTGAGCCCACAGAAGTGAAAACCACACCTGTCACCAATATAATTGTAAAGCAGGACAACTGTTTACTGATCCACATTCAAGGAAACTACAAACATAGGAACAGTAAAATATGGAGAACAACACAATCTGAGAGGGAGAGCCGGCTGCATAGCCTTTGTATAGAGGAGGGCTCTGGTAGGCAGCACAGCAAATGTCATGCAGTGTGAACTAGTCTTTTGACCCACCATAGGTGGCCTCTGGTGGCTGGTCTACTCAGCTGTCATTGGTGGACTACTTGAAGTATAGCATGCTGATGGCCTGGTGCCATGGCCCATATACAGGTGTTGCATAAAGGATTATAGCAGTACTAGTTGTTGAAAACATTGTAATCAAAAGGTATTGAAAATAAGGAAGTAGTTTGAAGGATCAGATTGGGGTTTTAAGGTCTAATTTTCCTCAATCCCACACCCAGATGGGTCAACAAGTCAAAATATCTGCCCAGGCTATCATAAAAATGATTCCAGACATCCCAAGTAAATCAATAAATGTTCAGATCTTTTGCACAGACAGTTCTATTTTGTTAATTGGGGAAAATGTGTGAACAAAAGACTGTGTAAATATGTCAAGTGGACATATCCCATTTCCATTTAGTTAATTTCAACTGAATCCTGGAAGTGAAGTGTTGTTAAATCACAACTTCCAGAATTCAGGGGGCCAGTGAAACATATCCTATAAAAAGCTGTAAGAAACTATATCACAAAACGTATATGTAGTATCAATGATTGAAGAATGGATGTTAATTGTAAGTCACAAACAATATGCATAACGTGTAATAAGTAACATCTGCTTTGCATTCATCTTTTTTACTTAGAAATAAATGACATATTAAGAAGCTGAGGTTTCCTCTTCTGGGTACTCTCTTTTGTTCTGTCATTTGATGGATTAAGAGGCAGGTGTTGTCATTTCTGTGTAGTATCTAATAATTTTAATATTGAGTAGTGGTATCTGCAGTTATTGCAGAAACCTATTGCTACTATGAGATTAATTTTATTTGATGATCTTATATTTTTCAGGCAGATATATCTGGAATTTTGTCACATTGTTTGAAGGCAGACTGACCAATTGTTTATCACGTCATGTTGTTAGTGTTTTGTTCTTCACAGGTCGAACCTGTGGATCAATCTTATGATGTCTAAATTAGTATTCATTACCACGTTTTACACAGAGGTCAGGATAATATTTTAAGTCAATGAGCCTCCAAACAATAATGATGCTGAATAGCCACCAGGGTCGGATACTTCAAAAGATCATGTGCGATGGCATACAAACTTAAATGAGGGCAATTCCATACAGTAGAAAGTTTGATTGTATCTTGATGCGTGTAATATTACTATTTACTAACCACATTGTGCTATCACATTTGTAGTGTGTCTTTCCCAAGGCAAACCTTTATTCATCCATTGCATATTTTTATTGAAATTTAAATGTCTCTCTCCTACATCTGCTAGAAAGGAAAGATACATCACAGTAGGTGCAAAGGGTTCCCCATCACTGTTCTAGCTGGCTTTCATAGAACTGGTCATTGAATAACTACTGCTTGTTGGAGATAAGGGATCTTCTAAACTGTTCGTTGGAGCACCAATGCTACTGACTATAGACCTGTGAGAAACACCTTTCCTTGTGGGTGTTTTAAAGGCCATACAATCTGAGAAGGGAAGTAAGAGGGGCGCGGGGCTGGAAGAGACAAAGCACAATAAGGTTTAAGACTCTTAATAGTCTCTTGTGGCAAAATACTTTTCTTCAGAATGTTGTCAATCTTCATCTCTTGGTTTGCATCAGGCAGATGTGATGCTCTGAAGTTATGGCATGTGACACATTGGTCAGAGCTGCAGGGTCATGGAGGAATAGTTTACCACACTTGCTTACAACAGCCAAGCAAATCAGTTGCTGTGAAATATTGCCTTGGCACTGGCTATGTTGTGCAATATAACTGAGTTATTGGCACACTTCCAGCTATTGGAATGGTGTTATTAAGGAAACAAGTAACATTAAATTAACATGTGATCTTTTGAGGGCTACTCAAAAAGTATTCAGCTTTTATATATAAAATCAATTTTTATTCAGACACAATTGTATGACATTAGTCACCCTCAAAGTAGTCTCTTTCAACTTCTACACATCTCTCCCAAAGCTGCAGCCACTGCTGGGGGCATTGCTGGAAATTCTCTTTTGGTACAATGTGCAGCTGCTCCATGAAATTCTGCATAAGGTCTTCCCAGATCTGAAATCTGGTCCCTTTCAGAGTCTCTTTCAGTTGAGGGAAAATCCAAAAGTCAGTCAGTGCTAGGTCAGGGGAATAGGAAGGCTGACAAACCACAGCTGAGTTGTTTGGTCAAAAAAACTCTGGTAAAGATGCGCAGATGCATTCTCAGTGAAGGTGCCAACTGCCTGCTGCCCCCAAGTCCAGTTTTGTGGTGCACTGCTTATGAAGGTGACACAGAACCTGTTGGTAGAACTCCTTATGTCAGTAGTACCTTCTGGGCCATACTTATGATGGGCCACACTGTTGGAGTAACACAGTCAGCATGACTCCCATTGCTGCGGACCTGCTTCCCTTTTTTGGGTCTCGGGGTTGGTGGATGCCTTCATTGTGACAACTGTAACACTGTTTCTTGGTCATACCCATAAATCAGAGTCAGCACCAGTGATAATTGTGTTAAGAAAGTTGGAATTACTGTTCACAGTATCCAGCATGTCTTGTGCAATCTCAAAATGAAGTCCTTCTGCTGATTTGTTAGCAACTTTGGTACAAATTTTGCTAATATCCTCCAGAGGTCCAAGTGTTCTGTTAAAATGGATCGAATGGTCCAATACTAATTTTAACCTGATCTGTAAGTTATATGATCATAATTCAACTATTCTGAATCACCAGGATCCTTAAGTCATCAGCAATGACCTACCTCATTTGTGTGTTGAGGATCTATCTGAATGTGATTTTCTTTTCTCTGATGAGTGGCCACCTTTGAAGGAGTTCTACCAGTTATGTATCTATGTGGTACTGATTCATTTTCCCTACAATATTTGTCGAAACTTGCAGTGTGTTTCAGCTTGGGAATTGTCAAACTTAAAACAAAACTTGATGCAATAACATTCTTCCTCTTTTTCTGTCATTTTGCCCACAACACAAAATCTGATTATTACCACTTACACATATTCACTTGTCAATGGGTAGCCAGCAACTGACTGTTTTTGCAACCATGGAAAGAATTGTGCTTGCCTACTGCATAGGCCTTCAAACATAGAGAGCACACATGACCTGATGCCATTGTTGGTTTCAACAATAAAAAAATAATACAATATTGCAGTGTCTGTGTTGTTCTGATTATGATGCAAAGTTCCTTTGGACATGCAAGCACATCAAAAGGAACAGGCACTGTGGCGACTACAGCCGTTATGAAATACACTAATTGTATTCACAATATCAAATAAGGACTACCATCAGCTGTAGAATGGCATAACAATGAAAATTTGTGCCATACCAGGACACAAACTCGGATTTCCTGCTTGTAGCGAGTGGTCACCTTACCATTTGGCTATCCTTGCATGACTCGTGGCTAGACCCAAACTTCCATATGTCCCTGTCTGGCATGAATTTTCATTGTCTTCATTCCATTCTAAAGCTGATGGTAGCCCTTATTAGTAACTAGGAATACATTTAATGCATAAAAAATGTCAGATACTTTTTGAACAGTCCTTGTTATAGATACAGAGGTTTCTTGTCTATGTTCTGCTTGAAATACTGCAGTCTTTCTGGTCAAACAGGAGGATGTAAGGAATAAAAGTATTGTAAATTGAATATAAAACTTTTAAAGAAAAGTAAAATACTGTTTAAAATAAAACATATGGATTTTTGCAAGCCACTGTTTGAGTGTAGGTGTAAGATGTCTAAGATATGGATTGTAAGATGTAAGATGGTTCACTGGTTTGTATTTGAGAAAGTAGCAGTTAAAATCTTTGGTTTTCTGTGATCTGTAAAACGCTTAAGACAAACGACATGATTATTCCTATGAAAGGGCACAGCTTGTTTCCTTTCCCTACATGATAGTACTTTTTTCCTTTGTAATGATCTTGACATTAATGGGACAAAAATCTCTCATCTTCTTTCCTTTGGTTTAGAGACCTAAGGTTTTTAACTATTTTCTCACTCTGTGTTTGTGACGTACATATCTTATATATATTCTAGTATTATTTGTAAGAAACGTTATTCAGATATAAATACAGTAAGATGTGGAGGAAATTTAGTGTTATTTCTCTGATGAAGATACTACTTGCTGACACCACAGCATGGATTTAGTATTGATTAAAAGAAAATTACCATCTATAATTGTGCAGAAATGATATTATACATTAAAAATTATCTTGAGTGATGCTAACCCTATCTTTGTACAATAATGTTTAAAGTTTATCCTGGAAGTTCTAAATTAAATATTAATTTTGGTATTTGAGGTTATGGTTAATGTCTTAGTTATATCACTTGTGTTAAAATGTCATAAATACAATATGAAATTTGCCATTTTGTGTGAAGAGTTTTTGTACATTGTATCAATGATTTAAATTTATATGTAACAAGGCAATAAAATTCTAATTCTGATGCGCTGCAAAGACATGACATGCTTGAAAGAATAGAGGTTAATTGCACTTTTGTGAAAAATATTACTGCTGGGTACACATTAAATTGTGCTGAGAATAAGTGCACAAAAATATTAACAAACTGGCTGCTTATTTCTATTTTAGAGTTCAGATCAAAGTTAAAGAATGCAAGTCTACGCACTGTCATCCTCATACTTGCTGGTCTTGGTCTCCGCAAGTATATTCCAACTTTTATTGAACATAACATTGATGTAAACAAGTTCAATCAGCTGACTGAGGATGACCTTCGTGATCTGGGTTTGACGTAAGTATCATGTGTTCTAAAAATGGTTGTTTCTCTGAGACTTTAATGTTTCTCTCCAACTCTCTTTGTATATTCTGCTATTCCTAATTATTTGGTACATTTTCATGATAATATAGTGTGTGTAGAAATGTGAATGATTGTTCAGTAAGTCACTTTTTGGAAGAAAACAAGAATGTTCTTTGTACATTACTCATAAAATTTCAGAAAAAATACTTCAGTGACGTCAAATGTACATACACAATAAATGTTTGCAATATTATTATGAGGATTATTAATGCTGCCAAAAAGAGACTGAATTAAACATTCAGCTAGAAACTACTGTAGTAGATCCATCAAATGATTCTCATAAGTCTCATTATTGCCTATTAGTTAAAATTTCAGTGAAAAGAATTACAGTGATCACTAAACAAAAATGGTCAGTTATATCTCCAAACTGTTGTGTGTATTTGCCTCATATCAGTCAGCTACAGGTGAATGACTTATCTTGTTATTGATTTTTGTTTTCCACACTGAATTATCAATATATTATGTTACATAGATAAGTTATTTTGCTCATTTTTTACCAATCCTTAAGTTGTGACACTTATTTAGTATACTTCATTCACCTAATTCTCTATTCTTGGATGGGTCTTTTACTCAGTTTAGATTCAACTATGACTGCTCTTTCACAATCCTGCCTACATACACTGTCTGACAAGGAAGAAAAAGTGAAGTACCCAGGAGAGGAAGAGAAAACAAAATGGTGCCTCACAGGTTGACTGTGTACAGTGTGTTAATTCAATGATTAAAATATCAAATTAGATTTACAAAGAACATGCCAGTTTAAAAGTGTGATCTTACACCCCTCTGGTCTACATCCATGACTGATCCTGCATATTCACAGAGGGACAGAACTGATGTCTGTCCAAAGTAGTCAACACATGTTCTATTGGGGACAGATCTGGGAATTTTGCTGGCCATGAGAGTAACTTGGTACTATACAGGCCGTAAAGGCAAATGTCATGTGTGGTAAAGAGCATTGTCCTGTTGAAAAATGGCACCACATTCTACTTTGAAAGAAGGCTATTCAGAACATAACAGAAACCAGAAATATCTAGGGGTTACACTTGATAGAACACTCAGTTACAAAAGATATATACACTGAAGAGCCAAGAAACTGGTACAGCAGCCTAATATCGTGCAGGGCCCCTGCGAGTACACAGAAGTGCCACAGCACAATGTGGTATGGATTCAACTAATGTCTGAAGTAGTGCTGGAGGGAATTGACACCATGAATCCTGAAGGGCTCTCCATAAATAAGCAAGATTATGAGAGGGTGGAGATCTCTTCTGAACAGCACAATGCAAGCATCCAAGATATGCTCAATAATGTTCATGTCTGGGGAGCTTCCTGGCCAGTGTAAGTGTTTAAACTGAGAAGAGTGTTTCTGGAGCCACTCTGTAGCCTTTATGGATGTGTGGGGTGTTGGATTGTCCTGCTTGAATTGCCCTAGTCCATCGGAATGCACATTGGACATGAATGGATGCAGGCGATCAGACAGGATGATTACGTACATGTCACCTGTCAGTTGTATCTAGATGTATCAGTGGTCCCATATCACTCCAATTGCACATGCCCCACACCATTACAGAGCCTTCACAGCTTAAACAGTCTCCTACTGACATGCAGGCTGTCTCTGTACCCGTATACATTCATCTGATCGATACAATTTCAAACGAGACTTGTCTGGCTGGGCAACAAGTTTCCAGTCATCAACAGTCCAAGGCCAGTGTTGATGGGCCCAGGTGAGGTGTAAAACTTTGTGTCATGCAGTCATCACGGGAACACGAGTGGGCCTTCAGCTCCAAAATCCCATATCGATGATGTTTTGTTGAATGGTTTGCATACTGACACTTGTTGATAGCACAGCATTGAAATCTGCAGCAATTTGCAGAAGGGTTGCATTTCTGTCACGTTGAGTGATTCTCTTTAGTCATCATTATTCCCGTTCTTGCAGGATCTTTTTCCAGCTGCAGTGAAGTTGGAGACTTGATGTTTTACCAGATTCCTGATATTCACAATACTCTTGTGAAAGTGTCTTAAGGAAAATACCCACTACATCATTACCTCGGAAATACTGTGTTCCATCATTCGTGCGCTGACTATAAAACCACATTTAAACTCACTTAAATCTTTATAACCAGCCATTGTAGAAGCAGTAACCAATATAACATCTGTGCTGACACATGTTGTCTTGTATAGGCATTGTCGACCGCAGTGCCGTATTCTTCCAGTTTACATATCTCTGTATTTGAAAATGTATCCCTATACCAGTTTCTTTGGTGCTTCAGTGTATTATGAACTGCTGCCAAAATCAAAACCTGATATTACATTCTTCAGAAACTCTGGGGCACATCATTGGGGTACTCTGCATTGATACTCCATACATTAGGTCTGATATTGAGTTACACAGTTGTGGGATACTTCTCCCTGGGTTGGATGAATAGTACTCTCTCCATTCCTGACACACCACTTAATCATACAATGCATCTTATAACTGGTGCAATCACACCTTCACTTCTTTCTGGCTACCTATACTTAGCCACATACCATATCCATCTCTGTGGCAAGAGTACAAAAACTACAGAAAAATCCCCCCCCCCCCCCCCCCCCCCCCCCCCCCCCCCGCCGCCAGAGATCCACAACTCTTTTATGGATACGTGCGTGGTGAGTAGGGGGACCCGAACTAGTGTGGCTCTTTCCTTTCTGGGCTACATACCTTCCTTTTCCACATTCTTCACCTTCTCCCTCTTTGGGAGTATGTTTTGTGCCTACGTCCAGAGACGGACATTTGTAATTGTAAGACATACTCTCTTCTTTGCTCTCTATGCTGGAAAGTCTCTGTCCTCCCTTTGTCCTCCGCTTCTCTCTCTGTGCCCGCTTCTCTCTCTGTGCCCGCTTCTCTCTCTGTGCCCGCTTCTCTCTCTGTGCCCGCTTCTCTCTCTGTGCCCGCTTCTCTCTCTGTGCCCGCTTCTCTCTCTGTGCCCGCTTCTCTCTCTGTGCCCGCTTCTCTCTCTGTGCCCGCTTCTCTCTCTGTGCCCGCTTCTCTCTCTGTGCCCGCTTCTCTCTCTGTGCCCGCTTCTCTCTCTGTGCCCGCTTCTCTCTCTGTGCCCGCTTCTCTCTCTGTGCCCGCTTCTCTCTCTGTGCCCGCTTCTCTCTCTGTGCCCGCTTCTCTCTCTGTGCCCGCTTCTCTCTCTGTGCCCGCTTCTCTCTCTGTGCCCGCTTCTCTCTCTGTGCCCGCTTCTCTCTCTGTGCCCGCTTCTCTCTCTGTGCCCGCTTCTCTCTCTGTGCCCGCTTCTCTCTCTGTGCCCGCTTCTCTCTCTGTGCCCGCTTCTCTCTCTGTGCCCGCTTCTCTCTCTGTGCCCGCTTCTCTCTCTGTGCCCGCTTCTCTCTCTGTGCCCGCTTCTCTCTCTGTGCCCGCTTCTCTCTCTGTGCCCGCTTCTCTCTCTGTGCCCGCTTCTCTCTCTGTGCCCGCTTCTCTCTCTGTGCCCGCTTCTCTCTCTGTGCCCGCTTCTCTCTCTGTGCCCGCTTCTCTCTCTGTGCCCGCTTCTCTCTCTGTGCCCGCTTCTCTCTCTGTGCCCGCTTCTCTCTCTGTGCCCGCTTCTCTCTCTGTGCCCGCTTCTCTCTCTGTGCCCGCTTCTCTCTCTGTGCCCGCTTCTCTCTCTGTGCCCGCTTCTCTCTCTGTGCCCGCTTCTCTCTCTGTGCCCGCTTCTCTCTCTGTGCCCGCTTCTCTCTCTGTGCCCGCTTCTCTCTCTGTGCCCGCTTCTCTCTCTGTGCCCGCTTCTCTCTCTGTGCCCGCTTCTCTCTCTGTGCCCGCTACTCTCTCTGTGCCCGCTTCTCTCCTTTCCTCCTTTTCTCTTTCTTTCCTCCCTCTGCGTGTCTGAAGGCCGACCCACGCATTCCCACACGTAGCCGGTGATGGGGTAGAGCATAATTCCCCACCCCGGGTAGACAGGTAGGACACATACGTACCCGTTGGTAATGGCCAGGCCCAGGGAGGGGCGATTACCCAAGCTGGTACCTTCCGAATTTGCTGATTGGTCCCTCCGTCCATTTCTCAGGATGTGTGACCTGAGGCTCTACATCTACAGTTTCTGCTCACAAGCAAAAGTTAAAGGAGTCTCAGCCCCGGACAATTCTTCCATCAGTCCCACAGTTCCTTGTCTCTCGGTCAGACATAGGTCAAGAATTCTCCACAGTCAACCCTTTCATTATTCAGAAAGGTGTCGACACAATTGCAGGTCCTGTAAAGTCTTGTCCTCAATTACAAAATGACACCTTGTTGTTAGAAACAGTCGGTGCCCTCCAGGCACAAAAATTGCTGCGAACTCCACTGCTACACAGCTGGGTGGAAGCACACTGCACTTTAAATTCATCAAGTGGGGTGGTTTATACATGCTCACTCGACGGATTGTCCAACGAGGAAATTCATAACTACCTGTCTGACCAGGGCATAACAGCTGTACACCGAGTCATGAAAAGGGTTGACAAGGGCTTGGTACCAACCCATACTATCTTCTTGACATTTGACAGAGTTCAGCTTCTATTGAACATTAATGTGGGCTATGAGGTAATTTCAGTTCGCCCTTACATCCCCAACCCTATGCGTTGCTATCAGTGTCAGTGGTTTAATCATACCAGCCAGTCGTATTCCAATCTGGCCAAATGCATTACATGTGGCAAGGATGTCTATGAGGGTGCTTGTCCACCTACAACCCCTCGTTACAACTGTATGGGTGACCACGCAGCTTCCTCTACAGATTGCCCAATTTTCAAAGATGAACGACTTATTCAGGAAACCAGAGTGAAGGAAAAGGTTTCTACATTTGCTGCTCATAAGTTATTTGCCAGTCGTAAGCCAACTGCACCCCCCACATGTAAATATAGCACTGTCCTTGCATCTCCTCTGCCTACTAAGGAGACAGCCATGCAGATTTGTGATCTCACCTTTAGTGCCACAGTAGTCAGATTGGCCAGCACAAAGATCGCCCGTTCAACCTCTCCACTATCACCTGCTCACTCTATGGCTCACCCTTTATTGGCTCCTGCTAAATCAAGAGCCCCAGTACCAGACACCTGGACTTCCAAAAAAGAGCATACTTCCAAAGATTTTTTTTTATGTACCCTGACTTCACAACCATCGACTCCTCCCTCATCTCAACATCCTGTTTCCAAGAAGGCTCAAACGAAACTAAGTTCCTCTCCTTCTCCACCACAGCATGTCTCATCTACAGTGCCACCTGGCGGTAACCACCCTAGGCTGTCTTCTGTGTCGCCAAGGTGCACTGCTGGTGACCAATCAACCTGCCGATCACTGGTGGCAGGAGCAGCCCCCAAACAACCTATGGATCAGGATCTTCTGCCTTTGGCTGAATGCCATTCCATGCTGTTGGCTGCCGGCTCTCTGCAGTTGTCGAGTTGAGAGTAACCGTGGTAAGATTCTTCCCTTTTCTGTCCATCCTATGCCAATTATCCATTGGAATACCACAGCATTAGTCTATCGAGATGAATTGGTGATCCTACTCCCCAGTCATCTTCTGTCTTCAGGAAACAAAGCTACGTCCCCACAATCACTTTGTTTTCCCTCATTTCCAGTCAGTCCGGTTTGACCTCCCCTCTGTTGATGGCACTCCAGCACATGGGGGACTTATGATTCTTCTCCATGATACTGTCCATTATCATCCAATCCCCTTAAACAATTCCCTCCAAGCTGTCACTGTCAGTCTTTCCCTTTCTGGATACACCTTCTCTGTTTATACTGTATACATTTCATTGCCCACACAGATGCCAAGGGCTGATCTCCATCTCTTTGGTCAGCTCCCGCCCCCCCTATTTGCTGGTTGGGGACTGCAATGCCCACCACCCACTTTGGGGATCTCCGCATCCTAGTCCGCGAGGATCTCTATTGATTGACCTCTTCCACCTGGGAATGGCATATCTTAAGTGACAAGACCTTCATTGTCCAGCATAGTGAAGGTCTCACCAAGGCCTTCACAGCCCAGAAGTATCTCCCAGACCTAATCCACAATACAGATTTCCCGTGCCAAATCTCCACACATCCCCAATCAACCCACCACCACCACCACCACCACCACCAAGAACTAACTACAAAGAAGCTTCCCCCTCATCACCCAATACGACTCCCACAGGGGGCTCACCGCTCTATGGTGGGTTTGTGCTTGACAACCACGGGGCCCCAGCCTTTGCAGCATCTTTTCCCTTCCTTGCTGCATCTGTCCTCTTGCTATCCTTTTTCCCCTCCCTTGGGGAAGGATGTCTGAGATGTTTTTGTGAATGTGTTGTGCATTTTAAGTAGCCTCTTACAAGAAAAGTATCTCCATTGGTTTTTTTCCTTCCTCCGCTTCGTCATTTGAGGTTCCTCTTTTTCTTCTCCCTCCCTGTGCACTCCTGCAGGCCAGCCCATGTGTCTGACACGTAACAGGTGACTGAGTAATGCATATTTTCCAGCCCTGGGTTGACAGGTAGGGCCTGCACATTCTCATTGGTACAAGCCAGGCCCAGGGAGGGTGATTGCCTGAGCTGTTACTTTCCCAAACTGCCAATTGGTCCCTCTGTCAGGTGTTCAGTAGGTGTGACCTGAGGTGTGAACTATCACCTAAGGTGGGTGTGCCCCTTCTGAGAGGGGCCCGCAGTTGGAAGGAGCATGTCATCGAATATGCGGGCGATCATGGGGGATTTTCTTGCAATGAGCCAATCACCTTCTTCACAGTGTACATCTACTAAGCATAAACAAAATAAGGCTAATGATTCAAAGACCCTCCCAGATGCACCGCAGTTCCTCATGGTTTCACATACTGAAGACGGTCAATCTGTTTATTATTCAGAAAGGTGTTGCTGGAATTGCTGGCCCTTTGAAATCCCGCTCTTGTTTACACAATGGCACTTTGCTTTTGGAGACTACATCAGATTCCCAAGCACAACTGCTTGCAGCTTCACTCCTCCATGACTGTCCTGTTCATGTTGAGGTCCATCGAACACTGAACTCTTAACACTGAACTCTTCACACTGTGTTATTTACACTAGGCTGCTCGATGGCCTGACCAAGGCAGAAATCCAAGCATACCTCACTGATCAAGACATGCTACACTGGTGGTGAAAAAGAGATGCATCCTTCATACCCACACACACTCTTTTTTCGTGTTTTATAGAGTAGTCTTCCATTGAGAAAAAGTCAAAGCAGACTGTGAAGTCACCACACTTTGACCGTAAATTCCAAACCCGATACATTGCTACCATAGTCATTGTTACAACCACTCTTGAATGTTCTGTTGACACCTGGCCAAATGTGTAACCTGTGTTAGGGATGCTCACAAAGGTGATTGTCTGTCTCCTCCTCCCCACTTTACCAATTGCAATGGTGACCATGCAGCCTTCTCCCAAGATTGTCCCATGTATGTCAATGAGCAGGCTGTCCAGGAGATCCAAGTGACAGGAAAAGTGCCTTACTGTGTTGCTTGCAAGTTGTTGGCTAGTCAGAAACTCTGAATTTTACCATCCAGCACTTACACTACTGTTCTTGGTACATCTTGCTCCATGAAGAACATGGCCATGCAGACGTGCAACCTCAAATTCAGCATTGTTATTATAAAATCACCCAGTGTCATGGTAGCATCTCTGCCGCCTGCTCCTCATGCTGTGCAACACGCCAACAAACTTTTGCCTACACGAGGCAAAGTCACCTGCTACACAACCAGCAGTCTGGAAAGGACAGGACTAGTACTAGTGTGAAAACTTGTTACGTCCCTCCAGCCAACAAACATCTGAACCATCTAACACCCACAAAGGCTAAAAAAAATCAAACAAAGGCAAACAGTCTTCTCCTTCGCTGACTCGTAGATCCTCTTCAGTGGTATCATCACGTAATACCCTCACCTGGCTGACATCCACATCATTGGTGTAAACTGCCAGCCGTTTTCTACCCTGGTCTCTGCAGACTGACAGAGTGCGAATGATGATGCCTCTTTAGATCTGATGGAGCAGGATCCTCCAGCCACTGCCACCTGTAGCAGTGAGTCTTCGAAGGCTGGCACTCTGCAGCCGCTGAGGTGGTACCCCTCCATTTTTTGCCTCTTCTGCTTTCCTCTTCACAACTGTCCTCGAATGGAATGTTTGCTGCCTTAGATCCAACAAAGAGGAATTATGACTGCTCTTGGAATTTCAGCATCCACTTGTTCTGTCTCCAGGAAACAAAATTGTCCTCACAACCGCTTTGATCTCTCACATTTCTTTCCGGTTCACTTTTACATGAACCCATCTCCCTGATTACCCGCCTTCAAGCTGTTGCAGTTCATCTTTACCTTCCTCACTTGACCTTTTTCCCTTTGTACCGTTTACATCCCTCCAGCTTATTGTGCAACTCCCTCACTCCTTTCTGTTTCTCAATGACTTCATGCACACCATCCCCTCTGAGGCTCTCCTGGAACCTATGAGAGGTTCCCTCTCGGTCAGCCTTCTCAGTCAGCTTCACCTTATTTGTCTTAACATGGGAGCACCCACATTCCTTTCAGACTCCACTCACATCTGTTCCCATTTGGACATCTCCTTTTGCACTGACCAGCTTGCAAGTTGTCTCGAGTGATCTGTTCTTTCTGACACTTACTCAGACAACCTTTTCCCATGTGCTATCACTTTGCTGATTGCTATCCCACCTATGTGCAGCTTTCTAAGGCTGACTAGAGGCTTTACTCCTCCCTGGCAACCTTTGACAAATGTTATTTCCCCAGTTGTGATGACCAGGTAGAATACCTCATGAACATTATCCTTACCACCGCAAAACATTCCAGTCCTCACTCTTCCTCTTTACCACGATGTGTCCCAGAACCTTGGTGGATTGAGGCATGCCATGATACAATTTGTGTGTGGAGATGTGCTCTCTACGTTTTTAATTGTCATCCTATGATGGTAAAATGTATTAATTGCAAACAGTTACATACGCTTTGTTGTTGCATTCTTTGGGATAACAAAAAAGCTAGCTGGATTTCATTTACTAGTTATACTAACAGTTCCACTCCCTCTTCCATTGTGTGGGCCAACCTCCAACAGCTCTCTGGGACCAAGGTCCATTCCCCAATTTTTGGCATGATAATAGCAGATGATGTCGTAATGGACTCTATTGCTATCTCCAACACCTTGTGCCGCTATTTTGCAGAGATTTTGAGCTCCACCCACTATTTTCCTGCCTTCCTCTGTTGGAAATGAGTGAGGGAGACTTGGAAAATACCGATCCCTTCTCAGAATCATGAGTGCTACAATGCCACTTTTACTGTGAGGGAGCTAGATCATTCTCTCACTTCATCCTGCTCCTCTGCTACAAAAAAATGGTTCAAACGGCTCTGAGCACTATGTGACTTGACTTCTGAGGTCATCAGTCGCCTAGAACGTAGAACTAATTAAACCTAACTAACCTAAGGACATCACATCCATCCATGCCTGAGGCAGGATTCAAACCTGCGACCATAGCGCCTCTGCTACAGAATCTTTCTCCTGTGGGCAGAAGGCCTGTGAAGGCATGTTTCTCAGAAGCTGGCATGAAGCCACTGTCAGACCCATACCCAGGCCTGGTAAGGACAAACACCTTCCACATAACTACTGCCTCATTTTTCTCACCAGCTGTGTTGGCAACGTGATGGAATGTACGAGTCATGCACGGCTGATATGGTGGTTCGAGTCTCTCAATTTACTAACCATTGCACAATATGGATTTAGAGCACACTGTTCTGCAGTTGACCATCATACATTTTTTCAACCCATGTCATGAATTGTTTTCTGCAGAAACCAGACTGTGGCCATGTTTTTTCATTTGGAAAAAGCCTACAACACCTACTGGAAGACTGGTATCCTCCATACACTCTACATGTGGGGCTTCCAAGGCTGCATACCCTCTGCCTTGTCTCACACTTTTATCCAGGAAAACAGAGTGCCTCAGGGTTCTGTCCTGAGCATCATCCTCTTTGCTGTCACCATTAACCCTACTATGGCCTGTCTCGCACCAGCATCTCCGGCTCACTTTTAATTGATGAATTTTGTCATCTAAGTCCATGGTCTTGTCTCATTCGGTGGCATCATCAGTGTTGTCTTGATCAAGCATCGAACATGGCTTTTGCTTTTTCACTGAAAAAACTATTTATATGAATTTCTGGTTGTGGAATTGGTTTAATCCACCATCTTTACATCCTGGGCTTGTTGCTCTTCCATTCGGTGAGACTGTGAAATTCCTGGGGCTCATTCTTAATAGGAAACTTTCTTGGTTCTCCCATTTGCTTTACCTGGCTGCCAACTGTACGCGATCCCTCAATGTCCTACATGTCTTTAGCGTTACTTCCTGGGGAGCGGATCAGACCATCCTCATCTGTTTGTACCAGTTCCTTGTCCGTTTGAAACTACACTATGGATGTTTTGTTTATGCATCTGCACATCCGTTCATCTCGTGCCGTCTCAATACAATCCACCATTGTGGCATTCGTTTGGCCACCGGCACCTTTTACACTAGCCCGGTTGGAAGTCCATACACAGAAGCTGTCAAACTACCACTGTGGTTTTTTCCTCAGCAGATACACATGCCATTTGTCTGCCATGCCTGGACACCCATCCTATGCCTCTTTCTGTGATAAATTGTTTGATCACCAGTATGGGGCACCTCCCTCTTCTTTGTTACCTCCTGGAGTTCACTTTCGGCTATTGCCCTGGCAGATTAATTTCACACTACTTGCCACTTTCCCAGTGGGTGTGAACCTTCATCACCTTGGCTTTGCATGGTGGCCTGTGTTCACCGTGGACTTCATTCACTTCCTAAGAACTCTACTCCAGACTCTATCTCTGCAAGTTTCTGGGCACTTCACACCAAATTTCATGAGAGTACCTTTGCGTACACTGGTGGTACTTGGACTGACTGTGGTGTTGTGTGTGCCTTTGTCATTGGGACTAACATTTTTCAGTATTGGCTTTCAGAACACTGCTCAGTATTTACAGTGGAGCTCTTTGCCCTGTATCAGGCCATGCAGTACATCTGGCGACACAGGCTTTTCAATTGTCTCTGACAGTGTGTGCCCCTCAGAGCCTCTGTGTGCTGTTCACCATCCATCCATTAGTGCAGTGGGTCCAGGAAAGCTCTCACTTGCTCACTTGTGATGGAGCCACTGTGATGTTTGTATGGGTCTCTTGTCATGTTGTTCTTATTGGAAACGAGGCTACTGACATTGCTGCCAAGGCTGCAGTCCTCGTACCTCAGCCCACTAGTTTGTGCATTCCCTCTGATGAGCTGTGTGTTGCCATCTGTCAGCAGATGGTGTCACTTTGGCATCACCACTTGTCTTACCTTCATGGAAGCAAACTCTGGGGAATTAAATGTCTCCCAGCGGCTTGGATGACCACCTCTCAGCACTCTGACTTTGAGGAGGCCATTTTAGCTAGGTTGCGTATCAGACACTCTCTCTTTGGCCATCTCCATTTGTTAAGTGGTGATCCCCCACCACTTTGTGCTCATTGTCCTCAACCTTCGATGGTTTGCCTTTTTCTGATGGAATGCCCATTTTTTTTAACCACTTATGTTTGTCATCTGAATTATTAGATGTTTTAGCAAATGACGTGTTTTATTTTTTATCTGCCATAGCAATATGGTGAAGGGCATGTAATCTTTCGATCAGAACCTCTGTTGTGTCTATGGCATATTTTATGGACCTTTCACCAAGTCCCTGTTTTTAGCTGTCTTTCCTTCAGTTGACTGGGCTTAATGTGTAGTTGTTTTAACTCCTTTTTTGTGCTTGCGTTCTATGGTTCTGACATGGGTGCATATGACTGTAATTGTTTTTGTGCCCTAAAACAACACAAACCAACCTAATAACACCCCAGACTGGAACAGCTGTACCAGATCCTTCATCAGGTCTTTAATTATCTATCATCATGCTTTGATATGAAGGATATAGCGAAGGTCCTTCCCACCCTACCTAAAGTGGTGTTCCATCACTGACCCAACCTTCAAAGCATCACAGTCTGTCCCTAGGTCACTCTAAATTCCAAATACCTGGCACAGGGAACATACCCCCCATGGAGGACCCAGGTGCAGGACCTGTCTAATCCATCCACCAAGCACTTCCTTTTCCAGTTGTGTCGCAAACTTACACCTCATCAGAGGCCAGGTTACCTCTGAAGGCAGCCATGTCATATACCAGCTCAGCTGCAGTCATTGTTCAGCTTTTTATATTAGAATGACAAACAACCAGTTGTCCACCAGGATGAATGGCCACTGCCAAACTGGTCAAGAACAAAGTGGACCACCCTAGGACATAACATATTTGAGTTTAGTAGTTGTTCCACAACCTGCGCCATCTAGATCCTCCCCTCCAACACCAGCTTTTCTTACTCCACAAATGGGAGCTACCGTTACAAAACACTCTGTGCTACTGATATTTACTGATTTCAACCTACAGTAATTTGGTGTTGCCAGACCCTCCACCAAATAGTTTTCACCCAGTGTCCTGTTACCTCCTTCCCAATTCACGTCTCTTCAACCTGATTGTGCATCACTCTCTTCTAACGCTCCCTTTCTCTGCTCCTAGTTTTTCACTCCCCATCCCCCCTCCCCCCTTTCCATCCACCCTCCCTCATAGCCACCCAACACTGTGCCTGGCAGCCTTATCCTGCTGCTGCGTAGTCCTGCCCACTCTATCTGACAGTGTTCCTTCTCCTCCTCCTCCTCCTCCTCCTCTTCTTCTTCTTCTTCTTCTTCTTCTTCTGTCCATACTGCATGAAGTTTTTACTAGAATTTTGACTACCAGATTGGGCACTACACTGAGCCTGGCCCACCCCATTAAACAAGCTGGGTTCCACACAGGATTTAGTACAATCAATCATATCCTCACTCGGCACGAAACAATTAGAACAACAAATGAGTGCCATCTATCTCTCTGTCTTGCCTTCATAGATTTCAAAAAGGTATTAGATTTAATGAGTCATCCAACTGTGTTTGAGACTCTAACAGAGTAAGGAGTAGAACAAGCCTATATCAAAGTTGCAAAGGACATATAGAATACATCCATAGCATTTGCGAATGTAGTTGAAGATTTCAATGAATTTCCTGTCAAAAATGGTGTCAAGCAAAGTGACTTTATAGATCTCTAAAACTATTTTTAGTAGTCCTTGGAAAAGCAGTGTCTAATTTAGAGGGGAAAACAAAGGGAATCTAAATTCTGGGAAAGAGATGAAATAACCTGTGATTTGCTGACAATATCATGCTATTTGCAAATAGTATAGAAGAACTTCGAATACTTATTAGTGAACCAGCATCAGTCTGCTTTGAATTTGGCCTAAAAATGAACTATGATAAAACCAAGATAATTATGAATGAATAGACACTGGAGAGTAATACACCTGTTGGAAGTAGGCAAAGGTCCACAGAATATGTTTATCTTGGTCAGCTTCTGAATATGGAAGGAAATGTAAAACACAAACATTTTGATATATTGAATTAGGTTGGCAAGCTTATGGAGGGTAAGCCTCGGTTTTGAAGTCCAAGATGCTGGCTGAGTTGATGAAAAACATTTTTGACCAATGTATATTGCCCGTAATAAATTATGGCTGAGAGACACAGACAATTAAATGAGTTCATTGTCGGAAAACTAATGGTAGTCCAAGAGGAATGGAAAGATCAATGTTGGGCTACACGAAGGAAGGAAGGAAAGCATCTGATATCAGACAGTGTTGTAACGAAAGAGTGAACACTTTGAAGTGGCAATGGGCTGGTTATGTCGTTCAAAAAGATGGCATGTGGTCAAACAAGTACTAGATTGGAGCCCAATTTACCAAAAGAGACAATGGGGAAGACTACCGGACAGATGGGACAGAGACTTAAAAAACACAGCCAGACTGGACTGGCAATGGGAAGCTCAAGATTGACAGAAATGAAAGAACCTGCAGGGATCCTACATTACACCCAGACTCAGAAGCCATGTCATCAAGTGATCAAATTGGATGATGATGATGATGATGATGATGATGATGGAAGGAAGGAAGGAAGGAAGGAAGGAAGGAAGGAAGGAAGGAAGGAAGGAAGGGCTAAGAAGTAAGATATACCTCTTCTCTGTTGTTGTCTCTCATAATGTTGTAATCTTTGCTGAATTACCTCCAAATTTATAACATATGAAACTGGTGAATTTGAGCAAATTGTACCTGCTTAATGTTGACTACTTATACCTTTTTTAAATATATTTCTGCTAATTGCCTTTATAAGCACTGCCATTTTTATTTATTAGTTCCATATTTGGTCCAGCTACTTCTTAGTGCACAGATATAAAAGACACAGAGCAATTAGAACATTAATGCCTAGAAGAAGAAACAAAAATGCACCTTCAGATACACATGAGTAGAAGAAATTTTTTTTTCACTTCCATGGCATTTTCTTTACATTGTTAGTAAAGATGTGTGTTTTATTTCTTACCGATAGGAATAGTTCACACTCCTCACACCCATCATGACTTATGCTCTATCTTTCATTCATCAGGTGTGTGTGTGTGTGTGTGTGTGTGTGTGTGTGTGTGTGTGTGTGTCATGGTTGTGCATTGCTTTATAACAAACAAGTCTAGGTTTTTATTTCCTTTTGTGTTCAAATTTTGAATGCAAATAATGGGTAAATATTTGTTCATTTTTATTTCTGTATAAACTTTCCTAACATAGGAACAGTAGAATTTACAACCTGTTATGTTTCATTGCTAGGGACGGACTGACTGACTGACTGACTGACTGACTGACTGACGGACTGACTGACTTGTCCCCAAGGCAGAGTTCTTTTGTGTTCACTTATGTATTTAGCTAGTATACTAGTGGTCTTCTAATATAATAATCTGTGGAATGAACATATATGTTGGTAGAGGATATGTGTGGCTTCACAAGTTGCTCTACCTTTAATGCTGTAGGATTTCCTAGTGTGCGGCTGCAGTAACTGGTGGTTGCATTGGGCAGGTTCTACAGTGGTAAAGATTGCACTGTTAGAAAATGTAGGTTTAAGGTAATGGTCTGGGAATGCCAAATGGTTCAACAAGTTATCTCTCTATCCCAACATTCTTACCCCTGCAGCTGTTCCTGTCATAAAACCTACCACATGCATCAACTCACTATCACTTGCATTAGCCCTTCCACTGATAAAGCATCCAACATCAAAAGCAGAGCAACAAATACAGCTACACGTTGCCTCTCAACTGATAAGAGTTCAATACCTGGATTCTTACGTAGCAATGAGCACCATTAAACTGGTTGACCACATGAATGGATAGAGAAAAACAGTTCATCTTGGGGACACCAAGTTGCTGAGCTTGGTCTGAAGTGTAACTCAAGGGACTGAGTGCCTGCCACATCACACTGACCATTTGTGTTCTCCCATCGAGTGCACATTTCCCTGAACAGTTCTGGAGATAAGTACATACTCCAGCACATACATATGGTCTCTGTCTCCATTAACTGTTCAGCCCCCCCCCCCCCCCCCCTCTGTGATGCCCCACCCCCTCTCCTCTCTTTTTGATTTTTTTCCCCCTCTTAGTTCCTCATAAATTGCACTAATTACAATTCTCATTTCTCTTGTTCTCAGTTCATCTTTACTTCTCAGCTTATATTTTTATCATCTCCAGGTCAAAACTAGCACAGTACTTACCAATATATTATCTTTGACCTCATTATTTCCTCAACATCTCCTCTTTCAATCTCCTTTGATGTATCCAACAGATGGATCCCACTCAACTGGAGTGTGAAAGTTTGAATGTGTGTCATGCAAATTCTGACACCTATACTATAATGTAGCAAAGGCAGGTTTTGTAAATTTATGTGATTTATCTCAAAAATGATGGTGTCTCCAGCTGATCTGACAATTCGATTTTTTCACACAGCGTTTCAAATACTAATCTTGTAATGTTTTACATGAGCTGTGAACAATGTAATGTGTGTGATGTTCTTGGTGTCATACCCCATATTTCTATGTGAAGTTGCCTTTTCACACCATCTTGTTGTACCCTAGCACAGACAGGTAAGATTTTAACAAAATTCAGGTAAAATAGTGTAGACAAAAATGGAAATGTCAAATCTCCCAAAACAAAAATGATTAAGTTGTGTCAATTGTTGATAACTATGGAAACAGAGAGCCACTTCTGAGGGACAGAGAAAAAATTAAAAAGATATGAATTCATGATCAGATGTTTTATGTCCCAGCATGCAATGGAAGATCCAACAATTAAGTGAATTATAAAATTGATTTCAGTTCTTGAAGATAGTAAATTACTTGTGAATTCAATATTTAGGTAAAGATATAAAGAAATTTTTGGGATGTAAACTATTCACTTTGTAAATCTGGAAAATCTGGTGCAATTTCAGGACTATGGGTCCAAGAAAGAAGGTACTGTCAGCTGTCAGAGACCGCCTGACGGAGATCTTATGAGAGGAAACCTAAAGCTGCAAAAAATTCATTTCAGAATATATTTATTTTATAGATGAAACTACTAGAAACTTCAAAAGGCATGAAGAAAATAAATGAATATTAAATATCTATCTAATACCCCCTCCCTCCCTCCCCATTTCCCTTTTTTTTCTCCCAATCCCTCAATTTTCTCTGCTTTTTCACCTGCTGATGTAAATCTCTACACATCAGTCATCTTCTGATGAAGAGTTATGTTTAAAAATACATGGACAATGAAATCTATTGTTTGTGTGCCTCTACCACCAATCATTTTATATCTCTGTGTGTTTCCTTTACATAATTGTTTACTTAGGAGGCAATATTTATTGCTGTTTATGAACTGATGTGTGCAATATAGGTATACTTTATGTGAACAGTATTAAAGATTAGCAGATTTTTCACATGTTTTTACAAAAAGTAATATTTTATATCTTGCTGCTGTTTTAGTAATGGCTGACAAGATTGTATGCATGATAAATTTTATTGATTGCCTTCTTGGTAGAGAAAATTTTAACTTTGTACTCGTGTTAAAGGTGTGAAATGAAAGCAGCATTACTAGAAAGTTTTATAAATGTTGTTGTACCACTTTATCTTAATAAAAGTTCTTTGATTACAATTGTTGCCTTCAATTTCCTTTGTGAATTTGATTTATGCCATGTTTCATAACAGGAGAGAGAATTTCAAGACATGTAGTTTGAGTTTCCTTTATCACATGTGCCTTAACTGTCAGTTACAGTGAAGTAAGTATTTTTTAGAGCAGCCAGTGTGGAATAATGGCCTCTATTAGAAAAGATGAGCTGCAAGCATAAAAATGAATTTGGTCCCATTCTTAAAACTATTATGTTTCAAAGAATTCACACTATCAGATTCTAGAGAAGAATTTAATTTGATGAATGAAGCACTACAAAACTCCGGTCAGTCCTTTAGTCCATAGACTAAGGTAATAACAAATTCAGAATCAAGGGAATATGAATTTTGACCACTTATTCACTTACAAAAAGCTAAATCTGAGGGGGAAACAATTGTTCAACACAAGTTTTCAAGGCTTCTGAAGTTATATTTTAGAACTGTTGTGCTAGGATATGCCTTAATGATCTTCAAAGGCCATCCAGAAAGTACAGAACGTTTCACAATACCAGGATATTCTTCAATAATAATACAGAAGCTGAGTATACCTGTTTCAGCACAAACTTTGTGGACTTTTCCACAGTCACCTTTTGACATTGAGACACTTGTCATACCTTGGCAGTAGTTTTTGGGTGCCCTCTTCATACCATTTGGTCACCTGGCTGTTCAACCACACCACAATAGCATCCTGCAAGTCTCCATCATTTGTGAAGCATGTACCAGCAAGGTGTTCCTTCAGTTACGGAAACAAGAAAAAGTCCAATGGTGCCAGATTCAGACTGTAAGGAGTAAGCTCGATGATATACAACTGGCATTTCTCATGCAGCAAGGTTTGTCTGCTAGGTAGTGTGCGGATGTGGATTGTTGTACTACAGAACACTTCCACATGAGAGCTTGCCTCTTCAGTGGTTCTGGATAGACCAATGAAGATGGCCAAGGGTAGCACAGTGTGGATCACTACTGATTGCTGTGTTGGGCATAAAATTGATAGGCAAGACCCCTTCACTGTCCCAGAATACAGAAGCTATCAGTTTTTAAGTTGATGCAGTTTATTTGAACTTGACTGGCTTCTATGCTGACTAGGATGATACTACTCCATAGAATATCACTTCATTATGGGGGTGTTATGAGAAACCCACATTTCATCTGCTGTAACAGTCTGGTCAATGAAGGTGTTGCTGTCCCTTTTGTAATGCTCCAAGAATGCTAAGGCAACACCCATTCTTGCAGCTTTCTGATGCTGTATGGCACCCCCCTGTCCACAGATTTTGTGGTACCCTATGTGCTGAGTGTCAATTTTGTGCACAAATGAACAAGACACTTCCTGACATTGTTCATGCATATCACTAAGTGTGAATTGTCAAATCTCTCGTATGATGTGATCCACGTTTTGTTTCAGTCCATCTGTGATAATGGAGGGTAGCCCTTCTCTCTTCATCATAAATAGTAACAAGTCTGTTGTGAATGTTACAGGTTCTAACATTGTCCATCTGCGAAAAACTACCACCAACTCGCATCTTGCAGTAGGTGGGATTCATAATTGGCACAGCCATGAACACAGCTATTTCTGCACTTTTGAAGTGGCAAGAGCCATAAAGCCACATGCATCAACTGTCCATATCACACTGAATACCAGAACCAATGAAAGGCTGGCACAAGACAAGTGGACATACTGTATGCACAAATGGTCTTTATTTTCTGAATTGTCCTTGTAATTGCTGTGACGGGATCAAACAAGTAATCAACATTTATGCAATGCCTGCACTGAAAGGAAATCTATGATGATCTGTTTGAATTCTGCATACAAAATGTTAAGTTGAATTTATTAGTATCACATCATGAGATAAAATGAAGAGACTGATTCCTGCTGAAACAAATTCCTGTATCTTAAACATATTACAGTGGACACCCATGCACACATAGCTGCATCAGAAATCCACACACACAAACAATTTATAGAATAGTACCCATCAACATGCCTACTTCATAGGGTTCAGACCATAAAACTCAACAGCTATTAAGCAAATAGTTAATGTAAGACTGGAAATATAGGCAGTCCCTGAAGTTATGGACTGCACTTCGTAGATCAATCTGACTGCTCTAGCTTGAGAACACTGTGTTTGAAGAGCAAGTCGAGAGTACACTATTGTGTAATACACATTCTGCAAGACTGTGTTGGGGACTATTATAACTGAAAATCATAACAGTATTAGATGAGTATTGTAAAATGTGGACTAGTGATCTGTAATAAAACGACTGAGATTTCAATACACAATGGTAACCAGTGCATATATTGTGTTTCAATAATCCCATAAGTAGTACTGTGGGCAGGATGTTATGTGTATAGTGAATTATTTCACAATTGATCCAGATATGAGGAAGGAATTGAATCATTCAATGAATGGGACGACATGAAGCGAAATATGGCTAAACAGGCTGAACTATGGGGAAAGGAAGAAAAGAAACAGAAGCACTGGTGGTGGAACAAGGAATGTGAGGAAGTGGTAGAGACTTGCAGGAAAGCCTGGAGAGACTGGAGCAGCAAGAAGGACCCAGGAAAATGGGAAGTTTTCTTAGGAGCAAGAAAGGAAGCAGCCCAAACAAATAAGATGGACCAGAAGACGGAAGATGAAGCAGGAACTGGACAAGATTGAGACCAACTTCAGGAAAAACAGCAGACACTTTTTCGGGAAATTCAAAAAGAGTCTGATTGGATACAAAGGTAGAGAACTGTTTGTAAGAGATAAGAAAGGGGAGCTGGCTGTCAGTGTGAAGGAGAACTGTCGGATTTTTGCAGAGCACTTTCACGACCTGCAGAACTGTGCACCACCTGAAGAAGAGCTGGAACTGGGGACTGACACAGAAGAGAGAGCCACGCCCCCCAACCAGGGATGAAGTCGCACATGCCACAAGTGATCTGAAGAATAATAAGGCAACTGGAGAAGATGGTATAGCAGCCGAGATGATAAATTGGGGAGGCAGCAAAGCAATAGACAACATGACCAACATAATGCACCAGATCTGGAGAACAAAGAAGTTGCCAGAAGGATGGAAGAATGCAATTGTAGTACCAATACATAAGAAGGGGGACAAGAGGGATGTAAACAACTACAGAGGAATATCGCTACTAGAGGTCGGATACAAAGTGCTGTCAAAACTATTGCTCAAGAGAGTAGAAGAACAGGTAGAAAGTACAGTTGGCGACTACCAAGTGGGATTCAGGAAGGGAAGAGGTTGTGTAGAACAGATATTTATCCTGAAGCAACTGATAGAACATAGGGCCTTAAAAAAACAAAAAGACAGTAATAACCTTCATGAACTTCACAAAGGCATATGACTCCATCGACAGACAGACTCTTGTTAGGATCCTGAAGAACAGAGAACTTGATGGAACTACACAAGAACTCATAAAAGAAATTCTGACAGACAGAAAACCAAGGGTGAGATTCAGAGGAGCACTGCCAGAAGAATTTGAGATCAAGACTGGTGTTAAACAGGGAGATGGAGTGTCACCATTGTTGTTTAATATAGCACTGGACGAAGTGATCAGGCAGTGGAGAGCAATAAATGAGGAAATGGGAATATCAAAGACCCATGTGGGGGACAAAAAGGACAACAGGGCTCAAGTGGACTGCCTAGCCTTTGCAGATGACATAGCAATAGTAAGTGACACAACTCGACAACTTAAGGTAGCCAGAAAGGTGGGACTGAGGATTGCCTATAACAAGACAAAGACATTAAACACCACTGCAAACTGGGAAACACTGGAAGGCACTGTGCAAATGGTGGACAATTTTAAATACCTGGGAGAATTTATAACAGGAAGGAACAGGAGCAAGGAGGGAATAACAGAGAGGATAAAGATGAGGTCACCCTTCTGCATGACGAGAGAGGTATACAATAAAAAGAATATATCCACAGAGGCAAAGATAAGCCACTACAAGGCAACAGTGAGGAATGCAGAATTGTATGCTGCTGAGACTATGACACTAGGAAGAAATGGGGCAGAGCAACTAGAGAAAGAAGAGAGGAAAATACTGAGAAAAATACTAGGTCCCAAAAGGGGTGGAGAGAGGTGGATGCGAAGACCTAGGGAAGAATTGTACCAGACCATGAGAACAATATCTGGGGAAATCAGACTCAAAAGGGCAAGGTTTACTGGGCATGTAGTTAGGATGAGTATGGACAGAATGACGAAGAGAGTGTGGGAAACAACAGGGAGGACAAGGGGAAAGACAGGAACCAAATGGATTGTTGAACTTTGGAAGGACTGGTTGGAATTGGGGATCAAGGTCGAAGGAAAGGAAAACTGGAGGAACAAATATACACTGACAAATGCGCCGGAGATCAATGACAGAGAAGAATACAGGAAAAGATTAGAATGTCACCAGTGGAGCTGCCAGGAGAAATGGAATCTGAAGATCTCGGAAGAAGAGCGGCAGAGGAGAAGAGAGAATGAAGAGGTTCTGGGAGAAGAAGAGGAAAATGCAGTCCACGAAGGGGCTACCGGTGGTCCTACAGAGGCCGTAATGCAAGAAAAAGAAGAAGAAGAAGAAGAAGAAGAAGAAGAAGAATTATTTCATGTGTCTAGCAACAATATGGAAAGGACACCTACTCTTCACATAGGGGAGGTGCTGAGACACAAACAGATGCAATCAAAACAAATGTTAAAAAATATTCAGCTTTCGGATAAAGTCCTTAATAAGAAGTAGAAAATTCTCACACATTCACAACTTGCACACACTTGGCCACTTCACCACCGGGAAGACCCCTACTGCTGTGTAAGTAAGGGTCCTGGCCTCAATGCCAGGAGCACTTACTTTTGCTGCCGTGCGGTCAGACACTGCCGTTGCCCGTCGCTGCTACACTGGTACTGCATATGTATGGTCCTCAGCCACTGCCCCAGTGCTGTCGCCACCACCACTGCATTCCCTGCACCACAATATGACAAGTGTACCGTACATGTTGCTATGCAGTCCACAGCTCACGGTCTAGTGGTTAGTGGCTGGCGTTGCTGTCCCCTGGATCGTGGGGTCACGGGTTTGATTACCGCCCGGGTTGGGCATTTTATCCGCCTGGGGACTGGGATTTTGTGTTGTCCTCATGATTTCATCACCACTCATGGAAGTGGTGAGACTGGACTGAGTGAAGGCTGGGAATTTGTACGGGCACTAATAACTGTGCAGTTGAGTGCCCCACAAACCCATCATCATCATCATCATCATCATCATCATCATCGTCGTCGTCCTCATGTTGCTTCATGTTGAGGCACTGTAGCCATTTTGTTGTGAGGAGACTGTAGAGAGTGAACAGGGTCTTTCAGATTAGTAAATTATAGTTTTAAATGAACAAGTACCATGATTTTTAGAGCTCAGTATTTGTATGACATGCTGTCATTTTGATTCCTATTGCCTGTAATGTAAAAACGTTGAGAGTCAGAACTATTTTGCTAGAAGCCCACAGCACATCATATGACAGACTCAAATATGTTTAGAGAGAAAATTTTCTTGGACATTATGATACTAAGCTGTGGTTTTATGCACCATTCTTCCTTTCAATACTTAGAAGTACATTGCATGAAGTTAAAATTTTCATCTTATACAGTTATTGCTTTTTGTTTGGAGGTGTCTTTACTTAGAGCAATTTGGACTTTAAATTTTTGTGAGTGTAGTTATTGTGAGATGTGCTGAATGTGTAATTGTTCCTTGTATAAGCACTTAACATGTATGCTGGTTGCCCGCATCTCGTGGTCGTGCGGTAGCGTTCTCGCTTCCCACACCCGGGTTCCCGGGTTCGATTCCTGTCGGGGTCAGGGATTTTCTCTGCCTCGTGATGGCTGGGTGTTGTGTGATGTCCTTAGGTTAGTTAGGTTTAAGTAGTTCTAAGTTCTAGGGGACTGATGACCTAAGATGTTAAGTACCATAGTGCTCAGAGCCATTTGAACCATTTGTATGCTGGTTGGCTAGTTAATGTCTATGTAACTTAGACACATACTTCTGTTGGACTTGGGTACTGCAGCGGATTTCTTATCCTTGTTTTAAACCCTATAGTTGTTGAAGTATGTTGTGCCTAGTTACTGTGATGAGAAGTTTCTATAGGTATGTTTTGACTGTTTTCAGTTTATCTCCAGTGATTTGCACCTGGTAAAATGTGATGGCATGTACAGTCGTTCAGCAGTCCTTGGCATTTTCTTCCATTTTGCTTTCACATAATGATCCATCCTATTTTTTTCATATTTGCTATAAATATTATTCTTGTGTCCTAATGAATGTAGACACTTGCCCTTTGCTTCACAGATGTGAGAGCATTAGCTGCAAGGTTGCTGAAATAATCAGTGCATTAAATACTTGTGCCTTGATGGGAATTTGTTTTTATTGCAATACCAGGCACAGGTGCAAACACTGTGTCTAGGTCTTGTAAGAAAGGTAGCATATCATTAGATTCTGACCATCTTGGTATTGTTTATCAGACTACTAGAGGGACTAGGTGACTTGAGGCTCCAAATATACACAGATATAATTATGTGATTATCACCTGTGTTGCCGAAACCTATAGAACACGCCAGATTTCAGAATGAGAGGACTGAACTTTCTCTCTCTCTCTCTCTCTCTCTCTCTCTCTCTCTCTCTCTCTCTCTCTCTGTCCATGCCTTATGTTTTTTATAAGTGGTAGTAGCTTGTAACTGGTTAACTCAATGCATGAAGCTATGATGTATTAAATGACTTATGTTAATATGAGTTATAATGAATGGTGGAGGAGGATAGATCTGTTGTACGCCTGAAATTAGGTCAGGATATGATGACATTTATCTGTTATCCCCAGAGGATAGTGGTGAAATAATGTATGAAGTTATTTGCGAGCAGGAAAGATGTCCAGAGGTTAATTTGGTTGAAGGTAATTATATGCAAGCAAGAGTTCCTGTGTCAGTTGTTTTAAGTGGTGATGTTTCTGTTGTACAGTTAGTGCTTTTTGGTGGACGTTGAGGATGATACAATGAATACTAATTTATGAGAGATGATGATTGAGTGATGCTAAATGGTCCATTTTACACTGTCACCCGCCAGAGGTCAGAGTAAAACCATTAGCCATCATTCATTTTAGCATGCCGCAAGTTTCCAGTTGAGACACCAATGAATTTTGGAGTCGTCTAAGTTTGTTACCTGTGAACATTTGAAAAGCACAGACCACATGGTGTAAACACGTGGATCAGCACAGCTGTCTCCTTGCGAAAGCCAGCTATGCTACCATTTCTCTTCTTCTTCGTCTTGGCTACAGTAATTAAGTCTAGTTTTTGTACAGTATAAGTTTTCAGTGAGCATAAACTGTAATGAACTTCATAGGAAACTATTTCACCATTGCCTTTTTGAAAGATCTTTTGTCTACTGTCTGCCTTTTAAGTTGTGGTTTTTCTCTAACAAAGAATTTGGGACAATGTACATGCTCAGTTGACTATCATATGGTGTACGGATTTTAAGTGGTTGTAAGTAAATGTTAAAGGCTTTTCTGAGAAGCATGGCCCAGGCACACACCTATTTGTATTTTGTGGAGATTTTAAGCATTTCTGAAGATTTTTGGTGTTTAAAGTTATCATCTCTCATCCACTGTTTTCTCATTTGACGATATTAGGCAATTTGTATTATTCAGCTTCCTTGTAGAATTTTGATGTAGTGTATTTTGCTTGTAGATTTCTTTTGTTGATAATGATTTTTTTGCCCATTGAAGGAATGCATTGTGTTTACCTTATTAAAGTTGTTCTACAGTACTACTTTTTACAAGTTGCTTTCTTGAGTATTTTGTTTTGTCATTAAATGTGGAATGTGCAGCCTCTTTTTGCAATGTTACTCTTCAAACCTTCATCTAATTTTCGTAAATAATGTTCCTCTGCTCTGCAGACAAGATAAAGCCATTATCAATTTACAAACATTTATTTCCATTAGGGTTAAAAATAATAGGTCGGTTTCAATTCCTATGTCTACTTAACTGACCATATCCCTTCAGCCCCTCACTACAAAATTTTCTTGACCTGTGTCCAGTAAAACAATAAGCATTCTTTTCCTGCTCATCTGTCTTAAACAGCATAATTTTAATCTGAATTTTTAACTGCAGTATTCCTTATTTCATCTTGGTTTTTCTGTATCAAAATTTTTGTCATTTTGAGGCAACTATATCGTGGTTTTTATCTGGACAACACAGAGATGCACTGTGTCATACTATTTCTGTTTCAAAATTAAAACAAATACTATACTAATAATCTGAACTGAGCCTTCTTAAACATTGTTGCCTGTGCTGCCTTGCACTTGGTTTTTGTGACACAAAAGTTAAAACCCTTTCATGTATAAATTGGGTACCACTTTGTGCTGATAATTATTGGTATTTACCCCAATGTTAGATAGCATTGTCCTACTATGTTTTTATGCATACTTATCATCATGCTGCTGGAACACATTTCCTCCTGTGCTTTCAAATCAAATGCTAGACGCACGCTTCCACTTTCCCTCTAAATACCTGTACATTAGACCGCACCTCCCTGCCTCACGCAACACACTTTTTAGTGAAAGTGAGCTGTTCCTCCTCCTCTACTCACCTTCCCTCGTACTTGCAATACAGCATCCCCCCCCCCTCCCCCTTTTTCCTCTGCCATACCACTAAGGGCTTCATATGCCTTGTCGTGCTGAACTTCCATAGATTACAGATATTTATACTCCGAGTACTCCTCCTACCCCTCGTGTGCCCTTGCAGAAATTGTTTTAGTGACGTCATGATCATCGCTGTTCTCTGCCATGGGTTACACATGATCTTTTGGCATCGGTCTGCCAGTTGAAATCTTCTTTACAAATGTGCACTTCTGTCACACCACATCACATTCTAGCCTTAACCCTTTCATATTTTATGAACTGATTATAAACTGGCAATGTTCTTTCCCTTCCTGTGTGAAGTTTTATGAATAGGATGAGACACTTTTGAGTTGATATAATTGCATAGGCTTCCGCAGCCAGAGTCAGTCGACATAAAAGTTTTCTGGGTTTGGTACCGCGTCATAATGTAAAAACTACTGCTGCTATAGAAAAGCCAACGTTTCGGCCACGATTGCAGCGGCCTTCTTCTGGGTCTATGATGCGGTACCAAACACAGAAAACTTTTATGTCGACTTTTGAGTTGGTTTACTGTTGTGGACACACATCTAATTTACCTTGTCTAGAGTATTCTCTTGGGCTTCTCCATGCAAATGACTTGATGTTTTGTTCTTTCTTGATGTATTTTCACATTTTGCTTCCTTAGATTAATGGGAATGAGTTGACCATGGTTTCCCCAAATGTTGATTGATGACGTAGTGAGTAGTGTTCTTACGTAAAAGAATGGACATACACGTGCAAAATGGTGCCAGTAGAACAACGTAGTGACACTTCAGTCTGAGCTAAAGAGAAGTTTCATAACTCATGGTGTAAAGAATGCAAAAAACATGTGATTAAAGGCATTCTCTGTGTGAAATGTAACTTCTGGTTACACGGAAGGTGTGCGAACGTGAATCTCAAGTTCGTAAATGATGATATAGGGAGGTCATGTCATAACTGTGTTAGTGATGAACGTGAAGATTTTCTCAGAACGATTAATTCAAAAGACGAAATTATCAAGTTACTGAATAGTGACATTGAGACTCTCATAAAAGAAATTGTAATCCTGAAGCAATAAAACGTGAAACTGTTTAATGAAAAATGTTTATGGATCCATGGAAACAATGAATCAGTGAAGGAAAATGGAAAAAAAGGTCAGACTCAAAGTGTTAAAAGCGATACGCAAACCGAAAAAAAGTGATGATGATGACAAAAATCACGTAGAAAGAAATACAAAATATGTTGAAGAAATACAAAATATGTCACATGGGTTGCAGTAAAGTACAAAAACAAAGGAAGGGAGCTTCAAGAATGTGGCAAACAAAGCACCAGAAATGAATTCTTAGTAATTGGTGATCCACTAATTAAAAATGTTGCAGTATCGAATACTAAAATTGATGCCTGCCCAGGGATAGGTATACATCAATTAAATAATCACCTCAAGAACATGCAGACAACGAAACAAAATGCATTCCCTCCAGTACATCGCAATGGAAACTACAAAGGTGTATGGGGACGAACTCGCTGTGAAACAGCAGTGAAGAAGAGATGGTAAACGAACCAAGAAATCTAATTCAGACAGCAAAAAACATGAACCCATCACCAAAGTTACATGTAAATATTATCCTGCACAGAAGATCGGTAAGTGATAAGTATGTAGACAGGTTAAATAATCACATCAGAGAGCAGTGTAACAGACTTGGTTCAGTATTCGTGGATTCAAATAAATTTATCAGTGATAAATGTGTAGGACAAGATGGACTGCATCTAAACAGGCTAGGATAGGCAACATTCAGCCATACGTATAGTGATATATGTAAGACCATACTTAATAAGGGAAACTGGTATGCAGAGATGTGGTGTGAAAATTGATAACGAAGTTAAAACGAAAATACACAAACAGCGTTTCAAACCAGATGCCATTAGGAAGAAAAAAAAAAAAAAGTAACAATATGTTCGTAATGCACTTGAACATAAATGGGTTAAGTTCAAACTACACAAATGGCTGAGAAACAAAACTAACGACTTGCAAATCATTTTGTCAGAAATACCAAATATGAAGATTGTATGCTTGAATGAACACTGGCTTACATACATCTAGCCAGTGAAGCCAATAACTCAACAAAATTCATTTGTATGGTTCAAATGTCGGGTTTCAACACAAATTTCACTGATTTTACTCAAGTAAACAAAATGTTCGCAACATGTATAGATAATATTTAACCAATTACACTTATAATGAGGCAAATATGTTTTGTTTAGATTTAGGACTTTCTGATAATGGCGCTCTGTTTATGGAGTTACTAAAAACAATAGAACCTTGCTAAAAAAAATTAAAAAAAAACCTACACAAAACGCCAGTTCAGCAAAGAAAATATCATAGATTAAATAAGGTGGAGAGGGCTATAGATCATAATATTTCATGCTCTGAAAATTTTGCTACTTTCTTGGAAAACTTTCTACATGTTTTTAATGAAACTTTCCCCCTTACTGTACATCATAAGAAAGTACGAAGTAAAGTAAAGTGGATTACTGAAGGAATAAAAATCTCAAGTGCAAGAAAAAGACTGCTACATGGGGATCTAAAACATAAAAAGAGTCCTGATTTTGTTACCAATGTAAAAGCTTACAAAAATATTTTTTTAAAAAGTTGTAAAGGCAGCCAAGGAACTAGCAAATAATAGATTTATATTGAATAGTGAAAACAAATCAAAGGCATTATGGTCAGTGATCAAAGCTGAAACAGGGAAATGCAAAGGCTCAACCTAGATATAGTGGGGGTCAGTGAAGTGAAATGGAAACAAGACAAGGATTTCTGGTCAGATGAGTTTAAGGTAATATCAACAGCAGCAGGATTCATTATGAACACAAGGTATGGCACAGAGTCCATTACTGTGAACAGTTCAGCGATAGCGTTGTTCTTATCAGAATCGACAGAAAACCAACACTGACAATCATAGTTCAGGTAACATGCCAACATCACAAGCTGAAGATGAAGAGACAGAGAAAGTATATGAGGATGTGGAAAGGGTGCACTACATAAAGCGAGATGAAAATCTAATAGCCATGGGAGACCAGAATGTGGTTGTACGGGAAGAAGTAAAAATAAGGGTTATGGCAGAACATCGGCTTGGTACTAGGAATGAGAGAGGAGAAAAACTAACTTATTTCTGTAATAAATTTCAGCTAGTAATTGCGAATACTCTGCTCAAGAATCACAATAGAGGGAATTATACTTGGAAACACTGGGAGATACAGGAAGATTTCAATTAGATTACATCATGGCCAGACAAATTCCAAAATCAGATACTGGACTGTAATGTGTACACAGGAGCAGATATAAACTCAGATCACAATGTAGTGGTGATGAAGAATAGACTAGTCAGGAAGAATCAATACGCAAAGAACTGGGATATGGAAGTACTAAGGAATGAATAGAGACGCTTGAAGTCCTCTAAGGCTATAGCTACTGCAATAAGAAATAGCTCAAGAGGCAGTACAGTTGAGGAGGAACGGACATCTCTAAAAAGGGCAATCACTGAAGTTGGAAAGAGAAACATAGGTACAAAGAAGGTAACTGCAGAAACCATGGGTAACAGAAGAAATACTTCAGTTAATCAATGAAAGAAGGAAGTAAAAACATGTTCAGGGAAATTCAGGAATACAAGTCATTGAGAAACGATGTAAAGAGGACGTGCAGGGAAACTAAGATGAAAAGGCTGCATGAAAAAGTGAAGAAAATCAAAATAGAAATGATTGTTGGAAGGACTGACTCAGCATATAAGAAAGTAAAAACAACCTTCAGTGAAATTTTAAAAGTAAATTTGGTAATGTTAAGAGTTTAAAAGGAATTCTGCCATTGAATGCAGAGGAGAGAGCAGATAGGTGGAAATAGCACAATGAGGCCTCTGAGAGGGAAGATTTGTCTGATGTAATACAAGAAGAAACAGGAGTCGATTTAGAAGAGAGAGGGGATCCGGTATTAGAATCAGAATTTAATAGAGCTCTGGAAGACTTAACATCAAATAAGGCAGGGATGATAGATAACATTCCATCAGCATTTCTAAAATCATTGGGGGAAGTGGCAACGAAACGACTATTCATATTGGTGAGAGGATTCGTGGCAGGCTGCATCAAACTAGATGGAAGACTGATGACTTGAGAAAAGAAGGGAAAAAAAGGAACATCTGATGGTAGTTAAAATCAGTGCATTTTGACGAATGATTCTTGACAGTGGATAGAGTGCATACTGGAAGGATGAAAATGGCAGTTTTAACAAATAAATCAAGAACTATGTAATCAGGATTCTTAACTGAAGTGTCAGAGGTTATAATAATTATACTTGTGAGAATTTGTTTGATGGCTAAAGTGATATCATAGTCATTCATGCATACAAGCATAAATTCCCAGGTGTTTTGTAAGTCCCAGCATGAAAGAGAGCCTTCAGAGATGTTTCAAGTTACATGCTGACAGAAAAAAAAGCAACAGCAGCCTACTTCTTTTAAGTATAGCAAGAACAAATGGCATTACAGCTGATAACTTTATATATGTAAATGAAAAAAAAAGCTACTTTGAAGAAAGGGCACAAACACTACTGTTGCTGTCTGTATCTAATACTTCAAAGCAAACTCTACACAGATCAGTGTCAGTTGTCTATACACCGATGAGCCAAAACATTATGATCACCTTTTTAATAGCTTGTTTGTCCATTTTCGGCCCAATAGCGATCCAGATGGCTTCTGTAGGATTTACATCAGGCAGATCTGGTCACAGAGACATCAACATGAGTTCACTATAATACTCCCCAAACCACTGAAGCACTGTTCTGGCTCTGAGAAATGGACAATTATACTGCTTAAAGATGACATCGTTGTTGGGTAAGACATCAAGCATGAAGGATGCAGGTGGTTTGTAGCTATCAGCATGTGTCTGATTACTACCACAGGTCCCACATAAGCACAGGAGAATGTCTCCATAGCACAATACCACCAAGAGCAGCCCGCATCCACAGCATGCTGCATGTTTAGAACCACCATTCATATCGATGACAGCATTTGTGGAGACAACCAGCGACCTAGTGTAGCAAAAATGTGATTCATCCAGAGCCAATATGTTTCCATTGATCGATGGTTGGATCCTGATGGTCCCATGTCCACTGTAATCATAACTGACAATGTCATTGGGTCAATATGTGAACACCTTGGGATGGTCTGCTGAGAAGCTCCAAGTTCAACAACGTACAATGAACGATATGCTCTGAAACACTTCTGTGAGTACCAGCACTGTGCTTTTTCAGCAGAGATGCCACAGATCACTAACTATCCTACTTTACAGAACAGACAAGCCTCTGAACCCTACATTTTGTGAAGAGTCATGGACAATTTAACCATTTAGCACCTAGTGGTGGTTTCACTGTCCTACCTCTTTCCGTAGACACTCACAACAGTAGCACTTGAATATTCGACCAGCTTCGCCATTTTGGATATACTTGTTCACAGGCTTTGTGTAATAATAATGTGCCCTTTGTCAAAGTCACTTATCTTAATGGATTTACCCATTTGCAGCCCTTTGCTAGGTTGCTCTGCTCACATACTTTTGTTACTGCCTCACATGCCCAAAACAACACCGGATGGCATCCAGTATTGTGGCGGCATGTTGTCATATTGTTTCGGCTTCTCAATGTATACTGTCAGAGTGAAGCTCTGTTTAATACAAATATTAAAGTTATGTGTACTTTACATTCCACGTCCCAATATTATGATAAATTTTGAGATTGGGTTATGAGAAATTCTTTGTTTTTTAATATATTGGGTTTTTCACATTCTTGACTGATGTTGTCACCTGTGGTATATCAAACTTAATTCTGAACCCTAGATAGGAATGCATATTATACATGGAAATTATTTCTATTTCTATGAGGGTAATTCCAAAAGTAAAGTCTCCTATTTTTTTATAAGTACATAGACCTGTTTATTTCTACAATGGTTTGCATCAGTTTACAGCTTGAACATTTAGCTATCTTTTGATATAATCACCATTTCTGTAGATGCACTTTTGTAGATGCTGTGGCAGTTTTTGTATGCCCATGTCACACCAGCTCGCCGCCATGCTGTTCAGAAAGTTATGAACCTCTTCTTTCACCTTGTCATCGGAGCTGAATCGCTTTCTGGCCAAATGTTCTTATAACCTAGGGAACAGGTGATAGTCACTGGGTGCCAAGTCAGGAATATAGGGTGGGTGGCTGATTATGTTCCAGGAGAGCAGCGGTTTGCCGAGCTATGTGTGAGTGAGCATTGTCAAGGAGAATGTTGTGATATTCGCTACTTTTGACTTCATTAAAACAGCAAATACGAGCAGTTAATACTTTCAGCCAGAAGGCAAATACTTGTTTATAAATAATGATTAATGTATAATAAGGCGTCGCATAGCGATGGTGGAATTTTCTAATGATGTAATTCGTCGTCTTTGGGCGGCAATAAATACAGAAAAATACAGATAGATATACGATCCTTCACTATTTTGTTCGCTGGAGAACAAATGAAGCCTTGAGCGCTAAAGACTTGTACTGTTTCTCTCAAGTAAGACGGATGCAGATTTGTGGCAGTCTATCTATGATCATGAAGTAATTAGAAAGACGCAATTTCTTAATCAATAGCACGCTAGTTGTGACTGCCTCAAGCCACGCGAAACTGCAAGTAAAAACTATTCACATCTCATAATGCAATATTTTATGACAATGGTCAGTCCAGGATTCTTACGCCAATTGTGATTGATAAAATAGTAAGCTAAATCTCAATTTCCAACTTTCCATTGAATAACAACATCACTTTTATTTTGTAACATCACACTTGGCGCCCGAACAGGGACTTGATCAAAAATTAGTTCAAATTCTTGGAACATTTTCTATGTGCTTGTGTTAATAAATGTTCTGTCGTTTCATGTACACATCATCTCTCTGTGAGAATGACGGAAAATATGCTGGTCAATAACGCAGTTTAATTATCGAGAGAAAGGAAAAGAAAAGAGACGCGAATTTGCTGAGACAACATAGCGGTAACCAAGCCATCAAAAAGTAAGTCAGAATTTTGCATACGCAGTGTAGTGCTTCAGTAGCAACGTTGCTGTTCCAAGTCGATCCACATCCTTTCTATCTCCTTCCCACTATAGAAAATCTGCTTTATTTTATCTTTCAAAGTAAAATACTTTGTAGTCTGATAATGGAAATTTTTTTCCATTGTTAGAATAGCTGTATTACATTTTCAACATGGTGGATATTGTGTGCCATTTGCAGTGAAGAGCATCTTCATTCATTTGTCTGAAACGTTTAGGTTCCATCTTGTCTTCTCACCAGATAGAATTTCATTTGTTGCTCACGCAAGAGCGGTGCTCTTAGTGGACTCACCACGTCACTGACAAACGACGAAAGCCTTGTGTAGCACGTGATTTACTGACGAAAATGGCAGATAGTAAACAGAGACAGGTGACAACAGGAGATGGAAGTGAAGACGTTAATAGTATTCCATACGCTTTACGATCGCGAACGGTAGGTTCCCGTGTGGAAACTGAACTAATCATGTCTGTAACAGTGGAAAGTGACCCTAAAGTCCAAACTCTTCCCGCTGCAGCTACAAATGACCTCGGTGCGTTAATGGAAATGCTGAAACAACAGTTTGACGCAGTAAATGAGACTATAAAAACACAAAATGAGACTGTTAACGCCCGATTAGATGCTGTAAGCGAATCAGTAAAAACACAAAATGAGACTGTTAACGCCCGATTAGATGCTGTAAGCGAATCATTAAAAACAGAGCTAGGCACAACCAAAACAGATCTGCATAAAGAAATTACGGCTGAATTAAATACCCATTTGGGTGAGGTGCAAACTAAGATCAGTGATCAAATTCAGAAAATGCAGAAACAGGTGAAAAGTGAAATAGCTGAAGTATCTGGAACATTAAACACAAAAATTCAGGCAGCTACCAAAGAATAAACTCAGTTATAAATGTAGTATCTGACATTGAAGGTGTAGTGGAGGATCTATCGAGGCAGATAGACTCAATCAATATTGAAGGTTAAGAGCACCATGAAAGCACACGCGGAGGCATTGTCGGAACACTACGGTGGATGGATAAAGGGTAAAGATATTTTTATCGAAAAGAAGGTCAGGGAGGAGCTTAGGGAGACTGTCAAGGATGTAACTTATGAAATCTTAGCTGCTCCTGGTAAGTCGGGAGACACAGTGGTTTCTGAATTGGGACAGATTCGGAGGACACTTACACGGGATCTTCCCGAGTGGGAGCAGCAAGTAGTGGACGAAGTCAGAATGCTGAGAAACTGGGTAGAAAATCCGCACACGCATACGCAAACTATAGGGAACAACTCTTTAGACGGTGACGAATGTCAGTCAACTCCTTATCGTTCTCCGCCTGATTACATGCAAAACAACAGCCCTGTTGAGTCCTGAGTAGGGAAAATAAATGATCCGCCCACAATTGTAAGTTTAATGCAAGAGGAAAGTGTGATTAAGCATCGCACTTTTCCTGTTTTTCATCCGCAGAAGCGAGAAATACAACCCATCGTGTCACTGGCTTTATTTCTGGTGATGCAGCATTATGGGGAACGGAAATGGTAGACACGTGTAGGAATTATGAAGAGTTTGAGAAAATGTTCTTGGCAAAATTTTGGAGTAATGGGGTACAGCAAAGATTAAGGAAGGAGGTGTATGGTGCGGAAATTTTCAATGAGAAGCATGGAAGTCTCCGGCAATACTTCGAGAAGTATCTAGCAAAAATTAAATTCTGGGATTCTCCGATTTCTTCCAAGGACGTAATTATGATTCTCAAAAGCAAACTCCCTGTGTCCAAAGAAGACATGGATGTATTCCTTTCTGTGCTGGATTCCTTAGATTTAATTAGCGAGGATGTGCGCTCCAAGGTTGGCAGCGGCAAATTCTTCCCTGGCAGCCAGCAGAATGCATCGCACGCAGACATCAATGTGCCGAAGGAGAGAGTGCACTACTGTGATCACGGGTACCAACCTGCCAGCCGTTATGAAAACGCTAACGGCAATAACTTTAAATGGAAGCAGAAAACCAATTACAGTAATCAGCAGAGATACCACCCAATTTACAACCACCAGGTACAACATCAGTACGGAAACCCACCCTTTAATTCTGCGCCTGAGTAGTATGGAACTTCTCCACAAACGATTGGTAATTTTTCAAATGGGCCAGTGTACAATCAAAGTTATAGGTCGAAAAATAGCAAGTGACATGGGCAAGGTGGAGGCCACCCAGCACATCATCAGAACAACTTTTCACAGGATAGAGGACCGCGGAACAATTTTCAAACGGCACCAAATGCGAACTTTCCTTCACAAGGAAATGGTTTTGCCGGCAACCAAAAGATCGGGCGACAGCAGCCGTCTCAAGTATTCTATTCACAAGTGAATGCACTCAGTGGATTTTACCCCTTTACACCGGCATTTGTACCACATAACCAGCACCAATATGAAACGGAACAAACACTTAAGGCCATGAATGACAGACTAAACATCCTCCGGAAAATTAGAGGCAGCGCCTTTCAGCCTCCTAGAGGTCGCTGCCGGTTCCAGTGGCGGTACTATCAAATACTCTATTCTGAGTATGTTAATGCGATACGGTACGACCATGAGACTGACTCACGAGATGACCTTGCACGTGACAAAGAAGCTCAAGACATTAATGACATTTATGATGAACAGGTCCAGGCTTCGATTAAGATTCTATTGCCAACATTCCTGTCACAGCCATTGTTGATACAGGAGCAAACATCAATGTGATGTCATCATGTCTCTTCAGACAGGTGTCTTCTGTTTCAAAAGTTTTATCATTGCCGATTCAGAGCTGCTCCATATCGGGAGCGATTGGTCCATTGAAACGGAGAGTTAGTTTACAGACACAGCCTCAACTGCAGATAGAATCTTTTTTGGTTTCTTGCCTCTTGCGTACTGGAAATTTCATTGGGTGAACTGTTAATGATAAGTATTGTGTTGAACAGCGCACTGACTACATGGTAACGGCTACTACATGTAAACTTTAAGTATTAAATGTTAAGTATGGAAAAATTGTTTATTGTGATGGGCATTGAACTGATATTTCTTCAACAAGCTGTAGCAGGAATTTGAGGTTGCACCAAGAATTTCAATTTAGCTTTAAGTTAGTATAAAAAAAAATGTGCTTGCGAGGTGATTTCCAGGATCTATATAAATATGTAAAGGTGACAAATGGAGGAGGATGCGTAAATAAGCACTTCTCTCAAGGTACAAGAAGATTTATAGATTTATTTTTAGTAATGTAAGTACTTGAAGTTCTGTTGTAAAAGCCCAAATTACCTGCTTAAAAAAAAGGTACATGTTCAAACAGTCCAGACAGTGGACAGGCGTAGAAGAAATAGCTTAAAGTTCAGTTAAAGCGTGCTGTTAAATGGAAAAACAAGTGGCAACCCACATGTGTTCACGCAAGGAGAAAATAAGCTGTAGTAAACTAAGTTAGGTGAAATGGTGAAATACAGTACCAATAGAGGCAAACCATGAAGCATCAATAATGTAGCGTAAGTACTCCATGAGGCCATTAATTGCTATGAAAGTAGACTATTTCCCTGTGATCTGAGCCCAATGTAAAGAGTATATGAGGAATGTTAGCTGACGAATTCATTTCAATAGAATCAAGGTACTAAATAACCACACAGAAAGCCCCCCCTGTATCATAAATAAGTCCAAGTAAAGATCTTCAGAAGATTTGCAGTGTAATCTAGCGACCATTCAATACCCTAATTGAAGGCTAATCTAAAGAGCAAGCAATGCAGTGATATTTGAACTTAATACTGACTATAACCAGAGTAAGACGTAGAAGTAGCAAAGCATGCTGTAATGAAAGTGGTTGAAATTTATATATGTGCCTATGTTTATTATGATAATTTTATTTACATGCAGATTTTATTGCAAAAATGTCTCCTAAGACACTCCACTTATGAAATCCATTTTCCTTGTGCCCGTTCCTTTTGATCCTGGTTCATTAACCCAGACCGAGGGTCGACTTGTAAAAGGCACGTGTGCTTCGAGGCAAAGCAGTGCTTATGAGAAATGAGACACGTAGCATGATGAACTTCGCTAGCTTTGGTAATGTTTGTTATGGACCGGTTGCGTAAACCCAGTGAACTGTCGGTAATTCCATTCATGCGAAAAATAGTAGACACGCGTTACCCTACTTTTTTTTAAACAGAGAACGATTGCTGAGGGAGGCCTATTGTTATCCAGTCTGCCCTCAAATATAAAAAAAAAAATTGGCAAGCACAAAGGAACGCAGCAACCAGCAGCTCTGTTACAGCCTGAGCGCGAATGGATACTGAGTATTGGAGCTCATGCAACACTGTGCAGCTGCTGTGAGTGGCTGACGTGTGGGTGACGAAACATTCCAAACTTTAAACTGCTAACCGCCATGACTTCCATCGTACATACTGGAGGAAAGATATTTGTACACTTGTGTGACTACATTTTCATACGTAAATTAAGCAATTTTCTTGAGTTGAAGTTAAGATGCGTGAGAAGTAGATTGTTAGATTACTCAGGCCTTACAGCCATTAACACCGGCACTCCTGAACACTGCTAAAATGAATTATAATCCTGTCTCTTGATGGACAAAGAAGATGAATGTGCACTATAGGCAGACCCTGAACTCCAGACCAGTCCCGATCCTTAACAAATGTATCCAATAGGTTGTAAGTTATACTAATAATTTTCCACTTCTTCTGTTTCATATTGTAAATAAAAACCCGGGAAGCCACTTGAATTCCTGGCACCACAGTGGAAAGGACAGATGTACTGCATGATGAACGCCGTAGACAGCTAGCACAGAAAGTGAAAGCATCACAAAGTGTAGTGCTACGTTATTAAACTGTAATTGAACCACAATGAGTCAACAGATGCTCGTACATTGTCCACTCTAGTTTAGTGAAAATAAGCACTCACTGTACTCATATATTAGTTGTTAAGCTCAAGAGAAAGTAATTTCTGAATTCTATCCCCTGAAGTGCGAAATGAACGTTCACTTATTGTTATAAGCAAATATGGACCAAACTTAAATATGCACATAAATGTTAATCTTGGTATTATGGAATGAAGTGACTGATGAACAAAGAATGAAAAACTTTATTTTGAAAAATGATAAATATCTGATATATGTTTAAAAATGTAATTTCAATTTATGTACATAGTACGCCAGTAACATTATGTAAATGTCACACCAAAAATCACGAATATCTCATGAGGACATGAGGATCGAGGTAATCCTTCGGCATTCCCCCTCTCCTCATGGGAGGCAATGTGATATTCGCTATTTTTGACTTCATTAAAACAGCAAATATGAGTAGTTAATACTTTCAGCCAGAAGGCAAATACTTGGTTATAAATAATGATTAATGTATAATAAGGCGTCGGATAGCGATGGTGGAATTTTCTAATGATGTAATTCGTCGTCTTTGGGCGGCAATAAAAACAGAAAAATACAGATAGATATACGATCCTTCACTATTTTGTTCGCTGGAGAACAAATGAAGCCTTGAGCGCTAAAGACTTTGTACTGTTTCTCTCAAGTAAGACGGATGCAGATTTGTGGCAGTCTGATCTAATTTTTACTAAATGTATAAAAACGTGTTATGTCTAAGTTTGAGTGAAGTGTGAAGAACTGTTATAACTTACCGTGACGACGCACGAGCGACTCAAAGAAGACAATGGCTGTATAAAAAAGCGCTCAATGGACATGATACGGACATAAAAATCTACCGTCATTGTAGTACTAAGCTTAAGGTACAATATATGTTTTAGTTATAATAAATATTTGTTCTGGGAATACTGAATCATTTAGCAGTGCTCATTCCTATTATCTCCTCAGTATTATTTTCATTTTAATTATGCATTTTGCTAATATTACAGACACCAAGATCAGCAGTCCAATGTGCGTGTTACATTGATAAAAAGAAAACTGTTTTATCGTCTTCTTGCATCAGCTTTAATATTGAATTTCCCTTTTGTGTGATGTTACAGTTGTTTTTGCGCCCTTAAGAACTTTCTGGTCCCTTAGGAAATTGTTTTGTCATAACAATAACTTCACAACCGGGTATGATTGTATCTATGATCATGAAGTAATTAGAAAGACGCAATTTCTTAATCAATAGCACGCTAGTTGTGACTGCCTCAAGCCACGCAAAACTGCAAGTAAAAACTATTCACATCTCATAATGCAATATTTTATGACAATGGTCAATCCATGCTTCTTACTCCAATTGTGACTGATAAAACAGTAAGCTAAATCTCAATTTCCAACTTTCCATTGAATAACATCACTTTTATTTTGTAACATCACAATGTGTACGCCCTCCTTACTCAACATTCCTCTTCTCTGGTTCTGAATTACCCGTTTGGGTTTTTCAGAGTCTCACAGTATCTGTCAGCATTAATTGTGGTCCCAGCAATTCAGCTCCAATGATGAGGTGAAAGAAGAGGTTCATAACTTTCTGAACAGCAAGGCGCCGAGCTGGTATGACATGGGCATACAAAAACTGCCATAGCGTCTACAAAAATGCATCGACAGAAATGGTAATTATGTAGCAAAATAGCTAAATGTTCAAGCTGTAAACTGATGTAAACAATTGTAGAAATAAACAGGTCTATGTACTTATAAAAACAGGAGACCTTACTTTTGGGATTACCCTGGTAGTTCGGTAGTTGTGAATTGTACAGCACTTTCTAAATTCACTTTTTTTATCAACCATAAATGTCAAAAATGGTTCAAATGGCTCAGAGCACTATGGGACTCAACATCTGTGGTCATAAGTCCCCTAGAACTTAGAACTACTTAAACCTAACTAACCTGAGGACATCACACACATCCATGCCCGAGGCAGGATTCGAACCTGCGACCGTAGCAGTCGCGCGGTTCCTGACTGAGTGCCTAGACATAAATGTCATTAGGCAGCATATGTATTTGAATAGTGTAAGATTCCCGAGAAGTAAAAGACTTTAGTACTTTGGTTGAAATACCATCATGCTGACATTGAAAAGTAACTGAATGAGTTGAAATGAGCCACCAGGTCTGGATAGAATCACAATTTAGTTTTACAGAGCATAGACTCATCAAATAGCTTGCCTTTATCACAAATCTCTCAACCAGTGCAGAATCCCAAATGACTGGAAGAAAGTGCAACTGACTCCTGTAAACAAGAATAGACCCACAATATTGCTTAACTATATCATTAATGTTGGTTAGCTGCAGCGTTCTTGAGCATATTCTAAGTTCAAATACATTACATCTCCTTGAGACAGAATAGCTTCTGTCCACAAATCAGCTTGGATTTACGAAGCATCACTCAAGCAGCATTCAGGTTGCACATTTATTGTATGATGATCTGCCAACCATGGCTGAATGGCAACAGGCAGATCCTATATTCCTGTATTTCCACAATGCATTTATCATTGCACCCCACTGTAGACTGGTAATGAAAGTCCAAAATACGCAGAACAGGTTCTCAGATATGTGAGTGGCTCAACAACTTTATCAATAATAGAACCCAGTACATTGTCCTGGAGGGCAAGTGTTCATCAGAGACAAAGGTATCATCAGGAGTGCCCCTAGGAATTGTGATAGGATTGTTCTTGTTCTCTAGAATCTGACAGATAGGGTGAGGAGCAATCTGCAACCGTTGGATGATTATGCTGTAGTGTGGGGGGAAACTGGTGTTGTTGAATGACTAGAGGAGGATATAGGACGACTTACACAATTTATATTTGGTGTGATGAATGAAAGCTTGAGCTAGATGTAGAAAATGAAGATGTGTGGGAGAAACAACCCTGTAATAGTAGAATACAATATTAGTGGTGAGCTGTTTGACACAATAACATCAATTAAATATGTATGCACATCATTGCAAAATGAATGAAATAGAACATGCACATAATATCAATTATAAGGAGGACAAATGTACAACTTTAGTTTATTGGGAGAATTCTAGGAAACATTAGCTCTTCTATTTAGGAGACCATGCACAGAACACTTGTGCAACCCTGTCCAGAGTACTGCGTGAATAGTTGGAATCCTCACCAGGTCAGATTAAAGCAGACACTGAAGCAATCTAGAGGTGTGCTGCTAGATTTATAACCCGTATGTCCATTATCAACCTGTGAGTATTACAGGAATGCTCTGTGAATTAAAATGGGAATCTCTGGAGAGAAGACGACATTCTTGTTGAGAAACACTACTGAGAAAATTTAGAGCACTGGCATTTATATTAATAAACTAAGCCTTTTTAACATTTCACTTTGCTTACTAGTGGGAAACAGTTTTACTGGACTTGATACATCTTCTGATCATCTTGTAAATAAACAATCAGAACTTACTGAAATGTATGTAATAATAACCTGGCAGTAACTATTGTCACATGTTAACAGATTTTTGTTTCTTAAAAGCCTGTGTCCATCCCCTCCTCCTTTCAAATCACACCCATCGAAATGTTTAGCCACAAATCAAAAATATTATCTGTGAGGATTTATGTAAAATGTGAAGCTATGAAACTTCCTGGCAGATTAAAACTGAGTGCCGGACTGAGGCTCGAACTCGGGACCTTTGCCTTTCGTGGGCAAGTGCTCTACTAACTGAGCACTTGCCCGCGAAAGGCAAAGGTCCCGAGTTTGAGTCTCAGTCCGGCAGGCACTCAGTTTTTATCTGCCAGGAAGTTTCATATCAGTGCACACTCCGCTGTAGAGTGAAAATTTCACTCTAGAAACATGAAGCTATGTATTCTAAATACATTAACTGTGAGTGTAACTTTATTGTGTCTCTGTATTATGGTGTACAAGAGAGCAGAGGCAATGGTAGAGATACAAAGTGAGTACACGAAGGATACAGATGCTGTCTGATGTCAATGCTGTTTTGTGGCAGTGCCATAAAAGATAAATTTCAGCTGTTAAATGAAAAGCTGTTATTGTACCAACTGTTGTAATGAATCAGAGCACTGCTCCGTTGTTCATTTCAGTGACTAACTTCACTGCCACAGAATTCCTAAGCTTGTATGATAGTTATTTTATTACCACCAGTGCAAGTTCAGTACCAACATATTGTTTTTCATGTGGCAAAATTTTTGCTTAATATTTCATAAAGCGGCATCAGTAATTATGTTTAACACCTGTAACATTTGGACAAAATTAAAATGAAAGAGTAATGCTGGCTGTATTAGACTTACTAAAGAAATTATGTAATTTAATAGCACAACATACAGTTAACAGGTATCCAAACAAAATTTCACTTACATTAGTTTTGTCTTACATAAATTTCATTCTTTAATTATGAGACGGAATTGCTGTCAATACTTAACTTAAGGAGATGAATTTTCAGTACTACCAATAGACACACATTAAAGTACACATCTTGGCTTTTGGTGGTGGTAGTTCCTTCCTCGGACAAGAGAGTTGTATAGGTTGACAGAAGATTAAAAACAGACAGTGGGTCACCCAGAGCCAAGCACTGCAGTCATCGTGAGGTTTGAGTGACCTGACCTTTTCCTTAATCTTCCCTCAACCTATCCGCTTCTCTTCCTCCAGAAAGGAACTGCTTGTGCCATAAACCAAGATAGTGTACTTTTATTTGTGTATAGGGAATAATGAAAGTATGCCTCCTGAAAGTCAATGCCACCCAGCAAACCTATCTCATAATTTTCTAGTTTTCTCAAATAAATTTTTCTTTTGACACAGTAAATTTCAATCCATAATACAACAATGCATGTTCCAAGAACAATGAATAAATATAAAACTTTCTTATATCAATAGTTTTCTTGTATGTAGCAACCACCTCTGGCAACAAATTGTTAAAAGTTATTGTATGAATGTTTGTATGCATAGGCAGTCACAGTCATCCCAAATAAGTTCACATGAAAACAAAGAAACCCTTCACTGAAACTGAGGAAAACACTCACAGTGCAGAAATTAATGTAGGTAATTGTATTTATTCTACAAGCAAAAGTGACAGAGGTTATAAATGTCACATACATTTCTGGGAATATGACAACTGCAGAAAGACAGGCATGGTGTCACTGAGAGAATAAACATTATTCCATCTGGGATAGAGAACATCGACTGCAGATGACTTCCCTTGAATTAATTAATGACTGGGTGTATCTGCAAGTATATAGTAACAGCCAAGCAAAAGGCAAGCACATTTAATCATTGTTTGTATATAAAAACATTAAATACATGGAATAGGGAAACTACACAGAGAAATGACCACTTATTAAGGTCATAATGTTTATATATCTGTGTGTGTGTGTGTGTGTGTGTGTGTGTGTGTGTGTGTGTGTGTGTCGTCCTTCCATCCATCTTGTCATCCTATTTTCCCCCTCAGCCCATCAAAAAATCCTGTGTGTTGGCAAATTTACCAGTGGTATGGAGATACAAATGTTTTTCAATATCTGACAACAACCCTGATGCTCCTATGCGGAATAGTCTTGGGGACATCCATTTTGTTCCTAGCTCTTCTTTCATTAGTATAAGGTAATTCAGTGCATCTTTAGCTGTGCGTATGCCGCCTGCAGGTTTGAAACCAACCTGAAAATAAAATTAAACAATTTAACTTAGTTGTATATAATATATCCTCATAAACTAACTACTAACCATTAAAAAATACATTCTATGCAGTGGCAGTTGTTATTTGTCTGGCAATTCCAAATTAGTCAAAGAAGAATTTAAAAAACTTATACAAGCAAGAAAACATTTAACAACATTCAACCACAAGGTGACATCAGGCAAGAAGGAAAGGGTTAGAGCTATCAGGGCTATTCAGTCATCAATTAGGAAAATCTTTCTGCATCAAAAGAGAAGCAAATCAATTGTGTTGGGAAGTGCATTGGTTCAGTTACACCTATGTGGTGACATAGGCATATATGAATTGATATAATTCAAAATGTCCAGTAGTCTTCACAGAATTCTGCACTGTAGGATTGTATATCATACAGTCAGTGGGCTTTACACAGATATCCAACATGGGCAAATTTCTGTTCTTGCTATGTGGGAATGATATATCACTTTGTTTGTATAAACACTATTAATTCGTTTTGCAATGTCATTACAGGAAATAATAATATATTTCAATTAGTTGGAAAAACACTTTTATGATACCCAACACAATGAAAATATGAAGTAACCAATGCTAGGCAGGCTTCATCGCTGATCATAAAGTTGGACAGTGAAATAATAGAATGTAGGCATTTGTCATGTTGTTGTTTTCTGAGACAAAGATCCAAAGTGTGCTAGCTAATCATTGACACTAGTAATTACTACAATTACATGTCTATTTACTTGCACTTTTCTTCTGGTGTTTTTTGTTAAAATATGACATGGCACACACATATTATCATACCCTTCATTGTATTTCTCACACAAAGAACACTTATATACTCATTTTAGTTCATTATATGTAGAACTCATGATTTGTACATCTTCAACAACTACCATTTTGTTAGACTGTTATCAAAATAGTGAAGGTATCTCTCTGCTTCAATATGAAAACTTGTTTGTGCACTAGAAACAGTTAGTTTCATAAACAGAAATGTACACTATTATATAAAAATAAAGAAATGCACCAGTGTAACACTGTCTCCCACAATCCGAACTCCTTGTCCATATAGTAGGAGACTGGCAATAGCACAAAATAGGGGACTGCCAGTAGGGGTGAAGTACAGTGGGGAATGTATGTGTCCCAAGATATCTACAGTAGCTATGAATGTCATACAGGATCCCTGAAAAGTGACAGCCAATGGGGTGGGGCTCTGGAGAAGCTATGAAGGGCTCAGTAAGCCAGTACTAGATGATACCTCTGCTTTCAAGAATGGGACAAGCCTCAGAAAGGATATATATGATAAATGACAACTCAGCTGTAAAGATGGATTTGGAGCAATGATATTCGGTCCTTGATTGGGAAGGTGGAGGAGATAGTGGACGATGGAAAGAAGGAATTTGAATTTGTTGGTGTCAGTAGAAACAAGATGGAAAGGAGAAGAATGGAGAGAATCAATAAAGGTCTATCCATTATACTAGAGTTGGAATGATGATGAAAGGACAAATGGAGTAGAAGTAGTAATTAGAGATGGGTTAAAAATAAAAGTGGGGAGAATAAGTGATATGATGCTGAAGATAAAACTGTCATTAAGGGAAAGACCTTGGAAGTGTTACAAGTGTATTCCCACAGGTAGGCTGCACTTCTCCAGAAAAACACGACCTTGAAGAGGGAATGCAGAAAGAGATAGGAAGAAAGAATGTGTTAGTATTGGGGAATTTAAATACACAATTAGAAAAGAAAGACAAAGGTATGAAAATGTGCTTGGGCCAGAGGGTTGAGGGCAGTTGAAATGAGAAAAGTGAAAGACTGTTGAATTTCTCCCAAAGGAATGGTTTGTGGTCAAGAACGCCTTGTTCAAGAAAAAAAGAGAGCCACTTAATATGGTAATGACTTGAGTGGGAAGTTGGTAGTTGACTATACCCTCTACAACTGAGGAATAAATAGGAACCTCACAGATATCAATGTAAAATTATCAGAGTCCTTGGATAATGACCATTGCTAATAATGAACCTGAGAGAGGCTAAGAATACAAAAAAGACAGAAAACCAGGATAGGCCCATAAAAGTATGGAACGTGAATGAATAAGTGAGCAGGATAGAGTACCTCAGAATGGTGAACAAAAATCTCAGAATGGATGGACCAAAAATAGTGGAAGAGGAATGAGGTAGATTTAAGAGGACATCAGTAAGTGTGACAGAAGTAGTATGGGGGATGACAAGCAACAAAAAGAGATGGAGGGAAACACTATGCTGGAATGAAGAAACTGAAGACAGAAGGAAAATTAGGTTTTAATGCTCCATCGACTCAAGATCATTAGAGACAGAGCACAGGCCTGGAATGCTTCAAGGACAAGTAAGAAAATTGGCTCTGTACTTTCAAAGCAACAACCCCATCATTTGCCTGGAGAAATTTAGGGAAACAAAGGAAATCCTGAATCAGGATGGCTGAATGTGGATTTGAACTGTTGTCCTCCCAAATGCGAGTCCAGTGTGCTATCCACTCTACCACTTTGGTCAGTTAGAAACAGACGACACAGTGCAGAAGAAGAATAGAGCCTCTAGGGTATGGTTCCAGAACATGACAATAGATACAACAGAAGAGTAACAGGCAAGAAAGAAAGAGGCTGAAATGCAGAAAAGTGGCATAATTCTGTTTCTATAATACTGCTCCTGAGACAGCTATTTTTTTTCCTTTTTCTGTTACACTGATAGTAAATCTACTACAATTAGATACTGAAATTCTTGTTTGGGAAGTACTTCATTACCAGTATTTTATTTAAGCTATGCTGATTCCAATGGTCCATTTAGTTTTACATGAAACCTTTTCTTGTAAGAGAAATCAGCAATTGACTGCATTCATATGATATGTGCTCTTAAAAATGTTGTGAGTTAATAACTGTTTATTCACAAATGGACATAGGTTACCTGAAAGACCTGATCTCCCTCTTTCAAGTAAACAATTTACTTTATCGGAAGCCTACATGCTATCTCTCAATTGCTCAGGGCATGCAAAAAGGTCTGTTGTGTGTCGAACCACTGAGCTGTTTAGCTGTGGCTTGAACCCCTGTAAAGTGTGTGTGTTATATGACATATATATGAGGGTTGGAACTTAAATAGTGGCAACTATTTATTCACAACCAATACAAAAGAGTTACTTGCTTGCACCTGTTACTGTCCTTTGAAATGTCACCAGCGTTGTGTAGAACCCATTGCCAGAGATATGGAAGGTGTAGTATAGTATTAGCAGAGCCTGTTCTGTTGAAGGTGCGAACAGAGTGGTCTACTGCCTGTTGAATCTCTGGAACAGTTCTGAAGCGAGTGCCACGAAGTGGTTCCCTGATCTTCAGAATCAATCCAAAGTCACAAGGACTTAAATCTGGGGAGTGTGGTGGATGGTACAGTACTTCCCAGTCCCAACCATCGAACAGAGCAGCCACAGCTTGCGCTGTATGCGCCCGCACATTGTCATGCAAAATGATGGGTGGGTTGCGCAGAAAATGTCGCCACTTCATTCGCAAAGCTGGTCATAGGTAATGCTCCAAAAACAAACAGTAACACTGTGCACTGATGGTCTGCCATGGAGGAACATAAAGCCTTAGGATAACACCATCACAGTCGTACACGAGAACCACCATAACTTTCACCATACTGGGGCTCTGACGCACTTTCGACTTTTGCGGTGACCCATAATGACGCCATTTGTTGGATTAGCATTTCAGTTTTGGCTCATACGATGTGGTCCATGTCTCATCCAGTGTTGTGATATAGCATAAGAAAGCCTCTCCTTCGCACTCTAACACTCCAAGTGCATCTGAGCAATTTCATAACGCATCCATATCTGCATTTCCGTCAACTCATGTGGAACCCATCTCGATGCAATTTTTCGCATCCCCAGGCATTCATTCAGGATGCAAAGCACAGTCGTATGTGCTAATCTGGTTTCATGCGTGAGCTCACAAATTGTATTGCGTCGATCACTGTCCACAAACGCGGCAACAGCATGCACTACTTCTACACTAGGATGACCTGCCAATGCATATCAGCCACAGTTTGCTGACCTTCATTGAAGGTTTTTACCCAATGTGCCACCATTCTGTACGGCAATGCCGATTCCCCGCATGCCTCTTGAAGACCTTGATGACACTGTCGTACTGTACAACCTCTGGCACATTCCATCTTGATCCAACTCTGTTGTTCCTGTTTTGAAAACATAGTGACACCATTACATTAGACCGCTTGCTCCCAAGTGACTGCATTTCCCTCGATTGTGACATGGGATGGGCGAGTCTATTTGCTTGGGGGTAAGGTATGTATGTCAACAACGTGTGCTATCAGTGACAATAGTAGATTCCACTGCATAGTGTCTCCACAGCAGTGTTGCCACTATTTAAGTTCCAACCTACATATTTGGATGCAACATAAGGAATTGTGAAATCATAAACAATGTTTGGGCACAACCAATAATTTTAAATTGTCTGGGAAATAAATATGATAGATTCATCGATGAATAAAAATGACTTATGATTTGTCAGTGGATAATGTATCGGAAAAAATTGTAAATTAACACTTAGTTTGAATAAATTATTTTCTGAGAACTCTCATAGATAATCAATAATCTACAGTTGTGTGTGATTTTTCGAAACAATGAGATACATGAAAAGCAGTTTGACAGTTTTTGATTCCCCCATGTTTTCACTCCATTTCTTATTTTTTTGTACACAGTTAGAAAGCTCTTGCTGGATGCTTTTTCAATGGCATGGGATCTACATGTTTCAGACAGTGATTAGAATGATGCACACGTGTATCTCTGGACATTAATGATCGTCATCTTTTATAAACTTGTGATGCTGCATGTTGTAATAAAGCTTCTGCTATTTGAAGTGTATACTCATTGTAAATCTGTTTGTTTTTCATATTCTTTGTTGTACATGACATGTGAATTATAAAATAACATACTAAACATGCAAAACAAATTTTCAGTACTTAAAGTTTGATCATGGTTGCGTGGTCAGTGACTGTTTACTAAGTAACATTGAAGCAACAGCAGCCCTCGGCTGCAAAAAAGGAGCCTTTTGGCCTAAGAGTCTGATGCTACCATAGCATGACACATACAAACAGCCCATTGTGGCTTGCCTTCTATATATTCCATTTTAAAAATGTTGTGACTAAAGGTTTACTGCTTGATATTTATTTTTATACGTGACATGCCAATTTGAGAATTTTACTTCTGAAGAAGGCACTCATAGCAGGTCAAAAGACTCCTATTTTTGTGACTGAGGGCTGCTATTGCTTTAACGTTATTTTTCAGTACAATTTCAAGTATTTCCTCGTAACAGGGAAAAACACTAATATCTGATCTTGCCTGTCAGTACCAATCATTCCCCTCTTGCAATCAACAATCCATTTTGGTCTGAAACTTGGGTTTTATTGACTTATGGTTTCTTCTGTCATTTCTATATTTTTGTGGATTTTAAAAATAAAAAGGATGTCCCATTTATCCTTCAACTTTGACACTAATACAACATTTCAGCATCTCATTTTGTATTCCACTAATTTTTAATTTTGCTTTAACAAAATCTCTTGGCATATTTTTTTCTATTACAATGTACTGTCCCAAAACATTTGTTCCATTTTCAACTACTGTTTCAAATAGTTTCAATGAAGAATATCAATTACATGCATGTAAAGTATGTCCTCTATTTAGTACTGACTTTGATAACTCCATCACAACAGTTTCAGGTGCTCTGTAATCAGCATCTGGTTTATCACTCCCTTAATACATTTTAAAATAATAGCAATAGCCCGATGCTTACTCGCAAAGTTTATAAAATTTTATCCCAAATCTTGCTCTCTTTGAAGAATTAAATTGTCCCTTAAAGTCATCAGATGCCATGTTCTCTTTAATTGCATATACTTCTTTGAATTTTTTTATTAAAATAGTTTACATATTCCATCCATCTTGTCAGTCTCATATTATTTGCAAAATGTAACAACCTAGTGGCTTGCAAAAATCTTTCCAGTGGTGCAGTTTCCCTTAATATCGTTGTATCTATGAGGGCTCTTTTACACCAGTGCATCTGAATTTTTTTTATGTGAGCCATTATTATGATTAATGCAAAGTATTCTTTAATTCCATTACAACTGACAAGGATTCATGTCTCATCAATTTTCTTTTATTATATTAGATGTGCTTTTCATTCCAACTGACCCACAGACAGGAGATTCTCTGAGATGTGAAACATGTCAGAAAACAAGAATACACAATAAATATTTATAAAATATGAACAGTCTTATGTATCTTCCACAGCTCTCAAATCAAATTGCATTTGTGGATATAGAATCAGAAAAAATAATTAAGCATTTTTACATTTAAAAAAATATCACCAAACATTAAATGTTCAACATACATATGATAATTCTTAGGCTATTGTAGCCACCCATAAAACATATAAATAAAATTACAGCACTTATCTACAATCTTTCTTGTCTTGTTCTGTGTACTCAAATTTGATTCCGTTACGATACTACCCCAAAACTTATTACATCTAACTCTTCTGTACTTCCATCTAACTGTTTTAAAATTGGTGGTCTTATAACAGGAGCTTGTGTATACTCTAGAGTTTTACTTGTTTGTTTTTCTTCTTTTAAAATCTGTTGTTTAGATGATTGATGACTAATACTGTCTTCATCACTGGTGTCATATTCAATGATTAATCTTCTTGGACATTTCCATAGAGCAAACACTATACCACTATCATCACTATCACTGTCACTAGCATCTACCAAATCACTGCCTACAATAATAACACACGTATTGCTACTATCATCAGTTGTTAGCTGTTCTTTTTACTGACATGATCAGTATTAGTTGTTTAATCTTTGTGGGAATTATAACCAAGCAGTGAAGCAGTGAAGAAATACATGTAATTGAAGTAAGAGACTATTGTGTACTGTTGAACCACAGAGCATCTCGTGCTGTTATTGCCTGTCCTGCATGACATACCATGAGCAATGCTCATCTTGTGAATGTGTTACCCACACAAGGCACTATGAGGCAGGCTCGTGCTTATTGTTTATGGCCCATCTTCCTCACCACAAGCCTCAATCATGATTATAGGACAAGAGGTAAACTAAAAAATTATTTGTACCTTAAGTTTTCATTCACCTCAAAATATTTTTGTTATTTGAAGCCTTTATGCTTGTTTAATTCCAAGAAGTGACGTAATTTTGTTGGCCTAATTTTTATTCTATGTAAAGCAGGTGACTATCCAAGTAAGGTGCAAAGTAAGCAAATCAAACAAATCAGGGAAATTATAATCCTGCAAGGTTAATGCAAAATTTCGTAAATCACCATGGAAGTATACATTGCATTAACTAAATAGTTCATCTAACTTTATTGCTTTTGCAGTTATCTAACATATGGTTAATCCAAGTTATTACACTTGTGTTCAAATTTAAAGCAGCAAACCATTATTTCCCCATCCTGTGTCTAATTCACAATATAATCAACAGATGTCTGTACGATCATGTTCTGCACAGGAGATGAGATTCCAGTTTATGGACAACCACACCAACACTGATGTCAGGGCACCTATCAAAGGGGATAGTGTGTCGGGTAGTCTTACTTCCACAATCACTGTGTACATAGCCATAGATGGTGCAATATGGCACAGAGAAGACACCTACCAGACACTCTGCAGTGTATGGCCATAGGAAGAATGGAAGCAGGACTGTCACAATCTGATGTGGCCCAATGACTTAATGTGAATTGTTTACTTGTTTCTCAGATGTGATGACATTTTTAGAGATCGAAACTGTATTCCAAAGACCAGGGCAGGGCCAACAACGCCTGACATCAGTAAGAGAGGACCTTTATTCGGCTGTAAGGGCATGACAGTACCAACTTACTAATGCACAGCAACTGACATCTGACCCCACAGCATCCACTGGATGCGTTATAATGAGGCAAATGGTGTACAGAAGGTTTCAGAAAAGTGGCCTTTATTGTCAGAGACCTGATTTATGCGTACCTCTGGCATTGCTTCGCTGAAGGGGACAGTCTAACAGTGAGCCAATGTTCTTTTCACAGATGGGTCCTGATTTTGGTCTGGAGAGTGATTCTCAATGGATTCGCATCTGGAAGGAACATGGAACACAATTTTGGGACCTACACACTGTGGAAAGAGACCGGTATCAAGGATGATCCCCAAAGGCATGGGCAGGAATTATGTTGACCACTCTAAAACCTCTTCATGAAATTGTACAGACAAATCAGCAACGTTTAATTGCTGTCAGTTATCATGACGAGGTCTTGGGACCTCATGTGCGTTTGTTGTGAGATGCTGTGGACCCAGATTTTGTACTGATGGACGATAATGCTTGACCTCATAGAGCACTGATGATGTCAATCACAGCATGCCTGCCAGAGGTGATCACAGTACATAATGAACACAATACCCAACCGTCAGAGGGTGTGTGCAAATCTGTTAAAGTTGGGAAAAATGAAGAACATTTTTGTCTACTGTTATGCATGTTGCAGTTGTTTACATTCTGTATTCTTTACATTGTTTCTGCTTTAATATCACCCGTCTATGCTTTTTTGTGGAAAAATAAACACAACCTTACAAAATTTCCATTTGTTGCTTTCTACGTCTACATCTACAGCCATACTCTGCAAGCCACCTTACGGTGTGTGGTGGAGGGTACCCTGAGTACCTCTATAGGTTCTCCCTTCTATTCCAGTCTCGTATTGTTCGTGGAAAGAAGGATTGTCGGTATACTTCTGTGTGGGCTCTAATCTCTCTGATTTTATCCTCATGGTCTCTTCGTGAGATATACGTAGGAGGGAGCAATATACTGCTTGACTCTTCGGTGAAGGTATGTTCTTGAAACTTTAACAAAAGCCCGTACCGAGCTACTGAGCATCTCTCCTGCAAAGTCTTCCACTGGAGTTTATCTATCATCTCCGTAACGCTTTCGCGATTACTAAATGATCCTGTAACGAAGCGCGCTGCTCTCTGTTGGATCTTCTCTATCTCTTCTATCAACCCTATCTGGTACGGATCCCACACTGCTGAGCAGTATTCAAGCAGTGGGCGAAAAAGCATACTGTAACCTACTTCCTTTGTTTTCGGATTGCATTTCCTTAGGATTCTTCGAATGAATCTCGGTCTGGCATCTGCTTTAACGACGATCAACTTTATATGATCATTCCATTTTAAATCATTCCTAATGTGTACTCCCAGATAATTTATGGAATTAACTGCTTCCAGTTGCTGACCTGCTATTTTGAAGCTAAATGATAAGGGATCTATCCTTCTATGTATTCGCAGCACATTACACTTGTCTACATTGAGATTGAATTGCCATTCCCTGCACCATGCGTCAATTCGCTGCATCCTGCATTTCAGTACAATTTTCCATTGTTACAACCTCTCGATACACCACAGCATCATCTGCAAAAAGCCTCAGTGAACTTCCGATGTCATCCACAAGGTCATTTATGTATATTGTGAAGAGCAACGGTCCTATGACACTCCCCTGTGGCACACCTGAAATCACTCTTTCTTCGGAAGACTTCTCTCCATTGAGAATGACATGCTGCGTTCTGTTACCTAGGAACTCTTCAATCCAATCACACAATTGGTCTGATAGTCCATACGCTCTTACTTTGTTCATTAAACGACTGTGGGGAACTGTATCGAACGCCTTGCAGAAGTCAAGAAACACGGCATCTACCTGTGAACCCGTGTCTATGGCCCTCTGAGTCTCGTGGACAAATAGTGCGAGCTGGGTGTCGCACGACCGTCTTTTTCGAAACCCACGCTGATTCCTACAGAGTAGGACACTAGTGTATTTGGTTCACTAGAATGACACCACTATTAAATTTTACGTATAACTATACACTAAAATTTAGTTACCGATTTCTTCAATTAGACTTATGCTTTTCTATATATACCACCAACAGTCAATAAATCAGCAGTTCGTACCAGGTAATCACTTGATCAACATCTCTGTGTCAAAGTCTGTGGTTAAAAATGATCATGATAACACCTTTGTGGAAAAGCCTGGGATTAAGATTTACTGCCTTGTAAATTTCCTAGTGTGAAAGTTGGTATTAGTTTCTTATTCAGTCACAATTAGCCTGGTCATAGCAGTCAACATAAATTGCTATGTTAATAGACTAGTAAAGCTCCAGTGACCCATCTCTGAGAACTGTTTTTAATTATTTGCTTTCTTTCAAATGATGCTTTGGCGAAGGTGTGTCATTTGTAGAAACACAAGTTATGACTTCATTATGGAAGAGTGTTTTAAAGAAATTGCCACTGTCTAGAATCCACTCAGTGATGATGTTCAATTGGTTTACTGATATCATCTTGAAGCAAAGAGGACTGATCAGTCTAGGATTAGTAATGACATTCTGGTTGATAAACAGCTAGTAATATGAAATCATGTAGGTCAGTCTGAACATCACTAAAGTGTGTTTTCATCTGAATAAATATGAAGTACGAGGGCGGTTCAGAAAGTAACCTCCGATTGGTCACAGTGTGGGTTGTGGGGGGAGTAGCGACGCCATCTGTGCGTTCACGCACTCAACAGGTCAGTCGGCATCAAGCCGTGGTCGAGTGAACGTCGTACCTGCGCTAGTTTAGTTTTTGTGGCAGTTTGAAATGTGTGCTGCAATAGAAAACCCCGCCAAATGTGAAGTGCGTGCTGTCATAAGGTTTTTTACAGCCAAAGGATATTCTGCAGCAGCTATTCATCGTGAGCTTTGTGCCGTGTACGGATCAAGAGTTATGAGTGAAGGAGTTGTCCGTGAATGGGTACGTTTATTTAAAAGTGGACGAGAAAACGTTCATGATGAAGAGAGGAGTGGTAGACCATCATTGGTGACTGACGAACTCGTTCAGACAGTTGATGCAAAAGTTCGTGAAAATCGACGTTTCTCAATGTTGGAGTTGTCTACTGGTTTTCCACAGATTTCTAAGACTCTCTTGGACGAGATAGTGACAGCAATATTGGGTTACTGTAAGTTCTGTGCACGATGAGTGCCCAAAATTCTTACCGACCACCACAAAACTCAAAGAATGGCCTCTGCATTAGACTTTCTGTCACGTTATGAGGACGAAGGAGAACCATTGTTAAACAGAATCGTGACCGGTGATGAAACCTGGATTAAGTACGTGAACCCTGAGACAAAAGAACAATCAAAGATGTGGGCACATTCAAATTCGCGTACCAAACCAAGAAAAGCCTCGCAAGATTTTTCTGCCAGAAAACTGATGGCAACGGTGTTTTGGGATGCCAAAGGGGTGTTGTTGGTTGAATTCATGGAATGTGGTACGACCATTAATCAAGACGTGTACTGTGAAACAATAAAAAAGTTACGACGGGCTATACAGAACAAACGCCGTGGTATGCTGACTTCCAGTATCGTTTTTTTGCACGATAACGCCCGTCCTCACTCTGCTCGCAGAACAACGGCCCTTCTTGAGTCCTTCAAGTGGGACGTTATCAACCATCCACCTTACAGCCCAGACCTGGCGCCAAGTGATTATCACCTCTTCATGCATTTGAAGAAATGGCTCGGGTCACAGCGGTTTGATGACGACGAAGAGCTCAAAGATGCGGTCACAGGCTGGCTCCAGGCACAAGCGGGTGATTTTTATGCAGAAGGAATTTCAAAGCTTGTGAAGAGATACGATAAGTGCCTCAATCGCTATGGAGACTATGTAGAAAAATAGTGCAAAGATGTAGTTGTAAGATGTATATATTAAAATATTTTTATTTAACTTGGTGTATTTTTTTAAATCAACCGGTGGTTACTTTCTGAACGGCCCTCGTATTATTGAGATTAAATTGATGTTGTTATGTCTGTTAATGAAGTGTGAGTCTACCAATTCAAACAATTTCAGAGGATTAGACTTCAAATCATCTAGTTCATTTTTATTTTTCATTTATTCATTTACTTGTCCTTAGACCATTCAGTACAACAGTACTCGACATGTCAGACTCTTTACAGGTTTGCTATGTTCATACATAAAACATTTATATAACAGGACAGGATTTAGGCAAGGATAGTGAAAGAAGTTGGCCATGGAACCATATTGGCAGTCACCTTAGCAACTTGGGATAACCATGGAAAAATAGCCAAATGGAGTGTGAACCCCACTCCTCTTGAATGCAATTCCAGTGCATTAATGCTGAATCAGCTGCATTACTCTGTACATGAGGAAGGTTACAAGTGTGAATCTCATGCTATCGGGGACTTACAGCAACCAAAGCTGATTAACACTGTCACACGGCAAAATGAGTGGTGGCAGAGGAGTGAAGCAGGTACATGGAAGAGTGGAGTAGAATGATGGAGGAGGGTACTAGAGCTTCAAAAAAGTTGCTCTGTGTGATACTTAAAAGTAAGAGGGTGAATGATATGATGAATTATATTCAAATAGTAAATAAAAGTGGCCAAGGGGTAGAAAATAATGAGGAACTCAAGATTGTGTGAAGGGGGTATTTTGAAGATCTCTTTAATTCAAATGGAGACCTGGAAAAGATGGAAGAAATTGAGGAGAAAGAAAAGGAACTACGAACGGAAAAGGACTTCACACAGAGAGAAGAGGAAGATGAATTGTGAAAAGAGGAAAGGCACCAGGTTTGGATGAACTGAATACAGATATGGTGAGAGCAGTAAGAGAAGTAGGGATTTAATGGCACTATCATACCACTGACCCATAGTGCAAAGATCTTTATGAAAGTTTTGGAAATATAAATTTGGACAAAAATAGAAGGCAGGATAATAGAACAACAACATGGGTTTGAAGTAGAAAGGTCCACAGTAGATCTACCTAATTTTCGCTGTATGGCAACTACAGGAACACCACTCTGAATGTGCAACAGATCTATTGATGGCATTCCTAAACATCGAAAAAGCGTAGAACAGTTTGTGTACAAACAAGGTATGAATGTTCCTGAAGATCAGATAACTAATATACATGGAAGATAAAAGAAATGTACAATGGGAGTGTGAGTTGTGCAGATTGGCTAGAACAGAAGAATAGCATGAGGCACGAAAGTGCACTTTCACTATTGCTCTTCATAGTCATGACAGACAAAATAAGGACCAGATTGCACAAGTAATTAGTGAAGGAAATGTGAAAGCAATGGTGTCGGCAAATAATTTGATGTTTTGGGCAAGCAGACAGAGGAAGTGCTGGAGCAGTTGGATGTGTGGCAATTGGCAGAGAATGATAGGAAGGCAGAGAGTTTCAATTATCTTACAAGCTTAATACTGGAGAATGATGAAACGACAGAAATAAATGTGTGTGGGAGACATCTAGAATAATTTCAGAAGAATGTTAGAACCCTGATATGGAGCAAGGATGTCCCTCAATACAGCAAAAGGATTATATGTTGGTGGTGCTATGTTCTGGTCATGATGTATGCTGAGTCATCCTTGAGTAGCTCAGTTGGTAGATCACTTGCCTGCAAAAGGCAAAGGTCCCAAGTTTGAGTCTCAGTCCAGCACACAGTTTTAATCTACCAGGAAGTTTTATTCAATGTTTGTAACAGAAATGTTAAGGAATAGTCCTAGCATTAGGCTATCAGTAACCACTGCAAGAGTGCCATCCATTGGCCTTCTTTGAAACTAATTGGAGAGGTGAGGCCCAGCTACTGCTTGACAGGTGGTAGATTCCTTGAATGAGCATGAAGGAAAAACTTGCTTTGCTACTTTCAGTTTCTCTGGTGTTAAGTGGCGAGGTTGAGTGAGACTCTGTGGTCCTGGCATAGTTACTATGTAAAGCACTGTTGAATGCAGCACATGGGTAGCTGCTGAGCAATCTCTGGGAACTGTTTACAGAGTTCTAAATCAGAGAATCCTCTGTGATCATTCATACAGCAGTGTCGTCAACACAGTGTAAACATCCATGGGTGTCTAAGTCAGTAGTGCGAGGAGGTGACAATGACGACAGTCTGGTATCAGACCATAAAATGACAAAAAGTGTGCTCGAAGGGTAGGTGCACCACATATGCCACAATGAATTGCCACTCAAACTTCTGATTGAGGCCTAAGTTTAGTGACATGTCATGCGACCGTAGATCTGGATTGTGGAACCATTGGCAGCCAAGAGACAATGACAACAGTCATCATTACTAAGGCAAGGCAAATGGGAAGATGGGTACACTGATACATCAGCACCTGTGTCCACCAGAAACTGAAGTTTTGTGTAGCGCTCTGTGACAAACAGTTGATGGCTGCCATTTGGATAGCCAGTCACTGTCATTATTGACTTTCAGGCACATTTGCATTTCTCACACAGAGGGCTATATTTCCACGAATTAGAGCTAAATCACCTATGGTACCAACAAAGTTTTGCAGCTGAAGGCAATTGGTTAAATTTCCTCAGTGAGCAGTAGCACTATGACTGGTGACTAGAATGCTGTGTCTGCAGAGAAATGACTTGCACAGTAAATTCAGCAGTCTGTGCTTGTAATCATGTGAGAGTATTGTGACTGTGTGCAAATAGCTGTTCCGCATATAGATGGCTATATCCCTGTGATAAGGTCTGCAGTCTGTGCAAGTGCTTGAAGATCAACAACACATACCATAAGTACCTTCTGCCCATTTGTTGGTAGGCATGACAACCAGAGTTCTGTAGAATGTCTTTGTTGACAGTGTTGCTTGTTAGAGTCCACAGGCAGAGCAGTAACTGTGAAGGGGTGTGATCACTTAACCCCACAGTATGAAGTAACTTTCCTAGGCATTATGTTTTGGACTGTGATAGGTCTGTGATTAAGGCATATTAGCCATCAGTGCTTGGCAGTGATGCTGAAATGTCCTGTACTTTTATAGCAATATCTTCATTCAATGCAACAACAATGTAACTGTACTTATGTTTCATTGGCAGTCATGTGAGCAAACTGGCTTTCAAGTTGTGCAAACCATAAGACAGGGTTTTGCTGCCAAAAGTGGTGCCGGTTTGACTGTGACACAGTTAGTGTGCTTGTAGGCTCGTGGGCCTCCATCACTAAATGCAGAAGGTGGTTAGCGTTGTTGTTTAGTGTTTGACAATCAAAATGGCAATGCATGAAGTGTCGAGTAATGCTGGAGATCATGTGAGGGTCACCAAAATGTAGTAGTTTAAATATGTTCACTTGTTTTGGCAACATTTCACAATATTACATACAACAGGCCAAGAAAACATCACATGGATGTGACTGTCACAGAGTACAGCGGAGCACATTGTGAATACTTTTTATTAGAGTTTAAACCACTTAAACTGAGACTAAGCCAAGGAATAATAATAATAATATAAAACAAAGAATAAATGTGTCAGCAGTCATGTTGTGGAGAATAAACACTTTGCATCTTAATAACGTTTGACACTGCAGTGCCAATCACTTTAAACCCATACGCCAGTTTGTTTATTTTTTGGAGATAGGAGAAGTGTTTCATTTTACTCTATTATCCAGTCTCCTGTGCTATTCTGTATTTCTCTCTTCAGCCAGAGTGCTGCACCAGTTCTATTTTTGTTTCCACTTGTTCATTTGTGAAATACTGCCCTTCCCTTGCACTCCAAATGTGAGCTTTAGCAGCAGAAGCTGCAGACAGCATGTACTGATATTCATCATCACTTTTCGGACTTTTATGACAAGCTATTTTCTTTCATTAGTGTCAGCTGCTGAAAATAATAACAGACTGTGTCAGTGTAGTCCTAGCAAAGCTGAACAGAAAATATAACATGATATAATTCTTTGTGTAAACAGTAACACCACCCTATAATTGATAACAAACATCTCCTGTATCCTTAAAAACACCTTTTTTAAACCATCTTCTGCACTGTCTAAATCAGGTCTTCACAGCCAACATGCTCCGTGACTAGAATGCAATGCACAGACCTGCAAGGAGAGAGTACTGTACCCCTTCCCTCCAATCATCATAGCATAGGATAAGGAGGGAAAAGCCAGGTGGAGACTTGAGAGAGAAAACAGAGTATTTCTCAGACTAATTAATTTGGCAGATAAGAACTTAAATATTTTCAACATTTCACGGCCCTGTCAGCAACTGTATAAATATTAATTTTAAAAACCAACAGCCTCAGTTGCAAAGTTTACCTAGATTTACCTAGGTTCCAGTCGGGATAACCCAACCTTCTTCAGAATAAAAGTAACTACCGTTTGTCCGTAGTAGACATTGTCAAGCTAAAACTACAAATCCATAAATTATCATCAGACTGTATGTTCACATAACTAATGAGGAGGTATTGAATAGAACTGGGGAGAAGAGGAGTTTGTGGCACAACTTGACAAGAAGAAAGGACTGGTTGGTAGGACATGTTTTGAGGCATCAAGGGATCACAAATTTAGCATTGGAGGGCAGTGTGGAGGGTTAAAATCATAGAGGGAGACCAAGAGATGAATACACTAAGCAGATTCAGAAGGACGTAGGTTGCAGTAAGTACTGGGAAATGAAGAAGCTTGCACAGGATAGAGTAGCATGGAGAGCTGCACCAAACCAGTCTCAGGACTGACAACCACAACAACAACAACAACAACAACATGTAAAAACTTTTCTCAAACTGCCTCGGCCCCACTTAGCAACCGTGATGCGGCAACCACGAGTGCTGTACTGGAACTGACCGTAGCGTCATGAGGCCCGCCTAGGCGGACACAATACTTTGCACCTGCGCATAAACCGTGTGATGGGTACTTGTTGGGAGAAGACGCGAATCTAACTCCTGACCTTGAATTTACTAGTAAAGTGAAATAAAAGAAAGGTACAGCTGAGGAAAAGGGCATATATATTATCCTGAGCAGAACATACTTAGATCGACTGCCTTAACATATATGAAGTATTCGTTGGTCATGATGTGAGGAAGACATCATGTGCTTACAGTGTATGGCCTGCCTAGGAACATTTTGTGCTTAAGAATGAAGTTTAATCACCTAAAAAGAACTTAGGAGTGGGAAGGATAATATAAAGCCAACATCGTCATTATTATGACTAGGTCTAAATGATGATCTTTTTGTTTTTTTAGACGTAAATGTTAAGCATTTGCTTAGCTATGGTTAGAACGCATGAACATTCTATTGACTTAGTACACAAATGGTCATGAATGAACTTATGAACAAGTCTACATCTAATCTGTAACATCCTGGAATACGGGCCATATAAAATAGATCTAGTCATAATAATGACGATGTTGGCTTTATATTATCCTTCCCACTCCTAAGTTCTTTTTAGGTGATTAAACTTCATGCTTAAGCACAAAATTTTCCTCACATCATGACCAAAGAATACTTCATAAATTTTAAGACAGTCTGCTCAGGATAACATATACGCCCTTTTCCTCAGCTGTATCTTTCTTTTATTTCACTTTATTAGTAAATTCAAGGTCAGGAGTTAGATTTGTGTCTTCTCCCAACAAGTACCCATCACACAGTTTATGCGCAGGTGCAAGGTATTGTGTCCGCCTAGGCAGGCCTCATGACACTACGGTCAGTTCCAGTACAGCACTCATGGCTGCCGCATCGCGGTCGCTAAGTGGGGCTGATGCAGTTTCAGATACGTTTTTACAGTCTGACGATAATTTATGGATTTGTAGTTTCAGCTTGACGATGTCCACTAGGGACAAATGGTAGTTACTTTTATTCTGAAGAAGGTTGGGTTATCCTGTGTGAAACTTAGGTAAATCTAAGTAAACTTTGCAACTGAGGCTGTTGGTTTTTAAAATTAAAATTAATTAATTTGGCAGTCAGAAGTGTGTAGCTCACTGTAAATGAGGTTTCACTACTATAAATTAAACAAATAAACTAAAAACATAATGTTGCTACATCACGTCATTATTAAGCAGGTACATGTGTGTCCTCGTACATATTTCTCATATTTCTTTAATCAACTGGTTATCTTCTTTTTGTTTTTCCTTTTACAACAGTGTTTGTGTGGATTGTAGATGCAGTACATGTAGTTTAGGTTATAGTCTGAAAATGAGTTTCTCAAAAGCGGATTTAGTTCCTTATTGTTGAAAACAGTTGTTTACAGAGGTAGGTTGAATCCAACATTGATATTATGTCTGTGTATGTCTTGTGCAATCAAGGAAATTGATCCTGAGGGAAATTCTTATAGATATTTGGAATTTTTATCTTGTTACCGTGTTTGTCATTACATCACCTGTCACACTACAGATAAACTACTTCAAGCTGCAGCTCAAAGCGAATGTCATCAATGATCACTGAATGAGGAGATGAAAATCCATTTTTAGTGCTATAATATTGTTAAATAAAATATGGAAATCTTCCTTAGGTTTACATAGAATAGATGGACTGCATTCAAAATCTTGTAACAACAGACTTTCGATGAAGACAATTTTGGAAAATCAACTGCTTTTCCTTTGTCCAGCTGATTCTTCTCGAAGTAACAATTTCATTTTGAATGCATGTACACTGAGGTGACTAAAGTCATGGGATAGTGATATGCACCTACACAAATGGCAGTGGTATCTTCTACACAAGGTACAAAAGGGCAGTGCATTCAGGGTGCCATTGCTTTTACTCAGATGATTCATGTGAAAAGTTTTCCGATGTGATTATGTCTGCACGTTGAGAATGAACAGACTTTGAATGCGGAATGATAGTTGGAGCTAGATGCATGGGATAGTTGTTTGTTAGGATATATGTAGTTAGTAAGGTGTATGAGAAATCAGGTAGTGGGTTTGGAGTCTGAACGGCTTTGGGAAAGATAGTGTTCAATAGTGGCAAGTCCATGGGCATGAGAGAAGTTGGTGTGTTAGGAAGTGGCATCAACAGTGTCAAGTAGGGATCTAGGAGGTAAGGGGTGAGGATAGTGGAGAGTTGTTGAAGGAACTGGTTGGTATCTTTGATATGGGAGGTAAGATTTTGCACAATAGGTTGGAAGTGTTGGTCAACGAGGACCGAAATTTTTTCAGTGGAAGAACAAGAAACAACTACAATTGGGCATCCAGGATTGTTGAGTTTGTGGATTTTCGGGAGCATGTAGAAGGTGGGTGTGCAGGGCATGGCAGAGATAGCTGTCATGTATGTGAGGTGTGCTTGCTTGTGTGACTGTGTGTGCATTTTTTTTCTGAAGAAGGCTCTGGCCAAAAACTTTATGTAACAGTCTTTTCATCATGCCTGCCTGCAAATCAACATGTCATCTTTACAGTGAGTAGCAATCCATCCTTTTCAAAATATTGTCAACATACCAATTTGGGCTTTCCACTATTTGATTTTGCCTAACAGCTTTTCTTCCAGCCCACAACCCAGTGATGTTTTGTTACTTTCCTCTAAAACATTACTCTACTCAGTTGTCCATTCTTTCTCTTCTTTCGTATTTTTTCATTGCCTTCCACACTGCACACACTCCAAGCCACACTGTATGAAAGGTCTCATTAACACACAACACACAGCTGTATATCCATATGGATTGTTGGTGCAGCATCCCATGGCCAAAATTCTTCCCAGCAATAATTATGAGTATAATTATCCCTATTGATCACATTTCCTCCCTCATCCTCTTTTATTTTCACATGTTATTTTGCACATCTATATGTGCCACATGAACTTGTGAGCCTAAGCAATCCTCCCTTGCCTTTTCCCCTACCCCAACATGCACATACCCTTTTACTTATTTGTGCAGAATTTTACACAGTTTTACATATCTGTCTACATTTTAATGTAGCTGTGCATGTTTTTGGGCACCTATGTATATTTTGTGTGTCTTTTCTTGTTATCCAGCTCCCCTCACAACCACCTAACACCTTGATTTGCTCATTTCCCAGCTTTTTGGTACAAGATTGCTAGCCCCCCCCCCCACCCCTGACTACACACCCCTTATCTCTTGCATGTTTTGCCCCCAGGGTTGGGATCTGCAATGGCCACTATTACGATGATGATTATTATCAGTATTGATAGTGATGATTGGAACAATTTGAAATACTACATTGAAATAAAGTTTTGGTAAGTGAAATATGTATAAGTTGATTTTTTGTGATGTGATCAGTAGCTATGAAATGTATTATCATAGGTGTTGTGTTTTTGGTGGAGGGGGTGAATTGTGTGTAACATATTTCTGAGTTAGTACTATGTAGATTGTGATAGTGTATGGTGTCAGGTTTTGGATCATGTGAGAGGATTGCCAATAAAATGGAAGAATGTAATAAATGGCCAGCAACATTTCATGTAATGACTCATATTAAAATATTAAAATCCGGAAATCTGTAGAGTGTGCAGGATCATACCACTGGAAAAACTGAGCCAACACCAAAATCAAATAATAAATGGATAATAATTGGAAGATAAGTAATAGAAAAATCATTTCTTTCACCATAACTTGAAACTATTAATAAAAAGTTCTAATTGTATTTCTTATACCTACTTTTCAGGGCTCTGAAGAAAAATTATGCAATCCAGATAACTGTGGCATCTAGTGAGGTTTGCTAAGTGTTATTAGTTAGAATATGTCTGCATAGTACTAATAAGAGAGAGATTAGAGCATACAGACATCATCATCTATACCGGATAAAAAGTTGCCTAGGCTAAAAGCTCGTGTGCACACCACACTCTGTCAGTCACTCAGATAGTGGTTTCTGTTGCAGAGTTCACCTCCGAGCCTCTTTGTGGGACCTTAAAATTCTCAACCCTATGGCTCTTCTTGTATTTCTTATACCTACTTTTCAGGGCTCTGAAGAAAAATTATGCAATCCAGATAACTGTGGCATCTAGTGAGGTTTGCTAAGTGTTATTAGTTAGAATATATCTGCATAGTACTAATAAGAGAGAGATTAGAGCATACAGATATCATCATCTATACCGGATAAAAAGTTGACTACGCTAAAAGCTCGTGTGCACACCACACTCTGTCAGCCACTCAGATAGTGGTTTCTGTTGCAGAGTTCACCTCTGAGCCTCTTAGTGGGACAAAATTCTCAACCCTATGGCTCAAGTTCAGAAAGTCACAGCCTAGCATGTCACAGAAATTTCAAAGTCTCTAGTTCAGCCCTTTTTTTTTTGGCTCAAAATTTGAAGGACCTGGTCAGTTCATGAGACAATGTTGCTGGTTGTAAGCTTGGTTGAAATTCCATGTGGAGGCCTTTCAGCCAATTATTGGTAGAACCAAAGTACGACCTCAGAGCCCAGATTATAAGCACTCTTCATTTTCAATTTTTGCCACAATCTGCTATTGCTGACAGAATTAAAATGTCATTGGCTAACCTTAAAATTTTTATTTCCTATTCATGAACTTTAATTACCTTTCTAAGTTTCTCTTCAGTTTCATTTACTGCTTACTCAGTGTACAGATTGAATATCATGGGGGGTTAGGCTACAACCCTGCCTCACCCTCTTCTCAACTACTGCTTTCCTTTTATGCCCTTTGGCTCTTCTAACTCCAGCCTGGTTTATGTACATGTTGTAAATAACCTTCCATTCCCTGTATTTTACCCCTACTACCTAGAGTGGTACAATCAATACTGTCTAAAGCTTTCTCTAGCTTTACAAATGCCACATTCATAGGTTCACTTTTCTTCCACTTATCTTCTAAGATATGTCATGTGGCCTGGAGGTATATATCTTGTACACTAGGTGGAATAAATTTGTCATGGCTGGCTCTCCCAATGATATCAATAATACTGACACAATGTCATCCACTCCAGGAGCCTTGTTTTCACTTAGGTCTTTCCTCCCTCTCAGCATCACTTACTTCCTGTCCTCTTTCTATAATATCACAGATTGGATGATTACCCGTGCAGTTAAAAGTTTCTTACTTCTCATTGCTGCTACTGTCTCAAGAGGACATGTGTCACTTCTTAGCCATTTAACAGATTTTAGTGTACCAAGCAATGCCTCTAAGCCACTGCTCATATACAGGGTGATTATAATTAAAGTTAAACTTTCAAAATGCTGTAGAAATAACAGCACTGGTCAGAATGATGTCAAATTGCAATGGAATATTATCGAAGAACGGGGAAAACATATGGCGAAAGAAAAAAAAAAATTGTGCGAAAATTGAACAATAGATGGTGCTGTATGTGTCAGAATACCTAAATGAAAACACCCGTCATGTGCACGACCCACTGAAGTTGGTATAAACGTGCTGGGTACACAACTTTTCCTCCCTTCATGTCTGTGATGTTTGCCATTACTGTCACAATGCAGGATTATGCTCTGCTTGTGAAGCTGTATTACAAGAATGATGACTGCCATGAGTCAAGCGAAAATGAGTCGGAAATTTGAAAAGATGGGTTCTTTAGGTGTGCAACCTGGTACGAGGAGGAAATGAATTGATTCGATGTCAGTGGATGCAGTGACCACAGCAACGCAAGAGGAGACGAGTGGTGGTGTGCAAACATGTAGTGCACAGAGAACTACCTGAACATTACCCTATGAAATATCCTTCTTTGCTATCCATTCAAAATTACCCATGTGCACAAGTTGCTTCCTGTTGACCTACCAGCAAGAGAGACCTTTGCTTGAATGGAGGTGGACAATGATTGGCTGTGGAAGATTTTGTGGACAGACGAAGCCCACTTCCATCTGACAGGATATGTCAATACACAGAATTGTCGTGTATGGGCTACAGAAAATCCACACACAAATCAACCAGTACGACTTCATCCTGAAAAGGTCACTGTGTGGTGCGGGTTTATGGTATTATTTATCATAGGGATATATTTTTTCAAAGAGATAGATGCTTCCAGTCCTGTTACCTGTACCATCACTGGTAAGCATTATGAGTGCCTTTTGGGCAACCACATCATTCCAGTTCTCCAACAGCGTGGATGTGTGGATGGGATCATTTTTATACAAGATGGTGCACCTACGCACATTGCAAGTCCAGTTAAGTAGCTCCTGAAATGCCACTTCAGAAATGCTAGAATTATCAGCCACCATTTCCCTACAGCCTGGCTGTCCCAATCGCCTGATCTTAATCCGTGTGATTTCTGGCTGTGGGGCTATCTGAAAGACGTTGTGTCCAGTGTTCCGACTGCAAACTTAGCTGCATTGAAGGCACACATTGTGCAACACATTCTGAACATGAACCCAGAAACACTTTGATCAGTTGTGAAACATGCTGTTTCTCGATTTCAACTTGTTGCAGAAAATGGTGGACAGCATATTGAATATGTTTTGCGCCAGCCTCACGGAAATTAATAACCTTATTTTATTTTGACTGATGCTTTTTATGCGGGTTTTTTGCCTCAGAACAATTAAAAACTGATGTGATTGATGCTTTTTATGTGGTTTTTGGCCTCAGGACAATTAAAAACTGATATTTCCCATCCGATGTGATATGACCTTGCCGTGGTGGAACGGCTTATGTAACTAACATTATCACACCTATACATCCATGCACACTGAGTAGTACAGTTTGTTTAACGTGAAACATACACCTTAAGCATTGTTGTACGATTCATTTGTCATTTGTAGTTGACTACTATTAAATGATGATTCTTACAGTGCCATCTATTGCTAAATTTTGTAACTATTTATTTTCCTTCTGCCATACGTTTCCCCCCTTCTCTGATAATATTCCGTTGCAATTTGACATCATTCTGACCAGTGGTATTATTTCTACAGTGGTTTGAAAGTTTAATTATAATCACCCTGTAGAACAATCGTTATTAAATGAATCTTGTTTCTCTATCATTCCTAAGTGACACTCTGTCATATGAGTCACATAATAATAGCACCTTTAAGAAAATCTTGATCAGGGAGGCTACTTGCCTAAGTTCTCATTTCTTTGGGTGTTTTTATTCCCTGACAATATACTCATACTCATCCTGCTGGAAGTGTTTACAATTTGGGAATTGAGAGCTATATTATTTGCATGAACAGCTAAGGATCTATAAATTCCACACCTGCCTAGTGTTTGTCAGTTTACATCATGAGTTTTGTATTGTCTGAATCTCAACAACGTAAAGAACAGCATTTCAAATTCTTATGGTCAGACTGAGGCTGATTTTTTTCAATAAAATGGAGAACTTTCAAAGCAAAACAACACACTATACTTTCAATTCATTGTTAATCACTGCTGCACTTAGGTTATTCAATTTCTCTCAAGACAAAATCAGCTGCTTTTAAAGGAACATTGGGTTATGTTATGGGTTCTTCATGAGATAGATAGACTGATATTATTTCATAACAGATCTGTCAAACTTTGTTTATAGAAACACTTAATGTTCCATACATATTCACTGTTACTGACAAGATAGAGAGAAAGGGGTGGGGGAGGGGGGAGGGGGAGGGGGGAGGGGGATGAGGAGGAGAGGGGAGGGTATTCTGACTATTACATTAGAACCATAATTATTTCTTTACCTTATATCCAGTTTTCAAATAGTAATCTCGAATTGCTCGACACATAACAATACTGACTGGAATTGTTGCATTGAAAGTTTCTTTTCCTGAAATTAAAAGAAGAAACTTTTAAACACTGCATTAACAATAAAATTCCATGCAGTAGAAAAATATTTTAAAAATCATCCAAAAAACTGAAAAGCAGTGCATTTTTTGTGTACATGTACAACACTACAGTGCCAAAATTTAAATGACATATGTGACTAAGTTTCTGTGGCTGGAGTCAGGTTTGTTGTTCTTGTTTTCATTAAAATACTGATTTAATGTGTTTCTTCACGCTAGTCTAGCCTGTGCAAACCTACTCTATCCTGAATGACTATTGCTACCTAAATCCATTTGAACATGGATACTGTATTCAAGCCTTGGGCTGCCTCTACAATTTTTATCCCTGAACCTTACACTAAACTGACAATTCTTTAGTACCTCAGGATGTGTCCTATCAACCAATCACATCTTTTAGTCAAAGCCCCCCCCCCCCCCCCCCCCAATTGATTTCAGTTCCTCCTCACTTTTTATTTGACCTACTCATCTATTCTTCAACATTCTCTTACAGCACCCCATTGCAAAAGCCACTTATCATCAAATTTCCACTTCCATACAAGGCTACATTTTAAATACCCCCAGAAAAGGCTTCCTAACACTTAAATTGATGTTAGATGTTCTCTTTCAGAAATGTTTTTCTTGTTATTGCCAGTTCAAATTTTATATCCCCTCTACTCTGCCCATCATCAGTTACTTTGCTGCCCAAACAGTAGAACCCATCTACTACTTTTAACGTCACTTTTCCTAACCTAATCCCCTCTGCATCATCTGATTTAATCTGACAGCATCACATTACCCTTGTTTTACTTTTGTTGTTGTTCATTTTATAATATTTTTTCAAGACATTACCGTATTTACTCGAATCTAAGCCGCACTTTTTTTCTGGTTTTTGTAATCCAAAAAACCACCTGCGGCTTAGAATCGAGTGCAAAGCCTGCGGAAATTCTGAAAAAAGTTGGTGGGTGCCGCCACAACTTACTTCTGCCGTCGAATATATGTAGCGCTACACAGGCATGCTTTGTAGGCACAAAGATAAATACTGGCGCCAAAACCTCTGTGTCAGTAAATAAATTTAAAAAGGTGGAAGACGAGCTATTTTCAATGTACTATGAAAATCCGACTGGCAAGACTGTTTGGGATGTTTGTCAATATGGCCAACTCTACGTTCTGAATTTTTTTCCTATCTGTGAGAAGAGATGGTTGCTATAATAGGAACTTTTATAAATTGTGCATCACATGCAGTTTTCTCGTCACCATAAGAATAATACATATATAAACGTTTTGCCATGTATTGTTTCATGTTTGCTGCTATCTCATTTAAATCCGGTCTGTCTAATAAACTACGAAACTAGAGTGAGACAACAGCAAACGCGGAAGAATATAAATATCATGTCATGTTTATATTCGTTTTATTCTTATGCTTAATAGTGATACAGTCAGAAATGAAGCACGGCAATTGACTAGATTTTTAAATCTAAGATGACTCTAATTTCTGTGTACTAAAAAGGCGCCTGCAAAGATTTTCAAACGGAGAAAAATTTTCGCTAAACTCTCGTTCAGAACATCTTCAATCATAAAAAGTCTATTATTTGGTTCTTGTTGATCATTATCAAAGAAAGCAGCAGTGTAAGTAACAACAAATAGCAGTTTCTTGCCGTTGTTTCGCTAATGAGACGATTCCTCTTTTTTTTTTTTAAAAAAAAAAAAAAAAAAAAAGCGTCGGTAGCGCGCACAAAAGCAAGCCATGCCGCGAGTGGCGACAGGCTGTAAACATGCACTATCAGAATGCGGCAAACAATGCATGACACAGTACAGTAACGCATTTTCAGCTTAGAGTGACGTAAATACTTTTAACAAAGAAAACTGCGCTTATCAGATCCAAGAAAAATAAGCTATCAATTCAAACCAGACGAAGATCGTGGAAAAGGAAGGGTACCCATATAAATACGGACGGAGCGCCTGACGCATAGCAATGGCTACCTGGTAAAGCTTAACTGCTGAGCTTACGACTCGAACCAAACTACTGTCGCTGTGTCGTCATTCATTCGACCTAAATTGTGTCTCATATTAGAATGGACCAACTTTGTTTTGATTTGGAGATGCGGCCTATAATTTTTCTCTCCCCTTGAATTTCGAGTCTAAAATTTCAGGTGCGGCTTAGATTCGGGAAAATATTTTTTCCTTGATTTCGAGTCTCATTTTTCAGATGCGGCTTAGATTCGAGTAAATACGGTATCCATTCGGTTAAACTGCTCATCCAAGTCCGTTGCCATCTCAGAACGAATTACAATGTCATCAGCAAATCTCAAATATTTTATTTTTCTTCCCTACCAAATTTCTCCTTGGTTTCCTTCACAGCTTGGTGGGCTTAAACCCGGTCTCACTCTGTTCTCAACTACAGTTTCTCTTCCATGACCTTCCCCTTGTATGATTAGAAGCTGGTTTCCATACAAGTTACAATTACATCTTGCTCCTTGTATTTTATCCCTGTTACCTTCAGAATTTCCAAGCAGGTAGTCCACTTTCTCTAAATCTACAAATGTCAAATGTAGGTTTGCCTTTCAATCTATCTTCTAGGATAAGTCATGGGGTCAGTATTGCCTCACCATTTCCTACATTTCTCTGGAACACTAAGTGATCTTCACTAAGATCAGGTTTTACCAGTTTTTCCCTTCATCTGTAAATAACTTGTATCAATAATCTGCAAATGTGGCTTATTAAACTAATAGATCAATGGTATTCTCAACTGTCAGTACCTGCCTTATTTGGAATTGGAATTATTACAGTCTTCCTAAGTCTAAGAGTATTTCCCGTATCTTATGTATCTTGCAAATCATATGATATATTTTTTTCTAGGCTGGCTTTCCTAGGAAATTCTTGCTTACCTATACCACAGTTTCTGTTAATCCCACATTTTAGATGTTTGCATTCCCTTTCACCTGCTTCATTTGCTATAACTTTGTATTTCCTCCCTTCTGCCATTATATTCGATATCTCTTGTGTTATCCAGGGATTTCTGTTAGGCCTCACTGTTTTATATATGCAATCCTTTGCTGCCATCCCTATTTCATGCCTCAAAGCTACTTATTTGTCTTCTATTATATCCCTTTCCCCCATTTCAGTCCATCATGCCTGATGGTCCCTCTTGAATTCTCAGTAATCTCTGGTTCACTCCATTTATCCAGGTTTCGACTCCTTCTTACCATTTTGCATTTTCTGCAGTCTCAATGTGCATTTCATAGCCAATAAATTCAGCTCAGAGTCCACATCCCCCCCCCCCCCTGCTCCCCCCCCCCCCCCCAGAATAGTTTAAAATCTGGATAATATAAAGTAAATGGACAAATAAAAAAATTTACTCATCAAACTGCGGCAGACACACACACACACACACACACACACACACAAAAAAGGATTTAACTTTCACAAGCTTTCGCAGCCAGTGACTCCTCCTGGCGGAATAGTTGAAGGGGAGGAAGAGGGGTGATGGAAAAGGACTAGAGAGGTTTAGGGAAAGGGGTACAGTTTAGAAAAATCACTTGGAACTCTGGTTTAGATGAGACTTACTGAGAAGGATGAGAAGGAAAGGCTGATTTTTGGAGATTGCACCAGATGAGGTTTGAAAACCTCAGAGCTTAAAGGTGGAAGACTTAGTAATATGTAAGACAGAGATTACTACTAAAACATCGTGCACAAGTTCATAAGAGTGAAAAGCTAAGTGCACTGTATGTAATAGAGGTGGGAGGGGGGACAGCAAAAAATACACACACCAGAAAATGAAAGATGTAGAAAACTGAAATGGAGTTGTAATGGGACACCCTCCTCTAACAGTATGTTTTTTTAAAGAAATAGTTGATACCAAGTAACTTGTATAGGTGATCATTATGTCAGCTGTTTCACTAAAAGAATTTCATATAATTTTGAATACGATTGTATTATATTTCAGGCTAAAATGTATAAAAAGAAATTAATTTGTTAGTACTCTGTGTTTACAGTTGGAATTATTTTTCTTTTAGAAATATTTGAAATTGCAAAATATCTGGAATGCTTAAAATTCATATTATTAATTGCACATTCTAACACTAATTATAAAATTTATTTCTGGATTCATTTACAGAATAATAATATAACTTACTAAAGATTCTTCTTTTGTCAAGAAAGTATGTAAACCCTCTTGCTTTGTAAACTCTTTGGAATATTGTGAGTGCTGTGGAATGTAGGTAGTAGTGGGCATGCCTCTGATGGAAAAACATGTATTTTTCTAATCTTGTCAACAACAATGTAATTTGTGTTCTGAGGTGAAAATTGTAAAGTTGGTGTGATACAGAAGAATGGGATAAAATAAAAGGAAGTCATAGCAACACAAAGAACTTCATCAATTAGTTAGTCATCTGGAAGCCACAACGTTATAAAAAAATTACATCCTCGTGAATGTATCCCTGGACGCAAGAACTGCAGCCAACAATAAGAACAGAAAATGAAGATAAGTAAAAAGTTTTCCTTTTGTATATCTTACACCTCTTGAAGCTTTTGAAACTTTAAGAGACAGAGAAATTTAATGGTAATGTATGGGAGGGTAAGATTACAGAGTGAAGATAGAAACTGTTAGTGTGAATAAATGCTGAGATGGAAGGAATTAACATAAATTAAGACCAGGTGGGTAGCGAGAACCAAGGACACATTGTAGTGCTAGTTCCCGCCTGTGGAGTCCTGAGAAATTGTTATCTGGGGGGAAGAATGGAGACATTTTGTTTTCTCATAATTCCTTTACTACATCCAAAGAGATTTAATATGCATTCTTACATAACTATGCTACCTCTGCCACAAGTACTGTCATCCCAATGAGCAATTTTAAAAACGCTTTGTGCCTATCAACAGCAGTGTCTTATATACTGGCTTCTTAGCACACACCAAAGATGTTTTCCAGTGATGTTTATATAACTGTCTAATTATATGATAGTTTTAATCATCACATTACTTGATGATTAAACAATACCCACATTAATATGATTAAAACTATCATATAATTGACAGTTATATGAATGTTATTGCCAAATGTCTTTCATATGTGTTAAGAAACCAGTATATAAGATGCCTCCGATAATGGGTATGTCTGCCTGACACATGTCTGATAATGAATAAATAAAAGTACGCTCTATTGGGCAGCTTTAATCAATACTTATTTCTAATAATTCTGAAGCCAAACCATTCTTTTACTGTAAGAAACAAGACATTAAAAATTAGTCAACATAAACTGGGAATAGTGGAGCTGGCTTTTTGAGCCCCAATTTCTGGACTGCTCATCAGCTTCTTTCTCAGTCTAGTTTTTCTATATGGACATTCTAATAAGTCTGAAAGGAAAATTGGTCAAACACTTTTATTTGGATCATCAATTAGATTTTAGTAATCAGTTTTCCAGCTGTTGTAGGCCATGAGAGTTGGCACCTAACTGACAATGTCTAGATTGATTTATGCTGTTGTGGTCTTCAGTCCAGAGACTGGTTTGATGCAGCTCTTCATGCTACTCTATCCTGTGCAAGCTTCTTCATCTCCCAGTACCTACTGCAACCTACATCCTTCTGAATCTGTTTAGTGTATTCATCTCTTGGTCTCCCTCTATGATTTTTACCCTCCACGCTGCTCTCCAATACTAAATTGGTGATCCCTTGATGCCTCAGAACATGCCCTACCAACCGATCCCCTGTTCTAGTCTTGTTGTGCCACAAACTCCTCTTCTCTCCAATTCTATTCAATACCTCCTCATTAGTTATGTGATCTGTCCATGTAATCTTCAGCATTCTTCTGTAGGACCACATTTTGAAAGCTTCTATTCTCTTCTTGTCCCAACTATTTATCGTCCACGTTTTACTTCCATACATGGCTACACTCCATACAAATACTTTCAGAAACGACTTCCTGACACTTAAATCTATACTCGATGTTAACAAATTTCTCTTCTTCAGAAACGCTTTCCTTGCCATTGCCAGTCTACATTTTATATCTTCTCTACTTCGACCATCATCAGTTATTTTGCTCCCCAAATAGCAAAACTCCTTTACTGCTTTAAGTGTCTCATTTCCTAATCTAACTCCCTCAGCATCACCCGACTTAATTCGACTACATTCCATTATCCTCGTTTTGCAACAGGGCATCGAAGACCAGACCCAAGAGGTGAAGGGTGTCCACTACCTCAAGGGGTTGGCCATCGAGGAACAGTTCTGGATGGGGATGGACTGTACGGCAACAACAGAAATGCATGACACACGTCTTGGCTGCCGAAAACTGAAGACCATGGGAGAGAGCCCATGAGTGTGTGGCCGGCAGATTGCCCCCTGTAGACGGTGTTCTGCAGCACCCATTACAGAGGAAGCAAGGTAGATATAAAAATCATCAGCACACAAAGATGGAGACACTGTTGGTTCAACAGCTGTCACCAGACCATTAATGGCTATGAGAAAGAGAGGGACGCTCAACACTGAAGCCTGTTGAACCCCATTTTCTTGCTGATGGTGAGTGCTGTAGGAGCAACCAACTTGGACCCAAAAAAAATTAACAAGAAAGGAAGTTACAGATAAAAATGGGCAGAGCACCACGAAGGCCCCATTTGTGAAGGGTGGTGAGGATGTGGTGGTGCCAGGTGGTGTTGTAGGCTTCATGCAGATCAAAGAAGACTGCAAGGAGGTGTTGCCAATGGGCAAAAGCCCATTGGATAGCAGACTCCAGGTGCACCAAGTTATCCACCATAGAGTGGCCACAGCAAAAACCACTTTGAGTCGTTGACAAAAGGTCATGGGATTCAAGGATCCAAAACAGCTGCCGACTCTCCATGCATTCAAGGAGTTTGCAGAGGATGTTAGTAAGGCTAACTGGACAGTAGCTAACCAACTAAAGAGGCAGCTTCCCTGACTTCAACACTGGAACACTCCACAGACGGTTGAAGAGGGTCAGTATACAATGGTGGCCAGCCACTGATAAGTGCTGGAGCACTTGGCTATGTATCCGATCCAGTCCAGGAGCTGTGTCAGGACAAAGGGCGAGGGCGCTGGCAAATTCCCACTCACTGAATGGACCATTATTTGGCTCTGAGCAGTGAGAAACAAAAGAGAATGGCAGTCGTTCTGAGAGCTCTTTCAGGAGAAGGAACATGGGTGGATACTGAGCCGATGCCGAAGCTTGAGCAAAGTGTTGACCGAAATTTTCTGCTACAAAGTCCGGATTGGTAAGGACAACACCATGCACAGGAAGTCCTGCAACCCCAGTGAGAGGACGGTGGCAAAAAATTCGCCTGAGTTTTGACCAGACTTGTGAAGAGGGGGTGTGTGGTCCTATGGCAGCTACATAATGTGCCCAGCAAATCCGTTTCTGAAATCTGATTATGCAGTGGGCCCAGGTGTGGAGTCGTTTAAAGACCAGAAGAAGAGCAGCAGAAGGGTGCCACTTCAAGTGTTGAAGAGCACAGTGGCAGTCTGTTATGGCTGCAGCAATTTCTGGAGTCCACCAAGGGATCATCTTCCAGCGTGGGGAGCCTGAGGAAGATGGGATTGATGAAACAGCTGCTGAAAGGATGGCAGCAGTCAAAGTCTGAGTAGATTCATCAAGACTGTCATGTGGCAATACAGGGGGATGGGAGCAGAGGAGAAGGCACCCCAATCAGCCTTAGATACAGCCCACCTGGGAGGGCGATGGAGTGAGAGACACTGAAGGAAGGTCAAAACAATCAGATAATGGTTGCTGTCACGTAAGTCATTGTGGACTCCCCACTGAATGGAGGGTAGAAGGCCATGACTGCAGTTGGAGAAGTCAGTGGTACAGAAAGTGCCGTGCGCACACTAAAGTATGTGGGAGTGCCTGTGTTTAGTAAACAGAGGTCAAGCCTTGTCAGAACAGCTTCAACTGTCCTGCCCAGGGTAGTCGTATGACTACTCCAAAGAGGGTTGTGGGCATTTAAGTCCCCTAATAGCAGGAAGAGAGAAGGGAGTTGTTGAAGAAGGGTGGTGAGGGCATGGGATGTGGGCGGCCTGTCAGGTGGGAGGTAGAGAATACAGATTGTGATTGAAGTGGCTAGATGGACCCTTACAGCAATGGCTTCCAGAGTGGTATGGAGGGGATCCCATTTACTAACAATGTCCTTGTGGATCGAGGTGCAAGCACCACCAGAAGCCTGCAAAGGGCCAATTCGGTTCTGACAGAAAGCATGGAACCCACAAAGGGTGGGGGAGTAAGAACTGATAAAATGGGTCTCCTGGAGTGCAATACAAGCAGCAGAGTAGAAGGAAAAAAGGGGCTGCAGCTCTGGAAGGAGACGCAAATACCCATTAAAATTCCACTGGACGATTCTCAAGCCAGAGTCCGAAGGGGAAGCAAAGGGACCGGAGTCAGTCATGCCGCCAAGTCACCATCCATGACCGATAAGGGTGGGGTAATATCCATATAAGTGAGGTCAGGCTCTGTTGGTTCATTGACTGGACGAGGGGAAGGCTGCATCTCAGGGGGTACCAGAGGGGCCTTGCCCTTGTTCTTGCATTTCTGCTTCTTCTTTTGGGAAGGAAGAGAAGGGCAGACTTCAGCGAGGGCCAGCACAGAATTACACCCAGTAATCTTGGCGCCCACCGGTTGCAGATCACGCTGCCGATATGGAGCTGTAGATCACCTTCCAGGGATGTGCCGGGACGAGGAGTCCCGGGAGGGAGCTGCAGTACTGGCAGCCGCCGAAGGAGGGGAGCACTTCTCCAGCGGGGGAGGGGGAGCAGCACCCAATGGGGTGGGTATGGGTACTGATGGAGAGGGGGAGGGGGAGTGAGAGAGGGAGGAGGAGGCTGAAGGCATGGGACGAATGGGGTGGAGCTGGGAAGAGGAAGGGGTAGGAGGGGGAATGGACATAACGGAAGCAAAAGTAGAAGACATAGACACTGGATGGAGCCGGTCATACTTTTGACAAGCCTCAGTGTAGGTGAGCCGATCTAAGGTTTTGTACTCTTGAATCCTTTCTTTCACAAACACCAGGCATACAGGCGAGCAAGGAGAATGCTGTCCATGACAATTTACACACACTGGTGGGGGAGCACAGGCGCTCCCTCAAGGGGGGGGGGGGGGGGGCGCCCACAGTCGCCGCAGATGGGATCAGTGAGGCAGCGGGAAGACATGGGTCCAAACCGGAAGCATTTAAAGCCTCTCATCGGTGGTGGAATATAAGATTTTACATCACACCAATACACCATTACCTTGAACTTCTCTGGGAGGACACCCCCTTAAAGGCCAGGATAAAGGCACCTGTAGCGGTGTGATTGTTTGGAGGGCCTCACTGCACATGCTGGATAAAACGAACCCCTTGCCGCTCGAGGTTAGCACGGAGGTCCTCGTCAGTTAGGAGAAGAAGATTTCGGTGGACAATAATACCCTGTACGGAGCTCAAAGATTGGTGGCGTGTGACAGAGACTGGGTCGTCACTGAGACAGTCACAAGCACGCAGGGCATCAGATTGGGCAGCAGATGATGTCTTTATGAGCAAAGCACCCGACCGCATTTTACTCATCGATTCCACTTCTTTGTACTTATCTTCAATCATCTCCATGAAAAACAAAGGCTTGGTCATGGCAAAACTTCCGTCATCTGTCCTGGTACAAACAAGGTACCGAGGGAAAGGTTTCAACCCAAGCCGGCGAGCTTGACCCTCCTCCCAGGGGGGTGACCAGGGAGGGGAAGGCCGAAGGATCAGAAGGAGGAGTGTCACGTCTGCTACCACTCTTAGAGACTGTCACAGAATGGCCAGGATGGTGAAGCTTTCGTCACTTCGTGACAGCGGCCATTGCCGGGGGGTCTGGTGCCCCAAAATGATGAGCATCGACTCCTGGGCATACACGAGGTGTTAACAGCTCAGGTACTAGTAATGTGATCCCTGTGGTTTCTGGGGGCTCAGCCAAGTGGGTACTTAACAGCCCCACCACACAGACTGGCTACCGTGCTGTTGACCTAGCAGGAGGGCAGCCAGGGTGCAAAGGGAAAGGAAAGGGGAGGGGAGGGGGAGAGGAACCTGCACCATGGAAGCTGGGTAGGGAGTTCATCCCCAAATGGCTCACACTGAACGGAAAATTTTGGAAATGGAGGTCAAACACCAAGGGGACCAAAAAGGAGATGGAAACAGCAAACTAAACAATAGCACAGAGCAAAACAAAGCCAGGAGGATAGGCAGGTCAACATAAAGAAGTCCACTAAGAGGGAAAAGAGAGGGCAGGGACAAAAGAGCAAGGATAGGGAGGGAGAGGAACAGGGATGGTAATGCAGTCTGGAAAGGAAAGGAGACTGCAATAGCTTGGGGCCGCGTGCACGCCACACATGTACCCACAAAAGGACTGTGGGCCCCCTGGGGGAAAAGGACTGTGGGGCCCCTTGGGAGAGCATCATCTCGCTAAGTGCTGCAGCGCCTAGTGGAACTAATAATGATACAGGCCAGAGTGCAAGTCTCCACCAGCCAATGGTGCATTCTACCTTGTCGTCCATGTGTGTGTTCACTTCAAGCAATAAATTACAGTGTTCTTGGGTCAGAACACTTTTTGGCGATGAGTACGATACTGGACACCATGTGCTCTACTTTTGTCATTAGTACTTTGAGTTTAATTTACATGGAGGCAATGCTTACGTCTCTTCTTGACAAACAGCAGGTGCTGACACTTGCTATTTCGAGTTTGATGACCTCATTGGCACAACCTGCAGCCCCACCAACAATATATCTGCCACTGTTCGCTGTGTATGACAATGCAGCATAAGGCTGGGATGCTTCTGAAAAATGGCTGCAGCAACATTTCCAGGCATTTGGGGTAACAGATGTAAACTTGTGTAAGGCACTTTCTTTGTTGTGGATTTCATCTCATGGGTCTCAGTTGTTGTGTCAGTTCGTTCCCTTACATGAACCTTCATGTATTTCTTTTGATCAGATGTGTGAATTACTTCATACCTATCACTGTCAATGTACTCTCATTATTGCTGCTCGTGTGGAGATTTACCACTGGCAAAAATGGCCAAAACAGTCATACAGGGCATGGGAAGCAGAACTACATGGGCTTAGCCATCATCGTATTTTGTGACAAATGTTGATAAGTAATCTTACGCTGATAAAATGATGCAATCATACATTTTGCTCCTGTTAGGGAAGTTTGAGAGTGAGCTCTACAGTGTGAAAATAATACGCTTACAGAAGTATTGAACATTGCTCAGTCATTTGAAGTTCCACATGCTACAGGTAGTCAGATAGAAGCCTGGTCCAAAGTTTCAGAAATCAGTTCCTATCACCCCTCCCAGCCTCTAGTCAGTTTGCAAGATAACATAGATGCTATTGCAGCTGTCCAGCAGACATCTCAGCATCGTATAGCTACTCAGCGTTCGCAACAAGAACAGTCCATATCAAAACAGTGGTAGCCTTGTGCTCAGCTGCCTTCATCCCCATCCTGCTTTTTTCAACATGAATGGACCACATGTCCAAGTGCTGGGTAACATGTAATAGGTGCCATAAGAAAGGACATATTGCTTCTGTATGCAAGTCCTTTCCAAACCCTATGAACATGGATGTGAACAGTGTATCAGCAGTGCAGGTATCCAAAAGCAAGGTACACACTGAAGTATGTATGTTGAACAAGTCATTGAGAATATAGGTGGACACAGGTGCAGCAGCAATGTTGGTGAATTCTCAGACTTATGTAAACCTGGGTTCTCCCCTTATGACTCCAGAATCATGGAGGCTGGTAGGTTATAACAAACAACAGAGTCCCATTTTTGGACAGTTTTTTGAAGTTGTGACTCACAACGCAGTGGTTCATTCATCAACATTCTTAGTTGTGGACAATGCGTACACTGAAAATTTGTTTGGATCAACACTTTTAAAGTGTTTGGATTCTCCATCATTGATGAAGTGTTTTTAGCTTCTGATCAACTTCCATATCAATGGTAAGATGCTCTCCATTTTCTCCAGGACAGAATTGTCCAACACAATTTCAGGCTCATATTACATTGAAACAGTCTGCCTGCACCCATTTTTTGCAGACACGCCCAGTACCAGTATCGTTAGAGGATCAGGTTAAAGCAGAATTAGATTGTCTTCAATCCACTTATGTTGTTTGACCTCTTTCTTCCAGTGAATGGTCAGTGCTGCTGGTGATAATCAAAAAGACCTACTAGTAAATTACATCTCTGTGGTGATTTAAAAAATCTATTAATGTACAGTAAATCACTGATATCTATCCTTTGCCACACCCTGATGAGCAGTTAGCAAAATCATTGGGGAGCCATACTTTTTCAAAGACCGACTTGGCAGAGGCATATTTACAGATGCCACTTGACAAGGAACCTAAATTTCTTCTAGTTATCAATACCCCATTTGGGCTTATCAATGCCAGCATTTGCCTTTTGGTGTGACAAGCATAACAGGTATTTTTCAACATTTTTAGAGCAATTTATTGCATCACTTCCAGGCTCCATCAACTATTCAGATGACAAAGTAGTGTCCGATGCCTCTACAAATAAATTTTTGTGGGACCTTTGTGCTCTATATTCTGTTTCACAGTCTGCAGGGTTAAAGTGCAATTTGAGTGAGACACAGTTTTTTCAACCATCAATTATTTATTTGGGTTTTGAAGTGCCCCGTGCTGACATTAAACCATTGCACCAGCATACTGATGCTGTTGCTCTGTTGCGACACACCACATCTACCAAGGTGTTACAGGTATTTTTAAGCAAAATTTCTTACTATCACAAACTCATATGGGATGCTGCCACTATGGCACAATAAACTCCTTGCATTATTATGTAAAGATGTTTCTTTCCACTGGTCTCCTGCCTGTGACTGAGCATTCACATTGTTGAAATTTAAGCTGCATTCAGCCCCTTTTTTGGTCACTTTTCAGCCAGGCCAGCATGTTGTGTTGGCAACAGATGGGTCTCAGGTTGGCCTTGGTGCCATCCTTGTTCAAAGTAAGTGGACTTTTTGAACACTCTATTGCATACACCTCTAAATCCTTAAATTCAGCACAACAGCCTTATTCTCAGACAGAGAAAGGGGCTTTGGCAACCATGTATGTTCCAAAAAAATTCATGTTTTTCTATAAGATCACAAATCACTGATGTCTCTTTTTAACCCTTCGGCATCCTTGTTGGAAAAGGCTGCACATTGCTTAAAGTGTGGGTTATTTTCCTGTCATGATACAACTATGAGATACTTTTTGACCTACAGAACAACATACACATGCTGATGCCTTATCACGTTTGCCGATTGGTCCGGATTCAAGCTTGATAGAGAGGAATTAGTTTCTTTTCATTTAGATGTGGAAGCTCGAAATATTGTTGATGGTTTTTCTTATTACAAGCACTAAAATTGCAATCATGGTAGCCTCAGATCTTGTTTTAAGTAAAGTTGTGTCATTTGTGCAACATGGCTGGCTGGACAAAGCTCCGAGCCATGCTTCTGATCCTCTGAGAAATTATTTTGCATTACAAGATCGTCTTCCTGTTTGGGATGGAGTGCTTCTGTTAGTTACAGAAGACATTAGTCCTTCGGTTGTAGCCTGTTCGCACTTTGGTGTGAGGTTATGCATTTATTTCGTGTGGAGCACTGGGGTATGTCACGTACAAAACCATCAGCACAAAGATGTGTGGTTTGGCCAGGCATTGATGGGGAAACAGCATGAGTTGTTGCAGCCCGGCCACAGTCTGCCACCCATCAGGTGGCTCCCCGTACTTACTTGTCACTGTGGCCAGATCCAGAGCAGCCTTGGGAACAAATTAACACAGACCTTGCGGCACCTTTCCTGAAATTCTACTGGGTTGTTGTAACTGATGCTTCCTCTAAAATTCTGCATGTGGTGTGCTGTCTCTCTACTTCTGTGGCAGCAACTATTTCCACTTTGTCAAAAATTTTTGCAATGGAAGGTCTTAAAATTTTTGCAATGTAAGGTCTTCTGTATACACTATAGTTTGATCCAAGAATGATCGCAATTCATGGAGGTTGAAACAAAGGATGCTAACTGCACTGATGCCTGTTCCCAGCAACAGCTGTAGTATACACATACACCTGTTTTGCACTTGATGAAAGTGTGCATCCCACAAATTATGCCCCCACTTGCTTGCACAAAATTTGTTGCTCGCCAACAACATCATCAATAACAACTTGCAAAAAGTGGAATAAAAATTCATTAAACAATTCACTATGATGGTGTACAATGCTCACACTGCATGTAACATGCACAGCACAGTGCTCAGAACACTACTGATAGCTCATTGGCTGTCAGAGAATGCATGGCATAGGTGTGCAAATCAAGCATAAACTTTACTGCATCGTTTGTGACTCCAACTACAGTTACTGACAAAGGTCCCCAGTTCATATCTCAGGAATTTGAAGATTTTTGTAAAAAAAACTGGTGTTGATAATTTCATGACTCCTCCTTTTCACCCACCATCAAACAGGGAAGTAGATTGACTAGTATGAATATTTAAGACTCGGATGAAAAAATATGTTTGGATGTATCACCGGAAATATCTCTTGCCCAGTTCCTCAGTTCTTACAAGTTCACCCCTGTTGGCGATAAAAGTCTGGCAGAGTTGCTGCACAGTCATCAGCCACAACCGGCACCAGTACCACAGTGCTTCTGGCCTGGCACAGCTGTGCTGTTTGGGCTTGTGCATTTGGCCACCAGCTGAAATGGGTGCCAGCAGTAAATGAGTGTGCTCGTCACCAATGCCTTTGCGTCATCCAGATGGTTGGGAGGGGGGGATCACAACACGTTGACCAGCTACCACCTCACGTGGACAGCTGTCCACTGGGGTGCACCTCTGCTGCCCCTATATCCTCCATCTGCCCAGCCATCTCCTACGTCTTTGCTAGGATCCTCATCTTCTCTTCCACCACTGCCTACATTTCCATGACTGTCTGCTCTGCTGTGTGTGCCCCCTTCAGCTGTTAGGAGCCACTGCAGGACCCCGGCTCCTGCGCTATTGCAGCCTCCACCTCCACCTCTGCCACTGCCACCTCAATCGCTGCCAGCACTGCCTATTTCACTGCCTTTGGCACAGTCTCCTTCCCTAGGATTGGACTTGGATGTGGAAATAGACACTGCACCAGGATAGCCTGATATACTACACAGCCTCTCACAGGGGACCAGGTGTCACATCTGTTCTGCCCATGCTCACACCATTTGCGATCCTATGCAGTGTGTCACATGACTGAACAACCCACATCAACCACAGAAGAAATGGAAATGAGCACCAGAGCTCATTTCTTCGCAAAAGTAAGAAAAGTGCTGTAACTACCAATTTAGTGTGTGCACCACTTCATAGTTTGTGCGTGAAGTTTGTGCTTGAATGAGCCACGAGACGCCACCAGGCCTGCTAATACGACATCAGTTGCATGGGCAGCCAACCGGCTGTGTCTCTTGTTGGAACTACTGATGATATAGGCCGGAGAACAATGCTCTGCCAGCCACTTTTGTATTGCTAATTGTATTGTACCTTGTCTTCCATGTGTGTGTACTGTTTGAGCAATAAATTAAGTGTTCTTGGGCTAGAACAAATAGAATATAAGAATGAAAGGTGGTTGTTTACATTATCAGGATACCAAAGATGAAAAATTAGAAAGTTGCAAGTTTTAAAATGAAATTAGAAATTTAAATATTAATGTGTGGGTAACAAAACTTTCATAGAATCATAAAGCTGACTCAGTTATGTTATTTGGAGAGTATTTACAAAATGAAAAACTGGAAAGTTTATCAAGGACACACACAGTACATGAGAAATTTAATTCTTTCCTAAAAAGATGTCCCTACAACATAATGAATACAGTTTTCCTCTACAACAAGTCAGGGACACATACAGTGGAATATTAAGAGTAAGGGTGGCTAAAATTTAGCACCAAAATATCTTATACCAGAAAGAGAAAACTTTATTTAGTGCCAGTGCTCGAATCACAGATTAAAGGGACATTATCAAAAAAGCAAAAACCACATACTATACATAAAAAATTCCAAATTTCAACAATTTTACCTGACACAGAGAAAACTTGTTATACAATGAACGATTGATAGTTACCACTCAATATGCCTTCTAGGTAAGTTGCTATGATATCTAGAAAGTACACACATTGTTGGCATACAAATATACTAATTATATTTTCACATAGTTAAATCCAAGAAGTACCCAACAAATTGATTCATATGTAGAGAAAGAAAACTGCAATACATTCACAAATCTTATTTATGTTATTTTTATTCAAATATATAAACTGAAACAGTTGCAACAAAACACCTGGACAACTTGCAAGAAACAATACCCCTCAATAAATTCCAAATTCAAAAATTACTACTCTGTTGTTAGACATGAAGCAACACACATAAGCAAAACGCCATTTAACTTGAATGCCAAATCAGTATCAGATAAACTAGAGACAGGAGACAGAAGAATCATCCAAATAATGGTTAAAAAAAAGCACAAAGTGGATGGGTAATGGAGATTGTTGCCCAACACAGTGGTGTACCACGAAAGTGAGTTGACAACAGATACAATGCAAAACGGGATTACCTTTTCCTGCCGTATATCAAGACTATCAGAAACCAGGCTGGTGAAACAATTACTCCACTGCTTTTGCAAACATAAAACCAGGAACAACTGGGTCAAATACATCCAGGGTGACTTAGAAAGGTAAAATATAATGCAAAAGATTTAAAGCAGAAGAAAAGCTGATTCTGATGAACAGAGAGTGGAGATTTCAAGTAAAAACACTTTCAAAAACCATAGACTGTAACTGAGGACAAAAAACAGCCACATCAGAATGAATGAAAAAGTTTGGAAACAGAAGAGACAGCTGAACCCTCAGATCTCTACTTGGGAGACTTAAGTGTATAGGGACTAATTGATTCAAGTGTTCCTACGTGGCTGAGTAAGCTATATAGTTAAGCTAACACTCAAAAAACATGAAACAGAAAACAACTGAGATAATCCTGCTTGACACTAAAAAAATTACCAAGCAGTAAAGAACCACTGTATCCCCTCAAAAATGGAGGAGCAGGAAATAAACTTCCACAATTACTTATTGAATTTGAATACCATCTACAGGGTGTTTTAGTAATACTTTTAGAATACATGTTCAAAAATCATTTTCTTTAGTTATAATGGAAGATAATACCAATGTGTTCAAGGTAAAAGCCAACAACTAAAGTCTTGTTAGATAACATTGTGGATTCAGGTGGAGAGAGGGGTGGGAAGTTTAAAGGTTATCCTGTCAACGAGACTAGTAACACACCAGAGAAGCCAAAAATTGGGGAGTGACTTTGTGTGTTCTCGGAGAAACAATGTTCACAGAAGAAACAGGTGGTTCCTTATTTTTTGGGATCATTCAGTATTAGATCTTGTAACTGTGAGATTAATAAATAGTTCTACTTTAAGTTAGACCTGTTTCTCACACGAATTTTGGGGGCACTGTCCAAAATCGACTGAACAAGTGATGATGCGGTTTTGCCGGCAAATCTATGATGAACTTTCCTGGCCACTGTTTTGCCTGTGATGATCTAGCAACATGTAATTATGTTGATTTTGGATCTATAATGAGGATTCACATTTCAATGATGGGTAACAGTAGTAGATCAGTGCAAGTTTTAAACGTTGTGATTAGAGGAGAAATGCCATGGGAGGGGGCACCTTGAAATGGCAACAATTGGTGAAATCAGAAAAGTAAATACAAATATAACCTCTGCACCTGTTAAAACGAATAAATCTTTACATAAGTTAATTTTGTAAGAACTCCAGATGACAGAAGACATCTGAAATGCTTGAGAAAGTTTTCTGGTTTTCCTTTTAAATCAATAGCTGGTGAACTTGAAACTAAGAAGTAGTTTATTGAATCATCATTTTCAGGAGTGGAGTTGGGAGTGATTGGCAATATACACTACTGGCCATTAAAATTGCTACACCAAGAAGAAATGCAGATGATAAACGGGTATTCATTGGACAAATATATTATACTAGAACTGACATGTGATTACATTTTCATGCAATTTGGGTTCATAGATCCTGAGAAAACAGTACCCAGAACAACCACCTCTGGCCCCCGGCCTTGATACGCTTGGGCGTTGAGTCAAACAGATCACAGATCTTGGATGGCGTGTACAGGTACAGCTGCCCATACAGCTTCAACACGATACCACAGTTCATCGAGAGTAGTGACTGGCGTATTGTGATGAGCCAGTTGCTTGGCCACCATTGACCAGACGTTTTCAATTGGTGAGAGATCTGGAGAATGTGCTGGCCAGGGCAGCAGTCAGACATTTTCTGTATCCAGAAAGGCCCGTACAGGACCTGCAACATGCGGTCGTGCATTATCCTGCTGAAATGTAGGGTTTCGCAGGGATCGAATGAAGTGTAGAGCCATGGGTCGTAACACATCTGAAATGTAATGTCCACTGTTCAAAGTGCCATCAATGCGAACAAAAGGTGACTGAGACGTGTAACCAATGACACCCCATACCATCATGCCAGATGATATGCCAGTATGGTGATGACGAATACACGCTTGCAATGTGCGTTCACTGTGATGTCGCCAAACACGGATGCGACCATCATGATGCTGTAAACAAAGCCTGGATTCATCCGAAAAAATGACGTTTTGCCATTCGTGCACCCAGGTTTGTCGTTGGGTACACCATCGCAGGAGCTCCTGTCTGTGATGCAGCGTCAAGGGTAACCGCAGCCATGGTCTCCGAGCTGATAGTCCATGCTGCTGCAAACGTCGTCGAACTGTTCGTGAAGATATTTGTTGTCTTGCAAACGTTGACTCAGGGATCGAGACGTGGCTGCACCATCCGTTACAGCCATGCGGATAAGATGCCTGTTATCTCGACTGCTAGTGATACGAGGCGTTCCATATTACCCTCCTGAAACCACCAATTCCATATTCTGCTAACAGTCATTGGATCTAGACCAACGCAAGCAGCAATGTCACGATACGATAAACCACAATCGCGATAGGCTACAATGTGACCTTTATCAGAGTCGGAAACATGATGGTATGCATTTCTCCTCCTTACACGAGACATCACAACAACATTTCACCAGGCAACGCCCGTCAACTGCTGTATGTGTATGAGAAATTGGTTGGAAACTTTCCTCATGTCACCATGTTGTAGGTGTTGCCACCGGCACCAACCTCATGTGAATGCTCTGAAAAGCTAATCATTGCATATCAAAGCATCTTCTTCCTGTTGGTTAAATTTTGTGTCTGTAGCACGTCATCTTCGTTGTGTAGCAATTTTAATGGCCGGTAGTGTATTATGTATAGACAGCGGGACAAGAAATGAAAGGAGTACCGAAACTTATTACTATTTATCCGACAGTGATAAACTTGTGATGAAATTAACAATGACATAGAATGCTGAGAGGATGCTGATGATGAAGAAGAGAAAGTAATCAAAATGGGTAGAGGAAAAAGATTGAATTTACTCAAAAATGAGACTGAAAAAGATTCAAATTTTGAAACATATGATAAAAGAAAAACACAATTCTCACCACATTCACAAGATCAATGTAAATATTCTCTGTCATTTTGTAATGTTATGGGTGCTTTTAAGTCATTTAGCAACAGTAATGAATGTCCAGTTAAAAAGAACATCACGGACTTTGAGGAAACAGTGTTTTTGATGGTTTGGAGTCAACTGCAGATGCTTGTTATTGCAAAAAATTACTTGAAGATTTGACTCAGCTTTTTATCCAGTGTGAGAGGGATCTTACATCATGGGCTGCACAGAAGAAAGCTCTGCATCAAGAAAGCAACATGAAAACAAGTGCATGGAGATTCACCAACTGCTGTCTCAACGAAACTAGAAGCAGGAACAAAATCACTCAAGAAAATTTTCTAGTAATGAAAGAAATTGCCAGCCATGCTGATACTGATAACAACTTGCTACTTTGGTATGTGGCGGATGGGACAGAAGACATTTCAGACACAAAACTTCTTTTTTGTGACACTGGAAGTGCGAAAAAGTTTAGGAAGGAAGGAGGCATTATCAAATCACTGTGAAGTAATTGCCAAAAAGAAATAACAAAAGTGACAGCAATGAAAGTTTCGAGAGCCCCAGTAAGAAAGACACTAAAGACTTAAGTAACAGAAATACTAAATGTAACAATATCATGAAAACAAAAGTTGCTACTCACTATACAGCCGAGATGTTGAGTCACAGATCAGCACAACAAAAAGACTGTCACAATATAAGCCTTCAGCCAACAAGGCCTCTGTTGAAAATAGACAACACACACACACACACACACACACACACACACACACACACACACACGACTGCAGTTCCTGGCAGCTGAAGCCACACTACAGGCAACACCAACAGTGCATGATGGGAATGGCAACCGGATGGGAGTAAGGAGGAGGCTGGGGTGAGGAGGGGGAGAGATAGCAGGGAGGGTAGGAGTGGGTGAAGCGCTGCTGGGGAGTGCCCAAGGACAAGGTGGAGAGAGGGTAGGGCAGCTATGTGCAGTTGGGAGGTTAAACGGAGGGCAGAAGCGCAGCGGTGGGAGGGGGTGGGGGGGGGGGGGGGGCAGAAAAGGAGACAATTAAAAAGACTGGGTGCATTGGTGGAATGAGCACTGTGTAGTGCTGGAATGGGAACAGAGAAGGAGCTGGATGAATGAGAAAAATGACTAATGAAGGTTTTGCAGCTGGAGGGTTACGGGAACGTAGTATATATTGCAGGGAGAGTTCCCACCAGTGCAATTCAGAAAAGCTGGTGTTGGTGGAGGGATCCATGTGTGAAGCACTCACTGAAATGAAGAATGTCGTGTTGGGCAACAAGCTCAGTAACAGGGTGGTCAATTTGTTTTTTGGCTACAGTTTGTCGGCGGCCATTTATGCAGACACAAAGCTTGCAAAGCTTGTTGGTTGTCATGCCCACATGGAATGCAGCACAGTGGTTGTAGCTTGGCTTGTAGATTCATGGGATAGGTGATGTTTGTGACTGAACTGGAGTAGGTGGTGTTGGGAGAATGTATGGGACAGGTATCGCATCTTGGTCTATTACAGGGATATGAGCCATGAGATAAGGGGTTGGGAGCAGGAGTTGTGTAGGGATGGATGAGAATATTGTATACGGTGAGTGGATGATGGAATACCATTGCAGGATGGGTGGGAAGGATAATGGGCACGACATTTTTCATTTCAGGGCATGACAAGAGGTAGTTGAAACCGTGGCAGAGAATGTAATTCAGTTGCTCCAGTCCTGGGTGGTTCTGAGTTATGAGGGGGATGCCCCTCTGTGGCCAGATGGTGAGACTTTGGGAGGTTGTGAGAGACTGGAAAGATAAGGCATGGGAGATTTGTTTTTGTACAAGGTCAGGAGGATAATTATGGTCTGTGAAGACCTCAGTGACACCCTCAGTATATTTCAAGAGGGACCGCTTGTCACTGCAGATGCGATGTCCATGGGTGGCTAGGCTGCAAAGAAGGGACTTCTTGGTATGGAATGGGTGGCAGCTGTCAAAGTGGAGGTATTGCTGATGGTTAGTAGGACTGATATGGTTGGAGCTACTAATGTAGCCATCTTACAGGTGGAGGTCAACATCTAGGAAGGTGATTTGTTGGGTTGAGTGGGACCAGGTGAAGCAAATGGGGGAGAAGCTGTTGAGGTTCTGGAGGAATGTGGATAGGGTGTCCTCACCCTCAATCCAGATTACAAAGTTGTCATCAATGAATCTGAATCAGGTGAGGGGTTTAGGGTTCTGGGTGTTTAGGAAGGATTCCTCTAGAAAGCCAATGAATAGGTTGGCATAGGAAGGAACCATGCAGTTGCCCATAGCCATACCCTGCATTTACTAAAAATGCAGCTTGTGAGCCAAACAAAAAGTGTTTTAATTGTGGTGCCAGTGGCCACATGTCAAGTGATTGCACCCCAGCAGCAAGGGAAAGAGTTGCTTCAACTGCAAAGAGTTTCACCACTTCTCATCTGAATCCACGAAGCAGAAGAATAATCACAATGCGTCAACAAATGGTAACGCCGTTAAGAAGGGTATTAACAAATGTAAATTTAAAGAAAAATGTGAATAAGTAACAAAGGGGTGAAGGCACTAATTGACTATGGTAGTCAACTTGGAAAAACTTCATCTCTCTAGAAGGGTATTTTACATGTATTGTTGAGATTATGATGTGAAAATTGAAGAATATTTATGTGGTTTCTACAGGCAGTATGAATTTGGAAACTGTTGTGGGATCAATCTTCTAGACTAAACTGAAGTTTTAATAAACAAGGACAGAATTATTATTAGGAAAGCAGAAGAAGCTCACATTATGTGTATCCATGTAGTGATGAAACAAGGAACATATTGAAGATTTAGTGGCTAATTACACCCCAACAAAGACAAAGTCCACTGATGTCAGAATGAAGATTAATGTGAGAGAACATCAACCAATATAAAGGGTGTCAATAAATTATCTTTACAACTTAAGACTTTAATAACTTAAAAAACTATACTAGATACTGTATTAACAAATGGTTTTCAACATGTGATAAGGGAACTCAAAGTTTTTTTTAACTTCCAACTGACATGCAATTGAACTTGAAAATCTGATAAAATATGGATAACACAGTAGGAAGCTCAGTGTGTGGCTTAGTTCGTACAGGTAATGGCTGATATCCAAGTCCAATGAAACTTTCAAACATGGTATGGAAGGCAACCACTGACCCGACCAACTACATTGTCTTGGCATTAATGGAAACAGTTGGTGTTCCCTATCTGTTTCAGATGACAATGTGGACAAGGTATGGCAGGCGTTTGCAAGGAGTGTGACAAAATCGGCGCATACGGTGACCAGAGACATGGAAATGAGACAAGTAACAGTGCAAGTATCTCTTGCATAAGAGGCTGTGGGGCTATATCCCTACAAGACAGACCTGCTTCAGGCATTAAAGTCTATCGACAAACTTCCACACAAGTAGTTCCCAGTGGATGTGTTAGGCACATATGGGGTTCACAGCATCCTCATGTTACATGTGAACTGGAAAGAAACAGTCCCAAACTCAATGTTTTGTACAGACAGATGCACAGTTGCATCATTGGTCCATTATTTTCCACTGCATATGGCATCAACAGTAGTGTTTACCTGGAGATGTTACAAGAATTTGCTGTGCGACAACTGGATCACCTGCAAGTTTCCAGGTATGTGGATTGGATGAGATGGCTGCCATAATCCCATGACCTCCCACCATTAGACTTCTTCCTGTGGTGTTTTGTAAAGGATGTGGTGCATCGAACCAAGGTTAGAGACCTACAGGACTTGAAGGCACACATTTTCAGTCTATTTTCACATGCCATCATGGAGATCTTGAATTGTACATGGAGAAAAATGGTATTCTGACTAGCCATTATCTAAGCCACGAAGGGTGCACACATTGATGTGTATGAATGAGGAAACAAAACTTTATGAGTTGTCTTATCATAAGTTGAAAGCCATTTGTTAATAACTAGTATAGTTTTAACGGTATTAAATTCTGAAGCTGTAAAGATAATTTGTGGACATCCTGTATAGTAAACCTAGAAGATTGTCACCAGGTCAGTAAGAAATTGTTGACAACCAAGTCCAGATTGGCTTGATCAGACAATAACAGAACTAAGTTCATCTGAATATGCTAGCCAGATTGTAGTTATAAAAAAGAGAAAGGAGAATTTCACATCTGTATAGACTACAGAAAATGAACATCACAGTGAAAGAGCATTTCTCTCTCTTGTCTTCCCCCCCCCCCCCCCCCCCTCCCTGCTTCATAGATGATCTACAAGATACATAGATGAACTACAAGATGCCAGTGTGTGTGTTTTTTTTGTTTTTTTTTCCACTTTCATGGGCAGCAAGAAAGCCCAAATTATGCTTCATCTGTGACACACTCAATGCTGTTCCAGTTCAGGAAAGTTCCATTTGGATTATCAAGTTCATGTAAAAAGTTCCAGCATTTTAAACATGCAGTTTTTTGGGCGACAGCTTGAGAGAACATCACATCATACCGATTTACTTGGAAGATGTCATAATACAAACAAAGAGTGATGATGTGGCATTTCATAAGCTTGGCTTGGTGTTAAAAACTGGCGGAAAAATATGGCTTAGGAATTAATTTCGCAAAATGCCAGTTCCTGAAGAAAACTATTCAGTTTCTCGGATATGTTATACAGCGTGGACAAGTTCAACATCCTTCCGAGAAGACAATAACTGTTCAAAACTTTCCAGAACTGAAATCTATTGCAGCAATACACATTTTCCTAGTACTAACAGGATACTTTATGAAGTTCATCTAAAATTACTCTACAACTGACAAACCATTGAGTGATTCACTGAGGAATAAGTTTGAAGAAGAACGGAGGTAAGCATTCAAGACATCCTTTCACTGGATCCAGTTTTAAAAATATACCAACCAAAATGCAAAACTGAATTAATATACACGTTTTGAAGCCATCTCATTACAAAAATTTCCAGATGACAACTTCCATGCAGCTTGCATATGAGTTAAACAGAGTGTGTGTGTGTGTGTGTGTGTGTGTGTGTGTGTGTGTGTGTGTTTGAGAGAGAGAGAGAGAGAGAGAGGAAAAATAAAATATACAGTATTTATGAGATTGAAGTTTTAGTTACTGTTAATGTGTTGAAGAAATTATGGGTGTATTTACTAGGAATACATATTAAAATTGCAAATGGACCACACTGCACTCCAAAAGACTATGGGTAAGAAGGACTTGTCACCATGAATAGCAAGATGGGCTGTTGTCTTCAATGAGTATTCCTACACTACTGAACACCAACCTGGTTGTAGGATGAAACGTGTAGATGATTTAAGCTGTTTAAGCTGTACTGTTTGGTTTCACAGATGGTTTAATAGCTAGAAGCAGAAAAGCTCGGAAGAAGGATGGTTTGGTAGCAATCAAGAGCACTCTCCAAGAATGTATTTATGAGAGATGGAATTCTTTTCTAGTTCTATGAGGGAAGAGAGACTTCAATGGTTCCACTCACTATACAGTGAGAAATCATCAAGCTTCTGCATGAGAAAAGACATTATGCGGCTAAGAAAACTGAAAATAAAATAAAACAAGATTATTATTTACTAGATTTGACTGACAAGGTGGAAACTGTGATCTTCAATAGTGTAAAATGTTTAATTATGAATAAGAAATCAGGAATATTTCCCTTGTTAGAAGAAAGTGAGCCATTATATACTCATCACATGAATTGTATTAGACCATGTCTATCAACTCACAAAGGGTAGAAGAACATTATAAGCATCAATGATACATTTACCAAATGTAACTGGTTATAACCCGTGAAGGCCAGAAAAATCAGCAAAGCAACTAGTACTTTAGAATCACGGTGAACTAATTTTTGGAATCCAGTTGAAGTATATATGGACAGAGGAACTAGCTTTACATCTAAAGACTTCAAGGGGTATTGCATTACAGAAGAAACTAAACACATTTTAATAATGACAGGGCTTAGAACCAGAGGACAGATTGAGAGAATCAATTCTACTTTGGATGTGATCACTGATAAGCTTAGTATTGATGATCCTAATAAATTGTATATAGTGGCGACATCAATTCAACACGAGAATTTGACTTACCACATAAGTATTGGGAAAACATAATCTGAACAAATGATAGGAGTAAGATGCACACACAGACTGACCTTCACATCATGAAAGTATTAGAATAATAATTTATTAATTCATTTGAAGAAAGATGCAGCAAACTGAAGGAAGATGTTAAGCTATAAATCAGCAAGATGCAAGAAAAAACCAGTGCTAGCTTCAATTGACATTGTAAAAAACCCATCAAGCACAAATATGGTGACCTGGTTGCAATAAAACTAACACAAATTGGACCAAAATTATAGCTGATGAATAAGAATGTAGGTCCCTACTGAGTTACAAAAGTTAAAGCAAATTATACATACGGAAATGGAAATGAGCGTTTGGCATCATTGGCCGGGAGGCCCCTTACGGGGCAGGTCTGGCCGCCTTGGTGCAGGTCTTATTACATTTGACACCACATTGAGCAACCTGCGTGCCAGATGGGGATGAAATGATGATGAACACAACACAACACCCAGTCCCTGAGCAGAGAAAATCCCTGACCCAGCCGGGAATCAAACTCGGGCCCTTAGGACGGCAATATGTCATGTTGACCACTCAGCTATCGGGGTATGGGTCGAGAAAGTGAAGACCATGAGGGTCCCAGGAGTAAAACATGTGCCGAATTTATGCAACCCTGGCAAAGTGACTATTCATCACCTGAGAAGGATGATTGTCAAGATGGCTGAATATGAGATTCGAATGGGATGTTTCAAGGGTTTTCCTACCGATGAGACTAGCGACATGCTGGATGAGTTGGATATTAGAAAGTAGTTTTGTATGTTCTCAGAACAGAGTTTCTAACTGAGAATAATAAACAGTTATACATGAAAGCCAAAAACATTTTTGTGTTTCTGGCAATAAAGTGATAATACTGACACAAGACAATCTGCTGATGCATGAATTGTATCCTCAGCTGTGATATGATGGTATTTGACTTTTCCGCTGTAATGTAACTACCAATTTCAAGCAGTACCGTATAATGCGATACACAAAATTAATGTGCACCGTGATACATAAGTGCATTCCATATATGTAGTTTCTCTCTTCAGTCTTGTACTGTCCTTAAGTTATGCATAAAGAATTCTCAATTTTTATTACTATTCAGAGCGTTTTCCTTCATTTAAAACATAAATCTAGTAGCAGATTAAACATACAATGACTGATAAAGAAATTAATTTAAAAGGCAAAATTAATTTCATATTCCAATCAATGTTAAATAACAGAAATCATGTAGATGACAAATAAAGCCTGATAGTAATGAAACAATTCATACTATTACAGAAAATGAGAAGTAAAGTAATAAATTAAAAAAAACATTAATTGTAATTAAAAAACAAGAAGTGGAATGTTCTATGACACAATAAATAGTGTAAAGCAGCACAAGCAATTTTTTCATTTAACTTAAACAATGCCATATTGTAATATGCTGATTGTTAAATTTTCATGAATAGGCAACATAAGTCACTGGGTGGCAGAAAATATTCATTGTTCTGTACACTTTGGTATATCAGTAAAGTGGTCCGAGTCTGTGGCAGATCTCTCAATATTTAGACAAGTCAGACGTGTGACAATTTAAGCTACTCTTTTTTGTATATATTCAGTATCTGCTGTTAGTTGTATCTGGTACTGAGCCACACATATAAGCAATAGTCAAGGATGGTTCACATGAATGTTTTGTAAATAATCCATCTTGTAAGCTGATTGTACTTCCTCAGTATACTACCAACAAACTTACCTCTGCCATCTGCTTTATCTAAGGATAATACTGGGTGACCAGTCCACTTCATATACAAACAAATTGTTACATGCAAGTATTAGTATAAGTTAACTCATTTCAATTGTGACTCATGGATAAAGTTTCCTTAGGGTACTATGTTATTGTGTCTTTTCAACAGCATAATTTTACTTTTCTGAACATTTAATAGTTGTTAATGTATGCAACACTTTAAAATATTATCAAGATCTGAGAGCATATTTTTGCAGCTTTTTTCAGTTAGTACTTCATTCTAGATGAACGCAGTTCTTTCTGCAGAAGTAAGGCTGTTTGCATGTTGAGGGATCTGCAGAAAGAACTGCAGTCCACCATCTAAAAACTGATCCTGACCTTATAATCCTACCTGCGGACAAGGATTACCTGACAGAAGGACTTCGCCAGCTGTCAGATACATCCACCTACAAACCTTGCCACAGTGACCCCATTCCAGAAATCAGTAGGATCTCCAGTCACTTCTCAAATCCTTAGGCCCACCCTAGAACCTCTCCCTGGAGTCCATCTCTCCGCTCACCCCTATCACTTCCCACACTTCTACCTTCTACACCGAGAGAGGTGGTGCGGTGGCTAGCACACTGGACATGCACTCGGGAGGATGACGGTTCAATTTTGCGTCTGACCATCCTGATTTATATTTTCTGTGATTTCCCTAAATCGCTTCAGGCAAATGCCAGGATGGTTTTTCTGAAAGGACACAGCCAACTTCCTTTCCCATCCTTCCCTTATCTGATGATACCGATGACCTCACTGCTTGGTCTCTTCCCCTCAAATCAACCCACCCCAACACCCTGCCACCTAGGACGCCCCTTTGAGGCCGGTTGCCGTGGCCCCACTGAGAGAATCTCTGCTCTCATAGAACACCACCTTCAACCTACTACCCCGAACCTACCCTCCTATATAAAAGATACCAACCATTTCCTCCACCAACTCCCCACAGTTCCTATCCCTTTACCAAATGGTGCCCTGCCTGTCACTATTGATGTCACCTCCCTTTACACTAACATCCCCAATGCCCATGGCCTTACTGTTATTGAACACTACCTTTCCCAGTGCACAATGGATTCCAAGCCAACAACCTCCTTGCTAGTCATTATGACAAACTACATCCTCACCCACAATTACAAACAAATACGAGGTACAGTTATGGGCACCTGCATGGCACCATCCTATGCCAACATATCCATGGAGAACTAGAGGAATCCTTCCTAAACACCCAGAATCCTAAACCCCTCACCTGGTTCAGATTTACTGATGTCATCTTTGCAATCTGGATTGAGGGTGAGGACACCCTAATCACATTCCTCCAGAACCTCAACAGCTTCTCCCCCATTTGCTTCACCCGGTCCTGTTCAACCCAACAAGCTACCTTCCCAGATGTTGACCTCCACCTCAAAGATGGTTACATCGGTACCTCTGTCCATATCATACCTACTAACCACCAGCATCACCTCCACTTTGACAGTTGCCACCCATTCCACACCAAGAAGTCTCTTCCATACAGCCTAGCCACCCATGGTTGTCGCTTCTGCAGTGATGAGTGGTCCCTTTCAAAATATACCGACGGTCTCACTGAAGCCTCCACATACCGTAACTATCCTCCCAACCCTGTACAAAAACAAATCTCCCGTGCCTTATCTTTCCAGTCTCCCACCACTTCCTAAAGTCTCACTGTCCAGCCACAGAGGAGCAGTTCTTTTCGGAACTCAGTACCACTCAAGACTGGAACAACTGAATTACATTCTCTGCCAGGGCTTCGACTACCTCTCCTTGTGCCCTGCATGACTACCTCTCCTTGTTCCCTGCATGCCCTGAAATGAGAAATGCCCTGCCCATTATCCTTCCCACCCTCCCACAAAGGTATTCTGCCCCCTCCCCCCCCCCCCCCCCCCCCCACTGAACCTACACAATATACTTGTCCATCCCTACACAACCCCTGCTCCCAACATCTTACCTCATGACTCATACCCCTGTAATAGTCCTAGATGCAAGATCTGTGCCATACATACTCCCACTCCCACTCCCACCACCACCTACTCCAGTCGTCACAAACATCACCTATCCTATCAATGGCAGGGCTACATGTGAAATCAGTCATGTAATCTACAAGCTAAGCTGCAACCACTGTGCTACATTCTATGTGGTCACGACAACCAACAAGCTGTCTGTCGGCATAAATAGCCACTGACAAACTTTAGCCAAGAAACATGTGGACCACCCTGTTGCTGAGCACGTTGCCCAACATAATAGCCTTCATTACAATGATTGCTTCACAGCCTCTGGCATGTGGATCCTTCCCACTGACACCAGATTTTCTGAATTGCCCAGGTGGGAACTCTCCCTACAATATATCCCACATTCCCATAACCTTCCTGGCCTCAACCTACGTTAGTCATTTTTTTCACCCATCCAGCCCCTTTCCTATTCCCATTCCAACACTACACAGCCCTCATTCCACCAGTGAACCCAGTCTTTTTACTTCTCTCCTTTTCTCTCCCCCTTCCCATCCCCACCTCTCTCCTGCCACCTGTCTAACCTCCCGACTGCACCTAACTGCCCTACTCTCTCTCCACTTCATCCTTGCGTGCTCCCCAGCAGCACTTCACTGTCCCCGAATCCTACCCTGCTATCTCTCCCTCTCTTGCCCCAGCTTCCTCCTTACCCCAACCCAGTTGCCACTCCCATCATGCACTGCTGCTGTTGCTCGCAGTGTGGCTTCAGTTGCCAGAGGTTGCAGTCGTTTTGTGTGTGTGTGTGTGTGTGTGTGTGTGTGTGTGTGTGTGTGTGTGTGTGTGTGTGTGTGTGTGTTTTCAACAAAGGCCTTGTTAGTCAAAAGCTTATTTGTGACAGTCTTTTAGTTGTGCCTACCTGCAACTCAGCATCTCCACTATATGGTGAGTGGCAACTTTCCTTTTCATAATATTGTGATAGATGATTTGTGTGATATTCATTGTCACATGCATGAAGAAGCTCTTTGGCATGTAGCGCATGATGAAACTGGTGCTGCAATTAGTAAATTTTTTGAATTTATGCGAACTACTACATCATCAGTTGCAACAGTTTTTGATGGAACTGAATAAAAAGTATTGAGACAGTATAAAAGGTGATTGTTGTCAGCATTCAAAAACCCCTGTAATTTAAGAGAAATTAAGCCATAGATGTCAGGGAATATCAAAAGTGAATGACAATTGTTCAACATGTGACATCACTAAATAATGTACCTTGCCACATCTGCAGAGGCTGGGCTTGTGAATCCTACCCTCGCCAGTAGAGAGCACTGTTACACTTCGTTCCACTAGCCAGAAAGATCTGGGGTCGTGTAAAGAATCTAATTTAAAGCAGCCCACTAGAGACCCAAATTGACCTCATAGTCCACACAGCCACTGCAGACATACTACAAAGACAGAGGGTATTTTCAAAAGCATGCATGAAGTGATAATTGAGGGAAGCACTACATGCATTTAAACAAATGGTGCAAATTATGAACATCTTTTGTAAAGGTAGAAGTTACAAAATTATTATCCTCACTGCTCATTGTAACCAATCAAAATCTGTTCTTATTTTGTGTTTATTTCCTTTTGTTCCTTCATTTTTCATTTACAGATCTTATTTAGTAGAGAAAATATAGGTCATTTACTGGTAGTGATGCACTTTGGAAGCTTATACTCATTTACTTGTGACACAATACGGTAGGTTTTTGCTGTATGGTACTTTGCAATGAGCCAGCAGAGACTGTGGGACTGGTAAACAAAATAATAAATCTTACCACAACATAAACACATACTTGTCTAACGCAACATAAAAAACTACTGCCTGCCAGTTACAAGGCTCAAACCCTTAGCCCCCTGCACTAAAGTCACGCACATGGGCTCTGAGCCACAATGTGAATACTTGACTTAGGTTGGGATGATCAGATGCAATAGACCGACAGGTTCAACTACTGCACATACAGCAAGGTACATCACCTGGAGACATCATATATCAAACATTCATCATCCATTTTTGGGATATTTCCTGACATTTGCAGCTCTATATGTCTTGTCTTAAATTACTTGTCTCGGTATCATTTACGTTGCTTCAGATGTTTTTTAAATGTTAATAAGAATTACCCTGTATATTATCACAAAGAACATTGGTTAAGTGAAGGGGCATGCATGGAATGATGGCTCTTGTGGACAAAAAAACAAGCGGCATTTCACACAATTATTATTTTTGGAACCATATTGAATCCTACAAGAGATTTTCAATCTCCAGAAAGTCATAATATGCAAGCATAAAACACGTCAGATGAATTCACCACTGACTGACATCAGGAGTCAAAGGATTATAGTTTTCATGTGTCTGTTAAATTACCGTGGCTCACCTGCGATCGTTCATGTTTGACGTCTCCCCCAACAACAGTGGCAATTCCAGCAGGATAATGGTAATAACTGTCCACCTCACAAACCTAGAATCATGCTACAGTGATTTAAGGAGCATCATGAACTGATGTTGATGTCTATGCTTCCAAATTCGCCTAATATGAACCCAGTCGTAAACATATAGGACACAACTGGGCCCAGGTCCATCCTACAAACTGCCAGACCTTAAATTTACAGGAATTGTGTGATCTGTGAATAGACGTCTGGTGCCAGATATCTCGAGAAACCTAAGAACAACTTGTTCAGTCCATGCCGTGCACAATCACTACTGCATCACATCAATTGGAAGAAGTGGTCACTGCAAACTACTTCTGGAAAGTATAGTAACAACCAGTTGCAATTAGTGCTAACCAGCTTACTGATTTTCCTCTTACACTACTCTGCTGTTGTTTTTCTCAAACATTTGAAACTAAGCATCTGCTTATCTTTACACTGAGCACTAACAAGTGTCTATACACAGTTAAAGACTGTTTAACCCTAGAGTGGGTACACTGTTGTAAAAAGTATACAGCAGTGGTTTTTATGCCTAATCGATGTCTTAATCTTGAACTATTCAGTCACCAGTTTTATGAATTTTAAGCAATGAAGTATCAAATGTTGTAAACAGTACAATATGCATCTGCTCGTGTGAGAGTTGCAAGATTTGTTCCAACAGTCAATAAGCGGAGGTAAGTGTAGCGAAAAGTTAACTAAACTTGTTCACTGTTTTTTATTTTGTACATGTACACATTAAATGTTAATTCAGTAATAATGGCATCACAACTTATCCACCCATTTCATTTCTTTTGATGCTTTATTTCAGTTCAAAGGTTGTATGAGATAATAAAATTCACAAACTACTCTGAGAAAGTGAGGATGAAGTCTACTTGGACTTTTCAGACCTGTACGAAAGTGAAATGGATTTGAGTGATGATAACATTGACTATGAGGACCATAGCAATTAATCTGAGCTTGAATGGTGGTGATCTCAAAGAGACAGCAAATGTGGGTGTTCTTTATTGGAAAATACAAAGTTACGTGTTGGTGTAAAAGTGAGTGTGCTAACATGTCAGGCACCACGAGAAAAAACATCGTACAAATTCTACCAGGTCCAAGGAAAAATTTGGCAGATATAACTAATGAAGTTAGTGTTTCTTTGAAAATAACTGACCTTAACATTATTGATGAAATCTTAAACTATACAAATATGCATATAAACAGACAGTGAGAGACACACCAATTCTTGCAGAAAAGAGGTACTATAGTAACATCAAGACATGAAATAATGGCTGCATTTGAGATTCTTGTTTTGACTGGTACAAGAAAAGTACACCTTGCTAATGTACTGGGACTCTGAGCGACAAATGGAACAGGAAAGCAACAACTTAGGGTTGCATGAGATACAAAGGGTTTCTGTTTCTTCTATGCTGTATGAAGTTTGGTGACATGGAAATGAAGAATGACAGGAGAAAAACTGATAAGTTGGCTGCAATTCATACAGTATTGGATGCTTTTTTTACTAAGTGCCAAAGTTCTTACAGCCTGAGCGAATTCACCATAGTAGATGAAATGCTTCACCCTTTCAGAGCCACTGTAGATGGCTTCAGTACGTACCCAACACAGACTTATTTAATGACTTATTTAACTACTGTGATGTCCCAGGGAGAATCCCAGAGTGCCCCAGAGGTGCATCCCAGAGTGCCACAGAGAGCTACAACACTAAGAAGAATCGCTTCTCGGCTTTTCGCAAGATCAATGTGTAGTCTTCTTTAATAACAATAAACAAGATAAGAATTAATGATAAGAAATTAAATAAGATAAGAAAAGTACGATAAGAAGAGAAGAATCATAAGAAGTATAAAAGGCTATTTCATGGCTGTGTGACTTAGCGTTATGCTGCTGTGTAAGGCGTGTGACCTTGAGTGGGACTTAGCCGCTGAGCGAGGCTGCCGGGCAACACGGGCCTTAGATTTACTAGGCCCGTGTTGCTGGAAAATCAAACTCTGCGTTGCGCAATCGGGACTGATAAGGCGCGCTGGCTCTGTGCGCGCCTGGTGGGGGACAGGAAGTACATCCTGTTCTGAGGCAGCAGCATGCTCAGTCGACTCGAAGCAGCCGCACGAAGCACACAGCCATGCCGTACCGTCGTAGAAGATACAGGAGGAGGAGACTTCCAGTTTGGTGACATGGAAATGAAGAATGACAGGAGAAAAACTGATAAGTTGGCTGCAATTCGTACAGTATTGGATGCTTTTTTTACTAAGTGCCAAAGTTCTTACAGCCTGAGCGAATTCACCATAGTAGATGAAATGCTTCACCCTTTCAGAGCCACTGTAGATGGCTTCAGTACGTACCCAACAAACAAGATATATGTGAGATAAAAGTGTTTGCACTATGTGATGCAAAAACATTTCATTGCAATAATCTGGAGGTTTACAGCGACATGTTACCAGAAGGGTAATGCTCCAGGGGATGTAGTGAAAAGATCTGTGGTGTCTACAAAATGTTCTAACAGGAACCTTACAATTGACTATTGGTACACAAGCTACTTCATTTCTGAAGCATCAAGTGTGAGGTTCTGCTGTGGTTGCAAGCAGCCGCACAACATTCAGCGTACTGAAGATGTCTGAACTACAATAGCTAATGTGCCATTTTTCGTACATATTCCATTTCATTAAGATGAAAGAAAAAATGTGGGCAAACATTACTGTTACTATAATGTAAAACAAAGCTAAAAATTCTATCTATTGTAAATTCTATCTATTGTAAAGAAGAATTCTTATTTATAAATGAGTGAAGTAAGGAAATAAATACATTTTTTTAATTAAACCAAATATTTCCTTCTATTACATGAATGGATCTGTAAATAGTCATTATGAAATTGTAACTTAATTAAAAATTAAACTATTAGCCTGTAATATTCACTTTCTCCACATAACTATGATGTATTATGCAAAATTCCGTGGAACACATTTCTAACAAATTCAGTGTGGATACATAACCACTGTTACTTTTACATCTGAGCCAGTTACTAGTACCACCTGTGTTTCCCAATTACTCATTACTTACCAGTGGATGTTTTGATAAAATGTGCTCCTGCCATCATTGCAACAAGGGATGCCCGATATATATTAGTCAATGTTCCCAGCTCCCCTACAGCCAGTATAACCTTGAAATGGGCTCTGCCACATGCTTCAGCCATCATTCTAATCTCTCGATACAGAGCTTTCCACCGTTGAGAAAGCACTAGAGACCGATCCACAACAACATCTATTTCTGTGGCACCAGATGATACAGCATACTTGATTTCTGCAAGACGGGTTTCCAATGGATACTGCCCACTTGGGAAGCCAGTAGCAACTGAAAAAAAGATGAATACAACACACTAGTTTGATTATAATACGTATACAGGAAAGAATCTACATAATGTGTAACTAATTTCTAAGAGCACCTCCAGCTCTCTAAACATCCATTACATACATAATCATGTCCCAGTTGTACTGGGAGGATCTTTATATAACTAACCAACTCCCCAATTTCGATTTCCATCACTTCCATTATTTCTAGTAACCTTTGTTTGAAACACTGTCCTGTATGACAAGACTATCCGATTTTTTTCTCCATGTCATTTGTCATCCTCTCTTTCTTCTTTATACTGTAACAAACATTAGATCCATTTTGGTGACTTGCCTTCCCACTTCTTATTACATACCACTGCAAGTGCCTTAGTCTCATCTTTCAGTTATAATTTTTCATGTTTCTATTATATATTATTTCTTTAGTCATAATTCTTTGATATCTTGGCTAGTTCATCTAAGACAATAACAAATGCACAAAATTTTTCACTCTTTGTCACAGTTTATTAATTCTGATTGTGAGTATGCATTTTGGCTAACTGCCTTCATTGGCTCAGACACTGTAAAACATCAATGCAACGTGTATCACCAAGTACTACATACTCGTATCAAGCGTAGGCGCATACTATGGTACACATACACTTTGTATGAGTATGTACTATTTAACATTATAATTTGGCTATATACATTACACTGATGTTTTAAAGTATTCAATCAAATGATGGCAGTTAGCTGAAACACATAAGCAAAGTCAGAAATAATGAAGTGTGTCAGAAATAATGAAGTGTGACCAAGACTGAAAACTTTATGTGTTTGTGCATGGTTATGGCCACTGACCTCTATAAAGAGATCCTGTCTGCCATAATAACACTGGAAATTCCTGGATAGATAACACAGGGTGTACATAAAGTACGAGAACACTTTCAAATATTTATTGCACAAGAACTAAACAGTGTCATATATATTGCATTTTGAACAGAAATTCTGAAAGTTTTTTTTACAAACATTCGATATGCAAACCATGAGCGACCTGGTGGACATCAATATGGTAATCGAATTCTTGCCATACCCATCCCAGCATAGCATTGTTGACTGTGGCAATCACTTCCCATATTCTCTCTTGGAGCTCTGGTACATCACATGGTAGAGGCAGTACATACACCAGATCTTTAACGTGTCCCCACAGAAAAAAGTCACGTGAAGTGAGATCTGGTGATCAGGGAGGCCATTTCATGAAAAAGCTGTACCCTTCTGTAGTATGGCCGATCCATCGACACAGCAGTTCCATGTTCAGGTACCCACGAACTTCACGATGAAAATGGGGTGGAGCACCATCCTGCATCAGCTATTGCTGCAAGATGTCCAAGTAGGAATATCCTGTGACAGTGCTCTCAGCAAAGAAGAATGGCCCGTACAGTTTTCAATGTGACAAGGCACAAAAAAACATTACCTTTGGGGAATCACGCTCAAATTCAATGCATTCGTGTGGATGCTTTGTACCCCAGATTTGACAATAATGCCTGTTCACTTTCCCATTAGTGTGAAAAGTGGCTTTGTCACTAAAAATTAAGCAATCAACAATGCCATCCCCATCCTCATTCAATTGTCGCAACTGCAAACAAAACTCATAATGCTTGTCTTCGTCGTCATTGAGCTTTTGCACTAGCTCCAATCTGAATGGTTTCATAGACAGCTTCTGTCGCAGGACTTTTCACACTGTCCATGGAGCCATTTCAAGTTCACGGGATGCATGAAGCACAAATTTATTTGGACTCCTTACAAATGTCTCTTGTACGCGCTCCACATTCAGTTCATTCACACTGGGACATCCGCCTCTCTTTGCCAGGTACAAGCAACCCATCTCAACAAATTTGTTGTGACAGTGGTAAATGCCTTCCTTGTTGGTGGCTTCTTACCATACTTGGTTCTAAACATCCGTTGAACAGCTGTAGCACACTTATTTTTGTGAACTCCGACGCACAGAAAGCTCACTCTGCACCTGAACTTGCCACGTCTGCGACTAGCACTGACTATCGGGAAATTACCAAACTACGCTGTGGTGGTATACGTGAAAAAAAAACTTTCAGAGTTTCTCTTCAAAATGACATCTGTATGATTTCTGTACAATGTTTGGTTCTTGTGCAATAAATAATTAAAAGTATTCCTGGACTTTATGTACACCCTGTACATAAAAATAAAGGAAAGGCAACCACTCACCTACAGCTGATTGATGTGTGGTGTACATATAAGTCAGCTAAAGGTGAGTGGTTGCCTTTCCTTTATTTTACATATTATCTAAGATAATCCATTTTAGAGCATATTTTTCATGTTTGTAGTAGTTCGTTCACTAACAATTTCCTACATCATGTATGTACAAAATAGCTTTACAATTTTTTCTGAATATACTAAATTTTATATTGCTCTTTATTTTGCTTAATCTCAGAGAGGAATTACTTTACTGTACTACGAAAACAAAAAGTTATTCTTAAATACAATTCAATTAATAGAAAACAACCATTTGTGTGTCAGTGTCACTGATAGCACAGAGTATTTTTCTCAGAATATTTGCATCAATCTTTGGCTCTACAAATTTTACACTATTTGACAAATAATTCATGTGCTCCACTATATTTCCTGTTCTGTGGCAATAAAAATCAGTTACACAAGAACTGTGACACACATAACCACAATATGAGACACAAAACTAATAACCATATTGATTTGGCTTCCTTGTCTTTTGTTGAGAATAATGTTCTATATTTAGGCAATGACAAATTGTATAATGGCAAAAGGTGGGAAATTTGGAAAATAATGCAAGGTCAAAAGTAAATTAAATATATGCCTCATTATGCACTACTCCTAAACTTATTTGATTATCTAAATTTGTTGATTTTGAATAACAGGTAGAAGTATGGTGGCTCACGAACCATGGCCTTATTGAGGTGGGATGGCTCGCATGCCTTAACAATATCTACACCGATGAGCCAAAAAATTATCACCACCTGCTTAATAGCTTGTCTGTCCATCTATAGAATGAAATATGTCATTGATTCTGGGTATAGGGGATCTGACAGTTTTTTGATAGGTTTGTGGAAATATATTGTATTTGGTGCCTACATACTGGTCATGCAATTCGCATAAATAATGGGCAACTGATTTGTGTATGCAGTAATGGCACCCGATAGTGACCAAGATGGGTTCCATACGATTTACATCAGGCCAATTTTGTCACCGAGATATCAATGTGAGTTCATTACAATGCTCCTCAAACCACTGTAGCTTGTTTCTGGCTCCAAGACATGGACAATTATACTGTTGAAAGATGAAATCACCACTGGTGAAGACGTCGGTATGAAGGGATGCAGGTGGTTCTAAGCTCTCAGCATGTCTTTGATTACTACTGTAGTGCTTCGAGAATTTCTGTGTGAATTCTAGAACCACTCGGCCTTCCACTGTCTCAAACACCCAATATTTTAGTTGTGAGCAGGAGAAAGGAACCCTATTTACTGTGCATCACCTGTCTGTGTGTGCAGGTTTGAAGTTTATCGTGAGATGACTGTAGATGCAGCGATCCAATGGCACTGACAAGTGTTTGCCACTCACGCCACAGAAGCTGTAGTGAAAGAACAAAACGTGTTTATGTATTCTGTGCTGTTTTATAACTTAGACTATTGTAGTGGAAAAAAAGAACAGTTGAAATATTGTTAATTAATGCTCATCTTGGACTTGGAAAGGATAAGGATAAGACCTGTACTCAGATTCAGGATGGTTTTTTAAGCCAACTTTCTCTTATGTGTAAATGAACTTTGCTTCTAACCTTTGGATATGCGAAGAGACTTACTTGACAGTGTTTATGTGGAGAGTAAGATTTGTAAAAGTTTTGATGTTTGAATATACATTGTAAAGTCAAGCAAAAGAAACTGCATATGTCTGCTTATTTTTTTTATAAGTAGAAAGAGTTTTGACAAATTTCTGTTCCTAGCAAATATACTTCAGGGAAGAAGAGAAAAGGAGGTTGCAGCAGCACACTAACCAGCAAGGGAAGTCGGCTGAAAATCTCAAGTAAGTCGTATTGTTAAAGAAGTGGGAGTTTACAAACATACTTCACCACTTTAAGTCATTCAAAGCGTTAGACTACCACAAGTCCCATTTAAGTGCAGGAGAATGTCTCCCATAGCACAAAACTGCTCCCACCAGCCTGCATCCATGACACACTGCACATTTCGAGCCACTGTTCTCATCGATCACAGCATTTGTGGAGACAACCATCAACCTAGTGTAGCGAAAATGTGATTCACCTGAAGAACTGACATGTTTCCATTCATCAACAGTCGAATCCTGATGGTCCCATGCCCACTGCAAACTTAATTGATGATGTCACTAGGTCAGCATGTGAAGACATAGTGATGGTCTGCTGCAGGGCCCCATGTTCAACAATGTATGATGAACGATGTTGTGCACGCACCAACATTGTGCTCTTTAGGCAGATATGTCACAGATCACCATCTATCCTGCTTTACAGAGCAGATGAGCCTCCAAACCCCACATTCTGTGAAGAGTCGTGGACATCTAACCATTTCCCGCCTAGTAGTAGTTTCACTGTTGTTTTACCTCTTTCTGTAGATACTCATGACAATAGCACGTGAATATGCAACCAGCTGTGCCATTTCCAAGATACTCGTTCACAGGCTCTGCGTAATAAAAATCTGCCATTTCTCAAAGTCACTTATTTCACTGGATTTCTCCAGTCGCAGCCCATATCTTCACTAGGGTAATCCCCCGTCTGAGTCTGATCCACTTCCATACTTTTGTTACTGTGTCACATGTCACGTGACAATACACTTGAGTAACACGAAAATAAGCAACTCATCAGGCTGTTTTAAAGAGAGCTGTGGAAGACAATTTGGGACTTGAGGAAGTAAAAATGCAGAAGAAATTTGCTGTGTGGTTGTAGGATGGTTCTGTGGGATGTATATATTTATTTTCATGTCTCTTATTGTTACACAAAAAAAATGATGGCTTATAGGTGATATTGGTTTGTACACCCACGCAAAAAAAAAAGTGGCCCATTGTTGACAAAACAGCAGAAAAATAAGACCATTTGGCAATAACAGCATAAAAACTGGACCAGGGTATGATGTCAGAGAGACAAAGTGGGTCATTGATTCAATAAATGACACTCACTCTGTATTCATCTCTGCCCCATGTGCTAAGGATTGTTTATTTTATGACATATTATGGACCTGACTCAATGTTTGAATCACAGCGACAGCACATGGATGCCAATAAATATTTGGAACAGAGGCTATAAAACATCTAAGAACATGGTTATATGGGCTCTCTACTTACCATTCAGGATAACTAAGAATGGAAGACTAATTTTACCAACAAGTTTTTTATTTTCTAAAACCACTCATATTTGTCTTTTACAACTTGAAATTATAGCTTCACACATTTATATTTTGGTTGTTGTTGTTGTGGTCTTCAGTCCTGAGACTGGTTTGATGCAGCTCTCCATGCTACTCTATCCTGGGCAAGCTTCTTCATCTCCCAGTACCTACTGCAGCCTACATCCTTCTGAATCTGCTTAGTGTAGTCATCTCTTGGTCTCCCTCCACGATTTTTACCCTCCACGCTGCCCTCCAGTACTAAAATGGTGATCCCTTGATGCCTCAGAACATGTCCTACCAACCGATCCCTTCTTCTGGTCAAGTTGTGCCACAAATTCCTCTTCTCCCCAATTCTATTCAATACCTCCTCATTAGTTATGTGATCTACCCATCTAATCTTCAGCATTCTACATTTTGGTATGATGATTAAAGCCACAGAATTACCTCCTACAAACATATGGAGTCATGTGTTCAAAGAGACTACTCTCACATCTGTTCTTCGTGGCATAAAGGATAGAAGAGTGGAATGGTAACCTACAGGTGCAGAGTTCAGACCTACTTGTTTCCACTTTTTTGTCATTTGTACAAATTCACAAGAAAGAAATGATGGTAATATTTCAGGCAATGTTTAGGCAAATTATGAAATCGAGTGTGAGACAAATGAATTAGCTGTTCTTACTACATATTGGTTTTGCTATCATTCACATAGTTTTCTTCAAGTAGCTCGAGTCACGAATTTTCTTCAAGTAGCTAAAGTCATGAAAGATATGGTGTCTTACAGCAGAGAAAATGTCCAACCATAAAAGCAACACATTTGGAGAGCTACTCTTAAAAGACAGAATGGAACATCAAACCATTATCAATTCAATGTAAGAAATGCTATAAATTAGTACAGCTACATCTAACACTTACTATCCCTAAATGTTTAAAGCAGTGGTTACAATTCCCCAATAAATTAATGACAGTACACTTCAACTAAGATTGAACGAGTAAGGATATAGTGAGTATTTCTACACCTACATACAGTACTTAAAGCTATTATGGATGGGCAATATTATCAAATTAGTAACACAACATTACTGGATCACCTAATTGTCATAAAATATTAGCGTGAAATACTGAGTCTGGTACAGGCTACTAGAAAAAAGTATGCCCACAGTTAAAAGATCTCAGAGACGTTAGAACTCAGACGTTCAAATCTCAAGTAGTGACACAAGTGCAATCAATGTGTTTTAAGTTCAGTAATCCATTGAATGCAAACCACATGTTGTGGTAAAGACTAAAAACAGTGAAACTCATGATCTGCGATATCTTCCACTTGCTGGCCTAGTCAACCAATATGTTGCATCACAATGCTTGATTATTTACAAACAAATATTATCCGTCATATGTGCTGAGCTATTATTTCTGTTTCCATTACCATGCTTGTGCGTGATACAGTACAATGTTGACACTGTGAAATGCAATTCCACAAACTTTTCTATGGCAAAAGGTCTTTAATTCCTTCAGGGGATTTACAATATTATTGCGGTTTTTGTCATATAGAGTCCTGCAATTATTTACAAATAGATTAAAAGCAGACTAACACTGCAAAATGGAACAATGAGAAGGGACACCTACAAATTGGTGACAATGAGGTGAGATGCAATCTTGTGATGGACCATCATGGCAAAATAGTACTGGACACTGAGCAGTGGAAGAAGTTGTGGGAGGCATTTGAACAGTAGCAGAACTCTTACTGCATAATAATGAAACATAGATAAACAAATGAATGCACAACTGGATGTTGTTACCATGCTCTGGGTTCAACTCAAACTGTTGATCTCTGCTTAAATGTAATATGCTCATGGTGCTGACTGCAGATGGATGACTGTAACTGAGGTGTTGTCAAACATGTTTATGGCTTTTGTCAGACATAGCATATTGAACTAATGTTGATTTATCTCTCATCATGCTGATGATATCGAAGGCATTTAAAGAAATTTTTTTTCGGCCACATGGTCTGTCCTCCAAAGTAAGCCTAGCTGCAGCTGCGTGGGACACAGGAGATATCTGCAGTACACAGACAAACTGACTTACCATCCATGTGTATCACATACCTGGCACATTCACGAGTTTTTGGGTATCCTGCATTCAAACAACAACTATTAAGTGGCAGTAACATGTATTGTTTAAAGCTATACAAATTCACATCAAGAATGACTTTGGGAATGGACGTTGCCTGTGTATTGGGAACTGTGGATTAAATATCAACCTATTTGATGGGTGGAACCTTAGAATGTCAAAAGTCTATCACTGGACTTGGTCTCTGGACCAAATAAATACACGATATTCAGGACAAACCAACAACCACCGGACATTCATTACATATATGTCTGCTGTAACTATTTCCAGTACAACTGATTTTTTTTCCTTTTACTTAAGAATTCAACAGGGCATGTTATGTTACAGTGGGTCAGCCTTGGACCAAATTCAAAGAACTAGCGATCTCTTCTTTCCATCTTAGTTTCATCTGCAATAGCAGATCAGCCAGATGGACTTTATATCTAAGACTCTGACACATCTGCAATAGCCACTAATTACTGGCATTTAGCAAATTTACTGTTCAGTTATGAATTATTGTTTCAAATTCAAGAAAGTTTCTTAAGAACTAGATCACAAATTTTTATTTAGGGTAAACAAAGGTGATACACAGATAAACATAAATGCAAAACAAAATCATCCATGTCATATGTGGGATCCGAAACCACAACACGTGAAAAACCATCTCTGTTGTGGCCTAAGTGGTCTCCACAGGCTGGAGCCACATAGGCTTACAGGCAGACTTTAAGTGGTAAGTCTGTCACCACTGCCACCCCTTTTGACAGCAACATGTTTACTTCCTTCCCAGGCATCAGCATAAGAGCAGTGAGCACAAATAATATCGTGGACCGTCAGTTGCAATGGCTTACTGGGAGAATTCAGTTCAAGACTGAGTCATCACTCTGACTGAAGAATGCAAGCTTTTGATTAAAGATGCTGGGAGAAGGTACGACATGCAATCCACTATCACAAACAGATGGTGGAAGAAATATGTTAAAAAAGGAACGTCAGCAGAATTCCTGGCTCACACAGAGTTTGTATGTAAGAGCCAACAACTTCCCTTCCTAAATGCGAAGCAGTTGGGGCAAGAGACAAACTTCCATGGTTCCAGTAACACAGTTTGCCAAAGGCTGAGGAAAGGTGGACTGCATGCACCAATATTGCTGTAAAATAGAAACTCAGTGAGGAAAATACATTCTGTCAGTTGCCATTTTCAGAGCTCCATCTGAATGCGGTATGGGAAAACATAATTTTCACAGATGGGAAGGTGCTTTCCATGAGCAACGACAGTTCAAAGTTTACCAGCATCAAGGACAAGACATTGTGAAGAATGTGTAGTGACATCAAGAGGATGTGGCTGGCTATCTATTTCCTACTAGCGTTGGATTTCTGCAAGAGGAGCAGGAATTCTTCATAGAACTGAGGGAACCCTTGATGGCATGCAGTGCAGCCACATCCTGAAAAACATGATGCTGCCTTTAGTGTGAATGCTATATAGTGAAGGAGAATTCACACTACAGGAAGACCATTGACATGTGCATAAGTCCACATTCGTTCAGTAGAAACTGATCAACATGGGCATTAATGTCATGGACTGGCCACCACCGGCTGCCGATATGAACCCAATGGAATATATGTGGAAGGCACAAAACCAACCGGTAATAGCTTATGCCTGTTGGAACTGCATTCTTGAAGCATGGGAGGAAGTTGCCTCTTTTGGCAATTATGTCCAATGCCTCACAGATTCTGTGTCATGACATGGTTGAGACCAGAAACAATGGAGGATTCTGGATAAAATATCAGAGCACTGAAAGCATTTTATTATTTTTACTTGTCCTTCTGCTCAATTTTCTGACAGCAAGAGCCAGTGGAAGATCACTTGGTGATGGAAAAATATTGAACATGAGATAAGAAAATATGAATCAAACAATGGAAAGTCCAGGACGGAATGTACCAATATTAGAGAAGGAAAGTTGCAACTCACCATGTAGTGGAGATGCTGAGTCGTGATAGGCACAACAAAAAGATTTTTTTTTTTGTGCCTATCGCAACTCAACATCTCCGCTATATGGTGAGTAGCAACTTTCCTTCTCTAATAAGAAAATATCAGTTAGTTTTCCAATATGTTACCCTTTCAGCTGAAATAAATTTCTTTAAATTTCATGTTTTTAATATTACATTACCTTTATTTGCTCCCTGCCCACATATGTAAAAAGGGATAAATCAAGGGGAGCTTTTTTTAAGGCTATTTTCCATTATTTCAAATTCATCTCTCTCTTCCCCATTATTGACATCTCTGGATCCTCCAAAAAATATGTAAAACATCTCTATATTCATTCACCTTAATTGCCCCTCCAAACTCTCTCTCTCTCTCTCTCTCTCTCTCTCTCTCTCTCTCTCTCTCTCCCCCCCCTCACACACACACACAAACACGCACACACACACATATATACACACACTGGTTTCACTTTCCTTTTACTCCACCCTCCCAAAAATAATAAACAGATCATGCAGTTTTCGTTGAAATATTATCTTTTCTTTCAATGTCTCCTTCTATTTCACCCCTTTCTTACTTTTCTCCTCTATCATTTCTCCCAAAACCTGTGAAACAGTTTCCTTTTAAATCTCCCATTTTGTTACCCATCTTTTGAATTGAAAACATCCTTGCCTTATCACTTTTTTTCTCTCTACCAAATGAAAAAAGGAATTATTTCATACTTTTACATATAGTCTACTTTTCTTGCCTTTTACCCAGCCCCCATTTGACGCTTCCTGCCTGTCTCCCATCCTACCACATCTCTCTCTCTCTCTCTCTCTCTCTCTCTCTCTCTCTCTCTCTCTCTCCCCCTCTTTTTTCCTAACACACACAGTTATGCACTGACAAATGTGCACGTCCCCCTGACACACATACGCACAGGGTGAGGGGAGGGGAAGGGAAGGGTGGCAGGGAGGGAGAGGGAGTGGGAGGGGAAGTGAGGGGAGGGCAGGAGAGGAGAGAGCAGGGGAGGAGAGGAGAGGAGAGGAGAGGAGAGGAGAGGAGAGGGGAGGAGAGGGGAGGGGAAGAGAGGGGGGAGGAGAGGGGAGGGGAAGAGAGGGGGGAGGAGAGGGGAGGGGAAGAGAGGGGGAAGGGTAGGGGAGGTGGAGTGACACAGGTAGGGAGAGAGGGAGGGAGGGAGGTAGAAGCACGACGGGGGGGGGGCGGGAGAGGGGGTCATGTCATAACATCCAGAGAGTTGCAGGGAGGGAGAGGGAGCAGAGGGGGAGGGGAGAGGGAGGGGGGAGTGGTAGGGGGATGGGGAGGGGAAGTGGTAGGGGGAGGGGTAGGGGAGGAGAGGGGGAGGAGAGGGAGGGGGAGGAGAGGGAAGGGGGAGGGAGGGATAGGAGGGAGGGGAGGGAGGGGATGGAGGGGAGGGGAAGGAGAGGATGGAGGTGAGGGAGGGGGAGGGAGAGGAGGGAGAAGAAGGAGGGGAGGGAGGGGAGGGAGAGGAGGGGGAGGGAGAGGAGGGGGAGGGAGAGGAGTTGTTGTTTGAATGCATGATACCTAAAAACTCCTTAATGTGCCAGATAAGTGACACATGTGGATGGTAAGTCAATTTGTCTACATACTGCACATGTCTGCACCATCCTGTGCAGCTGCAGCTAGGCTTACATTGGAGGAGAGACCACGTGGTCGAAAAAAAATTCTTTAAATGCCTTCGACATCACTATCTTGAGAGATAAATTAACACTGGATCAATATGCTATGTCTCACATAAGTCATAAACATCTCTGACCACACCTCAGTTACAGTGATCCAACAACAATCAACACCACAAGCATATCACAGTTAAGCAGAGGTCAATGGTTCGAGCTGAACCCAGAGCACAGTAATGACATCCAGTGGTGTAACACTTTCTTTATCTATGTTTCTTTGTTGCGTTTTTTACTAGCAGTTAGAGTTCTGCTATTGTTGTAGGGCCTCCCACATCATCTTCCACTGTTCTGCATCCCGTACTATTGCTACCATGACGGCCCATCAGAAGATTGCATTTCAGCTCGCCATCGTCATCGTCGTCGTCTTCTTCTTCTTCTTCTTCTTCTTCTTCTTCTTCACCTTCTCATTGTTCTATTTTTTGGCAGTAAGTCTGTTTTTAATCCATTTGCATATAATTGCAGGGGCATCAACATGATATGCAGTGTCCCAAAATTCACATTCATGGAAAACTGTGTATGGTGAAAACTTGAATAATATTGTAAACCTTGTGAAAAAATTAGAGACTTTTTCGCCATATAAAATTTTGTGGAACTGCATTCCACAGCATCAACATTGTACTGTATCATACACCAGCATGGCAATGGAAAGAGAATTAGTAGTTCAGCCCATGCGTTAGATGAGATTTGTCGGTACATAATCTAGCATCGTGTTGCAACATTTTGCTTAACTTGGCCAGCAGCTGGAACATATAGTGAATCATAAGTTTCACTGTTTTCATCCTTTTCCAAAGAGTATGTTTGGTTTCTGTTCAACAAACTATACCAAGCTAAAAACCAATTAATTGTACTTATGTCATTACTTGAAGTACAAATATCTGAGTTCAAATGTCTCTGAAAGCTTTTAATTGTGGGCATATTTTTTTTCCAGCAGTCCATAACAGACTTAATAGTTAACAGTAAATATTTTCTGAAAAACAAGTGATCCAGTAATGTTGTGTTACTAATGTGATAATACTATCTATTCACGAGAGCTATAATGGCTGTATGTAGATGCAGAAATACTCATTACATCCTTACTTCTTATCTTGGTTGATGTATTCTGTTTAGATTAGATTAGATTAGATTTACTTTCATTCCAATTGATCCGTAGTGAGGAGGTCCTCCAGGATGTGGAACATGTCAGAAAAACAACAATACATGACAAATATTTAAACTAAAACAAATAAGCTAATGTACCATTCCACAGGTCCCAAGTGGAATGATCGTCATTTTTTAATGAACACTAAGGGTCATTTTACAAATACTATTGCACTGAATTTAAAATAAAAAAGTTTTATATTTATTTATAAGGTAAGAAACATGTAATACAACTACTGTAATACTTATTTACAATGAACACATTACTGCACTGAAATGGTGCAGAAGTTAGATTATACTTACACACACACACACACACACACACACACACACAAATTTTCAGTGAACACATTACTGCACTGAAATTGTGCAGAAGTTATGTTGTACTTATATACAAATCAGTTGGTTTTCCTCAGAAATTCATCAATGGAGTAGAAGGAGTTGGCCACCAATAAATCCTTTAGGCTTCTCTTAAACTGAATTTCATTGGTTGTTAAGCTTTTTATGGCTGCTGGCAAGTTATTGAAAATGTGTGTTCCTGAATAATGCACACCTTTTTGTACAAGACTAAGTGACTTTAAATCCTTGTGAAGATTATTCTTATTTCTAGTATTGATTCCATGAATTGAGCTGTTGGTTTGAAAAAGTGATATATTTTTAATGACAAATTTCATTAAGGAATAAATATATTGGGAAGCTGTAGTTAGTATCCCTAGTTCCCTAAACAGGCTTCTGCAGGATGTTCTTGAGTTCACACCACATATAATTCTTACTGCACGTTTTTGTGCCCGGAAAACTTTAGCTTGGCTTGATGAATTACCCCAGAAAATAATCCCATATGACATTATGGAATGAAAGTAAGCATAGTATGCCAGCTTTTTCATTTTTATATCCCCTATGTCTGACAAAATTCGCATTGCAAACAGAGATTTGTTAAGACGCTTCAGCAGTTCTGTGGTGTGCTCCTCCCAGTTGAATTTATTATCAAGCTGTAATCCCAAGAATTTAACACCGTCCACTTCTTCTATCTTCTTGTCATCATATGTTAGACATATACTCTTGGGACACCCCTTACAAGTTCTGAACTGCATGTAGTGTGTTTTTTCAAAGTTTAGTGACAAAGAATTGGCTAGGAACCAGTGATTAATGTCTACAAATATTTTATTGGCTGATCTTTCTAAGACTACACTTGATTTGCTATTTATTGCAATGTTTGTATCATCAGCAAACAAAACAAACTTGGCGTCTGGTAATGTTACTGATGAAAGGTCATTGATATACACAAGAAAAAGTAAGGGCCCCAAAATGGAACCTTGTGGGACCCCACATGTAATTAGTTCCCAGTTGGATGATGCCTGATAGCTTGATACATGTCTCTTTCCTAATAACACCCTTTGTTTCCTGCCAGAGATATAAGATTTGAACCATTTTGCAGCATTTCCTGTTACACTATAATATTCTAGTTTACTTAAAAGGATATTGTGATTTACACAGTCAAATGCCTTTGACAGATCACAAAATATACCAGTTGCCTGCAATTTTTTGTCTAATGAATTAAGTACATTTTCACTGTAAGTGTAGATAGCCTTCTCAATATCAGAACCTTTTAGAAATCCAAACTGTGACTTTGACAGTATGTTATTTGAGATAAGATGGTTATAAAGACGACTGTACATTACTTTTTCGAAAATTTTTGAGAATGCTGGCAACAGTGAAATTGGACGGAAATTTGATGCTATTTCTTTATCTCCCTTCTTAAACAGTGGCTTAACTTCAGCATATTTCAGCCATTCGGGAAATATTCCACTGATAAACGACTGGTTACACAGATAGCTTAATATGTTACTTAGCTCAGAATCACATTCTTTAATTAACTTTGTTGATATTTCATCATACCCACTAGATGTTTTTGATTTTAAAGATTTTATGATGGACATTATTTCTGTTGGGGTAGTGAGGGTCAAATTCATATTATGGAAGTTACTTGAAATGCCTGGTCTAAGGTAATCCATAGCAACATCTACCGAACCTGACAACCCCATCTTTTCAGTAACAGTTATAAAATGTTTGTTAAAAAGTTCTGCAACACTATACACATCTGTCACCAATGCATCATTTACTCTTAATGCTATTTGTTCCTCTTCATGTCTGGTTCTACCGGTCTCCTCCTTCACTATATCCCATATTGTCTTTATTTTGTTATCTGATATGACTATCTTTTCCTTGTAATATATTTGCTTTGACATCCGTATTACAGTCTTTAATATTTTGCAGTATTTCTTATAATGTGCTATAGCATCAACATTGGAAATGTTTCGGATTGACAGATACAGTTTTCTTTTTGTTTTACAAGATACCCCTATTCCTCGAGTAATCCATGGCTTCTTTGTAGACTTTGCTCTAACCTTGGTAAGTTTTGGGGGAAAGCAGTGTTCAAATAAGGTAAGCACTTTATTAGCAAAAATGTTATATTTTTCATTCATGCCATGAGCACTGTAAACATCAGTCCAGTGAATGTCTCTGAGGAGTGTCCTAAAATAATCAATTTTTGGCTTACTGATTACCCTCTTGAGCTCAGATTTAACAGATTTTATATCCTGTTCAGTATTAACATTTAACAGAAGGAACTGCATGTCATGGTCTGAGAGGCCATTAACTATTGGTTTTGTAATATAATTTTGTTCATTTGACTTTTCTATAAAGATATTATCAATGGCTGTTTGTGAGCAAGTGGTTATCCTAGTGGGGAACTTTACTGTGGGAATTAAGTTGAATGATAGTGTTACTAACTCAAATAGGTTCTTATTGGGAGAGTCTTTAAGGAAATCTACATTGAAATCACCAGCAACCACTATTTCTTTGTTTTTGGTTGTTAAATGGGCCAGTACAGCTTCAAGGTGGTTTACAAACAGATTAAAGTTACCTGCAGGTGCTCGATATACACTTAATATTATGAAAGATTTTTTGTGAAAATCTAATTCTGTTGCACATGCTTCCATATGCTGTTCTAGGCAAAATTTATGAATGTCTATGTTCTTAAATTTATGACAGTTCCTGATGAATGTGGCAACTCCTCCTTTCTCCATTTCTGATCTACAATAGTGAGATGCTAACCTAAACCCTGTAACACTTAAAAGTTCTATACCAGTGGTCACATGATGTTAATTTATTGGGAAATTGTAAGCACTGCTTTAAACAGTTAGAAATAATACCTATTAGATGAAGCTGGGCTTATTTGCAATATCTCTTACACTGAACTATAATGTTTTCATGTTCTGTTGTATCTTTTAAGAATCTCTCTGCCATAGAGAAACCATATCATTTACAACTTCACGTACTTGAAGAATACGATGTGAATTACAGTGAAGCTTATATGCAGTACAGGCAGCTACTTTATTTTGCCCATACTTGATTTCGTAATTTGGATAAACATTGTCCAAAATATTGCCGTCTTTTTCTTTATAATGTATTTGCGCAAATGATAAAAAAAGGGAAAAAAATGGAAACATATATCAGTATCTTTGAACTTCGCATCTTCAGGTTACCATCCCACTCTTCCACCATGAGGAAGAGATATGAGGAGAGTCTCTTCGAACGCCACTCCATAAGTAATTTAGTGGCTTTAGTCATAATTCCAAAATGTGCGAAGTTATAATTTCAAGTTGTAAAAGACTAATATAAATGGATTTAGAAAATAATAAACTTGTTGGTAATACTGATCTTCCATTCTTCGTTATCCTGAATGGTAGATAGTGAGCCCTTATAAGCACATTCTTTGATGTTTCACAGCCTCTGTATGACATCTAGGTACTGTCACTGCGGTTCAAACATTCAGTAAGGTCCATAATTTAAATCGTAAACCAAGCAATCCTTAGCACATGCGGCATAGATGAATACAGAGTAAGCATCAGATATCTCGCATTTACTAAATCAATGATCTGCTTCATCTCCCTGACATCAAGCCCTAGCCAATTTTTATGCTGCTATTGCCAAATGGTCTGATTTTTCTGCCATTTTTTCTACAATGCTCCAACTTTTTTGCTTCTGAGTATAGATATATGTGAAATAATGATGGGAATAATGTGTGGCAGAGGACTGCATAGGTTAGGAGATAAAATGCGGTGCTTTGATAATTACAAAATGTTAAACTTAAATGTGTCTGTTGGTTAGGTAGTTGTATAACATGCTTTAAAGTTGAAACACCTGCAAACACTCTCACAGCGTGCCACTACAGAACACCCATGCCAGTGAAGGTGGGGCATACAAGCATATAAGGAAGGTGAGAAGGGAAATGAGGACACAAAATAAAAGAAAATGAAAGCAAATGTAGAACACAGGCAGCAAAAAAAGGCAGATGATACAATGTAACAGGATGGAAGGGAGGTATGTGGTACACACTGATGAGCCAAAACATTATGACTACTTGCTTAATACCTTGTTTGTCCATCTATGGAACAAAATACACCTGATTCCGCATATGAGGGATCCGACCATTTGCTGATAGGTTTGTGGAGGTACATGGCATTAGATGACTATGCACAGGTCATGTAATTCATGTGAATAATGGGTCACTGATTTGCATACATGGTGATGGTGCTAGATAGTGACCCAGATGGGTTCCGTAGGATTTTCATCAGACAAATTTGGCTGCCAAGACATCACCGTGAGTTGTCTATAATGCTCCTCAAACCACTGTAGCACGGTTCTGGGTCCAAGACATGGACAATTATGCTACTGAAAGATGACATCGACATCAGCATCAGGGATGACATCAAGTATGAAGGGATGCAGGTGGTTCGCAGCTGTAAGCATGTCTTTGATTACTACTGCAGGTCCCATGCAAGCACAGGAGAATGTCTCCCATAGCACTGTACTGCTCCCACCAGCCTGTGTCTGTTACATGCTGCACATTCCGAGCTGCCATTCACTGTGATGGCAGCATTTGTGGAGACAACCATCGACCTAGTGTAGCAGAAATGTGTATCACCCGAAGAGCCGACATGTTTCCATTGATCAACGATCAGATCCTGTTGTTTGGCATAGGTACCACAGGTCACCATCTATCCTACTTTACAGAGCAGACAAGCCTTCAAAACCGCACATTCTCTGTAGATTTGTGGAAGTCCAACCATTTACCTTCTAGTAGTGGTTTCACTGTCCTCCTATCTCTTTCTGTACATGCTCACAAAAGCAGCACATGAACTTTCAACCTGCTTGCTGTTTTCACAATACTCATGCACGGGCTCTGCACAATAATAATCTGCCTTTTGTCAAAGTTGCTTATATCAACGGATTTCCCCATTTGCGCCCATATCTCCACTCTGCTTAAACACTTTTGTTACCACACCACATGCCCGCAGTGCCACCAGGCAACATCCAATGTCACAGTGGGCAGTGGTCATATTGTTTTGGCTGATCAGTGTGAAAGGCAAGCTATTTTAATTCATAATCAGATGCTGAGAAAATGGCCACCACAAGAAATGATGGAACATTCTCAAAATAAGAATTAATAGAAAAAAGCTATATGGATAGGAACGTCTGTAGTTCTTGAAAATTAGAACAGTAAATGAAATCCTTTTATTGTAATTTTTCAGCCTCAGATCACAGAAATAGTATCATGGCTAGTTATTCCAACAGAGTTATGCGAAGTCGTTGGTGTACAAAAGCTCAGTGGAAGTTGAAGGCAGTATCAAATCAGTGCACACTCCTTTGCAGAAAGAAAATTTATTCTAATTTGAATTATGCAAAGGAGTGCGGACTGATCTGATACTTCCAGGCAGATTTAAAGTGTGAGTTGTACCAGGACTGTTGGAGATAAAAGTGTGTCTAATGTTCTGGGTCATAGTGAGGACAACGTTCATTGGTATTTACGCTTCTTGATCTGTAAAAAACTGAGAAATTTCTCCTAGGTAAACTAGAATTATTCTTACTGTAGCAGACAACTAAAGCACCCTTTATTGTTAAACTTAAATTATTGAAGACTGTTCATGTATTCTAAAAGCTCCCTTTACTGTTGTAATAACACGAAAGTCTGGGAGATAGCCCAGATCCCAGAGGTGGTGAGAAACAGGTCATTGGTGGCAATATTTATAAGATTTGATATAATTACTGATAACATGAGGTATTAGTTACTAGAATAAAGGGAACAAAAGAGTGTTGTATGTTCTATCTATCTATCTATATCCGAATCCCGTGCCAGCTACTGCCGGGTCTGGGTGCTGATGAGTCCTCTCCATTTGGCTCGGTCCTCCCACCACTTTTCTTCCTCCACTTGCTGCCAGATCACACCTCTCCTTTCTACAGATATTCTCACTCCCATTTTACACCGTGTTCTTGGGTGCCCTCTAGGTCTTTTCCCATCCATCTTTAGTTCTTCCATAATTTTGGGGAGCCTCTGCCCATGCATCCTCTTAACATGCCCATACCATCTTGTATGTTATAATAGTGAAAATATAAACTTTATCCTTTTCACTGTATTTCAAGAATGATGGGCCCTCCTCCTCCTCCTCCTCTGCACTCTCTCTATTCATCTCCTGCTCCCCCCCTCTCTGTATTTATTCTAATAGCTAGCCAGCCTATCATTAATTCTGTTGGCATCCAGCCTTTCACCTGGCAACAAATCTCTAAATCCTTAGAGAAAATTTCTTTGCATTGCAAAAAGTTTGACATTTCAGAATAACACAGTGAGGCAGCCTTCCTCCCTCTGCAGTAACATCATGGTAATTCTTTGTTTTTCATTCTCATTTGTTCTTAATGAGACACTTTTCACCCATTTCTAGTCCATTTTGATATTGCTTGGCCATATCCCACAGGTTGTCTCACTAACACTGCCAGTCTTGTGTACTGGGATAAGAATGCTGCTGCAGCATTTGGATTATATACCTTTAAAAGTGAACATGTTTCTCAGTAAAATCTTTTGGCAGCTTCTATGATGGTGAAGTACTTCAACAAAATGAGACACCACATCAACAAATAAATCTGAGGCATACAACCAATACAAGGAAGTAAGTTTGTGTTGCATTGTGTTTAAGATCTTTATAATTTTAAAGGCCTTGACCTAAATTATTTGTTAAGAAAAATGTATACTTTCTTTCCTATCTTGTAGAAAGGAAGAACAATAGCTTCAAGTTCAGGATATTTACTGGCTTTTGACTCTCTGTGGAATTTTCTTTATGAATTTGTAGTTTTCAACTCTTTCTCCAATAAAATCAAATGTCGCATGTCACATTCAACCAAGTGATATTGTTTGCAAGCATGTTATCAAACGGGGAGAAATCCAGTTCCCTTGCTGGCCAAGATAGGGTTTGGCAAGCATGAAGACAAACAGTCGAAACACTCGCTGTGTGTGGTAGGGCATTGTCTTACTGAAATGTAACCCCAGGATGGCTAGCCATGAAGGGCAACAGAACAACGCAAAGGATATCGTTAACATACCACTGTGCTGTAAGGTAGAAAAATAGGCCGCCTATGAAAGCAAATAGCACCCCATATCATCACTCTTGGTTATCAGATCATATGGTGGGTGACAGTCTGGTGGTACCTCATCGCTGTCTGAGACATCTCCAGATACCTCTTCACTGTTCATTAGGGCTCAATTTGAAGTGGGACTAATCAGTGAAGACAATTCTACTCCAGTCAATGAGTTCCCAGGCCGAAGACACATCTAGAAACACTCCAGACAGTAATGGGATACCAACCTGTTTGTTGCCCACCATACAGCATGACAGAAAGGAGTGATGGTCTGGGGCACCATTTTATTTCATAGCAGGAGTCCTTTGATTGTCATCCATGGCACACTTACAGCACAGTGGTATGCAGATGATATTCTGTGCCTTGTTTTGTTGACCTTCACAGCAAGCCATCCTGGGCTTGCATTCTAGTAAAAAAATGCCCACCCGCACACGGCAAGAGTTTCTACTGTTTGTCTTCATTCTTGCCAAACCCTATCTTGGCCAGAAAGTTTGCTAGATCCCTCCCAAATTTAAAAAGTTTGGAGCATTTAGAGCCCTCCCACCAACTTGGAATTTGACGATCTAATGTGCCAACTGGACAGAATTTGGCACAATATCCTTCAGGAGGACATCCAACAATTCTATCAACCATTGCCAAACTGCTTGCACAAGGACCAGAGGTGGTGGACCAATGCATTATTGACTTGCTCAGTTTGTGGAGCACTTCCTCTTGAATAAAATATCCAATTATCTGAAATTGTAATCATTCATTTGTACATACATGTACATCATGTCTACCAATTTCCATTCAAGTCTGATAATTCCTTTATGATGTGTTTCTCTCTCTCTCTCTCTCTCTCTCTCTCTCTCTCTCTCTCCCCCCCCCCCCCCTCCCCCCCCCCTTACAGTGTATACCAGTATTTGTATGGATACACAGATAAGCCAACCCTAATTCTGAATGTCCAGATTTGGGAGAAAAAATGCAGCTTGTATTTGAGACCAATATGGAAAATAAGAAGCTGGTTTGTTTCCCTCATGGTGTATTTTCGACAGTCTGCTTAACTCATCTGCTCGATTCTGTTCTCACCCACTATTTCAGACTTTTAACATGCCTTCCTTAAACTCTCAGCACCATTGAAATCATGGCTGAGTTAATGACTATTGCCATCACAACCACCACCACCACCACCACCACCACCACGAGATCTTTGTTATGTTAGTAGATCCTCTGCATCTCTATTTTTTGGCAGTCTATCACTCCCTTTTGAATGTCGCTGTTCGTGCTGATTTCTGTAACATCATCCAGGATCAGAAATCTCTTCCTCACTTGCCTCCTCTTCTCTCCTACATATCTTTTCCATAATCCCCTCCCTTTTTTCTGAATATACAATGATGAGGTAAACCATTACGACCACTGCCCACCAAAGGTTGAACACTGCCTGGTGGTGGTGTGGGCAGATGATGCAGAAAGGAAAACATGTAAGTGGAGCAGAGACAAATGAGGATGTTGTGGGCACATGATGTGCCAAGGACAGCATGCAAGTGGGACAGAGACAAATGGGGAATCATTCTAGCTATGATATGGGATGTAAATTGGGTAAAACACTGATACAAGCAACTTTGACAAAGGGCAGATCACTGTGGCCTGGCACCTGGGAATGAACCACTTGGAAGTTACAAAGTTCATTGGCTGCTCGCAAGCTGCAGTATACAGCATCTATGAAGAGTGGCTGAAGGATGGTTAAACTATGAACAGGTGACAAGGTGTTGGACATCCATGCCTCATCACAGAACATGAATATCTGATGACAGAATAAAATGCTGGTGTAGACAGAAGTGTTTTGAAGCACACTGTTGAACATTGTTGAACAGGGGGCTTCACAGCAGATGACCCCTATGTGTACCCAAGCTGACCCAACAACATGCACTATGTGATCAAAAGTATTCGGACAGCCCCAAAAACAAACTTTTTTCATATTAGGTGCTTCGTGCTGCCACCTACTGCCAGCTACTCCATATCAGAGACCTCAGTAGTCGTTAGACATTGTGAGAGAGCAGAATGGGGTGCTCAGTGGAACTCACGGACTTCGAACGTGGGCAGGTGATTGAGTGTTACTTGTGTCATACATCTGTATGCAAGATTTCCACACTCCTAAACATCCCTGGGTCCACTTTTTCTGATGTGATAGTGAAGTGAAAACGTGAAGGGACATCTACAGCACAAAAGCATAAGGCCGACCATGTCTGTTGACTGACAGAGACCACCCACAGTTGAAGAGGGTTGTAATGTGTAATAGGCAGACATCTATCCAGACCCTCACACAGGAATTCCAAACTGCATCAGGATCTACTGCAAGTACTAGGCAGGAGGTGAGAAAATGTGGATTTCATGCTTGAGCGGCTGCTCATAAGCCATACATCATGCTGGTAAATGCCAAACGACGCCTTGCTTGGTGTAAGGAGCATAAACATTTGACGACTGAACAGTGGAAAAATGTTGTGTGGAGTGACAAATCACAGTACACAATGTGGCGATCCAATGGCAGGATGTGGGTTTTATGGTGAATGTCCAGTGAACAGCATCTGCCAGCATGTGTAATGCAAACAGTAAAATTTGGAGGCAGTGGTGTTATGGTGTTTTAGTGTTTTTCATGAAGGGGGCTTGCACCCCTTGTTGTTTTGTGTGGTACTATCACAGCACAGGCCTACATTGATGTTTTAAGCACCTTCTTGCTTCCCACTGTCAAAGAACAATTCAGGGATGGTGATTTCAACACGATTGAGCATCTGTTCATAATGCACAGCCTGTTGCGGAGTGGTTACATGACAAAAACATCACTGTAATGGACTGACCTGCACAGAGTCCTCACCTGAATCCTATAGAACACCTTTGGGATGTTTCGGAACACCGACTTTGCGCCAGGCCTCACCGAGCGACATCGATACCTCTCCTCAGTGCAGCACTCTGAGAAGAATGGGCTGTCATTCCCCAAGAAACCTTCCAGCACCTGATTGAACATATGCCTGCAAGAGTGGAAGCTGTCATCAAGGCTGTGGTTGGGCCAACACCACACTGAATTCCAGCATTACCGGTGGAGGGCACCACACACTTGTATGTCATTTTCAGCCAGGTGTCAAGATACTTTTGATCACATAGTGTAATCTATTACAATTGCAGTAGAATGTGGATCAATAGGAACACATTGCATAGTCGGATGAATCATGTTTCTTGTTACTCCAGGTCAATGGTTGTATCCAGACTCACGATCATTTGGGCAAAAGGTTGCTTGAAACGCGCATTTCATCACAGACACAGATCAGTGGGGATGTTGTGGATTAAATGAGCATTAGTGTGGAACACCTGCATTTCTTCATTTTTGATGTAGCCCTGACAGCATGGTATCTTCCAGTGGGATAACTGCCATGTCGAAAGAATTGTGCTCCACTGGCTGGAAGGAGCATGATAGTGAACACTCATGCTTGACCACAAAGTTCACCTGATCTGAACCTGATGGAATACATCTGGGATGATATCCAGAACTGCCTCGACACCCACAAGCCACTGGCTCATACTTTATGAGAACTGTGTGACCTGTGTAGCCAGGTAGTAGTACATACCACTGGAGTCATGCTAAAGGCTTACCACGTTTTGCCACACAGAACTGTTGTTGAATTGCACTCCAAATGTGGACCAACACACTGTTAAGCAGATGGTCATAATGTTTTTGTTCATGAGCAAATCTCCCCCATCCAGTTTTTATTACATTCAATAATCATCTCTACTCTTCTGGAACCACCTCAAATTTCACCTCATCAATCCAACTTATTTTTCTCTTCCTTCGCCACATAGACATCTCAAAAGTCTCCAGCCTTGCTCTATCTTTCTTCCTCACTGTCTACACTTCAACACTATTCTGGAGACCAGCCCATTCAAATCACATTATTGATCTTTTCCTCAAATCTTTGTCCATATTGCTGCAGTAAATTCCCCTTTTCTTCCAAACAGAGCCTTTTGCTATTGCTATTTTGGTTTTAAATTCTGTTCCACACTTTCAGTTACTTTCTTTCTATATCCAAAGATCACAGCCATACTTTATCCTCCTCTCTTAAACAAACTCCCAATAATTTCAGATTTCCATCACTTATTTTCTTCTGTTTCCTGTGATGTGTTTATTTACTCCAGAAAATCTAGCCATTTGGAAAATTTTCTTCAATATTCTCACAATTATTTCTCCTTTACTTTACAGTGTAATCTTGAAATTGCAATCTCAATTAAGTGTTTTTTATATAGATTCTTTCCTGAGATGATCTGAATGGTGTTGAACTCAATAATTCCAGTCTTTAATTTCTTTTGTTTCCCATCTGACTAATATTTCTTATTAAACACTGTCCTACTCTTATCAATTCAAACACCAACTTTAAACAAAGCTGCTTGTACCTTATAGTGGCACTATCATCAGTGGTGACTTGTCAATGAGGCCATGCCTAATTGTAGCTTTTTTTTTTTTTTTTTAGGGCGCACAACTTCAAGGGTCATTAGCGCCCTGACTACTCTAAGAATGCACCGCGAGGCACAAGTTGACCACAACAACTAAAAGGAAAAACACGATAAAAGACAGACTGACAGGCATAGGATTAAAAAACAGCATCATCAAATGTCCTTAGCGAGGTTTGTCAAATTGATAAAACGAAGAACACGAGCAGCTGCTCGTGGGTCATCCGCTAAAATGGCATCGAAAGTATTTGGCAGGTTAAGATCAAGGCGCAGTGTGTTAAGATCTGAACAGGACATTAAAATGTGTCTAACCGTCAGCAAGTGCCCACATGGGCAGAACGGCGCCGGCGCAGCCGTCAGCAGATGGCGATGGCTGAACCGGCAGTGTCCAATTCTTAACCGGGCTAAAACAACCTCCTCCCGCCAAGAAGGGCGTGAGGAGGACGTCCAAGCCACGGGAAGAGGTTTTAAGGCCCGAAGCTTGTTGTCGGTAAGTGCAGCCCAATCGGCATGCCACAGAGATAAGATGCGCCGACAAATCACCCTGCTAAAATCGGACGAAGGGACGCAACAAGAAGCTGTCCGAGGCTGGAGGACCGCAGCCTTGGCCGCGGCATCTGCAGCTTCGTTCCCAGGGATACCGACATGGCCAGGAACCCACATAAAGCTAACTGGAGGACTGACGTCCACCAGCTGCTGAAGAGAGCGTTGGATCCGGTGTACGAAAGGGTGAACCAGATACGGATCACTGAGGCTCTGGATGGCGCTCAGGGAATCTGAGCAGATGACATAAGCAGAATGTCGGTGGCGGCAGATGTAAAGAACAGCCTGGTAGAGGGCAAAGAGCTCAGCTGTGAAGACAGAACAATGGCCATGGAGCCGGTATTTGAAACTTTGTGCCTCGACAATAAAGGAACACCCGACCCCGTCATTGGTCTTAGAGCCATCTGTATAAATGAAAGTCATGTCGATGAACTTCAAACGAAGTTCCAAAAAACGGGAGTGGTAGACCGAACCGGGGGTGACCTCTTTTGGGAGCGAGCTGAGGTCAAGTTGAACGCGGACCTGAGCCTGGAGCCAAGGTGGCGTGCGGCTCTCGCCCACTCGAAAGGTTGCAGGGAGTGAAAAATTAAGGTGTTGAAGGAGGCGACGAAAGCGAACTCCAGGGGGTAGCAGGGCAGAGACATACAACCCATATTGACGGTCAAGAGAGTCGTCAAAAAAGGAACGATAAGACGGATGGTCGGGCATTGACAGTAGCCGACAGGCATACCGACAAAGCAGTATATCGCGCCGGTAGGTGAGTGGCAATTCGCCAGCGTCAGCATGAAGACTCTCTACGGGACTGGTATAAAATGCTCCGATCGCAAGTCGTAAACCCCGATGTTGTATGGAGTTGAGGCGGCGTAAGATGGATGGCCGTGCAGAGGAGTATACGAAGCTCCCATAATCCAGCTTGGAGCGGACAATCGACCGATATAGACGAAGTAGGACGGTTCGATCCGCTCCCCACGACAGACCACTGAGAACACGGAGGACATTTAAAGAACGGGTACAACGGGCGGCCAAATAGGACACATGTGGAGACCAGCTAAGTTTCCTGTCAAATGTAAGGCCTAAAAATTTGGTTGTCTCCACGATTGGGAGAGCAACGGGACCGAGTCATAAGGACGGTGGGAGAAACTCTTTGTAGCGCCAGAAGTTAATACAGACCGTCTTCTCGGCAGAAAAACGGAAGCCATTGGCGACACTCCAGGAGTAAAGACGGTCAAGAGAACGCTGAAGACAGCGCTCCAGGACACGTGTACACTGCGCGCTGCAATAGATGGTAAAATCGTCCACGAAAAGGGAGCCTGATACATCAGCTGGGAGGCAATCCATTATTGGATTGATCGCGATGGCGAAGAGAGCGACGCTCAAAACTGAGCCCTGTGGCACCCCATTCTCCTGGCGAAAGGTGTCGGACAGGACAGAACCCACACGTACCCTGAACTGTCGATCCATTAAAAAGGAACGAATAAAAAGAGGGAGGCGACCGCGAAGGCCCCATGTATGCATGGTGCGGAGAATGCCCGCCTTCCAACAGGTGTCGTAAGCCTTCTCCAAATCAAAGAACACAGCCGCGGTCGGGCGCTTCCGCAAGAAGTTATTCATAATGAAGGTCGACAAGGTAACCAGATGGTCAACAGCAGAGCGGCGCCTACGAAATCCACATTGTACATTGGTAAGTAGGCGTCGAGACTCGAGCAGCCAAACCAATCGAGAGTTAACCATTCGCTCCATCACTTTACAGACATAGCTGGTAAGCGAGATAGGTCAATAACTGGAAGGCAAGTGCTTGTCCTTCCCCGGCTTAGGAATCGGGACAACAATAGACTCGCGCCAGCATGCGGGAACATGTCCCTCAATCCAGATGCGATTGTATGTACGAAGAAGAAAACCTTTACCTGCAGGAGAAAGGTTCTTCAGCATCTGAATATGAATAGAATCTGGCCCTGGAGCAGAGGACCGTGATCGGCCAAGTGCGTTTTCGAGTTCCTGCATGGTGAATGGGGCATTATAACTTTCACAATTCGAGGAGCGGAAGTTAGGTGGCCTAGCCTCCTCTGCCTGTTTGCGGGGGAGGAAGGCAGGGTGGTAATGAGCGGAGCTCGAAACCTCTGCGAAAAAGCGGCCGAAGGCATTGGAGACAGCCTCAGGGGCCACAAGGACGTCATTCGCGACCTTCAAGCCAGAAACTGGTGAGTGGACCTTAGTGCCAGATAGCCGGCGCAGGCTACCCCAGACAACAGAAGAAGGAGTAAAACTGTTGAAGGTGCTTGTGAAAGCAGCCCAGCTGGCTTTCTTGCTTTCTTTGATAATACGACGACACTGAGCACGTAATCGTTTATAATTGATACAATTCGCCACTGTAGGGTGGCGTTTAAATGTGCGTAAAGCACGTCGACGAGCACGTAAAGCGTCTCTACATGCTGCGGTCCACCAGGGGACCGGTACGCGACGTGGAGAAGAAGGAGGGTGAGGGATGGAATATTCAGCAGCAGCGAGAATGACTTCCGTGAGGTGTGCGACCTGATGATCGCAGCTTGTAAAGGTTTGATCCTGAAAGGTCGCCCTGGAAGAGAAGAGCCCCCAGTCTGCCTTGGAGATGGTCCAATTAGAGAAGCACGGAGAGGGGGTATGCTGCAGGAGATGGATAACACACGGGAAGTGGTCGCTCGAATATGTATCAGAAAGTGCATACCACTCAAACCGGCGTGCAAGTTGGGGAGTAGATATAGAGAGGTCTAAATGGGAATAGGTGTGAGATGTGTCCGAAAGAAAAGTAGGGGCGCCAGTATTGAGGCAGACAAGATTGAGCTGGTTGAAAAGGTCTGCTAACAAGGAGCCCCTCGGGCAGGATGCTGGAGAGCCCCAAAGGGGATGGTGGGCATTGAAGTCTCCAGTTAACAAAAATGGTGCAGGTAGCTGAGCAATAAGTTGCATCACGTCTGCCCTGGTAACGGCAGATGACGATGGAGTGTAAACGGTACAAAAGGAAAACGTAAAAGTGGGGAGAGTAATGCGGACGGCAACTGCCTGCAGGCCGGTGTGCAACGTGATGGGATCGTAGTAAATATCATCCCGGACCAGCAACATAACCCCTCCATGAGCTGGGATACCTACCACAGGGGGTAGGTCAAAACGCACAGAGGTGTAGTGTGCCAAGGCAATTTGATCGCATGGGCGTAGCTTCGTTTCCTGGAGGGCTACGACGAGCGGACGGTGCAAGCGGAGCAGCAACTTCAAGTCCTCTCGGTTGGAGCGAATGCTGCGAATATTCCAGTGAATAAGTGCCATCGTAAGAAAAGGAAGATGAGAGAAGTGGTCACCTCGAAGGCCGCTTAGGGCCTGGCTTCGAGCGAGCACTGCCGCCGCTATCAGTAGGCGGACAGTCATCGTCCATTGGGTCTATAGGGTCATCGGCCATCTCGGGAGGATGGCCGGGAGGGGGAGCTTCCTCCGCCAGTGAACGGCCAGATGTACGGCTACCAGCGGTGCGGCCAGGCGAAACTGATGACGGCCTGGGGCGGCAACCGCTGGGTGGCGCAGGAGAAGAAATGCGCCGTGGCGGAGAAGGAGAACTGTGCTTCCTATGCGCCTTTTTGGAAGGACGTGTAGTGGAAGTACCGGTCGAAGGCTGGGAGGTCGAGGTACAGAGGAAGTCTGCACGGGATGGTTCCTTCTTGAAGGCCCGTGCATCTGACTCCGATGTCTTCGTCTTAGCAGAAGCTGAGGAAGGTGCTCGTGTCTGTGGGGTGATGGGAGGAAGAGGAGACGTCGACCGCGCGATCTTAGCACTGGCCGAACGGACGACCGTGGTGCTGAAGGTCAGATCGCATGTCTGGGTTGCTACCTCCCGGGTAGTCCGAGGAGAAGCGAGGACAGTACTGTATTTCCCCGCTGGGAGCAGCGTGGGCTTCCTACTAGCCAATAGCTTGCGAGCAGCCGAGGTGGACACTTTCTCTTTGACCGAATTTCTTGGATACAGCGTTCTTCCTTATAGACAGGACAGTCGCGGGAGGATGCGGCATGGTCACCCTGACAGTTCACACAACGAGGAGACGGAGGTGGACAGTCACCCTCATGGGCATCCCTGCCACAAGTGACACATTTAGCCGCATTGGAACAAGACTGTCGAGTGTGATTGAAACGCTGACACTGGTAGCAGCGCGTAGGTGTCGGGACATAGGGGCGAACAGAAATAACCTCGTAGCCCGCCTTGATGCGCGATGGCAGCTTAACACTATCGAAGGTCAAGAAACTTGTCCGGGTCGGTACAAGGTCATTGTTGACCTTTTTCATGACCCTATGGACAGCCGTCACGCCCTGCTCAGCGAGGAATGATTGAAGCTCCTCGTCAGTCAATCCGTCGAAGGAGCTAGTATAGACTACACCACGAGACGAATTCAAAGTTCGGTGGGCCTCCACCCGGACAGGGAACGTGTTCAGGAGGGTGGCCCGAAGCAGTTTTTGTGCCTGAAAGGCGCTCTCAGTTTCTAGTAATAAGGTGCCGTTACGCAACCTGGTACAAGATTTGACAGATCCGGCTATGGCATCTACGCCCTTCTGAATAACGAAAGGGTTGACAGAGGAAAAATCCTTTCCGTCCTCAGATCGAGAAACTACGAGGAACTGTGGGGCAGGCGGTAGTACTTTTGTCACTGTTGGCTGGTCACGTTTCCGTTTTTGGGTCGAAGTCGAAAGAGATGGAGTAGAATCCATTGCGGAGGAATCCCCCATGATTGCCAGCGTCTCCGATGGCGCGCTCCTTCCTTGTGGGGACCCTCTCAGAGGGCACTCCCGCCTTAGGTGAATGTTTACACCTCAGGTCACACCTCCCGAGAAACAGACGGAGGGACCAATCGGCATGGTCAGAAGGTATCAGCTCAGGCAATCACCCCTCCCCGGGCCTGGCCTTTACCAGGGGGTACGCGTGTGCCTTACATGTCTACCCAGGGCGGGGACTTACGCGTTACCCCGTCACCGGCTACGCGTGCGAACGCGTGGGTCGGCCTTCAGGCACGCACAGGGAGGAAGGAAGAAGAGGAAAAAGAAGAGAGAGAGGGAGAAAGAGGACAGACTGTCTCAAACGCCGAGGCGGAGACCAGAGAAGGCAAGGAGAAGAAGGCAATGAGAAAGCAAGGAGAAGAAGGCAGTGAGAAGGCAAGGAGAAGAAGGCAATGAGAAGGCAAGGAGAAAAAGGCAATGAGAAGGCAAGGAGAAAAAGGCAATGAGAAGGCAAGGAGAAAAAGGCAATGAGAAGGCAAGGAGAAAAAGGCGATGAGAAGGCAAGGAGAAAAAGGCAATGAGAAGGCAAGGAGAAGTCAAGGGAAAGAGTAAGGAAGACAGTGAGGTGGAGAAGAGCAAAGGAAGGAAGAAACGAGAAGTGAAAAACCAAAAAGACCACGATGATAGGTCGTGGAACCGTCCGTCTCCGGACGCAGGCGCTAACTACCCCCGTGAGGGGGATGGACTCCTTTTAGTCGCCTCTTACGACAGGCAGGAATACCGCGGGCCTATTCTAATCCCCGGACCCGCAGGGGGGCTAATTGTAGCTACAGGGTATAAAATATTTCCATTGTGTGTGAATTGTTGACCTAGCTTCTCAAGACAGTTTTTGAAACATGTGTTCTGAACTACTTCAAAAAATCTGTCTGTACCCCCTACACTGAATCCACAGACATCTGAGTCTGTACTAGGGAGGTTAAAGTGACCTCCAGCTAACATTGGTTGTCAAGTTACTTCTGCAGTAACGAACATAAACTTTCTTTGAATGAGTCCACAGCTATTAAGATGGAATCAGGTGACCAGTAAAAACATCTGATGATTACTTGAGTTCACCAATGCTGGTTACTTGTGTCTAGATAACTTTGCAACCACAGTTAGTGTCAACCTTGATGGATATAATGTTTTTGTCAATTGAAATGAACACTACCCTTCCTGTGGCACCTATCGTGTCCTTTTTTTTTTTTTACATTCTATGTCTCATTAAATATTTTGAATCTACTTTGGATCTGATCCAACAGACCAGCAACCTTCACCACATCTGCCAGTCACTTGTATGAACTGAGTTTGCTGAGTGAAAGGCATCATTAGTATCAACATACCAAATTCAGCCACAACTTGCAGATGACTGCACCATGCATCCTTGACAGCTATATGCAAGAGCACTTTCCTCATCTCAGACATACCAAGCATTTCTTTGCAGCCCTGGACAATATTTCCCTAAGGGGCTCCATAATACAACTAACATTGGACCTCCTGATGACTAGTATTGGTCTCCTGTTAGCTAGCAAACTCCTCCTCCCTTGTGCCTGTTTGGATTGTCTGATGGAGTGGCCACTTGTCCTCTTATAAGATGAATGGATGAGGCCAGGTGGCCAGTCCCCACATTCACTCTTTACCTCAAGTGAAACAAACTAATTACAACCTGCAACTCACCCCGAGGTGAGCACAGTCCCCAAGACTGCGTGCGCTGTAAGGTGCCTTGGCAGCAAAGCCCCAGGGTGAAACAAGCAACATCTGAGGTGTTCCATTCAATGCATCAGTTTTCCCAAAGAAGCTACAGTCTGAAGCATCAGCTTGCAGGTAGCTGGCTGTGGCCAACAGCTTCCTCAGTTGTTCATAAACAGCAGTCAGCTCCTCCTTGTGTCCACACACAGCATGTGTACTCATCCAACCCACTACTAAAATTCATGTGAAAACAGTTGTAAACAACAGAATTATTGATTTTGTCTTTTAGAAAAGGATCTGCACTATCAAGCTGGTTAGAAAAACAAATGAAATCTACTATAAAGATGATGCTGTCACTGACACCAATCCACTGCTTGCTGGCAGACAAGCATATGTGAGTACAAGTGAATATGTTACTATATTAAAAACTATGTGACTGTAGCACAGCAGACAGCTCTAAGCCGCATTACAGAAACTTCAATCTACAAAGAATACAAACAATAATTAAAATGAGCCCTGTTGTCTTGTGGAAAAGGATTTGCATAATCAAACTTGTTTCTGACACAAATGCAAGCTACTACAATGAAACTGTCACTGAAACCATTTCATTGCATGCTAACAAACAAGCAAATGCAATGAATCATTTAAGTTTTTAGCAATTATGTTATACAACCTGACTAGAAGAAGGGAACGGTTGGTAGGACATGTTCTGAGGCATCAAGGAATCAACAACTTAGTACTGGAGGTCAGCGTGGAGGATAAAAATCGTAGAGGGAGACCAAGAGATGAAAACACTAAGCAGATTCAGAAGGATGTAGGCTGCAGTAGGTACTGGGAGATGAAGAAGCTTGCCCAGGATAGAGTAGCATGGAGAGCTGCATCAAACCAGTCTCAGGACTGAAGACCACAACAACAACAACATGTTATACACTTCTCCACAGCATTTTTTACAGACCAAACTGAAGCCCTTGGTCAAGATGCAATGACTACATAATCCCTCAAAATCACTCTACAGCCACAGCAGCTTAATACTCCCTTCAATGTTGGAGATAAAAACTAGATAATGTATGTTTGTATGCACACTTTCATCCAAACCTAACTCTACGGCCCTCACCAATGGTGTGGTGGGTGGGTGAATTGTGATTTATTAGTCTCATAACATACAGTTACAAATCATGTGATTATGGTACAGGAGATACGTCAAAAATTACAAACTAGAATCTAATATTAATTTTTAAAACTATATTTAGTCTATGTAGCAGTATCTATATTTTCCAGCATAGGTAAATATCTTTCTTGATAATGGACAATTTTTTTTTTTCTCCCACAATATAATGCTAATTTGCGGTTGGATTCTGCTCAAATTATCAGTTCATCTTCCATGAACTCTTCTAATGAGTAATAACATTTGTGTATAAGAATTTTGTGTAACTTCTTTTTTAGTATCCCTAGTTCCATGTTTAGAATGTTTTTGCCTTTATGTTTGTTGTAGACTTTCATGCCCATATATTGTGGGGACTGAGCATATAATTTCAATCTATGGGCACGAAGCATACAATTATCTTTATTCCTTGTACTGTATGGATGATCAAATTGGTTTCTAATGAACAATTCCGGTTTGTTGTGTAAAAATATCATTTGCTCGTATATGTATAGGGAGGGGACAGTCAAGATTTTTAGTTTCTGTAATAATGGACAACATGATTCTCTTTGCTGTGCAGTGCACATATTTCTGATAGTTTTCTTCTGGAGCTTCAGTACATGAGATATATTATTGGTATGTTAATGGTATATTAATGGTAAGTCGTTGACATACAATAGAAAGAGAATTGGACCGAGGATTGAACCTTGCGGGACACCCTGTGTTATTTTTTTCTAGTCTGAATGGTAGTTTACACCATTTGAAGAGATGATTGTTCTTTGTTTTCTATTAGATAAGTAAGAAGTAAGCCATTGAAGTACTGCACCCTTAATCACATTTTTCTAGTTTGTGGATTAGCAAGGGATCATTTACGGAATCGAAAGCCTTTGTCAGGTTGCAGAAAATTCCGGCTACTTTACTTTTTTTGTCTAGAGCTGTGCTAATTTTTTCTATGAAATTATTTATGGGAGATACCAGCTGGTGTGTATAGAACACTGCAGCAATTTTCTGAGAATGTGTTGAATACCCATGAACAACCAAAATGCATTTGGCTACTGCAACCAACTGATGGATTGTAATCTGTTTCAAAATTCTTCTGAATGACATTAGACCAAAGGTGCCATCTACATTCACACAATGGACTGCTTGCTTGCTTGCTTGCAGACCCAGCTCACAATCTGTGTTGTTTTGGTGGTCTTGGTGGCTATCATGTTTTGTAGTCTAAGTGCACTAGATTCTCATTGTAAATGATCTCTGATTCTGTAATAGCCTCCCTCTCCATTGGTTCTTCTGGTCTCAAAAAATTTTAAACAGAACCTTCAATCATGCACTTCTGGATGCCCAGCACATTAATTTCTGGACACGGTATTGTAGTTTGTGTCTCTCACTCATTACTCATGACAGCTGTTGAAGTATGCTAGTACCAAATATCTACATAAAGACCAAAACTTGGAACCACAGAATTTTTGGCTCCACTGTTCACTGGAAATTTATTATCTAGTGTCAACTTCTGTTGCTGTATAATATTCTCACTTTCTTGGAAGCTGCAAATCTCTTCTGTATGCTGAAGCCTTTAGCTTCTAACTGACAGTGTTCAGTCATCTCTGTACATTTCATAATCAATGCCATGTCATTGGAACCATGATCTCTTTTCTTATAATAAATAAACAGATAACACTCAGATCACTTCTTTTATTACCAACCATCAGTTTCAACTTGTTCTGTGGATCATCTTCAGATCTGGCACCACAAAGTGCAGTTTGCTGTAGTGTACAAACTGTACTTAGCAGCATCAAAGCTGAAAATGATCTGCACCACTGACTGGAAACAGTAGTCCGTAATAAAAGACATGATCCACAAGGTGTCTATTTATTTTGTGCATTTCTTGAACTTGTTGACTGAGGTGCTATGCCAATAAACAGATGTGTGTTCTTTAACACCCACATCAAAATTCAATCAGTTAACTTCAGAAATAAATAAATGAATACTTTCACATTAATGTTATGTTCTTTGTTTCTCCCTTACTTTTTGTTGCTCTTTCATTCTCTCAACTAATACTTCTTGAGCAAAAATGTCTCCACCTTCTTGCTTCTAACACTCCATGGCACTTTGTCCTGACATGGTATAACAAGTTTTGTAAGTGACTTTTACTTTCATGAATTGAAATTAATAGCAAATGGATGTCTTGGAACATTATAAGCAAGATCTGAAAGTGAAAATGTAATGAAGTTATTTAAATAGAAGGATGAGAATGCATCAGAAATTAACTAAAATTTTCATTTTCTGTTCATTTTGTATGTAACTGCACCGGAATGGAGTGCTGAGAGAAGCTTTTGCCAATTGATGGAAGTATGCTTCATAAACAATGCGAAACATATGAAGGTGGGATTATGTAGTTATCATCAACAGGAAGCAGTACCTGACACTAAAGATTAAGATCTGTAAACAGAAACATCAACTACTCTTGGAACATATATTTAAGATACGTATTGACAACTGGTGAAGGTCAGTAGGGAAAAGAATAAATAAAAGAAGCCCTGAGATACAAATATTTGTTATAAGTGAAGAAATATTACAAGGGCATGCAGAAACGTCATACCTCTGAATTTATGTGAAAACACTTCAGTATTGTTGAAGAACACAAAAGTTATTAAGATTCTACATATTTAGTCTTCATGTTAACATAGCCACCCTGGCAACAAACACATTTCTCCCAATGAAAGGCGAGTTTGTTGATACTATCCCAACAGAATGTTTGACATTGTTGACGGAGCCATTACCTTACCTCTGTTTGCACCGTTCCATCACTATCAAAGTGAAGTCCTCAAAAGTGTTTTTTAAGTTTTGGAAACAGACAAAAATCAAATGGGGTAAGTCTGATGACTGAAGGAGAGGCTACTCCACGTGTGGACAAACACTTAGAATTCGAAACTCGATTAAAGCATGCTGTTTCTCATGCATCAGCACAGTTACATTACACATTGCCACCATTACATGCAACAATTTGGAGCCGTCAAATTGCAGAGGGCTGCAAGTACATAGACATGACGAATAAAGATGTAGAATGTTAATAACGTTTGTTTTACATTAAATGCTTTAAGAGTTTTCAGATTACAAATTTGGAGGAATTACTTTTCAGCACGTCCTTGTACCACATGGTAGTAATGAAACTGATGGGGTTCCAAGTGGTGCAATCTGGGCTGTACACATTGCAGGATGCTGAAACATCACAGATATGTTCCCCTATAGACACAAATTTTCAAGTATCCCCACAACCAGAAGTCACATGGATTTAGGTCAGGAGATCTGGAAGGTCAGAAAATCTTTAAATGGCCTAGAGATGATGAAAGATTTCTCAAAGCAAATCTTTCACCAGGCAAGCAACATGTGGTGTCAACCCATCTTGCATGAAAACAGCGTGGACACAATTGTGTAAATGAAAAGCTGGAATCATGCGTTGCACATGGACATCCTTATAACATAGAGATGTCACTGTACACATAATGGGTCTTCTTCTTGGGTTGGTGGGGGGGAGGAGAAAAAATAAAAAGGAAGAAAAGGACCTGAATAAGAATGAAGGAGCTTGAGAAATCACACCACACTGTCACATAAGCTGAGTGCAGTGGATGTTCCCGCACAGCTTGTTGTGAAGTAAAACCCTGTAAGTGATGGTTCTGTGCATTCATGGCACTGTCCATAGAATATTCCCTGGCCACATGTAATACATTTCCATGCATGCCGAGAAACGAAGGCAAAGTCATGGTGTTGTAGCCTATCCTACGGCTTCATATGGTGCACCTTCGAATCTTGTAGTGATACCAATGTAAAATGTGGCACAAAATATTTTGAACTATTAACAAGAGGAGATGCAGTCCCCATGACACAGCTCGAGCACTGGCTGCAGAATTTGAGGTGTGTGCTGCACAGTCAGATAAAGTTACAGCAGCTTCAACAACTGCCATTGAAATGGGCTGCCTCCGACTTCCTGCTGCATCACTTAATTCACCTGTTTCTTCAAATTTCTTATCATATTCTTTAGCCCATTTATTGACATTGGGCCTCTACACAGCTTTCTGTCACTGATATTCTTGCAATGCAATGCTTCTGTTGCTGCCATTCTGATAAAACAACTTTACTAGCAGTGCACAGTTTTTCTTCTCCACAGCCACTGCATTTCATACAGAAAACTTCAACCTTCTTAATCCTGTATACCAAGAGTAACTTCACAAAATGAATCAGTATGTGATGATAAAACAGAGAATATTTCACATTCTGACTGCTTGCTGTGTCATATTTTCACCTGGTGGCAGAAAGTGTAACTGTTATTTTTTTTTCAGAACACTCCATGAGTGCATCAATTAATGAACATACCTATGATGTTTCAGCTTCCTGCAACCAATAGAGCCCTCACTGAATCACTCAGAACACTATCAGTTTAATTATAACCACCCCACTGCAATTGTGTACTCCAATTGTGTAATTGTCTAGTCTTCAGCCTTTGATGGAGATTCAGAAAAATGTAGCATATTGCATGTGCACAGAAAATGAAACTGGTAATGTTAAAATAGTAAATAATCCTGTGTGTCAATGTTATGAAGTTTAATATGAAACAAAAATTTCATGTATCTTAGTTTTTTATTTACTTAAAGGAAAATAATATAATAGCTTACTTTTCAAATTATTATTAGATGTGTAATGATACAACAACATTTAATACAGGAAAATCCAAAATTAAATTTCTATTCCTGAAATGAAATGTTCAAGTTCTTTTTGCAATTTTCCCCCTTTTCTTTATGTCTGGAAACATTGATGTGTTCTCCATTACGAGTGCAACTTCAGTCTTATGAAGTATTTCAAGTATTAATTGCAAAGAGTGGAGAAGAATTGGAGATACTCTTTCTCAGATCACTGTGGTGCAATACAGTTTGACTATGAGGAATACTTTACAACTAATCAAATGACACTGCATCTTCATGGTCAAACTTACAAACAAAGCTGTATGAATATAACAACCTTTATTGTATAAATCTGTTAAGCTGAGATGCTTAAGTATGATGTTCAACTTACATATTACAGCGCCGACAACTTGAAGCCACAACCAACAGTCATTTTACAGAATGTATATTAGGACAAATTGTTGTCATCTTCATCATTAAGCGAAGGTCATAAAGTGCAGCCGCAAATATACACATCATAAAAACTAATAGTGACTGTATTGGTTTGGTTTCTAAGTCTAGCGACGAGGGCGAGAGCCCACGGGTTCAGTGCAACTTGGCACGAGTATTATTAAGTTTTAATTAGTAAGCTGTAATGGTCAGCTGCACAAGGTGACAACAGGGACTGCTACAATTTTATCATGTTTTAAGAGAGACACCATATATCACTTTTTCTCAATTTCTGGAAAACTTCTTCTGATTGTTATGATTTCTTTCTTCCAAATTAATAACCATCCCCCATTCTTATTTTCATCTTTTCTATTTTAATTTATTCTGTCATTCCCTGCATTCTACTTCTTTTTCCCTTTTCTCTGTAGGTCTTGATATGAGCACCATGTATGGCAGTTCATTTTATTATTCAAGTAATGTTTGTTGATGTTGTGGTCTTCAGTCCTGAGACTGGTTTGATGCAGCTCTCCATGCTACTCTATCCTGTGCAAGCTTCTTCATCTCCCAGTACCTACTGCAACCTACATCCTTCTGAATCTGTTTACTGCATTCATCTCTTGGTCTCCCTCTACGATTTTTACCCTCCACGCTGCCCTCCAATGCTAAATTGGTGATCCCTTGATGCCTCAGAACATGTCCTACCAACCGACCCCTTCTTCTAGTCAAGTTGTACCACAAACTTCTCTTCTCCCCAATCCTATTCAATACTTCCTCATTAGTTATGTGATCTACACATCTAATCTTCAGCATTCTTATGTAGCACCACATTTCAAAAGCTTCTATTCTCTTCTTGTCCAAACTATTTATCATCCATGTTCCACTTCCATACATGGCTACACTCCATACAAATACTTTCAGAAATGACTTCCTGACACTTAAATCTATACTCGATGTTAACAAATTTCTCTTCTTGAGAAATGCTTTCCTTGCCATTACCAGTCTACATTTTATATCCTCTCTACTTTGACCATCATCAGTTATTTTGCTCCCCAAATAGCAAAACTCCTTTACTACTTTAAGTGTCTCATTTCCTAATCTAATTCCCTCAGCATCACCCGACTTAATTCGACTACATTCCATTATCCTCGTTTTGCTTTTATGGATGTTCATCTTATACCCTCCTTTCAAGAAACTGTCCATTCTGTTCTACTGCTCTTCCAAGTCCTTTGCTCTCTCTGACAGAATTACAATGTCATCGGCGAACCTCGAAGTTTTTATTTCTTCTCCACAGATTTTAACACCTACTCCGAATTTTTCTTTTGTTTCCTTCACTGCTGGCTCAATATAAAGATCGAATAACATCGGGGAGAAGCTACAACCCTGTCTCACTCCCTTCCGAACCACTGCTTCCCTTTCATGTCCCTCGACTCTTATAACTGCCATCTGGTTTCTGTACAAATTGTAAATAGCCTTTCGCTCCCTGTATTTTACCCATGCCACCTTCAGAATTTGAAAGAGAGTATTCCAGTCAACATTGTCAAATGCTTTCTCTAAGTCTACAAATGCTAGAAATGTAGGTTTGCCTTTCCTTAATCTAGCTTCTAAGATAAGTCGTAGGGTCAGTATTGCCTCACGTGTTCCAATATTTCTACAGAATCCAAACTGATCTTCCCCGAGGTTGGGTTCTACCAGTTTTTCCATTTGTCTGTAAGGAATTCGCGTTAGTATTTTGCAGCTATGGCTTATTAAACTGATAGTTCGGTAATTTTCACATCTGTCAACACCTGCTTTCTTTGGGGTTGGAATTATTATATTCTTCCTGAAGTCTGAGGGTATTTTGCCTGTCTCATACATCTTGCTAACCAGATGGTAGAGTTTTGTCAGGACTGGCTCTCCCAAGGCCATCAGTAGTTCTAATGGATGTTGTCTACTCCCGGGGCCTTGTTTCGACTCAGATCTTTCTGTGCTCTGTCAAACTCATCACGCAGTGTCATATCTCCCATTTCATCTTCATCTACATCCTCTTCCATTTCCAGAATATTGTCCTCAAGTGCATTGCCTTTGTATAGGCCCTCTATATACTCCTTCCACCTTTCTGCTTTCCCTTCTTTGCTTAGAACTGGGTTTCCACCAAAGCTCTTGATATTCATGCAAGTGGTTCTCCTTTCTCCAAAGGTCTCTTTAATTTTCCTGTAGGCAGTATCTATCTTACCCCTAGTGGGATAAGCCTCTACATCCTTACATTTGTCCTCTAGCCATCCCTGCTTAGCCATTTTGCACTTCCTGACGATATCATTTTTGAGACGTTTGTATTCCTTTTTCCCTGCATCATTTACTGCATTTTTATGTTTTCTCCTTTCTTCAATTAAATTCAATATTTCTTCTGTTACCCAAGGAGTTCTACTAGCCCTTGTCTTTTTGCGTACTTGATCCTCTGCTGCCTTCACTATTTCACCCCTCAAAGCTACCTATTCTTCTTCTACTGTATTTCTTTCCCCCATTCCTGTCAATTGTTCCGTTATGCTCTCCCTGAAACTCTGTATAACCTCTGCTTCTTTCAGTTTATCCAGGTCCCATCTCCTTAAATTGCCACCTTTTTGCAGTTTCTTCAGTTTTAATCTACAGTTCACAACCAAAAGATTGTGGTCAGAGTCCACACCTGCCCCTGGAAATGTCTTACAATTTAAATCCTGGTTCCTAAATCTCTGTCTTACCATTATATAATCTATCTGAAACCTGTCAGTATCTCCAGGCTTCTTCCATGTATACAGCCATCTTTTATGATTCTTGAACCAAGTGTTAGCTATGATTAAGTTGTGCTCTGTGCAAAATTCTACCAGGTGACTTCCTCTTTCACTTCTTAGCCCCAATCCATATTCACCTACTACATTTCCTTCTCTCCCTTTTCCTACTACCGAATTCCAGTCACCCATCACTATTAAATTTTCGTCTCCCTTCACTGCCTGAATAATTTCTTTGATTTCATCATACATTTTGCGAATTTCTTCGTCATCTGCAGAGCTAGTTGGCATATAAACTTGTACTACTGTAGTAGGTGTGGGCTTCGTGTCTATCGTGGCCACAATAGGGCATTCACTATGCTGTTTGTAGTAGCTTACCCGTACTCCTATTTTTTAATTCATTATTAAACCTATTCCTGCTTTACCCCTATCTGATTTTGTATTTATAACCCTGTATTCGCCTGACCAAAACTCTTGTTCCTCCTGCCATCGAACTTCACTAATTCCCACTATATCTAACTTTAACCTATCCATTTCCCTTTTTATATTTTCTAACCTACCTGCCCGATTAAGGGATCTGACATTCCACGCTCCGATCTGTAGAATGCGTTTTCTTTCTCCTGATAACGACGTCCTTCTGAGAAGTCCCCGCCTGGAGATCCGAATGGGGACTATTTTCCCTCTGGAATATTTTACCCATGAGGATGCCATCATCATTTAACCATACAGTAAAGCTGCATGCCCTCGGGAAGAATCACGGCTGTAGTTTCCCCTTACTTTCAGCCGTTCGCAGTACCAGCACAGCAAGGCCGTTTTGGTTAAGGTTACAAGGCCAGATCAGTCAATCATCCAGACTGTTGCCCCTGCAACTACTGAAAAGGCTGCTGCCCCTCTTCAGGAACCATACATTTGTCTGGCCTCTCACCAGATAACCCACTGTTGTGGTTGCACCTACGGTACGGCTATCTGTATCGCTGAGGCACGCAAGCCTCCCCACCAACGGCAAGGTCCATGGTTCACAGGGGGGTGGGGGAGGGGGGGGGGGGGGAGTAATGTTTAATCTATCTTGACTTTATATATCTCCATGTTCTACCAAACACTTGTGTGTTCATGCAAAATAATTCTTATAGTCGACAACATTCACTCTTGTAACTCCTACCATAAATAAATACACTGGCGTTCAAAATTAAAGCAACAAACAGAAATTTTGCAAGGTTGTGTTTATTTTGTCCTGAAACAGTATCAACAGGTGATAGTAATGCAGAAACAATGTAAAGAATACAAAACATAAATAACTACTATATGAATAACAGTAGACAAAAATGTTCTTCCTTTTTTCCAACACATTCTGACACTTGGTTAATGTGCTTAGTACGGGGTGCGATCACCTCTGGCAGCAATACGGCCCAACAATGACTGGGCATGCTGTGAATGATGTCATCAATGTCATGTTGAGGCAATAATGCCCATCCTTGCTGCAGAGATGCTCACAAGTCTTGGAGAGTGGGTGGTGGATGCTGACAGGATGCAACCTGTCTCCCTAGTGCATGCTAGACATGCTCTATGGGGTTCAAATCAGCAGCGTGAGCAGGCCGTGCCATGCATGTAACATTTTCCATTTCCAAGAAAACATCAACCAACCTCTTTTAGATTGAGAATTATCATCCCTCAATAAGTATTCTGGATCAACCCCATATCACAACAACCGCACATGAGGTCCCAATATCTGTCCTGATACCTGAGAAGAGGTAAACCTTTCCAAGTCATTTATGAAACTGTGTTGGAGCGGTCAACATAATCCCATTCCACACCATTAGGGATCCTCTTCGGTACTGGTCTCTTTCTGCAGTGCTTGGGTCACAAAATCATTCTTCACATTCCTTCCAGATTTCAATGTTTGAAGAATCACTCTCCAGACCAAATCTGAATTCATCTGTGAAAAGAACATTGGCCCACTGTTCGATGTCTAGGGCGTATGCTGAAGGCTGCACTCTAGACGTTCCCTTCTGTGAAGACGCATCAGAGGTATACATACAGGAGGTCTCCAACAATAAAGGCCATGTTGACAAAGCCTTCTGTCACTATTTGTCTTTATACAATATACAACAAGTCTAGTGGATGCTGCGAGGTCAAATGCCGGATGCTGTGTAGTACTAAGATGGTAGTGTCGTATTGTTACAGCCAAATAACACTTATCTCTTTCCGATATCACACATGGTCAGCCCTGCCTGGTCTTTGAGATACTGTTTCCATCTCTATAAATTGTCATCACATCCAAGGAACAACAGAACAATTCACATTAAGCCATCGGACCACATCAGTTTGCAACTGTTGTACTTCCATTCTTCTTAGGGCCTTCCACTGTAGTGAGTCTGGTAGGTGTCGTCTTTGTGCTATGTCTGTGACAGTATACACAGCAATTGTGGATGTGGGACTACCTGGCAGACACTACCTCATTTGATAGGTCCACTGACGTCATCATTGACCAGAATGCCACCTTCCGTGCAGAACCTGATTGTACAGACATCTTCTGTTGACAGTTTGTATGCTTATTCCATGAATCAGGCACAAGATGGGGAAATAGCAGTTTGTTGCTTTAATTTTGGATACCAGTGTTCATATCTTTTTTTTTTAATTGAATCAATAACCAAACTTTACATATTAGCATGACAGTTGTTTATGCACTAGGAATACATTGTGATATCTCTACATATCATCCGTCATCCAACATACGTTCACTGACATTTTAATCTTTGCTACAATGTGATAAAACATTCTGTCCCCACAATTACCATCTTAATTTGTATACGGAACATAAATTCCATCATGTAGCTATTATGGGCTTTTCTTTTGCAAACCAACATCAAAATATTGTAGCCTCATTTTCAATGCAAAAAATTAACCTGTGATTGTACAAGGAGCATAAACTTACAATGGGTGATTTCATCTCCAATCATACAGTTCGTGTCAACTCGTGGTCATGAATTTCTCTGAAAAAATATATATTATACCTCTATATCATAAGTGTTAAGAAATAAAGTATTTTCATCTTAGTAATTGTGTGTGTGTGTGTGTGTGTGTGTGTGTGTGTGTGTGTGTGTGTGTGTGTGATGAAGTAAGCTGGGATAATTTTAATTCCCCTCTTTTTTTGCCATCTGGCTCCTTAAATTCGTTTTTTTTTTTTTTTTTTTTTTTTTTTTTTTTTTTTTTTTTTTTTTTTTTTCAATTTTAACTAAATACCATTAACATATGTGAATATAATATGCATTTTCATAAAAGAGAAAGATAGTTTTAAAGAATATAACATCAGATTTAATTTTGTGCTTCGTTTTATGTATGTAATTGCTTTTCTAATTTATTTTGACTATTACTAGTTAGAATCTTTTATTATATGGTGAAATCAGTAATTGTTTCATAACTTAAATTTTATTGTTGATGTATAAACAAATATAAATTCTGCAAAAATTATAAACATTTGGAAGATGAAATGCCAGTAATCTTAAAGTACCTATTTGGCTCTATTCAAAAACATGCTAGCAAAACCAGGCCTGAATTAATTCCAAGTAATTAACAGTTTTGTCAAGAGTATTGTTTGCATAATGATATTTGTTAATTTCATGATTTAAATAAATAATTTGGCCTAAATCTAGCAGTAGAAGAAACTGTGAAAAGGAATGAATTTTTCGATGTATTCTGTTAATTTAATGAGTTAAGTTTTAGTTGTTATTTCTGTAAATTACACATCAAACAGTGTGTAGTTTCAGCACCTATTATTGTGATGAATTTTTAGTCACGAGACAGTCAGTCCACGGCCGAGTTTCAGATGAGGAACCTGTGTTGGTTAGAACGACAACAATGCATGAACTTAACAGTGAAATAAGTGTTACAGCAATAGACCATGTGTTAAAGCAGTGACAGTGACTGTTCAATTTATTTGAAAGACTGAACTGTGTAGTTTGCCTTTTACTGCTCATAGGTGTACAATAGTAAACTATTTTACCACTATGTGGATGTTCGTCTGCAACCTATTAATGAGGCTTATGAAAAGTTAAAACAATAGTGCACTGGCCATATTAAATGTGTATATGGGGGGGGGGGGGGGGGGGGGGGGGGGGGGTTGGAAAGTGAAAGTAAATGACTGTGAAACTAAACTGTGCATCTGTCATCTACATGTAATAAGGGTCCAAATTACAAACTCCATTTTTCAGTCAGTGTAGCAACACAGTAATCGACACCAAGGACAACAAATGATATAAATAAAAGCAGGCAGAACCACTTCAGAGAGAGAGAGAGAGAGAGAGAGAGAGAGAGAGAGAGAGAGAGAGAGAGAGAGTGCGCACGTGCGTGCATGCGCACACATGTGTAAATCAAAGGTACTGGTGGCAGATATTTTGTGTTAAAGCTTCCTCTTAGAGTGCTGAAATTTAGTTGACACCTGCACACTTACAGGCATCCATTAACTTACAAATTTAACACAATAATACAAAACTTAGGTTAATTTTTCCACTTAAATTTTTTTTTTTTTTTTTCTTCTAATTTTATTCCTGTCATATACCAGATACTACCGATGTAATTATAAACAGTATCTTCTCTGGTCCAGCTATCTGTATTATGTAAATATTTATTATTAAAATTTGCACTTTTTATGAGTTTTGACGAATTATTTACTCGAAAACCCCCGCCCGGAAACTTTTGAGAATTACACAAAATATTGTTTGGATAATATGTTAGTAGTCAGTGCGAACACAGGGGGGCAATAATTTTTTGTGTAATATTTTAAACATTCTTCAGCATTCTGCATATTTCACATCACTGAATTTCAAGTGCAAAATATGCATGTTGGCAACACTGTTTCCAGCACTATCCTGTTTATAACAAATGAGTGAGAATTTGCACATAAGCCATTCCCCATCAAGTTTTGTGTTTGGTTTGAATTTTTTATTTGGTACAAAGTCAGTGAGGAAAAACAGTAGTGAAAGAGTGAGGCATGTGGACTAAGAAAAAAAGACACAAAGAAGGTGGTGTTTAAGGAAAGTGAAAAACACTTCACAATTTTTGGAAATCTGTCAGAGTTATTGCAGAAACATCTTTGTCCTCAAATAATGGTATTAGCATCACATCCATTGTGCAAGAATTGCTAAACTCAGTACAAGAAGAAATTTAGTGACAACCCACCTGAACAATCACCATCACCCGAATGTGAAACTGAAGAAGAAAGTGCACCTGTTTGTATTCCTGGGAGTAAAGTTGATGCATTAAATGTTAACATTTCTGCTGCTGTGGCCCCTACTATATTCCCCTTAAATGTACAGAAAAGGGAAGAAGCACAAGAAGAAAACAGTATGTAACAAGAAAAGTGGAAAAAATTGGAACAAGTTTTACACAAGCAACATCTTCAAAACTTTGTGAAGTGTATAATGTAGACGCACTTGGTGCAGAACCTGGCAGTAGTGATATGTGCACAAAATGTGATGTGTGATTTCAAAACCTAAATACTGCTATCTCAGCAGCCATCTATACTGAGAAGGTACAATTACTGACATTGATGCCAGGTAGCTACTCTAAGCAGCAGATACACAGAAATACGTACCCACTTCCTCACATTATTTGATTTCAAAAGCTCATAAAATAAAGAATGAGAATGGTATCTGAGCATGCCCATTCTTACTGTGGGCATCTGTGGCAAGATGTTACGCTTACTGTTGCTCTGGAATATTACCTACGTGATGACAAAGATTGCAGCAGGCAAAGTCCTAACCAGGCTGATGTTATCTCTGTTAGTGAAAACGGTGAAAATTTTAAAAATGTATACGATAAGATCAATAAGAGAAGCATATCTCCTAATGAAAAAGTAGAACCAAACTTTAAAAATTGCTCTCACAACATTCTACTCCTTATGACCAAAATGGGTAAAATGCCAGACAGTGAAGGAAGTATGCACATGCATTTACTGCACTAATTTGAAACTTGCTTGTTTTGCCACAAGCAATGCACAGAAAAGAAGTACACAGAGATGGACCTGATGCTTCTGTGTGTATGTCAAGTGTGGCAAGATAAATGTTGGTTGCAGGAGTGTACACTGTGTCCTTGTGCTGAAATGATGACTGTTGAAGCATTCCACCTTCAGGATACTGACAATAATGAAACCTATGCATTATGGGAGGGGGGAGAGTTGGTGAAGAAGACAGTAGAGTCAGAGAAGTTGGTTATAGGGGTTGGCATTGGGTCATGAAAGGAATAGCTGACCATCATATCTGGAACATTCAGAGACAGGCCATAGCAGAAGTAAAACCAGCCACATCCCAGAATACTGACACATTAGTTCTTCATTTTGCCTTTGCTGAGAATTGGTCCGCTGCTTTGCAGAACAAAATTCAAAGTTACCACTGGCACATGTATCAATATTCACAAGCGCTTCTTATTTCCTTGGAACATCACACTGTTTTGCTTTTGTCAGTAATTATCTCATTCATGACAGCGCACATGCATGCTATGCTGTCAGCATGATAATTGATGACATAGCATCTAGAGGCCATACATATCCTAAACATGTGCATATGACTGATGGTGCAGCATTTCATTTTCAAAACTGGTTTCAGCTTTATGAGCTTGGTCACCACTGTAGTACAGGAATTAAGACAAAAAAATGGACATTTTTAACAACAGTCATGAAAAAACTGCATGTGATGGAGTAGGAGGTCTCTGTAAACGTCTTGAAACAAGATTTAATCCCCAGGATGAAGCTGTTGGTGCTATAAGAGATGCTACTGGATTTGTACACACCATATCAACATTAGTAACAAACATGAAACTCACATCTAAATAAAAGTACGTTAAGAGAATTTTGTTTAAAAAAAGAGAGAAGAGTTGTCTGCTAAGATGCCTGTGGTTCAAATTCAATCAAGTCACTACTGGGTTGTATCCCGGAGTGGCACATATGCTGCAAGAATGGCTCTCCATAAAATGCAGCCTGTTACTATGTGTGAAATGCAGACACCACAGTATACATTAGGAGACTTTGTACTGAGCCACTTCATTTTTTGTGTGTAAGACAATCAGTGGTGGGTGGGACAGATAATAAGGGTCTCCCATGAGCTGCAAGATACAGGATGCTACAGAATAACTGGAATGTTTGAAATGAGCAGTGGCAGCCATGGGCAGGTGTGAGCACTGTGGGTTCATGACAGCGAGTAAACAGTCCACCATTTGAGTAATCACAGATCAGTGGAATGGACAACAGCATGCATTAATCATAAAAATGTTTTATAAAAACAATGATATAGTTTGGTGGTGGTGTAGAGGGAGTTTCGATGTTTTTATAATTTAAGATGTCATGATTTCATTCCACTGAAACATGTGACAAAATGTTGGATTAATAACTTTGAAGAGACTGGATCTGCCCTCAAGAAAAAACCAACAGGACAACCAAGAAGTGTGCATTCTCCAGCAAACATTGATGTTGTACGCGTGTCTGTCTTGCAGAGCCCACGACGTTCGTGGTTGAAATGTCCCAGGAGAATGTTCACAGAAATCTTCATCTTGATTCAAAATTTCATCCATACAAGCTACAGATGGTGCAACAATTGAAGGACAACAATTATCGCTTACAATTAGGATTCTGTCAAAAAATGATGACCAAAATAAACAATGACAATGAATTTCTAACAAGCTGTGGATGTCAGATGAGGCACATTTTCATCTCACAAGTTATGCAAATAAACAGAACTACCGTTACTGGGCAAACACAAATCCTAATGGAATTCATGAGTGCCCTAGTAAAGTTACAGTATGGTGTGGTGTTACACCACATGAGATTATTGGACCATATTTTTTCCACAAATGAACAATAACTGTCAATGCTGATTGTTATGTGGAGATGTTAACAACTTTCATTACACCTGCACTGAACAACTTTCCAAATGTTCTACAAGCCTGGTTTTAACAGGATGGAGCGACATCACACACTGCACAGTAATCAATGGCATAGGTGTGAGAATTGTTTGGCAACCATGTGATCTCACAATTCGGTAACATTCCCTGGCTACCTAGGATGCCAGATTTATCCGTTTGTGATTTTTTCTTGTAGGGCTACCTCAAGAGCGAAGTCTACATGACTCGACTAAGAACTCTGGATGAGTTAAAACAGAGAATTCGGGATGCAATTCACAGTATCCCAGCTGAGATGTTGCAGCAGTCAATGAGAAATGTCAACAGCAGATTTCAGAAATGTTTAAATATAGGAAGACACCATCTGAAGGACGTAACTTTTAAAAAATGATAATTGCCATCAATGTTTTGTAAATGGAAAAGTTGTAAGGTTTCAATTACTATGAATGCAATTTCTTTCCTTCATCACTTCTGGTTTTTATCGGCTTGTGGAAATGTTCCAATTTTTCTGTGGCACCCTGTATAAATGTCTCCTGTATGACACCTCTTGGTCCTGCTAATGCTTTCAAATGGCCATTATCACAAGATCAGTGTGCAGTTCCCATTTCCCAAGAACTGCTCTTGTTGGATCATCCTTGTCGGTGTGCAAATTCTGCTCAGCTATACAAGTTCAATGAGGAGCAGGTGGGGGGGAGGTGGGGGGGGGGGGGGGCGAAGGAACTGTTTTCAACAGCATAGTGTTTACTGTTACATTGTGAGCAAATTTAATTCATGGAAAGTTGTGAAGTAAAATCATGACAAAACGATAATAATTTGTGAATAATACCATAAAAAGAAAATGGGTTTAAATATTCTATATGTCACGTTTGTTACAAAACTATTTAAAAAAAATTATGAATTGTTTTCCCACTTACTCATAATGTTGTGAAGTAATTATTTTGTTTCAGTAATACCAGTTTTGCATGACATTTACTTACAATTAGTGATCAGTTTAAATATTTAAGAGTCCATGATTTTTTTGACCTTGAGAGTAGAGCTAGGTCTACCTAAAAAAAGGTTCTCCCATTTTTTATGGTCAAGTATTAGCCACTCTGACTGTACATTGTACAACGACCAACTAACATACTGTGGAAACCAGAGAGAAACCAGTGAAGTGCACTGTTCGTTCCTTGGACGAGTAGCTGATTTCGATGGTTCGATGTTTATTCTTTTTTTGTTTAGAGCTGTACTTCCAATGTTACTCCAAGTGAATATATGTCTCTATGTATATGTGGGTTTGATTTCTGACCTACATAATTGGTGACCCTGAAAACAAACACTGTTTTAAGTTGCAACAATATTTTTTCGGATTACATCCTTTAAACATGGAAGGTGCAAATAATTTTTTTTTTACAAACCATTGGCGATGAGATCCTGCACCTGAAACAAGAGATTGAATTTTAGAACAGTTGATGCCGAGAAATGACAGCAAGATGGACACGAAGAGGTCACATACTCCAGCGATAACTACAGCTCCACGAGCGCACACCCGCGCCAAAAATTTTACATCTGCAGATTTGTTCGCGCCAACTGCACCACACCTATAATTGCGGGCACCTCCATTTTCACCCATATAACTGGACATATGATTTCCGATCTTGGAAAGCATTTTCACACAACAACGGACCACTGAGTACCATGAACAATTTATGCTGGCAATTAGCAATTAGGATCAGAAAGCAACAACAATAGTTTCCGATGTGATTCTACACCCAACCCATCAACAAGCATACCTCACCCTGAAGACTTCGCTAATCACTCACTGCACGAAGCTACCCGAGCAGAGGATTTCATAAGTGCTTTACCCAGAGTAACATGGGGACAAAGACCTGTCGGAATTTTGGATACATTTGCAAGTGATAGTAGACTGTAGCATAATATCTAATGAGATGCTGCTACATATCTGGTGACAACAGCTTCCATCTATGGTATACCGTATGAAGGACAACCACTGGATAAATTCCTACAAGTAGCTAATACAGCATATGCCACATTGGAGTCAATTGCTGTGACGTGTGTAGCAGTGATATATATGAGCATCACAACAGAAGGTGACAATCATGCATCACAGTTTTTGGTGGAGCTGATGCTGAATTGTGCCGCTGCATCTTGTCGACAATCACTGGTCATCGCTGAGGAACTGAGAGTTAATGGACCACAATGGGACGAATTGTCATGCAGTTAAAGAACTTGAAGTTACAGACGGACACCGATAAGAGGACGTGGTCACCTCATTCATCCAATCTACAGCCGTCAGACACCGCTCAAAGTCAAACAACTGCCGATGATATTAACTGGTACCACAGAGTGTTTGGCACCCATGCTACAAAGTGCATGAAACCATATAAATACCCAAATTGAAAGGGCAGTTCGAATTAGGCACCACAGGCTGTGGCACTCACAAACAGCGCCGCTAACGTAAGAAGGGTAAAATTGCAGCAATGCACAGATTGACACATGGCTAAGGTAAGGCCCATGATGGCACACTTACTACATTTCCGATGAATCTCAGCAAGACATTGAATTTCAAGCTTAAGATTTTTAACAGACACTGGTTCAGAGGTCAGCACCCTTCCATTTGTGGGCACAGTTAAGAAGACAATGCAGGAGCCGTTACAGTTGTTAGCTGTGAACACCACCTGCATCAAAATGTATGGGCGCAAAGATACGACAATAGACATTGGTTTTCCTACTCCATACAACTGGAGTTTCATTGTTGCAGATATTATGAAACCCATATTAGGTGCTGATTTTCTGTTGCACTTTGCACTGGCTGTAGACTTGGCTAATCCCTGCCTTATGAGTGGGACACAATGTGACAGGGTAAAGGTAATTCAGATAAGTTCTGTGGACAATATAATAGGAATAATTAATGATGCAAGTAAACAGTTGATCCCACATACGTTGGTGCAGCCAAGCAGTGTTAAGCATTATACAGTGCATTATACACGCACGGCACCAGGTCCGCCTGTTTCACATCACGTCTATAGAATATTTCCAGGACGGTTGGCTGAGACTAAAGCGATATTTGAGGATATGCTCTGTGCTGGTGTTATATGAAGGTCAAACAGCCCACAGTCATCCCCATTACACCTAGTGCGCAAAAAGGATTGCACATGGCACCCCTGTGGCAATTACCTTAGGCTAAATGCAAGAACATTCCCAGGTAAGTACCTGATACCTAATATCCAAGAATTTACCTATTCTCTGTCAGTTGCAAAAGTTTTCTCAGTGTTGGAATGCCGGAAAACTTACAATCAGATCCCAGTGGCACATACCGATGTTGCAAAGGCAGCAGAGATTACACCTTTTGGCCTGTGAGTTTTTGTTTATGCCATTTGGTACTAAAAATGCAGCTCAAACTTGGCAGAGATTCATTGGCAAAGTGTTACAAGGCTTGCCATTTTGCTTTGCGTATTTAGATGACATAATATATTCAGCTCTAACGGGGTCTCTTGGATGGCCGAGTAAAATGTTATTGCGTCCATTTGCTGTTAGGATGGGATGCGTGGGCGGTAGTTCTGGGCAGTGCAGAATGTGGAACACGGAAAACTTAGTTTTACCATTTATTAATAAATGGTGGTGCAACAATGCATTACGCGCAACTGGCCAGTCTCAGACTGTTCTTCATAGCTGGTGGCTGTGTACACGCCACGGCGCGTGACTCAGATTGCATTTCCCGTCAGCATTCCGCGTGATAAGCGCACAGCGCGGCGGCTCTGGCGCTCTCCGCTATGGCCATACAATTCTGCCATTACACAGCTGATGCACAAGTTCATGACAAGCATACACGTGAAGTGCAACAGAGGTTGTGTAACTATGGAGGGGTGCTAAATGAAGACAAGTCCATCATGCGCAAAAGTGAGGTAACTTTCCAAGGCCACAGAGTCTCGGCCAGTGGATTCCGACCATTGCCTGAAAAATTGCCACATCGTGTAATCTACCAAAGTTAATGGACTATAAGCAACTTAGATGATTTTTAGGCGTGGCAAATTTTTATCGCCATCATTTTCCAGTAACAGCTGCCACCCACATACCACTAATGGACGCGCTTGAGGGTAAGAATGCCAAGGGCAAGAGACTATTACAATGGACACCAGAAATGAGTAGCACTTTCAGCCAATTACCAACTGGCCTTGAATAGGCAGTGTTGCTTGCCCACACTGTGCTGGGTGCACCACTGAATACTGTAGTAGACACCAGCCAAGTCAAGATTGGAGCAGCACTACATCAAGAAGTGAATGGACATCAGCGACAAATGTTTGCCACGGCATTTCCAACACAGAATTCATCAGCCAATTCACTATGGAGATAACAGCATATTAGAGGCACAGAGAACAAGAGAACATAGTCGCTGATTTTTTTTCCTCGAGTATGAGCTTAGTCAGCATCTTAAGTTATGAGGAACTGACCACAGCACAAGAGAGAGGTCAAGAGTTGCAAGACTTACTAAGAGATTGACACACAGGGTTGCAGCAGGAACAAATAGAAGTGCCAGGAAGTAAGATAAAAATATGGTGCAACATATCACAACAGAGCCCATTACCATACATTACACAGGATTTCTGCAAAGTGTCTTTTGACAGTGCCCACAAAGACACATTTCGGCCTGCACCCAGGTGCAAACACCACTATCAAGTTGCTAACTCAATGGTTTGTGAGGCCATCAATTAAAAAGGATACCAGGAATTGGAGTTGCACATGCCTTCATTGTAAAGTAGGATGACATGTTCATGCAGAGGTGTGTCCAGTTCTGCCCTCATAGTGTGACCACTTCCACCCTCAGAGGGTTATAAATACTTGCTCATGGCAGTAGACAGATGCACAAGATGGGCAGGGGCTACACCAGTGACAAATGTCACAGCTGAGACAATAGCAAAGGCGATTATTGTACATTGGTTAGCATGTTTCAGATGCCCCCTACATATTACAACAGATCAGTGTCGGCAATTCGAATCTAATCCGTTCAATGAACTGATCACACTGTTTGGATTCCAGCATCACCACACAACCAGTTATCACCCAGCAAGCAAAGGGTTGGTGGAAAGGTGGCACAGAACACTGAAGGTGGCCCTCATGACACAGAGTTGGACAGAGGTGCTACCTCTAGTACTTCTAGGTTTACGAACTGCATATAAGGTGGATATAGGCGCATCAGTGGCGGAGATGGTTTATAGAGAACGATTGAGAATTCCTGCCGACTATCTCACAATGGCACCACTACAACCATAAATGGAGCTACTACTGCTGATACAACGCATTCATGGCTATGTGGCAAGGGTGAGAGGGCCACCGGCATCCTACCACGGTGAACATCCACTCTTCATGCACAAAGCATTGGCAGATTGCTCACATGTCATACTGTGCACAGAAGCCATTCGGGTTCCCCTACAACTTTCATATACTGGGCCCTACCAAGTACTGCGACGTAATGCCCATGCTATAGACATCTCGCAAAATGGAAAAATTGTCATTGTGTCCATTGAAAGAGTGAAACCATCATGGACCTTACCATCACTGAAGCACAAAAGCACTCTTCCAGTTCAGGATGATCGAGGGTCAGGTGAGCCTGCACCCAGTTGAACTGAAGAGTCAACACCAAGATGCCAGAAGACTATAGAAAAACCAGTCACACCTGTGCTCACACAGACACATCAACTGGTCATCCATACAAGAGCTGGACGACAAGTCAAATTTAAGTACCCCTACATCTGAAGTGTTCTGCACTTTAAGGGGGGACGGGGGCTGAGTGGGAACAAGAGACCGATCAGTCACGTGCATTGTTTGTTCCTTGGATGAGTAGCTGATTTTGATGTTTATTCTTTTAATTTAGAACTGTTCTTCCAACGTTACTCCAAGTAAATAAATGTCTCTAAGTATATGTAGGTTTGATTATCACCCACAATATGATGAAATTTTTTGAACATTTAGGATGGGGTTTTGGAGAAAATAATTTATAAATATTTAAAAAATTTCAGATTCTTTCATCCTCATGTACAAATATTCTGTTAGTTTAAGAATTCCATGCACTAATGTCATAGCTGACAGCAGTCCTTCCACTTTATCATTTCTCAAGACAGTTCACACCCTGTGTCTATTCATATTTTCAAAACACAATTTTGAAATTCACAAAAAGTTACAAATTTACATAGTTTATTCATAAAAGAAAAGCTCAGAAGTATGTATGTCTTTATCATGTCTCATAGTAGTATTGGGAACAAAGTATTTATTGAAAATAAATTCAGATCTCTATCACTTTTGGTTTCTTTATTACAATTTCTCAATTTTCCCTTTTGTTACAATATTTTCACAAATATTCTCATTTAGAGAGGTCTGTAGCATTTTAACAAATCATCAAAAAATCTAAATATTGTAGTTTTGGAGAGGTATAATGCGGAACATCAACATATATTTTTTTCAGCAAACTTACAAATAGTGAAGATGTGATACATTCACTTTTGACCTTTATGATTCGAGATGAAATCACCCAATATTCCTCCAACGAGCATGAAAATGGTGAAAGATGATTGCTAAACATGTATGAAAATCATTTATGCCCAATCACAAATTTCTAAAGTAAGATTTAGCTTCAATGGAGCTGCATGACTTCTTGATGATCTATAGGATACTTGGCTGTCTTTGACATACACATGTTCATTCTGTAATGGAACTACTGATCATAGCACATTTTTCACGAAGTACTGTAGATTATGATACTACAAAGGTTACAGTAATGAGCTTCACAATATTAATATAACACTTACTGTTTCCTACAAACATTGCTTTTATGAAATGTTAAATATATTTATACCTTCTTAGAAATAATTTTGATCATATCAATACTGTAAACATATCTTTGGATGTAAATATTGATGCATTCAAATATCTGTGAGCTACGAGATATGGCATCTTCATTGCTGAATTTTGTTTAGCAGTCTGTGTCTAGTCAGGTTGTGAGTCAGTTGTAGTTGTGTGATGGCACGGTTGGCTGGACTCTGGAATCTAGTATTGTTCAGTTAAGATGGAATAAGACAGATGCAAGCATACTGACCTGTACTGAATATAGTTTTTTTAATGTTTTCTTCAAATTATGTGTGATGAGGACTGCGAATTGAATGAATTAACATACATTAAAAACATCGGCTTCATTAATACATTTCATTTCACCATACGTATATGAAAGCAACAACTTATACCTGTAGTAGGAAGCGAGATCACTGAACTAGACAACCTGCCAAAGAAGAACACAACATCTACAAGTCCAGAGTTAAGTAACTTTCTGTTTTTAACAGCCACTTGCTTATTTTCTATTATTGCACAAATAGCTGCATTGGTGTTAAATGCCTGTATTTGTCCTGTGTGTTGATTTTGCTATTATTGATGCCAACAGAGCAAGGAGGTCTTTTAAAATACAATGCACCTTGCTTCAGAAGTTGGTGAATGGCCATCACTGATTTTCATATTTGAATATGGAACCATTCATTAACATTTTTCACAATGGTTTGCATTAGTTTCATGCCTGTCGACAGGACATTGTTCAAATGGCTCTGAGCACAATGGGACTCAACTGCTGTGGTCATAAGTCCCCTAGAACTTAGAACTACTTAAACCTAACTAACCTAAGGACATCACACACAGCCATGCCCGAGGCAGGATTCGAACCTGCGACCGTAGCGGTCGTGCGGTTCCAGACTGTAGCGCCTTTAACCGCTCGGCCACTCCGGCCGGCCATTGTTCTGACTTGCCATACTTTCACTCCTTACAAAACCACAGATGAATAATTTGCACTGAAAATCTAGCTAAAATCCTTTGAAACCAACTGCGAAATATATAAATATAGTAACTCCATGGTGGAACTCCTTTTACTTATACAAATTCATAATTCAATAAATTATGATCAGAAGACTCTCCGTACCAGCTTCCAAGGTACCTTCCATGCCAATGTTGGGGATCGTTTCTACATGGGCAAGCAGCGACCAGCAGTGAGGATTGATGGCTGTGTTGAGCCTGTCACCTTACACTGCACTGCTGACCATTGTAATGTCATTCTGAACCATTTAGAACACACAAAGGGACACAACACAGAATCTATTTTTTCAACAAAATCTACACTGCACTGCTGACCATTGTAATGTCATTCTGAACCATTTAGAACACACAAAGGGACACAACACAGAATCTATTTTTTCAACAAAATCTATCACCTGCAGCTGGCTACTGTAATGTAACAGACAGACTCACCAATGGTAGTAAGTCTTTCACAATGCACAAAAGTTTTGTTATCTGAAAATGTATGTATGACTATGTTCCAATTTTCAGCTTACACTCATCATTGTACTGAGTTACGAAGAGTAGTAATTAAAACTTCAGTGGATAGTAATTTGATACTAACATATCAAATGACAAAACTTTGTTCAGATTGTAAACAAACTTTAAGTTACAAGTCTTTAATTTGAGTTAGAACAATATTTAATACAAAATGTCAAAGATTTAGTATTGGATTTACCACTACTGTAAGCAAGTAAAATATTTATTTGTTTTATTTTATTATTATTTATACTTTTTATTTTTATTGAAAGCTTACAGGCTGTAACATTAACTGTTAAAAATATTCATCTTACAAAATTTATCAAAAGATTCAATATTTTGCGAAACTATTTATATAAAAGCTGTCTTTGCTTTTTTTTGTTGAGCATACTGTCACGCATAAAAATTTTTTACAAAGTTTTTCTCCACTGTAAATTACAAATATGTTAATTATAACAATACTGTAAGACCACGAATTCTAACTTTTCTATATAACGACTAGTGTTAGGCCAATGCAGATAGTTGTGGCACAAGTTAGTTTTGGGGCAGGGCAGTTGGGATTTCGTACTTCAGGTTTTGATTAAGGCACCGTAGCAGCTATTTTATGATAAAATAATATGTGGGGGTGGGGGTCAGTAGACGTTAGTTCAAGTGTGAGTCAGCTCAAGTTGTAATGAAGTTGCAGTTAGTTGTTTGTGAGTTATTTGGAATTAATAAATGAAGAAAATTATCCAAATAACTCTGTTTTATCCCCCCCCCCCAACTTTACTCCCAAAATCCCTCAAACAGACACCCCCCCAAAAAAAAAAAAAAGAGAGAGAGAGAGAGAGAGAGAGAGAAAAACCCGACGAGAAATGCTTAAGAACACAGAAAAATCCAAAGAAGGCACAATGGACCTTGGATATTTACGCTGAATGAACAAACACAGCAACTGAACAATGGACATCCCCCCCCCCCCCCCCGAATTCTTCAAGATAAGTACTATTTCCTACTCTAGAAATTCTATGGTTTGCAAAAACTCCTCATTTAATTGTTAAGGAAATGCAATCTACAACTAAAACTTTGAACTGATTTTATGAATTGATTCAGAGCTACACTGTTACAGCACTCTGTGACAGAGATTACTCAAAAGTATTATTTATTTATTTCTTTATTGTCCTATGAATCAATACTGTACATGACATGCACATGGTGATGCACAAACATACATTTGATGTAGGACATTGTGATAATTTGCTGGCATGAAGTAATATGCCGGAAGTTTACACAAACAGGAGCTTACATACGTATTTTCTGAGAAGTTATGGACACACAAATTTATGAACACACAAATTACATACTCTGTTACACATTTGTATTTTAGTGCTATATTCCTCTAACACATATACACAACAGTACCTGGTTGGACATTCTTTCTGCACTTAATTTGCTTAGTAGCAGATGATGTAGATGCAAGATTTTTGCACATACATGCATTAATGTTTTACTCTTTACAAAATTCTTTGCTGCAATTTGTTTCATGTTTCTTTCCACCCATGTGGAGCAGAAATTCACTTGCACTGTAGAAACAATGATCAAGTAGGAATGATTTTAATTTTTTATTAAATACAGTCAGGGACTTACTGTTTTTTATTTCTGATGGCAGGCTATTGTATATTTTAATGCCTTTGTTGAAGGGAGAGTTTTTAAAGGCAGAGGTGCACATTTCTTTAACATGGAGTTCCATTTTCTGTCTAGTACCACAGTCATGGACATTTACATTTTTATTAAATTTTATAATATTACTTTTTACAAATTTGCGTAGTTCTAGTATATACAGGCTGCTAAGGGGTAGGATGAGCAACTTTTGGAAGAGAGGTCTGCAGCTATCAGTCAGTTTTGCCTTGTTCATTATTCTTAAAGCTCTCTTTTGGGTGAGGAGAATGTCTGGGCTATGTGTAGAGTCTCCCCAGAATATAATACCATACTGCATTACACTGTGGAATTGTGCATAGTAGGCTGTGTGAACAGTTTATGGGCTCGTGCAGTATGCGAGGATTCATAGGGCGTAGCACAGTTGGTTTAGCTTACTATTAGTTTTATTAACATGTTTTTGCCATTTTAGATTATCCTGAATCCATAGGCTTAGAAAACTTGTTTCTGTATTTGGGGATATTTGGGAGCCGTGTAATTTCATATCAGGCATAATTTTATTTGACCTTAGGTGGAAGTTTAGGTAAGTGGTTTTCTTTGTGTTAACTATGAGCTTGTTTTTCTCAAACCAATCACCAAGTTCATCTGTATTTCCATTTATGGCTTCTTGGAGTTCATGTTCATTTTTGCTTGTTATGAGGATACTGGTATCATCTGCGAAGAGTGTACTGGTGCTGGCATTGATGTTTGACGGTATGTCATTTATGTACACAAGGAAGAGCACTGGTCCATGTATTGAGCCTTGGGGCACACCTTGTGTAATATTGCAATAGTCAGAGTAGTACATTTCGATATGTCCTTGGTTGTTATGTTTTATTGACACTTTTTGTTTCCTATTTGTCAGGTATGAGCTGAACCAGTTTAGTGGGATGCCTCTGATGCCATATGACTCCAGTTTGTTGAGAAGAATCTTGTGGTCTATGACATCAAATGCCTTGGACAGATCTAGGAAGATTCCAACTGCTTTTTGTTTTTTGTCTAGAGCATCTAGGGTAGAGTGTAAATACTCATATATGGCAATTGTCGTGGATTTGTTTTTATTGAAACTGTGCTGGGCATCAGATAGTATCTGGTTCATATCAAGAAAATTTATTAGTCTTTGGTGAACGAATCTCTCCAAAAGTTTAACAAACACAGGTAACAGCGATATGGGTCTGTAATTTTCTGCGTTGAGTTTTTCACCTTTCTTAAAGACTGGGATAACTTTAGACACTTTCATGCATTTTGGAAATGTACCTGCCATCAACAATGAGTTGTACACATTTGAGAGTGGGAGAGCTATTTTGTTTATGCAGTTTTTGATGATAAAATCTGGGATGTCATCGATTCCAGATGAGAATTTATTCTTGAGGTACTTTGCACTTAGTACAACTTCTTCAGGAGTAGTTTCCCCAGAAGAATATAGATTCTACAGGAGTTGTTACTTTGTTTTGTCTGTTGGGTGTGGGTTTGTTGAAGCTTTGTAAATTTTTCACAATATTTTCATAGAAATTGTTGAAAATATTTGCAATTTCTTGTGGATTAGTAAATCTGGTGTTGTTGTGGATCAGGACAGTGTTTTCATGTTTACGTGGCTGTTGATTTGTTTTGTTCCTTATAATGTTCCACACTGCCTTGGTTTTGTTTGAGGATGTTGCCACATAGTTGTCATTTGCTGTTTGCTTTGTTAGTGCTATGACTTTTTTTAAGGATTTTGATATATTGCTTGGCATATCTTTCTTCAGATGGGGTGCAGATGGTGGTGTTATTTTTTAGATACTTCAACAGATCTTCTTCCTTCTGCAGGAAATCTTTATATCAGTTGTTATCCATGGCTTCTTATTGGGTTCTTTTGATGTGATGCATTTGAGTTTAAGAGGAAAGGCAATACTGAAGTGATATAGAAATGTGTTTAGAAATGATTTCATTTTGTTGTCTGTATAGTCTGCTTCATATACTTTGTTTCATGTTTCTGCATCTAAGGTATCATTGAAGATTTTCATGTTTTCATTGCTGTAGTTTCTTACTTTAGTTGTGTATTTGTTGTTGCAGTCTAAGGGGAGAACATTTGTAAGGCATAGGACTTGGCCACAGTGATTACTATAGCCTGTGTCCAGAGGTTCGAATCTGTGGTAGGAACAGTTTACAAATATCTGGTCAAGTGTGGTTTTGGTGTTGTTTTTGCACCTTGTGGGGAATGTTACTGTGGGATTCAGATTGAATGAGTTAGTGAGATTCAGTAGGGATCCTTTCACATGCCCTGTAACTGGAAATCAACATTGAAATCACCACATAAAATTAGTACCTTTTGTTTTGGTGAAGTCTGTTTAGGAGTATTTCAAGGTTTTTTAGGAAGACACAAACATTGCCTATTGGAGAATGATAGATACATGTTATGATTATATTTGTTTCTAGAATTTCATTTACAGCTGCCTCAAAATTGTTTTCTTTATTTAAGTGGTCAAACTGGTCAAAACATCTATAGTTTACAGAATTTTTTATAAATATGGCAGCACCTCCACCTTTCTGGCTTTTCCTGCAGTACTGGGAAGCTAATGTGTAACCAGGTATGCTAGCTGAACTAATTTGGTCTGGTTTCAGCCAATGTTCTGTAATGCAAATGACATTTACATATTGTAGGTCTGTTGTGAATAGGAGCTCGATTTCTGCAAGCTCGTTTGTTATTGACTGCACATTTTGGTAGTATATGGAGAAGTTGCATGTATGTGGACACTGATATCTCTTTTATTGCCTCTGTGGAGGTGGGGGGCTTGGCCATAAAAAAATTTCTAGATTTAACATCCTACCCTCGTTGGCAAAACCTGTATGGTTTACACTGGTTTTGGAATGTGCAAACAAATTTTTGTATGCATAATTTCATACCACATTATCGAATATTCATTACTAGCTTATTTTATGGAAACATGGAGCATAGAAGATTGTTAATGATAATGATAGCTGATTTTTATTGTAGTTTTTGGAAGTTCATGATACATCACTTCATGCAACCACAACTAACACACACAAATGCAGTCTTAGGCAACTGAAACCACACTGTGACCAGCACCACCAGTGCATGATGGGAGAGGCGACTGGGTGGGGGTAAGGAGGAGGCTGGGATGGGGAGGGATAGTATGGTGGGGGTAAGGAGGAGGCTGGAATGGAGAGGGGGAGGCATAGTATGGTGGGGGTAGTGGACAGTGAAGTGCTGCAGTTTAGACAGAGGGTAGGGGTGTGGTGGAGAGAGGACAGGGGGGGGGGGGGGGGGAAGTAATGGAAAAGAAGAGAAATAGAAAGACTGGGTGTGGTAGTGGAATGACAGCTGTGTAGTGCTGGAATGGGAACAGGGAAGAGGCTGGATGGGTGAGGACAGTGACTTATGAAGGTTGGGGCTATGAGGGTTACGGGAATGTAAAAAGACCTTATCTTTCCAGTCTCCCACCACCTCCCAAAGTCCCACCGTCTGGCCACAGAGGAACATTCCCCGTCGTAACTCAGTACCACCCAGGACTGGAGTAACTGAATTACATTCTCCGCCAGGGTTTTGATTACCTCTTGTCATGCCCTGAAATGGGAGATTTCCTGCCCACTACCCTCCCACTCCTCCTACAGTGGTATTTCACCGTCTACCGAACCTACACAATATATACATCTATCCTTACACAACCCTGGCTCCCAATCCCTTACATCATGGCTCATACCCCTCTAATACACCTAGATGCAAGACCTGTCCCATACTTCCTCCCACCACCACCTACTGCAGTCCAGTCATTAACATCACCTATCCCATCAAAGGCAGGGCTACCGGTGAAACAGTCATGTGGTCTACAAGCTAAGCTGCAACTACTGTCCTGCATTCTACGTAGGCATGACAACCAAGCTGTCTGTCCGCATGAATGGCCATCGACAACCTGTGGTCAAGAAACGAGTGGACCATCCTCTTGCTGAACATGCTGCCAAACATGATATCCTACATTTCAATGACAGCTTTACAGCCTGTGCCATATGGATCCTTCCCAACAACACCAGCTTTTCTGAAATGCACAGGTGAGAACTTTCCCTGTGATACGTCCTACATCTCCGTAACCGTCTTGACCTCAACCTTCATAAGTCACTGTCCTCACTCATCCAGCCCATTTCCCTGTTCCCATTCCAGCACTACGGAGCCGTCATTCCATCACCACACCCAGTCTTTTTAGTTCTCTCCTTTTCCACTACTTCCTCCCCCCCCCCCTCCCCATCTCTCCCCTGTCATCCGTCTAACCTGCAGTACTTCACTGTCCACCCCCCCCCCCCCACTGTACTATCCTTCCCCCTCCCCATCCAAGCCTCCTCCTTACCCCCACCCAGTCACCACTCCCATCATGCACTGGTGCTGTTGTTAGCAGTGTGGTTTCAGTTGCCTGAGACTGCAGTCATGTGTGTGAGTTGTGTTAGTGTGAGTGTGTGTGGGGGGGGGGGAGTGTGTGTGTGTGGGGGAGTGAGTGTGTGTGTGTGTGTGTGTGTGTGTGTGGGGGGGAGTGAGTGTGTGTGTGTGTGTGTGTGTGTGGGGGGGGGGGGGGGGGGAGTGAGTGTGTGTGTGTGTGTGTGGGGGGGGGGGGGGGGAGTGAGTGTGTGTGTGTGTGGGGGGGGGGGGAGTGTGTGTGTGTGGGGTGGGAGGGTGTGTGTGTGGGGGGGAGGGTGTGTGTGGGGGGGGAGGGTGTGTGTGTGGGGGGGGAGGGTGTGTGTGTGTTGGGGGGAGGGTGTGTGTGTGTGGGGGGGGAGGGGGAGTGTGTGGGGGGAGGGAAAGTGTGTGTGGGGGGGAGGGGGAGTGTGTGGGGGGGAGGGGGAGTCTGTGTGGGGGGAGGGGGAGTGTGTGTGAGGGGGGGAGGGGGAGTGTGTGTGTATGGGGGGAGGGGGAGTGTGTGTGTGGGGGGAGGGGGAGTGTGTGTGTGGGGGGGAGGGGGAGTGTGTGTGGGAGGGGAGGGGGGTGTGGGCAGAGGGGTGTGTGTGGGGGGGGGAGGGGGAGTGTGTGTGTGGGGAGGGGGCAGGGGAGTGTGTGTGTGTGGGGGAAGGGGGAGTGTGTGTGGGAGGGCGGGGGAGTGTGTGTGGGGGGAGGGGAAGTGTGTGTGGGGGGAGGGGGAGTGTGTGTGGGGGGAGGGGGAGGGGGAGTGTGTGTGGGGGGAGGGGGAGGGGGAGTGTGTGTGGGGGGAGGGGGAGTGTGTGGGGGGGGAGGAGGATGTGTGGGGGGAGGGGGAGTGTGTGGGGGGAGGGGAGTGTGTGGGGGGGAGGTGGAGTGTGTGGGGGGGAGGGGGAGTGTGCGTGGGGGGGAGGGGGAGTGTGCGTGGGGGGGAGGGGGAGTGTGCATGGGGGGGGAGGGGGAGTGTGCATGGGGGGGAGGGGGAGTGTGCGTGGGGGGGAGGGGGAGTGTGTGTGTGTGGGGGGGGGAGGGAGAGTGTGTGTGTGTGGGGGGGGGAGGGAGAGTGTGTGTGGGGGGGAGGGGGATTGTGTGTGGGGGGGAGGGGGAGTGTGTGTGTGGGGGGAGGGGGAGTGTGTGTGTGGGGGGAGGGGGAGTGTGTGTGTGTGGGGGAGAGGGAGAGTGTGTGTGTGGGGGGGGGGGGGGGACAGGGAGTGCGTGTGGAGGGGAGAGGGAATGTGTGTGGAGGGGGGGAGGGGCGTGTATATGTGTGTCTATTGCTGAAGAAGGCCAATGGGCAAAAGCATTAATTGCTAGAGTCCTTTTGTTGTGCTTATCTGCGACTCAGCATCTCCACTGTATGGTAACAACTTTCCTTCTCAAAGATTCTCCTTCATGTGATATCTGTGCACACAGGTGAATTAATAAGTTTATACAAATATCATGCAAGTACATTTCTTTATCTCACTAAATATTACCTGAAGCCACAGCAACTCTGTTGCTAAAACCTAATCTTGTTAATGTGCGGACTGCATCTGGCACTCTTGCTGGATACACACAAACTGCAGCTGTTGTTATTCCATTGTCTCTGGAAAATCCTGCAGCTTCCAACAGATCAGTAGCTATTGGGTCACATGCCTAAAACAAGTATGACTCATATACTAAATATCCTTCTGAAAATGTAGAATCTAACAGATTCAATTGCGTTAAAAGCCTTTTTCTCTTTGCTGTGCCAATGACAAAATACAATTCAGAAAACCATTAAATGACAAGGAAAGAATCATTGGTCAGTACTTACCTTCAGAAGATGAAAATCTTACTACTGTTGACAGAAACACTTAAAACAGAAAATAATACTTATCCTGGCTTTCAGAATTTGTACAGTTTTTCTTCAGGAAAGAGGCACTGATTGCAGAAGTGTAGAAAGGTGGGCCAGATCACTTAGACCCTGAGTCAAGGAGGTATTCCTTCATCTTTTTTTCCCCTTCATCCAAACAACACTCTATTTTTTCCTATCAACTCTATTAATCAAACAATGGAAACTCCAGGTAGGGGTATCAACAATGTACGAAAAATAGATTGCTACTTACTGTAAAGAAGACATGTTAAGTTGCAGATAGGCACAATTAAAAGACACTTACATAAACTTTTGGCCACAGCCTCCATCAGTAAACGAGGAACACATGCACACCATTCATACACAAAAGCAAGCACACCTAATGCGCACATGACCACCAACTCCAGCATCTTGGACCAGAAATCACTAAATATGCTATACTAGAAATACGCCTCATGAAGGTCACTACTATTTCTCTCCGACAGATTCCATGCACATTTCTGAATGAAAAAGAAGAAACTTCATATGAGTACCATAAGCAAATACTGAAGCTGTATACATTCCTCATGTATGTGAAAAGGCACAGAATATAAAAAATTAATAGTTTTTAAAGTTTTAATAGACTACAGCTGACTGTCTTATCGTCAGCAGTTTTATTGCATGTCCTGGACACTTCCAATGAAATTTTACTAATGGCACGCTGCTGCGCATTAGTACGTCCAATAACTGAAAGTGTTACAATATGTTCAATGAAAAACTAAATCCCCTGCATACAACCAGTCACAATGTTTATTTGTTCCAAGATGTATTTCACAGTCTTGTTCCCTCACAATCAGATGGACAGGTGAGAGAATCAAGCTATAAAACATGTCACAAACAAATAAATAATATGGTGATAGTACACAGTGTATTTTCTTTGTCATTTTAACAAGCAGATATCATACCTAAATTATAATAAGGATATTACGAGTGTGTTCCTGAGAGAAGCAACAAATTAAATGTAGAAAAAATACTTCCACACTACTTTCTTTGAAATTTTTTTTACTTGAAACTTATTTCTCAACAATTTGCCTCCTTACATTTTTTCTTAGCATCTTCTGACAGCTTCACAAATGGAAGCTAAACCATTCAAGTATATGGTTTGTTTCCCTAAACAGGCAATTTATTAAAACATTTAATTATCTTTCATCTTCATGGGGCTTCAATTCTCTCAAAACTCTAATTTGCAGCTTATGGCTTACTTTGCTCATGTGAATGCAACCAAGTTTCTTGTTTACCATATAAGACTTAGGGAATTCACAGAAAATCTAACTCAAAAGAGCCCAGTAGAGATTTTAACCGAGTTCCTTCTAGATGTGTGTTCAGAGCATTAACCACTGTGTCACCTACTCAGTGGATCACAGCATCTGTGTGGACATCACTGGTACAATTTAATAAGTTGATATATTTTTTGTGTTTTTTTATTTATTTATTTTAGTTCCATTCTAATGATCATTTAGCTTATACAATAAATGAATTTATTCATTTTTGTCATGAATTAAGAGAATTATGGGTGTGTAGTGAAGTTTTGATCTCATACGGTAACAGACTTATGACAGCAATCCAGGGAAGAAGAACTGAAAGTAATAAAAGAGATTTCTTGAACTTTTAAATGTCACTCCAAGTTCTACTCCTGCACATTATAGCTGCAAGTATACATGTTTTCTGCGTATAACATTACAGATGACTCATCATAGGATCAAAACAGTAGTCACAAAGGTCACATTTATTAACATTACATTCATTGCGGTTGTCCTGAAATGCGTAAACAGAATTAAAGTACTGCCACTGAACATTCAGTCCTCTGAACAGATATGGAACTCCTGTAAACGCGTTCTCAAAATTTGATTTATATTTGGTGTAGACTCTTCTTTCTTAAGGTTTATTTTGACTTGCTACAAAAACATATTAATATTACCTTTACACATAGGCGTTCAACATTGCTTGCGGTGTCATCACCAGACAATGTAGTCAGGTCAATACAAGTGACTGCCCTGAGAAGCCATGCTGCTTCATGGTCACCTTTGAGTGACCTCCGAGAAAGAATGTCATCAGCTTGACGCATTATAGCAGAAGTATTCACAATTGCTTCGTTGATCCACTTAACATCTGAAAAAATGGAATGTCCCAGATTACACCAATCATAAAAATACCAATTTAGGCTGCAGTGGGTAGCATATCAGAAAACTGACAGGCAAATTACAGAGAAATTCAGTACATTTCAGAGTTGTATCGAAATTCACTAGCAGGTCACTTGAACTGAACAGCCCCTCTTGTTTTCATATGCTCATTGTTTTACTCTCCTGCATTTGTGACTAACTTTTAAACTGATATATTAAGAAGCAGAATGAAAGTGAGCTACAAAAAGGAACAGAAGCTGAATCATCATCAGTTACTTCAGAATGAAAATAATGTCTATTAATGAAAATTCTGAATTGCCATGCACTTGGAATAACACAAATTGCATCTTTACAAACAGATTTTGAAAAAGCAAGGTCAGTTACCTCAGATAGCCATCTATCACAGTATTCACCTATATCAATTCATGATATCTTGTATATTTTACAATTTCATTTACTCTTATTCTGTTGTCCAAATCTTTTCATATCACCTGGAATTTGGCAAAGAACTTCCTGGGACCTTCTGCCATCCATTTGCCTGGTTACATATGACAGCCACCTCCTATTCATTTTCATTCCAGTCATAAATAAATCTTCCATTTCAGTATGATCCCTGATGCTTTTATTTGTTTTCCCATCTCTCATAATATGTTAAAGCTTGATTTCATACATCAAAACTGAAGCAGTTAATACATATTAACATACACTTTCCTTTCCAGACACACACAAAGCTTAGTATTAAGAACATTATTTAGTTTACATTAACACTGACAATCATTTTTAGTCTTCTGTTCATTTCTTTTGCCTTCCCTCATTTCAGTGTCTGCAACTAACCTGAATAGAAAACTTAACTATTTCTGAGGTTTCACTGCTAATTTTTATTAATTTATTTTCAATATTTTATTGAAGGGTAAGGGTATATTACAAATAAAATTTGTGGGTACCTGATAGTTTTAAGAATCACTAAAAATAGTCCAGAAAACTTGTGTTAGTTATCCAGAACAGAAAGAAAATTATTACACTAAAAAAGTAGCATAATCTAATTTTAATGAAATTAAATTTTCTCTATGGCCCTACTAAAAACCAGGAAAATCATTGATAACCTCAAAAGTTAAACTTCATACGGGTCAATAATATATTAAGTAATACGTTAAAATGTGCAGCCTTGTAAAATTTCATTTGCTCGCGTGCACGCACGCACGCTTGCACGCACACACACGCACACACACACACACACACACACACTTTTAGAGGTTGCAAATGTGTGTATGGAGAACATGAAATGATTGCATTTACAGATCAACAGCACAAGTGGTTCTGAGGTACCAGGTATCTACCCATGCTGAAATGTCCATATTATTATATGGTGTAACCTCAATGGGTGACAATTCAGGCACTGACTCTGGCATCCAGTCAATCGCACAGATGGTGAAAACTGTTCTAGGATACGTTATGCCATGTCTGCTCAACCTGTTCATGCAGTTCTATAAGAGTTGTTGGTTGACGAGTCAAATGAATCACTTTTCGCCCCATCATCTCCCACATGTGCTAAACTGAAGACAAGTCTGGAGATTGTGCTGGCTGCAGAAGTTGCTGCAAATCTTGCACATTACAATTAGTTTCACAGGCAGTGTGTGGGCAAGTATTACCCTGTTGCAACAACACATCACCTTCCTGTTGCAAGAACAGCAAAAGGACAGGTCTAACAACATTCTGCACATACTGAGCACTGGTTAGCATACCCCCATACCCCCCATAAACACCAAATGTGAAAGAGAGTTGTAGCTTATCGCACCCCAAGCCATAAGGCTTGGGCTGGGCCCAGTGTACCTTGGATGAATCCCTCTATAGTGTTCACCAGGTCTACGTCGTAAGAGCAAACAACCGTCACTTGCACACAGGCTGAATCTGCCTTCAATACTGGAGACCATGGCACACCATTCTATTTTCCAAGTTATCCTCTGACGACACCAATTGAGCTGTGTATGTTAATGCTTTGGTATGAGTGGAAAGGGCGGGCTAGAGATATCCATGCCTGTACTCCCACTGCTAATAACTGGTTCACAATAGTTCATGTTGACACATCTGGGCTTATAAGCTCTCTAATCAGTGCTGTGGTAGCTGTGTGATCTTCCACTGCTGGCCTTACAATACAATGATCCTGGCTGACACCTGTGCTGTGTGGACATCCAAATCATCATCTACAGGTGTGAGAATGTTCATGTGACCACTGATACCAGCACTGTTCCACGGCTGATGCAGCATGTCCAGCTTGTGTGGCAATTCTCCAGAAGGAACATCCTGTCACTCAGAAGGCCACAATTTGACTTCTTTCAAACTTGCTCAGTTGGCTGCAGGAAGCGAGAGTGCACCTCCATTGCAAGATTGTCTGCTGGTTTCACACATTTGTGCCCCACTGACCCTTCTGTCTGTGAGCATCCCCTATTAAAATGCAAACACAGATGGCACTCTGGTAGCCTGGCAGCTATGCCATTATGTTCTCTGGTGGGTGGGCGCACGCAAGCGATCGCGTGGGGGTGTGGATGTGAGCATGGACACAGTGAATTACATGTATTATTCAAATATTTCACAGAAGGGCATCTAGTAATCTGCTCGGGGTGGGGTGGGGGGAATTACATAGGATATATTGCAGACTTTCATCCTGGATACATTACTAATCTTCCCCCGAGTCAATAATCTACCGTAATATTCACTTTGAAGCTCAAGGCACAAACAGTCCTATTTGTAGATACTACAAAATATTATGTTGTTTAGCCAACCAAAGAAGCATTAACAGAGGAAGTGGTAAATGGTGTTTTTTGGTCATGTGGGTCACACTAAAACACAGAAAACATTAATCTTGTTTTGAGCTTTTTAATGTAAGATTTCAAAAATAAATAACACAGATTGTAGAAAGTTATACATTTTAGTGTGCAAAATTCAAGGAAACTTAAAGCTCAAAATCCATACAATATACCAGCAAAAACTTGTGGGTTCAGCTATTTATGCTATAAAAATAATGACCAGCATTGAATGTGCATACAATTGAGAATATTAACTACAGCCTCTCTGATTAAATTTATTTTCAACAATCCATTTAAGGTTGAGTGTATTAGTGGTTATACACTGTAATAATAGTGTAAGATAGATGTGGTTATGAAAGCAAAAATAATGTGTACTGAAAACAATAAAAATTCAAAAGGTAAACAGAGGTAAGGATTTTCCTACAGCCTCTATATCTTACCCCTGCCCCCCCCCCCCCCTCTTCCCCCCTACTAGCACCATAACAACAACTTTGTGTGTGATTCTGAGCAAGTTCTTGCCATCATTTCTAGCTCACCTTGTTTTAGCTTTCTGTCCTCTATTTGTCCCAGTCTAATGCAAAATAATTTTTAAACTTTGATATTCAAGGTCTCTCTATGTAATTATCCACTGAACCTACTGAAGATGTTCTTGTTCTGTCTGTTCAAAAATGCAAAATCCTAATTTTTCTCTTTTAAGATTCCTACATTTTCAGATTTATTTATTTGCATTTTTAAGTTAATCCCTTTACTCCATATGTATGTCATGGTGAACTTCATGAGGAAGAGCAGTGAAATATTTTTCATTTGGTTTCGAATATAGACATGTTAATAATTTGGTGATGGTTCACCCTGTAAGATAATCTGTGGTTGATACCCCCATCATTTAGAATGAAACAGCACTATGGAAAATGGAGAGGAAGGAAGGGGGAAGGAGTGGAGGGGTATGTGGGAAAAGGGGGCAAGTGTGATATGTCTTACATACACAGACACTGCAAAATGTTGACACTAGCTCTGTGAAGAATTCTTATTATTTATACAAAATATTATTTCCCTGTACAGTAAAGAGCATGACATTACTAAGTATGACAACAATTTTAATCTGATTGCCAATAAACTAGAAAAATAACCCTCAGTATTAAAACTGATCAATTTAATTTCTGGAACATCTGCAAGAAATATTCATACCACCTGTAGCGGTTTTCAGCCTGAAGGCTGGTTTTATGCAGCTATCTGCACTGGTCTATCCTGTGTAAGTATCTTCATCTCTGCATAACTACTGTAACCTACATCCATTTTAACCTGATGGTACTGTATTCAGACATTGGTCTCCTTTTAAGACTATTACACACCCTCTCCCCTCCCCCCAACCCCAAAACACGTACACTTGCCCACATAACCAAACAGATGATTCCTTGATGTCTCAGAATGTATCCCAGCAACTGTACTTTAAATGTATTTTTCCCCAATACCTCTTCCTCAGTTACTGGATCAATGCATCTAATTTTCAGCATTCTTCTGTAGCACCACATTTCAAAAACACAACTGTTTACGATAAACACTTCACTCTGTACAAGGTCACACTCTAGACAAACACCTTCAGAATCAACTCAGATTTATGTTTGATGAAACAAAGTTCTTGTTTTCAGAAGTACTTACCATGCTATTGTCAGTCTCCAATTTATGTCCTCTCTACTACAAACACAATTGGTTATTTTGCTGCACAAATAGCAAAACTGGCTTACTACTCTTAGTGTCTCATTTCCTAGTCTACTTTTCTCAGCCTCACTTGATTTAATTTGACTACATTCCATTACTCTTGTTTTATTTTTGTTGATGTTCATTTCAACCTCTTTTCATGGAACTATCCATTCTCTTCAACTGCTTTTCCACTGGGCCTGGTGGTCTAGCAGTAAAATGCTTGTATGGAAACAGAGGTTGCAGAATCAAATAGTAGTTGGACCACAGATTTTTCAGTCTTTGTTTTAACCTAGCCTTCACCTCTCAACAACATGAGGAGTTACCAGAAACGGCATGTGGTTCAGACTCCATGTTAAACTGTAGGGCCCCTTTCCCTGTTGGGTCACTGGTTCTGGTTAGGGACATGCAAGTCGCTGAAGTGGCATCCAATTGAAGGACCTGCACCAGGTCATTGAACTGCAATGAAATTATGATGATAATTATTATTATTAACTGCTCTTCCAGTTCCTTAGCTGCATCGGGCAGAATTACAATGTCAGAAGCAAATCTCAAAATTTTTACTTCTTCTGCCTGAAATTTAATTTCCTACCCAAATTCTTCCTAGCTTCCTTCACAGTTTGCTCAATGTACAGACTGAATAGCATTGGTGTAAGCCACAGACCTGTCTCACTCTCTTCTCAGCTGCTGCTTCCCTTTCATGTCCTTTGACTTGTATAATGGCAGTCTGGTTTCTGTGCAAATTGGGTTAACCTTTTGCTCCCTCTATTTTATCCTCATTGGGTTCAGAGTTTCCAAGAGTCTAGTCCAGCCAACATTACCAAAAGCTTTTTATAAATCTACAAATGCTATATGTGTAGGTTTGCTCTTCTTTAATCTATCTATACACCATGCAGTTGGTATTGCCTCATACATTCCTACATTTCTCTAGAAACCCAACAAATCTTCCACAGAAGGAAGTTTTACCCAGTTTTTCCATCCTTCTGTAAGTAATTAATGTCAGAATTTTGCAATCATGACTTGTTGAACTGATAGTTCAGAAATATTCACGCCTGTCAGCAACTGCCTTCTTTGCAACTGATAATATAACATTATTTTTGAAGTCAACGGGTATTTTGCCTTTCTCATATATCTTGCCCCCCCCCCCTCCCCCCCCCCCCCCCCAACCCCCATGAACCATGGACCTTGCCGTTGGTGGGGAGGCTTGAGTGCCTCAACGATACAGATAGCCGTACCGTAGGTTCTTCAACCACAATGGGGGGGGGGGGGGTAATCTGTTGAGAGGCCAGACAAATGTGTGGTTCCTGAAGAGGGGCACCAGCCTTTTCAGTAGTTGCAGGGGCAACAGTCTGGATGATTGACTGACCTGACACTAACCAAAATGGCCTACTACAGTAGTACCAGTTTATATGCCAACTATCTCTGCAGATGACAAAGAAATTTAAGAAATGTATGATGAAACAGAAGAAATTATTCAGATAGTGAAGGTAGATGAAAATTTAATAGTTATGGGTGACTGGATTTCAACAGTAGGAAAAGGAAGAGAAGGAAACGTAGTAGGTGAATATGGATTGGGGGTAAGAAAAGAAAGAGGAAGTCGCCTGGTAGAATTTTGCACACAGCACACTTGGTTCAAGAATCATAAAAGAAGGTTGTATACATGGAAGAAGCCAGGAGATACTGACAGGTTTCAGATAGATTATATTATGGTAAGATAGAGATTTAGGAACCAAGTTTTAAATTGTAAGACATTTCCAGGGGCAGATGTGGACTCTGACCACAATCTATTGGTTATGAACTGTAGATTAAAACTGAAGAAACTGCAAAAAGGTGGCAATTTAAGGAGATGGGACCTGGATAAACTGAAAGAACCAGAGGTTGTACAGAGTTTCAGGGAGAGCATTAGGGAACAATTGACAGGAATGGGGGAAAGAAATACAGTAGAAGAAGAATGGGTAGCTCTGAGGGATGAAGTAGTGAAGGCAGCAGAGGATCAAGTAGGTAAAAAGACGAGGGCTAATAGAAATCCTTGGGTAACAGAAGAAATATTGAATTTAATTGATGAAAGGAGAAAATATAAAAATGCAGTAAATGAAGCAGGCAAAAAGGAATACAAACGTCTCAAAAATGAGATCGACAGGAAGTGCAAAATGGCTAAGCAGGGATGGCTAGAGGACAAATGTAAGGATGTAGAGGCTTGTCTCACTAGGGGTAAGATAGATACTGCCTACAGGAAAATTAAAGAGACCTTTGGAGAGAAGAGAACCACTTGTATGAATATCAAGAGCTCAGATGGCAACCCAGTTCTAAGCAAAGAAGGGAAGGCAGAAAGGTGGAAGGAGTATATAGAGGGTTTATATAAGGGCGATGTACTTGAGGACAATATTATGGAAATGGAAGAGGATGTAGATGAAGATGAAATGGGAGATACGATACTGCGTGAAGAGTCTGACAGAGCACTGAAAGACCTAAGTCAAAACAAGGCCCCGGGAGTAGACAACATTCCATTGGAACTACTGACAGCCTTGGGAGAGCTAAACTCTACCATCTGATGAGTAAGATGTATGAGACAGGCGAAATTCCCTCAGACTTCAAGAAGAATATAATAATTCCAATCCCAAAGAAAGCAGGTGTTGACAGATGTGAAAACTACCAAACTATCAGTTTAATAAGTCACAGCTGCAAAATACTAACGCGAATTCTTTACAGACGAATGGAAAAACTGGTAGAAGCCGACCTCGGGGAAGATCAGTTTGGATTCCGTAGAAATGTTGGAACACGTGAGGCAATACTGACCCTACGACTTATCTTAGAAGATAGATTAAGGAAAGGCAAACCTAAGTTTCTAGCATTTGTAGACTTAGAGAAAGCTTTTGACAATGTTGACTGGAATACTCTCTTTCAAATTCTGAAGGTGGCAGGGGTAAAAATACAGGAAGCGAAAGGCTATTTACAATTTGTATAGAAAGCAGATGGCAGTTATAAGAGTCGAGGGACATGAAAGGGAAGCAGTGGTTGGGAAGGGAGTGAGACAGGGTTGTAGCCTCTCCCCGATGCTATTCATTCTAAATATTGAGCAAGCAGTAAAGGAAACAAAATAAAAATTCAGAGTAGGAATTAAAATGCATGGAGAAGAAATAAGAACTTTGAGGTTCGCCGATGACATTGTAATTCTGTCAGAGACAGCAAAGGACTTGGAAGAGCAGTTGAATGGAATGGACAGTGTCTTGAAAGGAGGGTATAAGATGAACATCAACAAAAGCAAAACGAGAATAATGGAATGTAGTCGAATTAAGTCGGGTGATGCTGAGGGAATTAGATTAGGAAATGAGACACTTAAAGTAGTAAAAGAGTTTTTCTGTTTGGGGAGCAAAATAACTGATGATGGTCGAAGTAGAGAGGATATAAAATTTAGACTGGCAATGGGGAGGAAAGCGTTTCTGAAGAAGAGAAATTTGTTAACATCGAGTATAGATTTAAGTGTCAGGAAGTCGTTTCTGGAAGTATTTGTATGGAGTGTGGCCATGTATGGAAGTGAAACATGGACGATAAATAGTTTGGACAAGAAGAGAATAGACGCTTTCGAAATGTGGTGCTACAGAAGAATGCTGAAGATTAGATTGGTAGATCACATAACTAATGACGAGGTATTGAATAGAATTGGGGGGAAGAGGAGTTTGTGGCACAACTTGACTAGAAGAATGGATCGGTTGGTAGGACATGTTCTGAGGCATTAAGGGATCACCGATTTAATAATGGAGGGCAGCGTGGAGGGTAAAAATCGTAGAGGGAGACCAAGAGATGAATACATTAAGCAGATTCAGAAGGATGTAGGCTGCAGTAGGTACTGAGAGATGAGGAAGCTTGCACAGGATAAAATAGCATGGAGAGCTGCATCAAACCAGTCTCAGGACTGAAGACCACAACAACAACATATATCTTGCACACCATATGGAATGGTTATGTCAATTCTCATTCTCCCAAAGATATCAATTGTGAAGAAATGTTGACTTATGTCTGTCAATGCTCTGTCAACTGCTAATCCAAATATCATATCTTCCATCTCATCTTCACTTACCACCTCCTCTGATTTATAGAATTGTCTTCCAGTTCATCTTCCTTGCATAGCCCTTCTGTAAATTCCCTTCACCTTTCCCTTCTTTTTCCAGTATTGGTTGGTCATCTGAGCTCTTGGCAGTCTTCTCTTTGCTCCCAAGATTGCTTCAGTTTTCATATAGGTGGTATCTATCTTTCCCCTTTCATGAATGCAGCCTTGCATTTATCCCCTACTCATACCTGTTTGATTTGTTTCCACATTCTATCTGTCTTACTTTTTAGATGTCTTTATCCACTTTTGCCTACTTTATATAGTCAAATTTAATATCTCATGTGCTATGCAAGGGTATCAAATGGCCCTTGTCTTCTTGATATATCTGATTCTCTACTGCCTTTGTATTCCTTCGACTTATTTCAGTTAACTGTTGCTAACTTTAGGAAGTAGACTAACAGCAAAGAAACAGATCAGTGCCAATAATAAAAGTAAAGCATCATGGGAGCTAACTGATGAAAATCATAAGATGCACAGAAGTTGACTACAGAACCATTCAACGTTATACATAATGGTAACAGTGAGAAAAACCCAGACACTGTTTCACTTCCTCTATTGGCCAACCAATTCATATTACAGATGCACAGGTCAAGACCCTGTGTCACCCACAAAATGTATTGCGTTTTTATTTAGGGCAATGAATGAGTAGGAAGTATGTTAGGTAACAGCCAATGTAACACACACACACACACACACACACACACACACTATGTGATTAAAAGTATCCACACACCCCCAAAAACATGTTTTTCATATTAGGTGCATTGTGCTGCCACCTACTGCCAGGTACTCTGTATCAGCAACCTCAGTAGCCAGTAGACATCGTGAGAGAGCAGAATGGGGCACTCTGTGGAACTCACGGACTTCAAATGTGGTCAGATGATTGAGTGTCACTTGCGTCATACGTCTGTGTGTGAGATTTCCACACTCCTAAACATCCCTAGGTCCACTGTTTCCAATGTGATAGTGAAGTGGAAACATGAAGGTACATGTACAGCACAAAAGTGTACAGGCCGACCTCATCTGTAGACTGACAGAGATGGTCAACAGTTGAAGAGGGTTGTAATGTGTAATAGGCAGACATCTATCCAGATAATCACACAGGAATTCCAAACTGCATCAGGATCCACTGCAAGTACTATGACAGTAGGGAGGAGGTGAGAAAACTTGGATTTCATAGTCGAGAGGCTGCTCATAAGCCACACATCATGCCGGTAAAGGCCAATCGACATTTCGCTTGGTGTAAGGAGCATAAACATTGAGTGATTAAACAGTGGAAAAATGTTGTGTGGCGTGACAAACCATGGTACACAATGTGGCGATCCGAAGGCAGGGTGTGGGTATGGCGAATGTCCGGTGGATGTCATCTGCCAGTGTGTGTAGCACCAACAGTAAAATTCAGAGGCGGTGGTGTTATGGTGTGGTCGTGTTTTTCATAGAGGGGGCTTGCACCCGTTGTTGTTTTGCATGGCAGTATCACAGCACAGGCCTACACTGATGTTTTACGCACCTTTTTGCTTCCCACTGTTGAAGAGCAACCTGGGGATGGTGATTGTATCTTTCAACACGACCGAGCACCTGTTAATAATACACGGCCTGTGGTGGAGTGGTTACACAACAATAATGGACAGCCCTGCACAGAGTTCTGACCTGAATCCTATTGAACACCTTTGGGATGTTTTGGAATGCCGACTTCGTACCAGGCCTCACTGACTGACATTGATACCTCTCCTCAGAGCAGCACTCCGTGAAGAATGGGCTGCCATTCTCCAAGAATCCTTCCAGCACCTGGCTGAACGTACACCTGCACGAGTGGAGCCCCTCATCAAGGCTATGGGTGGGCCAACACCTTATTGAATTCCAGCATTACCGGTGGAGGGCGCCACAAACTTGTAAGTCAGTTTCAGCCAGTTGTCCGGATATTTTTGATCACATAATGTATATACTTCTGGATGGCATATCCACTGTGGCTACAAAGGCATGCTTAAAAGGAATCTCAAATACTCTTTCTTATGCAGTTAACTGCTGTGTTAGAGAACACATATATCCTCCTGTACAAGAGGATGGAAGGAGGATGTATCAAACTACAGACAAATAACATCAATTCCCATCTTCAATAACACATCTGAAAGTCTTATGCCATCATAGCTCAGTGCCTTCTTCACACAATACAAACTACTTATAGAGTCTCAGCATGAATTTGGAAAAGAGCTAAATATGGCTACAGAAGTTTGTTATTCCATGACACTGTAGCATCTGCTACACATCTGTGACATTGTCATGGCCAACAGTCAAGATTCACACCAACTGAAGACCTTATTTGTATTCTGTGGTGCAGTATCGAATGTGCGTGGTGACAACTGAATCACAGCTGTCAAGCAGCTTCCGCACCAATCACCAGGGGCACTGCGTTTTTATATGTTCTTATGATTTTTCTGCATGTTTTTTATTCTTTGGTGTGTGAATTTTATATGTTTTTGCATGTTCCATGCTTTTTGTTCTGTTCTTGTGACTGTCACTCCTGATTATAGTAGTAATTAGATACCAAAATTTTGTACATGGCTGCACGTTCAGAGACCGTGAATAGTTACAATTGAAAGAAAAACAGCCCTCGGTCACTATTTTTAACAAATTAACCTGGCTTCAACACTGCTAGGAGTGTCTTCCTCAGAATTTAAAACAGAGAATGGTCTATATTCTATAGCATGGTCACAGAATTATGACTAAAAATGTGTGATAGGGTATAAGTACGGAATCATCGTTAAAGACTGGCAGTACTTATATGTCATTTATAAAATAATAAATATGCCAAAAGGGTGTTAGCCACAAAGAAATTTACCAGGTGTACTGATATGAAATGAGCATTAAGATACAAATGTGTCGATAGGGAACATTTGTTGTTAATGAGCCTTAATTTTTTTTTGTTCAGTTGGTATGACATCTGTCAAAGATATTCAGTATATATCAAGTCATGGAACAAACATCATCATATGTTTTCATCGTATTAACAATGTCGAATTTTGTACCAGAAAGTGATGATTTGCGGAAAGCATTAATTGTTTGTTTTCATTTGAAAAATATGCTGCAGAGTCACATCGAATGCTTGTCGAGGCATATGGTGATCACGCTCTATCAGGAGCACCATCAAAAGATGGTTTCAACAGTTCAGAAATAATGATTTTCATGTAAGAAATGAAGAACGTGGAAGACCACCAAAAGAGTTCAAAGATGCCGAATTGCAAGCAATATTGGATGAAGATGATACTCTGAGTCAGAAGCAAATGGCAGCAATGCTAAATGTTGCACAACAAACAATTTCTGACCATTTGAAAGCTATGGGAGAGATCCGAAAGTGTGGAAAATGGGTGCCACATGAATTGAATGAAAGACAGGTGGAAAACCGAAAAACCATTTGTCAAATTTTGCTTCAAAGACATGAAAAATGAATTTATTTTAAGAATCCTGAATGGGAAAAATCATGGGTTAATCCGGGACAACCATCAGCATCGACTGCAAAACCAGATCAATTTGACAAGAAGACAATGCTCTACGTTTGGTGAGATTAGAAAGGTGTGGTGTATCATGAGCTTCTAAAACCCAGTGACACTGAATACTAATCGCTACAGACAACAAATGATCAATCTGCACTATGCACTGATTGAAAAAAGACCAGAATGGACCAGAAGACATGGCAAAGTAATTTTTTTACATGACAATGCACCTGCACACAAAGCAAAACTGGTTCAGGATACAATCAAAACACTTAGCTGCTGGGAGCTGCTACCCCACCCGCCGTATTCACCAGACTTGGCCCCTTCCGACTACCATTTGTTTTCATCAATGGGACACACATTGGCTGAGGAACACTTTGATTCCTACGAAGAAGTCGAAAATTGGGTGTCTGATTGGTTTGCTTCAAAAGATGAATATTTCTATTGGCATGGTGTCCAGAAATTGCCAGAAAGGTGGTCAAAATGTATAGAAAGCAATGGTCAGCACTTTGAATAAAATGTTTTTATTTTTCAATTCAAAATTAGTGCTTCATTTTCACAAAAAATCCTCATTTCATACCGGTACACCAGGTAAGATAAAGAAAACTATGATGGCGAGCCACTAAGGACTGCTCGTTACTTGCGTGGTGCACGTTTGCAAAACGGATGTTCCACCACGCAAGTAACGAGCAGTCCTTAGTGGCTCGCCACCATAGTTTTCTTTATCTTAAATATCTTTGTGACTAATGCTCTTTTGGCATACTTATTATTTTATAAATGACATATAAGTACTGGCAGTCTTTAACGATGATTCCGTACTTATACCCTATCATACGTTTTTAGTCGCAATTCTGTGACCATTCTCTGTGTCAAATTCTGAGGAAGACACTCCTAGCAGTGTTGAAACCAGGTTGATTTGTTAAAAATAGTGAACGAGGGCTGTTTTTCTTTCAATTGTAATTAGATACCTTCACATCAGGAATATTCTCATGCTCACAGAGTATTTGACTATCATCTTAAGTATCCCTAACAAAGTATTTATCAGAGTATAATGATTTGCTTGCTCATCCTATATAACAGAGCACCATTACTCATTAATAAAGAATTTCAATCCAGTGTAATCTCTAGTACCAGAATGAACATGTTATTCAGAAGTTGGGCAGCCAAAATTGAGCTTAGCCGGACAAGTGGTGACACTGACATGATCTGACCTGTTGATGGCTAAACCACCAACGAATTTTACTAGTTTACAAGATAACCAACGAGCCAACAGTGCCCAGCCTAGCGGTCCTTTTGCCTCCAGTCAAGACTAACAATCTGGTACTGTGATTTGCATGGGTAGAAGCAATCTTTTGCTACATGGAAACAGCTGTCTCAACAAAATTTGCCCTCATCATGAGCCAATTTAACCACCGTTTCCCTGCAGAAGTGAAAGATGTCACTGCAGGAGAATTCGTGCATAAAGCTTAAACTGGAAATAATCTGGAGAGTTGCAGCATCACACAAAGATCGAATACTACAGTTGCTGATGTAAGACGACAAAGATGATCACAAGCTATCACAAGCTGTCACAATATCTACGACATTTACAGAGCAAGGTTGACACAGTTACCATTCCAAACCACCTAATATGCACCCTGTATAGCAGCGACTACTGCCACAGGTGAAAGCAGTCATGTTGTCACAAACATAGATGTCATTGGACTCCATGGTGGAGCCCACAGATCGAATCCAAGGGCCCATCGCACCTGCTCAAGTTAGTGTGGTGAGAGTGCCGGATGGTAGTACGACAGTGGCAGCAACAGTCACATGCATAGATTTTGACTCCTTGATGACAAAATTCGAATCGTTATGTTTGTAGATTGGTGCAGTGCTGTTACAAGGCACAGGCAATGGTACAGGGCGTTACCCCAGGAGATCCAGGAGTTGTTTGTCGACCAATGCTACATTGTTTAACACAGACAACCCATATGCTGGTACCACTGTACCACTGTAGATTCAGTGAGCAGATACAGAAATGTACAGCACCATACTCATTTTCAAATGCCTCTGGCACTTGGTTGCAGGTGCAGCTGCCTACCCCATGAAACCACAATGCGTGTTTGTCAGTGATAGAAGATCCAGCCAGAAGTATTGTAACCGGGATGGTCGCGGGGTTGAAATGACCAAAAGCGCAGCGGGACCTGCGGAGAGGCCTGCGAACAACAACACAATGGGAGAGGATGGACACGACCAAGGAAAGGCAGAATGAACAACAACAAGATTGAACAACAGAGTCACAGGAAACCTAACAAACACATCCACTTGTACACAGAACAAGTAAGTGGGCTGTCTAACGCGAGATTAGACTGACTGGCTAAGCGAGAGGCAGGGGCTTAGGTACTGTATCGGGGACGCCGCTATTGGCCGCTGGAACCACGTGTTCCACTGTGGCACCCTCACACTAAAAGCGGGCCAGGAGGCACGCGCCACCACAGCTTATGGCGCGATTGTGCAGCGACCTCTAGGGGTCTTCGACGTCCATGACGTCTGGCGCGGATTCAAATTCTGCGGCGCACGGTACCAGAGCCCTCCCCCCTGATACTTGCACGTAGGGGCGGAAACACCCCAGACGGTGCCAAGGTGGGCAGCAGTGGGAAGAGGAACTCAGCACATCAACCACAACTGGCAGGGAGGAAGGGAAACCCGAGGTATACATGACAGCCAATCCAGAGTCCAAGGCGGGGGAGGGAGCCGCCGATCCACCTGCAGAGGGAGAGGGCCGGTGGCTGGCCCACTGGGAGATGGCAACCGGGGGCAGGGGCGGCAACTCGAGGACCACGTCCGTACCTGAAGGAGGAAGAGAAAGAGGTGACGGTGCGAGTCCCGCGGCGGTGCGAGTCACGCGGCAGCCTGAGGGTGGAGCTGATTATGATGGTGGCGCTCCAACCCTTTTGACGTCTGCACCAACATCACATGCTGTCCATGGGCCGCAACGACTGTGGCGGGTGTCCAACCCACCTTGCGCCCATACTCGCGGGCCCACATAGCCGTGCCAGGGGCATACCGCTGCGAGGGCTGGGAGTGTGGGCGAGAGGAGGATGGCAACAGCAAATGGAGAAAGGTCTGCGGCTGTCGCCCATGAAGGAGCTCTGCCGGACTGCATCCGTCAATTGATGTAGTGCGATAGGTGCTCAAAAACAGGGTGAGGGCCGACGTGGTTGGAGATGTGTCAACCGCCTTAGTCAACTGGTGTTTAAAGGTGCGGACAAGCCTCTCCGCCACACCATTGGACAAAGGGTGGAAAGGGGGGCTACGGATATAATTGATACCGTTGGCCTGACAGAAGTCATGGAAGGATGACGCCGTGAATTGGGGACCATTATCGGAGACCAACGGCGTGTGTGGCAGGCCCTCAATGGCGAGAACCTGGGCCAGGGCCATGGGTGTAGCTTCCTTGGTGGTGGATGCCATGTGGACAACATATGAGTATTTGGAGTAGGCATCAACGATGAGTAACCACATGGATCCCAAAAATGGGCCTGCAAAATCGATATGGATGCGATCCCAGTGAGGCACAGACCAGGGTGCAAAAGACTAAGGGGGTTGCCTGGTGCCGCGCACAGACAGTGCACCCACGGACCAGGCACTCAATATCTCTACACATGTCGGCGAACCAAAACTTTCATACGGGACATACCCCAGTGCCCGCAGTGTAACAAATCGAGCACCTGAAGCTGCAATGCCGGAGGGATGACCACCCGGTGGGCATCTGACTCTGTGGCCAACAGAAGGACATCATCACCCACGGAGAGCCTGTGGGAAAGGTGGTGCCAGGGGCTGAAATCGGACTGCATCCGATGAGTAACATAGGATGACCAACCGTGGACCAGGTAGTTGAGAACCTGCCGCAAGAGAGGGTTGCAGCAGGTAGCCACAGCAATGTGAGCAGCCATAAGAGGCAGACTGTCCAGCGCATCCTGGCGGGCAGAATCAATGTGAAAGCAGAGGACCTCCTGTTGGTCAATGGCAGGATTAGGGCCTGCTGGGAGACATGAAAAGCGTCCGCATTCGCATGGTGGGCGGTGGGCTTATACCGGATGGTGTAAGCATAATTACATAAGAACAATGCCCAGTGCTGGAGATGTTGAGCCGTCCGCTCTGGAAGGTGAGAGTGGGATCCGGAAAGTGTAACCAAGGGTTTATGGTCCGTCAGGAGGGTGGACATTGCCCCAAAGCAATAGGTGTGAAATTTCTGGACGGCGAACATGATCACCAAGCCCTCCCTTTCAATCTAGGAGTACTTCCATTGTGCTGGGGTCAATGTCTTAGAGACATAAGTGATGGACTGTTTGGAGCCATCGTCATCCCGGTGTGCGAGGATGGCCCCAATGCCGTATGCTGACGCATCAGCTGCCACAACCAAGGGGCGGTCCGGAGAGAAGGGAGTAACGCAAGGAGCAGACTTCAGCATCGCCTTTAAATGGAGAAAAGCCTGGTCACAAGCAGGAGTCCAAACAAAAGGTACCCCTTTGCGATGCAAGTGATTGACGGGCTGAGCAACGGAGGCAGCCAGGGGCAAGAACTTTTAGTAATAAGTAACCTTGCCCAAAAACACCTGAAGATCAAATAAGTCCTTGGGACGAGGAAGGACCTCAATGGCCGTGACATTACAAGCCAAAGGGCGAATGCCATTTTTGCTAAGCCAGTGGCCTACGTATTCCACTTCCAGTTGAACGAAACATTACTTATCCAGCCGACAGCATAGACCAGCAGACTGCAGAGCGTGAAATAAGGCGCTGAGGTTTTGCAAATGTTCCTGGCGGGAACGCCTGGTGACCAAGATATCATCCAGATAATTCATACAGGCAGGGAATAGGCTGTGTAAGCTGCTCCCGGAATCGCTGGAAAATGGCCGGCGCCAAAGAGACACCAAAGGGAAGGCACTTGTATTTATACAATCCAAAAGGCGTGTTGATAACCATGAAGTTCTGAGATTCGGCATCCAAGGGCAACAGGTGGTATGCATCAGCCAGGTCGATCTTGGAAAAATACTCTCCCCCAGAAGCTTGGCAAGAAGGTCTTTCTGTCGGGGAATGGGGTAAGCATCAACGAGGGACTGAGCATTGATTGTAGTGCTGAAATCCTCACACAGCCGAAGGGACCCATTGGGTTTCTGTATGACCACCAGTGATGTTGCCCATGCACTGTAAGTTACAGGCTCCAGCACGCCAGTGGCCTGGAGCCGATCAAGTTCCTGCTTGACTGCTGGCCGTAAGGCCACCGGAAGGGGCCAGGCCCGGAAAAAGTGAGGCTGTGCATCCGGCCATAGGGTGACGTGCGCCTGAAAGCTGGAAGCACATCTGAGATCCGGTGCAAACAATGACGCAAAAGCGGAGCACAGATCATCCAAGTCCTGAAAGGAAACAGCCGTGGAAACGACCTTAACTTCGTCGAAAATTGAAAAGCCAAACAGTTGAAATGCATCCAGGCCAAAAATATTCGAAGCCAATGGATGGTCGAGGACAAAGTGGGTAAGGAGCTGGAGAACATGCTTGTACGTCGCCTGGACGACGAACTGTCCACGAAGGGAAATGCAACCGTCTCCGTAGGCGACCAAACGGCGAGAGGGAGGTGACAACACGGGAGATCCCAGCCGGGTATATGTCGCCATTTAATCAGGGAGACGGTGGCCCCAGTGTTGACCTGAAAACTGACATCCTCTGTGAAAATGCGGAGCATGAGGAAAAGCTTCTGCACTGATGGGTCATCCTGTGGGATGGCCGATTGCAGAGCATGGATAGTATCTTGAGGCCCAGGAGGGGTAGGACTGGAGTGAGTCGAGCGACTAAGACAAACTGATCAGATGTGGCCCTCCTTGTTACACAGTGTGCACGTTTTCCAGCAGTGGGGACAATCAGCCCGCGAATGGGCAGTAAGACACTGTGGGCAAGATGGAAGTGGGCCGCGCGACTGGCGACGAGGGGTGACCAAAGGCGCCGATGCCATAGAGACGTCGGACAACGAGGAGTCCCGACAGCGCTGGTCTCTGTCGCCTGGGCCACGTCGATGGTGTGAGGGCGGAACCCGCCATGACGCCGCAATCGCTGCCACCTGCGGTCGAGCCATAAGACACTCATTAGCCACTTGAGCAGTTTCAAAGGAGTGGGCAATGCGGAGAATCTCTTCCAAGGAGGGGTTGTTGAGTTTCAACGCCGCAGTACAAACCTCAGGATCGGGAGCCAGCTGAACCAGCATATCCCAGATCAGGGAGTCTGCATATGAAGCCTTACACTGCTGATTGGTGCACGTAAAATCGCATCGACGGCTGAGATCCTGCAAGTCCGTGACCCAGGAACGATACGATTGACCAGGCTGTTTATGATACTGGTGGAACTCCAGGCAAGGGGCGACCATATGGTAGTGTCGGGAGTAATAGTTTGTCAGCAAAAGGCAGATCTCCTGGAAAGAGACAGCCACAGGATCGGACAACAGTGCCAACTTGTGGAGAAGAAAGAATGTGTCCAGAGTCGCCAGCGACTTGAAAAGCTGTGAAATGTTGTTTCAGCTGATGTAAGTAGGTTTCCCAGTCCTCTTTAGTGTCATTAAAGGGTGGAAACAACAGCGGATGTGGGAAAGCAGCTGTTGCGGTAACGCGTCCCGGGCATCGACTTTGTCCGTGAGCAACTGCAGCAACTTTTGTAAGATGTCTAACTGGAGCTGCTGCTGCTGCATGAGCTGCTGCTGTTGCTCCAGCAGACAGACCAACTTCACCTCCTTACCAACAACGACCACCGTTTACCTCGTCGCCAAAATGTTGTAACTGCGACGGTCGCGGGGTTGAAATGATTGAAAGCGCGGCAGGACTCGCGGAGAGGCCCACGAACAACACAACGGGAGAGGACAGACACGACCAACAAAGGACAGAACGAACCAACAACAAGATCGAACAATGGAGTCACAGGAAACCTAACAAACATGTCCACTCATACACAGAACAAGTAAGTGAGCTGTCTAACGCGAGGCGATGTGTTCACAGATGTACGTGAGATTAGAGTGACTAGCTAACCGAGAAGCAGGCGCTTAAGTACTGTATAGGGGGTGCTGCTATTGGCCACTGGAACCACGTGTTCCACTGTGGCGCCCTCACACTAAAAGCGGGCCAGGAGGCGCACGCCGCCACAGCTCATGGCGCGATTGTGCAGCGACCTCTAGGGGTCTTCGACGGCCATGACGTCTGGCGCAGAATCAAATTCCGCAGTGCGCATTACCAGAAGTAGTACTTGACAGACATTGGTTCAGATTTGACCATCTTATCTTGAACTTCAGTGCATTGCTGCACACTGCCAAAGGCAATCTGTTTATTTGCCACTAATAACACATCCATCTCGACATATGGAACAGAGCAGATCAAACTGAATTTGGGATTATGCTGCCCTTTCACCTGTGATTTCATCATCACCACCACTCTTGTCACACCACCACCTCAGCAAATGCCACACAATATGGTGCATCACATAGAAACCACAGATGGTCTGCTGGTATCTTGTAGGCCTAGGCATTTGGCACCTGATCGCCTGGTCACTGCCCAAGTTGAATTTGACATGATGCTTAAAGGAAGAGGAAGAACAATCCGACAATCAAGTAGCCCATGGTCGTCTGCTGTACACCACAATTAAGGAACTGAACTTTTACCACCATCATTTAATGTGTGCAGCAGAACAGCAGGAACCATCAAATGTGCCACTTATTGGCTTAAAGATTAGAGGCCAGTTCCCAGTACAGTGGACTGACATGATGTGCTCTGCTTTTGAAGCCGAAAAGCAAAGCATGGCGAATGCAGCATTCCTCATGCACCCAAAGCTTGATGCACCTTTGGCACTGGTGGTGGAAGCAAACCGAACTGGTATCCATGCAGCACTGCAACAATTTTGGGTGGTTCATGGCGACTGCTTGCATACTTCACACGTAAATTATCACCATCCAGCAAAAGTGGTGTGCCTACAACTGTGAACTCCTGGCTGTGTTCGAGGTGGTTAAATATTCACCACCACAGATAGACGTGAGAGAATTTACAATCTACGCAGATCACAAGTCATTAATCTACACCTTCAAGTGGAACAACAACAACTGCTCTCCTCAACAATACAATCATCTTGAGTTTATAAGCAAATTTAGTCTAGACATTAAACACATTTCTGGCAATAACAATGAAGCGGTCAATAGTCTCTACCATGTATGTAGGTTCTTTAAATGTCCTACACAGATACAGAAATATTTGTGCTGCCCCTTGCGGCAAAGATATCGTAGGGAAGTATAATTATCTGAGTAAGTTAACAGAAAACTGAAAACTAGAATAATAATTATTTTATGTACCTCATTTGTTTTTTTTTCACTGATCTCAGTGTCACTCGGTCTATCGAGCTGATGGAATAAATAAGTTTGTGATTGCGCTCTCTCAGTATTGTTTTAATTAAAAGTTATAATATGTCAAAGTCACAAGTTTTCATTCTCCTACCCAGCTCTGTCCTAATATCCACCTCCCAATGTGATGAGGACTTGCATTTTGAAATGGATCTTTTTGGAGAAGACATCAAAACAAACAGAATAGCTGCAACAGCCATGCCAACATTGTCAGACAAGGTAAATATCAAGCAGTACACATCTCAAAGGATTACTCTTCAAGAAATGTTTCACAGCTGCCACAATGTTTCTTAACCCGCAGGCATCCATACCTGTGTGTTTCTGAAGCAGCTAAACAATAATTACTTCATCTCTGAACATCTCACATTATCTTTCTCCCCAAACACAAAACATGTCAGCAGTGTGTCAAGACCTATTGATTTTTTGGAACTGGCTAAGGCTCAGAAGGACTACGAAGAGCTCTAGATTTTCATTGATGATTCCATTTCACTGTTGGAGTTAGAACTTCTCAGCATTCCTGTGAAGATGTCCACCTATATTATGATGTTTTGCAAGGAAGATCACACCCATTCCTACTGGCCGTGTTTCGCAAGCAAGTTTTTGACAGTCTCCACAATCTGTGTCACCTTGGAGCATGTTCAGCTTTTTTCCTGGTGTCGCAACATTTCATCTGGCCTGAGATGGAGAACGATGGCTGAGAGTGGACACAAACATGTCCATAATGTCACTACTGTAAAGCATCCCACCATGTGGATGCAGCAGTCGGTGATTTTCCAGACATGTGCACCTCGACAATGTAGGACTGCTTCCTCCATCAAAGGGCCAGCAATATTTGCTCACAATGACGGATCTTTACACACTGGCCAGAGGCAGTGAAGGTGGACAATATCTCCACAAAAACTTTAGCCTCTGCATTTCCAGTGTGGCTGCCTAGTTTCAGCTGTCCACTGCAGATAACTACTGATCATGACTGGCAATCTGAGTCAGATTTGTTCACCCAGCTGCCAAAGTTCTGTGGGTACGTACACCATAAGACCACCTGCTATCATCCCACCAGCAATGGAATGATTGCCCGATGGGATCATTCCTTGGAGGCAGTGCTCATGTGCCATGTAACTTCCTGGAATTTTGCCCTTCTGATAGTTCTCTTTGGCCTTCAAACCATGTACAAGCCAGACATGAATTAGTCTATGATGAAACACAGTGTCTTCTTGGAGAATTTGATGACACCAGTTCTCTATCAACATCAATGCAAGACTAAATAGGTTTCCCACACTGGCTAAGAGACGACCTCATTCAGATCTTCCAGATATGGTACACTGACCAATTATGTGCTTTGTGACAGACAGTTGCTCACACATAATGATGTAGACAGACATTGTTAAGCCACCATTGCCATCTCCTTATGCTGACACATACTATGTCTTAAGAGGAGGTATGCAAATGCTGGACATTGTGGTAAATGGCATGTCCACAACAGTTTCACTCAACTGTGCCAAGCCTGTGTACATTTACCATGAAGCCCCACCATCCACAGCAGCATTAAGAGCTCAGCACCTTCCAGTTACAGTGCCACAATTTCCACTACACATGCAACAATTGACTGATGTAGAATAATCACAAGCACACATCTGTTACAGCTGCCACATGCACTTTCATGCCCATTTCAGAGATGACGATCCACTTCCACAAAGGGAACTGATGAAGCATGTTCTATATATGTTATGTGACACTGTCATGGCCATTAGTCAATGTTCATTCCAACCACAGAAGTTATTTGACTCTGTGGTGTGGTGTCCCACGTGTGTGGTGGTGTGTGAATTGTGGTTGTTGAGCAGCTTCCATGCCAACTGCCAGGGGCACTGAGTTTTTATATGTTCTTATGGTTTTTCTGTGTGTTGTTTATTCTTTGGCGTGTGATTTTCATGTGCTTCTGTACATTCCATGCCTTTTGTTCTGTTCTAGCTGTCACTCCTGGTTACAGTAGTAGTTAGCTATCTTTGTATCCTGAATATTTTCACACTCAAGCATGAATTATGCTATTGCATTAAGTGTTTCTGACCAGCTACTTGTTGGTCTGGAATAATTCGCTTGTTTGTCCTAGATAATTAAGCACTGTTATTCGCAAATAAAGAATTTCAATCCAATGCACACTCTAGTCTCAGAGTGAACACATTTACAAGTCAGCCAGTCTAAAGTAAGCTGAACCTGAAAGCATGTCCTATCTTTTGGACCACAGGATGCAGATGACAGGTATACTTCTAGACTCAACAAAAGCTTCGGTCTCAATGAACCATAGATTACATTTAAAAACAATGAAGTCTTATTGTACCAAGGATCTACCCTCGCTTCTTATAGCCAAATACCTTCTGAATTGAAAGCAGTGTACCAAGTGACATACAGATTAGAAGATAACTTTCAATACATCATTGAAACAGTAACATAAGGTTTACCTCAGGGCTCAATTCTTGTTCCCTTCTTCCTATTTATGACATTATACAGCCCATTAAATCCCATATAATATGCTATGCTCCATCTTATTCTGTGGGAGAGAATGTAAGGAGTTAGAATCCTCTGCTACCAGTGATGTAACAGAATTAATTGTTGTTGTGGTCTTCAGTCCTGAGAATGGTTTGATGCAGCTCTCCAAGCTACTCTATCTTGTGCAAGTTTCTTCATCTCCCAGTACCTACTGCAGCCTACATCCTTCTGAATCTACTTAGTGTATTCATCTCTTGGTCTCCATCTACGATTTTTACCCTCCACGCTGTCCTCCAGTACTAAATTTGTGATCCCTTGATGCCTCAGAACATGTCCTACCAATCTGTCCCTTTTTCTTGTCAACTTGTGCCACAAACTCCTCTTCTCCCCAATTTTATTCAATACCTCCTCATTGGTTATGTGGTCCACCCATTTAATATTCAGCGTTCTTCTGTAGCACCACATTTCGAAGGCTTATATTCTCTTCTTGTCCAAACTATTTATCGTCCATGTTTCACTTGCATACATGGCCATACTCCATACAAATACTTTCAGAAACGACTTCCTGACACTTAAATCTATACTCGATGTTAACAAATTTCTCTTCTTCAGAAACGCTTTCCTTCCCATTGCCAGTCTAAATTTTACATCCTCTCTACTTCGACCATCACCAGTTATTTTGCTCCCCAAATAGCAAAACTCCTTTACTACTTTAAGTGTGTCATTTCCTAATCTAATTCCCTCAGCATCACCCGACTTAATTCAACTACATTCCATTATCCTTGTCTTGCTTTTGTTGATGTTCATCTCATACTCTCCTTTCAAGACACTGTCAATTCCGTTCAACAGCTCTTCCAAGTCCTTTGCTGTCTCTGACAGAATTACAATGCCATCGGCGAACCTCAAAGTTTTTATTTCTTCTCCATGGATTTTAATACCTAATATTTAATATTAATTAAATACTTCAATAATCAGGGCCTCAAGGTGAAGGTCACCAGATCTTAATTATCAATAATTAAAATATGCAGTTCTCACCACACCAATGTAACGAATGTATATAACATCTCAGCAACAGAAACTGACAGGTGTAAATTTGTGGGTGTGTACACTGATGAAAATTTGCAGTGGGTAAATCACACTCACTTTGTATAAGGAAAAGTTGGCTCATATCTCCTTAGCAAGCTTGCGAAGTCTTTCCATCCAAACATTACAAATGGTATACTATGGAACAATTTACCTCTCTCTTAACAAGAGAATTACAGGACTGTGCAGCCGATGTTCACTTAAAAAGAATATTGCTGTTATGGAAAACAGCAATAAGACTTCAGCACAGGATAGCCCATACAGAATTTTATATAGACTATTTCAGTTTCTGGTATTATAGTCTTTGACAATGCTTCTGCATTGTAAGCTGGACATGACTTTTTTTATCTAAGAAAGGCAGGATTTAATGAAAAGTGAAAATGCCATTAAAGTATTCATTTCTTTGAAAATTACCTGACATGACACACTATTTGAAATGCCTGTGATTGTTCTGGGTGCTCTCTTTTTTGCCACATTAATACTATCTCTGCAACAGGAAAGGTTTGCCAAATAATAATTCTGTACAGCAGATGTAAATGGAAGTATGCACAGTTGGAGGATGATAAATGTTATTTAATTTCCAGAACAGAAATATCACTCTGGACAACTTGGTTGGTTGGTTGGTTTGGGGGAAGAGACCAAACAGCGAGGTCATCGGTCTCATCGGATTAGGGAAGGACGGAGAAGGAAGTCAGCCGTGCCCTTTCAAAGGAACCATCCCGGCATTTGCCTGGAGTGATTTAGGGAAATCACGGAAAACCTAAATCAGGATGGCCGAGGACAATTTGGTAACCAGCTGTGCCATGTGTGCATTACATGTCAGCTTTGTATCCAAGTGAATTCTCAGTGGAGAATCACTCTCATTTAGTTTTTCAATGAAAATTTTGAGACATATTGTTTAAGTTATGCTAAAATTTAGGATAAGTCTGTTGAAATGTAATTGGCTCACAGATGTTTTGTGAATAGCGATTTATTCATCTCTTAACATACAGAAGTCAGTCATTTGATGAGAGTACAAGAGACAGGTGAAAATATGGTTTATACAATTTCATTAAATAAAATAATGGTTAATAAGATGATTTAAACATTAGTGTAACTTTTTGTGAAAAGATACCTTCACATATTTACATAATAAGACAACTGTTAAACTACATCCTGCTCAAATATTTTTAACCATTGTTGTTTTATCTTCTTGATCTCCTCCAAATTATGATCAAGAGTCACAATAGTTGTTCATCAGCATATATTACAGTCTTTTGTAGCAGAAAAGAATGTAACAACGCGAGTTAATGCGCAATAACAATTCTTGCAGTAAGCTACATTGCATTACAGCCCGCAGTATTGTAGCCAGAGGCTGTGAAGGAGACTGCAAGTTGTGTCCTACCTATGACCCATATACACCTGCTGCTACTGCAGTGTGAGAACGGCTCCTGTATCACTTCGAGCGACTGTATATTCATGCCACCTATGAACCTAAGTAAATGATATTAAATATTATACAATCATTTTCAAAATTGGTACACTCTCTTTTGTCATCCATGAGAAGATTGTATAAAAATTTCAACATTGTAACTATCATAGTTACGGAGATAAAAAAAATTGCTAAAAAAAGTGAAAAACTGACACTTTGGGAACTAAATTCAGTTAGGAAATATAATAGTTTATCTTTTGGTATAATTGGAAAACATAAACAGACCTCTCAATGTGCAGAATTAATTAATTGAGATTTTCATATTATAGGTTTAATTATTTTTTGTTTTCATAATATAAAAATCAGACAAAAATTATTATTTGTGTCTAATATAGTTGTGAGAATAAATGTGGATAAATGAGTGTGTGTACATGGGACATTCGTCACATTTAAATGCTGTATTGTACACTGTCTTAAGTAACATGCATGAGTTACACGAGCCTGTCATGGGAAAATGATCCTAGGGAATTTACCCACTTTGATGATGACGTATGTCTAGGTGTGATTGCTATTGTAACAGAGCAGCCAGAAAGTCTGCTGAAGTAAAATCTGTATCTAAAGAATATTTCCAGAATTACTGCCTTTTTGTTTTCAATTATTAAACATTACTTTAACATTTGTATGTAAGAATGACATAAATTCATCTGTGTATAAGGATTGGTGCAGGCCAGTTTTGGTGTGAATATGATCATGAGTGAGCACTCTGATTGGCAGCAAGTACGATCAGCCAATCAGAATTGAGATGGTTCCCGCTCGTTACCTGATAGTTATTCTGGGAGTGAGGCTGCAAGAAGAAGAGTCGCTCGCTAGCTTTGAATGCGGACCGTCATGTTACTTTTGCGAGCCAAAATAATGTGTAAAATGAAGAAATATTTGGCTTCTCATGTCCAGATAGCATGGCCACAATAGCAGTTGCATTTACGGACAGTTTTGTGAAGTTTGGAAGTTTTGTTGGAAAGATACTCGCGTGTGAAAATTTGGCCTTCATAGTATCCGCGTGGCATGTTTCAGTATTCAACCACTGAGCATTTTTGGTGAGCAATTTCTTTTTTAGAAATCCACAAGAAGGACTGAATGTAATAACTCAAATTAGTGGTGAAATTAATGACTGTGCAAACGTTGTTTAATTTGGGTCAGGTCTGGACAGATTTCTGGCTGCTGTGCGCATGAAATGTGCGTATGAATTGTGAACTGGAAGAAAATAGCCAATAGTTTAAATGTGCACTGAACAGTACTGGTTCTTTGGCTATAAGGACAAAAACATTATTGTGTCGAAATTTTGGACTTTATTTTCCAGAAGCTAATCCATTTTCTTACTGTCCAATAAAATTGAATGACAGTTTTTCTACAGATCTTTCTTAGAGTTGCGCGGCCTCAGTAATTGTAGATATTAGATGGTGTTTCTTATCAACTGTGCTTTTACATCATCTTTTACGTATCTATGTTGCTGAGCGAAGGGACATCAAACAGCAGCTGTTTTGAGGTAGGTGCAGCCTGCACAGAGAACAAAACCCCCGCCCCGCTGCAATTGGTGCTTTATCGGCTGGGAAAAACAATAGTGAAGTTCGGATGTGTAGGAACTTTACAAAAGCAGCAGTGTCCGTTGCACTTGTGAAGTTTTCACACATGTGTGTAAAAGGAACTACATTAGGACAACATACACGTGTGCAAATGAACTTTCGTCAAGAACTGGCAACCGATGGGACGAGGTAGCAGACTATGTTGGTGACCATGGAACTTCGATAGATGGCATTGCAGCTGCAGCCGACTGGCATCTGGAGTAGTTGGAGCCGTGGCGGAAGCAGTGGCCCGTAATCTGGTCGAATGTAAGCGAAGCTCTGAGGACAGACCCAATGTTTCATCTTGCTGCGCAGTCAACCGGACCAGGCCAAAGATACATAGTGTTCTACGTAAAGTTTTGTGTGTGTGTGTGTGTGTGTGTGTGTGTGTGTGTGTGTGTGTGTGTGTGTGGGTGGGTGGGTGGGTGGGTGGGTGGGTGGGTGGGTGGGTGCGCGCGCGCCAAGAAACTTTACAGAATGGCTGAAAGGAATCAGGAAATTGTACACGAGAAACTGAAGGTAGATTTAGGTAATGTAAATTACGAAGATGATTCAATGATACGTAATTTCAGTTTTGATGTATCACGAACAGAGGACAGTGGTTTACCTGAGTCAATATTGTCTAACTATGGGGCAGATAATGAACTGAGCATGGTGGAAGCCAATGCAAAATACAGACGTACCAACTTAAACACAGCAGACTTCAGAGGTGGGCCATGTACATCCAGCAATTTTATCTTCGCATAGAACACATAAAAGACTGTGAAAAAATCGTGGCAGATGCATTATCTTGATGTGTAAAGGAGAACAAGCAGGATGGAGATTTCTTAGGAACACAGGATTGTGATGAAGTTTTGCTGGCGGTCATTCAGTTACAGGAAGAGGAACCAATAAAACGTATTTGTAAAAATCTCAGGTGGAAAGAAAACCAAGACAACAATCTTAAGTTGGTAGAAAGCAGGTTAGGTCATCCTGGTTTTTCTAAGTTAACAGAGTATTACCAGATACACAAGGACATAATTTTTGGGCGAAGAAAGAACACTGATGAAAACTGGCGTATTTGTTTCCCAGAACAACACATGGAGTTACTTACTAATTATATGCATGGGAAATATGGACATTATGTAGCCCGGAAATGTATTGCAAAGTTAAGTGAGATAGTAATTTTCGATAATATGTGGCGAAGAGTACAGAAAAGACTCAAATCTTGTGACAGATGTCAAAAGGTGAGAGCAAATAATAGAATTATACAGGGGCAAATGTATTCAGTGCAAACTCAGTACCTGTGGACCTGTTTGGCCCTTTGCCAGTTTCAAGGGAGGTTGCGAGTACGTACTTGTGCTAGTAGATGGTTTTATTACGTATGTGAGATTTTATGCTATTAAAAAGGCCAACGCTAAAGTAATTGTGAATAAACTAGAGAGAGACCATTTTGTAAACATTGGGGTGCTGAAAGCAGCATTATCTGATAATGGGACACGATTTATTTCTAAGCGATTTGCAGAATGCTTACGCAAAAGAAACATAGACCATATAAAAATTTCTGCCTATTTTCCACAGGGAAATATGTGTGAAAGGATGATGAAAGAACTAAACCGTCTCTGTAGAACACACTGTCACAAGAAGCATTCCACTTGGGCCAATTACTTAGGATATTTCAAAGAAGTGATTAGCCATCTAAAACATGAAGCCACTGGTTTTGCTCCAGTAGAATTAATGTGTGGGATTACACCTAATAACCTCTTATTTGACCAGATAGAGTTCCCTAATCTTACTGAATTGGCAATGGAACAGGAGAGGAAAAGGAGACATGATGCGAGGGCAAGTCCAACTAGTTTTCAAGTTGGTGACCTAGTGCTTGTGAAAAACAAAGAGAAATCAAATAAGCTTATGGCTGAGATGAAAAAGTTTATTGATGAATATGTGAGACCTTTTAGGATTGTAGCCAAACCCCATGCCAATGTTTACAGACTAGAGTATGTAAAGTCACAAAAATGACTGGGTTTAAGAAATATTATTGATTTAAAAAGGTACATACTGAAGAATCAATCAATAACAGTAATTAAGAAGTCTCAGAGGGTGTTGCACTCTATGCAATGCCAAGTGTTTGACGAACACTAGGTACTCGAGTTATTGACAAATACTATTTCCTTTTCTTTTCGTATTGCCAATCTTCCTCTTCTTCATTCAGAACTTTGACTATCGTCTTTCCTTCTTCCCTGTCAGTAAATAGTGTACTAGAGTAATATAAAGTATATGGAAAGCTAGTGTCCCAGTAGAAACTAAGAAGTGACTCAGCAGATGAAAGAGAATTGCAAATTCATGACAAATGATTACTTTAAGGTGACTATACAGTAATATGAAGAGTAATACCAAAGTTTTTGTAGCCTGTAAAGACGTTGCAGTGTAAGAAATGTGATTAAGGCAAGAGAGGGCCTATTCAAGGAAGTAAAGTCTAAAATGTGATGTGTTTTGAAGCCACAGAGGTGAGATTAATATGTCTAATTTTTCCCGAAGTTTTATGTAACTGGCAGAAATGTTATTGTGAAGGTGTTTTCTTGAAAGTAGTGTACAATATGGGTTTGAGAGCCACACAAGTTGGCATAAGTTGTGCTTAATGTTTATCTATAAGGACCTTTTTGTATGTAGTATATATATGTTGTAATTTGATCATGAGATGATGAGGAGTCACAGTAATTGGCTAGCAGTTTCAGTACTTTACTATAAGGACTTTTTGTATTTTCTTGAATATTGTGTACAAGAAGTACAGAGCCAAAGAGGTGGCACGAGTTATGTTCAGATTTCTTATACAAGGACTCTTGGCAGTATTCGTCAATAATTGATATACTTTATAAAAAGTGTGTGTAAGGTGTATTGCTGGGAGCCACAGAAGCTGGCATCATAAAGGATATTCAGCTTGTTACCACAATATGGTAAATTTTGTATATATGATAAATGTGAGGACTTCGCTACAGCCACGGACGATGGCTAGGATATTTATCAGAGATTTTTATGAGGCCTTTTCTATATAATAGAGGTTCTTTGTAAATAGTATTATGTAAGATGTGAGTAATATTTCAGTGATTTTATAAAATTGTTTTTCTCTTTTTGTAAGATGTACGTAGAAGGAGCTGCAGGACTGCAGGAGATGGACTGAATGATTTTCAGTGTTCAGTAATTTTGTATTTCTTTATGTAATGTGTAATGATGTTTTTCAGTGCCACAGATGGTGGCAGAGATAACTTTGCAGGATATTTTATGATGATGTATTTTGTTCTTTGTGTACAATAGCTTATTTGTGAGAAGGCAAGCAGTAAATTTGGTTTTCTGAAAGAGAGTTAAGAAAGAGTGTTTTTTTGGGAGTCAGCAGAATTTGTAGCAGTAACTTGCTTAATGGTTAAAACAGATTTTGGAAAAAGATTTCAGTAGTAGTGCCAATACTGGGTACTGTTGATTTTTTGAGGGACAATTAATTCACTTCTTACTGAGATGATTAATACTGAATTTAACTACTGAATATAAGATATTGAGTTCTGATGAACTATGAATTAGTCTCATAAAAAAGCTTTGTGTAAATGAGAGAAGTAAATTTGAAAAGAACAGTAAAGTTTTCAAAAAAATTTTATGGAGTTCTTTGCTTTTGAATTTGAGAGCAGCAATTGCTGTAAAGTATATATGTGTGTCAGGATAGGATGTAGATATTAAGCATGGATACTTAGACGAACTGTATTTTGCAGGTATGGAAAAACTGTACAGAACCCGATCCAAGACAGAGAGAGAACTCCAGTCTGTAACTAAGAGCTGGGATTATGCAGTCCAGTGACAAGCCATGATGTGATCCATATGTAAGTGTTGATTAGAAATGGTCTGAACCCATTTTATTCATCAGAGACAGTTATCAGAACCCCAATGTGTTGTCAGAGAAAGGTTAGGTAAAAAAAAGATGACCCCCATATCGATGTGAATATATTCTGTAAAGTTTCAGGAAAGGACACCCTACACAGTGCCTAAATTGTATTTTAGTAAATTTTTGAAAGCTGATAAGCAACATAATAAAATTACTATTTCTGCTTAAAGTCAAAGTGAAAGATTAAGAACTTCTGTTCAGCGAAGATTGTAATTTCAAGAAAAGTTCAATGAAAATATTTTGCTAATTTAATTTTGAGAAAAATGTGATTTGGAGAAAGATGTAAATTTTCTGTAAATTAATTTGACTGTATGCTATTTAGTCCTAGCCTTTGATATTCGATGTAATTGTATATAATGCTGTCAAAGTTTAGATATTTGGTTAACTGAGAATAACAAAGTTTGATTAACAGTGTCGTGATAGTTAAAGATTCAGATTTTGTTTGCAATAAGAACCGTAAAATATGCTCAGGAGAAATTTTAGGTTCTTAAGGGGTGTGTGATGTTGCGAGTTAATACACGATAACAATTATTGCAGTAAGCTACATTGCAGTACAGCCTGCAGTATTGTAGCCAGAGGCTGTGAAGGAGACCGCAAGTTGTGTCCTACCTATGAGTCATATACACCTGCTGTTACTGCAGCGTGAGAACGGCTCCTGTGTCACTTGGAGCGACTGTATGTTCATGCCACCTATGATATTAAATATTATTCAATAATTTTCAAAATGGGTACACTACCTTCTGTTATTCAGGAGAAGATTGTATAAAAATTTCAACATTGTAACTATCATAGTTTCGGAGGAAAAAAATTATTAAAAAAAAGTCAAAAATTGACACTTAGGGAACTAAATTCAGTTTGAAAATATAATAGTTTAACTTTTGGTATAATTCGAAAATATAAACAGAACACTCAGTGTGCAGAATTAATTAACTAGGATTTTCATATTCTAACTTTATTTTTCGTTTTCGTAATATAAAAATCAGACAAAATTATTGTGTCTAATATTGCTGTGGGAATAAATGTGAGTAAATGAGAGAGTGTATGTTGGACATTCGTCAGATTTATATGTTGCATTATATACTGTCTTAAGTAACCTGCAAGAGTTACATGAGCCTGTAATGGGAAAATGATGTTAGGGAACTTACCTACTTTGCTGATGACATATATCTAGGTGTGATTGCTATCATAACAGAGCAGCCAGAAAGTCAGCTGAAGTAAAATCTGTATCTAAAGAATATTTCCAAAATTACTGCCTTTTGTTTTTGTTTATTAAACATTACTTTAATATTTATATGTCAGAATGACATAAATTCATCTGTGTATAAGGATTGGTGCAGGCCAGTTTTGGTGTATGATCATGAGCAAGCATTCTGATTGGCAGCAAGTATGATCAGCCAATCAGAACTGAGGTGGTTCTTGCTAGTTACCTGATAGTTACACTGGGAGTGAGTCTGCAAGAAGAGGAGTCGCTCGCTAGCTTTGAACGCGGACGGTCATGTTACTAGTGCGAGTCAAAATAATGTGTAAATTGAAGAAATATTTCCTTCTCACGTCCAGATTGCATGGCCATAATAGCAGTTGCATTTACGGACAGTTTTGTGAAGTTTGGAAATTTTGGAATTGTTTTGTTGGTAACATATTTGTGTGTGAAAATTTGGCCTTCATAGCATCCACTGAGCATTTTTGGTGAGCAATTTCTCTTTTAGAAATTCACAAGAAGGACTGAATGTAATAACTCAAATTAGTGGTGAAATTAATGACTGTAAAACAATGTTTAATTCGGGTTGGGTATGGACAGGTTTTTGGCTGCTGTGCGTATGAAATGTGTGTGTGAATTGTTAACTGGAAGAAAATAGCCAATAGTTTAAATGTGGACTGGATAGTACCGTTTCTTTAGTTATAAGGACAATAAAAACATTTTTGTGTGAAAAATTTGGACATTATTTTCCAGAAGCTAATCCATTTTCTTACTGCCCGATAAAACTGAATGACAGATTTTCTACAGATCTTTCTTTCATTACTAGAGTTGCATGGCCTAAGTAATTGTAGATGTTAGATGGTGTTTTTTTATCAACGCTGCTTTTACATCATTTTGCAAGTATCTAAGTTGTCGAGTGAAGGGACATTGATCAGATGTTGTTCTGAGGTAGGTGAATTTTAATGTGCAGCCTGCACAGACAACAAAACCCTGCCCCACGGCAAGGACAGAAATGGTCTAAGAACTGAGCCCTGTTGAACTCCTCTGAAAACTAGCATATTTAATTTACTATTTTTGACCAAGACTATTGATTTCTGTTGAATATGTAGCTAGTGATTGGAGACAGTTCTACCTTGCTTAAAATTACATAAGATCTTTCTCCTTTTTTCCTTCCATGTCTCTATTTTCTTTTATTTGTACTTAATTATGTTCTGCCTTTCTGGACCATCATCAGTGAGTATTTACGTAGTGTCTGCAAATTTCACTTTAAATAAATCCCAAAAGCAATTAAACTATGTTAGGAAGATTGCACTCTAATGTTCCAACAATAACTAGATCATTGACTCGGACTGGATTTAAACCCTGTTCCTTCTCCCAGTTTAGCCTCTTAACCACAAGAGAATTGTCATTATAAATGAGGAATGCCACAGGGCCTAAAACTGTAAGTAGTTGTACATCAGTGACCCCACAGTAATGAAGTTTTATTTACTTACACAGAAGTTGTACATTGTATATTACCAAAATCACTTGGTTTTTCCACGATGGGCAATCTGTCTTGGACAACAATTTCAATAGTTTGTATAGATGCCTCTGGCAACAATGCTGTCCAGGTATCATGTGTGCACATGATCATAAAGGTGTCAAAAGTCACGTGTCTCACACTATTGGCAAAATGGCCTAGGAATACTAGCAGTAATGCAGGCCAGATCAGACATCACTTCTCCAACCCCACTAAATGCTTAGTGGCAGAGGACCCTTGATTGTACTGTGCAGGAAAGATTGTGAACATGGTAGTGGGTGGATTGGGTAACGCAAGAAGTGTAAGAAATAACACATTTTTGTTGAAAGAACACTCTACTAGGCATTACAGAATAATGATAAAATGGAATGGGTGACGTTCTTGATATATTGCATTGTTCATTATTTTTCCCAATGAGTACCAGAGATGTAATGTCATTTTAGACTATATCATCCTAAATGACAATGGTATTTATTTTTGTTTTGCACTTGAGTCTCTACAATTGTGTGTGTGTCCCTTCTTTCTACTGCGAACACTGACACACAGTTGACATCTTAAATCCAATTTACTTGGAATAGCTATCTAGGCTTCATCACATTCATAATATGCTAGCCACCAGCTCAGCCTACATATAATTAGCCACAATGTAGTAACTACTGAGTGGTCTAGAAATTGAAATACTTGGGAACTGCCATCACTCTCACTTGCAACAGGATATACAATTACAGTATTATGCAAGTTACCAAGCATTTTGGAATCTGCAGGTGTAATAATCTTCAAAATGGGGGACAATAAAGAGCCTACCCAACCAAAATCCTACATATTCTTTGTGATATAAATGTTCTTGTGAAATGTTTGAAAATGTGCAAATTACAAAGCTTCATATGGAATGGATAATACTCCACATGGCTTTAAAAATTGGAAATGCACTGAAGATGCAACTAATCACATTTTAGAGTTGCCCATGATTCCCAAGCCCAATGTGTTGTTGCAATTGTGAACAATATACCTGGTGCCTTTCAAATTCTTGGTGGCTTGCTTTATTTGTGAGCTGAGTCATCTTAAGTGTCCGGGTCTAGACTACTGAGCACATAGAGCAGTTACTCTGCCATGTAGCAATAGCAATCTGACAAAAGCAGTCACTAAAGAATGCACACCTTGAGCCTCCATCCTGGGACATCAATCTGAAACCTCTTTACAACAGCCAACAATAATAACTCAAAGCACTGGGTGTAACTTTGTATGTTGATGATATCTTGCTGCTACTACCCAAAGCGATTACAAAAAACTTTTTCACCAGGCCCAAAGCAAGTCTACTGACTACTAGTAGTAGTAGTAGTAGTACTAGTAGTAGAAGTAGTACTCAAATAGTTCTCAGTTGATGTCACAAGGCTGAGTGCACTCCTTACCAGGCCTCCCAACAAGAAAGAATACTTGGCAATACTGTAGCCAAAGTATTAGCAGACTACAACTAAAAACAAACATGAAAGTTTTTGCTGAACATGGTGTAAACTATATAAACTTTAAATTGCACCTCAGAAAGCAGTTAAATTGCTTCTTAAGATATTATCCTTAGATATGCAGATGTCACAAACGTAGTTGTAATTACTGATCATCAGAAACTTTACATTTATTATCAGTCCTTGAGAATATATCCGCATCTACATACATAGTCTGCAAGTCACTGTATGGTGCATTGTGGAGGGTACCACATACCGTTACTTGTCAAAACCTTTCCTGTTCCACATGCAAATAGAGTGAAGGAAAAATGACTATCTATAATCCTCCACATGAGCCCTAATTTCTCTTATCTTACGTTCTTGTCCTCAAGTGAAATGTACATTGGCAGCAAAGAAGTGATCTGCATTCAGCTGCATGTTCTCTAAATTTCCAAAATAGTACTTCATGAGAAGGGCATAGTCTTCCCTCCGGGGATTCCCATTTGAGTTCACAAAGCATTTCTGAAATACTTTTCTGCTGACCAACCTATCGGTAACAAACCTAGCAGAGTATGCCACTGAACTTCTTAAATGTCTTCCTTCAATCCAACCTGGTGGGGATCAGGAACACTCGAGCAGTACTCAAGAAAGGGCCGCACTAGCATTCCATATTTAGTCTCCTTTATAGATAAGCTACACTTTCCCAAAATTCTCCCAATAAAACAAAGTCAAGATTTTGCCTTCCCGACTACCAGCCTGACATGCTCATTCCATTTCATATCGCACTGCAACGTTACAGCAAGATATTTAATTATTGTGACCATGTTAAGTAACACATTAACAACGCCGTATTCGAACATTACAGGGTTGTTTTTCCTACACCTCTCCATTAACTTACATTTTTACATGTTTAGAGCAAGCTGCCATTCATTGCCCCAACTAGAAATTCTGTCTATGTCATCCAAGTTTATATCCCTTTACAGTCATTCAATGATGACTGTGTATTGGGTACTGGATTACATTATAAAATTATGTAAGCAGAAGTATCAAGGATAGTGTTCTAATACATACTTCTTTATTTACGGGTTTCATTTGCCAACACATGAGCACGCAAATTTGTGTTGTAGTTATATCAGTATACAATATTGTAGAATCTAATACACGGCTTTATTCAGTAGTGCAGTATTTCACCCCCAACCTATGCAATATCATTGTTCATTACTATTCCATCTCTGCCACCAAATCCTTCCCCCACACGCTTGCAAATATGTAACAGACACATGTCATCATACACCCCTGGAGCTGTTTGGTTTCCTGGTTTTCTATATGGTATAACTTATGTGACATGTGCATTTTTGTGTGAAGACAAAATAAAATGATTAGGATAGCATAAACATCCGGCCCCTGAACAAATAAAATCTCCAACCCAGCTGAGAATTGAACCAAGAACCCTGCAATGTAGAGGTAGTGACACAAACCACTAGACCACAAGTTACAGGCTCATAACCCTGTAGAAGACCTGGTTGCAATACCTGTCCCATGCATCCTCCCACTACCACCTACTGCAGTCGTGTCACAGGCACTTCCCATTCCATCAAAAACAAGACCACCTGTGAAAGCAGCCACTTAGTCTGTCCACTCAGCTCCAACTACTGTCTGTTTGCACAAACTGCCATCAGCAAATAGCCACCGGCATGCAGCCAAACACATTGTGTTTGACTTTAATGGCCATTAGTGTCTTCATAACTAACTTTTTTGAAACGCACCAGACCCTGGCTCTATCCCCTTCCCTGCTCTGATCCCAACCTCACCCTCACAACCCCAGCTCACCTGCGTAGTCCTTTCCCTTTCTCTGCCCCCCCCCCCCCCCCCTCCTCCCCAACCTCACTTCCAGCACAGCTCTCCCAATGCTGCTCCTGGCAGAGCTCACCATCTTGTTCCCCATCACACCCCTGCATGCTCCCACAGTCAGCACTGCACTACAGTATTTTCCCCCACCCTTGCTTTGCTACTTCTCCCCACCACACACCACTTCAGTGAACTCCCAGTACCCTTCCCAGCCACTGATAGTCACACCAGTGGGGCCACAGTACCTGGAGACAACAGTGGCCATGTGTGAGTGAGTGTGGTTCTTTTATTTTACTTTCATCTGATGAAGGGCTGTCCAACAGCTCAGAAATGTCCAACAGCTCAGAAATGTCCAACAGCTCAGAAATGTCCAACACTATTTTTGAATGTCACTGTCTGCTTTTCAGTGCCTCCTCTGTGGGCAAGTAACAGTCTATCCTAATTCATATTTTTATGTGAATTATTTATTACTTCTATCATAATATGTTCTGAAAAAATTTTCATCCATATTAATCACCTACATTCTAGACCATTAACGAAGGCATATAAATAAATACACAAAAAAAACGTAAGATTAGTGACATAAAAAGTTCATCGTGTTTTAACTCAAAGTGGCAGCTAAAGTCTTTCCTGAGCCTAAGTAGTTTTTGTAAGCAGTGCACTTCAAGTTAAGTGTTACACAGTATAGCTTATGAATGTTGAAGAAAACCATGTAGTGGTCTTGGGCTGACTGGTACAATGTTGCCTAGGTTAGAATTAAAGCAAAGCTTGTTAGGTCAAAAAAAAGTATATTAACACTGCTATGTGAATGATTTTAGCGAAACAATATATGCTTCAAATGTTGCTTTGGGAGCCTGCTTACATCAGCAGTGGTTGGGCAACAGAAAACTAAGTGCTTATGTGATTGGATTTGTTAGGGCGAGGCAGTATACACTCGTGAAAGAGTGCACTCAGTTTTAGAACAGGAGGCATTTGTAAGTGTCTGAGCATTTAAGAAATTTCATTACTAGCTGGCCAGTCATCATTCTAGTTTCTTTACTGACCACTTACTTCCCTGATGTTATTTTCTACATGCTCAAGTGAATTGGCTGGCTTTGTTGTTTCACTTATATAGTTTTGAAATTGTACATACAAACTGTTGCCAAAACGCAATCATAGATCTGCTGTTAAGATAATCAAAGGAACTTTATGCAAATACCAAAGCTGGCAGAGACTTTCCACCGTAAAAAGATAGATAAAATTGGTTTGCTTGTAAGAGTGTGGCACGGCATGGTTAGAAATGACAGAACGGCTAAGAAATTAGCAATCAAGAAATAATCAACATGCATTATTTCCTTGAAGATGGAGTACTGTTTTTCAGCAGAACAGTAAATAATATTGAATGGAATTACAAGCAAAAGATGGAAAAGTCACTGAATAAGACAGAAGTGATTTCTGGTATTCCCTAAGATAGTGTCACTGGCCTTCTACTATTCCTTACCCATATAAATGATGTATGATACAATCTGAGCAGCTGTCTTAGGTTATTTGCAGATGATGCTATCATTTATCTTCTAGTAAAGTCATTACAGGATCAAAACAAATTGCAAACAGATCTAGGAAAGATATCTGTATGGTGTAAAAATTGGCAAATGACCCTAAATAATTAAAAGTGTGAGGTCATTCACATGAGTGCTAAAAGGCATTCGCTAAACTTCGTTTACTCGATAAGTCAGTCAAATCAAAAGGTTGTAAATTCAAGTAATATCTAGGAATTACAATTACAAACAAAACTGGAAAAAACACATACAAAATGTTGTGAGGAAGTTGAACCAAAGACTGAATTTTATTGGAAGAAAACTTAGAAAGATTCGACAGATCTACTAAAGAGACAGGCTACATTACACTTCTCCATACCCTTTCAGAGTACTGCTGTGCAGTATGGAATCCTTACCAGACAGGATTAGCAGAGTACAACAAGAAAGTTCAAGAAGATCAGCACCTTTTGTATTATGAAGGAACAGGGGACAGAGTGTAACTGACATGATACAGGATTTGGGGTGGACATCTTTAAAACAAAGGCATTTTTTGCTGTGGCTGAATCTTCTCGCAAAATTTCCATCACCATCTTAATCCTCCGAATGCGAAAATATTTTGTTGGTGCCAACCTACATAGGAAGAAATGATTATCATAATAAAATAAGAGAAATCAGAGCTTGCATGCAAAGATATAGGTGTTCATTTTTTTCTGTACACTGTTTGAGATTGGAATAATAGAGAATTATTGTGAAGGTGGTTCAATGAACCCTCTACCAGGCACTTGGTTGTGATTTGCAGAGTATCAATATAGATGTAGAAGTGAATGAAGAAACACTGGTTTGGTGCAGATTTCATGTGGGATCTTTTTAACGTGGAAGATGCAAAATCCATCTATGACTTCAGTGTTCTGTCAAAATCAAAAATTATTTGTAAAGAAACATAAGTGGTGCCCTGATTAGGATGTTGAAGGATGGATATTGGAAGTCACTAATCGAGATGAGAGAGTGAAATGGACTGAATTTTGGTTATATTCCGATAGTACAGGCTACAGATGGATCACCTAAGGTGGTATAGAGGATGACTGCCAGGTGGTCAAATAAAATAAAGAAATAGGAAGCGTGGGAGGAATCCATTCACATTTGTGGTATATGGTAGTCTGTCCTGTAGAACAGAGTCAGAGACTGGTGACCTAAGCTATCCAGTCTGTTGAAAAGTAAAAGGTGTCTGCTCTGTAAGAAGACTCAAGCACAAGAATGTGTGTACCTACCCTCTGCCATCCATGATGCAGCCAGCAACCGCACACATAACATGTTTCTTATTGGTTGCCTGGGTGGCTTGTATAGCTAGGTTTACCACTAAAGGAGGAAAGGGTGGTGTGATACTGCTGAAACAGGTCATAATAGGCACTGCACAGATATAAGAAGTGGAGCTGGGAAAGTGTTTGAAAGGTGTGGCTGATAATTCAAAATAAAATTTTGTATAATAATCCTAAATATGTTCAGACTGACTAACCATCCTCCAAAGATGCATGTACAAAGGAGGTGCCTGTATCAAATATTGCCAACCAAAGACTTCAAAGGTAGTTGCAATTTATGTGGTCCTTTGCCATGAAAGTGAGGTGAACATTCCTACTTTATAATCATGGTGTGGTCATCCAAGACTGGACATGATTTAAAGCTTACTAGATTTGATGCAACTGATTCAGCAAATTTGCAAACATGTAATACCTCTATAACAAGAACTATTTGACAGTATTCTTGACAATATTCTGTCTCAAAACATGGATAGTTATCTATTTAGTATTCTTAAGGTAGACTACTTTGGTAGCTAAACAATAAGCATATTTCAATAGTATATGCAAAGTATAGCTTTTTATGGTATTAATATGAATATGGATGGCAATTTTTGATTCAATGACATGAAAATACACCCCCATATGATTAAACCCAACAAGCTATGAAATAAAGCAAGAAAATATACACAAAAATAATTTATCCATGCACCCTTGGGTTGAAACTAAATATCTGAAAAAGAAAAACTAAGCAGAAAGGTTACAAAAATCCTGCTGGCTGTCAACAAAAATGCTACATCAATACCCCTTGCATTGGAGAAACGGCATAAACTTTTAAGGAGGCTTATTCAACTGTGATTTCTTCTATAACACTTTGTTTGCTTAAAAACTTCACATCTGTTCCCATAATGGATTACTTCGATTAGTTGCATGATTTCTATTTTTTGTGTCAATTGGCACAACTGCAGGTGAACTAAATGCATTTCTCAGGGCCAATATATGACTAGATGAATGTGGAAAACCTCCCAAAACAATCCTCAAATTGACTGATGGAATTAACTTTTAGCAGCTTAGGGCTGCACCAAGGTAATCTCCTTCTCTGCAGTTTCTCATATTATTGTGCAGTATGCAAATGCCTACTCTACCAGGCACAGTTATTTCTGTGGCAGCTTACACATGTCACATGAAAATGATGTTTTCTTTTTTGCTACTGATGTGTTTAGAATCAAGTATAGATGTACAAAACCTGCAACATAGCACGACTGTGTTCTCACAGGTGTACTACCACAGCTCTGTCATGGTAGACTGAACATAGGCTCAGCAAGTCATCATTGGTTTTAATTTTCCACAGCCAAGTGGTAAACTAATCTTGTGACTATGCTGTGCATCAGGTGGAAGAGGCATGCTTAAGATGACTGGGGAGAGCTGACTAGCATTATACTGCTGTCATGTTTGTGTGTTGGGAATTGGCAACAAAATCCTTGCCCAGGGTATTAGACCAGCTCCTATGGGCAGCTTGGTAATGAATGAACATATAGCCTTCATAAAAAGACCGAATACTCTATTTTGGGCACAGTTCAGAACCCAACAAAAATGCAAAAACAAGTTGAGAGTGGGAACATTAAATGTAATAACCTTGACAGGAAAGACTCACAAGATTGGATACATGATGAAGAGGAGAAAGATTCATATCCTTGGATTGAGTGATACCACATGGAAGGGAAAAAACTCTAAATTACTGAGAGGTGGGTACAAATTATACTGGCAGGGTCACAACAGAGAGGCAAAAAATGGAATGGGATTTGTGTTTCGCAAAGACATTGACCCAGTTACTGATATGAGCTTTGTTAAGTGAAAGGATAATTAGAGCAAGAGTGAATTTTAAAAAGAATAGTTTTGCTGTACTCCAAGTGTACACACCTCAGCAAGGGTGCAGTGAGGAAGAAAAAACAAAAGTCCTTGAAGAACTGGAAGACCAAGTAAGAGAAGATAATATTATGATAATTGGGGATCTGAATGCTCAGATTGGCATGGATAGAAATGGATATGAGGTGGTGATGGGCCCTTTTGGATACGGAAGACAAAATGTTGAAGGTGAAGAAATTCTAAATCTGTGCATAAGGAATCATCTGTTAGTGAAGAATACATTTTTCAAGAAACAAGATAGCCATAAGATTATTAGATATGGCTGGGGTGGCAAATCTAAGACAGTTATAGACTATATATTAACAGACAAATTAATTGGAGGAAAAGTAAGGGACTCTAAAGTCATACCAAGTGAGTACTTAGACAGTGACCACAGGTAACTAGTGGCTGATCTAAATTATAAGATGAAGAGTTTGAATACTGTATGAAGAATGCCAAAAATTAAGGAGTGGAAGTTGAAAGAAGAAGAAAATATGAAAAGTTTCCAAAATCTAGTAGCACAAAAATTGCCACAAACTGAAAGCAGTAGTGTAGAGGAAGGGTGGAACCTATTTAAAACATCAATAGTTAACAGTTAACAACAGTTAACAGTGCTGTGGAGATATGCAGCAAAACAAAGAGTAAAGTGAAAGACAAAGAAACTAGTTGGTGGAATGATATGGTAAAAGACGCAATTTAAAAAATGTAATATGGCAAAGAAAAATATGGAGTTTGAAAAAAGAAATCAGAACCAGGGGCTCGTGCCAAAAGATGAACACAAGGTGACAACAGTGGAGAAGGATTACTGACAAAAGAAACTCCAAGCAAAGAGAATTGTGAAAGAAGAAAAGGAGAAAAGTTGGGAAATATTCACCCAGAAACTAGAGTAGGCTAGCAAAGGGAACCAAAAACTGCTATATGGGTTATTGAAAAGTAAAAGATCTGATGGAGAAGACATAAAAGTGATTGAATCAAAGGATTGGCATATTATCAGGGGCATGGAAGGTATCAGAGAAGAGATGAAGAATTATTTTGAAATCTTACTGAATGGGGAAGGTTCACAACAAAGTGACACCAAAGTCACTGAATTAGAGGAGGAGCAGGATCCAATCTCTTGGTTAGAAACTGAGAATTCCGTGAGACAGATGAAAAGTGGGAAGGCGGCTGGAGTAGATGAGCTGACAGTGGATATGATTAAAGCCACAGGAATCCATGGAATACAATGGTTACAGTGGGTGCTGGGGGTGAAATGGAAAGAAAACAAAGTGCCAGATGAATGGAAAAAAGGAATTATAATACTACTGTTCAAGAAAGGTAGTAGAAAGAAATGCACCAACTGCCAAAGAATCACACTGTTATCACACTGCCTTAAGAAAATGGAAAAGGTCATAGATAGTTGAAAATTCTAGAACAGCAATTAGAGGAACAGCAGCATGGGTTCAGAAGTAATAGGGGAACAATATATCTCATTTTCTCCCTCCATCAGTTAATGGAGAAGTATTGGAAAAAAAGAAAGGACTTGATAGTAGTATTCGTGCATTTGTAACAAGCATATGACAGTGTACCAAGGGATAAAAGATGGGAACACTTGAGAAAACAATGTTCCTGATTCATTAATTAAAAAAGTCCAGATGCTGTACAGTCGTCGTGAGAACATAAGTAGGAGTCTTCATTACACTTATGGACACAATCATGAAAGAAATCAAGGAAGAAGAAAATGAAGATCTCAATGCTTTTGCTTTTGCTGATGACATCGCCATTTGGGGAGAGACGGAAATGGAAATTCAAAGGATACTAGATTACTGGAACACAACATTTTAAAAAGTCAAGTTAACTGAGAGTAGGAACAAGACAGTGGCAATGAAGATGAGCAGGACACCCACACCCTGTAATATCATTCTGGAGGGGGAGAAGGTTGAATATGTGAAAAGCTTCAATTACCTGGGTAGCATCATATCACATGATGGAAGTTCCAAGCTAGAAGTCTTAAACAGAATAACAAAAGGATCTAGCTTCTTCCACCAGGTACAAAATCTAGCCTTGGACAAGGAAGTCCCTCTAAGAGCCAAACAGACCATGTATAAAACTTATCTCCTGCTGATCATGATGTATAGTCTAGAGGCCTGTGTCATAAATAAGAGACAATAAAGTCAAATACAAGCATGTGAAATGAAGTTCCTTAGATCAGCTCTACCAAAACCTATGAGAGACAGAGTCAGGAATAATTATGTAAGGAGATACCTGTAGGTGACATTGACTACAGAGGAGAGGATGGGCACTTTGAGATTGGTGTGGTTTGGTCATGTGAAGCAAATACACCCGACTCCAACTCCACACCAGTATTTGGAGATGGAGGTGCCAGGAAGAAGACCAATTGGGTGGCCTAAAAAGAGATGGACAGACCAGGTTAAGGAAGATCTCAAGAGGAGAGGAATAACATGGGATGTAAGGAGATACCTGTAGGTGACATTGACTACAGAGGAGAGGATGGGCACTTTGAGATTGGTGTGGTTTGGTCATGTGAAGCAAATACACCCGACTCCAACTCCACACCAGTATTTGGAGATGGAGGTGCCAGGAAGAAGACCAATTGGGTGGCCTAAAAAGAGATGGACAGACCAGGTTAAGGAAGATCTCAAGAGGAGAGGAATAACATGGGATGTAAGGAGATACCTGTAGGTGACATTGACTACAGAGGAGAGGATGGGCACTTTGAGATTGGTGTGGTTTGGTCATGTGAAGCAAATACACCCGACTCCAACTCCACACCAGTATTTGGAGATGGAGGTGCCAGGAAGAAGACCAATTGGGTGGCCTAAAAAGAGATGGACAGACCAGGTTAAGGAAGATCTCAAGAGGAGAGGAATAACATGGGATGTAGTGGAGAGGGAAAAACTATACCAGGACAGAAATCAGTGGAGGCATTTCGTTCACCAAGTTCCTACCCAGCTCACTGGAAGGAAATCCTGATGACAGCAACAACAACAAGAGAGATGGGGAGAAGTCAAGCTATGAGGACATGCTGCAAGTCATACCTAGATAGCTCACTCGGTTAAGAGTATTGCCCGAAAAAAGCTAGTCCCCAGTTTCGAGTTCCAATTTGGCACACAAATTTAATCTGCCAGGAAGTCTCACAACAGTGCACATTTCACAGCATGCTGAGTGCAAACTCTTTCTGTCAGTTACACTATCACATAATAATCGTCAACAGGAGTGAAACGGAAAAATTTCTGGAAACTCAATCTGGCTCAGAATAAGCAGTATTTTGACTTGGGGGGGGGATTCTGAATTTTAAAATGGGGACTTAATGTTGTTTAAAAAGTATTCATCCCAAATGAGTGTTAGATGCAATAAAACCTGGGAGTTTTTGTACATTGGTCCTTCTAGTATCATCTGGATTTAGACTTCAAGAAGGTGCTCGCAGAGTCATAACAAAACAGACAGTATTAAGTGTAATTTACATACCAAGTTGTTTCATTGCTGAATTAAACATACTGTACACAATGCTTTCAATTAGCTGAAGTATTTATGTATGCCTCAGTCCTTTGTGTGGTATCCATATGGTGAAGGACAGTGGGCCTGTTACATACCAGTATTTTACTATGTACACTAGTGTAGTCATTTGCCTTACTAAGAAACTCTTTGGTTTTTAAAGTGAGATCTTGGAAATTTGCATCTTTTGCATTTGAGGTTATTTTACATAACTATGTAGTCAACTTCTTTGCTAGTACAGAAATATAAGTGTAATAGACAAACATCTACTGATAGTGCTGTGAAAGACATGTTATCAGACACCAGTTGTGATGTAGCAAAGCTAAGCAATACGTACAAAAATAAATTTGTATTTACTGTAAAAAGTTAGAAAAAGACAATGTTGCTTATTTTAAGCTTTTCACAACATAATGAATAATAAATGAAAATTTGGGATGAATAGTCATGCAAACTCAATGTTTTTCAGATATTTTACCCATGTATTTTCCTGCCATTCACTCTGTGGACAGCCAGAAGACAGGTCCTTCAAATGTCACTGTAAAAGCTGGAGTTTGCATGACTGCATGCCCCAAATTTCAAGGATTAAATATGAAGCTTTTAATTCTTGGCCTCGCCACCAAGAAAGGGAAAGGATGAAGAATGTCAGTTCATAAATTTCTCCAACTAAGATATCAAAATATTGAAATATTTTTCTGACATATGATATTTACCTAGTTGATTCCACTAACCTACGAGCAAATGCTGCAAAGGCATAACAGTCATATTGAATCTGCTCAACAGCTGCTGAAAAGCAAGCTTCATATATTCCAATATATATAAAGGATACAATCATAGAATAATAGTTTACTACAGTGGACCCAAGTGCCAGAACAGAAATGATTTTTCTCAGTAATGTGTAGTCAACACAGAATGAACAGCCTCCTATTTTGCAGTCACATTAAGATAACAAATCGACTGCAATGAGAGAATGATAAATATTTTAATGGAGACTTCAAAACTTCGTGAAGGCAGAGCAGTATTAAAGGTTACTAACTGAACTGAAGGAGAATTAATATTCCAGAATAATATTTTCACTCTGCAGCGGAGTGTGTGCTGATATGAAACTTTCCTGGCAGATTAAAACTGTGTGCCGGACCGAGACTCGAACTCGGGGCCTTTGCCTTTCGCGGGCAAGTGCTCTACCAACTGAGCTACCCAAGCACGACTCATGCCCCATCCTCACAGCTTTACTTTTGCCAGTACCTCGTGTCCTACCTTCCAAACTTCACAGAAGCTCTCCTGCGAATCTTGCAGAACCAGCACTTTTGAAAGAAAGGATATTGCGGAGACATGGCTTAACCACAGCCTGGGGGATGTTTCCAGAATGAGATTTTCACTCTGCAGCGGAGTGTGCGTTGATATGAAACTTTCCTGGCAGATTAAAACTGTGTGCCGGACCGAGACTCGAACTCTGGACCTTTGCCTTTCACGGGCAAGTGCTCTACCAACTGAGCTACCCAAGCAAGACTCACGCCCCGTCCTCAGAGCTTTACTTCTGCCAGTACCTCATCTCCTACCTTCCAAACTTAACAGAAGCTTAATATTAGTTTTCCTTTGTTGTGTAATAATGCTAATCTATCCTTTAAGCAAAAGTCATTGGACAAATGCTCTTAAAATTTCAGCTGAAAATTGCTATTTCAGCTGTGAAAGATTCCAATTTATTACAAGGAAGAAAGATTAGGTTTCAATGTTATGTAGATTTGAAGGCCATTAGAGATGGATCAAAAGTCAGGCAATAGGAGATGGTCAAAAAAATTGACTGCGAACTTCTCAAAGGGGCTGTCCCTGAATTTACTGTAAATGATTTAGAGTAACAATGTAAAATTAAAATTTAGTTGGTCAGACAGCATCTGGAACAGTTTCATATAAAAAAAATCAAATTACAATAATACCTTTGATGTTTTAGTGTTCATTAGATTTTGGAAAGTAATCAATATTTATTTTTATACTTCACTTACAATTAAATTAAAAAAAATGTAGAACTGAGGCAGGTTACTAAATGGTGTTAGAAACTTTTTAAATATCAACAAAGTTGCTGAATATTCTCGGGACAAATATATCAGGAATAGTGAAATACATGCGGACTACTGAGGCACTGCTGGGACAACTGTCTCCTGATACTGAAAATTAAACAGTGAGAAACAGACAAATAGAAAGCAATGACAGAAGTATAGTCAGTCTGAATGTTTGTTTGAACACAACAGTGTTTCAATATTCTTGGCCGCATAGGTGTTTTAAACAATGTTACTGGAAATAAAACATTGCATTTTAAATACATGCGTGACATTAACATGAACTGATTATTTTTTAAAAGCTATTATTCTACATGGACGCTATGACTGTTCAAATAAGGATAAAATTATATTGACTCCACTCGCGGGGAGCTGAAATTACACCCAATGCTGAGGACTCGAACATCCGACGGGGGGTAGCCGCGCGAACCGTGGCAATGCGCCCAACACCGCGCGGCTACTCCGAGCGGGGGAACAGGATTATTTCCACGTCATACTGTAAGACTATAATTCCTTTTTTCGAATGTAAGCATCTTCCTTTTTTATTTAGGGGCTTACTTATACTTCGATCAAATACAGTGCAGTTATGATTATTTAGTAATGTTCCAGGATAGACCTGTCATATCTTCACACATCCTTGTCATTAAGCCACAATAAAATTGTTTTGCTCACCTAAGTGACAACCAAGATTTGGGGCATCTCCAATAATTGAGAAAGGTAGAAGAAACGCGTTTCTTTCCTCCCATTCTGATCTTAAGTTATCTATTCTACTGTGCCCCAACGAATCCATATCGCGTGCACGGCGAACGTTTGACATAGAATGAGTGTCGATTCTCTGATGCATTAGATATTTCCGTATGACGTATTGTAAATAAGCATACTATCTTCGCTGGCGCCAGTGTAATATATCTTTAGCAGACATACGATCCACTATTTCCTTTAGGTATTATGTGCTACTGAATTAAAGCTATAGCGAGATCTCAAACACACTCTTTCTTATGCCATTAAAGTCTGGCGACCCATTACGAATTAACGACGCTGAAACGCCGATCGTCACGCACATTTGTTACGTCAGTTGCGCGCAAAGTGGTACGGACTATTGTTTCCTCCTACAGATTTCAAATTTAATTTAGATACTCCTGCAGATGTGAAAGGTAAACTAGATACGCTGCAGTTATCATTTGCTCTCTGAAAATATTTATTGTACACACCTCGAAAATTTATCGAATTACTGTCTGTGTCACTATGAAATCGTCAATAAAATATGCAGATTCAGAAATCATCAAGTTTCAAAGCACACAAAGAATTCCAAATACGAAATAAGGAAGTGTGGGAACACCATTACATTTCATATAGGTAGTTATACTAGGGAACGACGGAAGTGATGACTGGAGGGGCAAGTTTAGATGGTCTTTCCCCGACCTTTCCTACACATTTCCCTCCTGGGTGGCCTCACTGTGCACAGTTCGGAAGCCTTCGGCCGGCGCGAGCCCTACCCAGCAGACTATGCCATGAAGTAGTATTGTCTGAAACATGGAAGAACAATACATTAAGGCGCCCATTTGAAAATTATATAATAATCTAAATCGTCAGACAGCACATTGGATAAACATAGCCAGAAACGCGCTATGACTTTTTTTTAAATATACAGGTTGCAAAACTATACGTCACGAAATTTTTCACAAGATACTGTAGTGTAACAGTAGCCACCCCAAAGTTAATATATTCTTGTGTGATTCAGTCAAATAGAATATTACTATCCAACTGTTGGATTATAAATCCATTTCAGTTTTGATTAGTGAACATTTAAGCATTCCTTAGCTCTGCATTTTAGTTCTAAGCTCATATTAGAAAGTATAAAAATGTGTTTTCTTCGCCACAAGTAACACCTATATACAAGCCAGTGTAGATTTTTGGGGGGTATAGAAGAAAGAGGAAAGGACTGATTTGTGAAGGGAAATGAACAAGAAACACAACGTTCAGTGTTATTTACTGCTGTTTCATTGTCTTGCTCTGAACACTCATTATCCAAGTAGTCATTTGAAGCAGTGACAGAGCTTTCGACTAAATTTTCTCAGATACTTTCGTTCAGAAAGTCATTTCTTTCTTACAGATTTTCAATGTAATGTGTGCACTTGGGTCAGTCTGCCACCGTGACATGATCAAAGACTACCTCAAGGAAATTCTGAATATCTTCCATTCCGAATGTGCAATTTCTGGGTGTTGCCCATACATTTTCTATTGGGTTGTATGGGCAGCGATAAGAGTGGCAACCTCATGACATTGTGGCACATTTCTGTTGCTCAGTTGTCAAGTTAAAATTGATTATAAAGATGCTTGTGGAACCTGACTTCTTCCAACATCTCCACTTTCTTATAGCAGCCCAAAATACTTTTCTCTTCAGCCACTGTGCGTTACCTACCTTTTCCCTGTATCTGAACTATGAATTTGCTCCTTTTTTTATTGGATTACAACAGGTATTATCCATGACGATCACACAGTCGCATTCTAAAACCACATAATAAATTATAAATCTAAAAACCAATTTTGAATAGATCACATTTCATTTCTTCATTATAATCGCTGGATTACCAGAATGTAAATATTAGATTTGCACTTTTGATGATTCCATATTCAGATGATCCTGAATGACAAGCAGTAAATTTGCCTCCTTTGCCAGTCAGTACATACAAAAAGCCTTTTGAATTCTGGCAGATGTGCTGTCTGGCGTGATTTTGATAAATCCAGGTCTCATCAAGATAAATCGTAGGGTAATGATGATTTTCTTTTCTGATGTTGTATATTTTTCACTGAAAAGATACCCTAGTTGTTACACTATCGAATCTCTCCAATAGAATGCATCTTTTATAGTTGCATTTTCTGTATAGTACCTGAATTCCATTCGAATGGTGGCCCTCTGTGAAAGCAGTCTTGTCATGAAAAGTATCTTCAACCTTTTGCCTCATAGAATACTCAATACAGTACTGTCAACAACATTTTACACGAAACTGTCCAAATCAGTGGCAGGTCTTCTGACACTAAGCATAATGCTGCCGCTAATTTTGGGCATTATTCAGCAAGAAGCAGCTCCCTTGCAGCTACATGTAAAGCAAGTAGGCAGACACAGAGTTGCTGACAAGCAAATCTGTTTGTACACCACAAGGTGGCTGGGCTGAGGTTGCACATTTGTGGTGACACTGCAGAAAGGCTCTGCATGGCATGCGGAGTATTTACACACCATTGAGACATGAAGGTAATAATCTGTACGTCCCTGGAAGCAAAGTATCAGTACAACAACCTTAATATTAATCACAAAAAACACCCTCTGATTCTCAGACAGTTATGTGCAGTCTGACAGCAGTCTCTGCAACACTGGGTCCACACAAGTCTGCATCACGATATGGGCCAGCCAGCGGTTGACAATGGTGTGGCAGCCATCTCCACCAGACCAGTTCACAGTTCTAAGCCAGCACCTTTGGACTTTGAGCGATAATGGATGAGCCATCTGCAGGCTCCATGGTAGCAACCGAGCTTTTGCTTTGGAGGGCAGTGCGTTGCAGGGCAGCACTGTCATCATTTATCTGCTCCAGGTCGAGTTCCCAATCTGGTAGCGATGGATGTTTGTAAGTATCCAGTGGATATTCACAATGATGGCTCATCTCACTCAGGACCACATAGTGCTATCTCAGGCACACACTGCTGAGTGGAGTAAACAGTGTCAGGACAAAGACACCAAATGGCCATCATGCTGCCACGACCTTCCAACGTCAATGGCACATACACATGCCGACAAGGGGCGCATCAGGGGGCATAGCAGCACTTCAGCATTGTAGCTGAAAACTAAATAAAATCTGTTATACATTGCAGTGAGGTATCTTTGGCCATCACCACTGCCTCCACAACCAGCCACAGGTCTGAAGTATTTTGGTATCAGTGGATCTCATCAGTCAATTGGTGCCAGCACAGTCGACCTCCATGCAGCACGGCATTAAAACAACAGCTTGCAGTTTCGTCAGAGGGATGAATGGGCAGACTGTCGAATTTTGTAGTTGTTTTCCTTGTTTTATGTGTGGAGAGGATAGAATATAAGCAAGTGATGCACAGGGATGTGAGGGCTACGTTTGTGCAGACAGGGGAATTGCCTGATTTTTTGCAATAACATTGTAATATAAAGGAGCATTATTTACAACCCATAAGATGTGGTCAATGTAATTTTCCAGGAACTTTGAACAGAGTCAGCGCAGTATTTTGTGTTAATAGGCATTGGTTCTGGCAGGTGACTAATCTGTGTACAGAATCAAGATGGATGAAGTTAAGGCATAAGATGTGAGTGTGTGTTTTTTATATATGGCCTTTTATGAATGATTATGTATTCCTTAGTGTGCACTGGATATTAATATTCTGCAATGAAAGAGTCCCAGATGCAGGTTGTTACTAGTTCAGAAGCAGTTCAAGAAATGGTTAATGAAATGGCGCAATTGAGAGCAGAGCATACAGATTTGCATAACAGCTTGCAGCTAGGCGCGAATTACCTGAGCAACCTATTCCTTTATTAGATTCAACCACAGACAGTTTGAACATGCCGTTCTCTGGAAAGTCGACTGATGACTTAACGTCTTTTTTGAATGACCCACAATTGACAGCTAGCACTGGGGTGGTCACAGGACTAGTTATTACAGGTGACGAAGTTACTGTTGCTAGGGGAAACCAAGACATATGTCAGATGTACAGAGGGATTAAGAGATACGGGGACATTTGATGGATTCAAAAATTAGGCCTGCTACAAAAGTGCACAACGCAAAACGGTGCAACTTTGTTTCCTGCGCATTTGGGTAGTCTGTCAAAGAAGCATAATGAATTGGTAGAGAATTTTGTGGACAGAAAATGGAAAAAAGTATATGCTGATGTAGAAATTAGAGGAGAGTAACCAAGGTAAATAGAGTCATATTCCATGATGCAGGACACGTGGCACTGGAGGCATTTTTAAGGGTCTTGCCGCCTGATATGTCAAGAAGAATGACAACAGGTACCCCAAAGGACTTACACTGTGCAGTAACAGGACTGAGGGATAAGAGAGCTGCTAGTGTGTGCTGTTATAGATGTGGGAGGACAGAACATGTACAGAGTCAATGTCGCCAACCTCAGTGTATTAGATGTGGTGTGGTTAGTCATCATCTATGTGGCTGTAGAAAAGGTAAGGCGAAGCAGGGGACGATTAAGTAGGTATTTGTTGCAAAAGGAAATCCTAGGTCTGCTGCACAGAGTATGCATGTAGAGGCATAATGTAGTATAGTGGGAATACTGAAGGACAGGAAACACAAGTTTTTATTGGACATCATGGGTCAGAGAAGATTAAACCCTCCACACTATAATTTACATTACACTGGTGATAGTGATGTGGAAGCTTTGTGTTTAACAATGGTAGATTTTCGGTTTGGGGTACAGCATTTTAGTCAATGCATAGAAGTCACGCCCTGGGTGAGTAATAGATACTGCATGATCTTAGGATAGACTTTATGATAATGCAGTCGGGTTGACGGAGGAGATAGAGAAGATCCAAAGAAGAGCGGCGCGTTTCGTCACTGGGTTATTTGGTAACCGTGATAGCGTTACGGAGATGTTTAATAAACTCAAGTGGCAGACTCTGCAAGACAGGCGCTCTGCATCGCGGTGTAGCTTGCTCGCCAGGTTTCGAGAGGGTGCGTTTCTGGATGAGGTATCGAATATATTGCTTCCCACTACTTATACTTCCCGAGGAGATCACGAATGTAAAATTAGAGAGATTAGAGCGCGCACGGAGGCTTTCAGACAGTCGTTCTTCCCGCGAACCATACGCGACTGGAACAGGAAAGGGAGGTAATGACAGTGGCACGTAAAGTGCCCTCCGCCACACACCGTTGGGTGGCTTGCGGAGTATCAATGTAGATGTAGATGTAGATGCCAAAATGTGTGTGATATGTAGTTGAATTTATGGGAACAATATTCCAGCTAGGGAGACGGTTGCCAGTGAGGCACAGATGCAAGGCTCATCAATCTGCAGTGGTGAACCACTTGATCTGTGGTCAACAACGCTGAGGATTAATTCACATGTTATTTATTGAGCCTCAAGGCACTAGAAAGTTGGTCTGAGTGAATGTGGTACCAGAATGGCCTGTTAATGCATTGTGCTTTGTAGAACTACTTGCAGAAAATGATGTATTAGACACATCACATTGCTTTATAAGAAGCATTGTACACATGAGGGATGAGTTGGATGGAAAAGTAGTGTCCATGAATTTAGACAATTTCGGAACCAATAGAGTAGAGCTCATCAGAGGAATGTTGGCAGCTAATTTGGAAGTCCTGGGTGACATTGATACGGAGCCAGTCAGTGTGCACTGAGGTAGTGCAGAAACCACCAGTAAAACTGCATTGCATAGGATGGTGGAGAATCTTTGAGGTACAGATAGATTGAGTATGGAAAAATCATTGTTTGAATTTGAGGATTTGTTTTTCTCTTGGAAGGGTTTTACAAGCAACACCTGTAACATAGCATCGTATTTCTACAGGAACTGAGTCATTAGTATATTATAATTCACTGTATGCTGCGACATTCGCAACCAGCATTAAAAGAATTCATTGATCAACAGCTAACAGTTGGGAGAACAGAGGAAAGCACTAGTCCATGGGGTACAGACATGGTGGTTGTACCAAAGAACTCACTAGATGGGACTAAAAGATACAAATTCTGTTGTGACTATAGACATCTTAACTGCAGAACTGTGACAAATGCACAACCAATCCCAAAAACCCTGAAACTATTGACAATTTGGGACAGTGAAAAATACTTCTGTACCTCCAATCAGATAGAGATCCCTCTGGAAACAGCATTGTTGGTCCCCTGGCGCCATTTGGTTTAAAGAGCACTTGGCCAATGTTCCAGCATGTGCTGGATAGAGTGCTGAACTGACTGAAACCTAACCAGTGCATGGTATACCGAGATGATATAATTATTTTCAAATAGAACATGGCAGAGCATATGCAACCACTTACACAACTTATAAAGGCACATTTGCATGCCGAGCGTGAGTTTCCGCGGAAACGCGAAATACTAATTAAATAAATAATCAGTGACAAATAAATAAAGCCTATGGCACACAACTGCAGCGCTGTGTCGCTGATAAAACAAAAGCACAATTACGTTACTCTTATGTTTGATTAAGAAAGAGAGCTCTGGTTGAAGTGGTGCGAGAAGCACGTATTTTATTTTATTGTCTGGCACACCGCCATATTTCATGTTATAGAAGAATACTGCGAGTTGCAACCACACTAGGCACTCGATTCTGTAAAGAATTTATATTTATAAAAGTAAGTAGGATTATGAACTGTAGGCTTATTCATTGAATATATCTGATTTAACTAACTGTGTAACTTTTTTATGTTTAGTAGACAATCACCTCTGTACGACGTATTGGCATGGCTGGCAAATTATTGTAATATTGAGATTTAGATTATGAGTCCGCACCTACCGCAGCAGTCTTTGGAAACGATTTAATTACGAAGTCCGATTATTCAGTTTTATTTCACGGTCAACTACGAGTAACATTGCCTTTACGAAAAAGCCATTGTCAAGCGTCTGATACCGAATAATTAAACGTCCACTTCCAGATAAGCATATACAATTGCAATCACAATCACCATCATACAGATAGAATAATTAACATATTTAAATAACAATATATTTTTATTTATTTATTTTATTTATTTTATATTGGCGACTGTGTGTCGGACTTGTTATTTTGTCATTTGTTACATTGTTCTCTTTGTTTCATGTAAAAAATCAACTTTCTGGACCTGGACGTCAATGTATGAGAGATAACAAAATCTGAAGATATTTTCCAATTCTGAAATTTTGCGGGAAGACGCAATGAAACTTCCAGCAAAATAAGGTAAGACGCAGCACTTTGCATTAGCAGGCTTGACCAGACGTATAATTCAGTGTATTAGCTTTTCAGTAAATTCTGTAGTGTTTCTTTTCTGCATAACAGTTTCAGTGATAAATTTCATTCTCAGTACTTTTCCCTAAACAATAACGTATGCAACAATACCAATACACGAGTGTACAATATGGCCTACTTCTGTACGATATCATGTAACATGGCCAGCAGCCATTACCAATAATCTCAAATTCAGTTTATATTTTTAAATTAACAGACAGCCATTCTTGCTACGAGCGATTCATGCTCAACTACATTTTATTTTAAAATCAGTGTCAAAAATTTTCTTGAAACATATATCACGTGTGGCATGGTAATAACTAGAAAACAATATGCAAAAATGGAACAGCAAGGACGTACTATTCAGACGCAATCCGACACGGACGTGAGACAAGTGTTAGAAAATGACTTTACGACAGCAACCGGTAGTGACGATTCATCAAACATTGACGCAAGTGTTGACGAAAATTTTGACGATAAGCCGTCCACTACAAAAATTTCAAAATCTCAATCAGAGCCCATGTTAATGCATGACGTCACGTCTAATGACGCGGCGGGGGCAGAGACCTTGCAAACGGTAAACATTGCCGACATGTTACAAATGCTAATGAAACAAAACGCAGAAAACATGGCAACCTTAAAGGCACAATTAGAGACACAAAATGAACAGTTAAAAACACAAAATGACGAAATCAAATCTGATCTCATAGCAATCAAGATAGGTAATGACACTTTGTGTAAGCGTGTGGAACTTATAGACGCCACACTGACCAAACAGATGACCGAACTCAGTACTAAATTTTCCCAGCTCAATACGAGACAAGAAAAGACTACAACTGACGTAGCACTTTTACAGACACAAGTAAAAAACCTTAATGTCACGTGTGAAGTTCTTACTGAACAAATTCAAACATATCCTTCAGTACATGACAACCTTGAAAAACGAATTACTGACGTACAGAATAAATTTGACAATGTTGAACAACACCTTACTGACATCTTACAATCTGATGCCACTGCTCATTTTCAAAATATTAATAAAGAATTTCATGATTGGGTTGAGAACAAAGACAAACATTTTGATAGATGCTTACGTGAAAATTTACCAACAATTGTGCACGACTCCGTAGCGCAATACATTACTGATAACAAACAGCTGATCAGTGACGCAGTACAATCCGTCACTGCACCCATGAGACAATTCACCGATCAACTACAGTCTGAATGTAACGAAAATATCAGTCAAAATGTACAGTTCAGAAACCAATATACATTCGAGTATGATACACACATTCCGCACACGACAAATACACAAGGACAAAACACACCACGACTACAACACATACCACGATGTGGAAACACAAACACAAGCTATTATCATGGTAAACCACAGCAACATTATCGTAATTACTCGCCAGCTGAACATACCAGTAATTACAGTGGAATAAATCCATATCACAATGCGAAGGAAGATGAAAGCTTAATGAAACACAGGCAATTTCAGATTTTTATCCCAGAAAAACGAACCATTCATCCGGTGATTTTTCTTAAATCTTTTAGTAACGCATTTCCACGCACTTGGAGTGACCGGAAAAAGATTTCATATATTGTCGGTTACATCCAAGGCGATGCAGCTGTCTGGGCATACAGTCAAGCTGACGTATGTACCACGTACAGTGAGTTTGAGCGTGCTTTTCTGAACAAATTCTTGTCGCAATCCGTCCAGGAGCGACTCAGAAGACAAATTTTAGAACCTGAAACTTTTAACAGTAAAAATGGTAACTTACGCAGATATTTTGAAAAATACTTGAACATGGGACATTTTTTAGACGAACCAGTCGCAACGCGTGATATACTCCGTGCGTTGAAGGCCAAATTGCCTTTCAACATTAAAGAAAAACTCCTACATATCCCGGATGACGATTCAGATTATTTTTTAACAGCTTTAGATTCGGTTGACATGTTACTTGAAGATCAGCGCTTCGCGCGGCAAAACAGCAGCCACAATGTTTACACTAGTGGTATGCAAAACATGCAGGCTTGCCAACACAATTCTGGCGCGCCCACAGTTGGATACGCGGTACAACAAAAACAGCAAACTCACATGCCGTCTCAGTACGGAAATCAAAATCAACACGCGTATTCCAATACAAACAATAGTTACAACAGTAATAACATTTCATGCGGCAATCCATACAAAAGGCACCGCGGTAATAACTACAACGGTAACAACGGATACAAAGGTAATAACAAAAACACAAACAGAAATAGAAATAATAATAACTACGAGCCAAGACAGCATCAAGGTTGGACTCGTAACGATCAGTACTTTCATTCAAACTCTGCTTTACCACAGCAGCCACCAGGTCAAAATTGGAGCATACCTTACGACCGACAGGTAAGTTATAATGCGCAACAGCAACAACAACCGCAAAAGTTTGGAGATCATAATAGGCAATATCCGAATGTGAATATAATAGAAATGACACCTGATGCACAACCTCAATCTGTGTCAGTACCTAGTACAAATGATAATCCAACAAACTAGAAACAGTTCACTACTTTGCCCCAGGTCGTGGCTGAAGAATTCTTGGGGGGCGACTTCAATGTTAATCAGTTATTTGACACCACACTTGAACAACAGAATAATGATATGCCGAGTAATTCTAAACAAAAACTACCTGTTTTATTTATAAGATACAACCATAATAACAATATATCAGATGAACTTTTACAAGACACTACACAATGCCGTTTAAACACAAATGAAATTGTTTTAGCATCTACTACTGGTGTAGTAGGTGGGATTCCAACTACTATTATCCTAGATACAGGTGCAGCTGTGAGCGTTTTGTCTTTTAATTTCTATAAAAAGATGTGTGAATTGGAACCTGTGCCTGAGTTTCCTGCCCAAAACTGTAAAATAACTACTGCACTAGGTAATAAGTCATGTAGGGTTACGAAGCAAGTTTTTGTAAACGTTAAAATAGGTAATGGAACCGTACAATGGCCATTCCTGGTTGTACAAAACCTTGTGACAAATTGCATATTAGGAATAGATATTATGAGCGAGAAGGACTGCATTATAGACTTCTCCAAAGGTAAATGTATTTTAAATGATAAAGGCAGTGTAATTATTATTGATTTGGACAGGAGAACTCTAAAGCATGACAAACACTGTACAGGGTACAAGGTTCAGTTAGTACTTGACAATGACATTCAAGACATGCAAACACACTCATCTGACACAGAGCTAATGGACTTGAAAACATTGCTTGATCATAAGATAAGTGAAGCTACAGCTCTCAGTGTACATGAACGTATAAAACTACAGGAAGTGTTATCCAAATATTTACAAGTTTTTACCAAACGATTAGGTGTTATCAACACGTATGTGCACAAGATTGAAGTTAAGCCTCACAAGATCTTCTACCATAAGACATATAACGTACCGTTATCTCAACGACCTGCTGCGTGGCAAGAATTAAAACAAATGTTAGACTGGAAGGTCATTGAACCATCCACCTCACCTTATTGTAGTCCTCTACTTGTTGTCAAAAAATCAAATGGAAGCATTAGGTTAGTGTTAGACGCACGAGCTATTAATGAAATAATTTTACTGGTTCACACAAAACCTGAAAATTTAGAAGAGCAATTACAGAAATTTCTAGATGCAAAATATTTTTCCACAATAAATCTCGCTAATTCGTTTTGGCAGGTGGGTATCACTCCTGATTCTCGGAAATATACTGCATTTATGTTCGGGGGGCGAACCTATCAGTTTTGTGTTCTACCCTTCGGACTGAATGTCAGCTCTGGGGTATTCATTACAGCCCTGGATACCGTGCTTGGCGACGATTTAGTTGAGACAGTCACACACTATGTAGATGATATACTGATAGCTACACAATCTTGGAATGAACACGTTGACACTCTTCAAAGAATTTTAGAAAAATTTGCACAAGCTGGAGTCACAGCCAACCTAAGAAAATCAAAATTTGGTTGCAGTGAGATAAAATATTTAGGACATATCATTAATTCACAGGGCATACGTCCGGATCCCAGTAAATTAGATGCTATCAGAAACTTTCCTAGCCCTCGAACTAAAAAGCAGTTAAAATCATTCCTTGGGCTATGTTCATTTTTCAGACGTTTTTTGCCACAACCACTTTTGAACAGTAAACATCTGCTAAATCTACTCAGAAAGAATCAAGTTTGGGTCTGGTCGGAACAGTGCCAGAATGACTTTAATACAATTAAACATGCTTTAGTGAATGCTAACATATTGAGCCATCCAGATTTCAATTTAGATTTTTGTATGACTTGTGACGCTTCACGTACTGGCTTGGGCTGTTGCTTATTTCAAGTTGTAAAGAATAAAGAGGAGGAACAGATAAGAATTATTGGGTTTGCGAGTCGCACTCTAACTGAATGTGAGCGTACATACTCCACTACTGAGTTAGAAACACTTTCCATAGTATGGGCATTCAAGAAATTCAATTATTATTTATTTGGAAAACATACAGTAATTTACACCGATCACCAGGCCCTGACATTTTTGTTAACTTGTAAACTTGTACATCCTAGACTATCACGATGGGCAGTTACACTTCAGAACTACTCTTTTGAAATTAAGTACATAAGAGGTAAGGACAACACCATTGCAGACACTTTGTCTAGACTTCCACAAGGTATGAATGATACCAACAGTGACTTAGAAAATATAAATGACTACAGGATTCACTTAATGCAAGACAAGCAGTATCACCAATATTATATTGATATGTGCAGAAACATGGCTGAATTACAAAAATCTGATCCTCACTGGTATAAGATAATAACATTACTGGTAGAAAAACACAATCATCCTTTGACTAAGTATTACAAGTTACACAATGATGTGTTATTTTACCGCCGACATCCAAATGCTACTAACTGGTGTGTATGCATTCCCAAAGAGTCTGAACGTAATCTAATTTGGCACACACACTTAGTTTGGGGTCATTATGGGACGAAAAAGTGTTTGGCAAAGCTCAGTACATACTGTTATTTTAGCAATATGAGAAGAAAAATTTACAGGGAACTAAAAACATGTGTCATATGTCAAAAATCAAAACCTCAGAATTTATTCACAAAAACAGATCTACATTCTATTTTACCTAGTAAACCCCTGGAAATTCTGTGTACTGACATCAGTGGACCGCATCCAGCAAGCTCTGGAGGCGTCAAATATATCTTAGCTTTTTACGATATATTTTCTAAACATGTAAAACTTTATGCTTTAAAATCCGCCACTGCAAATGCTATAATACGAAGATTCTCAAGTGATTACCTGATGCACGTGGGAAAACCTAAAGCAATTCTATCAGATAATGCAGCATACTACTCTGGGTACAAATGGAGAAATTTCTTGAAGGACAATAACATTAAAAGTATATTTATTTCGAGGTTTAGTCCGCAATGTAACGCGACTGAGAGACTTTTCCGAGAATTAAACCGTTTCATGAGGACCTATATTTCATCAAAACATACTAATTGGGTGTCCTACCTAAGTCTTTTCGAAGACGTACGCAATAACTTAAATATTTACGATACAAATTACACACCTAACGAGATCATGTTCAATTGCAAACAGAACAATCAGTGGATAGAACCATTACCTAAGTTGTCAGACAAGGAAATCACACCTGAACAGAAAATAAAAGAAGTATTGACTACATTGACACATCACGCACAAATACGAAACAAACATCACAGAAACATAATAAAAAGAAAACAAAAATTCGAGGTAGGAATGCTTGTACTACTTCGTACTCATCATAAATCTGTAGCACTCAAACGACGCAACGCTAAGTGGCGTCTGCTATATGAAGGACCTTATATAATTGTTAACATACCGCATCCTGGTGCGTATCTGTTACAACATCCTAGAACTAACAAAATTATTGGGCTATACGCACACCGAGATCTTAGAGCATTTCATGCTGAATAATGTCAAAGTCATACCCATCAAAATATTGCTAAGCAACTCGAAAAACTCTGTTGTTACAACACAGATAATAAGTAGTATAGAAATTTTCATTTCAGCGGTTCCAGTGACGCAGTTGAAGACAGAAGAACTCTTCTTTCAGCGCGCCTCCACCTAGAAGACGGAATATTAAAGTAAAATTTATGATTACGTAGCAGTGGATGACATATTAATTTTTCACGGAACATTTGTTACTGAAGGTACCACTGACTTGGTGTGACACCTGACGAACTGACAGACGTCATCTGTGAAGCGATCTTTTACTTTGAGAAATAGATTAGACGCACATCTCTCAACACGAAAAGCATCTATCAGTAGTCAAGGCCACACAGACACTCTACACACACGCACAAAACGCGAGGAATCGAACATTTTCTCTCTCTTACTATTTTGAATATTTATTGAGTAGTGAAAACGCTTGGTCTTGCCTACTGATGTAATGAATGTTGTGTCTAACCTATCTTAATTTCAGATGACATCACAAAAAAAAAAACATCGATAATATCCCAGCAAAACCGCTAAAGAGGATGTAAATATCTGCAATTCATGTAATCAAATGTGACACAATGTAATAACCTATAGCGATGTAATGATGATGTAAACATGTTTATGTGCAACTATATTATGTTTATGCTAAGAAAATATGTGACGTGTGTATGTATAATTACTTATTTTTTTAACTGATGTATAGTGCAACTGTTACTATGTAAAAATTTGAACAAAACGAGTGCCAAAAAGACATTGCATAGTGAACCATTGTTCACGGACATTAACGAACATTACTAACTCTGCAACTACGCGGAAACCTATGTGAAAGAAACTGTTAATGCCATTCATTATGCAGCGTATCTATGTAAACGCGATGAACGATTTCCTTGATTAATAACTACGAACATTTAGGTGAGCTATATTCAGCAAAAAACTGAAAATGTGAAGTGCATAATTCGTGCATCGTCTAGTGATATTACTACAGTACCCAACTTCAAGATGTTAACTGGATTAAATGGACACAAAGTGCCTGTCCAGAAAACAACACGACGGGTGGAAGAATTTTGGTTGGAACTTCAGGGAATGAAATGTTCTCGAAATGTGACGGACACTCTTACCTGGACTGTCCAAGGATCGACGCCAGCTATGTGCCGTCCGAGGTTCTGCAGCCAAGCTTCCACGGAATGTAAAAAACGAACTGCACGTGGACCAATTACTCGACGGGTCACGTCTGATCTGTAATAAGCAATGCTTTTAGTCACAACGAACTGCATCACTACGACTATAATGGAAATGAGAAATGGACACGCTTATGTATTAATCACGTTGTTATACAACGATGTTACTGTGATCAAAAAACTTTACCACGATGATACTAACCTGTAAAAAAAAATTATTGTGCAGCGGATGAATATGAACTGTAATAACGACACGATGTGTATAGGTCAACGCACCTGAAAAATACGGACATTTTTCTTTGAAGTATTTCAAAACAATACTATGTAACTAAGAACATTCAACAATCTAAGTTGTATTGTGTTATAACAAATATTGTAAATTTAAAACTAAGTTACCTGTCATAGAATGTAGTCTTCATATGTAATCTTGGTTGAGTATTTTCTTTGTGCAACGACTGAAAAACGCGCGCACACGAACAATATGAACTGCAATACTGTGCCGCGTGATCTAACTGTACGATATAACGGCAGTCCCGAAGTTACACAGACGCTTCTGTGCATGCGCGCACTCTATCTGCCAACATAAGAACTTTTACGGCGCACCCGTGTCATTCAAATTTTGTATATAATGTGTATAATGTGTAATGTAAGTCATGTAAATAGTTGTAGATAACTTAGATTTTCTTGTGCCTTTAGGTGAATTGCTCGCCTGCAGGTGTGTCCTTTCGCCTCGCAATTCAGAGGGCAATATAAAGGCACATTTGCATGCCGAGCGTGAGTTTCCGCGGAAACGCGAAATACTAATTAAATAAATAATCAGTGACAAATAAATAAAGCCTATGGCACACAACTGCAGCGCTGTGTCGCTGATAAAACAAAAGCACAATTACGTTACTCTTATGTTTGATTAAGAAAGAGAGCTCTGGTTGAAGTGGTGCGAGAAGCACATATTTTATTTTATTGTCTGGCACACCGCCATATTTCATGTTATAGAAGCATACTGCGAGTTGCAACCACACTAGGCACTCGATTCTGTAAAGAATTTATATTTATAAAAGTAAGTAGGATTATGAACTGTAGGCTTATTCATTGAATATATCTGATTTAACTAACTGTGTAACTTTTTTATGTTTAGTAGACAATCACCTCTGTACGACGTATTGGCATGGCTAGCAAATTATTGTAATATTGAGATTTAGATTATGAGTCCGCACCTACCGCAGCAGTCTTTGGAAACGATTTAATTACGAAGTCCGATTATTCAGTTTTATTTCACGGTCAACTACGAGTAACATTGCCTTTACGAAAAAGCCATTGTCAAGCGTCTGATACCGAATAATTAAACGTCCACTTCCAGATAAGCATATACAATTGCAATCACAATCACCATCATACAGATAGAATAATTAACATATTTAAATAACAATATATTTTTATTTATTTATTTTATAAACTGCTAAGAAAGGGTGTAAAGTCGGAATGGATGAGGGAATGGCAAGATGCCTTCGAGGAATTAAAGACAGCATTAGCATCATGTCTACTACTAATTTTTCTGGACTACGAGAAAGAGTGTACCTTGTCAACCAATGTTTCCAATCAAACTACTGGGTGTGTTCTCAGTCTAACAGTGAAAAGAGAAGAACATCTGGCAGCATATACCTCTAAGCAGTTGAGCAGAGCAGAGAAAAACTATTCCACAACAGGAAAAGAGATGCTTAGTGCGATGTATGGAATCACATATTCCCATGCTATTTGTATGGGAAGAAGTTTAAAGTGGAAACTGACCATGCAGCTCTAAAGTAGTTGCTGGGGATTAAGGACCCGTCTTGTAAACTGACAAAGTGGGCATTGAGATTAAGTGAGTTTGAGTATAAAGTCATACTCAAGCCTGCTAAGAAACAGACAAACATGGACAGTTTAAGCTGAAAAGTAGTAATGAAACAAACACTGGAACATGGCTCTGTACAATGGCAAGCTACGCAATGGTTTGACAGGAACATAAACAGTATGCATCACAGCCGCAAGTCATTGTGGATATGTTGGTGTGGGGCTGCAGGTATTAGTGCCAGTGGAGCTAAAAGAGGAAATGCTGAGAGAAGAGCATGAACACATGTTATTAGAATATGGGGGGTTGTAGAACCATGAATAGGTGAATAGCGGAACACTGCTGGTGAAAGTCAAGGAAAGAAGATGTGGATCACTACGTGAGAGCTTGTGTACAATGTGCACATGAGGAGATATGAGCCATACGTTAATACCAGAAGCAATGGAACAATTTAAAATGATTAAGTTGGAAGTCCTTGGTCCACTGAACGACACTCCAGCCAGAAAGTTATTTTTGCTGACTGCTATTGATCATTTTTCTAGCTATGTGAAATGGTTGCAATACCTAACCAACAGGCAGCAAAGGTTGCGTAAGCATTGGTCAACAGATGGGTGCTCAAATTTTTAGTGCCAGAAAATACTTTATGTTTGATTTGTTGAAGTGGCTCCATAATTTTCTAAACATTAGGAAGTTAAGAATAAGTCCACTGCTCTCTCATGCTAAAAGTATGATGGAGAGGGTAAACTGCACAGTTGGACAGGTGTTGAATCATTAGGCGAAGTCATACCCTAACGACTAGTACATGTATTTATCTTTCATCATATAGGTATAGAATTCAAAAGATCATTAATGGGGAGGGCAAATTGCACAGTTGGATGGGTGTTGAATCATTAGGTGAAGTCATACCACAACGACTGAGACATGTATTTATCTTTCATCATATAGGCATAGAATTCAAAAGACCATTCTGCTACAGGACTATAACCATAAAAGGTAGTTTATGGGAGGCAGATGCCGTCGCCATTTGACAGAATGTCAAGAGCTGACAAGGGCAGGAAAGTCATCAAAGATTTTGCTGAAACAGTGAGAGAACTTTGGAAGAGTGATCAGGGAGCAAACACCAGACCCCTGGAATGCCAAGAGCGATTGGAAAACCATGTGGAAATATTACCACAGTAAAAGTTGGTCAGTAGGTAACGTTATTGAACTCTTACATTGTGAAAGGTAGGACCAAGAAATTTGTAACTCGAATCAGGGACCAAGTCAGGTAGGTGAAACAACATCGCCAGTAAACATCAAGGATCAGTGACTGACTCATACAACTATTGTTCACATTGGTCATCTGAAGCTATTTCAGTATACTCCAAATGTGTTGACACATGTGTCATCATCCATTGAGGGTAAAGCCATGGGTAATATGAAGAAGGGGAAATGTGAAAACCTTCCTTGACCTTTGCAGGTGATTCCATATGGATTAAGACCAAGGAAACATGGGGAATAGTTTACTTTTTGTGTTAGAATTTACGCACTTTAAAGTTATGTTGGATGGATAGATATACAAGAGGGTCGTGTTTCAGAAGAGCAAATGCTTTCATGTGTACAGAAATATCTTTAGAAGCACCAGCACACGATCGACACATATACATCACAGCCACAGGAACCATGTTGATGTTGACTTGCACATTGTGCAACCCTTGTCTACTTTAGGCAGAGGACCATTTAATGTGATCCTCCAGTACATCTGATACTGCTGGACTGTTTAAGTGTTCATACCTGAGTGGGTACGAGGGGTGTAAGAAACTGGATATAGTGATAAGAGAATTGTATTGTAGTACATAAATAATTGTGATTTAGAGGAGAAGGAACCCTAAGTGATGTTAAAACGGCCTTTGTTGCTTACTGTGGAAGATGCCAAAAGGGCGCAATGAGTGGATAAACATGTAAATAGTTCTTTAGTGTTTTGGAAAGATTAATGCCTATAAGGTAGCTCAAATGAGAATGAAGGTATTATGTAGTAGCGTAAGGATGTATGGACGAGCCAATGGGCTAAGAATTGAAGAGGGAATGTGGAGTTTCTGAGCTTTTTTTGCTTCATGTGAGAGGAAAATTGTAAATAATCTATGTCGTAACTATGTATGTTAAGTGTTCTGTTGCAGACCAGTCATAGGTTTAGACCCAGGGTGCAGGTCTTCCCAGAGAGGGGAGGTAATGCTACTGCGAATTTTGGTCATTACTCAGTGAGAAGAAGCTGCATTGCAGCCATATGTGAGGCAAGCAGACTGGTGCGGCAGTACTGTTATGTCACTTCACAACATGTTTCCTCAATATAAGGCTGTCAAACCAATCCATGCAATCATAGTGACATTGTAGAAAGGTCATCCAACTACGAAATGGCCTGCAGTGTATTTTCACACCATTGAGATATGCAGGTGTCGATCTGTATGTGCCTGGAAGCAATATATCGGAACAACAAGTGTGCTGTTCCAATTCCACCACAGCTATGTGCGGTCAGGTAGCACCCTACATGACACCATGGTCACGCAAGTCTCCATCACATTATGGGACAGCCTGCAGCTGACACCAGTCTGGCAGTTATCTTCATGAACAAGTTCACAGTTCTAAGTCCACACCTGTGTACTTAGAATGACATGATGGATGGGTCATCTACAGACTACATACTAGCAACTCCTGCACTTGAGGAAAGCAGTTCATGGCCAGGGTGTAGCCGTGGACGCCTATGAGAATTCAGTGGACGTTCCTGTCACTGGCACTGCTCACTCAAGGTCGCGTAGTGCTAATGCAGTCTTGCATTGCCGAGTGGAGTAAACAGTGTCAGGGTGCAAAGGTCGCAATGGTCATCTAGCCATCACAACCTTCCGATGTCAATTGCACACCAATTGACCACGCGCCTGCAGAGGGTTGATCCAGTGGCATAGCAACATTTCAGCATTGTAGTTCAATTATGAATAAAAGGTGTTGTAGTGGAGTTTGCCTAGCCACCCCTGGCGAGCATCACCGCCACCACAACCCTCCATTCCATGATCACGACACCACAATGGCCACACTCACTCCTAGTCGCTATAAGCTTCTTTCCTCAGAGAATGAAACTCCATTTCTTGACCACAAGTTACTACTGTTTGTGCTTCTGCAAATATTCTCTGTGTGGGACGTAATGAAACACCACACACTTTCGCTGTTTCAGTCTGCAGTGCCAATTACATTTTATCTTTCGGGCTTAGAATCATAACCCAAGCCATGCTGCATCAAAGGGTTCTCACTGGCACTTAAGAAATCAAGGAAAGGTGAGGGATGAGCCGAGGCTGCTCGTTGTTATTGTATGGTAGCTGTTCCTGCAGATCTCTCACGTTCCATGCAGTTTTCTACGAGGAGTTGTTAGCCTCTAAAATCTGTACTGAAAATTACTCAAAATTTTAGAAAGTGTCTGCCAGCTGCTAGTACCGGTAATTAGCTCCCAAAGTAGAAAAAAAATTAAGTCCTGGATTTCATGTGCTGGGTGGTCCCTGCAATGATAATATAAACTTTAAAGACTGGTGGAGAAGAGCAAATGTATCTATTTGAAATAAGAACCCTGATCTGGAAATTACAGACAAACCAAACGAAAATGTAGGAATACAGCAGGAGGGGTGGGAACAAGGAACTATGTAAGTATTCTACATCTACCTCTATTTCTACATCTAAATGTATATGACTACTCTGCATATCACACTGAAGTGCCTGACAGAGGGTTCATCAAACAACCTTCACAATAATTATCTGTTATTCTACTCTCGAACAGCATGCAGAAGAAACGAACACCTATATCTTTCTGTGCAGACTCTGATTTCCCTTTTTATTGTGATGATCGTTTCTCCATAAATAGATTGGCATCAACAAAATATTTTCTCATTCAGAGGAGAAAATTTGTGACTGAAATTTCGTGAGAAAATTTCACAGTAACGAAAGACACCTTTGTTTTAATTATGTCCACCCCAAATCCAGTATTGTGTCAGTGACACTCTTCCCCTATGTCTCGATAGTCAAAATGTGCTGCCCTTCTTTGAACTTTCTCGATGAACCCCATTAATCCTATCTGGTAAGGATCCCGCACCACGTAGCATACTCCAAAAGAGTGGATAAGCACAGCGTAGGCAGTCTCTTTAGCAGATTTGCTGCATCTTACAGGTATTCTGCCAATAAAACAATTTTCTATGTGATCTTTCATGTTGAAGTTATTCGTTAACTGTAATTCCTAGATATTTAGTTGAATTTATGACCTTTAGATTTGACTGCTTTATCGTGTAACTGAAGTTTAATGTATTCCTTTGAGCACTCAGGTGGATGATCTCACGCTTTTCATTATTTAAGGTCAATTGCCAATTTTCGCATCCTATAGATATCTTATCTAAATAATTTTCCAATTGGTTTTGATCTTCTGATGACATTACCAGACGATAAGCGACAGAAACATTTGCAAACAACATAAGGCTGCACAGATTGTCTCATAAATCGTTTATATAGATAAGAAACAACACAGTGCCTTTAACACTAGCTTGGGCACCAACAGAAATCATTTCTGTTTTACTCGACGATTTTCCATCAGTTACTACGAACTATGAACTCTCTGACAGGAAATCACAGATCCAGTCACATTAACAGAGACGATATTTCATAAGCATGCAATTTGATTACAAGCCGCTTGTGAGGTACTGTGTCAAAAGCTTCTGGAGATCTAGCAATACAGAATCAATTTGAAATCCCTTGTCGACAGCACTCAACACTTCGTGTGAGTAAACAGTTACTTGTGTTTCACAAGAACGATGTATTCTAAATCCATGTTGACTATGTGTTAATAGACAGTTCTCTTCAAGATAATATAAAGCACAATATATGTTCCAAAATCCTGCTGCATATCGACATTAACGATATGGGCCTGTAATTTAGTGGATTACTCTGACTGCCTTTCTCATACATGATAGTTAAGTGTGGAGCTACTGTGTCAGCATACTCTGAAATGGACCTAACGGGTACGGTATAGAGTCTGGACTGAAAGACTTGGTTTTATGAAGTGATTTAAGTTGTTTCAAGACTCGAAAGATATCTACCCCTAAGTTACTTATGTTGCCAGCTGTACACGAATCAGATTCTGGAGCATTTAGTTCGTCTTCTTTTGTGGAGGAATTTCGGAAGGCTTTGTTTAGTAGTTCTACTTTATCAGCACTGTCATCGATAGTATTTCCTTTGCTATCGTGTAGAAACGGCATTGATTGTGTCTTCCCGCTAGCACTCTTTACATACCACCAGAATCTCTTTGGGTTTTCTTCCACTTTCGAGACAAAGTTTCGTTGTGGAAACCGCCTCGCATTGAAATCCGCGCTAAATTTCCAGCTTCCGTAAAAGACTGCCAGTCTTGGAGGTTTTGTGCTCATTTAAATTTGGCATGCTTCTTTCGTTGTTTCTGAAACAGTGTTCTAACCTGTTTTGTGTACCATGGGGGATCAGCTCCATCTTTTGTTAATTTATTTGCCGTAAATCTCTCAGTTGCTGTCGATACTATTTCTTTGTATTCAAGCAACATCTGGTCTACACTTACATCGTTAATTTGGAAGAAGTGGGGATATTAGAGTTACAGGTTCAGTCTCGCTGTAACAAGCCATGTTCACCAATCTCTCTAGCCATTTTGATGATCATTTTTAGCTCAGGATTATTTATTGTTAAGAGGTGAAGTATGTTTTTACAACTGTTTAATATTCGAGTAGGTTTATGATCTAATTGCTCGAAATAATTATCAGAGAACGCGTTTAGCACAATATTTTATGTGTACCTCCAGATTTAAACATGTATTTTAGCCAACATATCGAGGGTAAATTGAAGTCACCACCAAATATGATTGTATGAGTCGGGTACTTGTTTGAAGTTAGACTTAAGTATTCTTTGAACCTTTCAGCAGTTGTATCATCTGAGTTTGAAGGTCAGTAAAATGATCCAGTTGCTATTTTATTCTGGCTGTCAAGAATGACCTCTACCGATATTAACTCAGGGGAGCAATCTACCAAAACTTTGCTACAATACAAAGTTCTTCTATCAATAACAAACACACCACCGCCAATTGTATTTGTTGGAATTGTGTGAACAATATATTTCGTGTGTGATGACGCAAAGTGCACTGTGTAAAATAGACCTCTTTGGCATTTTCTAACACACTTTGTGTGCGCTAATTATTCTGTTGTGTTCGCTGTACATTTTTTTTTTTTGTTCTTGAATGTGCAGATATAGTTATTAGTAAAATGTCCTTTTTTTCTCCTTAATACTTATTCAGCTGCGCAAATTCCAATAGGTTATGGGCCCAGGCTGCATTTGGAATAAGTATATTAATAAAATAGTAGGGAGAAAGTATCGGAAAAGTTCCAATTTACGTGAAGTGCAAGTTATCCTTACAAGACGACCGCAATTTTTTTCCGCATTATTTTTCGGTGTTCTTTACGGCAATAAAAAGCAAGTTACCGTTAAGAATGAGTGTGGCACAAATTCCACAGACTGAAAGACTTATAGGTCGCGAAAACTATGCAACCTGGAAGTTCGCAGTAGAAGCGTATTTACGTTTAGACGACCTATGGGACGTGGTAGATGGGACAATGAAGTCTACAGATCAGAATTATTCAAATAAGGATAGGAAAGCAAAATCAAAATTGATATTACTGATTGATTCGGTGAATTATGTTCACTTTGAAAAATCTGCTACAGTGAAAGAAGTCTGGGACAATTTACAAAGTGCATTCGAGGATGGTGGTCTTACGAGAAAAGTAGGATTATTACGCGAGTTAATTACCACTCGTCTGGACAAATGTAAGAGTGTAGACGAATACGTTAACAAAATAATAACCACGTCGAACCGACTGGGAAACATCAGATTCGAGATCGCTCACGAATGGATAGGAACATTGCTGTTGGCAGGACTGCCCGAAAGGTATGCACCTATGATTATGGGACTTGAAATCTCGGGTATACCAATCACAGGCGACAGTGTTAAGGTGAAAATCCTGCAGGACGTAAAGAGTGCTCCAAGTTGTTGTACATTGGAGAAGGAAGGTGCGTCTGCTCTCTACTCAAAAAACAAAAAGAAGAAATTGGTGAGGTGCTATAAATGTCAGAAGATGGGACATGTTGCGTCTCAGTGCAAAGAAAAAGTAAGCCCAAGATCAGACACTCAGCAAAAGAGGTATGTTACTGATAGCCCAGAGAGAAGGACCAATAACAAAGGTAAGGCACTCTCATGTTTTTATTCTTTTGGTGGGATGAGTAATCGTGATATGGAATGGATTTTAGACTCAGGTGCATCTGTGCATATTGTTAAAGATAAATCACTTCTTTATGACATCAAAGATAAGACTCATATGGGAATATCTACTGTTGATGGCAACAAGCTCCAGTGTCACCTGGCTGGGAAACTAGATCTACATGTAAGTGTAAACGGTGAATCAGATATGGTTACAGCACACAATGTTCATTATGTGAAAAATGTGGCAACTAACCTGCTGTCTGAAGGGGGAATTGTCAAGAAAGGAAATACAGTCGCTTTTGACATGCAGGGTGCAAGAGTAATCAGTGAAAGTGGTGAAGTTATAGCTACAGCAAGTAATGAAAGGGGTATTTTTAAGTTGGATACCATTGACAGTAAACATAAAAATGTTAGTGATTCAGTATATTCAGCAGAAGGTTTTTTATGGCACCGGAGGCTTGGACATCTAAGTAGAAAGAGTATGTCTATAATAAAGGATATGGTAAAGGGAATACAGAATTTTAGTGTGTCCAAGGATCCTTGTGAGACAAGTATAGAGGGAAAACAAGCAAGGTTACCCTTCAAAACTAGTAAGAGTAAATCCACGAAGTCTTACAGTTAATCCACACAGATATATGTGGCCCAATGGAGTGTGAATCCATAGGTGGGAGTAATTATTTTCTTACGTTTATTGATGATTACTCGCAATATACTCATGTTTATTTTCTTAGTTCTAAAACCAAGTGAGAGATATCTTTGAGGAATATTGCAATATGGTTGAAAGGTGGACGGGAAAGAATATCAAGATCATCAGGACTGATAATGGGAGAGAATATTTTAACCATAAATTGAAGAAACTTCTGGCAGAAAAGGGAATCAGGCATCAAACTACCATAAGGTACAGCCCATCTCAAAATGGGGTTGCTGACAGGGATAATAGGACCATTGTTGAGAAAGCAAGGAGCATGGTGACTGACGCTGAAGTATCCAAAGATTTTTGGGCAGAGGCAGAGTCAACAGCTGTATATTTGAACAATAGATCACCTACAAAAGCATTAAAGAATAGAACCCCTTATGAGATATGGATAGGAAAGAAACCTGATCTAAGCAATATAAGGGTATTTGGGTGTGATGCAATGGCACATATTCCAAAACAGCTAAGAGGAAAATGGGATCCGAAAGCTAAAAAGTATATTTTTGTAGGCTATTGTGAAAATTCAAAGGGCTACCGATTAATGGATCTATTGACTAAAAAGATTGTCACAAGTAGAGATGTAATATTCTTTGAAAATAGAGAGGACTCAAAAGAGAGCAAAACCACTAAGTCAACTGCACCTATTCAGAAGGTGAAACCTTGTGTGAGGAAATAGAAAGTGAAGAAGAGGTAGACGACAGCCAAGGACAAATGGATACAATTTATGATGACAATGAGTTAGAGGATGAAAAAATGAAGAAAACAATGTAAGGCGTTCTTCTCGTGTACCAAAACCGAAGGAATATCTGGATTTTGAGATGTATACAGCACAGTCTTTTAATGATGAGCCAAGAACAGCAGAAGAAGCAATGAGTGGCCCAGACTCTCAAGAATGGAAAGAAGCGATGAAGAGAGAATTAGAATCTTTATATCAGAACGAAACCTTTGAATGGGTAGATATGCCAGGAGGTAAGAAACCACTGCAGGCAAGATGGGTATTCAATTTGAAGAACCCTGAAAGCTCATCACCAAAATACAAAGCAAGACTTGTGGTAAAAGGATATTCACAAAAACAAGGGGTAGATTACGAAGAAACTTTTTCACCTGTAGTCAAGTATGCATCATTGAGAGATCATTTAGCCTTGGCAGTAAAACGAAATTTAATAATTCATCATATGGATGTTAAAACGGCATATTTAAATGGGAAATTGGAGGAGGAGATATATGTCATTCCACCAAGGGAAGCCACAAAAACCAGATCAGAAAGTAAAAAGATTTGGCGTTTGAAAAAAAGTATTTATGGACTTAAACAAAGTGGACGTTGCTGGAATCGATGTCTACATGAAACTCTAATAAATATGAATATGAAGCAATCCAAGGCAGATCCCAACATTTACTATAAAGGAAGAAAAGAAGAAATAATAATAATGGCCATATGGGTGGACGATTTCTTTATCCTGACTGAAAGTGAAGGCGAAATGAGAATTTCCAAGAAACAGCTGCAAACCAAGTTTAAGGTGCACGATTTGGGAGAAGTCAAACGTTATTTAGGTATGCAGATTACTAAGGATGAAGAAAGACAAGAATTGAGCATAAGTCAATCATCATACACGGAAAAAAATATTAAAGAAATTTGGCATGAGTGACTGCAAACCCATAAGTACTCCAATGGAAGTAGGAGTGAAGTTAAGTGTAAATGAGACTGATGTGGAATGTGACAAGAATGTTCCTTATTTAGAAGCAGTAGGGAGTCTGTTATATTTGTCTCAAACGTCACGACCCGACATTGCTTTTGCCACCAATGCAGTGAGCAGATATTGCAGAGACCCAAAGGGAAAGCACTGGAAAGCTGTAAAGAGGATATTCCGATACCTAAGAGGAACCTCAAACTATGAGTTAAAATACCATAGAGATGGTAACGCAAAACTAGAGGGATATAGCGATGTGGACTGGGGGAGTGAATTGGGAGACAGATACTCCACCACTGCTGTTTTAAATTAATGGGGGGCCTCACATCATGGTCCTGTCAAAAGCAAAAAAGTGTTGCATTGAGCACCGTAGAGGCCGAGTATATGGCATTATCTTACACCACACAGGAAGCATTATGGCTACCAACATTAATAAGTGAAATAGAACCCAATTTAATTGAGGAACCTACAACCATGTTCTGTGACAATAAGGGAGCCATAAACCTAGCTAAAAATGATGTTACTAGTGCTAGGACAAAGCATATTGATATACAGCACCATTGCATTCGGGACCACATAGAGTGACAGAACATTGCCGTGGACTATCTGCGCATAGAAGACATGTTAGCTGACCTTCTGACCAAACCCTAGGAAAGGGAGAAGTTTGAGAAGATTGTGGGACTATTTGGTTTATCTTGTGGAAGCAACACACAAAATATAAGTTCAAGGAGGGGTGTTGGAATTGTGTGAACAATATGTTTCGTGTGTGACGGCGCAAAGTCCACTGTGTAAGATAGACCTCTTTGGCATTGTCTAACACTCTTTGTGTGCGCTAATTATTCTGTTGTGTTCGCTGCAAATTTTTTTTGTTCTTGAATGTCCAAATATAGTTATTAGTAAAATGTCCTTTTTTTCTCCTTAATACTTATTCAGCTGCGCAAATTCCAATAGTATTTAGCCCATCCTTTCTGAACACCATTAGGTCCTCCGCAATAATTTCGGTTTAACTAATATCCGCCTTTAGCCAGCTTTCAGTGCTTATAACGATTTGAGCATCAGTGCTTTTTATTAGCTCTTGGAATTCTGGTACTTCCCCAACACAGCTACAAGAATTTACTACTCTTATTGCTTATGGTATAATGTGTACACTGGTATTATGTCTGATGTGAAGGGCCTGTAAGATGCGATGAACATTTGGTCAGGATTAGTCACTGTAGAGTTAATAGTTTAATATCTGTTTCATCACTGCTTAAATAAACCAGTGCACAACGTTGTAACTATGATTTGATCGATTTCCTGTGAAGGGATAGCAGGGAGCATAGGAAGCAAAACCAGCCACCACAAAGATCAAATTGAGTCCCAGTATGCAAGGAACAAGTCCCACCTGTTTCTTGCAGTGCAGACACCTTAACCTTTGCTTCATGGATACATGAATGCAGAGGGCACACATGGAGATAAAAATGGCCTAGAAGTTGTTAATGATTGGCTGCAAGAATTATTTACACTTATTACAATGAAAAGAAACAGTAAGAAATAGAGCAAAGTACAACATAATAACACAGATGACCACGATGGTTACCAAAGGCATTACTGCCAGCTAGGAAATGTTGACTGTGTAATGTCATCACCACATAAGGTAGTCATAGCGTGAATTTGTGGCAGTGGTTTGCAGCTGTACACGAAGTCAAGCACAGGCTTGTTGATTACAACATTGTGCGATGTAAAGTAACAAAATATGTTGGGCCAACAAGGGCGCAATAGTTGCCAAAACAGCTTGCTCAATGGGATTGCGAGTATCTGTTGACACAAAAATTCATCGAAACCAGTGAACTGGCGCTAGTCTAATGTGTGTCAGTATTTGATTTGATGTGGTGCATTCGCAAAACATATGTGTACTGCCTAGTATAAGTAGGGGGCAGTCAAGTAATACCAGTGTCTTTAGTGTCACAGCTCTCTTGGTCAACTGGGCTACATGTACAGCCACAAGAAGCTTCCGACAGAGCACCACTGTTCCAGTCTGTGGTGGGACCACCATTCGACTCTCGGAGTTCACTAGGGACTTGGAGCCAGCTAGTAGTTGGTCAGACCATGCCTTCCAGCAGCATGGTCGACTGCCACCCAGAGGCACGGGGGTCACATACTGGCTGCTGCAGAGGATATCCACCCATCAACATTTGCGTTCCACCACTGCAGGGAGCAAGTCAGAGGGGCGCATGTGCCACTTGTCACTGGAGGCTACTGCGTGGCCATAATTGAAAAGTTCACTGTTGGGGTGCCGTATCTCGCTGTGGTTGTCACAAATTGGCCAAAGGCAGCAGGGCTGCATCTACAACAATTCAGAGAGACCAAACTGCTGAGTGAATGTAATTCGACTTGAGTGGGATGATGGACACCTACAACACATGAGGCAAAGGAAATTAAAGTGGTTACAGATTGCCACAGTGTCTCTCTACAACCTTGCTCCACCCCACAGCCTCCACTACAGTATCCACATGCCTCTGGCGACTTCATCTGGTGTCAATGTGGCAGGCATCATCTTTGCAACATGGAGCTATGAGGGATGAACAATTTTGTTTTGGAATATCTCGAGGTATGGAGGGTACAGAATTACACTACGTGATCAAAAGTATCCAGACATGTGGCTGAAAATTACTAACAAGTTCGTGGCGCCCTCCATCAGTAATCCTGGAGTCAGTATGGTGTTGGCCCACCCTTAGCCTTGATGGCAACTCTCGCTGGCATACAATCAATCAGATGTTGGAAGGTTTCTTGGGGAATGGCAGCCCATTCTTCACGGAGTGCTAAACTGAGGAGAGGTATCAATGTCAGTCAATGACGCCTGGCATGAATTTGGTGTTCCAAAACTTCCCAAAGGTGTTCTACACGATACAGGTAAGGACTCTGAGCAGACCGGTCCATTACAGGGATGTTATTGTCATGCACAAGCTGTGCATTATGAACAGGTGCTGGATCAAGTTGAAAGATGCAATCGCAATCCCCAAATTGCTCTTCAACAGTGGGAAGCAAGAAGAATGCTTAAAGCATCAATGTAGACCTGTGCTGTGATAGTGCCATGCAAAGCAACAAGGGGTGCAAGCCCCCTCCATGAAAAACACGATCACTCCATAACACCACCACCACTGGCAGATGACGTTCACTGGGAATTCGCCATAGCACACCCTGATATCAGATCGCCACATTGTGTCACTTCACACAACGGTTTGCACTGTTCATCGTCCAATGTTTATGCTCCTTACACCAAGCGAGGAGTCGTCTGGCATTTACCGTCGTAACTGACGTCTGCTTCACATCTCCTGTGCAGCAAGCTACGTAAATTTAAGTATTAACAGTGTTTTTCCTACTTGTCACTTCTTTTTCTGTGTGTTTTTGCTTTTAGGAAGCTTTAATTTTCGAGTACTAGTAATAGTGTTCCATAGATTTTGTGTTTGTTTTGAATACAGTCCAGAGACAGTTAGTGCTTATTTTCATTTTTCCAACAAGAAGTGTCTAGTAACCACAGTTCAGTCAGCTATCAGCCGCCTTTAGTGAACTGGCAGTCTAGTTAAAAGTTGATTACTTAACTCTCTACAATAAATTGTGATTTCTTAGGATGGATAGGATGTGTGACTGCTGTGTACGGATGCAGGAGGAGCTGTCCACTGTTCGCGAACACCTGAATGTGCTGATGGCTACAGTCAGCCGTCTTCACACTGCTGCCTCGGAGTGTAGCGGCAGTGGGGAATCTGGTGCATTGCGTGTCTCACCCCAGGTGTTACATGCTTCACCCATGGTCCCTGCTGTGGAGACATCTTTGCGGGTACCAGGCGCAGTTGGGCCACCCTCTCCCCAATGGGAATGGCGGGTTCAACGGCATTCGCGTTGCACGAGGCGGAGGGTCAATGTGGAGGCTGGCTGTGTGGCATCGCCAACTCTTCCTATGAGTAGACATGTGGCCGCTCCTTCAGCAAGGTCCGAGCAGGCACATGTCGGGAGGAGTTTATTAGTGATTGGGAGCTCCAATGTTAGGCGGGTGATGGAGCCCCTTAGGGAAACAGTGGAAAGGTCGGGGAAGAAGGCCAGTGTTCACTCTGTCTGCTTGCCGGGGGGCTCATCTGAGATGTGGAGGAGGCCCTGCCAGCGGTGATAGATAGTACTGGGTGCACCTAACTGTAAATTGTTGCTCATGTCGGCACCAATGACTCCTGCCGTCTGGGTTCAGAGGTCATTCTCAGTTCATAGAGGCAGTTGTTGGAGTTGGTGAAGGCGGAAAGCCTCGCTCGCGGGGTGGAATCTGAACTAACTATTTGTAGCGTCATTCCCAGAACCGATCGCGGTCCTCTGGTTTGGAGCCGAGTGGAAGGCTTAAACCAGAGGCTCAGATGATTCTGCGGAGATCTGGGGTGCAAGTTTCTCGACCTCCACTATCGGTTGGAGAAATGTAGGGTCCTCCTGAATAGGTCAGGCATGCACTGCACGCAGGAAGCGGCTACAAGAGTAACGGAGTACGTGTGGAGTGCATTTGTGGGTTTTTTAGGTTAGAGAATTCCCTCCCTAGGCCCAACAAGACACCTCCTGAGCCGCAACTAGGAAGCAGTAGGCAAAACGCAACAGGGAATGACAATATTAATGTGGTAATGGTAAACTGCAGGAGCGTCTATAGAAAGGTCCCAGAACTGCTCTCATTAATAAACGGTCACAATGCTCACATAGTACTAGGGACCAGTGTGCGATTTGCAGGGGGGGGGGAGGAATGGGGGGATTTCCCCCCCTCTGCATCAGACCATCCCCACCTCTGGTTTTAGTTTATGCATCCCAACCTGGGATGTTTATTTCCCACGCACTGGGGTAAAACTTTATAAATAATTTAAATTTGTGGAGCTGAACTCTGAAAATTTTTAATAAGTCTTACTATTAATATGTTTCAGTTTTCTATCATCCGTATAAGTACAACTTTTCACAAATGTGCCTCTTTTTTTGAATTCCCCTCATATATCTGTACTCGTATGTAGATGATTTTGTAAATAAGCTTTACCTATAATGTACTTTTAAAGATATAACAAGGGATGGCTTTTCTGATACTGCATACGCGTCAATAGTGAGTTTCGGCATTAACATCTATTTATAAGTAAAGTTCTATGTACTGACTTGGCAGAAAATCCTAAGAAATTTTGGTCAAAGCGGTAGGTGGATCAAACCAAAATGTCCAGACACTCTGTGACCAAAATGGTACTGAAACAGAGGATGACAGACTAAAGACCGAAATATTAAATGTCTTGTTCCAAACCTGTTTCACATAGGAAGACTGCACTGTAGTTCCTTCTCTAGATTGTCAGGCAGATCACAAAACGGTATATATCGAAAAAGATGACAGAGGGATAGAAAAACAATTAAAATCGCTCAAAAGAGGAAAAGCCGCTGGACCTGATGGGATACCAGTTCGATTTTACACAGACTATGCGATTGAACTTGCCCCTCTTCTTGCAGCGGTGTCCCGTAGGTCTCTAGAAGAGTGTAGCATTCCAAAGGATGGGAAAGGGCACAGGTCATCCCCGTATTCAAGAAGGGACGTCGAACAGATGTGCAGAACTATAGACCTATATCTCTAACGTCGATCAGTTGTAGAATTTTGGAACACGTATTATGTTAGAGTATAATGACTTTTCTGGAGACTAGAAATCTACTCTGTAGGAATCAACACGGGTTTCGAAAAAGACGAAACCCAGCTCACGCTATTCGTCCACGAGACTCAGAGGGCCATAGACACGGGTTCCCAGGTAGAAACCGTGTTTCTTGACTTCCGCAAGGCGTTTGATACAGTTCCCCACAGTCGTTTAATGAACAAAGTAAGAGCAAAAAAAAAAATGGCTCTGAGCACTATGGGACTCAACTGATGAGGTCATTAGTCCCCTAGAACTTAGAACTAGTTAAACCTAACTAACCTAAGGACATCACAAACATCCATGCCCGAGGCAGGATTCGAACCTGCGACTGTAGCGGTCTTGCGGTTCCAGACTGCAGCTCCTTTAACCGCACGGCAAAGTAAGAGCATATGGACTATCAGACCAATTGTGTGATTGGATTGAAGAGTTCGTAGATAACAGAACGCAGCATGTCATTCTCAATGAAGAGAAGTCTTCCGAAGTAAGAGTGATTTCAGGTGTGCCGCAGGGGAGTGTTGTAGGGCCGTTGCTATTTACAATATATATAAATGAACTTGTGGATAACGTTGGAAGTTCACTGAGGCTTTTTGCGGATGATGCTATAGTATATCAAGAGGTTGTAACAATGGAAAATTGTACTGAAATGCAGGAGTATCAGCAACGAATTGACGCATGGTGCAGGGAATGGCTCTCAATGTAGACAAGTGTAATGTGCTGCGAATACATAGAAAGAAAGATCCTTTATCATTTAGCTACAATATAGCAGGTCAGCAACTGGAAGCAGTTAATTCCATAAATTATCTGGGGGTAGGCATTAGGAGTGATTTAAAATGGAATGACCATATAAAATTAATTGTCGGTAAGTCAGATGCCAGACTGAGATACATTGGGAGAAGCCTAAGGAAATGCAGTCCGAAAACAAAGGAAGTAGGTCACAGAACCCTTGTTCGTCCACTGCTTGAATACTGCTCACCAGTGTGGGATCCGAACCAGATAGGGTTGAAAGAAGAGATAGAGAAGATCCAATGGAGAGCAGCTCGCTTCGTTACAGGATCATTTAGTAATCGCGAAAGCGTTACAGAGATTACAGATAAACTCCAGTGGAAGACTCTGCAAGAGAGACGCTCAGTAGCTCGGTACGGGCTTTTGTTGAAGTTTCGAGAACATACCTTCACTGAGGAGTCAAGCAGTATATTGCTCTCTCCTACGTATATTTCGCGAAGAGACCATGAGGATAAAATCAGAGAGATTAGAGCCCACACAGAGGCATAACGACAATCTTTCTTTCCACGAACAATACGAAACTGGAATAGAAGGGACAACCGATAGAGGTACTCACGGTACCCTCCGCCATACACCGTCAGGTGGCTTGCGGAGTATGGATGTAGATGTACCGGTGTGATGTGTGGCTTATGAGCAACTGCTCGATCATGAAATCCAAGTTTTCTCACCTCCTGCCTAACTGTTATGGTACTTGCAGTAGATCCTGAAGCAGTTTGGAATTCCTGTGTGATGGTATAGATAGATGTCTACCTATTACACATTATGACCTTCTTCAACTGTTGGCAGTCTCTGTCAGTCAACATACGGGGTCGAGTCAACATACGAGGCCGGCAGTACGCTTTTGTGTTGTGCATTTCCCTTCACGTTCCCACTTCACTATCACATCTGAAACACTGGACCTAGGGATGTTTAGGAGTGTGGAAATCTTGCGTACAGACGTATGACACAAGTGACACCCAACCACCTGACCACGTTCGGAGTCCGTGAGCTCCGTGGAGCGCCCCATTCTGCTCTCTCACGATGTCTAATGACTACTGAGGTCGCTGATATTTAGTACCTGGCAGTAGGTGGCAGCACAATGTACCTAATATGAAAAACGTATTTTTGGGGGGGTGTCGGATACTTTTGATCACTTAGTGCATATATCGATGACAGGCGATGAAAATCTTAAATTCCACCTGTCTGTGAAAATTCTTAATTCCAGTAACCAGTAACTCCATAATGAAAGTTAGATTTGAAAGTCCATGGATTTCTCTAGTCTGTTTCTTGCAATTTTGCCATATATACACATAGTTGGAGACCATGGCTGATATATAAAATAAATTGTTGATGGTGTACAGCAACCAGCCAGAAACTCATTTTAACTTACTTCATTCAAAAAGTATCGTTATTGGTTTCGATTTTTTTTCGTTTTGCCATTCATCATCAGATTGTTGTTTCATGCTTTCATCAATACAGATTATACATTGGTATTCTGTACAGTTACGTATGTAGCAACTTTCTGTATCATTTTATATTGTTTTTTAGAAAACGGTTCTTGCTTCACCTGCCTGCTTTGACAAGATTGAGTTACAAGGTTTTCATTGTCTACCATTGACATGTGCATTTCTTTCTCTCTTTTTTTCAGTATTGCTTTGGTTATTAAGGATGGTGTCAAGAAGCATTTAAGTATTTTTTTGTTGTGAACCTTAGTGAGATTTGTAGCATGAGAAACCTGTTGTTTCACTGTCTTGGAGGGGTAGGAATCGCGATTCTCTGGTATCTGTGAGATGCAGCCACTGTAATTCGTGGACCATTCTGTGCCTTGTACTGAGTTTGCAGCACTAGAGTATTATATTTGTTGGCGTTTTGCCAATAGTTGGGATCAATGCGTTGTATATATATATATATATATATATATATATATATATATATATATATATATATATATATATATATATATGTGTGTGTGTGTGTGTGTGTGTGTGTGTGTGTGGTGTTCTTTCGGACATGTAGTAAGTGTAAGGAGTCATGGCATTGTGTGGTTTGTGATTTGCGATGTTGGAAGGTGAAAGCAGCATGATGGCAGGGTCAGGGATTCAAGGCATTTTGTAACCTGAGGCAGTGCAGATTTTGTTGGAGAAGGTAGACCAATTAGCAGCAGATAACACACATTAAAATAATCAGTTAGCAGCCACAGGTGAGAAGTTGTCATTGACTCAAGTACCACAGCAGGAGATCCTCTGAGCAGCCAGAAAATTGTGACCACCTACCTAACAGCCAGGCATCCACTTTTGGCACATGGCGATGCATCATAGCATGGAAGCAGTGAGGCCTTGGTACATCGCCGGAGTGAGTTGGCTCCATAGCTACACACACAAGTCATATAATTCCTGTAAATTCTGCAGAAGGGGGCAGTTGGGCAGCCAGTACATGAATTGCAAGTCGCCATTGTGTTCCTCGAATCACTCCGTCACGCTCCTGGCCTTGTGACATGGTGCATTATCTTGCTGAAAAACGCCACTGATGTATGGAAGTATGATTGTCATGAAGGGATGTATATGGTTTGCAACCAGTGTATCATACTTCTTGGCCATCATGGTGCCTTGCACGAGCTTCACTGGATCCATGGATGCCAATGTGAATGTTCTCCCAAGCGTAATAAAGCCACTGCGAGCTTGTCTCCAACCCACAGTTCAGTGTCAAGGAGCTGGTCCCCTGGAAGACGAAGGATTCACACCATCCCATTGGCATGATGAAGAATGTGTTGGGATTCATCAGACCATGCAGTGCTCTGCCACTGCACCAACAACCAATGCCAATGGTCACATGCCCTTTTTAGTCATAGTTGTCAATGTCATGGTGTTAACATTGGCATATGTCAAAGTTAGCGTAAGGAGGGCTACAGGTGAAGCGTTCTGTGAATTCGAAAGTAAAATTCTATGTACCGACTTGACAGAAAATCCTACAAAGTTCTGGTATTATGTTAAATCAGTAAGTGGATCGAAACAGCATATCCAGACACTCTGGGATGATAATGGCATTGAAACAGAGGATGACACGCGTAAAGCAAATACTGATCACCTTTTTCCAAAGCTGTTTCACAAAGTAATACCACACTGCAGTTACTTCTCTAAATCCTCGCACGAACGAAAAAATGGCTGACATCGAAATAAGTGTCCAAGGAATAGAAAAGCAACTGAAATCACTCAACAGAGAAAAGTCCACTGGACCTGACGGGATACCAATTCGATTCTACACAGAGTATGCGAAAGAACTTGTCCCCCTTCTAACAGCCTTGTACCGCAAGTCTCTAGAGGAACGGAAGGTTCCAAATGATTGGAAAAGAGCACAGGTAGTTCCAGTTTTCAGGAAGGGTCGTCGAGCAGATGCGCAAGACTATAGGTCTATATCTCTAACATCGATCTGTTGTAGAATTTTAGAACATGTTTTGGCTTGCGTATCATGTCATTTCTGGAAAGCCAGACTCTACTCTGTAGGAATCAACATGGATTCCGGAAACAGCGATAGCGATCGTGTGAGACCCAAATCGCTTTATTTGTTCATGAGACCCAGTAAATATTAGATACTGGCTCCCATGTAGATGCCATTTTCCTTGACTTTCGGAAGGTTTTCAATACAGTTCCGCACTGTCGCCAGGTGGCTGGATTGAAGAGTTTTTAGCAAACAGAACACAGCATGTTGTTCTCAATGGAGAGACGTCTACAGACGTTAAAGTAACCTCTGGCGTGCCACAGGAGAGTGTTATGGGACCATTGCTTTTCACAGTATATATAAATGACCTAGTAGATAGTGTCGGATGTCCCATGCGGCTTTTCGCGGATGATGCTGTAGTACACAGAGAAGTTGCAGCATTAGAAAATTTGCAGGGAAATGCAGGAAGATCTGCAGCGGATAGGCACTTGGTGCAGGGAGTGGCAACTGACCCTTAACATAGACAAATTTAATGTATTGCGAATATATAGAAAGAAGGATCCTTTATTGTATGATTATATGATAGCAGAACAAACACTGGTAGCAGTTACTTCTGTAAAATATCTGGGAGTATGCGTATGGAACGATTTGAAATGGAATGATCATGTAAAATTAATTGTTGGTAAGGCGGGTGCCGGGTTGAGATTCATTGGGAGAGTCCTTAGAAAATGTAGTCCATCAACAAAGGAGGTGGCTTACAAAACACTCGTTTGACCTATACTTGAGTATTGCTCATCAGTGTGGGATCTGTACCAGGTCGGGTTGACAGGAGACAGAGAAGATCCAAAGAAGAGCGGCGTGTTCCGTCACAGGGTTATTTGGTAAGCGTGATAGCGTTACAGAGATGTTTAGCAAACTCAAGTAGCAGACTCTTCAAGAGAGGAGCTCTGCATCGCGGTGTAGCTTGCTGTCCAGGTTTCGAGAGGGTGCGTTTCTGGATGAGGTATCGAATATATTGCTTCCCCCTACTTATACCTCCCGAGGAGATCACGAATGTAAAATTAGAGAGATTCGGGCGCGCATGGAGGCTTTCTGGCAGTCGTTCTTCCCACGAACCATACGCGACTGGAACAGGAAAGGGAAGTAATGACAGTTGCACGTGAAATGCCCTCCACCACACACCGTTGCGTGGCTTGCGGAGTATAAATGTAGATGTAGATGTAAATATGCATGGATCATCGGCTGCAGAGTCGCATTTTTAGGAGTGCTATGGTCACTGTGTGTTCAGACACACTTGTACACTGCCCAGCATTAATGTCTGATGTTAGTTCCACCACAGTTTGCTGACTGTCCTCTTTTGCGACTCTGCTCAGCCTACGAAGTCTGACATCTGTAATGAGCGGTAGCCACCCAGATTTATAACGTATGGATGTAGTTTAACTTTGTTCTCACCACATGTTGATGAACTCACTTCAGCACTCCTTGGACACCCAACAAGTCATGAAGTTTCCAAAAGGCTCATGCTGAGCCTCTGGGCAAATACAACTCGCTCAAACTCAGATCATGTGCCTTTCCCAATGTACACTTGGACATCACACTTACTGATACTACATGCTTCATGCATGTGTCTGACTAGCAGTCATTCCTCGCCAGGTGATGCTGCTATTGTCTGGATGGGTCTGAATTGTAGTAGGTCAATGTTCATAATGTTCTGGCTAATCAGTGTAGATCTGACTGCTACATGATTGATTCTGCCATTTTCAGGTAGAGTATCTTAGGATGTGCGTTCTTTTATAGAGGCTCAAGAGCTGTCGGCTGTGATGAATGGTGGGACTGATGGTAAATTGTTGCACATAGCTAAGCCACGGTTAGTGGGAGAAGCTAAAACGTATATGATGTGCTGTGAGAGCTTGAGAAAGGCGACAGAGTGTGTACAATTGAAGGAAGGGTTGTTGCAGGGATATAAGAAACAGAACAGTAAGTGGTACTTTCGAGAGACGTTGAGTGTGATGGTAAAGAGGCAAGAGAAAACAGTGAAGAAATTCGCAGATAGGGTGAGAGACATGAACGAGCACACTTATGAACTGGGACAAAGTGATTAGGCAAATAAGGATGTGGTACAAGAGGCCAAACAGAAGGCACTGGATGTATTTTTGAGGGGATTGCAGGCGAATACCTATGTCTAGAAAAGTGCGTGAAGGGACACTGAGGGATATGTACTACGCTACTCAGTTGGTGATTCAGTATCAGGAAATAGTCACAGAACAGCAGTACGTGATATGCAGATGGTGTCTTTGACTAGGATAATGTGTTATAATTGTGGCCATATGGGACTCGCGCAGAAGCAGAGATGCCAGCTAACAGGGAGTAGGGACAGAGGTGATAAACAGCAACATGGAGGATAGAGGGGTGGACATGGTAATGTTAAGCAGTCGTTAAATGGCAGAGGGAGCCCAAGGTTCACCTAAAGGAGTTCCCATTTAATTTCAGTATTATAAGTATAAATGCAGAGATGGAACGCTCAGTAGTAGGATTTATAGGAACCAGGAAATTGAAGTTTTTGTTGGACACAGGAACGCGTTTTCTGTGGCTAAAAAGAGCCTACTGGGTCAAGGGAAGTTGAACCCACCACGTTATAGGCTGTGTGGATGAGGGGATGCAGTGGTCTTACACCATTATGGTCAGTGCATGTGGATTTTCGAATAAGGAAGCTTCATTTTGATCAGTGCCTGGAGGTTGTATCAATTCTGAGTGAAACCTGTGTCATGATTCTAGGGGTAGGTTTTTTTTTTTATTTCAGTATCATTCCAAAATTGATCTTGGACAGCACACTATGGAACGTAGTTATTGTTATTTTAGCTAAGCAAAACCGTTGTCAATGCAGAACTGTCACAAGGGGCATTCAGTGTAAATGAACAAATCAACTGAACCATGTACATTAGCATTAAGGCTCAGTTCCCATGACTGTGTGTCTTGTGGCACTGGGAAGTCACTTGGGTGAGTGTGGAGTCAAGTCTACCTGTGGGTATTGTGAGTGTTGTCGAACCATTAGAAGAAAACGATGTCTTGGGTCCATCATACAGGAGAAAAATGGTGGTTGGGTAGTACCCATGAACATGGATAATTATAACACCATGGAAGTGAGTTTGAGAAAAGGGACAATTATAGAGAATTTGGTTGTTCCGTATGAGGAGGACTGGTGCATCAGGGGTGCCCATAGTAAACAACTATAGTTACCAATAGATCTGCATTACACAAGAAAATTGTCTGTTGAAAGGAGAAGAGAAGGAACAGATAGATGAATTGTTAAAGGAAACTGAAGATTTGTTTTTACTGCAATGAACGATTGCCAGCAACTCTGATAGTTCACCACAGAACATCTACAGGCAATGAAGCACCACTTTACTGCAAAACCTGTCGTATAATTAGGGATTTGCAACCCATAGTGGAGGATTTTACTAGCCAGCAGCTAGCTGATGGTATAACAGAACACAGTAATAGTGCCTGGAGAGCCAGGATCATGGTTCTGCCAAGAAAGTCTATGGATGGGACAAGGAAATACGTGTTCTGTTTTGACTATCGTTACCTCAGCAGCAAGACAGTATTAGATGAGTACTCCATTCATAATATATCTGAGACTTCGGTCACTTGGAAGATTGTCAGTACTTTTTGGCTATGTATCTGATGAGTGGTCATCATCAGTTAGAAGTGGCTCCAGAGGATCATCAGAAAACTGCATTCTCCACCTTCTGAGGCCACTACCAATACAGAAGAATGCCAATTGGTGTATAGAATACTCCCGCAACATTTAGGACATAGCTGGACAGTGTGTTCAGGGATTTCAAACCATGGTGTTCAGATATTTCAAACGAGTAGCATGGAACAGCTTAGTCAGCGTCTAATAGAAGTGCTTAAGAGCTTGGGAGTGGCACGTTTAATGTTGTGCTTGGAGAAGCGTCATTCTGGATTGGAGGAAGTGAGAAATTTTGGCCATGTTGTTAGCAAGGATGGAGTGCAGATGGAATGATATTGGTAGAGGCAGTGCGAGATTTTCTGGAACCAAAAACAATTAAATAAGTTCAGTTTTTTCTTGGGATCTCGAATTTCTGTCGCAAATTTGTGAAGGGATTTGCCGACATAGGACGACTGCTGATATAATTGTTATGAAAAGGTGTGAAGTTGGGGTGGATGGGAGAGTGTCAGCAAGTATTTGACAAATGGAAGGAAGTGCTGGTGTCGAGTTCTGTTCTTGGTGTCCAAGATTTTAAGGAGTTTATTCTGCCATGCACCTAATCAGGTACTGGGATGTGTTCTTTGCCAGGAAATTGATAGGAAGGAGCGTTCCATGTATCAAGATAGTTGACTACAGTGGAAAGAAATTAACTCGAGGCCAGAAAGGGAAATACTTCACGTTGTTTATAGGGTTAAGTATTTTAAGTGTTATTTATACCAGGGAAAAATTTCACGTAGCAACAGACCACACTGCTTTGAAATGGGACTAAAAGAGCCATCTAATAGACTTGCAATGTGGGCTTTAAGGCTTAGTGAGTTCGACTGTGAAGTCATACACATGCCAGGGAAAAAGCACAGTAATGTGAATGCATGAAGTAGTAAAGTGGCAATGGTGAAAGTTCTGGGTCACAATCTTGCAGTATGGCTGAAAATGCAAGACACTGATGGTGATGTAAGCGATACCAGACACAGCCACAGTTTAGCGCCTATGATGGTCTTCTATGTTGAGAAACGGGGTTAGGACCATGAGAAGTGGTGCCAGCAAATTCAAAGGAGGAAGTATTAAGGGAAGTACATGATCATGTATTGTCCTGTCATGGTGGGTGCAGAATGATGAACAGGAGAGTGGTGGAGAGGTACTGGTGGAATGGAAGGAGAGTGTCGTAGTGGAGTATGTGAAGAGTTGTATACAGTGTGCACAAAGGGCTGACTTGAGTTGGAAGCAGATACGGAAGCAGATAAAACTGCAGAGATTGCCAGAAGTGTCAAACCCTTTTTCTATGTCGGGGATTGACTTCATAAGACTGCTCAGTCGAACACCAGCAGGGAACACATTCGTTCTGACGATAACAGATCATTTTTTTGAGATACATTGACACGGTAGCCATGCCAAATAAGCAAGAGATGACAGTCGCACAGGTGTTGTCGAACAACTGAATTCTGAAGTTTGGTGGGCCCGAAACGATAATTACCAACAAGTGCACCAACTTTATGTCAAATCTATTGAAGGAACTTTGTGGGTTGCTGAACATAAAGAAGTTGAGGACGACCTTGCTGCATCCACAGGCAAATGGGAGGATATACTGTGTGCACAGAACGATTGGTAAAATTCTGGGTTACAAAGTAAACTCACGTCATCAGAACTGGGACGAATTTCTGGGGTATGTCGTCTGCACTTACAGCTCAGAAATCCACATATATAGTGGGTTGTCTCGATATGAGATACTATGTGGATGGAATGTCATCGCCATTTGACCTGATAAAGGTAAGAAAGGGACGGAGAGTCAGTGAGTGGATTTGTGGGAGGGGAGAAATGAGGAGTCAGTGTGCAAGTTCGCGGGAATGATTCAGGAAGTATGGAAACTACTGCAAAAGGCAAATACCAGAGCTTTGGAAAAGCAGGAGAAGGCAGTGAGACGAACAGCGAATTTGCCACAAAGCGATGGGTGATGCTGTCCAGCCAATATACACCAAAAGGGAACACCAAGAAATTCATCACTACGTATCAAGAGCCATATCAGGTAGTAGGAACCACCTAACCTGTCAACATTAAACTTCAGTTGCCCACCAGAATGGAAATTGTGAACATTGGGCATCTGCGGCTGTTTGAGGGTTATCCAGATGTAATTCCCCTTATTCTGCAAGGGAATAAAGGTAAGAAGAAAAGGCAGAGCGAAGGTAGAAACAGAAAGATGTGATTGGGCCTGGGTATGAGGTGCCATGTGACTTGTGATCTAGGAAGTAGTAGGAAGTATGTGTAATTTTTTCTATTAGTTAGTAGTGAATGGCCATTTCATTTTGTTGTAATTTAGTTATGTTGTTTGATTTTATGTGTATTACAGAACCTGCTAGGGGCTGTAGTCTTTTGGTTCAAATGGCTCTGAGCACTATGCGACTTAACTTCTGAGGTCATCAGTCGCCTAGAACTTAGAACTAACTAAACCTAACTAACCTAAGGACATGACACACATCCATACCCGAGGCAGGATTCGAACCTGCGACTGTAGCAGTCGCCCGGTTCCAGACTGTAGCGCCTAGAACCGCACGGCCACTCCAGCCGACCAGTAGTCTTTTGAAAAGGGGGAAGGGTGATGGCGATCCCTGTCTTCAGAATATCGAAAAAGGGAATCTTGGCAGTGGTGCATCTCGTCATTGGGGTGGACACCTTCCAGATCCAGCACTTAGATGGAGGAGTACTGTACTTGAGGTAGGAGGATGTCATGGTGACTAGTCACCAGCAGGTTTTAACGTTAGTATTGAATACATGGGACATGTGGAATGAAGTGAGGAGATTGGAAGAGACATTTGATGATATTAAATGGCGTGGAGCAAGCAAAGGAGTGCTTGGGGAAGTACCAGGGGAAATGAGAAATTGTATCAGGCATACAGAATGCTATGGGAACGTATGGAACAAATGATGGAAGCTATACAATAAGCGAGGAGAAAGAGGGGTTGGTTGATGCAGGTGGGAAAATTTTTAGGTCACTGTTTGGAACAGCAGATGAAAGCAATGTTAGGGAGCTAAAGAGCATAGAGGAAACTAAAGAAATTGGCAGAAGACAGGAAAGCAATGGAGGCATGGCACATGACACATAAAGAGAATTTGGAAGGGAGTGTGCTCAACAACACAGAGTTACTTCATAAATTGGCACAAAAGGTAGTGGGGTATGCTAAAACATCAAAAGAAGTCTTGAACCAAAATCTAGGAGCCTTACAGGGACGCTTGGAAGTGCTGGATAATACGATTGTGTTGTTGAGATTTTTGCAAGGAGAAACTCATAGTATGTGGGATGTTCAGGGAGTAGTAATGTGAGCCTGCAGGAAGCTTTGCGTCAGGCGTTAAGCAGGCAGGTGAGTGCAAATTTTTTACCACTGGGGTTGTATTTATTGAGATAACTAAATTGCAGAAACAAGTGCCACCTGGGTTAAGTTTGCTAATGGAACTTAGCAAGCAAAACCTACCATCTTACCGTCATGTGGCATCAGGGGGAGTAAAGCCTGACAAAGCATGAGTATACATTATGGTTCGATTTCCAGTAATGCATCCATCTGGACCCAGTAAAGTGTGCGGCTTTGAGGAATTTCGCGGAAGTGAGGACTGAGGGAACGTTGCTAATCTCGGCAGAGAGAGCCATGTATGGTGAAATATCATCCAGGGTAACACACATCGGTCTTAATGCAGAGCAGTTGTTTCCAGCCAGGCAGAAGGAGATAGATTGCCCAAGGGATATAGTGAAACCCAAGCTGAGTCTACAGCGTTTCGTACTGCACTGGGTTTACTTCTCCTATAAATGTCTGGTAGTAGTAGCAAGTTGCTATGAGCAAGACAGATTCACTGAAGCTAGGCACGTAGAATCTGGAGGAAGTGGAAGTGGGACCATGTGCAACATAACAGGACCAACTTTTCATCTACTAGCCTCAGTTTCAGGGGTCACACAACTGAGTATCACACAGCCAAAACTGTACTGGCCAGAGCCAATGTTAGGATTTTTGGTCGGATGAAACCTAATCCTTCTGAATCAGGCTTTGTAGTCAGGCATAATATAGTCCATGCATAAATTCATTGCTGACCAAGAGGGACACATCTCAGTCGAGCAGCTCATGCAGCACCCTTTACAGAGAAGGACAGCACTGGGTAACAGCCCTCTGAGTACCATCGTACTGAGTGCCATAGTGGCCCTAGCTCTGTTAGCCATTGCTTTCATTCTTACAAGGTGTAAGGTCAGCATACCAAAGGAGTAATCAGTGGTACAAATCCCAGCGAACTGGTTACCAAGGGCGTGATAGGAGAAGGGAACTTTAGAATTCTTGGAGCCTAGTGCTTAAGTAACAGTGTAACAACGTGCAGGTCCTCTACTGGCATGTGGGGAATATAAGATTCCATGTACACCTGGTAAGATCTGCACTGGAACTAAAAAGAGAATCATGAGTACATATCCAAAAGAACAGAAAAGCTTTTGCTCACAGTGCAATGTTGAGAAATCTAGGTGAAGCAGATCATTCAGGAAACCATGAAGTGAAATTATGGAAAAGGTAAACAATTATCAATGGCTATTTAAAGATGGGGAGAATCTGGAAGGAAAACAAGAAGCCATGAAACTTAGTGCTGTACAGGACGTGTCTATGAAGAATCAGAGGTTAAAACCTCTTTCACAGGGAAGACAAAACTTATTTATCTTTGACAGATGACTATTCACTTTTATCTTTAGCAAGCACTGCCTCTGTCGAGCATGTCTAAATTTCAGCCGGTTCCCCTTTCCATGGTATGCATGTAACTCTCTGATGTCTGACCCATCCCCTCCCCCCCCCCCCCCCCCCCATGAACAACAACAAACGGATCCAAGCAGAAACACAAAACAGACCAGGGTTTCAGAGATCTCGCTGGTCTGTCAGATAAATACGAGAACTGTCCCCATAATCCCCTCCAAATAAATAACTAGTTTGCCCCAATGTCATCACAATTCATCCGACAAAGATGGAATCCAGAAAAATGAATCAAAACCCAATAGCTGCAAAGGGCAACTTACATAAGCTCTTGAATAACCCATCTGACAGGATCACTCAGCATTACCATGAGCACCTATGAAGATGTCCAACACAGTTCTGGATGAAACTTGAGGGAGAATAGTTTTATTGATCATGACCATACAACCCAAAAGATAATTCATTATATTAAAATTTATGAGTACAATGCTCTCTGGAAATCGACAGGAACATTCTCTCTTTCCTTCCCCCCTCTCCCTCTCTCTCTCTAGCTCTCTGCCTCACACACACACACACACACACACACATTTTTTAATGTTTTTGTCTGGCACAATGGACATTTTGCAAGAAAGAAATAAGAAATTGGCTCAGTTCTAGGTTATGATTATGGTTTTGGAGAGTTTTTCCATAGCCATCACGTGATTGTCGAATCTGGAAATCACCTTCTAAATATTCCCAACTCATACACCCTCTGCTCCACTCCCAGCTTTCTGGGATATTCAACAGCCTACCCTTCTCTCAGGGGTAGTAGGGAATGAAAGAACATCGAAAAGCAGGGTACAAAAACTTTGATCTTCCCAAATCTCAACTTTGCAAATCACTGTGAACAGAAAGCATTGCATCACATGTTAAGATACCTTCCCATGAGCGCTTAAATGGCTCTGTGTGTTGAATGTTTGTTTCACAGACTCTACGGGAGTCATACATAAGGTTATAATGAATAGAGATGGGATAATATGCATTTGCATGTTGAACATATATTTTGCTCCTTTTCACAAGTTATTGCACATTTTAACTAAAAACTAGTGATGATACATATTCACAATATTTTAAAAGTTTAGACGGGCGGGCTCTAGCTCGATCTCATTTTGATATCCCACTGACTACGGCGACCTACAACTGCGTACGATCGCTAACCAAGAGGCTACTGGCTAGCAAGCTGATTACTAAACAGGAACAGGCAAGCGGAGTCAATGCACCCGCCGCCCGTGCCTCCTCTTAATCCTCTACACTTCATAACGCACAGGTCGGCAAAAATTAAATAAGTTGTTAGTCGCATGTTTATTGTTGCAGTTTAGATTTCTTTTTGTTCTGTACAAACTTTAACGTGTTTATGTGTAACGTGTTGTGCACCATGTCGACTGGAAAAACAAATGTCGTTTCATCGATAGCTGACCATCCTGGAACATTTACATATGACGGAAATGTTTCATATTGTCAAGTTTGCGACAAAAAAAATTTCGTGTAAAAGAAGCTTCAGACAGACCAGCATGTCAAGACAAGTCTTTATACCGCAGAATTGTAAAAGTAAGGCCCAAGACAATAACTTGTGGCAGTGGCAAGTAGCAGTAGCAGGGATTTAACCTCCAACGGAAACCAAATAACCCGCTTTAACACAGTTCGAGGTGACGCAGTCACTGTAACTAATATTCCTCTTCACAAACTTACAGACCCTATCGTCAGCGGCTTCGTGTGCAAATATTGCTTAAATCAAAATACGACAGATCGATCAAAATTAAAAATTACGTACCAACAAGATGTTCTGGAAGAAATAGGCAATGAACTCAAGGACAACATTTTTGGATTTCTGTTGACGAAACTACCGCCACTTGTGGCTGTTACATTGCAAATTCAATTGTAGGTGCGTTAAAACGTGAGCTTGCAATGAACTTGTAAAGAAAAATCATTCTACATTCGCCAGATTTGTGAATGGGGGTATTGGAAAAATGTTTCCAGGGTCCATATGAAAGTGTTTGTGTTTCTCTCAGATGCTGCTTCATGTATGATCAAAGCAAGGAAACCCGTCCAACTACTTTTTCCTAACTTGATTCATATTACATACTTTGCTTGCAGTATACACCGACTTGCTGAAGAAGTATGATCCACATTTGGGAATGTAAATAAACTGATTTCATCCACAAAGAAAGTGTTTCTTAAGGCACCTGCTCGCATTAACACCTACAAAAAAACTACCAAATTTTTCTTTACCTTCTGAACCATTGTTAACTCGTTGGGATACGTGGGATGAGGCTGTGTTGTTTTGCAATCAACATTTCGATGCTGTCAGGGGCGTAGTAAACTGCTTCGATAGTGCAGAGGCTTTGGCCATTGCAAGAAAGCATGAAATGTTTCCAGTATTTACAACAACATTACTGTGACAAGCACACATTTTCCCCGTATACCTGAGTGTATTAAAAAGCTTGAAACTCAAGGTCTGACGCTGAATGAATTTATTTAGTTAATGAATAAAATTAGGCTAGTGAACTCCTCACTTCCAAGAAAACTTAAAGAAAAGTTTGAAAACATTTTGATCAATAACCCAATCTTTTAACATTTGTCCCAATTTGATTGTGTTATTAATGGAATGGGCGAACTTTTGTAGGGACAATAAATCCTAAATTAGCACTCAAAGTCAATACTGCCCAGTTACCTCAGTTGATGTGGAATGGTCACGAAAATGTTTTGAGTGATGGAAAACACAATCTTACTATGGAATATTTGTAACAGTACCTGATCGTTTAGGCCAACAATAGTAGTAAAGTGTAAAATAATCTGCAAACGATTCTTCAGTCCAATAATATTAATTCAATGTTAATATTTCTCAAAAAAAAAAAAATTGCGATTGTATATTGTTTTTGAAATATTACGGAGTTCATGTGCATCCCCCATTGCGTGCGATATATCTCGAAATTGGACCTAAATGTATCGATTGTTTCGCTGCGGCTAATTCGTATCGCATCTGCTTGTTACTGACAACTGTAGCATAGAAGGAACAATATGTTGAAACACATAGTGTGACTTTTTTTGCTATTTTTTTAAAAACTAATCTCGAAAGTACACTTCTAATCTCTACCACAAAGCATACAAACTAAGAGATCAACATTCAAAGGTCCCGATTTTTCATGTGGCCATCGCTCTTCTTCGGAGCTGATATGCCCTGATTCGTCTTCGAGACATATAGTATTCGGTAACTATTATGTTTTTTATTACATGATCTTGTATCTTTCGACACTTTTATGCATATTTTCAGCATTTTTATGCATATTTCGAGCTTTTCATGTTGAATATGATCCGGTCTCTAATGATGAATATACATAGATTATTCGCTTAACATTGCTTCCTGAAACTTTGTTCTATATTCCCTGTTGACAAAGCCACCAACAGTACAGTTGTGTACCATTGGGTGAGACAGCTCTGACCCACTATCATCACTTCCTAAGCAGCTCAGACGAGCTGCAGCAACACAAAAATATGCAGGATTTCTTACATCGAAGATCCAGCAGCCACCATGGGACAGTCTTGCACCATCCTTGTTGCCAGGGGAGCAAGAATTGGTACAAACACCACAGTTATCAAGGCACAATCCAGCTTCTGTGAATCAAGAATTGGTACAAACACCACAGTTATCAAGGCACTACCTAGCTTCTGTGAGTCACTTGCTTCTGTCAGTATCATTCCTCTGGACAAGTATTTAGGTTACTGCACGACTACTTGGTACTCAGTTCACGTTCTGGGCTTTATGCCAACATTGCCTAGCGGTTCCTCAATGAGAGTTTTTTTGAGAGTGCGCTTCGCGCTCCGAGTTCTACACTGTCCATACCTAACTGTCCATCAGTTGGAGCTCTTTTGCCTAGTGCACTCTGCACTTTATACAGGCGGTGCCCAGTGACCCATCCATTTGGAGTCCACCACATCTGCTCCATGGGACTCCATCTCCGAGCTTAGTGCCTCAGAGAACACTATCATCACGGATTTTGTCCACACACAAACATTGCCAACACACTTATCAGGAAACTGTTATTGTATTTTGTTTATTAGACTCAATGAAGTTCCATCTCTATGGGCTATTTGGGCACTTCAATCACAGTATGTTGTTCCACTTGGCCAAGGATAATCATTTATTCACACCTTGTCACATGCTACTGTGGTGATGGAGATCAACATTTGCTTGCACCCTCCTAGTCCCTACAGTTATGACAAAGATCAACATTTGCATCTTCCTTGTCCCTACAATGGTGAAGAGGATCTGGTACTGTAATGGCGACAAGGAACAAAGTTTGCAGCACAAGAATCGAAGATTCAATGTTCTTGTCCCCACTGCAATAGCAATGAGGGTCATTGGTTTAGAGTTTATGTTCCAACAGTGAGTAGTGTCCAGACTGTCAGATGTATTGTGCTTCCCTGGAGCCTACTAAACATGTGCTCTACTTCAAACTATTACTGGTATTTTCTTCATTGCGTAGGTGTGCTCTTGACACCCACTGTCGCTTTTCAGTTTTCTCCTTTCTTATTTTGGTGCTCATCCTTATCGCATTCTTCAATTTCTCAGTTCAAGGGCAGATCTTGCCACCATGTCCTATGTCCACTTATGGGACCAATTCAGGGCTTATTAAGAGAATTTCCACGCTCAAGTTCACGCTCTACATTCTGTGGCGTCTTCCTCGATGCATATTCATCCTCCTCTTATTTTCATGCTCATCGAGACGTTGCACATTTCGAGGTGTTATGTGTGTCATTCCCTGACCCCTTGCTGGTCCATCATTCTTATCAACATATTCGAATCCTTTGGCCCTCCCATTTCTTTCAGTACCCCCCTCCCCCCATCTGGGTGTACCATTTTTCCACATTCCCATTAACACATGTTTGCACCCAATATCCTTCCCTCCTCCATTCTCACAGTCGCAGCGTTTCATGGCACCAGCTATTTCCAGAGGAGTCTTGCATAGCGGAAATGGTACAGACTGCCAGTCTTGCTTGCGAGATTAAGGCAGAGCTCACCATCTGCAGCATCGTTGATAGAGCTGACTGTGGCCCTTTGGTGCAGAGGCAAGTGGAAGATCTGAATCAGAGGCTCATACAGTTCTGTGACCGTGTTGGCTGCAAATTCCTTGACTTGCCCCATCGGGTGATGGGTTTCCAGGTTCTGCTTAATAGTTCAGGAGTCCACTACATACAGGAAGTGGCTACATGGGTAGCGGGGGCTGTGTGGAAGGGACTGGGCAGTTTTTTAGGTAAGAGGGTCTCAGGGAATCACAGAAAGGGCGTCCGTCTAAAAGGGGACAGGTAAAACACAGTAAGTTAGATGTAGAAATGATCAGTATTGAAGTTGTAAATTATCATAGCTCTGTTGGGAAAGAACCAGAGCTCCAAGCTTTAATAGAAAGCACTGAATCTCAAAAGTTATAGGTACAGAAACCTGGCTAAAGCCGGAAATAAGTTCAGCCGAAATTTTTTTCAAATGATCTAACTGTGCTCAGAAAGAGTAGATTAAATGCAGTTGGTGGTGGGGTATTCATTGCTGTCAGATGTAGTTTGCCTTGTAGTGAAAGTGAAGTAGATAGTTACTGCGAAATAGTATGGGTAGAGGTTATACTTGACAATCGGACTAAACTATTACTTGGATCATTTTACTGAGCCCAGACTCAGAAGATGTAGTTGCTGAACAGTTCAAAGAAAACTTGAGTCTCATTTCAAATAGGTACCCCACTCATACAGTTATAGTCAGTGGTGACTTCAATCTACCCTCGATATGACGGAAAGATTATATGTTTAAAGCTGGTGGCATGCATAAAACGTCATCCGAAATTGTACTGAATGCTTCCTCAGAAAATTATTTTGAACAATTACGGTAGTTCTCGAGCCCACTCAAGCGTAAATGGTTGCGAAAGCATACTTTACCTCTTAGTAACAAATAATCCTGAACAAGTAGTGAGTATCGTGACGAATACAGGGGGTAGCGACCACAAAGCAGTTGCTGCTGGGCTAAATGCAGTAACACCTACAACCATAAAAAAGAAACGCAAAGTATATCGATTTTAAAAAAGCTGATAAAAATGCTCTTAACGCCGTTTTAAGGAAGTCTTCACTCCTTCCGATCTGGTCATGTAAACATAGAATAGTTGTGAAATGATTTCAAAGAGATAGTATCGAGAGCAATTGAGAGATATATACCACATAAATTAATAAGTGATGGTGCTGATCCCCCATGGTACTCAAAATGGGTCTGATCGCTGTTGCAGAAGCAGCGAAAAAAGCATGCAAAATTTAAAAGAACGGAAAATACCCAAGACTGGCAAAGCTTTACAGAATTCGAAATGTAGCACGTACTTCAATGTGAGATGCTTTTAATAATTTCCATGACGAAACTCTGTCTCGAAATCTGGCAGAATACCAAAAGAGATTCTGATCATATATAAAGCACACCAGTGGCAAGACGCAATCAATACCTTCACTGCGCGACAACGGTGAAGTCACTGATGACAGTGCCACTGAAGCTGAGTTATTAAACATTGTTTTCCGAAACTCCTTCACCAAAGAAGATGAAGTAAATATTCCTGAATTCAAATCGAGAACAACTGCCAAGATGAGAAACATAGAAGTAGATATCCTCGGTAACGCAAAGCCGCTTAAATCACTTAATAAAGGCAAGGCTTCTGATCCAGATTGTATACCAGTCAGGTTCCTCTCAGAGTATGCTGGTACAATAGCTCCATATTTAGAAATTATATACAACCGCTTTCTCACAGAAAGATCCATACCTAAAGACTAGAAAATTGCTCAAGTCGCACCAATATCCAAACAGAGAAGTAGGAGTAACCCATTGAATTACAGGCCCATATCACTAATGTCGACCTGCAGTAGGGTTTTGGAACATATACTGTACTCTAACATTATGAAGTACCTTGAAGAAAACGATTTATTGACACGTAGTTAGCACGGATTCAGAAAATATCGTTCTTGCGAAACACAACTAGTTCTTTATACTCGTGAAGTAATGAATGCTATACACGGGATGTTAAATTGATTCCATATTTTTTGATTTCCAGAAGGCTTTTGACACCATTCCTCACAAGAGTCTTCTAACCAAACTGCATGCTTATGGAATATTGCCTCAGTTGTGTGACTGGATTCATGATTTCCTGTCGGAAAGGTTACAGTTTGAAGTAATAGACGGAAAGTCATTGAGTAAAACAGAAGTAATATCTCTATTGTTCCTGTTCTATATTAACGATATAGGAAACAATCTTAGTAGCCGTTTTAGATTGTTTGCACATGACGCTATCATTTATCGTCTTCTAAAGTCATCAGGTGGCCAAAACGAGCTGCAAAATGGTTTAGAAAGGATATCTGTATGGTGTGAAAAGTAGCAACTGACCCTGAATAAAGAAAAATTTGAAGTTATTCACATGAGTACTAAAATAAATCCACTAAATTTCGGTTACGCGATAAGTCACACAAAGTTGAAGGCTGTAAATTCAACTAAATACCGTACTTAGGGATTATAATTACAAATAACCTAAATTAGAACGATCACATAGATAATGTTGTGAGTAGAGCAAACCAAAGACTGCGATTCATTGGGAGAACACTTAGAAGGTGCAACAGGTCTACTAAAAAGAGACTAGCTACACTACACTTCTCCATACCCTTTCAGCCTGTGCAGTAACCTTTCACCCTGTGCAGTGTGGGATCCCCATCAAGCGGGATTGACAGATGACATTGAAGAAGTACAAAGAAAGGTGGCTCATTTTGTATTATCGCAAAATACGGGGGTTAGCACTACAGACATGATACATGAATTGGACTGGCAATCATTAAAACAAAGGTGTTTTTCGTTGTGACGGGACCTTCTCATGAAATTTCAATCACCGGTTTTCTCCTCCGATTGCATCCACTTCCATAGTGCAGCGGTAGCATTACTGCATACCACACAAGGGGGCCAGGGCTCAGATACTGGCTGGGGACTGGGTGTTACGTGTCCTTCATCATCATTTTCATGATCACTGACACGCAAGTCGCCAAAGTGGCGCCAACTGAAAAGACTTGCAATACGGCGGCAGAGCTCTGAAGTGGATCTCCCGGCCAATAAATCCCATACGATATTTTCATTTTTTCCTCCAATTGCGAAAAAATTCTGTTGGCGCCCACCTACATAGGGAGAAATGATCATCACTATAAAATAAGGGAAATCAGGGCTCACACAGAAAAATTTAAGAGCTCTTTTTCTCACACGCCATTTGAGAGTGGAATAAAAGAGAGACAGCTTGAAGGTTGTTCATTGAACCCTCTGCCAGGCACTTTATTGTGAATAGCAGAGTAATCATGTAGATGTAGATATAGATGGGCGTAATGCTGCAAAGCGATATGAGGTGAACGAGCATGTGAAAACTGTCGTAGGGAATGGAATGCGAATGGCCAGCTTCGGTTTCTTGGGAGGGAAGAGTGATTCAGCTGTAAAGGAGATCGCGTATGGGACACTAGTGTGATCTGCTCTTGAGTACTGCTTGAGTGCTTGGTATCCATACCAGGTTGGATTGATGGAAGACATTGAAGCAATTCAGAGGGGGGCAGCTAGATTTGTTATCGGCAGGTCTGAACAACACATAAGCGTTATGGAGATGCTTTGAGAACTCAAATATGAATCCATGGAGAGAAGGCAACACTCTTTTCGAGAAACATTATTGACAAAATTTGAAGAACCGGCATTTGAAGCTGACTGCCAAACGATTCTACTACCGCCAACATACATTGCATATAAAAACCACAAACATAAGATATGAGAAATTAGGGCTCATATGGAGGCATATAGATTGTGGCTTTTCCCTCTCTCTGTTTGCAAGTGGAACAGGAAAGGAAATGACAATTAGTTGTAGAAGGTACCTTCCGCCATGCACCCAATGGCTTGGAGAATGACTTTGTAGATGTAAATGTAGATGTAGAAACAACATATCTTACATTTCCATATATGTTTTATATATCGAACTCTTCAGAAAGTACTGAACGGGCGCTGAAGACCTTGCTGTCGTGCGCGCACCAAACCCTTCTACTACTACTACTACTCTTCAGAAAGATGTGCGCTACAAAATGAACATTTTTTGAAAAGTCAATTTTTAAAAAAAATTTTAGACGTCTTATCTCAAACACTCAAACGGGAGGAAGGGGTGAGATGCCATTATCAAGTTTATGCCCTGGTTAGGAAATATTGTAGATCTGGGGATGTCCGGCAGCACTAGAGCCATGACACACCAGAGTCATGACTTCCAAGAGCCTCTACAAGTCAGATCCACAAAATATCATCAATTGTGGCCTCATCCAAGCTACATTGTAGCACATCCTGTGTCCCAGCCTCTGCCATCACAAGCACCCAACCTAGGAACCCTGACTCCAGGGTGGCTCCTCCATTTGCTTTGACAGCCACATCTTGTTCAAGGTGGCTATGCCATGTCTTTCCTCAGAGTGGAAGGGATGCTGAACCCTATGAAGACACATCCACCTATCGTGCAGTTGTGTACTGTATATTGCTGCAGGTTTGGCCCATAACCGACTCTTCCTCTTAAGCTCAGACAAAAACAACCCACAGCAACAAACAAATAGGCTGGACTGTTTACAGCCAAACCTCTGGCAGCCGAAATTGTGCTGTGTGGCATCAAGCTCACCATCACAGGCATAAATGTCAGCACAAACAGCACTGCCACTGCAGTACTACCTTGTTTCTAAGAGTTATGTGCCTCTACCAGTATCCTTCTGCTGGAAAACTGTTTAGGTCGCCACCTGACTATCGACAGTCAGTTCACACTCTGGGCTTTTGGTTGAGCATATCTAGCAGTTCCTCAGTCAGAGTTCTTTCATCGACCACTCTCTATGCTCTGTTCCTGCCATGGCTAATGGTCCATCCATTCAGGGTCCACTGCTGGTCTCTGCTTTGCAGGGCTTTGTCTCTGAGATCACTGCCTCACTGAACACCATCACCACAGACACCACCCACAAACATTCCAGTGTGTCAGTGCTTACCTGCTAGGACATTACACTGCTTCAGTGATTAACTATCAGACTGAAGTGAGTAGTGGCAAACCACATTCCAGGAAACTGTTATTCAAAAATGGTTCAAATGGCTCTGAGCACTATGGGACTCAACTTCTGAGGTCATTAGCCCTCTAGAACTGAGAACTAGTTAAACCTAACTAACCTAAGAACATCACACACATCCATGCCCGAGGCAGGATTCAAACCTGCGACCGTAGCGGTCTCGCGGTTCCAGACTGCAGCGCCTAGAACCGCACGGCCACTTCGGCCGGCGAAACTGTTATTGCACTGTGTTTTGTTTATAGACTCAATGAAGTTCTGTTCTTATTGGCTATCTGGGCATACTTTAATCAACACATTATTATTTTTAATCCTACCCCTGTAACTACACTTAATTTATTGTTTTGCTGCCTATGAGTTTTTAATTAGAAATCTGCCAATGGTGTAGAAGGTGTTGGACACTTGCTTCACTACCTGTGAGACATTTTATTACTAGGTAAATTATCAGAAAGGTTTGTTGCTGCTCACTGAACTCCTTTCTCAGCCACTGACAGCTTTAACAGTGGGTAATACAGGTTTTTCCCCTGTATTGTTAAAGGTATATATATCACTGTTCTTCTCAAATTTTAATGGAATGTTTATGACCAATTTCATTAGTGAATATAGATAATATGACAGAGCAGTTAAAATGTCTAGTTCCTTGGAGAGGTACCTACAAGACATTCGTGGGTAAACACCGCAAATTATTTTTACTGCTTGCTTTTATGCAATCAATACTTTCTTTCTAAGTGATGAGTTACCCCAAAAAATTATTCTGTATGACTTTACCGAGTGGAAATATGCAGGAGGCTGATACATTTGTTTCCAAAATTATCAATAATATGGTGAGGAAAAGTAGCTTAATTGTTTTGAAAGCTTGGTAATACACTTCTTCCAGTTCAATTTTTCATCAATATTTACTCAAAAAATCTGGAGCATTCTACCCTATTTACTGACTCGTGCTCATGTGGTACATCAACTGTAGATATGACTCTATTTGTTGTAAAGAACTGAACGTAGTGTGTTACTTCAGAATTTAGGGAGAGTCCATTTACAGAGAATCACTTAACAATGCTTTGTAAAATATAATATACCAAATATTCTGTTGCTTTCTCTCTAATTGGCTTTATTATTACACTAGTATCATCTGCAAAAAGTACCACTTTTGCTTGTTGAAAGTTGTTCACATATATAAAGAATAGGAGTGGGCCCAAAATTGAACCTTATGGGATGTCCTATGTGATTTCCCTCCCACCCTCCCAAATCACAAAACATTTTTGTGTTCCCTGCACTGTCTGAATTATTCAGCACAACCTTTTGCGTTCTGTTAGTTAAATACGATTCAAACCAGCTGTGCATAAAGCCATTAATTACACAAAACTTGAGTATTTCTAAGAGAGTAACATGAACTACACAATCAAATGTCTTGGAAAGATAAAAAAAAATACCAACTGGTGATGTATCATTATTTACCACTTGCATTATATCACGAGTGAATGTACAATTAGCATTCTCAGATGAGCAACCCTGGAAACAAAACAGTGATATATTACATAAATTGTTTCCACTCAAGTTTGTGACTACTCTTTGAGCACATTATTTTTTCGAATATTTTAGTAAAAGATGTCAGTGAGGAAATTGGATGATGATTTCTTAATTCTGTCTTGTCGTATTTCTTATGAAGTGGTTTAACAGGTGCATATTGTAACATGTTTGGAAAAATTTCCTGTGACTCTGCTGTGTTGCATATATCACTAAGGGCATTACTTATTCAGTTGGAACAACTTTTCAGAATTCCGTTTGAAATTCCATCAATCTCACATCAGCTTTTGCCTTTTTTAGAATTTTTATAATTGTATTAATCTCAATGGATGACATTGGTGTTACTTCAAGTTGTTAAAGTTTTGTGGACTGGTATTTAAAATAGGTTCTCTTGCTTCTTCAACTGAACCATTAATCTTATTTTTGTGGCTATACTTCTAATTGCTTAAAGTTTTGTAGAATGATATTTGTAATACATCATCTTGCTTCTTCTACTGAACTCCTTAATCCTATTTTTTGGTGTTACATTTAGAAAGTGATTATTAAATGTACTTGCAACTTGTGAATTATCAGTCACAACATTTTCATTCAGTTTAATTGTTACGGAATCTTATAAACTGACTGGCCTTACTCTCTCCCATTCGACAATGTCCCATATAGTTTTAATCATATTAACTGGATTATTTATTTCTGTCAGGACATGCATATTTTTGTACATTTCAGTCACTTTCCTTAAAATACTACAGTATTTTCTGTAGTATGCAAACTATTTGCTTGTTATTATCTGTCTATTCAGTTTTACATTTTGTATGTTGTAATGCTGAATAGTCCGCACTAAAATCCACCCATCCAAACTCATTCTATAATGTGTTGTGAAGATCACGTGGATATCCTCAAAAAGGTCATGTGGAATATCTCAGTGAAGTGCTAAACTGTTTTAATCTCACAGTAATTAAAATTTGTGATAAATAAATGTCATGTGACTAGGGTCTCCCAGCACACACAATACCCAGTCCCTGAACGGAGAAAATCTCTGACCCAGCCGGGAATCGAACCCATGCCCTGAGGAGTAATGTTCTGTTGCGCTGATCAGTCAGCTACCGGGGCGGACAGAATTTATGATGAGTCACCATGTTATGCAGTGAAGTTTCATTGTGAAGCCTGTTAGTTTGTCTCTGAGGTCAAGTCCTTACAGAAGTTCTGTAATGGTCTATAAGATTAGAAATTGTTAAGCTCCAGCATCACCTATTATTCTGTAGTGAGTACTGATTTATTCTCCAATTCTTGATTAATATAGAGAACAAAAAATATCTCCATTACTTTGCTATCATGATCCTTAGCTGCCCAGAACCAAAGATATCTTTATTCAATAATGTCTCTGGTTTGTAACATCAACAATTAGTAGTCTTACGTACACTACAGTGCTTAATGCAGATAATACACAATCTCTATTTGTTACATTACATGTCCAAGTAATGTCAGATGCTGACTTACTCTGGCTTTATTATAAATTTCCCTCTTCCTCTTATATGAGATTTTAATTCCCTTAGTTATACATGGCTTAGTTGCTTTTCTTTTTCTATTAATGTATCTTCTGTATAATTTTTAAGAAAGAGACTTGACACAAATTTACTATGGAATAAACTGAATTTGACATTAGCTTCCCCTTCTATATACAATTCATCTCATACCACCCCTTTTAGCTTACTCTTAAAGCACTGTATACTGTTGTCATTAATAAGCCTCATTACTTTGTATGAACCCGCCTCAGGGTTGTAAGGTGCTATATTGTTTATTTCCATTAATTTTGCATCACGATCAGACAATCCATTAGCAGCTGGGTACTCACTAATTGTTTCAGCCTGAACACTGTCTATAAAAGTGTTATCAGTCACTGTCCTACTATTTTGCTGCACATGAATTGGAAAACTGACTACTGAAATTAACCCAGAGGTTGAAAATACTGCTACAGTTGTAAGGTTCTTTTATTTAACACAGAACCGGTTTTGGGCTTTTATACACCGATCTTTAGATGTCATACTGAAAACAGCAAGAGATGGGAGATAATTTTTACATGCAGCAATACACACAAAAAAACAAAAGAGAAAATCTACAAATTTAAAAACTGCCAATTGGTCTAGGTGCTGTGAAACATAAGTTAATGCCAAAGTAACACCAGAGTGTACTACGGAGGACTGCCTGGATAAAAAAATATGCAAAGAATACCAGGACATTTACACTTGGTGCTGTGACCCCAAGTGCCGTGGTGGACAAGTACAAGATGCGGTGTGCTATCAGCAGAGCAAGGAGGAGGAGACATGAAGAAGGAAGCAAACTGCTAAACCAGAGTGGCAAAAGTACTGCCACCTGTTGATGGGAAGCAGAACGCAGAGCCACTAGCCTGGCCATTCAAAACTTGAATTAGTGATTTACATTAAAAAAAAAAAAAAAAAAAAAAAAAAAAAAAAAAAAAAAAAAAAAAAAAAAAAAAACGAAACACTACATAGAAAGCTACATGAAAAACGTTAAAAGTATATTATGCTTGGTAAAGATGGCAGTACTTCTGCCACTCTGATTTATCAGTTAGCTTCCTCCTCCGCATTCGCTACTCCATGCTCTGTGCTCATTGATTGCACACCACATCTTGTACTCGTCCACTGTGGCGCTTGGGGTCACAGTACCAAGTGTAAGTGCCCTGGTATTCTTTGCATATTTCTTTACCCAGGCAGTCTTCCATAGTACTGTCTGGTGTCACTTTGGCATTGACTTAGGTTTCACAGCACCAAGCCCGACTGGCAGTTTTTAAATTTATGGATTTTTTAAATGTGTATTGATGTGTGTATAAATTATCTTCTGGCTCTTGCTGTTTTCAGTACGACACCATAAGATGGTCATATAAGAGCCCAAAACCAGTTGTGTGTTAAATAAAAGAACCTTACAACTGTAGTGGTATTTTCAACCTCTGGTGTAATGCTCAGTTGCAGATGTTCCTCTGACAGGATTGTTTTTATGGGAATTAGATTGAAGCCCCTAAATATAGTAATTTCTTGTCTGTACCTTTTAAGAAATCTACACTGAAATCTCCACAAACTACTAACTAATTACTCTTATCTCACAGGTAGCTTAGTAATGCATCTAGAAATCTCATAAATACCTGAAAGTTTCCTATAGGGGATCTTTAGACTGTTACAGTTATAAGAGAAGTATTCTGCAGTAACAACTCATAAGCACAATCTCCTACATTTTGATCAACACAAAAATTTAATATTTTTTACTTTGTATACACTTTTTCATATGTCACAACTCCTCCTTTTTCCTCGTTAACTTTATATGAAAATGATGTAAATCAATAATTCCCGATACTTAACATCTTCATCCCATACAGCATGTAGTGTTCAGAGAGGCACATAATGTCTGTCAGTTCAGAATTTTCCACACCAATTAGGCATACAATAGGGAAATCTGTTGTCAAACTATATGCCACATGTAGCCCAAGGAATACGTCAAACAAATAATGAAAATACAAAAGAAAAATTTGAGCTTACAAGGGATATTCAGAAAGTAAGGAACATCCTATTGCAAAATGGAAACCACAGTGAAAATCCTATGAACCTTTCCACAGATGTGTTGGGTAATAATGTCTCTCATATATTTGTAGATAGTGTCATGTCACTGTTCTCTGTGTGCAGTGAGCATGTAAAGATACCCTGAAAATGGTGTCTCTTGCAAAGTATGGGTGCCTGCCAAGCAATTTTGCCCCATTTCATGCAAACCCATGTAATGCTACTATCATGCAGTTCCTTCTTCATGACAGTTCTTAGCCACACACTGCAGGGGCAAAGAGGATATTCCAGCAGTGTTTTCAGTGGCAAGTGTTTGATTACACACCATACAGCACAGATTTGGCTCCCTCTTATTTTCATCTCTGCTCAGATGAATTCCTGGCTATGAAGACAACAACATTTTGGCACAGACAATGAGCTATGGTCCAGTGTAGAAAACTGTTGGAAGGCACAGAAGGCCTTCTATGACAAGAGTATTAGAAAGTTGTACAATGTTATGACAGATGTCAAAGTCAGAGTGGTGACTATGTAGAGAAGTAGTTGGAAGGTGTGGCTAACTGTTGCAAATAAAGCAGTTCTGATTTTCACTGTGGTTTCCACCTGACGATCGATCATTCCTTTCTTTCCGAACAGCCATCATATATAGATCTTATCTTTCAGGTGTACTTTGGTCCTCTTTAATTATTATTAGAGTTATAACAAAACTAATTGTATGCATTCAGAAATTTTGATATTTATGATATAAATATGCATGACAAATAAGTATAATATAGCTGATTGTCAACAGCAACTAACAGGAATCCACACATGAGGGTGCGCTGAAGACTAATTCCTCCAAATTGTTTGTGTGAAAAAACTTAAAGCTTTTCAAATAAAACAAACTTTACTAACATTCTACATCTTTATTCATTGTGTCTGTGTATTTATTTCTCAATGTGGTCACTCTGGCAATGAACACTTTCCTCCCAACAAGAGACCAGTTTGTTGATACTGTCACTGAGAATGTTTGACTTTGTTGATGGAGCTACAACCTCACCTCTCCTTGCAAGGCTTCATCATGTTCAAAGTGAAGTGCTTGAAGGTGCTCAAGTTTTGTAAATAGATGAAAATTGGATGGGGGCAAGTCAGAACTGTAGGCAGGATGATTGATGACAGTGAACCCAAGGCATTGGGTTGTTTTAGACTCAAAACTCGTGTGTGGTCTGGTACTGTCATGCTGAAGAAAAGGGTGCTCTACATGTGGATGAACTTCTTGAATTCATGCCTTTAGCTTTCTAAGAATTTCTCACACACCAACATAATTATGTTACACACTGCCTGGTTAAGTGCTACAATTCAGAGCCTTGTGGTGGCAGAGGGGTTGCAACTTGCTGCACAAAGCAGAAAAGTTGACCAATTAATATGTGTGACATGTAATACTTTAACTGACATTGAAAAAGGAATAAAAATTTGGAGGCACTACTTTTTGGTACACCCCTGTATATGGTTTCCTCTTAGATGCTGATGACAATCAAGAGAATTATACTCATTCATCGTACATATTTATATCAGGACTTGACACAATGTGATGGGAGATAATACTATGGCCAAACAGGGAAGAAACTGTTTCACAGTCAAAAGGAATTTTATTAAGTTAAGTGCTTGATAGTACACAATGTGTGGATCAATATTGGATTTTGGGTCTGCCTTGTTTCTTCTCCCTAAAACTGGTTTTAGAGGTAGCTCACCACCACTGGGCATTCTTTTATTCTATAACATACAAATTATATGTGCAAATTATGTTTCCAAAGCAGTTAGATAACAACCTGAGGCCAACATGAGTTAACAACTCACATACTATCAAGAGAACCTCTGGATCTTTCCTTTAAAACAGTAATCTCACAATATCATGCAATAGATGTTACATACAGTCATAATCAAATTTCATTATTAAAAGGTGCTCATGTTGCAGATTACATTCTGTATGAGAAATATACAACAAGCTGAATAAAATACAGTATATGTGAGGATTGGGGCAAAAGTCATTGCAACAATTTTTTCTTGCAGATACCAGCCCGGTTGGAAAATATGACATATGCAGATGAAAGGACAAGGTGGAAACTACAAATGTGGACATAAAACACCAAGCAGACATTGTTCCTCACATATTTATTATGATAATGTACAGGACAATATTGGTTTCATGGTGCAAAATGATTAAAGCACAACACACATACAGTTGATATGACAAAACTGGATACAAAGGTGCTTAAAGTAGTATCCTGCAATGTTCACTACACGCTGCCAATGATGTGGGAGGCAGTGAACAGCATCTGCATCACCATTTGCCATACCATGTCTGAATAGATCATCTGTCATCACACAGTATTGGCAATGTTCTCCCATGTCACAAACCGCCACCCACAGAATGGTTCCTTTACATTTTGAGCAAATGGTCAGGAGAGCGTGGTGGGTGCTCCAATCTTCCCAGTGTCACAGTTGCTGCCATATACACTCTTCTTTATGTTGTTCTGCACTGGCTAGCAGTATGATTGCACTGTCCACAAGATCCGGACATTTGTCCCATACACGACATTGTACATGTCACACCAGGAAATTCCTATAGTGCTCTGGGACCTTTATTCTGCCATGTGGATGAAGTGGAACACAATGACACCCATATCGTCATACGTGACGATCACCATCAATTTCACAGGGTAAGAATTCAGATGGGACTACTCCTGTGTTGGTGATCCACCAACTCTTCACACCACAGACTGACATTTGAGTTCCAGTTCACATACCCTGGCCCCAAATTCATACATGGCGATTATTCATGAAAGGAGGTGGTGACCATTTTGTTGCCAGTGTACTAGGTAGACGGACACATTCTATATCGCATCCACCATTGAACTTCCCCGAGTTCAAGCGGTACGCACAACAATGATGTTTTGTGCATCTGCAGCTCTGCCCACAATATCTTGCGGATGATGCTTTTTTACATACCACTTGTCATCTCTAACTCCAGTAGCATCCATCATATGTCTTCCCTCAGGAGATGCTCGATGATGACACGTGCCACATCAGTCCACAAACTGACAGATTGCTTCAAGCATTGCTGATCACTGGTTGCCACACATCCTTGCTAAATCTTTCCTATCAACTATGCTACTGTATGGTATGGGAGGGTATTATACTCAAGGGCCTCCACCAGTTCACTGTGACATTCGCATACATTTCTCCTTCAGAGAAGAGATATTTTGATGTATGTGCTGTAATTTCCCACCTCCTTTCTTCTTCCATCTATTGTCCACATTAAACAATGCCCAGTTGAAGTAATTAATAAGCAAAGTCTTTTATGAAGATTTGAGAGGACTGAAGATTACAATAAACTTTCAGGTTTACTTTGCTTGTCATGTTGAGATGACTTCAGTTCTTCTTGTCCAGGAGTCTAATTCTTGAAGCTGAAAGCGGTTCAACGGTTGGTTCGAACTAAATAAATTGGAAGATAGTTATTGCAGAATTTTTTATATAAATATATATATTCCAATGATTTTCTCACATTTTAGTATATCATACAGTATTTTGATTTTCACATTACAAAGTTGAAATTACATTGTTTGCACCTATTATACAAAAATATGTCAAATCACATCAGAGGCAAGCTTACGACTCACACACTCTGCGAAAATAACAATATTCAAAAGCATTTACAATTTTTCTTAACAAATGAATTGCTACTAGTTATCATTTCCTTATTAATTTCGATTATTATTCCATAAATGAATCCAGAAATAAACATAGTAAACAGTACAGTATTGCCTAATTAATAATAGAAATTTTAAGTGCACAAATAATTCATAATTTCAAACGCCCTAAAAAAAAATTTCATTCAGGAGAGTACTTATCGATTATAACATAAAAACTAAAATATTTTATAAAGTAATTCCTATTCATAAATTTTAGTTTGAAATGTAACATACTGTGTATAAAATTATATGAAAGTTTTCAGAAAAGCAACTGAAGTAATACTGATCTGTCCGGAATTTGAAACATAATTCTAGTATCAACAATTACTGTTGAGGAAAAGTAAAGCTAGAGGAGGATGTCCCATTACAACTTCCTCCTCACATAGTATGGAAACAATGTGTTTACAATATTTTGTGACCTACTATAAGGTTTATCAGAGATGTACAAAATGATGCCAAAAGATAGAATACAAATTGTCAAAATTAAATTCCAAAATTACAAAAAACTACAGTCCAAATAAGTGTGAAACCTGAGTAGTGAAATGGCAAAACCAACATGCACATCTTGTTATACAGTCTATTTATGATCACAAATGTAAATGTCTTCCACACTATTTGCTAATTGATAATGCATACTAACCTATGTACATAGAAACCTAGAAGATTCATTTACAATTGATAAAAAAATAGGTACTGAGTGTTAAGATAAGAAAATTCATTGAAATGTATGACTACTAACCTAACAGTGCCCAATTTTGTCAGATTCTGACAATTATTTACAGCATGGTTCATAGAACATACTCCTGAAACTTTTAAGTTTTCACATTTCTGTGTTGAACATAACAAATCATCAGTCATAGAACATCAACCTAACACAACATTATATCCAAGACTAACAAGATTAAAGTTACACAATGTATTGGGAAGTTAATCCCCCTACTTGAAAAAAACACACATTTATCTGGAATGACACTGTCCATAGCAGTGACTTCTTTTATAAACAAAAAGTTCCTTGAAATTTATATAAATACAAAAATTGTGCATATAGGATAATTTATTGGCTGACAATTTACAAATTTCAGTCACAAGACTGATGTAGTTGACAGATGCTTGAGTGCATTATCCAGCACCTATGATCTCTTGAAAGTTGACTGGACCAACAAGGGTGCAGCCAAACAGGAGCATGGGAGTGGATCCACCTACATCTTTAAGTTTCCTCCCTAGATTTCACATCACACACTGCAATGGATAGGTAACTTCCTGTCTAGCTTTCACGTCGTATGCTGTAGCTCCTCTTATCTTTACACCTACAATGGGTATTTGCACAAAATTCTTTCTATACTTGATCTTGTCACTAAATTGTTCAGATACACCACAAATTGGGCTACCTGTGTGAATCAAACAGTTGTCTTTTCACTGATCAGTCTTAATTTTAATGTAAGGACACCTAAAATCTGAATCATCCTCTCTGTTGTCAGACACTTCATGCAAAATATTACTTTCAGTTTCATCAAATGCTCCATCTACACTGTCTTTGCAAGATTTTATCAACTTTACAGGTATCATAACATAACTTTCATTACTCATGTTGTCAGTTAAAGATTGAACACTATGAATAGATTCCATAGCACAACTAACATAATTTGTTACAGAAAAAACATAAAAGACATTACTGTCAAAATTACATTTCCTGCTTAGATCCTCTTTCACTTCATTCCACTAACTGGGAAACAAATTCCGATAATCACAGCTAGCTTATTCCAGAATGCACCTTTATCTAAGTTATCATCAATCTGGTCCCAAACACACTTCAAAAAGCTTCCACTTTTATTCTCCAGGCTTAAAGATACCTCCCCTTCACTGTTTGGATCAATACTCTGCATGACATTAATGAAAAACTGTTTTGAATGGACTGGTATTCCATACATCACTCACCTTACCTGTGTTGTCAACTTCATTTACAAATAACTCTGAAACTTCATTACTCTTAAACTCCACAAATACCTGATACTCATCATCATCCTATTCCTCCAAAATTACTTCGTCAACATCACTGACAACACAAGTGTCATCTCCGTCGAAGTTAATTACCTCACCTACATTCATTTGCAATAAGCCACCAGTCTTGGACTTACTAATCTCTGTTACTTCACAGCTCTCATTCACATCTTCATCAAAAATACCACCTAGTTCAGTTCAAATACAGTCATCACCTGATTTGCGTACATCAACAACACTGTTTCCATTCAAGAGAAAAAATCGTTAGTACAGACTACAACAAAATTCTCACTACTGTCACATTCTGGTTTGTGATTAGCACTTACATTGTCTTAATTAAACATAGTATCCCAAAACTTTTGATCAAAACATAAATGAGAAATCTGATATTCCTTCTGTTCAATTTCTGATACATATACATGTGCCAAATCATTGACACTGTTATTACTGCCTAATTGAAAGTGTAACTTAGGGGGTCCTGTATTTGTTATATTTCCTCACCCCAAACACTGTGGACTTCCATTGAGGCCAACTGTCATTTCCTGCGTAGTTACTTCTGAGATTGTTTCTTCTATTAAAATGCCTATCGTTATTCCCAATATTCCTATCCTGCTGCTGTTCAGAATTTCTGTCTCTATTGTCACTTTGATCCTGATGGAAGTTACCATTATCTTTGTTTCTGTGGTTACTCCCATTGTGGTTTCTATCATTCCTATTATTATGGTACATACTTCTTTCTACTGCCCTATCCAGCCTGTCAACAAATTGTAAAAACTGTTCAAGACAATCGTCAGGCCCACGCACCAAATCCCACTGCAATCTTTCTGGTAATCTCCTTTTAAGTGTATCAATCAAGGTCATTTCGTCCAGAGGTTTGTCAAGATGTGCTAATTTTTTAAGTTGGTTCTTACAAAATTCTTTCAAAGTACTGCCCCTATTCCTATAATTAGGACCATTAAAATATTCAGTTTAGATTCTCCCCTGTTCTGCTTCCGACCAAAATTTATTTAAAAAAACATTTCTCGGAACTCTGATATGTTCTACTGACTTAAATTTAAATTTATCCATGACAGAGATTCACCTTCAAGAAATCTTTTAACAAATTTAATTTTTTGACTGTCATTCATGCCTAACACAAAACTCTCTCTGCAGTGGTGGGGAAAATCCACTGGATGTAAATTATCTGATGGAAAACTTTTGATAGGAATGGTGGACCATGCAATACCATTGTTTGTGGACAGATTTTTGCCAGTAAAACTTTCCTGAACTGATGAAATTTTTTGATCTAAGACCATTACATTAGTTTCCATATTTTTTCCACATTTAAATTTTTTTGTGTAATTGGCAACATTTTGTTGGGTGGTAACTACCAACTCTCACAGTTTTTCCACTATGGTCTTCTGTTCAACTCTGATGCAATCAACATTCTTTAATTGTTTCGATGACTCAGCTACAAACTCATTTTCTAGAAGAATAAATTTATTTTCTAAAACATCAAGTTTTTCATTCACACGTTTTAACCCCTCTGACAACCCATTTTTAACTCTGAAACTTGATTACTAAGTTGACCTATCCGATTTTGAACCCTGCCCATTGTACTATTGTATTGTCATTTAATTGGCTTTGTGGCAAAGTAAATTTGCTATAGTCATCTGTTCTTATTTCAGTTAACTGGTCATTAACTGCACTACATTTGCTATCGTTATGTATCTTCATTTCCTCTAGATTTGCCAAAATTAACTGCAAAACATGTCTTTACTGTTTCTTTACTGTCTATGATTTCACTTGGCTCAAACATGTCCTGACTGGAGTCTGCAGCTTCCATTTCTATCTCACTTTTGCTTTCATCCCTGTTCACTTTGTTAACAAGCACAGAAGTCCATAAACAAAGTAACTTCATGAAGAGTTTTACTTATCTTTTCTTTTTTATATCGCTGGTTGTAGCTGTAAAGTCCTCCTGACTTCCATTAGATCTGGTCCATCATTATTGGTTGTGCATCATCACTGTTGGTATAAAAATCCTTTGTTTGGCAGCCTTCAGTTTCGCTCCATGTGATCAAAAATTTATTCATACATAAGTTTCAAAAATTGACGAGATAAAACAATTTCTGCAAAAGACAAAACATTATTAATCAACTAATCATGGATGATGCCCCCACTTGTAATCCTCCCCCTGCTTCCTTTTTCCATCTACTGTCCACATTAAACAATGCCCAGTCCAGGTCATTAATAAGCAAAGTCTTTTATGAAGATTTGAGAGGAGCGAAGATTACAATAAACTTTCAAGTTTACTTAGCTTGTCATATTGAGATGACTCCAGTTCTTCTTGTCCAGGAGTCTGTTCTTGAAGCTGCAAATCTAACATCAGGTTCTCAAGTTTGATTTGAATTAAATAAACTGGAAGATTGTTGTCATGTGGATTAATTGGATTTTGCATCTTTCCTGCACAATATTTCAACTGCGTGACTCGCATTCTTCTTCAGCTGCTGCTTGATACTGATTTCAGCATGGAATGAGACCAATATTTATGCCTACGTTGCGCAAGGCATTCCCTCTGCCATCTGCGCTGCCTGCGCTGCGTCTGGCACTCTGTCCATGGTGTGCACCGGCCAACAGCAAAGGCTGTAGAATTTTCTTCTAGCCGCAGCTGTTCCGAACGCTGTTTGCTTAGTTTGTGGTTATTATCCATTGTAAACATAGCTGAATTGAGTTCTGAATGGTGTTCAAGCTGTACTAGACATTCTATCTTCCAATTGTCATCATTTGAGTCCTGTGAATTACAACACTCTGTTACCATGCTGTGTTGTGTTAGGAGGTCCATCTGAAGATTTTACCACAGCCCCCCCCCCCCCCCCCCCCCAAAGAGAGGCTGCAGTGTCATTTTCAGGCCAACTGTGTTCAAATTGTTGCTCAAGACTTGGAAGAATGTCCTCAGATACTGTGTCTGTGATCTGAGGTACCATTTTACGTATGTCCTTGGTTACATGTATTGGGCTGTTATCTCTACTTCCATCTTTATACTTGTGTCCCTTGGGGCTGGATGTTGTGTCTTCAGAAGATCAAGTGCTGAGTTCCAAGCCAAACTCAGCTGGAAACCGGTGTCCTGGTTAATAAGATTCTCCACAACCTTAATCTCAATAGATTCACTTAATCTCAATAGATTCTTTGATGATGCTGTCCAACTATCTCAATGTTTGTGTTAAAATCTTGGCATCATTATACTTCATAGAATGATTGAGTTCTAAACAATACTCAGCAATCACTGACTTGGTTGCCTGTCTCAGTCTGGTGTGCCTTTGGTGCTCTTTGCACCTGATGCCAATGGTCCTGGTCGTCTGGCCGATGTAGGCCATACCACATTCACAAGGTACGTAGTAAACGCACAGTTTCTGTAGATGCAGGTCATCCTTCACACTCCCTAGGAGAGCCTTAATCTTGGTGGGTTGATGGAACACACTTTTAATGTTATGTTTGCGGAAAATTCTACTGATTTTGGCAGATATCAGCCCAACATATGGCAAATGTGCAACCATTTGTGTTTCTTCTTGTATCTCTTCAGGAACCTCTCGTGGGGAAACAGAGTGCAGTGTCAGACAGCACCTAAAGAAGACTGCGAGTCATGCAGTTGAAATATCATGTAGGAAAGCCGTGAATAACAGCCAGAAACCCAATTAATCCATATGCCAATGGCTGGTTGGGAAAGCTTGAAGAATTACATTAGAAGGCTCTATGGGGAGCAAATATGATTTTAGAGAGAGAGTCTTAATTCGTTCTCAGGATGACTGGCTCGCCCATATTTTATGTAAGTGGCCAACCAGTGAAAATTTCCTGTGGAATCCTTGATGCTCCTTTCTCGCTTTCCTTAAGTTTTATTTTCTTATACAGCATTTTGCATCTTTTCCCACTGTCTTTGTGTGTATGCTTCCATTTTACTAAATTTGTCCACATTTGTTTTCTTTAATGTGTCAGGGCACTGATGACCTCGATGTTGAGCACCCGTAAGCCATGACACACACACACATACACACACACACACACACATGCTGGAATTAAGCATCACATCAATTTGAGAGTGGCCAACAGAATTAAACATCGAGTGAGTTTAGCATTGGTCAGGGAAAGAGTACGTGACATGCGCGACCGACTTCTTGTGACATCCAGAGAGTTGCTGGCTCTACATGTTATTATAGCAAATTTTCTAACCAGACAAGACTGGGACTGAGTTGATGGGACCTCCTGGTCCCTAGAAGAGTGAACGAGGAAGAAATCGGCGTCCTGTCAACTAGCCAAGTTTAAACAGCTTAACAACAAGGCACAGCAGAACGAGGACGCTCACACTGTTGTCAACCTGAGCGAGAAGGAATTGGACATGACCACCTTGAAAGTATTGAGCAAGGATTTCAATTTTGCAGTTACACCCAGAAATATTCCTGTTGCAGCCTTTGTCAGTGCAGTGGAGCAGGTGGCCCTGAAACTTTCTGCCAGTGAGGCTGAAGAAGTCTGATGAGAGACGTGTAGGGCACTCACTAAAACCAAGCTGCCCAAATCCAACACCTTCAATGACGAGAGGTTGGCCCTCAAATAACTCCGAGAACATGACAACATTGCGGTGTTGGCAGCAGATAAGGGGAATGCAACAGTTGTCCTACAGAAGGCAGATTATGACGGTAATGTGTGACAACTTCTAGATGCCCCAGCACACAGACCAATAGAAAGGGACCACACATAAAAGGTGAATAAGAAGACCAGGGCTCTTCTAAAGTAAACCGGCCTTCCAGAAAAGACCATTAAGCAGCTAAGGGCTAGAGCACCAGTACCACCAGATTTTATGGCCTGCCTAAGGTGCACAAGGAAGGGGTTCCTCTACGTCCAATAGTCAGCAATACTGGTGCAGCCACCTACCTCACTGCTCAACACCTTAAGAAGATACTCTCACCATATGTGGGGAAGTGTGCCCATCACATTCGCAACTCAGAGGATTTCCTACAGCGCCTCAGGCAGCTACAGATCTTGGACTCTGACATTATGGTCAGTTTCGATGTGGTCTCCCTGTTCATCTCCATACCACTGAATGATTCACTTGAGCTCATTGTTCGACAGTGCACTCCTGGACTTCTTCAGACACATACTGACTTCAATGTACTTCCTGTATGTGGGTCAAATCTATGAGCAAATGGAACGTGTGGCAATGGGCAGCCCACTCTCACTGGTGGCGGCCACTCTCTTTATGGAAAGATTTGAAGAAGACGCACTTACATCGGCCCCAGATCAGCCGAAATGTGTTTTTAGATACGTGGATGACACCTTTGTCATATGACCCCACAGGAGGGAAAGGCTCGATGTTTTCTTGGACCACCTAAACTCACGCCACCCTAACATTAAATTCACCACATAACTGGAGAAGGGTGGACTACTCCCTTTCCTAGATGTATTAGTTAGGAGGAAGGAAGATGGTACCTTCAGTCACGGTGTGTACTGAAAACCCACTCACACCAACTTGTACCTGCAAGCCAGAAGTTGCCACTACCTTGCACAGAAAAATGGTGTACTCAGAACACTGGTTCCCCAGGCATGAATTCTGTCAGGTCTGGATAATTTGACAATGGAGATAGAACATCTACAATCCATGTTCTACAAAAATGGGTACTCTTCTCGAGATGTTCAAAAGGCACTGTGCCCTGTTTCCCCATGAGAGATTTCTGAAGAGATAGGTGAAGATACACAAAAGGTAGCACATTTGTCATATGATGGGCTGATATCTGCCAAAATCAGCAGAATTCTCTGCAAACATAACATTAAAAGCGTGTCCCATCAACCCACCAAGATTAAGGCTCTCCTTGGGAGTGTGAAGGATGACCTGTAACTACAGAAACTGCGCATTTACTACGTACCATGTGAATGTGGTATGGCATACATCGGTCAGATGACCAGGATCATTGACATCAGGTACAAAGCGCACCGAAGACATGCCAGACTGAGACAGGCAACCAAGTCAGTGATTGCTGAGCACTGTTTAGAACTCAATCATTCTATGAAGTATAATGATGCCAAGATTTTAACACAAACATCGAGACACTGGAACAGCATCATCAAAGAATCTGTTGAGATTAAGGTTGCGGAGATCCTCATTAAGTGGGACACCAGTTTCCAGCTGAGCTCAGCTTGGAGCACTCGATCTTCTGAAGATGCAACATAGGCAACACCCAGACCCCAAGGGACACAAGTATAAAGATGGAATTAGATATAACAGCCAAGTATATGTAACAAAGGATGTATGTGAAATGGCACCTCAGACCACAGACACAGTATCTGAGGACATTCTTCTGAGTCTTCAGCGACAATTTGAACACCATCGACCTGAATATAACACTGCAGCTGGTCCTTGGGGGAAGGGGGGGGGGGGGGGACTCAAATGACGACTATCTGTAGATAAAATGTCTAGCACAGCTTGGACCCCATCCAGCACTTAATTCAGCTATATTGACAATGGATAATAACCAAAAAGTACACTCGCAGCATTTAGAACAGCTGTGGCTAGAAGAAAATGCTACAGCTGTTGCTATTGGTCAGCGCACACCATGGACAGAGTGCCAGACACAGCGCACACCACAGAGAGAACACCTAGCACAACTTAGTCATAAATACTGGACTCGTTCCACACTAGAATCAGTGTCAGACAGCACCTGAAGAAGACTGCGAGTCACGCACTTGAAATATTGTGCAGGAAAGACATGAATAACTGGCAGAAACCTGATTAATCCATATGACAATGCCTCACAGGGAAAACTTGAAGAATTACATTGGAAGATTGTTCTTGCAGAATTTTTTATGTAAATATATTTTCCTCTGACTTTCTCACATTTTAGTATATCATACAGTATTTTGATGTTTCACATTAACAAAGCCAAAATTACATTGTTCACACCTATAACACAAAAATATGCCCAATCACATCAGAGGCAAGCTTACAACTCCTACACTCTGCAGAAATAACAATATTCCAAAGGGTTTACAATTTTTCTTAACAAATGCATTCCTACTAATTTTCATTACATTATTAATTTTTATTATTATTTCATAAATGAATCCACAAACAAACATAGAAAACAGTATACGATTTAATTAATAATATAAATGTTAAGTGCGCAAATAATTCATAATTTCAAATGTTTCAAAAAACTCTTTTAAATCTACATTCAGTACTAGTACTTATCGATTACAACATCAAAAATAAAATATTTTATAAAGTAATTCTTTTTCATTAATTTTAGCTTGAAAAATAACATACTGTATACAAAATTATATGAAAGATTTCAAAAATGCGACTATGATAATACTGACTTGTCTAAAATATGAAAGATAATACCACAATCGACAACTACTGTTGAGCAAAAGTAACGCTAGAGGAGGATGTCCTGTTACAGTGTGCTGCTCCACATGGATTACTACCATCTTGCTTGATGCTCACCACAACTGTTTTCACAGCACATTCTGTGCTACTACCAGCAATCAGTGTGTCAGCTGTTGTTGTCAACACACATTATGGTTGCATATGTTCCACATGAGAAATGGAACAAAAAAGTAAAATATACTATACTGAACATCAGATAAAACTAATTCAAAACCACATTTAAAAATTAACATATTATATTATGTAACAATCCTATATTTTGTTGGTTGTAGAATGAAATCAAATCCACTGATGATGACAAGTATTGCAAAATCTGTTTGAGGAAAATAAACAGAAATGCCTATATCACGGGAAATCCACAAGGTATTGTCTCTGCAGATACAGTACAGAAGTAGGACCGCATGCTTAGTAGCATATGGTCTGTCTGCCTTTTTAATGCAATACAGCAATGATTCTGTGTGACAGGGATTTGGCAAGTCCATGGTAGGTCTCACGAGGTATGTAGCACAAGATGTCAATGCACAGGTCACAAGTTTTTCATAAATTATAGATCAGTGGTTTGCAGGCATGGAGCTGGTGTCGAATAGCATCACAGATGTGTTCCATAAGGTTCAGATCAGACAAATTTGGTGGCCAAATGTGAGTTCATTATCATATTCCTCAACCCAGTCTTGCACAATTCTGGCCTTGTGACTTATCTTGCTGGAAGATCCTTTCACCAATACAGGAGAAATTCATAGTGAAGAAATGCAGTTGGTCTACAATATTATTCACATAGCCCACAGTAGCAATTGTGCATCTGATTATGATTCACACTGTTGTTGGATCAATGTAGGAACATGTAGTGGTATTCTGCAATGGAACTCCAGGTTGAGGAATGTGTGCTGTACAGTATGCTCTGAAACACTTCATCTTTCACCAGATTTTTACTTGTCGTCAGTTCCACCACATATCACATCCTGCTTTAGACACCAAGCAAACAAGCCTCCAACCTCAACAAGTTTGATGAAGTGTGGATGTCCAACATGTTATCACCTATTTGCACTTTCATCATCTTTCAACCACTTTCAATAGATACTCACTATAGCAGCATGCAAACAGTTGATCAGTTTCACTGTTTCCAAGGTATTCCTTCCCAGGCACCAGGCCACAAAAATCTGCCCTTTGTAAAAGTTATTTGTGTCAGTGCATTTCCCCCATTTGTGGCCTATATAATCACTAGGATGATTCCCCATTTGTATATGCTTCACTTACATGCTTTCCTTATTGCATTATATGCACAGAGTGCCACTATGTGGAACTCAATCTTGTGGTGAATAGCGATCAAATGTTTTGGCCTATATACAGACGAAGTAATCATATCTGTCTCTGAAGAAAAAAAATTATTTCTGTGGAGCTATGATATATACAGACATGCAGTTTGTTACAAACAGTAGTGTATCTGATTTATTTTCTCTCTCATTTTTTGTTGCATATCATGTAATTTAGGACTGCTACTGTCACAACTGTGCCTATCCAGCAGAAAGTACAATGGGTCTTGCAGTTTCATGAAACATTGTCACCTATTGGAGTTCAGCAACAGCTCTGATATCATCATGCTTGGAATACACCAGACGTGAAGAGAGACATAAAGTTGTATGAAAAATTTAAAGAGATTGGCAGTGTTAGTGGCAAGGCAAGAAGCAGCAGACCTGAAATGAGTAATCACACTGTTGATATTGTGCATACAGCTTTTCCACAGTGTCTGCAGAAATCGATGTGCTGTGTTTCCAGAGAATCAGGCATACCTCAGAGCACAGCTACATTTCCACGCACATTAAGTGCAACTGCTGCAAGCTTTGTAGCCAGATAATAGCAGTAAATATAATGAGTTCGCTAGGAACATGTTGGAACAAATCTATGCAGACAACTACCTTAATAAAGTAAACAGACATAATTTATGGATCTGTGGGTCATAGAACTTGTGGCACAACAGATGACAGATAGTCCAAAAGTGACTGTGTGGTGTGGTTTCATGCATAACACAGTTACTGGACCCTTTGTTTTTTCTCTGAACTTACCAGGTTGGCAATAGTTTATGCAGACATTCTGAACTTTTTGTTGCACCTCAGTTACCTCATCACCAGAGACAGTCCAGTGTCATGGCTATCATGTTCAACAGACATAAGCTCTCCTGGCAATTTTTTGTTTGGTTACATCAAGCATAACGTGTTCACTTCACCAATACATGCAGTTCAAACTCTTATGGCAAGGGCGCTGATGACCTCGATGTTGAGCGCCCATAAACCCCAACACACACACTCTTATGGCATGAATACAAGATCCTGTAGAAGTGGTGACAGGAGAGAGGTTGGCAAAAATGTGGAGAGAAATTGATTATCACCTAAATATTCTATGGGCAATGACTGGAAAATATGTGGAAGTATGAGGGGCATTCAATAAATAATGCAACAACTTTTTTTCTCAACCAATTTCAGTTTAAAAAATGCAGAATTTCTTGTGAAATGATATGGAAAGGTCCTGCATCAGCCCCCATATTTTCATGAAGTACTGATAGGTGGCAGTGCTAATGTAGCCTCCAAAATGACATCTGTAATGGATGTGTGTTTCAAGTAGAGAGCTGTAATCGAGTTTCTAGTTTCTTTTGGAAGAAAACTGGAGCACTGTAGAAATTCATGGGCTCTTCCAAAACGTCTACGAAGACCTAACAGTGAATAAAAGCATGGTGTGGCCCTGAATGAGATGTCTGTCAGTGCAACAAGATCACACAAACCTGTCTTATCTCCCACATCCCAGCCTGTCACACACAACTGTGACTCCTGCAATGTTCTCATTTGGAAATTAAACTTAGCAGTGTTTATCCAAGGGAGTTATGAAAACTGGATAAAGACAATAGTGCATGTGTGAGGAGAGCTTCTAACGTTAAAAGAGGTTATGGAGACAGCTTTGACAGAGATCACCCAAGGTGGTGGTGTAATGCCACAGACTGAGAATAAAGCCGCAAAGTGTTTCACTTGTGGAAACATGGGCATATGGTGTGAGAGTGTCATGCAGATAAAAGATTATGAAAGGTAGTGAAATGGACCAAAAATGGATAATGAGGTGCACATAATGTAATTTGCTGAGTCACAGAAGCCGATGTGTGCATCTGCAGTCCATAACATATTTAAAATGCAAATGAAATAGTCATTAAGTAAGAGACTGCCCAGAAAATGTTTGCCATGCCCAGAATGCACATAGGAGAAGTAAAAGCCAGGAAAACTAAGTAATGGCATAATAAGGCAGTCATATCACACCTTACCTGGAAAGATATTAACAATCAACTGTGAAAGTGAAAATGAGTTTATACAATTGGAGTGTCAGGATGGCATGACTAATTGCCTGAGGTTTCTCATGGAGAGTGGTGTGCAGATTAGCCTCTTTAGGAGTAGTAGTTTGAGAAATGGTGGAAACTATAATCCATCAAAATGTATTAGGATTCAGGGAACTGCTAATACGATTGCTAGGGCAAACGGAACTGTAACTCTTGAATTACTAATGAGAAATAATTGTGGAAGGTGTGAATCTTCCATTTGATGGACTGGTGGGCTGAGAGCTTCTCAAAAAACATGGAGTCATAATCAATCATGCCACTGGAACCCTGTGGATCCGAGGGGAACAGATCAGAATGAAGATGGAGCAAGAGTGTGAGCTCCACCCAGTTCAGAGTGGTATTACAAATTGGAAACTTGCTAATACGGTTGCGCTGGTACAAGAAAGAGAAGGCTCTTTCAGGAAAACCTCAGACGTGGAGCAAAAGGTGTGTAAGGAGGTGAAGACAGAGCAAGGGTGAGCTCTGCACAAAGCGAGAAACGTGTGGAAAGGCGAGAGTGAATAGTGACAAAAACTCATTAACAGTCAGAACGCAACAGAGGCAGGCAACAGGTAATGCAAGACAAAAAGAAAGAGACCACAAATATATTGTTTCAGCACTAACAATAGGACCCTAGGAGGAACAGGTGTGCTAAATAAAAAGATAGACTGGAATGAGAGAGGCTATCATTCTGAAACAGGAAAGCACAAAGGATGTGTGTTTACCTGAGGCATTAGTAAAAGTGGAATAAGGAAAATGCCTAACGAGTGTGTTGAACACTGCAGATGAGACTGTGCCAGTAAACTGCCCACAGGTGGTAGCAAAAGCAGCTCCAGAGCAGACATTGTTGTGGCTATTGTTCAGTGTGAACCACGTCAGTAAACACAAGCCACAACTGAAATCAAGAATTAGTGTACTAAAGGAGAACATCCAGAGAACCATTTAAATGTGGAAGAAAGTCAGCAATCAGAGTTATGCACCATGTACAGCGACATTTTCCTCCTGTCTGGAGATGTGTTATCTTATAGTTTCAGACACGAAATTAAGCTGCTACTAGAATCAAAAGGTAGGATGATATGTTTGTGACCCTACAGAATACTGCATGCACAAAAGGATGAGCTCCAGCAGGAAACTGAAACATGTTAGAGGATGACATTATAGGACCAAGTGAAAGTGGTTCAAATTTTCGCTTGATTTTAATTCTGAAAAAGATGGATGACAATGGATAGCAAAAGTGGCGAACAGTCATGAACTAGAGGTGACTTGATGAGATCTCCCTAAATTCAGTGTACCCATTGCTGAGAACAGATGAAATTCTTGATGGTCTAGTAAAGGCAAAGTATGAACGGGATTGAGAAAAGACAGTTTTCAGTATGCCGCACAGACATTACAAGTACAAACGAATGCCCATTGGTCTTAAAACAGCTCTTAATATATTTCAGAAGTTAATGAACTTCATTTTGAGATGGCTACAAGGTGACTATTGTTCATCAATTTAGATGACGGCGTAATATTTGGCTCCTCCTCAGAGGAACATAATATATGACTGACAGAGGTATTCAAAAGGCTTAGACTCCACAATTTAAAGCTACAAGTGGACAAGTGTGAGTTTCTGTGGAAGGAATTGTACTATTTGGGTCATATTTTATCGGCCCAGGTCTTGAGGCCAGATCCCCAGATGGTCAAGGTGATAAAGGAGTATCCATAGTCCACAAAAATGAAGCAATTAATGGTGTATTTAGCCCTTGTGGGGACCCCCTCCCCATGAACCATGAACCTTGCCATTGGTGGGGAGGCTTATGTGCCTCAGTGATACAGACAGCCATACTATAGGTACAACCACAACTGAAGTGTACCTGTTGAGAAGCCAGACAAACATGTCGTTACTGAAGAGGGACAGCAGCCTTTTCAGGAGTTGCAGGGGCAATAGTGTGGGTGATCAATTGTACTAGTTTTGTAACATCAACCAAAACAGCATTGCTGTGCTTTTTTTTTTTTTTTTTTTGCCCCCCTGAGGATGTGCAGCTTTACTGTATGGTTAAATGATGATCGCATCCTCTTGGGTAAAATATTCCAAAGGTAAAATAATACACCATTCAGATCTCCAGTGGGGACTACTCAGGAGGACATCATTATCAGGAGAAACAAAACTGGCATTCTATGGATCGGAGTGTGGGATGTCAGATCCATTAATTGGGCACTCAGGTTAGGAAATTTAAAAATGAAAATAGGTAAGTTAAAGTTAGATACAGTGAGAATTATTGAATTTTGGTGGCAGGAGGAAGAGGACTTCTGATCAGGTGAATACAGGGTTATAAATATAAAATCAAATAGGGATAATGCTGGAGTAGGCTTAACAATGAATAACAAACATAGGAACACGAATAAGCTATTATGCACAGCATGGTGAACGTATTATTGTAGACAAGATAGACACAAAGTCCACATCGAACTCAGCAGCACAAGTTTATATGCCAACTAGCTCTGCAGATGAGGAGGAGATTGTGAAAATGTATGATGAGATAAAAGAAAGTACTCAGGTAGTTAAGGGAGACGAAAATTTAATAGTCATGGGGGACTGAAATTCGACAGTAGGAAAAGGAAGAGAAGGAAAAGTAATAGATGAATATGGACTGGGGGAAAGAAATGAAAGAGGAAGCCACCTGGTAGAATTTTGCACAGATCATAACTTAATCATCGCTAACACTTGGTTTAAGAATCATGAAAGAAGGTTGTAAGTGTGAGAGAGACCTGGAGATAACGGAAGGTGTCAGATTGATTATAAATGGTAAGACAGAGATTTAGGAACCAGGCTTTAAATTGTAAGACATTTCCAGGGGCAGATGTGGACTCTGACCACAATTTATTGGTTATGAACTGTAGATTAAAACTGAAGAAATTCCAAAAAAGGGAGGGATTTAAGGAGTGGGCCCTGGATAAGGTGAAAGAACCAAAGGTTCTAGAGAGTTTCAGAGTGAGCATTAGGGAACAATTGACAAGAACAGGTGAAAGGAACACAGTAGAAGAAGAATGTGTAGCTCTGAGAGATGAAATAGTGAAGGCGGCAGACGATTAAGTAGGTAAAAAGATGAGGTCAAGTAGAAATCCTTGGGTAACACAAGTGATATTGAGTTTAACTGATAAAAGGAGTAAATACGGTATAAAAATGCAGTTAATGAAGCAGGTGAAAAGGAATACAAATGTCTCAAAAATGAGATCAACAAGAAGTGCGAAATGGCTAAGTGGAAATAACTAGAGGACAAATGTAAGGAAGTAGAAGCATATGTCACTAGGGCGTAAGATAGATAACTGTCTACAGGAAAATTAAAGACCTTTGGAGAAAAGAGAAGCACCTGAATGAATATCAAGAGTTCAGATGGAAAACCAGTCCTAAGCAGAAAAGGGATAGCAGGAAGATGGAAGGAATATATAGAGGGTCTATACAAGGGTGATGTACGAGGGTATTTCGGAAAGTAAAGATACACAGTACACCAGAGGAACAGAAGAGTTTTGGCGAGCAAGTTGGCAACACTGGAGTTAACCTTGAACCGTTAGCTTTCTCCTCGCAGTCATTCGGCAGTTGAACGTTGCTTCTGGTTGTAGTAGGTTGTGTTTAAAATGGCTGCGCCGATTCAGAATCCCGCCAAATGCGAAGTGCGCTCCGTCATACGTTTTCTTCATGCAAAAGGTCAGCGACCAGCAGATATTCACAAAGAAATTGTTTCTGTTTATGGGAACATTATGAATCGACAGAATGCTATGAAATGGTGTCGTCATTCCTCTGAAGGTAGGACCGATGTTCATGAGGAACAAAGAACAGGTCGCCCATCTGTGATCTATGATACCCTTCTTCGGAGAATGAAGGAAGCAATTCATGCGAATAGATGTATCACATTGAAAGAATTGCATCAGATGATACCGGACATGACAACTCTTTATGACGTTAGGGTACAGGAAATTGTGTGTGCATTGGGTTCCAAATACTCTTAACGGAAGAACACAAAAAGAAAAGGATGGGCTTTGCACTCGACTTCCTCACACGCTATGCTGAAGCAGGTGATGAGTTCCTTGATCACATTGTGGCAGGTGACGAGACGTGGGTTTATCACCATACACCTGAATCCAAGCAACAATCAATGCAATGGCGCCATTCGAATTCACCAAAAGCCAAGAAATGCAAAATGTTGATTTCAGCAAAAAAAAATCGTGGCTTTTGGTTTTTGGAACAGACAAGGCATTCTTCTGTTGGAATTTATGCCGCCTGGAACAACAATTAATGCTTTTCCATATTTCCATACTTTAAAACGTCTTCGAAGGGCAATTCATAACAATCACAAGGGAATGCTGACAAGTGGAGTCCGCTTGCTTCATGACAATGCTCGGCCTCACACAGCACTCGTAACCAAAGCACTACTCAAACAACTGAAATGGGACGTATTGGACCATCCGCCATACAGCCCGGACCTTGCGCCCACCGACTTCCATGTCTTCTGTTACCTGAAGTCACATCTTGGTGGAAAATAATTCCACAACGATGAAGAGATCAAAGATGAAGTTGGAATGTGGTTCCAACAACAGGCGGCTACTTCTATGACTGTGGGATACAAAAGCTTGTGCACCGGCTTAACAAATGTTTGGATAACGGGGGTGATTATGTCGAAAAATAACAAGTAATCCAGTTAATAAGATGTAACTGATGTTTTCTAAATAAATGTTCTATTTAAGGATGCAAGCCATTGTATCTTTACTTTTCGAAATGCCCTTGTACTTCAGGGCAATATTATGGAAATGGAAAAGGATGTAGATGGAGATGAGATGGGAGATATAATACTGTATGAAGAATTTGATAGAATACTGAAATATCTAAGTCAAAACAAGGCCCCGGGAGTAGACAACATTCCGTTAGAACTACTGATAGCCTTGGGAGAGCCAGCCATGACAAAACTCTTCCACCTGGTGAGCAAGAGAGCAAGATGTATGAGAGAGGAAAAATACCCCCGAACTTCGAGAAGAATATAATATTTCCAAATTCCGAAAAAAGCAGGTGCTGATAGGTGTGAAAATTACTGAACTATCAGCTTAAGAAGTCACTGTTACAAAATACTAACACACATCCTTTACAGAGGAATGGAAAAACTGGTTGAAGCTGACCTTGGGGAAGATCAATTTGGATTCCACAGAAATGTAGTAACATGCAAGGCAATACTGACCTTACGACTTATCTTAGAGGTTAGGTTAGGGAAAGGCAAATGTACATTTCTAGCATTTGTAGACTAAGAGAAAGCTTTTGACAATGTTGACTGCAATACTCTCTTTCAAATTATGAAGGTGGCAGGTGTAAAATACAGGGAACGAAAGGCTACTTACAGTTTGTACAGAAACCAGAAGGCAGTTAGGCACAAAAGGTAAATAGTAGTTGAGAAGAGAGTGAGACAGGGTTGTAGTCTATTCCTGATGTTAGTCAATCTGTATATTGCGCAAGCAGTAAAAGAAACAAAAGAAAAATTTGGTGCAGGAATTACAATCCAGGGAAAAGAAATAAAAACCTTGCAGTTTGCCGATGACATTGTAATTCTGTCAGAGACAGCAAAGGACTTGGAAGAACAGTTGAACAATATGGCCAGTGTCTTGAAAGGAGGATACAAGATGAACATCAACAAAAGCAAAATGAGGATAATGGAATGTAGTAGAATTAAATCAGGTGATGCTGAAGAAATTAGATTAGGAAATGAGACACTTTAAGTAGTGGATAAGTTTTGCTATTTCAGCAGCAAAATAACTGATGATAGTAGAAGTAGGAGGATATAAAATTTAGCCTGGTGATGGCAGGGAAAGTGTTTCTGAAGAGAAATTTGTTAACATCGAGTATAGATTTAAAGGTCAGGAAGTCTTTTCTGAAAGTATTTGTATGGAGTGTAGTATGGAAATGAAACATAGACAATAAACAGTTTAAACAAGAAGAGAAAAGAAGCCTTCAAAATGTAGTGCTACAGAAGAATGCTGAAGATTAGATGGGTAGATCACGTAATTAATGAGGAGGTACTGAATATAACTGGGAGAACAGGAATTTGTGGCACAACTTGACTAGGAGGAGGATTCTGAGGCATCAAGGGATCACCAGCTTTGTATTGGTGGAAAGCGTGGAGTGTAAAAATGATAGAGGGAGACAAAGAGATGAATACACTAAGTAGATTCAGAAGGATGTAGGTTGCTGAAGTTACTAGGAGATGAAGAGGCTTGCACAGGACAGAGCTGCATCAAACCAGTCTCTGGACTGAAGACAACAACAACAACATCATCATCATCATCATCATCATCATCAACAACAACAACAACAACAACAACAACAGTGGAATACTACTGGTGTCTTATGGGCAATATCAGCAAAATTGTGAAGCTGCTACATTAATTATTAAAGAAAGAAGTGCCTTACACCTGGGGTGTCAAGCAAGAAAACGCTTTTCAGGATTTGGAAGAGGAGATGATCAGTCTGCCTATACTACAGTAGCCAGACTTTGGAAAGGACCTCATAATTACCACGGATGCTGACAATTCAACTACTGGAGTAGTTTAAGTCAGGAAAAAATCAGAAGTAACTAACATATCGTATATATCTTGGGGATGCTGAACAAGGCAGAAAGAGGGTACAGTGGGACTGATAGGGAGATGTTGGGCAATGAAATATTTTAGATGACATGTATTTGGAAGAAAGTTCCTGATATATACTGATCATAAACCTATAACATGGGTTGGTATAATATCAGATCAGTCATCTAAATTGATGAAATTTAGGTTTAAGTTGGAGGAATATGACAATCAGATTGCATACAAGAGTGGCAAATGAAATCTAGTTGCCAACACATTCTCACAAGCGAGAAAGGTCAGGATGGCTGGCTTGTGTATGATCAGCAGATGACAGTAGCCTAGGTCAAGACACAGCATAAACTGAAGCCATGACACAGGTCAGGGATCCACCAGCAGGCAACGACTGTGGGGCTTTTGGCACATGCAAGCAGGCAGCAGGCAGCAGGTGTGGCTGACAGGGACACAGAACACAAAACAGCTGATTTTAGAACAGGAAAAGATACTATTCAGGAAGACGAAAAATGTATCAAGGATATAGAAAGGGATAATCAGAAACAAGAGATGGCCGAGTCGGGAAAGGCGGAAGAAATAAGTGTGACTGAAAAAGCCGCAATATTAAAAGTTTCACAATTCTCCCACCGGAGGACATCAAGGCACAGGAAGAACCTATGAGCAAGTAAAGAAGTACTGAGTATGGAAAGGTGTGAAGAAAGATATAGAAGAATATATACGGATATGCAAAAGTTGTCAAAAGAATAAACTCGCTAGGAAACACAAAAAGATAGATGCCTCTGGAGATCACAAAAATGCTTGAGCACATTTTTGAAAGATGTGACATTGACATAGTAGGTCCATTCAACCATACGGACAAAGGAACAAGTATATCCTTACATTTCAGGATGCCCTGAAGAAGTTTATGGTAGCTGAATCCATTGAAGGAAAGATGCTGACACAGTAGTGAGGGTGCTAGTTGAGAACATTATACTGAGGTATGGAATACCATCAATATTGTTAAAAGACATGAGCAAGACTACGAAAAGGGTATGTAAATTATTGCATATTGAGAACATACATACAACAAGTTAGCATCTTCAAACAAACAGACTGTTAGAGAGGTCACATCAAACATTAATGGAGATGTTGCAACACTATGTAAATAGAACACAAACAAATTGGGACACTTGGGTTACATTTGTGGTTTTTGTGTGTAATACAACACTGCATAGCATGACAGGTTATATGCCACATGAACTATTCTTTTGAGGAACATGTAACATTTCATGGATGTTTCCAAAAGATTCAGCTGCAGTGAGGTATAATTTTGATGAGTGCATGTAAGAAATGCACAGAAGTGCAAGAACATGGAAAGCACAGTGTAAGATAAAAAAACAAGGACTATTATGATAGGAACCAGAATCTGAAGGAATTCCATAGAAGGGATACGGTTCTGTTGTTTGATGAGAGCTTATGACAAGGCAGGTCACTAAGTTAGATACATAGTAGCGAGGTCAGTACTCAGTGATATGAACAAAGGAGCCCAATGTTGTACTCTGTCTGAAATGAAATAAATATCTCACAGGTAATGCAAACAGACTGAAGGAACTGTTCTAATTCCAGATGTCGGTGTCATACTGCTTCATCAGTGTTATCCTAGTGTTCATTGAGGTTAAGCACACCAGACAAGAACTGTACACACAAGTAATGAAGTACTGTACTATGACAATGAGGATTGAGCGATGATTTACAGCATAATGTGGAAAATTGTGAGTTACTTTAATTTATTAGAACTGAGAGAGAAATTTGAGCACTCTGCGGTTCTTGCCATATGAGCAATTGGATATTGTAAAAACAGGTTGGTGTTACTGAATATGAGCATAACAGTCCGGAACTTGTGTTAAAATGGCATGCAGGAAAAATAGAAAAGTCACTTGGGTAATTGGCATGGCATGAATCCTGTATAAAGAAACGAGGAATCTTACACTTCATAGGCGAGGTCGGTAAGATTCTGTTTGGAACACTATATGAAGATGATGCCATGTACTACAAGGTGAAGATAGATGTTTTAGGAGGGGGCACAGAAACAGCTGCTGCAACTTTCAAAGGAGCAAGTGACAATAGTCACAGCAGCTTGTCAAACAGTAAGCTCCATAGGAAAGAATGAAGAATTTATAATGCGTGGAATGAAGCAATTAAGCTGGCACATAGTAGAATTTGAGAACAGTACTGACAAACATTGCCGAGAACCGTACTTTTGATCACCACCCAACTAACAGCTGATAAAACTGAGAGGCATTTTCAATGAGCTAGAATGAGAATTTGATATGCTAATATCAATAATTCTCAACACTCAGAAAGGTATTCTGGAGCCACACCTGATCAATCTGGGTCAGATCATAAAGTATCTACAACTCATAAAAGCTAACATCAAAGACAAAAGGTTTCCTGTTGACCTTACAGTATATAGACATACCAATTAATCAGAATCATTGATCTGGGTGTTTTCATTGCTGGAGACATCATAAGTTGTGTATTAAATGCCCCATTAGTGGAGAATGATGTGTATAGTGTCTACAAAATACTACCTTTACTGTTTGAAGTGAACAGAACAAGACATTTATTTACATATATTGTCCCAGAGAAAGGGGTGTGCTAATTCATGACGCGAAACATCAGTATACAAAGTTAAATAACAAGCAATTCCAGTGTAAGATGGTAGATCAGAGCCTCAGAATATGTAAGTAGATATTTATACTTTTGTTCACATGTTGTTGTTGTGGCCTTCAGTTCTGAGACTGGTTTGATGCAGCTCTCCATGCTACTCTATCCTGGGCAAGCTTCTTCATCTCCCAGTACCTACTGCAGCCTACATCCTTCTGAATCTGCTTAGTGTATTCATCTCTTGGTCTCCCTCTACGATTTTTACCCTCCACGCTGCCCTCCAGTACTAAATTGGTGTTCCCTTGATGCCTCAGAACATGTCCTAAAAACCGATCCCTTCTTCTGGTCAAGTTGTGCCACAAACTCCTCTTCTCCCCAATTCTGTTCAATACCTCCTCATTAGTTATGTGATCTACCCATCTAACCTTCAGCATTCTTCTGTAGCACCACATTTCGAAAGCTTCTATTCTCTTCTTGTCTAAACTATTTATCAGCCATGTTTCACTTCCATACGTGGCTACACTCCATACAAATACTTACAGATACGACTTCCTGGTACTTAAATCTATACTCGATGTTAACAAATTTCTCTTCTTCAGAAACGCTTTCCTTGCCATTGCCAGTCTACATTTTATATCCTCTCTACTTTGACCTGCAGTGAACGACCATCGCAGGTAGCAAGAGGAGAACCGCACCGGAAATGACCGCGGAGAAGCCCTCGGATGTTGGCACGCCAGGTACATATAGTCTGCGGCTGCGAGCTCGGCTCCAGTTAACCACCGGCAATGGAGGGTGAAGCTTTGACAATGCCAGCCACTCGTGCTGGCGAAACGTCAGAAAATCGTTAGATGAACGTCGGCTGAAGAACCCGAGACACAAGCCAATAGACAGTTTGTCAACAAGTAGCCACGAAAGCCTTAACAATTTCGTATTACATTCTTCTTGAAGTCTGAGGGAATTTCACCTGTCTCATACATCTTGCTCACCAGATGGTAGGGTTTTGTCAGGACTGACTCTCCCAAGGCTGTCAGTAGTTCTAATGGGATGCTGTCTACTCCTGGGGCCTTGTTTCGACTTAGGTCTTTCAGTGCTCTGTCAAACTCTTCACGCAGTATCATATCTCCCATTTCATCTTCATCTACATCCTCTTCCATTTTCATAATATTGTTCTCAAGAACATCGCCCCTATATAGACCCTCTATATACTCCTTCCACCTTTCTGCTTTCCCTTCTTTGCTTAGAACTGGGTTTCCATTTGAGCTCTTGATATTCATACAAGTGGTTCTCTTTTCTCCAAAGGTCTCTCTAATTTTCCTGTAGGCAGTATCTATCTTACCCCTAGTGAGATAAGCCTCTACATCCTTACATTTGTCCTCTAGGCATTCCTGCTTAGCCATTTTGCACCTCCTGTCAATCTCATTTTTGAGACGTTTGTATTCCTTTTTGCCTGCTTCACTTATGCATTTTTGTATTTTATCCTTTCATCAATTAAATTTAGTATCTCTTCTGTTACCCAAGGATTTCTACTAGCCCTCGTCTTTTTACCTACTTGATCCTCTGCTGCCTTCACTACTTCATCTCTCAAAGCTACCCATTCTTCTCCTACTGTATTCCCCCCCCCCCCCCCCCCATTGTTCCCTTATGCTCTCTCTGAAACTCTGTACAACCTCTGGTTCTTTCAGTTTATCCAGGCCCCATCTCCTTAAATTCCCACCTTTTTGCAGTTTCTTCACTTTTAATCTACAGTTTATAACCAATAGATTGTGGTCAGAGTCCACGTCTGCCCCTGGAAGTGTCTTACAACATAAAATCTGGTTCCTAAATCTCTGTCTTACCATTATATAATCTATCTGAAACCTGTCAGTATCTCCAGGGATCTTTCATGTACACAACCTTCTTTCATGATTCTTGAACCAAGTGTTAGCTATAATTAAGTTATGCTTTGTGCAAAATTCTACCATGCGGCTTCCTCTTGCACTTCTTAGCCCCAATCCATATTCACCTACTACATTTCCTTCTCTTCCTTTTCCTACTGTTGAATTCCAGTCACCCATGACTATTAAATTTTCATCTCCCTTCACTACCTGAATAATTTCTTTTATCTCATCATACATTTCATCAATTTCTTCATCATCTGGAGAGCTAGTTGGCATATAAACTTGTACTACTGTAGTAGGCGTGGGCTTCATATCTATCTTGGCCACAATAATGCGTTCACTATGCTCTTTGTAGTAGCTTACCTGCACTACTATTTTTTTTATTCATTATTAAACTTACTCCTGCTTTACCCCTATCTGATTTTGTATTTATAGCCCTGTATTCGCCTGACCAAAACTCTTGTTCCTCCTGCCACCGAACTTCACTAATTCCCACTAGAACTAACTTTAACCTATCCATTCCCCTTTTTAAATTTTCTAACCTACCTGCCCAATTAAGGGATCTGACATTCCACGCTCCAATCCGTAGAACGCCAGTTTTCTTTCTCCTGATAACGACATCTTCTTGAGTAGTCCCCGCCCGGAGATCCAAATGGGGGACTATTTTACCTCCGGAATATTTTACCCAAGAGGACGCCATCATCATTTAATCATACAGTAAAGCTGCATGCCCTCGGGAAAAATTATGGCTGTAGTTTCCCCTTGCTTTCAGCCATTTGCAGTACCAGCACAGCAAGGCCATTTTGGTTAGTGTTACAAGGCCAGGTCAGTCAATCATCCAGACTGCTGCCCCTGCAACTACTGAAAAGGCTGCTGCCCCTCTTCAGGAACTACACGTTTGTCTGGCCTCTCAACAGATACCCCACCGTTGTGGTTGCACCTAGGGACGGCTATCTGTATCATTGAGGCACGCAAGCCTCCCCACCAATGGCAAGGTCCATGGTTCATGTGGGGGTTGTTCATATATGATCATGAGAAGTGTGAGGCTCAAATGCTGCGACCAGTGCAAGAAATTCCAAAGGATTGTGTGCAGAAGTTAATAGAGTTAAACAAAAGGATGTGGACACCATCAGATAATAATAATAATAATGACAATAATAATAATAATAATAATGATAATAATAAAAATAAGCAGAAACAGACACATACAAGAGGATACCACAAATGCCTGAAGTGATAATTTTGCAACATGAAGTCACCCAAGCAATTAATTCTACCTACAATTGGAAAGCCCCTGGAAAAGATAAAATAGCAAATTTCTGGCTAAAGAAGTTCACCTCAACACATTCACATCTAACTAAATTATTTAACAGTTACATTGCAGACCCACACACATTCCCTGATACACTTACACATGGAATAACTTATTTGAAACCTAAAGATGAAGCAGACACAGCAAACCCAGCTAAATATCGCCCCATAACATGCCTACCAACAATATACAAAATATTAACCTCCGTCATTACACAAAAATTAATGACACATACAACGCAGAACAAAATTATAAATGAAGAACACAAAGGCTGTTGCAAAGGAGCACGAGGATGTAAAGAGCAACTGATAATAGATGCAGAGGTGACATATCAAGCTAAAACTAAACAAAGGTCGCTACACTACGCATACATTGATTACCAAAAAGCTTTTGATAGTGTACTCCACTCATGGTTACTACAAATATTGGAAATATACAAGGTAGATCCTAAATTGATACAGTTCCTAAACATAGTAACGAAAAATTGGAAAACCACACTTAATATCCAAACAAATTCAAATAATATCACATCACAGCCAATACAGATTAAGCGTGGAATATACCAAGGAGACTCATTAAGTCCTTTCTGGTTCTGCCTTGCTCTGAACCCACTATCCAACATGCTAAATAATACAAATTATGGATACAATATTACTGGAACATACCACACAAAATCACACATTTGCTATACATGGATGATCTAAAACTACTGGCAGCAACAAATCAACAACTCAACCAATTACTAAAGATAACAGAAGTATTCAGCAATGATATAAATATGGCTTTTGGAACAGACAAATGTATGAAAAATAGCATAGTCAAGGGAAAACACACTAAACAGGAAGATTACATATTGAACAACCACAGCGACTGCATAGAAGTGATGGAAAAAACAGATGCCTATAAATATCTAGGATACAGACAAAAAAAAAAAAAAGAATAAATAATACAAATATTAAAGAAGAACTAAAAGAAAAATATAGACAAAAACTAACAAAAATACTGAAAACAGAATTGACAGCCAGAAACAAGACAAAAGCTATAAATACTTATGCTATACCAATATTGACCTATTCATTTGGTGTAGTGAAATGGAGTAACACAGACCTAGAAGCACTCAATACACTTACATGATCACAATGCCACAAATATAGAATACATCACATACATTCAGCAACAGAAAGATTAACATTAAGCAGAAAGGAAGGAGGAAGGTGATTTATCGACATAAAAAACCTACATTATGAACACGTAGATAATTTAAGAAAATTCTTTCTAGAACGAGCAGAAACTAGCAAAATACACAAAGCAATCACTCATATGAATACATCGGCTACATCACTGCAATTTCATAACCACTTCTACAACCCTTTAGATCACATAACATCAACAGATACGAAGAAAGTAAATTGGAAAAAGAAAACACTACATGGCAAGCACACGTATCATCTAACACAGCCACACATCGATCAAGACGCATCCAACGTGTGGCTAAGAAAAAGCAATATATACAGTGAGATGGAAGGATTCATGATTGCAATACAGGATCAAACAATAAACACCAGATATTACAGCAAGCATATTATTAAAGATCCCAATACCACAACAGATAAATGCAGACTTTGCAAACAACAAACAGAAACAGTAGATCACATCACAAGCGGATGTACAATACTAGCAAATACAGAATACCCCAGAAGACATGACAATGTAGCAAAAATAATACATCAACAGCTTGCCATACAACATAAACTAATAAAACAACACATTCCCACATACAAGTACGCACCACAAAATGTGCTGGAGAATGATGAATACAAATTATACTGGAACAGAACCATTATAACAGATAAAACAACACCACATAACAAACCTGACACCATACTCACCAATAAAAAGAAGAAATTAACACAACTAATCAAAATATTCATACCCAATACAACAAATATACAGAAGAAAACAGGAGAAAAAATTGAAAAATACATCCAACTGGCTGAGGAAGTCAAGGACATGTGGCATCAGGATAAAGTTGACATTGTACCAATCATACTATCAACTACAGGAGTCGTACCACACAATATCCACCAGTACATCAACGCAAAACAGCTACATCGAAACATATATATATATATATATATACAACTACAGAAATCTGTAATTATTGATACATGTTCAATTACCCGAAAGTTCCTAAATGCAACGTAACATATACCGCACAGTTAAAAGGAAGTGACGCTTGATCAAGGTCCACGTCACTTTCCATTTTTAACCAGACATAACGTCTGAGAAAAGAAAGAAATAATAATAACAATAATAATAATAATAAGTAATACTGAATAATAAGTTTGTTGCCACGGTAGACAAAGGCATTATCGTCATCTATCATGACAGAAGTCCCACAGATATCAAGCTCAGAGGCACAAGGAAGATAAAATTTTTACGTAAATGTCATGGGTATATGGCTAAGATAGCACTATAGTCTGAACATATAATACAAACTAATGTCCCCAACTAGTTACATTGCACCAAACTTAAGCCATGGAAACAGATTGCTGTATAGTGAATAATGAGAGGAAGACTATAAGTGAATTTAAGTTGGAACTGCCAATACAACCTGCAATTAGGCTGATAGATGACCTAACAACTTGTGATGGATATTATTTTGGTTTACCCATAAAGCATACGTCATTTAATAAGTACTGGAACATTTAGCAGGGCAAAGATGTAAAATAAACATGATCACACCAAAAGCCGAGAAATATGAAACGAAAAATGAACATATTTCTCTATTCTTGTGTTTCTTTAAGCTAATGTTACACTTTTTACTCTTCAGTTATCTGTCTTTTCCTGTCTGTGATTCTGGGTGTAAGTGTTGCCTGTGTGAGCTATGTGTACTTGTGTAAAAGTTTTCTTTAACAATATAACTTCTGGAAAGGTAGGCAGTTTCTTTCATTTCTAAATTATTCATCCTAAAAATGATACCTGGAAGGTCAGCGCCTGCAGTCTTTGAGTACATCGGTGACCTCAATTGTGATTGTATCATATTACATTCTTTATCACAACAAAAGAAGAGGTAAATATCATTCTGTTAAAAGGAGGATTAATATATTAATCAGTTACACTGTTTTGGTGGTAATTGTAGCGATAGACTGTGGAGGTGTGAACTTAAGACGGTGAACTGTTCCTGATAAGAGTATCCACCAACCACGCACCTCATAATAATCTACATTATTTGTACCTCCAGTCACTAGTGTAACTGGTGACAATGTAAAGGGTTGTCCCAGGTACAGATATTTGAAGTAATTAAAATATATAAAACATGTTGTAAAATTTTTCCATTGTATTATCTTTTGTTTTCTTTGGAGCATGAAATGCGTAATATTGCCAAGAGAAAGAGTGGAACGATCACAAAAGGAGGATACGCACGGATGGAGGATAAAATTTACATGTAACCTACCAGAGAAAGAAATTGTGAAACCCATTGAGAAGGTAGGAAAATTTAACTTACAGCTTGCATGGTTGTGCTTGGCAGCACCTCACTCATATTTGATAGTAGTAGTAGTAGTAGTAGTAGTAGTAGTAGTAGTAGAATCATCTCTCCCCTCCCATCCTAAAAACTGGAGCATTTTAAATTGTGGTAAAACAGTACATTTATTGAAAATGATTTTTTAGCTGGGAATCTTGAATGAGTTTAAATGCAGCAACAATGAGTTGCAGCATAGCAAGTTTTCTCAGAGTAATTAAGAAAAGGACATTTACTTTAAAAGTCTGCAATTAGTAAATCATGAGGACAGAAAAGGATACAGCAAATAAAACAATTGCTGATAATTTGGTAATTAATGTACAAGCACAAAACATCACCACAACTAGCATAACGACAAATCACGGTGAGTGTGAAAATATCGGTGAGTCAGACAACAACTGCGGGTATTATTTAAGCCCAACTATGATTGAGAATAACAATGTTGTGTTTAATGACACAGCTTTACTTATGGTAGACAAAATAAATTGAGGAATATCACTGGTGTATTGAATCATATTTTTCTTTCTTTTCTTTTCTTATATATAAGCAAAATGTAAACTGAATGAGCTATAAACCAAAGGCACCACCAAAAGTAAATTAACAAGCTGCTTTGTGGCAAGGATAATGTTTTGCTACATCATTAAATATCTTTTTGAAACAAAGTAAGAAATACGCTCTTCAATTTATTAATTCATGTATATTCATCCTATTGTTTCGGGAAGTGGTAGCGTATGGATGTACGTTTGCATCCGTTGTACCAGCATTGTTAAAAATGTGTATTTTAACCATTCATTAAAATTATTATAAAAAGTAATTAAAAAAGGAATATTTATTGGCATGGTTATAAGTTCAACTCCTATCTGTCCATCATTTCACTTGCCGCCGAGATCCTGCATGAAGAGGTCCGGTAGAGACAAAAATAATTAACGCCATACCTGGAGGAGCGTTCCTGCATTGACGTTGTCACACTCAAGACTAAACACAATGGAATTATTGTGAAGGTAATGACTCAGACTTGAGAGGCACCTATTGAACTTGATTAACTTAGACTAAAAATATTGTGCTTCGTGTGTTTAAGAACTTATAGACAGATTGACAATTTCAGTGGTTATGGTGATTATTTGGTACCACACACTGCTGAAAGCAGTAGTGCGTAAAGCAACTTATGTTTATTGACCTTGAATGCAATGATGTTCTAGGTCTGTTGATATTGGTGTCAGTTAAAAAGTTCACCCAAGATTGTGCACAGATTCATAAATTACCTTCAAAATTTTCTCAACTATTCTTTCCAATCAATTTTTCCAATTATTCAAACAATTATTAGTCCATTTCCACATACCTATTGAATGGTGACTGTTTAAAGGATGGCACTGAGCAAAATATGAACAGACCTTTCAATTGTTAAGATAAAAATTTTGAGATATATGATTCATGTTACTGTTACAAGGAACTAATGAAACTTTCATTGTATTTGTTACATGTCCATGAGATTAGGTATGATAAAACCATTGAAGTAGCAAATTAAAATTAAATTCTGCCCACAAATGAGATGAGCCGGGAATACTGATTTCAGCGGTAAAGGCAGGAAGCTGCTATGCTTTATGTTTATATTGACCCACTTGGCGCCATCCCTCTGGCAGCAGATAACCTCTTTTCCTTCCAATTAATATGCTTTATGGAAAATGCATTTCTACAGAAAAGACAAAAATTCGTACAAAGACATCGTTAAAGTGCAAGATAAGTAATTTAAATTTTATAAGACTGTGTCACATAATAACCAGGTTCATTTGTGAAAATCCAGCTAAACTTACTTTAATTGAAAAGTATCGATACAGACAAAATTTCATTTTTGAAAAACGAAATTCATAATTTTGTCAAAAATTATTCACAATGAAGTCAAAGGAAATCAATGAAGTCAAAGGAAATGGCCACTGTTGGAAATTCATTACAAAATGCAATATGCCAAGATGTTGGAAATCCGTTCTTGGCAACAGCTGAAGATAACGTGCCAACTCGCGAACTGGCTGATGGCAACCTAAACAATGAGGTTGGCATCCCGCTGTCAATAAATGATGACACTGGTACTATCACTAATCATGATGTCATTTTTATGATGCTCAATGAGAAAATTTCTCAGTTCTCACCGGGAACTTTTTTTTTCAAATAAAGAAACTGAAGCAGGTCACAGCTGGATGTGTTGGACTGCCCAAAGAAAAAAAAAAGAACACCTGATGAGCTACAGCCTGCACTAGCATTTGCAAAGCCTATTGAATAAACAGAGATGTAGAAAAATGAGAGTGTGTCTATGCTACAACTATGATTATCTACAAAATACACAAATTTTTATGTACATTTGTTACTTATGTAAACATTCTTTTATGCTCATTGTGTATTGATGATACAACTCTGTAAACCACAGCACATGAAATGGTTATCCTTTACTTTTATCTCATCATACAGTGTGTAAACTGTTCTCTTATATTTTCCTGATGTTTTGTGAACTGCTGTGTCATACCCTTAAGCTGTTGTGTTTCCTGAAATTCCTGTTGTTTTGTAAACTGTTGTGTTGTTTGTTGCATGAGTTGTGTCCAATTTTGTGTCCACCAGTATTTACATTGTTTTTACAAACGGTTTCCTGTTCTTGTGTTTGTGATGTCATAAGCAAGTAATCACAGGAATTTTCACCCAAGGTGAAGTGTTATATTTAGAGTATCGGCATCTCCAGATACATAAAAGTAAAATTCTTCCTTCTTACAACCACGCATATTATCATTTACACATTTGACAAAGCAAAAATACAGACAAAAGTTTTCATTAACAACTAACAACATAAATTCTGGAATGTGACTTTTCAGCAGCTTAAATCTACTATTATTATACATATACAGGGTGTTACAAAAAGGTACGGCCAGACTTTCAGGAAACATTCCTCACACACAAATAAAGAAAAGATGTTATGTGGACATGTGTCCGGAAACGCTTAATTTCCATGTTAGAGCTCATTTTAGTTTCGTCAGTGTGTACTTGTTGGAGCATATTCATCAATTCGAAAAGAATCAAAGAAGTAAACAATAGTCACTACAATATAACATTCATACAATAATAGATTCTGTTTTCATTTATGGCATGCTTTGACATACATTTCATTTCAATTTACAATGACTTCATGTTGGATAGTGGGTTCAGAGCAAGGCAGAACCAGAAAGGACTTAACGAGTCTCCTTGGTATATTCCACGCTTAATCTGTATTGGCTGTGATGTGATATTATTTGAATTTGTTTGTATACTAAGTGTGGTTTTCCAATTTTTCATTACTATGTTTAGGATTATCAAACCTCAAAAAGGGAAATAAGATCAACCATTGTGCACCTCCGTGTGACGTCAGTGCACAGTGGGAGGCAAGTGTATCGACTCATATTATTTTTCTTTCATTTCTTTTCTTATATATAAGCTATATGTAAACTGAAATGAGCTGTAAACTAAAGACGCTGCCAAAAGTAAATTAACGAGTTTTTTTGTGGCAATGATAATGGTTTAGTACATCATTAAATATCTGTATGAAACAAAGTAAGAAATGAGCTCTTCAAATTATTAACTCATGTAACTTCACCCTTTTGTTTTGGGAAGTGGTAGCATATGAATGTATGCTTGGATCCAAAAAATGGCTCTGAGCACTATGGGACTTCTGAGGTCATCAGTCCCCTAGAACTAAGCACTACTTAAACCTAACTAACCTAAGGACATCACACACATCCATGCCCGAGGCAGGATTCGAACCCTCGACCGTAGCGCTCACGCGGTTCCAGACTGTAGCGCCTAGAACCGCTCGGCCACCTCGGCTGGCACTTGGATCCATCGTATCAGCATTGTTAAAAATGTTTATTTTAACTGTTCATTAAAAGTATTATAAAAAATTATAACAAAAGTAATATTTATTCATAAAACAAAGATGATGTGACTTACCAAACGAAAGCGCTGGCAGGTCGATAGACACACAAACAAACAAAAACATACACACAAAATTCAAGCTTTCGCAACAAACTGTTGCCTCATCAGGAAAGAGGGAAGGAGAGGGAAAGACGAAAGGATGTGGGTTTTAAGGGAGAGGGTAAGGAGTCATTCCAATCCCGGGAGCGGAAAGACTTACCTTAGGGGGAAAAAAGGACAGGTATTCACTCGCACACACACACACATATCCATCCACACATATACAGACACAAGCAAACATATTTAAATATGTCTGCTTAAAACCCACATCCTTTCGTCTTTCCCTCTCCTTCCCTCTTTCCTGATGAGGCAACAGTTCGTTGCGAAAGCTTGAATTTTGTGTGTATGTTTGTGTTTGTTTGTGTGTCTATCGACCTGCTAGCGCTTTCGTTTGGTAAGTCACATCATCTTTGTTTTTAGATATATTTTTCCCACGTGCAATATTTCCCTCTATTATAGTAATATTTATTCACACGGTTATAAGTTCAACTCCTATCTGTTCACCATTTCACTCATTACTGAGATCTTGCTTCAAGAGGTTCGGTGCAGACAAGAATAATTAACGCTGTACCTGGAGGAGCGTTCCTGTAGTCACATTCAAGACTAAACACAATTGAACTATTGTGAAGGTAATGACTCAGACTTAATAGGCACCTATTGGTTGTTATTTGGTACTGCACACAACTGGAAGAAGCAAGTGTATACAAATTATGTTTATTGATCTTGAATGCAATGATATTCTAGGTCTGTTGATATTGGTGTCAGTTAAAAGTTCACCCAAGATCATGCACAGATTCATAAATTACCTTCAAAATTTTCTCAACTATTCTTTCCGATCAATTTTTCCAATTATTCAAGCAATAATTAACCCACGGATTTGCCACCGGATCATGTTGTACAAATTCCACAATATTTCCTTGGAGCAACTGTTCGACATCTTCAGGTGGTTCAATCTGCCTGGGGGCTAGGTATGACTGGTGGTACCTGCACATCAACACCCCATTTCTAGAACACACGTGCAAAGAATGTGCAGGTTCGGAAATTACACATGTGCAATGATTTGCAGCTACTTGGTGCCATACTCAAACACTCTCTGCCAAAAATCGCAGAGTGGCTCTCAAGAGCATGCGCTGAACACTGTGTTTACTAACAGTGAGGCCAGATATTACTCACTAAAAACCATACTAGACAAATGTTATAATGGGTCTATTATTGAAAAATCTTGATTTTCGTGTTGTGATTTAACAGCAGCCAGTGCAGGGTTCCAGGTTGGCTCAGTTGAAATCTTGCATCCCTGTTGATGAGATTATCAGGCCCAAGTGAGTTCAGTCTGTGGAGCAGAATGAAGATATGAAGACACCCACCACATTGGCCTTTTTGCCATATTTTGGTGCCATGTCGTCAAGAATTGGAAGAATCCTCAGAAGATTTGTCATAAGTGTGTTTTTCAGCCACCTGCGAAACTGAGAAACATGTTGGTTTCAGTTAATGATGATATTGGCCTGAGGAAACGTGGAGTGTACAAGATTCCTGGTGAATGTGGGGTAGCATATATAGGCCAGACATGTCGCAGAGTACAAGAACGCTACAATGAACATCAGTGTCATACACGTCTTCATCAACCAGAAAAGTCGGGAATTGCGAAACACTGTCTGAATACAGGACATTGCATGATTTATGAAAAGACGCAAATTTTATCCCTGGCATCATCTTTCTGGGATTATGTCATTAAGGAACCAATTCATATCCATACAGCCGATAACCTCACGAACAGGGAAGCAGGATTTCAACGGAGCACAGCCTGGCACTCTGCATTTGCTGCTATTAAATCATAACGCAAAAATCAAGATTTTTTGATAACAGATCCATTCATAACATTGGTCTAGTAAGGTTTTTAGTAACGCCTGGCCACACTGTTAGTAAATACAGAGTACAGTGCATGCGTAGGAGGGGGCCGCTCTACGATTTTCAGCAGAGGGTGTTTGAGTATGGCACCATCTAACTGCAAATCATTACGCATGCATGATTTCCACACCTGCACATTTTTTGCATACATGTTCTAGAAATGGGGCATCGATGTGCAGATACCGTCAGTTGTACCTTGCCACCAGCAAGGTTGAGCCACCTGAAGATGTCGGAAAGTTGCTCCAAGGAAATATTGTGGAATTTGCACAATGTGATATGGCAGCAGACCCATGAAGACTATTTACAACATATCTACCAGGTAAGCTTGAAGAGTCACGATTATTAATCCATTTCCACATACCTATTCACCGAGAAGCATTTATTCATGAGAGGCTAGTGTAAAGCACAGTAGTCCAGATTACAGTAGATCTAAAATTTATGCATCAAGTGAAACAGATCTGAATGTAATCAGATACGACTCAGTAGGTGTTCACAATGATGCCCCAACATTGATACAAACTATGTAAGGGACAATGAAAACTCTTAATGATTTTAAGAAAGAACAAACACAAAATTTTAATGAACAAACACAAAAGTTTAAAGATCTAACTCAAAAACTTAATAATTTAATACAAAAAGTTGAAGATTTTTCAAAACAACAACACAAACACTTAATGATTTTAGGAATCATGCGACACAAAAATTTGAGGAACTTTCAAATGAACAGATGCACAAATCTGATGACCTAAGTAAAAGGTTATGTACTGGCCTGTAAGTTGTCTGAAAAGGGAAAAGAACTAAAAGTGGAGCTATTCACAGATCTGTCTTAGGAAATACATGATTAGGTAAAAAGGTGTTGGATGTTGACAAGGCACAAAAGGAAATGGCAGGTGGGCTGAAAAAAATGTTCAAATGTGTGTGAAATCTTATGGGACTTAACTGCTGAGGTCATCAGTCCCTAAGCTTACACACTACCTAACCTAAATTATCCTAAGGACAAACACACACATCCATGCCCGAGGGAGGACTCGAACCTCCGCCGGGGCCAGCTGCACAGCCCATGAGTGGGCTGAAAAACGTGAGCGACACACAGATTAAAATGCAAGGGACTCAATCAGAAATTAATAAAAGTGTAAAATTATTACAGAGTTGCAAACTATATGTAAAGATTTGTCTGAGGAAATGCAGGAACTTTCTGTGGAAATGGATAATTTAAAATTTAACAGTAAGTTTGTAAGGAAAACCCAAGAAACAATTGATACAGACGTAAAGAACTTAACAGAGAATAGTGCAAGAGCATAAGACTTATGTAGAAGGGTTTGAAGAGGTAGTCAAGGTAAAGGAAAATGAAGTAATTGCCAGGATTGAATCATGTTTAATGGCAGCAGAAGGAAAATTGTCGAACAGTTTAACTAGTGGCACTAATATCACAAAGGAGCCACTAATCACTAGCAATCAGGTCCAGTCTGGCAGAATAGTGAGTTGCAATACATATCCACCATTTACCACTAGTCCATCAGGTGGAGAAGAAGGGGAGAACAAAATACAACAGACACTGCCAATGTCAATACCAGTTGCACCAGCATACAAAGAGTATACTTGTATCCAGCCGAACAATGCAACAGCAGCAGCAGATGGCACATCCTGTCAGTCTACCGTACTCTTCTAGCTGACGAAGTGTTACTACAGCACAGGCAGTTTATCACACAAATGGACTGAGGCACGGAAGGTCAGGCTCGCCATGGGGTACACCCAAGGCAATGCTTTATTATGGGCAACTGATATGGCTGAGCAGTGCCAACTTATGAACAGTTTGAGAGTGCCTTCTTGGACATTCTGGACTACAGCAGCCCAAGAAAGGCTACGGCAAGAGGTATTTAACCCAGCAGCATTCAGCAGTAAATATTGGGGACTACAGAAGTATTTTGAAAAATACCTAAACAAAACAAGATATTGGACAAATCCAATCTCTCACGCAGATGTACTAAAAGTTATCAAAAGTCGCTTACCAGCACAAATCAAGGAAAAATTAATCAAAATGCCTAAGAACGATGTAGAATACTTTTATCCATTCTGAATTTGAGTGACCTGGCTTTTTAACAATAATCACACTAGAGGTAATTATGGTAACCAAGAAAACCAAACACAAACAAGTTTTTTTTTTTTTAAGGAAACCACAACCCTAATTACAATGGACCAACATATACCAAACAGAGATGTTTTGGACAACATATTCCAAATGTAACCCAAGTGGGAAGTAATAACCAATATAATAATTGGCAAGGGCTGGTCTTTGGTAGATGGCCAGGAAGCCCTCTTCCTGGTAGTTACAACCAGCGGAACAACAATTACGTACAAGGTGGAGGTGGAGATCAAAGAGATTAATTCACGGGTGTTGCAAGATACAAATTGGTGAAGTCAAGACCACACTGTGCACACAGTGGAGCTAACCCAAAGGAATGAAGAGATTACGATGACACCCATGCCCCCCCCCCCCCCCCAATTAGAAAAACCAAAACAGGTCACAGTAAGCCAACATTCGCCCCCATGTTAGAAAATCAGACATTTTCCCCCCTCTCAGAACAAAAAACAACTCAAGCGTATCTGGGCTTAGCGTCTTTCTTTAGGACATTTATTCCTGAGCAGTTACTGAATAGCAACGCTCTATTGAACTTGTTATGGAAGAATAACCTGTGGATATGGACCAAGCAATGTCAAACCAACTATTAAAACATAAAAGAAGCTCCACTCAGTGCAAATGTATTGCATCACCAATTCACATCACAAGAGTTTTGTTTAACTACTGATGCATCTTTGCATGGTCTGGCGGCATGCCTATGCCAAATCACCAAAACAGATGGACAACAATCACCCATGATAATTAGTTCTGCAGGCAGAACTCTTACTGAATGTGAGGCAATCATATTCAGTAACGGAGCTCAAACCACTCTCTATAGTGCAGCTTTTCTCTTGACATGCAGATTTCTGCACTGAAGAATAGCCAGTTGGTGTCTTTACTGGCAAGAATTCAGTTTTGAGGTAGTGTACATCAAAGGTAAACAAAATATAATTGCTGATGCCTTGTCGAGGCTACCTCAAGGGTTAAACGAATGTTTAGAATTCACTGAACAGAAGTGCAAACTCCGCATCCTACTTATGTGAGACCAAACACTCCAACAATATTGTGTAAAAATGTACAATTGCAATTGCAATAAGACCCTTGGTGGAAGAAGGTAGGACTAAAACTGTCTGAAGAAAATGGTGATAACAACTTAAAATTTATTTATAGTATTTACAAAGGTATACTGCTTCAGTGACATTCACCTAATTGAGAACAGTGGTGTCTATGTTTATGTGAAAAGTTTGTAGATGAGTTCATTCTTCACACTCACAACATATAGAGTCACTGTGGTGTTCCTAAATGCATCGATAAGATAAACACATACTGCTACTTCCCAAACATGCGACACCAAATTCTCCAAGTAATTCAAAAAAGTATTACTGTACTTATCAGAAGTCAAAACACTCTGACAAATCAAAATTAATTGAACTGCACCCCCAAATGTTCCCATAAAATCTTTAGGTTCAGTATCATTGGATGCTGCTGGTCCTTATCCAAAAAGAACAGGGGGGTGTTAAGAACGTAATTGCCTTATACGATTTTTTTCTAGGTATGTTAAGTTTATGCAGTGCTGGTTCTATTATTATAAGAATTACACATGACTCTCTCCTAAGAGTAGGGAAGTCGCAGATAATGTTAGCTGATAATGCATCGTACTTCACAGGTAACAAGTGGAAGGAGTTCGTGACTACAAATAAAATAAAACACAATCTGATATCACAGTTCCACCCTGAAGCAAGCCCCATAGAAAAGGTGTTTAAGGAATTAAACAGATTTATACATTGATACACACCACAGAAACAAACAAAATGGATCGAGTTCATCTTGTCATTTCAGCAAATCACTAATAACTTGCCATATACTTCAACAGGCCATATAATTCAACAGATTTTCCACCAATTGGATTAACTATTTTAGGGTGGGTGGTACAATGGGTGTACCAACATTCCCCCCTTGCTTAAGTGCATGGTGGTGCAAGAAACATATGACTTAACTGGAAAGTCCTGACTCACCCAGCATGGAGATAAGTTTATCAAACCACCCTTAGTACGTTATGTGATAGTTGCCACTACGACCAACAGGGGTCAGAAGTAGCATTGCTCCATATAATCTTTCTGTGGCAGACGTTATTGTCTGTGCAGTGTTGCTGGTTTTCCCCACTGCAACTGAGTGTGTAATTGTTTTCGTGTTATGTGGCATATTCCTGATGCAGGTTTTTATGACAGGTGAGATGATGACTTATACTCATTCAGAATCACCACTGACTTCAGGGATATTAGAAAGATTGTCTTCTACAGAAGATGACTCTTTCATAAATAACTCAGAGTTCAATTTTTGCCATAATATTGTATGGGAGGATAAATGAACTTCATTTGAGCCATTATTTTCAATTTCAGTCTGTAATGAATCGCTGTAGGGAAGTATTAAAAGATGTGACAATGGCAGTACTCCATTCTCAAATACTTCGAAATCAGTATTCATTAGATGAAGATGCAGATTGTATGGATGATGACAAAATTAAAAGCCATCTGCATAACAAAGCAGGGTGTGAAGAGTTATGATAAATTGTACAAATTATGAAAATTTTTGTCTATGGTGAGTGATAATTTAAGAAGTGCCTATCATCGACGTGGATGTTTTTTGTACCAGGTACCTCTCAGCTTAGGAAGAAACAAGTCTGGCTCCCAAGAATACAACACTGCTTGAAGTGTTACACGTGGCTGGTTTCTCTGTTTATGCAAGAATAAATCTTGCATCCAATACTGGCACATAACTTGAGGAGTGGTGGGACACACACTGTAGCAGTACTGTTTCGAAAAACTGTTCTGAAGAACAAGATTAGGTCACACTGTAAAATTCCACATAGGACAAGAAGTTTGCCAAATATGGAGAACTAAACTGCAAATGGAAACTCTTATATACGGGCTCATTTGTAATTACACAAGCACCCATCCAAGATCATATAGACTAGCATACCCTGTAAGTGGAAAGGAAATGACAAGGGTCTTTGTCCACACAAGGTTCTAAAGGAATTTTTATGGTGAATGGGTCTGACAAAAGGTTACAACAACTCATGAAGTTGTTATGCTTAAGAGTAGTGAAAATATTTCACTATAAATTATGAAAGATGTTCACTTAGTTTTAGGATAAGTTTATCTCATTATTTATATGTTTGAAAATAGAAATAAGGTAAGTCAGTAGTTATTTAGGATTTTGTTCGCTAACAAAAAGATAATGTGAAAATCAGTCCTAAGCTGAATATGATCATTGTGATGTGAATTCACTACTAAAATACATACACCACTCAACCACAAATTGATAAATGTGGTGGGGACAAATAAATGATGTAGCATTGTCACAAAACGCACTGCGCAAGCACAATAGAAATTTGCATCACAGGACAGTGACCACGGGGCATGCACGAAGCAAAAACAATTCCAACACACTGATTAACATGGCAGACACTCATCTAATATTAATATTTGTAAACCAAGTAGAATATACCCAAAAGATTTTGAATATAAATTGATTACTAAAATAAACACAGTGGTCTACACTACAAGAATAAAATTAATATAAGGATATACTTACAAGGAAGGAAAGAAAATGAACTAACTGCAGGAAGATGTCAACACATTAGGTTACTATTTATAATATATACACAAAAATCTACATTATGGCTATATACAAAGTAAAATAAGCACTATGGTATAGGATATCTGTATATATGAAGGAATGAATAATTCTTGGGATATGCTCAAATTCTGAAAGCTATGAGATGGGTAATGAAACTGTACCTGCCCTAGGAAAGTACCTGTTAGTTTCATGGCACGAATATGGAAGAGATGGAAAACGTAATTCGAAGTCATAGACATGCTGTTAACATTTGTCCTCTCACAAAAAAAGGATTGAATTCTGAGAACCAGTTAGAAAAATAATGAACTAAAAACATTTGCATACTAAATGAAAATAAGTGTGATACAAGTGTGAATGATGTGTTGGCTGGCCTTGGAGCAACTACATACCTAGTAGGGAATGATGCAAGAAGAAAGAGAATTTAGGTAGTTGACATCAAAAGAAATGGACCACACCATGATATGAGTAATTATTTATATAAAAATATGTGTATAAATGTGATAATGTGAATGTTATGAGTGAATATAAAGAAGTTATAGTGCATAAAATGTTGCGAAGTAAAGTCTAGGTCCTATACTACCACAGGATAAAAATAAGGGTTGCCTTGAAGAATGCAAGATACGAATGCTGAATACAAGTGTTCAAGACACAATTACTTCTGATGTTGATGTCTTACCACGAACATTTCTCTTCACACAATCACTGTAGCAAGGTACCCCCACAGAGAAAAGTATAAATTAAGTACACTGAAGCACAAACATTACAGATACATTTAAGCAAATGATATTAATAAACATGTGTGACACAATGATGTTAGAATTTTACCTATAGTGATGCAAATACTGAGTAAATAGTCTGTTGCAAAATACAAAGAGGCATTCAAAGAGAATTTGCTCAGTTATTGTGAGATGTGTAAATGATGGATTTTGGCATGAGATGATTAGTGCTTCTTTCCATTCCTTATCATAGCTCCCTGTAGATTTATAGACCACCGCCTGGTAGAATTGAGAGATGCATTGCTAAACATAGTTATGCCTCCTTGTAACTGAAACACAGTAGTGAAGTTCTCTATTTCTTTCATTAACAATCTGGAATTACAAACTCTTGAGTTAAATGAGTTGATAGTAGTAGTTCATGCATATCATCAAATTGCATATATGTATATTGTTTTTTCAGTCCTAACATGTAATATGTCTTGCCAATTACTCATCTAAACAAAGATTACATAATGAGTTAAAATTTAAAGGGAGTACTGGCCCATCTTAAAAGTTGCAAACATAAATGATTTATTAATGATGGAAATAGGAAATAACTTGTCACTGAAATGCTGCCTTATGAATTTTGACGATGAAAACGACTTCTTAAGTGTTATTTACTTGTATTAAAATATTTTTTTGATAACATAAAAAATGATGTGACAAATTCACGTCCAAACTTTTATATAAGTGCTGTGTTTATGCCTTGCATGTCAGCTAATATTAAAATGACATATAGAACAAATTTATGTCATGCTTTAATTTCTTTATGTAATTCATGTACAATTTTACACATTTGTACAAATACTTGTAGGGAAAATTTTATCTGAAAAGGGTGTTTAACATAAGTGAAATGAAAAGCAACTTCAAGAAAAACTGTCCACATATCATATATTTAGCCAATGTCAAATAAGGAATACACGCTCATGTGAAGCAGCAATCAAACTAGTGGCTGTCTACAATGAAGAAAACATTTTAAGTACCCTCTGTAGTGGCATCAGATGCTGAAATTTACTATGAAGAAGGAATTAAAGGAAGTAATTTATGGACATACCTGGAATATGGTGAGCCCTCGACGTGGTGTCGATGATACGGGAGGGCCTTTTGAACACTTAAATATGTGATAGATGACTTGGTCTATATAACAGTGGTTGGAACTATAGGACTTCATCTTCACGGAATCAAACTTTTTAACCAAACACTCATCAATGTGCACTTATCCTACAGAGCTACCATCTGGACACTATAACAAACAATGCGTGGAGATATGGCTGCACAAACTATGGGTGGCAGTTAATACACAATGATGGAGCAAAGGACTCTAATTCAAACATGCCTTTTGTCGAGTCATGGGCTCTAATAAACTGAACCTTTGTAAATTTCATTTAAATTAATAGTAATATAAAGAAAACTGTCATGTGCAGAGGATAAATAAGATAACAACTTCACCACAAATAAGGGGATTTCATACCCAGTCACACCAAAAAGTAGTTTTAGTGGTACATTCATATAAAATTTGATTATTTATGTTACATAAGCTTGTAAAAAGTACCACTACTGTATGCTACCATCCAGTTATCATGGACACTGCCAGTATACTGCAGGGGGCACAGTTGCGATAGATCTTACTTTGGTTTACCCATAAAGCATATGTCACTTAATAAATATCAGAACACTGTGTGAGGCAAAAACAGAAATGCACAAAAGGAAAGATGAACATGTACCTCTATTCTTATGTTTAAGCTGGTATTAAATTTTTCAGTCTTTGACTATCTATCTCTTCCTGTCCCTTATTCTGGGTGGACATGTTGCGGGTGTGAGCTGTGTATATTTGTGTAAAAGCTTTTTACAACATGTCTTCTGGAATGGGAGGCAGTTTCTTTCATTTCTAAATTATTCATCCTGAAAATGATACCAGGAAGCACAGCACCTGTAATCTTTGAGTATATCAGTGACCTCAGTTGTGATTGTAACATACGTATTCTTTATCACAGCAATGGAAGATGTTCCCATTTTTTCCCAAAAAAGAAGAGGTTCATATCATTCTGTTAAAAGGAGAATTAATATATTAATCAATTAGACTGTTTCATTGGTAATCATAATAATAGACTGTGGAAGAGCAAAATCAGATGCATGAATTGTTCCTGGTGAATGTATCCGCCAGCCACACACCTTGAAATAATCTATATTATTCGCACCTCCTTACATCGTCAGCACTTAAATAACCAATATAAGCTGCAGGACATAAGTTGGATGAGCTATAAAGTGAGACTGAATGCCAGGAGAGAAGTGCCTTCAGCAACTTCTCGTTAAGTCATTTCTCTTTCTGGAGTTTCATGGGGTTGGTGTAGTAATTCGAGTAATATTAGGTTGTCTATGGAGCTATTGTAAATGCTGTTGAGGCTGTTTTAAATTTGTGCACAAAACAATGGGTAATGATTGTTGTATAAAAATGTCTGCTAAAAACAGTATTGTAAATCAGTGCCCAGAGAGGGATATAGTCAGGTATCATCCTCAAGAAGCACATCTAGAGACAGTTAAGAGATAATTTCTGACAGATCTCTAGTGCCTGGTAGATACATTAGAAATGGTGTTTATCAAGGTGTTAAGACAAAAACAAATGCTGAAGAATGATAATACTGGTAGAAAGTGTGAAAAACTAGTACTAAAATTGTAATTATGTTACAAAGTGTACAGCAGGGTATCAAGTGTAATTCACTGTAAAGTTGATTGTAAAATAGTATCCTACCAGAAAAGAGAATTGATAGGATAATAAGTAATGTCTCATATTGTAAAATAAAATGTACCTTTATTCCAGGTATTAGGACATGTAACAATAATATTAATTGTGAAATGTAGAAATGTACATGTTCCTCTTACAGGAAAAGATGATTTATATGTATTTCTGTTGTGGAAAGTTTTAAGGAAGTTGTGTGCATCTTTTGGACATTATTGTAAAGCAAATGTGTATGTTTCTCCATTAACAGAACAAAACCTGTGAGAAATCTTCTCTAAAAATTTGTGGTCACTGAGGACAGCACCTACAAATTTTCCCCCAAATGGAGGGAAGTACTGCATATTTAGAAAAAGCAATGAACAGAAGTCAGAAAGAATAAGTTTTTCCAGAAAGTACATGGAGCACAAAGACGACGCCACTGGAAGGACAGTGGCTTGGGTGTTGGCTGACAATCTTATGTGGATGGTTCAAATGGCTCTGAGCACTATGGGACTTAACATCTGAGGTCATCAGTCCCTTAGAACTAATTAATTTAACTAACCTAAGGACATCACACACATCCATGCCCGAGGCAGGATTCGAACCTGCAACCGTAGCAGTCGCGCGGTTCTGGACTGAAGCACCTATAACTGCTCGGCCACTGCGGCCGGTAATCTTATGTAGACTCATGATGTATCCCGACCTCATGTGGAGAACCCACAAGGTATGGGTGGGGACCACATATGGTCGCATATGAGGCACCAAAGGGCAGTGGCCGGAAGTGCCAACGTGGAAGGGGCAATGCAGACTGCTGCCCAGATAAAAGGTGGGGGCAGCAAAGGGAATTCAGGACAGACAGTAATCCAGGAGGGACATCTACGTAGGTAAGGCCTGGAGCATTGACTTGTAGTATTCACTCTGGCTATGTTCATGCTCATACTTAGCTGCATACCTCCCTCCACGGGATTTTGCAATCAGGAGTAGCATGCAAGTCATTATCCAGCTCTTGCTCGCATGAGCAACTGAAGATTCTCATTATTCATGTCTTGTATTTGTTTGATTATTTCCCGACCAAGTTCCATAACTTTTTCAAACATCCAGTCAGCCATCTTCACATTAGCTGACTGGAAGGACCTTTTCCATTCTCCAGCATCATATAAAGAAAATGAAGCACCCAGAAGGTATGTGATATTTCTCAGTGACTACAAAATCAAGTCAAATGCAGAAAGAACCTGACAGTATGAGTCCACTTATCAGAATGATGTTGCATGCCCTCTAGCCTGGAAGCATGCACCGATTCAGTCTGAAAAGGTGTCATAAAGCTGCTGTATGCTCTCTTGATACAAGCTAGACCACAACTGTTCTAAATGAACCTTATTATCCTGAATAATGGCACCGGGGCGGAACTAATACCCAAACTAACCAAGCATATGTACTATCAGGGGCAGATCTGGGAATCTCAGGGGTCACAGGATCACCTCAACATCACACAGATAGTTCTTAGACACACATGCCATGTGTGAATGAACAATGTCCTGTTGAAAAAGGCACTATGACACCGTTGCATGAGTGGTAACTCACAAGGATGCAGGCTGTCCATGACATACCACTGTGCCATCAGAGTTCCCTGCTCTGACCTAAAGTCAATCCCGATGGCTTCCACACCATGATGACAGGACTAGTACCATGATGCCTCTCCAACTCATTGGAAGAAAGGACCTCTCCCCAGGTCATCATCAAATCACAGATGGTGGTCACCCGGCAGTGAGGAACTGCTATTCATCGATGATCACAATGCAAGACCATTCATTTGCAGTCCATGCTTCCTGGTCATGGCACAACTCAAAACGCAGTGTCTTGTTGTGGTGTTAACAGCAACCAATGCTTGGGATGGTGATCCCCTACTACAGTGCCTACCAGTCTCTGAGTAATAGTATGGAATGATACAGAATGTTGCAGGGAGTCAGTTATTTGTTCTTGAATGGGAGGTGAAGGGGTTATGATATGCCTGGTGCACACTTCAGCAATCCTTCCTTGTGATGGTAGATGTAGTCAACCAGAACCTTGATGATGATTAAGCCTGCCCTCACATTCCCTTGCAGTCCAACATCTGGCCTCTGTCACATCTGAATGCCCCACACATCTGGATACTGTATGGTTCAACTAGCTGGCTGAATTGAGACCCCACAATGAGGCACATTTCAAACTCTGTCAAGTGCTAATAAAGCTCTATCACATGAGTACATAGCATCTAGATGTCATTCACTGTCATCACTCAACATGACGCTGTTTCTGCCCTTTATGTACCCTACCAGGCCTGGTGACAACACTAAATATGAACAACACTAATGCTCTCAGCGGCCATTCTGCCAGTCAGAGAGAATTACAACTCCAGTTATTTATATACCTGCCGATGGTGTGTGAAGTTTCAGTGCCATTCTTCCATATTTTCTGGGTGCTTCACTTCCTTCTCAGAGAGAGAGAGAGAGAGAGAGAGAGAGAGAGAGAGAGAGAGAGAGACTGTGTAATATCTGTCAATACTGTAGTAATGTGTTCTGTAGTGAAGTAAGGCAATTTCACAGGAAGTTATCAATCTCTTTTCTCAGCGAGGCTAAGTGTCTCATGGTCTCAAGGACCCTTTGAAAAACTGAATAGTTGGTGAATGTAACCAGAGTACAAGTGTCCTCATACATCGTGTGATTCCATACTCTCAACTCTGGTTAGAGTCAAGGCAGTGAGTACACCTAAAAACATAATCATAACACCCGAAGAAGAAGACTGGGTCAGTTGTGGAAATAATTCAGCTGAATATCTGTAAGCACACCATTAAGCAATCATTTTTATTTGCTTCTGCATTTTTCCACTTTACCATTTTAATGTCTTGCTTTGGTTCAATGGTACTCTGTTCCTGTCTTGTTCAGTTACAAGTCTATGGGCTTTTCTATTGTGTAGTTTCTCCCATTTGGTTTATTCTAGGATGTTCTTAGCATCTGTTTGGTTTACATGTTTTATTGCGTTTATGAAGCTCTGGTGACTGTTCTGTTCACTGAAATTACAAAGCATTTGTTGCATGCAGCACTAGACTGTCATACACAAATAGTATTTTGCACTAGTCACTCATACAAGCACTGAGGCCAGGATATACACATTATGGTGTTAGGGTAGGACTCACCATTTAAATAAAAACAAACTTTTGTTCACCTTTTTTGGTTTTGTAATGTCATTGAATCATAGTAAGCTGCTGTCAATTGCCATCCAGCATGCTGGAAGTGAGCACACTGTTCTGATTTCTGGGCATAACTTACTTTATTGCAGGACATACTGCGTGTGAGATTAGGAGTGAGGCAGTGCTGCCTAAATTTAGTACAGCTGAAAGATCTGGATAACTGTTGCTATTGGTTCTATTCATTTCTAATTTCCCACTACATTTGTACACTGCAGTTTTCTCTTATATGCAGTGTTTAATTAAAGTAGGTACTACAAACCATTTGTATAGCTTGCCCAAAAACTGTTGTTATGAAAGACATAGAACAACGTGTTGGAACAAGTAAAACACAAAATCACAGTTTGCAGATTGACACTTCACAAATTACATGGAAGCGTAACAACACACACAGTTAGGAAATAGGTGAAATGAACGCAGCAAGAAAGAATAACACTTGATTAAAAGATGATATACTATATTTAAAAATAAACTTTTGTTAACACTATCAAAAAGTTACTGACCTATGCACAAATAAGTACACTACAATCCAAAATATGACTGTTTTACATGGTGCTGTTTGATATTGGTTTACCACAGTCTGACATTAAGTCACCATTTAACAAATAAGTATTATACACAATGAAAATATCACAAGATGAAGATCAGTGGTACTTTTATATGAGATAAATACATTGGCACTGTGAACAATACTAAAAGCATGTTTAAACTATTTTAAAATAATGTGCTCATATAACTTTTTAAAATATAAGAGTCACAATAAGCAACAGCAGATGAGTCATTCTATGAAAAATATGGCTTCATAGCAAATCCAGTATATACATTTGAAAGTCAGCTTCACACATTACCAAATACCAGCAACTAGTTACAAATGTATAAAGTAGTGACTTTTAAACATCAAAAATGTGTCACTGTGCCCATTCCAAGTTGTACTTAAATACAACTGCTGAAACCTATTACATGAAATTTGGCAGTTGTGCATGATAAAAATGCCTAATAGTGTTAAAGAGGGATAATAAAGGTGTTGGGTGGTGATGTTTTGCCACTTAAATAATTCTACACTTTGGTCAAGCCTTCAAAAGTATACTTGTAGTAATTTTAGAGATGTAAATCTACGGAAGTAACAAAGGGAGATAATAGATCAATTGGAGCTCAGTGATTTTTTGACATTAGGTCATTACAGGTGACATGCAGTGGGATCACTTGGTCTGTACATGCTCAAGTAACCATAGCTGTTATGAAACAGTGCTTAAAATACACATTATCTGCTTATATCAGTACTTCTTTGTCTATGCTGTTCAAAATTTAAAAAGATGATTAATGATTTATTGAATAATTAAAATCACTGGAAACTGGACATACACAGAAATCTGAACTACAGAATCATCAGTACCACAGAGACAAAATGTATCACTTAACTGGTCACCCATGAAGGCCATAATTATTTTTGATTATTTTGACACATGAGAGCTGTTACAAGTTTGAGTGGTGTTCTGTTTAAGATGTCATCCTGTCAATACCCACAAACACAAATAATTTCTGCATCACAAACTGTGCCTTATACTTTGAATTCAATATGTTCTATATAAACCAAGGGCCTCCACACCATGAGTTTAAGGAACAATGTGTTTGAATTCCTAAGGGACCAAACTGCTGAGGTCATCGGTCGCTATTTAAGCAACAAGTAATGCATCTAATCTGCTGAAGAAACAATAAGCACTGGTGGGCACCAAAAAATATTACATAATAATACTTGCAGCCCACTCAGCAATCCTGTCAACAATCTCCTACAGCAGCAGTGGTGTTGATGGTAAATAATACAGAATAATTTTTCTAAAATTATAGCTAACAGTTTCATCAGAAAATGTCACATCTTAGGTGCCATGATTAATGCAACAGTCTTTTTAAAATAAGTTTAAGAGATAAGGGATCAGTTTTTGATTGTGCTTAACTGGTATCCAGCACAATAACTGCCATATTTAAACAAAATAGCAACCTGTGAAATACCCCAAAGTGTACCCATCAACAAAATCTTAAGATGAATTGGAAAACTACTATGAATGAAACATTACCATCAAATGTCATTTTAAAGTTTGAAGCCTGTAATGCAAAATGCAGGACCAGTATAAATTTGATAAACCAACTGCAAATTAATAGCCACCATATTGGGAAGGAGGTGACGATATATTGCAGTTTTGTTGTAAATAATTTTCCTCCAATGTGAAGCACATGAAATAACAATGTTCACATGAATTTATAGGATCTTGTTTGCTGAATAAAATGATTTTTTTATAGACAGTATGGGGTGGGGTAACTTTGGACTGCCAAATGGCTTCATTAACTGTTAATCAAAAAAATACATTAATTGTATGTGTAATGAAAAAAAATGTACATTTTATGTAAGAGACAACAAGTAAAACCAATAATAATACTGTAAAAAGAAAGAAATGACATCAAATAAAAATACAGCAGGTGTATCACAGCCAATGCCTGAAAGGAAAATCATCATTGCAGTTTGAGAATATAGAAATGGTACACTTACGGACAACTTACCTCCTAAAAATTTTGAGGCTTTGATTGGCAAGGACAGAATGTGTCTTTTACTATTCTGAAGAAGATTCTAAAATGGTGGATCTCCACTGCCACCTCTACACCAAGCTTTAAGAAAAACTAATAAGATTTGAGTATTGAACTGGATATAAACTTCAGCATTATCTGACCATAACAAGAATGGCAAATGTCGCTTTTTACACTGTACTGGGTTTCCCTTATGATTTTTCACTAGTAACATTGAATGTTTCTAATGATTATACATTCAACTACCAATAAAGTTGAAAGTTGGTGACAAACAGCTAGACTTTACAGCATGCTGCCAAGTATTATTAGTTTAAGCTGTGGCATGTATTATAGGTCTTCTTCCATCACTCTGTTCACATATCTGACTACTTATCTTTAAGTACACAATTTGCCTACATAAGTTTCAAGGAGACACTTCCTTTGAACAAATCTTATAATACAGAACAACAAATATAGTTTTAAATGTTTAACATTAACTAAAAGTGCTTAATACTATTTGTGGCACAGATCAAGACAACAGAATATGTACTTCACATACATCAATCCATTGATTTAAAAAAAAAAAAATCATCTATTGGTGCTAGTATAACTGATAATTACTCATATTAGGAGTGAGCATTTTTCATAGTGTCTTACATGCAAAAAGAAAAAAATGCAGATGTGATGTTGGGACTGTGTTAGAAAAGAAAAAATGAAGACTACAACAGAAACATGTTCTCTTATGGGATTGCATTATTTCAACTTTAGTTGTTTCTCTTCACTTTTTGTTAATGAGGTGCATCTAGATTAGAACATTAGTGACAAGCCAAGACTAAGACATACCAGTACTCAAAAGAAGATACTTGTCTTCTGTTACTCTTGCCTGTTTCCCTACTCCTCCAGACTATACATATGATGAGAAACGTTTATGGCAAAGTTAGTCCTCATCTCCACAGCAGACAATTTGTATCAATGCATGAGATCCATTTGTATATTATAAGAATGGCTGTTAATGAGAATTTTGAGAGTTTCTGCTGTAGTTTGGTGCAAAATCATTATATGTCAATGGATCACACAAACTGCTGCCAAATCCTTTGTGAAACAAATACAGCTTACAGTGTCTACAAACTGATAAGACAGTGAGCAAACTGACTGACTTAACTATAATTTATCACTAATAGGCAATTTGGAATAATTTATTTGTTCATATTATTGTCACTCAAATGAAAACATAACACTTGAAAAGTGTACACAGAAATAATTCAACTTCCTTCACGATGCATCCACATTATTGAAGCAGTCTAGTAATTTGATGAAAGTAAAATCATTGCTTTGGATATTGCTACATCACTCATATTTCAGTCTACACCAGAAGTTCAGAGAGACTAGCTATGTTGATTTTTTCATCTTTTACAGCAGATGCAATAAATATATACTGACTTTGGGAAAATAGTAAAATTCTACATAACATTGTTAGCTAGACCATGTAAGACTGATTTATCCCTGACACATCAGTAGTGTGAGTAGCTGTCACAGTGAAACACCAACAGTGAACATTCTTGCTGTATCTTTAACTACAAATTCTTGTTTGTAACTGTAATTTAATAATGAATATATACTTCATACACACTTTCTCAATTACTAATTTTACTGTGTTGACATTTCTCAATGTTTTCACTGATGCAGAACTAAAGAACAAATAATATGGTGACAACACAGTATGGTGATGTATGAGAAGTACATGGAACACATTTAGGAACATTTTACTTCTGCTTCGAGACCATACCTTACTTGTTTATTTATTTTCTATCACTTGAACCAACAGCTGGTAAAACAACAATACAACCAAAAAATAATGAGATGCTATCACAGACAACTTACTTTGCTTGAAGTTTATGCATCTTCTCATACAATATTACAGTGGTAAGTATTATAGATAATTTCTCACAGCAGTAAAGGAAGGGCAAACTTATCATCCTGTGTATGTAACAAAAAGTGATATATTAGACAGTAACCAGTAAAATGCAAATGGTCAATCTGCCGTTAGAACCTTATTCTGAAGCCTTTGTTTGTTCAACAAACATTTACACAATTAAAAACATAGCACAATAACTAGAACTGTGGTATCTAGGTAAAAGGTGCTGAGTACTTACAACAACATGAAGACACAAATAAAATTGCCTCAAAAAGTGTTAATTACAAATTGTGTGACCAGTTACACCTTTTTCCTTTGTGTATTTACAGGCTAATACTTACATGTAAGATGGTAACAAGTTTTCAGGTATGATTTGGATACTTCCAAATGCAAATAGTCTCACTCTAAAATATTTTTAAAAATATGCAGTATATGCTGCAAACAACAATAAATAAATAATAAATTAAGTTATTATGTACATCTTTTTTATATCAGTAAATCTCATCTGTGGTCTTTCAGCCCCCTAGTCTGCTAAATGTGCCTGCACATATTGCACAAAAGAATATATGCAAACAATCAAATTCATTCCAGCAAACACAGATGGCACTACAATTGACTATTCCTCCTAAGTGAGGTATGATACTCGGAACTGTAGTGTAATGAGACACATGTGACTATCTATGCCTTTCCCACTGCTCCCAATATTCTCTGGTTTGCATCTCAGACAGTCGAGAAACTGTGCGTTCAAAGGCAAATACTTCTTCCTCACCAGTGAATATGTTAGCAGAAGCATTTTCCTAAAAAGAAATGAATAAAAAACACACTCAACATAAGTATAACTCATGTTTAGTTACAATTGAGGCACACTGGAATTGTACATGAAAGAAATCCTACTTTATTATTTGTCTTTCCAAACATTTGGCATTACTATTCACATGCATTATATCCTGATCTGCACTTTCTCTATACAGCAAAAAATTGTTTTCCCTTATACTAATGCGTATTTTTTAATGAGGATATGAGGCATATCCACACACATTCACACATTTTAGATACAACAACAAGACACTGTAGAAAACGGTGACTAGAATATTTAAATACACTGTTCCTCCCCCCCCCCCCTCCTCCCATGACATACAAAAAGAGGGAGAATTAATTAACTACAGAACTGGTTGTGTGGGTTTACTGCAAGTACTATGAACTAATTAGAAAATACTTACAATCATGTTTGAAAGGACAGACACTGTTGAAAATCCTCAGCTGTACAAAATATTTTTGTAATTAATTTGCTGATGATAAACATCTGTTATATTAGGCATAGATCTATTACCCAACAGAGATGAAAATTTGTGTTGGACTGGGACTCGAATCCAGATTTTCTGTGTATTGCGAGCAATCAGCTTAACTTCTTTGGCTATCCATGCACACTCCTTGGACCGACCCAACCTTCCATATCTCATACTGCCTATGTGCTTATTTTGTAGTCCACTAAATTCATCAGCTATAACTCGTAACATTACTTGTATTCTCATGACAGGGACAATGAGGAATGGACACCAATGCCACTACTGGGTAGCTGATCTATACCTAATGTAGACGATGTCAATGAACTTGCAGCTGCGGATCGACAACAGTGTCTGTTCTTTCAGACATGCATTAAGTATTATAAAGCCTAGGTGGGCACATGGCAATAACAACATTGGTCTGTATTTCTCATTGTCTCATTCTCCCTGTTGTGGAAATCCAAGAAATGCTGCAAGCATTAGGTGATGAATTTAGTGGACTATGATATAAGGATGTAGACTGTGTGACATGTGATTTGGCTGGTCTGGGGGGGTGTGCACAGAGAGCCAAAAAAGTCAAGGTGACCACTCACAATAAGCAAGAAATCCGAATTTGAATGCTGGTCAGGCACAAATTTTCATGTCACTATTGGTTAATAGATCTATCCCTAATAAAACATCAAGTAATTTACAGTCAGTAAAATAATTTTGAATACAATTAGAAAATGTCAACACTGCATTGCAACAGATTCATAAATTTTTTGTAAAATTTTTGACTTGCAAGATGCAGCATTATTTGTAAATGACAATGTATGTCTTTCCACACGTTTTCAAAGGGGGGAAAAATGATATGGGCCTCTAAAAGGTGATTCTGTATTTTGCTTGTAAGTTTGCTTTGTTCTTCTGAAATTCAATATTCCTTCTCTCTCATTCTTTGATGACAAGAAACCATTGTCTTTTATTATTTTTTATTTATTTATTTTAGTGACAACATTGAAAATCTATAGCTCAGTGAAATATACTTGTAGGTGGTGAATATGAATGAAACAAGAATTGTAAGAGATGTGATAACCAAGCATTGTCCATGTGTCTGTACTTGTTTACAAGGATATATTACATTTACACAAGTATACAATGACCCTGAATACAAGATGACCTCTCTTTTTTTTTAGGAGGGTTCTTGAGAAAAAAAATCCATTAACTTAAAATTAGCATTGTATTGTCCAGATGAAACAGTTGTGAACTTTGAACATGTAGAGCCAAGCTGTAATTTGCACCAGTTAATGATTGCTACTATTTACACATCTCATAGCACTGACAATACAAGCAAACTCAATGACAACAATATGTTGTTCTCTGCCCCCCCCCCCCCCCCCCCCCCAATGCAAGATATTATGCTCTGTTCTCCCTACTAAGAAATCCTCCTCAGCCCAGTCACAAATTTAGTCAGGCACTTACATTTTATAGTTTCATTAATAAGTATTGATGTTATCCTAGGTAAAAAAAAGTTTTTAGAAGTCAAGGAATATTGCATCCACCTGTTTGCCTCCTATATCCACATAAACATGATTAGCCCAACTGCAGTATAGATGCAGACTTTTAAGCAGTTATTCCTCCAGTGCTCCATACAGAAATTGATGGGAAGAAACCCTGAGACATTTTATTACAGGAAGTACCATCTGCCATATGGTTCAAAGTGGTTCAATGAGTCTGGATGTAGATAAAGATCTATGGCTTTCAGTATGTCACATGAGTAAAGCTGAGTCTTACATGACCTATGTTTTTGAAATCCTTGCTCGTTGACATGGAGGAGATCATTTTTTTCAAGATTCCACATCATGTTTTAGTTCAATATATGTTCCAGTATTTTGCAACAGGCAGATGTAACAGATATTAGACAGAACTTCTGGCGATTACTTATGCTGCCTTTCTCGTAGAGAGGTGAGACTTGCGATTTTTCCATTCCACTGTGCACAGTTTTTGTTCAAGATATCTACTTTGTAATATGGTTGACTGAAAGGCTAAGTCAACTGTTAAAGTCTGTATACAGTCTGGTAGAGATCCCATACTGTTCTGAAGCCTTGTTCAAATCAGAGTTTTCAGATGTTTTTCAACATTACTGACAGTACACCATCTGTACAGCAGTGCAAGAAGTAGACTGGGAAAGTACTCCTGCATCTTTCTTTGTAAAGAAATATTTAAAAATAGAGTTCAATATTTCTGACAGTGCTCAGTTAACCCTCAGTTTCAGTTGTGTGTTATCTGCAAGTATTGTATGTGGGTGCTAATGCTGCTCCCTTAAAATATGACCAGAGAGCTCTTTTGGTAAGAGAAAACAATTGGTTGAACATCAAAGAGAAGCTGTGCATGTCACAAATATAGTGCTGCTTGACTAATGGACATCTGGGTGTCTGAGAGGTAACAGGAGAGATTTATTTTCCAGTTCTCTCGGAATATATACGTACAGGTCGTGTAGGGTTTTCATGGGAATTTTTATACCACTTTTCCTGCAAAATAGTGGCAACTTCAGTTAATGATGATTGTGGTGGTGGAAAGCAATCACACACCCTTCTCTCCAAAGTAAACCACAAACGCTAAATAATATTGAGACCTAGTGATTATGAAGGCCAGGGGAGCTGCAGAAATTCATCCTTATGCTAACAAAAGCAACACTGCATAAAGCGATCCTGGTGACCAGGGATCCTGCCACCTTGGACAGCATCAGCACTAGAGAACACAAAATGTATAGTTGGATGGACTTGATCAGCCAAAACGGTCATGTAATCGTTGGCAGTAATATGATCTGCAGAAGTACCCATGTGGCCCATAGAATACCACGATACAGCTGCCCAAATCATCACTGAACCCCATCATGTTTTACTCTTGAACTGTAAACTCAGTCAGAAGTTGAAAACAGTGTGAAATAACAGTCACCTGAGCAAATGATATTCCTCTATTGCTCCATAGTCTGGGTTTTACAACTTCAGCATCACGTTTTCCAGTTACAGACAACTGCATCACACTGATGAGTGGTTTTGTACTTAAAGACTGTCCTGCAATTCCCTGCTTATGAAGGCGTCTCTGTGTTGTTTTGGTGCTGATGAGGATTTGCAAGTTCCACATTCAGTTTTGCAGTGACTTTTTCAGCTGTTATCCCCTTATTTTTCCCCAGAATCCTCTTCAATGACTATTCATTGCAATCACTCGATACACTCTTTTGTCCACATTGTGACTTAGTGGACTATGTTTTTCCATTTTTCCTGTGCATGGTATAAATCATCAATATGGTGCCTCTTGAAACACCACATATTTTGGTTACCATGGTCCAGGCATCCATCATGTGAGCATCAACAATACACAGGGGTTCGAATTCACTTAGCTTTAACATAATGCACTCAACTACACAGAACACTGCTCTGACCACAACTGACCCTTGCAACGTGTCAAGAGCATCCCATAGGTGCTCTTCATGTTAACCTACAACAGCAAAACCTGCTGACTTGGCTAGCATCTGCATTTTTGTTTAAGCATGCATTTCTTGTGGTGTTTCCATATTTTTGTCAGAAACCTGTAGGTAACATTATTATGCTAATCATCTTAGTTATGGGGCAGGTGAAGTCTAAGCATACCAAAGTAACACAATAAGAAATCCTTTTGGAGTATTATAATGTATGTCAGTCTATTGTTAAAATTAAGTAAGTTTCTTGACGGTACAAAAAGTCATGCAATGTGAGAACGTGTAATCTGCTACAATACACAACAAAAATAAAAAAATGTTCCTTGAATTATTTTTTTTGGAATATCAGGGTATGCTTTTTTGTGTAGTTAGATTTAATATCATGAAAGGAAGAGAGGGAGTAGTGATAGTGGGGGTTGGCAGTCAGGAGTTATAACTGCCTACAACAACAACAACTTGGCACCTTTTGAGGCGTCCGTTGGTACTGAAACCATACAAGTGACAGCATTACAGGCTCTACGTCATGACAACAAATGCAAGTGTATGGCATTTTCTGATGAGCTGCAGAATGCTATTGACAATAACAACACATTCGCATAATGCATTATGCTTAGTGATGAAGCGACTTTCCCGTGGTGAAAGTAAACAAACAGTGTTGAATTTGCGGCATACAGAACCCACCTGCATACACTGAACATGTAAGAGATTTACCGAAAATCAATGTGTTTGTGTGGTATTCCACTCATCTGTTTAAGGCCCATTCTTCTCCGATGGTCACAGTTAACAGTCAGCAATATCTTCTTATATTACAAAACTGGTTGTTTCCAAGGATGAACGAGGACAACTTCCTTTTTGGACAAGATGGGGCACCCCCTCACTGGAGTCACCAAGTGTGTAAATATCTGCATGAGACTCTACTGACCCATTCGATTGGTTACCAAACAGCTGGCAAACCAGCACTTCTTAGCTAGCCTCCATGGTCACCAGATTTGACGCCCTACGACTTCTTCACGTGGGGCTTCATTAACAACATTTATGCAATAAGACTACCGCACAACCTAGAAGAACTGAAGAACTGCCTTAACGTCAGTGATGACACACATACAATAGGAATCCGAGTATCAGTGTCATATGGGTTGTGTCACTGGTGGAGGATAAATGGAAGATCTGTACTCGACACTTGAGAGATAGGTAAATGTGTGCCCCAAGTTTCATAGTTGTCTGTCTTACAGAGTGTTTGTTTGTTTGTTTGTTTGTGTGTGTGTGTGTGTGTGTGTGTGTGTGTGTGTGTGAGTGTGTGTGTGAGAGAGAGAGAGCACGCGGAAAATTTGCAGTACCACTTTCTGCATTTACTACAACTTAAAAATAAAGATTGAACCTTCCATCATTACACTTGGCAAGAGTTTATTTAAGGCAACAAGTTTTCATTACACATTTCAGCGAAGCACAGTATTAAGTCTGAGCCAGTTTTGATCTGGGACATATAAAACAAGAGCTCAGTCACCATTTTTCATCACAGTGGGTACAATGAACAATAGACTGTATTTTGTGTGCATTTCAATCTGTACATGTGAATGATCACATGAGCCCCACTGAAATAGATGACATTAAACGATTGGTCATCTCAAACCTGTATGTACATCTCCACATCTACTCTACATGACACTGTACAGTGCACGGCAGAGAGTACTACATACTATCACCGATTTTCTGTTCTGTTCCACTCGAGTATTGAGTGAAAAAAAAAAAGGAGAACATGTACATGCCTCTGTACATTCTCTAATCTCTCTTATCATATTCTCATAGTCCCTGCAAAAGATATACATTGATGGCAGTATAATAGTCAAACAATCTTCTTTGAATACAGGTTCTCTAAATCTAACCAAAAGGTGTTAGGAAAAGTATATAGTCTTCATTCCACGGATTCTCATTTAAGCTCCCTGCGCATTTCAGTTACACTTTTGTTTGGACAATACCAACCTGTTATCATCTTAGCAGCATACCTCAGAATTCGTTTGATGTCTATAATAATGACTACTTGATAAGGGCTCCAACTACTGGAACAATGCTCTACAAGGAGATGCACTAGTGTCTTGTGTGTTATTTCCTTTGCATTTTCTTAGCGCCCTTGCAACATGATTGTCCTATTTTATATTGTTTCTTAGTGTTAACTCTAAATATTTGTAAGTTGTAATACATTCAAGATATTTGCCACTATTTGGATATTGTTGGGTTCTCTCTCCTTGCATTTAACCACACTTAACACTTTTGCTGCCATGCAGGCTTATGCGACTGTTGTCTTTCCAGGCAAAAAAATTTGCCTGTAATCATGTACTGAATATGTTCTAATGTTATGAAGTGCACCCCAAATGTATGAAAGCTCAAAATGCTTCAAAAGAGGGCTTAAACTGCGAGGTAGCTGGTGTCCTCATGGCCCAGAAATGTAACCAGCTTCACAGAGGTTATTATTGCGAGCCATGAGGACACTGGCTACCTCACTTTCTTACAGGGCGTGATACAGAAACAGGGTGTAAATTATAAGAAAATGCATCCAATTGACTGTTAGTTATTAGGTGTATGTGATAACCAGTACACAAAAATAGGAACAAAAATAGTTTTTCTTACAATTTGTGTGTTTTTGAAAAACAGGAAATGCAAACAAATTCATGACTTTCCTTACAGATTGTGGTTGTTTTTGTTACAAGTTTCTGTGCTTCTTTTATCTCTTGAAATCTTCAAGTAGCAACTACTGCACATCTTCCAGATTTTTCTATTTCGCTTGTCTCTCTGTATGCTCTCTACTATGGTATGGCTCCTGAAACTTATAGAAAGTTGATTGGGAGTTGGTGTATCGATGTTGTTCTCTAAGAGGCTCATGGTTATTTCCTCCCTAAAATTCTTTATAGGAATATTTGTCTTGGTAAATATTTTGTACAAAAAGTGAGCATTTAGTACTGCTGTATTCAACATAATTTCAAATGCCACTCAGTGGTGAAAAATAACTTGACATCTGTCCTGACACACTGATTCCATGCACTGCCGCATTATAATCCAAAATGGCAGCAGGCTTTAATATTTCCTCACTGGTTTTTCTTGCTTTTCTTCCCAGTGGTTCGCATTTTGATGCCATGCTTCATAGTGAGAGACATCACAATTCTTTTATCTCGCCATTTTGCTACTACAATTCCATCAGACTCTCTTCCAATGAGTTTGCCTTTTCTTATTTGTGACGTTGTGATGGTGGGGGGCAAATGCTTACTATTTTATCTCAGAGTATCTACAATGTTGTTATTTCTATCCAGCAAATGCCTAGCTAATGACATGCTTGTGTAATAACTCTCAGTAACAACAGTGCATCCCTTATCTATTTATTTTGCAATTAAGTCTAAAACTACTTTTTCTGCAAGATTTTTACTGACATTGTACAGCCATCCTGAGTAAAGAATCATTCTCAGCATATACCCAATTTGGTTACAAAGTTTGAATATCTTGATTTCATACCTATGGGTCTTGCTGGGATGAAATAAAAGTCATCCGCGAAAGGGTATCATTGACTCATCCACTGCTAGTATCTCTCCCGGTTCATATTGCAAGCAAAATTTACTCTGCATAGTATCAAGGAGTTTTCAGATCTTGAATATACAATCACTTTTACCAACAGTTGTGCTGTCCTCAAAATGGACGAACCTCAAGAGCAGTTGAAATCAGTTACAGGACATAGTTCTAGCGACTGGGTTGTCCCTGTAAAGAACACTTGTACACCCTGTAAAGAACACTCGTTAATGTGTGGGTAGTGAAGTTGCCCCATGGAACTTGCGCATCTCATCAGTGTTTGTCTCCTTCCAAGTTGTAGCCCTTGCTTTACTGTGGGTCTGAGCGGTAGACAAGAACTGTACAGCATTTCTGCTTGTTTCAGTAATAATTAACTCTATAATATCGTCACTGATGATAGTTCTGAAGACTTGTATAGGTTTCAGATCCTTCCGATTCTTGGGGTAATGTGGGTCTTTAGATTCAAAGGTTTCCATACTTTTGAACTGGTCACTTTGGACCCGTTTTCATTTTCACTTCCTTCTAGAAATTGAGGAGAAATAGATAGTGTAATGGATGGCTCATTACTTTCTTCCAGTTCCTTGTCACTTTCATTCTCAGGCACCAATTGTTGCTTGGGTGAGGATGTTTCATTGAGTGCGTTGTCTTCATTGTAACTCAAATCACAAACATTAGATAACTCACCATAATGAGCATTGAGAATTTTTAACAGCTCTTCCTCTGTCAAGATATCAGACTTATCTTTCCATCTCTATTTACCAGTAGAGGGACCAGGGCTTGTATCTCCACCACACTTCGTCCGTGGCCTACCATTAGGCTGTGCCATTTACTGTACAACAGAAAGCAAAGTAATAGAGTCAAAATGTTTTTGGTGTTAAGCAAGTGATTACAGAAAAAGTCATAATGTGCCAAATAGCTACCTAAGGTATTCTTCAGTTTCTTATTCCAACACTTACAATCACTCTACCACATGGTTACGTAAGACTATTTCTGAACAATTAAAACTAAACTAGGAAAACAACGTATGAAAACAATATCACGTGAAGGGCATGGTTTCACAAATAAATTAATCTGCGATCTAGCAGCCACTGCACATGCTATTACAATGTTACTCCCTTAAGACCATAGAAAAGGCAGTTGTGGGTTTCCTGCAGGGCCAGCCTGTCCCAGAATTGATTGAATGCATCTGCAGCTGAGAGAGCCGATGACCTTGTGGCCTGTGAGAAACCCACTTCTGAGGCTACCAGCGCCCTCATGGCAGCAAAACTGTTAATGGAAGCTGCCACGCTTTGCCAACTGCAGATTTTGTCCAAGTATTTCTGCATTTCCTTGTAATTATCCAAAAACAATTCTTTCCACCAGACAACAGCTATATCAGTGAATAATCTTTTATTGACTCTGATCCTATAAGAGAAACCACTTTATCTATATACAGAAGATTAGAAGCTCCATCACGCTTTTGTGGGCCACATCCAATATTACTTTCGTTTCTGTACAACTTTTACATAACATACTGGGTTCTTTTGTCTGATATTCATCAAGCCAATTGTATCACTCCGAAAACACTCTGTAAAACTATATAATGGTTAGTACTCGACGATGTGGTACAGTGTCAAAAGCACTTGGAAAACTAGGAAGACAGAATCTACCCATTCACCTGAATTTGTCTGAAAGATGCCGTGAGTGTGTAAAGCAAGTGCGTTTTTCTTTCTTTTTGTTTTTTTCCTGCATCAGTGCTGATTATTTGAGGGTAGCTTGTTTTTCTCCAGAAACATCATAATGTTTGAGCTCAGAATATGTGCAAGTGTTTCATTCAAGGTTTGTGAGATCTTTAAAAATCACTTAATTTTAATTTTCTGTTTGCCAATTTTCATTGCCAGTACCTGCCTGTGTTCTTTTGATGACAGTTTGGGTGTCAGACTGTGGAAATCAAAGGATGCTGAACATCACTACAAATGTAAATAGTCTTCACAGGCCGCCAGATCACGTCGTGAAAATTCCACAATATTTCACGAGCAACTGTCCGACATCTTCAGGTGGTTCGACCTTGCTGGTGGCTACTGAAGAGTCATATCACTACAAATGTTTACACAAATCTGACCTGATATGTTTGCCTGGGCATGTATGCCTCTGCAGTTGAATTGGAGCTTGTGGATGATGAAACTGAACAGGTGTATTTACAAGTACTTTAGCAGGTGATCACAGCAAATACTTACTTAAACAGGCACAGTGTATGGTGTAAGTTTTTCAGGTAAATCACAGTTACGTACTTATCTAAAAAAATGGGATACTATTACAAAGCCAAAAAAGTGCATACAAGGTTTATTGAACTTTATCACAGCAAAATCTGTTTGCAGAAAGTTAATCACAAAGGTCATCATAAAGAACACAAGAAAAAAGCAGCACCCTCCAAACTAGTAGAAAAATGACAAAAATTGGCATATTCAAAATGAATGCACAAATGTATTGTTGGTGTTTCTGGTGATGTACAGGTGCTCAAGCGCACTGACAAATGCAGGTACTAGTGCTGACACTAGCAACCTCAGATTGCGTAGAAGTGTTGTCTGTCTAAGTAAGCTTTTTAAGGACTGAAACAAAAGATGTAGTGAATGTGGGAGGCTGCATGAAATTGTAGATCTTCTTGACCTCACCATAAGGGATGTTTTAATTTCCTGTATCTTCCTTTCTTCAAGAAAGACACTTCAGTCCCTGCTCCAGACAGAGTGATCTCCAGAGCAATTTATACACTTCAAAGGAAAGGAGCAACCAAATCTGTCACGAGCAGCCATGCCACATGTGGCTTCACCCTTACATTAAGGTGGTGTGCCCACAGCACTGGCATCAAAACAGCACACTGGTTTGGGGACATAGGGCCACAGACATAGGAAAAGGAAACTTGCCTTGATATGCTCTAAAGTTTTGTGCTGTTGAAGGTAAGGATGAAGGAGTCAGATTTTATCAGATCCTCATTCATCCTTTTCAATATTCTTTGCACATTAATGATCCCTTCTTGAGCACACTCATCTTTCAATTCCTACTTGGGAATTTCGACTGGAGCTCTACATGACACAACATCTTTGCTGTAACACAAGGTGTTGTGGAGCTCTGTTACTGTGGCATATTCCCCAGGGCATTTAGCTTTCCAGAGGTTTGTCTCTTCTTGGGTACTAGCAGTTTCAACCAACACTGTTCCATTACACAACTATTTGACTGATTTCAATGTACCTGTGATGCACTGTAAACCCTTTTCAATATAAGAAGCTGAAACCTTCTTAAAGCTGTCCTCCTTGTGTTTGACCATCAAGAATACATTCTGACCAGCAGCATGCATTCTGTTACTAATGAATGAAGCACTCTGTGTAAGTCCCGAGGTTGATCACTAACAACTGTTCCCTTTCAACACCTATGTTTCTCAGTGTTGCGCAACACATCTTGAGACTGAGCTTTTTTTTAAAGAGGTCACACATCTGGACAGTCAAGACAAGATCCCCAGTCACTGGGACACACAACGTTTTACCACTGCATCCCATTGTGGTCGCTGAAGCATGCCCGGCACTTATGGTGACTGACAGAACTGCCGGTGCTTACAGCTCAGGAACTCCTGGACTGCCAAGCCCACACCCAGCAAACAAATGCTGAGCCTCTGATGGTGCACAAATGTAGTAAATAGAAACTGCTGCCAAACAAAGAAACTGTAGTTTCCAAAATAAAAATTATTAGAAACAATTACCAAACAGAACCAAAACAAGTGAAGGGATCCTGGAAATCAGGAGGCAGTTCACTTGAAATACACAAAACACAGACATGGCACTTCAGGCTGTTGAGTTTCTTGCATGATTCAGATGTTTCACAGGACTCATAATATTGTATGTATGTTGTTATGATAATAATGACAATGCTGTAGACTTCACTATGTGTTATTAACTTGAAGGGCTTCACACACTGTCAATCTTTCTGCTATACTTGAAATTTAATGTGACTTCTTATCAACACTAGTCAGTCCTAGGGCTGCTTTATAGATTTGCTGAATGAATCACCTTCAGTTCACAAGAACCAAAGGCAAACATTTCTATAAGAACTGTAACTAGCAAAGCACTGAAATGTTCAATTCAGCCTTCCGATCTTCTGCTTTAGCTTTCTTTTGTTTTAAAATGTTAATATGAATTGTGATGTTACAAACACTATGAATTCAAGTCAATAACACAGTTCATGTATGTATACAAAAGTATCTAATAATATTACAAAATTATGATTTTGGACATTTTAAACTTACTGATCCAACTTGTATGTTGAGATCATCCATCAGTGCACGATTCTCATCCAACATCTGATCAACGGACTGCTCAGTCAAGAACAATTGTCGATGAGGTACATCTGAAGAAACCACTACACGCACCTGAAACACATTAGAAATAATAAATTTAACTTTTTTTTAACAACTATGCTAAGATACAATGGTTGCAAGGTACAGTTTACAAATAAAGAGTATTTGCAGCTGTGAATATTTAAGTAACTCCTGTCACATATTTACGCTGCATGTGTGCAGAAATTCCTGCAACTGAGTAAGGAGTCAATTGAGTTGTTGAATAAGGCTCAACTGTATCAACAGAATGTAATGCAAACCATTACATCATATTATCTTACCTACAGGACAATATTATGAAAAAGCAAATTATATATAAAGGACTAGAATTTGACAAGCTTCTGCCCATGTACAGGGCTGCTCATACATGGGGAACTATCCTTCTAAAACAAAAACAGGTGGATAAATAGAAATTTAAAGTCAATGATGAATGAAAAAATGTGTGGGGCTGTGTTACCAACATGGTAACCATTTTGGAAGATCCATCTCGTAATTTTCAAATGGAAAGAGGACCAGGTGATTTAAAAGTTGTTGGCGTTACCACAAGCCATACATACTGAGATTGCTGTGATAACACGAGAGAGAAGCACTCATTTTTGCAGAGGATTTCAACCAACCCCAGAGAGATCACCCATTACCCCAAGTGTCGTGGTGAAACTTCTCTCGAAATTACATGAAACTGGTGGTGGTGGTTATTGGGATGTTTAAGGGGGACTAAACAGCGAAGGTCATCAGTCCCCCATTCCAAAAACAGGCGAGACATAAATTCACAAAGCAGGTAAAACCCCAAGGGGAAGGAGACTCCCCCCAGGCCCTAAAAGAACACAAATGCGGCAACGAACACTACAGACACGAAGAGTACAGATGAACACCAGACAGAAAGAAACAGAAGAAAGGAAGAAGGCCGGAGACTGGTTGACTGACCATGAGAGCAAAAAAAGGGAAAGGGTCAACCATCCGACGACACACCAAAACAGCAACAAACATTGAGAGACGCGAGGACAAAAGACACAGAAAGGGAAAGGTACAGGACTTCCCTAAATGGAACCATAAAAAGGACTACCACGGATAAAATTTAAAACGTCATCAGCCATGGAGGCATCGTCACATAAAATCAAAGGCAAAGTGCCCGGGAGATGAAAAGACTGCCGGAGGGTGCGCAGTCAGGGACACTCCAACAAAATGTAGGCGACCGTCAGCCGGGACCCACACCGACACAGGGGGAGATCCTCCTGACGCAAAAGATGACCATGCGTCAGGTAGGTATGGCCGATGCGCAGCCGACACAGGATGACAGAGTCCCTGCGAGAAGCACGCAGGGAGGAGCGCCACACATCGGTCGTCTCCTTGACAGCCCGCAGTTTATTCGGGGATATCATGCCACGCCACTCAGCAGTCCACATCCCAAGTACCTTACGGCGCAACACCAGCTGCTGATCGCGAGCCGTGAGGCCGATCTCCAAAGCTGGGGCGTCGATCGCCCCTTTGGCCAGCCTGTCAACACGTTCGTTCCCCGGGATGCCAACGTGACCTGGCGTCCAAACAAAGACCACCGAACAACCAGAACGGGTAATGGCGGAAACAGACTCCTGAATAGAGGACACCAGAGGAGAAGAGGTGTAGCAGCGGACGATGGCCTGGAGGCTGCTCAGGGAGTCACTGCAGATGACGATGGACGTACCTGAGCAGAAACGCATATGCTCAAGAGCGCGCAATATGGCCACCAGCTCTACAGTAAAAACACTGCAGCCAGCCGGCAAGGAGCACTGCTCAACATGGGCAGCGTGAGCAAAAGCGTAGGCAGTGCGACCATCAACCAGGGAACCATCAGTGTAGACAGTCTCACAGCCCGAAAATGAGGCGAGGAGCGCAAGAAAACGGCGACGGAGGGCCACAGGCGGAACCGAGTCCTTGGGTCCCTGTGCCAAGTCCAGACGAACGGACGGTCGGGGCAAACACCAGGGAGGCGTAGGTGCACGGACACGGAAGGGAGGCAGAAGAGGGAATGACCCCTGTTCTGACAGCAGGGACTGGACGCGGACAGCTATGGAAAGCCCAGACCTAGGTCGCCGTTCGGGCAGATGGAGGACCATGGCAGGGAATAGCAGGCGACGATTGGGATGGCCCGGCGAGCAATGCACGTGGACAGCATAGTCGGCGAGCAGGCGATGGCGGCGAATCCGCAGTGGGGGTACCCCGGCCTCCACCAGTAGACTATCCACGGGGCTCATACGAAAAGCACCAGTTGCAATCTGTACCCCACAGTGGTGTATGGGGTCTAACAACTTCAACACTGAGGGTGATGCAGACCCACAGGCCAGGCTCCCATAATCAAGCCTGGACTGCACAAGGGCTCTGTATAATCGCAACAGCGTGCAGCGATCCGCACCCCAAGATGTGTGGCTCAGGCAGCGGAGTGCATTGAGGTGCCGCCAGCACTTTTGCTTCAGCTGAGTAATATGAGGAACCCCTGTGAGCCGGGCATCAAAGACGACTCCTAAGAAGCGGCAAGTGTCCACCACTTCAAGCAGGTGGCCGTCGAGGTAAAGTTCAGGATGAGGGTGGACCGTCCGACGCCTGCAGAAGTGCATAACTCGAGTCTTGGCTGCAGAGAACCGAAAACCACGAGTCAGAGCCCATGATGCCGCCTTGCAAACGGCTACTTGCAGCCTGCGTTCGGCGACTCCCGTAGTCGTGGAGCTAAATGAGATGCAGAAGTCGTTGGCATACAAAGAAGAAGACACCGACGACCCCACGGTTGCAGCCAGACCATTAATGGCCACTAGAAATAAGGAGACGCTCAACACCGAGCCCTGCGGGACCCCATTTTCCTGTATATAAGATGAACTAGAGGCGGCACCCACTTGCACCCAGAAAGAGCGGCGCAATAAAAAGGTTTGAAGAAAAGCCGGGAACTGACCACGAAGACCCCACTCACGCAACGTAGCAAGGATGTGATGCCTCCATTTGGTGTCATACGTCTTCCGCAGCTCAAAAAAGACAGCAACGAGATGCTGATGTTGGGCAAAGGCCGTACGGATAGCAGATTCTAGCCGCACCAAATTGTCCGCTGCAGACCGGCCCCGACGGAAGCCACCCTGGGATGGAGCGAGGAGACCGCGCGACTCAAGGACCCAACACAAACGCCGCCCCACCATACGTTCAAGCAATTTGCACAAAACATTGGTGAGGGTACATGAAACTGACAGTCACGGAAATACAGAAAGCTTGAAGATAAAAAACACCTAAGAAGGGAGCAATATCAACTGCTGCTCTAGCATCATTCTATAAGGGGCCACAGTGCAGTAATCACATCATCTTGCAGAAAACCGGGATCAGCTGCACATCAGTCATGAAATTCTGACCATGTAATGCACACCCTTACAAAACGAAAATATTATAACATTTCACTAAGGGTGTTCGTGATTGGCAGCTGTTTGCAGAATGAGCGACACACAAGCTGGATGAAAACATTCATTGCCTCTACAGTATACTCTTTGCAGATAAAGCTAATCTCTATGTGTACAGAGAGATAAATAAACAGATTCACATATACTGGTCAAATGTCAGTCCTCAATGGATGCATCCACCAAAGCTAGTTGCACATCAAAAGTGATTTTTTGGGGTGAACTACAGGGCACTTATATTATAGAGGCCTTCTTCATTCAGGCTATACTAACAGCAGCTCATTATTTGTAGTTGTTAAAGATGTGCTACCATTGTTGCTGTCTGAGGATGAGACATTTTCAACTCACTTTCAGCAAGATGGTGCCCAACCTCTTTACACGCGGGTTGAATGGGTATACACAGATACCCATTTTTCCCAGAGATGGATAGGTTATAGAAGATCTGTGGAGTGGTTGCTACATTCCACAGATGTAAGTGATTAGATTACTATCTGTGGTGACATTTGTCAGCAATCATGTATGCAGTGGAAATCAGAAATCTTGTACATCTCAAGGAGCTGACTGTTGGTGTTTGCACTTGTGCTTGTACCATTATTGGCATTAAGTCCATGAGGAATGGGTGGCATTCATTTGAAGCTGTGTGAAAGTAGTAAAGTACTTAAACAGCACTTGGTATCTGTAGTTCTAAGTGACTGTTTTCATTGAAAAATATCAATGTTGTCAAGTAAATACACACATTAAAAAAAGGTTAGCATCGTCCCGGTTCACAGAACTCCTGAAGATGGACATTGATTGTGGGTATTGTATCACAAACACAGTCCTTTGACTTTTCAGAGATGTCACTAAACCCACCAAAGATGCAAACAACCATGCATGAGCAGCGCCTATTAGACGGAGGGGGTCCAACAGCCAATAACTTCCAGTCATTCCACCAAGGGCTACTATTGAAGTGGATGACCGCTACCTATGGATTATGGTTCAGAGGAATCCTGACAGCAACACCACCATGTTGAATAATAAATACTTTTTGTGCAGCTACAGGACATTGTGTTATGACTCAAACTGTGTGCAATAGGCTGCATGATACGCAATTGCACTCCTGACATCCATGGCGAGGTCCATCTTCGCAATCACAACACCATGCAGCGCGGTACAGATTGGCCCAACAACATGCCGAATGGGCCGTTCAGGATTGGCATAACATTCTCTTCACCGATGAGCATTGCATATTCTTTCAACCACACAATCATTGGAGATGTGTTTGGAGGCACCTGGTCAGGCTGAATGCCTTAGACACGCACATTGTCCAGTGAGTGCAGCAAGGTGGAGGTTCCCTGTTGTTTTGAGGTGGCATTATGTGGGGCTGAAGTACGCCGCTGCTAGCCATGGAAGGCGCTGTAATGGCTGTATGATACGTAAATGGCATCCTCCGACTGATAGTGCAACCATATCGGCAGCATACTGATAGGCATTCGTTTTCATGGAAGACAATTCGTGCCCCTATCATGCACATCTTGTGAATGACTTCCTTCAGGATAACAACATCGCTCGACTAGAGTGGCCAGCATGTTCTCCAGACATGAACCCTATCAAACATGCCTGGGATAGACTGAAAAGAGATGTTTATGGATGACGTGACCCACCAACCACTCTGAGGCATCTACGCCGAATCACATGTGAGGAGTGGGACAATATGGACCAACAGTGCCTTGATGAACTTACGAATAGTATGCCACGACGAATACTGGTATGCATCAATGCAAGAGGACATGCTACTGGGTATTAGAGGTACTGGTGTGTACAGCAATTTGGACCACTACCTCTGAAGGTCTCCCTGTATGGTGGTACAACATGCAATGTGTAGTTTACATGAGCAATAAAAAGGGCAGAAATGATGTTTTGTTGATCTCTATTCCAATTTTCTGCACAGGTTACGGCACTCTCAGAACCGAGGTGACGCAAAACATTTTTTGACGTGTGTATTAGACTTCAAACAGGAGACAAACTATTTAGCACAAATAAGGAGGCAACAACTTTTCCAAAGTAGTAGGTGCCTTTCTAATTTACTTGATTAAATTTAGTTGCCATAAACATGAATAGCGTCAAGCAATATAGTACAAATTTTTCTTAATACAATATGTGTATTAAATTTCTATGAACTGCTTGTCTTGTGTTAATATTTACCTTGACTCTTTCCACATTCCTTAAGGTTCTTTTCCTTTTTTTTGGATGCACAGGACATAATGGGCAAATGAAAGACTAACTTAATTTATGCAGTTGTTGATCTTAGTATCTGACAGCAATACCAAGTAAAACATGTCAATGCATTTGCTTTTAAGGAATTCAATTACTTAATTAACTTTTGTCAGTTCTGGTTTAAGTAACATAGCATATTTTTACAAACTACGCATTAAACAAAGGTCTTTAAATATGTCTGCTTGTGTCTGTATGTGTGGATGGATATGTGCGTGTGTGCGAGTGTATACCTGTCCTTTTTTCCCCCTAAGGTAAGTCTTTCCGCTTCCGGGATTGGAATGACTCCTTACCCTCTCCTTTAAAACCCACTTCCTTTCGTCTTCCCCTCTCCTTCCCTCTTTCCTGATGAGGCAACAGTTTGTTGCGAAAGCTTGAATTTTGTGTGTATGTTTGTGTTTGTTTGTGTGTCTATCGACCTGCCAGCGCTTTTGTTCGGTAAGTCACCTCATCTTTGTTTTTATATATAATTTTTCCCACGTGGAATGTTTCCTTCCATTATATTAAACAAAGGTTTGATTTACAACAATAAATACAAGACAATTTAGAAATTAAAACCTATTTTCAATTAAATTCCTAACATGTCCATTTTCAATTAAATTTCAAACATGCCAATTTTCAAACAGGTTTTGTTAAAATGCTAACAGAATAAGTGACAAGTAATTCAGAAATGATTCTTGCCATATTACTATAATGGAAGGAAACATTCCACGTGGGAAAAATTATATATAAAAACAAAGATGAGGTGACTTACCGAACAAAAGCGCTGGCAGGTCGATAGACACACAAACAAACACAAACATACACACAAAATTCAAGCTTTCGCAACAAACTGTTGCCTCATCAGGAAAGAGGGAAGGAGAGGGGAAGACGAAAGGAAGTGGGTTTTCGTCTTCCCCTCTCCTTCCCTCTTTCCTGATGAGGCAACAGTTTGTTGCAAAAGCTTGAATTTTGTGTGTATGTTTGTGTTTGTTTGTGTGTCTATCGACCTGCCAGCGCTTTCTTTCCATATTACGGTATATTGATAATTTTTACTTATGGACCGTCTGACAGCAACTGAATAAAACACAATTTTAGTGCCCGTCAGACGGTCCATAAGTAAAAATTATCAATATACCGTAATATTACACGCAACTGAAGAAGACAGGACTACAAAAGTTGAAGATGTCAATACAGCTATGTCAAGCATTCCCTGTCAACGTGTACAACAGGTTCAAGAAAATACATCTGAGACTCCATAAGATGATACAGCATATAAAATTCAACAGAACATGCAAAAAGAACGATTTAATTCCAAGTTACATTAATGTAAAGGTTAAAAACAGTTCTACAGTGGCACAAAAGTCGAAATCATTTGCAGAACGATATTGGTTACTACATGAAATTAAGATGCTCTATTCGAAAAAACAGCACCTAAACATGATGCTCTATGAGACTCATCTAGAATTGGCAAAAAACGTAGGAAACGCCGCAGTTTTCATGGCACTAGTAGAAAAAACTGAGCTCAACACATACATAGCAATGAAACATTTACAAAACAAACATAAACACAAGATAATGAAACTAACAGTAAAAAAGACGCAAAAATACATTTACATTTTAAATGTGAAACCACATGAACACCAACACACATTCCATCCACGCTTAGTTAACCTAACAGAGACAGAACTACACGAAAACGAAAAAATGCTCTTGGAAAAAGGTTTGAAACACTGCACCAATAGCAAAGTGAACAATCAATACATAGAAAATCTCATAGTAGAAACCGAACACATCCTTACACGTGAAGAACAACAAAATAATTGTGAAATAAACAAAGGACTGACAAGAGAACTAGTAAAAGAAGAAATAAAAGGCATAATAAAACAAACAAACAGACACACAATAAGAACAACCAAACAGAAGCAGCTACTATGAAAAGGTTAAAACAAAAGTTAACAAACAACAACATATTAATAACAAGAGCAGACAAGGGAAATGTAACAGTACTCATGGATAAAGAGCAATAAATCACAAAAACCAAGGAATACATAAACACCAACGCAATACAAAAACTGAAGTCAGATCCAACTACACGATTCCAGGCAAATGTGAAACGAACACTGAAAAACATTGAACACACACTCACAGACAAACAGAAATACTACTTAACACAGAAAAACCCACAAGCACCAACACTCCACAGTCCACCGAAAGTACATAAAGACGGAATGCCAATGAGACCTGTTATCAACTTCAAGAAAGCCCCAACATACCGCATAGCCAAACACCTCCAAAAGTTAGTTACAAAACACTATAAAGTAGAAAACAACAGAACAGTGATAAACGCAGGAAACCTAATAGAAAACATACAGAACATACAGGTACCACACACAGCATCACTGTTTTCATTCGATATAGAAAATATGTATACCTCCATCCCTATCACAGAAACAATAGAAATCATAGAACAAAATCTCTCATCCCACAGCAACCTCACCACAGACGCAATAAAAGAAATAACAGATAGGCTCAGACTGACAACTGAACAAAACTACTTTCAGTTTGAGGAAGAATATTATCTACAAACTGATGGACTGCCCATGGGATCCCCAATATCAGGAACACTAGCAAACATTTTCATCAGTCACCTTGAAAATCAGATATTTGATAAGATAACCACAAATGAAAGTTTCAAAATCATATATTGGTACAGATACGTGGATGACATTATTTGTCTGGTAGACGAGCCAAGTGAAAAAATAGATGAACTCCATTCAGAAATAAACAAAGCTCATAAGAACATAAAATTCACACTCGAAAAAGAACAAGAAAATCAAATAAATTTTCTTGACATTATAATTAAAAAAGAAAATGGAAAACATACATTTAACATCTTTAGAAAACCAACAGCCATGGACACAATAATACATTCCACATCCAACCACCCCCACAGCCAGAAACTTGCAGCACTAAGACACATGTTACATAGATTAAACAGAATCCCACTCAGCAAGAGAAACTATGAACAAGAAATGAACACGATCATACAAATAGCTAGGAACAACGGGTATGACACATATGTGGTACACAAGCTCAATCAAAAAATAAAAACACAAATAAAAAACAAACACAACATTTCCACAATACAAAAGAACTCACAAGCAGAAAACTTACAAACACACTCAACAAACACACACAATGACAACACCACACAGAAAAGAACCAGATGGTACACCATGACCTACACACATAAACTAACACACAGATTTGCAAACATCCTAAAGAGACAGGGCTTCAAAATAGCATATAAGCCTGGGCAAACCCTTCAATCACACCTAAGCCACCCAGCTACCAAGAGGGACAAATTCCAACAATCAGGAATATATAAACTTGAATGTCAAAGTTGTGATGCAGTATACATAGGCATGACATGCAGGAATTTTGAAACAAGATACAAAGAACATATCAGATGTTGGAAGTATGAAACAAACCATTCCACATTTGCAGAGCATTTAAAACACTACAACCATCATCCTACAAACATGGAACAAGAAATGAAAATAATGAGAATAAGCAACCATGACAAACATCTTATACAAATGCAAGAAAACTTCCACATCCAGAAAGCCATAGCAGAAAACAAACATGTGATAAATGAACAAACACACATCAGCACAGGCTCCCTACTACACTTAATAAAGGAAATGATAACATAAAAAAAAAATTAAAAAAAATAAATATATATAACACCAAAATACAGACACACACACACACACACACACACACACACACACACACACACACACACACACAGCCCTCCCCCCCCCCCCCCAAAAAAAAAAAAAAAAAAAAAAAAATTACATAACACCAAAATACAGACAGACACACACACACACACACAGCACAAAAAAATATATATCACACCAAAACACACACACACACACATACACAGGACAAAAACAAAAATAAATAAATAAATACAATAAAATAAAATAAAATTAAATTAATACCACACCAAAAAACACTCATACACACACACACACACACACACACACACACACACACACAAACGCATACATGAACAGACCACAGATACTTCAATAGTTACACTCATAAGTTTGGCAGTAATATTCGATCTTTGGCAAAAACATTTAACAGTCGGCAACAGAAACCAAAACATTGCATTAAAACAAGCGTTCAGTGCATAGTGCTGTGGAATGTGGAAAAAACAGCAAATTGGCACTCGTAGGAAGAAGAACAACACCAAAAATGCAACAGGAGCGTAATATGTAAGAAACTGTCTATGCAACCTGTAATTACAGTTCAAAACATTACTACTTAATAGGAAATACCAACCACCAGAACTGTTTATAACCTATAGGCACAGTGACAAAAATGTAAATAAAATATCTAACATATGTACATATTCCAGGCCACTGATGATGCCTTGCACAAAATAAAGGCGAAACGCGTATGGCACTAAAATTGTGTTTTATTCAGTTGGTGTCAGACGGTCCATAATTAAAAATTATCAATATACCGTAATATTACACGCAACTGAGGAAGACAGGACTACAAAAGTTGAAGATTCTTTCCATCTTTAGGTAGGTTACAGTTATTTGATCAATGTTTTCAACTCCAGTCAAGTGAGTCCAAAGAAGAATCAATGGTTTCTAGTGAAGTCGTAGCACCAGATGAAACAGTTGCATAATCGTCCAGATGTACAATTTTACATTAAATTTTTTAGCTCACTTGTGCACTTGAATTTGCGCTTGAAATATGTGCCATTCTTTGTAGAACTTGCATGATATGTTACTAAAATATTCCAAAACTGCCAACATTTTACCTTTGGGTTAAAAATTGTACAAATGTGAAAACAGGACTGAGGAAGGACAGAATCCAGGGATTTATAACGCAACTACTGTCCAAATATGTATGTCATTGTATGATGTAGGCCACATGCACCTATGCACAAAACTGACTTTAGCTCTAAGTGCATGAGTACCACAACCTTTTTCTTTTGACTGCTACAAAACATGGTTGTCAAAATATTTGACTGTAAAATTCTTTTTTTCATGATTTGATTTCCTGTCTTGAGTCCTGATTACCACAGTTTATCTTATGCACTACCTGTTTCAGGAGATAGTTTCAGTATCCAAGTGCCTTTTTTTTATTAAATTGTGATAACTTAAATATGATCTTTGTTCTGTGTGTTAACATCTATATTGTTCTGGAAATTTCCTCTAATGCAAATTTATAATTATTTACACTTCTTGTTTTACTGATCCAGTGTCTGTAAGAAAAGAAGAAAAAATTTCTACACTTTTGCACTATAATGATGCAGTCAGTTGGACATAGCAATTATCATATTTAATTCAGCATAATGTAGTAAATACTCAAAATGAGAATTATTTTCTCAAATGCAAGCTAAATTAAACAAAGTCCTGATCACTAATAGCAAATCTTTTTGTGTTAAAATGCACCATCATTACATTCTGTCACTTATCAAATCATCATAATGTGTACTCATTACTGTCTCATTTCATTATGATCAACAGCTTTTAATATTGGTCACAATGTGGAAAACAACTGCACATTAAGCTGCAAGAGACAGCAAATATAACTGGTTGCACCTTCTTTGTGCAGAGTAGTGAAAATAATGTCTTCTTGTATGATGAAGCTAAAGATTCTTCTGAACTGAAAATGTATTGTGTCATCATTCAATGATTTGGAAACATGCTACTAACAATGAAAAAGAGAGATAGCTTCTCATCATAAAGACGACACACTGGGTTGCAGACAGGCACAACAAAGAGACTGTTACACATTAAGCTTCCGCACAAAGACTTCATCAGAAAAGAAAAACGTAAAAAGGTAACCCCGCCCCCCCCCCCCTCTCTCTCTCTCTCTCTCTCTCTCTCTCTCTCTCTCTAAACAAGTTTACATGGTGCAGTGTCGGGAGGGAGGGAGGGAGGGACAGGAAGGGGGGGGGGGGGGGGAAAGCTGAAAGAAGAGGAGTAGAGAAGAGGAAACGATTGGCAAGTGCATTGGTAGAGAGCAGTGCACAATGAGAATGAGGGGGCATGATTTGGGAGGAAGTGATAGAGCACAGGGTGGAAACAGTTGGGTGGAGGGTGCGGCGACAGTAAGTTACCATAGGTTGAGGCTGAGATGATTTCAGGAGCAGAGAATGTGTTGTAAGGATAACTCCCACACACACAGTTCAGAAAGCTGGTGGAGGAGGAGGGGATACAAATGGCCTGGGTTGTGAAGCAGCCATTGAAATCAAGTATGTTATGTCCAGTTGTATGTTGTGAAACAGTATGGTCCACTTTGCTCTTGACTGCAGTTTGGCACTGGCCATTCATCCTGGATGATAGCTCATTAGTAGTTAAACCAATTTAAAAAACTGAGCAAAGATTACAGCACAGCTGATAATCGACATAACTGCTTTCACATGTGGCCCAGCCTCTGAAGGGATAAGATACGCCTGAGGCAGAACAGGAATAGGAAGTGCTGTGTGGGTGGATTGGGCAGGTCTTGCACCCGGGTCTTCCATGTGGACATGATCCTGTGGCAAGTGACTAGGACTGGGAGTGGCATAGGGATAGACTAGGATCTTGTGGAGGATGGGCGAGTGATGGAACACCACTTTAGGAGGGACGGGAAGCATCTTGGGTGGGATGTCCTTCATCACAGGGCATGAAGATAGATAATCAAAGCCCTGAAGAAGGATGTGCTTCAATTTTTCTAGTTCAGGGAAGTACTGGGTTATGATGAGAGACTCCTTTGTATCTGGTTCTTGATGGTGGTGGGAGGAATTGGGGTGTCTGGGAACATGGCATAAGAAATCTGGGGGATAGTATCTATCTATGAAGGTCTCTATGATACTTTCAGCGTACTGGACAAAGGAGCTACCATCATTGCAAATACACTGTTCTCTGGTGGCTAGACAGTACGGGAGGGATTTTCTAGTATGAGAGGGATGGTAACTGTTGAACTGCAAGTACTGTTGGTAGTTGGTGGGTTTAATGAGAACAGAGGTGTGGCTGGAGCCCACAGAGAGGTGGTCAACATCCAGGGAGGTGGCACACTGTGTTGTGAAGGACTAAGTGATGTGGGTGGGAGAGAAGGTGGTTGGTGAGGTTGTGAAGGGATGAGGATAGGGTGTCCTGGTCCTGTATCCAGATCGCGAAGAAACTGTCAATGAACCTGAACCACCTCAGAGGTTTGGGGTATTGGGAGGCTCAGATGGTTTCTTCTAGATGGCCCATAAACAGGTTGGCATAGGAGAAGGCCATATGGGTGCCCATGGCTGTGCCTCAGGTTTGTTTGTATACCTTCCCCTCGAAGGAGAAGCAGTTGTGTATTAGGATGTAGCTAGTAAAGTATAAGGAATAAGGTCTTGGGTTTGGAGTCTTATGGATGTTGGGAGAAGTGGTGTTCAATAGTGGCAAGACCATGGGCATGAGGGATGTTGGAATATAGGAAAGTGACAACAGTGACAAGTAGGGATCCTCGGGGTAAAGAAGTGGGAGAGTTGGTGAAGCAAGTGGTTGGTATCTTTGAACTGGGAGGCTAGATTCTGGGCAATGGGTTGGAAGTGTTGGTCAATGAGGGATGAAATTCTTTCAGTGGGAACACAATAACCATTTATAATGGGGCATACAGGATTGTTGGTCTGTGGATTTTGGAGAGCAGGCTGGGTGTGCAAGATGTGATGAGGCGAGAAGGAAATGGATTAGGGGAGAGGTTCTTGGAAGGGACTACAGTTTTAAGCAAGGATTGGAGGTTATTTTAGAATCCTGAGATGGAATCAATCTGGCAGAGTTTATAAACGGAGGTGTCACACAATTGGCAGAGGCTTTCTGCCAGGTAGTCACTGTAATTCATAACAACAGTGGTGGAACCTTAGTTAGCAGGTAAGTGGAAGTGTTTTGAGGCTGTATATAGCTGTCCTTTCTTCTGCTGAAAGGTTAGAGTTCTTGGGATGGAATCTGGGTAAGGCTGGCGAGACCAAACAGAAGGTAAAGAATTCCCAGAAGATGACTAGGCATAGGTTAATCAGGTGGATGGGGAGAGATCCACAGCTGAATGGTGGTATGAACTAGGGTTCAGTGTTGGGATTAAGTTGGATTTGGTTGGAAGGATCAGTGGCGAAGAAGTGTCTCTCCAGTGCAGGGATCAAGAGGAGGAGAGCAGGTCTTTAACAAATTCAGCATGGTTAAATTTTGGTTTAGGGCTGAATAGGATGAGGAGGAACAATGTGGTTCCCTTCTGCACCCAATCTCCACAACATCCTAGTGTATCCCTATGACACTCCCAATCCCAACCACTTGCTACAGGGGTTATGTCCCTGTGGAAAGGCTAGGTGCAAGACTGCCAAATCCACCCCCAAAGCACTTCCTATTCCAGTCCTGTCACAGGCTTGTAGGCCAGACCACCTGTGAAAGCAGCCATGTCATACAACAGTTCAGCTGCTATCATTCCTCAAGCATTTTATATTTGTATGGCCATCAACCAGCTGTCAACTGGGATGAATGACCACTGTTGAACTGTGTTCAAGAGCAAAATGGGATATCCCATTGCACAACATGCAGCTGATCATACCATGCTTAATTTCAATGGCTGCTTCAGAAGCCGGGCCATCTGGATGCTTCCCTCCACCACCAGCTTTTCTGAACTGCACAAATAGAGTTATCCTTACAACAAATTCTCCACTCTTGAAATCGTCCCGGCTTCAACCTGCATTAACTCACTGTCCATGCACCCTCCACCCCTCGGTTTCCACCTCCTCTGTCTTACCACATCCACTGGCCTCATGTCCCCTCATGCTCATTGTGCATTGCTCTCTGCCAATGCACCCACCAATCCTTTTCCCCCTTCTCTGCTCCTCCTCTTTCTGCTGTCTTTTTTTCCTTTCCCTCCCTCCCCCACAACCTCATGATGCTGCACCAGGTAGACTTGTCTGACACCTCCAGTTCTTGCACACTTCACCAGGCAAAGTTTCAGTCTGGCCTGAGCAGCCAGAGATAGTGGTCATGTGTGTGTAAGATTTGCTTGCTTATGTGATTGTTTTCGGATGAAGGTTTTGCCCAAAAGCTTACATTATAACAGACTTTTAATTGAGCCTGTCTGCAACTCAACGTGTCATCTTTGGGATGAGTAGCAATCTATCCTTTCTATAACTGTTGATATTCCAACCTGGACTTTTCAATGTCTGAAACATGCTATTAAATTAGTTTCATTCTATGAGAATATTAAACATTCACAAAGGTGGAAACATCTTGCAAGAGAAGTTGCAATACTGAGGATGAATAATGACCACATTGAATGTCTGAATGGATCAGTGAAAGAAAAATTGACAGTTCTTCTGGGTTATAAAATAGATGGAAATGTAAAGTTATTGCCATTAATTATTACAAAGTTTACAGGTAGATGTTTTAAGAGCAAGCAAATATTGTGTACTTTGACTACAATAGCATTACTTGGATCATGAAGTTAACAATTCTTATAAGTCCACCCCCCCTCCCCCCCCCCCCCCCCAGAAAACAAAGGACAGTAGTTAAGGATTTTGCCATAGTATCTCATCACCATGTCCATCCTGTATCATTCACCGAATAAAACAATATCTGAATGAAAAATTTTACTATTTTTGGAAATATTCCTTAAATCAAACGTCAGATGGGGACATTGCATGTGACTTAAAAATGTAGATCTGGTGAATTCCTGTTGAGCTGTATTAGAGTTTCCATACTTGTGATTAGAGAGTATTTGTATGACCTAAAAAAAGTTCCATTTCCAATTCCGAATCACTCCTTCAGCATAACTGAAGTAAGCAGCTATTTAAGGAGAAACTATTTGGGTCTCTAGCATTGAACAGATGGACTTACAATGAAATGCCATTGTCTGCATCAAAAATCTCGTAAAAGGATGGGTAGTGAATAAGGTGAACTGTATATAGTGGTATACAGCCAGTTATACTTAAACCTGTCGAATGCCACATACATAATTCCACAAAATTACAGGAATGCAACCATATCAAATAAGTCACATCTCCTGACATCTTTGGCTAAGAAGCATCATCCACCTACTGCACCTAAGACTGACAGTGTAGCTTTCTCATCCACCTAATAAAAATGTCACCCACACTATTTTGCATATTGATACACACCACGACGTCACATAAAAGGGCAGTGGAGGAGTATAGTACTGCCACACCTTCTATGATGGGCATTGTGTCACATTCTGATTTATAAGCACTGTGCATTAATGAAAGGGGTACTGTACCACTGTCTTTGAGAGCTGCCTGTTTCAGGTGCCAGATTTCTCATTTTAACATCTAACTACTAGGGCGGGGTTTGAGCAGCCCACACAAGAATTTTTTTATATAATTCGTAATGTTGGCGCACTACAGATCCACCAATTTAGGGATTCTCAGTGGGCTGCAGAGGCTTATGACAGGTAGACGTGTGCCGCGCTCTTGCAACAGTAAGTACCTGTTTTACATTACTGGGGTTTCTGTAGACCCCAAGTGTGCTTTTCTGTAGCATTTACTTACAACATGCTAATACAGTAATTTGCTTATATTCTAGTATATTTATAACAATGGCTCACTTTATCTCTGATGAGTATATTTTATGACTGTTAGATGAAGGCATTGACTCAGAAAGTGAAAATAACACAAAAGAAGAAGAAGAAGAAGAAGAAGAAGAAGGACTTGACATTAGTGATCATGATTCAATACACAGTTAAGACCTTTCTGGATCAGAGATCGAGAAAAGTGAAGAGGAAGAAGAAGAAAGCCTAAGGAACTATTTTTATGGTAAGAACAGATACAAATGGAGTAAATCTGCCCCACATTCATCTTGTATACTACAGCACAATACTATGTGAAAGAGATTGAAATGATCTGCTGTTTGTAACAGTAAAATGTCGCCAGTAGAGAGTTGGAAACTTTTATTTACTGGTGATGTGATTGGGACTAGCATCCACTATACCAACAAAAAACTTGAGGACAAATAATAAACTCCATTATTACAGCCATACTATGCTAAAAACAGTGACTGCTGTGAGTTGAGAACTTACCTTCGATTGCTTGTGTTTATTTCAATATTCAAGTCAAACCACAAAGATATTAGATTGCTAATGGCAACTGATTTTACTGGTAGAGATATTTTTCGAGGTGTAATGGGAATAAAAAGAATTTTATTCATTTATTTCAATGTAACATTTGATGACATCAGTACATGCAAAGAAAGAAAATCTACAGATAACACTGGCCTCGATAAAAGAAATTTTTGAAACTTTTAATAGCAACTGTGGTATGAACTATCCTTGTTCAGAATATTTATGTTTTGATGAAATGTTGGTAAAATTTTGAGGAAGATGCTCATTCAGAATGTTTATCAAAAGTAAACTTGGAAACTATGGCCTGGAAATGCATTGTATTTGTAATGCGAAGACTCATTACTTGTATAATGCATTCATATACTCTGGAAAACCATTTACCCACAGAAATACCCTTTTCGCAGTGCCAACACAGGATGTGCTAAAGCTTGCAGAGTAGTTTTATGGAACTAATAGAAATATAACTGGAGATAGTTTGTTTATATCTGTTGAGTTAGTAAATGAATAAGTGAACCAAAGACTAACATACGTATGCACTGTATGAAAAAACAAACAGGAAATTCTTCTTGAGTTTTTGCCTAATAAAAGAGAACGCACTGAATTAAAACATCTTTTGGATCTGTATGAGACAAGACCTTGGTGTCATTCATTCCAAAGAAGTATAAAAGAGTAGTTTTCTATGCATCACAATGTGTCTACAAATCAAAAATTGAAGAAACCTGTAATTACATAATTTTACAATAACACTAAAGGAGTAGTTGACATTTTAGATTTGAAATCCTCAAATTATACTTGTTAATGTAGAACAAGAAATGGCCGAACACAATTTTTGCTGCTATACTGAATATTTCTCTTGCTAACAGATGTTCTTTGGGTCAGTTCTAATCCAAATAAAAATCAGTAATAGATACATGTTTGCAGCAGATTAGAAAATAACCCAAATTTGGCCAAAGATATACAAGTTATAACGTGCAACTTGGCTCGCAGAGAACAAACTTTATCAACGCCTAATGCAGATGAGCCCGGTACTAGTAATTCTCAGAAGTGAATGTGTTACATTTGCCTGAGGTTGAAAGATAAAAAGAGCTCTCCAATACATAAAACTTGAAAATAATTTATTTTGTAAGCCTCACACAAAGACAATCAATTATTGTTTGTCCTGTGAACCCAAAGAAAATGAATGATTTTGTAGGCTCTTAATAATGTACTGTCATTTTTTCCATACTAATAGTATTTTTGTTTTACAATTTTAATTTCATTTTATGTTCCTATCTTGTTTAAAAAAAAACCCCAAAGATTTTAATTACAAGTTAATTACGGAGTTGATTTTTATGTCATTTTATCTCAGCAAGAAAATAAAAAACTGGAAACAAGCTTTTGTAAATGATCTAAAATTTCTGTTAAGACTGGTTACTGTAAGCACAATAAACACTTTAAATATGTTACATTTTATTACGTAAATATATAAATACATAAGTTAATTCCAATTATTATTTATAAACATACCTAAACTCTGTTGGGGTACTTCTAGATCCTAAATGCAAGAGTATGTTACTAAAAACAGCACCTGTATTTAAAACGTTAAGTAAGTTAAAATCACTGCCACAATTAAGTAAATTGTTCACCAGTCAAATTTTTATGGCTTCCTTCATCACCGGGTCCTTTAAGTATCATGAAGACATTATAATCCTCACGTTTTCATAGCCCATGGACTGGCCAGTCTCTATGTGGTGCTCAGCCACTGCTTATTTGCAACATGTGTAGCAGTGATGCTCCAAGCAACATTAGTGAATGGTTCTCACGTCATCTGCACATCAAACAAAAATCTGTACTGGTAGGTGATCTAGTATATGCCTGCATTATACAGTTTTAGGTCAATCTTTACAAAGCCAATGAGAGTGGCTGGGCAAAAGATAATCTTCACTTTCTACTTAGAAAATTTCTGATCTACTCCAGAAGAAATATCCCCTACTTACAGAAAAGCCATGGATTTGAACCTTTCCTCTCCAACCTCTTGGTTCCCAGGGCATTCACCTTTGGTCTGAACTGCAGAGTCTTCCATTTTTGTGGAGTACACTCCCATTATCTCCAAATGCTATTTTTAATTGTTCAAAATATTCAAAAAGGTGGTTGTCTGTAATGGTACACACTATGTGGACAATTGTATTGACGACACCAGCTGGAAAAATGGAAATGATCATATAGTGTCAGTGGTTGGGAGTTCCCAGTCAAGTAGTTTGGCCACCAAGTGGAAGTCGTATTGACTGCGATGCCACATTGGGCGACTTGCGAGTTGACAATGGGGATGAAATGATGATGAAGACAGAACAACACCCAGTCCCTGAGGGGAGAAAATCTCCCACCCCAGCCAGGAATCGAACCCGGGCCCCTGTGCGAGGCATTCCAACGTGCTGACCATTCAGCTAATGGGGCAGACAAGACACCAACTGTCTGTGGTGGATGGTAATAAACTGTCTGCCTGCAGGTATAAAATTGAGTGTTTTGGCTTGTGGTATGTTTAGTTACACAGAGCACTGCATTCTTGAGGCAAAGCTGTGTAAGTGGCACTCATTTCCTATCACATGCTTTTTAATGGCTTGGCTTCAGTTAGCCAGCAGTTCCCCCACTTGTCCTCATGTGGGCAAGTAGTTGCTGAATATGATCCAACAGGTGAGTACCCCTTCCACATGGCAAGGAAACATGGCAGTTAGCTGTGTCTGAATGGAGCAGAAGGTGCGGTGATGAAGAAAGGAAGCGTATAGCACCTTTACTGCAACTTTGTAGCAAATGCGAATATGTGCACAGATGAGTGAGATACCCATGGCCTTAACACGCCACACAGGCAGCTGTGTTATTAGGCACAGAAGTTGTATGCAATTACTTCCATCAACCTACTCTCTCTCACAAAAGCTCAGTGAAGATTGGGCAGATTGACTATACATTTGTAACACTGAAGAGTAAATGTCCCAAATGTGCTGTCAGTTTTCTGACACACTAAAACAGTCAAAAAAGGGAGGTTTCATTCTTTTCCATCTGAATGTGAACTGATATTTTAATGGATGTAATTAAGATGGTAAAAGAATTCATGAAGTTCATCCTCACAATGGGGCCACACCACAAATTTATCATCCACATACCTCAAAAAAATATCAGTATAAATTTTAAAAGTCCAGCGCCTTTTCCTCAAGGTCCTTGATAAACAAACTCGCCAACAAAGTTGAATAATGAATATTCTGAGGTAAGGACATGCTAAAATAAAGTTATAATCTGTGTACCAAAATGTTTTGCACATTATATTTTCCAATGAATGATTAAGACTCTATGAGGAAGACTTTCGTAACAATGATATGACATCAAAATTGACCAATCAGTCTGAACTGTTGAGCCTGAGAGTCTTCAGTCTGTTAATAAATTCAGTTCAATTCCATATGTGGTGAGGGCACTTCTGAACAACAGATGTCTACAACAAGGCTAAGAGCTTGGCAATGAAATATTTCAGAGACTCAGTCAGTATTGCTTGCTTTTGAGCAAGGGCACATCCTTCTTGCACAACATTAGCAAACCATATAACCTCAGTGCAGCTGCATCATGAATTTTTAATATATTCACTACTTCTTGATGGAATGAGGAAGCATTCAAGAGAAAAGACATCTCGAGACTACGTGGTTAGTGGGGTACTTACTTATCAATCTTGTTAGATGTGCAATCATCCAGCAGACTTTTCATTTTAGCATCACAGATGTCATGTGGTATTAAAACAGTCTTTGTATGGGAGATCAACCCAACATCCACCTGCTACAGCCTGACAAGTCAGCGATTGCTGGACAGCACACTATATGGCAGTGGGCAGTATACCATGAAAATGTCAAGATTTTAACATCCACATCATCCTTCTGAAAGTTGATGATTAAGAAAGCCTTCAAAATATCTCTGACTAATGAATTACCAAATTGCAATGGTGGTTCTAAGTAAGGTGAAATGTGAATCCAGCACTTGAAACAGTGAGCTCCCAAAGACAGCAGTATAATGGCCATGTTGTTAACGTCCAGTATTTGCAAATCAGAACCTGTGACATGTTCTCTGTTATAGATAGTATGCCAGTGATATCCATCTCAGCTGCTGAAGGGAAATTTCTGCAGCTGTGGTGGTCTGTACCTACATGTTCAAGAGTGCAAGTTGTTTGTTTATTAGACAAGTGGAAGGGCTGCAACAACATTCCTACATCTCTAAATATGGCTCCATGGTTCCAAGCTGAAATATCACCAGAAGAACACTTACTGGATATGACTGCAAGAACTTAATTTCATAGAACAAGCACGAAAACATGAAGATTCTCACATAAGTAATTGTTTGCAGCGTGCGAAAAATACAAAACAAAAATGTCCATTACAAAACAGAAAAATCAATTCTCTTATCAGACAGATCACCTGTAGATATTCTTTCCACTGTAAAGCTTTTAAAGCAGACACAGCAAATGAACAAGACATACATCAATGTTATAAAAATTCTAATTTATAAAAGGCTCAGAAAGTGATGTACATGAATTAGCAACCAACACAATTGATCAGCTACACAGAATTGCTAATAATAAAAATCTCTTCACTGAGCTTCCACTATTTTACATGTACATAACCATTGTTCCTGGGTAAGCGTCCATGAGGTCACATGAATACAAAGCTAGCAGTACCAGGTAAACATCATCTACTTGACATAACTGAAGCAACAAAAGTTGTTCATGTAAGAGCTTTCCTCTTACATTTAAATTGTATTCACACATCTAGGTACACTCCGCAGTTCACAATCAGACATACACATAGCATACACCATTCTATCTGTAGTTTAATTAATTAATGTCTACACAGCTAGCAATCTATCGGGGGAAAGAGTAACAACCAAACAACATTGAAGGTCAGTAGTCACAAAGTTTTCATTATCGCCCTGAAAAAATAAAGTGGCATAGTTATTTTTCTTTGTTTGCAGGTATGTGTATCCAATCCTTGGCACATGTGGAAATCCTTGCATAAGGTTACCATAGCAAGCCGCTAGAGGAGCCAAAGAAAAATGTTGCATCTCACTGGTAAAGTGAAGTTTCATAAAGTAATTCGCTTTCTGTGTTTGAAGAGGAACAATGTTGGAACAATCAACGCTGAGTTGGTGAAATGTATGGTGACAATGCGTCACTGTATGACACAATGGTTAAGTGGCATAGGCATTTTCAGTGTGGTCAGACAAGTCTGAATGTTGAATAATAAACTGGTAGATCACTTCTCTGTGTAGAACTGTGAATTATAAGAGAAGTGGAGTTCCTCAGGCTTGAAGGGCAGAATATCACATTTGAGGCAATAGTGAAAAAAGTGGAAGTCCATCATAGATCAGTTTTCAGTGCCTCACTCAACATTTAAAAAATAACAAACACTGAATCTCTGACTGTTTTCACCTATTCCAGAAGTTCAGCAAACCAAGGAAGCAGCAGGAATGTTGTACATTTGTTTTTGAAGAGGGTCTGTCTTAAGCAAAACTCAATTTTTCATTTTCTTTTAATGTTTTTCGCAGAAGATTCATCATCATCAGTTGGTTTTTTATTATTTTTCTATAACACAGGAAAAATGCTCTTTTCTACTTGTACACACACAAATTTGTGTTTTGAAGACAGTATTTACATGTTTAAAAACAAAAAGTTTTGTATATATACTTTGATACAATATGCTGTGGTTTTCCTGGATTTTTATGTTGTCTTGTTTCATAGTTAGTCATGTAAAACCTACTGTTGAACAGTTATAAATTTTACAACTTGCAATGTTATGGTTATGCCTGCCATTAACTAATTTTATGTGGAAGATGGTGTGTGTGTGTGTGTGTGTGTGTGTGTGTGTGTGTTTGCAATGTGATTCACTTACTTTTTCTGGTTTACCCATTATCTTCACTGTGAAGGCCTGTACTAAGTAACTTCCAAAGTAACTGTTTACAAAGTACAGAAACAAGATAACCACAGCAATCCCAGTTGTACTGCCATACAACTGCAGTTTAGATTTCTTTGTCAGTGTGATTACTATTGACCTAACAGTAACCATGAATAAACACACAAAGTCTGTACTGCAAATAAACTTCACTCTATCACAGAAAAAGAAGACCAAATGCTCAGTTAATAATACAACTTTCCTCTGCTGGTTTGTGTCACATATTAACTTTGACTGCAGTATATGCTGCAGTTTTATGGCCACATGATTTTTGATTGCTCATCTGATTCCCTGCTTACTACTAGAGTCCTACTGACATCCAGTGCAACATACAATTCGAAAAAAGACTTGCAAGAGAATAAGTGAATAATGTGAACACTTAAGTAAAAAAAAGTTGATTTACATTCTGTGATACACTGTGGTTTCCCTTTCAAGGGACAAATTAGCAAAATGGTTCAAATGGCTCTGAGCACTATGGGACTCAACATCTGAGGTCATAAGTCCCCTAGAACTTAGAACTACTTAAACCTAACTAACCTAAGGACATCACACACACCCATGCCCGAGGCAGGATTCGAACCTGCGACCGCAGCAGTCCCGCGGTTCCGGACTGCAGCGCCAGAACCGCACGGCCACCGCGGCGGGCAACAAATTAGCAAGAATGCAATAAATTTTATAGATATCACATTTCCTGCTTGGTAGATATGAATGTTCTCATCCAGATTTGCAGAAACATTAAAGCTATACAGGAATCAAATTCCTAAAAATTGCATTTTCAGCTTATTCCTGTAGTGCAACTCTTTGGAATAGAAAGGTAATGGAAAGCACTGTAGTCCCTACACCAATAGATATTTGTAAACAAATATTAAACTGTTACTAGCATAATCCTAACCCCACAAAAATACCAACCACTTGCCACACAGTTTGTAAAGTCATAAAACCAGTTACATATTCTTACTGAAATGTAAACTGTGAGAGACACATTTCTTTGAAATCACCTCCACCTGAAATGACCTTGTGCCAGAATACTTTACCCTGTTGTCATACAACGTGTCTATCAAGGTTATGAATCGACGCGCAGGAGACTTCTGCTTGAGAGTCAGCTGGGGGACGTCACGGATCAGAACAGTATGGAAGACACGGGAAATCTGCAAGTAATCACTCGCACCCAGAGGCTGTAAGGCAAAAACACACAGCAGTAAATGTATGGTTCTCAGCATACAACATTGTTTATTTTAATTAACAAAAAGTAACAGCAATTACTCAAACAAAATATCAGGAACCACTCAACCATTGTTCTACTGCTCCATATTTGTCATCCACAACCACACCCACAAGAGCACACGTGGGAGGGAGGGAGGGAGGGAGGGCGTGGAGAGAGAGAGAGAGAGAGAGAGAGAGAGAGAGAGATTGATTTTATTTACTCTCCCAATTCTACAGGGGTTGAGCAACTCTCTTAGACTGATTTCATATGGTTAACATGGAGAAGGTCATTGCTCCTCCTGAGGAAAAACTGCTTCTCTCAGTCACCTAACAACAGCATTAGCATGTAGCTCCATAAGTGAGTGACTATGCACTCTGAAGACAAACTTAAACTTGAGCTTATTTAGTGCACAATTCTTCCTCTATACAGAATGAGCTTGTCCTCTCTAATATTTCTTTATAACTGTTATTGTCTGCACCATGTACTAATATGGTCTGTAAGTGCAATGTCTGAACTTGGGCAACAGTCATTCAAAGCTTGGCTTTCTTTGAGAAAATAAAGGCTACAAGTTGTTAAGTTACAAGCTTATGGACATTTTTATTTCATTTTATCATTTATTATACTTATTGACTAGGAACAATCTTTAAATTCATGAAAAACTATAAAAAGCTACATAAAAATGGCAGCAATGATTATTTGAAGTGTGAGTGTGTGTGTGTGTGTGTGTGTGTGTGTGTGTGTGTGTGTGTGTGTGTGTGTATGTATCAGTCAATGGTGACAGAGTGCAGTGCAGTTCAGTGTACAGTAAACATCACCACAAGATACAAATCAGGACCAACATCCAGGGTCAGAGCTTACACTCTGGCAGAAATACACTGAATAATTACATATGTACTAAATAACCAAGCATCGTGTCAAGCTCAAGCGATTGCTAATGGATGCCTTCTCAAGAGTTTATATGAGGCATAAAAAACAATGTTGTGAGCCAGTTTAAAATTTGAATGTTGTTATGGATGACAAAAGCTCAGAAGTTTGGGTGTGTGGAATGTGACCTATTGATAATAAATTTACAAATACAGACAATTAAAAAATTATGCATAGCTGATTATTTTAAAATTCTCTCAGGATGTATTGTGTTGATGCAATGCAGTTTTTCTGTGAACTAACACACATGGTTTAGATCACTTCACATGTATCCATCATATGAATTTTATAGACTTCCAACATGTGTTGTTATGCAGAAGCCATACAATTTTCTTTGTTTAGCCTTATACAGACCTGTTTCAGATGGATTCCTGCATTAAAGCAATTCCAGTAATATTTCACCTACCACTGTTTTATTCAGAATGACCTTCACTTGATAATTAAGGGAACTGGTCTTCATATTTCTTTCCCTTTTCTTAAATGTCTTTCCACACTGGTACGGCGACTTAACTACTTTGAAGCACCCGCCTGTCAGCTTATACACATGCCTTCTATTCTGTTACAGTCATTTGAAATCAGACTTTATTTCAGTTTATCTCCAGAATACACCCATAACAACTGGGGCACTAAAAACACTTTTCCTATCCATTTGCTAAAATAACTGAGGACACGGGTTGCAAGTGCTACTCGGAGATTAAGAGGTTGGCACAGGAAAGGAATTCGTCGTGGGCCGCATCAAACCAGTCAGACGACAGGTGCCTGCCCCCCCCCCCCCCAAGAAAGGGTAATTTACAACATCTAACAAACATGTGTTCTGAAATTTTATCACATATTAGATGACTGAACTCTTCATGTACAACAGGGGTAGTCAACCTATTTTACCTACCACCCACTTCCGTATATCTGTAACTAGCAAAATTTTTTAACTGCCCACTGGTTCGACAGTAATGGTGATTTATAAAGTATGGAAGTAATTTTTCTTTATAAAATTTATAAAGCAGAGTTACAGCAAGTTAAAGCATATAATAATAATTACTTACCAAATACTTTATGTCAAAATTGTTTGAATACCTAATGACAAGACTTTAAAATCCCTACAGCCTAGCCAATCGCACACCATAACACCCACAAGTGGGTGATGGGGACCAGGTTGACAACCACTGCTGTACAACTTTATGTTCACCCTCTTATATAGTGTCACAATAGTTTACTAGTCCCCCAGGTTCTGGGTAGTGTCACAATAGTTTACTAGTCCCCCAGGTTCTGAGAGTAAGAAAATGATGGCTATGCAAGAGAATGTTAGTATGCAAATGTTTTGACAGAATGAGTGCTTTTTAAATTTGAAATAGGAGACTTTCCTAAAGCTCATTCTGTGCATCATTACGTTTATCTGTTGCTCAACATAATATGGTGGCCCAACCTACTTTTTCTTTGGCTTAAGAATCACCATCATTTCTTCTTATGGCTACATGACAACTGAAGAAAGTGCAGTAACAACAAAATCAGTTTCCAAAATGAGATTTTGATTCTGCAGCAGATTGTGCACTGATGTGAAACTTCAGATTAAGACTGTGTGCCAGACTGAGACCCGAACTTTGGACCTTTGCCTTTCCTGGGCAAGTGCTCTACTGTCTGAGTTACCCAAGCATGACTCATGACCCGTCCTCACAGCTTTAACAAGATCAGTCTTTGCTGGTATTAGATTAGATTAGATTAGATTTACTTTCATTCCAATTGATCCGTAGTGAGGAGGTCCTCCAGGATGTGGAACATGTCAGAAGAACAACAATACATGACAAATATTTACAACTAAAACAAATAAGCTAATGTACCATTCCACAGGTCCCAAGTGGAATGATCATCATTTTTTAATGAACACTATATGAAAGAGTCATTTTGCAAATACTAATGCACTGAATTTCAAATAAAAGTTTTTTATTTGTTTATAAGGTAATAAACATGTAATACAACTACTATAATACTTATTTACAATGAACATATTACTGCACTGAAATGGTGCAGAAGTTATGTTGTGCTTATATACAAATCGGTTGGTTTTACTGAGAAACAGGCTTCTGCAGTATGTTCTTGAGTTCACACCACATATAACTATTACTGCACGTTTTTGTGCCCGGAAAACTTTAGCTTGGCTTGATGAATTACCCCAAAAAATAATCCCATATGACATTATGGAATGAAAGTAAGCATAGTACGCCAGCTTTTTCATTTTTATATCCCCTATGTCTGACAAAATTCGCATTGCAAACAGAGATTTGTTAAGACACTTCAGCAAGTCTGTGGTGTGCTCCTCCCATTTGAATTTATTATCAAGCTGTAATCCCAAGAATTTAACACTGTCCACTTCTTCTATCTTTTTGTCATCGTATGTTAGACATATACTCGTGGGACACCCCTTACAAGTTCTGAACTGCATGTAGTGTGTTTTTTCAAAGTTTAGTGACAAAGAATTGGCTAGGAACCAGTGATTAATGTCCACAAATATTTTATTGACTGATCTTTCTAAGACTACACTTGATTTGCTATTTATTGCAATGTTTATATCATCGGCAAACAAAACGTACTTGGCATCTGGTAATGTTACTGATGAAAGGTCATTGATATACACAAGAAAAAGTAAGGTCCCTAAAATGGAACCTTGTGGGACCCCACATGTAATTAGTTCCCAGTTGGATGATGCCTGATAGCTTGATACATGTCTCTTTCCTTATAACACCCTTTGTTTCCTGCCAGAGATATAAGATTTGAACCATTTTGCAACATTTCCTGTTACACTATAATATTCTAATTTACTTAAAAGGATATTGTGATTTACACAGTCAAATGGCTTTGACAGATCACAAAATATACCAGTTGCCTGCAATTTTTTGTCTAATGAATTAAGCACATTTTCACTGTAAGTGTAGATAACCTTCTCAATATCAGAACCTTTTAGAAATCCAAACTGTGAATCTAACAGTATGTTATTTGAGATAAGATGGTTATAAAGCCGACTGACACTACTTTTTCAAAAATTTTTGAGAATGCTGGCAACAGTGAAATTGGACAGAAATTTGATGCTATTTCTTTATCTCCCTTCTTAAACAGTGGCTTAACTTCAGCATATTTCAGCCATTCAGGAAATATTCCACTGATAAACGATGGTTACACAGATAGCTTAATATGTTACTTAGCTCAGAATCACATTCTTTAATTAACTTTGTTGATATTTCATCATACCCACTAGATGATTTTGATTTTAAAGATTTTATGATGGACATTATTTCTGTTGGGGTGGTGAGGGTCAAATTCATATTATGGAAGTTACTTGAAATGTCTGGTCTGAGGTATTCCATAGCAGCATCTACCGAACCTGACAACCCCATCTTTTCAGTAACAGTTATAAAATGTTTGTTAAGAAGTTCTGCAACACTATACACATCTGTCACCAATGTATCATTTACTCTTTATGTTATTTGTTCCTCTTCATGTCTCGTTCTACCGGTCTGCTCCTTCACTATATCCCATATTGTCTTTATTTTGTTATCTGATATGACTATCTTTTCCTTGTAATATATTTGCTTTGACATCCGTATTATAGTCTTTAATATTTTGCAGTATTTCTTATAATGTGCTATAGCATCAACATTGGAAATGTTTCGGATTGACAGATACAGTTTTCTTTTTGTTTTACAAGATACCCCTATCCCTTGAGTAATCCATGGCTTCTTTGTAGACTTTGCTCTAACCTTGGTAAGTTTTGGGGGAAAGCAGTGTTCGAATAAGGTAAGCACTTTATTAGCAAAAATGTTATATTTTTCATTCATGCCATGAGCACTGTAAACATCAGTCCAGTGAATGTCTCTGAGGAGTGTCCTAAAACAATCAATTTTTGGCTTACTGATTACCCTCTTGAGCTCAGATTTAACAGATTTTATATCCTGTTCAGTATTAACATTTAACAGAAGGAACTGCATGTCATGGTCTGAGAGGCCATTGACTATTGGTTTTGTAATATAATTTTGTTCATTGGACTTTTCTATAAAGATATTATCAATGGCTGATTGTGAGCAAGTGGCTATCCTAGTGGGGAACTTTACAGTGGGAATTAAGTTGAATGACAGTGTTACTAACTCAAATAAGTTCTTATTGGGAGAGTCTTTAAGGAAATCTACATTGAAATCACCAGCAACCACTATTTCTTTGTTTTTTTGTTGTTAAATTGGTCAGTACAGCTTCAAGGTGGTTTACAAACAGATTAAAGTTACCTGCAGGTGCTCGATATACACTTAATATTATGAAAGATTTTTTGTGAACTTCTAATTCTGTTGCACATGCTTCCATATGCTGTTCTAGGCAAAATTTATGAATGTCTATGTTCTTAAATTTATGACAGTTCCTGATGAATGTGGAAACTCCTCCTTTCTCCATTTCTGATCTACAAAAGTGAGATGCTAACCTAAACCCTGTAACTCTTAAAAGTTCTATACCAGTCGTCACATGATGTTCAGAGAGGCAGATTATGTCAGCTGGGTTTGAAGACTCCAATTCATCTATGCAGATAGTTAATTCATTAATTTTATTTCTCAGTCCTCGAATATTTTGATGCAATAAAGATAGCTGACATTTCACATTGACTGAGTTAAAATTGGGTAGAGTTAAAATATCTGCTGACTGTTGAAAATTCTTAACCAATGGCTGTTTATGCTGATGTAATAAGATGGAATTATGTTTTTTGATTTCTTTCTGAAACTGAACGTTTGTCTCAGATCTAACCTCTCTTGAAATTTGCTTTCTTTCTGTCCTCCCTACCATAAAAAAGGGTCTTTTCTGAACCCTATAACCACTGGTATTTTACCACTCATGACAGTGCCTCCCCCCTTTAACTTTCCTGCTATTTCCCCAGCCAATTTACCCTTCCCCTTCCTGTTGAGGTGAAGGCCATGCCTAGTATAATCCTACCTAGTGAGAGAATCAACAGGAACCACACCAATGTGTGACCCTGCACCCGAGATGAGCAGCCGTTCCAGCTCCAAATTAACTCTCTTGACACAAGAGTTCAAATGAGGTCGGTCATGGCGCCCAAGAACAGATACAAACTCAACACTAGTATGCCTCGATGCTGATGCAATCTTCGCCAGGTCACACTCTATACTGTACCTAGGATCTCTGTCAATACTGTTACCTGCCCCACCCACTAACCACGGTGACTTCCTTAGTGAAATCTTTGCAAAGTGATCCTAAATCCTCTGTCACCTGCTCCAGACCAGCACTAGGTTTAAAAAAATTGGTGACCTGGTATTCTGATCCCAGTTCATCCTGCAAAAGTTGGCCAACACCTCTTCCATGGGAACTACCTAACAACAACACTTTCTTTCTCTTTACTGATTTCCCTACATTCTTACTTTTCAATTTGCTGCTGAAAGTTTGTTGTGCCCTGTCTACACCTGCAACTGCTTGAGGCTCACCAGCTTCTAACTGAAGCAACAGGTCAAATCTATTTTCCACATTCACCATGAAGCTGTCAGACAAAGTTCTAGGCCTGTTCCTCCTGTTGCCTGTTGCCACTTCCCACCTCTCTTTACCCTTCTCCCTCCCTAACCTGTGAAGATCTCCCCTGGCATTGTCTAACTCAGCCTGAAGGGCGGCAATTTTCCCCTCCTGTTCTAGTATCTTCCTATCTCTACTACAAATCCTACAAAACCACTGATGAGTCTCATTTACTTCCCCTATTCCCACGCCACTTCAGTCACCCACATGCAAAAAACTACAGCACCCATCACACCAAAGCCCCGACCTAACAATTCTACGGCAAGTCAAGCACTTTTCACTCATGATAAACGTAATAGTTTATTAAGAATAAGTCAGTTAAATTACAGATAAACACGAAAGTATGGTAACACAAATTTGGCCTATACGCAACTGTGTGTAAACAAAAACAAAAGTGCAAAGTTTCTGAAACAACAACTTAAGCTTTAAGCTAATTTCCGGAAATGCTAGTTAAATAATGAAGAGGTACGCTAAGTTAAATTGCTGGAGAGAGCAAGGAACAACGAAACAAAATTCTATAGATTTGCTGCAGCAGAACGTATACAGAAAATACGACTGTATGGTCTTTTTGCGTTTTCTGCTATATTACATAAAGAAAAATGAAACCTTTAATGGTACACTTAAAAGGCACACTAATACACCTATTTACCATGTAATCAGTACTAATCTATATGTTTTATAATCTAAAATGACTTATCTTTACGAGAACACCAAAACTCGCGCTAGTCGCCTGGCTGCAGGGCTGCCAAGTATGTAGTTTAGAATCTGATGATCAAGAATAGCTGTTTTCAAGGCAAATAAGAGTGATATCAATACAATACACTGTGACTTAGAATGAGGGAAAAAAATAATAGCATCTTCTTGTGGTCTAGAGAGTTGACTAATGACACCTAGAGTTCCAGTTCTCTCTATTTGTGACTAGAGATCTTCCTCAAATAAGATTTAAAAACAAACAAAAATGAATAATGCTTCCAGAAGGCATCATAGTCTATAACTGCATGCCAATTCAGACACTTGCTATATAAAAAAACCATAACTACTGAAAAAGAATGTAGCTACTTACAGTCTATAAAATAAAACATGAGGGCTATTCAGAAAGTAAGTTCCATTAATTTACATATTTAAAAAGGAAAAAGTACACTGAAAGGTTCTTTATTATATACAATTTAAAGCTACAACTCTCCAGCTATTTTTCTACATAACTAACTCCTACAATAAGGAACTTGTTGTATCAAGGAACGAGTTTTTCAGTGCCCTCATTGTAGAATTCTGCCACCTGTGAGCTAAGCCATGCTTTGACACTGTCCTTTACTTATTGTCATTTTTAAATTGCTGCAGTCTTAGCCTTGTTATTAGCTTCTGATAAAAGTCAAACATCATTGGATGACAAAACAGGTTTTTTTTTATGGAGGATGATCAAAAAATTCACAGATGAAACTATTAAATGATTTGCATGCTTACGGCAGTATCTGGCCCCAGATTACCAAGCACAAAAATGGTGACAGAATTCAACATCCTGCTCTTTTGATCTGTATGGCTCTTTTGAGATTTTTTTTCTGGGTTTCGTAGTTAATTTTGGAGTTTGTTACAGAGACTCCTTTCATAAAATCAATGAGTACTCCCTTTCTGTTAAGAAAAAAAAGAAAAAAAGAAAGGAAAAAAGTTTACATGGGGAGCTAGTGTGGCCTCACTTCATAGACTGGGTTTTTGTCTAAATTTTGACATACACAACCCAACTTTAAGCAACCGTCACAATTTGATAGAGGAATTTATCTCTTTCTGCATCATACAGCATCAGAAATGTTAACACAGCACCCAAAGTCTGTTTCATACTCATTGGGCAGAAGCTTGGAACCCCATCACCAGCTTATACGACACTGTCCACCATATCTAAAGGACAGTGATAATTATGAATCAACAAGTTTTTTTCTAATTCTGCCATAATGGTTGCAATGCATTCATTTGTAACAGATGGTTTGTACACTTCTTTCTTCACAATGGGCATTCATTCAAACTTTTCAAAATAAATAGCATAATTTTCTTACAGCACTATCATGCATCACATTCTCTCTGTATACTGCACAAAGTTCATCATGAACGTCTACAGCTTTCATGCACACAGATCGGTTACAGTAAATAATTCACAGATGGCAGGATTTTCAATGATAGCAGCCATTTTCGTTCATAGTTATGGCACAAACAACTGATCAACAATGTTTCTGCAGCACTGCCAGACCTGTACTAAGCCAGATGACACAGTAATGCTGAAACCACTTTGCTACCTCGACACCTCCATACACTAGACAGCACTAGAACTTACTGTCCGAACAGCCCTCATAATTATGTTTGTCATGTAGTCTTACTCGATCACACAATTCGCTGAATGTGCAGTCAATCACTTGTCCACAAGTTTTGCTGAATGTCACATTTCGACCCAGTATTGTAAGTGTTCGTGGACGGATTATATCATTTTCTTGTGAACATAGTAGTTTGAAGATAATATCCAGCTGTTTGTTTGCATCACACTCAGTTTTCCTGGAATGAAGAATATCAGTTGCTGAATAGAGATTACAATACAGTCCATGTTAATGAGAACAGTGTTGTGCACATGCAAGATAAAAATACAGGAAAATCTTCTTGGAAAACAGAAAGCCAGTCTACCTGTTTTTAATCATCATGCATTTTGTCTGTGGACATTATCCAAAATTGAAATTCAGAATGCAATTTTCACTACAGTAGAGTGTGAACTGATATTAAACTTCCTGGCAGATTAGAACTGTGTACCAGACCAAGAATCAAACTCAGGACCTTTGCCTTTTGCAGGCTAGTGCTCTTGCTGACAAAAGGCAAAGGTACTGAATTTGCGTCTTGGTCACAGTTTTAATCTGCCAGGAAGTTTCAACATAAAATTACTTAGCATTAGATTATTTCTACACAAATAATAATAATAATAATTTCATGTGGCTCAGTGGCTGGGGTGTACATCTTCCAATTTGCTGTCACTTCAGTGACTTGTGTGCCCCAAATCTACCCCAGTTATCCAACCGGTGAAAGGAGACCTACAGTTTAAAATGGAATTCCTGGTGACACGTCACATTGCTGAACGCATCGCACTCTTATTTTTGAAAATGTTATCCCCTACTGTTGGCTCATATCCATTATTAACTGTAACAGTTTTAATCAAATTAACCCCAGCTTCAAGATGTTTGCCAACTAACAGGGTAGAAACAGCTCCATGGATGGAAAAATGAAAAAGGCTATTTTGTGAGAATGAGGGTGTGTTGAACAGGACAGCACTATTTGATCAATGTAAGTTTCTATGCGAAAAATACTGAAAGAAATTTTGTTGCCAACGACTGCTAATGTTAAATCTAAATAATTTAATTGATGGAATCCCGTCCTTTTTGTTCGTCAATAACTGCATGCAAGTACTGATTTCTTATAAATCTGTTCAGAATAGAAACTGTTTATTCCCTAGTTTTTCTCTATGTTAATGATTATTTACGATCTGTTTAGATACTTGTGGATTTTCTGATGATACCAATAATTGCTGTTGAAACCTGGTTGTTTGTTTTATACCTAACATATTCTTGTATGGCTGTTGTATCACAGCCATGTTTAAAACTGAGAGAGAAAAATGTGTTGCATTTAGGTGCTCCAAAACTAGAGAAAAATGTATTACATGTAGATGGCCCAAACCTACCTCATCCAATCTCACTGAATGGAAGGACATATGCCAAAGATGGAAATTACTTTCACTGGCCACATCCTCTGTGTCTTACTTTCGGCTACTCTTCCTTTCAATGGCACAATACCTTCTGATTCAACTAGATGACAGGCAGTAAGGAACGGGCATGCCATTTGACGCTGTGTCCCATACAAGCCCCCACATTTCTTCATCAGATGTTTCATTTCCCCTAATTCCAATGTGTTTTGGTGGCCAGTAAACCGACACAGTCTTTTCTGCACTTTGTGGCAGAAGAAGTGTCAGCTAGGCACATCTGCTGAAGCAAATGTTGGAAGGCACAAAAGGAACTGGAACAAATGACAAACAATCTCTCTTGATCATACATAATATAATCAGAGGCCTTAAGGTCACACACAGCTTTGTGTTTAAGGATCATTAAGTGAAATGGGCCCAGTAGTTAGCTATGTGTGAACTGCAAATGTTCTCACAACAAATGACCATTAAAATGTCATTCCATGAATGGACAAGCAACAATAGTGTGCCCTTTAGGCACTTGTAATAGAAAACAAAATTTGAATGATACTGGGCCCACAAAGAGCTGACAGCACATTTATTTGTAAGAAATGAATGGGAATAGGATTGCTCCTAAATGTTCTTGGGGCCAGCTTGGTTCCTTTATGGTGAACTGCATCCAATACTTAGAGGTATTAGTCCAGTTAATTAGAGGTACACTTCACATTGCACAAATGAAAATATGAGGGTGGTTTGAAAAGTTCTTGGAGCAGAACAGAAATAAGTTTTTTTATATTTCAACGTAGTCTCCTTGTAGATTAATGCACTTGGTCCAGCGATGTTGTGGTACCTTGAGCCCATCTCAAAAATGAGTTTCCTCCAGGGCTGCAAAATAGTTGTCAACTCTGGCTATCAATTCTCCATTTGAAGTGAATCTTCGTCCACCAAGAAAAATTTTCAGTTTTGGGAAGAAATAAAAGTCTGACGGACCCATATCAGGTGAAAAGGCAGGGGTGTGTCAACAATTGATACCTTAGTACATGTAATTTTGCCATGGCGTTGGCACATGTGTGCAGGTGCGTATTGTCTTGATGGAAGATGACTTTCTTCCCTCCTAAACCTGCCCTTTTTTTACATGTCTTTTGTTGCAATTGGTCCAGGAGGTTAGCATAGTATTCTCCAGTAATTGTTTGGCCAGTGGAGAGATAATCTAGAAACAGAATCCCCTTCGCATCCTAGAACACTGATGCCATGATCTTCCCTGCCAAAGGAATTGTCTTTGCTTCCTTTGGTAGTGGAGAACCAGTACTGCTTTGACTGCTGTTTAGTCTCTCGGGTATAGTAGTGCACCCAAGTTTCATCTGCGGTCACAAACCGGTACAAAAAATCTTGTTCGTTTCTCATTAAAATGGGCCAAACATTCTTCCGATATGTCCATTCTCATACGCTTTTGATCCAGCATCAAGAGTTGCCGCTCCCATCTTGCAGATAATTTTTTCATTTCTAATTCTACACCTGAAATGTGATATACCCTTCCAGATGACATCTGGCAAGCATGAGCAATTTCACGCACTTTCAATCGGTGATCCTCCATGACCATTTTGTGCACTTTTGCAATGATTTCTCGAGTAGCAACACATCTTGGCTGACCATTGCGCGGATCACCATCTAAGCTCTCCCTACCAAATTTAAATTCATTTTTCCACTTTGCAATGGCTGAATATGAAGGAGTGGAGTCCCCCAATGAATTCTGGAAATCAGTATAAATGTCCTTTGCTTTCATATTTCCTTTACGAAGTACTTAATCACTGCTCAAATCTTGATTTTTTCCAACTTCGCAAATCACTACGCAGGAACAACAGAGCCATGTCACTGCCACAGCTCTCTTCCAAGAGCACTGATGTGGCATGTGTTTACAGGCAACAGTCCAATGAATATCGTGTGAACTATCGTTGCACTAGCGCTGATCTCTCATGGTGATTCCGAGAACTTTTCAAATCACCCTTGTAATTATAGACTGCTATTCCAATACCAATACACAACCTTGCCACCACTAGGTAATGTTGGCTCATCTACATGCAGCAAGAGTTTGGCAGGAAATTGTTGGATTATATTGGATGTATATGTAATAAATTGTTAATTGTACCAACAATCACTGTCTGTACTCTACTTCACATTATGTCTTGAGTTATGAACTTTTAGTTGTTATCTGCCCTGTCCACCCATAATCAAGCAGACATAACAACAAGACTATAAAAGATGAATACACCAGATCTACAAGCTTCTCATGCCCCAAGGCTGATCCACTTAAATGCTGATTGATTTAAGGGACTGTGCTTCAAGGCCCTTTTGGCAAAATTTTAACAGACAGTCACATAAAACCATACTGAATTTTTAAAATGGTCCATATCATTCACATTTGCCAGGGGGGGAGGGGGGGGGGGGCGGGAATTTACAGACACAAGTAATATAAAATATTTATTGGTTACTAGCTTCAACTCTCCCTTTTACCCTTTCCTTCAGGCTTCTAGTTATTTGCTACAGTTTCATTGCTTTGAGACTGCAAGGGAAGGAAACAGATGAAATAATACACAAAAGATTCTATACTGGTACTGTAATAATGATGAAAATAACATTTAAGATCATAAAAATCATATCTTGAGGCAGACTGTTCTCCAATTCAAATCAATACTGCACAACTTAATTGCTTAGCATCTAAGATACGAGGGCTATCCACAAAGTACATTACGTTTTGGAATTAAAAATAAATAAAGTATTGGAAATTTTTTTTATTATATACGGATGAAAGCCACACTTAAATACTACTTTTCTACATAGTTGCCATTTAAATTAAGGCACTTATCGTAGCGATGGACGAGTTTGGAAATTCCTTTGTCGTAAAATTCGGCCGCCTGCTCCTTCAACCACATAATGACTGTCTTTTGGGACAGAAAAGGTGTGATTTTTGTGGATTTCCTGGAAAGAGGCACTACAATAAACTCTCAAAGGTATTGCCAAACTCTGTACAACCTCAGAAGAGCAATACAAAACAAGCGCAGGGGAAAGTTGGGCTCAAAGATCTTTCTGATTCACGACAACGCCCGGGCCCACACGGCAAATGCCACTCGTGAAGTTCTCGAATCTTTTAAGTGGGAGTTGTTTCCTCATCTGCCGTACAGTCCCGACCTGGCACCAAGAGACTTCCACTTATTCCCAGCAATGAAGAACTGGTTGGCTATGCAACGTTTTGATGACGACGCACAGCTTCAAGAAGAGGTAACCACGTGGTTGAAGGTGCAGACAGCCGAATTTTACGATGAAGGAATTTCCAAGCTCGTCCATCGCTACGATAAGTGCCTTAATTTAAATGGCAACTATGTAGAAAAGTAGTATTTAAGTGTGGTTTTCATCTGTATATAATACAAAAGTTTTCCAATACTTTATTTATTTTTAATTCCAAAACGTAATGTACTTTGTGGATAGCGCTCGTACAAACGGCCAGCCAGCTGATGATGATGACATCGTCATCGATGATTATGCATTTAGCAACACTAAACAGATAAAACATTAAGAACTTATACAATAGTTACATTACATTATTAATTAATAATAATCATGAACCCCCCCTCCCCCTCTCAATTAGAAGCATAGGCTGCAGTCCATGCAACACACAATATTTTAAAATTTTTCATCACACTCATCATCAACGAAAATTGTGGGTATGTCCTCTCTTATCTCTTGTTAAAAACTGAACAGATTTATCCATAAGCCACAAGCATTACATACTGGGAGCTCCTCTCAGCAGAGTATCATCTCATGATATAATGGACAGTGCCCTTTTCAGAGACATGTGAAGGTAGCTTTATCATGCCAGAGTGGATGGATGGTATAAATTATACCACGGAAACAGCACTTCGGTCCCCCCCCCCCCCCCCCCCCCCCCCCCCAAAAAAAATTCCTTGACTCAACTGCAACCTGACAGCCTGTAAGGTGTAAGGAGAAGGAAGAAAGATGAGGGTTTAATGTACCACTGGCAATGAAGTCATTAGAGATGCAGCACAAGCTCAAGATGTAGTAAGAAAGTGACAGTCTCCTTTTCCTTGGAACTATTCCAGCGTTTAACTTCAGCAATTCAGAGACACCATGAAAAACCAGATTCAGATGATAGTATAGGAATTTGAATACAGAGTCTCTTGAATGTGGCTCCAGAGACCTTATCACTGCACTACCTCACTCAGTAATACAGATTGCAAAGAAATGGCATCTCATACTTGACATCTACATGTTCATTTCCCTAAAATCCCATGTACCACCAAACGGGGTGATTCTGGACACTGGGGTGAATTCTGACAGTATGGTTTATTTGCTCTTTGCTACTGCATAGAAAAAAAGAGTTACTTATTTTAACATCCGTGTGCCAATTATTTTAAGCACAAGATTGCATTTATCACTTTTCACAACTTTTATTTTGCATCAATTGTTTCCCTAGGTGAATAATTGACGAACAGTCTCAGTGTTAAAAATCCATGCATTATTGTAAAGTGGAAACTTTCTATTGTTGCGCCAAGCGGGAAGTTATTGTAACAGTAATTGTCGACGCGCTCGGTAGCTAACAGCATTGAGACAATTTCTGTACAAGTTTGTCGAGTTTCTCGTGCAAGGTTATAAAATAATGGGAAGTTATTGTAACAGTAATTGTCAACACGCTCAGTAGCTAACAGCATTGAGACAATTTCTGTAGAAGTTTGTCGAGTTTCTCGTGCAAGGTTATAAAATAATGACGGTTTTTGTAAAACTGTGTACTGTGTGGGGTGATTTCGGACAATGCCAAGAACGTATAAGAGCAGGAAAGGTGCTACAGTATGGTGCAATCATGACCCAGAACTTTTAGATAAAGCTGTTTGTGATATACAGAGTGGTAAATTGTCGTACAGAAAAGCATGCAATTTGTATGGTATACCTAAATCAACCGTACAAAATAAAGTGCAGGAAGCGCATCTGAAAAAAATGGGAGGACAGCCAGTGCCAAATAAAGAAGAAGAATAAATCTTAAAGCAAGGTATCTTGAGGGCTGCACATTGGGGATTTCCCTTCACTAAATTGGATATTAGATATTTAGTTAAAGGCTACCTTGATAAATCTAGCCAAAAAGAGAAGAAATTTCGTAATATCTTGCCAGGAGAAGAATGGGTGCATTTATTCCTCAAACGACAGTCAGAAGATCTTTCCATTCGCTTAAGTGAAAATATTAAATGCTCTCGCGCAGAAGTGAACAAAGAGACTGTTTATTTAAATTCTTGAAAATAAAAACTTATCTGTAATATATAAAATTCATTATATCATTCCATATCACTTATTTGTAACAAAGAGCTCCCTTAAAATGTGTAAAATGTCACTGAAATCAAATAAAAAGCACGCAGAATTTTTTTAAAAAGAAGGCAGTAACTGGCTGAATTTGCCCTCTATATACTGTAACTTTGGACAGAGATTTAAAAAACACATGTGTCCAAAATCACCCCAATATGGGGTGACTTTGGACACTTTATTTAACTGCCTCATATAAATATACCTACACATACACTTTCTGGTTCGGGGATATTTTATTCGTTACACATATACCCTACCACTTCCATAACAATCAATTTAATCTAACAATATATACGAAAGTTATAATCAAAATAATGACAAAACCATTCAAAATCACCCCGTTTGACGGTACCTGAATACACAAAAGGCTGACACATGCTTCTCCTCCTGCTGCAGGAGTAGAACATAATTTTGTTCATTTTGGACTATCTTCTCTGTTGGACATGCTATCAGTTTTAATGCTTGTAGAATACTGAGGGAATCTGAGTACATGAGAAATATATCCACTTATGAAACACCGTCTGCATTAGTGCCCTTACAAACACATAGTTCACGAGTAAATACAATAAATGCTTTGGGAAAGGGAGTTATGAACTATAAGAAACGGAAATGAACAAAGAAGTATAAAATATGCAGTTCCTAAGAACAAAGGTACACACTACCCAGTAGGACAAGGAATGCTGGCATCAGAGGAGGACTGGGTGTGAAAAGCTTAAATGAGAAGATGTAGGCATAAAGGAACACTAGAAAGTCTGTGTCTCAACTGAAGATGGCAGAATTTTTTTCTTTTGCCTTTCTCCCACATCTTATGTGGGGTCAACAAGGTTAAAAACAGAGAGTTAATTTAAGTGATGGCTGGATGCCATTTCTGTTTGCACTTCATTACCCCCCCCCCCCCCCCCCCCCCTGCGAGAGGAATACATGTATCCAAACTGTCTGTCTGTAGTATAAAGAATGATTGCAAATCATGTAACTGAGGTGAGACTTGTGGACCAGTCCACTATTCACCTAGGTGAATGTGGGAAACCACCTAGAAAACATATCCAAGCAGGCCGGTACGTCAGCCCTCGTCATTAATCTCCTGGGCAGATTCTATCCGGGGCCAGTGCACCTGCTCTAATGCCATAAGTGTCATATTAACATGCATGGCTATATGAGTGGGTAATGGAAGGCAACAGACGACCAAAATTAATGATGAATTATTACCCAGTGGGCAGGAGATATTTAGGATGACCAAGGAGAATGTGGAAAGATCAATAATTTCAACCAAGAGAGCATAACAGGCAAATACTTAATGCAAGCAAAAAGGAGGAACAGGAGGATGACGACGAGGAGGAGGAGGAATAGAAGGAAGATGAGGAGAAGAAATGGGAAGTTAAAATTTGAAAACTTGGTCAGAGAAAAGTATTGGACAGGCATGGATGTAGTCTCAATTTGAGTTGTAAATATGTACTTTGATAAAATCAAGAAGGTTATTTATAGTACAAAAAATTTAATTAAAACTACATCTGGAGCAAATTATTTATTTATATAATCAGTTTTAAAAAATTCTGGACCTCTTGATTTTACTTCAAATCTTGAACTAAATATCAATACTTTCCACATCTATTTCTAAAAGTACCCTTATGTCTTTATTATGTGCCACATCTACTTCTTTAAAATAAGAAAGTGGGGTGGGCAGATGGATCATACATCCACAGTACAGCTGGGATCATACAAAAATGCAATAAAACTGTAGCTGATCCCAAAATCACAGATAACACATTTTCAAATATCAGGTTCTTGCCATTAGGTTCCTTATATACTTTGACTCCTTCGAAATCCCTGTAGGTTATGCTTGTGGATGTGATCTACCGAACACCATGAATGAACAAATGCCAGTCAAGTTTTCAAAAAGCCTAGAACCAAAAAATCACATGGACTTTTAAATTTCTTTTAAAATAGTTTTATCACATTCTCAATTAAATAAAATTTTCTCAATTAAATAAAATTAAAAGCAATACATGAATGATTAAAAAAACAGATTTTTGGTAGAAGATTTGAAATAGTCATTCTTCAATTGTCTTAACTATAAGTTACAATTGATGTGTAGCTGCTGGGAGGCTGGAATAAGAGCAAGAAATTGAAAGGTTGTATGCAAATAAAAGCACTGGACAGGATACATTTACACTGGGCAGTATGGCCACTGTCACTTGGAAAGAGAAACATTAAAATTCGTAGAGTTGCTAGTTCCTGATGAGTGACTGTAAATGAAACAACACTTAACACTTTCCAGATGAGTGACATAGCTCCTAAATTTTGTGGATTTACTCCAAAAATACTATTGATGTAGGAGCTATGATGGTCATTTTTCAGCTCTGTAAATGTATCTCAACATTTGTTTTACATCTGTGATGTTCATACTACCAAGGAAAAACAATACAGGTGGCAGCACCTATCACTAATAAAAGACACATTACTCGCCTTGCAGCATGCCGATTCATCTAGTTTCCACGCACAGCACTTCACAAGGTCACGTGCACAGCAATGGACCTCAATTGTTGTCTGTGTTGTCAGCTTCAAACTTTGTGTTTGTTTTCTAGATGGCCTTACATGATGATAAGAGTTTTTGTTGAACAATAGTAATTCTGAGATTGATGAACTAATTTCTGAGTTTCAAAAGCAAAGATGGTAAGCTATTTTTTTTGTAATTGTATATATTGCCCACTGTACACCAGGAAGCTAATTTTTATGATTTATGCTGTAAAAGAAGATGGCATTTCTGATGAAGAGTGAGCAAGCCTTCATGATAAAGGTGCTGACAATGATGCTGCATCACAGATTCCCCCATTTCAATCTATCAAATTTCTACTTTTGATTGTGCACTTGACAAATGATGACATTACCGCTCCACAGCTCCCAGTTTTTGAAGAATCTGGTAGAATTCAAATTCAAACTGACCAGAACTCTTCTGTGTTTGATCATTTTACCTACACTTTTGACAAAAACGGCTGAAGATGGAAAAATGAGGCACACACCACTATGCTAGAACAACTATTGACAAGCTAATGCAACAGGGACCTCAAGCTGCACACAGTTTGCAGTAAGTGGAGTACTGTGAAACTCTGTGAACTGCGTAAGAAGCTTTTTGGTGTGGTTTTACATATGTGCCTTGTCATAAAACTGAAACTAACCAACTATTGGTCTACAAACTCCGTACTGCAGACCTCCTTTGCAGGAGGATTTGTTTGTTTGTTTATTCATTTATTTATTTTCCTATCCTACAAACATTACATCTCACAGATAATGCAAGTTTTATTTCAAAAAATCGAGAAGGGCATGGTCCTTCACAAGGTGAGACCTATCTTTGATATATTCCTGACAAAAAGTGAACGAGCATATAAACCAGGAGAAAAATCTTACTGTAGAGGAACGAGTCTGCCATTTTCATGGAAAACTTCATTTCAAGATCTACATGAAAAAGGAGCCTAAAAAATATGGCACACAATTTTTTGTTATGTCATGTGCAAGTGAAAGTAGATACATTTTGAAATTTGAAATATATTCTGTTAGTCACGTAAACCTTAATAACAGCATTTTGCATCCAGTAAACACATTGTGTGAAAGTTTCTATTGTAAATGCCACTCCGTACACATGAACGATTTTTACATTAGCCCTGTAATACTTCATCAGTTTTGGAGACACAAAACCAAGACAGTGGATACAGCAATAAAAAAAATAGAAAAGGGCTAGCTAAAGATCTAATACCACAGAGACTGACACTAAGGATGTATTTATTTTGATAGCAAAACAAGAAAAGCATCTAATGTCAATGGTGGAACAAAATTACGAATCATAGAGAAGATGCACCCTGACTGTGCATGGATTACAAAAAAAAATAAGGCTGGTGTGAAACACAGCAACCAACTAATGGGCTACTACTTTTTTGATATGAAACAAAGAAAGTAGTAGAAGGAGGTTTTCTTTTTTTGTCTCCTCTTCATCATGATGGTCATAAATTCGTATAGTCTACACAAATAGTTGAACCCTACTAATAAATAGTTTGTTGAGCTCATTGCTGAACTGGCAGACATTTTGGTTAACAAAGGTGGCCTGGTTGAACAAACTTTCACCCAAAACAGTTTATTTGTAAATAGACTCAGTAGAACGTAATTTGCTAAGCTAATTCCAACTTCAGAGAAGTCAAAATGTCCTCAGAGAAGATGTAAAGTTTGTGCAGAAAGAAGCAAAGCAAGATGTGGCAAAGTGGCGGGTAGTATTGTAAAGAATGTGATGTATTACTTTGTTTTCCAGAATGCTTCAAAATGTTTCACACTAAAGCAAATGTAACTAACCAATTTTAAATATAGAAAACCAACTTTTCAAACAGTTCTATTTTTAGTATCAACAAATTTTAATCTTATCTCCATTTAGGTAATTAAAACGAAAAAAAATATTTTTGTTATTGTGAAAATAACACATTTTCATTTCCGTACAAAAAAAATTGTCATAGATGCAAGTTTATGTTTATTTGCAAGATATTATAGGAAAAAGATCTTTCAACAGCAATAAAGTTATTTAAATTCTGTGCAATACAACCTCCTATAGAGAATTCAAGAAAACTGTGAAAATATGCAGTATCAGCCAGTTGAATAACACCCTTGGCAGCCAGACCTCGAAGTGTTCAACATATATGCTTTGATATCATGGAACAGAGGTCACTAAGGTTCCAGACAGAAAAGTTTGCTTTGGTATTAGAAGTCTGGATTTGTTTCACTGACAATTTAGGTAAAAGAGCCCTTATGGTGTACATCAATCTTTTGCTGCATGCTGCAGTTGGTAACTGCACAAAGAATTATGGGAAATGAACATGACAAATGATGAGTCACGCATCAATAGCCAATAAGATAGCTCACTTGTAATGTTTTATGCTGCATAAATAAATTTTATGTCAACGTATGAAATATTTGTGAGAAAGACAGGGAATGCCATCACCAGCAAAAACGGCAAAATGTTTTACGGTTTGTAAATGTTATAACTCCTCATTTCTACTGTAGCAATTTAAAACATGTTCTTCATTACAATCCTAATCACAATCGCAGGAATCTTGACATAATTATAATAAAAAACGAAATATTTGTAAGATACAATGTTTTAAATGTTTCAATTGCAGCAATTTAAACTTGTTCTTGGCTACTGCCCTTGCCACAATTTCAGAGGTATTGACATATTCAGAAGCAAACATGATTGTGAATGTCAAAAAAGTAACATAAGAACTTGTAATGCCATGGAATATGTAAGCCAATGAAAAGAGATTGACATACATTATAATCATACAGATACCAAAAAAAGGTTTGCATCACCTCAGTTCCGAGAGGTCTGGAACGTGTACAGAAAACTGGAATTGAGATCAACATAAACATCATTTCCACCATTTTTATTGCTTATAAAAACCACACATTGCGTGTTGTACCACCATAGAGGAAGACCTTCAGAGGTGGTGGTCCCGACTGCTGTACACACTGGTACCTCTAATAACCAGTAGCATGTCCCCATGCATTGATGCATGCCTGTATTTGTTGTGGCATACTATCCATGATTGGTGGGTTATGTAGTCCATAAACAGCCCTTTTCAATCTCTCCCAGGCATGTTCGATAGGGTTCATGTCTGGAAAACATGCTGGCCACGCCTGTCGAGCGATGTCGTTATCCTGAAGGAAGTCGTTCACAAGATGTGCACGATGGGAGCGCGAATTGTCACCCATGAAAATGAATGCCTATCAGTATGCTGCCAATATGGTTGCACTATCGGTTGGAGGATGGCATTCACGTATCGTACAGCCGTTACCGTGCCTTCCATGGCCACTGGTGGCATTCTTCAGCCTCACATAATGCCGTCCCAAAGCATAAAGGAACCTCCACCTTGTTGGAAAGTGTGTCTAAGGCATTCAGCCAGACCACATTGCCTCCAAATACGTCTCCGATTATTGTCGGATTGAAGGCATATGCAACACTCATTGGTGAAGAGAACACGATGTCAATCTTGAGTGGTCCATTCGGCATGCTGTTGGGCCCATCTGAACCTCGCTGCACGATGTGGTGGTTGCAAAGATGGACCTCGCCATGGACATCAGGAGAGAAGCTGGGCACCATGCAGCCTATTGCGCACAATTCGAGTCATAACACGACATCCTGTGGTTGCACTAAAAGCATTATTCAACATGGTTGCATTGCTGTCAGGGTTCCTCTGAGCCGTAATCCATAGCTAGCGGTCATCCACTTCAGTAGTAGCCCTTGGGTGGCCTGTCTCTCTCTGTATCTCCTCCATGTCCAAACAACATCACCTTGGTTCACCTGAGACGCCTGGACACTTCCCTTGTAGAGAGCCCTTCCTGGCACAAAGTAACAATGCAGATGTGATCAAACCACAGTATTGACCATCTAGGGATGGTTGAACTATAGACAACACGAGCCATGTACCTCTTCCTGGTGGAATGACTGGAACTGATCAGCTGTTGGACCCCTCCATCTAATAGGCGCTGCTCATGCAGGGTTGTTTACATCTTTGGGTGGGTTTAGTGACATATCTGAACAGTCAAAGGGACTTTGTCTGTGATACAATATCCATAGTCAACGTCTATCTTCAGGAGTTCTGGGAGCCAGGGTGATGCAAAACTTCTTTTGATGTGTGTATCTAGGGTACTGAAGTGTATATCAGAAGTGCATCTACTAATGTAAATCATAAATATTAGCATACAGTGCACTGAAAATTATGTTGTAGGAAAATGACATGAAATATGGGATCGCAGAAGTGAACTGGTGTTGTTGGCTGATAGACATGATGGCAGAACCAATGAGAAAATAGTGTTTGTCAGCACATCAAGTGCATGAAATTACATGGCGACATAATCAAGTAACGACATGCAGAATAATTTAATGTAAAACACTGTTCCATAAAATTTAAACTGTAATCTTAGGTTCCAGGCTAACACTACCTTGGACGGAATGTTATGGAAATACCCCACAAAGTTTTTGAAACTGTCGTAAATGTGAGAGCTGAGACTGAACACCGAGACACTCATTCCAACACTACCTACATTTTGGGCTACAATACAGATCATCAGTCGGTCAGCAAGGTCAGTTTCTCTGGGGTCACATTCGTTGGCTGCATCCACTCATAAGCAAACTATAACCTAGATCTCGGTTATACCACCAATCAGTTTGCCACTGCATACACTTTCCTTCTGTATTACTTCACATGTATACCAAAATAGGTGCTTCTACGGCAATTAGTCTGACATACTACTTTGTAAATAACCAACTAGAGCATTACTTCAACCCCCAATTAGCAGTGTCAACTTTCCATTAATACTAATATTTAAGTTTAGCTTAAAAAAACTGTTATTGTAAAGAAAATAGTAACTGAAAAAAACAATAAAGAACACTAATTAAAATTTTATACTGTATTGTAAGCTAGGGTAGTAAAAGTTGATTCAGATTCGTCACTGCGATCGTTCAATCAGGCACAGAACTTACAGAGGAATGGTGGTGTTCGCCAGACCCCATGTCCAACCGAAACTAGCTAATTTCTCTTATGTGCTTGCCATTTGCCACAATCCAGGAGGCTCATTTGGCTTATCAAAAGTCATAGATGCAGTGAACATTACAAATACCAATGAGAAGAGCAGGAACTCCATTAGGGAAAGATTTTTTAGGAGGGATAACCACTATCTTTTTTTTGTTGTTGTGGTCTTCAGTTCTGAGACTGGTTTGATGCAGCTCTCCATGCTACTCTATCCTGGGCAAGCTTCTTCATCTCCCAGTACCTACAGCAGCCTACATCCTTCTGAATCTGCTTAGTGTATTCATCTCTTGGTCTCCCTCTACGATTTTTACCCTCCACGCTGCCCTCCAATACTAAATTGGTGATTCCTCGATGTCTCAGAACATGTCCTACCAACCAATCCCTTCTTCTAGTCAAGTTGTGCCACAAGCTCCTCTCCTCCCCAATTCTATTCAATACCTCCTCATTAGTTATGTGATCTACCCACCTAATCTTCAGCATTATTCTGTAGCACCACATTTCGAAAGCTTCTATTCTCTTCTTGTTTAAACTATTTATCATCCACGTTTCACTTCCATAAATGGCTACACTCCATACATATACTTTTTAAATCTATATTCGATGTTTCCTTGCCAGTCTACATTTTATATCCTCTCTACTTTGACCATCATCAGTTATTTTGCTCCCCAAATAGCAAAACTCCTTTACTACTTTAAGTGTCTCATTTCCTAATCTAATTCCCTCAGCATCACCCGACTTAATTCGACTACATTCCATTATCCTCGTTTTGCTTTTGTTGATGTTCATCTTATACCCTCCTTTCAAGACACTGTCCATTCCGTTCAACTGCTCTTCCAAGTCCTTTGCTGTCTCTGGCAGAATTACAATGTCATCGGCGAACATCAGAGAACAGGATCATCAGGTGAATAACAGAAAAACTGTGGAATAGTAAGTGCATCTTGCTCACCAGATGGTAGAGTTTTGTCAGGACTGGCTCTCCCAAGGCTGTCAGTAGTTCTAATGGAATGTTGTCTACTCCGGGGGCCTTGTTTCGACTCAGGTCTTTCAGTGCTCTGTCAAACTCTTCATGCAGTATCATATCTACCATTTCATCTTCATCCACATCCTCTTCCATTTCCATAATATTGTCCTCAAGTAAATCGTCCTTGTATAGACCCTCTTTTTATAATACTCAAAATAGAGATAAGAATCATCAGAACGTGCATCAACAGATCGTACCAGAGAGATGGACACTGGAGAGTAGCTACAAATGAAACAGTCTACAAGGAAATAGAACCGGTAATGAGTACAATCAGGAAGAAACGCATTTCATTTTTCGCACATCTGATCAGAACATCAGAGAACAGGATCAGGTGAATAATAGAAAAATTGTGGAATAGTAAGTGCAACATTACGTGGATTACAGAAATCGAGGAAGATATGGTTTGAGCTACAGATTACACTGGAAAACATAAGATACAAAACTGACAAAATCAGGAAACTCACAGACAAACAAACCAGACTGCAAACGAGAATCAATAGGCAGACAATAGGAAGGGTGATTTCCGATTAAGAAAGATGGATGAGATCCGAGAGAATGAAGAAGTACTGGGCTGACAGGAAACTGAAAAATTCTTTATATAAAGTTGGTTAGAGTGGTCCAATGAAGGTCATAAAATGTAAATAATAAATAATAATAATAATAATAATAATAATAATAATCAAAATATTTGCGGAAAAAAGGACTGTATTTCAAATCAAGGTCCCACATACCACCCTGTTACGCCCTCAACCACAGGTTGGTTAGAAGTAGCTTGTCACGAATGTCTGTCCTTGGCCTTTCTCTTGACAGTATGAGTGGTGCAGCTGGTATTCTCCATGATCTGGTTGATGTACTCTAGTCTCTTGTGTTCTTCACTTCTACTGTCATTTCAGTGATACTGTTAATGATACCATCATGCCCCAGCAGATGGCTGCCCCTTGTGAGAGAGATGGCTTCTCTTCCTACATTCTGTGGAGCACTTCTTCATTTGATGCCTTCCCTACCAATGAAATCTTGAGGATTCTGCATTAGTTCCACGCCTCAACCTATCACTTTGTGTCCACGTTTCGCTTCTGTACAGCACCACACTTTCCTGAGATATTTGTGAAAGTCTTTTACTAAGTTGATGAAGGCAATATGCATGTCTTGAGCCTTTGTTAGTCTTTTTTCAAGAGTTTATTGTAAGCTGAGTATTGCTTCTAATGTGCCTAAATCTACACACATGGCCAGCTATTCACGTGTCACAGACACCATGCCAATGAAATGAGACCAAAGTGGTTAAGTGTGACAGGTAACTTGTGCAAGTGCTCTCAGAGAATCAAGAATAATGATGATGATAGGTGGAAACTCACTGTAAAGATGATCGCTGAGCCACAGACATGCACGTAGAAAAGAGAATCATACTCACATAATTAAATTTTTGGCCATAGCCTTTGTCAGAAAACGAGAGCACACATAGATTCATACAGTCACTCAGAAAACTCATGCACACAACTTCTGTCTCCGGTTGCTGCGTCAACAATCTCCGAGAATCAAACCCAAACAAAACCACTCCTCAAGCCTCACTGAAATCTCATCAGCAGCTGAAGGCTAGTGGCAAAAAATGGTGGCAGCACTGACTGCAAGCAGAGGGGAATAGTAGGAAGGGGAGAAGAAGTAAGAATGAGGGAGTAGGGAAGTGGCACACGTACTCAGTTGCGCCCAGCCAGTGACGACGTACGATATCTCAGTAAACAAACCATTTCATTTACTGGGGCAAAAAACGAGATTTTCCCCGTGTTTTTTTCAAATTTCCCTGATTTTTCCCTCATTTTCCTGACACATTTGATATTCCCTGATTTCCAGATCTTGTGGTAACCCTGATGGAATCATCCAGGTATTTGTGTTAAGTGTTTTAGGGTAACCACGGGTTCACCAGATACGAATTTGAAGGGCCACCCACCTTCATAGCAGTCCTGAACATTAAAAATGTGCCACCTCAATCCATAATTTTCAACAAGATCTAAGAAAATATTTATACACAAAGAACATAAAACATGTAGTTCTACTGTACAACATTTAGCCCCCCCCCTTCCACAACCCGTTTTGTAAATATGAAGTGTTTCTATTATGTTGGTGCGTAAGTCTGTAATGTTTTTATTTTGCATGTCGGCAGTCCAGTTTCTATGAGTTTATTTACCAAGTGTCATTTCTATTTGTAATTCACTGCTGCTATTTGATTTCACATATTGTCATTTGGAGACAGTGAGTGGAGCTGTTGGTGATGGAAAATTTTGAACATTTCAGGCATGTTCTGCTGTTTGAGTTCAATAGAGGGGTGACAGCAATTGAGGCAGCCAGAAACATTTGTGCCATGTATAGGGATAATGCCACTGGACAGAGTAGGCAAGAAAATGGTTTTATCATTTTCAGGAAGATTGTTTAGACTCTCCACATTCAGGAAGACCTTCGGGATTTGGTGAAAGTTGTGTAAATGCACTAATTTACAATGATCCACGTCACTGTACTTGAGAACTGGCAAATGTAATGAACTGTGATCATTCCACTATCATGCAAAATAGCGTGCAATGGGGAAGGTTTCAAAATCAGCTGTATGGAAATCGCATGCTCCAAGCCAAAATCACAAAAATCAGCAGCTAACAATATGTGCATCTCTTCCTGTTCATCATCAGCTGGCTTGTGAACAACACCAATCATCCCTACCCTGTACCCTTACTGATGATGAAAAATGGTGTCTTCATGTTATCATAAGGAAAAGAGAGGAATGGTTGAGCCCAAACAAAGCAGCAACTACCTGCACAAAGGCTTGTATGCATCCACAAAAGATAATGTTATGCATCTGCTGGGTTAGTGACTGTGTGGTGTGCTATGAATTGCTTCTCTGTGGTGTAGCAATCAATGCTGACATTTATTGACAACACCTGAGAAGTCTTACAGATGCAATCCAAGAACAACAACCAGGAAGGCTGCATGAAGCAGTACTACTCCACGATAATGTCTGCCCACGTTTTGCCAGACTGAAAAAAACACCCTTTGCAGAAGTTGGGTTGGAAAGTCATTCAGCACCCAATTTTTTCACCTGATCTTGCGTCCACCCCTGTTAGCTGAGTGGTCAGCTCGACGGGATATCATACCTAACAGCCCGGGTTCAATTCCCGGCTGGGTCGAGATTTTCTCCACTCAGGGACTGGATGTTGTGTTGTCCTTATCATCATCATTTCATTCCCATTGACACGCAAGTTGCCAGAAGTGGCGTCAACTCGAAAGACTCGCACCAGGTGAACAGTCTACCCGACGGGAGGCCCTAGCCACACAGTATTTCCAATTACTTGATCTTGTGACCTCCAATTTTCATTTTTCCTGCACTCAATCAAACAACCTTCAAGGAACTACCTTTCCATATGAAAATGCACTCTGAACATAGCTTGACAAGTTCTTCGTCTCAAAACCACTTGATCTCTACAGTCAAGGAATTGAAAAGTTACCACAGCATTGGAAGACTGTTGTAAATAGTGAAGAAGAAGACGTTAATTGTAAATAGTGAAGAAGAAGACGTTAATGATAACAAAAGTATCTGTTATGTGTATGTGTTGTGTTTATTAAACTTATGGAAAAGGGCTATGAACTTGTGCACCAACCTAATACAAAGCAGTGGTATAAGAATCAAGTAACATGACCTATGAATGTACACTGACAAGCCAAAACACAATGACAACTTAACTAATAGTGTGGTCCATTTTTGGAACACAACACAGCAGCAATTCTATATGGCACAGATTTGACAAGTGCTTTATTGGTTTTGATAGGAATGTGGCATCAGATGCCTACAGGCAGGTCACACAATTCCCTTAAATTATGAACCAATGGTTTGCAGGCACTTAGCTGTCATATGGTAGTGTCCCAGAGTTGTTCCACCAGGTTCAGATTGGACAAATTTGATGGCCAAGACTATCTATTTGAGTTCACTATCATGTTCCTCAAACCACTGTAGTGTTATTATTAGCCTAATAATTTTTTAAACATGGTTATGGAATGGGAGTTTTCACACTTACACAAAGTATGTTTTTTCTTTGTCAGCAATTGATTTCAGACGATAGTCCACTCCAGAATCAAGATTTGCTATTTCACAGCGTTCTTTCAGTACACCAATGAAGGGTACAAAATTCGATCTCTGAAGACCATTCTTGTAGAGATCATCAGGAGCTCTGTTACTTGTTGCAACAACCACTACACCATTGTTGAAAAGTTCTACAAACAGCCGCTTGAGTATCATTGCATCACCTACATCAGTAACCTGAAAATGTAATGACAGAGTTACACCAACAAATACAGATTACTTAAATAAAAGTAAGCGAAAAATATAAGTAATTTCAAAAAAAAGATAACACTGATTTTAATTTTTCATACTGGAGGCTGTAAACAAATATGTGATCCCTTCCTCCCAACACCAGTTTCTCTGTGTTACGAAAATCCTCCTAGCCTCAATTTCCACTAGACCCCTTCCCCAGGACACTAACTTCACTTATCCTGCAGCCACATCTTCGTCCTCACAGTCTCCCCCTCTGCTGTTCTAGCTGCCCCCCACCCCCAACTAACTACTCAGTCTTTGTGCATTACGCAAAACTCTACCTGCATATTTTGATCCAATGCATCCTGTTGCCCTTCCATCCCAGCCACATTTCCCCAATCCAATGCATCCTGTTACCCTTCCTTCCCAACAGTCATGCACATTTCCCCAATACTCCCATCTGTTCCCCATATCCTCTGCTCCCTCACTCACTCCAACAATACTCCCCCCCCCCCCCCCCCACCACCTACACCACAAAAATCCTGCCTGGCACGTCTAGCTGCAGTGCCAGCACAATGAAATCAGATGACGCCATGAAATCAGCAGCCATAATGTTGCCCATGTAGGTGTACGTGTGTGTGTGTGTGTGTGTGTGTGTGTGTGTGTGTGTGTGTGTGTGTGTGTGTGCGTGCGCGTGCGTGTGTGTGCGTGCGTGCGTGCGTGTGTTTTCTATAAGCTTTGAAAAACGATTCATTCTAAACCTAGGGAAGTTCTCAATATTGTTTATCTGGCTTTTGAACAATGAGTACCTCTACTATTTAGTGAGTTGTTACCTTTACTCCTTAAATTATTTATATATAATTAGTTAATACCCAGAATAGGCGAACACTGAACCATTTTTCTTACTGCATAGATCTCAAGCACAAATGTGGAATGGGTACAGTGATAATTAGATTATACCTTTTCATTATGTTGCTGAAGCTGGAATTTATGAGATCAGGGAATAAGGATTTTGTAAACTATGTACTGACTCATTCAACGACCAAGTCGCTTTGACTTGCATGGTCCCATGGAACCTGATAAAATAAATAAATAAAAATAGAGAGCCTTACTTAGCCAGCTGTTATTCACAATTTCAAGTTTCTGTGAAACTAAACATGTACAGGTAACTGTACTAAATTTTTAATATGCTAGAAACTGCACACAATTTGTGTACATAATACAGAACTATCATTTTAATATTAATGAAATTTAAAACATTTTAACAATTTTATAGGTGTGATCAATATTTCTTACAGGTGTGTATCATGGTGTGCTTTAATGTTAAAAGTTCTGAGACCATAGGTTCCTAGAAAGAGTCAAGCAGTATACTGCTTCCATCTAAAAGTATATCTTGAAAGAAGACCATCAACACAAAAGTAGAAAAGTCCAAGCCCACACAAAGACTTACCAGCAGCCATTCTACAATAGACAAGAAAGGCGCGAGGGGGGGGGGGGGGGGAAGTGACAAAGGTGCACAAAGTACCTTCTACCACACACCATAAGATGATTTGTGGAGGTAGATGTAGACGTGTGATAATCCCACATATAATGAATATGTTTGGTGCTTCTAAATTTGCATGCAACAACATAAATGAATTGAGGTACACATTTTAAAGTAGGTGATTTGAAAGCCAATTTAAGTGACCAAAAACACTAAATCAGATACCCATAATTATTGTTGTTGTGGTCTTCAGTCCAGAGACTGGTTTGATGCAGTTCCCCATGCTACTCTATCCTGTACAAACCGCTTCATCTCTGAATAACTGCTGCAACCTACATCCTTCTGAATCTGCAAAGTGCATTCATCTCTTTGTCTCCCTCTACAATTTTTACCATCCACGCTTCCCCCCAGAACTAAATTGGTGATCCCTTGATGCCTCAGAACATGTCCTATCAACCAATCCCTTCTTGTAGTCAAGTTGTGCCACAAATTCCTCTTCTCTTGAATTCTATTCAGTACCTCTTCATTAGCTACATGATCTACCCATTGTTCTGTAGCACCACATTTCAAAAGCTTCTATTCTCTTCTTGTATAAGCTGCTTATCATCCATGTTTCACTTACGTACATGGCTACACTCCATATAAATATTTTCAGAAAAAACTTCCTGACAATTAAATCTATACTCGATGTTAAAAAATTTCTCTTCTTCAGAAATGTTTTCCTTGCCATAGCCAGTCTACATTTTATATTCTCTCTACTTCGACCATCATCAGTTATTTAGCTCCCCAAATAGCAAAACTCATTTACTACTTTAAGTGTCTCATTGTCTGATCTAATCTAATACCCTCTGCATCACCTGATTTAATTCCAATACATTCCATTATCGCTGTTTTGCTTTTGTTGATGCTCATCTTATAATCTTCTTTCAAGACAACGTCCATTCCGTTCAGCTGTTCTTCCATGTCCTTTGCTGTCTCTGACAGAATTACAATGTCGTCGGCAAACCTCAAAGTTTTTATTTCTTGTCCATAGATTTTAATTCCTACCCCAAATTTTTCTTTTGTTTCCTTTAATGCTTGCTCAATATACAGATTGAATAACATCGGGGATAGGCAACAAACCGGTCTCACTCCCTTCCCAACCACTGCTTCCCTTTCATGTCCCTCGACTCTTTATGACTGGCATCTGGTTTCTGTACAAATTGTAAATGGTCTTTCGCTCCCTGTTATTTTACCCCTGCCACATTCAGAATTTGATAGAGAGTATTCCAGTCAACATTGTCAAAAGCTTTCTCTAAGTCTACAAATGCTAGAAATGTAGGTCTGCCTATCCTCAGCATGTCTTCTAAGATAAGTCATAGGGTAAGTATTGCCTTGCGTGTTCCAACATTTCTATGGAATTCAAACTGATCCTCCTCAAGGGCAGCCTCGACCAGTTTTTCCATTTGTCTGTAAAGAATTTGCAATAGTATTTTGTAGCCGTGACTTATTAACCTGATAGTTCGGTAACTTGCACACCTGTCAATGCCTGCATTCTTTGGCATTGGAAGTATTACATTTTGCTTGAAGTCTGGGGGTATTTCGCCTCTCTCATACATCTTGTTCACCAGATGGAACAGTTTTGTCATGGCTGGCTCTACCAAGGCTATCAGTAGTTCTAACATAATGTTGTATACTCTCGGGGCCTGTTTTGGCTTAGGTCTTTTAGTGCTCTGTCAAATTCTTCACACAGCATCATCTCTCCCATTTCATCTTCATCTACATCCTCTTCCATTTCCATAATATTGCCTTCAAGTACATAGCCCTTGTATAGACCTTCTATATATTCCTTCCACCTTTCTGCTTTCCCTTCTTTGCTTAGGAAGGGTTGTCCAGCTGAGCTCTTGATATTCATGCAAGTGGTTCTCTTTTCTCCAAAGGTCTCTTTAATTTTCCTGTAGGCAGTATCTATCTTACCCCTAGTGATACATGCTTCTACATCCTTACATTTGCCCTCTGCCCATTCCGGCTTAGCCATTTTGCTCTTCCTGTCGATCTCATTTTTGAGATGTTTGTATTCCTTTTCACCTGCTTCATTTACTATGTTTTTATATTTTCTCCTTTCATCAATTAAATTCAATATATAACCTCTGGTTCTTTTAGTTTATCCAGGCCCCACCACCTTAAATTCCTACCTTTCTGCAGTTTCTTCAGTTTTAATCTACAGTTCTTATGCAATAAATTGTGGTCAGAGTCCACATCTGGTCCTGGAAATGTCTTACAATTTAAAATCTGGTTCCTAAATCTCTGTCTTACCATTGTATATAATCTATCTGAAACCTTCCAGTGTCTCCAGGCCTCTTCCACATATACACCCTTGTTTCATGATTCTCAAACCAAATGTTAGCTATGATTAAGTTATGCTCTGTGCAAAATTCTACCAAGCGGCTTCCCCTTTCATTCCGTGCCCCCAGTCCATATTATATTTTACTATAAATATAAACCAATTTCCTGCTCTCCAGCTTGAACTCGACCAAGACACACGCGCGCGCACACACACACACACACACACACACACACACACACACACACACACACAAAGTGCTTTGTTTAAGGTCACCTCCAGTAGCTGTGATATATGAGGGGTGAAAATTATTGACTGTGTAACTGTATTTTGGCTTGTTTTTGTGGATGAATTTGACTCTAAAATCACAATCTTCTCCAGTTTAGACTGACAAGTATGTCTCCCAACAGACTGGAATCTGTATGAACAAAATCATGTTTTGTTTGGAGTCCTTGAACTGCTTGTAGTCTCTTAGCCATTTGCAAATATTTCTAAACTGGAGGATTATCAACTGATTTATGTATGCACACAGTCATTGTTCAAAGAAATTATTCTTTCACAGTAAAGACTCCCCTGTATGGTTTTAGCATTCATCTGTGTGGGTCGTTTCTATTTATTTCTTTCGTCTGACTGCTCTAAGGACAGAGACTGTCCAGAAGTTCAGTGACAATTTCAAGCTTATTTGTGAATTTTTAAACCAATCACCGCCTCAATAAAGATATAATAAGTACTTAAATCTTGCATGTAATCACACACTGACATTGTTTTGTTAGCTATGGATCCAGAAGTTCTTCAACATAGGATGGATCATATGAACAGAACAAGTATGACCATAGGCCATAAAATTAGTTTCAGTAAGATTAAAATGGGTGACTGGAATTCGATAGTAAGAAAAGGACGAGAAGGAAATGTAGTAGGTGAATATGGAATGGGGTTAAGGAATGAAAGAGGAAGCCGCCGGGTAGGAATTTGCACAGAGTGTAACTTAATCATAGCTAACATTCAAGAATCGTGAAAGAAGGTTGTATACAGGGAAGAGGCCTGGAGATACTGACAGGTTTCAGATATTATATAATGGTAAGACAGAGATTTAGAAACCAGGTTTTAAATTATAAGACATTTCCAGGACCAGATGTGGACTCTGACCACAATCTATTGGTTATGGACTGTAGATTAAAACTGAAGAAACTGCAGGAAGGTGGGAATTTAAGGAGAAGGGGCCTGGATAAACTGAAAGAACCAGAGGTTGTACAAAGTTTCAGGGAGAGCATTATGGAATGATTGGCAAGAATGGGGGAAAGAAATACAGTAGAAAAAGAATGGATAGCTTTGAGAGATCAAATAGTAAAGGCAGCAGAGGATCAAGTAGATAGGTAAAAAATGAGGGCTGGTAGAAATCCTTGGGTAACACAAGATATATTGAATTTAATTGATGAAAGGAGAAAATATAAAAGTGCAGTAAATGAAGCAGGCAAAAAGGAATACAAACGTCTCAAAAATGATCGATAGGAAGTGCAAAATGGCTAAGCAGGGATGGCTAGAGGACAAATGTAAGGATGTAGAGGCTTATCTCACTCGGGGTAAGATAGATACTGCCTAAAGGAAAATTAAAGAGACCTTTGGAGAAAAGAGAACCACTTGTATGAATATCAAGAGCTCAGATGGAAACCCAGTTTTAAGCAAAGAAAGGAAATCAGAAAGGCGGAAGGAGTATATAGGGGGTCTATACAAGGGTGATGTACTTGAGGACAATATTATGGAAATGGAAGAGGATGTAGATGAAGATGAAATGGGAAATATGATACTGCGTGCAGAGTCTGACAGAGCACTGAAAGACCTAATTTGAAACAAGGCCCCAGGAGTAGACAACATTCCATTAGAACTACTGATAGCCTTGGGAGAGCCAGCCATGACAAAACTCTACCATCTGGTGAGCAAGATATATGAGACAGGTGAAATACCCTCACACTTCAAGAAAAATATAGTAATTCCAATCCCAAAGAAAGCAGGTGTTGACAGATGTGAAAATTACCGAACTATCAGTTTAATAAGTCACGGTTGCAAAATACTATTGCGAATTCTTTACAGACAGATGAAAAAACGGGTAGAGGTTGACCTTGAGGAGGATCAGTTTGAATTCCATAGAAATGTTGGAACACGCAAGGCAACACTTACCCTACGACTTATCTTAGACGACAGGCTGAGCATAGGCAAACCTACGTTTCTAGCATTTGTAGACTTAGAGAAAGCTTTTACCAATGTAGACTGGAATATTCTCTTTCAAATTCTGAAGGTGGCAGGGGTAAAATACAGGGAGCAAAACACTATTAACAATTTGTACAGAAACCAGATGGCAGTTATAAGAGTCGAGGGGCATGAAAGGGAAGCAGTGGTTGGGAAGGGAGTGAGAAAGGGTTGTAGCCTATCCCCGATGTTATTCAATCTGTATATTGAGCAAGCAGTAAAGGAAACAAAAGAAAAGTTTGGAGTAGGAATTAAAATACATGGAGAAGAAATAAAAGCTTTGTGGTTCGCCGATGACATTATAAATTTTGTCAGACACAGCAAAGGACCAGGTAGAACAGTTGAAAGGAATGGACAGTCTCTTAAAAGGGGAATGTAAGATAAACATCAACAAAAGCAAAATGAGGATAATGGAATATAGTTTAATTAAATCCGGTGATGCTGAGGGTATTAGATTAGGAAATGAGACACTTAAAGTAGTAAAGGAGTTTTGCTATTTGGGGAGCAAAATAACTGATGATGGTCGAAGTAGGGAGGATATAAAATGTAGACTGGCAATGGCAAGGAAAGGATTTCTGAAGAAGAGAAATTTTTTAACATTGAGTATAGATTTAAATGTCAGGAAGTCGTTTCTGAAAGTATTTGTATGGAGTGTAGCCATGTATGGAAGTGAAACATGGATGGTAAATAGTTTGGACAAGAAGAGAATAGAAGCTTTCGAAATGTGGTGCTACAGAAGAATGCTGAAGATTAGATGGGTAGATCACATAAGTAAAGCGGAGGTACTGAATAGAACTGGGGAGAAGAGAAATTTGTGGCACAACTTGACTAGAAGAAGGGATTGGTTGATAGGACATGTTCTGAGGCATCAAGGGATCACCAATTTAGTGTTGGTGGGCAGCATGGAGGGTAAAAATCGTAGAGGGAGACCAAGAGATGAATACACCAAGCAGATTCAGAAGGATGTAGGTTGCAGTAGGTACTGGGAGATGAAGAAGCTTGCACAGGATAGAGTAGCATGGAGAGCTGCATCAAACCAGTCTCAGGACTGAAGACCACAACAACAACAACAACAACAACAACACAAGATTAAAATAGTACACAATTAGTAACCTGGTAGGAAAATAGTAAGCAATGCTTTTGTTTTGATTTGCCATAGGCGTTTGTTTTGTATACAATGGTGTGTACAATTTGTTTGGAGTTATTGATGGTATAGAACCTGTTCCTCATACTAGTGGGAGTTCATTGTGTTGCCTCCCCTTCCTGTTAGGAATGTTCAAAGAGGGAAATGTCAGCTTTCACATTTCAATTAATAAAGTTACTTTGATGAGCCTATGTAATGACAAATTTGAATATTTTTTGAAAAAAACATTGACTCGTTGGATGAAAAGATGAAATGTGTTAAGCATAGAAATTCAATTGCTCCATCATTTGAGTCCAAAACTAAGATTGGGTATGTGTTTATGTTATCTTGCCAATACAATTACGTGTGGTATTTTTATAGCTTTTCATAAGTGATAGGGGTAATTCGTTACCTCAAAATTCTTTGCCAATGTCCTCACAGTATATTTGTGTTATTCACTACAGAGTGTGTGGTTTATATGTAATTAGATGGGTGTCAGTAAGAAGCTTGCGATTGATTGATTTTCTTGTTGTATGGGGATTTGTAGTGCTGTAAGTAGTAATGGGAGAAAGCGGGAAGGGGAGGGGGTACTGTAGTAGAAGTAAACAAATCTTGTTTCATAAAATTAAGTATCATAAAAATGGGTTTTGGCACTTTTGTTTCATGTACGGGATGATATTAAAGGTTATTGAGAAAAGAGTTGCTGCCACTCTATTAGACATCATTAAAACAAAAATATAGAGGACAGGAGTATTATTTACTATGATTGGTGAGTCATATATGTGGGTCGGGTATTTAAATTAAGAACATTCTGTTGTTAACACTCTTGGTGAGTTCAAGAATTTCAAAATGGGGTATGCACAAGCATTACAGAGGGTCTGTTATTAAGGGAGCAGTTGGAATGGGAAGGCATCATAAGGTACTTTATAAATGTATTTGGACGAGTAGGTGTGGCATAAGAGTATCTCTGTGTATAAATGTGTTTTGAATCATTTTTTAATGCTATGTCTTTTGTCTATGTGCTTTCGGTTGGCGGTGGTATGGGGATGACAGTGCATGATTACGTTGGGGATGGAGAAGAGACTGGCAGTTATTTTGTGTTTTTATTGTATTTTATTTTGTTCTGGGTTTTCCTCATTTTCATTTTACTTTTTAGAAATATTTTAGAATCAGCTGCCAACTTCTTCTTCTTCTTCTTCTTCTTCTTCTTTTTTGGGGGGGAGGGGTGCGGTGGGGGGGGGGGGGGGAGGGAGGTGGGGCAGGGTCTCCCATTCTGCATATTATTCCTTAGGCAAGCGCTACATTTTTTAGTTGTAAGTAAAATTAATTTGATAATTTTAAACTCAGTATTGTCACTTAGTTTTTGGTTGTCTCATGGTTTTAGTGATAGTAAATATTTGCAAAGTACACTGCATCATACACTGTGTTTGTAGAAATGGTGATACATTTAGTGGAGGTTTGCTTAAATTGTGTTGTTTACTGGACTTACATAGGTCATGTGGAGATGATGATACATTGAAGAGACAGTCGCTTATATTGTGTAGTATGTACAGTAGATGTACTGATCCACATAACACTGTCTAAACTTATGAATAGGTCCAGATGGAAGAAAAGGTGGCAGTAGGAGCTGTGAGCTGTGGTCGGGCCTCCTGCTGATTTTGTTCAAACTAGTGTCATAAACTGACGGAAACGGTGCCTCTTTCTGAAAATGTGCATACCGACATGAGGTGACTGATCTGTAGCAAAACCAGAGATCTAGGTTAAGTTGGAATGTTACACATTGATTGTCATGGAATGTTTTTAACTTTTGTATTAATTTAAGTTTCTGATTCTTAATTGTTTCTTTCAGAAACTACTGAATTTGTGTTTTAAGTTGTTGGTGAATGGTAGTGGTGTATTTGTTACAGCAGACAAGAAATTAAAATCCACTGAGACAGAAATTTATGCTGCCCACGAGATTATTGGGATTGGACACAGTATCAAGGCAGGCAAAAAATAGAAATTGGAACATTCTGTCAACCATCGTACTCACTTTCTGATGCAACTGAGAACTTTAGAATATTCCTCAGGTCACTACAATAAATGTTCGCCAATCATACTGTCATCATTGGAAAAGACTGATCGTTCAACTGGGAAAATTACAGTTTTGTAAGTGGTGATCACAATAAACATCATGAAAAATGTAACTAACTGCCTTCTCTGAATACTACCACCTGCTACACATCTGCTAAGTAGCAAGTTGTGCATTTAGCTCTTTCTGCGTTTTCTTAGTAGTGCTGGGATGGACAGAATGTGTGCATGTGTGTACGGATGTAGGAGGAGCTGGCCACAGTTCACGATAAGCTGAAGGCATTTTTGGCTATGGTCAGTAGCATTCTGGCTGTTGCCTCAGGGTGCAGTGGTGATGGAATATCTGGCACTTGCATGGGACACATCACGTATTGCTTGTTTCACCTACAGGCTCTGCTGCCGAGGCACCTTCCAGTGGGCCCAATACAGGGGATCTGCCCTCACTACAGTGTGAGTGGCAGGTGGTTACTTGACACATCTGTGAGGAAGAGGGCCAACGTGGAGATGGCCGCCTGGCCTGGCCCATCCATGGTGTGAGTGGACAAGTGGCTGCTTATTCAGCAGGGTTTGAGCAGGCATACTGGGAGGGAGGGGGGATTTGCTCATTATCAGGAGCTCCAATGTTAAGCACATTATGGAGTGTCCCAGGCCACAAAGATAGCTAATGTGCACTCGGTATGTCTGCGGAGGGCACTGACTGTGGCTACTGCCCATGTAGGGTGCAGTTGTGGCTCTGGCTTGGGTTCTGAGGCCATCCTCAGTTCATACAGGCAGATGGCGGAAGCAGTGAAGGCTGCTGGTCACACGTGTAGGGTGCAAGTACAACTTGCAATTTGCAGCACTGTTCCCAGAGTCAGTCAGGATACTTTGGTTAGGAGCCAAATGGAGGATCTCAAACAAACGCTTTGTCAACTATGTGATGATGTTGGCAGCAGATTTCTGGGGCTGCATTATCGAGTGTTGAGTTGTAGGATTCCACTTGATAGGGTAGGAGTGCACTACACAAAGTGAAAAGCTACTGGAGTAGCAGACTACTTGAGGAATGCCCATGGGGATTTTTTACATTATGAGGTAGTTTGAGGTACTCTGATGAACACTCAATAGTTGACACACAGATAGCAAAATCAGACCATGTTCACAGAAAAGACATTTTAACTGTCAAAATTTAATCAGTAAATTGTCAAAGTATTTGTAACAGCATTCCAGTATTTACTGCCCTCAGGGAAAAATGTCACTCTCAAATTATTCTGGGGGCTGAGAGCTGCCTGAAACCTGAAGTAGAAAGCTCTGAAATATTTGGTGTTCGTGGAATGTATATTGGAGACACTGATTAGACAACACAGGATGGGGAGTGTTCACTGCAGCTGATAAAAACTTTGTCTCCAATGAGGTCAATTTTGAGAGTGACTTCTAAGATATCTGGTTGCTGAGGTGTGACATGTCATTTCAGGGGAAATGATAGGTCATATCTATGTCCTTCCACATGGGGAAATGTGATCATGAAGTAAAGTTAAAGTTGCATTTTACAAATAAGACAAGAAAAGCCCACTGTGTGGGAATGGTATGCTATTAGGTCAGACTTGTGGGTTTCATGGGTGCAGAATGATGAACAGCAAGGTACAACATGCTGAAGGGAGGCTGCCTACTTTCAGAAGGTGCAGCCCAAAGATGTGCTATGGCCCTGGAATATCAGCCATGAATAGTAACAAGAAGTTATAAAACAGTGGAATTTATATTATTGAGTTATTCTCAATTAATTTTATACCAGAAAGTGAGATCTTGTCTTGTGAAATAAGATATACTTAGGTGAGAAACAAGATATAGCTATGTAATGAACAGAGTATGCCTGTGTAAAGAGAAGAGAAAATATATGGATAGTTAATTGGAGAATGGCTTTCATAATTTAGTCGAGAAGAGGGGCAGCAGCCTTTTCAGTAGTTGCAGGGGCAACAGTCTGGATGATTGACTGATCTGGCCTTGTAACACTAACCAAAACGGCCTTGCTGTGCTGGTACTGCGAACGGTTGAAAGCAAGGGGAAACTACAGCCGTAATTTTTCCCAAGGACATGCAGCTCTACTGCATGGTTAATGATGATGGCGTCCTCTTGGGTAAAATATTCCGGAGGTAAAATAGTCCCCCATTTGGACCTCCGGATCTCAAGAGGACGTCGTTATCAGGAGAAAGAAAACTGGCGTTCTACGGATCAGAGCGTGGAATGTCAGATCCCTTAATTGGGCAGGTAGGTTAGAAAATTTAAAAAAGGAAATGGATAGGTTAAAGTTAGATATAGTGGGAATTAGTGAAGTTCGGTGGCAGGAGGAAAGAGACTTTTGGTCAGGCGAATACAGGGTTATAAATACAAAGTCAAATAGGGGTAATGCAGGAGTAGGTTTAATAATGAATAAAAAAATAGGAATGCGGGTAAGCTACTACAAACAGCATAGTGAACGTATTATTGTGGCCAAGATAGACACCAAGCCCCCGCCTACTACAGTAGTACAAGTTTATATGCCAACTAGCTCTGCAGATGACGAAGAAATTGAAGAAATGTATGATGAAATAAAATAAATTATTCAAATAGTGAAGGGAGACGAAAATTTAATAGTCATGGGTGACTGGAACTCGGTAGTAGGAAAAGGGAGAGAAGGAAACGTAGTAGGTGAATATGGATTGGTGGTAAGAAATGAAAGAGGAAGCCACCTGGTAGAATTTTGCAGAGCACAACTTAATCATAGCTAACACTTAGTTCCAGAATCATAAAAGAAGGTTGTATACATGGAAGAAGCCGGGACTTACTGGCAGGTTTCAGATAGATTACATAATGGTACGACAGAGATTTAGGAACCAGGATTTAAATTGTAAGACATTTCCAGGGGCAGATGTGAACTCTGACCACAATCTATTGGTTATGAACTGTAGATTAAAACTGAAGAAACTGCAAAAAGGTGGGCATTTGAGGAGATGGGACCTGGATAAACTGGCTAAACCAGAGGTTGTACAGAGTTTCAGGGAGAGCATAAGGGAACAATTGACAGGAATGGGGGAAAGAAATACAGTAGAAGAAGAATGGGTAGCTTTGAGGGATGAAGTAGTGAAGGCAGCAGAGGATCAAGTAGGCAAAAAGACGAGGGCTAGTAGAAATCCTTGAGTAACAGAAGAAATATTGAATTTAATTGATGAAAGGAGAAAATACAAAAATGCAGTAAATGAAGCATGCAAAAAGGAATACAAACGTCTCAAAAATGAGATCGACAGGAAGTACAAAATGGCTAAGCAGGGATGGCTAGAGGACAAATGTAAGGATGTAGAGGCTTATCTCACTAGGGGTAAGATAGATACTGCCTACAGGAAAATTAAAGAGACCTTTGGAGAAAAGAGAACCACTTGTATGAATATCAAGAGCTCAGATGGAAACCCAGTTCAAAGCAAAGAAGGGAAAGCAGACTGGTGGAAGGAGTATATAGAGGGTCTATACAAGGGCGATGTATTTGAGGACAATATTATGGAAATGGAAGAGGATGTAGATGAAGATGAAATGGGAGATATGATACTGCGTGAAGAGTTTGACAGAGCACTGAAAGACCTGAGTCGAAACAAGGGCCCAGGAGTAGATAAGATTCCATTAGAACTACTGACAGCCTTGGGAGAGCCAGTCCTGACAAAACTCTACAATCTGATGAGCAAAATGTATGAGACAGGCGGAATACCCTCAGACTTCAAGAAGAATATAATAATTCCAATCCCAAAGAAAGCAGGTATTGACAGATGTGAAAACTACCAAACTATCAGTTTAAAGGTCGGGACACACACGTCCGGGCCGTGTCAGGGCCGAGCGTCGGATGAGTGACGGCCGAACTCCGGTCCGTTCCTGCAGGGGCCACACATGACCGGGGCACGTCCGTGTGTCTGTTGTTCCTTGTAGTAACTCAGACGCGGTGAGCTGTGTTTCTGTTTGTGAAAGCTGTAAAACATGTTCACTAATTTTCGTAATAGTGAATTAGGACTTATAGCACTTGCTTTAGACGAAGAGGAAGACGAACGAAGGCAAACAAGAAGAAGAAAATTATGGATCCACAGTGCCTGGAAAACAAGACCAGTACAGGGAGAGTTTCGAACACTATTTTCTCACCTCATAGATGATGAGACTAACTTTTATGAATATTTTAGGATGACGCAGTACACCTTCTGTGAATTTTTAAAGAAACTAGAACCAAGGCTGAGAAAAAATGACACGTTCTGGAGAGTATCAGTTTCACCCAAAGAACGACTGGCTGTTTTTTTACGGTAGGTTAAAGAAAAGTACACAGAACACAAATAAATAAGAAGTTTTAAGGACAGCATTTTTATTTTATTACTTTAGTAATTGAAAGATGAATACATAAGTTAGTAAATAATACAGTTAAATTTCTACTACCCTAAGAAAAACAAATGAGGACTATTCAGTGAATTAGTTTCTGAAGCTGATGAGGATGCAGGGGAACTTGGAGGATGATGGCTTTGGTTATTTATATACGAATTGTGCGAATCCCTTTGCAGGTCCAAAAGCTGCTGTGTAGGTTCTGTTGACTCGTTTCCCACAGGTGAAGGATATGGTGTTGAAACAGATTTTGCTGAGGAATTGGAGGATGATGGAGTGAATTGATGGACTGATACGTCATTCATGAGTTGCTTCAGTTCAAAGTCTTGTACAATTGAAAAAATCCTACTTTTAGCTTGATGAAACAGTAGTGGATGCAATGATTTTAGGGCTGGTGCTATACCAGCCAAAAAAGCATGAACTGGGTTTTGTATATCTCTCTGTTTTTCAGCTTTTTTTCTGCCAAAATGTAAGCCACGAGCTGGCTTGATGCAGATTCTTGTAGTTTAACCTCACGCTGAAACTTTCGTTTCAGTGGTGGTTTCATAAACGTGTTCTTCTTTGAAGTGACGGACGAATGAGCTGAGGGCGTCTGGGAAAGCCGAGTGCGCTCTATCAAATTCTCTGTTTCACTATCCTGGGTTTTAATGATCCATTCTTCATCTGCAATGTCTTCTTGTGTAGACACTTTTTCGTTTTCAACAATCGACTGCTCCTCTTGGGAATCTGTATTTGATTCTTGTTTATGCTCATTATTGTCTTGCGTGTAAGGAACATTGGAAACTGTTTCTCGTTCTACCATGTAAGGTAGCAGGAACGTTAAGAGATCTTCATACTTGTATTTATGTTGATGAACAGCAGCTTGTCCTGAAACAGTTTTCCTTTTCTGTAAGGTCTTCCTTAGTTGGTCACGAACAGATGCCCATTTTTTTTTTGCATTCCTCTATTCCACCTGTAGCAAAAATATTTTAAATCGCGTATTTATATTACAATGTTTAAAATGCTGCAAATATTTTATAGATTATACAGTATTTCTCATCTTATACATTCAATTTTTTTCAGGTTCCTTGCTACAGGAGATTCCTTTAAAACTATTTCCTTCAGCTACAGGTTGGGAAAATCCACAGTTGCAGCTATCGTCCATGACACCTCTAGAACAGTTATCGATTTATTGTTAGAAGAGGTGATGCCTGTGCCGAATGAAGAAAAATGGAATGCTATAGCTGAGGAGTTTTAGACAAAATGGCAGTTTCCAAACTGCATTGGATCTTTAGATGGAAAGCACGTAACAATACAGGCTCCAAACAACTCAGGAAGTCTCTATTGGAATTACAAAAAAACATATTCCATTGTGCTTCTTGCTCTGGTTGACCCATGTTATAATTTTATTGCAATAGACGTGGGAGTGTACGGAAAAAACTCTGATGGAGGCATTCTAGTAAATTCAAATCTTGGAAAGTCATTGGAAAACAATACGCTTAGCGTCCCAAGGAGTAAAACTTTACCCGGAACTGATGTTGAACTTCCAATGGTAATTGTAGGCGATGAAGCTTTCCCTCTCAAAACATACTTGATGTGACCATATCCTGGCAGGAACTTAACAAATGACAAGGCTATATTTAACTATCGTTTGAGTCGGGCAAGAAGAATATCCGAAAATGCATTCGGTATATTGCAACAGAAATTTCGAATATTTAGAAGAATCCTTCAGGGAGATCCTAATAACCTTACAATGATTGTGACGGCTGCGTGTGTACTGTACAACTTTATTCGAAAAATGGAAGGTTATAGGGTGCCCGAACAGAGGATGGATCAAACGGAAACTGCTGAGGGATCCGGAAGTTCATCAAATCTTCGAAACCTACCTCGAATTCGTGGGAGATCAACAGATGCTGCATGTGCTGTACGAGAACAACTCAAAAAATTCCTGAACTCTCCACAAGGGACTGTGGAATGGCAAGAACATGTCGCCTTGGCGATATAACGATGACATAAACCAAACATCTGTTTGTAAAATAAAAAGTAAATAAATATCTTTCGGGTATTAAAACTTGTATAGTTTTTATCTTACCTTTGGCTTGTAGATCTGTTGCAATTGTCTTCCAAACTCTGTCTTTGTACTCGATATTCCTGTAATTTTCACTTCCCTGATCGTAAAGAACAGGAAACTTACGAACTTCCTCTATTAGTCGTTCCACATCCATGTTTTGTACACAGAACAGTTTTGCGCAGTTGCACAGCTCACAAGACAACCCCACCGTCAGGCCGTGTCCGTCACGTGAAAATTTAAACACGGCGAATCCCGCCCGGCCCGGCCCGGCCCCGGCCCGTTGATGTTCCCCGTGCACGGCCCGGTCAAGTGGGGCCCGCTGCATTTGTTTTAATGTTGTATTTCGTAGTCCGGGTGACGGCCGATACTCGGACGTGTCTCGGCACGGACACGGTCCTGACATGTGTGTCCCGACCTTAATAAGTCATGGCTGCAAAATACTAACGCGAATTCTTTACAGACGAATGGAAAAACTAGTAGAAGCCGACCTCGGGGAAGATCAGTTTGGATTCCGTAGAAATATTGGAACACGTGAGGCAATACTGACCCTACGACTTATCTTGGAAGCTAGATTAAGGAAAGGCAAACCTACGTTTCTAGCATTTGTAGACTTAGAGAAAGCTTTTGACAATGTTGACTGGAATACTCTCTTTCAGATTCTGAAGGTGGCAGGGGTAAAATACAGGGAACGAAAGGCTATTTACAATTTGTACAGAAACCAGATAGCAGTTATAAGAGTCGAGGGGCATGAAAGGGAAGCAGTGGTTGGGAAGGAAGTGAGACAGGGTTGTAGCCTCTACCCGATGTTATTCAATCTGTATATTGAGCAAGCAGTGAAGGAAACAAAAGAAAAATTCGGAGTTGGTATCAAAATCCATGGAGAAGAAATAAAAACCTTGAGGTTCGCCGATGACATTGTAATTCTGTCAGAGACAGCAAAGGACTTGGAAGAGCAGTTGAACGGAATTGACAGTGTCTTGAAAGGGGGATATAAGATGAACATCAACAACAGCAAAACGAGGATAATGGAATGTAGTCGAATTAAGTCGGGAGATGCTGAGGGCATTAGATTAGGCAATGAGACACTTAAAGTAGTAAAGGAGTTTTGCTATTTGGGGAGCAAAATAACTGATGATGGTCGAAGTAGAGAGGATATAAAATGTAGACTGGCAATGGCAAGGAAAGCGTTTCTGAAGAGAAATTTGTTAACATCGAGTATAAATTTAAGTGTCAGGAAGTCGTTTCTGGAAGTATTTGTATGGAGTGTAGCCATGTATGGAAGTGAAACATGGATGGTAAACAGTTTGGACAAGAAGAGAATAGAAGTTTTCGAAATGTGGTGCTACAGAAGAATGCTGAAGATTAGATGGGTGGATCACATAACTAATGAGGAGGTATTGAATAGGATTGGTGAGAAGAGAAGTTTGTGGCACAACTTGACTAGAAGAAGGGATCGATTGGTAGGACATGTTCTGAGGCATCAAGGGATCACCAACTTAGCATTGGAGGGCAGCGTGGAGGGTAAAAATCGTAGAGGGAGACCAAGAGATGAATACACCAAGCAGATTCAGAAGGATGTAGGTTGCAATAGGTACTGGGAGATGAAGAAGCTTGCACAGGATAGAGTAGCATGGAGAGCTGCGTCAAACCAGTCTCAGGACTGAAGACCACAAGAACAACAACAATTTAGCTGTCTGCAGAAGTCCATCAACAAAGGAGGTGGCTTACAAAACACTCATTCGACCTATACTTGAGTATTGCTCATCAGTGTGGGATCCGTACCAGATCGGGTTGATGGGGTAGATAGAGAAGATCCAAAGAAGAGCAGCGTGTTTCGTCACAGGGTTATTTGGTAACCGTGATAGCATTAAGGAGATGTTTAGCAAACTCAAGTGGCAGACTCTGCAAGAGAGGCGCTCTGCATTGCGGTGTAGCTTGCTCGCCAGGTTTCGAGAGGGTGCATTTCTGGATGAAGTATCGAATATATTGCTTCCCCCTACTTATACCTACCGAGGAGATCACGAATGTAAAATTAGAGAGATTTCAGCGCGCATGGAGGCTTTCAGACAGTCGTTCTTCCCACGAACCATATGCGACTGGAACAGAAAAGGGAGGTAATGACAGTGGCACGTAAAGCGCCCTCCGCCACACACCGTTGGGTGGCTTGCGGAGTATAAATGTAGATGTAGATGTAGAAGATAAAGCCTTTTCCTTTTAGCTTCAGAGTGTGGCCTAAGCTACCAGGAGATAAAGTTTGATTTTTTATATACTTCCATTACGGAACATAGGCAAGAAGACTAGACTTACACCACACCAGAAATTACACAGGAAAAGTTCATCTTGGCAACTCAGTGAAGGACCACAACAAGGCCATGAGAAAAAGAGGGAAAGCATATTAAGAAGAAGATTTTTATGATAATTTTACAACAATTTGCATGAGAGATACGCTGGTGTCCATGACCACATGGAATAACAGCGTCAATAAGGTGCAACATAAAAGCTGTTAAATTATGCTGCCAATTTCTGAAGTCAGACAACATTGGTAATCGAGCACTTAACAATTTTCTTTTACTGCCATTTCAAATTACAACTATCAAGAACTTAACAGTCTATGAGTTCAAAAAGAGAGATGACAGCAGCGCATACACCCTTAGATTTTGCCATGGGGTGATCAACTGTGCAGCTATGCCACAACTAGCCACCACTACAGCATCAAGGGCATATTCAACTACACACATCAAGATATCATCATGCCAACAGAGCAGCAGATGACGTAGTCACATATGTCAATCCAGTGAGCTGTACCAGCAACAAGTTATTTATTTTTGTTTGTTTATTTATTTTTTTCTTTGGTGGCTTTGTGTCATGCATGATCAGCAGGGTGTGATTTATTGATACAGGTATTTTATTTTCTGACTGGTTATCACTTACCAACTTTGTCCTAGCACATAACTTTTGTTAAAGTTACTGAATGTCTATTACAACAAGTGATATGACAGATGTCACTTTGGAGTGGTTCAAGGACTGTATGGAGGAATCAACTAAGCAACTTAATGAGTTGAAAGATAATTTACAGGCTGTTAAAGGTAGTACTCAAGCATAGTTAAATGAAGTACAAACAACCCTATCTAGCCCATCAGAGGTGTTACATACCTAGATGTGATTTAGGACGGAATGAGGTAAATGAGAAGCTGAGAAAAGTACTCCAAAATTTCGAATAATTTAAAGGGTCATCATAACAAAAAGTTTTGGAGAGTGTACAGACAAATCTCAGACAAGCAAGGCAGATTAGATGTATTACTACGAAACAAGACGATGATAGTAAGCACCAATCCAGAACCTAATTTGGTTACTTGGAGGATTGAAAAAATGTGTTGGTTGAACAAAGACTTTGAGAAAAAGTTGAATATTTGATCAGTTCAGTTCACCCATCTTGGCTGGCAAAGATTGCATGGAAGGGGAGTTACTGAAGCCTTGCGGAAAACCTGCAAAAATGAAAGCAGATTTAAGTCAAAAGACATTTAATGAAAGTGGTGTGCTGTCAGTAGAAGTGATACAGGAGATACAAACAGGTAGTGGAATAAATCTGTGGAAATAATTTGCAAAATTCAGAACTGATGGGGGCAACCATCCCACTTACTTACTGACAGAGTTCTCCCGAACATTACCGAAGAGCTGAAATGATTATAGAAAAACAGATTTTGCATTTGGTTATTGAAAGGGGACACCACTGAGTGAGGAACTGCACACTCAGAGGAATTCTCTTCTTGGGATGATTTTAAAGAGCAATTTAAAAAGAAATATTGGTTGGCTATCACACAAGAAAAATAAACACTTGAGTTACAAATTGCCGATGCTGCAGTTCCAACAGATTTCAACCATAACAAGTGCAAAATATGTTCAAAAAGAGTTATACAAGGTATTCTGTGTATTAACTGTAATTGCTGGTACCATGAAAAATGCATCAAAATTAACCTGAAATACTTTAACAGTGAAGATCAGTGGACATGCCACCAATGCATCATACTAGCTACAGAATCCAAAGTAAACAATACTCTAAAAATGCAGGATCACATAATTACATTGTTGAAACAAGAAATAATGGTCCTCAGCCTCAAGCACGAAAGCCTACTGGTGAAGTATCATGAACTATTAGTGAAGTGTAATGATCTTGAACTGGCAATAACCAATAAACCCACGTACAATGAACTCATTATCCGCATCCCAAACATAAATATCGGTAACAAAAACTGGTGTTTGACAGATAAGCATACTATGAGAAATAGTCAAGACGTAAATTGTGCTCAGAATGCAATGCTCAGATATCGTGTGTTGTCTAGCACCAAGTGTGATTGTAGCCCTGTGCAATCTGCATGTAAACAAACTGTCACGGAAAACAAAGCTAATGTGAGGGAAGGCCTACGTGAAATGGATGCAGAAAGTGATTTTAGAATTGTAACTTCTGATAACCATCTGGTGCAAGATGCTAGCAAGGTAAATTTACAGTCTTACGTTGCACAAGATCTTACACAAAAATTAACCCAAAGTGAACAAACTGCCATAAAGTGTATGAGTAATCCACCAGAGAATAATTTCTAAGGCACCAATATATGTGCAGGACAAAAACGAAAGAAATTCCAGAATGTTACATAGCAAGAAAATCTCAGAAAAAAATGAAAGTACTAATATTAAGTGACAGTCATGGAAGAGACTGTGCTCAAATACTGCAAGACAAACTAGCTAGGGCCCTCATACCATGTAAAAAGCATAGTAAAACCTAGCGATCCCCTAAAAGAGGTGGTAAGAAATGAAGAAAATTTGACAAGAAGCTTCAGTATGCGTGATACTTTGATTGTAATGAGGGGTTCTAACAACACAGACAAACCTCTTGATCTAATGATGAAACATGTGGTAGAACCAATGGAACCAATACTCGCCCTAAGTCACAAAATGAATATCATTTCCATCCTACACCCAGGAGATATGATGTTCATAATTTAAATTGGTTGGTTGGTTGGTTTGGGGGATTAAAGGGACCAGACTGCCATGGTCATCGGTCCCTTTTTCCAAAGACAAAGAACACCCACAGAGAATAAAAACAAGGAACAGAAGAGATCACAGACGATACAGAACAAGAGATACTGAGACAAAGACAAGACAAAACAAACTAAAACCACACAGAGTGTGATGGTGGTTGGCCGACCATAGACATAAAAAAGGAAAGGCCAACCACTTAGAAACACATTAAAAAATCAGTGTAAAACCATAGGCCAAAGGCCAGAATCAACACAAAACAATAAAATAAAACAGAAACACTCAGAGTAAATGATAAAATCCCCCTGCCCGAATAAAACGTAAAACTAAGTCAGCCATAGTGGAGTCGTCTGTTAAAAGGGCAGGGAGCGTAGCAGGCAGCGCAAATGTCTGCCTGACCACAGCTAAAAGGGGGCAGGCCAGCAAAATGTGGGCCACTGTCAAAGCTGCCCCACAGCAACATAGAGGAGGGTCCTCCCGGCGCAGTAAATAACTGTGTGTCAACCGGGAGTGGCCAATGCGGAGCCGGCAAAGAACTACTGAGTCCCTGCGAGTGGCTCGCAGGGATGACCGCCACACAGCCGTCGTCTCCTTGACAGCACGGAGTTTATTGCGCATTGGCAGTTCGCGCCATGCGTCGTCCCATAGCGCCAAGATTTTGCGGCGGAAGACTGCCCGCAAATCAGTCTCTGGGAGGCCAACGTCCAGAGGTGGCTTACTGGTGGCCTCTTTCGCCAGGCGGTCAACATGTTCGTTACCCGGGATACCGACATGACCGGGGGTCCACACAAAGACCACAGAGCGGCCGCAACAGGCAAGAGTATGCAGAGACTCGTGGATAGCCATCACCAGACGAGAACGAGGGAAACACTGGTCGAGAGCTCGTAAACCGCTCAGGGAATCGCTACAGATAACGAAGGACTCACCTGAGCAGGAGCGGATAGACTCTAGGGCACGAAAGATGGCGACCAGTTCAGCAGTGTAAACGCTGCAGCCATCCGGTAAGGAACGTTGTTCGGAAAGGTCCCCTAGAGTGAGCGCATATCCGACACGACCAGCAACCATCGAACCGTCAGTGTAAACAACACCAGAGCCCTGATACGTGGCCAGGATGGAATAAAAGCGGCGGCGGAAGGCCTCTGGAGGGACTGAGTCCTTAGGGCCCTGTGCCAAGTCGAGCCGAAGGCTAGGGCGACGAACACACCATGGGGGTGTATGCAAAGTAGCCCGGAAAGGAGGTGGAACAGTGAAACCCTGGAGCCCAGAGAGAAGCTCTTTGACGCGGACCGCTATTGTACAACCAGACCGGGGCCGACGTTCGGGCATACGGACGACCGACCGCGGGAACAGGAGGCGATAGTTTGGATGCCCGGGCGAGCTTAGAACATGGGCAGCATAAGCGGCCAGCAAACGTTGGCGTCGGAACCGCAGTGGAGGTACACCTGCCTCCACTAGTACGCTGTCCACAGGGCTGGTGCGGAAAGCACCAGTGGCAAGGCGTATCCCGCTGTGGAGAATCGGGTCCAGCACCCGTAACGCAGATGGGGATGCTGAGCCATAAGCCAGGCTCCCATAATCCAGACGGGACTGGATTAACGCCTGGTAGAGCCGCAACAGTGTAGAGCGGTCGGCGCCCCAGCGGGTGTTGCTCAAGCATCTCAGAGCGTTTAGATGCCGCCAACACGTCTGTTTCAGCTGCCGGATATGAGGCAGCCAAGTCAACCGGGCATCGAAAACCACCCCCAAAAACCTGTGGGTCTCCACCACAGCAAGGACTTCATCGGCAAGATAAAGCCGCGGCTCAGGATGGACTGTTCGGCGCCGGCAGAAATGCATAACGCAGGTCTTGGCTGCCGAAAACTGAAACCCATGCGCTACAGCCCAAGACTGCGCCTTACGGATAGCGCCCTGTAGCTGACGTTCAGCAGCTGCAATGCCAGTAGAGCTGTAATAAAGGCAGAAGTCGTCAGCATACAGGGAAGCGGAGACAGAATTTCCCACGGCCGCAGCAAGCCCGTTAATGGCTATTAAAAACAGACAGACACTTAAAACAGAACCCTGTGGCACACCGTTCTCCTGGACGTGGGAGGAACTATATGAGGCCGCGACTTGCACGCGGAAGGTACGAGACGACAGAAAATTGCGGATAAAAAGACCCCATCCATGAAGCGTAGAAAGGATGTGATGACGCCATGTCATATCATACGCCTTCCGCATGTCGAAAAAGACAGCGAACAGGTGCTGACGGCGGGCAAAAGCAGTACGGATGGCCGACTCCAGACTCACCAGATTGTCGGTGGCGGAGCGGCCTTTACGGAACTCACCCTGAGATGGAGCCAGAAGGCCCCGAGACTCCAGTACCCAATTCAAGCGCCGGCTCACCAACCGTTCAAGCAACTTGCAAAGAACGTTGGTGAGGCTAATGGGACGGTAGCTGTCCACCTCCAGAGGGTTCTTTCCAGGCTTCAAAACGGGGATGACAATGCCTTCCCGCCATTGCGACGGAAACTCCCCCTCGACCCAAAGACGGTTGTAAAGATCGAGAAGGCGCCGCTGGCAGTCCACTGAAAGGTGTTTCAGCATCTGACAGTGGATGCCATCTGGCCCAAGAGCGGTATCAGGGCAAGCAGCGAGGGCACTGCGAAATTCCCACTCACTAAATGGAGCATTGTAAGATTCTGGGTGGTTGGTGCGAAACGAAAGGCTCCGACGTTCCATCCGCTCCTTAATGGAGCGGAAGGCCTGGGGGTAATTCGCAGAAGCGGAACTCATAGCAAAATGCTCTGCTAAGCGATTTGCAATGACGTCGGAGTCGGTACAAACTGCTCCATTCAGTGAGAGCGCATGGACGCTGACAGGTGGCCGATAGCCGTAGACGCGTCGAATCCTGGCCCAGACCTGCGATGGAGTGACATGGAGGCCAATGGTGGACACATACCGCTCCCAGCACTCCTTTTTGCCTTGGCGGATAAGGAGGCGGGCCCGCGCACGCAGCCGTTTGAAGGCGATAAGGTGGTCGAGGGAGGGATGTCGCTTGTGACGCTGGAGCGCCCGCCGGCGATCTTTAATCGCTTCAGCGATCTCAGGCGACCACCAAGGCACAGCCTTCCGCCGAGGGGACCCACAGGAATGGGGAATGGCAGATTCGGCGGCAGTAACGATGCCGGTGGTGACCGATTGAACCACCGCATCAATGTCATCGGTAGAGAGAGGCTCAAAAGCGGCAGTGGAGGAGAACAAGTCCCAGTCAGCCTTATTCATAGCCCATCTGCTAGGGCGCCCAGAAGAGTGGCGCTGTGGTAGTGACAAAATGATCGGAAAATGGTCACTACCACACAGGTCGTCATGCACACTCCATTGGACAGACGGTAAGAGGCTATGGCTACAGATTGAAAGGTCAATGGCGGAGTAGGTGCCATGCGCCACACTGAAGTGTGTGAAGGCACCATCATTTAACAGCGAGAGATCGAGCTGCAACAATAAATGCTCAACGATGGCACCTCGACCTGTTGCCACTGACCCACCCCACAGAGGGTTGTGAGCGTTGAAGTCGCCCAATAGCAAGAAAGGTGGCGGCAATTGGGCGACCAGTGCAGCCAGGACATGCTGCGAGACATCACCATCCGGTGGAATGTAAAGACTGCAGACGGTAACAGCCTGTGGCGTCCACACGCGTACAGCGACAGCCTCTAAAGGCGTCTGGAGAGGGACAGACTCGCTGTGCAGAGTGTGAAGGACATAGATGCAGACGCCACCAGACACCCTTTCATAAGCTGCTCGGTTCTTATAATAACCCCGATAGCCACGGAGGGCGGGGGTTCGCATTGCTGGAAACCAAGTTTCCTGGAGAGCAATGCAGAAGAAAGGGTGAAGGCTGATAAGTTGGCGGAGCTCAGCTAGATGGCGGAAGAAACCGCTGCAGTTCCACTGGAGGATGGTGTTGTCCATGGCTAGGAAAGGCGTGACGGGACTGGGAAGGCAGATTACGCCACTGGGTCACCTGCTGCCTCCGATGGAGCATCCGTGCAAATGCCATCCATTGCGTCCGCGGGACCGGCAAGAGCGAGGTCCTCAGCGGACGCCAGAATCTCCACCTCGTCCTCAGAGGCAGAGCTTGTAGGAAGCGGTGGGATCGGTGCCACCGCATTACCGGTGGTCTTGGGGACTTTCTTCTTTTTGTGCTTGTCACGCTGTGCCTTCGGCGCTTCAGGCTGCATGGGCTTCACGGGGTCAGTCTCAGGGACAGACGACGACCGCGAGGCCCGACGACCAGGGACTGGCGGTTGTTTCAACCACTTGCGGGCGTCCGCTTTTCCACTGGTCGGAACCTGCGAAGGGAGGTCCCCAAGGGATCCCTTCCTGGCGAGAGCAGCCAAAGAAGTCTTACGCTTCTCCGGCTGAGAAGGGGGAGCTGATGTCCCCGAAGGTTGGGAGGGTGTTGCTCCTGAAGAAGATGGAACAGGAGCAACAGGGTGTGAAGTGCCCCCCACAAGCAAGGGGGCCGGTGGATGCTGACCGATCTTCGAGCCGATTCGTGATGACGGGAGAACCGTCGTTGCAGCAGCGGCGTAGGTGGACGGCATTGCCACAGGATGGAGCCTCTCATATTTCCGTCTAGCCTCGGGGTAGGTCAGCCGGTCCAAGGTCTTATATTCCATTATCTTCCGTTCTTTCTGCAATATCCTACAGTCCGGCGAGCAGGGGGAATGGTGTTCTCCGCAGTTAACACAGATAGGAGGCGGGGCACATGGAGTATCGGGATGCGAAGGACGTCCGCAATCCCGACACGTCATGCTGGAAGTACAGCGAGATGACATGTGCCCGAACTTCCAGCATTTAAAACACCGCATCGGAGGAGGGATATATGGTTTCACATCACAACGGTAAACCATCACCTTAACCTTTTCGGGTAAGACATCACCCTCAAAGGCCAAGATGAAGGCACCGGTGGCGACCTGATTATCCCTCGGACCCCGATGGACGCGCCGGACGAAGTAAACACCTCGTCGTTCGAGGTTGGCGCGTAATTCATCGTTGGACTGCAGAAGAAGATCCCTGTGGAATATAATACCCTGGACCATGTTCAGACTCTTATACGGCGTGATGCTAACGGAAACATCCCCCAACTTGTCACAATTGAGCAACCTCCGTGACTGGGCAGAGGATGCCGTTTTTATCAACACCGATCCAGACCGCATCTTGGACAAGCCCTCCACCTCACCGAACTTGTCCTCTAAATGCTCTACAAAGAACTGAGGCTTCACGGATAGAAAAGATTCTCCATCAGCTCTGGTACAGACAAGATATCTGGGCGAATACGTCTCAGTGTCACGCAATGCCTGTCGTTCCTCCCATGGAGTGGCGAGGGAGGGGAACGATTTGGGGTCATAAACGTTACCTTTAAAATGGGCTCTCGAACGCTTAGAGACTGCTGACGGCTGGCCGCCAGCGACAGATGATGTACCACGCTTCATTGCGGGTCATCCGCCCTGATGCCACCTACTCCGACCAAGGGCCCTCCCCACGGGTGCCACCCAGCCACAGCAAAGGCCATCTGGCAGGATGGCCATTGCCGGGAGTCCTGATGCCCCAGGGAGATGGGCATCTACTCCTTGGCATACGTGGGGAGTGAACGGCGCAGGCATCAGTAGAGCGATCCCTGTGTTGTCAGGGGGCTACAACCAAGAGGGTACATGGCGACCCCACCACAACGGACTGGCTACCGTGCTGGATCTTAGGTGCAAAAATAGCCAAGGTCGTCGTCACAGTTAAAAGAAACACTGCAGAGTGCAGCGTGGTAATCGCCCAAGAGATCGAAAACGAGCGGGACACCATTGCAACGACGCGAAAGACGGCTATAGGTCTAATTGCACGAAGGATACAGTGCACCATGTAAGGTGCCCTTCCCCAATTGGCTCGCTCTTCGGAATAATTTAGATAGATGGAGGTCAAACCCAAGAGGGGACCATCACATAAGGCCGAAACGTTGGAGACTCCTTTTAGTCGCCTCTTACGACAGGCAGGAATACCGCGGGCCTATTCTAACCCCCGAACCCGCAGGGGGGTCATAATTTAAATAGTAAAATTAATACCAAAAACCTCCACCTGATACAAGTACTGAATTTAGCAAAACATGCATACAAAAAAAGAATTGCTGTGAACTTTGAAATATAGAGACAAGCCAGAAACCGCTTCACAACACATGGTTTCCACCTAAACAAATGTGGCAAGGAGATTATCTGCAATAAACTGGCCTTCCTGACAACTATGGGAGACAATATGAAACCAAAAGTAAGAAACCATAAACAGGTGCTTATAAGCAATTGGATCAAGACAATCAAGATGGGAAATAAAAAAGATTAATAGTGGCCATACTGTGCAAACTACACTAGACAAATGGGTCACAAAGTCGCAGAGACTAAACACAAACCCCTTGACCACTCAAAAAGGTCAGGAACCTGAAAGGATCAATAATGTGATGGTGAACATTATCGAGACATCCCTCCAAAACGACAATGTGATGCCTCAGCAGTGTGAAGTGCATGTGGATACTTTTCAGGACCACCTAGAAGATGAGTTGGCTGCCAAGGATGACAAACAGAACCAGCACAACTGCTCAGAAGCCAATATATCTGGAATACAGCATAATCTATAATAAAGGCCAGTGACACAGTAAATATGACTTTGAGCCCCCTGAGTAAACCCTACTCAGACCTGAAAATCTATTATCACAATGTCCAATCCTTGAGCAACAAAAGTGGTGACTTAAGCATTTTGCTGACCAGTGAACTCAGTGGTATCTCAGTAGTATGCCTAGCAGAGCACTGGCTCTGCACTGATGAAGTTAAGTTAATCTCACTACCACATTTCAAATTGTGTGAACACTACTCCAGATCAAATGATGGACATGGTGGGGTTGCCATCTTCATAAAACAACACATTGAATATAGCCCACTTCGTACCCTAAAGGAATAGGAACAGACAAGATCTTTGAATGTGCAGCCATAAAGCTTATAGATCTAAATCTAATTGTAGCTAAAATTTACCGTCCCCCATCGAGTAGTATTAATGATTTTCTGTTACAAATGGACTTGTTTCTATCCAAAATAAGTCAGTGCAAACAGGATGTGATTATATGTGGTGACTTTAATATAGACTTTCTCACCCACAACAGAAACAGGGAGACATTGATTGACATTGCAAAAACTTATACTCTGCATGGCCTTGTAAATGAGCCCATTAGGATAACACCCACATCCAAGACAGCTCTAGATCAAATTTTTGCAAATAGAAATAAACTTAACCCAACTCTAGAAGAATACAATTCAGGATTCAGTGACCACCAAGCTGTCATTCTAAAGGTCGATGTTAGCAAAGATACCTCAAACCCAGTCCCACCTAAAACTTTAGGAAGGGTTTTCACTCAAGATAACTTGAACAAGCTAAATGCCCTCCTTAGTAAAGAAAAGTGGACAGAGATGTACACAGCCAATGATGTCAACATGAAATTCAACACATTTCTTGACAAAATGATCCACCACTTTGAAGAGGCTTTTCCACAAAAACCAGTAAGAATAAATAATAATAATATGAGAAACAAGACTTGAATTACACCAGCTATAAAAATCTCTTGCAAACATAAAAGAATACTCCACATGTTATGAAACAAAGTAGTGACTCCCCCCAACTAACAGAATACTATAAAAACTACACATGTATCCTAAGAAGAGTGATAAGACAAGCAAAAAGGATGCAAAATGATGAGTACATTGACAAATCCAGTAATAAAGTAAAAGCAATGTGGAATATCATAAAACGGGAAAGAGGGGAAATGAAAGCTACACACACGAAGGTAGAAATCAAACTCAACAATGAATCTATATCTAATCCCGAAGTTGTGGTGAGCTCTTTCAACAATTTCTTTACGAGCATAGTTGAAAAATTGGTCAAAAATATCACACCTGTGCAGAATCAATTTTCATTACCAGTCACTGAAAATGATGTTGCAAAAGCCCTCAGAGTGTTAAAAAATTCGTACTCAGCTGGAATTGATGGTATCCCAGCAGCTGTAATCAAAAATTGTGTACACACAATTGCTGAAGCATTAACTCACCTCTGTGACTGTTCTTTCCAGGCAGGTACTTTCCCTGAAGCTCTGAAACTTTCTAAAGTAATTCCTGTCTTCTAAAAAAGGTGATAATAAAGACATGAATAACTACAAGCCTATCTCAATCTCATCCTGCTTTTCTAAAGTTTTTGAAAAAATAATGTACAGAAAACTGATGGACATTATTGAAAAAAAAAAAAGATTTACTAAGTTTAGCTCAACATGGGTTCAGAAGCAACAAATCTACTGAATCAATCTGCAGTATATGATTGCATAAATATGCTATTAGATCTGTTAGATAAAAAACAACCCATAACAGGCATATTTCTGGATTTGTCAAAGGCTTTTGACACTGTTGACCACAAAATATTGCTGGAAAAAAATAGAACACTATGGTATCAGAGGAACTGCAAACAATTGGACTGGATCATTCCTAACCAGTCGAATGCAGAGTGTCAGCATGAAATCCTATCAAGTAATAAAACTGTAAAGCAAAGTGTACCACAGGGCTCAGTATTGTAACCTCTACTTTTCCTCCTGTATATTAATGGCTTGAGCCAGAATGTAGATGCACACAAAACAATAATATCTGGTGATGACACAACTGTACTCCTCAAAGGGAAGAATACAGAGGCTGTGCAAAAAGCTGTGAACTTGGTCACTGAACAACTCATCAACTGGGCTAAAATCAACAGATTAACTAGCAACACCAAAAAGACAGCTTCCATGAGCTTTCACACAACACAAAATGCAAATTCCTCTCAGTCACTTGTCACTGTAAATAATCAGCCAATAGATACTGACACTGTTTTCAAATTCCTGGGTCTGTGGGGTCAAGATAACATGAAATGGAATACACATACAGGGAAGGAAAATGCCAGAATTAGTACTGGCTGTTATGCATTGAGTGTACTGAAATCATGTGCTAGCCTGAAAACATTAATCAGCACATACTACACTTACATACAAGCGCACCTAAAATATAGAGTGATATTTGGAGGAAATTCTCCAACTGCCCTGGGCACATTCAAAATCCAGAAGAGAGCAATGAGGATTATTACTGGGAGCAAACCCAGAGACTTCTGCAAACCCATCTTCAGAAAGTTGGAAATCCTTACACTGCCTTTCCTATACATTCTCAAGACTCTTAAAATTTTTCAGAAACCACATAGTGCCAACTGACTTGAAAGTCATAAAAAACAGTGAAATACATAAACACAACACCAGGAAAAACTCGAATCTGCATGTTTTACATACAAACAGTCAACTGTGTAAAAAGGGAGCTTTCCACATGGGCCTCCAACTTTTCAACAATCTTCCCACTAGTATTAAGTCCATCGAAGACAACATAAAATTTAGCAAAGCTGTGAAGTCATATTTGTTGTGTCACTGTTTTTACTCTATAAATGAATACTTAGAACAGCAATCTTACTATATGTTTTAAACTGAAAACATTGAGCAATTGGAGTGAAGTAAACTTAACCAATCTTTGCAATATAATACATTAGGATACTATATGTTAATATATGTTAACAATGTTAACTGATATTTTCCGACATCTGCAACACACTGTGTACCATCAGATCACATGGAATGAATAAATAAATAAATAAATAAATAAGTTACTTGATCCAAAATATTATAATAATAGTTGGGGTTCCTACAACAAATATGTGGTGTGTCACCTCACAAAGGCTAAATATTTAGACAGTCAAATACACAAAGGGCGTTTAGTTAACATACTGGTGAGCTGATTACTTTATCATGTATGTAAAGAAGTCTGGTAGAGGTGGACAAATGCTTCAATTTACTGACATCTATCAAAAGTTTACGTAACCTAAGCAAAGAAAGAACAAATTATTCCCAAGAGGACAATCATGCAGAGGGGCAAAGAAAGAATAAATTATTCCCAAGAGGACAACATGCAGAGGGGAATGATGAAAGGAATCACTATCCTTCAAGATTTCAAAGGAGGAATGAAAGCAAACTCTGTAAAGTAAAAAGACAAAATAACAGTAGGAGAAATAACCGAATCAATGAGCAATCTCTGACATTCCCTTCCAACAAAGTAAATGGTACAGGGACTTATGCATCAGTGATCAGTCCAATTTGAACCAGGGGTCGGAAAACAAAAATTATTCCAGGATCTGGGCCGATCATCAGGGTGATGCAATAGCACAAGGTCCTCAAGTAAAAAAAAGTAGTAGCTCTTACACATACAGTTTCCTCACATGACTGGCTACTGGAAGAGGAAAAGAAGGAACAAATAAAGCTTATAGCTGTGGGAAAATTTTTTGAAACTGATGTAGATATTCACCTGGATGTGGGTAGTGAGATATCCATAATTTCTCAGGAATTTATGTCCAGCATTTGAAATAAGTGGAAATGCCCAATACTACCTGTAACTGGTGTTCACGAGACAAGGATAACAGGAGGTAAAGGGAAACCTGTAAAAGAGACAATACCTATAGCAATTTATGACTCCATTTTTTATCACATCTTATTAGCTGTCCCAAATTTAAATCTAAATATATTGCTAGGGCTACACTGATTATTGCAACGAAGTGTCCCTCAATTTTAATACTAATGGGATATCTTCGAATAGTGGAACTATTACTTATAAGGTACCATACAAGAATAATCCAACTGTATTTAACCAAGATATATTTAGTAGCAATAGCAAAAGCAGTAACAGTAGATAATACTTTGGACACAATGGCTGAAATAGATGAGAGTATGCAGCTGAAGTTTTATGAATAACGTACATAAATGGAAGAACAGAAACAGGAATTATAAAATGTTTAACTCAAGCAAAGGAAATTTTCTCTGACAAACCCAGAGTGACTGGAAATTATGTTTGTAGGATTAAAACAAAAGACAATAGGTCACTATGTTGTAAACTATATGCTACTCCAGTGAGTCTATGTACAGAAGTATAGGAAGAAATACCAAGACGGTAGACAATGGGATCACTGAACAAGGTGTAACTGTGTATTTGTGACTAATAGTAAAAACAATCTACTGGTGGTGTGCACTTGGTATTGGTTGCTTGAAAATTAAAATAATACATAGAGACCAAATGGGACAAACCAGTAGGTATAGAGGTAACTCACAAGAAATTCATTGGAAAATCTTTATTAAAATATTTTACCTGGCCTGAGACTGAAAACATACCTTTGATGACATACAAAAGTGTGTAGAGGACAATTAAAGAATCAATCTGAAATTAGGGTGAGAGAAGATAATGAAAACTCAGTTGCACCTAGTTTCAACATAGGTGACTTAGTGCTACTAAAAGCATAGCACAATAGTTCAAATTTGAAAAAAGAATTTTTTTTTCATCACTATGACGGACCTTATAAAATAGTTGACATTCCTCACCCTAAAGAAGTATTTCTGGCCAACGGAGAGGAAAAGGGGTTATATGATAACAAGATACACAAACTAATGCACCATTTCATATTTTGTCTTCTCTGCATTGGTTCTTCCCGTTTTACTGTCCTACCTTCTATCTTTAAATGTTCCTTCTGCTATTCCGTGATAGTTCCACATTAATGAAGCATCTGATAAGGAATGATGCAACTGGCTGCAAATGCACACAGGTTAAATGTACATAATTATGAAAAAATGGATTCTTACCAGAAGGTGATTTGTATAAATTTTTTTAATTGGGATTTTCATCAGTATGGTTTGTGACAGTACAGTCTGGCATCCTATTTATACAACGAAGAGCCGAAGAAAATGGTACACCTGCCTAATATCGTGTAGGGCCCCCATCAGCACACAGAAGTGGCACAACACGGCATGGCATGGACTCGACTAATATCTGACAGTAGTGCTGGAGGGAATTGACACCTTGAATCCTGCAGGATGTCCATAAATCCATAAGAGTATGAGGGGGTGGAGATCTCTTCTGAACAGGATGTTGCAAGGCATCGCAGATATGCTCAATAATGTTCATGTCTGGAGAGTTTGGTGGCCAGTGGAAGTGTTTATACTCAGAAGAGTGTTCCTGAAGCCACTCTGTAGCATACTGGACATATGGGGTGTCACATTGTCTTGCTGGAATTGCCCAAGTCCATGGATGCAGGTGATCAGACAGGATGCTTACTTATGTGTCACTTGTCAGAGTCGTATCTAGACATATCAGGGATCCCATATCACTCCAACTGTACACACCCCACACCATTACAGAGCCAACCAACAGTTTCCAGTTATCAACAGTCCAATGTCGATGCTGATGGGCCAAGGCGAGGTGTAAAGCTTTGTGTTGTGCAGTCATCAAGGGAAGGTGATCTTGAAGTTAAGTCATTGTTCAGGAAATGACACACTGTTTGTGCACGTCATGGATTTCATGGGCAGAGCATATTGGCTAAACAGAATGATGGACGAGAAAGTACCACTTGCTGAAGAGGAGCTACCTACTCTCAGAACATGCAGCCCAAAGATGTGCTATGACCATGGAATGAATAATCCATTAGAAGGTATAAAAATAGTGTAAATTATATTACTCTGTTATTCATAAGTAATTGTATAGCAGACACCGAGATCTTCTCTTGGGAAATAAGGTATACCTAAGTATGGAGAAAATGACCCACTGTGGTTTAATAGCAAAATTCAGATAATGCTGAGGAAGCAAAGACTGTTGCACTCTCATTTCAAAAGAGAATATGTAAATGATGATGGGCAAAAGTTAGAAGATAATCATGTTTCAATAAAAAGATCGATGCATGAAGCATACAACAACAACTACTACCGCCATACCTTAGCAAAGGATCAAGTTGGGAAACCAAGAAAATTCTGGCCCTATGTAAAATCACTACGTGGGTCTAAGGCTTCAATCCAATCATTCGACCAATCTTGTGTTGCAATAGGAGATAGTAAAAGGACAACTGAGGTTTTGAATTCTGCATTTAAGGATCATACAAACATGCTGTGATTTGACCACTGCACACATTCCCATATGGAGGACATAGTAATATGCATCGATGGAACAGAGAAGCAACTGGAAGAGTTGAAAACGAATTAGTTGCCAGGTCCAAATGGAATCCCAATCAGTTTTACATAGAGTACTCAACGGCACTGAGCTCTTACTTAGGTTGCATTTATCATGAATCTCTCGCCCAATGTGAAGTCCCAAGCAACTGTAATAATGTGCAGGTGACCTCTACATATAAGAACAGTAAAAGAACAGACCCCCTATATCACAGGCCAATACCCTTAACATCGATTTGCAGCAGAATTCTTAAACATATACTAAATTCAAATACAATAAATTTCCTTGAGACAAAAAAGCTTCGGTCCATGAATCAGCAGGGTTTTAGAAAGCATTACTTATTCAAAACTCAGCTTGCTCTTTTCTTACACAGTATCCTGTGAACTACAGGGGAAGGGCAACAGGCAGATTCCATATTTCTAGATTTCCAGAAAGCAATTGACATGATGCCCCATTGCAGACTGTTAAAGAAGGTATGAGCACATGGAATAGGTTCACAGATATGTGAGTGGCTTGAAGACTTCGTAAGTTATAGAACTCAGTATGTCATCCTCAGCAGTGAGTGTTCATTAGAGACAAGGGTAACATCAGGAGTGCCACAGGGAAATGCAATAGGACCGCTATCATTCTCTGTGTACATAAATGATTTGGCGGATACGGTGGGCAGCAATCTGTGGCTGTTTGCTGGTGATGCTGTGGTGTATGGTAAAGTGACACAGTTGAGTGACTGTAGGAGGATACAAGATGACTTTGACAAAATTTCTAGTTGGTGTCATCAATGGCAGCGAGATCTAAATTTAGAAAAATGTAAGTTAATACAGAAGAGTAGAAAAAACAAACATGTAACATTTGGATACAATGTTAGTAGTGTCCTGCTTGACACAGTCATGTCATTTGAATACATGGGTGTAACGTTGCAACTGATATGAAATGGAACAAGCATGTCAGGATTGTGTTATGGAAGGCGAGTTGTCAACTTTGGGTTTTTGAGAGAATTTTGGGAAATTGTGGTTCATCTGTAAAGGAGACCACACATAGGACATTAGTGTGATCTATTTTTAAGCGCTGCTTGAGTGTTATGGATCCCCACCTGGTCAGATTAAAGGAAGACAACGAAGCAACTCAGAGGCAGGTTGTTGGATTTGCTACCGGTAGGTTCAAACAGCACACACATGTTAGAGACATGCTTCGGGAACTTAAATCAGAATCTCTCAAGGGAAGGCGACGTTCTTTTTGAGGAAAATTTAGAGCAACATTTGAAGCTGACAGTGGAATGACCCTACCGTCACCAACGTACATTTTGTGTAGGGACCACAAAGAAAGATAAGAGAAATTAGGGCTCGTACGGAGGCATACAGAAAGCCATTGTTACCTCAATCTAGTCACAAGTGGAATAGGAAAGGAAATGACTAGTAATGGTTCAACATACCCTCTGCCATGCACAGTACGGTGGCTTGCGAACTATGTATGTAGATGTATATGTACCTAGAGCAGGTAGTTCAGGAGCCCACTCATGGTGGAAATATATTAGAACTAATGGCAACAAATATGTCCAAGCTCTTTCAGAATGCCCGTTTTGAAACTGGTCTCAGTGACCGGAAGGCAATTATACCTACACTGACAACTAGAGTACGAAAGGCAGCTAAATTAAATAACTCTGCCCGAAAAGGCCTTGAAAGACTCTAACGGTATGACCGACTGCTGTGTCATCCTCAGCCTACAGGCATCACTGTATGCGGATGTAGAGGGGCATGCAGTCTCTGCTGCTCTCCCAGCCATTGTCAGTTTTCGTGACCGGAGCTGCGAATCAAGTAGCTCCTCAATTTGCCTCACAAGGGCTGCGTGCACCCGCTTGCCAACAGCACTTGGCAGACCAAACAGTCACACATCCAAGTGCTAGCCAGTCCCGACAGCACTTAACTTCGGTGATCTGATGGGAACTGGTGTTACCATTGCGGCAAGGCTGTTGGCAGCTTGTAATGTCCCACTAGTTAGTGAGTAGTTAAGAAATGGTTTAATACCTGTGAATACCTTGCCTTCGGTGTCCCTCAATGACTGTATACATGAGCTAAAATATGCTTTTTCAATAAATACAAGATACCATAATGGATTTCACTACAATGATATAGGCCACAACTCAAGTAAAGTAGGTATGTAAATTTATTCACTTCAAAACCTGTATCCTTATGAGCTCATGATCAATCTTCGGTGTTACTACTACAGCTAACCGATGGTAGCACATACTACACTGGTGATATTCTGATAGAAATGCATGTGTGAGGTCCATTGCATTGTTCAACACTAATACTCAACAAAGTACGAATATAAAGTCACATACCATTCTGCCTTTTGCGATATTAAATCAAACTGTGTAACACTCCAAAATAATCTGTCACTGCACTGTTCTAATATGCTGCTTTAGACAATGTCCAACACACAAGTTGCTCTACTGTAAATCCAAACCTGAATCATGCACCAACAACTTATCTCAACTGTACACACAGATCTGTCACCGCCCAAACAATACTTGAGGCCGAGTATTTATACTCTTCCTACAATGTACTACTGGTTATAATAATGCAAAACATAATTTATAATATGAAATAGTTTAACAACATTATCAAACACTCTACAATATTCCCTACTTTGCTAGAACAAATTTAAGACACTTCCTAAACACATAAAAATCACATTAATATTGAAATTGCAAAAATAAGCAATCTAACAATGCTAAATGATCACTTATCTATATTTTGTTAATTAGGTTCGAGATTTAATTCCTATCATTTACAGATGAAGAGAATGAAATATATTATTCTTTTATCTAAACATTTTCCATATATTAATTTCCTGACTCTGATTTTGATTGTTTATGATACAAAGGGTATTGTAACTACTATTGTTTGATATTGCTATTATTCTTTTAAAAGCCTTTTTCCTATTATCAAAAAGTAATTGAATTTAATTATAGCTGGAGATATAAGAGTACTGATCTAGTAATACCTAAAGCAGGGGTGGTAACCATAAGCCTTTAATGTTACAAGCTAAATTAAATACACATATTTAAATCTTTAATAATATAATAGAAGGAAACATTCCACATGTCTGCTTGTGGCTGTATGTGTGGATGGATATGTGCGTGTGTGCGAGTGTATACCTGTCCTGTTTTCCCCCAAAGGTAAGTCTTTCCGCTCCCGGGATTGGAATGACTCCTTACCCTCTCCCTTAAAACCCACTTCCTTTCGTCTTCCCCTCTCCTTCCCTCTTTCCTGATGAGGCAACAGTTTGTTGCGAAAGCTTGAATTTTGTGTGTATGTTTGTGTTTGTTTGTGTGTCTATCGACCTGCCAGCGCTTTCGTTCGGTAAGTCACCTCATCTTTGTTTTTATATATAAATCTTTAATAAGTTAGATTTAAAGAAGCAATCATGTCATATCTCAAAGAGGAACTCAAAGTACTCATATTTACCTCCCACCAGGAGCATGTAGAAGAACTGCAGCTGAAGTTTTTAAAAAAAATAGTGTAATAGATATGTACCTAGTTAATGGTGGGAAGGACCCTCCACAGTATAGTCATCTTAAGGAAATTAATAAGGAAATAGTGACTTAATATGTGTAACACAAAGCCTATGGCTATAGACGAGACACAGAATGACACATTTGGCTGTCAAGAGCGCAACATATGAATCGTTCAATGAGCACCACGGCAGAACCTTACCAAAATACCTCACACAAAACACTGAGAAATTCTGGTCATACATAAAAGCCATCAGTGACATCAGAGGTAAAAAGAGTCCAAGTGGTTATGGATGTCACAGGAAATGACACTGGGGGGGGAGGTGGGTATAAAAAGTTGAGATGATAACCTTCAGTCTTAGAAGTTATTTTACTAAGAAAACAACAGAAGCAGCACCCAACTTACTTCTCGTACATCATCAAAGACGAGTGGTATGTGTGGGGTCAGCTAAAGCATCCAATTCCACCCGTCTGCTTTGACCCATGACGTAATGGTATTGCGGTGTTTGATGTCACTACAGCAAGGAGTTTTCAAGTTGGTTGTGATTGTAGATGTTGTGTTGTTGTATTTGATTGTGCCCTCTGATGGTGGATGTGGACATGCTGAGTTTAACATGCGGTAGTATTGATTTCATTTGGGTTTTGGTTGTCGTGCTAACGTGGTTTTTGACTTTAGGTAGTTGGTGCTGTAATGTGGTTTGTGGAAGTGTTTTCAGTAAGTTATTAAGGTGGTTGTTGTAGTTTTTTGGTTTTTTTGTTAAGTCTGATTAGTTTGGTGTTTGTTGTGTAAAAATAAGTCTAATTTTTTATTGCTTTTTTGTTGGGTATGGATATGACAGTGCAGTTCACGCGAGTGTATCATAGTACGTGTGTGTGTGTGTGTGTGTGTGTGTGTGTGTGTGTGTGTGTGTGTGTGTGTGGACAGCATAGGTGGTACTAGCAGAGGCTTTTGTTGGCAAGTCATTTTTGTTTTGGTTTTATTCTATTTGTGATTTTCTGCGTGTTGTATATTTATGGTAGGTCTGTTGTGTTTTAATTGATCTAGTGAATGTGGGGTATTTGATTTTTTGACTCATTGAGATTTGGTTCCACTTTTTGGAGTTGAAGGCGCTGGGTTTTGGGTATCAATAGTGGCGGTTGAGCTATATAGGTCAAGGTAAATGTCCAATTCCACTTTTAGGAGCTGAAGGTGTTGGCTTTTTGGTATCGATAGCTGCAGTTGAGTTATATAGCTCAAGGGAAATGCCAATTGCTGTAGTTTTGTTGGCGTAGTGAAATGTTGTAGTTAAAAAAATTTTATACCATTTATTTTGGTATGCTGTGGTGCTTTTTTTCTTGTTGTATACCTAGCTTGTCCGCATCTTAACCCCCAATTTTCCATGGTTGTCCTGTTAGTTTCATTTTATTTCTGGATGAGATGTTATTATGTCATTTTCAATTCTGGCCCATGTGTTAGTGTGTGTAGGTAGTGATGTCATTGTCATCATTTCGCATGTGCTCGAATAGCCATTTCCGCCATATTGATGGTGTCGTGTCATGGTAGACGCATAGAATCAGATGCTTCTGTAATGTCTTATGTATGGCACTGCAATTCAATTTAAAATCATTACAAGTAACCAAGGCCTGATACTATCCCAGTCATATTCTACACAGAATTAGCAGCTGAGTTATCTTCCATTTTAACCCTAATTTACTATAGAGGCCCTCAACAAAAAACTGGCTCCACTGAATTGAAAAAAAGCACGCATCGCATCTGTGGGGACACAGAACCACTGGCTCCACCTCCCAGTAATATCGCTACCCTACCACAGCAAGAACAACTGTATCTTTGCCATATCAGTCCTCCATAGTACGCGCTCTATGCTACACAATCATGTATACGCTGAGAGAATAAAAGTATTCATAGTAAATGATGGGAGTGTGAGTGATTATTTACCATCATAATTACCACATCCATTCCCCACTACCTATAGAGGGGACTCTGTTATTTTCTTTTCAACTGTGCTGCAAAATACCAAGTTATACTCGCACTGACACACTGCCGATCACCATGGGATACAAACTCCATGCCACAAAGAATATGCCCCACAATGGTGCTTCATCACCTGGCATCACAACAGATGATTTATTTGTGTGTCTATTCTGTGTTCTTCCTGGTTCCCAGATGATGTAACCAGTGCAACTGTGGTTCTCGAGCAGTCGACAGTGTTCCCATTATTTTAACAACTGCTGAACCAGGGCATTATTACCTCTTGCCAAATGGATGAACACACTAAATCGCAGATCGAGTATGATGTTATCAGTGAAGATGGTGAGACGAAGCCTGCAACTCCCTTAATTAACTGTGCTACTTCAACAGTGACCATACACGGTGAACAATGGCTGCCTGCCGCTGTCCCCACCTCCCCACTAACCAGTGGTACTAATATACTGATCAGTGACAGTGTTAATGAACTACATCGCTCTCATTTTCATTATAATGACTCAGCGCATACTGACATTCCATGTGCAACATACCACATTACGGACACCCTCCAGAGTACTGCAATTGTTGACAAACAACCGCCGCCATATACGACTGCCTTCACTGCAGAGAACAGATATTTACGGGTTATTGCAGACAAATCCATCCTACAAGCAACCTTCTTGTGCTAGACCATGTTCTTCCACAGCCTACGCCTGAACTTTATGTTCTGTGCAATACTGTACATCACACGTTATTGCCGCGCCGCAACCCACGTCACGTCATCGTGACAACGTCACATCGACAACAGCTGCACCGTGCTCTGGGCCACGCTTGCCACGTGACATCACTCAACAAGCAGGCACAACATGTCTACCTGCTACCACGCAGGGTTTTCACACCTTGCGACCACAGCATATCAAAACAGCATGCCTGAACGCAACTACGACCCACACACCATGGGAACACAAGGAGTCCCTACAACAGCCGCCGCGCTGGGTGACCTACACCGATGTGCCATCCACCACGACTGCCACCCATCCACCGTGCCATGTTTGTCGGCAACCCGCTATGATTCTGTCCTCCACAAAGCCGACGCACCAGATGGGACACCATCACCGCATCCCGTGATAATCAGTCACGGCACCTGCATCACCAACACACCTACCACAACTACTGCAGTGCGACGCCAGCTGCCACGTCTGTCAGTGCCACCAGACAGTGTTCACGAATCTGCACGATTATGACAACCCCAAACTGGCCCCGGCCCCTCGCCATCAGGCAGATTACCACCAGCCACACACCAAGTTACAACTGCCACTGCTACAAGTTGATTCTCCTCAAGTATGGTGCGCACTCTGCAAGTGCATGATGCAGTCAGCCGGGATCACAGACAACTACGACACGTTTTTGGCACTTTTGAACCACCTCCACAACTAATACCGATCTTCAAAGTTACCTGCTATTGCACACACCAACCACTGACAGATACGAGACAGCAAAGATACTCATCCTACAGCACCTGTTGCGTTCACCTGAACAACAACTCCACCTAGCGATCACTGAGACGTCACTGGGCCATGATATCCCGTGAGCACTATGGCGAAGGTAACACCTCCGAATCAATACAAACTTCTTACCAGCTCATGTTCTCTGGTCACTATGGCTTCTCAAGCTGCCTGAAAAAGTACAGACGCCCATGCTAATGCGTGAGGACAAACCACCGGAAACCTGGTTACACCTTGCTGACTGGATGCTTGCCCTCATGCATCATCATGCCTTGATGAACACTCGCATCGGCTCTGGCACGGATGTTAACACCGGTTGCATACACAGCCAGCTCGGGCCAGCCTGCACACCAGCCATGCTCACGGAGACCACCGCGCAGAACTCAGTGCGCAGTGCCAGGCCAATCTGTAGTTGCCGAGGCTGCTCCGACCTCAGCCAAGCCCTTCCATGCTGCACCCACAGTAGCCTCGCAAGACTCCACTGCAGTGAGGCACCAACAATCAGATACCACGAAGAACTCAGGTACTGCATTTGTAATGGAATGTAAACAACCACCAGCTACATTCACGCCCAGCTATCAACCCATGCCTAACCGTCACAACAACTCATCTGGCCAGGACGCTGTGCATACTCGGCCACACCGACCCTCCTGGTTCCACACCCGCTTCAGTGCCAATGTGCGCAGCTGTCATCTATCCCACAGCTAGCCAAACTAGTAGAGTGGCCTGACACAGGTGCACCAGGCTGCTGCACCAGGCTGCTCCCCTGTTTCAAGTCACCTCGCTATGAAACATGACAACACTCATTATAGCCTGCATCTATATTCCAACAGCGCGTGGCTCTTCGTCTACAATGACCATCTCAGAGAGTACTTCCCAGTTGACACAGGCGCCGATGTTAGCACGCTGCCGCCTCAGCTATACAACTGCTATATGCTATACAATTACGCACTGTGAACAATTCAGTGATTCCCATGATAGGCACAGCCTCTATCACAGTCAGCTGACAACTACACCCTCGCCCATGGACATTTTTCGTGGCCGACACTGTAGAGCCAGAAATGGGTGAAGATTTTTTGAGGCATTATAATCTTCTGCCAGATCTGGGTAGGCCATTACTACTACATTGTGACAGCCACACACCAATCAGTGGAGTAAACAGTGACCACCTACCGACGGACGAGACTCCACCAACCCCACCTCCTACTTCTGAAACAGTACTGGACCTCACGCTTAAGTGCCAGGCATTGTTTGAGGAGCTTAAATCCATAACTGGTGTGTATACTGACCTCTGCCACACCATTCCAGCTCACGAGCAGCTAAATAAAACCTCTGCAACTACTGCTCCGAGCTCACAATACAACTGTACATCATACAGCAACAGCTGTTGTCACACCAGGAATGAGAGCCACGTGTCCGAGACACAGCCAGGCCTTCAGAACCAGAGGTGCCTCTTACTTCTGGTGACAACACTCCCGCAAGTGTGCATGCAAAAACAGTGATACTGCTATCATGAGTGAATCAAATGTAAACAGTGATATTGCCTCCACGACTGGATAGTGTGCCTCCCATTGCTACTCCACATCAGCCCCATAAAAAGATGAACACCGTACACAATGGAACTGTACACAGAATTGATACTATACCCGGTCCAACACCGGTCCCACCGCATCACAAACTAAAGGTGGCCAAGGACCTGTTATGCGAGCGCACCATCAAGCTATCAGACAGTGTGTGGGCCTCTCTGATTACTATGAGAATGAAAAAAGATAAAATGTCTCAACTGTGCGGGGACTATAGACATTTGAATGCATGCACCATCATTGATAGTTACTCAAGCCCAATATTCAGGACTTCTCCCACGGACTGGCTGGTGCAACCATCTTTAGTGTGTCTGACTGCAAAAGAGCTTATTCGCAGATCCCAGTGTCCACGGAAGACATCCCAAAGACAGCAATAATTACACCATTTGGCTTATTTGAATTCATCTTTACGCCCTTTGGATAAAAGAACACAGCCCAGACTTGGCTATGGTTAATGACGACTTATTTTTTACCAAGCCCTTTTGCTATTTTTACATGGATGATGTAATTATCATCTCACAAACACCTCCAAGCAGTATTCGACAAACTAGCAGAATATGGTGTTGTAGTCAATGAGGACAAATGCCAACTCTGGCAAAAATGTGTTACATCCATAGGCCACCTTGTTGATGCTTTGGGCATCTGCCCCACCCCAGAGAAGATAGACCAAATCCATAACCTACCACTCCCGATGGACTATCAAGAGTTACACTGTTTTTTAGGAGGTAATTAAATTTTACCGACAACATCCACCCCACGCTACAGAAACACTTCTACTACTCACAGAGTCACTCGGCAGCAAGAACACGTCGGGCAAACGTAAGCTCACTTGGACTCCTGATATGCCAGCAGATTTCAAGAACATCAAAACTGAGCTCGCTTAGACCATTACCGTGGCACTCCCATCGCTGGATGCCCATATGGTCATAATGGCCAATGCCAGTAACCAGGCAATTGGGACGGTGCTACAACAGGAAGTCATCAATGCAACCAAAACACTATGGTTTTTCTCACAGAAACTTACTGACTCCCAGCAAATGTGGTCAACTTTCAACCATGACTTTTAGGTTCAGTACTTTCGAGATGACATCCAGGGCTTACTACCTACACAGACCATCGCCCTCTGGCGGATGCCAGCCAAAATCTCCCCTCAAAAATTCTGCCATGTGGACTTGATTTCACAATATACTATGGACACCCACTATGTACGGGGAGCAGAAAACTTGGTGGCTGACTACCTCTCACAACTCACCACCACATCAGCACACCTTGTCTTAGACCAACTAGCAGAGGCCTTAAAACCCTGCTGTCTGTACACACAACGGGTCTCCAGCTCAAGCAGTGCACCATCACATGCCCAGCCAAACTAGTTTGGTGCAACGTATCCCATAGTAGGTAACGACCAGTCGTCCCACAGAACTTCAGGAAGACCGTTTTCAACCTCCTCCACACCGAGCGAGGTGGCGCAGTGGTTAGACACTGGACTCGCATTCGGGAGGACGACGGTTCAATCCCACGTCCGGCCATCCTGATTTAGGTTTTCCGTGATTTCCCTAAATCACTCCAGGCAAATGCCGGGATGGTTCCTCTGAAAGGGCACGGCCGACTTCCTTCGCCATCCTTCCCTAATCCGATGAGACCGATGACCACGCTGTCTGGTCTCCTTCCCCAAAACAACCAACCAACCAACATCCTCCACAGCTTGCGTCAACCCAGAGTATGCCTGACATTGAAACTCGTAACAGAACATTTTGTTTGGAGTAATATTAAACAGGACTGTGTGGACAATAGCCTGCATCCAATGCCAACAGGCCTAGACAGGATCTAATGCCCAACTGCTCACCAGGAAATTCCCCATCCTGAAGGGCCATTTCCAACCTGACAACATAGACCTGGTGGGGCCATTCCCAGATTCAAACAGGTACAACTACATCTTGTCATCCATAGACAGGCCACACCTCTGACTGATATCTCGGCCGATAGCGTCGCCCGAGCTTTCATCACACTTTGGATTGCATGCACTGGCTGCCCAAAGTCCCTTACAACTAACAAGGTCTGGCAGTTCAAGTCTGACCCCGTGGACGTCAACCTGCCGGACCTAGTGAAACATGTCAGAAACCACACCTGCCACGTCCGCATCCCACCAACACCCACAACGCCAAACCGACAACCTCTGTGCACAAGGACCTCCAATCTTGTACATATATCATGCTCAGGACTGATGTCATCAAACTCGCCCTCCACCCTGTGTACAGTGGCCCGTAAAAGGTGTTGAAATGAGGACCAAACAATTTTGATATCTTTCAAATTGGAAAAATGACAACAGTGTCACTGAACCGCCTAAAGCCAACATGGACTTCAGAGGACACACCCAGTGTTTGCCCTCCACTGGCCCCAGCTCCAGGCCCCTGAAGCCAATTTACAGTCGGCCTATATCTGCAAGACTAGCTACCAGAAGACATTTCTGTAACACCACAGGACTCACCACTCGTGGTTATGGCCAAATTTGACAACAGACAGTTAGGCTATGGCATGTTCTCGAGGTCATGCTCGTTCCGCCTACAAGTGACACAGCAGGTCTGAAATTCACTCTTTCTTTGAATGATTACCTGTTTCTGTCAGCCCTGGAGCGCTTCATTACAATGACTGACAGCCTTACCAACACCACACAACACAGCACCAGCCACCAACACCTCAACGGACACTGCCACCACCCCTTTGGCTCCACCACTGACATCATCTGTTTGCTGCCCTTTACAGCCGCCCAGGCACCTGGCAGTCTAAGATATGTTGGCCCTTGCCATTGCCAGTAGGACAATACTCACAACGTAAATGTGTCACCATGCTCCACACTTGTTGGGAGGGGGCGGCAGCTAGCCCCAGTGGGGACATAGAGCCACTGGCTCCCCCCCCCCCCCCCCTTGCTACAATAATATAGCTGCCCTACCGCAGAAAGAACAACTGTATCTTTACCAGACCAATTCTCTGTAGTACGCTCTCTATGCTACATGCATTGTGTGTACATTGTAAGAATAAAAGTATTCATAACAAGTAACAGGACTGTGAGTGATAATTTATGGTTGTAATTACCATGCCCGCTCCCCACTACCTACACATCTATCCACAAGAATGGTAACAAAAGTGAGCCACAAAATTACCATCCTCTCCCCCAGACATTCACCTGTTGACATATTGTAGAACATATTCTGAGCTCAAACATATAGAGGTATCTCTACAAAATGACTCTCTCTATGCCGACCAGCTATATCTCCAGAAACACCATGCCAATCAGTCATAACTCCAAAAACATGAATCATGCGAAACTCAACCTGTGCTTTTCTCGTGACATCCTAAGAGTCATGGATCAAGGCATTCAGGACGATGCAATATTTGTGTCTCAGAACTACACCTGCTTATTACCAAAAGTACAGCTGTATGGGGTATCAAGCAAACTTTGTGATTGGATTGAGGGGTTCTTGGAAAGGAGGGCATAATATGTTACCTTAGATGGAGAATGATCAGCATATGGAAAAGGAACACCAGGTGTTCCCAGGGAAGTTGTGACCTTCGCTGTTCATGTAGTATTGACCCGTCAGAAATATTAATAGCAACCTCAGACTTTCCACAGATGAAGTAGTTAGCTGTTATAAGTACTGTCTGATAAAATCAGTACAAATATTCACTTAAATCTTTATTACATTTCCGAATGGTTTAAAGACTGTCAACTTGCTTTTAATGTTCAGTCGGTAAAATTATGCATTTCTATAAATGAAAAAAGAAATGTAGTATCCTATGAGTAATATGTAAATTACCAAAGATTGGAATTAGTCAGCTTGGGTGCAATAATATGTAGGAATAAGAAGTGGAGGGGTCACATAGGCTCAGTCACCTGTGAGACAGATTGGAGACTGGTTGATTAGCACAACACTGGGAAAATGAAGTCAATCTACAAACGAGACTGCTTACAAATCCCATGTGTTTCCCTGCCTATCTCAGAGCAATGTTCGGTGTGTGGGACCCAAATTAAACATTACTGGTGGAGGATACTAAATGTACATAAAGCAGGGTGACATGAATGGTCCGATCTGTTTGAATCATGAGATAGCATCATGGAAATATTGAAAAATCTGGAATATAGGTGCAAATCATCCTGCAAAATCTTCTTATAAAATTTCCATGACCAGTATTTAGAGAAGTATCTAGAGAAATTCTTCAGCCCCCAAAGTATCACACCCATAGAGACAGTTAAGGCAAATTTAGACTAATTACAGGATGCACAGAGGCATTTAAGCAGTCGGTTCTACCCATGCTGCATAAGCAACTGGAATGTGAGGAAAACTTAAAACATATGGTAGCATGCTATATACCATCTGTCATGTATTTCAAAGAGGCTTGCAGAGTAAGTATGATGAATTTCCCTGCAATAAAAGGCAAAATTGTGTTTCAAAAAGATAACGTTTCTGAATACCTGACTATTTATGTTCACAGATTCACTGTGTGCACAAGAAAAAAAAAAAACAAACTATGGCTTTAACTTCTTGCTGGTGTACTGCAATCTAATATGCTGGCATGCTTCCTATGGCAGCGCCAACAGTTATCTCCACTACACTACTGACTTACCTGAAACTCGTCAAAGCATAACAACCAGGCTTTGTTACTTAGGTCTCTAGCAACAGGGGCAATAGGATCAAATGGCTGTGGTTTTGTGGTATCGTATGACTTCACCACTGTCTTCTTGACTTCGTGAATTCTTGCATGAACGTCTAACATAAATGCATTGAAGTGAACACGTCTTTTATCTTCTGTCTGGAATGTATAGGGAATATGGGGATATGTCATACTTGTATAAAGCGATACATCTGAAAACAAAGTTAGCATAAGTTGGGGCTTCTTACCTTACAACATTCGTAAAACATGTCCATAAGCATAGTTTTTCCTCCACCAACTGCTCCATGAATGTAGAGACCTTTAGGAATTTTTCTCTTGACTCCTTTAAAGAATCTACTGAAGATGCCACTTTCTGGTGGACTATAGCTTTCAATGTCGTTATAAACTTTCTGCAGCTTTTCAACAACTTTTCTTTGATATTCATCATGAATTAGTTCGCCACTTTTAACCTTTTCATCCAATGTTGCAAGTGGTCCAAATTGAAAACCATTTTGAAGTTCTGATTTCACGGTAAGTTTAGAATTGGGGAGTGATGTATTTATGAGGCGGACTTTCAAATATTTACAATCATCTAAATAAGGGAACTTTGTATATGGTTTGAAAGAAATCATACACCTCGCGATTGTCATTTTTCATAGTTGATTGTCTTCAAAAGGATATTACAAGTATATGCCAAACTCACAATTAAACTTACTGTAATGTAATTATTTAATGTAACGTTAGAGTCATAACCTAGAAACATAATTCATACACTTCACGATCCTCGCCATTTTGCGCTCCTCCTACCAAAGTTCATACTTCATAGTTCTTTGACACCTTCTGTAATAAGGTTTCATATTTTTATTTTCATTTACTGTCTTGTTAAGAAGTTGTCCACTTGCTTCAATGTATGAATAAAAGACTAGCATCGAAGTATCTCATGTCGTAATTTTTTGCTACAGGCAGCAATCAAGGTGCGACGATGGGCACCCGTAAATCGTATCTTCACTTGTGCTATATGAACGTGGACGAAGAAACTAGCAAGAGAAATGGGAATAGAATCCCGCCGGCAGCTGTGGCCGAGCGGTTCTAGACGCTTCAGTCCGGAACCGCGCTGCTGCTACGGTCGCAGGTTCGAATCCTGCCTCGGGCATGGATGTGTGTGATGTCCTTGGGTTAGTTAGGTTTAAGCAGTTCAAAGTCTAGGGGACTGATGACCTCACATGTTAGATCCCACAGTGCTTAGAGCCATTTGAACCTTTTGAATAGAATCAGGCTCGGATATAACCCTTAACTGACGACATGCCGATCTTGTAGCACTAACGTTGAGGCGCAGTCTGTGAGACCGCTGTATTGAATGTGTTGTACAAGCATCAATGTTATTTAATTTTACATTTATAACTACTTCAAACAAATGCAAAACAACTAGAAGAAATACTAATTTGTTTATAAAACATATTTTTTGCCACCTTTCCTTGTCTTGTTTCATGAAATGTATTTCGAACATAAGCTGAGCAGAAGAGACACAATATTATCAAAATAACCAATAAAATTTGTTCATAGTACAAATCATTCTTTGGAACAGTGAACTATAAGACAATCTGAGTAATTTAATACATACTTTAGAATTTTTTATCATTTAGTAGAAAAAACTGCAAGAGCACAACATCAGCATCAGTTTTTGAATTGAAATGTAGCTCATTGTACACAATAAGGTTTTTTGCACGTGTCACGGGTATAAGCCGTTTTTCTCTTCAATTTTGGTGGGCAGAGGTAGCATGTTCGTCTGTTTTTGCCTCCTTCTTCAAGGACTGGTGTTTGTTGTTCGGGTGCGTGGGGTCCAAGAACTCGGATGACTGTCGCTCTTTGTTCCTGTGGCAATCTGTTGTTTACAGCGCGTCGTTGCATCTGAGGTAACACTAACGCACATGTTAACATTTTTAGAAATATTCCACTTTCTGTTGGGTTGGTGAATTGAGTGCTGCTCAGTACATACGCATTTACACCACTCAAATCTACAATTCAGCAGAAAATTGCCACTAGGGGTGGTCTGAAAGACCGCAGTCAACATTTAATTAATTCTAACTCGGCTATCTAGGGAACAGCTGGTTTACTCACAACTATGTGATTCAGAAACTACTGAAAGGGCGGGGGGAAACTGAGTGTGGGAAAGTGCTACAATTACGTTATGCAACATATGCGCGGTCTCCGCACCTCAGCAGTTAAAGGTTAACGCAATGGAAAGTAAACCTTCGGTTATATTCATGGTGCTGCGTAGACTCTTTTATTATTACTATATTCCAGTGCCTATGTTTTTTATAAGTACGACGCAATATAGCATCGCACTACTCCGTTGTTGTGACGCATGAATGACGACTTATGAAAGTTTGAGTCTGGGCATAAGTCATGCATGGATAGCCAAAGTGTTAATGCGCCGCTTCTGGGCTATAGGGAAGACGAGTCTGCCGGATCATAGCATCCTCGCGGATTAATGACGAAGGCTGAAGAGCTGGCCAGCCTGGAAATGTTTAAAAAGTAACAAATAAAAAAGCGGTTAAAGCGGACAACACGCGCAAAGCGGGAAATCGACGTTCGAGTCCCGGTCCGGCAGAAATTTTCAGTGACGTGATTCAATTATACAGCAACTGCGAATTCATTTCACGTCTCTTTTATTATTGATGTTGTTTGTAAATGTCAAATACATGGAAGATACCGTAAAGGTTTCTCTTGCTCAGTTACTATCATGTGATGTAATTAACCACTGTATGTTGTGTCAAATAAAAGTATGGTGATCCAAAATTTCTGAAATCACGCGCTGGAACGACCGCATCTTTCACAGGGACAGCTGAATCTGGCCTCGGAGCCATAAAACTTACCTTAAACCCACCGCGAAAACCGCACCATATTATGTAGGTTTACCAAGACAAACGCTTAAACAGATATGTCCATCCCTTCACCACAGATACCAACATCTGGGGCCAAAGGTCCATCCACTGGCATTACATCCATTGCCGTCAGGTCTCACAGTGTCCCCTGGAAGCGCTGCAAATGTAAGAAGTGAGACTGTGGCCCTCTAAATGTTGCACTCAACCATGCATCGCACTGCAATTACCGGTACTAAAATAATTAGGTCACCATTGAGAATATCAGCTTGTATCAGAGAAAAGCTGAAGCTGCAGCCAAGCAGCGTCGGTTACCCTGTGACAATAGAAACGTCACTGGAAAAGTAGCAGCTAATTTCAAAACGTGTAGCCATTGACTGTTTACCACCACAGTCTAGGACTCTAGCACTGTACATACAGAGGGTGCAAGTTACATTTTAGTTTTAATTTAATATTGAATTCTAGCATACAAACCTTTTAGCCATGAAAAACTAGAAGCATGACGAACATAGCAAAATAATATTTAACCTTCATTATACAAACATTTATTATTGAATTCTAGCATACATACCTTTTAGCCATGAAAAACTAAAAGTATGACAAACATAGCCAAATAATATTTGACCTTCATTATACAAACATTTGGGGTATATATTCGTAAATTTATCTTCAGAGTGAAAATGTTAAACTACTAGATGTAAATGACAGCTAATCACTTGTTTATATTAAAGCAGTTAATTAAGTTTGTGAATTAAGTTCAGTGAGCACCATTCCTCTTAGATTTTATGCTATAAACCTGTCTATGGCGCCATGTACACTCTTGATTGTATCTACAAGAACTGGGATAGTGTAAAGTGGCGGCCAGTGACCAAGTCTCAAGAGCCCCATTGACTCTGCATTTCTCATAACGCCAGCAATTGAACAGCATGTGATTTACATCAGAAGCTGCTAAATCATCACATTGACAGTGGGGTGTCAAGTTACATTTTGTGTGCTTTCTAGATTCTTTGATTACTGATGTCGCCTCTGGACTTCGGAGAAATGAATCATAGATTTTCCCATAGAGTAGAAATATTTCTACTCTCTAGATTTTCCCTGTGATCTCATTTCACAGGACTTCCTGTAATCGTGACGTGATGTCGCAATATAGACGACCATAGGAACAGCTATTGACTTTTGCTAGTGTTAGACACAGGTACTGTCAGCACCATCTTATCTCTAGGTGGTGTTGGTGCCGTGTAATTTGAAACACTCGCATCTCTTTGTCCTCAGCTCCGCTGTTTTCGTTTCGTCATGAGTGAGTTTGAGAAAAAGAGTGTATTACTGGTCGGATATAACACCCAATTTTGTAGCTTTGGTACAACCAAGAAAGAAACTGAAGCTCTATTCATGAGACTGAAGTGCAGCGGAAATTCGTTTTCAGTAGGGAGCAGCGTTCATCCGCAAAATTCCTCTGTTTCTACAAGCAGTAAGTAAAAAAGGTACCCTGAGGCTTCCACAGAGGAGTGACGGATCCCAGCGAACCCCTACGTGGGAGACCGATTACTTCATAAATTGTACATGTCTGGGCAAACGCACAAATCCATAACGTTTTTCTTTTGCATGTTTGTACTCTGGGGGCTGCTACGGGTTTTTTTACAGAATGTCATTTTTTATTGTAGTTCACTGTTGATATCTGAATTCATATATTACATTTTGTCATTTGGAGATACTGACTCGAGCTGAGGATACTAGGAAATGGAGTGCCAAGTGGAGAAATCTGAACACTTCCCACATATTCTGCTGTTTCAGTTCAACAGAGGGGTGTCAGTAGCAGAGACAGCCCAAAATATTTGCGCATGCATGGGGATAATAACACTGGACAGAGCACAGGGGTCAGCTGTAGAATGGGTGTGACCCATTGGCTTTGACCAATGATGCTGTATTTTACTCATAGATATTAATATCTTTATTTTCGAGCCTTAGTTATCATCTATGGCTAAGTGTCATCATTGTAAATTGAAACGTTTTTTTAAAGACAATGCTAGATACAGTGTAATATTTTTGTCACTTGTATTAATTTAAATCTATTGTTTGTTCCAATTCATTTGGTATTTATTTCCACTCTTAGTGAGTTTACGGAAATACAGAAGCGTCCGATCTTACCCGTCGGCTTTGACCCATGACGTCACAAATACCGCGGATACGACTATAAACAATTCCAATATGGCGGATATAAAAACATCGCATACGTATTGTAAACACTGAAATACACAAGTTTCACAAAAAGCCTAATGACTGTAACGGGACAAGCGTGGGAAATTAGGGGTTTTTGGGTGCGGAGAAACTAAATATACAGAAATGTAGCCACCGACCGCCATTCAAAACCACGCAAAACAACGAAATAAATCATTATCACAAAACTGACCAAATACCAAAAAACACATTCCTATCCATAATCGGACACTTCCCTTAACCTATATAGCTCAACAGAACCTACCGATCACATCCCCCAATAGAAAACTAAGAAACGAAAGCTTCCCTTACACCTACATACATCGGCACTTATGCAGTTTAGCAGGTACGGAAAAAATTTTTCATTTTTTTTCAAAATTTGATCATCATGTGTCGTTATGCGGTGGGGGGAGTCTGCAGTGCCCCCCCATCCCCCCACAGGCTTCATTAGTGTCAAATCAATATTTTCGAATCATAGGCGGCCGCTGCCGCGGCCGCATTCCAAAAAAAAACTCCCAACCTAACCTCAAGTGGGCTACGCTACAGATCAATATGTTCATCAAATTGCTTCATATTACGTATACATGTTCATTAGTGTCAAATCAATATTTTCGAATCATAGGCGGCCGCTGCCGCGGCCGCATTCCAAAAAAAAAACTCCCAACCTAACCTCAAGTGGGCTACGCTACAGATCAATATGTTCATCAAATTGGTTCATATTACGTATACATGTTCATTAGTGTCAAATCAATATTTTCGAATCATAGGCGGCCGCTGCCGCGGCCGCATTCCAAAAAAAAACTCCCAACCTAACCTCGTATTCAGGGCTACGCTACAGATCAATGTGTAGGTCCCTTACGTCACGGGTCAAAGCCGACGCGTGAGATCGGATGTTTCCAACACTAATAGAAATTCCGCTTCAAATCCAACACCTGAGCAACAGAAAACTGACCCCACCACACGAAACAAACGAAACAAACGAAAACCATGAACACACCACCAGAGAGCACGACAAACAAAAACAAGACATCTACAAACACGCCACAATCGCAAATCAAACTCCGCGCCGTAATGACGTCACACACCACAACACGCTTACGTCACGGGTCAAAGCCGACGGGTAAGATCGGACGCTTCTGTTGACCCGAGTTTACAATAATTTGGAAGAGCTGCTTTTCATTTGGACAACTTTTATTTTTTGATTTTCGTTTGTAGATGCAAATGTATCTATTCCTATGGATATGGAAGACTTAAAGCAGGCTTTGGGTGTAGATATGATGTGAACCATTCGGTTTTTGGAATTATATGGTCTTATTGCTAATTATTTTCGATATCGTGAGTGCGGCGATTATATGCACCTGATAAGTGTGTCAGCGCATTGTACACATGATTTACTCATATGGAGGTGTACCAAAGATTGAGTATGGCATCCAATTCGACGAGGAGCATGGTTTGCAAAATCGGAGCTGGTCTTGAGGTATATAATAAAAATTACATGCTGTTGGTGTTTGAGGTATCTTGTGTGGTTGTGTGTACATGAATGTCATGTGAGTGAACATACCATTCTAGACTGGTAATCTTTTTGTAGGGAAGTATGTGGGGAATGCATAGAGTATAGGGGACCTTTGGGGGGGGGGGCGGATATTATCATCGAAATTGATGGGTTTGCTTTTGACAAAATGAAACATGAAAGGGGGGAACCTGTGGTGGGATTATGGATTTTGAGGGCTGTAATTTCAGTAACAAATTGTGACAATGTGGTTTTTAAACTGGTTTCTAATATAACGGAGAAAGTGTTGGTGAAATTAATTGAAGATCTGGTGGCCAAGAGTTCTGTTGTTAGTTCAGAAGGGTTTTCTGCCTACAGGGTTTTGGGCAATAGGGGTTTTCAGCACCTTGTTGTGAATCATAACATTAAATTCTGAAGTTCAGCTACTGGGGATTGTACCATTAGTGTAGGAGGTCATTGTTCAGCCATCAATTCTGTTCTAGGGAAGGGGAAAGGACGCATTTCCAAGCCACACAGCCATTTAGATGAATATTCTTGGAAGCATGACGTGTGCCCAATACTTATTGCCCATTGAAGTGTTTCCTTTAATGTGTTGGGCAACTGTATTCTCCAAAACTTGTTAACTAATTTTATGTTGGGATGAGGAGTGAAAAATAATAATTAAGGAAAAAGGTGCACTTGGTTTGGCTGGTTAAGGTAGTGATTTGCAGTTTTTGGTGCTAGTGCGCCATTCTTCATTTTCTTATGTTAGGTAAAGTTTTTTTGGTGGCTATCGTTGTTATTATTTTAGCTCATTTTGTTGATGTAAACTTCTGGGTTTATATTTCTGTATGTATGTGTGTAAGTGCATTTATTGTGATGTTGTGTTTCTTGTGTATTTGTATGTGTGCATGTGGTTTTTGTTGATGTCTCTCAAAGCCAGCTTTAGTTTTCTCTGGAGGAGTTTGTGTATTGTAAGTTTAGGATCTTATTTTTAAGTTGTACTGAATTTGTCTTTTTCCATGTATTTCTTTGTCATATTATATTGTTCTCCATTGTGTTTGAATTCGTCAACTGCAGTTTGGAATACAAATTTTACAGTTGTTGTTTTTTCGCCTCCATTAGCAATAGTATTTCTAAGATATTTTTCAGTCCATACTAGTACTACCGAAGGCGAAAAGACCGACATACGAAAAATTTGTATCCCGTAGTTCAGTTGACTTATATATGTCAATTGCAGAATATAATACTATAGCTAGAGTCATGAAGGATGGCGGTCGAGTTTAGGATTGTACTGAGCACCTACATCATGTGTTCTCTGATAGTTAATGAGCGTTCAGCAGTGTTGTGAGCGCGCTCTGCTGTGAATATTATATGCAGTGCGAGCATTAACATGATCATAAAGAGCTATTTGGTGAAGTTTTATTCCATTTGTTGCAGAGACATAATTTGTGGGATACCTGCTTTCGTCAGGCGCAAAGCACGTGTATGCACGTACCACAACTGTCGTTTGGAACTAGCAGCAATGAACTTCCTGTCCTTGCCTCGACCTATACGAACTGCCATCGTTTATGGATCGGACTATAGTGCTATCAAAGATGAGAAAAGTGACATATGTAACATTGCCACCCTTTACCTAAGTTGAACAACGATGGTAAGTATCTAAGTATCCTGTTCTTCAGTTGACCTATATATGTCAACTGATGTACGGGATACAAATGTTATGTACGTCGCTATTTTTCGCCTTCGCTAGCGCTAGCATTCTATTCTTTGCTTGACCTATATGGCTCAACTGGAGTGTGGGATACAAATTTTACATACAGCAGTCTTTTCGCCTTAGCTAGTACTAATATCAACTGAATAATAAGATGCTAGTAGTACCAGAGCGGAAAAATCACCTGTAAAATTTTTACCCCATACTTCAGTTGACCTACACTGGTCAACCGCTAAAGAATAGGATACTAGTGCTAGCAAAGGCGAAAAAGTCGACATACGTTCAATTTGTAACTTCCTGTTAACCTATACAGATCAAATGAAGTTTGGGATACCACTCATATATGTCAATTGAGGTATTCCCTGTTAATTTTACTCCTGTCCCTTCTTTTTCTTTCTTTTTTGCGTAACTATCCCATTCTTCAGTTGAGCTATGTAGGTCAAGTGAAGAATAGGATTACAAGAAGCGATGTACTTCACATTGTATTCGAAATATGGCTGCACGTGTTATGCGTCTACCATCTGTTTTCTCTGTCCTGGATTCCTTTGTTTCTGAACATTCGTCTTTACTGTTGAATCTGAGCAATACATCATCTCTGCTAACTTCTGACTCCATTGGTCAATACCAGCAGGTTGATCACCTTCTTCAGTAATTCTGAGCAAGGCAAGAAAATGGGTTTCTCGTTTTAAGGAGGATCGTTTTGACATAAGCTATTCCCAACGTTCAGGAGGACCTTTCAGGTTTGATGAAGATCATTAATCCATAATGATCCATGTCAGTGTACTCAAGAACCGGCAAATGTAGTGAACTGTTGTCATTCCACCACTGTACGACATTCACATGCAATGCGGAGGTTTACAAAATCAGATGTATGGGTACCACATGCTCTACACCAAAACCAGATAAATCAGTGAATGGCCACAGGTGCATCTAAACTTGCTCGTCATCAATCGGCTCGTCAACAGCACTGACTATTCCTATCCTGTATTGTTACTGATGATGAGAAATGGTCCCTTTATGCTGACATAAGGAAAAGAAAGAAATGGTTGAGCCTAAACAGAGCAGCAACTCCCTGTACAAAGAGCTACACACGTACACAAAAGATAATGTTATGCACCTGATGGAACAGTGACATTGTGATGTACAATGAATTGTTTCCCCGAGATTTAACCATCACTTTTGGCATTTTTTGTCAGCAACTGAGACGTCTTGTAGGCACAGTCCAAGAACAAGGACCAGAAAGACTGCGTGAAGTGATGCTACTCCATGATTACACCCACCCACGTTCTTCTAGACTGGAAAAAAACGCTATAACGGAATTGGGTTTTGAAGTCATTCCACACCTGATCTTGCACCCTTAGATTTTCACCTTTTCCGTTCCCCATCGAACAATCTTCAAGAAACTTCCTTTTCTGATGAAAATGCGCTCCAAACATGGCTTGATGAGTTCTTTGCTTCAAAACCACGAGATTTCTATAATCACGGTATCTAAAAGTATTGGAAGACTGTTGCAAATAGTGAAAGAGAATATATATTATTACTGGCTAAAGAATTTGTTATGTGCATCTATTATGTTTGTTAAACTTATGGAAAAACGCTATGAACTTATGCACGTTACATTAATTTTTCTTCTATAGCTCATAAATATTTAATTTCGTAATTATATGGAATGTGCCAGTTTAACATAAAGTTTCTATACACAATATATTTAATTTTTTTTACAGCTTTGTATCTAAAAATTTATCTGTTGATTAGAGGGCGTTCTCTTTCAGAATTTGTTTTAAATTCGTTTTTAAATGGTGTGGCTATCTGTCATAATTTTAATGCTATTTCACAAATTACCAAAGACTTCTGTGGCTGCGTAATTCACCACTTTCTGTGCCAAAGTAAGATTTAATCCAGAATAGGGAAGTTCATGCTTTTTTCTAGTGCTGTAGCTATGCGCTTCAGTGTTATTTTTGAAATGGGATGGGTTATTAATAACAAATTTCGCAAGCGAATATACGTGTTGTGAACGTACTGTGAATATCCCGAGTTTCTTAAATAAATGTTTGTATGGTGATCTTGGGTGAGCTCCAGCTATTATTCGTTTACATGTCTATGTGCAATGAATACTTTGTCTCTTAATGATGAATTTCCCCAACATAAGATGCCATATGAAAGCAGTAAATGAAAATAGGGATAGGGGGTTAATTTATCGATGTGTTTATCAACAAAATTTACGATCACTCTTAAAAATATAAGCAGTGAGTTTCCTTCAGTTCAATTTCTCATAGTGTACACACCCAGAAATTTTGAATATTCTACCTCAGCAACACACTTCTGTTCGTAATCTATATTTATCAATAGTGTAATCCCATTCACTGTACAGAATTGCATATGCTGTATTTCCTCAAAACTTAGTGAGAGTCGATTTGCAGAGAACCACTTAATAACTTAGTGAAAGACATTATTTACAATTTCCTCAGCTGATTCTTGTTTGTTGGGTGTGATTACTATACTTGCATCATTAGCAAAAAGAATTAGCTTTGCATCTTCATGAATATAGAGTGACGAGTTATCAACATATATTAAGAATGATAAGAGCCCCAAGACTGAAACCTGTGGGACACCATTCTTGATAATTCCCCAATTACAGGGCTCTGCTGATTTTTGCACACTATCTGTACTGTTAATTTCAACCTTCTTCATTCTTCCAGTTAAATTTGAATTAAACCATTTGTGAACTGTCCAACTCATACCACAATACTTAAGCTTATCCAGTGGGTGATGGCCAGCCAGTGTGGCCGAGCAGTTCTAGGTGCTTTATTCAGGAACCGCGCGACCGCTACGGTCGCAGGTTAGAATCCTGCTTAGGACATGGATATGTGTGATGTCCTTAGGTTAGTTAGGTTTAAGTAGTTCTAAGTTCTAGGGGACTGATGACCTCAGATGTTAAGTCCCATAGTGCTCAGAGCCATTTGAACCATTTGAACAAGTGGGTGATGTTCGCTTATTCAGTGCATTTAATATTTGTTCAGTTAAATCATATATAGCATTTTTTGTTGAAATGCCTTTCTGAAAACCAAACTGACATTTTCTTTGTACTTCATTTTTACAAATATGTGATGCTACTCTTGAATACATTAATATTTCAAGAATTTTGGATGAAGCTGTCTGAAGTGAGATTGGGTGGTAGCTAGGATCAGACCTGTCCCTTTTTTATGCAATGGTTTAACAATAGCGTATCTCAGTCTGACTGGAAAAATGCCATGCTTCAGTGAGCTACTACATATTTGGCTGAAAATCCCACTTATTTGTTGGAAACAAGCTTTTAGTAATCTGTTGGAAATGCCATTAATTCCATGTGAGTTTTTACTTTTCAGTGCTCTCAGTTGTCCTGTTTCCCTTTTGACAATATTCCAAATTGTTTTAATTTAATTATGAGATCTATTAATTTCAGATATAATGCACACACTTTTGGACTTTTTAATAACTTAAAAAGAATGGAGTAGTTTGTATAATGTTTCAGTGTTTCTGGATCATTACTCTTCCTACTATGATACATTTCCCTTTTACATTAACAAGATATTTTTATCTCTTTAGTATGCCATGGCTTTTTAGATGGTTTCTAACAACTATATTTCACTTTTTTCTTGGGGAAACTGTTTTCAAATCTACTTGCAAAGGTATCATGAAACAGGTTAAATTTTAAATTAGCATCATGTTCCCTGTACATCTCATCACAGTCTAACTCTTACAAGCTGTCCTAACATTTTCAGTTGTTGAATCGTTAACTGAATGCACTATTTTGGAGGACTTTTTTGCATTACTGTGAGGAGCTATGTCATATACTGTAGGTAGGTGTGCATTATGATCAGACCGACTACTCTTGTTAGGAAAAGTTTTATTTCATTAAATTTATCTTGCTGCATAAAAACATTATCTATCAGTGTGCTGCTTTCCTGTACCATCCGCGTTTTGTCAGAATGTTTTATGATTCCATCAGTGTGTACATTACAGAGGTATATGGAAGCCATACAAATAAAATGTGGGATAAATGACAATATATTTCACATTTTAAAGCAGAAGGTACAGCATTTCTCCAATAGCGATAAACTAGTGGATGAAATGTCTCTAATGGCAAATTTAACAACTGACAGCACTTCTGACAGTGTTATTGATTTGAAGACTTGGGGTTTACATGCACTGCATATTTCTCCCACTATTTAACAGTTGTTGTTCCACTTGGAATAATATAAAGATGACTGTTGTACTAATAGCAACAGCTGACAATGACTGAAACCCAATAGGCATATGGAACAACAAATGGGATGTCGATCCCACGTGCACGTAGTTTTATGTATCTGTGCTTCTTACATGTGAATCTGTGTGTTAATATTGCTTTGATATGTACACAGTAAGCATCAGTTCTGTCCAATGACATAAATGTTTCATCATGAATGTGTTGTATCTTGCCACTGAATTCGTGATTTTTATTACAACTTGCGCTTATTTTAGAATCATTTTTGGCAACGTCTCGATCTTCAGATATTGCACAATCTCTTGGGGGCAAAAAAATAATTCAAATATTTCGTAAATCACCTAGGAAGGGGATGCAAAACAAACATACTTACCGTGCATCTGACATTCTCCTATCTCACCACTTGGAGTGCTAGTGTCACTCCAGCTATCAACCGGTAACAACTTTTACAGCAGAGAGTGTTGCGACTGTTATCTTAAACTGTGATACACACTGGAAAAATACTTCGTCCAAAATATGCTTTCGCTAAAAATTTTGTAATCAGATTCTGCAACAGCCCAAGAGAGAAACACTGGAGAACCATTAAAAGGATATTTAGATGTCTAAAGGGAACAACAGACTACAAATTAAGACATTGTAAAAAGGAAATATAAAACTTGGGGACTACAGAGAGGCAGATTGGGAAAGTGAGCTGGAGAGCAGACATTCCATTATTGGATATTGTTTTAGATAAATGGGGTGACTAATACCCTGGCCCACTAATAGACAGAAAACAGTAGTCTTGAGCATTTTAGAAACTGAGTATATGGCTCTCTCACACACAATTCAAGAAACATTCTGGATCAGGACTGTAATGAGTGATATAGAGTCTAATATTAGTACGGAACTCACCAAGACATTCAGTGACAACGAGGGAGCTATAAATTAGCCAAAAGTAATGTTGCTAGTGCCCGAACCAAACACATCGATATAAAGCGCCATTTTATAAGGGATTGCATAGAGCAAAGGAATACAGAAGCAGAATTTTATGCACAGAAGAGATGTTGGCTGATCTACTAACCAAATTCTTGACCAAGGAGAAATTTTGGAAGGCAATGACACAATATGGTATGACTTGTGAAAGTGACATCCGAAATATCTGCTCAAACGGGGGGGGGGGGGGGATTATGGTGCACGGAATGTAATAGACCTTTATGCCTGCGTTGTATACTCTGTGTCATTTCCTTAATAACATACTGCAAATGCACTGTTTTATGTAATGGATGTTAATTATTATTATTATTATTATTCACACTTGGGACTAATAGCAACATACGAGGAGTTAGAGTCCATCAATTTCGCTTTTGATGATTTGTCTTCCTTTGTGTACAAATTTGTTTCATTCATTGAGAATGGAGTCTCTTCCTTTCATCAGTCCACGGTGTAGCAGGGCGTTTTCTAATTTCCCTCTGACCAACTTTTCAATCAAATATCATTTATCTGAAAGTTTTTCTATCTATATTGTCTGCCCGAGTAATACTTGCTACTTTAAAATCCTCCTTAATCATAGCAATCCATTTAATTGGTTCAGTTTTGGCCTTTTTGTAGAATTCTAATATTTGCTTTGTCAATCTAATGGGTGTCCATTCTTTTTACCTGCCCATAATATTTAAGTCTTTGTTATCTCATGTCGCCATGTATGTTAGTATGATCTTCTATTTCATTATTACTTCTCAGCCTCTAACTTTCTCCATCAGTAATTTTAGGGAGTAATATTTTCATAATAATGTTCCTTTCTTTCGTTCTTCTTAATTTCTTCAATATCCCTCTTTCTGTTTAAAATGAAAGTTTTTGCTCTATAAAAACATTCAGGGTTGATTACAGTGCTGTGACTCCTAAGTTAACTGAATTTAGAAAGTGATTTTTTATTATAAATATTTTTATGTTAATTTGAATACACTTGCCATTTTTTGACAGCGAATTTCGTTTGCATCTTTTTCCAGACCGTTTTCTTGCATGATTTCTCTCAAGTATTTAAATTGAGAAAGCCTTTTCATTCTTTCATTTTTTGTGGTGAAAAACTGTGATGCATGGTTGTTGCTTGTCATATGTTCTGTTTGCCATATCATCTGCAAAAGCGAGGCAGTCTGTTCTAATAGTACTTCTATCTAAGGGACCAATTATCTCTGTAGTTTGGTCCCTTATGTATTCACACACATTTTTGAACTTCTGCCTAATTAAATTCATTGATCTATATTGTGACTCAACTTTGCTCTCGCCGTTCTGTAAGTACCTTTTCCAAAATACTTTTAAACACTAATGGGGAAAGTCGATCTCTCTGTCTAAGACCAGTCTTTATATCAAATGGTTCAGAAATTTCTCTCATGAATTTAACTTTAGAGCTAATGTTGATTGACGTTTCCTTAATCAGTGTTAGCGTTTTATTGTCTACCCGTTATTCCTTAAAACTTTGGGAAAGAGATTCACAAACAACTGAGTCATATGCCTTTTTAAAATGCACAAATGTACATACAATATTGTTACTAGAATTCCTTTAGTGCCTAAGGATTAGTTTTAAATTAAGAATTTGTTCCTGACATGAACTGTCTGGTCTAAAGCCTGCTTGGTATTCACCAATACTAGGTTATAATTTTTCTTGGGCTTGAACAAGCATACACTGCAAGAGAATTTTGTAGAAGAGAGATTCTTCGGTAATTATTATTGTGTATGTTAAAATATGGCTTGCCTCATTCATGCACTTTTCGTATTCAGAATTATTTATTTCGCTACACTGGTGCCAACACTCTGTGTTAGTGAGCTACTTATGTGGCTGAGAATACTTCTTATCATTGGGAACAAGCTTTTATTAATCTGTTGGAAATACCATCAGTTCCATGTGAGCTTTCGCTTTTGAGTGAATTTATTGTTTTCCGAATTTTAGTAGGAGAGGTCAGTTGACTTTCAATTTCATCAAATTGCAAGGGTATTACATCTTCCATACACATCCTTGTATTTTCTAATGAACAGCTGGATTCTATTGTCTCTAAAAAACTTAAAAAATGATTATTAAAATATTTTCAACTACTGATTTCTTGTTAACTAACCTTTCATTGAGTTTGATAGAAATAAGATGAGCTCTCGGTTGCCCTGTGTCACTTTTAACAGTATTCCAAATTGTTTTAATTTTATTATTAGAGATGCTAATCTCAGATGTAATGCACATACCTATGGGCTTTTTAATAACATTTCTTAATACAATGCAGTAGTTTTTATAATATTGGCCTGTTTGTGGGTCATTACTCCTTGCAGCTATAAGATACATATCCTTTTCTGTTTATGAGACATTTTTACGCTTTTAGTAAGCCATGGCTATGTACATCGTTTCTTACAATTATGTTTCACTGTTTATTTAGAGAAATTGTTTTTAATGTACGTGCAAAGATGTCTTGAAATAGTTTAAATTTTAAATTAGTTTCAGCTTCCCTGTACACCTCATTTCAGTCTTACTGTGCCAGGCTTTCCCAAAAATTTGGAATCGTTAAATCTTTAACTGAATGCACCATTTTGGAGGACTGTTTTGCATTAATATATAGAGCTATGTCAAATACTGTAATTAGATGTGCATCATGATGAGAAAGACCATTTTTAAGAGGAAAAGATTTTATTTGCTTAAATTTATCTTGGTCTATAAAAACATTATTTATCAGTGCGCTGCTTTCCTGAACTATTCGAATAGGGAAATAGCTGACGTCAAATTGAAAAAAAAAACAAGTAATATGGGGAGGTCATTCTTTCTGTCAGCCTCTTGAAATCCCCACAAACGATAATTTGCTCCCCTGTACCTGACACACAGCCCAACAAAGAATCCAAGTTTTTCAGAAGTGGCTGAAAATTTTCTAATGGGGACTTAAATATAGCTACAATTAAAAAAATATCATTATTCAGTTTAACCAACCCAATAGTAGCGTTTGTACATTGATCTCTGGCCACATGAAAAACCCAGGCAATTTGATGGAGAGTCTGTGTTTCCTGCTGATGGCTGGATGCTTATGATGGTTAACAGCAGTGAGGGGCGATATGACTGCAACTACAATAAATCTGTGTTCACACATGGACAAAACTGTCGCCACAACTAGTGGCATACTGCGGTCATATGTGTGAACTCCCAGCTTCTAATGATGCAACCTAATTCATGCAGCTTTTGTTATTCCACATAAAGTTCAATATGACATTACATTGTTGTACCACTTTCCTAACATCACTGCTCCCCAGTGGCAGCATTTCGAAACACGAGCATCCTATCACAGGTGTTTCCATTCTATTTCAGTGTGTTTCCACTTCATTACTGAAAACAGTGAAAACAGTGGTTTGCAGGTACACTTTCGCAGCTTCTGTAGCTACAAGAAAAGCAGCCTATGTTTGATTTTCTGTGGCAGTGTGTGTGTGTGTGTGTGTGTGTGTGTGTGTGTGTGTGTGTGTGTGTGTGTGTGTGTATGTGTGTGGACAATATTTGCAAACAAATATATCAAACGATCTTAAAAGATTAATGGATAAATAAATAAATAAACAAAATACACATAACCAAAATAGTGAGTCCTATAAACTTCATAATTGATTAAACCAAGCATTGTATAAATTGTGAGCAGGAAATAGCTTCTGAGTGTAATGTGGCAGCTGTCATAAATGTTTTTGTGGGCCTAGATATATCCCTCTGCGAAATATATGTGGGGCGAACATTTGGGTTTTGTTTTCCTTGCGTTTAACTCTACTGCCATAAGCTGCAGTATAATATTCATACCCATCCATATGATGTCAGTTGATGCCACGTGTGTGAACCCAGCTTAATTTCCAAGATCCTGTGCACATCGAAGTCATGGCCTCATTGCGAAGTATATATATGTATGGAATGCTCGACTCTCAAAGCAGGAAATACGAATGTTGTTTTCTGTTCTGACAACGGAACGTCATATGAGAGTTGTAGAACGTCGCTTGAGAGTAAATATTTCAGTTTTTATATTTTAATAATTCACGATTTTCTGGTAAACCTTTCTCCTCTGAGACCCTCCTAATTTTCCTAAATGCATTGTGAAAGCCGGATATGGGGTGAAAGGAATGGTGCCTACACTAGACACAGTATTGCGCACGACGACGATATACCTGATGAGTAATGTAACTAATATTACTCATTTATTTAAGAAATTCTTGCGAATTGAATCAGTGCTGTTAGTCTTTTTTAATGATTTTCTGTTTCCAATACGTACATACTTTGTCGCCTCTTTTGTCAACATCTCGAGAGCCAAGCGTTTGATACCTATTGCTCGTATTGGGTTGGGCGAAACTGCGATTTTCCGATATAAGGGATTTCTGTGACTGCTACTTTTCGGTAACTGCAATTTGTCACAGTTACGAATCACAGTTCACGAATTCAGAAGTTGTATTCCTCCACATTCCATGAATGCATTCCGGGTTCTGCTGCTTCTGCGATGTACGCGATTTCTGCACTTTAGGCGATTTATCACTGTAGATGTCACACTGTCATTAGTTGCAAGTAAGAAGTGAAATGTATCAATACAACTAAAAAATATCTTCTCTTCTGCATAGGCGAATACTTGTCTGGACCTAAGGTCAAAGTTTCAGTACCCCAGCTTATAAAAAGTTATGTGAAATGGTATTATTAATATTTCTAACGATTCTTCCTCAATTGTTACTTGGTATGTGAAATATATACTTTCCCACAGAGAAAATATTTTATCAAGTAAACAGTCAGTAGTTTTTACTTATGTTCTTCTTTTGATTTTAATTTTGTGTTCATGTAACAAATGTGAAAATACTGACAGTGTGATCTTGGGATTTATATCACAAATTACCCCAGAGTACCGTAAGAGTTCATGTTTAGAATGTAGAGTCTAATCACATTGTTATGTTCACAGGTATCTGAACCACATTTTCAGCCACTCAGTATAGCGACAATTCAAAATACCATTAACAGCAGAACTGGAGAAGATGCTACAGCCTCTTTACACCTTCTTTGTCAGAAGTAGGGTTGTTTCTAAGTTTGTGAATGAATTTTGTAACTTCGTTTGCATAAAGTATGAAACTTCCCCCAGACTCAACTATTTTCATTACCAGAAGTATTAGCGATTGTATAAGTTGAATTATGTTGCTACTAATTATTAGCAGCATAAAAGTTTAATAATCCTCCAATTTTCCACACGCAGTTCCCCTTTCGATTATTGGCTGCTCCACGCATCCATCCACGTCTATTAGAGATAGCTATGAAGAATCAGGATTACTCTTGAAGAACTCGCATCTGAAAGAGTCATAATTGATAACATAAGTGTGCACAATGAGTAGCAGTGAGGTGTATCTTAGAAGTCATTATGTCATTTGAAGGGGATGATAAATAAATGTGAACTACACTATGAGTAAATAGTGAAAATTCCATTCTCACCTTGTTGAAGCCATCCCATATCTTAAAATCTTTTGCTGTGTAGTTTGTGATAAAGATTTGCCATAGTGTGATATTGATCTGTCAATCCCTTCCTCATTGAAATGTTTGTTGTGATGACAGACTGACCTGTAGTGTAGTCCATGGTCTAGATTAGATTGGAAGGTTGTGTGTTTTAAGGTTGATGATGTGCAAGTGGAAACAGTGTAAAGTACTGATCTTACAGTTAAAAGCTGACATTGTGAATGGTATGAATGTAATATTTGAAGATACAGACGAAAGTTTAACTGCTTATTGTACTGTCGGAAAAAATATCTGTCTTGTGTATACAGTTGCTAATATTTCGTAAAAGTTACATAATAGACAACTGATTGTATTTTGTACTTTACATGTGTAATACGCATCACAATATTTATTAGAGCTTTCTTCATTCTCTAATATGTTTCCTGAAATGAACTTGCAGTTTTATTAGCTTTTATGATTAAAATGTGTTTAGATATGATGCGAAAATTCCAGGCTACACTATGGGTCTATTAGCACAACTTTTATTTGGTATTCACATTCGCTGGCTGCACCAGTTCTCAACAGAGTATAAAATTTTTCTGAGACCAAATTAAATTAATGGTTCATTTCTTTTTAATACATTCGTCAAGTGGGACTAATTTCTTAGAATGATATACAGTATGGATCTAGGTCAACAGATGGTACACAGCATCTAAAGGCCAATTCACACCATCTGGTACAGCATCGTCATCTCAAGGTGTATTCACACTGACCATCACGTCATGACACAGCACGTCAAGTCAGTTCAATCTCAACTCGCAATACTGTCCTCAACTGTTCTTCTCGCAGGAACTGCGATCTTTGCAAGATGATCTTCAACTGTTTTTACGCTCAAAGTGCTCATACACAATGTGGTAGCTTCTATGCATGAAATTCTGGAGACCACATTTGTACGAAAATAACAGTTATCGGACACAAAAGATTTTCAGCGTGCAGGGATAGCTTGTATATTAGAGAAGGGAGATAAATGTGCAAAACAGTACAAAGAAAGTGAGTGCATCCGAAAAAAAATTCATTATGTGGTAGAGAAGGAGAATTTCACACATCATACAAGGAGCTTGAGGAAGAGAAATCTGCATTTTATATTTTGGAAAGGAGAAGTATCAGTTTTTCATTTGTTATATTAAATTGCGCCCAGCATTGTTAAATGGAACGCAGTGTTACAAGCTGCCATCGCATACCAAGAAAATTTAGTTTAAGGTTAACTTTCTTTGCTAGTACCTCAATACCTTTCCCTTCAAGACACATAGGTTTTCTTTACATGTTGTATTAGGCTTTTAACAGTTCAAGTGTCTTATATGTACTGGGATCAGCTAGTGAAACCACATAAATATTGACCACTGATGCCTGCAAAACTGTTTCACACAAACAATTCAGAGCGCTGCTTAACAAAAAATAGACCTACCACAAATACATATTTAAACGAACAACTTGCAGTGCCCTAAGTTTCAGTGTATTTTTCTATGTAACACTAAAATTGTCAGACATTATTCGAATAAATTCCACCACCAAATCAATCCCACAGTACTTTTTTTCACTTCAAGTTGTAGTCACATTGCAATTCATTTCATTGCAAAATATTAAATACAGTACTAGTATCTATAAAAACCTACTTTATAGATGAAGTAGAGGGCAAGTAATTTAGTATGCTCATGTCATACAATTGAGACCGCTGTATCTCTTTATTATAAATTTTAACAAAAGAAATAACGAAAAGAAACAATTTTAGCAAATAACAAATAACAAACAGCTGATTATCAACCATGAAAACCACAACAAAACTAAATATGGAGATCTGCCCATGGCTGTGTATCAGGAGAAAAATGAGCTAGAGGATCATGCGATCAGCAATGGATGGATGATGTCAGCAGTCAAAATTTCCCTCCAGAGAAATCTTGATTGGTACCGTGACGTTACATGACATACTTCCAGTATGGATGCCGCCATTTGAAATGCACTGTAGAATGTTTTGACAGGTTGGGACACGACCTGATGTGACAATCATTGTCAATTGGCTTTAATGTTAATTGTGCTTTTTAGTTGCTACTTGCTACTCCTAATTGCGACTTGTCACTGAAATCTCAGTTATACTAGATAACATGTCGCAAAAAAAAAAAAAAAACAGTAGTATGAACTTCGCCCATCAGACAGCATGTGGCATTGAATTTTAAGTGTGCTCTTTAGTTGCTACTTGCAACTTCTGCTAGCGACATGTCACTGAAATCGCAGCTGTACTCGGTAGTATGACACAAGGTTCACAGAAACTAGTATGAAATTCGGCAGACAGTGGCATATGGCGTTGAATGTTAAATGCTACTTACAACTCCTAGTTGTGCCTGGGAAGTGTGAAAGATGACCTCGGTTTGAGGAAGGCTGGCATATACCAAATACCCTGTGAGTGTGGGAAGACTTACATCGGACAAACAGTACGCACCATCGAAGATCGTTGCCGAGAACATCAAAGGCACACTCGACTGAAATACCCAAATAAGTCGGGGGTAGCAGGGCACTGTTTGTCCGAGAAACATGAGATGGATTATGAGCGTACCAAGACCCTGGCTCAGACCTCTAAATATTGGGACAGCGTTATAACGGAGGCTATCAAAATTCGCACCAGGGAAGATCTTATCAACCGAGATTGCGGCTACAATCTCAACAAGGCTTGGGACCCGGCATTGAATGTAATTAAGAAGACTCTCAGCAAGAAGTACGAACTGGCGACCAGGGAGGATGTAGCAAGCACAACGACGCTACGACAAACACCGACGCCCACGTCTTCGCAAACGCCGGTGCGCAGGTGCGGGCGGCGAAGAGAATGGTCCGAGGAGGGAGGGGAGTTAAATTGGCCGCCCGCCCTCAGGAGCTCAGTTCGTCAGCGCACCTGATGATGGCGACATGTCTGATTGCCGAAATATTGTGCCCATTGGACACTATGAACCGGCAGTATACCCATGGACATGGACTGTTCGAGCTATTCTAAAATTGTTTGTGAATATAACACAGTTGTCAAGGCCTAGTGCAAGTGCACTATCTTTCTGTATGTGTGTATACCGACTACCAGCGCCAGCTTGTAGTCTTAACCTCGCTCACATCGTTTGTTGCTTGTCACTCTTCAAAATAATTAACTTCTTTTAATAAGCTTCGAGACGAGTAAGATTTACAAACAAACTTTTTTACTTATCTCCTTTTCTCGTAGTTGGCTCCAGTTCATCACATCTAGGGGTTGATTCTTGAGGCTCAAAATTTTTTTGATATTGTACATTCCAAATAACATGATAATGTCTAAGTAAGTCTGCTCCATTATTTTTATTATCTCACATTTTTCTGTATCACAATGTCTTTACAATTATCTCTTCATTATCAAAAATTTTATTTATTGCTGAACATAATAACACATCCAATCACATCAGAGGCATGCCCACTACTAACTCATTCTGCGATACTACCAGTATTCCAAAGAGTTCACAAACATTCTTGGAACAGAAGAATCTTCATTAATTTATATCATTATTTTATTAATGAATCCAGGAATAATGTTAATAATTATCATCACATTGCACAATTAATAATATGACTTTTAAGAGTGCGGAATATTTAGTAATTTCATGTATTTCTAAGAGAAGATTAGTTTTAACTGTACATATAGAGTTAATACATATCGATTGTAATAAAGTAATAAAATAATTTTTTTAATACATTTTAGCCTGAAATATAATACATCGTACACAAGATCATATGAAATTCCTTTAGGAAAACAGCTGAGACAATATTAACCTATACAAGATTCGAAAATATTTTTGGTATCGAATCCTTCCATTGATTAAAGGTAATGTTAGAGGAGGGTGTCCCTTTACAAGGTCTACAAGAGCGCTGAGGAGGGTGATGGGAACAACATGATCTGTGTGTGTTTCCACACATTGGTTTACTCACAAACAAGAAGCCACTATTTGAGAGAGATGGAGCGGTGATGATTTCACAGGTATCAAATATCAAAGGGTTGCCACCATCTGATGCTTTATTCGACAGGAAGTAGTCACTTGAGAGGGATTGATTCAGATCTATAAATCCAGTCCTCCCCAGCTGGTGGTGGTAGCACGAGGTGTGGCCACGGCGAACTGGCTGACCTGTGGGCTCGCGAAGATGCAGTGTCCTAACAGGTGCAGCCACAGCATGTCCTGTTCAGGCGTAACCACAAGCGCCAGAACGAAGATGAAGAACGGAAGAGGAGAGAAGGCGGTAAAACTACATCAGCAAACAGCGCACTGACCAGGACGTCACCAAGATAGGAGTGGCACCTAGCTGAAGTGGACAGTATTGGCAAAGTATTAGTGTGGCCTAGCAGTGAGTGATACGATAGCAGTTATTAATAATTCACAAACTATGTGTCAAATTTGCATGAACATAGCAAAGGACTCAGATTTATGTTGCCTGTCGCCCATTACTTGCGACACCATTGTTATTTCAATGTTAAGTATTGTCAATCTGCTTTATTGAAATAAAACTAATAATGTTATTTGCTTGAAATGTATAGCATTCTGAGAATGCAGCATCCCTTAAGCTGGGTTTACACTAGCAAGTCACTTGCAGACGTTATTGCTGCAAGTTATTGCTAGCCGCTTGCAGCTGTGTTTACACAGCAGCGCAAGAATTAAGCAAGATTTTTCCGCAAGTCCTTTGGCAAGAAACTTGCGTCAACAACTTGCTGATACTGTTTACATATGCTTTCAGTACCACTACGAGTGTCAGCCGAAGTGTAAAATGACAAGTAGGCGAGTGAGATATGCTGCAGCTCTCGTAATTGTAATGCAAAATGTGAAAAAGAAAAAGAGAAGTATTTGGGTTTGAGAATAGATAATGAGAAGATCGCAAAATGGTACCTATAATAACCTTTTGCAAGAACTTAGTACTGAGAGCATGGATACCTTTGAAAGCCTTTGCAGAATGTCCTGAAATGATCTGGAGTATTTGTTGATGTTAATAGTGCCCATCATATCAAAACAAGACACAAACTTCTGTACTGCTATTTCAGCAAAGGAATGTTTGCTAGTCACTCTATGATTTACAGCTACCGGTGAACTACGAATAAAATAGGCATTTCATTTATTTATGTGAAACATAAAACCAAAAAAAGTTTGAATTTTGAAATCTTTTCTTTGTAGGAGACCTCTTACAAATCCTAATATACTTGTTTCATATTCCCATCAGCACGATTTCTCTGATCGTACCCGATGTGTGTAGAGCCATTTTTAACGTCTTGAAAAGGGAGGATTATTTGAAGGTATGTGAGACCACAACAATGAAATTAAATTTTTATTGAAATAAACTACATTTTACAGAATGCTATGCTTATAAAACTGTTTTTTTTCTAATGCTCATAAAGTGGAAAGTGACAAGCTAATTAAATAGAACATGTAATAATTACTCATCGTCTTTTTCTAGACTCCTAAAACAATAAGCGAGTGGATGTAGGTGGCAAAGGGATTGTGTCTTCAAGTTATGCTACTTTCTATGTGCTTCTTTTACAGATGTGTCGAATATCGACGTGATTTCATTTAATGCGCTCATCTTCTTCACTTTATCCTTAAAGTCTCGGTTATGCACGTTCCATGTTTCGGGGTAGCTCTCCACGACTTCAATGAAATGTTATGTATCCTGCTTCATCCATTCCCGTTTCTCCCCCATTTCTGAAATTTGTCTGCATATAATACGTAAGATGGTTGCATAAAATTAAGTCACCACATTAAGTAAAACGTTAAATATGAGTATTATGCAGACGACATACTTTCTATAACTTGCGCTTCCTACTTGCAGGAAATAGAAATAAATCCTATAAGCTGCAAGTTACTTGCAGATACTTCTTGTGTGGTGTTCACACTGGAAGCTGAAAACGTGCAGTCGCAAGTAGACTTGGCGATATGTTTACACTCTGCCCAAGTAAATTGCTCCAGTGACCTGCCAGTGTAAACCCAGCATTAGGCATCTGACACAGGACTAGTGGGCAAGGCCCCACATGTCCAATCTGTGGTCGACGCGATGATCGAAAGATTTTTAACAGTGTAATTACATGTGGTGAGTTATGTTGACATCGATTTCCTTGTCTATATATGTGCTTCATTACTTTTCGATGTATTTTACAAGTCCTGCACCTTCCAAAATGAAATAAATAGTAGAGAATGATGAGCTTTTCTCACCAAATAAAGAGGTCCAACCCATGGTAACTGAATTTTACAGTTAAACACTATATCCTCTGCTTTCAAACAGGTAGTAATATCAACAATATAGGAAAACCCATAATGCTAGTTGCCATAAAGAAGAAACATTAAGTTGCAAACAGGAACCATTAAAAGACACATAAAGCTTTTGGCCACAGCCTTCATTAGTGAAAGAGAGATATACACCATTCATACACACAAACAAGCACATCTCATGCACACATGACCGCCAGCTGCAGCATCTCAATCCAGAATGCAACTATCATGTGGGATGTGAGCAATAATCTGAAAGGGGTGGAGAAGGGGAAGGGATAGTAGTGTATGTGTGGATAGAGAGAAAAACACTGTCTGGAGGAGTGTGCAGGGACTAGAATGCCAACAGGCACAGCATCAGGAGGTTGTGGGGCAAATAGGCTGGGAAAGAAAAGAAACAAGAAAAAAGAGGTGCATGGAAAAATGGGCAGATTTGTTGGCAGAGAGTGGCATATAAACAGGTTGGGAGATGATAGGACAGAGGTACAGAGGTAACTCCCATCTGCACAGTTCTGGAAAGCTTGTGGTGGAGGGAGGGATCCAGGTGGCTCAGGTAGGGAAACAGTCATTGAAATCAAGTTTGTTATATTCAGCTGCATGCTGTGACACAGGCTAGTCTACTTTGCTCTTGGTCATAGTTTGACAGTGGCCATTCATTCTGGTGGACGCTGGTTGGTAGTCATTCCAGTATAAAAAGCTGTGCAATGATTGCAGCAGAGCTGGTAAATGAGTTGCCTGCTTTCACAGGTGGCCTGGCTCCTGATGGGGTAGCATAAACCTGTGACTGGAGTAGGAATTGCTATGTGGGTGGATTGGGCAGCTTTTACATCTGGGTCTTCCACAGGGAAATGATCCTTGGGATTGGGAGCGGCATAGGAATGGACTAGGATGTTTTGAAAGTTGGGTGGGCGATGGAACACCTATTTAGGAGGTGTAGGAAGTATCTAGGGTAGGTAATCAACGCCCTGCCAAAGGACGTGGTTCAGTTGTTCCAATCCAGAGTGGTACTGGTTGATAAAGGAGACACTCCTTTGTGGCTGGTTCTTAGGGGCGGTGGGAGGATTAAGGAGGTGAGGGGAAATGGCATGGGAGACCTCTTTGTGGACTAGGCCTGGGGGATAGTGCCTGTCTGTGAAGGCCTTGGTGAGACCCTCAGCATACTGAGCAAGACAGGTTTGTCACTACAGATACATCATCCCAAGATGGCCAGCCAGTATGGGAGGGATTTTATGATGTAAAAGGGATGACAGCTGTCAAAATGTAAGTGCTGTTGGTGGTTGATGAGTTAAATGTGGACAGAGGTGTGGATAAAGCCATCAGAGAGGAGGAGGTAAACATCTATAGGGCGACTATTATTTAACTAAATGAAATAAAATCGTCACAAAGTTTGCGTTAAGACATTCAAACTTCATAGTTGGCCACAGGGCAAGATGTTAATCAGTATGGTTTGGTTTAGCAACGAAGCTACTTTCATCTGCTTGGGTTCATCAATAAGCTCAACCCGGTATCTATAGAGCACTTCAGAGAAAGCTTAAGAAATGTTAATTGAGGAGATGTATATAATGAGCCAAATGCTAATGATAAATACAACATATTTCTTGATAAATTTATATCCTCTTCTGAACATTATTTCCCAAAGAAAATTACTAAATGTTACACCAAACACTTTTCAAAGAAACCTTGGATTACTACTGGTATTAAAGTGTCTTTATAAAGAAAAAGAAAACTGTATGAGACAGCAAGAAGTTTTACACTATAAAAATTTTTGTAACATACTGAAAAAAGTTGTATGAAAATTAAGAAATATGTATGTTAGAGAAGAAATTAACAACTCTGGCAAAAAAAAAATAAAATCAATATGGAATGTTATTAGAAGGGAGACAGGAAAAGTAAACACTGGGGTAGGCAGTATTACCATTAAAGAGAACGAGACCATCCAAAGCAACAGTACACAAGTAGCTAATGTATTTAACAACCATATCTTAAGCATAGGAGAAAAAATTGGTGATAACAGTTCAAAAGAAAAAGCCAGGTAGTGCATGGAAGAGTCGGTTTTGACAAATTTTAGTCGGATTAAGTATCACCTAATAACCTCTTGTGAAATAAGTAAAATCATTAAACCTTTGAAAAATAAATGTACTATATTTCCTTTTTAGGTATTGTTTTATATTACTTGAGCTATACCTTTGATTTGATTTTAACCTACAAACTTATTCATAATCTTATGGTACATTTTTGTCATTTTATATATGTGTATTATTTGTTTAATTTGGAAAATGTACTATATTTCCTTTTTAGGTATTGTTTTATATTACTTGAGCTATACCTTTGATTTGATTTTAACCTACAAACTTATTCACAATCTTATGGTACATTTTTGTCATTTTATATATGTGTATTATATCTGTTGTATGTAATCATGACTCATTCCACATCCTTGTGATTTATCACAATACGGATTAATGGAATACGAAATAAATGAAATGAAATGAAATGAAAAAAATGAAATGTTGGAGTAGATGACATCTCTAATAAGCTATTAAACAATGTGGAGCAATTACAGCTGATGTTCCGAGTCACATATCTAATGCATCACTAACTCAAAGTGTTTTCCCAGACAGGTTAAAATATGCCATTGTCAGACCTCTCTACAAAATTGGGGACACCAAAGATGTCAATAATTATCGGCCAGTATCCTTGCTTACAGAATTTTTAAAAATCTTGAAGAAAGTAATGTACTCAGCATTGGTTAGCCATCTCAACAGTAATGGGATACTTAGTAAATCACAGTTCGGATTTCAAAAATGCTGTTCCACTGAGACAACAATATACTGTACTATTTCACTGTCCAAATAATAGAGTCTTTAAATAGTAAAATGTCCCCAACAGGAACTTTCAGTGATTTGTCCAAAGCATTTGTGTGAACCATGACATTATGTTACAGAAATAACAATTCTATGGTATAAATGGAATAGCATATAAGTGATTTAAGTCATACCTACAGAACAGAAAGTAAAAAGTCTCCTTATATGGGTAAAGTGATTTAAATAAGTTTGATACGTCATCTAACTGGGGTGAAATTACATTAGGTGTTCCACAGGGTTCAATCATGAGTCCTCTTGATGCTGAACTGACACTGTTTGCTGATGATACAAGCATCATTATTAATCCAGAAAAAGCAACTCCAATTGAAAATGATACAAATAAGGTCTTTGGAAAAGTCAGTAATTGATTTTCTGCAAATGGGATTGCTCTAAACTTTGAAAAAACATAGTAAATCCAATTTTCTGCTGCAAAAAGTACAGTTCCTTCGATAAATATAACACATCAACAGAAGTCAGTAGACAGGGTAGAGCATACTAAGTTTTTGGGTGTACATATAGATGAGAATCTTAATTGGAAAATTCATAAGTTGGATCTTCTAAAGCGACTAGATTCAGCAACTTTTGCTATCAGAATAATTGACAATTTTGACGATATAGAAATGTATAAGCTAACATACTTTACATACTTTCACTCTCTGATGTCATACAGAATAATATTTTGGGGTAACTCTACATTTAGACAAAAGTATTCACTGCTCAAAAGAAAGTGGTTAGAATAATGTGTGGGGTTCATAGTTGCACATCTTGTAGGCATCTTTTTAAAAGATTAGGAATTCTTACAACAGCCTCACAGCACATTTACTCACTAATGAAACTTGTTCTCAACGACATGGACCAGTTTAAAAATAACAGCGACTTTCATGATTATAATACCAGAAAAAAGAAAGACTTACACTATCGTTTACTCAACCTATCTTTAGCACAGAAAATGGTAAAATATGCTACTATAAAAATTTTCGACAAATTACCAGATGGAATTAAATGTCTGACAGACAGCAGTAATAGCTTCAAAAATAAATTGAAATCATATCTCCTTGACAACTCCTTCTGTACCATAGAATAATTTTTGAATAGGAATAAATAAACATATAAATATAGTATACGCGTTTTGTGCCATTTAGCGGAATGGGGTAAATAATAGAAATATTAATCTTTAACTCCATATTGCGATATATATATATATATATATATATATATATATATATATATATATATATATATATATATATATATATTAAAAATTCTTGTTTCATATGTGCATTTCTTGTGTACTTACATTACACATCATACTGGCTACTGTACCATGTGATTGATCAATAGAACATGCAACCAACTAATTAACTAGCAAAATTGGCGCATTTGGGAGCTGAGAATCTGATTTCACGATTGAGTAGTCACTTTACTATCAACAGGTGATTGTGTGGTGTGCAAGTGCAGTCACAGAATAATTGCTGTGATATTCATTGATGGGAAAGTGACTAAAAAACAATATACGAAGGTTTTGGAAGATGATTTCATCCCCATTATCCAAATCGATCCTGATTTTGACAACATGTGTTTTATGCAAGATGGAGCTCGACCCCATCGAAGCAGAACATTGTTTGATATCCTGGTGGAGCACTTTGGGGACAGCATTCTTGCTCTGGAATACACAGAGGCCACTGGCATGGGCTTTGATTCACTTCCATATTCATCAGACATGAAGACATATGACTGCTTGTTGTGGTTCAATATTAAAGACAACGTGCACAGCAATAATCCTAGAACTATTTCTGGGTTGTAAACAGCTATTCAGAAGGTCATAGACAGCATCAATGTTCTAACACTTCAGTGGGTCATGCACCACAGGCATATTGAACGTGTCATAATGTATATCCAAATATCTGTAGTGACACATACATGTTGAATAAAGTGTGTGCACGCCATAGTTTGTAACTAATTTGCATTTTTTCCACATAGTTCATTAATTGCGTCCCTATACAGTATGGGGTTTTTAGAGATAAATGATAAAGAAACAAAAAATTCAGATTATCTCATCTTTGTGTATAAATATTTTGATAGTTTAAGAATTTCAGGCATTAATGTCATAGCTAACAGTTAGCAGTCTTTCCACTTTATCATTTATGAAGACAGTTATCATCCTGTGACTATTAATATTTTCCAAACAAACTGTTGAAATTTGCTAAAAGTTACAAATTTTCATAGTTTATTATTCCAAATTAAAGTTCAGAAATGTGCATGTGTTAATCATGCCTGATAGTATTGTGAATAAGGCTTTTTTTAAAATAATTTTGGATCTCTATCACTTGTAGTTTTTTATTACAATTTTTTATTTTCACTTTCATTATGACATTTTCACAAATACCCTCATTTAGAGGGATCACACACAACCGTTAAATTTATTGGTCTCTGCAAAAGTTTCGAAAGCTTCGAGACATGTAAGATATACGAAGAAAACTATTTTATTTATGATCGTTTTCTCCTACCCATCCAAGCATCCTGCACAAACATGTCAGAAGTGCAGATGTGTTCCCAAACCGGCTTTGTCGCCATTCCAAATTCTTCCGGCGAAGAGCCAAACATTCCACGCATAGAATGTGCCATCCGACCGACATGTTCGCCCCCCCACAGGCTGTGGCCGTAGAAACGCACAGGGCGCGCTGTAGTGAGGCGGCCATCAGAGTCCACTGGAACAAGTCCAAGACATGAGCCGGACGCCGCCATTGCCTGCTGCTGTCTCCGCCGCGCCAGGGGCCTGCCGCCGTCGCGAACTGGCCGAGCCAGCGTCGTCTTCCGCGAACTAGAGATGGGCAAACTCGTTCATCCTTGGAAGCTAGTTCACTGCTGATAGTTCTTTTTTGGAAACCGTTCATTTTTACTCGTTCACCGTTCATTTGTAGTTGGTATATGGTTCTTATGAAGAACTGAAGGATGGAGGGCCCCAAGAGGGGGCACTTGCCTCCCCCCTGGAGTATAGAGTTTTTATTCATTACACACTTTTAGAAGTAATTTCTGTGATTCTGCAGAACCTCTCGTTTAGCCAACTGTAGCGTTGTGTGGCTGATTGCAGGGAAATAATACAGGGTGGCGCACGGAAAACCGGACCCGAGTACAGACTGCTCGCCAATTACGGACGATGTGTTCTCCGTTCGAGCAGATATAACAAACAGACAAACATGTAATAATTACGCAGTGAAGAAATAACAAGTTAATGCAAGCAACAATGGCGAAACAATCGATGACGATGTGTAGAGAGCTGGAGAAGAGAACATGGGCTATAGAACATGTAGTCTTGTAAACCTGTTGGTGGCTGTTTCCCAACTTAATAGACCACAAGTGTCTTCTATAAAATTCTTCGTTTCGACTTCCACTACATAGCTATGCAACGTTGTAAACAATAATCGTTTACACCCTATATATACTTCACGTTGAGCCGGTCGAAGTGGCCGAGCGGTTAAAGGCGCTGCAGTCTAGAACCGCAAGACCGCTACGGTCACAGGTTCGAATCCTGCCTCGGGCATGGATGTTTGTGATGTCCTTAGGTTAGTTAGGTTTAACTAGTTCTAAGTTCTAGGGGACTAATGACCTCAGCAGTTGAGTCCCATAGTGCTCAGAGCCATACTTCACGTTGTCTCTGAGTTCGTAGGTGAAGCAGACTTTATGGAAGCATAAAATAAAATGTGGTTTTCTCATAATATTTGCGTCACACGCTTGGTAAAAATTACGTTTTTATGTTGCATTATTAAAGTTAATGCAGCAATAATAATAATAATTAAGTTCACAGTGATAAAGTTTTTGGTTTCAAAGCTCCTTCAGAACAAATGTTTTTGAGATAATAAGTAAATACGATTTTATGGCAATCTACTTCTTTTCAAATGGAGAAGCACCGCTTTTGCTACTTAGCCAAAATGACCCACAACCCACTTTTCTTTTTTTTTTTTTTTTCAAAGAAACCGAACTAGCAGGTAATGCAAATTAGAAACAACCAAACTTAAAAATAATTGGAGCCTTCCTAAATGTAATGTTTTGTATATGAAAGATACACGAAAATCGTTTTATATGAATTTTCTTACATTAGAAATTAAGCAAATTATTGAAAGTTAGTTGCTAAATCAAGTCGATGAAGCCAAAAAATATATGAATAACAAAAAAAACTTGCCTTGTTTAAGTATGTCTTCTGCTGTTCATTGATATAATGAAGTGAGCTGATATGCCCTTTTATTACCTGAAAAGACGTACCTGTTACATACAACGTGATTTTTATGTAATTTACATAACTATAAAATACTTTTTGATTACCGGTCGTGGACGCTGAATAGCCAGACCCGAGTGGAGGAACAGTTTGGAACACATGTAAAATGGGCGAGCGCAGTGACACGAACTGGATACTGAACTAACTAGGAGCAGTCGGCAGTGGAATTGACTGGTCATGTGAAGAACGACGAGTGCGGCCGAGGGAGACCGAGACTGAGACGAGCACGCGGCCGAGGCTGGAACGAGAACTGCCGAAGTGACCGCCGCGACCGAAGTGAACTAGTGAACTATGAACCGATCGTTCCTCGTTCCCGGGAACTATAAGTAGATCGCCGCGACCGAAGTGAACTATAAACCGATCGTTCCTCGTTCCCGGGAACTATAAGTAGACCGCCACGACCGAAGTGAACTATGAACCGATCGTTCCTTGAAATTCGTTCCTCGGTCCTTTCGTTCATCTTGGTGAACCTTTCCTTTGGACCCGTTCGTTCACGAACTACCCATCTTTATCGCCAACACATTTGCCACCGCCCGAGGGTTCAGCCGCCTCCCGCCCGCACTCATTCCAACTTGAACATCGAGCCGTCCGCCGCTGGCGTAGGTTATTTGTGACGTCCCTTTTTTGTACCAATCATTTTTGGGTAACTAACGCCCCCTAATTTTGTAAACATGCCGACGGGAATAAGAGTGACGGAACGGGATACTCCTGCAGAGGTACCAGCCTCGCAAGACCTGCTTGAAGCTATTAATACTCAAATGCACCAATTGTTCGTACAAAATCAAAAATTACTTTAGCAAAACCGCGTCTTGAAACAGACGCTGGAAGCCAGTGTGGGACCATCAGTACCAGTGGCTAGCTCCATGCCAGTAACAAATGTGCGACCAGTGACAACTAATACTAATTCTCTCGCTGCTGCAATTACCTCAATTTCGGCTAACACGGCAACTGTAAGTAATTTGCCCAGGTATTGTTGAAAGGAAAGTGCGAATATTAGTTGAGGACAAATTGGATGAAAATCAGTGTGGGTTTAGGCCTCTTAGAGGTTGTCAGGACCAGATCTTTAGCTTACGGCAAATAATGGAGATGTGTTACGAATGGAACAGGGAATTGTATCTATGCTTTATAGATCTAGAAAAGGCATATGACCGGGCTCCTAGGAGGAAGTTATTGTCTGTTCTATGGGATTATGGAATAGGAGGCAAACTTTTGCAAGCAATTAAAGGTCCTTACATAGATAGTCAGGCAGCAGTTAGAGTTGACGCTAAATTGAGTTCATGGTTCAGAGTAGTTTCAGGGGTAAGACAAGGCTGCAACCTGTCTCCACTGTTGTTCATATTATTAATGGATCATACGTTGGAAACAATAGACTGGCTAGGTGAGATTAAGATATGTGAACACAAAATAAGCAGTCTCGCATATGAGGATGACTTAGTTGTGATGGCAGATTCAATTGAAAGTTTGCAAAGTAATATTTCAGGCTGACCGCTACGGTCGCAGGTTCGAATCCTGCCTCGGGCATGTATGTGTGTGATGTCCTTAGGTTCGTTAGGTTTAAATAGTTCTAAGTTCTAGGGGACTGATGACCTCAGAAGTTAAGTCCCATACATGGTGCTCAGAACCATTTGAATATTTCAGAGCTAGATCAGAAATGTAAGGACTATGGTATGAAGATTAGCATCTCCAAAACGAAAGTAATGTCAGTGGGAAAGAGATATAAACGGACTGAGTGCCAAATAGGAGGAACAAAGTTAGAACAAGTGGACGGTTTCAAAGTACTTAGGATGCATATTCTCACAGGATGGCAACATAGTGAAAGAACTGGAAGCGAGGTGTAGCAAAGCTAATGCAGTGAGCGCTCAGCTACGATCTACTCTCTTCTGCAAGAAGGCAGTCAGTACCAAGACTAAGTTACCTGTGCACCGTTCAATCTTTCGACCAACTTTATTGTATGGGAGCGAAAGCTGGGTAGATTCAGATTACCTTGTCAATAAGGTTGATGTTACAGATATGAAAGTATCTAGGATGATTGCAGGTACTAGTAGATGGGAACAATGGCAGGAGTGTGTCCACAATGAGGAAATCAAAGAAAACTGGGAATGAACTCTACAGATGTAGCAGTCAGGGCGAACAGGCTTAGATGGTGGGCTCATGTTACATGCATGGGAGAAGCAAGGTTACCCAACCTGGATTCGGTTAAGAATGATTTTGAAGTAATAGGCTTAACATCAGAAGAGGCGCCAATGTTAGCACTCAATAGGGGATCATGGAGGAATTTTATAAGGAGGAGTATGCTCCAGACTGAACGCTGAAAGGCATAATCAGTCTTAAATGACGATGATGATGATGATTTTTATTTTATTCCCACTTTTTCTGGAAAGTCCCATGAAAATGTGGCTATGTTCAAGCAGAATATTTGTGATGTGGGTTGCACTTGTGCCTGGCCAGATGATCTATTGGTTAACGTAGCCAGATTAAAGTTTGCAGGGGAATCCCGAATGTTTATAGAGACAGTGGATGAATTGCATGATATGCGTGACTTTGAAGTTTTGGCCCGCAGACTAACTACGCGTTTTTTCGATACCAGAGGTACTGGATATTACAGAGATCAATTAGCTACCCTTAGGCAGAAGCCTAAAGTGGATTTTGATGCTTTTGCACATCGCCTACGAGCTGTATCTTGTCGTACCTACAAGCTAGGCGAAAATGCCAGTCAAAATAGGATTTTGTGCTGGGAAGCAGAAGCGCGTGCTATTGATGCATTTGTTCACGGTATTGATCCCCGCATCGGAGGAGAAGTTGAAGCAGATTCCCCTGCATCTTTGTTTGAAGCGGTTCGTTTGGCAATTGCACACGAAGATGCATTGCGCTTTGATGCTGCTGCACCGCATCCGACAGATTCAGTACCGGTATTAGCAAAGAAAGTATTTTGTCAGCATTGTGGGAGACCCAACCATATGGCAATGCGCTCTCGCGCACCTTTCTGCACTATTTGCCGGATTGTAGGTCATCTTGATAATGTCTGTCCAACAAAGACCCAATTTTCTAGCCAGATGCGTGGCTAACACTGCAACGAGGGGTCAAACTTGGGAAAAGCGTGGGGGGCGAGCCCTGCCACCCACCCATTCACCCGACCAGAATAATACACCCAGTGAGGACCAGAGAAAGGAAAGAGGTGGAACATGTTATTTTAAGTGGCACACTCGGGAACGAAGTAGTTAAGATTTTAGTTGACACACATGCACAAATTAGTAAATTATTTGTAGACAAAAATGATCAAAGGGTGCTACAGCCACCCCGATTCCATATCAGTGGCCTTGGTGAAGAAATAATTGTCCCTGCAGGTTCGTGTGTAGTGAATCTCCAAATAGACGAGAATAAATACAGTCAAGAGATGGAAGTGATGAGGCTAAAGAAAGTTGATTTTGACATCATATTAGGGAATGACTTCTTCCAGCGTTATCAGGGAATAGTGAATTATCGAAAGCGAACTGTGCAGTTTGCTGAAGCAAGTCACCGTTTCGGCAGTGCACTAATCCATCAAATGCGAGGAAGCTGTGACAGACGCTTTCACAGTGCATGATACTTGCTTTCCGCGAAGCCTTGGAAGGCATCCTCAACTTGAAAATGGCAACTGTATCTTTTGTGAAAGGCGCCTACGACCGTTTGCTTGAGCAAATATTACTACAAAATTTCTGGTTATTGTTTAAGTTGAAAGTTTGAATAACCTAACTGGAATGGTAACGGAAATAAGACGTTGCTGTGAGACAAAGAATTTTATATAACGACAACATTTTATTTAATAGAATCATGAAAATAACTCCTTGAACACTCACTTTACTTAGTGGCACAGTTATGTGCAATGCTGGCCCATCATCAGTCATACCAAAAAAATAGCACTTTTATGCAACCTGATTACCTGTCCAAACTAAGATGACTATAGGAGCCATCACGCAGAGCGGCTATACTCACCAGAGTCTCAGCAGGGAACGCCTAACGGTCTCCCCTCGTCCAGGGTCCACACACAGTGGCCGGGAGGGCTCAGAGCGTCTGCACAGCGACTATTTGACAGCCTAACGGGGCCTGCTAACGCGTGGGGAACGTATGTCTCTCTGCTTCAGTGCAGTCGCACTCTACTTGATGCAATGGCTGGCTAAACTGCATCTCCACATTCAGAGAACCCACAGCACACAGCCCACGCGTACGTCAGCAGACGACCCACATTCACATTTGCAGACTATATTAAGAGTGATAATATAACATAATTCCGGATTAAAATTTCCTGAGTGTCGGAAGGGCACCCAGGTGTGTTTTGAGCATGTGACTCTTTGTAACAAGCCATGTAGCGGCTCACATGGAGCCGTTACAAGTCTCCCATAATGCCGTGGATGTGGCAGATAAAAACCACTGACCCTGTAAGGATAAAAGGCGGAAGTGGAAAAACTCTTTGGACAGATGTCAAAAATCGGAATCAGCCGGAGACAGACGTTCTGGTAGATCCGCCCACGCAGAATGATGTATTAGATCGTCAATCAGTTCATGTTAACAGAAGTATTTGCGACTGGAATGCAAGCAGATAGGTTTTGCAATACTGGAGAGCATAGATAACTTTGGTATGAAAGATGATGTAATACCGAAAGGTGCTATTGTTGCTAGTGGACAGGAGATCTTGGAAAAAGTAGGAGGAGCTGAAATTCCACAAAGTAAAGATGAGAAGGGACGGAGGAGAAAGAAGTGTTCAGTTAAAGAAGTGAGTTATGTCACAGCGTCATTAAGGAATCAATTGACAGAGAAGTTGTGTCATTTAAATGTTGAGGAGAAAAAGATGTTGCAGCCAGTGTTAGAGGAATTTTCTTGGTTGTTTGAAGAGAGGCAGTTTCTACCGGCCACGGATTTGGTTCAGCAAGAAATTCCGACCGGTGAAGCACGGCTGATTGCGCAAAAACTATATCGTATACCGTATCATTTGCAATCTGTAGTCGAAGATACGATTCAGCAGCAATTAGCTGTCAGAATCACGCAGCCCTTCTCAAGTTCGTGGGCGTTCCCCGTGGTCGTCGAACCGAAAAAGTCAGTAAATGGAGAGTAAGCCTTTCGTCTATTTGTCGATATGCGGGCATTGAATCGAGCAACTACCCAAGACACATATCCGTTACCGCGCGTTGACGAAACATTAGACCAAAAAGGCAAATGCAAGTATTTCACCACCCTTAACTTACGATCTGGATATCATCAAATCCCTGTTGCACCCCAGGACCGCCATAAAACTGCTTTTGTCGTACCTACAGGATTATATGAATTTGTAAGAATGCCCTTTGGTTTAAGAAATGCACCCACCACTTTTCAAAGATTTGCAGATTTGTTGTTACGTGGATTGACACCCACAACACGCTTGGTATATCTAGATGACATTATTATTTTTTCTAAAACCATCAAAGAACATGGAGAAAGGCTGAGGGATGTTTTGGAATGGTTGACAGGAGCTCACTTGAGTGTGAAACTGGAAAAGTATGTCTTTGCCCAATCGCAGGTACAATATTTGGGACATATAATAAGTGAAGAAGGTGTCAAACCGGATCTCCGTTTGACCACAGCGGTAAATGAATTTCCAGCACCAACAAATATCAAAGAATTACAGGCATTTTTAGGCCTTGCCAATTATTACAGACGTTTTGTGAATAATTATGCTACCATTGCTAAGCCCCTAAGTTATTGAAAAAAGGGGCTAGTTTTATCTGGACCAAGAAATGTCATGAAGCAATGCAACAAATCCAACATGTTTTAACTAGAGCCCCTGTACTAACAGACCCAAATTTTGAAAGATCATTCATTCTGTCAGTAGACTCCTCCAATTATGCTGTAGGAGCCATCCTGTCGCAAGAAATTGATGGAGAAGAACGACAAATTGGTTATGCGTCTTGGCAGCTTAACAAAGCAGAGTTAAATTACTTAGCGCTCATGTTTGGTGAAACCTATTTTCGATGCTATTTTGTACGGGAAAAAAATTCACTCTAATCACGGATCATGAAGCATTACAGCGGATGTTCAGTTTAAAAGACCTCAGCAGTAGGTTAACTCGCTGGGCTTTAAAATTGAGCGAATTTGAATATGAGGTAAAACATAAACTGGGCAAGTTGCATCGCAGTGCTGATGTGTTAAGCCGGAAAGCTTGCGTGATAATTACCAATGATGTTTCTATTGAAGAATTGAGGGAAGCACAGCAAAGAGATGTTGAATGTCAGAAGTACGAAACTTTGCCTGAATTTTCTGCTGAAGATGGAATTTTGTATCGAAAAACCCCATTGCACAAACGGATGGTAATTCCGTAAGAACTACGTCCCAAGACAGTAGCACAATGTCACCACAATCTGCAAGCATGCCATAATGGTCTTCACACCACTAATTGTCGCATAACCGCCCGCTATTTCTGGGAAGGCAAACGGAGGGACGTACAAAAGTATATACAAAATCGCTTGCCCTGCCTTAGGATGTCATTGCCACCCTGAACAAAGGTATCCTTACAGCAAGCGCCAGAGGCCACTTGCCCTTGGGCTTTAGTAGCAGCAGACATCGTTGGCCGTTTTCCTTTTAGTCCACAAAATAACAGATATATATTGTCCATCATGGATCATTTTTCCAGGTTCTTAATTCTCGTTCCCATATCGGTTATGTCAAGAGAAACTGTAGTTCGTGCATTTGTCACCAGCTTGGCGTTGCCTTGTGGAAGTCCTGAAGCTGTACTTACAGATCAAGGCACGAATTTTATGTCCACATTGTTTACAGAAGTCTTAGGAGTGTTGCGAATCAAAAAGTGGAGAAGTACTCCGTTTCATACAAAAGCAAACGAACGCCTGGAGTGAGTTCACCGCACCATTACGCGCATGCTCTCTTATGTCAATAAAAATCAATCTGACTGGGACAGGTATGTCCAGTACATCACTTCAGCATATAATGGCCGGTTCCATGAAGCTACAGGATATTCTCCTTATGAAGTGGTATATGGTCGACCTATAAATTCACCTTTTGAGATTGACAAATTGCCCCCTGGAATTAAATCCAAAGACGTGAAAGGTTTGGCCTGACGTCTTGAAGCCAATTGGAACAAAGTAAGAGGGAACAACGCAAAAGATACTGCTCAACAGTTAAAGAGGGATAATAAGAAAGCAAAAATGGCCGAGTACAAGGTAGGGGATCTAGTAATGTTACACAATCCAGTAATAAAAAAGGGAAGAACAAGGAAGTTCACACCAACGTATGAAGGACCATAGCATATGACGCGACTTACTTCGCTGGTAAATGCGGAAATTCAGTTAGCAGAACACATAGTGATCGTTCATTTCGACAGGTTAAGGTGTTACATGGGTTCCGAGCCACCCCCACTCAATAGTGAAACAGAGCCTGCTACGCCTGTAGTTACACCCAAGAAAGTAAGAAAGAAGGTAATACAACCACCCAGACCGCCACATAAATATGCTCCTATGAGTTACATTCCAGGAATTAGGTCCAATACGACATGTAATCAGCTGGAAAAGTCCTGCGTGAAGTAAGGGAATTAATTGACGGAAGCTACTGTCACTGCTGTACATTTATTTAAGTTGTGCACGTTAGTTATAAGTATACATAAGAATTGGCAACCATTGGTAATAGAATTTTGAATGTCACATGTTAATGGAAGTGATTGAAGTTTTTGTAATCATTTTGTCTTGTGCCATTTAACGTCCGCAGTAATGTTGTCATAGCAGTCGAGAATTGAAAACACAAATACTTATTGGTAATGGGATTGAGGGGAAATTTGTCCTTGCCAAGAGGACACACAATGTTAAGAATCAGTTAAGCTTGTATACGTCAGAGGGATTCACACTCCATCTGCTGATTTAGCGAATAGTGAACAGACACAGCTGTTAAAGCTTTAACATAAAAACATGACAGCAACACACATTGATAACTACCAGTAGACCAGCAACAATGTGCTGCCATCTACCTGCCATTTGGAATACGCCCCATTACATGTATGTTTATGCTGAATGTTCACAGGCCGATAATAACAAGATATGTACGTCCAAGTTAAACAACAAATAAGTTACTTTAAAAGTAACAGGAGTCTTCCTTAAGTGCTATTTTATTGCTTTCATAATGCAATGATGAAGAGGCAATAAGGTAAGTGTTTACCATGCTACCATGCTACACGTTTCTGTATATAAAATGACAAAGAGAAAACTACCGCCAGGCAGAGCATGGAGGTAAGAATAGAGGGAGCCGCCGTGACGTCACAGCTGTGAAGCTAGGTGAAGCCGAGGGTAGCCATCTCAATCCGACCAAAACATTGCTGCTGTAAGCTTGTGTGCATAGGCTTGTCGCTCACTTTTGGAAGGATTTTGCGCTATTATGGTGACTTGTGTGGTGTTCGGATGTACGAATCTTTCTGATTGTGATGCGAAATCGAAGGGAATAACATTTCATGTGTAAGTTGTCTCGTTAAGTGTGATTTTACAACTTCATTGTGAATGAACGTGTGCTACATCGGTACTTGTACTATAGCGTGTTTTTCTCCTGTAGATTTCCTAAAAATGAAAGTCGGAAAGCTCTGTGGGAGACTGCCGTGAGGAGGAAGAATTGGTGTGCATCTAAATGGAGCACTATATGTTCTCAGCATTTCCGAGAAGAGGACATAGACCGAACTTCCGTTTCAACAGTAAGGCTCCGAGAAAGTGCTGTACCGTCAGTTTTCCCTACACACCCAAAACATTTGCAAAAGGTATGTTAATTTAAAGAATTAAATTCTTAGTTTTCAAGTTCACGTTTCAGTATAATACGTACGTATCGTCGATAATCGAAGTGTTGAGTAACTCACTTTGTGTTCATCATGTACCAAATTAAAAGCTAACACTACATTAACTGGCCTAAACAGGACACTGTCTAGATTTGCCATTCTATGTACCACATTTCAGTAAATATTGGTGGTAATGAAGAGTGTTTCCCAGTAGTGTAACGTAACTGAAATGTCCCAGTATGTATTACAAACAAGATGTATTTATGGGGCTTTGGAGGGAGGGTATAGCTAACTTAGTTTTCAGTTTCTATTACTTAGTTTGTGATACACGTTTATTACTGAATTAACAACATTGTATCGTTTACATTGAAGGCTAGCTGTTCGTAATATTACATTAAAAACTATTTTTAATCAGAAGAAATGCGGAATTTCGCCTTTCCGAGATTTTATTTTAAACAAAAACTTTGAAACAACCAATCTGATGACGTTACATGCGTATATGGTGCAATTAGCGACTGTAATACACGCAGCGCTGTAGCACACTGACAATGTTTTGGTCAGGGTGTCATGGCAGCGAGCCACGCCCCCATGGCTTCAAAACGTAGTACGGCTGGGATACGTAGCGCCATCTCCCCTTATTCTTACCTCCGTGAGGCAGAGCCTGCTGGCCACAGCTGTTCGCAGATCTCAAACTCTGCCCCTTAGCGACGCCACACCTCCTTTGCTCCCCTCCAGCCTCCCCGCCAAGCGAGTGGCCATTAGGATTTCGCCACTGCCTGCCGCTTTGTGAAGGGCCACAAAGCTGCGCTTCTGCACCTGCAATCTTATGGTTGCATTGTAACCAATAAACCCAAGAAGGAAGTTATGACAATAAATCAACCAGCCTAATATCACCCTACAGACTGTATTAGTCTTACCCAAGAATGGCAATCTATTCACGTCATTTATTGAAATTTTCAGTAAAGAACAAAACCTAGAGTGAAAAGAAGTTTCTCTTGTAAACACTGTCTAAACCATCAAAAATAGGAGATGCTGGAGTTTCAAATGGAGTTCCAGCTACACTCCTGGAAATGGAAAAAAGAACACATTGACACCGGTGTGTCAGACCCACCATACTTGCTCCGGACACTGCGAGAGGGCTGTACAAGCAATGATCACACGCACGGCACAGCGGACACACCAGGAACCGCGGTGTTGGCCGTCGAATGGCGCTAGCTGCGCAGCATTTGTGCACCGCCACCGTCAGCGTCAGCCAGTTTGCCGTGGCATGCGGAGCTCCATCGCAGTCTTTAACACTGGTAGCATGCCGTGACAGCGTGGACGTGAACCGTATGTGCAGTTGACGGACTTTGAGCGAGGGCGTATAGTGGGCATGCGGGAGGCCGGGTGGACGTACCGCCGAATTGCTCAACACGTGGGGCGTGAGGTCTCCACAGTACATCGATGTTGTCGCCAGTGGTCGGTGGAAGGGGCACGTGCCCGTCGACCTGGGACCGGACCGCAGCGACGCACGGATGCACGCCAAGACCGTAGGATCCTACGCAGTGCCGTAGGGGACCGCACCGCCACTTCCCAGCAAATTAGGGACACTGTTGCTCCTGGGGTATCGGCGAGGACCATTCGCAACCGTCTCCATGAAGCTGGGCTATGGTCCCGCACACCGTTAGGCCGTCTTCCGCTCACGCCCCAACATCGTGCAGCCCGCCTCCAGTGGTGTCGCGACAGGCGTGAATGGAGGGACGAATGGAGACGTGTCGTCTTTAGTGATGAGAGTCGCTTCTGCCTTGGTGCCAATGATGGTCGTATGCGTGTTTGGCGCCGTGCAGGTGAGCGCCACAATCAGGACTGCATACGACCGAGGCACACAGGGCCAACACCCGGCATCATGGTGTGGGGAGCGATCTCCTACACTGGCCGTACACCACTGGTGATCGTCGAGGGGACACTGAATAGTGCACGGTACATCCAAACCGTCATCGAACCCATCGTTCTACCATTCCTAGACCGGCAAGGGAACTTGCTGTTCCAACAGGACAATGCACGTCCGCATGTATCCCGTGCCACCCAACGTGCTCTAGAAGGTGTAAGTCAACTACCCTGGCCAGCAAGATCTCCGGATCTGTCCCCCATTGAGCATGTTTGGGACTGGATGAAGCGTCGTCTCACGCGGTCTGCACGTTCAGCACGAACGCTGGTCCAACTGAGGCGCCAGGTGGAAATGGCATGGCAAGCCGTTCCACAGGACTACATCCAGCATCTCTACGATCGTCTCCATGGGAGAATAGCAGCCTGCATTGCTGCGAAAGGTGGATATACACTGTACTAGTGACGACATTGTGCATGCTCTGTTGCCTGTGTCTATGTGCCTGTGGTTCTGTCAGTGTGATCATGTGATGTATCTGACCCCAGGAATGTGTCAATAAAGCTTCCCCTTCCTGGGACAATGAATTCACGGTGTTCTTATTTCAATTTCCAGGAGTGTATGTTGCATTACCACTCTCGCGGTTAATAAACGGATCTATAAGCCGTCAAGGAAGCCAGCCCCTACCGTTATATTTATTCTGTGAGTGACCACTGTGTGGGAAACACGTCAGCTAAAAGGAACGGGTTTGAGATGTGATCGTATAATACAGTCAAGAAAATTGAAAATCAAGTTAATGTTAATTCAGAATAACAGCCCTAACATTAGTGTCCAGTTCAGAAGTTATACGCTATTAGTTCCAAGTAAATGACATCTGAGAGAGTCAAGTCATCATTACAATCCCTGCAGAAGGATAAAAATCCATAAAATTACATATATTTCAGAAGAACGGAGTCTCTAAGTGAGTGATTGAATCATGATAGTTCTGTGAATTTTAACGATCGAGTTATCCAGGTCCCTTGAAGAGAAGATATTTTATGAATAACTTTCGTGGACAACACAAGCTAAACCATTAGTGACCGCCCAGGGGAAATTGACACCTCCCAGCCTCCACACATACAAAAGCTCTATTCTGCTCTCCACCGTCACCACTCCCCTGTTGGGACCAGACCCCACCATCTGCTTTGAATCTAGCCCCAGACAAAAAAAAAAAAAAAAAAAAAAAAAACGACCGTTGGAAAAGACCACACACTGCATTCCGGCAGCATCTGAGCTGTGTTGTCTAATGCGGTATACGACGTTAGCAAAAGCCAAAAGTACCAGAAACATCTACACTTTATATGAGACCATTTTTACCTTTGATAACACCACTATTACTGAAACTAATTTTTAATCTGTTGCCACAGCATCACTGAGAGTGTTTTATGTACTTATTAATCAGGATGGACCCAGTGTGAATGGCACTACTGCCGCTGCAGGTGGATGAAACCGGTTGCAGCCGTGCCGTCAGCTGTACTGTCAGCAACCTGCAATTCCACGCCTGTCGCGTCTTAGCGACCCAAGCAGCATTGAGTCTCAACACAGAATTCTCAACCACTATATGACGAATACTTTTAGTAACTTTAGGCACATCTGCAATACTAAGAAAATTACTTTCCTACCTATGCACTCTACACATGATAATGTTGTTGTTGTTGTGGTCTTCGGTCCTGAGACTGGTTTGATGCAGCTCTCCATGCTACCCTATCCTGTGCAACTTTCTTCATCTCCCAGTACCTACTGCAACTTACATCCTTCTGAATCTGCTTAGTGTATTCATCTCTTGGTCGCCCTCTACGATTTTTACCCTCCACGCTGCCCTCCAATGCTAAATTTGTGATCTCCTGATGCCTCAGAACATGTCCTACCAACCGGTCCCTCCTTCTTGTCAAGTTGTGCCACAAACTCCTCTTCTCCCCAATTCTATTCAATACCTCCTCATTAGTTATGTGATCTACCCATCTAATCTTCAGCATTCTTCTGTAGCACCACACTTCGAAAGCTTCTATTCTCTTCTTGTCCAAACTATTTATCGTCCATGTTTCACTTCCATACATGGCTACACTCCATACAAATACTTTTAGAAACGACTTCCTGACACTTAAATCTATACCCGATGTTAACAAATTTCCCTTTTTCAGAAAGGCTTTCCTTGCCATTGCCAGTCTACATTTTATATCTTCTCTACTTCGACCATCATCAGTTATTTTGCTCCCCAAATAGCAAAACTCCTTTACTACTTCAAGTGTCTCGTTTCCTAACCTAATTCCCTCACACATGATAAATGAACTCCAATTTCATTAAAAACAAAAACCGCGATAGGTAAGTTATAACTACGTCTTCGAGAGGCAACCAGCTTCATCGGACCATCAATAAAGAGTATAAGACCTAATAAGGAAACAGGTAAGTGAGAGGCTAACAAGAGGAACAACAATCATACCTCTGAACAATTGGTTAGGAGACTGATAATCATCAATATTCGTAGCTATGAGACAAGAAGTACAAAATAACCCAGCAAATATCACACCAAATGTTTGATAATATCAAAGAGATTAATGGCAATAATTGATGAAATAACTGAAGGAGACATAAAACTACTCTAAATTGAACATTACTAAAGGAAGTATTAACGGGACACTGCACTATTCCACGCCACTACTCATAACATTGACATAACTTAACGATAGCTTTCTTGCAGGTAGACATTCCAAAGCCTTGTCACTCTGTATGGAAATATAAACGAGAGCATAAGGAATAATGGAAAATACTTACACTTAATTTGCTTCGAAATGTCACTGGAGAATAAGGGAGTTTTGTGTAAAGGAAATAATATTTTGTACTTTTGCTTCTGTCGTGGTTTTTCCACCGCTTGCGTCACTCGGATGGGTTGCCAATTACTTATGTCTAAATACTTGTGTCTAATTACTTATGTCTATGTATTGTTTTTACTCTTGTTCATTTTGTCTATGTTTCATTACCAGTTATTAGAGAGTGTTGCTAGAACCTTACCAGCACCAGTAACTGAGTATTTGTGTCAATCAACCTAGTGTTTCCATGTGTCACTGTGTTACTAGAATGATGAGGATAATTATTTAACTTGTAGGATTCCAAGTATGCGAGAGTAAGTTCCCGAGTATTGCCCATTACTTAAGTGTGTATTAATCATGTTCTAGTTAAGAAACTATTGTGGAAGGGTAATTAAAGATGTAACCATGTTGATTTCATTTGTATTTGGATGTTTGTTTGGAGGGACATGCCATATGAATACCCCCATGATAGATAATGTAAACGGAGTGAATAGCGCCCACAGGATGAGCAAACTTCGGCCATACACCTAGTCTGTTGGATGAACAAGAGAACCACAACCCGCAAGCGCACGTGCCTGACATGACGCGACCGGCATTTGCGCGGACCCCTAGCTGTCTATGTTGTTCCTTCACTTTTCAGTTTCGCGACATATTCCCCCCATCCACATTCTTCTTTCAATCTCCAACAGAATAACGCCTTTTGGAGTTTATTATCTGGGCGTATTCCAACACAAAACTATTCAGTTCAGGTGAACTAACACAGACTTTAATCTTTCATATCGAAGAAGAGTTCACGAGAACAGTGTTCCATACACTCTGACGACCGCTGATCAGGCACTATCAGACGAGAACCTCGTCTAGCCCGCAGCTGACCGCCAGTAAGCGGTAATCTTTCATTGTATTTTCTGGAAGATCTCTGACTGCTGAATTAGTATTATTTATCTGTATGACATGTCTCAGGACACTGCGATATACCCAAGGATAGAGGATGATGTCAGGATTTAGGAATAAGTACGTAGCAGCTATCTTGGAATCGCAGCATTGTCGTATACACAGTTAAGTAGGTGATACCGTCGTGTCAACGAAGCGCCGTGCACTGTACCTACCCAAAGGAAAAGTCCTTCAGACATTATGCTCAATTTAGTCTTTTCTAATTCAATTTCTTACGCTTTCTGTTTCCACTATAGAAGTCTCTAGCTTCTCATCAAGTTTTGGTTTTCTCCTCTCATTATCAACAGTGCTGTATTCCTCCAGGACTGTGTACCTTGCATGTTGTGGTTAGTGCCCGAAGAGCGCCCAGCTGATCGATTTATTCTTTCAGTTTTCGGTTTCGTAAATCGATCGCATACCTATCTCTTTCATCTATGCCTCAGTGCCTCTATTCTCTCAATATGACCACTATAGTCAAGCAGCGTGCATCCTGCACCCAGCCTACTCTCAGGCTATTTCACTATTGAAATTAGAGGTTTAATCAGTATCATGCCCTTAGGCGATCCACCCATTCTTGGGCCTGTGTCATTTCTCTCGTGATATTTTTTTTTCAATGCTGATATGAAGCTCTTTCTTATACTACCTTACAATTAACTCAATTGGATTGCCTCTCTTGTCGTCTGCCCCAGTTACCATGGGACCAACCATATTCAGCCTTCCTAGCCTCTCTCACAGTATTCACTCTGCATTCTGCCTGTTTTTAGGCTGTCCACCCATTGCATTCCTGGCTTCACTTTATAACTTTTAATGCAAATACATTCACAAGTCTGATTTTCTGAACAACAGTATGGCTGCTCTCTACTCTTCTCCAGCATTAGGGTTAAGCAGAGCTGTTTTTCACTCACCAACACAAACAAGCTCACACCCTTGTAAACCCGGATATTTCACACTGTCCTCCTACACTAACACTTTTTACTGTTGGCGCTATGCGACTTTTCATAGTCCCGGGCAACGAGATGCCCCATCCGCACCAAACTGGTGTCACTTTTCTTTGTCAATTTCACTTGATGGTGTTTATCAAATATATTGATGCATGAGAAACTTATTCTCACAATGTGAACGTTATTGCACTTGGATGGTCAACACACAGAGACATTTAACTTTGTTTACTTATTGATATAGCATATGCAGCAATGTAATATGATATTTGGTACCGCATTTTTATATTTTCATATTTATGTAACAATTATGTTTAGGCTAAAATGGATTTCATAGGAACTTTGTTACGGGATGGAACTGACATTATGTTAAAAACTTTAATTACTTTGTCTTACAAAATGCTATTTGTTTACCCTGTGTTGATCAGTTAATGGGGAGTGTTGGGGTTAATTTTCGGGGACTGGGAAGGTGAAGCTGTGGCAAGTCCATTCTTAGGGAATGCTGAACACACTTCTCCCTCCGGCGCCACAGTGAAGGGCTGGAACAATAGGGGATCTTGAGTTGGGGGACAGGGTGGTTTTCCCGTCTTTGGGGTCTATCATCTTTTCTTCTTCAGCCCCAGGTAGATGCTATTTTTCTTGACTTCCAGAAGGCGTTCGATACAGTTCCGCACTGTCGCCTGATAAACAAAGTAAGAGCCTACGGAATATCAGACCAGCTGTGTGGCTGGATTGAAGAGTTTTTAGCAAACAGAACACAGCATGTTGTTATCAATGGAGAGACGTCTACAGATGTTAAAGTAACCTCTGGCGTGCCACAGGGGAGTGTTATGGGACCATTGCTTTTCACAATGTATATAAATGACCTAGTAGATAGTGTCGGAAGTTCCATGCGGCTTTTCGCGGATGATGCTGTAGTATACAGAGAAGTTGCAGCATTAGAAAATTGTAGCGAAATGCAGGAAGATCTGCTGCGGATAGGCACTTGGTGCAGGGAGTGGCAACTGACCCTTAACACAGACAAATGTAATGTATTGCGAATCCATAGAAAGAAGGATCCTTTATTGTATGATTATATGATAGCGGAACAAACATTGGTAGCAGTTACTTCTGTAAAATATCTGGGAGTATGCGTGCGGAACGATTTGAAGTGGAATGAGCATATAAAATTAATTGTTGGTAAGGCGGGTACCAGGTTGAGATTCATTGGGAGAGTGCTTAGAAAATGTAGTCCATCAACAAAGGAGGTGGCTTACAAAACACTCGTTCGACCTATACTTGAGTATTGCTCATCAGTGTGGGATCCGTACCAGATCGGTTTGACGGAGGAGATGGAGAAGATCCAAAGAAGAGCGGCGCGTTTCGTCACAGGGTTATTTGGTAACCGTGATAGCGTTACGGAGATGTTTAATAAACTCAAGTGGCAGACTCTGCAAGAGAGGCGCTCTGCATCGCGGTGTAGCTTGCTCGCCAGGTTTCGAGAGGGTGCGTTTCTGGATGAGGTATCGAATATATTGCTTCCCCCTACTTATACCTCCCGAGGAGATCACGAATGTAAAATTAGAGAGATTAGAGCGCGCACGGAGGCTTTCAGACAGTCGTTCTTCCCGCGAACCATACGCGACTGGAACAGGAAAGGGAGGTAATGACAGTGGCACGTAAAGTGCCCTCCGCCACACACCGTTGGGTGGCTTGCGGAGTATAAATGTAGATGTAGATGTAGAATCTTCTATTTCATTTCTTACTTCTCGTCAGAGTACCAAGCTATATTTCCTGCTGTCACATGCATATGTTTCTATTGCTGAGACCCTTTTCAATTAACATGTCAACTCTTGTCATTGTTGACTAATTTACTTGAATATGTTTTATGTATAAATCCTAACTATGTAATTGTTTTGATATATCTGTCACTTATGATCTCATTTATTAATGCATAATGTAATTGTAAATAGAACCCGCTGCAACAACGCATCTAGCGTGATGTCACGTGTAATCCTACTACTGCCGCGCGGCGCTCTGACGTAGCTGCACGCTGACCCCCTGCCCACCTTTCATGCCACTATGGCTTACTCACTTAGTATTCGTGACCATTTACCTACGTTTTTTCTACCTGAAAGCTCATTCGTGATTCCCTTGTCAACTTACTTGCCTGGTTTATCTAATATATCAAATGATCTCTTAACATCAAACGATGATCTGTTAAAACGTGAGCAAGGGCAAATTTCTTACAATCGCCTGTTAGCACACCTAAATGAATGGCAAACAGCCACTAAACTACATACTACCATAATACCCTGTGCCACGGTAACCCCGGTCATTGCTATTCTTATTATTGTACTGATACGGACCTTGTACAAAAAGGGATTTTGCAAACGGTTAAGACCGTCTCTTCCAGTGGTTCGAGAACCCCAGCCTCAGGGCGAATATCGCCCATGACCAGAAGAACGAACCTATCAGGAATGTGCCCTCCCTTAGTTTTAAGAGTGCAACAGTGTTACCTACCAATGTGAAAACTTGTGCAGTATAGTGAGGTGCTTCCCTTTTTAAATGTGTTTGAAACGTGCGAACCTCCCCTCATACCCCACGGCACTGAGTTTCAGTAAACAGGCTTGGCCACAGCCATCCCTCTTCTCACCGGCAGCTTGCGTGCTGCCTGCTGCGGACATCACACCACGCCACTTCGCGCCACTCGCCCTGCATGTGACTCCAGTGGTGATGTGAATATGTTAATTTTATTTAAAAAACAACATTTGGCATGTATGCCACATTCAAACCACACTTGTTTACTCATTTAATTTTGTTCTGATGTTTTGCAATGTTGATTCTTGTATGCCCATAATATTGTTGACATGTGTAAGTCCCATTGCTATCCCTAGGAGGTCTTTAGACTTTCTGCGCCCTCCCATAGGTTAAGGCCCCTGCCGTCTTCTGTAGGGGCCTAAATTGATCATCATACAGAGCAAAATCACGGGAGGAGTGTAAGGATGAGCCAGATAGCAGCCCGATAGTAGGGGATCTTGTTTCACTTTTTATTTGCCTTCGAAAGGTCACTTTATTTTTCTTGTTATGGCCAAACCTCGACCGGCAGCGTCGGCTGCCTGTAATTTTTCCGTCGCACGGTCTGGCAACAGTAAGTCAGCAAACATCTCGATCACGCTCTTCCCTCATGCGCTGACGGAGTAACGCCGTCTATGCAACCAGGCCACACTCTGGAAATTTCCATGTGTTTCTCGGCTTCTGACCAATCAAGGCGGAAGAAGCCGCGTGGCCATGTTGGATGTACCCGGCCGACCACCACTTGTTCTCTCTCACTCGACCACGCACCCTGTAGCCATCAACATCTCTCGCCCTCCCCTGTTCTGCGGCATCACGGACTTTGTCTTTCCAGAGACTGCTTTTCCTTCACTATGTTAACTACATTTGGCCCCCAACTACGCTGTGGCTCACTCTCACCTCCCTAGGCCTGACTGTGTGACCCTTTATAAAACAAAAGTGGTCAATAAAAGACCTACTACTTAAACTCTTAATAGTTCATTCACGCCCACCCATCTGACTGTCCTGCACGTCATATAAAATTATAGATACAGCTGAATTACTTGAAATTAAATGGCAATTTTCCACGTCCCAAGATGATAACTTTTAAACATAACGTCACTTGTTGCTCCATGTCAATTTTGCATGTTACAACAAGACTTTCCCTAATTGCTTCAGTTGTGGATGTTGTTGTTGTTGTGGTCTTCAGTCCTGAGACTGGTTTGACGCAGCTCTCCATGCTACTCTATCCTGTGCAAGCTTCTTCATCTCCCAGTACCTATTGCAACCTACATCCTTCTGAATCTGCTTGGTGTATTCATCTCTTGGTCTCCCTCTACGATTTTTACCCTCCACGCTGCCCTCCAATGCTAAGTTGGTGATCCCTTGATGCCTCAGAACATGTCCTACCAATCGATCCCTTCTTCTAGTCAAGTTGTGCCACAAACTTCTCTTCTCACCAATCCTATTCAATACCTCCTCATTAGTTATGTGATCCACCCATCTAATCTTCAGCATTCTTCTGTAGCACCACATTTCGAAAACATCTATTCTCTTCTTGTCCAAACTGTTTACCATCCATGTTTCACTTCCATACATGGCTACACTCCATACAAATACTTCCAGAAACGACTTCCTGACACTTAAATTTATACTCGATGTTAACAAATTTCTCTTCAGAAACGCTTTCCTTGCCATTGCCAGTCTACATTTTATATCCTCTCTACTTCGACCATCATCAGTTATTTTGCTCCCCAAATAGCAAAACTCCTTTACTACTTTAAGTGTCTCATTGCCTAATCTAATGCCCTCAGCATCTCCCGACTTAATTCGACTACATTCCATTATCCTCGTTTTGCTGTTGTTGATGTTCATCTTATATCCCCCTTTCAAGACACTGTCAATTCCGTTCAACTGCTCTTCCAAGTCCTTTGCTGTGTCTGACAGAATTACAATGTCATTGGTGAACCTCAAAGTTTTAATTTCTTCTCCATGGATTTTAATACCTGCTCTGAACTTTTCTTTTGTTTCCTTTACTGCTTGCTCAATATACAGATTGAATAACATCGGGGTTAGGGGGGAGGGGGAGTGCAAACTGAGGTATCTGCCCCTGGCAGCAATTTCAGGGGGCGCCAAATTCATATTCTTGAAGAAAAAGAACCTTTTTTTACAAAGCACCTAGCATCTATCACGCATTGGTCTACTGATTATCCATACGATTTTGAAATGTATCCCTGTTGGTTTTTGGTCAACTTTGAACACATTCTAAATTGATTGCTATATGAATTGTATGTTGATATTTGAATGCACACATAGGCTTGTGATGTTTTTGCCAGGGGAATCCCCATGGCATCTAGAAATAAACAACTTTCCATCAGACAAAAGCAGATGGGGTTACACGAGCTGAGCTGTATGAATGCCAATTGCTGTTTGTTTATATGGTTGATTGGATGTGTGAATGACAAGCAGTATTATAAATATTTGTATAATTGCTAGCAAAATCCATAGATTCAAACTTCTAGAGAGGAAATTAATTACTAACAGACTACCAAAGTGGAAATAATTGACTAACAGGAATAACAGGTAAGAAAAATTACATGTTATCTTCTTGGTGCATCCATGAAAATGAAACTTTGACAGAAAATTTTTGACACATCGCTACACTACAAAAGGTCAGTTGTACAACATCCAGTAAGCAGCCACTAAGATCTGTTCTTGGAATAGCATGGAAAATAGATTCGATTAGATTTACTTTCATTCCAATTGATCTGTAGTGAGGAAGTCCTTCAGGATGTAGAACATGTCATAAAAACAATGATACAACAAGTATTTACATCTAAAACAAATAGGCTAATGTACATTACACAGGTCCCAAGTGGAATGATCATCTTTTTTTAATAAACAATATATTAAAGGATCATTTTACAACACTCATAACACTTATTTACCAAAATCGCATAAATGCACTTAAATTAAAATTTAAAAAAATGTTTTTTTTGTTTATAATGTAATAAACATATAAATAGCTACTACAATACTTACTTTCAATGAACACATTACTGCATAGAAAAGGTACAGAGGTTAGATTGTTCACACACACACACACACACACACACACACACACACACACACACACACACACACACACACACACAATCAATTGGTTCTACTGAGAAATTTGTCAGTGGAGTAGAAAAAGTTGTCTGGTCACCAATAAATCCTTTAGGCTTCTCTTAAACCGAATTTCATTAGTTGTTAAGCCTTTTATGGCTGATGGCAAGTTATTGTAAATGTGTGTTCTTGAAGAATGCACACCTTATTGTACAAGAGTAAGTGATTTTAAACCCTTGTGAGGATTATTCTTATTTCTAGTAGTGATTCCATGAACTGAGCTCTTGATTTGAAAAAAGTGATAGATTTTTAATGACAAATTTAATTAAGGAATAAATATATTGAGAAGCAGTAGTTACTGTTCTTAGTTTCCTAAACAGGCCTCTTTAGGATGTTCTTAATTCACACCATATATAACTCTTATTGCACATTTTTGTGTCCTGAAAACTGTAGTTTGGCTTGATGAATTACCCCCCCCCCCCAAAAAAAAATCTCGTATGGCATTATGGAGTGAAAGTAAGCATGGTATGCCAGATTTTTCATTTTTATATCCCCTATGTCTGACGGAATTCGCATTGCAAATAGAGATTTGCTTATATGATTCAGCAGTTCTGTGGTGTGCCCCTCCCAGTAACAAGCTGTAATCCCAAGAATATAACACTGTCCACTTCTTGTATCTGATTGTCATCATATGTTAGGTTTATACTCGTGAGACACACATTACAAGTTCTGAACTGCATGTGTGATAAGCAGGCTGGGATATTTTTACTTCTTCTCTTGTTTTGCCATCTGCCTCTTTAAAATTCAATTTTTTCGGTTCTGACTAATTTTCATTGACATACATGAGTATTATATGTCTTTTCATACAAGATGCTTCGATGCTGATGCAATCTTTGGAAGGACACACTCTATACTCTACCCTTGATCTCTGTCAGTACTATTACCTGGCTCACACGCTATAACCACAGCGTCTTCCTCAGTGAAATCTTGGCAAAGTGATCATAAATCCTCTGTCACATGCTCCAGACCAACACTAGGTTTAAAAAATTTGTGACCTGGTATTCCGATTCTAGTTCATCTTGCAAAAGTTGGCCAACACCTCTTCGATGGAAACTACCTGACAACAATGCTTTCCTTCTCTTTACTGATTTCACTACATGCTTTCTATGGCAAGTCAAGCACTTTTCACTCATGATAAACGTAATAGTTTATTAAGAATAAGTCAGTTAAATTACAGATAAAATGTATTATACGAACATGTAATAACGCCTGAGTGGAGAATAAATTCAGGATAACTGAAAGAGTGATTCTGAGAGTGTTAGTGAAGTTAGCTGGAGAATAACTGAAACAGTGAGACTGAAAGTGTTAGTAAAGTTAACTGGAGAATACGTTTTGACAAAGGCAGGAATAGTTAGAGAATTGGTGATGACAAGATTGCATTTTAGCACGAGGAAGAGAAGAAATGGAGACTTCACACAAATTATGTGCAAGTATATGACAGTTCTAAATGTGTATAAAAGTTTGTACTGCTACAACTTTTCAGTCTCATGCCTGAGAAACTACAGCATATGAATAAAATTTGAAACTATTTCCTATCATAAAACCTTTTGCTCGTTGTAGCCCTAATAGTCATTTATATTGGTGCCTTGTGAATTATATTCTGTTCTGTTATATATGTAAATGAGGTAGATAAAAATGACCATTTGTACTAAAAGTCTCATTTTATCTAGCAGACAGTGACAAAATATATGTAATCAAATCAAGAAAACCACACGTCTTGGGTACTTTTTGTATTAAAAGCTTTTTAAGTGTTAGACAACAACATTCTGATTTTTCATGAAACAAAAAGTTTGACAACCTTTGATGATGTTAATAGTCTCTTTTGTGGAAAGGCAAGCACACTGTGTAAAGCTGTAGCAAGATTCGAGAGAGAAAAAATGCTGGGACCTAAAGATTGAAGATATGTGTACTGTCTTGCTGTTTTTACTGGTTTAATGTTCCCTATATTGAATTTTATGTCACACAGAAGAAAAAATTATTAGCCAACAGCAATAAAATGTGCAAATTTTCTGAAGAGATCTTATTCTCCCAGTCACAAATTACCTCATGTACTATTGTGATCTTTTATTTTTAAATATGGGTGTTATATGAAACCAGCCAACTGGAAGTAGGAGAGGTACCACAGGACATTTTAATTTCCACTTTCCTGAATATAATTTTGACGACTTCGATTACAAAATAGATACATTTGAATTACACAGAATGAAATACAGTGAGTTGCGATAGAAGAATACTGCGTGAAGAGATATGGCACTGCACTTTGGCACACTTAAAACCAAATAACACTTCTTATATTTCCTCAAACACATATGTTTTATATACAAGGTCTATTCAAACAATTCTGGAACTTTGTTGATAAAATTTTTATACACTTACCTTTTACTTATGGTGCATGCCTCCTTTGAAATACTCTCCTCTACAATCGATACCCAGCTCCCAACACCATTTCCACTTCTAGAAGCAATCTTGGTACACATCTTGCTGGATTGTGCGAAGCGCCGTCCGCGAATTTTCGATTATCTCGTTTATCTCGGTTCCCTTTCATTGGGGTTTTCAACTTTGTAAATTAAAAAAAAATGTCCACGGGGGGTCTGGAGAGTATAGAGGCTGAGACGGCAGTGATTTCGTTTTTTGGGCACTAGCCATGCGCCAACAAGAATGAGTGTATCAGTGCATTATTATGATGCAAGAGCCATTAATTGTATCGCCCCAATTCAGGTCGTTTCCTTGTCACATTTTCTCACAGGCATTACAACATACCACAATAGCTCGACCGAATAACACTTCATCCCTGTGGCATGAATTCATATTGAACTAATCTTTCAAAGTCAAAGAAAACTATCAGCATCTCTGTGACATTTTGCGTGCCTGACAAGTTTTTTTGGTCATGGAAAACCTCTCCCAACCTATTGTGAAGACTGAACCTTGGTCTCAACATCATAAACATAGACCCACATCTCGCCACCAGTTATGATTCCCTTAAGGCACATTGTAACGATCGTTTAAAACATTACTACTTAACTTCAATTGGCCTGTGGTTCATCGATGTTGTGGATGCTGCGAATAATGAGAATATCACGAAAATTTCAAGCTTGACAAATTATTTATTGACATCAGCTGATCAACAGCACTGACGTTAGTGCAAAACAACTGACGAAACTGAGCTAAACCGAACAGAACTGCACTGACTCATGAAATAAACAAAACTTGACCGACTGACTCCCCCGCAGCCTCGCTTTAAATACAATTTTAACAATCGCTGCCACTGTTAATTAATTACGAAATGTAACTTACATTTAAAAACAATTTCATCTAAACCAACTGCTGTTACATTTGTACAGGTTATAATATACAATGTCAAATAACACAATACTTTTTATCATCATCTTGGTTTTATGTGGGAGAATTAATTCACAATCTGATTTCTACAATTATTTTGATTTTAATTTAATTTCGTAATTAGTGACTGTATGGATTTTATTGCTACCATTTGTTCGAAGTATACACATCATGCTTCGCCAGATTAAATAAATTAAATACACACATGTTTTCTCAAATACCGAAATTTCGTAAACTTGGGAGATGTAACTAACAAGAGGTAAATATCTGCGTAATTTAGAAGCATCGTTAATTACAATCAATTACATAAAAATGAGTATCGAATGAAATTACATCACTGGATAATGTTGTTATTATCATTTGAATGGTAATGAGGTTTTTGTGTTAGCAAATTTACAAATTGCAAGTATGGTAATTAGAGGTGTTTGTTATTTATGCTAACATTCCCAAAGCCTCTTAATATTTGTTGTTAAACATTTATTACTTCAATTTCACGATCTAATATTTAATTTGGCATATGTACATATTTTTATTAATGACAAAGATCTATTAACAATCACGAGAATGTACGTCATTCCAGAATATTCAATATGTATTTACAAAGGTTTCTTTGGGCAAACTGAACCGAGTGATACCTATAAAACTGCACATAAAAGTCCCTAGGAAGCACTGAATCCTATGCAGATACACGGATGCATATAAAGATGGTATCGGACAGTTCATAATGATCTTGGGGGAGTCTGTTGCGCAATAACATTTCACTCTCATTAGCGTGATCCAAAAGCTGTTCACAAATTGAAAGGCTAGGGTCTTTCTGGGCTTGACTCATGAGCCTTTGGACAGACATGATGCACTCTATGATGCTGTGTCAGGATTTAATAACAATATCCAATTGAAATGTTACATTCTCCTGTAATCTCTCACACAGTCAGTCTTCGAATGGAACATACAATTCTGTTGATGTTCCTGGCAAGAGCGTCCTTGGTAGACGTCGAAGGAAGTCCTGAACGAGGGCCATCTTTAACTTACGCCCAGCCATTTTTAAACCACGTGAACCATTAGTAACATTGAGTAAAGCTTAAGAACTAGTCACTATAGGCTTTCTGCACGTTTGGTGTGTCTCCATAAAGGTTTTCTTGTGTTTCACACAAAATTTAATGCTCCTGTGTTGCTCTTCCAACTCATTTATCTTGAAGTTTGCAAACTTTACCACACAACGTTTTACTCAATACAGCACTGAATAATACCTAACAGATATACAACAATGAAAGTTCCAGATTTTTATTCTATGTTCCTTGCTGCGAGCAGTTATACATTAAACACAGGTGTATGCAGAGACGCCAATCGCATTTCGCTCCAACATACCACTGACGAAAAATTACGAATGTTCTGAAATTTTTTGAACAGATCTCATATCAAGCTCTTCACAGAGATGCGCCCCACAATTTGAACATATTTTCGAAAAATAATTTTTTTAAATTTTTGATGCCCTATTTCAAATGCTTGTGGGAGGGGGGAGCACTACTATCAAGTTTTTACACCAGTTCAGAAATATCATAGATCTGGGGCTGGTTTAATAAGAAGCTTCTTTCAGTGTTGCTGTACCATAGAGGGTTGTATGTAAATTTCCATATTAACGTGGGATCGAGTCTCTTCTGAGTCATATTTTTTTATTTTAGTTTGTTAATTCTGTACAGTATAAGCTTCCTAACGCGAACTCGCATTTTGTCAGTTAACACGAATTTCAGTTAAGGTGAATTAGGAACTCTTTTTTAGTGTCTATCATATTTAAATTTCATTCTAACACAGACTTCCATGTTACACTATATTTGAATCTTAATTTTTATAAAAAAAAGGAAGGTAACTACAAAACTACCCACCCATTGTTGATTCATTTCCAATATTCTGCAGGTTGGCAGCCGTGATTATCACCTCAACAGTCAGCGTGTACGGTACATTTGAAGAAATACATTAAAAGCATTCACAATTGCGAATATAGACGACTACTAATTGTAGAATGGAAGGATGAGAGTGAAAATTTTTGCCAGTATTTCATGTCATCAAACATGTTTCTAGTGTCTGTGCAGAATACGGTAGCTGATGTGCAGTGGCCAGTTTCTGTCCAAACCTCTGTGCAAGTTCATTCGTTCGCTCGGGGGAGTCCAACAGTGTTAACCACCTTTCGGCCAGTCGATGATGACGGAGATCCTGCCATCTTCCTCGGACGATTTTACAGAAACTATTCAATGAAAAAATTTCATTTTTGTGTCAGGTTCATGATAATGTACCCATCACTTCGTTAATGGTCATAGTTATTGTGATATTGAATTGTAAGTAAGACACTGCACGAAATTTAAAGAAGTTTGCAATGACAGATTGAGGTCAGTATGATTTTGCGTTTGGTGCATATTATGTAATATATTGCTGCTTATGAAATTTAGCTAAGACATCAACTTTTTCTTTAGACTTGTTACCAATCTCGACAAAATTCATCTGATGCAGCTCACTCATATATGATCGCGCTGCTCCAATGATAAAGCCTGAGTGAAATATCCACAACATTCCCCATATTTCATAAAAGGTTTGAGATATTGAAATGAGATTTTGTCTGATGATAGCGCTCAGAGAGGAGAGTATTATGCCATATGGTTATTATGCAGAACTTCATTATCTGCTGCGTTATTCCAATAACTACAGACTTTTTCGAGGACAGAACGTAATTTTTATTTGCCATCGATAGCTCATGAAATCAGAAATGCAAAGTGTTTTGGCACAACATTGGCAAAGACATTAAACATTTATTTTGTACCAAAGGTGAGCTTTTTTATAAGATACTGACCTTACTTTTCCTCAGTTCCTCACTTAATAAACCAATGTTTCAGAATTCTCTCACAACTGTATCTGCGCAACATGTTAGTGAGGTGACACTGTGTGAACTCTGCTGAGTTTTGGCAAAAGAAGCAAATTTTAACATGGCAACAAGAGAGATGTGTAGGTTTTACTCAAAGTTCACCACTCATGATGCTTCTCTGGCAGTTAGAAATGGTTAACCAGGCGAAAATAAATTGCTGTATTTTCTGTGGAATTCATTTTAGATACTAACCATAGCAGAGGTGACAGGTCCTTCTTAATGCTCACTAAGCGTATGTGGGTGTGGAGGGACTATACTTAATATTTACAAAAACTGTGAGCACAGGCTTCAGTTTAGAATGGCATTTCTCTTCCAGCACTCAGCATTTCCCCTAGAGCGTCTGACAGTAACCCCCACAACTACAGCTCTCTCCACACGTGCTCTGCATACTCTGCTCTTTATACTTACTGTATGCTGGGTACGCCCCTCTTATCCTTTCCGAGTAGGCTTCACAGTTCATTACTCTAGTATAAATTTCTATGTATAACATAATTAAGTATTTTTTTGGTAAAGATATAAATCTTTCTTAAGCTTCACATTTATTCTTTAATACATCATTTACTCCCTAGAATCCTCCTCTACTTATCAACTTCTATACTTTCAATAGATACTATGTCAACATATACTATTCATGTTCCACTATCCTTCAATTCATTAAAGTATTTATTATACTGACATTTCTTATTGAACATCATGATTAACGTTCTCTCCTGCTTTCGTTTTCTCTCTTTGCTCATGCCTCTTTCTTAGTTACCTTTTCTAATGTATATTCGATGTAGAACCGTCATAGCTTCCTATATATGTGTGCATATTTCTAGATGTACCCACATTTCCCCTACAACACTTGGCAGTTCTCAAATCGCGACAGGCTTTCTAGTCTGTAATTGTATGTTTGTGTCTAAGTGTATACTTGTGTATATGCAGACGTGTGTTTGTGTAGTCAGATTCTTCGACCTTCTTATCCAACGTTAAGATGTAGGTTATTAGAAACTACAGAAATAAGGAAGGACTTAAGCAATAGAAGTTTATGAATACTGAAAGAGTGAAAAATAGACAGGTCCTCAAATGAGAAGTAAGGAAGGACTAAATAGATGTGGATGCTAGGATTGAAGAAGAGAAAGAAGATCGGCGCAAAGACAGGAAACCCTCTCCACTCCCCTTCCCCAGGATCCCTACCTCTCAGGTACTTGAGTGAGACGCCAGCGGAGGGTTGGTGCTAAATAGTCTCCTACAGAATGGACTTGTCCCACCTTCACCATCAAAGTCCCTGAAGGAAATCCTAGCAACCCTATGGAAACGGCAAATGATGTAGAATAAGGCACACTTGGAGGAGGAGGTGGAGGTGGTTAGTGTTTAACGTCCCGTCGACAACGAGGTCATTAGAGACGGAGCGCAAGCTCGGGTTAGGGAAGGATGGGGAAGGAAATCGGCCGTGCCCTTTCAAAGGAACCATCTCGGCATTCGCCTGAAACGATTTAGGGAAATCACGGAAAACCTAAATCAGGATGGCCGGAGACGGGATTGAGCCGTCGTCCTCCCAAATGCGAGTCCAGTGTGCTAACTACTGCGCCACCTCGCTCGGTGGGCACACTTGTTTGTGAGGGTTGTTTGAAAGGTGTGCTGTGTGTTTTGTGTTATGTGCTGTGTGTTTTGTGTTAGTCATGATTTATCTGTTCGTGTAAATCATGCTCTTATCTATAATACCAACTCCTTTCAAAATGTTATACAAACCCTCCCATCTATATCACATCTCGTAAGATATAAAACACTCTATACAAAACGTACCCCACAGCAAATTCGACTTTCTTAGAATCTTCCCAATTTTATGGTAATGCTTGGTTAAAACTTTTTAAGAAATGGATCGAATGTGCATCTCCGTCCAACGTAAATTTAGGGAATTGTCTAGATAACCCTGAATTAGCCCCCATTGTAAATCAATCACAGCTTCACTAGTTAACACCACGTTAGGTGACGTTACCCTTTTTTCTACTTTATCCTGGATAAGCTAGAATTCTCTTCACAAGTCGTCTATAGCCTTCCGGGTATCACTAAGTTCAAAAGACAGAATAGGCGATAAGTTTCTGGAGGTTATTCTATAGGTAACTTTTTTATCTATAATTCTTTCAAACTGTTCCTCCAAACTACTTACATTTGTGATATCAGAGTTCGTTATTTTCTCTTTGAAATTTCTTACCACATTATCTACTCGCGCACTGACACCTGTAATTTGCAATTGAATATTCCGTATTAATTCATTATTCTTATCTACACTCTTTTTCAAAGTATTCATCCCCTGCTTTACAGCATTAAACTTAACATTGCACAAATTTTCAAAAGATCCTAACTTCTCATTAATTTCGGATTCCACATTATTACATCTTTCCTCAATGTTAAATTCTAACCTTTTTGATGAATCTTGGAAATTGTGTTTCTGTATCTGACTAAGGTCAGTAAACATTTGATTTACATGAGTGGTCACGGAATTAGTCAATTCATTCTTGAAATCTATTTTTAAATTCTCTACTCTACTATTTAAGGCGTCAAATTCAGTCTTAAGAGCACCCATGCATGGAGGTAGAATTTTTACCTCCATGCACCCGTGCCTTCACGTAGATTACTAAATTCTTTGCTTTGCGAATCGATTTTGGCATTCAGCAAACTTAGATTTGTCGATTTAGAGTTTCACTGTGGGCATTTAGAGTTTCGCTCAGAGCATTTAAAACTTCACTAAACTTTAAGTACTATAATTACACAATAAAAGTTCACTCAACAGTATGTACCACTTCTGCCAAAGTAATGAAGTAAAACGCAGCTGGTGCCGGCGGCGTCGGATGTAGGTTGGTTTCCGCGTCTGCGTCCCTACCCGCACTGGATCTTCTTTTGCTGAAGTGTTCTAGGCGTATTTCTTCTTAGACAAATGCGCCGAAATTTTCTTTGTGGTTTTATAGTTGTGAATATTCCATGTCATTCACTATTTTTCATTCAAATTTTGCTTCATTGGATACTTGAACATATACCAATGTCTCAGAGTAAATGCCTTGAGGTGTTATGTTTGGTTACTAGGGAAACACGTAACAACTTCTTCCTTTTGACTTAAAATTGGGCGCAGTGGTTAGACACTGGACTCGCATTCGGGAGGACGACGGTTCAATCCCGATTCCGGCCATCCTGATTTAGGTTTTCCGTGATTTCCATAAATCGCTCCAGGCAAATGCCGGGATGGTTCCTTTCAAAGGGCACGGCCGACTTCCTTCCCCGTCCTTCCCTAATCCGATGAGACCGATGACCTCGCTGTCTGGTCTCCTTCCCCGAAACAACCAACCAACTTAAAATTCCCGTTTTCTCGGGTCCTTTCACACAGGTCGCCACGTTCTAACGTTTTTGACGGCGATTCAAAGCGAGAAGTAGACGTACAAACTTCCCACTTCTTTTATATGAGGTGACTTACTTGAGATTCGCAACCGATCTTCTTTGCTGGCTAGCTGGTTGCTGGAAAACTCTCTTGACTTCATCTCTGCAGAATGATGCTATGTACAGGAATATTTAAGCCTCTCTCTCTACTTGTGAAATAAGTAGATACGCGAACTTTACTTTTCGTTAACCAACAGTATATTTGGACTCCATACAGAATAAAATTCTCAATTTCCACATACATATATGACTTCCAGTAAGTCACTCGCTCCGTCCAACGTCAGAAACACATTTAATTACATTTATAAAGGAGTTGGCTTAATAACTATGATTCTACTTCACACGAATCATAAAATATGTCTTGCCTCTAGTAAGGCTGGATTAAGAGTTTTCAAGATTACTTTTTCAACTGTCCTTCTTTCACATAACAGTAGTCAATAACACATTAAGCACAGCGCTGCGTAAAAGCTCCACGGTTCTTCCTGTAAAACATCTATAGATTGCCCGACAAGGACTTGTCGGTGCCGTTCGACTGCCTCGTCTTCTTTCTTCTCACGACTGACTAAACCTGCACACACAAACATGTGACACGTAGTAGGTAGGATTTTACCATCTCACACTCGTATCTAGAATATCGTGTGTTCGAGATAGTAGAAGGCCGAGTGGTTCTAGAATTTACACAGAAATTCTCGAATCACTACAATACTGCTCATCTGCTGGCCACAGTATTCTGCGTGAGCTCTACAAGCTGTACTCGAACATCCATTATGTATATTCCCATACAGGTTATCCATTTAACTGGGAAGTCGCTTGCCCAGTGTTTGCAGATAAATATGATACTACAGTGCCTGTGTTATTCTGCATTATGATGCAAAGTTCCTTTGGACATGTATGCATGTCCAAAGGAACAGGCCCTGTGGCAACTACAGCTATTATGAACTACATTAAATTTATTCGCAATTGTGAATATAGACAACCATCAGTTGTAGAAAGGAATGAGGACAATGAAGATTTGTGCCAGACCAGTACACGAACCAAGACCTCCTGCTTATCGAGAGCAGTCACCTTAGTATTTGGCTATCCATGCATGCTTCACAAGCAGACCCAAACTTCATATGTCATCAACCATGCATCTAGAGCTTGTACTTGTACATCCATTATGTATATTCCTTTACAGATGAGACTTTTTTCTTGAGAGTTGCTTGCCCAGTATCTGAGGATGAATATCATACTGCAGTACCGGTGTTATTCTGAATTACGATGCAAAGTTCCTTTGGACATGCATTTAATATACTTCACAATAGCTGTAGTCATCACAGTACCTGCCTTTTCCTTTAGACATGCATCCATGTCCAAAGGAACTTTGCTCCATAATTCAGAACAACACAAGTACTGCAATATCATATTTATCCGCCAATAACAGGCAAGCAACTTTCAAGTATAACGTCTCACCTGTATGGGAATATACAGGATGTTACAAAAAGGTACAGCCAAACTTTCAGGAAACATTCCTCACACACAAAGAAAGAAAATATGTTATGTGGACATGTGTCTGGAAACGCTTACTTTCCACGTTAGAGCTCATTTTATTACTTCTCTTCAAATCACATTAATCATGGAATGGAAACACACAGCAACAGAACGTACCAGCGTGACTTCAAACACTTTGTTACAGGAAATGTTCAAAATGTCCTCCGTTAGCGCTGATGCAGCCCTGGAGAATGGCGTATTGTATCACAGCCGTCCACAATACGAGCACGAAGAGTCTCTCTATATTTGGTACCAGGGTTGCGTAGGCAAGAGCTTACAAATGCCCCCGTAAATGAAAGTCAAGAGAGTTGAGGTCAGGAGAGCGTGGAGGCCATGGAATTGGTCTGCCTCTACCAATCCATCGGTCACCGAATCTGTTGTTGAGAAGCGTACAAACACTTCGACTGAAATGTGCAGGAGCTCCATCGTTCATAAACCACATGTTGTGTCGTACTTATAAAGGCACATGTTCTAGCAGCACAGGTAGAGTATCCCGTATGAAATCATGATAACATGCTCCATTGAGCGTAGGTGGAAGAACATGGGGCCCAATCAAGACATCACCAACAATGCCTGCCCAAACGTTCACAGAAAATCTATGTTAATGACGTGATTGCACAATTGCGTGCGGATTCTCGTCAGCCCACAAATGTTGATTGTGAAAATTTACAATTTGATCACGTTGGAATGAAGCCTCATCCGTAAAGGGAACATTTGCACTGAAATGAGGATTGACACATAGTTGGATGAACCATTCGCAGAAGTGTACCTGTGGAGGCCAATCAGCTGCTGATAGTGCCTGCACGCGCTGTACATGGTACGGAAACAACTGGTTCTCCCGTAGCACTCTCCATACAGTGACGTGGTCAACGTTACCTTGTACAGTAGCAACTTCTCTGACGCTGACATTAGGCTTATCGTCAACTGCGCAAAGAATTGCCTCGTCCATTGCAGGTGTCCTCGTCGTTCTAGGTCTTCTCCAGTCGCGAGTCATAGGCTGCAATGTTCCGTGCTCCCTAAGACGCCGATCAATTGCTTCGAACGTCTTCCTGTCGGGACACCTTCGTTCTGGAAATCTGCCTCGATACAAACGTCCGCCCCACGGCTATTGCCCCGTACTAATCCATATATCAAATGGGCATCTGCCAACTCCGCATCTGTAAACATTGCACTGACTGCAAAACCACGTTCGTGATGAACACTAACCTGTTGATGCTACGTACTGACGAAACTAAAATGAGCTCTAACATCGAAATTAAGCGTTTCCGGACACATGTCCACATAACATATTTTCTTTATTTGTATGTGAGGAATGTTTCCTAAAAGTTTGGCCGTACCTTTTTGTAACACCCTGTATACACTACTGGCCATTAAAATTGCTAGACCACGAAGATGACGTGCTACAGACGCGAAATTTAACCGACAGGAAGAAGATGCTGTGATATGCAAATGATTAGCTTTTCGGAGCATTCACACAAGGTTGGCGCTGGTGGCGAAACCTACAACGTGCTGACATGAGGAAAGTTTCCAACCGATTTCTCATACACAAACAGCAGTTGACCGGCGTTGCCTGGTGAAACGTTGTTGCGATGCCTCGTGTAAGGAGGAGAAATGCGTACCATCACGTTTCCGACTTTGATAAAGGTCGGATTGTAGCCTATCGCGATTACAGTTTATCGTATCGCGACATTATTGCTAGCGTTTGTCGAGCTCCAATTACTGTTAGCAGAATATGGAATCGGTGGGTTCAGGTAGGTAATACGAAACGCCATGCTGGATCCCAATGGCCTCGTATCACTAACAGCTGAGATGACAGTCATCTTATCTGCATGGCTGTAACGGATCGTGCAGCCACGTCTCGATCCCTGAGTCAACAGATGGGGACGTTTGCAAAACAACAACCATCTGCACGAACATTTCGACGACGTTTGCAGCAGCATGGACTATCAGCTCGGAGACCATGGCTGTGGTTACCCTTGACGCTGCATCACGGACAGGAGTGCCTGCCATGGTGCACTCAACGACGAACCTGGGTGCACGAATGGCAAAACGTCATTTTTTCGGATGAATCCAGGTTCTGTTTACAGCATCATGATGGTCGCATCCGTGTTTGGAGACATCGCGGTGAACGCACATTGGAAGCGTGTATTCATCATCGCCATACTGGCGTATCACTCGGCGTGATGGTATGGGGTGCCATTGGTTACACGTCTCAGTCACCTTTTGTTCGCATTGATGGCACTTTGAACAGTGGACGTTACATTTCAGATGTGTTACGACTCGTGACTCTACCCTTCATTCAATCCCTGGGAAACCCTACATTTCAGCAGGATAATGCACGACCGCATGTTGCAGGTCCTGTACCTGCCTTTCTGGATACAGAAAATGTTCGACTGCTGCCCTCGCCAGCACATTCTTCAGATCTCTCACCAGTTGAAAACGTCTGGTCAATGGTGGCCGAGCAACTGGCTCGTGACAATACGCCAGTCACCACTCTTGATGAATTGTGGTATCGTGTTGAAGCTGCATGGGCAGCTGTACCTGTGCTCGCCATCCAAGCTCTGTTTGACCCAATGTTCAGGCGTATCAAGGCCTTTACAACGACCAGAGGTGGTTGTTCTGTTACCGATTTCGCAGGATCTATGCACGCAAATTGCGTGAAAATGTAATCACATGTCAGTTCTAGTATAATATATTTGTCCGATGAATATCCGTTTATCATCTACATTTCTTCTTGGTGTAGCAATTTTAATAAATAAACACAAGATTGACAACATATGGAAGTTTGGGACTGGCCATGAGTTGTGCATGGATATCCAAATGTTCAACAGTCCTGCCTTTGGTGGTGCTGCAGCTCGGACGTCTGTTTACATCTGCCACGGATGTTCGCACATGCGTGGATGTTTACATATTTGGTACACCCAGAAGTTTTGAAAACACCAGTGCGGAATGGCACATGCATACCAATAGTCGACTATCAAGATTTGTTTTTTGAATGAATATGTGCTACCAAAAGCCTATGAAATTGAAATATTCCTAAGACGAAGTTAAACTTGATTACTGCGAACTTATTGGAATACACCTTTCCACAGTGAGCAGTGTCATCTACGTAAAACTGATTAATGGTGCAGTGTGTGAGAAGATCATCCGAGATACTACACATTGACTCAAATTTTGTCACTCTGATGGACATGTTGATCATACAGAACTAGGTTTACGATGTATATGCAACTTCGAACTTCCCTTCAAAGTCTTCTCTGACTTTGTGATTGATGCCCTAAGCCCATATGGATGAGTGCTTAGTCACATAGAGGAAAAAAATGGTCCAACTTCACGACATACGCACTCTCAGTGGGGTGTGACAGATCAGAATAGAAGTTACACAATATGTACCCTCATACTTAATCACCGGCAGATGCAGAACAAGTCACCTATGATGAACAACCCAAAACATGCTCTGAATGCGGGGAAGAAGGCCACATCTACTCTGAATGCATGCAACAGAGGATTGTACAAGTTCCAATTGGAGAACGCGTGCCTACGGCCACGCTGACACTAACATATATGGACGTGTTTCGAACAGATCCCATCCCTGAGAATGATGAGCTCCGCCATCCTGACAGTTAACAGTAACCGCTTGCGCAGAGATAGCCACCTGTGAAGAAATGACGTCCAATTCTGCCACTCTGACGGCAGCGATGCAGTTGACTGACAGGAAAGAATCTGTAGGAGGGATGGAAATTGATCATACAATTGTACCAACAGCTGCTTTCGTCCCTTGGTGCCAGGAGTCACTCTGACATGGAGGTGCACACTCGCAAACAACGATCACCTAAGCGCCACAAGAAACAATGGGTAGCGCTATTGGACACTTGCTTAATGCTCTTCATGGCAGACAGTGTTGCATGTAACGACGACACAGTGAATCCGGATGCAAAACTGGAGGTTTTTCCTCCTCCACAGCAGTACGACATGAACCACATGAAACAGGGGCTGAATACAGACCCACCAGACAGAGATCTGACAGTAGGGGCCCCTCCATCTCCCACAGCCATAGCTTTGCATTCAATCAGCTCACCAGGAGAAACACGATGGGAGAGAGACCGTTAACACTAGCCAACACTGACGGTCGGAGGATGGCATTCACATATCATACAGCCGTTACAGCTCCTTCCATGACCACCAGTGGCATACATTGGCCCTACAAAATGCAACCCCAAAATGGCAGGGACTTGGCTACAACAAGACTTTGCAATATCCTTTCTTTCAGGAGTGCTAGTTCTGCAAGGTTCGCAGGAGATCTTCTGTTAAGTTTGGAAGGTAGGAGACGAGCTACTGGCTGAAGTAAAGCTGTGAGGACGTAGCATGAGTCGTGCTTGGGTAGCTCAGCTGGTAGAGCACTTGCTCGCGAAAGAGAAAGGTCCCGAGTTCGAGTCTCGGTCCGGCACACAGTTTTAATCTGCCAGGAAGTTTCATAACACCGCACGCTCTGCTGCAGAGTGAAAATCTCATTCTGGAAAGATCCCCCTGGCTGTGGCTAAGCCATGTCTCCGCAATATACTTTCTTTCAGGAGTGTTAGTTCTGCAAGGTTCGCAGGAGAGCTTCTGTTAAGTTTGGAAAGTAGGAGACGAGGTACTGGCAGAAGTAAAGCTGTGAGGTTGTAGTGTGAGTCGTGCTTGGGTAGCTCAGTTGGTAGAGCACTTGCCCGCAAAAGGCAAAGGTCCCGAGTTCGAGTCTTGGTTTGGTACACAGTTTCAATCTGCCAGGAAGTTTCATTCTGAATCCACTACTGTACAGTTATACTATTGATGACAAACAGCTGGAGACAGTGTCTGCCATAAAATATCTAGGCATAACTATTCAGAGCAGTCTTAAGTGGAATGACCACATAAAACAGATAGTGGGTAAAGCGAACACTAGACTCAGATTCATCAGAAGAATCTTAAGGAAATGTAACCCATCCACAAAAAAGTGGCTTATAAGGTGCTTGTTCACCCAATTCTTGAGTATTGTTCATCTATCTGGGATCCCTATCAGGCAGGACTGATGGAGGAGATAGAGAAGATCCAATGAAGAGCAACGTATTTTGTCACGGGACTGTTTAGCTGGTGAGAGAGCATACAGAGATGCTAAACAAACTCCACTGGCTGACATTACAAGAGAGGCATTGTGCATCACGGAGAGATTTACTATTGAAATTTCGGGACAGCACTTTCCAGGAGGAGTCAGACAACATATTACTTCCCCCCCCCCTCTCCCACAACCCCTCCCCCCACATACATCTTGTGTATTGACCACAACGAAAAAATTCCAGAAATTAGAGCTAATACACAGGCTTACTGATAATCATTCTTCCCATGCACTATTCGTGAGTAGAACAGGGTTGGAGGGATCAAATAATGGCACTGAAAGTACCCTCCGCCACACACCCTTAGGTGGCTTGCGGAATGTGATGTAGATATAGATGTAGATGTACCAATGGTAGCACATGCTGCAGTCAATTGCTGGATAATTATTCCCACAAGTTTGAAGCAATGAAAAATCTGAAATGGAATAACGATCACAATAACAATGTGAACTGAACAGATTGTCACTTGATACAAAGAGGAGGAGTTTAGTGGGACACAGGAATGTTTACAAATAAGATGTTGGATGTTATTCAGCTTTCAAGTCTTCATAAGAAGAAGACGTTGTTGTTGCCAGAGGCTGTGGTTACACTTCTTCTGATGATGGATTTAGTCTGAAAACTAGATAATATCCATTGGTCTAGTATTTAATGTGCCTGTCTACCACTCACTTCCTCCTCAAAATGAAGAACACCAATTTATTGAAATCATATTGTGTTATTGTTAATATTTCTAGTTTTTTTAAAAAAAAATACTGTATGTGTGATACATGATTTATCACTCGAGAAATGCACCCGAGTATCTTTTCTGCCAAATGAAAACAATCTTTTCACCTGAGAAAATACCACATAACAGTAACCCTAGGCTAGATGGATAGGAAGACAATCTCAGCAGTGAAGGCCTGTGGGAAATGATAAAACCAAATGTGGAAGCAGTAGTGGTAGAAGTGCATGGAGAAAGAAAAAGAAGGAACAACAATTCATGGTTCTCAGAAGAATGTGAGTAAAAAGTGAAATGAAGAAGAGTAACAAAGAAAAAACATACAGGAAGATTCCAACAAAAACAAATAAGCATACGTAAATGCTAACAGAGAAACCAAAAATCATATCAGAAGGAAGAAGAGAGAGCATGTCAAAAGTCTAGTGAAAAGAGCAAAAGAAGATAAAATTGCAGGGAATAGAAGAAGTTTCTGCAGGTCAGTTAGTTCTTCAGGAAAGGATACATATCGTGGATGTATGCATTAAAAATAAAAGTGGCAATATAATTTTGGAAAGGACAAAAGGTATGGAAATGTGGAGGGAATATTTTGAGGAACTTATAAATGAAGCGTGCTCACGAATAACGCTGTATGGCACATTTTGACATTTCATAGAATCGCATGGAATAATGCTGTATATGGCAGTCTGCATCGCCTGCTGTTATAACTGACATGTTCACCGTCCGAGGGCAGCACTAAACAGCGACAAGACGCGTATAGTTTTCGCGCCTCTGCGCGAACAATGCTGTATGTTACAAGAATGGCGGAGTGCAGCAAGGTGACGCTTACCGCAAGTGGTTTGAAACGTGCAAATAATTCACGGAAAAGTAAAATTAATATTGGTAGTTGGCAGGATATTAAGAGGAAAAGGCTTCGTGATGCTGGACTGGAACAAAATCACGAAAAGGAAAGGTAGTTCCTGCGAAACAGCCTCCAACACAGGTGAGTGGAATAATGCTGTATGGGTTTTGTAAAAAGGTGTATGTCTTTAGAGAAGCATATGTGTCCTGTAAAGCGGCGACGTGCCCCGTAGAGTACATGGCTCTAATGACATGTTATGTGTATCTTCCGAAAACATTACAGGAAAAGTATGTAACGTGAATGAAATTAACTACAGTTCTGTAGTTATCATTGGCGAAAAAATAGAATACTCAGTCTGAGTAATGCTATATTATTAAAAGAGAATGTAAAATTTGATAATCTTGTTGCATATTAGGTAGTAATAGTGATTGTTTTCGTGATTCAGGATCGTGTATACAATGCAGAAGTGTGCTCAAAAGAAGGATGCAAGGACATAAACCTGGAAATGAAATTAAAGCTGTGCGAAGAATATCATGCCTTAACATACGATGAGCAGTCCATATACTTAATAAAATCCATGGAAATAGGCGCGCAAGAGAGGTAAGACAGACGATACTTCACGGAAACAAGCTACTTTCAATTACAAAATTTACTCAAAAGAAGGGTGTCAAAAAACATTGCTTGACATATTCTCCATCACCCAGCGACGAATGCAGACTCTGCAACGTAAAGTAAAAGGTGGAATAACCACTCCTAAAGACGGTAGAGGAAAACATTGCAATAGGCCACATGCCATATTAAATGACGACAGGGCTCTTATTCGGCAACACATATCGAGTTTCCCAAAGCAGATGAGCCATTACAGCAGGAATAAATCCTCAAAAGAATGTCTGCAGCCTGATCTGAACCTCTGTAGCATGTATTGGTTGTTTACCGAAAAGTTTCTTGATAAGTCAATAAGCAGGTCATACTATCAAAGTGTGTTTCAAACAGATTTTAATCTGCGGTTCGGAACACCTAGATCGGATACTTGCCGACTGTGAGATTTGTTGTTTAACAAAATGATTGCAGTTTCAGATGAAATAGAACTGCACAAGATCGAAATTGAGAGTCAGCTGCATCACTCAAGGGCAGACCAAGCATACAAAGCCCTAAAAAACGATACGGAAATGGACAAAAGGAATAACAATATACATGTTATATGTGTTGACCTACAACAGGTTTTACTTCGTCCTACATTGCTGTCGCCATATAATTTCACGATTCATGACGTTGGTACTGGAAACATCACTAAATTTGTGGGATGAATCCACCGCAAGGAGAGGTTCAGCCGAAATAGTTTCCTGTCTGCTTAAATTTGTGATGCATAATTATGATATGCTTGAAGAAGGTATGGAACGAAAACTGATTGTTTGGTCTGACCGCTGTGTCGGGCAGAACAACAACTGGAGGGTTTTAGCACTTTATTTCTATCTGATCAGCTGCAAGTACTTTACAGAAATACATCAGAAGTTTTTATGTTCGGGTCACAGTTTCCTACCTTGTGACAGGGATTTTGCAGTCATCGAGAAAAGAAAGAAAGTATCAAAAGTCATGGTTCCTTCAGAATGGAAGCACATCATTGCTGAGGTCTTTGTCGATCCTTCAAAACTAACCATCACGAAATGATGATGGAAGACTTCAAGGACATAGGATTCATCGAGTTGCTTTTGAAGAAGCCACCTGCTTTGAAAATTACTGATGTACTTTGGTTGAAGCTCTGTAGTGACGATCCTCGAGGTTTAAGCGTGCGCCATAACCACAATGTGCTTCGCCCATGGGAAAGACATTGTATTGTAAAGCATGGTTGTGAACATCAAGTAAAAAATTGTCCATTGCCTTCTGAATTCCTGTTGCTCTATAACAGGACACTGAAAGTTCATAAGGAGAAGAAAAGGGATCAACTGGACATGACGAAATATATGGAACCAAAATACAGGCAGTTTTATGAAAACCTGCAGTGTGACAACTGACTATAATGTACTACATTTGAGCCTAAACTTGATAAACTAATGTTGTATTATTTTTTTAAGATCAAGCAATTCAGTTTACAATAAATATTATTTAGTATCTTGTTTTAAATCTCTTACTTACTATTTTTGGATTCTAGACACCTTATAATTACAGCAGAGCACTGGCTGATATGGAATAACACTGTATATCCATTGCCATACAGCGGAACTCCATTTTAAAACTTACTTATTTTCGAAAAATCTGTGCTTAGCGCAATTTTAAAAACCAGAAATTAGTATTTTCCACAGTCTGTATGCACAAACAATACATATCTGCTATTACATTATTATATCGTGTTAATTCTCTGGAACTAACAGTTTTTGTCAATTTCCCAACAACTGCAAAATGTGCCACACAGCATTATTCATGCACATGCTTCAAATGTTGAAGATGAAAGTACAGAAACAGAGGAACAGCAGAATGTAAATCCCTCAGTTGCACTGTTGACATTGAAAGGGACCTTAGGTGCAATCAAAATATTAAAAACAACAAAGCTCCAGGGAGAGATGGAGTACAGATGAACTAATTAACAATACAATTTCAAAACAAATACACGAATTCATGACCCACATTTGGAGTGAAGAAAGAATGTCATCTGAGTGTAAAGATGTGGTTGTGATAAACAGAAATTAATTAATTAGCAGACCCTACAAAGTACTCTCGAAAATTCTCCAGAAAATATTGGAAATACATTTGAAAGAGATAATAGATGAGAAGCAAGTGGATTCATGAAGAATCTATCCATCACTGATCAGATGTTTTTAATGAAAGAAGCCATATCAAAGTATTGGGAATACAAAAAAAAAACAATGTCAGTACTACTTGTTGGTATTAAGAAAACATACAATAGCATAAATAGAGAAATGTTGTGGGAGAAATGCAGAAGTCTGGAATACCATTGAAGGTTACAAATCTTGTTGAAGCTACACCAGAAGACTCAAAGGGGATAATGAAAATGGATGAAGAATATTCCATGGTTGGTTCATGCACCCATTCTGACTGCTGATCATTAGCTATGGAGGCTGGAATTAGCACGTCAGTACTGCAACTGGATGTTCACTGACTGGCAACAGGTGGCCTGTGAGATTAATGATGTTTTATGCTCCATTGGAGAGATGGCTGTTGGTGTGTACAGCATGAAATGTCTGAAAGTAAACACATTGCAACAATCACCAGAATGTTATGGTCTGAAGAATGTTTTTGTGGCATTCTCTGAGTGATCTCATAATTCTGTAAGGCACAATGCACCAATGCAAGTATGCATCTATTGTTGGGGACCATGTTCAACCCCACATGCAGTTTATTTTTCCTCAAATGATTGTTTCTACCAGCAGGACACTGCAACACATTGCACAGCTTGCAGTGTACGTGTATGATTCTGAGATCACCAGGATGACTTCACCATACTTCCCTGGCCACTGAACTTCCTACATTTAAACCCAATCAAGAATCAGTGGAACCATCTTGATTAGGCTGTTTGCATGTGGGTTCTCAACTAAGAAACCTAGCACAGCTGGCTGTGGCAGTGGAGTCAGCATAGCTCAACATTCCTCTCGATACCTTCCAGAATCTCATTGAATCCCCTCCTGCATTTCTTACAGTGGTCTGCACTGCAAAAGGTGATTAATCATGCTGGCTTTGCTTTTGACGGATTGTAACAGGATATCCTCCTCTAGCATTACTTTTCCTCAACAGTAATTGTCTACACCAGTATTATTTTTTGAATTTTCGAAAGGTCAGTATTAACAAAGTTGCTTTTCTGAAAACTTTCATATAATTTTATGTGCAGTATGAAACATCTGAACTTATGAATTATTTGGTACATTTAAAATTTCTATTATGAATTACACAGTCTAGTGCTGTTTATTATGTTTACTTCTAGATTAATTTATACAATAATAATTGAAACTAATAGAAATTCATTTGTCAAGAAAAATTATAAACCCTTTGGAACATTGTTATCACCACAGAGTGAAGGTGTAATAAGCATTCCTCTGTTGTAGTTGGACATATTTTTGTATTTTTGGTGAATAATGTAATTTCAGTTTTGTTAATGTGAAAATCCAAAAGACTGTATGATATACTAAAATGTGGCAAAATATATTAACAACAAAAATGTAACAACAAAAATGTAACAACAAAAATTCTGCAACAATGATCTTCAAATTTATTTAGATCAATTCAACCATGTGGTCCTAAAATGTGAGAATTTCAGCTTCAAGAATCAAATTCCTAGACAAGAAGAACTGGAGCCAACTCTACACAAAAAGCTAAGTAAACTAGAAAGTTTATTGTAATCTCTGTTCCTCTCAAATTTTTTTTATAAAAGTCTTTGCTTATTATGGGCAATAACTGGAATTAGGAAGGAGGGGGGAGATTACAAGGTGGTCATATTAATGTGACTGAACATGGTATATAGGATAGAAGTATGGATAATAGATGAATATACAGAGAGAAAAATGAAGCTTTTTGAAAACAAAATCCTGTAGAAGATATATGGACAAATTTGTGAGGGACAAGAATGGTGGAGAGGGAAAAACGGAGAGATGAGGGAGGTATATAATGAACCAGATACTGCTGTGGAACCCAAAACAAGGACCTGAGAAGGGCCAGATATGTCTATAGAAGAGAGGAGGGACCAAGATTGAGAAAAGTGTAAGAGAAGAAATCAGAAGAGCAAAGGCTTTTAGGCAGTCCAAAAATAAGATGGAGAGACCAGGTAGCCAAGGATCGTCAGGTACTTGGAGCAAGGGAAGAAGATGACAAGGACATTATGCTGTGGAGCAGGCTACTTGATGAGGCTGAAAACCAGCTGTGATTTGTGGGGTCAGGAGAGTATGAGTAAGTAAGTATTGAGAGTAATTATATATACTTTAAGTAACTAACAGAAAATTTTCATTTTTAGAATAATTAATTTGCAGGTCATTGGGTCTAGACCATATATCACAAATTTTTTAGGAGTTAAAGGTCTTTTATGTATGGGTTTACAAGTCATGGTGCTATTTTTCTGTATGTTGAATCTGAAAGCGTGCATTATATTTTCTAATTATATTTTAAAAATGCCTTGATTCATTATACAGGGTGATTCAAAAAGAATACTACAACTTTAGGAATTTAAAACTCTGCAATGACAAAAGGCAGAGCTAAGCACTATCTGTCGGCGAATTAAGGGGGCTATAAAGTTTCATTTAGTTGTACATTTGTTCGCTTGAGGCGCTGTTGACTAGGCGTCAGCGTCAGTTGATGCTAAGATGGCGACCGCTCAACAGAAAGCTTTTTGTGTTATTGAGTATGGCAGAAGTGAATCGACGACAGTTGTAAAGCGTGCATTTCGAACGAAGTATGGTGTTAAACCTCCTGATAGGTGGTGTATTAAATGTTGGTATAAACAGTTTACAGAGAATGGGTGTTTGTGCAAAGGGAAAAGTTCTGGACGGCCGAGAACGAGTGATGAAAATGTAGCACGCATCCAGCAAGCATTTGTTCGCAGCCCAGGAAAATCGACTCGCAGAGCTAGCAGAGAGCTGCAAATTCCACAATCAACTGTATGGAGAGTCCTACGAAAAAGGTTGGTTATGAAACCTGAATGTCAACTACCCGAGGCGATGGATCGGCCGCCAGGCAGCCCGTGACAGAGCACTTCATCACTGGCCTCCAAGAAGCCCTGATCTTACCCCCTGCGATTTTTTCTTATGGGGGTATGTTAAGGATATGGTGTTTCGGCCACCTCTCCCAGCCACCATTGATGATTTTAAACGAGAAATAACAGCAGCTATCCAAACTGTTATGCCTGATATGCTACAGAGAGTGTGGAACGAGTTGGAGTATCGGGTTGATATTGCTCGTGTGTCTGGAGGGGGCCATATTGAACATCTCTGAACTTGTTTTTGAGTGGAAAAAAACCTTTTTAAATACTCTTTGTAATGATGTATAACAGAAGGTTATATTATGTTTCTTTCATTAAATACACATTTTTAAAGTTGTGGTATTCTTTTCGAATCACCCTGTATTTGCACAGAAATAGAGTTTTTAGGGATTTCTCTGGCTCACATAGTACTGGATGTGAGATTTTGCCACCATAGCAAAACATACCAACTGTCTCTCCCTTCCATTTTAATGTGTTATGGTGCCTACATTTTTTATAGTTGGTGCTATTGTGATTAATTTATGATTAACATATTCAGTTAATAGATAAAAATCAAATGCAGCCTCAACCAAAGCCCCCATGTTCCACATGTAAAACTACAACTCTCTGTTTGTCATACAGCCTTTAAATAATTCCATTGTTATGAGTCTTCAAGCATATTGCGAGCTGTAAGAGATGCTTGATGCTCAGCATCTAAAATGCAATGGGCTTGTGGCTGTTCTAATGTCTCTGTAGCTCTTAAGGCCACCTAACTTTCTGCTTCCAAGTTCTGGTGGACATGAGTTTGCTCTGAGGTTTTTGGGATTTGAATAACTTTTACAGCTTGAGCTCTCTTAGAACTATGTGCAACATCAAATTGTTGCTCGAGAGGCTTGTGGTAATCATTTTAAATATTGTTTTCGGGCTTACCTTTTGGGATTTGAATATCTTTTACAGCTTGAGCTCTCTTAGAACTATGTGCAACATCAAATTGTTGCTCGAGAGACTTGTGGTAATCATTTTAAATATTGTTTTCGGGCTTACCATCTGACTTTATTGTTGTATCTCCAGCAAAACTCTCCAGATATGCCAGATGGTGTAGGAACACAATATCATAAATGATGCATATAATAACATTGGATTTGCACTGTCATGGAATAATCTATAGACACTACGAGTTGCCCATCATTGTGCCAGCACCATCTCCATGACTTGCACATGTACCGTATTTAAAAAAAAAAAATAATACTAAAAAAGAAACACCTTTCTAAAGTATCTTATGCTCTACCTCAGGGTTCATGCTGTCTCCATACCATATACCCTCACAAATGGTTCTGTGGTAGATCATGAGAACGTAACAAACTGAGTTACTTTTGCAGTTAATAATACTGGTAACATTATAGTAGTATCGATTAAATAGTTAGGAATTGCATAATCATTGTATTGCTTAAGTTGAATCATGTTATGGAAAAAAAGTCAACCAATAAAAGTATTTTCAGAACTATGATAAAGTTCAAAAGTGAAAGAATAAATAGCTTTTTCAAAGAGTAAATATTGTTCCTTCATTTGCGTAATATTCTTCAAATTAATAAATAACTGGTACTACACATTTTGTAAAGTAGGCTGTCTTCTTCATCAGGATATGAGATATCTCATACCAAATTTCGTGGATATCAGTTCAGAAACCCAACAGAGTTACTTTTACATTTATAATATTAGTATGGAAAAGTGAACTGGTATGGATTAAACACATTGAGGACTGTATTCTAGCTATCACCCATGGATGCACTCGCGTATCAGCAAAATGAAATGATATGTGTGCATTGCTTTATTGACCATAAGACCGAGGTTGGGATGTTTGGGACCTTCATGCAACACTTTTTATTTGACAGCACTTTGATGACTAGCATGTTGGTGATGAAAAAATGATGATGAGGAGAATGCATGCATCAAAACGTGCAGAAAGAAACTGACCCAGATAGGAATTGAACCCAGAGAACCCTCATTCATGAAACAGCAATGCTAACTGCATGACCATGAGCTATTCACCCACTAGTTATGGGGAGCTCCAACATTAGCTGTGTTAGGCAGATAGTGTTCAGGGCTGGAAATAAAGCCTATGTGCATTCGGTATGTCTGCCAGGGGGCCTCATTGAAGATGTGGAGGCAGCCTTGCCTGTGGCTATTGAGCATGCAGGGTGTAGTCATCTGCAAGTCATGGCTCCCATCATCACCAGCAATGCTTTTTGCATGGGTTCTGAGGTCATCCTCAGTTCATACAGGCAGCTGGTGGATATGGTGGAGACTGTTAGCCTTGCACGTGGGGTACAAGCAGATTTCACAATTTGCAGCATGGTTGCCAGAGTTGATTCGGGTCCTTTGGTTTGGAGCCGAGTGGAGGATCTCATCCTAAGGCTTCATCAACTCTGTGACAGTCTTGGCTGCAGATTTCTAGACATTTGTTATCATATGTGGATTTGTAGGACTCCCCTCAATAGATCAAGGGAGCACTACACGAAGGAAGTAGCAAAGTACTTGTGGCATGCACATGAGGGTTTTTTAGGCTAGACAGTAGTTTGAGGTGCTCTAATGAACACTCACCAGCCAATACACACCAAGGGAAGTCAGACAGCATTCAGAATAAAGACATTTTGTTTGGCAAAATTTTATCAGTAAACTATTGAAATATTTGTAATAAAGTTCCTGAATTTAATGCCCTCCAGGAATGTTCTCATGCTCAAATTATTCTTGGGACCAAGAGCTGGCTGAAACCCAAGGTTGAAAGCTCTGAGATATTTAGTGAGTCATGAAATGTATATTGGAAAGACAGATTAGAGGCCATCTGTGACTCAGCATCTCCACTATAAGGTGAGTGGCAACTTTCCTTTTTATAATATTGTTACATTCCATCCTGAATTTTCCATTGTTTGACATTCAAGAAATCATACACATAGGAATTTAATGGAAATATACTATCACTTGACCATGGGATGGATTCCAATATGGATAACATTGTAATAACCATCCCTGGCATAGAGAAACAACTGAAAGATTTGAAAGCAAATAAACCACCAGGTCCGGATGGAATCCTAATTTGGTTTTACAAAGAGTACTCTATGGCATTGGCCCCATATCTAGCTTGAATGTGTTGTGAATCTCTCACCCAACACAATCTCCCAAGTGATTGAAAAAAAGTGCAAGTGACTCCAGTATAAAAGAAGGGTAAAAGAATGAATCCACAGAATTACAGATCAATATTCCTAACTTCAGTTTACTGTGGAATCCTTGAACAACTTCTCAGTTTGAATATATTAAACTTTCTTGAGACTGAGAAGCTTATGTCAGCAAATCAGTATGGTTTTAGAAAGCATCGCTTGTGTGAAACTCGGCTTGCCCTTTTCTCACATGACATACTGTGAATTACAGATGAAGGGCAACATACAGATTCCATATGCCTAGAGTTCTGGAAAGCATTTGACACAGTGCCACATTGCAGGTTGTTAACAAAGATGCAAGCATAAGAAGTAAGTTCACAGATCACAGGTACAAGAGTGGCTCAGACCTCCTGAGAAATAGAACCCAGTATGTTGTATTTGATGACAAGTGTCCATCAGAGACAATGGAATCATCAGACCCCAGACAAGAGTGATAGGACTACTGTTGTTCTCTATATACATAAATGATTTGGCAGACAGGGTGGGCACCAATCTATAGTTGTTTGCTGATGATGCTGTGATGTACAGTAAGGTGTCGAAGTTGAGTGACTGCAGGAAGATACAAGGCAAGTTAGACAAAATTTGTAGTTGGTGTGATGAATGGGAGCTAGCTCTAAATGTGGAAAATGTAAGTTAATGCAGAAGAGTAGGAAGAACAAACCTGCAATGTTTGGATATAGTACTACTAGTGTCCTGCTTGGTGCAGTCAAGTCATTTAAACATCAAGGAATAGTGTTGCAAAGCAATTTGAAATGGAATGAGCATGTGAGAACTGTGGTAGGGAAGGCAAATGGTCAGCTTCAGTTTACTGGGAGACTTTTAGGAAAGAATGGTTCACGTGTTAAGGAGACAACTTATAGTATGCTGATGCAACCTGCTCTTGAGTACTGCTTGAGTGTTTGGGGTCTGTACCAGGTCGGATTGAAGAAAGACATCAAAGCAATTAAGAGGCCAGCTGCTATAACTGTTACTGGTAGGTTCAAACAACACGTAAGTGTTATGGGGATGCTTTGGGAACTCAAGTGGGAACACTGGAGGGGAGACAATACCCTTATTGAGAAACACTATTGAGAAAATTTTAGAAAACTGGCATCTGAAGCTGACTGCCATGCGATTCTACTGCTGCCAACATGCTGCTGCTGTGGTCTTCAGTCCTGAGACTGGTTTGATGCAGTTCTCCAGGCTACTCTATCCTGTGCAAGCTTCTTCATCTCCCAGTACCTACTGCAACCTACATCCTTCTGAATCTGCTTAGTGTCTTCATCTCTTGGTCTCCCTCTACGATTTTTACCCTCCACGCTGCCCTCCAGTACTAAATTGGTGATCCTTTGATGCCTCAGAACATGTCCTACCAACTGGTCCCTTCTTCTTGTCAAGTTGTGCCACAAACTCTTCTTCTCCCCAATTCTATTCAATACCTCCCCATTAGTTATGTGATCTACCCATCTAATCTTCAGCATTCTTCTGTAGCACCACATTTCGAAAGCTTCTATTCTCTTCCTGTCTAAACTATTTATCGTCCATGTTTCACTTCCATACATGGCTACACTCCATACAAATACTTTCAGAAATGACTTCATAACACTTAAATCTATACTCGGTGTTAACAAATTTCTCTTCTTCAGAAAGGCTTTCCTTGCCATTGCCAGTCTACATTTTATATCTTCTCTACTTCGACCATCATCAGTTATTTTGCTCCCCAAATAGCAAAACTCCTTTACTGCTTTAAGTGTCTCACTTCCTAATCTAATTCCCTCAGCATAACCCGACTTAATTCGACTACATTCCATTATCCTTGTTTTGCTTTTGTTGATGTTCTTCTTATACCCTCCATTCAAGACACTGTCCATTCCGTTCAACTGCTCTTCCAAGTCCTTTGCTGTCTCTGACACAATTACAATGTCATCGGCAAACCTCAGAGTTTTTATTTCTTCTCCATGGATTTTAATACCTACTCTGAACTTTTCTTTTGTTTTCTTTACTGCTTGCTCAATATACAGATTGAATAGCATTTGGGGAGAGGCTACAACCCTCTCTCACTCCCTTCCCAACCACTGCTTTCCTTTCATGCCCCTCGTCTCTTATAACTGCCATCTGGTTTCTGTACAAATTGTAAATAGCCTTTTGCTCCCTGTATTTTACCCCTGCCACCTTCAGAATTTGAAAGAGAGTATTCCAGTCAACATTGTCAAAAGCTTTCTCTAAGTCTACAAATGCTAGAAATGTAGGTTTGCCTTTCCTTAATCTTTCTTCTAAGATAAGTCATAGGGTCAGTATTGGCTCACGTGTTCCAACATTTCTACGGAATCCAAACTGATCTTCCCCGAGGTCAGCTTCTACCAGTTTTTCCATTCATCTGTAAAGAATTCACATTAGTATTTTGCAGCCGTGACTTATTAAACTGATAGTTCGGTAATTTTCACATCTGTCAACACCTGCTTTCTTTGGGATTGGAATTATTATATTTTTCTTGAAGTCTGAGGGAATTTCGCCTGTCTCATACATCTTGCTCACCAGATGGTAGAGTTTTGTCAGAACTGGCTCTTCCAAGGCCGTCAGTAGTTCTAATGGAATGTTGTCTACTCCCGGGGCCTTGTTTTGACTTAGGTCTTTCAATGCTCTGTCAAACGCTTCACGCAGTATCATATCTCCCATTTCATCTTCATCTACCTCCTCTTCCATTTCCATCGTATTGTCCTCAAGAACTTTTCCCCTGTATAGACCCTCTATATACTCCTTCCACCTTTCTGCTTTCCCTTCTTTGCTTAGAACTGGGTTTCTATCTGAGCTCTTGATATTCATACAAGTGTTTCTCTTTTCTCCAAAGGTCTCTTTAATTTTCCTGTAGGCAGTATCTGTCTTACCCCTAGTCAGATAAGCCTCTACTTCCTTACATTTGTCCTCTAGCCATCCCTGCTTAGCCATTTTGCACTTCCTGTCGATTTCATTTTTGAGACGTTTGTATTCCTTTTTGCCTGCTTCATTTTCTACATTTTTGTATTTTCTCCTTTCATCAATTAAATTCAATATTTCTTCTGTTACCCAAGGATTTCTACTAGCCCTCATCTTATTACCTACTTGATCCTCTGATGCCTTCAGTATTTCATTCCTCAAAGCTACCCAGTCTTCTTCTACTGTATTTCTTTCTCCCATTCCTGTCAATTGTTCCCTTATGCTCTCCCTGAAACTGTACAACCTCTGGTTCTTTCAGTTTATCCAGGTCCCATCTCCTTAAATTCCCACCTTTTTGCCGTTTCTTCAGTTTTAATCTACAGTTCATAATCAATAGATTGTGGTCAGAGTCCACATCTGCCCCTGGAAATGTCTGACAATTTAAAATCTAGTTCCTAAATCTCTGTCTTACCATTATGTAATCTATCTGAAACCTTCTAGTATCTCCAGGGTTCTTCCATGTATACAACCTTCTTTCATGATTCTTGAACCAAGTGTTAGCTATGCTTAAGTTATGCTCTGTGCATACATACATTGCATGTAAGGACCACAAAGATAACATACAAGAAATTAGGGCTCATACGGAGGCACATAGACAATCATTTTTCCTCACTCTATTTGCAGGTGGAACAGGGAAGGAAATGATTATCAGTGGTACAGGGTACCCTCTGCCACACACTGTGCAGTGGCTTGTGGAGTATCTCTGTAGATGTAGATTTAGATGTAGATTTTCACAAATATAATTGTTAAAGGATTAACAGCTTTTTCAAAGAGTAACTATTATTCAATATAGAGCATTATATTCTTCAAATAAATAAATATATTGTACAACATATTTTATAAGATAGCCTATGTTCTTCCCCAGTGTTCAAGCTATCTTCATACCAAATTTTATCAAAATTGGTTCAGCAGTTTAGTCATGAAATTGTAAGAGACAGAGTTCCTTTTGCATTTATAATATTAAATATGAATAAACAGCAATAATTCAAGCATGGATTCTTGTGGACCTTCTTGTGTGACGTTTAAAATGTTTGAAATATTATTATTAAAATGTACAAACTACTTTCTGACATTTAGGGAAGACTTAATTAAAGACAGTATATTTATAGCCATAGTGCAAATTTTTTAGATAGATTTCTGTGGCTGACAGTCAAAAGCTTTATTAAGGTTCACAAGTGTTACAATTACTCATCGTTGATCATGGTCCATACACAATGTTTGTGGCCAGAGACACATTCTGGTGGCATCTTTGCTGTTGCTCCACCTGCCTGCAAAATCAGTTTGCTGTGGGATACCGTCTTCCTCTTCTCAATCAAAGACACTAACAAAATGTGGCACTGGGAATGTACTGCTAATGCATCAACAAGTCAGCAGAAAGAGGGGTATGGACCATGTATGGAGTAGCAGTCCAGAAGGAGAGGAGGGGGGAGGGGGTGGCATTTTCTTTTTTATATGGGTTTACAAGGTATAGTGCTGGGTAAGTTATAACCATGGAATTTTGTGGAAGTCATTTTTAACAATGTTTGAACTATTATTATTAAAATATACCAACTACTTCACTTCATCAGTAGAGCACCTGATGATGACAATGCGGTCAGTTTCCATTCAATTATGAATTAATTAGTTAATTACAATAGTTAAACCAATGAGCAGTTTGTAATAGCTGCATTATTGAACTATTTTCTTCTGTGACATTTTCATTGATATACTCCTTCATGGCAAATCAGTGTTTCAAGAAACTGAAATGCAGTCAACTCATTAATATGCAGAGTGAAGTTCTCAGAGCTGTCTACTTTGCACTTTTGAAGTATTACTTACTGTTTTGACTTCCAGGCAAAACTTTTCACATATTTCGATATCTTGTGCATCTCCTTCTGAAACATTGCAACTTAGACTGATAAAGTATTTTTTTCTGTGTAAATGATCAATAGAACTATTATGTATATTTTTTTATTTTATTTAGTGTATGGCTAATACAGACATATTATAAAATTAAATTGCATATATATTTGTAGATATTTAAACACAAGTAACTTAAGTTTGGCTTTACAGCTGAACATCCAGTCCTTCAATCCAGTGCATTGCATCTGGAGTTGCTAGCAGGAAGTCCTCTTCAGCTCTGTGATAGGCTCAAATCCTGCATTCACTGACTATGTAGTGAACAGTCTGGTATGGAGCCCCACAGTCACAGGATGGATTACGCAGCTTCTTCCACTTAAAGAGAGCATCCCTGCATCAGCCATGGCAGGTATGGATTCTGTTGAAAGTAGTCCAGGTCTTGCGTGGTAGGTCAAATCCACTTGGAAGTTTAGCACGTGAGAAGATGTTATGCAGGCACACCTGTCACTGCTTCCCACTAACCTTTCCATTCTTCAAGGGATTTGAAATCCTTAGCAACCATGTCAGCAGCATCACACATAGTTGGATGGCGTGATTTCAGTCTCTTATGATTTAAAAGTGGCAGGTCGCTATGCACGGATGGAATTCCTGGAGGTCTTGTGGAAGTCCCTCATAAGGGCAGTACATCTTCATAGATCAGGAGGCATTATACTGGTTAACAGTGGAGGCCAATAAACTGGAGTAGATCTGATTGCGCCATATATTATGGGCATTGCCATATTCAGCTGGGTGTCAACAAGCCTTTTATGGTGACCGGTTATCCAAACAGGTTCACAATACTCAGCACTTGAGTACACCAAACTCAGAGCTGAAGATCGCAGGGTTGTTGCTGAAGATCCCCAGGTAGTTCCGCATAGCTTATGGAGGATGATGTTTCAAGTCCTCAACTTTTGAGCTAAGTTAAGAAGGTGTTGTTTGAAGCATAGTGTAATCAACCAAAAATTGAGTGTTTTAGAAAACTGCTCAAAGATATGAACTGGAAAGATGTTTATAGTGCTCATGGCATGAATGAAAAATATAACACATTCATGAACAATGTCAGTACCATGTTTGAAAACTGTTTTCCTCTAAAAGTTACTCAAATTAAACAGAAGTCTATAATAAAACCATGGATTACACAAGGAATAAAGATTTCCTGTAAGACAAAAAGGAAAATGTATCTGTTGACCAAGAATAGATCCAATGTTGATGATTTAGCTAAATACAAGGAACGCTGTAAAATATTAAAAGAAGTAATTCAGACATCTATACAAATGCACTACAAGAAGATAGCAATGTCAGGGAACAAAATAAAAACAATATGGGATATAGTGAAAGAGGAGACAAGTAGAACCAGAAAGGAACAGGAGCAAGTAGCACTAAGGGTGGATCACACATTAGTAACCGATGGGCATTGTGTGGCAAATCTATTTAACAAGTACTTCATATCCATTACTGATAGAATAGGAGTGTCAGGATCAGTAAATAATGCCCTTGAATATCTCAAACTAGCCTTTACAAATAGCTTCAGGTACATGAATATGTCACTCACTTCACCAAAGGAAATAACTTCCATAATAAAATCTTTAAAAACAAAGCATTCTAGTGGTTACGATGAAATATCGACAAAGTTAATTAAGGCATGTTCTTGTGAGTTTAGTACAATTCTAAGTTACTTGTGTAACCAGTCAGTTATAACTGGGACATTTCCTGACTGGCTAAAATATGCAGATGTTAAGCCTCTATACAAGAAAGGGGATAAAGAGATACCATCAAACTACAGACCGATTTCACTTCTGCCAGCATTCTCAAAAATTTTAGAAAAAGTAATGTACAGGCAGCTGCTCAACCATCTGACCACAAATAACATATTATCAAGAACACAGTTTGGATTTCTGAAGGGTTCTGATATCGAGAAGGCTATTTACACCTACAGAAAAAGTGTACTTAATTCATTAAATAACAAGTTACAAGCAGCAGGTATTTTCTGTGATTTGTCAGAGGCATTCGATTGCGTGAACCACAACATCCTTTTAAATAAATTAGAATTCTATGGTGTCACGGGCAGTGCTGCAAAATGGTTCAAGTCATACCTCGCTAATAGGAAACAAAGGGTGTCAGTGCAAGGGACTAGTGAATTAAGTCATCAGTCATCATCAGAATGGAAAGAAATTACATGTGGTGTCCCACAACGATCCATCTTAGGGCCATTGCTTTTTTCTTGTGTACATTAATGATCTCTCATCAGTTACACTGCCAGAAGCAGAGTTTGTTTTGTTTGCAGATGACCCCAGTACTGCAGTAAATAGTATGTCGAGTGTAGTTCTAGAAAGTTCTGTTAATGATATTTTCATGGATATTAATAAATGGTTTAAAGCCAACTCACTGACATTAAACTTCGAAAAGACTCACTATATACAATTCAGAACCTGTAAGAGGTTTCCACCCAGCGTATGCATAAAGTATGAAGAAGAGCAAATAGAAGAGGTTGACAGTCTTAAATTCCTGGGATTACAACTTGATAATACATTCAGTTGGGAGGAGCACACCACAGAACTGCAGAAATGCCTTAACAAATCTGTATTTGCAATTCGAGTGTTAGCAGACATAGGCAAGATAAAAATGAAAAAGCTTGCATACTTTGCCTACTTTCATTCCATAATGTCATATGGTATAATATTTTGGGGTAACTCTTCAAGTCAAACAAAAGTTTTCAGAGTCCAGAAGCATGTAATACGTATTATTTGTGGAGTAAATTCATGGACATCCTGTAGAAACCTCTTCAAAGAACTGGGAGTACTAACTACTGCCTCTCAGTATATTTACTCCTTAATGAAATTTGTCCTAAATAATATATCTCTTTTTCCAACAAACAGCTCAGTTCATACATACAATACCAGGAACAAAAATGATCTGCATAAGAACTTAAAAGCACTTACCTTTGTTCAAAAAGGGGTCCACTACTCAGGAACACTCATCTTCAATAATTTGCCAGCAAACATAAAAAATTTAGTTACAAATAATGATCAGTTTAAAAGGAGCCTGAAAGACTTACTAGTGGCCAACTCCTTATACTCCATCGACGAATTTTTTAATAGAAAAAAATGATGTATTGTATATATTCATATTATTAGTATTCATACTATTAGTAATTTGCCAGCAAACATAAAAAATTTAGTTACAAATAATGATCAGTTTAAAAGGAGCCTGAAAGACTTACTAGTGGCCAACTCCTTATACTCCATTGATGAATTTTTTAATAGAAACAAATGATGTATTGTATATGTTCATACTATTAGTATTGTTATTTCAGCTTAAAAAAAAATTGACATGTTCCACATCCACGAGGATCTCCTCAGCACGGATCTATAGATCGAAAAACTAATCTATGACACCAAGATATTTTGGGTTCCAATTATGACAAAGAATTCTGCCTCTGAAACTTCCTTCCAGTTTTACATTCACCAGCTGATTATGTAAATGGAAGCAACACACTTCTATTTCACTCACACTGGGTTGGAGTCTCCAGATTTTGAAGTAATTATCAAATACAAACAGGTCATTGGTTAGAATCTCTTCTGTTGTCTTCAATTCATGGTGTTCTACAGCTAGAGCCAGGTCATTGGGATAGCAGAATTTTCTGGATGAAGTGTCAGGTAGATCAGATAGATATAGATTGAATAGTAATGGTGGGAGAACTGATCCTTGGGGCAATCCATTGTTTAGCTTCCTCTCCTTACTTGTCTTGCTTCCAGTGATTACCTGGAACTTCTGATTGCTTAGCATGCTGTTAATCAGATGAGCCATTGTTCTGCAGAGTATGATGAGGTGAAATTTGTAGATAAGGCCTTCCCTCCACACAGTGTAAAAGGCAGCAGTTAGATCAACAAATGCTACAGATGTTTTCTGCTTCATTTAGTATCCTGTCTCTATCAAAGATGTGAGAGACAATACTTGGTCACAGCAGCTACACCCTGGTCTGAAGCCTGCCTGATCAACTGGAACATTCTCTAGGATAGCGCTACTTATTCTGTTAAGTACTATCCTTCCAAAAAGCATGTAGCACTTGTAGCAGCAGCTAAGTGGGGCAATGGGGCGATAGCTTTCTACCATGTTACAGGTTTTGCCAGGTTTCAGAACAGATATTATCTTTGCCTTTTTAAACTCCAATGGAAGTCAGCAGAATGTCGTTGAAGAATTCTGCCAGCCATTTTTTAGCTTTTCCTCCCATATGGATCAGGAATTCTGGACAGATACCATGGAATCCAGGCACCTTAAGAGGTTTGAGGACCTTCAGTCCAGAGTCAATATCTAAAACTGTGAAGGGATGGGCACACTCAGATGAGGGAGATACCATCTTTTGCAGGTCATGAAGTTGTCATCTAATATGTCTTGTATGCTTCTTGTCGGGAGGCACTCTTGAGGTACTAATAATGTGGGAAGGAGTTTGGTCTGGTGTTACGTCAGAATTTTTTCTGCATGATGGCACACTTCCTCACAGTCTTCTCAGAAGACTCCATGTTTTCCTGCTTGAGTGGGTAAAGTCCATATTTTTGACTGTTTCTGCCCATTTCTGCTTCCGAGACATGTCCAAGCTGGACAATAGTTCCGTAGCTATCTCTGGGTCACCACTTTTATGGAAGTGTTGGTACAATGTTTCACTTTCATCATTTCATCCTGGAACATATTCTTTTCAGTATCGTCTTGGCATACACATTTAAGCTGTTGCTGTTACTGCACCAATGAAGTGTTGATAGTTCTTATGTGATGGAGGTATCCAGCAAATGGTCTTATCCAGTTCTGCTGAAAACTTCATCCAGTCAGCTTTCTGGAAATTCCATCGAGCATGCAGGGTTAATCATATGACAGGTACTGTGCAGCCAATTTGTATTATTACAGGTCTGTGTTGGCTGTGAGGAAAGGCATCTATCACTTTTCTTGTGGCATTGATGGGAAAGCCACTTTTGTTGCAGCTAACAAAGCTGAATGCTTGTCCCAAGCAGCTGACCTGAAAGTGCCTTGGTCTTTGGCACCAAACACTAGATGAATATTATTCTCTTCAATCCATTCTGCAAGCATGCTCCCATTTTCATAATTTTGAGAGTACTTCCAAAGTTCATGGTGACCATTGAAGTCTCATATGTAAATTGCAGGATGTTCTGCTCTCTGTAGGACAAACTCGGGCCATGTTGTTTTGGGTGGCTTGTGAACAACTGTAATTGTAATACCGTTCAGTTGTATGACAACTGTATGTATATCTGCCTCCACATTTTCAGAAAACAGTGAAGCTTTGTTTATGTTGTTACGGACATACGTAGCAATTCCATACACCTCGTGGTAAGTTACACCCAGCGCAGAATATCCAGGAATTTGACCTCGGCTTCTGAACATTTCTTCAGTGGAAATGAATATTTCTTCCCTGGAAATGCGAGTTTCCTGAATGGTGATGACATTGATATTGTTGTCCAGCAAAAATTTTGTCAGATAGTCACAATTTGCCCTGCTAATGCTTTCAATATTCAGTTGAAGGAGTCTGATAGTTGGTCCAATGTTTCTTGTTAATGGGCTTTCAAAGAACTGTTTCTGCTACTTAGTTGCTATGTCATTGCTAGGAGATACTATGGATAATCTGGCTACCTATAATCACTGTTGCTCAATTAGCACCACCCAGGAGGCACATGTAGGGTATTTTAAGGTTAAAGCTATGGACATGAGCAACTTACTAATTATGTATAACTGGTAAGTAAATGCCTTGTACAAACATTTTCAGGAACCTGGGAATTATTATGCAATATATTTACTAATTTTATTCATGCCTAGTGATAAACAACAGCCCTGAATGAAGTGTAACACACAGTACAACATGCAAGTTTTGAAACTCATTCCCATGCACAGACTTGTGACTGAATAGGAATCCATAAATTACTACTATAAGAACTGTCAGCAGTGTAACAAGTTCAAATAGTTTATCAGGATGAAATTATATCTAAAATAAAATAATGAATGACAGGATTACTATGAGAAAGGGCAGCTTGAGAAGAAGTAGAATTTTTCTCTTCCATTTAATATTTGTTGGATAAGTTAGAATCCATGCTTGGCTGGGTTACTACCTTCATTGAGTTACCCGTGTTTGTACCTACACTTCACTTTGTTCTCAAATGTTCATGCTGTATTAATGCCTCTGTCTGATTATATGAAAATGTAACTGCCTCAGGGCACAGTTTGCAACTAATGTGTTTTATGTAACTTGATAGAAAAATAACATAATCCCAAAAATTAAGTTGGGCAACTGTCAAAAAGAAGTGCTTTGTTAATGCAGCCTGACCTTTGGGGGAAAGACTACAAAATTTGGTGGCAAAATAACATTAAGGGGAAGAAGAAAGGAAATTAGGGTTTAATAGCCTGTTAACAGCTAGAGAATTGGGGATTGAGTGTGATTTGAGACTGGACAAGGGCAGAGAAGGAAATCATATGCAGTCTTTCTGAGTTGATCATGTTGGCATTCATCTCAAGGGATTTGGTTTAATCACAGTAAACCTGAATTTGGATGGTCAGACAGAGAATTGGCCCATACTATTACCAAATTCAACTCCACTGTCTCAATCACTGTGCCATGTCACCTATTATTGGTAATTTGTCATTGGCATTATACTGAATGATAATAAAGTGTTGTCACATCGACCACACAAATTACAATCTTTGGAATATTAACTGCTCTGATGAGCCGCCATGTTTAATTCAGTCTGCCTTTGTACCTCATGCAGTGTTCATGTTTATCAGTCTTTATGGTAAAATATATGTGTATATAGAAAACTTGGGAACTGTTTGTTATGTACATTATGATCCGTATCCAGAATCCCATATTGGTGACCCCAGACAAAAAGTTCTACATCTTCTGCGACTTCTGTGCTGGTCCTATAGAATCAACAGGTTTCACATCCAACACCATGGCTACATTACTGAACATTCATTACAAAGATCTGGAGGCCCAGCTCTTACGACCAGGCCAACACAACCCTCCGCCATTAGTTATTTTGCAGCTAACAGACAATGATCTACGATCTTCGACGACGATAACCTCTACTTTAGCAACTCTACAACGACCGAGTGTTATGCAGTTACCTCAAACAATGGACTCAGGCTTTGTTTCGCTGGATTACACACAACAAGTGAAAAGTGAAGTGGATGACCTACTAAATAGTATGACGATTGATTACTCATACGAAGTTCAGAGGGACTAAAATTCACACACGTGCTTTGATCCTCCATGCGCCATGACATTGGTTACAGTAGTGCCATGTGCAACACCACCATTTGTGCAAAATGCACACACAGTCAGCTATTACCAAGCTATGCCAGCCTCGCCTTCCTCATAAATCAGTAGCAGACATTTTTATGCATCCAGTTTGCCAGAACAAACCACCGGATCAGCTGCCCAGTTTCACGATCACGTGGGTACGAGTGCACCCAACATAGCCTCTTCATGCAGCAATGTTGTACTACAACAGTGCGACTGCCAACAGGTTTCACCAGTGTTTTATGGTCATACCAGGAAGTGTGCATGGCCAGTGTGTGGGGAAAACTCTCGTTGTTGCCACTTTAAGCTCCAGGCCCCCCCCCCCCTACCCCATCACCCCTGGGGGCTTCGATTCTCACCATACAACCACTCGTTCATACTGCAGTACCATCTGTGTCTACCACGCCAGCCTTCCACGTCATTTCCCAGTCGGACAATGTCAGTGCTATTCCTGCAATTTCTGGTCCAGTTTATGGGCCCTAATTATGTGCCGCTCTCTCGTTCGCTCCCACGGTACCGACTGTGCTTGCTGTGTCATGTTTTTGGGCATCTTCAGAGACATTACAACCAGCCATTGTTCCAAACGTGTGTGCTAGTAACATTTCCGCTCTGGTGATGCCGGATCCCAGCGGGACTGCAGGCCTTCCAATACACGCCGAAGCCACCTTCGTCTCCACCTCCAGGCTGCCTACCCAAGCTACCTCCCCTATACGAGAACAATCCAGTTTCATGGTTCGCACCGGTGGAGCACCTCTTCGAGCTGTATCAAGTGACTGATGACAACTCCAAGTTGCTATGTTTGGTCGCACACCTTCATGACCACTCGGATTTAGTTTGTGATCTCTTATTTTCGCCTCCACCGCCACCAAAGTACAAGATCGCCAAGAAAACGATATTGGACCGACTTGCCTGCTTGTCATAGGAATTGATAATCAAGATTCTGTACAAGGAGCACCTGATTCTGTACGAGGAGCACCTGGGGGACTGCACTCTGTCACAACTTTGGCACCGCCTCAGGTTGCTTGTCAGTGAACACACGATGCCAGACGTCACTATGTGGGCAGTATGGTCTGCCAAATTACCTACCAACCTACAGATACACCTACTGCCACACTCTTTTGAGTCTATCAGTTCTTGCCTACGCATTGCAGATCAGCTGTATGTGCTCCTGCGCCAGAAACACCCAGCTCATTCTCCATCACTGTGTGACACCACACCCCCAGTTTACCAGCTGCCTGCAGGCAGGGGCAGGGCCCGTTCCACTTCCACACCTTCTACGCTGCCAGGCAGTACTCGTTTGCTTTCTCCTCTTTCCGAGCACTCAAGACTCGCCCATGCTCCATACATCCTGGTTTATGTCCCAGAAGAGATCAACGAGGACAAGCCAACCCCGCTATCACAGTCACCACCACCACCATATCCAGCTCATCTGTACTGTTCGTACCACAAGATTTTTGGGGCTGACGCCAAGAAGTATAGGTTACCTTGCCAAAACCCAAACGCACTGCAGGAACCAAGTGACACCGAGTCCTGTGGGGAACTTCACAGGTGTCCCCTAACATTGCACTCTGTCCACTCGTCCCCTCAGCCAAGCGGTTGTTTATACGTGACAAACATTTCATCACAGTTTGTCTACCTAATTGACTCTGGCACTGACGTGTCTACATACCTTGATTGTTGGCTCCTACCAACTTTTCACTGATAAAGTCTCTCCTGTCAACTCATCAATGTTACAAACTGTTAGTTTGGTGAAAGTGATGGTGCACCTGTCCCCTTCTCTGTGTTTCCCGTGGACTTTCTACATCACCGACATCGACAAACCAATTCTGATTATGGATTTTTTGTCCCATTACAAGCTCTCCCCGAACGTAGTCCAGTGTTCAGTGTTACACCACCCATCTAACACTCAGATACTGAGCTCCGGCACTCATACTTCTCGTTCCGTTTCCGCTGGGACATGGGATTTGGTTCATGAGTGTTCCGCCCTTGCAGGCAAGAGTGTGACCCGCATCCCTAACCTACTTTCATAATACGACTCAGTGGTGCACCTCTGCTGGGAGAACGATGAGCTGAAACAACGCATTGCTCACACTTACAATGAGCTCGCTGCAGCCTGCACCTCACTGTTGAAACTGCAATCTGCAATTCCTTCACTGGATCGAACTTCATCACCAAGCATCAAATGTTCAGATGTGTGTGAATTCCTAATGGACCAAACTGCTGAGGTCATCGGTCTGTAGACTTACACACTGTGGTGTCACCGCCAGACACCACACTTGCTAGGTGGTAGCCTTTAAATCGGCCGCGGTCCGTTAGTATACGTCGGACCCGCGTGTCGCCACTATCAGTGATTGCAGACCGAGCGCCGCCACACGGCAGGTCTAAAGAGACTTCCTAGCACTCGCCCCAGTTGTACAGCCGACTTTGCTAGTGATGGTTCACTGACAAATTACGCTCTCATTTGCCGAGACGATAGTTAGCATAGCCTTCAGCTACGTCATTTGCTACGACCTAGCAAGGCGCCATTATCAATTGCTATTTATCTTGTGATGCATGTACCGTCAGACCGATGTTCACCAATTATGGATTAAAGTTAAGTATTCTAACAGATACGTACTATTTTTGCTAGTCTCATATCCCTGACATGTTCCAGACCTCACGCCATCCTGCGTGAGCTTAAACGCGTGTCTTTCGGCTACCCGTCATTGTGGATTGGCTGTCTTGCCAGTCCACAACACACACTACTTAAACTAACTTACGCTAAGAAGAGCAAACACACCCATGCCCGAGGGAGGACTTGAACCTCCTGCAGGAGGGACCACACAATCAGTGACATGGCGCCTCTAACCACATGGCCATTCCACGTGTCACCAAGCATCAGTTTGAACACTCATCATGTTAGTTCAAAAACATTCATTGTATGTTATGATTCGCATTTAGTGACCTCCGCACTGCCCAAGCACCCACTACGCACAGTGCCTCGTGTTTCAAACAGTGTCTTTAATAACAGTTGCTCACGCAGCATGACCACGCCCACTACGCAGGCAGCCACCCCGCTTGTTGATAAACATTCCCCCTCTCCTGCGCACCAGCCAAGCAATTCAGCGGCCATCGCTGTCCCTCGCGTGACACCAGCACCTCTCTCACCCGCACCGGTTCCCCAATGTAAAGTTAACAACAGACAGTCACAGCGTGCCCCACTCTGCTTTGTGCTGCGCGCACAGCCAACCTCTACAAACAAGCGCATGCCACACTTGCGTAATAGGCATGTGACTTTCATGCTGCCTTTTCCCACTCGCGCTAACGGCTATGCCTCATTGCGCCCCACTTGTCCCAAAGCAATTCTCAGTCTCTTCCATCACTGACAGAACGACACACAAGATAATTACCACTGCTGTCCCTCCTATTAGATGCAAGGTTAGACGCCTCAACCCCATTAAGTTGCGCATGGCCCGGCAACAAATTAATGAACTTCTGGAGGCAGGCTTTCTAGAGCCATCGGACAGCAATTGGTCTTCACCAATTCACATCGCCATCAAAAACGACGGTTCTTTTCGAATGATTGGTGATTACAGACGTTTAAATTCTCGCACTGTCGTGGACAATCACCCCATGCCAAACATAAATGATTTCACTCATATTTTATCAGGCGCCACAGTCTTCAGTGTGATTGACTACAAACGTGCTTATCACCGGATTCCCATAGCACTGGAAGACATTCCAAAGACTGCTGCGACATTCACGCCGCTCAGTTTGTTCTAGTACAACTTCATGCCATCCATTTTCAAGAATGAGGCACAAACGTTGCAACATTTCATTGACTCAATCTTACGAAGATTCGAGTTCTGCTTGGCATACCTAGATGACATATTCATTTTCAGCAAGTCGACTGAAGACCACGAAGATCATTTCTCCCAGGTCCTCCAGACTTTGGCATCCAATGGTGTCAAGGTCAACAAAGAAAAAATCCAATTGCATTAGTCTTCTGTGACATTTCTGGGTTACACTGTCTCCGCAGATGGAATACAACCTCTCAAATCCCACGTGCAGGCTATCATGTCATTGCCACCCCCAGCTACGTACAAGGTATTCAGATGTTTCCTAGGTACTATAAATTACTACCACCGTCATCTGCCTTCTGCCGCCACTGTGTAGGCCTCAGTGACAGACTCACTCCCCAGCAAACAAACTTTGGGCATTAAACCAGTTCATTGGACTGAATCCATGCCAGAGGCTTTCAGGGCTGTGGAAACAGCTTTAGCTCACGCGGTCGTACTCACCCACCCTGATCCGTCTGCCAGTTTGTTCATCACTAAGGACACCAGCAACATCGTGGTTGGGGCAGTATTACAACAGAGCAAAGGTGACACAGTTTCACCACTTCATTTCTTCCCCAAAAAACTGTCTATAGCACAGAAGAAATATTCCGCTTTTGATAGAGAGCTTCTGGTGTTGTACGAGGCTGTTAAACATTTCTGCACTGACATCGAGGGCCGTCCTTCCTTCATTCTTACTGATCACAAAAACCACTGGTGGACGCCTTCTGCAACCTGCAAAAGGATCCTCCCCTCCCCCCCCCCCCCCCCCCCCCCCCTCCCGCCGACGTTTTCATAACTTCAACCTGATCTCTATGGACGTATGCTACTTCAAAGGCATGGAGAACATCCCCGCTGATTTCCTCTTGCGGATCAATGCCGTTTCAAGTATCATCAGTTTATCCAACCTCACAGCTCTACAGGCTTTGGACAAGGACACTCCAGTTCTGCTCACGGTCCCACAGTCTTTGCTTGTGTTTACCAAGGCTAAGTTCCTTGGCATTTCAGATGAAGTGTGGTGTGACTCTTCTACGAGCATTCTGCAGCCTCTGCTCTCGCCCTCGCTACGCTGACAAGTTTTTGACATGTTGCATAATCTTGCCCACCCTGGCGTCCGAGCCACCACTCACCTCATCACCGAGCATTTTGTCTGGAAAGATGTGAAATCAGACTGTCAAACATGGGCAAGCAGCTGCATTTCCTGTCAACGAAACAAAATAGGATGTCACACCCCTCCACCACTCGGCAAGTTTAACATCCCTAAGGGATGTTTCCGTCATGTACATATTGACCTTATCGGTCCCCTGCCTCTGTCGGAGGGCCACATGTATGTCCTGTCCACAATAGACCGAATGTCTCGTTGAGTGTAAGCTGTCCCGTTACCCAACATCACAGCAGAAACTTTGGCCAAAGGATTCATTTCTTCTTGGATCACTAGGTTTGGCTGTCTGCTCACCATCACAACCGACCAGGGTCGACAGTTCCAATCTACACTTTTTATGATTCTCTGTAATCTTTGCCGTATTAAAAAGATCCATACAACAGCCTACCACCTGCAAAGCAACAGGTTGGTGGAACGATGGCATCACACCCTTAAAACTGCACTCAGGTGCCCGACTGTCTCTGGTCTGAGGCACTTCCTTGGGTGTTGCTGGGCATACATTCTACGTTTAAACCAGATTTACATGGGACGATTTCCAAATTCGTTTTTGGTGAAAACCCGGTTTTACCTGGGGAACTAATTCCCCCAAGATCCAGGGTATTCCCTCTCCTTCCCAGACTTTATCAGAAGGATGCATACACACTTTAGAAACACCTGGCTACACCCACCTGTCAGCCATTCCCCACATGACACTTATGTGCCGACCGCACTCAGCTCTTGCTCACACGTCATGCTCAGGGATGACTCTGTCAGACAACCCTTACAACCCCCTTGCCTTGGTCCCTTTGAAGTACTCCGGAGGGGCGAGACGACGTTTGACATTATGATAAATCACCTGCAAACCGTTTCTCTACAATGGCTCAAGCCTGCTTTCATTGACTCTGACACCCCTCTGCCATCCCAGTCGGACTGCCCAAGCACGTGCTCTTTAGACGAACCCACTAATGAGTCCATTCAACCTACAGTTGGGTTTTCTCTGTCCAATGATTCACCACCACAGTTTGTGGGTTCCTCAGGCATGTAATCGTCATCCCCATTCACAGGTTTTGAAGACGTTTCAGGTACTAGAGATGTGTCTTTCGTTTTGCGCTGCAACGGACCGTGTCAACAATGTGTCAATTACGGTTTTAGATAATCATGTGCTTGTAGTGCTCACTGACAGCACAGACCCGACCTTCACTGAGGGACTCAACGTCAAGATAGTGCACAGCTTGTCCCTCCCACAAGAGTATGACCCGTCACGTGTTTGAGCTTTCATTTCTTCGGACGGCTCAGTCAGCATTCGGGGAAGGCACGCTAACATGCTGCCTCCTCTCCCATACTGCTACTCCCGAGTTGGCCGACGCATCATTCCCCACCGCTGGTTTTTGGATTATGAGTTGGACTGGCGGCCGCCCTCTGCACCTTCGCACGCCGACCCGATGGAGATGGAGCTTCTGGTCATGCACCTGCTGCCTCGCACCTCTCACACCGATGCTGAAACCCACACAACCCCCCCTCAGGTCTCATAGGCCGTGCTGGGGGGGGGGGGGGGGGGTGTCTGTGTGGTGTTCATAGGTCACATCGACCACACAAATTACAATCTTTGGAATATTAACTACTCTGATGAGTCGCCATGTTTAATTCAGTGTGCCTGTGTACTTCATGCAGTGTTCACGTGTATCAGTCTTTACGGTAAAATATATGTATATATAGAAAACTTGGGAACTGTTTATTATTTACATTATGGTCCATATCCAGAATCCCATAGTGTCATAAAAATGTTAAGGTATGTAGTAAAATGCAGTTTTCCAGGATTAACTTGATTGTAATGTGTAGTTTCTAAGTAGTTCTCAAGTTAAGTCAATAAGAATGTGTGATTTATAACTAGCCAAAAGTATAATTTGGTACTGACAGCTGTTTAAGATCTAAAGTAGTTTGAGTAGTTTCTAATACCAACAGCAACAATTTCAGCTTGCTAGGGAATGTTACTTATGCCTGTCATGATATACATGTGAACATTTTCCCAAATTCTTAGAAATACGTGACTTTCTTAAGCCTGTCAAGCCATTTTTCCAGTTAAATCAGTTTCTCACAGAATCTGAGGGCAGAATGTTATTCACTAGAAGGAGAATCAGAGGCCTTAGAGGCAGAATTATAGGAAAAAATTTCACTGTATCAATATCGCTAAGAGAATCATTATCAAAGGTTTCTGTGGTATCTGTACCATAGATGAGTCTGTGCAAGTTGATCCCTAACAATCACAGTGGGCTAGTCACAGTAGATTCACATACTCACCTCAACTAATTATGTAAAGCAATTTTGTAAATGTCTCTGTGGAAATGCCTCAGTGTTGTCACAAATCTGTTGTCAGCTATTGTTTGCACATGCATCCATCTTAGCTTCACAGTTGAAAGTTGACAACAGCACTGTTAGCTGTCAGGGATTACATTACACTGACTTGATTACAGTGACAAGCTGATGTTATGATTAAAATGTTCTAATTTTAACAGAAATTGAGTCTACAAAATCACCAGTGCTGCTTAGTACTGAAATAGTAAATTATAAAATTAGAATTATAGATTCAGTAGCTACCAACAAAGTTTGCCAGGCTGTGGTACGCCTCTTTCACTGCCCTGTTGAACACTACAGTAAAAGAAGTACTTGCAGTGCTGTAAATGTGAGACTTTGAGTATTTTCTGGATGGAAATGTGTGAACACATCAGATGTATTGCATTGATACTTTCTTTTCATAAGTAACACCTGCTTTTCTAATATTTACTCACAGAATGAGACATCCATTTCATTTTATTGTGAAAAAAGACATGCACTTAAAATGTAATACATATATACAAAGATCTGACTTCCAGACATTAGTGAAAAATGATTCAATATATTTTGCAGTTGATTGAGAGAAGGATGTAAAGAAAAAGGAAGTAAGCAATTCCAAATAAGACAAAAGACAATGCAGCTACTTGGTGGTTTGTAACATTGAGTGATTGGGTAAGTGAAGTATTGCAATGAAATTAAAAAAGTGTGCCAGTGTCAAAAAGAAATTTATTTTCTCTTTTTTTATCACTTGTACAGGATCTAAACTAGCCATCAGATTTGCCCAAATATAAATTTGTAAAGTTTGCTTACAGGTCACTGGAAAATGAATTTGCAAAAGCACTGGTGACTTACTCAGCACTGTATCAAGGAGATCCTGCATCCTTGGCAGAACTGCTAAGGTGAGAAGAATCTGACAGAGCTCTGAAAGACCTTAGTGGAAACAAGGCCCCTCAAGTAGATGATATTCCCTTAGAATTATTAAGATTTTTGGGAGACTCAGCCATGACAACATTTTTATACCTGGTGTGCAAGATATATGAGACATGGGGAAATATCCTCAACTTCAAGAAGAATGTAATAATTCCAATTTCAAAAGAGGTACACTTTGACAGGTGTATGTACCACCAAACCATAAGTCACAGTTGCAAAATGTTGACACGAATTATTTACAGAAGAAACTTATAGAGTCTGACCTTGGAGAAGAACAGTTTGGTTTCCAGAGAAATGTTGAAATATGCGAGGCAACACTGACCATATGACTTATCCTAGAAGATAGATTGAAGAAAAGCAAACCTTCATTTATCGCATTTGTAGATTCAGATAAAGCCTTTGACAGGAGAAAGCCTTTAACAGTAGGGACTGAACTACACGTTTTGAAATTTTAAAGGTAGCAGGGATAAAATACAGGGACCAAAAGATTATTTACAAATTGTACAGAAACCAGACTTCATTTACAAGACTCAAAGCAGTAGCTGACAAGGGAGTGAGATAGAGTGTAGCCTATGCCTGATGTTATTCAATCTGCACATTGAGGTAACTGTGAAGGAAACCAATGCCAAATTTTGAAAGGATATTAAAGTTCAGGAAGATGACATAAGAACCTTACAGTTTCCGGTTGACATTGTAATTCTGTCAGGGAATACTAAGAACTTGGAAGAGCAGTTGGACAAATTGCCTTGAAAAGGCGCAGAAAGAAGTAACGAGTGTAATGGAATGTGTTCAAAGTAAATCAGGTGATACTGAGGGAGTTAGATTAAGAAATGAGACATGAAATACAGTAGATGTATTTTGTTATTTGAGCACCAAAATAACTGATGATGGTTGAAGTATAGAAGAAATAAAACACAGACAGGCAATAGCATGGAAAGCGGTTCTGAAAGAGTGCCCAGTATGGAAGTGAAATGTGTACAGAAGGCAACTGAGACGACAAGAAGAAGGAAGCTTTTGAAATGTGCTGCTGTAAAAGAACACTGAGTTCTAGATGGGTAGATGGAATCACAAGTAAATTGAAATGAAGGAAAATGAAATGTAGGCACAACTAGACTAAAAGAAGGGATTGATTGGCAGGACACATCATGAGGCATAAAGAAATCATCAGTTCGTTAATGGAAGTAAGTGCTGAGAGTGGCCAAGGCTAGAATACTGTAAGCAAGTTGAAATGGATGTACGTTGAGGTACTTATGCAGAGATGAAGATGCTTGCACAGGATAGACTAGTGTGGGAAACTAGTCTTTGGACTGAAGATCACATCAACAACAACAGACAAAACATACTGCAGACAGCTAATTAAATGAATCATTAAATAAATTATAAACTGCATAAATTTTCTAAAATTGAGAGTAAAACATATTCTATGTTTTATTCTTATGTCAGCTACTGCACACTGACTCTAATATGACGTATAATAAGTAACAGATTTTATTTGCTCCTCATAAATTATTAATGGCATATAAATTAGTAATTGGGAAGAAAAGAAAAAGATCTACAAATAAGTGTTACAAACATATTCCTTTCCAAAAATTACATTCTAATTATAATTTTACTTTCCACTTCCTTGCTTTCAGTGAAACAAACTCATTGGCTATGTCACTGAAGTCCAATTTAGCTGCTGTATCATATTCTGCTGACAATATAGCTGAATCTGACAGCAGATTTCAACTGTACTTATCCTTTGGTAGTTTTTTACTATTTTTAATTAGCTGAATCTGCAGTCACAGGAATGGTCATAAATATCCTCAAAGCTATTTCAGAAATGTTTGGACAAGAATTTTACCCATACTTTGGGGGGGGGGGGGGGGGGGGGGGGCGACTTCAAAGTATCCAAATGGGAAACTGTGTCAACACCCATTACCATCAGCTCTTTCTACTGGAATTTGAAAGCTGATATTTCATTAATAGCCCAGCTGCATTGATATTTCTGCTGTATTTGACATCAAATTCTACTGAGCATAAAGAACTTACATTTCCTGCATGCAGATCAAAGTACAGCACACGAAGTATGCAAGTACTTATGCCAGATCGGCACAAGTAACAGCACGCATAGTGGGGCTTCTTGCTGAAACTTTACAGACAACCCTAACTGAAAGCAGCACATTTTTTATATTGTGTTACTCCATCAGTTGGGACTGTGAACTGTACCACATGCTTGCTTCCTTCTATAAGCAGTGGCATAGTGAACGTAACTGACACCCAGGGCACAACATTTTATTGTTCCCCAAATTGAGAGATGGGGCACAACACTTTTTGGCACCCTCAGTCCCTCCTCATCTCCACAGCACCTGGGGTATGACACTACACTTTATTGGCTCCTCCCCCTCCAGAAACACATATAGTAATATAATATACACAATTTACTCTGATAATAATATGTTTTGCAGAAAATCTTGTTTGTTTAAGAGACCGTTTGGCTATTTGGCTCCCCTCTGCAAGTGGCACCTGGGGAAGGGTAGACCCTGTTGTCCCCCTTTCACCCCTCTCTATACCACTGTCGGTAAGACAAATTTCCTAGGGAAGAAATTGAGAAAGGAAAGAAGGAAGAAAAACCAGAGCTTATTACTCATTATCAGACTCTATAAAATGCTATTTCATTTGGTTAACATGGGCAAAAGATTAAACCATGGACTACTCTGCATTGGATGTGGCAACATAAGGCTGTAGACTCATTCACTGTGTGTTTTCACTATCCTCATGCATCTCCTAAAAAAATCATTCCAGTGTTGTTTGTGACAATGGTACTACAGTGGAGGAGGATAATATATGAATTTAACAGCTGCAATATGTAGTCTACTAGATGGACCAAGAATGAGCTGGTATGGAATCAGCAGGGTCAGTTACAGTCATTTCAAGGTATGAGTACTTTAATTTTATTAGCAGTTTGTGTCATTTCATGTCAGATGGACAAGGTGACCAAGTCAGAGTTAGTGGATTTTCCTGAAGGTTTCATTATTCACTATTGCACTTACACATTTCTTGAGATAAGATACAGAGTTCTCTTTTAAAATATTGCTAACAGGAAATTAAAGTGAATGAAATTGCGTGTTATGTATGAGGTCCATTTCCTATATTACATACTATTCTATTAAATAATTTCAAGCATCCTAGCTTTTAAGCTTTTATTTCACACCATTCCTCAGCTGGCAGAAACAAGAAGCTTTCAGTCAAATAATGTACTTGCTTCAGTCCCTACTTGCCAACCTCTGAGATCCTATAATACAGTAGCAAAGCTTCAGCAAAAACTTCATTGTTGAATGCAAGATAGCTGCATAATAGGCAGCTGTGTGAACCAAGTGCCCTGTTGTCACGTAACCCATGTGACACCTGTTTCATGGTAGTCATTTCTTTGACAATGCTTCTTGGACGAAATGATACTGTAACAACAGTGCTCATTTGTAGTTTTGGGCTGACAGAAAGGCTTCTTTTCACAGGCATGGCAGGTGAATTGTGATTTATTTGCCTCACAATGTACATGATCTAAATCATTTGGTTCTGGTACAGGTGAACTCACATACTGCTCCCAGTGGTTAATTTGTAAATAGTTCCCCCTCCCCCACACCTGCTACATCTGTGCCTGTGGTGGGGGCCCATCTCACTACTGCCTCAGTACAGCCCGGACTTATTAGATACCAATGACCTCAATTTAGTGCTGTCTAAAGCAACGGCAAGTCAGCTCATCAGATGCAAGGAACAACATCTGGAATCTCAAGGTTCTGAGTGATGCTAATTCTAATTGTTGTAATTAGTAGCTAGTTTCAGGCTACATTGAAGGAAGTTCTTATGAAACAACAAATAAGAAAAAATAATTCACATTGTTACTTGAATTAGGTAGAGAATAACTGAGTTATTCAAGATAGAAAGTGGAAAGTATAATAATGGAACTCCTCATGCTATTAGCTATGCTGCTGCATATTGCAGAACTACACTGTATCTATTGAAGACTGTACAAAATATTGGAACTGTTGTTCAAGTTAATCTGCCCATAGGTGTTTGAACCTGTTATATTGATTATGTATATTTAAGCATGCCAGACAAAACATTATTCACTCCCAGGAGATATAACACTAGCAACATTTAACACCATCTTCAGCCTTAATAATGACCTGAAGCCGACGAGGAAGACATTCTAAAAATTTCTTAAGATGTGGCATATCAACTGAAACAATTAACTGAAGATTAGATTGCATAGAGCTATCAAATTTTAGGTATGTTGATTGCTATGTTTCACCAGTTGTTCAAAATAATCCTAGATACACTGATCAGCCAGGATTATGACCACCTACCTAGTAGCCGGTAAGACAACCTTTGCTGTGGATAATACCAGGGACATATCATGGCATGGAAGCAATGAGGCCTCGGCAGGTTGCCGGAGGGAGTTGCTACCGCATCTGCTCACACAAGTCATATAATTCCTGTAAATTCCCAGGTGGGGGAATAAGCTGTGATGCAGTGTTCAGTCACATCCCAGATGTGTTCAATTGGGTTCAGATCTGGCAAGTTGGGGGCTAGCACAATAATTGGAACTCACCACTGTGTTCCTCAAACTGCTCCTTCAAACTCCTGCCCTTGTGCCATGGAGCATTATCGTGTTAAAAAATGTCACTGCCATCGGGAGACATGATTGTCATCAAGGTTTGTACATGGTCTGCAATCAGTGTACGATACTTCTTGACAGTTATGGTGCCTTGCACGAGCTCCACTGGATCCATGAATGCCCATGTGAATGTTCCCCATAGAATAATGGAACTGTCACCGGCTTGTCTCAAACCCACAGCATAAGTGTCATGTCGCATAGGAAGATTACAAATTCATGCCCTCCCATCGGTAAAATGAAGAAGGTATTGGGATTCATCAGACCATGCAAGACTCTGCCACTGTGTCAACGTCAAATGCCAATGGTTGAGTGCCTATTTCAGTCATAGTTGCAAAAGTCGTGGTGTCAACATTGGCTTATTCATGGACTGTCAGCTGCAGAGGTCCATCGTTAGGAGTGTTCTGTGCACTGTTGGTTCAGATAAACTTTTACTCTGCCCAGCATTAAAGTCTGATGTTAGTTCTGTCCTGTTCCAAGATGGCCGCCGAGTAAGTGACGCCAGAAACCATTTCCAGAAAGTGCATTAGTGTATCGTTTAGTCTTGCCGTTAAAGGTTTGACTTTTCTTTGCGTATTTTTTCAGAAAACACCAAAAGATCGTAACTTCGCGAAGTCGCGCTTAGGCTTAAATTTTGTAAACGTGTTTGTTTCTTGTTTCACGGTAATTTAACTACTTTCTCGGTAACAAATAAGTAAACTACCGTAAATAGCATATAACTTCATTGTTTTAATACAGATTTCAGAAAAACAGCGTAACTTTATATCAGAAACTTGCCTATATACATTTGTTTATAGGCCTAATTCTCGTAACGTTTTTGGAGAATCAAAGTTAAAGTATCTCGTTTAATTGTCCTTTTTTTCATTCCATCGAGTGAAATATATAATAAATAGCGTATACCTTCGTTGTTTTAATACAGATCTCAGAAAAACAGCGGAATTTTAAATCAGAAACTTGCTTATATACATTTGTGAATAGGCTTAATTCTTGTAACGTCTTTTTTGATTTTCGGTAATTTAATTGATTTATTCTTGCTAAAGTATTATTTTTGCCATGAGTGAGAAGTGCCTGACTTGCCGTAGAATTGTTAGTTCCGGGGTTTGGTGTGATGGATGCAGTAGTTTTTTTCACTGGGGGGACTGCAGTAGCGTGGGTGTTGGGAAAGTGGATCAGGCTCATCAGTGGTTATGTAGGATTTGCAGCAGAGATAGGAAGATAGTGGAACAGGAGGGGAAAATTGCTGCCCTTCAGGCTGAGCTAGATCAGGCTAGGGAAGATTTGGACAGGTTAAGGAGGGAGAAGGGCAAAGAGAGGTGGGAAGTGGCAACAGGTAGCAGAAGGAACAGGCCTAGAACTTAGTCTGACAGTTTTGTGGTGAATGTCAAAAATAAGTTTGACCTGTTGCTTCAGTTAGAAACTGATGAGCCTCAAGCAGAGGTAGGTGTAGACAGGACACAACAAACTTTCAATAGGAAATTGAAAAAGAATGTAGGAAAGTCGTCGAAAAGGAAGAAAGTTTTGTTGTTAGGCAGTTCTCATGCCAGAGGTGTAGGCCAACTTCTGCAGGAGGAATTAGGACCAGAATACCAGGTCACAAATTTTTTCAAACCAAGTGCTAGTCTGGATCAGGTGACAGAGGATCTAGGTTCACTCTGTAAAGGATTTACCAGGGAAGACACCGTGGTTATTGTGGGAGGGCCAGGGAACAGCATCGACAGAGATCCTGGGTACAGTATAGAGTGTGACCTGGTAAAGATTGCGTCGGCATCGAGACACACCAATGTTGAATTTGTATCTGTCCTGAGACGCCATGACCGGCCTCATTTGAACTCTTCTGTTGGGAGAGTTAATTTGGAGTTGGAACGGCTGCTTGGGTCGGGTGCGGGGGCTCATATTGGTGTGGTTCGTGTTGATTATCTCAGTAGGTGGGACTATACCAGGCACGGCCTACATCTCAACAGGAAAGGGAAGGGGAAACTGGCTGGGGTAATAGCACAAAATTTAAGGAGGGGAGGCACCGCCATGAATGGTAAAATACCAGTGGTTACAGGTGTTGGAGCAGCACCTTTTTTAGGATAGGTAAGACAGAAAGATGTCAATTTCTAAGAGAGGTCAAGATTGAAACAAATCTTCAGTTTAGGAAAGAAATTAAACAGCACAATTCTAGCACATTGGATCACCAGTCACAGCTATCAATTATAAATTTTCACCAATCACCAGAAATTTTATCTCCACCATGTTGTATCTCAGTCCTAGGTAAGTGCATTGATGAATTAAAGTCACTCAACCCAGTTGACATAATCTGCCTCTCTGAACACCATGTGACCACTGGTATAGGAACTAGGCCTAAGCACAATGAGAAACTCAGACAGGAGAGTACTGCAAATGTTAGAATAAGGAAAGGTTCTCATAAAAGTATAATTAAAAATAATGTAAGTATATTTCATCAAAATATTGGGAATTTAAAGAATAAAGTAGATGAGCTTCTGGTTTGTTTAGAAGATTTAGAAGCTGAGAATGAAATAGATATACTATGCCTGTCTGAGCATCACATTGTTACTGATATGGATAAGGTAAATGTAAGTGGTTATAAGCTCTCTGCACATGTAATGAGAGAAAATATGGAGAAAGGAGGAGTTGCCATATATGTCAAAAGTTATCATTGTGCAAAAAGTATAGAAACAAAAAAGTTTTGTGCAGAGAAACATATAGAAGCATGTGCCTGTGAGCTTAAATTAAATAAAGGCACATTTATAATTGTAACTGTATATAGGTCCCCATCAGGAAATTTTCATCTATTTCTGAAAAATTTGGACTCCTTGTTGTGCTATCTGTCAGACAGGGGGAAGCAAATTATTATTTGTGGGGACTTCAATGTAGATTCTCGGAAAGAGGGTAATAGGAAAAATGACCTTGAACTATTACTCGGTTCTTTCAATTTGACACCCGTTATTGATTTTCCTACTCGGGTGGTAAAGGATAGCAGCTCACTGATAGATAACTTCTTTATAGACCAAGATAAGTTTAACCAGATAAATGCTCAGCCTGTTGAGAATGGTCTTTCTGATCATGGTGCACAGCTAGTTACAATATATGACATAGCCCCATTCAGCAATACTAAACAGTCCTCCAAAGTAGTACGTTCAGTCAACGATTTAACAATTGCAAATTTCAGGGAAAGCCTACAGCAGCTAGACTGGGATGAGGTGTACCGTGAACCTGATGCCAATTTAAAATATAATTTATTTCATGACATTTTTGTAAATGCATTTGAAAACTGCTTCCCCAAGAAAATAGTTAAATATACTCGTAAGAAACCTTGTAACAAACCATGGCTCACTAAGGGTATAAAAATATCTTGTAACCAGAAAAGGGAAATGTATCTGACAGCAAGAAAGAGTAGTGACCCAGAAACTATCAAAAATTATAAAAACTACTGTGTTATATTAAGAAAAGTTATTAAAAAATCCAGGAGTATGTGTATCATGTCTGAAATCAGCAACGCTGATAATAAAATTAAAACAATTTGGAATATTATTAAAAGAGAAACAGGTCAACCAAGAGCAGAGGAAGACAGTATTACCATCAAATTGAATGAAAACTTTATGAACAAAAAGTCAGAAGTTGAAAATATTTTTAATAATCATTTTCTAAATGTTGTGGATATAGTAGGATCCAGGTGTTCATTAGAAGATGCTAGGCTGTTAATGGAAGAGGCCATACCTATCCAATTTGATACAATTGAAATCTCACCCACTTCTCCCTCTGAAATTAGGAAAATAATAAACTTGCTTAAAAGCAAAAACTCACATGGAATTGATGGCATTTCCAGCAAAATACTAAAAGCTTGTTCTCAACAGATAAGTAAGATTCTCAGCCACCTGTGTAATAGCTCTCTGGAACAGGGCATTTTCCCTGATAGACTGAAATATGCTATTGTTATACCTTTGCATAAAAAGGGGGATAAATCTGATGTCAACAATTACCGTCCAATCTCTCTTCTAACAGCTTTATCCAAAATTTTTGAGAAAGTAATGTATTCAAGAGTAGCTTCACATATCTGTAAAAATGAAGTACTAACAAAATGTCAGTTTGGTTTCCAGAAAGGTTTTTCAACAGAAAATGCCATATATGCTTTCACCAGTCAAATTTTGAATGATCTGAATAACCGAACACCACCCATTTGGATTTTTTGTGATCTCTCAAAGGCTTTTGATTGTGTAAATCATGAAATTCTGCTAGACAAGCTCAAGTATTGTGGCATGAGTGGGACAGTGAACAAATGGTTTAATTCGTACCTAACTGGAAGAGTGCAGAAAGTTGAAATAAGTAGTTCTCGTAACATGCAAAGATCAGCACATTCCTCAAACTGGGGAACTATCAAGAATGGGGTTCCACAAGGGTCAGTCTTGGGTCCTTTGTTGTTCTTATTATATATTAATGACTTGCCATTCTATATTCATGAAGAGGCAAAGTTAGTTCTCTTTGCTGATGATACAAGTATAGTAATCACACCTGAGAAACAAGAATTAACTGATGAAATTGTCAATACTGTCTTTCAGAAAATTACTAAGTGGTTACTTGTAAACGGACTCTCACTGAATTTTGATAAGACACAGTACATACAGTTCCGTACAGTGAATGGTATGACGCCATTAATAAATATAGACCTTAATCAGAAGCATATAGCTAAGGTAGAATATTCCAAATTTTTAGGTATGTCCATTGATGAGAGATTAAATTGGAAGAAACACATTGATGATCTGCTGAAACGTTTGAGTTCAGCTACTTATGCAATAAGGGTCATTGCAAATTTTGGTGATAAACATCCTAGTAAATTAGCTTACTACGCCTATTTTCACTCATTGCTTTCATATGGCATCATATTTTGGGGTAATTCATCACTGAGGAATAAAGTATTTGTTGCACAAAAGCGTGTAATCAGAATAATAGCTGGAGTCCACCCAAGATCATCATGTAGACATTTATTTAAGGATCTAGGTATATTCACAGTAGCTTCTCAGTATATATACTCTCTTATGAAATTTGTTATTAACAACCAAACCCAATTCAAAAGTAAAAGCAGTGTGCATAACTACAATACTAGGAGAAAGGACGATCTTCACTATTCAAGATTAAATCTAACTTTGGCACAGAAAGGGGTGAATTATACTGGCACTAAAGTCTTTGGTCACTTACCAAATAGTATCAAAAGTCTGACAGATAACCAACAAGTATTTAAGAAGAAATTAAAAGAATTTCTGAATGACAACTCCTTCTACTCCATAGAGGAATTTTTAGATATAAATTAAGAAAAAAAAGAAAAAAAACCAAAACAAAAATATTAAAAAAATAAAAAAATAAAAATAAAGAAAAACAAAAAAACACAAAAAAATAAAGTTGTTATATTAACTTAAGTATGTTGTTAAATTAACCTAATTATGTCATGTATTGGAAAATTCGACTCGTTCCACATCATTACGAAATATCGTATTCATGATCCATGGAACTAGTATTAATCTAATCTAATCTAATCTAATCCACAGTCCACTGCCTGTCCTGTTAAGTCTGCCCAGCCTATGATCTCCAACATCTGTAATGAGGGGTGGCCGCCCATCCCCACGCTGTCTGGATGTGGTTTCATCTCATTTTCACCATGTGTTGAAGAACTCACCACAGAACTCCTCAAACAACTAACAAGTCATGCAGTTTTCAAAATGTTTGTACTGAGCCTCTGTGCCATCACAATCTGCCCTCGGTCAAACTCAGATAGATCATGCACCTTCCCCATTCTACACACAGGCAGCACTCTCACTGATACAAAATGCACCATGTGTGTGTCTGACTATCAATCATTCCTTGCCAGGTGATGCTACTATTACCTGGACGGGTTTATATCAATAGTAGGTCAGTGGTCATAATGTTCTGGCTGATCAGTGTATTTTCATTAGTGTTAAAATAGGTTGATCTGGCAGGCCAATCATGGTGTTTGTCAGACCACAAATGTATGCATACTGTGAGTATGGATATTTTCATCTTGAAAGATGAGGGTGTTCACAGCAGACTCATCATGAAGATGTAGAAGAAAGGACACCATTTAGTAACAAAAAATGTTGAAACAAATATCCTGGTTCACGTTACTGTAAACTGAATGAAAAGGCCCAAGTCATGGTAGAGAGGGCGACCTCATAATACCACAGACCACCTCCATCCTGAACTGCTCTCTCCACACTATAGCAGGCCGCTGTGGCCGAGCAGTTCTAGGCACTTCAGTCCAGAACCGCGCTGTTGCTACGGTCACAGGTGCGAATCCTGCCTTGGGCATGGATGTGTGTGATGTCCTTAGGTTAGTTAGGTTTAAGTAGTTGTAAGTCTAGGGGGACTGATGACCACAGATGTTAAGTCCCATAGTGCTTAGAGCCATTTGAACCATCCACACTATACAGGTTCAATGCCTCATTGGATCGTTAGTGCACTTGATATACTGCATCATTTGAAATGAGGCAAAAGTGTGACTCATTGAAGCACACTACATGCTTCCAGCCAGATACTGTTCAGTTTTTGTGTTGTTTGACCCATTAAAGAATGCCGCTTTGTGCACTGCTATTAGCAATGCATTTTTATGACATACTTAACTCTGAATGTCCAATGCATGTAGTTTCCTTTGCAATATTCATAACAACATAATAATAATAATTATAATAATAATACATTAGCTGAGGTGGACCCACATACACTGACAGCAGAAATTCATGCTGTTTGAAACTGATTGCCATTGACAGGTGATGACACTCATATGCTGTCACCGTCAGAATCTTTTTATGACCACAGTACTTATAATGTGTACAGTTTGAGATTGGTACACCATTTCTTGTACACACATTGGACAGTCCACAGTGATACATCATTAAATTGGGCTACTTTGTTCACAGTGTGGTCACAGACATGTCCAAATATGATAATGCCTTTCCAATAGACTATTATGTCTCTATGTTGGCCCATTTTACTGTGTTGGTTCCATACAACTGACTGGCACATACACACCAATTCATTACCATACCATAGCCTTTGTCAGCAGAGGAGGGCCCCATGACCATGTGATACCAATGGGTACACCTACACTGCACCAAAGCAATCAGTGTGGTCTTTTAAATGGCTGATAATATTTTGTCTTGCGACCTTACAACTTGCACATGTTTCACAATGTAGATTATTCCACTAGCCCATAATAAGAGAGCTTTAATTTGAAGGATTGTATTGAGTGTTACTGTTGTGTTGATGATGAGTATAGCACTTTTAATGGAAAAGTTAGTTAGCTGGTAAGAGCAAGACACAAATTATGGATCTGATAACACTGAAACTAGATGTAAAAAAGATGAGAAGAGAAAGGATGGTAAATGAAATGAAAATGACAGAAGAGAATAAGCAGAAGTATGGATGTGGTAGGCTAGGCAAAAGTAAAGAAAAGATAGTTACAAAGAGAACAGTGAGAGGTAGAAACCAGTTTAATAGGTTAATTTGAATAGGTGGTATATTTTATATGCAGTTTTATTGGAAACTGTATTTCACAATTTTTGGTACAGAAAGTAAAGCAAGAAGCATGGCAATGTTTGTACATCAGAGAGTTTATTAAGCTTTCTTTTCTAACATAAACCTGTTAGCAAATTTCGGGATGGCAGAGCTGGAGGAGGAAAGCATCTGCATTAAATTTTGCATGAAAATCAATAAAACCTTTACAGAGACAAACCAAATGATGCAGGAAGCTTACAGTGATGAGTGCTTAAGCTGTATTTAGTGTTACAAATGGTTCACATGGTTTGGAAATAACAAGATGGAAGATGAAGCCGACCCTCATTCAAGATGTCCTTCGATGTCTACTGACGAGATCATGTCAGGAACTTCGATGAAATTGTGTGTGCCAATTGAAGGCTGACTATCCAAGAGATTGCACAAGAATGTAACATTTCAGTTTGATCACGTCATGAAACCCTGACGCAGCATCTTGCTGCCAAGTTTGTCCCACAGTTCATCAGTCAAGACCAGGAAGATCTTTGCCTCATAATCTATAACAGCTTTTGGATCACACAAACAAGAACAAGATGTTCCTTAAGGGAATCATAAATGGTGATGAGACATGGGTCTGCAGTTGTGATGTTGAGACCAAGGTTCAATCTTCACAATGGGTGGGGAAATGTTTTCCAAGACCAAATAAAACGTGTCTGCTCAATTCAAATGTCAAAGCCATACTGATGGATTTCTTTGACTTTGAAGGATTAATTCATCATTAATTTGTGCCACAGGGACAAACTGTTAATCAATGGTACTATTGGCATGTGTTATGATGCCTGTGAGAAAATGTGAGAAAGAAATGGCCTGAAATATTACAATACAATTCAAGGCTCTTGCATCACAATAACACATCTGCACATTCGTCCCTGTTAGTGCATGACTATAGCATAAAAAATTAAATCATTGGGCTGACTCATCCTCTGTACTCTCCAGATCTGGCCCCTGCAGTCTTTTTTTAATTTCCAGAGTTGAAAACCCCATTGAAAGAATGAAGATTTGCAACAATAGACAAGATAAAAAAAATTCACAAATGGTGCTTCACACAATCCAGCAAGAGACGTACCAAGACTGCTTCCAGAAGTGGAAATGGTGTTGGGAGTGGTGTATCAATTGTGGAAGAGAGTATTTTGAAGGAGACCACACACAATAAATAAAAGGTAAGAACAGAAAAAAATTGTCGACAAAGTTCTGGAATTTTTTGAAGAGACTTCATATGTGGCCATGTGAGTGCAAGTTGTGAATGTGTTTTGTTTTGTCTACATCTGATGAAGGACTTACTCCAACAGCTAAATAATATTTAGCAGTCTTTTTACAATGTGCTTGCCTGTTATTCAGTAACTTCTTTATTGGTGAGTAGCAGTCTATCCTTTCAAATTGTTATTCCAACTGAGATTTTCCATTGGTTGGTAATGGTTTGCAACCTATTTTAAAAGCATTTGTCATAAGTTATTATTTTTAATTTATATTGTGTTTTGAAAATTTCATTTTATGAAAACCAGTGTATTACACCACTTGAAAGGTTACAGAATTCAGCTGAATTAAATTCAGGAATTTCCCCTTAAGCACTACAGATGTGAAAGTTTCTGTACCCACATCTCTACATATAAACTCATCATAGCCCAGCCCAAGCCACTAAGGACAGAAACTTGAAATGTGGAGACGGTGATAATCTTATACTGTAGGAATCATTTAAGAATGCATTTTTCCAAATTCCACCCCTAAACAGGTGAAATAGAGGATGAAAGGTGTTTTGAATATAAATCACTATTAAGACAAGTTTGAAGCTATAACTAAGAAAAGTGATATTTGGTATCCCAGGTAAAAAAATATATCTTTCAGCTTTTTTGTAAATTCAACCCCTAAGGGGATAGGTGGAAGTAATTTTTTTTAATAAATCATTATTAAAGAATTACTAAAGCTACTTCTCTGATAATTGATGTTCGACTTCTTGGGTACGAAAAAAATAAAAAAAATAAATAAATAAAAAATAAAATAAAAATATACATGTTTCATTGTTTTTGGAAATTCAACCCCTAAGGGGGTGAAATGAGGGGTGAGAAGTTTTAAGAAAATATTTCATTACGAAAGTACTTTTAAAGCTAAATCTATGAAAATTTGTATTTGGCTTCTTGGTTAGAAATAAAAAAATATGCATGTCACAGGAAATTCAACCTCTAAGATTGTAAAATAGGTGATGAAACTTTCCATTGAAATATCACCACAGGAACTCAAAAGGCAGGGTTAACAAAAACCTCCAACTCCAGCTACCAGAATTACTTTTTGCTCAGAAGTACATTTCAGAAAGACCTAGCCTCTATGTCCTTAATTAGCATGAAAAGCTTAAAAGGGCTTGCAATTTGTTAACTAAATCAAAGAAAGCTATTTAACAGTCACCATGACAAATCAGCTTTGTCAGAATTGCATAGAAAAAGAAATGGATCTTTAATATATTAATTTTCCAGCAGGCATAATATATTAGGATGGTGCATAAAGCATTTTTGTTTTGCATGTTGGTAGTGTGGCTGCTGTGGGTTTATTTATCAATTGTCATTTTTTTATTTGTAGTTCACTGCTGCTATCTGAGTTTTGTCATTTGGAAATACTGACTGGAGTTGTGAATGCTAGAAAATGGCGTGCCAAGTGGAAAAGCCGGAATATTTCCAACATATTCTCCTGTTTCAGTTCAACAGAGAGGTGACATCATCAGACACTATACAAAATAGGCAAGAAAACGGTTTTATCATTTTAAGGAGGATTGTTTAGACATACGTGACTCTCCACAATCAGGAAGACCTTTTGGATTTGGTGAAGCTCATTTAAAACCATTAATCCACAATGATCCACGTCAGTGTACTTGAGAACTGGCAAATGTGATGAAGTGAGACCATTCTACCACAATGTAACATTTGCAACAATGGAGAAGATTAAAAGATCGGATGTATGGGTACCATGTGCACTAAGCCAAAAATCACAAAAATCAGCAGGTGGCCATATGTGCATCTCTGCTCGCTCATCATCAACTGGCTCACGAACAAAACTGGCCATTCTTATCCCATATCATTACTTGTGAGGAAAAATGGTCTTTATGCTAAAATAAGGAAAAGAAAGATATTGTTGAGCCAAACAACAAAGGAGCAACCCCCCCCCCCCCATACAAAGACCTACCTGCATCCACAAAAGATAATGTTATGCACCTGGTGGAACGACGACAGTGTAGTGTACTTTGAATTACTTCCCTGAGGTGTAACCATCACTGCTGATATTTGTTGCCATCAACTGAGATGTCTTGCAACTGCAATCCAAGAACAGTGACCAGGAAGACTGTGTGAAATGATGGTACTCCACAGTAATGCCCACACCAATTCCACTAGACTGACAAAAAACACTATGCAGGAGTTGGATTGGGAAGTTGTTCCACACCCACCTTGCAGTCTGATGTTCATCTCCTCTCCTCTCTATTGAACAACCTTCAAAGAACTTCCTTTCTGAATGAAAATGCGCTCTGAGCATGGGTTGACGAGTTCTCCACCTCAAAACCATATGATTTCTACATTTGTGGGATCAAAAAGTTACACCAGTATTGGCAGATTGTTGTAAATAGTGAAGGAGAATATATTATTGATGACTACAGTCTCTGTTATATATATCTGTTGAGTTTATTAAAATTCTGGAAAAACACTACAAACTTATGCATCAACTTCATGTGTTCATAAAATTATTTTTGTTGTAATTACTACACAAATTAATCATTACTGATGACAAAATAAATGCAATTCCATGTACAGGAATATCCATTTGTGATGTGTGAGTAAGAATCTATACATTGAATTAAATTTTCTAAAAAAATGTGCAAATCTTACCCAAATAATTGCTTTATTAAATTTTAATTTCCTGTCTGCAGCTTAGTTTGTGTACACTAGATACACTGTTTGCACTGAGTGTAGATTTACACTTGAGCAATGATATTAACAACATACAAATTACATTGAAGGAATAAAAAATGTGCAGACCATACAGTCTATATAAGTGTAGCAGTGGGCACTAAGTTAATCTTTTATAAATGCCCAAGCATGTCTGCAACTAATTTTATAATACGAGGGGGGGGGATCAAATATAAATGGGGTTTTTGTTCCTGAACATAACAGTTGGTAGAACTGGCCCCGCACTTTGTTATGCTTAGGCGGGACCATTAGAAGTGAGGAGAGCGTGCTGTTAGATATTGCCGTCCTCAGACCAGCATTACAGACAAAAACATTCGTGCAGTTAAAGACATTATTGACAATGATCGAGAGTATCAGAAATTGCACAAAAAGTCAGAATTAGCTACGGGAGCTGTCAAGCAATCATCACAAATGATCTACGGTTCTGTAAAGTGTGTTCCAAATGGGTCCCTAAACTTTTGATCGAAAATCTGAAGTTGAGACATTTGGAGGTCTGGCAGAGGCAGAAGAAGGTGATGCATTTTTGAATAGGATAATCACCTGCAACAAAACATGGATTCACCACTACACTCCAGAATCCAAACAAGCCAATAAGGAGTGATGGAGGAAAGGGAAGGCAGCACCAGTGAAAGCCAAGACTTGACTGTCAGCTAGAAATGTCCTTTCAACCGTTTTTTTTTTTTTTTTTTCCAATCAGTGAGGCATTTTGCTGATTGATTTTTTGCATGAGCTACACACAATCAGTGCTGCTTAGTACTGCGAACTGTTGGACAAGGTGAGAGTAGCATATCGCCAAAAAAGACGAGACCAATTGATTCAATGGGTCATCCTCTTCCACAACAATGCATGGCCCCATACTGCAGCTCTGTCTCCAAGCTACAGGAAATGCACTTGACTACACTTATCATCCTCCTTACAGCCTGGACTTATCACCCTGCGATTTCCATTTATTCGAACCACTTAGAGAAGTTCTAGGAGGGTGACGATTTGAAGATGACGAGAGTGTGGAAGACTTCGTGCTCAACTGGCTGGTGACATGACCCAGTTCTTTCTATGATGAGAGCATCAAAAAGCTGCCCATACACTGGGACAAATGCGTTTCCAAAACAGGAGACCATGTGGAAAACAAATTTATAATTGAGTTTTTCAATAAATGAATTTAAATAAAAAATAAAATCCCATTCATATTTGATCCACCCTTGTAATTTGTATGATAGTTAAAATATTACAGAAAGACAGAATTTATGCACATGATATCCTGTATTAGTTCAAATATTTGTTTTGTATTTCATTATCTGTTTGAGGTACTAGATGGGCAGTGTGCAATGGATGGAGTTTGTCAGCGGGGCATTCTTGCACTGTAGCAATGCAGCACAGAGCCACCAACACTGCACAAAGTGACAATGAGGACCTCGGCATATGACACTACAAGATTAGCCCAAACACATTAGAAATTATTAACAGAGACAATCTGAAAGAGAATCTACACCAAGGATGTGTTTTATCACCTTTCACACTGTTTCACATTTCCACGGGATGTATATGGTATCACGATATTGATTTAAATTATCATTATAACAAAGCCAAATAGAACTTATTTGAGATTCTTATAATGATTATACATGCAGCAATTGTTTAAAATCGGAGATATGTGTATATCAGCCCGTGAAAGGCACCAATACATTCCAAACTTCCAAGCACAAAAATGCAATTTTTCAGGGGTCGTATCCCACAGTCAGGTTCTATTTATCGAAGAGGTATGGGTCAAGTGTTTTGTATAGCCCTTGGCCTAGTGAGCATTTGTATACCTATCAGAAAAATGTGCATACTGTAGCTACCCTGTAGTACAGTATCAAAATTTAAACATTACACATTTCCTCCATCTGTGGCAAATTGGTTGGTTCTTTTGCATTAGTGTGGTGTAAGATGGGCCTTAGATATCTTATAAAAGTACGATTTGTTCATGGGCAGATCCTGAGAAAAACCCTAAAAATCAAGAATTTGCAGATGGCCATTTCTGTATTTTCCATTCGTGGCAAATCATCGAAATTTTTGCCCTCTGTTCTTATGATGATATTTCAAAACATTTTTCTGGTATCATTATGCATTACTGATATCCAGAGTTACTGAACTTATGCATGGAATATCCAGTCTTAGGCATAAATGTAGTTTTAACACACAGCAAGGATTTTGGGGTGATCACGAGGGTTCCAAGGTCACCACTTTGTTTTTAGTCACCATTTTTTTATCTGTAAAGCTTTATGATACACTGTCTCTGTATAATGGGCATCTCATGCCTCAAAGGGTATGCTTGCCTGGAAATTATTCGATGGTGTCACCTGATAGCATTACACATCTCACAAAAAATATTTTGTCATACAAAATTCTTTGGAGTTGCAAATCAAACACCACATTTTTTTTGTGTACTGCCCATGTGGCCTAAAAATGTAGTGTATTTTTATATAAAGCAGTGTAATGTGAACTTGCATTGGATGAGAACCAATTTTGTTTTAACCTTATATTGTGTGTCCATATTTGTTGTTTGTGTGTGTCAAAGTGTGTAAATGTGTTGAAGTATATAAATAAACTGACAAAACTTTACTCGTCTACAGAATTCCTTTTACTTAAGCAGAACGACCTACTGTACCAGAGAAAAGAATGGAGAAAGCTGAATAATGCTTCTGTTGGCGCACAAAACAGGTGAACATGGTCCCCTTTGAAAGATTTTGACAAAAAGAGTGGAACCAGCTGCCTCAATCCGCTTTCCATCTTTCTTATCAAAAATTTTGGCATACGAACAAATTAGCACTTTTTTGTGCTGAAAGAGAGTACAAGAGAGACAGTGATGGTGAAAGAGAGAGGAGACAGTGCCAGTGGGAAAGGAGGAGATAGGTGGAGACTACACAGTCGTCCCCCCAACCTGTGAACTTTAACATTAAAAAATAACACATTTTAATGTTAAGAAAGTTCCCCAGTTTAGGGGTCAGAACCCTGAGCAAATCATCGCCAAGGAGATGTGCAAAGAGGAGAGAATGGTGGTTGAAGAGAAAGACTAAAAGAAAGGAAAAAGGACACAGTAGCAATGGGAGAGGAAAAAAATGAGATACAGACAACAGCAGTGGGACAGAAAAGGAGAAAACGGTAAAGACGGGAGACAAGATGTGAGGATGGTAACAGTTAGAGAGAGAGAAAGGAGAAAGTGCCAATCGGAGAAAATGGAGGTCGTAGGAGAGAGACATATATAGACATTGGCAGTGAGAAGGAGATGGTGAGTCCTTCATTGCAAAGAGACACTAGGTAAAAGGATTTAGAATATCCTGTGTTTAGAGTAGTCTGAATACCTTTGCATGCCACAAATTTTGGTAAAGGAGGAGGAATGAGAATTGAGGCAGCTGGTTCCCCACTTTTCTGACAAGTTTTTTTAAAGAGGACCATATCTGCCCCTTTCGTGCTCAGACAAGAGCATTTTTCAGTTTATCAATGTACACTCAATACTGGTCTACAAGACTGTTATGGAGTGACTTTAAAACAGAATACCATTATATATGATTCACCGTTTAGCAAATGGAGAGTGTTTACCTAAAGGCAAAATGAAATCCATGATCACGCCTGATACATGATTGTACAAAGAACTTATGTCAGAAAATGTGATAATATTAAAGTATCAAGGAGACAGAACTTAACAAGTCATCAGTTATATGAAATACTAACATAAGAATTATATTTTCTGAAAGTGATCTACTCCATTCTGGCATTATCCAAACAAAGCAAATCTATCAGTACCCTACAATGGGAAAAATGTTTTAGTGATTACTCAGAATAATGCAAATATTATAAAAAGTCTTCAAATGTTAAAATGCGTTGCCAGATTCTCTCAAACTTTTCTCCTGTATCCTGCACCATCATGAATTAACAACCTGCTAGTTAAAGCTGCTACTTAAGGCAAAGTGTAGTGAGTAAACAATATCAGTTATTTAGCGTATATAATAACAGTTTCCACAAATGTTCAAACACTTTTCAGTTCACATTGAGAATACACATTAACCTCCTAAGTTTGAGACTCCTGTCTTCTGAGATGCTTATAGTTTCAATACATGTGATTCACAGAAAAATTTCCTAGATTATACTTACATCTAGTTTTCTTCTGCACCATATATGGAACCAAACAGATTGTCATGAATTCAGTTCCTAGTTACCTTCAATTGTAGTAACTGTTAAATGGTGCTTCTAATGAAGAATGAGCATTACAGATAATACTGTTTCACAAATTGCCTCGAAAATTTTAGCCACTGAGATAATTATTTCCACTGACAGTGCACAGGACATACTATTTACTCATTTTCTGGTTGGTTGTTATAGTTACAGGCATCATATTGACATCAGTGAATGTTTGTTTTACATCTGTAAGAGTAACATCCTGGTGGCATAGATCCATGGCAGATGATGTTCTTGCTGATTGTGTAATAAACAACTGGGAAGAGGTTACAGAAGAGCATGCAGAAGATTCAGAATTTGGAGGAGACACTTGTGATGTAGATGATGTAGCTACTATCCCTACCATTTCAAACACTACTACAGTAACTGATGGTAGCTGTGTAACGAAGTGTCATGTGGACGTGTGGGTGAAACATATAATATGCTTTCAGCAAGCAGTGTAGACTGTTTACTTGTGGTTGAAGAAACATTTTTAAGCAAGTTGTGAAACTGACACTGATATTGAAATTTATATGCATGCTCTGAAGTTGTTTGTGAACTGCAGGCCACTGGGAAATGTCTTCCTTCTTCGGGCATATTGCAGTGCTTCGAGAATTTCCACATAAATTCTAGAGCCACTCGTCTTTCTACCGTCTCAAACACACGATATTTTAAATATAAGTGCGAGAGTGGAAGCGTATTTACTGTGCCACCTGTTTCTGTGTGAAGTTGGAAGTTTGTTATGAGAAGACTGTAAGAGTGGCAGCCCACTGACGACGACAAGTGTTTGCCGCTAGCGCCACAGACGCTGTGTGAAAGAACACGGAGTGATTATAGGCTATTCTTTGCTGTGTTAGTGAAGGTGATTATTATAAAAAGCCAAACGAACAATTGAATAGAGACTCTTACTTACTTCATGTCTTAGCCCTGCACGAGACAAGACATATGTGATGTACATAAATCATTTGTTTGTTATACCAATGAAGTTATAAATATGTGTAACAGAGTCTAATGTTTGATGACTAAGTTGACTTGCAGAAGTTGTTGATGGTGAAAGTTGAAAATATATTATGATTGAACTAAAAGTATTCTACGAGTACCCAGTTATTTCGAGAATAGAGAAAGAGTCTAACTAATTCCTATAAACAGCGAAAATCTACAGAGTAGTAGTTTTTGGGAGATCGATGTAGCTGAATATCCAGAAAAGAGGATTGGCTAGTCACATCACGTTAGTCTACTGATGAGAGTGAGGTGTGCATTGTGAATGCAATCCAGTTTTGCACCGCTTCTCGTGTCATCAAAACTACTAGAATATGTATACTAACAAAAATTGATACTGAGAATTACCTGCAGACTTGGAAATAAATATTTTAACTGAGCAGTTTTACTGATTATTATTCCCAAGGAGTACAAACTTACATATGTTTCATCGTTCTGCTAACTAGGCTTAACCAGCAGTATTGCTAACGTAGTATGTATGGTGAAGGATGATATGAAATGAACAATTGTCAACAGAACCAAGAAATAATTGCTAAAATTTAAAAAAGTTCAAACTGAAATTTACTTCTTTTTACACATTATTTATAAATATAATTACACAGAGTGTATATGTACACAATTATTACATACAATTACGCAATTTCTGCAAGTGTTGTTACCCAGTAATATTAAATTTTAAATCAACAAGTCATGTCAATATAACAACGGTAGTCTATAGCTGTACAACACAAACATGAATTTGAGCAGCACATGCCAGTAATGCAAAAATCCACAACTCATCATAAAACAGACCAAAGAAAGAGAAGAAAGAATGGTTATATGGCTTATTCAAAACAACAAGAGCACATTCCTAGTGAGACAGCACAAAACAGCGTGTGGCAGATGAGAAAAGTTGAAACTGAGTAGTTTAACATTGATTTCCACAACTCACTGGCTGAAACATTTGTGGACCTGTGCAAGCGTTCTGCATTCATCTTTTCCTCAACAAGAAGTTATTTACTTATACATGTATAGATATTTCAACATGTTTAAAATCTTGTTAACAACAACCAACAGGTGGATTTTCTTACATTTCTATAATGTAGAAGGTATATCAATGAGATGCGGTGACAGTAATTTTAAAATAGGTATTAATCTTTATGACATCACACCTCTTCTGCAGATACAGTTAGATTTTCAGTTGCTTCCAGTGTGGCATACGTAAAAGGTGCAGATTACAGCAACATTTTAAAACTACAGTTATCAACTGCAATTAAATGTTCCATAAGTATGTAAACAGAATTTACACCAAACATTTCCAGCACATTACAAGTACTGCACTATTTGCACTGACACAGGATTGTACACAATGGATTCATCACTACAATAAAATGATGATCCCAGCAATAACAGTGTTAAAAAGTTTCATATTACTACTGACAAATAAATAAATTTGGAAATATTTGAGATGACTGCTCAAGAAAAATATCTCATTAAAAGATACACTTCAATCTTTTTCCAACTTTGATAAATATTCATATAAACTGCATCTAGCATTAAAAAAAACTGCTGAAACAGTGTAGCATATTCATAGAATATTAGTATTTCATCATTTGTATTTGGTTTTTAATCAAAATGTCAAATTTTATGAAAAATACAAAAATATCTACAATTGTTGACATTACTGTAAATAAAAAGAATTCCATATTTCCTCATATGTACTCTTTCATGTTACAAAGTAGACATATATTTATAAGACAATTTTCTTCATGGGCAAGACTTTCATTGCATCGTAAATACAAAAATGGAAGAATACAAATAAAAAGACAAAAATAAGTATTATATTTGTGGTTGAAAACTGCACTGACAAGATGCTTCATAAAGGTTCTGTACAAAAAGTGACTTATCTCTTCTGACAGAATAGCCTTGTATCATTGTAAAAGTGTGTGTGTGTGTGTGTGTGTGTGTGTGTGTGTGTGTGTGAGGGGGGAGGGGGGCAGAGGGAGGGAGGGAGAGAGAGAGAGAGAGAACGAACTTAAGATAACATTAAACACACAATTCAATGAGTAAACGTCGTGATCTGTCAAGTACAATTTAATATTATTAAGACTCATTTATAGTTTTTCACTCAGTACCTTGTTAAAATGGTAGTCTTTACTCTATTACTGGTTTTCATTGAGAATTTAGATGTGCCCATCAATGTAATATTTGCTGAGCTGATACATCAACCATCAATTTGAATGCTGGTTTGAAAACAAGAACACTTAGATGTAGTGTTTAGCTGACTTAATCAGACTATGAAACCTATTACCACAGCTGACCACAGGGACCTTGCACATCAACATAGGTCTCATAACATACTGAAACTTGGCATTTCTAGCATTTACATTCAGCAGTGGAAGACTATCACAATAAAAAAAATTATAATGAATATAAATATTTGCCATCACTTCTTTGCCTTTTGGAATGTAAAAAATAGTACCACTGTCAGAAAGGAAAACCAAATTTGAAAATTTAAATTTATAAAGTGAAATAACTGCAATGAACAAAACTCCAAAACGTTGCCAATAAATTTATGATTCACAATCATAACAGTCAGATAAAGAAGAAGAAAAATTGAAGCACAGAAAGAGGCACTATTTCTCACAAAGAAAATACATACAATAACCAAATTCAGTTAATTAATAGTGAGCTTTTGGACAACTGAAGTACATACCAACTAGTTAGTACAAATTATAGTTAATATGGCAAAACTAATTATGTACTCTACTTTAAAGATGACAGTCCAGTGTCCAGTATACAGATACATTTTTTAGACAGAAAAATTTGAGATGGGTAATTTGGACTAAGATCAAAACAGAATTCAACAGGCTATTAAGCAGACTTATAAACTGTAAATGAATTATGGTGTGCAGACAGGATGACTGCCTTAATGATGTAAGCAGAGTCCGCTGTAATGGTAGATTTTGCATCACATTAACTGCATGTGGGCTGGTTGACTCGGGAAACTTATGTAGCAAAAGAACATTACCACAGGATACAGTACAAGGATTTTAACAATACTGGCTATGGCGGATGAATTTGCAACTGCAGGATACCATTGCGGCAGGTGGCACCCTACACTTAAGATCAGAAAAAGAGATGATGACTTCTAGTTTAAATTCTGGTAGTATTTGCTTTTCAAATTAAGTTTTAATTATGTTTATTTTCAAGTTAAATCATGGACTCTGATAAGGATGATAGATATATATTTATCAATTAATACACATTCTAGATTTTTTTAAAGAATATAATGAAATTTTGCACAAAAATAAAAAGAAAGGAAAAGGAGGTTCAAAAGGCAAGTTGAGAGAGGAAGGAAACTGCGTGGTACTTTCAATTTATGACTTTCAATGTCAAACATACTATTCATCAAAACAGTAAGAGAAAGACATCAGGATCACAAAGTATACCACACTAATAGATAAATTACCAATATTGGCAAGCATTATGCTATTCGCTGTGTCTAACTTACAGCAAGAAACTGCAAAATCTAGAAACTATATAAGAAATCAATACATTATGTAGACACAAACCTTTAATAGACTGAAGTAAAGGAGAACAATTTGAAGACAATCGGAGCAAATTAATGAAATTAAACATGAAAATTTCTTCAAACGTCACCAGGTTCTTGCAAATTACAAGTGAAGAACGAAACGATACCTCTCTGGTAGACATTTTTCAGTAAGATTTTCAGTACAACAGAGATGTGGTGCTGATTCACAATCATAACAGTCAGATAAAGAAGAAGAAAAATTGAAGCACAGAAAGAGGCACTATTTCTCACAAAGAAAATACATACAATAACCAAATTCAGTTAATTAATAGTGAGCTTTTGGACAACTGAAGTACATACCAACTAGTTAGTACAAATTATAGTTAATATGGCAAAACTAATTATGTACTCTACTTTAAAGATGACAGTCCAGTGTCCAGTATACAGATACATTTTTTAGACAGAAAAATTTGAGATGGGTAATTTGGACTAAGATCAAAACTGTGCCACGAACACTGGAACTTAAAAAGTCATAGTCATTTCCTTCCTTCATGTTTCATTGACATTAAAACAGCAAAATTTAGTTAATCACGGACAAAGTATAATCAGCAATATTTTGCATCAGTAATGAGGGCAGAAATAAAGTGTGACTGACACACAAAATTGTCATAATTTGTGAATTACTTAAACAGTTGTAGTCCTTGAGAAACTAACCCTTATATATGAAAGAATATCAAGCATTGACGTAATAACATGGAACAAATAGTTATGATGTAGAAAGCAAGCTTGTGGTGTAGGAATTATGGTTTACTAGATAAAACTAATTGTGTGCTTGGTGCAAATATATTCTCCTCACATTCTTTAATGTCAGCATTTCGCCATTGGCTAAGTGTTTGTTGCTGACATATAATCAATTCTCTCTCTCTCTCTCTCTCTCTCTCTCTCTCTCTCTCTCTCTCTCTCTCTCTCTCTGGCAATGTACAATAAATTTCAAGTTCTCAAATTACATTGACAACACAGCAGTCTTAGAAAATAAGCCACATAACATTGTTATTGCACTCATTAGTGAATTAATAATACTTCAACTACAAATAGTGAAAAATGATCAGATATAAAGCTTAGTCTTCAGCTGAAACGCCAGCAGATTATGTTTTGGTCATTCTTCTTAACTACTGAAAGCCTGTCATACAAATCAAAGTTAAAAACAAAACATAATCACAATCTATTCTCATAATAAATTTCTTGCGAAATATTTACCATCATTTTAAAAAATAAAACTATAATATGATAAATATTCGAGGAATTAATTACACTTATAATTGCATTCAAAATGTCACTTTTGTGTTTCATGACTATGACACAGCCTTTAAATCAAAATCAGTGTTGAAAAAAAAAAGTCTAATGGAACTTTGCAAATGATACATCTACACAATTTATAAGTCATTACTTGGGCTCCAGAAAAAATTGACAAATTACAGTACAGAAAAGTAACATTTACAGACCTCCATAATGCAGTGCTCACCTCTATAACACTTAATCTCAGTAGAAAACAGAGACCTATACTCAAACATAATTGACATGCCATGTAATATGGAATGGCAGTATTCAATTTTGAGCCTACATGCTGAACAAACACAGAATATATTTACAAATCTTGACAATCAAAACACTATGAAGTTCTTGCTTCTCTGGAAACATAAGAAAAAAAATTACAAAACTGAAATTGACTGTATGCATACTACCACCATCTATCATTATTTGTAGAAACTACAACAGAATTAGCAGCAATCTGAAAATGGTTTTACCACCTTGTGGGAGTTCGTTGGAAGTTAAAGAACAAAGATGAAGAAAGTACGCACAGATAATATTGTAGAGTCCAGGACAAATATGAGATATGATGCATGGCAGTAACAAATTTTAGTTTCCAAAATTTGCTATCACCTGTTTTATTTATTGGTCCTGTCAGCTCATTACACTTCTGATAAATACGGGATTTTTTCCTTGAAAACAGTTTGTAGCCTGTAATGTCAGATTTTTTGAACAGAGGTTATGAAACAACAACTTTCTAAAACTGACTGTGTGAGGGGTTGGGGGGGGGGGGGGGGTTAAGAGAAGAACGAAACCAAAATATGTTGAAATAAACTCCAAATTAAACGTATTACAATTCACAAAATGTGTTCCACAAATTATATGGATGTCTTTGAGACGGTTTTCAAGCTATTTTCAAATGAAGTATTCCTATAACTGCAGAAAGGTGCTACTTTGTAACTGACAGCTTGATGAACATAGGTTATTAGCTGCCAACATGTTTCAATCATTTTGCTAAACACATGAAAATGAAATTTAGAACATCTCCAACAAGGTTAAGGTATGCAGTCATATTAATAGTGTCCAAATACCAGAATGGTAAATAAATCAATAAATGATATTTTTCAGGTCTGCATTTAAATTTGAGGGAATACGCATTTTAGCTGAGAAAGTGACACACCCATTTTCAAAGCTGAAGGACTCTGAACATCTAAAATTACTGCAAATTTTACCAAAGCAATTTAAAAATTGATTACTAAGTTTTCAAATATATAGGAGCCCAAAACTATAGACTTAATATGGCTACCAGGTTTTTAATGAACATTCAGATCTCATTCAACATAATCTTTCACATCATATCGTTAAACTCATGGAACAAAACAGCCAAAGCTTGGCTTCTCAACAGTCTTTATCATTAATGATAATGACAGAAATCAATAGTTATATTAAGAAAATCTATCAGAAACTCTTTATCAAGCTTAAAATAAACAATCATTGCAATTAAACGCTTATGAGTTTGTAAGCTACATGGTTTTTAGTCCAAAGCAAACCTCAGATACAAATTGCCCAGGACATAATAGACAAAAACAGGCATGTAGCCCACTGCTTGGTGTCAGGAAATAGTGTATAACTAATGGACTTCTCACTGCTAGCCTCTACATTTCAGTACGAACAGCAGAGCAATTGTAATCAACAAAATATTCTCCATTACTATGTAGTAACTTCTAAACTGAATATACATTTTCATATAATATAAATGTACAACAAGAATAAGAAAATTATTTCTTCTATATTGCAGTTATGAGCACCCTATTATTAAAACTTTCCACAGTTTATCTTCCTACCTCTCTGAAAAATAAAAAGTAATTTCTTTTGTGTTCCAGTTAGAGAGACAAGAAACCAAAAGGGTGATTGTAATGTGCTTCTCTTAGCAACAAAGATAGATGCTTTCTGGACTAAGGACACAAAACTATTACACACATACTCGATACACGAACATATTAATCTATCAAATAAATGAACAAAAACAGCTAATTTTACAGTGTGTCACTCTACACACTGTAGTATCATCAGACTTATCACGTATAGAATTGGCAGGTACACTAGTCACACATACTTCTTATCCACATGTCATTTCATCACTTCTTACAGATACAAATCGTACAACCCATTCTTACTATGTAAGAATGAGGTAATCAATGTTACTAGTTTACAGATATATATAGCTGCCAGAATAGTTTTCTCTGAGACTTACTCATATATCACATGTCTCATTTCAAAACATTACATATTAACTTTACAGCTTCAAAAGTAGGAATACACAAACTAATGTGCAACAACCACAAATGGGCAAGAGACTTCTCAGTGGTTAACAGCTTCGGATAATTAAGTATGTGCACACAAACAGCAGACATGCAGTAGAATTAATGAAATTCCAGGACACAAGTACACCTCTGCCATTTTCTTAGCGAGATACGGAAGAATCCCGAGGGCCAAATGCTCGAGTCAGCCATTCGCAACCACTACATGGAGGGCAGTGACGCTTCAGGTTTGATGCAGCAAGGGTTCCATCCAGTGGCTGCAGCATGTCAGGTAGAGGTGTTGATGGGAGGCCAGCAGCTGCTGCTCCCAGTCTTTGAACAAAAACTGCCCACTCCTCCAATTGCACAGATTCAGCTGCTGACGAAAGTTGTTCAGCTCGTTCCAAAAGGGCGCCGTACACAGAAAGTGCAAACTGAAAAACAGAAACCACATCCAATGATGAGAAAAAAAAGTTAATTCATCTCAGCATTTCACTGATTATATGACACATACACAGAACCCACATCTGAAGTTAGTATTGTATTTCTTGCTCTGCACCACAAATATCACTGCATAATCTGATTGTGTGTCTCTGCCTTAGCAGAAACAAAATTACACAGTAACTCATGAACTATTCAGCACCAGCAGCAAAGAGATTATGTTGAATTTTGGGATCACATTACGTAAGGTGAAAGGAGTTCAGAACATCCAGTGTACTACTTTCACATTCACAAGTTAAAGAGGTACTTGAGATACATGAAAAAATGTTTCACCAAGATGAAACTGTGGCATCTCCTTTGCTGCTTTATCGGTTGACATTTCCCAAAATGCCCACATGGCTGTGCACCCGGAAAATTTTCACTGCCTCTTCCTTTAGCTATAAAAAGTCCTGAACAAACTGTTCTTTGTTTGCAATGTTCCAGTGCTGAATGAACTGAGGGATTCCAGGTAGATTAATTGAAAGGGATGGTGGAAGAAAGTGCTAACCCTCAATTTTGTGAAAATTAGTCTGTACATGCCATATGTTGTGGTTTCAAATGCACTATGTGCTGGTAACATATAGTTCTATTTCTACTGCTAGAAGGGGCTGATAACTATATGCATTGTTTTGTCTTACGGCATTTTTAATCTTATCTTTGGATGAAAACAGTGCAGTCCTATGGAGTAAACATGGCAGTTATGTTGTAATCTTGAATTCAAATAAAAAGATAGCTGTTTGGCGAGGATGGTTGTGATCCATTTACTGATGACAGTGATGCAAATCCCAATTATAAGCATGGGAATACATCAATTGTATAAAATACCTGAAGTGCGGCTTAACATTATATTTCCACCAGTCTAACCTCAAATGGTTTAGGCTTACTAAAATTTTGGGGAAATTGTTAACACTATGAGACCATAAATGTGATGTGAAATATAACAAATTCTAATAAAGATGTTACTTTTTCATTTCACATTCCAATAACATAAAAACATACTATGCCGGTGTCTGAGGGTTAGCATTGTTTTGGTCCTGACATTAAATGCTGTTAGTTAATATCATTTTTATCCTGTTTTAGTTCTCTCCAAACATTTGTGTGTTTTTATTTCTGGAAAGAATCACAGTCCACATCCACTGATAGAGAAAAAGGAAGCAGCAGGTCACCACATCCTACACCAAATAGACTACAACACACCAGAAAAGAAGTACTGCTGAGAAGGCAAGAAACAAGCGAAAAAGAAATGAAGCCTGACCTAATAGAAACCATAAATGGGAATTAATTCCTGGGCACCCTGTTGGGCAACTGTGTAATTGTCTTCAGAAGTGTGAAGAAAAACTGACTTCGGAGGGGGAGGGGGAAGGAACACATTTATTTGGTCTTACAAAATCATATCCTGTGAAAACACTCTTCTCAGAAGTAAAATTTCTATCATTTTAACATCAATATACATCAACAACTGCAGAGTGTGGACAGTGTCTTTTCTGGTAGTCCATATTAAAACAAGTTGGGAAGTACACTCGAAAAGATCAATGGGCAAAACACGAAAATCGTACAAATTCTATTCCTGAAGATGGAATCCAGGCTTTCCACAATGATATCACAAGTGTATTTTGACAGTGATTTTAATATCACAGGATTATCTTGTGATTAGCTTGTAAAGTACAGTGAAGAAAGAAGCATTCAATCTGTCAGTGGAAACAATAGAGATGGGTACTCTGTCAGCTGTATAACATCAGATTTCAACTACCAAAGTCAGGTACTTGCATGATTTGTGATAAACTGCACATTATACTCAAAAATCCAATGAGTACCATACTAATGTTGAGAAGAAAGACGCCCTTAAAAGAAAAAGAGCTGCATCTGAGAAGAGCTGAAGCTTTGAGGAAGAAACTTCAACAATACAGTGCCGAAGCAAAAGGAAAGCCAGAGATATGATATTTGTATGTTATTACATATTGAGACTTTACAATATGCGATATATCTAAGAGAATAGTTCATGACAAAGTTAAACATGTTAAAAAAAGTCTGTCAAACCCCAACCTTTGGTAAATTACAAAACAGGTTTTTAAATATGTAGTGAAATGGAACATTGAAATAAGTTCAGCAGTTACTCTGTCCAATAGCTAAAGGATATTGCTCTTTACGTACAATTTTATAAGAGTCTTCTCAAGTCTGGGTCTGATCAAATCGGTGATGATGGTGGTTTTACTGCTCCCAATGATATAGTTATCAGTGCTTCTGCTGAATATGAATGTGTGTAGTTTATGAATTGAGCAAAAAAAGATCTTTCCTTACAAAGGATTTTATTCTGATGATAGAAATATGTTAACACTTTTTTAAAATGTAAATTATGTAAAAATACATGGGAAAAACTCATAAAAATCTGTTGGAAAAAACACAAAAAGAACAGAATGGATGAAGTATAGGGAAAAAAGGTGAAACATGAGGGAGTAGGGATGATAGTGAAAGGTGAAAACGAACTTAAATAGACATGAAAACACAAGGAGATAAAAGAGAAAAATAAATAAAAAGACAATGTGGGATGCAGGTCAGTGGATGGACATGTGTGAAGAAAGGGGACAGCAGATGTAAATAGATTAGAGAAGATTAGTACACACATTCTGGAATAAAAGTAGAGGAATGGAGGGGGGGAGTTTGGCAGGTCGAGGTTCAACAAGTTCATGTGGCACAGGAACGCACGGAAAATAACACGCAAAAACGTCTGAGAGTGAAGTAGAAAGAGTGATCAATTTGAAGTTCTAGGATTATTATACCGGCAGTAATGATGTGGGACACGATATGCTGCACCAATAATCAGCATGCTCAGGTAGCCGTGTGTTGCATGTGGATGAGAAAGTGGATATAGTGCGGCTCGGAAGTCAGAGTATGTGTGATTTGGAAGGAGGCAGACAAAACATAGCAGAGCAGACAAAGAAAAGTATGGACATTGAGTAAAGTAATGCATTAGAGAATAGTAATAACGGAAAACACCACTATGTTGCAGGAAGGAAGAAAAGGCACTGGGCAAAAATCAAACAATGGAAAATCCAGTATGGAATAATGATGATATTGTGAAAAGAACTGACTGCTATTCAACATATAGAGCTTTTGGCCAAAAGGCCCTACTAAAATATGAGGACAGACTGTGTACAGCAACTGCATCTGATGAGAGAGAAGTAGTCGTTGTTGTTGTTGTTGTTGTTGTTGTTGGTGGTGGTGGTGGTGGCATTGGTGGTTGTAGTGGTGAGGAGGAGATTGGTGCAGGGAGGGAGAGCAATAGCAGAGTAGGCATGGTAGTGTGCAAGGACATGGTGGGGTCAGGGAGAAGAAGAGCAGAAAAGGAGAGAAGTAAAGTCGAAAAAGACTTGTGGGTTTGTTGGTGGAATAGAAGACTACTTAGTGCTGGAGTGGAAACAGGGAAGGACAGGGACTAGCAAAGGTTGAGGCCAGGAGGGTTACAGAAATGTACGATATACTGCAGTGAGAGTTCCCACATGAGCAATTCAAAAAAGTTTGTGCTGATAGGACCAATCCAAATGATGCAAATGAGTGGTCCATCTCTCTCTTGGCCCCAGTCAGTCAGTGGACATTCATGCAAGAGAGAGAGAGAGAGAGAGAGAGAGAGAGAGAGAGAGAGAGAGAGCTAGCTTGTTGATTGTCATGCCAGCCGTCTACTGAACCTATGAAATATCCTTGTCAATCCCTTCTCCACCCATGCACCAAAACATTTGGCTCATGGCAATAGATCTAGAGGCAAGACCTGTCCCATACATCCTTCCAACACCACCCACTCCAGTACAGTCATAGGTATCTCCTGTCTCATCAAAGCAACCCTATCTCGAAAGCAGTCATGGGCCCCCACCATGTCTGTGGATGCTACCACAAGCAGCTTTACAGCTTCCCCAGCCCCTACCCTCTCCGCACCAGCTTCCACACCTAGACACAGTAGGCAGTGTGTGTGTGTGTGTGTGTGTGTGTGTGTGTGTGTGTGAATGCCAGATACATTCAGGTAAATCACAATGACACTCCATGCTCCACAAAGGAAATTGCAAATGTAATTAACTCCTAAACCACAAAAACTATGCCGGCCGGAGTGGCCAAGCGGTTCTAGGTGCTACAGTCTGGAGCCACGCGACCGATGCGGTCACAGGTTCGAATCCTGCCTCGGGCATGGATGTATGTGATGTCCTTAGGTTAGTTAGGTTTAAGTATTTCTAAGTTCTAGGGGACTGATGACCTCAGAAGTTAAGTCCCATAGAGCTCAGAGCCATTTTAACCACAAAAACTATCATGCAGTTGATTATATTTCTAGAATAGTACTAAAACTCTGTTCTTCACTTATATACAGTGTATTCAGTGACACATGCAACATATAAAATCACAGGAGATATTTCTAGGCAGAAAAAATATGCTACCGTCAGGTGCCTCTACCAGAAAGTAAGGAAGTAAGAAATGAACAATTATTGATAAGTCTCACTACTTACATCCTTCTCACCGATACTCTCAAAATAAGATTCTTAGTCAGTTACCCACTCTCAGAATATGCTACTTCTCAACTCATGAATCAGGTCATACCAAATTTAAATGACAAAATATTACCCACTGGAATTTTTTGTGACTTGTTGAAACAATTTGATAGTGCAGTTGACAGCATCATCCTAGAGAAACTCAGATTTTCCACTCTAGCAAACTACAAGGTGCATTCAAGTTCTAAGGCCTCCAATTCTTTTTCTAATTAACTACTCACCCGAAATCGATGAAACTGGCATTACTTCTCGACGTAATCGCCCTGCAGATGTACACATTTTTCACAACGCTGACGCCATGATTCCATGGCAGCGGCGAAGGCTTCTTTAGGAGTCTGTTTTGACCACTGGAAAGTCGCTGAGGCAATAGCAGCACGGCTGGTGAATGTGCGGCCACGGAGAGTGTCTTTCATTGTTGGAAAAAGCCAAAAGTCACTAGGAGCCAGGTCAGGTGAGTAGGGAGCATGAGGAATCACTTCAAAGTTGTTATCACGAAGAAACTGTTGCGTAACGTTAGCTCGATGTGCGGGTGCGTTGTCTTGGTGAAACAGCACACGCGCAGTCCTTCCCGGACGTTTTTGTTGCAGTGCAGGAAGGAATTTGTTCTTCAAAACATTTTCGTAGGATGCACCTGTTACCGTAGTGCCCTTTGGAATGCAATGGGTAAGGATTACGCCCTCGCTGTCCCAGAACATGGACACCATCTTTTTTCAGCACTGGCGGTTACCCGAAATTTTTTTGGTGGCGGTGAATCTGTGTGCTTCCATTGAGCTGACTGGCGCTTTGTTTCTGGATTGAAAAATGGCATCCACGTCTCATCCATTGTCACAACCGACGAAAAGAAAGTCCCATTCATGCTGTCGTTGCGCGTCAACATTGCTTGGCAACATGCCACACGGGCAGCCATGTGGTCGTCCATCAGCATTCGTGGCACTCACCTGGATGACACTTTTTGCATTTTCAGGTCGTCATGCAGGATTGTGTGCACAGAAATGCCAACTCTGGAGGTGATCTGTTCAACAGTCATTCGGCGATCCCCCAAAACAATTCTCTCCACTTTCTCGACATGTCGTCAGACCGGCTTGTGTGAACCCGAGGTTGTTTCGGTTTGTTGTCACACGATGTTCTGCCTTCATTAAACTGTCGCACCAACGAACGCACTTTCGACACATCCATAACTCCATCACCACATGTCTTCTTCAACTGTCGATGAATTTCAACTGGTTTCACACTACGCAAATTCAGAAAACGAATGATTGCACGCTGTTCAAGTAAGGAAAACGTCGCCATTTTAAGTATTTAAAACAGTTCTCATTCTCTCCGCTGGCGGTAAAATTCCATCTGCCGTACGGTGCTGCCATCTCTGGGACGTATTGACAATGAACGCGGCCTCATTTTAAAACAATGCGCATGTTTCTATCTCTTTCCAGTCGGGAGAAAAAAAATCGGAGGCCTCAGAACTTGAATGCACCTCGTAAAATGGATGAAGATTGTCGCACTAAGGAACACACAGAGTGCTAAAATATAATTTTCAGAATGGGTAATAATCACTACAGTGTACAACAAGGTCAATATTGGATCTCATTAGTAGTTGTTAATATATATCAGGGGTGGCCACAACACGGTTTGTGAACCACATGCAGCTCCTGCCTCAGTCTAATGTGACTCTTGTCACTTGACAATGCTGTACACACACAATCTTCTTGTCATCCTGATAACACTATACACAGCAGTTAACCAGTTACTCCTGTCAACAGTAATGGTTTTGTTGTCCCCCATACAGTAACACTGTTAAAGTAAAACTGTGATTTTTGCTGATGTCCTTACAGTTACTACGCTGTCTATGAAGTGAAAATAAAATAAAGTGCTTAATAAAGATTGGGAAGAGGAATTGATTTTTGTAGAGATAAATAGTAAATCAATGTGGGTATCATGTCAAATGACAATGACGCTGTTCAAGGCCAGTAACCTAAATCATCATAATGAGACTAATCACAATGGTTTCAGTAAAGACTTTCCTCTTTGTTCTCATTTACGGAAAACTAAACTGACCTAACTTTTTAAATTGATCAATGATGCTGGTTTTAAAATCAAAGCAAATTTTCTTCATTAATGATCTAAAAAGAGTTCTTCATTACTGACAAACATTAGTTTCCTAACAATATAGCTCACTATGAATCAGTTCTGTAGGTACATGAAATTCAGTACTGCACAAGTACATCAATAATGAAACTGAATATTCTAAATTCTTTGGTATTTGTGTTGTTAAGAACCTAAACAGGAAGTTACATGTTGGAAAATAACCTTAAAAATCTAAGTTCTACAACATTTGTGTTATGAATATCAGAATTTGGAAAAGAAGATGTCAAAAAAATTTAGTTACTTTTCATATTTTCATTCACTAATGCCTTAAAGCACCAAATTCTGGCATAACTTGTATTGGAAATACAGTGATTGTTGAACAGAAGTTTGTAAAAAGGATGATACGTGGTGTCCACTCTTAAAGACAGCTCTTTGAAACAGTGGGGCGCACTGGCAACAGCCTAACAGAGCACTGTTTCAAATCAATCACATTTTGAAAACAGGAACATTAATAGTAAGACTTTATGCTATAAATTACTGTATACCAACAAGACAAAACAACACACACACACACACACACACACACACACACACACACCTTAAGTCATTCATGGAAATAATCAGCATGTCACCATGTTATCATAGCTTTCACCAAGAAGATGTAGTAGCAATTAAATTGACTCATTCTATATCATTGCCAGAGGTCACAATTATGACCTGAGGAACACACAATTAATTAACTAACTAAAAAAACTGTCACATTCTACAAGTTGTATGAAGAAATTTAAAATTTATTATGGATCTTCTTTTCATAAGTGGCATCTTGTGCCAACACAGAAGGGAAAACTCAGTATCTTTTAGGTCGCTCTCTACTACAGGCCGTTTCACCCAGAAGCCTAATGACTATGTGGCACGGTGGTTTAGGAATAGTCACTCACTGCAGTGTGAGCAATGATTATGAATGCTGGAGAAACTTTGACAAATTTAGCTGACTGACTTTTCTTTAAAGGCATATGGCATTATTAGGAGCTGCCATTGACTAGTAAATACTGGTTCACTAGAGATTTAGAATAGGCTTTTTCTGCGAGTTCTTGTTTCAGGGTGATACCTGCATGCTGTAATGTGTCCAAAATATAAGACAGAAGTTTTGGCTGAACCATAAATGGTACACCTATAATCTTGACGGAACCAAATGCATGTTTATTAAACTGTTGTAGACATGACCTATCTGCACCCCAAACCTTCTCACTTATACACTTTACAATGTCTCAAGATTTAAGTACTCTTACTAAATTTAAAGTTCCACAGGTTTGATGCCATGGGAACCTTTGAACCTGAGAGACTAAAATGGAGAATGGTGCAATCAAAATGCAATTCTACTTTATTATAGCTATGACAAGCATGATTAAAATGAACACACACTATTATTTATCATCTGAAAACTTGAAACCTGATTGTCATCAGTCAGCCTCTGGAGTGTCAACTGAAATGACAAGTTATCGATGCTAGATGGGAGGAGGAGCAGTAAATTCTAACATTCTCAGCGACCATACTGTTTAGAACAATGGTAGAGAAAGTAACACTTAAAAATGTTCCCTTAAGGAACAACATTATTTTTTATAAAATCTTGAAAGCAAGTATCCCACTTGGTAAAGAGTACTTGTCCTGCAAGGACAACTATTACATAGTGGTAACTGTTCATGGAAGCGGTAATTATGAAGTTGGTTGAGTCTGTTGCACTGTGTAGTAGAGTAAATTGCTTTATCAATATAATAAAAAATCTTTATATGGTGCTGTCGACATGGGGAAGCTTCCTGTACAGCCACCTCCCTTAACGTCAGGTTATCTAGTATAGGACAAAAATTTCTGCATCCATACTGGGAGCAGTTAATATGTTTGTTTACAACATCCACAAAAGACAGCATCAAGGGTCTTTCTTAATTATCTCATGAGAGTCACTAAGGTAATTGCTTGTGGTGTTACAATCCTTCCCTAGATTTTATGAGGGGTATGTTAAAGATTCCCCTTCAAGAATTTGGGTATAGTTCTGTGAGCACATGCAGTAAAAGGGACCAAGAAATATTTACTTTGATTCTTAACGCAACTGATATAGCACGCTACACACAGCATAAGGTCCTGGTGTTATATCTGTAGCAGCATCTTATTGCATTTTCAATTCCCACAGAGGAAAGAGGCAGTTTACATGCTGCTTAGTTGTCACAATGTAAGTCAAACTGCAGTCTCTCAGTAGCTTCTTTCAGATATACGAAATGTGGGATCTTTGTTGCCGCCAGACGTTATACAATGAAAACAACTAGCCACTGCTTGAACAGTGTCAGATGGAGAAGTTAAAACAATTCCGTCATTCATTCTTATGGCACTTGTAATACAATTAACGGAATTCAGAAAATCTTGACCCATTCTTATCTGTCATCCAAGTGTTCGCCATGCTTCTGCCCTCGTGACCTAAAAGGCTGCTAGGGTCTTTGGCCTGGACATGAGCCTTCATCATGTTGTCCCTCTGTCCCTGTCTTTATGTTATAAACTACATAATGAGCTAGGGTCTAGTTCACTCTGCTGTGCAGACCTTTGTGTGGAAAATGGACTGAGATATGAAAGAGGGCGCCTAATTATAGAACAGTGTCCACTTCATACTCTGCAATGTCTCTGAGAGTCAACGGATAAGAACGGCCCCTGTAGCTGTGCTAAAATATATTATTTGGCATTTGTTTACAAGACAGATGTCTTCCAGAATAATGAGACCTTGACCACCTGGGTCAGGTATTGTGCGAACCTCAAATTTCACGGTGTGCATTAAACTCTCTTTCACTTATGAATGACTTGGGGAGGGAGGATGCTTAATTAGGTCTACAAGAGCCTCTTTAACAAGTGGTTCATGAAGTGGGACTATACAGCACATATGGTGTTTTAGCGACACATGAGTGACAATGGCTATTGCCAGGAAGTTAGTGGAGAGGGGGATAGCTGAAGTGCAGCATGTGCTAGTAATAAATAACCATCAATCCACTATTAGCAATGTCCCCATTTCCGAGGAGAGATCTAGTTCAGGGAACATGGCATGAGAAACTTCTCACTGTGTCCCCTATTGACACAGGCATAGTGGCTTACTCTGTGTGTGGACTTCTCTTCTGAATATGTTCACATTGTGATGAATTATGGGAGCTACCAATCTGTGAGGGTTTTCTTTTCCATTTTCCTTCTGTTGCAGTGATGTGCAGGTGATAGGCTATTCAGTTTCATGAAGACATCTATGTCCACAACATTTTTTTCAAATCAAAAAGTGACTGTGTTTAGTAATTCTAGGTTTTTATGGCAATTTACTTTGGCTTTGGTCAGTTTTTTGGTTGAACCTAGCACTTTACTTGGAAGTGGTGGTGTTTTTATGGGTGAAGATGCTAGCTCATTAGTTTCCCCAACATTGAAAATTTTTATTTGGACGACCCTTTCACCAGCTTTGGAGCACTTGAGAATTCAGAGGGAATTTTCACTTCGCAGATGCAACTGCAAATACTTATATTTATGCTTGACTCTAATGTTTGAATTTAAGTTGATATGTTGCTCTTGGTGACAAGTTCTTCAGAGCTGTTGCAAAGGATGAGGTGAAAATTTGAGGCTGTATTGCCTTGAAGACTTTCTGAGCTGGAATCTCCTCATCAGCTTCAATCTCTGAAATTTCTTCCTTCAATATGCACACACATAGTAGAAAAAGGAAGAGAAGGAAAAATGGTATAGGAATCTTGACTATAGGGGAAATGAATGAAAGAGGAAGCCACCTGGTAGAATTTTAAACAGAGAATAAGTTAATCATCCATATCATTCAGTTGAAGAATTGTGAAAGAAGGTTGTATATGTGGAAGAGACAGAGGAGGAGGAGGAGGAGGAGGAGGAGGAGGAGGATTAGTGTTTAATGGAGCGTAAGCTCAGATTAGGAAAGGATTCATGAATGGGAATCTTTAACATAACCCCCATAAAACCTAGGGAAGGATAGTAACTCCACCTTGCCGTTTGAAAGGAACCATTCTGGCTTTTGCCTGAAGCAATTTAGCGAAATCATGGAAAACTTAAATCAGGACGGTTGGACACGGGTTTGAACCATCATCCACCTGAATACGAGTCCTGTGTGCTAACTATTTTGCCACCTCGCTTGGTGGAGGAGATTGAGGGACACGAAGATTTCAGGTTAATTACATATTGGTAAGATGGAGATTTTGAAATCATTTTTTAAACTGTAGGGCTTTTGCAGGGTCAGATACGAATTCTGACCACAGTTTGTTATGAAATGCAGACAAAACTGAAAAAAATTGCAAAAAGACAGGAATTAAAAAAAATAAAACCTGGATAAGTTGAAGGAACCACAGCATGTTGAGTTTCAGTGAGAACATTATGCAACATTTGACTGGAATGGGGGAAAAGAGCATAACAGAGGATGAATGGGTAGCTCTGAGAGATGAAATAGGGAAGTCAGCAGCTTTTGGCAATTGTGACTGAGCTCTGTTCTTTGCAATTTTGAAGGTAGTAACAGAAAAATACATGGAGAAAAAGGTTATTCACACAGGCACAAAAATCAGATGGCACTTGGGCAACTGAAGAGTCAAGGGATGTGAAAGGGAAGCAGTATTTGAGTAGGGAGTGAGACAGGCTTGTAACTTATATCCCATGATATTCAGTCTGAGTATTCAGTAAGAATAGAGAGAGAGAGAGAGAGAGAGAGAGAGAGAGAGGGAGAGAGAGAGAGAGAGAGAGAGCACTTTGAGGTTCATTAATAACATTTTTATTCTTTCCAACATGGCAACAGACTTTAAACAGAATGGTTGTGTCTGGGAAACAGATTAAGATGAACATTAACAAAAGAAAAACAAGGGTAATGGGTTGTGGTTGAATCAAATCAGGTGATTATGAGAAAATCAGATTATGAAATGAAATACTAAAAGCAACAGGTGAGGTTTGCTGTTTTGGCAGAAAAATCCCTGATGGGAAGAGCAGAGAGGTGAAAACACAGACTGGCAATAGTAAGAAAAGCATTTCTGAGAAACAAGAATTTGTTAACATCTAATACCAATTTAAGCATTTGGAAGAATTTTCAGGAGGTATTTGTCTGGAGTGCAGCCTTGTACAGAAGCAATATGTGGACGATACACAATTCAGACCAGAAGATTAAGAAGATTAGATTGGTAGGTCGAATAACAAATGAGGAGGTGCTTAGTCGAATTGTGGAAAATAGAAATTTTTGGTACAACTCAATTAAATGAAGGATTCTTTTGATAGGACACAGCACGAGGCATGATGACATTATCAATTTCGTATTGGAAGGAATTGTTGCGTTGATTTTTTTTTTGGGGGGGGGGGGGGGGGGCAGAGAGAGTGACTGTAAATGGAGATGAAGTCTTGAATACAGCAAGAAGGTCGAAATGGATGTTATCTGCAGTAGTTCTGTAGAGATGAAGAGACTTGCTAGACTAGCATGAAGAGCTACATCCAACCAATCTTCAGAGATGACGATGACAGCAACACCAGCACACAGCAATCACTGCATCACACAGGATGATCATCTGGACAATTTAAACTCTTGAGTAGAGATGTACACAATTCATTTGCTTCATGTGGCTTTGCACTGGGTTTTGTATATAGGGTCTAATTTTGAGACAGATAAGAACAGCCATGATATGCTCTGGTAGTATGGAAGTGTTAAAATATTAAAATTAATGTCTTTTTTTTTAGTGACCCACTTACTTTCTTCATAATTTTTTCACTTCTGTGATGTTCACATTGACTATTATTCTTCTATTTCCATTATATCAAGGCTGGTGACTTATCCTCTTCCTGAAATCAAGGGTGTTACACATTTCAATTATTTTAAGGTAGTTACCTATTTTTTGCTCTTCAGCAGCTTACACACTTTGACATTGCTATTTCAACCAGTAAAATGCTGTTTCTAAGTCATTTGACTTCTTTCAAAGAACCAGCAATTGCTTTACGGCTTTGGGAATATGTAAAACGGAGATCATTTCAAAGGATCCCTCCTCTCTCATAACTACTATAAATGAATTTTGACAAAGTTTGTTCCCCATTACCCTCTTTACCATAATTTTTTTATTTTGTTCTCTCCGGAAGATTGTCCACCACTTGAGCTTTCTTTGTTGGTTGTGTTTGTACTCCCTCAAAGTTCACCTGTCAAATGTTTGAGCAGAAAAATCAATTCTGTTTCTAGGAGGCACTAGGGTAATAAACGTTCAGCCAGACAGAGCTTTGCTTGTCTAGTTAAGTCTCACTGATTTAGGGTGTGCCAGGTGCCCCTGTAGCACACTAGTGAGCTGGGCAGTTAAGCCAAAAAGCCTGCTCTCCACTGTCATGTCCCCACGACTGTTGCTGAAGCATGCCCAGAGTGTATGCTAATAAGAGGACTCGTGGCACTGACCGGCAGAATAAGGCAGAGGTTAGAGCTGCTAGAATGAAAGGGAAGTATTATTCCAAGGGCTTGGAGCCATATGTTCATCCATGGGGTGAGTGTGACCAATTGATGATCTACTTATTTTATTTCTTTGGTTTAACTGTGTCACAAGCATAAGGGAACACTAAAATAATGTAATGCGTACATTTCTGTGCACTGTGCCACTGTTCAATTACAGCTTTACTTAAACCATGCTAAAGAATCTAGTGGTTTATTGATAATGCTATATTCAAATAATACTGGGGACTTCTGCTTATTTGTATACAGGATCCTTCAGGAGGAATGGTAAATATTTTAGGAAGTGCTAGTCAAGACTAATTCAAATAAAGCAATGTATATAATGTGTCCAATTCGTGTTGGTTTCAGAGACACAGTTTTTAGAAGGTAACCTGACTAAACACTCACAGAAAGTGGTAGCAAATGCACATGCAAAGCTCAAAGTTGATTTTTATAAATTCCACCTCTGATTTTAATGCTCCTTTCAATTATCTTAATACCACTATGTGTAGCTCTTCTGGTGTTGTCTTGGCTTTCTTTTATGGGCACCGTACTATACACATTCCAAATGGTCAATCTCTCTCTTATGCTTCCTACTTCTTTGTAGAATTCACATTTCAACCACCCCACAGCCAAAAATCTATAGGAGTACGGCCCGGGGACAGTGGTGGCCAAGAAACATGACCATTTCTGCTGATCTAACTTCCAGGAAATGTTAGGCTTAGATGATGTGTCTCCTGATGACTTAGAATGTTCAGGGGAAAGGGTGGCCACCATACTGGAAGAACATAACCTTCCTTGTAGCCAAAGATATTTCTTCCAATAACACTAGAAGCTGGTTTTAAGGAAGTCCAGATAATGGGGCACTATAAGATAATGCAGTAACACAATCAAGTGACTATCACATAACACATTTACAGAGAAGTGTTTTTGAAAATGTGTCTCCACAGAGGACTGTGTATTTTTGTTGGACCACCAGTGTGAGCTACAAGCCTTACTGATACTAATAAAAATGAAAGTGGCTTCATTAGTGAACAGCATTAATGGGATTACTTGGTGATTTGCAATTAGCCAACTATAAAATTCCAATCATCAATCTTCATCTCTTTCTCAAATCCACTGTAAATGGCAAGTACAGAAGCCTTGTATACATCATGTCTGCCATATTCTTATATGTGGACTGATCTGTGTAAAAATTCTACATGCAGTTGATGAAGAACTACATTCTACCAACTGACTGATGTATTCTACTACATCCACATTTTGTTCATTTGCACATTCCGATGAACTATGACTGATGGGCACTGCACCAGTCTCCTGCTGTTTAGTGAAAACATGAGTAAAAACTTTTGGCTCTGTTACTACACAGTTGTGAAATCATCTACCATATTCTATACAAGCAGCAGCAGTGTTTCCATTACAAAACCCGTAAACAAATACCACATTGGCATACCCAGCATTTGTAAACATGTGCAGCATATTTAAATGTTACAGTAGACCCGACCAATAAGTCACAATCTTAACTGAAAAATTCAATTACGAAAACTCAAACACGATTTCATAATTTGAAACTCAAAACAAAATTGATAATTGATAAATCAACCCATTGCAATGGAGTACCACAATTCAAACTGAAGCTTATCTATGCAGCCAATAAAAACTGAGCACATGTTTTACAACATGTTTTATTCAAACTAGTCTACACTGCCACCTCATAATTCACTATTCGTCCTGAAACAGTCTTATAAATTGATCAAAAATGTTTGCACCACCTACATATTTGCAACTGTCTGAAGGAATAGATTACGGGAGACTTAATAAACCTTATAGAACTAGAAACAAACTTTGCTATGAGATACAGACAAAGCTATAGCCAAAATAAGACAGCCTGAAAGTGCTCATCTGAGAAATCAAAAACTGCTTTGGGTAACAAGGAATATTGTGATGGTCCATTCCATACAATGTAAAATGGATCCTACCTGGTATTTACTTAATTTGATTTACATAGTGAGACAAAACAACAGGTCTTATTCTACTGTTGGCCACACTGGAACCGAGAATACTGTGTGATTTCTCTCCCTGTCATTCTAGTAATATCAGCCTGTACCCTTAAAGTGGTGTAGGAGATCCTTTGCTATTTCTTTGTGAGTTACAACTTCTTCAAGAATTAAAGGCTCAAATATTCTGTGTCTTCACACTACAAATGAAATGTGACGCAGTTTCTTCTCCTTCACAACATAGCCTATACTTAGTTGCTTCTTTCTCTACGCCCATTGTGTGCAAGTGTTTCTTGAAGGTCCCATGACCAGTCATTAATCTTACCACGGGCAATCTGTCTCATTTGCAAGCCCACAATTGTAATACTTCTCTTAAAAGATGGCTCTGGCATTAATAGTTTGCCATGTTCTTGTTTTCTGGATCTTAGTCCAATATTCTAGGTGATGCTCATGATCTAGCTATGTAGTTTTGATTTTACTATTACCTTAATGGTGGTTAAGACAGGTTGCATTCCCATAAATGGAGTTGTCGCACCTGTCCTGTCTAGCCTATCAGCTTATTCACTGCTACTAATTCCTGAGAGAATGACCTTTGACCCCACTACATGGGCTGATACAGATTTCAGAGCTGCTTGACTGTCTGAATGAATATAGAAGTAATAATTCTTGTAGCATCTACATAGAATCTCCTCTGCACATGCTGTGAAAGCAAATATTTCCACCTGAAATATCGTGGCCAGCTTCCATTGAGAAATTACCCCCTAGTGTAGGCTGCACTTTGTATACACCGGCCCCAGCACCTTCAGTTGTTTCAAGCCCTCAGTAAATCAGACCAGGTGTCCTGACAAGTATCTTGCCTCATTCTTCCACTGCTCCCTACTTCCAATTGTTACCCTGAAAGGTTTACTGAATGAGCTGGAAGTTATTGTACAGTCAGCCAGCATTTCCCTGTCCATTCCTATATTTATCACATTCATTACACTGGTGGGATTCTAGACACCTTAAAGTTATGACTGGGTCTGTTTCGTTCTCCTTGGGGAACATACGAGCCAAAATTTGCAGGAAGCGGTCACTAGCAGGTGTTGTTGACACAAGGCAGCCACTACAAGGCAATTCTCCAATGTTTTGTATCCAGAACAAAAAAATGAATATTTGAATTATGTGAAAGTAGTGTATGCCAATCAAGTGGGCAACTCCCTGTATCTAAAATCCTTGTTGCTGTATAGTAGCAATAAGCACACGGTATCTATTTCCTATGGGCAACAGATTACACAGGTCTGCGACATAAAAATTGTTTCAAATTTATTAAGTGATTTTTATAGTCTTTTCAATGCTGATTTCAGGAAAAATAGTGAAAAAATTCCATCACATACAGTTATTTCACAAACTGCTTGTCTAGTTTTAGCTTTTTTCGATATTTCAGCACTCTAGTGAGTTTGTATTTTGGTTTTTAGGATCTCCTCAAACTGTTATTTAGCTGTTTTTATACTAAATATACGTAAAATAAAGAGTACTTAGGAGAAACCAGCAGTATTTTCACGTCAGAGCCTGTCTGTCGTGCTTCTGCTGCCACTCCCCTCCCCTCAACCCCCCCCCCCCCCCCCCTCGCCCCAATTACCAAGCAGTGAGCTTTTGCTCTTCACGTGTTGTTGTTATTAGTGATTTAAAGTAGTGACTGTTTTCTTGTGTTGCAAAGTTGTTTTATGGATAATGGACAATGGCTACCAGAGGATGTATAAACTCGCCAGATTGCTTCTGCTACAGTTGTGGTAACTACACTGTTAAAAAAGCAAAAGAAACATTTCCGATTTTGTTGAAAAAGCATATTTTGCCAATTTGGTATAAAGTTAGACGATCAAGATAAGCCTTGGGCCCCACACAAAGTTTGCTCAGTGCATGCTGAAGAACTGAGGTAACTGTTTCAACGTAAAAAGTAGCCCTTACGTTTTGGAATACCAATGGTTTGGAGGGAGCCCAAAAATCATAGTGATAACTGCTATTTTTGTTCTTGCAATGTATGAGGTTTCAATTTGAAAAACAAAAAGGATATTTCTTCCCTAACATTCAATCAGCCATTTGCCCTGTTCCTCATGGACCTGAAGAACCAATACCCTCTCCTCCAGATTCTTTGAATGATATAGGTGATCATGAGTCACTGGCTCAGCAGGTGATAGTGAACAAGACAGAGATTGCTACGATCCTTGCACAACCAATCCCATTCCATTCTCACAATCTGAACTGAACGACTTAGTTAAGAGACTTAGGTCTTTCTAAAGAATCGGCACAGGTTTTAGGATCTAGATTGAAAGATAAACATATGTTGGCTCCGGGTACATCCTTTTCTTGGTATTCATTGAGGGAAAAGGAATTTGTACCTTTCTTCTCTCAAGAAGGTGACCTGGTGTTTTGAAGTGATGTTCCTGGACTTATGGTATGTTTCAAAATAGAATATGCTCCTGATGAGTGGAGACTTTTTATTGATTATTCAAAAAGAAGCCTTAAAGCAGTACTACACAATGGCAATAAGTATACTTTTATACCAGTTGGACACTCGGTTCACTTAAAAGAATGTTACAGAAACCTTGAACCGGTTTTAAGCAAACTCTGCTATTCAGACCACAAAAGGATACTATGTGGTGATTTAAAAGTGATTTCAATGCTGCTGGGTCAACAAAGCGGCTATACAAAGTTCCCTTGCTTTCTCTGTGAATGGAACAGTAGAGACAGAAAGCAACACTACATAAAAATAGATTGGCCCTTGAGAAAAACCTCACAGGTAGGGGTTAAAAATGTTGAAAGGAAAAGCCTTATGGATCTCAAAAAGGTGTTACTTCCCTCACTTCACATTAAGTTGGGGCTGATGAAACAATTTGTTAAGGCATTGCAAAAAGAAGGGAAGTGTTTCAGATATCTTTGTGGACAGTTTCTTGGTTTATCTGAGGCAAAGCTAAAGGAAGGAATCTTTGTAAGACCAGACATTAGAAAACTAATGACACATCCCAACTTTGTGGACAAAATGGAAACAAAAGAAAAGGCAGCATGGACATCTTTTAAATTAGTTGTTACCGGTTTCCCAGGAAACAAAAGACAACCGTCACACACATGCTCAACAACTTTAAGAAGTTGGGCTGTAACATGAGCATTAAAGTTCATTTTCTGCACTCACATCTTTACTACATCCCTGCAAACCTTGGTAATGTAAACGAAGAGCAAGGCGAAAGATTCCACCAATACTACTGCTGTATGATAAAGAGAGATGATCCTCAAAAAGTCCACAACCGGAAAAGCAATAAAAGAAGATTCGACAGAAAGTGGAAGCATTATTATAAGGGTTTATGAGCTAAAAGAGAAATGGAAGTGTACTGGAAATGTAGTTTAGAACATGATTTATAAATAAAATAAAATTTTATACTGTTGGAAAAAATGTGATAAATTGCTTAAATTTTGTTATTATACCCAAAAATACTCCCTTTTTTTGTGAGAAAACCTGACATGAAAAAAAAAAAAAAAAAAAAAAAATGGACTGCGTTTTTGAAATCAGCACTGAAAAGTAAATAAAAGTCAGTTATCAAATTTCAAACAACTTTCAAAAAATATTTTCTTGCAGACTTGTGTTACTGAGTAATGGGTGTGAGCCAAAGAAGTAATGACTGTGTAAAACATTACAAAAATATACGGTTGCTATACTGAATATCCCTCTTCAACAATTGCTCCATATTGTGTCAATAGCTATAATTTTTATATTTTTGAACATTATCTAATACTTAAATGGCTGCATTAGGTTTCCCAACATACAAAAGAGAATTTTAGAATTGCTTAATAATGGTATCTTACAACATATACTTCTTGAGTGAAAGAAATATCTTCACCTTGTTAGTGACAGAGAAGGAGCGAGGTGGACTGCGTACAATGCTGATTAGTGGCAACATTTCAGCCTGGGCAGCGAGCCATTGATGGAAATAAGGATACAGAGCTTCCACATCTCGCCTTGGTGGTGAAGCAAGGCCACGAACCACCCTTCCCCACAGCTGAGCCAGGCTGGATGAATCCAATGGCAATTGTGGCAGCAGCCGTAGTATAAGCTTCTGCAAAATGGTAAGTTTTCATTAACGCTTTGAAAAAAAAAAGTTATATGTTTTATAGCACAGATAGTTTGTTTATGTATTACAAAATTTAATACACAAGCATTAACATTGAGATGTGAAACAAAACAGAGTCTTTACTCAAAACCAAGGAGAAAACAGGACGACAAAAAGGCAAAAAGTGAACATAGACATGGTACATGTTGAAAGGAAATGGATAATAAAATAAACAGTCAGATTCATTTTACAGAAATCATATGCTACAGTTGCCAGTTATGTTATAGTTTTAGTCATACAACTCTTTTCAGCTCAGTTGCTAGTCATCTTCAAATGTACTTAGTGTTTACGCCGATGACAGAATGATCACACAACAACATGTAACACTCTGAGTGATGCATTGTCTTGAATGCAGCAAAAACGGCCAAAGCTTGTTTTCAATAGACACTTGTACTCTTACATTTACATCTAGACTCCTTATACATTCTTCTCAAGTCACTGTATACTGCATGGTGGAGGGTACTCCATATCACTATTAGTTGCTTCCTTTTCTGTTCCTCTAAAAAATGGAGTGAGGGGAAAATGACTGTCTACATGCCTCTGTACGAGCCTTAATTTCTATTATCTTTGTGGTCCTCACATGAAATGTATATTGGCAACAGCAGAATTGTTATACTGTCAGCTTCAAATGCCTGTTCTCTAAATTTTCTCAATAGTGTTCCTCAAAAAGAACATTGCCTTCCCTCCAGGGATTTCCATTTGAGTTCCCGAAGCATCTCAATAATACTTGTGTGTTGTCTGAACCCGTTGGTAACCAATTTAGAAGCCTGCCTCTGAACTGCTTCAACGTCTTTCTTCAATCTGACCTGCTGCAAACCCCAGACACTCTAGCAGTACTCAAGAATGAGTGCACTGGTGTTCTATACGAGCTCTCCTTTATAGATTAAACACACTTTCCTAAAATTCTTCTTATAAACCAAAGATTACCATTTGCCTTCCCTGCTGCAATACTTACAAGCTTCTTTCACTCCATACTGCTTCGCAATGTTATGCCAAGATATTTAAATGCCGTGACTGTGTCATGCAACACATTATTAATGCTATATTCAAACATTATGGCTTTGTTTTCCTATTGTTTTGCATTAACTTACATTTTCCACATTTAAAACTAGCTGCCATTCATCACACAAACTAGGAAATTGCTCGAGTCACATTGTATCCTAATAGTCACGCAACGTCACCTTCATGTACCCACAGAATGGGATATACAAAATAACAGCGGTCCTATCACACTTCCCTGGGGCCCGTCTCTGGTGAACACTCACCATCAAGGACAACATGCTGGGTTCTGTTTCTTCAGAAGTCTTTGAGCCACTCTCATATCTGGGAATCTATTCCATACGCTCACACCTTCATTAAAACTCTGTAGTGGAGCTCCGTGTCAAATGCTCTTTGGACATCTAGTAATATGGAATCTGCCTGTTGCCTTTAATCCATGGTTCACAGGATATTATGTGAGAAGGGGGCAAGCAGAATTTCGCACAAGTGATGCTTTCTAATACCGTGCTGATTCATGGACAGCAGCTTTTCCATCTCAAGGAATATGTTCAAGAATTCTGAAGCAAACCGAGGTTAAGGATATTGGCCCGTAATTTTGTGAGCCCATTCTTTTACACATATTATATACAGGAGTCACCTGTACTTTTTGCCAGTCACTTGGGACTTTGCATAGGACGAATGATTCATGATAAATTCAAGATAAGTAAGTGGCCAATGCTATAGATTACTCTTTGAAGAACCAGTCTGGGATTCCATCCGAATTTAGTGAGTTACTCGATTTCAACACTTCCAGTTGTTTCTCTGCACCAGGAATGATTATTACTATGTCCTCCATATGAAAGTCCATGCGATGGCCAAACGAAGGTTTGTTTGTATGATCCTCCTGCATGAATGATTTCTTAAATGTGAAATTTAAAACTTCTGTCTTCCATTTGCTATCTTCTACTGCCCCACCAGACTGCTCAACAAGTGAACGGATATAAGTTTTACACCTACTTGGCGATTTTTCACAAGGCCAGAATTTTCTTGGGTTTTTAGCAAGGTCTTTTGCTAACATGTGACAGTGGTAACTGTTGTATGCTTTGCACATCAATCTCTTTACCACTGCACGAATTTCTACTAACATTTGTCTGCGAATTTCGTTGTTAAACCACAGTGGGTGTTTCCCGTCTTTTGTCCACTAGCTCGGCACGTAAATCTCCAGAGTACAATGTACAGTCCATTTAAACTTTGCCCATAATTCCTCTGTTCCAGCATAATGGAACTAAATGATGTCAATGCATTATCTAAGTAGGATGTCAATAACTTCTTATCTGCTTTTTTCTCGCGGAAATACTCTCCTAGCCTTCTTGATTGATTTATCACCATTAAAAAGCACAACTGCTATGATGCTATCATGACCATTAATTCCTGTCTCTATTAAGATGCTATTGATAAGGTCAAGCCTGCTTTTAGTTACAAGGTCTAAAATATTTCCAATGCATGTGGGTGGCCTAACTAGTTGCTCAAGGCAGTTTTCCGAAAGTTTTTGAAAGTACTTCATAAGACTGACTGTCTCTACCTCTTCAATGAATCCACTGACATCCCAGTCTAACTCGATAGATCAAAGTTACCTCCAAATATTGCATGATCTGGATGTGACCATGCTGCTGAGTGTACAATTTCTTTGAACAATTCTAAAACTGTTGTGCAGAATTGGGTGGCAGGTAAAAACATCCATCAATTAATTTTGTTTTACCTCGACCTTTCAGGCCCGTTTCACACTGGATACTGGTGATGGTTGCCAGTGATGGTCACTGGTGACTGTGGTGAACACTTCTGGAACACTAGAGTCCGACAACGCAGGTATTGCCAACTGATCAGTTAGTGAAATGGACTCGTACAGGGGTAGCAACTAAATTTTGCTAGCCTTTTATGGTCCGAAAAATAAGGTATTAAATTTGAAAAAAGAATATATAACTTACCAATTTTGTTTTTCTCATCCATCCTCTTCTCACTGAAATCAGGCACAAACATCGTTATAATTTCTTGCCACGCATTCGTTTTCATCACTTTGTTGCTATAGTCTTCGCTTTTCATATCCCAAATAGCACGATGACTTTCTATTTCACTTACAAAATCTTCCGTGTTAACCAAATCTAAACTCATGGCTACAATGCATGCAGTGTAATGTAGAACGAATGTTTCGCGTCATTGTCTCAGAAATGACTGCCTGTCGGTTGGCAAATCTGCATCGCTGTGTCTGTGATTTGTGTTCCAGTGTGAACACTGCAATTCAAACTAATGCATGTCCAGTGGTGACTGCTGCAAACACAGTGACCTTGTCCCTCACATGTGGCAAGGGTGATTCACTGCTGGGTCACAGTGTCTCGGTGAGGCAGTGTAGCATCCCGGTGTGAATGCTCCAGTTCAGATGAATGTACCTCTGTCTGTGACCTTTGCTGGTGACCGTCACCAGTGTCCCAGTGTGAAACGGGTCTTATATGTGACCAGGTAATGACACTGCCATTCGAATTTGACGTCAACAGAGACAATATTTTTGTCAACTGCAATGAACACCCTCCCTCATATGGTGCCTAAATATATTTTCGATGTATGTTCTGCAAATTACTAAATATCTCACAATTATTTACCTCGGGTTTCAGCCAGCTCCTGGCTCCAAGAATAATTTGAGCATGAGAAATTTTGTTGAGGACAGCAACAGTACTTTGTTATGAATACATCGACAATTTACTGCTAAAATTTAGACAGTCGAAATGGCTTTACTCCGAATGTGGTCTGGATTTGTTATCTGCATGTCATCTGATGAGTGCTTATCAGAGTACCTCAAACTACTGCCTAGCTTGAAAACAAACCATGTTCACTTCACACGTACTCTGCTACCCGAGTAGCTGCTTCCTTTGTGTAGTGCACCCCTATCAATGTCACTTCTACAATTTCTGAATTTACACTTACAGTTAAAAAAAGGTGGGAGTAAACCTTCTAAACAGAAAAACACGCATGAAATTTTAGATATATACGACTCAGAATACACTATAAAATCAACTTGCTGCTCTGTAGATGTGCACCAAGGCCTGACATATCCTTAAGGACATAGGCATCGAAAGCAAATTTGTATGGGACTCCCTTTAAATTTTCAAAATGCAAACATTGACAAATGAGTTAACAGTAAGAAATTGCCAAATACATTGGCTAACATAATCATACGGAACGTGACAAACCATGTCTTCAATTTTTACTGGTACACATTAATTAGTATTTAAAAGAAATAACAGTGGAATTATGTCTGTTGTGCAACAACTGTCTACACATACTTGATATTGGCCTACACTTCATCACATGCAGCTACCACTCACAGACTGCTTCCAAAGATGTTGCAGAATTTTCCACATTTTGCACACACAGGTGCAAACTTATCATTCTCAAATTTGTAGCTCTGATAAATATGATATAAATATAATCAACTGCTTGACAGTATGGCCCAATCAGGGAGAGGAGATATGGTGTTGTGGGAATTCATCCAAGTAGAGTATGAGGTCCTGTAGGCACGGTTTGATAGGTTAGTGAGGAGAGAGAGAGGTGACAGAAGCATTGACAAATGGAAGTTAAATTGCTCAATGGTCAGCCAGGCAGAGAGTAATGGCGACAAAGCTAAGGCTGCAGAAGTGGTGTAAATTTGAACAATAATATAACAGTGGAAAGACCAGGATGAGTAACAACAATATGGAAAGGATAGACTGTTTGCTACTCATCACATGGTGGAGGCACTGAGTCGCAGAAAGGCACAATGAAAAAGGATGTTAGGAATATTTCAGATAAGTCCTTCTGAAGAAGCAGAAAACACACACAGATTCACACACACGACTATTGACTACTGACTACTGGAACCAAGGTCTGAATGTAACTGCATCTGATGTCAATAGCACTCTAGCTGGGAGGGGTAAGGAAGAGGAATGCAACAAAGAGGGAGAGGAACAGCAGGATAGTGGTAGAGAGAATGCCAGTGCTGCCTGCAGGATCATGTCGGGACACAGTGGGAATGGGATAGGCTGGCAGGGTGCAGCAACAGGTGTTTGTGCTATGGGTTAGGTTGGGGGACAGGAGTAAAGGGAGAAGAGAGAAGTCAAGAAGAAAGGACTATAAGGGTGCATTGGTGGCACGATAGAATGTGTAGTACTGGACTGGCGGCACGGAAGGGGAGATACAGGAATTTTCCTGAACCCTCCTGGCCTCAACCTTCAATAGTCTCTGTCCTCCACCTGCCTATCCCATTCCCTGCTCCTGCTCCAGCACAGCACATGCCTTCTATCCTTCCAACTCTACTGCATAATTTCTTCCTTTTCTCCCCTCTCTCAACCCCCCCCCCCCCCCCCCCCCCGAACAAACTACTACTCCTCAGCAAGGCCTCCCAACACTGCACCCAGACACCCTACCCTGTCACCAACATGTCCCTGCATGCTCGTGCAGGCAACACTGGCATCTTCCCGCACCCCTAACCTGCTAACACTAACTCCTCACCACAGCATTCCTATTCCTTACCCCCACTAGCCATTGCATTCAGATATTGGAGCCAGGAGACATAGGTCATATGTGTGCGACTCGTGGTGTGAATGTGTTGAGTTTCTTACTTCTGACTTTGTCCGAAACCTGACATATTTCTAGCATTCTCTTTCACTGTGCCTGTTTGTGACACAAAACCTTCTCTATGTGGTGAGCAGTAATATAGCCTTTCCATATCACTGTTGAACAATAATACACTCACGAAAAAAGTCACAACATCAAGAAGGCGTTGTGTGACAAACAAAAGCTGGTAGATGTGTTTCTACATCTGAAAGATGATGTCTCTCAAATTTTATGCCAGTCTAAAAAAGAGTGGCACTGGTAGTGGCACTATGAGGATGCATATCAGGTTTGCTTTAAATACACACAGTAACTGTCATGAGCATTAGTTAATCTTTGAGATTGGATGTGGTGCACTGATTTTAGTCAAAAATGCCTTAAAGGCAACAAAGATACTGTTATCAACATATCACTGACGTTGTGTAATAGGGCTATGAGAAGTTGGATGTTCCTTCTGAGATACTGCAGAAACACCTGATAGGAGAATGCATGGTATAAGAAGACTGGGCTCTGGATGTCCACTTGGCACTACCAAGAGGGAAAGCCATCATGTTTAGTGCACGGGTCTGGTGCAGCATACTGCAACTGCAGCAGCGATTTGAGCATCAGTTGGCACCACAGTGACACAATGAACTGTTACCAATCTAAGGACGTTTTTGAGCCAGACGCCACATAGTGTACATTCCACTGACCCCAAACTGCCACTATTTGCGACTTCTGCAGTGTTAAGCGAGAGCTCATTGGAAGGCAGGGTGGAGATCTCTTGTGTTTTCTGATGAAAGCTGGTTCTGTCTCATTGTCAGTGATAGCCGTATGTTGGTTAAGACGACACAAGTTGAGGGCCTGCAACCAACCTGTCTGCGTGCTAGACACACTGGATTTACACCTGGAATTATGGTCTGCAGTGAAATTTTGTATGACAGCAGGAGCACTCCCGTGGTTATCCCACAATCCCTGCCTGCAAATTTGTATGCTAATCTGGTGATTCAACATGTTTTGACAACATTCATGAACAGCATTCCATTGGGTGTTTTCCAACAGGAAAATTCTCACCCATATACCACTGCTGTAACACAACATGCTCTACAGAGCAAGAGTGCCAACATGTTGCATGGTCTGCTCAATCATCAGAGTGGTCTCCAATCAAGCCCATATGGGACATCAACGGATGACAGCTCTCTAGCATCATGCATCATTCACAAGCAGCATTAACCATCTGTATACTGACTGACGAAGTGCAACTGACATACCTCCATCCCAAAAATTGACATCCGCTTCCTGTACAACACAATGCATGCATATATGCATGCTTGCATTCAACATTCTGACAGTTACATCAGTTATTAATACACCAGAATTTCACACCTGCAATGGATTACCTTGCACTTACATTAACCTGTGATCATGCAATGTTAACCACTGAAGTATGTTGCCTAGACAAATGTATTTCTGAAATTTCATTACTCTACAGTAATTATTTTCTAGTGTTCTGATTTTTTTTTCTTTCAGTCTACATAAGGAATCAAAATGGCCAGTACTAAACTGAAATACCTACAACTGCCCTGATGATGTCATTTACTGTATGGCTCCAGTTTCGGTGCCTCAGTGCACCATCTTCAGAGCTAAGTTGATGCTGAGAGGGTTAAAACCATCTGTATACACAATGTATCAGTGGCCAACTTCTGTAAGTGGCTTTCGCAGGCTGAACTGCTGAAACTGTAGCCATACAATAAATGACATCATAAGGATGGTTGTGGGGTTTCACTTTATTACAGAAGTGAACGGCCGAAGCCTCCAAGACATCCAATCACAAGGCTGGACATACAAAAACAAAATGTTCAAGACTTAATCCCAGAAACTACTTCAATTTTGAATAAAAATCATCAGCAATGGTGACCAAAGACTTCCAGCATAAGGAAGCACCCTCATTCCAGCAATGGCCTTGTTAAAGAAGCCCAAGGAGCCAACAGAGGTTGGGGGTACCTCCTTGCCCTTGGGATAGGAAACCGACTGTAAAAGTGGAAGAAGCAGCAGTAATCAACAAGATGAGGCTGCAGAAGGAAATAGGAATACTGTGTCAAGCACATTATTTGTATCTACATGACATGTGACCTCTTACTAAAAAAGTATGATGATGATCTCTCCATTTGCAAAAGATTCTGGATTAATTCACCATTTATATCACCAAGAGGAGACTGTCAAGGGGAAGTGATAATGAGAAAAAGACTGAATAACCAACAATAATGAAATGTTCTACAAATCAGAATGGGGAATGTCAGAAGTTTGAACATGGTAGTGAAGCCATAAAACTTGAAAAGGGAAAAGCAAAGGGATCAGCAAAGTGATGTGACATGAAGTGGAAAGATAAGAATTTATGATCAGATGGACATGGGCTAATAACAGAAGCAGAAAACAGTATAACACTAGTATGAATTCTTATGAATAGGAAAGCAGGGGAGAGAGTTACCATGGAACATTCTGTGATAGGGTGGTGTTATCAGAATTGACATCAAACCAACTACAAAAGTTGAGATATATATGCTGATATCATGTCACAAGCAGAAGCTGTAGAGACAGAGAAAGTATATGAGGAAAGCAAATAAGTAATGCAATATGAAAAGGGAGATGATAATATAGTACTCAAGGGTGATGGTAATGCTGCAGTAGGATATGGCACCAGGAATGAGTGAGGAATTGTAAGAGGACAAAAAGGCCTGGAGACACAGGAAGATTGCAGCTTGATTATATTATGGTCAGATAAATTCCAAAATTAGATATTAGGTTGCAATGCATGCCCAGATTCAGATACAGACTTGGATCTCAATTTAACAGTGATGAAGAGCAGACTGACATTTAAAAGAATCATCCAGAAGAATCACTGTGGAATTAAGTGGGTTGCTGAAGTACTGAGGAAAGAAGAGGTGTGGTGAAGTTCTCTAAGGCTATAAGTACTAAGAGAACGAATATCAGAACAGATAGATCATTTGAAGAGGAACGGAATCTCTCAAAAGGGCAAACACATATGTTAGACAGGCAAACATTGGTACAAGGAAGGTAACTGCAAAGAAACTTTGGATAACAGAGAAAATACTTCAATTGACAGAAGAAAGAAATAAGTATAATAATGTTTGGGATAGCAAGTGCATGGAAGACAAAGTGAAATGGCTGCAAGAAATATGTGAAGAAATCAAAAAAGTAATTGTCATCAGAAGGACTGATTTAGCATACAGAAAAAGCAACAGTTGGTGAAATTAAAAGCAAACGTATCAATTATAATGTGCAATGGGAATTGCACTGTTAAATGCAAATGAGAGCAGACAGACGGAAAGAAAAAACTGAAGGTCTCTACCTTTGACAGTGTGAAATGTGAGTTGATATGGTAGACATGGGGGATCCATTAAATAATCTGACAATGTGTTAGAAAACTTGTGATCAAGTAAGGCAGAAATTTCTAAATTCATTAAGGGATGGCAACCAAACAATTACTTAAGTTGGTGTAAAGAATCTATGAACATTGAGACATACCATCAGACTTGGAAAAAATATCATCTACGCAATCCCAAAGATAACAAAAGCAAATAAGAGTGAAAATTACTGCACAATCAGCTTAACACCTCATGCATCGAAGTTGCTAACAAGAATAATATGAAGCAGAATGGAAAAGAAAACTGAGACCTGTTAGATTATCAGTTTGGCTTTCAAAAGGTGAAGGCAAGGCAATACAGTTGTAACATTTTACTTGATAATGGAAGCAAGAATTAAGAAAAAAAAAAGAACCAAGATAGATTTCCAGAATTTTTTGACATAGGCCTACATAAAGAATTCCAAGGTGTAAAATTGTACAAGATGTCAAAATAATGAGAGAAATAGGTATAAACTCTAGACAAGGCTGGTAATATACAATATGTACAATAACCCTGAGGTAACAATAAGAATGGAAGACAAATAACAAAGACATGGAGGCAGCCATTCACACCTATTGTTGAATCTATACATCAAAGAAGCAATGATGGAAGTAAAAGAAAGGTTTGGGAGTGGAGTTAAGATTCAAAGCAAAAGGATATCAACAAGATCTGATTATGACACTGCTATCCTCGGCAAAAGTGAAGAATTACAAGATCTTTGAATGAAATGAATAGCTGAATGAGAAGAGAAGATGGACTGGAAGTAAACTAGAAAGAAAAGAATTTAAGTGTTTGAGATATAGCGCTACAGAAGGACATTGAAAATTTTGTGGACTGATAAGGAATGAGATGGTGAATCAGTGAAAAAAGGAACACATAGGGAACACCGATAGGGACGAGGTACAGGATGATAGGATCTGCGATAAGACATCAGGGAATAACTTCCTTAGAACTAGAGGGAGCTGCAGAGGGTAAAAACTGTAGGGAAATAGAGAGATTGGAATATATTCAACTAATAACAGAGGATGTAGTATGCAAGTGCTACTATGACCTGAAGAGATCAGCACAAGAGAGGAATTCATGGCAAGCTCCACGAAACCAGTCTGAACACTGATGATTGAAAGTTGGACAGCTATGTCTTTGGGGGGTGGAATCATTAGATTCAGAAACCAGACCATTTTTTTTTTTTTTTTACTAAAATAACCACTCTATTATGTTTGTACTTTGGATACTACATGCACACAAAATTAGCCAAATTTGCAAATCTTCGTAAATTAATAAAAATTTATCAAACAGTGCTACAACAAAACATACAAGGGCTCAAATGGAATTGACTGGGGAATGGTTTCATTTGTTCTCTGTACCAGCATTATGCGAATTTACGCATATAGTTTCCAGAGGCCAATTACTACATTTAATTGTTTGGCACACAATTTAAACATCCTCATATAAACAAGGCAACAGGATGTAGTACACTGGAATAGTTTTCGAGAAATATAATTTTTTCCAAATTATTACGGCGCATTTTCATCATTGCAGTTTTATTATTTGCACAACTGCATAAAAACTGGCGGTGCCAGTGAAATCAGCAGGCAAAAACAGTACCACATTCATTCTCTATATTATTATTGTTATTATTATTATTATTATTATTATACCTCTTCTCTATTGTGCAATAACCAGGCATCATTTCATAAACTTATAATTACAGATTTTATACAGAGGTTTCAATCATACATTTACAATCAACATATCACTTCATTCGGTGCGTCTGTGCATGCATTGAATGATCCTTTTGCCATATTCTTAATTTAACTTACTTCAATCACTATTTATGTACTGACATGCAATGAGATAGTTCCATCGGCTCAGCATATTGAAGGTAGGTAGTACAGTGGAACTCGAGACATGGTGACTGATGAGCTGTGATAAGGCTGCCATATTCAAGTACAGAATATTCTACTGGAACAGTTAGCATTGAATTTATATAGATATTGGAGAACATTGATTAGGATCTGAGCATGAATGATTTACATGCATTTCAATCCAAGCTTAGATGGACTTTTATTTAATGAGGCATTCTCGAGTCATTGAGTGCAGATGGACTCATGCCAATATGATTAGATTGAGAACTGAATAAACAACATCATACGTAACTTTCTGTATGAAATAATAATTTGGAGAAAACAGTATCACTCAACGAACCCTGCCCTTCCGGACGCAGAGAATGCTTGCCAGACGATCACCCAGCAGGACTGCAGAGACTATTTTGCGCAGGAGTTCTTCTCTATTTTCTGTCACTGCTTCCCGTATTTCTGGTATGTCGCTCTTCAGATCTTCCACTTGAAGTATTAACATGTACAGCTAGGGAAAAAAAGACACACACATAACACACGAGTGTTTAACACTTTTTAAATTGAATGATTATCAAAAACAATAGAGCACTATTTAATATAATTGCATCATGCTTTGCTTCCTCCTTTAAACTTGGCAAATAATTTTATTTACCCCTACAATATCAAGCCCAACCTATTAGCAGACTTTCCACTCTATGGTTAATGGCTAGTACTGAAAAAGCAATTATTCTATACATTTCATTGGGGTAAAGCCAGATTCCATGATTATCTCTTTACATTCTGATATTACCGTTTCTTCTAAATTGTGTCCTTATCCCATTTCCTTTGTGTATGAGTTCTGGGGAGGGGAGAGAGTTTGAAACCACACTCTTGCAAGTTAGTTATTCACAGTACCATATTTGTAACTCAGAATTCTCTTCATTCAACAGAGTGTAACCTTTTAAGGAGATGGAATTTTCTCATGTTGCTGCGTTTGCCACCTGAGTGACCTAAGGATATGTAAATTTCTTTAAAATATCATTAAAGGATTTTTAGCCATTATCATTTTATAAGGTAACTACAAAAGTGTGTATTGTTTACGTTTCATGTTTATGCATGGGGATCAGAGCAACATGGCTGCATATACTTCGCTGTGAGAAGACTACAAGGACGCTGGTCAGAGTGAAACTGTTAGAAGACAGCCAGCGTCCAGTAGAAGATACCGCCATTTTGTCCGGAGTTACTGCATCAATTATTTCTCTAAGAAAAGTGAACTTAAATTCTCGTCATGGCGAATATTGTAAAATGTGATAAAACAGACCAGTGTGAACATGTTAAGGGATGAATATATTTACGGTGTCAAATTTTCTGAAAAAGGATATTATTTTGCACCTTTTATTCCTTGACTATTCAGATTGAAGTTGGTGATTTTAAAAACAAAGTGACTGAATTTTTGACTTCTATGAAAAAGACTCAGCTGATAAGATCTCCAGTAGTTACACTCTTTGACAAAGTAAGCAATGACAGAAGTAATTGATATTTATGAAGAAAAGTCACTTTAAAAGATATGGTCTTGAGATGCATAATGACTATTAATGCCAAAAGTGTTCATAGTGCTAATAATTCCTATAGTAATAACTTATAATTGGATAGGTAAAAAATCTACTCACCAAGTGATCTTTTAACTTTGAACAACTCGCTTTTCTGAAAACTGATGATAGTATTATGGAAAGGATACATTGCTACTCACCATACACAGGATTATGATGATGATGATGATGATGATGACCGGTTTGTGGGGCACTCAACTGCATGGTCATCAGTGCCCTGACACATTCCCAAACTATACCACACTAAACACAGTCCAATCTAGTCACTTTGATGAATGATGATGGACTGATGAGGACAACACAAACAGGGACTGGATAGTCCCTGGGCAGAGAAAATCCTCAACCTGGCCGGGAATCGAATCCAGAGGTAACCATACACAGGAGACACAGAGTTGCAGACAGGCACAACAAAAAGACTGCTACACATTTGAGCTTTTGGTCAAAAGGCAAACACACACACATTCACACAAGCATAACTCTACCTACCTATCTCTCTCTACCCCCCCCCCCCTCCCCCCGTCCTCTCTCTCTCTCTCTCTCTCTCTCTCTCTCTCTCTCTCTCTCTCTCTCTCTCACACACACACACACACACACACACACACAAATGGCCACCGTCTCTGACTGCTGAAGCTCGACTGCTTAGCAATCCTTTTGTTGTGTGTGTCTGTGACTCAACATCTCCAGTATATGGTGAACAGCAATCTATCCTTTTCATGATATTGTTATAAGAAAAGCTAGTTTTTCATGCATTCCAATGTTCATGACATCGTATCTCGTCATACAATAATATAATTTTGCAAGTACACCCACCGGTATAGGTGGATATATCTTTACAAAGCGTAGCGCATACAGTTATATGCTCTGTTCGTTGTAAGAATGAACCAGAGGTAAACAAACACAAATGCAATAATTGGTCAAAAGCCATAGCGCATGTCCCCCGCCACTCGCACACACTGGTGGTGTTATGCTCTTGGAAGTAGGTCCTACTTACATATTAGATACATTGTTACTAAGTTACATTCAATGAAACTGTAAGATATTCTAACATATTAACAGCCATTGATGTCTTTCTTAATCATGCTTTAGCTATGTCGTTTTTATTTAAAAAATCGTGTATAGTCACAGTCTCTGTACTGTAGTGCTCTGATTATCATCATGCTATTAATATGTAGTAAGAAAATGGCTGAGGTTGCTTCCTGTTCTGTAGTGAAACACGCATTTGGAACATGGTTAAATTTACGGAAGGGGGGTGGGGAAAAGACCGGCTTTGAAGTTTTCCAAGGGACCGTATTTAATACAGTTGATATATCAATATACACTGGATATATGGTGGAATCAGTTGCATAGTAGATTCATAACTTAGTGCATTTCATGGATCGCTGGTTCAAATATTGTTTTAGGTTTTTTTTTTTTTCATTCAATTTGAAATATCTACATGTCGTAATTGAAAATTCACCAAGATTTTTTATGAATAATGCATGTCTTCTTGTTTTTAATTACATACTGCATGCAAAATTCCTGGTTTAATTTCAAATATTAATTCTTAATTATCAATATTTTATGAAAGATTGTTAATAAAGGTTGCTTAAATTAAGAAAACCTAACAATTTAATTTTTAGGGAAAAAATGAAACACAAAATACTCTATACTCTGTACTCTTACACGAACCAGGGTGATCAGTGTCGTGGGAACAGGAAAAACAATCTTTTTTACAGTATCAAACACACCATACAAATGCTGCATGTTTACATTTCTCTCTGTACCATTACAATATGAACCCAACAGAACTGATCTGAAGTGAAGTTAAGGGATTTGGCCCAAGAAATAACAAGACTGTTAAGATGGCAGACATACCAGAAATAAAGCACACACTGTTTTCACACGTCACTGGTGAACGCTGGTGGAATATAGAATGGGAGTGCCAAGGAGCCTTCATGGATTCTGTTGTTGACCGACTTGTTACTTTCAGTATTCAACAGTACGGAGAAATCCCTGCAGTATGCTTTTGTATCACACAATCTCACTCAGAAAAATTACCCTGTGTTTAAGTTAGGAATTTTCATCACTCATCTGTAATTATAATGCTATCCTAGGTGAGAATGAGAGCATTTTATGCTTTCCATTTGGTCACCCAAGAAGTTTGTGGTAGTCTTGCCAAATATTGTTTCATTCTCTTTAAAACTTAAATAACATTTGAAGCTATATTGTTTCTTTGCTCGTTTGGCTGACCAGTGCTGTGCAGGTTTAATGCGCTGGTAAAGCTGTTATCCTGCATTATTGCTCAGTCTATATGCATGTAACACTGCATAAAACACATTCGTATGATCGTACTTGACTGTAGTCAATACAGCTTGGCTTCAGCTCCTCGTGACACGAAATCCAATGAGATTCAAGCAAACGTGGAAGAATACATGGCGTAATGTTTACAACAGGTTTATTCTTATGATGAACAGATTATAGTCATAAAAAAGTAATACATTAAAATATCATATCTGACACTGAAGTTTATCCATATGAACAGCAAAACTAGAGTAGGTGGTGAACTTTTTTTCCTCTGATTATCTTGTGGAAGGAGTAATTGAGGAAAAGTTTTGATAAGGTTTGAAATTATGTTATACCACCCTAACAGTCATTCTTCTCCATCTCACTGTCACCTGTACACTTCATAAAAGTATTGCAATTCATTGCAATGATCACACTTTGACATTCTGTGCCTGCCCATGGTTCTATTCTGCTTTTCCTACAAAAATGTACTTTAGAAATCTATTGTACTTAATTAGATGTCCAACTGGCATTAACCAGTGATCTTTTCCAATTATTACCTTTAGCTGGACCATCTGTACCTGGATAATTGGAAGTATGCTGCACTTCTGGAACCTACTTTAGAGTTTCCTAAACTTAAAATATCTATCTGCAAAACTAAGAATCTTGCCTCCTGAAGATAATTACTGGAGAGCCATACTGCTTCCAGAAAAATTAGACAAACATTGTGGATGTCAAGAAATCCACAATGTTTTTGTAACCCCTCTTCATCGAAATTTCCTAGACTACATTAGTTCATTTTCTACAGTTTACAGAAACTTACCCTTTCTATTTCCAAAAGAAGCTGCTTAGTTTTCCTCAAGTCCTTCTGCTGTGGTGGCAATACTGCATCACTGGTATCTGTGTTCATGATGTCCATATCAATTATCTTCCTTGGTGCAGTGACACTTCCAACCTGCAACAAACACCATGTTACCTTTATTTACTAAACATCAGCAACTGGCTTTTGTAACAAAGTAAGATCCAGTGACTACTTTAACAACCACATCAACCAACTGTTTTTAAAACCAGTGAAATCTTAATTACTACAAACTCACTAGTCTAATTTAGTTTTACATATACAGGTCAATTGATTTAAGGCCTAGCATATTCAGTTCAATTATGTTTGAATATTTATCATAGTGTAATGTCCATATATAATGAAATAACCACTATAAAATACCATTTACTATATTTATAAATTACAGAGCACAACAATCAGTCTAGTGCCTAGCCACTATCAATGCACTATTTTCTAATCTCGACGCATGTTAGTTCCCTGTTGTCCAGGCATCAGTCACAGTTCTTTTCGAATGGAAGGTAGCCTGATGATTTAGTATACTGTTATAAGAACTTCAAATTTTGTCAAAAACAGCTGTATTGCTGTGTGAAAATGCTAATAAAAATTGTATGCAAATTGGTTAATACAGACTGAAGATTGCACAGATAACAAACAAAAAGGGATAATCCAAAATTACCAGTAACTGCTATTTACAATACTTATACATTGCTTGCCTGACTGTGAAAATTTATTTACAAAATAGGACTTAAAACACACTGTATTTCATATGATTTGCTTTCTTCTGTTACTGTTTGTAGTTCACTTTCTCCCAATGGTGACTCATTTTTCAGAATCAAAATATCAGTACAGGTAATGAAATTTCTTCCTGCATAATTTAACAACAGATCCAAACATTTCAGTGCCTCAGTAAGTGTGATAACAGATGCGCTCTCTTCCTCTACTCGACACACGTTGTTCTCTGTGACTTTATCACTTACATGATCTTATCCTGATTCATGGGCATAATTGCTGAACTGCTAGCTGATGTTTCCGCCATTTATGTCTTCCCAACCAGAAGTTATTCATTGTAATTCGAACAAAATGCTTTAGGCTTAGTTTTTTATTTTCTTAAAAAGTCAGCGAGTGACACACAGATACTTAGCAAGATAATTAGGAAGCTGGATCATCTGCACCTGAATAATTGGAAGCATGCTACACTTCACAAAGCTAAAAATACAGTTTCCTGAACTTAAAATATGCCATTCTACCTCAAAATTTCATAGCTTTTGCGCATGAATTTTCCTTTTGATGCAGAAATCATTACAAGTATTATAGAGGAGGAGATAGTACACATATATTAAGAAATAAAGAATGGACAATGATTTGCAGATAAGTAAAAAGACAGTAAGAAAGGTAAAATGGTATGGGAAGGAAGACAGCCACATTGGTGCTGTACAACAATATTAGTTGTAGAGGAGAAGAAGGTAGAGACATGTTAAGGAATAAAGAATGGACAGTGAGTTGAAGATAATATGCAGGTCTCACAAGGGCCTTCGCAGATAGACACTACCTACCAAACCTAGTCTGAAAAGAGATCTCTGTGATATATCCTCACACACCCACAGTCATTTCACCACCCCCAAGAATCGGCCACAAAGGAGTGCCCACTTGTCACTCAGTATCACCCTGAACTGAAAGAACTGAACCAAATCCTTTGCCACAGCTTCGATGGTATATCATCGTGCCCTGAAATGAGGGACATCCTACCCAAGACCATTCCACCCCCTCCTGAAGTGGTATTACATCTCCTCCCATTCCACTTAAACAATACCCTCATCCACCCATATGCTACTCACACTCCCAAGCCCTTGCCACATGGTTCATAACCCTGTGGAATACCCATACACCCACGCAGTACTTCCCACTCCATTCCTGTCAAAACCTTACCCTACCAATCATCAACAGAGCCACTTGTGAAAGCAGCCATTTCATATACCAAGTCTACTGCAATCACTGCATAGTTTTTATACTGGTATGAAAACCAACCAGTAGTCCAACCCAATGAATGGCCACTGCCAAAATGTGGCCAAGAATAAAGTTGAATACACAGTGGCACAACATGGAGCTGAGCACAATCTCAATTCCAGTTGCTCCACTTAACACTGGATCCTTCCCTAGATCACCAGCTTTCCTGAATTATACAGATGGCAGTTATTCATGTAACACACACCCCTTTTCCATAACCCTCCTGACCTCAATTGCCATTAACTCACTGCCTCCACATCCTCTACCCAACAGTTTCCCCTCTGCTCTGCCGCATCACCCCCTTCAAATTAACATATCCACATCACCTTCATTGTGTGGCACTACCAACCAGCTCTTGCCCCTGGCCATCACACACTTAGCCTGTGCATTGCATGCCTAGTTCATGCACCTGCCTCTCTTCCCTCCTACATGCCTGCCTAGCCATCAAACCAGTTGCCTCCCTCCTAACCACTAGGTAGCCACCACCAACCCTCTTCCTACCTCCTATGTCTCTCCCTCGCTGCCCTGCACACTCCACCCCCTCACAATCCCTACCCCAGCCTAGTCCATGTGTTGAACTGCATTTCTGGTATTGTGTGTCCAGCCGGCACTATGTACAGACAAAAGCATGTGAATGTGAATTTTCTTTTTACTCTAACTTGATAAAGGATTTACTCCAAAAGTTAGCAAGTTTTCTTTCTCTTTTGTGTCTGCCGGCCAATGATTCAATGCCTCTGTTAATCAGTGTGTGATCTCCTTTACTCCTGAATGATACATATTTATGAAGATTGATTACTTCGCCAGAAAACACACTGGCTGACCAAAAAAGTGAAGTACGCAGAAGACATGGTCAGATGTCACTGTAACTTTGTACACATACACACCATCAGCAGGTACGTAAATGTTTACAGTTGCAATTCTCTGTGGCAGGTAGAATGTCCACCAGGGTGCAATTACGACATTCATGTTCAGAAGTGTTACATCTACCTCTACATCCATATTCTGCAAAGCATGTGAAGAGCATGGAAGATGGCATGTCCCAGTGTACCTGTTATTAGAGTTTCTTCCTGTTCAATTCACATATGGAGCGTGGAAAGAATGATTGCTTGAATGCCTCTGTGCATATAGTAATTATTCTTATCTTATCCTCAAGATCCCCATGTGAGCAATATGCAGGAAGTTTAGTATATTCCTAGAGTAATCATTTAAAGCCAGTTCTTGAAACTTTATTAACATAATTTCTCGGGATAGTTTATGCCTGTCTTCAAGAGTCTGCCATTTCGGTTCCTTCAGTATCTCTGTGACACTCTCCGAAGGATTAAACAAACCTGTGACCATTCGTGCTGCCTTTCTCTGTATACGTTCAATATCCACCGTTAGTCATATCTGGTACGGGTCCCACACACTTGAACAATATTCTAGGATGGGTCGTACGAGGGATTTGTAAGCAATCTCTTTTGTAAACTGATTGCTTCCCAGTTTTCTACCAATAAACTGAAGTCTACCACCCGCTTTACCCATGACTGAACTTATGAGATCATTCAATTTCATATCCCTAAAAAGTGTTACACCCAGGTATTTGTATGAACTGGCTGATTCCAACAGTGACTCATTGATATTATAGTCACAGGATACTATGTTTTTTCATTTTGTGGAGTGCAAAATTTTTCATTTCTGAACATTTAGAGCAAGTTGCCAATCTTCGCACCATGTTGAAATCTTATCAAGATCTGGCTGAATATTTATGCAGCTGGTCTCGAATCGCACTTCATTAGATACCCTACCAGGTATAGTAGGGTAAAAACGGGTGTGAACAGCATCGGATGCTGAGTGATCAATGTGATGCACATGGAGGTGCTGCATACTCATGTATGCAGCTCTTTCTTACTTTTATTCCACTGGTTTGGGAAGCACACCGCTTTTCAATTTCTGCTCTCTTGCTGTCTCCAAAGAGTACTTTTTCCTAACCTTAACTCCAAAGCAATCGTTTTGGTTGCTACCCCAGAATCCAGTTGTGTTACAGCCCACAGTGTCTGGTCCATAGTCGCTACAAAGTTCTTTCATTTATTACCCCTTTCAGGAACACTAATTAAAACACAAACCACACAAAACAATTATTTAACAATGCACTTTCTTTGGATGTCTGAAGAAACAAAGAACACAGGGTTACCAACAGAACTGCTCTCCATGTGTGTTCATTGTTGTTTTTGAGTGCTGGAAGAGGGCTTCACTAGTATCATTTGTTGAAGAGTGGTTCTGGTAATTAATTCGGTATTAATAATACAATATGTACCTAATAACTATGACTCCAAAATGTGCTAGGAGCACACAACACACACAAAACATTTTGAAAGGTCACACAGCACTGTAGCTGGCACCCACTTGCTAATGCCTTGGAAAAATACAGTACATACAATAAATTAATCCTTTCTTATCAAAGATGATTATTATTATGATATTAATTAAGTAGGCTGGATACTAAAAAGGCCGGATAGTCAAGAGACTACTGTAGTGGCCACCCTGCAATACTGTGTGTCATCCCATACCACTGGCTAAAGACTAGCAACAGCCAAACTAGGAAATTATCACCCCACACACAGGCTGCCATTAACACAACAAAAAAGACTGGATTTGGAGTGCTGCCATGACCAGAAAGCAAGGAGTGCTAATAAATGGCACTGAATTGTGATCGGTAGTGAATTGTTATTCTGCACTACCCTGGATGACCATGGTCCCCTTCTCCCAATGTTCCAGAGAGGCAAATTGGTGGAGAGGCAAATTGGTGGTACTTCTGGAGTCACGGTGCGGGGGGCAATCCAGTATCACATCATGGTTGGCAGTGATAAGGAAACACTGTCGGCACAATGGTACATCACAGACTTCATGGGTCCTCATGTATTACCTCTTACGTTTCCAAGAAGATAGTGCTACTTCATACGTATCTTGTGTCTCTACGAACTGTCTGTGTGATTGACTTACCCCCCATGGCCACAAGATTCCCAGGTATGTCCATGACAGAACACATGTGGCACCAGCTCTGACATCATCCCAGCACCAGGACCCAGGATATTAAGGACCAGTTAAACAGTTTTAGGCCAGCTTGCCGTAGGAGAGGATACAATGGCTTTATGACTCCCCTCCCAACAGTATCAGTGCATGCACCCAGGCCAGAGTGGGTGCAATGTCATACCCATAAGTGTGCTTAAACTGCCAAGTTATTTGTGAATATGACTTGATTCTGTACTCACTGAAATAACATTACATACCCTCTAAATCCATGAAGCTTCAATCTGTTTCCTTCTCCCATTATGGGTCATTTTCCCACAAAGGGTATAAAAGTGTGGTTTGGGGAGAGGGACAAACAGGGTAGAAGAGGATTACGAAAGAATATGTCAGTATGAAATACGTGGTTGTGGGAGGTGGCAGGGCTGAATGCAGGTAATCAAATGTAGAATACCGATTACTATGAGAAATGCAGAAAAATAGTTGAAGAAAGGCAGAAAAGATAGGGGCAGGTTTCAACTGGTGAGCTATGGTGGTGTAGAAAAATAAGATACGGAGTTTGAGGGTGATGTGAGGCAGGTGGGAAGAACAGGAATGTTGTGGGATCAGGAATGTGGATGGAGGCTTGGGCATGTTCCACTTCTAGATGGAAACACAACACAACTGACACTTTGTATTACACTTGCAGAGTGCCCCAACCTGAAGTTTGCCAAGTGAGTTCTCAAACTGAGCAGGAGTGTAGACCCGGGGCTGTTGGAGTGAGGACTGGCCTCCTTCCGACCGCTGACTATCCCTGCGCTCCCTTTGCCGCTGCAGCTGCTGGTGGTGTTGTTGAGCAGCAATAAGGACACTGCCATCTTTCTGCTCATTTTTCAGTTGGCGAGACATAAATACCTGGAAGCAATTAAATATTGCACATTTATTCTTTTACTTGCAATTTTGTCTTCTCTCTATAGTGAATAAGGTTTTCTGAACAAATGTATCACTACCCCTAAAATTTAAACACTGAATTACTCACACAATAAACATAGATAAGGGTATAGCATCACTGACAGAATGCTTTTGAATTTTGTATGTATTAAAATGGTTTGGAATATAGCACCACCATAAAAAAAAACCATTAATAGCTTGTAAAAACATTGCTTTCTAACAATGCCGTAATTAATTAGTTCATTAGTTTCATCACCATCTGTTTCAAGGTGAGAAAGTTTTCAGTTATTCTGTCATGTGTTTCTCTGTAAATGACATGACTTTTTTCATTTGTGTGTCAAACAGACAGGCAATTGTGAGATAGAAATATCAACATAATATAACCAAATAAGCCTTTAAATTTATTACAAAATTTTTTAGTTCTAAGCAAAATCGTTTTTGAACCAGCCTTATATATCAGTACCGTTCCCCCCAAAAGTGCTCCAGATGCTTTTTGCCTTCCACATGAGTAAAAATAAGACATTAGTTTTCAAACCAACCATCTATTATAAAACTAACTTTTATTTTGAGCCTCTTCAGTATTTTGGACACATGCAGCATATTGCTCACTATTTGTTTCTCTTAATAGTCATGAACAACACCCACATATGAAAATTCTGATCCTTACATCAGCAAAGCAAAAAATGAAAAACTTATGCACATCACCACCGATTCTATAGAACAATAAATGAAGATATTACTCTAAACACATCACTTATTTTTTAAACAAATAATTGTTGCTATTTCAGTGATTTTTGGCCTCTCCTTTTTTAACCATTAGCTGAAGGTGCCAATAAATATGAAAGGAAATCCATCTTGCTACATCAAAACAATTTTAAGCATAAAGGAGAACTTTCAGACGTATCACAAGTAAAGCAGTACATCAGAAGAAAGTGGGAACTATCAGAATCTCTTTCTGCATGCCAGATTTACAGTTAGAGAAGCATTATGACAATTGTGTTTTTTGAAAATAATTTCCTCTTTATTTATTTTGACAGTAATTAAATATATTTCTCAATATAGAGAATTGTTTAATTGGATAGATAAAAATCTACTCACCAAGCCGTGGCAGAACACACACATAAAATACGGTTGTAATTGGCAAGCTTTCCCAGACAGTGGCTCCTTCTTCAGGCAGCAGGGTTGAAGGGGAGTTGACGGGGAAGGAAGAGAGGTGAAGGAAAAGGACTGGTGAGGTCTAGGAAAAGGGGTCGATTTCGGAAAAGTCAACCAGAACCGTGGGTCAGAGGAGACTGGCTCCAAAAGCTTGCCAGTTACAACCATCTTTTATATGTGTCTTCTGCTGCGGCTTGGTAATTCAATTTTTTATCAACCTAATTAAATAATTTTGTCAATAACTGACTGTTTTTGTTTCAATATATAGAAAAGTACTTGTTTTCAAGAAGGGAAGGAAAACCTGCAAGCTGCTCTCCATAATAGATTGTAACTAATCAACATGCTCTTATTTTTGTGCCGTCTCATTATGAATTACTCACAGTATAATAATAATCATCTATGTGTGGCGTGTTAGTGTTAAGCTGTAGCATTTGAATGCCAAGCAACCACTGCCGTTCACGGTGGCTCATGAGACCAGCATATTCATCCACCACACCATTCTGCTGCTGATGATTGTAATGCTGTCTGTGGTTGACAGCCTTCCCCACTGCCCGCAACCTCTGCTGCTGTAACTGTTGCTGTTGGATATGGAGTGGGTGGTGATGCATTGGGTGGTGTGGGTGATTCTGTTGCTGTAAGTGTTGATTCTGTTGCTGCTGCCACATATGGTCCCCCATCTGCAAGACATTACCATTCACACTACTAGTACACAAAGAGCCTAAATGATCTATATACATACATCAGATGTGCAGATAAGTACTTACGTTCAGGAGCCATAATATCAAACAAATGGCAGAAACATGTAAAAATAGATGATAGCACACTTATCTTTCGGAACCAAATGTTCCCTCTTAATGGAGGAAACAGGAATCGATTGAGGAAGGTCAGATGGGGGGGCAAGGGGGGGGGGGAGGAAGGGGGGAGGGGGGGAGGGGGAGGGGGGAGGGGGGGAGAGAGAGAGAGAGAGAGAGAGAGAGAGAGAGAGAGAGAGAGAGAGAGAGAGAGAGAGAGAGAGAGAGAGAGAGGAAGGCTCGTTAGGGGGGGGGCAAGGGGGGGGGAAGAGGAAGGAGGGAGAGGAGAGTGAGGGAGAGGGAGGGGAGAGGGAGAGGGAGAGGGAGAGGGAGAGGGAGAGGGAGAGGGAGAGGGAGAGGGAGAGGGAGAGAGAGAGAGAGAGAGAGAGAGAGAGAGGATGGCTGGTTAGATTAAACAAAACTTAGGCTAATAAGTGTCCTCCTCATATGGCAACAAAAGAATTCCACATCCAAACTTGAGTATGAGGGGTACACCTATAAATTCTTTTAAATAGTGACACCATTTTCTGCAAAATATTCTGAAGGTAGGTTAGCACGAATAGGACCATTATGAGACGACCAGTGAGGGAAGGCTAGAAGAAGACCATCACACAGTGGACCAGCTCTATTAATGTGAGCATGTAACAGAGACAGTGTATCACTTTAAGGAATAGCTGAATAAGCTGAAATTAATTGTAAAACACAACAAAAACTGGAAAGGTGAAAAAATTTTCGTCAGATGTTTAACATTTTGTAGACTAGCTATTAGGAAACAGGCCATCAATGCTGTTATTGAAAGTGTTAGTGGCACATATGTTGGGTTGGGTTGTTTTGGGGGAGAGACTAAACTGCGAGGTCATCGGTCTCATCGGTTTAGGGAAGGATGGGGAAGGAAGTCTGCTGTGCCCTTTCAAAGGAACCATCCCGGCATTTGCCAGGAGCGATTTAGGGAAATCATGGAAAACCTAAATCAGGATGGCCGGACATGGAATTGAACCACCGTCCTCCCGAATGTGAGTTCAGTGTGCTAACCACTGCGCCACCTCGCTTGGTGGCACATATGTAACTGCAAGAGTAATACGTACTAAAAAAGGATAAAGTTTCATGTTTTGTTTTTCATTTATGTCAGTTCTCTGGTAGAGTACAAATTTTTAAAATAATAATAACAGAATACATAACCATCCTATCATGAAAAAAGTGTGAAGTGAGTAATTGAGCAATTTTTTTCTTTTTGAGCTTCTGAAATATCTTGACCACTCAACAAAAGTGACATCTTTGTAGCAGAACTACTGCAAACTGTGAAACCTAATAAGTACACTCTTGAAATCACATCAGTTTGATAACATTGGTTCAGCCATTTGCGACAGAAGTTGTTACTTTCACTAATGTTTCTTTTGAAATGATTCTAGACACTGATAACAGAATGCAGCACCAGTCAGTGGACAGGTAGTGAGAGGTCCGAACATTGTTTCGTGCAAAATTAACCCAGTTTTCTAGTGCCAGGTGGCTCACGCAGCTTTTTAACATAAAGCTGTATGAAAAACAGATATTAGACACGTTATCAAGAGAAGCACTATCAAAACTGAATACAATTCACACATATTGGCAATTCTTTGGTTACAGTGCACAAACTGTATCATTTATACAAAACAATGAGTTTATAGACTCTTGACACCAGTCATAGCCTACGTAAATAAAATTAGATAATATAATAATTTTATCCTGCAACTATTCCATTGGTCGGTGTTTGCATACAAAAGCAACAATATGGGATTGTAGGCCCACTTGTTTATAAGCCACACCAGGCATTCCACAAACGCTCTTCAACAAACTTGAGAAAATGACGGTGAAACTACATCAAACAAACATGAACCTTAAGTACAACAAAATCTGTTCATCCAACAATGTAATTCCTGATTATATTAAAATTAAGTACTCACCAAAACTGTATTCATAACACACCGCAACCCCAACTGAGTAACGCTGACATACATAAGTTAATGGTTTTGTGTTTGTTCATTCACAGAGTTTTAGTTAACATGAAGTATGCTAAGAAGAACGGCAATAAAAAAACACAGAAAATAAGCTGGAAACAACGGCATCAATTGTAAAATCATGCTGTGACATACAGTAAATAAGGTATTATGAAATTATTCACAGAAGTAATGTTTGGAACAAAATACAATAATGTTTTACCCTGTTTTACAAGTATGCTATTTCTATATGTTTTAGAATCAAATATCCCTCAGATGATGGTGATATTTGTCGCTGAACCTAGTTTGGGGGAATAAATAAATAAATAAATAAATAAATAAATAAATAAATAACAAAAGTTCTTGCATCAAGGTAGACGCACAATCCCATATTGTGGTTACTGGATAAATGTAGTTGGTAGATTTTAAAAAATCTATTCAGAAAGTGGTGGCAGGAGAAAACACATAAAACAGAGTTGAAATTTGCAAGCTTTCAGAGCCAGTGGCTCCTTATTCTGGCAGAAGGATTGAAGGGGAAGTAAGAAGGGTGAAGGAAACGAACTTGTGAGCTTTAGGACAGGGGAGAGTTTGGAAAAGTCTCCCAGAACCCCAGGAGAGGACACACGTACCTGACAAGTTGAAAAGGGAAGACTGATTGTTGGGGACCACACTAGTCAAGGTTTGAAACCCCAAGAACTTAAATGTGGAAGATAGGGTAATAAGCAAGACAGAGATTACTGACTAAACATTGTGCATGTATTAATAAGAGTGGAAAGTTAAGCGCATTGTAACTGGTAGAGTTGGTTGGGGAAGGGGTATAGATCATAAAATAAAAGATACAGAAAACTAAAAGGGAGTGAAGAAAGGAATGGTTACTGAGAAGAAACACTGAGACTGAAGAAATTAATGTAAATCAAGGCCACATGAGTGGCTATTAGAACCAAGGATATGTTGTAACACCAGTTCCCACTGGCGGAGTTCCAAGAAACTGGTGTCTGAGGAAAGACTCTATGGCATGTGTGGTAAAACAGGCACCGAGGTCACGGTTGAAAAGTTGCAGAGCATGCTCTGCAAAAGGATATTGTGTGTTGCCAATACACACCCTTGTCTATTCTCACTCATAACTAATAACTTGGTGGTAGTCCTGCCAATGTAAAAGGCCAAACAGTGTTTACAGAACAGCTGGTATGTGATGTGTCATTTGAGAGGTGGCTCTCCCTTTGATAGTATATGTTTTGCCAGTTACATGGCTGGTATAGGTGGTGGTAGGAGGGTGCATAGGGCAAATCTTACAATGTTGACAGTCACCGAGGTGGCAATAGTATGAACCATCGGGTAGGAGAACAGGCACATAGGAGCAGAGGGTTTGACAAGGATATTGCGGAGATTTGGAGGGTGACAAAAAGCTATTCTAGCTGTGGTAGGCAAAATGTGGGACAAAATGTACCTCATTTCAGGGCACGATTTTAGGAAGTCATAGCTTTGTCGAAGTAGCTGATTAATAAATTCAAGGCCTGTATAATATTGAGTGACAAGAGGTGTACTCCTAAGTTCTCTTTTGTATGGATCAGCAGTACTAGGATTGGATTAATGGACTGGAAGATCTGCCTTTGAACTAAACTAGTGGAGTAATTACAGCCAGTGAAGGCTGAGATGAGAATGGTGGTGTACTGCTGTAACACATCAGCATCTGAACAAACATGTTTGGCTCGGATGCCGAGGCTGTATGGGAAGGAATGTTTGACACGGAAAGGATGGCAACTGTCAATATGTATGTACTGGGGTTTGTTAGTGAGTTTAATACGAATGGAAGCACGTAGCTGACCCTTGATGAGGATGAGGTCAATATCAAACAGCTGGTATGTGATGTGTCATTTGAGAGGTGGCTCTCCCTTTGATAGTCTCTAACTGTGGGAAACAGAAGTTCTCGCACATATCAAGATATGTGCTTCCTGTAACAGTGTTCTTGGCAAAGAAAAATGGACCATACACCTTTTCCTGTGAAACTACACAAAACATATTAGGTATAGGACCAAGTGAAATTTAATTGCTATAATGTATTTAGAGATTCCAAGACAATGAGTCCATTTGACAAAGATGTCATCAATGTATCTAGACCAAAACAGGGGCTGAAGCCTTACTGATACCAGGGAGGCTCCCTCCAAGTGACCAGTTTCTCAGAACTCTGCAGGTGGGAACTGTGTTCCAAAATGTGCTCGGTTCCCGCCACCAACCTGGTCTTAATTTCTTTTTTCAATAACTATTCCTTTCTCCACTCCCTTTTAGTTTTATGTATCTTTTATTTTCTGACCTACTGACCTATCCCCCCCCCCCCCCCCCCCCCCACACACACACACAAAAATACACATGCCTCTATCACTTACAATACACTTAGCTTCCCACTCTTATTAACACATAACAATGTTTAATCAGCAATCTCTGTCTTGCATCTTACCCTGTCTTCCACCTTTAACCTCCTAGGTTCTCAAACCCCAGCCAGTACAGTCCCCAACAATCAGTCTTTCCTTCTCATCCTGTCTGGTAAGTCTCGCCTGACCTGGGGTTCTGAGCAACTTTTCCAAACACTCCCCATGTCCTAAACCTCACTAGTCCTCTTCCTTCATGCCTTTTCCTTCCCCTTCAACAATTCTGCCACAAGCAGCCACTGACTCCGAAAGCTGACAAATTTCCACTCCTTTTTATGTGTGTCTTCTCTGCTGCCGCTTGGTGAGTAGGTTTTTTTTTATCTACGCAATTACATTACATATTTTAAAAAAATAATTATTTTCACTGATGTAAGTAAATACTAGTGTCCTTAAGCAAGTGTTTGCTGTTATTTACACAGGCACCTACAAATGTGCAGTTAATAATAAAAAGTTGTTTGTAAATAATGTTAACATCTATTACATTTGTTATCGCACACAAATTTTTATTACGACAAATAAAATGTATACTGCCACATTATGTACCTCAGCAACACTCAAAGTAAGTAATATTCCTCTGGGTTAGTATATAATTTGCAAGCTTGCTCTAAGATAGATCTTTCATGTCTGTTAAGTACAAATGTGGTACCAAGTCATTTTCAGATGTATTTTTTGGGACGTGAATAGCAACTAATTCTAGATTGACAGGGATATAGTCCCTTCAAGTGATATATAATGTAAGTAGAAAGTAAATGAGTAATAACAAGGTAATCTATAACCAGTTTCTTAAGAACGTGGTACAGCTGCAGAAATAGTACATCTGATCAAAAATACACTTTACCTTTACAAAGCTCAACTATCTGTATTTTTCATTAGGAGAGTGATATGTTTCACGTATTTTGCTATGTTAATGATCAGTGACACACAGCAGGGCACCTATCACACTTACAGCTCAATGGAGATTGAGTCTACTATAATAAGCTCTAAAAACAATGCACAATAGTTAATTATTAAAGCCCAGTAACGTTTCTACACAGCTTACAATGATGATGAAAGATGCACCATACATTTATTGAATCAAATTTTTTAAATCCATTTTCTCTAATTGGAAAATAGCAGTAACATCCACAAAAATATACTACAAATTTTCACTTATAAAGCACAGGGTGTATTGGAAAGAATCATCTGATTTGGAATGTCTAGATTTCTGAAACTAATAGACATATATAATGAATTTTGTTTTTTGATGAATGGGTAACTCAAAAAGTTTTTTTTTCATATACTTTCATAGCCGTTCAATATGCCACCCCTTGAGATGCACAGCATGTGTCAATGCGGTATTCAAATTGTTCCCACACTGCAGCAAGCATGTCTTGAGTTACAGCTTCCACAGCTGGTGTTATGTGATATCTCAGTTCATTCATTGTTGTTGGTAACAGTCTTTTATAAACTCCCACAAATAAATAACCAAACACAGTCAGGTCTGGTGACCTTAGGGCCAGTAATTTAAAGCTGAGTCATTTGGTCCAGTGTGACCAGTTTGCCGTTCAGTAATCCTTTGAATTAAAAATTCCTGCACTCCCAGATTCCAGTGTGGTGGTGCTCCATACTGCTGGTAAATGAAGTCATTCGAATCAGTCTCTAACTGTAGGAAACAGAAGTTCTCGCACATATCAAGATATGTGCTTCCTGTAACAGTGTTCTTGGCAAAGAAAAATGGACCATACACCTTTTCCTGTGAAACTACACAAAACATATTAAATTTTGGAGGGTACCTCTTATGTTGTAAAACTTCATGTGGTTGTTCTGTACCTCACATTCTCACATTATGGTGATTCAACTTTCGATTTAAAGAGAATGTTGCCTCATCACTAAACAATAAGCATGGAAGAAAACTGTCATCCTCCAAAATTGCAGAACTCCACACGTTGTCTTCACCTTCACGAAGAGCTTTCAGTAGCTGAATTTTGTATGTTGCATGTGTAAAGTCGACACAACACACGCCTGATTGACACTAGGGGCACGTTGAGCTGCATGGCGAATGGATTTCTACATACTCCTTGTGAAACTACGACAGATGCATTCGGCGACTGTGCCAGACACTCGGGGACGATCCGGCGATTTGCCTTTACACAAACAACCTGTTTCTCGGAATTGTTCATGCCTTCCTCTAATGCTTTGTCCTGTAGGAAGATCCACGCCACACCTTATATGAAAGTCACGCTAAACAGATATTACTGATCCACACTGCGCAAAATGTAGAACACAAAATGCTTTCTGTTGTCCCAACACCATTTTTACTAGAACTGAAGTGAGCGCACACTGCTGAAACCTAGCACGAATAATGAAAAACTCAAGAGTCTGCTCTTTCCAACAGTACATTGTTCAAGCACATATCTTAAATAACATAACAATTATGATTTTTTTAAAAATTGGATGACTCTTCTAGATACACCCCGTATTATTTGAGATACGTACATGAACAACTTACTATTGGAAAGACCAAACTATCGAGTTTTACATGGTTCTTGTTTGGTTGCAGCAGAGTGCACCCACTTCAATTCTAGTAAAAACGATGTCGCGACAACAGCAAGCATTTTGTGTTCTATGTTTTGCGCAGTGCAGGTCAGTAATAATTTTTCAGCACGACTTTCGTACTAGGTATGGTGTGGATCCTGCTACAGTACACGGCATTAGACGAAGGCATGAACAATTCCGAGAAACAGGTTGTTTGTGTAAAGGCAAATCCCCAGACCACCCCGAGTGACTGACACAGATGTCAAAAAACACATCAGTCATAGTTTCACAACGAGTCCGCAGAAATCCATTCACCGTGCAGCTCAATGGTTCAACAAGTCCCCAATGTCCATCCGGCAAGTGTTGCATCGATGTTTACATATGAAACCATACAAAATTTAGCAACTGCAAGCTCTTCATAAAGGTGACAAACAACGTGTCGAGTTCTGTAATTTTGTTCTTGGCAAGATAGAGGATGATAGTTTCTTCCCCGCTTCGTGTTTAGTGATGAGGCAACATTCTATTTAAATATAAAGGTGAACGGTGAACTGTCATATTATGAGAATATGGGGAACAGAACAACCATATGAGAGGAATTCTCCAAAATTTAATGTGTAATTTCACAGGAAAAGGCATATGGTCCATTTTCCTTCGCTGAGAACACTGTTACAGAAGCATATATCTTGATATTCTTGAGAACTTTCTTTTCACACAGTTGGATACTGATTCAAACGACTTCATTTACGAATAAGATGGGGCTCAGCCACAATGGCATCTGGAAGTGCAGGAATTTTTAAATCAATGGGTTACTGAACAATGGATCGGTCGCAATGGACCAAATAACGCAGCCTTACATTACTGGCCTCCAAGGTCACTGGACCTGACTAGTTATTATTTCTTGTGGGAGTTTATAAAAGATTGTGTTTATGTGCCTCCATTACCAGCAACAACGAATGAACTGAGACATCACTTAACAGCAACTGTGGAAGCTGTAACTCAAGACATGCTCGTGTCAGTGTGAGAACAATTTGAATACTGCATTAACATATGCTGTGCATCTCAAGGGTGGCATATTGATCATATATGAAAAGGTATTTAAAAAAACACGTTTTGACTTTCCCATTAATCAAAAAACAAAATTCATTGTATATGTTTATTACTTTCAGAAATATAGCCGCACCAAATCCGATGATGCTTTTGATAAACCCTGTATATACTGGCAACGATATCCACCTTTATGGTATGTCCTCCTGAGTGACCTTCCTTAAGAAAGAATCTTAGCAAATGGTCATTTAGGATATTAAGCTCTGCCACACATGTAAATGATTATGAACAGGAAGAAAGAAATTAGTTCACTGGAATGATGGAACACATTGACACAAAGGATTTTCAGCCTAGTAGTATTGTATTTCATAGTTTGGGAACACTGGATAATATGTGTCAGTAAGGAGAAGTACTACGCTATAACCCCACTTTTACGTTCCCGGAATTAACATTTACCACCGTTTACGACATTTTTTATCGGTCCCATCATATTTCCTATGCCCACAATGTTAATTTTCATCTGATTTTGCCTCAACATATTTATAATTTTCCCGCGATTTACGCATTACAAAAAATGTTTGTGGAGAAAAACTGATGCTGGCATGACTTTGGCCGTCCAGTAGTGATTACAAATATTACGTGGTTAAGTTTCTTGACACCAGAGCACTCCACTCAGCAGATTTGAACCAGTAAACATGTAAAAGTTGGAACAATTCGTGCCATATCTCCCACTGCTGCCAAGCTCTATTTGGCGTGGTGGCTGATGGGAGTAACTATGTTCGTTCAAATGAAGATATCATGACCAATCACAACCATTTCCAAACTGTCTGTACTGCGCAAACAAAGTTTTGTTATTGTTGTGATCATCATGACACCTTTGTTGAACACTATTTGGCATGTTTCGGCATATGGCAACTTGGAGCGCTAGTTGACACTGTCATTCACTTTGTGTTGCTCAAATGTTTTTAGTTTAAACACAGTGCCAGTTACGTATTTTATTCATGCTGAGCAAAACATGTTTCGAGAAATTATTCTCATTGCAAGTGGAGTATTTATGTATGTATTTTTTGTGATATTACACAAACAAACAATGTGAGTGATAGTTTGCATGTGTGTGTGGTTTTCTACATATAACTGATGAGGCAAAGTACCTGATAACCTCAAAAAGATGACTACAGTGCAAGAGATGCAGAATAACACATATTCAAACACCACACAAAATACTTGTGTACATATTTGCACTTGAAAATGAGAAAAAATTCTCGAAACGCATTGCGCTAAGCATGAAAAAAAATACATAACTAATGCAGTATTTCATTATTTAAATAATGAATGGCAGCTGCAAACTTTCCAAAACATCGATTATGACATGAAATTGAGTTCCTACTTCCCAGACAGTTATCAGTTCCAGTTACATCAGCTGTTTTTATTAGATAATAAACCTTTATTAGATAATAAACAAGTCCCTGACAAGTCTTTTGATGACTTATGTACATATATCACACATAAAGTGCAAGGGGGTATCCTAGGCGTAACTTTTACAGCTTAAAAGCTTTTACAGCTTAAAATTTTACATTTTATCACGTTTTACGCCATTTTTTTGAAGTCCCTCGAAAAGTTTAAAAGTGGGGTTTCACTGTATGTTCCAAGTGGAAGCTCTACTGGCAATTTAGTCTCAATTTGATAAATCCTTATGAAACATCCATGAAAGCGGCTTATGATGGTAAAGCTATTCCAAGAGTTAACTAGGAGTTATGTAAGAGACTGTACAAAATGCCATACTTTTCAATGATGATTATCAACTATTTAACACAGAATGAAGCATCTGTAAAAGTGAATAACAGGGGGAACATTACTAAGGGTGATTATTGTTACTTTTTGTTGCTTCAGTGTTTGCAGAGACATTTAGTTGACTAGGCAAACAGAAGCCAGCATATGGCCAGATATTTGGACAAAATGAAATTTATGGGAAGATTTGGCAATTTTGATGAAATTTTCTAGTTCTGACCATAGTCATGATCAATTTGAACAAAATTATGAAATAGCAGCCTCAGAAATCCCAGGAAATCTTCCCCACAGAGATTCAGACATTGAGTGGGTGTTTTTTACTTCTATTGTCCCATCACAAAAACATCAGATGAATGGTAATCTCATTAATGAACAGTTTGTACTCAGCAGACAATAAGACAGCAATTATATCTACTACTTACGGGAAACCCTGGACGAAATTGAACATTTGGCCCCCTGTGTGGCACATTTCTCAGCAATCCATTATCACCTGGAAAGACTTGTAGGCTTTTCCCAACAGTACCAGGATGGCCCATTAAATGTGGAGGTATGAATCTTAAGAGGTTTGGATTTGAACCTGAAACAAAAGGGGCCACTGTCAGCACTACATCACACCAGAGGGAGAACAGAGCAGACACTGCCAAGTTTTCATCATCATGAAAGTGTTATTAACTAATCCCTGATATGTTGGATGACTCGATCAGATAAATCATAACATGGAAGAGGTTTTAAACGTCTGATTATAAAAGCCACAATTTTTATGTTAATGATTCATTGTATTATGCGTTCTGCAAACATTTCATGAATACTTCCACGGTTCCAAATATGCTCAAATCATTAGCAAAAATTTTCATAAATCATGAGACACAAACAAATATCAACAATCCCTATGGCAAAACTGTATCTGACTTCCACACTGTTTTTCGAAGTTCTCGAAGGAAGCACAACTCAGAACAAACAACAAGTGAAACAGTGCAATAGCAGATGCAGGTATTCTGAATTATGTCTATGTGCTAAGGTAGCATATAACATTTTAGTTGATCATCTTGTTGCTGTTGTCTTCAGTCCAGAGCTGGTTTGATGCAGCTCTCCATGCTACTCTATCCTGTGCAAGCTTCTTCATCTCCAAGTTTCTACTGCAACCCACGTCCTTCTGAATCTGCTTAGTGAATTCATCTCTTGGTCTCCCTCTATGATTTTTATGCTCCACACTGCCCTCCAATACTAAATTGCTGACCCATTGAGGCCTCAGAACATGTCCTACCAACCGATCCCTTCTTCTAGTCAAGTTCAATACTAAATTGGTGATCCCTTGATGCTTCAGACCATGTCCTACCAAATGATCCCATCTTCTAGCCAAGTTGTGCCACAAATTCCTCTTCTCCCGAATTCTATTCAGTACATCCTCATTAGTTACGTGATCTACCCATCTGATCTTCAGCATTCTTCTCTAGCACAACATTTTGAAAGATTCTATTGTCTTCTTGTCCAAACTATTTATCGTTCATGTTTCACTTCTATACATGGCTACACTCCATACAAACACTTTCAGAAATGACTTCCTGACATTTAAATCTATACTCGATGTTAGCAAACTTCTGTTCTTCAGAAAAGCTTTCCTTGCCATTGCCAGTCTACATTTTATATCCTCTCTACTTCGACCACCATCAGTTATTTTGCTACCCAAATAGCAAAACTCCTTTACTACTTTAAGTGTCTCATTACCTAACCTAATTCCCTCAGCATCACATGATTTAATTCAACTACATTCCCTGTTTTTGCTTTTGTTGATGTCCACCTTAAATCCTCCTTTCAAGACACTGCCCATTCCGTACAACTGCTCTTCCTTTGCTATCTCTGACAGAATTACAATGTCATTGGCAAACCTCAAAGTTTTTAATTCTTCTCCATGGATTTTAATTACTACTCCAAATTTTTCTTTTGCTGCTTACTCAATATATAGATTGAATAACATCGAGGATAGGCTACAACCCTGTCTTACTGCCTTCCCAACAACTGCTTCCCTTTCATGCCCCTCTTATGTGAGTAATAAGAAGTATTAGCTGTACTCTCATATATGCCATCATGAAGAGTAAAACTGGTTTTACTGCAGATGTGAACGCACGTACAAAACTAGAATTTAAATTATCAGCTTTAGATTTTTCGGGATTATGTTGAGAAACTCTCCAGATGCATACATGTCAGAACCACTGTGTCATGCAAGGCAATTAGAATGAGTTGCGAGAATTATATGAGAGTTAAGCAGTTACTGTTTGTGGTGATTACAATGTTGATACTGGTTTACTGGTCAGCAACCCTGTCCCATAAGTCTGTAGTTCTCTCAAATGAATTTTCATTTTGATAGAATTATAATATTGATTTTCTAGTGAAAGGACTGATCAAATCTGCACAGAGCTTAAATAATTTTGATTGCCTGCCATCAAAATGATGAAGTAGAATGTTTGATTAGATTAGATATGCTTTATGTTCCAAAATTCCACAGTAACAAGATCCTCAAGGATATACAATGTGTCATAAAAGAATAAATAACATATATAACAAAGACAGTTGCTGGGGAGCAGCCTTTGTACTAGCTAGGGGTGCAGGTAGCAGGGGTAGGCGGCAGATAACTGGAAACCCAATTTCTTAGACTAGGGCATGAGATAACAGCTTACAACTTAGCTGATATGGGGACCCAAACTGGGTGGCCATATTGGGGCTGGGGATGGCGTATATGTGTACACACACACACACACACACACACACACACACACACAATCTATTTTGTGGGGGGTGAGGAGGCAGCAAGTTACCTTGGGCTCAGGCCAGGAAAGTTACAGATGTGAAGGATGTGCTCTAAGAATAGCTCCCATCTGGGCAGCTCAGTAAAGCTGCTGGTGGTGGGGAGGATCCAGTTGGAAAGTGTTGTCAAGTGGCCGCTGAAATCTCTAAATGTTGTGCTCTGCTGCATCTTGTGCCATTGGGTGGTCCATCTAGATTTTGGCAACAGTTTGGCAGTGACCATTCATTCTAGTTGACACCTGGTTGTTTGTAGTTGACAACTGGTTGGTTGTCATACCAATGTAAAATGTGCAGTGGTTGCAGTAGAGCCAGTATATAACACGACTGCTTTCACCAGAATGTAACACGACTGCTTTCATAGATGGCCTGGCCTCTCATGGGATAGTATAAAACTGTGACAGGACTGTAACAGGTGGTGCTGGGTAGGCGGGTGGGTGGGTGGATTGGGCAGGTCTTGCATCTGGGTCTTCCACAGTGATATGATTCCTGTGGCAGGGGATTGGAGGTGTCAGTGGCATAGGGATGGAGTAGGATGATGTGGAGGTTGAGTGGGCAGTGGAGCACCACTACGGGGGGAGTTGGAAGTACATTAGAAATAGTATTTTACTAGTAGAAATATACACATTCATGCACAAACCACACATACATTCAAATTTACACACCCACGGCCACAACAAAACTAACATATTCCAAAGAGGTAGTAAATTTGTCACAAAATATGTAACTATACATTACACAAAGATACATGTGATAATTCTTAAACTACTGTATCCCTGCATCATCAAACAGAAAATGAGTTTATAACAGTTATTTACATTGAATATATCTAAAAACAAAGATGATGTGACTTACCAAACGAAAGTGCTGGCAGGTCGATAGACACACAAACAAACACAAACATACACACAAAATTCAAGCTTTTGCAACCAACGGTTGCTTCATCAGGAAAGAGGGAAGAAGAGGGAAAGACTAAAGGATGTGGGTTTTAAGGGAGAGGGTAAGGCGTCATTCCAATCCCGAGAGCGGAAAGACTTACCTTAGAGAGAAAAAAGGACAGGTATACACTCGCACACACACCCATATCCGGATATGGACTGCACAGTCTCAGGCAACTGAAACCACACTGGGAGCAGCAGCACCACTGCATGATGGGAGTGGCAAATGGGGTGGGGTAAGGAGGAAGCTGGGGCGGGGAGGGGAAGGGATAGTACAGTAGGGATGGCGGACAGTGAAGTGCGGCAGGTTAGATGGAGGGCAGGGGAGAGGTGAGGGAGGGAGGGAGGGGGGGGGGGGGGGAGGCTGTAGTAAGTAGCGGAAACTGAGTGTGATGGTGGAATGACGGCTGTGAAGTGCTGGAATGGGAACAGGGAAGGGGCTGGATGGGTGAGAACAGTGACTAACAAAGGTTGAGGCCAGGAGGGTTACGAGAACGTAGGATGTATTGCAGGGAAAGTTCCCACCTGTGCAATTCAGAAAAGCTGGTGTTGGTGGGAAGGATCCATATGGCACAGGCTGTGAAGCAGTCATTGAAATGAAGGATGTCATGTTTGCCAGCATGTTCAGCAACAGGGTGGTCCACTTGTTTCTTGGCCATGGTTTGTCGGTGGCCGTTCATGCGGACAGACATCTTGCTGGTTGTCATGCCTACATAGAATGCAGCACAGTGGTTGCAGCTTAGCTTCTAGATAATATGACAGGTTTCACAAGAAGCCCTGCCTCTGATGGGATAGGTGATGTTTGTAACTGGAGTGGAGTAGATGGTGGTGAGAGTACGTATGGGATAGGTCTTGCATCTAGGCCTATTACAGGGGTATGAGCCATGAGGTAAGGGGTTGGAAGCAGGGGTTGTGTAGAGATGGATGAGAATATTGTGTAGGTTCAGTGGACAATGGAATACCACAGTGGTATTCCACCATCCACCAAACCTATGCAATACCACAGCGGTATCCCATCGTCCACCGAACCTACACAATATCCTCATCCATCCTTACACAACCCATGCTCCCAACCACTTACCTCATGGCTCATACCCCTGTAAGAGACCTAGATGCAAGACCTGTCCCATACATCCTCACACCACGACCTACTCCAGTCTGACCACGAACATCACCTACCCCATCAAAGGCAGGACTACCTGTGAAACCAGTCATGTGATCTATGAGCTAAGCTGCAACCACTGTGCTGCATTCTATATCGGCATGACAACCAAGAAGCTGTCTATCCTCGCTCATCCAGTCCCTTCCCTGTACCCATTCGAGCACTTCACAGCCATCATTTCATCATCACACTCAATCTTCCTCATTTTCCGCTACTTACTCCCCCCCCTCCCCCACCTCTCCCCCTGCCCACCGTCTAACCCCAAAAGCTTTATTTGGGACAGTCTTTTTGTTGTGCTTATCTGCCATTCAGCATCTCCGCTATATGGTAAACGGCAACTTTCGTTTTCATAATAGTGTTACATACCATGCTGGATTTTCCATTGTTTAATTTTCAATGACATATTTCCAAAAGTAGTCACATTAACACTTACAGAAAATACTGGGTGGTTGTAATTAAACTTTCACTACCTGAGAGGGCCCCCATGAACAACAAGTGGTTATAGGATAATGAAACTTCGTGAGCCGGCCAGAGTGGCTGATCGGTTCTAGGCGCTACAGTCTGGAACTGCGCGACTGCTACGGTCGCAGGTTCGAATCCTGCCTTGGGCATGGATGTGTGTGATGTCCTTAGGTTAGTTAGGTTTAAGTAGTTCGAAGTTCTAGGGGACTGATTACATCAGAAGTTAAGTCCCATAGTGCTCAGATCCATTTGAACCATTTTTGAAACTTCGTGGAAACATTTGCAAGGCCACACGGGAGAGGACTGATGAATAAACCACTGAAAGAAACATATTTAAATATTAACATGAGAGGCTAACATTTGTTAACTGCATACCATGATTAAGTTCCAGGTTACAAACGTTGCTCAATACGACAACCATCTGCATCCATTGCAGTCTAGAACTGCATTAGAGATATCATTTCTAAGTTTTTTGCAGCACTTTCTGAATGGCGAACCATGGAATGATCAGCTGTCATGACACAGCTCATATACTGCTTGAAGATAACATATTGCGTACAGCATCCTCAGCCATAGCAACAATAACTTCAACAATTTGTGGTGCAAATGAGTGTCAGCCTCTTCCAGGAGCAGTTCCCGAACTACCAGTCAATCCAAACTTTCAAAACATATTCTTCAAGCCCAGTCTGGAAATAAGACATCTCTGTATTCCTTTACTGTGTTGATATTTGCAAAGATCAGCAGTACTGCTGCTGCTATTTTGATGAAACAGCTTTACAAGTGCAGCCGTGCTCACCTTGTCCACAGCCATTTTACAGACTATAACTATAACAGCAATGCTTCTGTTTCACTCCAACATTGTCATACCAGTACCAGCATCTAACAGCAAGTCACGATAGCAACACTACTAACTACACAAATCCTGCAGCACACAGTCTGAACGTCATTCTTGTATTAAAAAAAATTAGGGTAAGGTTAAACATGTCAGACCAGATATTTACTTGTTAGTCCAATAGCTGATATTCTCTTGCAGACTCTTTTCAATGAACTAGTTGTCACTCGATACCTCTTCTGTGTGGTGAGTAGCTCTCTATCCATTTCATTTTGATACACATTAAATTCCAATTGTCCAGTATCACACTGAGCTCTTTCTCGATGTTATAATATGTGGTTCCAGTTCAGGTACAGTTTTCATGTGGACAAAGTAGAGTTGGGTGCCATTTGAACTCAGCTGCCCAATTCTTAGATTAGCCTTATAACTTTCCCCAAATTTGGAATACTTCTACTGTATGCCCCAAAGTAAGGAAAGAACAGTGACATAGTACTTAAGTGAATCTTTTACGTTGGGTGTCCACACAGTAAATAGTTTTCCATCTACACTGACTCACATAGCAAAAGTTTAACTACAACAACCCTGTAGAATGAATAACTGCAGATATTAAAAGGCCTCCCAGACACAAATTTATCAGTTTCTTGCAAAAGCACTACACTAAACCACAGTTCCTAAATCACTATCACAGGTATAAAAAAAGATACAGAGTAGGGTACCGCTCGCTGCAAAAATCATTCAATGGCAAAATAAAATATAATGTAGAAGATAAAAACAAAGTAATATCGCATGTCATAAAAAATGAAACTGGAATAAGCCGATGCAATTGTAGTAACATACAAATCAAAAGATGGGACTAGAGTAATAGAAAATTGTCAGGAATTGGCAAATGTTGTAAATGACTAATTCTCTGGTGATGCAAAAAAGTTGCAAACAAAATCTTCCTAAAACACATGTAGTACACACAATGACTTACACTACAAGCACAATGATGTTTTGCACAGCGGAGCCAGAAGTCAGGAAGACAATACAGAAATTAAAAAATAAGAAGTCAGCAGGTACAGATGAAGTTCCAGTCTCTGCACTCACGGCACAAATAGACAGCATACAAGCTTCCTTAACATAATAATGATTTCCTTTAGTTAGGGCACTTTTCTCGAGTATCTAAACATGCTAGAGAAAGGTAATGTGAAGAATCTTGAAAACAATAGGCCAGATTCACTACTGCCAGCATTCTCAAAAATAGGTGAATTAATCATTAAAGGTGGACTAATGAGTTACATGAATAAATGCAACCTTTTTAATGAAGCACAGTTTGGGTTCTGAAGTGGGAAAAGTGGAATACTGGCTATTACAGTCACACAAAAGTGATACTTGAAGCTTGTGATGAGGATGACACTGTACAAGCATATTCTTAGACTTTCCCAAGATTTTTGGCAATGCTGACCATAAAATACTGGACTAAACAAGCTAGAGGCACTACGGGGTAGCAGGAATGGCAAATGAAGTGTTCCAAGTTGTACCTGGAAAGGTAGAGAGGTTCACAGGTCTGCTGCTGATAAATTTGTAATAAAACAATGACCAACTGACTTTGAGGAGGATGACAAAAGGGCTGTTGATATAATACTGATTCCACATGGGACAACTAATGTCATTCAACCAATTGACAAAGAATGTTTTTGACAGTGGAAAGTAATTTTCAGGAAACTGTTGGACTATATAATTTCTTACAGTTCTTTGTCATTTCAGGTTTCTCAACAGAACAGTAGTCTTAAACTGGTCATTTGTGCATTATCAGTTTGCAGTGCCATGTTTTCTGAATTTGATTAAGTATGTCTGGTACTCAGCAGAAAATGCAGAACAATAGCTGGGACCATTTCTTGCTCTAACCCAGTTCTGCCTGAACAAAACTAGTAATTACCATGAAATGTCTGAATAGATTAGCTTTTCATTTGTTAGGTGTCTCTTGTGTAAGGAAGATATTTGTTTTCACCATTTGATAGGCACTTCACATTTTTGTAATTACCTCAGAGAATAAACAAAAAAGTGTTTCATTATAAGTATAATTAAAATGTTATCATATGAACTGTGCTACAGAAATCACTGTAAAATGATATATGTGTAAGAAATATTCCATTTCTGCAATGAGACATCAACCACTGTCATGTTTTTTTCCCCTCTCCTGATCACATTTTTAAGAATTACATCTCCAACAGTTTAGCTGCCAATACAAAATGTAGATTATTAAAAAAATAGTGTGACATGCCTGAACTGGTTAAGGTGCTTAAAATAGATGTTTGTGCAATATGGACTTTCACACTATGTTATCTTGTCATGGTTGCTTTCACATATTCATGTGATCGGCAAGAAGGGCTGTACAAATCACTGTTTAAGCTATTCTCCATGCAGATAAAAATGAGTAACTTCAACCTTCTTTGAAAATACTTTCTGTGCATCTGAGTAACTAAAATTCTGACAGTACTTTTCTCTCAGTGTATTATTCTTGTATTAAAAAAATTTAGGGTAAGGTTAAACATGTCAGACCAGATATTTACTTGTTAGTCCAATAGCTGATAATCTCTTGCAGACTCTTTTCAATGAACTAGTTGTTACTCGATACCTCTTCTGTGTGGTGAGTAGCTCTCTATCCATTTCATTTTGATACACATTAAATTCCAATTGTCCAGTATCACACTGAGCTCTTTCTCGATGTTATCATACGTGGTTCCAGTTCAGGTACAGTTTTCATGTGGACAAAGTAGAGTTGGATGCCATTTGAACTCAGCTGCCCAACTCTTAGAGTAACCTTATAACTTTCCCCAACTTTGGAATACTTCTACTGTATGCCTCAAAGTAAGGAAAGAACAGTGACATAGTACTTAAGTGAATCTTTTTTTATGGGGGGTGGGGAGGGGGGCGAGGGAAGGTAGGCGGAATACGCCCCCCCCCCCTCCCACTGCCCCATCCCCCCCCCTACACACACACACACACACACACACACACACAATTACTGGGAATCAGCACACTTGGAAAGATGACGTCAATTTTGATACGATGACAGCATGTGCCACCTGGGTGTAGTGGAAGTACTGATAATAGTTTCAAAATCGTCTGCCAACAGATTGGGTAGTGCCATGGCTACCAGAGCAACATCTGTGTCTAATCAATGTGGTGTAAATGTTTGAAGCAAGCAGGCAACCAAGCCAGAGAAATGCACTCGTGTTTCCCCAGCCAGCTGAGTGAGTTTGAAAGGAGACAAGTTATGGCCTTCTGTGATCGGGAAGGTCCTTTCGGAGAACTCCACATGAGTTTTCAGTGATCACATGAACTTTCACACATGCACAGGTGAGGTTTTGGGATGTCCACACAGCACAGACGCCTGCCAGGGTCCTCATATTGTAAGGACAGCAGTGGCAGATCATACAGCAACAACAGCACAGATAAGAGGGCTTGTGAGGCCATACATGTCAACATGAACTATTTTGAACTGATTGTCAGCAATGGGACTATACGTACACACACTTCTAGCCCATCTTCCACTCACGCCACAGCATCCATATGCACAGCTCAACTTGTGCCGTCAGAGAATCACCCAGAAGATCGAATAGCGTACCTTGGTCTTCAATGATGAAAGCACATTTTGCCTACACACAAGTGATGGTCAGCTGATCATTTGTGCATACAACATGCAGCTGTGAGCACTGTCTCACAGAGTGCATCTGTCCATGAGACACTGGCCCCACCGCAGGCCTAATGGTCTGGGTATGATAAGCTACAACTCACATTCATCTTTAGTGTTTTTGGAGGGGACCCTAACCAGTGCTCGGTACATGCAGATTGTTGTCAGAATCATTCTTTTGCCATTCTTGCAACAGGGAGGTGAGTTGGTATTTCAATAAGATAATGCTTGCCCACACACTGCCAGTGAACTCGACATGCTCTGCAAGACATGCAGTAACTTCCTGGCCAGCACGATCTCTGGACTTGTTGCTAGCCAAGCCACGTGTGGGATATGATGGGACAAGAAAAGACTCATGCAACTTGTCAACCAACAACTCTTTATGGAACTATGTCAACAGGTTGAGCAAGAGTGGCATAATGTATCCCAGGACAGTATTCGCCATCTGTACACTTGACTGGATGCCAGAACCAGAAGCTAAAACACATCCAAATGTGGGTATTTCAGCATGGGTCAATACCTGGAACTTCTGAACCACTTGTGTTATTGATGTGTAAATGTAATCATTTCTTGCATCCCCCCCCCCCCCCCCCCCCACACACACACAAAGCATTTTTTTTTATGTACTCACCTAGTCGGTGGTTCGCCTGGTGCAACAGCACTGGGTGGATACCAGGCGGTGGTTGGGCAGGAGGTGGTGCAACTACTCTCGGTGGAGGCACCACAAAAGGGCCATTCGGATGACTTGCTGCTCGAGTCAGTCCTAACACTGGCGGGGGGAAACTTATGCCCCGCCCTAGAGTTGCCTGGGTACCACGAACCGCTTCCTACAATTTCACAACACGTTATTTAGTAAAAGTTTAAAGTTATTCAAATTCTGCAAATAACTTCAGTTAAAGGTAAAACTTGCCTGAGACTGCACAGTTATTGGAGGAGGTGGAAATTGTGGAACCTGAGGAGGGCTAGTAGGCTGAGCAATTGGCCCAGCAGCAGGACTAGTAGTAGTAACAGACGAGTGTCCTGCACTGCTGCCACTGCTATTACTGTGTCCAGATGACATAGTAAGCTCCCGCTCGATGTCTTCAACACGCAGCACAGCTGCTGGTGGAGGTGGTTGGCTAGAAGCTGAAGACACTGCCGACTGCTGGATGAGACCTCGCTCAAGTTCTTCCACTGTGCACACACTCTGGGAATGAACACAGACAGTTCACTCAATGTTACTTTTGTGCCAATAACATCCACAGATCCACATGGATCAGATACAAGCCTTACTTAATGAAACTAGAAACAAGGCAATCAAACAGGCGAGGGGGGTGGGGGGGGGGGGGGGGGGAGCGCAGGCCTGAGAGAGGTAAATAAGAAAGGCAGCAATGCAGTAGGTATAAATGTGGAATAAAAAGGAAGAGGAATCCAAATGAAAAACATAAAATACAGATATAAACAGAAAAATCAAACAATTAAAAATTCAGTATTGAATTTAACAATCATACGCAACGGATAGTTGCTACTCACCATATAGCAGAGATGTTGAGTAGCAGATAGGCACAACAAAAACATTGTCACAAAAATAAGCTTTTGGCTAACAAGGCCTTTGTCAAAAATAGACAAAACATACACACACATTTTTGAAGAGTTGTGACTAATTCTTCAAATGGCGTAAGGCATCAAGTGCACTGATGGTCCAATAAGGTGTTTGATTCACAGACAGTGGAGGGTGAAGTTCTGGCCAGTTAGATCTCCTCCCCCCCCCCCCCCCCCCCTTCTACAATGTACAATGAGTTGGGTCCACTCATTCAAGATACCGTGAACGTGAATCAGGATATTTATTTCAACATTCGTGGTGACTAAGTGTTGCACTCTCTTCTACATCTACATAATGAGCATGCTGCCTACACTTCCATCTTCCAAGATAATGACAGCCATGCTCATAGTATGTATACATTCCTTGTTTGACCAACACTCAGACATCATATCACAACTCAACTGGCCTGCTAAATCATCCAATCTTTATTACACTGAAACCATTTGGGACAATATGGGACAGTGGGTGAAACACAGCAACTGACATCCGCACAATTTGGTAGCTCTACAGCAACTACCATCAATGAGTGGCTGCAGCTGGATACGGCATACCTGAAGAAACTTGGGAACTCTTCTTCTTCTTTACACTGAGACCATTATTACCACAAGAGATGGTATTACACAGCGTTTGTGTGAGGCCTCCAGGGGGTACTAAGTTTTTGACTGGTATGCTTAGATAAAATATATTCTTAACAATGCTGGTGAAAATATAACATTATGAAAGCTTCTGGCAGTTGGTTGTCATTGTATGGACATCTTTCTGGAATTCTGTTGTATTCACTTAGTATACAACCAGTGCCTCACTCCAGATTGAAGAATGTAAGAAACAGGTTTCAAATGTTCATTGCTTTACCAATGAGTTTGTGTGTTAAATATTTTATGTTAACCCCTCAGTCCTGGTGTCCCCTATGGGGGACATAACATGTAGCATTATTTGAAAATTTTTCCCCGAGCTCTTATCATTTTGGCAACACTGAAAAGTGTTTTAGAAGGAAGTTCAGAGATGGCAGAACCTCCTGCAATAGCAGTTCATCATTGTTGTGTTGAATCACATTGTTGCCAGCCAGAATAGAAAATGGCTGACAGAAGAAAGTGGGTCAGAGGAGAGGCTATTTGTAAGTATTTTATTACTACTTTATTCTATTTTAATCAATACAACATATATGGGATAATGTAAATGAATAGTCAGAGAATAATTATTTAAAATTATAATTTTACAATCGTCTTTGAAAAAGTATTGAAATTCGAGTGTAGCCTGTAAGGGACACCAGGACTTAGTGCAATGTGTAACGTGATTTGTCAACAAAATATTTTTTTTTTTTTTTTTTTTTTTTTTTTTTTTTTTTTTTTTTTTTTTTTTTTTTTTACAAAAGTAATACTTTAATTGTTCATTTTATATTCTGTGGTGAATATTAGATTAATATTAATTATGTTTCAGGAAATTGTGATCTACAGGTGAACAATTTTACAATTTTTTTTTTTTTGCCCCAATTCAAATGCATTTGAAGATTTTGTAAATGAATTATTTGATAGAGATGTTAGTGAATTGGAGCTCTCTGATGAGGTGTGATGATGATGATATCCATACAGATCCAGACTATCATGTCAGAAACGAACAGGAATCAGATATAGCTAACGAAGATGAAGACGAAGACGAAGCTGAAGACAGGAACAATAGCAGATCAGAAAAAATCTGCTCTATTCAATCTACCACCGACAGGACATTTTGGAAGAAGACTTTGGATTTTTTCCCTTTAACCACCTGCATCTGAACATGATGAACAAGTGGTAATCAGTGTGAACTTACCACCTCATGACTACGTGAGTAAATATCGGCCAGAAAATATTTTTAGCATCCTTACCGAATATACAAACAGAAGGTATCTTAAAAATACTGGGAGAGAACTGAAATGTACTGTAGCTGAAATGAAAGGATTTATCTCTGCAACAGTGATGATGTCATACTTGTGCTATCTTAGGATTAGGACGTATTGGGCCAAAAAGAGTAGGGTGGAAGGTATTGCTAAAAAAATTTGCCGTGACAGATATTTTACAACTAGAAAACATCTGAAACTTGTTGATGGTGAAGTGTCCCTCGAAGTAAAACAAAATAATAAATTTTGGAAAATACAACCTATTCTTGAAAGTGTACAGAATGGCTGTAGATTGAACTCTAGGCCCACTAATATTTCTGTTGATGAACTTATGATTCCATTTTGGGGTCACAGTCCAACAAGACAAGTCATAAAATTGAAACCAAACCCTTGTGGATTAAAGAATTTTGTACTGGCTGTAACTGATGGATTTCCTATAGATTTCTTCTTTTACCAAGTGAAAGGTGATCCTATTGTGAATGACACTCAATTTGAAAATTTTGATGTAGGTGGAAAGGCTGTTATAAAACTGACAGCTACTCTTCCTCCTGGAGTGATCATTTACATGGACTGTTATTTCACATCGGAGTCACTTTTAGACAAACTGCACAGTGAAGCTGAGTGTCAAGCTACTGGAACATTACAGAACTCCAGAATTCAAAAAGTTTCCAAACTATCATTGGACAAGGATATGGAGAAAAATGGTAGGAGATCTAGTGATCAATCAGTGAGAAGTGATGGCCAACTTTGTGTAATGAAATGGTTCGACAATCTCCCTGCTATCTTCATATTCAGTAGAGAAGGAGTAAACCCAGTTGATAGATGTTGCCGCTGGTGCAGGAAAGAAAAAAAGTACATTCAAGTAGATCGTCCCACAGTTGTAAGCACCTACAATTCAAATATGGGAGGTACTGACTTTCTCGACAGATTGATCAGCTATTACAGAATAAGTGCAAAAACTAAGAAGTGGACTGTAAGGGTGATTACGCACTTCATTGATTTCGTTATTTGTGCTTTATAGCTAGAATACAGACATGATCAAGCTGTCTTGGGTACATCGAAGAATGACGTTCTAGACTGCCTCCAGTTCAGAGAAAAGTTTGAGGAAAACCTATGGCATTCACACAAACCTGAAGCGATATCTGACGATGATCCTGACTTCAAAAATCCAGCACCAAAGCATTCAAAGTCTAGAATTGATCACCCTCCTGATGCCATTCGATCAAAAAATGTTCTACATCCACCACAATTTTCACAACTGGTTTCCAAAAATCGCTGTCGACTTCCAGGGTGTTCAGCTAATAAGGCACACATAAAATGTCCCACCTGCAAAGTTTTCCTCTGCCTGCATGATAAACACAACTGCTTCAAGCTTTATCATCAACTGTGAAGACTAAATGAATTAAATTTGTCATCACAAATAAATGATTATGATAGACCTACTGCATTCCGGATTTTTTTCTAACTGCCGTCTGCTTCACATCTGCTGTGCAGCAAGGTACATAAATTTAAGTATTAACTGTCTTTTTCTTACTTGTCACTTCTTTTTCCGCATGTTTTTGCTTTTAGGAAGCTTTAATTCATCCGAGATATGGAGGAGGCCCTGGCGGTGGCGATAGAGAGCACTGGGTGCACCTGACTGTAAACTGTTGCTCATGTCGGCACCAATGACTACTGCCGTCTGGGCTCAGAGGTCATCCTCAGTTCATGCAGGCAGTTGGCGGAGTTGGTGAAGGCAGAAAGCCTCGCTCGTGGGATGGAATCTGAGCTAACTATTTCTAGTATCATTCCCAGAACCAATAGCGGTCCTCTGGTTTGGAGCCGAGTGGAAGGCTTAAAACCAGAGGCTCAGACAATTCTTCGGAAATCTGGGGTGCAAATTTCTCGACCTCCGCTATGGGGTGGAGATGGTTGGTTGGTTGGTTTAAAGTTTAAAGGGACCAAACTGCAAAGGTCATCGGTCCCTTGTTTCATAAAAACACAGAGCACAGTGAAACTTTCCACCAGTCAGGCGAAGCGCTAAAATAAAAATTCTGGGGGAAGAAAAGCCCCATGGTCAATGGTAAAACATGACGGAAAATGGAGCACAGCAACAAAACCAACAGAGAGAACAAAGGCAGAAGGAATTAAAACTGCACAGCAGAGGACTGTGGCGGGCTGATCACGAAAATAATAGGATGAGCCAGCCACTCTGCAACACGTTAAAACCTCCAGCCTAAAAGATTAGGGTGGAGTCGAATTACAACACAAAACTAAGGAAAAGATACAGCACAAAAGAGGGTGACACAATAAAATTAGAGGGACCTATAAAAGCCACTTGCTCAAATAAAACTTAAAACACGATCTGCCATAGAGACATCGTTACCTAAAAGAGATGATAAATCACCCAGGAGATTAAAAGTTTGCCTGAGGGCGGTTAAAAGAGGACATTCCAACAATATATGGGCCACCGTCATGGTTTCACCACAGCGACAATGAGGGGGGTCCTCTCGATGCAGTAGATGACCATGCGTCAGCCAAGAGTGACCAACGCGGAGCCTACAGAGAATAACAGAATCCCTGCGAGAGGTCCGCATGGAGGAACCCCACACGGTCGTGGTCTCCTTTACACGCCGCAGCTTGTTGGGTGCAGACAGAGTGCGCCATTCGTCTGCCCACATCCCAAAGACCCGACGGCGTAACACCGATCGGAGATCAGTTGCCGGGAGGCCGATCTCCAACGGCAGTTTGCGGGTGGCCTCTTTAGCTAACTTGTTGGCGTGTTCATTTCCCGCTATCCTAACGTGTCCCGGGGTCCATATGAACATCACTGAATGTCCACACTGTTCAAGAGCATGAACGGACTCCTGGATGGCAACAACAATGGGATGGCGTGGGTAGCACTGGTCAAGAGCCTGTAGACTACTGAGAGAGTCACTGCAAATGACAAAAGACTCTCCAGTGCTGGTACGAATACGCTCAAGGGCACAAAAAATGGCTGTTAGCTCTGCGATGTAAACACTGCAGCCGTCCGGCAAGGAGTGCTGGTCTACATAGTCCGCGTGAGCATACGCGTACCCCACACGGCCATCAACCATCGAGCCATCTGTATAGATAGCCTCCGAGTCGCGGGATGCGTCGAGGAGAGAAAGAAATTGGCGGCGCAAGACTGCAGGAGGAACTGAATCCTTTTGCCATTGTGAGAGGTCCAGCCAAAGCTGCGGCCGACGAATACACCAAGGTGGTGTATGTGGGTGGACCTGAAAAGCAGATGGAAGAGGCAAAGACTCGAGGTCACTAAGGAGTGACCGAACACGGATCCCAATTGTATGGCCTGATCGAGGCCGCCGGTGTGGGGTATGGACTGCCGCATTAGCGAAAAGGAGACGGTAGTTAGGGTGACGAGGCGAACAACGAACGTGGGCAGCATAGTTGGCTAAGAGTTGTAGACGCCGAATGTGGAGTGGCGGAACCCCAGCCTCAGCAAGTAGGCTATTAACAGGACTGGTGCGGAATGCTCCTGTCGAACCCCACAGTGGTGAACGGGGTCCAGCAGTTGCAACGCTGAGGGCGACGCGGAGCCATACGCCACACTCCCATAATCCAGTCGGGACAGCACGAGGGCTTTGTAGAGCTGCAGCAGCGTATTACGATCTGCACCCCAAGTTGTGTTGCTGAGGCAGCGGAGGGCATTCAGATGCTGCCAGCACTGACGCTTGAGCTGACGAATATGTGGAAGCCAAGTAAGCCGGGCATCAAACAGCAATCCCAGAAAACGGTAAGTGTCAACAACCCTGAGCATGGCATCCAGAAGATAAAGCTCAGGGTGGGGATAGACAGTTCGACGCCGACAAAAGTGCATAACACAAGTCTTCGCAGGAGAAAATTGAAACCCATGGGCTAGGGCCCACGCGTGCGCCTTGCGTATGGCTCCCTGCAACCTAAGTTCTGCAACACTAATGGTGGAGGAGCTGAAAAAGATGCAGAAATCGTCAGCATATAATGTGGGTGAGACAGATGACCCTACTGCTCCTGCAAGGCCATTAATGGCCACAAGGAAAAGGGGCACGCTCAATACAGAGCCCTGTGGAACACCGTTCTCCTGGATATGAAGTGAACTATGGGATGTGCCAATTAAAACGCGGAATGTCCGAACAGATAAAAAATTCTGAATAAAAATGGGGAGAGAGCCCCGGAGACCCCACCCGTGCAACGTGGCGAGAATACAGTGCCGCCACGTCGTGTCATATGCTCTGGAGAGGTCGAAGAAGACGGAGAGAGGTGTTGGCGCTCAGACCGGAAGTGCAGCTGGACCCCTGCAGCGCGCCTTATCACTCCTCAGCGCGATTGCGCAACCGGAAGTGAATTTTCGAGCAACACGAGCTAAGTAAATATATGGGATGCACTAGCAGAGGCAGCGAAAATTTCTAAGTCCGAATCAAGGTCACGCACTCAAAGAAGCGTAACGCGTGAAACACACCCACCATCCCCGCTCCTACACACAGTAGACCACCCAAACAGCATGCGTTATATTTCTTTGACTACTTTAATCACCCTAACAAGGAGACCTCACTTACCATGAGGCCATTTCATAGGATGGCCTTCGGCTGTGTGTCTGAGAAGGACTTTGAGGTCTTTATTCTATTGAGGTTATAAAACATTACTCTAACATGCAGCTACACACGCAGCTGCTCCTCTAAATGTAACATAAACGGACGATAACACTACTGATAAGGATCAATCGCATAACCTAAGTGGCCTAACCTATACATTTTTGTGCAACACGAGCTTAGTAATACTAGAGCTCGTGTTGTTGCACTGTCCGCCTTACACAGCGGCATACGGTGAATGCAAACAGCCTAATGAAAAGCCCTATACATCCGCACTGCTCGGCGGCAGCAGAGCGACTGACGCTCAGACCGGAAGCGCAGCTGGACCCCTGCAGCGCGCCTTATCAGTCCTTATCAGCGCGGTTACGCAACCGGAAGTGAATTTTCGAGCAACACGGGTCTAGTAATACTAGGACCCGTGTTGCGCCCCAGAGGCGCCAGAGACTAAGTCCGAACCAAGGTCACGTGTAAAAACATGCGTATAGTACGGAATAACATACGTTATTCCGTACTGTATGCCCCCCTACCAGTGGGGGGGGGGGGGGGGGGCAGGCGTAACTGTACTGTTCTGTGGGCCAACTGAGAAGGGAGTCTTTGCAGGAACTGGTGGCGGCAGAGTTGCAGCAGCATAACTCCTCAACATAGATGTGGGGTTGAGCTGTTCTAGCTTCTTTCTTGCCTCTTGGTAAGTTAAACGGTCCAGGGTCTTAATTTCTTGTGTCTTCCGCTCTCTTTGGTAGACTGCACAGTCTGGCAATCAGGGAGAATGATGCTCCCCACAGTTAACGCAGGTGGGAGGCGGAGCACATGGAACATTAGGATGTGAAGGTCGTCCACAATCACGACACGTGGGGCTGGCATTGCATCTGGAGGACATATGTCCGAACTTCCAGCACTGGAAGCATCGCATAGGGGGCGGGACATAGGGCTTGACATTGCACCGGTAGATCATGACCTTGACCTTCTCAGGCAAGCAGTCACCCTCAAAGGCTAGGATGAAGGCACCAGTAGCGACCCTATTATCCTTGGGCCCCCTAAAGACACGAAGGACAAAGTGCACACCTCGTCGTGCCAGGTTCTCACGTAGCTCGTCATCAGACTGTAGCAGAAGATCTTTATGAAAGATAATCCCCTGGACCAAATTTAAGGACTTATGGGGAGTGACGTTAACGGGGATGTCACCGAGCTTCTCACAGGCGAGTAACGCCCGTGACTGTGCAGATGAAACTGCTTGTATCAAAATAGCCCCGCTCCTCATTTTGGAAACAGATGCCACTTCCCCAAACTTATCTTCAAGATGGTGAACAAAGAAGAGAAGCTTAGTCCCCAAAAACGAATCCCCACCGGTTCTGCTGCACACAAGGTATCGCGGTGAATACGGCTCCTGTCTGTCCGCAGCCCTACGTTCCTCCCATGGCGTGGCTAGGGAAGGGAATGATTTGGGGTTATATGTCACAGCATTAAATTCTGTCTTACCACGCTTAGAGACGTTGGCGGTCGTGCGACCACCTGATTGAGACTTCACCCGCTTCATTGCGGGGCATCTGCCTCGATGCCACCCACTCCGACCAGGGGCTCTCCCCACAGGCGCCACCCAGCCACAGCAAAGGTCACCTGACAGGATGGCCGTTGCCGGGAGTCCTGATGCCTGAGAGAGACGAGCATCGATTCCTTGGCTTACGTGGGGAGGTGTCAGCTCAGGCATCGGCAGTACGATCCCTGTGTCGTCAGGGGGCTACAACCTAGAGGGTACATGACAACCCCACCACAACGGGCTGGCTATCGTGCTGGATTTTGGGTGCCATGGGTAGTCCATAATGATCGTGGGTGCAGATGGTGACGCACTAAGGGTGCAACTTACACAATTGATCAGGTGTGTAAGCCCAAAATGAGGGATGGAGGGTGCAGTTATGACGCCAAGACGATAGAAAGTGCCAAGGTCTGAGGGCACAGAGGACTCATGGTGCACCACGTAAGGTGTCCTTCCCCAAAAGGCTCGTACTTCTGTTGAATTTGGAAAAATGGGGGTCAAACCTCAATGGGGACTATCACATTAAAGGCCGAAACAGTTGAGACTCCTTTTAGTCGCCTCTTATGACAGGCAGGAATACCGCGGGCCTATTCTAAGCCCCAAACCCACAGGGAGGATGGGGTGGGGAAATGTAGGGTCCCCCTGAATAGGTCAGGCGTGCACTACATGCAGGAAGCGGCTACAAGGGTAGTGGAGTACATGTGAAGTGCACATGTGGGCTTTTTAGGTTAGAGAATTCCCTCCCTAACCCCGACAAGAAGCCTCCCGAGACACGACAAGGTAGTAGTAGGCAAAACGCAACAGGGAATAACAATATGAATGTGGTAATAGTAAACTGCAGGAGCCTCTATAGGAAAGGGCCTAGAACTGCTCTCGTTAATCAACAGTTACAATGCCTACATAGTACTAGGGACGGACAGTTGGCTGAAACCAGATGTAAACAGTAATGAAATTCTAAACTCAGATTGGAATGTATACTGCAGAGACAGGCTGGACAGTGAAGGGGGAGGCGTGTTTATAGCGATAAAAAGTGCAATAGTACCAAAGGAAATTGACGGAGATCCGAAATGTGAACTAATTTGGGTGAAGGTCACAGTTAAAAGCAGGCTCAAACACGGTAATTGGATGTCTCTATAGGCCCCCTGGCTCAGCAGTTGTTGTGGCAGAGTGCCTGAAGGAAATTTTGGAAAATATTTCAAGTAGATTTCGCGACCATGTTATAGTTTTGGGTGGAGATTTTAATTTACCAGATATAGACTGGGAAACTCAAACGTTCATAACGGGTGGCAGGGACAAAGAATCCAGTGAAATTTTTTAAAGTGCTTTATCTGAAAACTACCTTGAGCAGTTAAATAGAGAACTGACTCATGGCGATAACATACTAGACCTTCTGGTGACAAACAGACCTGAACTATTTGAAACAGTTAACGCAGAACAGGGAATCAGTGATCATAAAGCGGTTACTGCATCAATGATTTAAGCCGTAAATAGAAATATTAAAAAAAGGTAGGAATATTTTTCTGTTTAGCAAAAGTGACAAAAAGCAGATTTCAGAGTACTTGACGGCTCAACACACAAGTTTTGTCTAAAGTACAGATAGTGTTGAGGATCAGTGGACAAAGTTCAAAACCATCGTACAATATGCTTTAGATGAGTATGTGCCAAGCAAGATCGTAAGAGATGGAAAAGAGCGAACGTGGTACAACAACTGAGTTAGAAAACTGCTGCAGGAGCAGAGGAAACTTCACAGCAAACACAAACATAGCCAAAGCCTTGCAGACAAACAAAAATTACGCGAAGCGAAATGTAGTGTGAGGAGGGCTATGCGAGAGGCGCTCAACGAATTCGAAAGTAAAGTTCTATGTACTGACTTGGCAGAAAATCGTAAGAAATTTTGGTCTTATGTCAAAGCGGTAGGTGGATCAAAACAAAATGTCCAGACACTCTGTGACCAAAATGGTACTGAAAAAGAGGATGACAGACTACAGGCCAAAATACTGAATGTCTTTTTCCAAACCTGTTTCACAGATTAGTTCCTTCTCTAGATTGTTGCACAGATGACGAAATGGTAGATATCGAAATAGACGACAGAGGGATAGAAAAACAATTAAAATCGCTCAAAAGAGGAAAGACCGCTGGACCTGATGGGACACCAGTTCGATTTTACAGAGTACGCAAAGGAACTTGCCCCCCTTCTTGCAGCGGTGTACCGTAGGTCTCTAGAAGAGTGAAGCGTTCCAAAAGATTGGAAAAGGGCACAGGTCATTCCCGTTTTCAAGAAGGGACGTCGAACAGATGTGCAGAACTGTAGACCTATATATCTAACGTCGATAAGTTGTAGAATTTCGAAACACGTATTATGTTCGAGTACAATTGACTTTTCTGGAGACTAGAAATCTACTCTGTAGGAACCAACATGGGTTTCGTAAAAGACGATCGTGTGAAACCCAGCTCACACTATTCCTCCACGAGACTCAGAGGGCCATACACATGGGCTCCCAGGTAGATGCCATGTTTCTTGACTTCTGCAAGGTGTTCGATACAGTTTCCCACAGTCGTTTAATGAACAAAGTAAGAGCATATTGACTATCAGACCAATTGTGTGATTAAATTGAAGAGTTCCTAGTTAACAGAATGCAGCATGTCATTCTCAATGGAGAGAAGTCTTCTGAAGTAAGAGTGATTTCAGGTGTGCTGCAGGGGAGTGCCATAGGACCATTGCTATTCACAAAATAAATAAATATATATATAAAAAACAAAGATGAGGTGACTTACCGAACGAAAGGGCTGGCAGGTCGATAGACACACAAGCAAACACAAACATACACACAAAATTCTAGCTTTCGCAACCAACGGTTGCCTCATCAGGAAAGAGGGAAGGAGAGGGAAAGATGAAAGGATGTGGGTTTTAAGGGAGAGGGTAAGGAGTCATTCCAATCCCGGGAGCGGAAAGACTTACCTTAGTGGGGAAAAAAGGACCGGTATACACTCGCACACACACACACATATCCATCCACACATACAGACACAAGCAGATATATATATATAGAAACATTCCACGTGGGAAAAATACATCTAAAAACAAAGACGATGCGACCCACCAAACGAAAGCGCCGGCAGGTCGACAGACACACAAACAAACACAAACATACACACAAAATTCAAGCTTTCGCAACCAACCGTTGCTTCGTCAGGAAAGAGGGAAGGAGAGGGAAAGACCAGAGTACGCAAAGGAACTTGCCCCCCTCCTTGGAGCGGTGTACCGTAGGTCTCTAGAAGAAGGTCTCTTTCCCTCTCCTTCCCTCTTTCCTGACAACGCAACGGTTGGTTGCGAAAGCTTGAATTATGTGTGTCTCCCATCCTTCATCAAAGACACCAACCACTTTCTCGAACGCCTGGAATCCTTACCCAATCTGTTACCCCCGGAAAACATCCTTGTAACCATTGATGCCACTTCCTTATACACAAATATCCCGCACGTCCAGGGCCTCCCTGCGATGGAGCACTTCCTTTCACACCGATCACCTGCCACCCTACCTAAAACCTCTTTCCTCATTACCTTAGCCAGCTTCATCCTGACCCACAACTTCTTCACTTTTGAAGGCCAGACATACCAGCAATTAAAGGGAACAGCCATGGGTACCAGGATGGCCCCTTCGTACGCCAACCTATTCATGGGTCGCTTAGAGGAAGCCTTCTTGGTTACCCAGGCCTGCCAACCCAAAGTTTGGTACAGATTTATTGATGACATCTTCATGATCTGGACTCACAGTGAAGAAGAACTCCAGAATTTCCTCTCCAACCTCAACTACTTTGGTTCCATCAGATTCACCTGGTCCTACTCCAAATCCCATGCCACTTTCCTTGACGTTGACCTCCACCTGTCCAATGGCCAGCTTCACACGTCCGTCCACATCAAACCCACCAACAAGCCGCAGTACCTCCATTATGACAGCTGCCACCCATTCCACATCAAACGGCCCCTTCGCTACAGCCTAGGTCTTCGTGGCAAACGAATCTGCTACAGTCCGGAATCCCTGAACCATTCCACCAACAACCTGACAACAGCTTTCACATCCCGCAACTACGCTCCCGACCTGGTACAGAAGCAAATAACCAGAGCCACTTCCTCATCCTCTCAAACCCAGAACCTCCCACAGAAGAACCACAAAAGTGCCCCACTTGTGACAGGATACTTTCCGGGACTGGATCAGACTCTGAATGTGGCTCTCCAGCAGGGATACGACTTCCTCAAATCCTGCCCTGAAATGAGATCCATCCTTCATGAAATCCTCCCCACTCCACCAAGAGTGTCTTTCCGCCATCCACCTAACATTCGTAACCTCTTAGTTCATCCCTATGAAATCCCCAAACCACCTTCCCTACCCTCCGGCTCCTACCCTTGTAACCGCCCCTGGTGTAAAACCTGTCCCATGCACCCTCCCACCACCACCTACTCTAGTCCTGTAACCCGGAAGGTGTACACGATCAAAGGCAGAGCCACGTGTGAAAGCACCCACGTGATTTACCAACTGACCTGCCTACACTGTGACGCATTCTATGTCGGAACGACCAGCAACAAACTGTCCATTCGCATGAATGGACACAGGCAGACAGTGTTTGTTGGTAATGAGGATCACCCTGTGGCTAAACATGCCTTGGTGCACGGCCAGCACATCTTGGCACAGTGTTACACCGTCCGGGTTATCTGGATACTTCCCACTAACACCAACCTATCCGAACTCCGGAGATGGGAACTTGCTCTTCAATATATCCTCTCTTCCCGTTATCCACCAGGCCTCAATCTCCGCTAATTTCAAGTTGCCGCCACTCATACCTCACCTGTCATTCAACAACATCTTTGCCTTTGCACTTCCGCCTCGACTGACATCTCTGCCCAAACTCTTTGCCTTTGAAGATGTCTGCTTGTGTCTGTATATGTGTGTGTGTGCGCGCGCGCGCGCGCGCTCTCGAGTGTATACCCGTCCTTTTTTCCCCCTAAGGTAAGTCTTTCTGCTCCCGGGATTGGAATGACTCCTTACCCTCTCCCTTAAAACCCACATCCTTTCGTCTTTCCCTCTCCTTCCCTCTTTCCTGACGAAGCAACCGTTGGTTGCGAAAGCTAGAATTTTGTGTGTATGTTTGTGTGTGTATCGACGTGCCAGCGCTTTCGTTTGGTAAGTCACATCATCTTTGTTTTTAGATATATATATATATATATATATGACCTTGTGGATAACACTGGAAGTTCACTGAGGCTTTTTGCAGATGATGCTGTAGTATATCGCGAGGTTGTAACAATGGAAACTTGTACTGAAATGTAGGAGGATCTGCAACGAATTGACGCATGGTGCAGGGAATGGCAATTGCATCTCAATGTAGACAAGTGTAATGTGCTGCGAATACACAGAAAGAAAGATCCTTTATCATTTAGTTACAATATAGCAGGAAACAGTTAATTCCATAAATTATCTGGGAGTAGGCATTATGAGTGATTTAAAATGGAATGACCATATAAAATTATTCGTCGGTAAAGCAGATGCCAGAGTGAAATTCATTGGAAGAATCCTACGGAAATGCAATCTGAAAACAAAGAAGTAGGTTACAGTACAATTGTTCGCCCACTGCTTGAATACTGCTCACTGGTGTGGGATCCGTACCAGATAGGATTGATTGAAAAGAGAGAGAAGATCCAATGGAGAGCAGTGCGCTTCGTTACAAGATCGTTTAGTAATCGCGAAAGTGTTATGGAGATGACAGATAAACTCCAGTGAAAGACTCTGCAAGAGAGACGCTCAGTAGCTTGGTACGGGCTTTTGTTGAAGTTTCGAGAACATACCTTCACCGAGGAGTCAAGCAGTATATTGCTCCCTCCTACGTATATCTCGTGAAGAGACCATGAGGATAAAATCAGAGAGATTAGAGCCCACACAGAGGCATACCAACAATCTTTCTTTCCACGAACAATACAAGACTGGAATAGAAGGGAGAACTGATAGAGGTACTCAAAGTACCTTCCGCCACACACCGTCAGGTGGCTTGCGGAATATGGATGTAGATGTAGAACGTACTTTTCCTAAGTACAATTTTGTAACAATAAAATTTATTTTTGTAGTAATTTAAATAAACAATGTATCGATAAAACTAAAAAAATGTTCTTAATGAAATATGATTTGTGGAACTTCATTACACCTTGAGACCTAACATCCCTGTGGGGGACATCCCTTTGTAGGACAAGTAGCAATGAATGATTTTTTTTTAAACATTTTCCTTGTGTTTCTAATATTACTAATAAGCAAATTATGGAAGAAAATATAAAAAAATTTAAATAAAAATTTTCTCGGGACTGAGGAGATTAAGCATGTAAGACCTTTATGGTTGAAGATGCAAATCCCTCTATGGTGATGGTTTTATTAGTTTTGGATTATTCATGAAGAAACTAATGAAAAATTCCAAACCATGCCTCAATGTTTAAGGTGTCATATCTCCTGAACTATGCTCATACAATGATATAATTTTGCAGGTACATTCAGTGGTATATTGGATACCATCCGCAAAATGTGTTACAAACAGAGATATTAGTAAAGAAGTAATCAAATCATACCTGATGTTGAAGTTTCAGTGCACAAACTGCAAAAATTTAATGACTGCTAAACTTTTTCCTTCAATCATCTGTGACAGATCTTGGCATGAAAAACTTTTGGAAATGTTTGAAATCATGCATGAAGTTTTCTGGAAGTTGCTAAGTGCTGTCATTCTCAAATACAGGATGAATATCTACCTATATCCGGATCCCGCTCAAGCTACTGTTGGATCTGGGTGCTGACGAGTCATCTCCATTTGGCTCAGTCCTCCCAACACTTTTCTTCCTCCACTTGCTACCAGATCACACTTCTCCTTTCCACAGATATTCTCACTCCCGTTTTCCATTGTGTTCTTGGGCACCGTCTAGGTCTTTTTCCATCCATCTTTAGTTCTCCCATAATTTTGGGGAGTCTCTGCCCATGCATCCTCTTAACATGCCCGTACCATCTTAATCTCTTTTTTTCCAATTTCTTATCTCATACTTTCTTGTTTAAGGTCCTTTCTAATATCTAAATTCATTAGTCTGCCCATTCTTGTTTTTCCATTAACTGCTCTGAGAAATTTCATTTCTCCTGCTTGGAGTATGCTCCAGTCCCTTTCTGTCATTGTCAATGTTCCTCCTTCATAGGTGACAATAGCGAAGTAATAACTCTTATACATAAGGAGTTTTGCTTTTTCTGGAACTTCCTTATTCAGAATCAGGTGTTTTATGGTTTGGAAGAAATTGCCTCCCTTCTGTAACCTCCTATTAATTTCGTTGGTTATTCTTCCATCACCAGATGTTTCACTCCCTACATAAGTGAAACTGTCAACCACTTTCAGGGGTTCTCCATTCAAAGTAATATTTCTGTTGATCCCTTTGTCTCTTCCAAATACCATTAATTCACTCTTATCTTTATTTATTTTTAATCCACACCTTTTCATTATTTCCTTCCACGCATCAAGTTGTAACTGTGCATCTACCTCTTTATTGCCCCATATTATCATATCATCTGCAAAACTCATCTTTTTGTCTTTTTCTTTTACTGTATCTTTAACTGCCCTATTCATTTCCTTGTCTTATTACGAAGTATTAAAAGTTCCTCATTGGTGTTCTAATTCTGCATTTGTGTCCTCTGTGCAATGTCTTTATTACATCAATGTATCCATCTTCTATATCTATCTACTTCATTTCTTCCCAAAATCTTTCCCTGTTAACTGAGTGAAATGACTTCTCTAAGTCTATAAAAACCATTATCAACCTTTTGTTATACTACCAACTTTTTTCCATCAGTTGACGGACAGAAAATATCAGTTCCTAAACCCATGCTGTTCTCCACTAAGCTCCTTTTCTATCTTTTCACTTATTCGATTTAGTAAAATTCTTTCAAAAATCTTGGCTGTATGATTCTTAATTGTTATTCCTCTGTAGTTTTTACCAAGTCTTTTACTGCCTTTTTTGAAGATGGGAACAATGTCTCCTCTTCTCCAATCATCTGGTATTGTACTATTTCTCCACAAACTTAATAGTTTCTCTATACAGCCCCTGTATTCCCACTGGACCTGCTGCTCTTATGTCCACTGATACTTCATCAGGTCCTGGGGCTTTCCCCCCATTCATGTTCTTTACAGTTATTTCCATTTCTTTCCACATAATTTGTCCTAATTCTGCTTCCCAACTTCTCTCAAAATCTCGATTATTTGTTGTTTCCTCGTGTACCTGCTCCTCAACGTTTAAGAGTTTCTTAAAATGTTCTCTCCAGAGATCTTTTATATTCCATGGATCTTCAATCACAGTACCATGAATGAATATACTCTGGGTAATTTGTGCGCTGTGAGTTACACTGCCATAAGACATAAAAATAATTTGTAACTTTAATATTTGACTCACAATGTCAAACATTTAACATAAGATTATATGTCTTAATGAGCAGATGATGACAGCAATTCAGATTTTTGATTTTGGTCTATATTTGCATGAAACACTAAAAATCAATTTTCTGTTGTCCCTGGAAGCTCTCTGACAAGTAATTTGCAATGGGGGCTGGGTGAACATTTTAGTAGTTTAATAATATAGATGTTACTCCTGATTTAATTTGTAGCAGTTGAATAGAAGTAAGCTTGCATAATAGTGAATAAAAGAGGAGAAATGCTGTTACTGCTAGCGCAATTCGGAAAAGTACGGAATCTTGGAAAGATAAAAAAATAATCCAAAACATGATGATGATAACAATAATAATAATAATTACAGAGCAAAAACAGAAATTCAGTAGCAAGTGAGTAATATCACTGCAGTATTCAGCTTCTTAATATTGTTTCATGAGACTTATGGGAAAGCTATCACAATATTGTTTCATGAGACTTATGGGAAAGCTATCACAGGGAAAAGGAAGGAAGGAAGGAACGAACGAAGGAAAAAAAGAAGGAAAATTAAGGTTTAAAATACGGAAATTCCATGTCCTTTTCACGGGAATTATCCCTATTTGTCTCAAGCAATTTTGCAGATGTGGATTTGAATCCCATTCCTCTCAAATGTTAAGCTCAGTGCCTTACCAATGGGCCACTTCGCTAGTCGCAAAATTGGCAGAGAGAGAGAGAGAGAGAGAGAGAGAGAGAGAGAGAGAGAGAGAGAGAGGGAGGAGGAGGAGAAAAGATAATTTCATGTGAATTTGAAATACATTTTCATAAGTGATAGTGTTTTTTTACAGATCTGCTATATATATTTGCAGAAGTACATATAACTATACTTAATCTAATATTTAAAGAGTGGTATCAGTAAAAATAACCTTATAGCATGTTGCAGATATGTTGAGCTATTGCTAGGGACAAAAACATTTATGCAGTAGTTCAGCTTACAAACTTGCAATTTTTAAGAGGACATGTAAGCACACTGCAATCTAATTGAATTTTCTCATTATGAGTGTATGAAGGGCGATCTGTTTTAATTGTTAAAAACCATTAGTAAGCCGAGATTGCACGAAATACTTTTAATACAAGACAACTGGTTTCAACAGTCTTAGCTGTATCTTCAGGTCTTAAACATTTTTTGTAGTGAAACATGTTCATTTTACACTGACCTCATGCACAAGATGCCAAATGGATAAAACTCAGCACCTTCTTCTGAAAGTGGATTTTCACTTTTTAGTATAAAGAGCATTCAAAAAGAAACAAGTCAAATCTGGAAATCGCAAACCGGTGACAGGAGGGTAATATCGTGGCGCGTCTAACGAGGTATGGTTCCGACCAGAGGGTGGAAGTGCACAGCCCATCGCTAGAAGGCACATGTGCACGTTACGTGACTATACAGAGCTAGCAGCAGCACGCATCAATCATCTGACGTTGCCAGTGGCATTGCAAACAATGACATGGAGGCATCAACAGAAGAGCAAAGAGGTGTTGTTCATTTTCTGATAGCGGAAGGAGGAGGAGGAGGAATAGACATTCATCGATGAATGTCATAAGTGAACAGCAAACACTACACGTCCCTTGCAAGGGTCAAGGCGTGGTACAAGCACTTTGGGAAGGACGGGTGTCATTAGCCAATGATATCATCCAGGTGGTGGATGCACTCAGTACCCAGGACTGCCGAGTGACAGTGAAAGCCACAGCCAACATGGTCAGATTGAGCGTCAGAAGTGTTTACGCCCTCATAAAGGTACAACTGCACATGCATAAAGTGTGTGCCCAATGGGTGCCCCACAGTCTTCAACCACACCAGGAAGCATGTTGAATGGCCCACTGTCTTGCTCATCTGCAGTGCTATGCTCGGGAAGGGAATGCATTCCTGGCACAATGGTGGCTGGAGATGAGTCATGGTGTCATCACTTCGAACCAAAATTAAAACAACAAAGTCTCCAGTGGAATCATCCAGGGTCACCACCACCAAAATAGCCAAGGCCATCCACAAAAGTGCAGGAAAGGTTATGTTGACGTTCTTCTTTGACAAAGATGGCTCCCTTCTGATTCACTTCCTGCAGCACAGGACAGCAATGAATGTCCAGTGTTACCTGCAAACTTTGACCACCCTTTGCGAAGTGATCAAATCAAAACGACCATGCAATCTCACTCCTGGGGTCATTCTGCTCCACGATAATGCAAAGCCTCATATGGCCGACACAGTTGTGGCACTCCTGTAGAAAATCAAATGGGAGGTTCCCGGCCACCCTCCACACAGTCCGGACCTTTTGCCTTGTGATTACACCATTTTTGGTCCTCTTAAAAAGACTGTGAGGGGCAAATGATTTACCTCGGCTGACAATGTGCAACTGTACACGCAGAACTGGTTAACACCACAGCCCTGGGAATTTCATGAGACAGCCATTCACCGCCTTGTATCACAGTGGAACAAGTGTCTCAACAGCCAGGGTCAATACTTCTAACATACAGGTACTGGTTTCTGTAATTATGCCTCCAGTTTGTTTCTTTATGAATGCCCCTTATGTGTGTCCAGCATATGTAAACAGATGTGCTATAGTGTACATATTTGTATTGTGTAACAGGCATCTGTCAGCAATATGTATAAAGACATGGGCTTTTGGACAAGATGCTGTGTGCTTTTAAATATTTTAGCGATGACAAATGTTTATAATGTGCTGAGTTTTATCCACTTGACATCTTCTGCTTGAGGTCAGTGTACAATGAACAAGTTTGACTACAAAAAATGTTTAAGACCTAAAGATGACAGCTAAGACTTTTGAAACCAGCTGTCTTAAATAAAAAATATTTTGTGCAATCTTGGCTTTTGATAGGTTTTTACCTGTTTTTAACACTGCAATCTTGTCGTCGTGTCCGCAGCCCAAATTAGGACAACATTTGGGATTGAGCTTCCAGGTACAATAACTGTGTGATAGGAAGAAAAATGCAAGTTCCTCAGCTAAGACATTATGTTCAAGTTATTGTTTATGTGCCTGTCAATGGCTCCACTGTATGGTGATTGATTGTCTTTGTTCACTCCATTGTCTGTGTTTCACTCCAATTTTGAATTTTCAAACTTACTTACCTTCCCCCCTGGCAGTGGTTTTGGGGAAACAGTGGTGGTAGCTGTTTGAAATGTGAGACCATCCAACTTTCCAACACCCCACATGGAGAAACTTGATGGAGACATGTTATTGAAAGCACCCAAGTCTGCAACTTTAGGAAAGTTTGCAACATTCTGTGAAAACAAAACAAAATAACTAATGGTCAATATTAACTGATTGTTTTGGTTACTACATAAATTTATTTTTATGGAACATCTTGGCTTTTCAAAACAAAGGTTAATAATATTTCTTCTCCAGACAGATTACCAATTAAATAAATTTTTGGTGTATCATATGCAAGTAAAAAAAAATAAGTTAAAGAACTGACTTATTTTTTTACAAATCCAGTCGTGGACCACAAATGTCTATTAATCAGGCTAAAAATTCCAGTCAGTGATGACCATCTTCAGCCCTGGATAAATGCAGTATACTACACAGTTCATGTCACTGTGCATTTTGATGGTACCAATGTTATGGACTGTGTAATATACTGCATTTACTCAGTTGCAAAGATGGTCACTGATTACTGAAATTAATAACCTGCTTAATAAACACCTGTGGACCATGACTGGTTTTATAATAAAATAAATAATTCCTGGCTCACTGGAGAAACCTACTGTTGCTACTTGTTAAAGAAATGAGCTCACTTGATTGAATGATAAATCACATTATTACTTCTTATGCTCTCCAAAATTTTCAAATCTGTTAGCTGTTATTGACTCCAATGACTTAGTTTTGATTCATTTACTTACACCAAATAAATTTATTGATGGTACACTATATCACACAAATGAGACATGAAGACTTAATAACAGCTTACTATAATGTGCAACACAAACTGTCAGTTATATACTACACATTGGAAAATGAGATGAAACATTTACACATTCCCTTGACCACATTTGAGGGTGTAATTTTAATTAAAAATTATGTCAATACTGTTGGATAATAATATGGAAAAATATGGACAACAGTTTCTAAGAACAGTGAAATCATGGAAAGGATTAAAATTTTTGCTGGTCTAAGATCACTAATGAACAATCCACTCACTCACTGTGGGCAACTATGACACTGACAGTCCTGCAGAACATAACATGGCTAACTTTACTGGGTGCCTCCAAACCACACAATCTGGATTTGTCACACTGAACTGTGCAGGGGAAATTTCTCCCTAGAACATGGTTCAAATGGCTCTGAGCACTATGGGACTTAACATCTGAGGTCATCAGTCCCCTAGAACTTAGAACTACTTAAATCTAACTGACCTAAGGACATCACACACATCCATGCCCGATGCAGGATTCGAACCTGTGACTGTAGCGGTCGCGTAGTTCCAGAATGAACTGCCTAGAACCGCTCGGTCACTGCGGCCGGCTCCTAGAACATGTATTTGCTTCTACAATACCCCTGTTCTTCACTTGCCCTCTTTCCATCCTCCTTTCCCTTTCACTGTTTACTCAGTCCCATATCCTTTACCCTGAATGAGCCTCTCATGCCCGATTTCTTCTCTCATCTACTCCTATCAACTTTCCACCACGAAACTCTTCCCGATTTTCAATCTCTTACAACTACTCTGCACCCTTTCCTCAATCCCCTAATACTTCCTACTTTCTGTGTTCCTGGCAGGACAACTATACCAATACAGCCCCTGCACCAAGCTACTTGTTCCACCTTGGCATTATCTTTTTCCTATCCCTCATCTGCCCTATTTCTCTCTTTATATTCATAACAAGATAAATTTTGGTTTCGTGTCTGTACATTGCTCATGCTTGAAGTATGTGGCAAGTAACTATCTTTTCTCCTCCCATTGTTTGCAATTCACCCAGGGCTTTCTGGTGTCAATTAAATAATAACTAAAATACTTACAAGCAATCTCTGGCATCAAAGAACAAGCAGATACACAAAGAATTCATCTGGACTTTACATTACTGGCAGAATTTCATTTTGACTTGCCATCTATCTTTGTGCATAGCAAGAACTGCTCAGGATACAAACAGAAGTTTAGATCTAATATTCACCTCTAAATGATTATTGTGTTGATGAGATTCTGATGCATCTAGGTCTCCATTCTCTAAAACAACATCATCTGTTCCTAGATCACCTTCATCTTCCTCTTCAAGCATAAGATGGGCAACTCTAGCCTCAAGATCAAAGTCTTCTGAGGAATCAGAATGAGGAAGCGACTGTGTGCGAGACAGGGGCTGGTTGTGTCGAGGTGTCGACGATATAGGCCCTGTTGCTGCACCCTCACTTCCATGAATAGCGAGTCTAGACTGCTCAGCCAGTTCTGCCAGTTTCTCATGGTCTTCTTCCCAGTCTCCTTCTGCTACAAAACAAAACAACACAATCCTGCATCTTATGAACTTAAAAATATTCATGTGTGACAAATTAGCCCATGATGAATGTAGAACCAAATCCTGCACATAAATATTGTAGCAAGCATTATCTGTGCTCCAGTTTATGAATTTGACTTAAACCAAAGCAAAATATTATTAATAATTCTACAATGGCACAAATCCCTCATTCCAAAAATTGGCAATAAAGTAATGAGAAATTTTAATGCTAAAGCAACCCTTTTTCATTATGTTTATCCATTTTCTGTAATTTTGTATAATAAATACTGACGAGAAAGGTACAACTGAGGAGGAGGAGGAGGAGGAGAGAGCGATGGAATGAGGGAAAGGGAGACATACGTGCCTCAGTGCCAGACTAAGTCCATGTCTGCTAACAGGTCACCAGTTTTGACATCAATGTTACTGTTTATTTTTTATGCAGTTATTCAGCTGACACAGTGAGTAAAAACTGTTTCTCCTATGGGTGTATTGACTACATTGTGATTTATTTGCTATTCTCGTTCTCCTTCTTTTGACCCAGCTCTTTTTTTTATCAGTTCACTATCTCTAATGTATTATTCATCAGTTAATTTCACAAGACTGTTTGTAGGAGTGTATGTTCTCCACATCTTACCATCATTTAACAATTTCGGCAACAACTTTCTTGAAATTTATCTATGAGCAAAGTGTTGTGTTTGGCTACGATTCATCAATGTTAAAGATTCTTCTAGTCCACCGTATGTTGTTCACAGTATATGGTTGAACAAGTGGGCTTTAAATTTATGCACTAATCAATGATAATTTTTACTGTGGATGTCTCATTTGTGTGTGTGTGTGTGTGTGTGTGTGTGTGTGTGTGTGTGTGTGTGTGTGTGTGTGTGTGTAATTTGGGATGCCTTACTTGTATCTTATCATCTTATTCTGCACCGAGCATGTGACACAAGATCTTTCTCCCTTGCCATACTAGTTCGGCAAATTATGTTTGAGATGGGTAACTAATATTATTAAAAGATTTCGTACAGTGTAAGACAAATCAACTAAATCAACACAGGCACCACAGATAATTGAATAACTGATCTGCCACAACTGAAGAGGGAATATTCAAATCGTCTTAATGAATGGAGTAGTTCACCAATGCATCTGACCACTACATCATCACACATCGAACTTACAAAATGATTTAGTCACACATCAAATAGGTAATACTCGGGAGCTTAATGTATTTGAATTTGGATGGGGGAAAATATACAGAGCGCTTCTACAAAAACACTGTAGTAACTAGGCCTGGGCTTTGTACACAACTGATAAACGCCACAACAAGTCTGCAAAGTAAACATAACGTTCAAGGCAGAGGTATCAGTGTCTTCAAGTCATAACTGGTTAAAGGCACCGATGCCTCTACTTCAAATGTAGTATTTACTTCAAAAACATTGCATAGCTTTGTCACTTAGTAGCACCAGCAGTCAGTTGAAACTGGGTAGGAATAAACAAACTACCAGTATCTTGTCATGGCATACAGAGAGATTTTTCAGTGGTCCCAAATGATCATGTTACAACACACTGAAACCTGTGCATCAATGGGTCCATCCCTCAGTGTTTTGCTGCTGCTGTTGTGTTAACTGAACAACCTGATTTTGATCATCTTCGCCACTTTGTTCGACTGCATGTTATTAATACATCACACTCGTCTACAGAAGACAGCAAATGTTGTCACAAGTTTGATCATACTTGTCACTACAAGTGACCCTCATTGATTTGCAGCATAAAAACTGTCACTCCTAATACAGCAAACTAAGTGCATATGAAAGGAATAGACCAATGTTTTCCATACAGTACATGTCTTTTACAACAAGGAAGAAAAAGAACTGTTGCAACATAACATACAATCAAAATCCTGTCTGCCTACATAGAAAGCCTACAGGTTGACTAGACAGCTTCAGTAATGACCACCAAAAATTTCCTTGTCAAGTGTATTTTATCTGTAGAAAAGTTTTGGTGTACCATATTTTATGGTTTATAAGACACACCTTCATTTTAAGCATTTTTTTAAATTACAATTTTACCATTTTTATTATTAAACGGCAAAGCCAGACTAAAAAAAGTTCTTCATTTTTAAAAGCGAACTGACCTTTAAAATCTCTGAAAATTGTCAGCTGAATCTTCTTCTTCTTCTTCTTCTTCCTCTTCGTCCTCTTCATATAAAAAATGGTCTCCACTACAATCGAAAGCACTAATTATGCTGCACTTCTTGAATGATTTTCCGAAAGTCTTATCACACGCTAGACCATGACTATTTATCCACTGGCACACTTTTTTGATTGTAGGTCATTTTAAAGCTCCCTTTGGCTTGAGTTCATGTTAGGTTTTATCCATCACCCATTTGTTCCATTCTTCTTTCATATACATTTTAAACGATTTATTTATCAACACATCAAGAGGTTGAAATTGTGAAGTAAGTCCTCCCGGAATAACAGCTAGCTCCATATTACCCTGTCTCAATTTCTCTTTCACATAATTTTCCAAAAAACAACTAAATTGATCTGGCACATGAAGAGAACTCTTCTTCAAAAAACACCTTTGCTTCTCTCCCACACACTGTTAATCCATGATTTCATACCGGCCTCATCCAGCCAACGATTGTCTACGTACATTGACACCACCAGTTCGTGATATTTCAGAAGGTTCTGGCATTTTTTTGCACTTGAAAATGATCATTGGATTAAGTTTGGTACCATCAGCACAACACGTAGTGCGTTTTTTTCATGTCCACTAGTCTGTAGTTACAGTTTCAGCATCTTTCATAGCAACCATTCAGTTACTCGGCACATCAAATGTCACATATTTGCTATTCAGCTTAGTTCCACATTCATTTTGTTTCAATGTTGAATAATAAAATGATAGGAAGATAAAATTCTCTCTTCAAACTCTTGTAGCTTTTTCTGAGATATTTTGGTTTTCATTCACATGTTATGTCCGTGACACTTCAAAAATCTGTAGCACCAATCAAGTCCACCCTTACAGTCTATCAAGTTCCACTGCAGCACTAGCTTACGAGCATCTATTTACATAATTTTTATATTAATTCCAACCGCATTCTGATGGTGTCCTTGAACTCATTTTCTAGTTTTACCCATTTTGTACTCAGTCCTCTATTTGACACATTCAGTCTTCCTAATTTATTTTGGTTTTTCTTCACTAGGCTGCCAATTGTGAATGGTTTTTTTCTGTTGGTAGAGAGCTGCAATGCCACCCAGCTGCTCTATTTCCATGTTGGTCTGCATATGCTACTACTTTCAATTTAAAGCCCACATCATGTTAATACCTTTTATTTTTTTCCATTGCAAAACTAGCTACTACCAAAAATATTGTACTGTTATGGTAACAAAAATCACTTTAAATTCAAGTTCACTGGCACTGTACACTGCAATGACACAGCAAAGGCTAAACAGTGTTCTGGGTTTGTGATGGTGGGGTGAGATGAGACAGTGTTAGCAAGCTTGTGAATCCCCGGAACTCATGTTGAGTCCAATGTTGCCAGACAAGAGAAATTATTAGAAGAAGAGAAAGGTTTCCTGTGGCACCGAATATATGGCCATTTTTAAGACTGGTGGGAGTTTTAAGTCAAACACTTGATATTTTTATTCTAATTTCTCGTATAAGATGCACCTGAATTTTGGAGGCAATTTTTTGAATCAAAAAGGTAATTTCTCGTATAAGGTGCACCTGAATTTTGGAGGCAATTTTTTGAATCAAAAAGGTGTGTCTCATAGACTGTAAAATATGGTATTTTTGAAATATCAAACAAGGGAAACTCCAGTAGAAATATCAACAATGAAGGAGAAGACAGATTTCTCCTTACTGTAAAGAAGACAAGCCAAGTTGGAGACAGGCACAATACACACACACACACACACACACACACACACACACACACACACACAAACACAAACACACACACACACACACACCCGAGAGAGAGAGAGAGAGAGAGAGAGAGAGAGAGAGAGAGAGAGAGAGAGAGAGAGAGAGAGAGAGAGAGAGAGAGACTACATGGTGGGGGAGGGAGGGGGGGGGGGAGGGGTTAGTGGGAAAAGGCAGTACACAATCTAGATGGGGAAGAAGTGGTGGGGGCAGAAGAGAGAAGGGTAAAGGTAAGGAGAAATAGGTTAGCACAGGTTTAGACAAGGTGGATTAAGAGAGTGTAAGATAACCCGGAGAGAGAAGTTCCACCTGCATAGTTAGAGAAAATTGTGCTGAAAGGGAGTATCCAAATGGTCTGAATAGTGAAGCAACTGATGAAGTCATTTGTGCTGTGCTGTGGTGTGCAGCCTGTTCGGTAAGAGGGCGGTCAAGTTTACTGTTTACCCCATGGCCATTCATGTGAGTAGATGATTACTTGTCATAACCACAAGAGATTTTTTTATGGTTTGGGTTATAGCTGTCAAAGTGGAGGTACTTTGGTGGTTGGTGCGCTTGATATGAAGAGAAGTATTTATGGATCCATCTAAGAGATGGACATTGATGTCTAGGAAGGTGGTTCACTGAATTGGGAAGGACCTGATGAAGTGGTTTTGGGAACACTAACCACTAGCAGTACCTCCACTTTGACATCTACATCCACATCTACATCCATACTCCGCAAGCCACCTGACTGTGTGTGGCGGAGGGTAACCTGAGTACCTCTATCGGTTCTCCCTTCTATTCCAGTCTCGTATTGTTCGTGGAAAGAAGGATTGTCTGTATGCTTCTGTGTGGGCTCTAATCTCTCTGATTTTATCCTCATGGTTTCTTCGCGAGATATACGTAGGAGGGAGCAATATACTGCTTGACTCCTCGGTGAAGGTATGTTCTTGAAACTTCAACAAAAGCCCGTACCAAGCTACTGAGCGTCTCTCTTGCAGAGTCTTCCACTGGAGTTTATCTGTCATCTCCATAACACTTTCGCGATTACTAAATGATCTTGTAACGAAGCGCACTGCTCTTCATTGGATCTTCTCTCTCTTTTCAATCAATCCTATCTGGTACGGATCCCACATCAGTGAGCAGTATTCAAGCAGTGGGCGAACAAGTTTTCAGATTGCATTTCCGTAGGACCCTTCCAATGAATCTCAGTCTGGCATCTGCTTTACCAACGATAAACTTTATATGATCATTCCATTTTAAATCACTCCTAATGCCTACTCCCAGATAATTTATGGAATTAACTGCTTCCAGTTGCTGACCTGCTATTTTGTAGCTAAATGATAAGGGATCTATCTTTCTATGTATTCGCAGCACATTACACTTGTCTACATTGAGATTCAATTGCAATTCCCTGCACCATGCGTCAATTCGCTGCAGATCCTCCTGCATTTCAGTACAATTTTCCATTGTTACAACCTCTCGATACACCACAGCATCATCTGCAAAAAGCCTCAGTGAACTTCCGATGTCATCCACCAGGTCATTTATGTATATTGTGGACAGCAACGGTCCCATGACACTCCCCTGTGGCACACCTGAAATCACACTTACTTCGGAAGACTTCTCTCCACTGAGAATGACATGCTGCGTTCTGTTACCTAGGAACTCCTCAATCCAATCACACAATTGGTCTGATAGTCCATATGCTCTTACTTTGTTCATTAAACGACTGTGGGGAACTGTATCGAACGCCTTGCGGAAGTCAAGAAACACGGCATCTACCTGGGAACCCGTGCCTATGGCCCTCTGAGTCTCGTCGACGAATAGCGCGAGCTGGGTTTCACACGACCATCTTCTTCGAAACCCATGCTGATTCCTACAGAGTAGATTTCTAGTCTCCAGAAAAGTCATTATACTCGAACATAATACGTGTTCCAAAATTCTACAACTGATCGGTGTTAGAGATATAGGTCTATAGTTCTGCACATCTGTTCGACGTCCCTTCTTGAAAAGGGGGATGACCTCCGCCCTTTTCCAATCCTTTGGATTGCTACGCTCTTCTAGAGACCTACGGTACACCGCTGCAAGAAGGGGGGCAAGTTCCTTCGCGTACTCTGTGTAAAATAGAACTGGTATCCCATCAGGTCCAGCGGCCTTCCCTCTTTTGAGCAATTTTAATTGTTTCTCTAACCCTCTGTCGTCTATTTCGATATCTACCATTTTGTCATCTGTGCGACAATCTAGAGAAGGAACTACAGTGCAGTCTTCCTCTGTGAAACAGCTTTGGAAAAAGACATTTAGGATTTCGGCCTTTAAGTCTGTCATCCTCTGTTTCTGTACCATTTTGGTCACAAAGTGTCTGGACATTTTGTTTTGATCCACCTACCGCTTTGACATAAGACCTGAATTTCTTAGGATTTTCTGCAAAGTCAGTACATAGAACTTTACTTTCGAATTCATTGAACGCCCCTTGCATAGCCCTCCTCACACTACATTTCGCTGCGTATAATTTTTGTTTGTCTTCACGGCTTTGGCTATGTTTGTGTTTGCTGTGAAGTTCCCTTTGCTTCCGCAGCAGTTTTCTAACTCGGTTGTTGTACCACGGTGGCTCTTTTCCATCTCTTACGATCTTGCTTGGCACATACTCATCTAATGCATATTGTACGATGGTTTTGAACTTTGTCGACTGATCCTCAACACTATCTGTACTTGAGACAAAACTTTTGTGTTGAGCCGTCAGGTACTCTGTAATCTGCTTTGACAGCTGTCTTCTGTTCCATATCAAGAATGAACTTCCTCACAACCTAACTAACTATGAACAATGCATTTGCAGTGGAAAGCAGGAACTGTTGAAATACACCAATAACCATACTTCAGCCTTTATTGGCCACAATATTCCATTCGGCTCATCCATAAACAGATCTCTTGTGCTATGTCCTCCTTGACAAGTAGACTTGGTAACCAGGCATCATCCTGCAATCCCCTGATTATCCAATGTCAGCCACATCTTTGACCAGTGCTTTGATTACCTCTCGCCTTGCCCTGAAATGGGGAATATCCCACCCACATCATTGAAAGTAATGTTTTGCCACCCACCCCACTTACAGAATATCTTTGACCATCCCCATTCCAACCTGGACCCCACAGGTCATTCCCCTGTGGTTGGCACAGATGAAAGATCTGTTCCATACACCCAGCCACCAACTCCTACTGCAGTTGAGTCACAGGCATTTTGTGCCCAATAAAAGGCAGGGTCACGTGTTAAAGCAGCCATGTTATATATATATCTGCTATGCTGCTATTACTTCACAGCATTCTATATGGACATGACAAGTAACCAACTGTCTACTCACATGAATGGCTACTGCCAATCTCTCTCTCTCTCTCTCTCTCTCTCTCTCTCTCTCTCCTCCCCCCCCCCCCCTCGTCCTCCTCCCCACCTTCTTCTTTTCCACTGCTTTCCCTTTCTCTCCCCCCCATCTCTGCCTCCTTCACCTCACCTCCTCCTTCTCCCATCCATCTTACTATATCTCTTACACGCTCTAGCTTCTGAACTCCTTTCAAGTCTTGTTGTGCAGCTACTGAGTCATCTGCCCAAAGACCTGCCTTGTAGTATCCAGCTACATGCTCCTTGCTTGTGCATCCTTCACCACCCCTCCCCACCTCCATCAAAACAGGCAAATAATCAGTATCATCATGGTCATGTGAGTGACAGTTAAGGAGTCTGCATTGTGTGGCAATGTGTGTACTTTTGCTAGAAAAATAGCAAGATCCCAACAGTTAGTAATAATGTTTTCTGTTACATGTGACTGTGTACCACAAGCAGTCCCTGATTTTATGTATAGTGAAAGAAAAGGTATTTTACAATGTACTTTACCACATCCCAATCAAACATGTTACCATATCTTAATCACAGACAGGCAATTCTCATAACACCAATGTAAATAATGAATTAACATTTTGGCAACAAAATATGGCAACAGTAAATTTCTGGGTGTGTAGGTGGATAAAAATCTGATCACATTTTGTTTGTGGAAAAGCAGTAGTAGCAGCTTATATCTCCCTAGCCTAGCATTAGAAATAGTATACCAGGGAACAATTTATCCCTTTCTTAACTAGAGCATTGAATTATGAGGTTGTTCAGCTGATGTTCATTTAAGAAGTATATTCCTGTTAAAGAAAAGTGGAATAAGACTTGTACATGGGATAGACCACAGAGAATTATATCATGTGTGTCTGTGCAGCATTAATATCTAACAATATATTCTTTACACATACTTAAATTACTCATGTTTTATGGGCAACCAACTGAAGTTATCATACATGAGATAAAATAAAAACAATAAGTGAAATTAAAAACAACAGATTAAAGCACATACATCAATAGTTAGATTTAACAAACTACCCAAAACTCTGAGAACATATAAATGGGGAATGACCATACAAAATTAAAATTTTCTAATAGATAAATGTTCATTTTCACTCAATGAATTTTAAGACACTGTTTGTGATTAAGGCTATAGCATATCAGCAGCAGTAAATTATGTGTATCAAATAGATAACATACTTTGTAAGTGTGATTATTGTAATACTATTATTCCTGAAATCTGCAAAAGAAAAAAATTATACCTTAGCTATTTTTCTATGCATATGCTATTCAAATTTAGATACTTGTCACAGGACTCTACAATCTTTCCTACACATTCCGTACACATTGCTGGTAAGTTGTTTGTTCAGACACTAATGTGCTCTTTCAGTTCATTGTCATTTCCAAGCTATTTTTCACCCAAAAAATCCTTCAATTTCAAAGACAAATAGTAATCACCTGGAGCAAAATGCAGGCTACAAGCAGATGTCAAAAATTTCCACTTAAGCTACCAAAGCAAATCCTTTGCGAATACAGCACAATGCGGGTGAGCGTTACTGTGAAGAAGCACAATGCCACTGGACGACAATCCATGCCATTTGTTTAGAAGGGTACAACATAGGATCTGACAATAGGGTGCTGCATTTATGGTCTCTTCCCTAGGCATAAAGTCTATTAGTAGGACATTCTTTTGATCCCAAAATAATGTGGCCTTAACCTTTTAGTGCTCAGAATTTGTTTGGTTTTGTTGGGGATCATGAATGATGCCATGCCACTGACTAGTGCTGTGTCTCAACTTTGTGTCTCAAATATTCCTTGTTATCCTTGTACTGAATGAGAAAAGCCAGTGCTGCCCCCATGGTTTTCTTTTCCCCACCTGTCAAAAGTCGAGGAATTCATGTGGCATACATAACCCAAATCAACACTAACAGTATTTGATAAAGAACTAATCACGAAGTTTCAGGAAAGCACAAGTTCAGTCCACTAACAATGAGATTTCTACCCTGTTGTAGTTTTTCCTCAATCCTTGATTTGAGTTTACCTGTCATAACTGAAGGTTGGTCTGAATACTCTTCATCACAAATATATTTTTGTCCCCATAAAACATGATGCACCATTTTCGAACTAAGGTTTCCATCATTACATTTCCATATGCTTTGATTACCTGTATGTAGATTTCAATACAGCAGACTTTGATCGCATTCACAAATCATACTACGCTACAAACTTCACACTTGGTGGAATAATTAATTTTGTCACACATTTTAAAATCACACAAATAAACAATAAATGACCGTTCCTCCTCACTGTTAGCATCATCCTCTTGTAAAATGTTATAAAAGATCTACAACATAGTGGCGGGGGTGGGGAGATAACTGCATGACTCCTCAGACCACATCAGTTATTCTTAGAATGACTCTTGTATACCATAAATTTCAGAGAAGGTGGTAACTAATCACTTGCTTTGCTCTTTCTACCTATGTGGTGAGTAAAACAATATGATAACAGCTGTCACTACTGCTATGAATTCTGCATTCTGCCACAGATTTATTTTTGTACGGTTCAGAGTGTATAAGATCACAGTATTTATTACCATTAACCTGAAGACATAGGAAAAACTCTAGTATGCTATTATTATTATTATCATCATCATCATCATCATCATCATCACCACCACCACCATCACCAACTCAAACACCCAAACATAACCTATCCTTTTGGATCACTGCCTAGTTTGGAGAAAATACAACACTTACATATCCAAGTGTTAACAGATAAAATAATTTAAACTTTAGGAGACCAATCACCAAAAAGCAGAAGCACTGAGTTGTCAACAAGCACATGGAAAAGACAAACAAAATTTTGCTAGCTTTCATAAGTGTTAAGAGATAGACAGAGAAAAAAATTCTTTATTTATCCCATTCATTCCATTTTTATGATGTATTGCATTATCTTTGACATTATTTTAAAAAAGGACAAAGTGTTGTTATAATGTTGCTCTGTTACTGCTTTAATGGTGTATGCAGTTTCTCTCTCAGTAAGTACAATGTGTGTGACACAACACTTTTATTCCATTACAACAATGGTTATGGGCCCTGTTGTGCTAATGAAGAAAACAGAAAACTGTGTTAGTGTCAATTAACATACCTAAACCTCATTGGTGTGGTGAAGACAAAATATTTGTCAATACTGGCTCATTATTTTTGTTCGACACATTTGAAAAATGTTAATTAAAGCCGAGCTGTGTTTGTGGTCTCACGGGAAAGGAAACAACACTAAACTGAGTGGGAAAATAAACAGAGATGATGGAAAACAGACACACCATTGAGAAACCAAGTGGAGTGAATTACACTTCCTGGTCATATTGGATGAAAATGATTCTACTAGATTCTGATTTGTGGACTATAATTGTGTCTGGTACAAGGAACCTGGCAAAGATGCATCAGCTGCTGTTAAATCATATATAACACATCATGGTAAGGTGTCAGCAAAGGTTGTACTTTCTATATTTGACACACAGAAAATGTTGTTGTTGTTGTTGTTGTGGTCTTCAGTCCTGAGACTGGTTTGATGCAGCTCTCCATGCTACTCTATCCTGTGCAAGCTTTTTCATCTCCCAGTACCTACTGCAACCTACATCCTTCTGAATCTGCTTAGTGTATTCATCTCTTGGTCTCCCTCTACGATTTTTACCCTCCACGCTGCCCTCCAATACTAAATTGGTGATCCCTTGATGCCTCAGAACATGTCCTACCAACCGATCCCTTCTTCTGGTCAAGTTGTGCCACAAACTTCTCTTCTCCCCAATCCTATTCAATACTTCCTCATTAGTTATGTGATCTACCCATCTAATCTTCAGCATTCTTCTGTAGCACCACATTTCGAAAGCTTCTATTCTCTTCTTGTCCAAACTATTTATCGTCCATGTTTCACTTCCATACATGGCTACACTCCATACGAATACTTTCAGAAATGACTTCCTGACACTTAAATCAATACTGGATGTTAACAAATTTCTCTTCTTCAGAAACGCTTTCCTTGCCATTGCCAGCCTACATTTTATATCCTCTCTACTTCGACCATCATCAGTTATTTTGCTCCCCAAATAGCAAAACTCCTTTACTACTTTAAGTGCCTCATTTCCTAATCTAATTCCCTCAGCATCACCCGACTTAATTAGACTACATTCCATTATCCTTGTTTTGCTTTTGTTGATGTTCATCTTATATCCTCCTTTCAAGACACTGTCCATTCCATTCAACTGCTCTTCCAAGTCCTTTGCTGTCTCTGACAGAATTACAATGTCATCGGCGAACCTCAAAGTTTTTATTTCTTCTCCATGAATTTTAATACCTACTCCAAATTTTTCTTTTGTTTCCTTTACTGCTTGCTCAATATACAGATTGAACAACATCGGGGAGAGGCTACAACCCTGTCTTACTCCCTTCCCAACCACTGCTTCCCTTTCATGTCCCTCGACTCTTATAACTGCCATCTGGTTTCTGTACAAATTGTAAATAGCCTTTCGCTCCCTGTATTTTACCCCTGCCACCTTTAGAATTTGAAAGAGAGTATTACACATACAAAATTTTTCAAAACCAAAACCATTATGGGAAGAACTTCAAAATATGTGCCTCAAGAGATAGCAAATTTCACACAACTGATACAGAAGTTATATTCACTAAAAATGAAGAATTGTGAATACATGAAAAATTATCTAGAACAAAAATTGGAGATTTAGCAACAACTATTCTGTGTGGATTTCCAAACGAATGGGCTCTAGCTGTTACAGCTTTGTGCAATTTGCCAGATAATTACTTTAAGTGTGCTACAAGTAAAATTATTTTACATATGCTACGATTAAAAGGCCTCTACTTGCTGAAGATGCAAGACATCATGAATACAATGAAATAAACATTCTGTTATGTCCTTGAAAGGTATTTATGATACAGAAGATTGCAAGATCTACGATAAATGTAGAAGACTGCTCATTAAAATTCACGAGAAAGGTTGTTCATATCATACAAATACAAGAAATGTGCAGCCGACAGATTAATAAACATCTTGAGAAATAATGTATGAAACACAAAATCACTAGACTTATGGTAATGTTGAATGATGTATCGTAGTAAGTGTACAGTAAACAACATAATAAGAAAGGAAGTAGTCCTGTGACTAGACTGTGAAAAAGAAGAACCCCGTTTGCAGGCTGTTTTGCAGGTAAATCAGCACAAAGACCATTTCTAAAAACTGTATCACAAGATTCTAAGAAACAAACAACCATTTTACAACTTGTTTATGGTGATCACATAGGACCTACTGGTGTTCCAAGTTTAGGAGGCAATAGATAGATAATGAGTATCCTGGACGATGCAAACAGATATATAATTGTGCATCTTTTAAAAAATAAGGATGAACTATTTGAAGAATTCAGAACTCTGCACAAATGGTCAAAGTTTTGTGAATCTAAACGAATTTGGCATGAAATAACAATAACATACACACCACAGCAAAACTGTGTAGCTGAATGCCTCAACAGAACATTAACGGTCATGGTAAGGTTACAGTTGCTAGGAAATAATTTATTGAAGAGTTCTTGGGCTGAGCTGAGTACACTGCAGCATACATAAGGAATCGTGTCAAAAAAACACCACACACACACACACACACCTTTATGATTTGCGAACAGGTACAAAGCCTAGTGTGAGGCATTTACGTGTGATAAAATGCTAAGTTTTCGTTCATGTACCAAAATAAAGATGTCATTCTAAATTACCCACAACGGCAGAAAAAGATGTTCTTATAGGGTATTCTCCATATAGCTGTGGATACAGGATCTGGATGCCAAAAACAAAAAAGGTTTTCAAATCCAGGGACTACACAGTAAAAGAACTTTTCAGTGGAAAATGCTCAACTGAAAGTAATAAACAGAAGGAATCTACTGAACTGTACAATGACATAGCATTATCATTTCCAAGTCTTGAAGATGAAATATTAAGGGAAAAAACACTGAAGAGGAATTTAATGGTTTCTCAAATCGGGAAGAAACTAAAGGTAATCAGAAACCTGTGGAACATACTGAAACTTCATTAAGTAGATACAGACCAAGAAATGATGTAAAAAAAAAAAAGAAAGAAAGAAACAACAGGTTTAAGCTAGTCATCCAATGACACTTCATTCCAGAGAGAAGGCTTACGCTGAAAAAGCATAAACAAATGTCATGCAAGGAAGGAACACTGATGATCCATTATTGTATCATGGAGCAGTTAATTATGATGAGGCAGTGGAATGAATAACTGCAACGAATGAAGAAATCAACTCCTTGAAGAATCATGGTGCTTGGAAATTGGTTGCACTACAATCTCGGGTAAGTCCTGCAAAGAACATATACGTATTTAGAAAGAAGAGAGTCGGTCAGAAGTAGTGGCAAAGGGATTTAGTCAGACAGAAGGTGTAGTCTATAAAGAGATCTATGCGCCTGTTTCATGTGTTGAGAAAAATTAACATATTGGTTAGTAAGAAGTGAAGAGTGCATATCTGCGTACCACATTAAAGGAAAATGTACATATGCTCTGGGCAGAAGGTTTCATCAAGAAGGTTCAAAAAAGTTTTGTTTACAAGTTAAACAGGGCAATATATAGAGTGAAACAAAAAGTGGCAGATACTGGAATGATCATTTAGGTAACTCACTAGAAAAACTGGGATTTATTCAAAATGCTATAGATCCATATGTACAAGCTAAGTGCAAAAGGAAGAGAAAGCTGTTCTGTCTGTATACATGGATGACATGCTTACATTTGCATAAAATGAAGAGATGAGGGAAAAGGTAAAAATTCTTTTAGAAAGTTGCTGTGAAATCAAGCACATGGGCTTGGTGTCACTCGTTAGGAGTGAAATTTGAGAACAGCAAAAAGATGGAACAATTAGTCTTTTTCAAAAGGAGTACATTAATCAACTACTTGATAGATTTGGACTTCAAAAGGCTAAGGGCACCAAGACCCAGTGGAAATGAAACTGAATTTCTTTGATGAGAAGCGTGAAGAGGAAGTTAAAAATCCTCCATATCATGAACTTTTTTGTGGGCTTCTTTACTGTCTCCAGGGAACCTGACCAGACATAGTTTTCTCAGTGGTAAAGTTGTTACAATATTGTTCAAAATTTAATACGAACCATTGGAATGTGAGAGAAAAGGGTACTAAGATATGTAAAGGAAACATTGCATTACAAACTCACACACTATCCCACTGGTCAAATGCTTGAAGCATTTGCTGATGTTAATTGGGCTACTGGAATAGACGACTGCAAATGCATTACTCCATATGTAATATTACTGACAGGATCTCCAGCGTACTGGGCAGAGAATGAAACAAACTGCAGTTGTGCTGAGCACAATGGAAGCAGAATACATGTCAGTGGCACCTATGCAAGTGAGGTGGTATGGATAAGAGAATTACTGAAGAGCCTTAACCTTAAAGGACTAACTGGAGAATCAACATCCGTTTGGTGTGATAGTCAAGCAGCAATCGTACACTTCAAGAATCATATACACACACCAAGAACAAAGCATACTGCCATAAAACATCATTTCATCAGGGAGAAAGTAATGGATGGAATGACTGACATCCGATACATTTTGACAGATAAACATTAGGCACATTTGTTAAGAAAGCCATTGAATCAGAATTTTCATGAATGTCATTAAGAAAATGTTACTCAAAATGATATCTGTGGCTATTTTTAGATATCATTTTGAGGGAGGGAGTGTTAAGAGACAAACATGTCAAGAAGAGATCCTTTATGTATTTTAGTCATTCCTTTTCATGATGTGATTGGCTTTTATTTGACGTTATTAAAAAAAAATGTTGGTATAGTGTTATTCTGTTGCTGCTTTAACAGTGGATGCAGTTCGTATTTCACAAAATATGATGTATATAAAAACAAAGATGAGGTGACTTACCGAACAAAAGCGCTGGCAGGTCGATAGACACACAAACAAACACAAACATACACACAAAATTCAAGCTTTCGCAACAAACTGTTGCCTCATCAGGAAAGAGGGAAGGAGAGGGGAAGACGAAAGGAAGTGGGTTTTAAGGGAGAGGGTAAGGAGTCATTCCAATCCCGGGAGCGGAAAGACTTACCTTAGGGGGAAAAAAGGACAGGTATACACTCGCACACACGCACATATCCATCCACACATACAGACACAAACAGACACAAGCAGACATATTTAAGACAAAGAGTTTGGGCAGAGATGTCAGTCGAGATAGAAGTGTTGAGGCAAAGAAGTTGTTGAAAGACAGGTGAGGTATGAGTGGCGGCAACTTGAAATTAGCGGAGATTGAGGCCTGGCGGATGACGAGAAGAGAGGATATACTGAAGGGCAAGTTCCCATCTCCGGAGTTCGGATAGGTTGGTGTTGGTGGGAAGTATCCAGATAACCCGGACGGTGTAACACTGTGCCAAGATGTGCTGGCTGTGCACCAAGGCATGTTTAGCCACAGGGTGATCCTCATTACCAACAAACACTGTCTGCCTGTGTCCATTCATGCGAATGGACAGTTTGTTGCTGGTCATTCCCACATAGAATGCATCACAGTGTAGGCAGGTCAGTTGGTAAATCACGTGGGTGCTTTCACACGTGGCTCTGCCTCTGATCGTGTACACCTTCCGGGTTACAGGACTGGAGTAGGTGGTGGTGGGAGGGTGCATGGGACAGGTTTTGCATCGGGGGCGGTTACAAGGATAGGAGCCAGAGGGTAGGGAAGGTGGTTTGGGGATTTCATAGGGATGAACTAACAGGTTACGAAGGTTAGGTGGACGGCGGAAAGACACTCTTGGCGGAGTGGGGAGGATTTCATGAAGGATGGATCTCATTTCAGGGCAGGATTTGAGGAAGTCGTATCCCTGCTGGAGAGCCACATTCAGAGTCTGGTCCAGTCCTGGAAAGTATCCTGTCACAAGTGGGGCACTTTTGTGGTTCTTCTGTGGGGGATTCTGGGTTTGAGGGGACGAGGAAGTGGCTCTGGTTATTTGCTTTTGTACCAGGTCGGGAGGGTAGTTGCGGGATGTGAAAGCTGTTTTCAGGTTGTTGGTGTAATGATTCAGGGATTCCGGACTGGAGCAGATTCGTTTGCCACGAAGACCTAGGCTGTAGGGAAGGGACCGTTTGATGTGGAATGGGTGGCAGCTGTCATAATGGAGGTACTGTTGCTTGTTGGTGGGTTTGATGTGGACGGACGTGTGAAGTTGGCCATTGGACAGGTGGAGGTCAACGTCAAGGAAAGTAGCATGGGATTTGGAGTAGGACCAGGTGAAACTGATGGAACCAAAGGAGTTAAGGTTGGAGAGGAAATTCTGGAGTTCTTCTTCACTGTGAGTCCAGATCATGAAGATGTCATCAATAAATCTGTACCAAACTTTGGGTTGGCAGACTTGGGTAACCAAGAAGGCTTCCTCTAAGCGACCCATGAATAGGTTGGCGTACGAGGGGGCCATCCTGGTGCCCATGGCTGTTCCCTTTAATTGTTGGTATGTCTGGCCCTCAAAAGTGAAGAAGTTGTGGGTCAGGATGAAGCTGGCTAAGGTGATGAGGAAAGAGGTTTTAGGTAGGGTGGCAGGTGATCGGCGTGAAAGGAAATGCTCCATCGCAGCGAGGCCCTGGACGTGCGGAATATTTGTGTATAAGGACGTGGCATCAATGGTTACAAGGATGGTTTCCGGGGGTAACAGATTGGGTAAGGATTCCAGGCGTTCAAGGAAGTGGTTGGTGTCCTTGATGAAGGATGGGAGACTGCATGTAATGGGTTGAAGGTGTTGATCTACGTAGGCAGAGATACGTTCTGTGGGGGCTTGGTAACCAGCTACAATGGGGCGGCCGGGATGATTGGGTTTGTGGATTTTAGGAAGAAGGTAGAAGGTAGGGGTGCGGGGTGTCGGTGGGGTCAGGAGGTTGATGGAGTCAGGTGAAAGGTTTTGCAGGGGGCCTAAGTTTCTGAGGATTCCTTGAAGCTCCGCCTGGACATCGGGAATGGGGTTACCTTGGCAAACTTTGTATGTGGTGTTGTCTGAAAGCTGACGCAGTCCCTCAGCCACATACTCCCGACGATCAAGTACCACGGTCGTGGAACCCTTGTCCGCCGGAAGAATGACGATGGATCGGTCAGCCTTCAGATCACGGATAGCCTGGGCTTCAGCAGTGGTGATGTTGGGTGTAGGATTAAGGTTTTTTAAGAAGGATTGAGATGCAAGGCTGGAAGTCAGAAATTCCTGGAAGGTTTGGAGAGGGTGATTTTGAGGAAGAGGAGGTGGGTCCCGCTGTGACGGAGGACGGAACTGTTCCAGGCAGGGTTCAATTTGGATGGTGTCTTGAGGAGTCGGATCATTAGGAGTAGGATCATTTTTCTTCGTGGCAAAGTGATACTTCCAGCAGAGAGTACGAGTGTAGGACAGTAAATCTTTGACGAGGTCCGTTTGGTTGAATCTGGGAGTGGTGCTGAAGGTGAGGCCTTTGGATAGGACAGAGGTTTCGGATGGAGAGAGAGGTTTGGAGGAAAGGTTAACTACTGAATTGGGGTGTTGTGGTTCCAGATTGTGTTGATCGGAATTTTGAGGTTTTGGAGGGAGTGGAGCTGGAAGTGGGAGATTGAGTAGATGGGAGAGACTGGGTTTGTGTGCAATGAGAGGAGGTTGAGGTTTGCTGGAAAGGTTGTGAAGGGTGAGTGAGTTGCCTTTCCGGAGGTGGGAAACCAGGAGATTGGATAGTTTTTTGAGGTGGAGGGTGGCATGCTGTTCTAATTTACGGTTGGCCTGTAGGAGGATGCTCTGAACAGCCGGTGTGGATGTGGGAGAGGAAAGATTAAGGACTTTTATTAAGGATAGGAGTTGACGGGTGTGTTCATTGGCTGAGTTGATGTGTAGGTGAAGGATTAGGTGGGTGAGGGCAATGGATTGTTCAGATTGGAACTGGTATAGGGACTGATGGAAGGAAGGGTTGCAGCCAGAGATGCCTTGGTGCACAGCCAGCACATCTTGGCACAGTGTTACACCGTCCGGGTTATCTGGATACTTCCCACCAACACCAACCTATCCGAACTCCGGAGATGGGAACTTGCCCTTCAGTATATCCTCTCTTCTCGTCATCCGCCAGGCCTCAATCTCCGCTAATTTCAAGTTGCCGCCACTCATACCTCACCTGTCTTTCAACAACTTCTTTGCCTCAACACTTCTATCTCGACTGACATCTCTGCCCAAACTCTTTGTCTTAAATATGTCTGCTTGTGTCTGTTTGTGTCTGTATGTGTGGATGGATATGTGCGTGTGTGCGAGTGTATACCTGTCCTTTTTTCCCCCTAAGGTAAGTCTTTCCGCTCCCGGGATTGGAATGACTCCTTACCCTCTCCCTTAAAACCCACTTCCTTTCGTCTTCCCCTCTCCTTCCCTCTTTCCTGATGAGGCAACAGTTTGTTGCGAAAGCTTGAATTTTGTGTGTATGTTTGTGTTTGTTTGTGTGTCTATCGACCTGCCAGCGCTTTTGTTCGGTAAGTCACCTCATCTTTGTTTTTATATATAATTTTTCCCACGTGGAATGTTTCCTTCCATTATATTGATATCACAAAATATGATGTAAGTGATATAACAGGTTTATTCCATTAGAACAAGAAGAAATCATTTGATGAGCTAGAAAACACATGCACACACAGACAGTGGAGACGGGTAGCTAGCAGCTTGGAAAGAGGTCACCCGTCACCTGTCCCCAATTCTCTCCTCCTGCTTCCTGCCTCTTTCTTCCTCTACCCATGTGTCTGACACAACCTTCGCCCCAGTCCACCTGCCAAACTGCACTCCCTGCACTGTGTGTCCAGCCAGCACACTGCAGGTGCACAGGCAGAGGTGTGTGTGTGTGTGTGTGTGTGTGTGGGGGGGGGGGGGGGGGGGGGGGAGGGTTTAGGCTGGCAGATTTCAAACATTTCTACTTCAGGTTAGCTGACAGCCAGTCAGTTTTGGTAAACAACACGAAATGGTTGTTTATTATGTCACCGCTTCACAAAGGGAGCATTTCTGATACTTTCACTCTCATCTTTTCACCTTACAATCACTTCAAAATACAATTTTATTTTCATACAAGAACTTGTTGCTATATTAAACATGCATAAAAGAAAACATCTCTACTCATCAAATAGAGAAGGGAATGAGCAGCACACTGCAGAAACTAGTTTAACTTTGAGAAAGTCTTGTCAGAGCATCTCCTGTTGTCGCTGCCTGACTGGATTCTTCAGAGGAGGAGTAGGAAAGAAGAAGATTGGGACAGAAAAACATGTTTTGGTGGTACAATTAGTTGGGCGCAGGGAAAAGTTTGGGATAGGCCACTAGGAGTAACAAGGAAAGAAAAAAAGAGGGAGGTGGCAGAATAAAGAGGAAGCAACAAAAAGTTAGAGAAAGGGACAGGAAGTAGGAAAATTTTCCAAAAAGGGGGCTGGTAGACAGTAGAAGAAAAGTGAAGGGAAGAAAAGCTGGTGTGGCAGGAAGAGGAACCATTATATGGGAGGATGTAAAACAACCTACCGCTGATTCAAAATTCCTTTTGCAGCCTTCTAAGGATTGTAGAGGGACTTAGCATATGAAGTTTTGGTAAGGAAACAATGTCTGGATATGTCTTGTCTGGATGTAAAATCAGTCTGAAGATCGGATCACTTTGAAATCTTTCACTTTGCAGTATACATGCAAGCTGAGAAAAGGGCGCTGTCGTCAGTCGCTGTTCTAATTATGACCTTACGTATAACCTTCATCCGAATCCAACAACTACAAGAAATTGGTACATTCAAAGCTGGGAGGGATGGTTATGGTGTTCCACGGATGCATTGCACTCTCGATTTTAAATGGGTCATTCCTTGTCACATGGGAGAGAACCCAAGGACAAGTATTTGAAACACTGCCCACGCCATGCACTCCTACAACACACTGGCCAGAGTTCAATAATATACTCTGCGTGCATACTGTGAAATGGCAGATTTGACAATGATCTTATCCTCAAATTGATTCCGTATCCAAATGGCACATTTCCAGAGATGGGTTCCTTATCAAAATTTCATCTACTAAGTCCCCTCTACAACCCTAGAATCCTGTAATAGGAATTTTGAATCACCTTGTATGTACATATTCTGCAAATTACTGAAGAACACGGCAGTGAATAAGTAGCTTGGTACCAAAGGTTAAAATTTTCTTCCCATTCCAATCATATATGGAATTTGGGAAGAATGTCTGCTTACATGCTCCCGTGTGTGTTGCAAACAGTCTAATCCTGTGTTCATGGCCCCTATGGGAGTGATATGAATAAAAATTAAGAATATCTCTAGTTTCTTCACTTAATACATGTACTTGATACATTGTAAGTAGGGTTTTTCAATGTTTCTGTGACACTCTACAATGGCTCAAACCTGTGACCATATGTGTTGCCCTTCTTCGTATACATTCAATATACCCTCAGTTTTGTGTGGTAGGCCACACACTTGAGTAATGTTCTAAGACCGACTGCATTTTCCCAGTATTCTGCCAATGAACCACAGTCTAATACTTGTCTTACTTGTACGTGAGCTTACGCAATCAATCCATTTAATATACCTATAAACTGTTACAGCCAAGTATTAGTGTTGGTTGACTGGTCTCGATTGTGATACATAGATGTAGTTACAGGGTATTATTTTACAGTGTTTTCTGAAGTGTAAAATTTCACATTTTGAACATTTGTACCAAGATAATAATCCTTGTATCAGTTTTAAATCTTATCAAGATATGATTGTATATTTGCACAGTTTTTTTACAGTTGGTATCTCATTATAGATAACTGCATCATATGATAAAAGTCTATTACGAGTACTGTCTGCCAGTCATGAAAATGCAATATAAACAACATGGGTGCTAACACACCTCCCTATACCTCAAGTTACTTTTTCTTCTGTAAACAACTCTCCAACCATTATGACTTGCTGTGCCCTACTTAGCAAGAAATCCTCACTAGCCAAAAATTTTGTTGGAGACTCCATATAATTGCACTTTTGCTAATAATGGTTTGCATGGCACAACAGGGTAAAAAGTTTTTCAGTTTTTTGATTGAGGGATCTATGGAACATTACGGATAAACTGGGAGATAAATCATTTGCAAATTCTGTATGGAAAATGACAAGATTCAATAGGACACAGGAGCCTTGTTTAATTTTAGTGAATTTAGCTGATTCCCAGTGCTACTGACACTAATTTCTGTATCATTCGCCTGTGTCATGGTGCAAGTAGTAAACTGAGGCATTACATCTTAACAGAATATATTCCTTAGTAAAGGAACATTTGAAAGTGGAATTCAACACTACTGCTTTTCCTCTGCTAGCCCGAGTTTAAGTTTTTATGCTATCCCTGAGTGACTGAACACTTCACTTTGGTGCGATAGTCTTTACATATGACCAAATTTTCTTTGGAAATTATTACAGATATTTTGAAAAGATTTTGCTGTGATAATCACTGAAGTATTCACACATTGGACTCTTGACAGCCAAACACGCCATTCAGCACTCTCTGTTGATAGCTATCTAGCTTTCTTTTATACCTGTTATGCAGCAGTCACTGTTTCTTAAAAAGTTATTTCACAGAGACTGTAAATTATGGAAGGTTCCTTTCACATAGCAGTTCTACTATGTGATTATTTATATAGGTCTTCTCACCTAGTCTTTTAGGCTCACATCACACTTCCTCTACACACTTTTGTCAAAAGATACATGTTTTATTTTTCCTTGTTATAGCTACCTATTTTCTAGCTTACTGGACATGAAAAGCCATCTACTTGTTTCAGTTGTCACTGGTATTTTACTAATCACTGTTGCTACAACTGCCTCGTGGCCACTGATACCAGTTTCAATATGAACATCCAAAAAACTGTCGGGTTATTGATTGTGATTATGTTGTGTTGTAGGCAGCTTTCAAGGATGGTATTTAATAATGTTTCACAAGATAACTTGTCACACCCACCATTTACAAAACTGTAATTTTCTATATCTGACTGTTGGGAGATTAAAGTCTATTCCAGTGATTTGGAAACATAGGATTAAAGGAGGAAAATGGGAAAAGGGCCAATAACAGTCCTTGGGAACACACAAATTTTAAATTTAACTAACAAAAAGACACAATACAAAACCGCAGTAAATGAAGCTGGCAAAAGGGAATGCAGATGAATAAAAAATTAGTGACAACAAGTGCAAGAATTGCAGAGCAGTGACTATTAAAAAATACAAAGCTGTAGCAGCAAGCACGGCAGAGAGTAAGTTAGATGCCACTTACAGGAAATTAAAGAGACATTTGGAGAAAAGAGAAGCAGCTGTATGACAGTCAAAAGGTCAGACAGCGAGCCAATACTAAACAAAGAGGGGAATGCTGGAAGGAATATATACAACAGAAAAGGAACTTTATGAAAATATTGTCGACCGGAAGATGAATAAGGTAAAGAATATGTAATGAGATATGCTTCTGCAAGATGAGTTTGACTGAGAATTGAAAGACATAAGATGAAACAAGAGGTTTGGAGTAGACGACCTCCTCTCAGAGATACAAAGGTGTGCCGAAAAATAGTGCACCTAAATTTTTTATTATATAAAACAAACATTATTAACATTCTACATCTTTATTCCCCGTGTCTACACATTTGCAGTGTTCTGGCACTAGAGGCATCACGGTAACTACATTGGTGCAAGGGAAACAGCAAGCTGTAATCAAGTTTCAAATTCAAAGAGTTTGTCAACATATGGAGCACCCTTTCCTTCATATAGACAATGCAAAATTACACAAGAGCATGCAACACATGCAATAATCTGATGCCTTGGGTTCACTGTCAGATATAACTCTCAATACCATAATGACTTGGTTCCATCTGATTTTCATCTGTTTGCAAACCTGAAAGAACACCTTCGAGGACTTCACTTTGATAGTGATGAAACAGTGCAAGCAAAGGTGAGATTGTGGCTCAGTCAGTATAGTCGCACTTTGTACAGCAACGGTATCAACAAATTAGCTTCTCATTGTGTTCATTGGCAGGGAGACAATATTGAGAAATAAATATGTAGAAATGAAGCATCAAAGTGTAGAATGTGAATACAGTTTGTTTTACTTAAAAGCTTTCAAGAGTTTTCATAAGAAAAAATTCAGATGCGTTACTTTTCAGCATGCCCTCAACCCCTGGGGGAATCAATCACACAGAAACTGTTTTGCCTAGTAAGCAGTTAAGCATAACTTCATTTGTTGCTAGTTCAACGGAAAATAACTACAACCTCTTGCTATGATGTGGAAAAAGTCAGTTCTTGAATGGTGATACACTTTCTCAGTGAGAAAAATATGGCAACATACTGACCATTTATTAGATTGGTGCATAAATTCATAGCATTTTTGTTTTGTATGTTGGTATTCCTGTTGATGTGGGTTTATTTATCAACTGTCATTTTGTTGTTATTTGAGTTTACATATTGTCATTTTGTCATTTGGAGATAGTGAGTGAAGCTGCGGATGCTAGAGTGCCAAGTGGAGAAATTGCAATATTTCTGACATATTCTTCTATTTTAGCTGAATGGGGGGGGGGGGGGGGGGGCAACAGCAGCGTAGGCAGACAGAAACATTTGTGCCTTGTATGGGAGTAATGCCATCAGATAGAGCATGGAAAGAAAACGGTTTTCTTGTTTTAATGAAGATCATTTTGACATTACTGACTCACCATGCTCAAGAAAATCTTTGGGGCTTTAAGAAGATAATTTTAAATGAATTAATCCACAGTGATCCACATCAGCATACTCAAGAGCTGGAAATGTGATGGAACTGCGAACATTCCATCATTACGTGACATTTGCATGCACTGGGAAAGGTTCAAAAATCAGATGTATGGGTTCTGCATGCTCTAAGCCAAAATCACAAAAATCAGTGGGTGGCTAGATGTGGATCTCTGGTTGCTCGTCATCAACTGGCTCTTGAACAAAAGCAACCATTCCTACCCTCTATTGTTACTGGTGATAAGAAATGGATTCTTTGTATTAACAAAAGGAAAAGAAAGGAATGGCTGAGCCCAAACAAAGCACCAACTCACTGTACAAAGACCTGCACACATCCACTACAGGTAATACGATGCATCTGGTGGATCAGTAAGGGTGTGGTGTACTCCAAACTGCTTCCATGTGGTCTAACCATTACTGCCGACTTTTACTGTCAAAAACTGAGAAGTCTTGGCGATGCTATCCAAGAACAATAACAAGGAAGACTGCATGAAGTACTGCTACTCCACACAATGTCTGGTTGCATTCTACTAAACTGAGAAAAAGTGCTCTACAGGAGTTGGGTTGGGAAGTCATTTCACATCTTCCTTAGTCACCTGATCTTGCACCCTCAGGTTTTCAGCTTTTCTGCTCTGTCAAACAACCTTCAAGGAACTTGCTTTCCACATGAAAATACACTCCAAACATGGCTCAACAAGTTCTTTGCCTGTAGAGCTTGTGATTTCTACAGCCCCAAAATTGAAAAGTTATCCCTGTATCGGCAAACAGTTGTAAATAGTGAAGGAGAATGTATTATTGATGACGAAGGTCTTTTATGTGTATCTGTTGTGTTTATTAAACTTACCAAAAAACACTACAAACTTATGCACCAACTCAATACATAATGTCCCCCTCCTCTTGGAAGACCAAGGCTTGATTATAGGATAAAATGGATATGTGTAGTTTGCAATGTTTATGCAGAGACAAGGTGGTTTACACAGGACAGACTTGTGTCGAGAGTTGTATCATTCCAGTCTTATGACTGAAGAGCCCATCATCATCATCATCATCATCATCGGTAACAGCTGGGAAAATGTAAGCATTCCTGGTGACTGATAGGTTCCATATGGATTGAAGGTCTTGAGAAGCCATCATTGAGTGTTGTTAAACATTCATTTCCTGAGCTGAGGAAAACCACGTGAAATGAATGACAAAGACAGTGCTCTTGATCTGAAAGGATCTACAGGGTGGCACGCGAAATGTGTTACCAATTGTTTCTTTCACAATTTACGACGCACATTAGATATCCCGCTGGGATCTCTACAGCAGTACCAGCAGAGCTTAGAAAAACAAATAAGTTACGAAATGACGTGTAATTCACGATACTGCCACTAGGAGACTAGTCAGCAGCAATGGCTGACAATGAAAGACTGACAACACAGCAACGATCAGCAACTGAAATGAAAAGCCTTGTTGTGACTCAGAGGCGTTTTCGACAACAGTTTAACACACGATGGGTCCCTTGCAAGAAGACCATCCACAGGTTGTACGATAAATTTGTACAGGAAAGAACAGTATTGGAAGCGAAGCGACCTTGGCCTAAGCCTGTTTATTCGCCGGAGAATATTGAAGCAGTGCGGGTTGCTGTACAGAGAAGACCCAGGAAATCGTGTAGAAAGGCAGCAGTGCAACTGGGAATATCCAGACGCTCCGTTCAATGCTTTCTTAAAAGTGACCTCCATATGTACCCATACAAGATTACCTGTGCACAGAAGCTCAGAAAAACACAAGCAGCAGAGACTACTGTTTGCTCAGTGGGCGGAGGATAGGGAAGAAACTCTCAACATCGTTTGGTTTTCAGACAAGGCACATTTTCATTTAGACGGTGTGGTTAACAAACAAAATGTATGCTTTTGGGCCACAGAAAACCCACAAGTGCTTCATGAACGACAACATTATGCTCCGAGGATTACAGCCTGGGCAGCAATTTCCAGTGGTTCATGCAAGATGGAGCAAGGCCACATACTGCAAACACTGTGTTGGAGTTTTTACACAAACATTTCGACATGGAGATCATTTCACTCAGGTTTCCAGGTCACTTCAATGACTGACAAAATTGGCCCCCCAATAGTCCAGACCTCAATCCATGTGACGTTTTTCTTTGGGGGTACCTAAAGGAAAATTTTTCTCGAAATGTCCACGTGATTTAATGGAGCTCAGAAGACTTATTCTTCAAGCTTGAAGTGAAATTACGGAAGACGTGCCGTAGGGTAATCACTAACTTCAGTGTTCATTTGAAGGAAGTTGGAAAACGAAATGGTGGGCATATTGAGCATGTGCAGAGTTAGAACAAATCTCCATGGACGGCTCTTCATTGTAGTATACGTTCCTTTCAGATTGTATTGACAATGAAGTTTATATTCAAAAACAACATGGTAACACATTTCGTGTGCCACCCTGTACATGTCTCCCCCCCTCCACAGGTGCAGGTCATGAACATGTCATCAATGAATCTGTCCCAGGGGAGAGATTTTGGGCTCTAGGCAACAAGAAATGATTCCTGAAGATGACCCACAGGCTGGTATAGAATGCCCATTGCAGTACTAATTTATCTGTAGGTGGTGCCTACAAGTGACAAGTTACTGTCAGCAATAACACCCTGCAATTGGTCATAGTTAACACAAAAGAGGTTTTGTGGCTGGAGGTAGCAAGTGTGTCATTTACAGACACCCTACTAACACCTAAATTACACTGATGGAACTCTCCATACAATACATCTGCTGTTCTGGTGTAATTTCAATGTACACTTCATTTCCAGACCTACTACCTGGTCTCGCTCTCCATTAGTTCCTGTCCCCACTTGCCTGACATCCCTCTCCTCACACCATTCTATAATAAAAATCTTAAATCGGTCTCTCATCCCCAAAGACCCTTCTACTCCACTCACCCTGCACTTCAAGGTCTTTGCACATAGGCCAAGGATTTTTTTTTTCCCCCCCTCACAGGAGTATTTTACGTTAGCCTTCTCAATAAAAATTTGGTGTCACACAGGTGATTCATTTTAATTTAATACACATCATGGCATCATTATGTTATTTGTTATTGTTTACATAAGCTAGTAGAAACCATTATTTCTACAATAATTCATTTTTTTCTGTTTCAGAAAATGCCACACTCTACAAATATTGTGTTATAATGAACATTATTATTTAGTTATATGTCAACTGAACTCACCAAGTGCATCAGCACCAAACGTTTCATCATTGAGAGCATCATATTCCTCCTCTTCATCTTCCAACTCTGGTCCAGGTCCATCAGGCAGTTCTTCATCTAAATAGCCCTAAAAATTGTAGCTGTCAATTATTACACTAACACAAGTAGCTTGTACAGTAACATTTTCAAACAGTAAAGGAACAAAACATAAATGAATAAGTATCAGTCTAAAAAAAATTGGGGGTGGGGGTCAACCTATTGCTTCAACAATGGTAGAAAAAAGTGAAATATTTAGCTGAACACCAAACGTTTCTCCACTTCCTGACACATCAAACTTATCGATACCTGCAAACTTTTTCCAACAATTCTCGTAGCAATGTTAATCAAATCAAAGACAGTAGTCACTGTTGCAATATTTCACTGTTAATTATGAAGATGCTTCATTTGTCAGACTACATGAACCATCATACTGCAAATAAATAGGCAATATTTTACTGTTGATTATGAAGACAATGCATTTGTGAGACTATATGAATCATCATAACGCAAACAAATAGGCTATCATTCTAGTTATTAGAAGCACCAAAAATCTTACTTTTGACCTAATGCAACCTGTAAGTTATCTTGGTGATTTAGTTAGTGGCCCACAGCTCATATCCTGATGACTGAAATATTTAGTAGCAACACATATTTAAGTAAGTGGAGCAAAGCATAAACTCTCATTACAGACATTCCAGTCTTCCTACTCTCTTCAATTTCCTTCATTACTTGAGAGAAAATACTCTTAATGCAGAGTTCCAACGCATTTTTCTAAGAATTTTTTAGTGGCCTCAAAAGCTGGTCAACAAGTGTGATGAATTAAGATATTAAAGAAAATTGCCAACTTGTACATGGCAGTTGGTATGGATGCACAAATTTTTTAAATAATTGCTTCCTAAATGTATTTGGGTCATATGTATAGTTATCTTAAGAGACAGTTCAGATGAAAGAGAAATGAAACACTGAGCAATTTCATATTGGTAAAATTAATATTAGTGAAATCATGATAACTGTCAACTCCAGTAAAAAGGAAAGCTCCAATAACAGTCTATTAAAAATTTATGTACTGAAGCATCGTCACACTGTGACTTTCATGATAGGCTGAATTTATTATTCAAATAGTTATTCTGAATGACACATACCAAAGCTTGAAGACTATCTGTCAGACTTCAACCTGCAACGTAACAACACAAATCTATGTGTCAAGTTTCTCATGTCAATGAGTCATTGTCCCTATTACCATCAACAACAATCACTGTTATTTTTAATCTGTTTCTAAGCCAAAGAATGACATCAAATCTTATGCTTGACAATATCCTTACATACTGCAACAGTACAATAGAAAGTTACTGTCATATGCAGAAAATATCATTTAAAATTATTATAGGGGCTATGTAAGGTAATGACTGTTTATTTTGTAGTTCATTTATTTATCCTTACAAGTTAGGGTTATCAGGCCCTCTCGTACATCTAACCATGCATTCAACATCATTTACATTATGTTCATAACCACACGAACTATAAGAAGATTAACAATTAGCATATTCCCAATGTTATTCAATCTGTACACCGGGAAGAAATTTGGACACAGAATAAAGTTCAGAGAGAAGAAATAAAAACTTCAAAGTTCACTGATGGAATTGTAATTTGTCAAATACGGCAAAGAATTTCAAAGAGCATTTGAAAAGAAAGGATGTATCTTGAAGACAGGTTATACATAGACATAAAGTAAAACAAATGTAACTGAATGTAGTCAATTTAAATCAATCAATGCTGAGGGAATTTGATTTGGAAAGGAACCACTAAAAGTAGATGAATTCTCCCATTTCGATTGCAAAATATAACAGCAGAAGTGAGGAGGATATAAAATGCAGACTAGCAACAGCAGAATTTCTGTAAAAGTAAAATTCAATAACACTGAATTTATATTTAAGTGCTAGAGGTCTGCTTTCAAGGTCCAAAGTGCAGCCTTGTATGCAAATGAAATGTGGATGGTAGATAGTTCAGATGAGAAGGGTATAGAAACTTTTGAAATTTAGTGGTACAGGAGAATGCTACAGGTTACAGAGTTATATTGGATAACTGATGAAGTACTGAATTGAGACAAGAAATTTGTAGTACAACTTGAACATGTTGATAGGACGTATGCTGAGTTTACTAATGGTGGGCAGGAAGGGCACATGATTACAGTAAGCATGTTTAAATGGAAATAGGTTGCAGTACTTATGCAGACATCAAGACCCTTGCACAGGATATACTAATGTCGAGAGCTACTTCAAACCAGTCTCCTGACTGATGACCTAACAACATCATGTACCTACTACTATTGCTTTACACTGATTAATTATTTATAGGCCTAGAATCATTGTGCGTTATAATAGAAACACCCATTCAAATGTAATATTGAAAAACTCTTCATACCTCTGTATAAAATGCACATATAAGTGAATTTATAACAAAGAGAGATGGAATGGTGGTAAGGTAATATGCCTGGGATTGAATACGTGGGCCTTCTTACGCTTCTATAAATCTTCCTAATCTATAAGACTTCCAATGTACAAATTATTCATAAATCAGAATACAAATTAACAAGAATATCATATACTTGCATCACTACTATCATTCACAATGGCCACCTGTTAACATCAGTTGCTGGTGTGTAAACATAACATTCCACAGTTCCCAAAACAAATTTGGGATCTCCAGCACAAAAAGTTTTAGATTTTATTGTGAAAATCAGAGTTCTTTCAAAGTTGAAAGTGCAGACCAGTTATACAGAAATAAAAATACATACAAATTATGTTGCAAATAAAACAAGTACTATATTTTTGGGCAAAAATAAACAAAAAACAAAAAGAAACACATGTCACACGCACCAACTCCCTGTGGAAAGCAGTAATCAGCTTCTTGCAGACTATGCTGCTAATCCACAGGCCAAACATTGGTAGTCAGCAGCTAGAACTTTTAGGAATGTGGAACACCCTGAGCCCAGATGGATGACAACTACAAGTCATCCAATATAATCAACTACAATTATCACTTAAAGCCACACAATCTTTGCTGACAACACTTTACAAAAACCAGAATAACTAGAAACGAAATAGATGAAATTGCAATTACAAAAAAAAGAAAACGGTCCTCAGCATCAGAAAAACTACATAATGCAGCAGCCAGAACCAGAAATCTTAGGTATTCCAGTGCATATAGCATACATAACCAATGTTTACAACTAACAAAAACAACTCTGGTTTATCCTGTTAACTTTAAGATCACAACTGTCATTTAGCCACGCACGTCAATTATATGATTTGTGATAGGACAACTGACAAACCTACAAACATGTGACAAAGCTATATATCTGAGAAGTTGGCCGTTCAAATGAGGGCGCTATAAAATTTAAAACGACTGTTAACCATGACTGTGGCCAACCGACAGCAAATAGGAAGCAAGAGAACGATACAGATAACATAACGTTTCATTCCCGAGGGAAGCTGGAGTAACAACTGCGGCTCCTCTAAAGTTGTTATGAATAGCGACTTACCCGCTCTGAAGTTACATAACTTTAGCACCACAAAACACATGAAAAGCACGACAATTAACTGTATAAAGGCCTTCATTGCTTTTATCTTTCAACGGTCATTTCGGCTCATAACAAGCATGCTAATGTATCAAATCTTTCTTTCCAACATACATTGTGTATACTGATACGGTTTGTACTTGGTTAAGTTAAGAGCAAACTACAAAATTGGGACATTAGTGAATATAGAATTTATTATACTAACTGATAAGGACGTGTTAAATCCAAAAAAAGAATCTGCCATTTGTTCTGTTAACGAAAAAATGTCATAATCTTCACGTCAGCATGAACAACTCAGCTGTCATGGCTGACTGTTATAAAACTTTACTGAATTGACGCTAGATGTAGCGCTAGAAAGTAAGTTCGATATATGTATCGATAACGATATTGTTCGACTTACACGTTTCTCAGAATTTTGACATTAGCACATCACGGCAAGATCGTGCTATGCTGGGATATGAATGATTGCATTGCAAAGTGAAAGCGAAAGTTCGAATATGGCAAGGACAGTGTTGTGGCGGCTTTTATAAATATACCATAGCGCTTGTTTTCCCGCGTGTTAAGGGAAATCATTTCGATATTTTGAGTGTTTAATTACATTTACGGTGTTAGATCCGTTGTTCAACAAGCTAATGCCTCTTATAAACCAACATAAATGAAAATTAAGAACTTTGTCAAAATTAACTGAATTCGGGGATTGAAATGTTCTGTATAGCTACAGATTCACTGATGTCTTCATGTGATGCTAATTTATAACTTGACTCACTTCACTCCACATCCTTGAAGTTTCTGTATGTTAGGCTCAATGGAACTTGATGAATGAAAAAACTCCAAGACGCTCATTGTAATTGATAAAGAGCAGTTCCATAAGCGATGAAAGTGTTGCAACACGTATAGTATGTTCAGTCGATGTTTAGTGTACTAAAAATCGTACTGAGTTACAGTAACTTCATTGGTACACATCAGAGAAAATAGCACAGTAATACATTTATAAATGAACATATTTAACCTTAATCTCACAGTTGTTTTCAGATCTGGATAATGCTCATAGCTAAACAGAAATATGTGGCTTCCAGGGATTAGTACTGGCCAGTGCTGGGCCTTGGTTTAAAAAGTCCAATGGGAATTCTCTCCTAACTTGCACACAATGTTTCTGCTATATTTCACAATTACTTTGCAGCTGATTATCACACTTTCAAATGTCAGTGTGCTTATTCCCCTCTTCATGTAAGACTTCCGCATTGTTACAAAGTATGTACTGTAACATAAAATAATATGACATTTGACTTTCACGTCTAAATCCTTCTATCATTTTTGTACTTTTGTTGCCAGTATATGGTACGACATCTCATGAGACAAGTCATTGAAACAGATTAGGTTTAATGTAGTATGTATAATCCATATCAATTCAAGCAGGCTAGGAAAAAATCTTACCTTCATAGTCTCAGATGTTATTGAATTTGGCTTATGTTAAAAGGAAGGACTAAGTAAGAAATGTGTGTTTTTTTTTCTTCTCCAAAAAAATTTCTGCTCCGAGATATAGCCCTGCAAAGATGACACAGCGAATACCATTTGGAAGATGCAAAATTTGGAAAAAAAAAAAAAAATTTTAAGTTCTGTAACTCTGGAACAGTTCTAGTTTTTTTAAAAAATTTTATTTGGAAGAGAATTGCTTTATGATTACAAAGAAATTCTCCATTTGGACTTATCTGTCAAAGCTCTTTTACTCTAGGGTTCTGAGCTTTTTTTACATTTTATGAATTTTTTTTTTTTTCATAATGCCAATCCATAATTTTTTTCTGTTGATTAGTACCATATAGTTCTATGTTCCCTCAGAAGGAGAGCTTCCACTTTTAGGTTGAACAGATTTTATAAACAATTGAAATTTTTGCCATACGTAAAACCTGCTTTATTACCACATTATCACATAACAGGCTCATAAAAATCAAAGCCCAGCCTTATTATCATAATTCTAATTTCGAAAGAAGAGTAAGAGACTCATTTTTCAAGCATCTTAAATGGTTCCAAAATGTATGTGAAAGATCCAAAGACTTAAAGGTTTCAATTTATACAACTTCTGTGAACTCTGTTTTGTACTGAAATTAGCCAGTAAATGAACTAAAAACGTGTTCCACTGTTTCAGTATCTTCCTTTGATGTAGAGTGCTGCCTTCCTGTTGAACCATTAGGAACTGGAGCACTTACAGTCTTCAAAACACTGTAAACAGGAAGTGAGCACTGATGGCGTTGTTGCTGTCCATCAGCTGGAAACCTATATCCAGCAGCTGGTCCATGTGGTAGCATAAAATTCACTTCAATTTTGTTTAACTCATAACTGGTGTCTATAATCTCTGCAGTCCACCAGTTACAGTCATACACACACACACCACAAACATCCACCTTCTCAGGTTGTGAATCTGAATATTATCCTGCTGTTTCTGAGGTGTTGGCTGAACGAACGAAATTTCTTCTTTCTTGCTCTTTTAAGTGCGTGCAGTACGAGTTCGCCCATCACTTTGAGTCCAAAAATGTATCTTCTGGATTCCTTTCACAGGAGTAGTTTGTTTGGATCATTGTTCTTTTTTCTGCTCACGGAATTCTTCGATTTCCTCATTGGACAAAAGAATGAGGGCTGTGGATGTGCAAGATTTCATGACTCTCATAAAATCCTCAGCATTCTGAATCGCAGCTGTATTTGGTCTGGAAAGATTATGTTTTGTAGCATGGTGCTTCAGCAGGCCTCCTACACCATCACAAGGCCCCTTCACATGGCCAGTAGCACTATATACGCAGTCAGTTGGCACAAATGACTTAGTCAATTCAAATAGCTGGTAACGATTTTTAAAATGGCTAGGAGCACCATCAGAAGTAATGATATTCTTCTCCCCTGTTTGCAGTTGAAGAATTTTGCACATTGTTAGTAAAGCATGTGCTGAGTCATGTCCTGTGTCATCACTTATAACTGCAACACTTGTGGTCTTGTTTTGAAAATATGTCACTCCTGTAAAAATTGAAACGTGGTCATTAATCCAATGATACCCTTGTACTGCTTGTGTGAGAATTACAGACCAGTCTTCAGCAAAATCGCAGTGATGCACTAAACATAGTTGTTCAGCTTGTACACACCCTTTCACTTCTGCAATGTGTAGTTGCAATTTCTTCATATGCTGGTGTGTTACTGCTTTCACTGACCATTTACCAAGTTCATCAATGAAACTGTCAAAGGCAACAGTTTTCTTAATTACTTTATTTTCCTCCCATGTCGCATATATAATTTCTGCAGAGTTATCTGCTATGTCTTACAGGCCAAGTGTCTGTAAAGGCAGTCCTCCCTTTCCAGGGCAGTCACCACATTCTTGAAACAAACAAGTCTCTCGCTTTACATCACAGATTACTAATGACTTAACGTGCCCAATCAAGGTGTCATATATCTTGTGTTCCAGTAAGGTCTTCAAAGTTAAAAAATTGTGCAGTACACACATAAACAGACATGTCTAGGTGGGAGTGGCACTATCCACTTGCATAAAATATTGATCTTCCAATATGTGAAGTTGTATAGTTGCTCTTCAGTTTGAGAAAGAAATCAAAAAACATAATTCCAGCTTATTACATCAGCATAAACAGCCATTGGTTAAGAATTTTCAACTGTCAGCAGATATTTTAACTCCACCCAATTTTAACTCAGTCAATGTGAAATGTCAGCTATCTTTATTGCATCAAAATATTTGAGGACTGAGAAATAAAATTAATGAATTAACTATCTGCATAGATGAATTAGAGTCTTCAAACCCAGCTGACATAATCTGCCTCTCTGAACATCATGTGACCACTGGTATAGAACTTTTAAGAGTTACAGGGTTTAGGCTAGCATCTCACTTTTGTAGATCAGAAATGGAGGAGTTGCCACATTCATCAGGAACTGTCATAAATTTAAGAACATAGACATTCATAAATTTTGCCTAGAACAGCATATGGAAGCATGTGCAACAGAATTAGAAGTTGCCACATTCATCAGGAACTGTCATAAATTTAAGAACATAGACATTCATAAATTTTGCCTAGAACAGCATATGGAAGCATGTGCACCTGCAGGTAACTTTAATCTGTTTGTAAACCACCTTGAAGCTGTACTGACCCATTTAACAACAAAAAAACAAAGAAATAGTGGTTGCTGGTGATTTCAATGTAGATTTCCTTAAAGACTCTCCCAATAAGAACTTATTTGAGTTAGTAACACTGTCATTCAACTTAATTCCCACTGTAAAGTTCCCCACTAGGATAGCCACTTGCTCACAAACAGTCATTGTTAATATCTTTATAGAAAAGTCCAATGAACAAAATTATATTAAAAAACCAATAGTCAATGGCTTCTCAGACCATGACATGCAGTTCCTTCTGTTAAATGTTAATACTGAACAGGATATAAAATCTGTTAAATCTGAGCTCAAGAGGGTAATCAGTAAGCCAAAAGTTGATTATTTTAGGACACTCCTCAGAGACATTCACTGGACTGATGTTTACAGTGCTCATGGCATGAATGAAAAATATAACATTTTTGCTAATAAAATGCTTACCTTATTCGAACACTGCTTTCCCCCAAAACTTACCAAGGTCAGAGCAAAGTCTACAAAGAAGCCATGGATTACTCGAGGAATAGGGGTATCTTGTAAAACAAAAAGAAAACTGTATGTGTCAATCCGAAACATTTCCAATGTTGATGCTATAGCACATTATAAGAAATACTGCAAAATATTAAAGACTGTAATACGGATGTCAAAGCAAATATATTATAAGGAAAAGATAGTCATATCAGATAACAAAATAAAGACAATATGGGATACAGTGAAGGAGGAGACTGGTAGAACCAGACATGAAGAGGAACAAATAGCATTAAGAGTAAATGATACATTGGTGACAGATGTGTATAGTGTTGCAGAATTTCTTAACAAACTTTTTATAACTGTTACTGAAAAGATGGGGCTGTCAGGTTCGGTAGATGCTGCTATGGATTACCTTAGACCAGACATTTCAAGTAACTTCCATAATATGAATTTGACCCTCACTACCCCAACAGAAATAATGTCCATCGTAAAATCTTTAAAATCAAAATCATCTAGTGGGTATGATGAAATATCAACAAAGTTAATTAAAGAATGTGATTCTGAGCTAAGTAACATATTAAGCTATCTGTGTAACCAGTCATTTATCAGTGGAATATTTCCTGAATGGCTGGAATATGCTGAAGTTAAGCCACTGTTTAAGAAGGGAGATAAAGAAATAGCATCAAATTTCCGTCCAATTTCACTGATGCCAGTATTCTCAAAAATTTTCGAAAAAGTAATGTACAGTCGTCTTTATAACCATCTTATCTCAAATAACATATTGTCAAAGTCACAGTTTGGATTTCTAAAAGGTTCTGATATTGAGAAGGCTATCTACACTTACAGCGAAAATGTGCTTAATTCATTAGACAAAAAATTGCAGGCAACTGGTATATTTTGTGATCTGTCAAAGGCATTTGACTGTGTAAATCACAATATCCTTTTAAGTAAACTAGAATATTATAGTGTAACAGGAAATGCTGCAAAATGGTTCAAATTTTATATCTCTGGCAGGAAACAAAGGGTGTTATTAGGAAAGAGACATGTATCAAGCTATCAGGCATCATCCAACTGGGAACTAATTACATGTGGGGTCCCACAAGGTTCCATTTTGGGGCCCCTTACTTTTTCTTGTGTATATCAATGACCTTTCATCAGTAACATTACCAGATGCCAAGTTTGTTTTGTTTGCCGATGATACAAACATTGCAATAAATAGCAAATCAAGTGTAGTCTTAGAAAGATCAGCCAATAAAATATTTGTGGACATTAATCACTGGTTCCTAGCCAATTCTTTGTCACTAAACTTTGAAAAAACACACTACATGCAGTTCAGAACTTGTAAGGAGTGTCCCAAGAGTATATGTCTAACACACGATGACAAGAAGATAGAAGAAGTGGACAGTGTTAAATCCTTGGGATTACAGCTTGATAATAAATTCAACTGGGAGGAGCACACCACAGAACTGCTGAAGCGTCTTAACAAATCTCTGTTTGCAATGCGAATTGTGTCAGACCTAGGGGATATAAAAATGAAAAAGCTGGCATACTATGCTTACTTTCATTCCATAATGTCATATGGGATTATTTTTTGGGGTAATTCATCAAGCCAAGCTAAAGTTTTCCGGGCACAAAAACGTGCAATAAGAGTTATATGTGGTGTGAACTCAAGAACATCCTGCAGAAGCCTGTTTAGGGAACTAGGGATACTAACTACTGCTTCCCAATATATTTATTCCTTAATGAAATTTGTCATTAAAAATATATCACTTTTAGTGTTCATTAAAAAATGACGATCATTCCACTTGGGACCTGTGGAATGGTACATTAGCTTATTTGTTTTAGTTGTAAATATTTGTCATGTATTGTTGTTTTTCTGACATGTTCCACATCCTGGAGGACCTCCTCACTACGGATCAATTGGAATGAAAGTAAATCTAATCTAATCTAATCTTATAAATTGCAAAAGTTTATTTAATACTGTGAGTCATATATCTCTTCACTTTCACAACTTTTTGACCTTCAGCTGTTACAGTTATAGTGTCTTTTTTGTTGGCACTCTGGCGAAAAGTCCCATGTATCTTCCAGATAAAATGACTGCACTATTTGAACTTGAGCAGCTTCTACAGGATGACCATAATAGGGATCTGGTCTTCCAAAGACTCCTTTTATGTACCTCACATTCCTTGATTTATCTACCATGTACTTTGATACAGATGGAACATGGTTTGCAATTGTTTTCTTTGAAAATTTCTCTGGAATAATAGTTAAAACTTGTGCCTTTTCACTGTAGGGTGCACAATATTCAACAGCTGAATTGATATTTGTGAAAAATTCCTGGAAAGAGGTGCAAGAGTACTTTGGTTCATTTTCTTCTGAAGATGGAATTTCTACTTTGAAGAGTGTGGTCAGTTTTGCTGTAGTGTATTCATCTATACCTTTAGTAATTTCTCTGCACTTTCTCGATGCATAGAGCTATGACCCTACTTCACTCACCATGGTTTCTTAACATGACTAACATCTACCTCTGTAGTTGACTGATTCAAGCCATTTAATTCTTCCCCTATTGATGCATAATCTGCACTATGGGAAGCTTCACCTTGTTTAGATGCTATCATTGTTGTTATTTTGTCAAAATATTTAGAATCACAAAAAGTTGGCACTGGAAACACCTTCACTGAAACAGTCTTCAAATGATAACACTTATTCCCAACCTGAACAAAGTCTGTATTTTTTGTGTCTTATATAACACTCTTTCATGGATATGCAAAAAGTTGGCACACTTCACTCTCCTGTGCCCTGTCAGATGACATTTCAAACAGACCTTTTCAAAAAACACACTGCAACTGTGTCAACTGACAAATTCCTCATGAAAACACAAAACTCAATGGATGGTCTCAGATTTCTTTGAAGCCTATTTATTAAACAAATTAGCTCTGAACAACTACAATACAGAAACCTACAATGAACAACCACAGCAAACAAACTACAATAAATTGTAAGAAATAACTGCAACAATGAAAGTGAAAAGAAACAATTGCAACAAAGACAATAGACAGAAACAGTGTCACAAAGAAATCAGTAACAAACAACTCCAGTGAAGACATACATTATCCTTGAAAGTGAAAAAAAAAAAAAAAAATAAAAATAAAAAAAAGATTTTTTAAAATAAAACCTGCCCAACTTAAAATTGGAAACTCTCCTTTACAGAGAATAGAGTACTACATGGTATTAATAAAAAAAATCTAATGTTTCTGGATTGGCATGTTTGGAAAAGAAAAATTTTGTAAATTATAAAAAATATTCAAAAGGCAACAGTAAAAGAACTTTGACAAATATGTCCAAATGAAGTATACTATTGTAATCATAAAGCAATTACCTTTTAAATAAAAAAAACTTTAACAAAATATCTAGAACTGTTACAGAAATACAGCATTTTAAAAAAATTTCCAAAATTCTCGTCTTCAAAATGGTGTTCGCAGTGTCATCTTTGGAGACCTGTATCTCGGGGCCGGAAGTTTCCTGGAGAAAACAAAAAAAAAAAAAAAAAAAACTTATTTTTTACTTACCCCTGAATTTTAACATATGCTAAATTCAATAATATCTGAGACTATGAAGGTAATCCTCCTGCCTGAAGTGATATGGATTGTGCCAGTATATAAAATTTATTTGAAAAAAACTAGGCCTCAATTACTTTGCCTGTGTATAAGGTAAGTTATGTCTGCCACAGGAATGTGATCCCTGTGGTAAGGGATTGGGATTGGGATTGGGATTGGCATTGGGAGTCGGAATGGCATAGGGATTGACTAGGATGTTTTGTAGGGTGGGTGACAGAACACCTCTTTAGGAGGGATGGAAAGGATCTTGGACAGAATGTCCCTCATTTCAGACTAGGATGAGAGATAATCATTGCCTTGGCAAAGGATATGGTTCATTTGCTCCAGTCCAGGGTGATAATGGGTGGTGACGGTGGCACTCCATTGTAGCTGATTCTTAGGGCTGATGGGAGGATTGAGAGTTTGTGATGATATGGCATGGCAAACCTCTTTGGGATCAGGTTGAGGGGTGTTGCCTCTCTGTGGAGACCTGAGTGAGGCCTTCAGCAGTTTTTGTCACTGCAGATACATTGTCCACGGGTGGCTAGGCCATATGAGTGGGATTTTTCGGTGTGGAAGGGATGGCAGCTGTTGAAATGCAGGTACTGTTGGTAAGTCGGTTTAATGTGAACGGGAGTGTGGATGGAGCTGTCAGAGAGGTGGAGACCCACACCCAGGAAGATTGTGCATTAGGTAGAGGAGGACCAGGTGAAGCAGATGGCAAAAAAGATGTTGAGGCTGTGAAGGAATGAGGATTGGGTGTCTTGGCCCTAAGTCCAGATCGTGAGAATATCGTCAATGAATCTGAACCAGACTAGGAGTTGGGAGTTTTGAGAGGCTAGGAAGGGTTCTTCTAGATTTCCCATAAATAATTTGGCATAGGAGGGTGCCATGTCGGTGACCATGGCTGTACTGCAGATTTGTAAACCTTCCCTCCGAAGGAAAAGTAGTTGTGGGTTAGGATATATGTAGTTGGTAAGGTATATAAGGAATGAGATGGTGTTTCCGGTGTCTGAAGGACATTGGGAAATGTAGCATTTGATAGCGACAAGGCCATGGGCATGAGGGATTTTGATGCATAGGTAGGTGACATCAACAGTGATGAGTAGGGATCCAGGAGGGCAATGGAGTGGGGTGGTGGGAAGTTGGTGAGAGAAGTGGTTAGTATCTTTGATGTTTGTTTATTTATTTATTTATTCTTCACACTTACAGCCTATTATCTGAAAAGCTACAATAGAGCACACAGTTCATGTTTTCTTGGATGATGATAATAAACTTATGTATTAACTACTTCTGATATTTGAAATTTTAAACATTGTTATTGGCTGAATTCAAGCAACCATGCATTAACTTAATTACAGAATGTATTTATAGCCATCTTGGCTACATAAAATTGCTGTCAAATTGACCATGGTTTTGACAGCACTAAGATGGTCTTCATGCAGTGTGATGGTAGCGGCAGTTTGATGCAGTTCTTTGCCCTAAGCGACTTCGCGACTGCCATTGTATTTCGATGGAATGTTTTATTCCAATTGACAAATATGTTATATTTTTACAGTTTAATTTTATTCCTGTTATAGTTTCAATTTGACAAGAGCATTTTTGCTCAGATGTTTTTCACCTATGGTGTGATTACATGTAATCCTATGTAATTTTTATTCTGATAAAGAACACCTTAGTGCTGTCGAAACCATGGTCAATTTCACAACAATTTTATGCATCTGAGTTGGCTATACATACATTCTGTAATTATATATTTCTGATACTGAATTTTTTAATACTACAACTACAAAACTACAATAAAACCCTTAATCAGTTAGCCAACTACAAATGTTACCTTAAGCACTACAGATCTGTTCTGTGTTTGTTCATTTATTTTGGTGGATTTAACCTGTAGATTGATATTACCACTATTGGATTCGCCCTCATACTATCCCGACCAACAGCCACTGTCTGCTAAAGTCTCTGGGTGTCAGGCAACATGTTAGCAGCGTTTCCACTGTAACAAGCAATTCTACTAATCTCTGTTATGGCAAAAGTCCACATTTCCTTGTCACTTGCACCCATGCAGTGTAAATTCTTGAGAAACTATTTCATTTGATGATCACCAACATCAGTTGTCTTCTCTCCATCTGCAGAATATCTTGTCTAGCCAGGAGGGCAGCATGTTGACGAGTGGTTGAATGTCTTGCGAATGCCTTAAGTGTCCCATTCATTTTGCCATGGTTGTAATATGTGATATTGGTGCCATAAGATGTTGCCCTCGAGTGACAATCTGTACAGTTATTGGCACACTGGGGATCTTTCTTGCCTTGGTATATGGTTCTTGAAGGCATAATATGTCTAACTGCAACTCTTCTGTTATTCTTCTAGTCTCGTGCAACACATTGACACTTCTGATGGCATTAAGCTGTCCTATTTTTCTCTCCATTAGGGATGAGGGTTATATATTCAACAATTTTGCTCTTCTTATTTGTAATCCCTTGTTATACGACAGTGTGTCATCACAAAGTATATGTACGACATATCTAATGAGAACTATTCATTTTTTATGCGGAAACCTGTTTCAATAATGTCAGTTTTTCCACTTCTGTTGGCAGATTGTTCACTTTGAGATGGATTCTGTCTACGAAATCAGGTGCAGCAAAAGTAACATACTCTGCTGCTGGGCACATTTTCATTACCAGATGTCTTAATGCTGCTGTAAGCATCATTGGCTCTTACAGCCAAATGAGTTGCGTAACATTCTCTGTGACTTCATAAATCTGTCGTAGATCTGTTCCAGTCTGTGTTTGATTATTTACTTCTCCCTCTGGGGAATCTTCTTTTACTTCTGTAGACAGTGCAGTATTTTCCTCAGGTTGTGTGATGTTGCATTCCATGTACAGTTGCCCTGTTGGTGTCACCATATTCTGATCACTTGTATCATATGTCACTCACATATCCATCTGTGATCTTGCTCCCCTGTTATAACACATAGCCCTTAATTTTTGCCAAAAACCTGTTAACTGATTTTGGATAGGTGCATGATGCTATAATTTGGTCCATGTGACATGCACTATACTATGGTACTTACTGATCACATTTTTTTCAGAAATTCCTTGCTCTTTCGGTGTCCCTCCTCTTCAAATGTGATTTATGTTTCTTATATGGATGGCACTTGTTGGTATCATTAGAATCCTCATTGCTCTATACTGTTATGAGATGCCTATCCATAATCCATTCTTAAAATCTGCCTTGTTGGGAAGGTGTGATACATGTGATGTTCACCTCAGTTTCCTGACCACTTTTTACCTCTGTATTTATATGGCACATACACTGCTGCTTGTTTGATTTTATTGCATTCTTTTCAGATATGATCTTCTTCTCCGCAGCATCCACAAATTACTACTTGTTTGCCACAATTGTTTGCCAAATGATGAAGGTCTTGGCATTGAATGCACCACCTCACTACTAAATAGTCTTTCACTGAAAGCAAATGAAATCCAAGATACACTTTTTGTTGCTTCATGAGAGCTGTTCTAACCTCAGGGCTCACTTCAATAACTTGATGGACCACTTTTGTTTCCATTGGTGCTGTCCTAAATCATACTGAAAAGCCACTTTGTAAGCTTTCCTTGGTCATTTCAACTTCAATGTTCTGCATGCTGCACTGATAACCTTGCTGTTGAATGCCCATAAGCACCAAACCAAGATCCTGCATGTATAGTGTATCTTTTAGTGTCTTTGCATATGTGTTCTCTGGAATGTCATACACTATCAGTAAAGGTCTCTTTTACGTAGGCTGTTCACAAATCAGTGTCGTGCACCTTTTTGTTGTTCAGTATCTTCTCTGTGTCACTTTGTGTAGCAGTTCCCAGGATGACTTCATTATTGGTTTGCTTGATTTTCCTTATACAAATTTTATGTTTGGTGGTTGTGTCATTAGCGTCACACTTGCACATGTTTTTGCTGGTTTTTGTGAATTTTCTCTGTAACTGTCATTTCCTTTTTGTAGGCATTCCAACCTGCCCATTGCAAATCTTTGATGTAAAAATCTAAGGCTCAGACAGTTGGTTGGAAGTGTTGTTCAAGAAAAGTGGAATTCTTTCAGTGAAAGTCCAATAGTATTGCAGGCCACCTGTGAAAGCAGCCATCTCATATTCCAACTCTGCTACAAACACTGCACAGCCTTTTATGTTGGCATGATTACTAACCAGCTGTCCACTGGGATGAATGTCCACCTCCAAACTGTTTTCAAGAACAAAGTTGACCTGTGGCTCAACATGCAGCTGAGTGCAACATGCTCAATTTCAGTGGCTTCTTCACAACCCAAGCCATCTGGATCCTTCCCTCAACCACGAGCTTCTCTGAACTGTGCAGATGGGAGTTTTTCTTAAGACACATCCGCTGCTTCCATAATCATCCTGGCCTCAATCTCAGGTAACCCGCTGTTTCCGCACCCTCCACCCAACAGTTTCCCCTTTCTCCATCCTATCTCCCCTCCCACTTCATGTTCCCATGTTGCCTTCAGTGTGTGCCACATCTCAATGGTCGCTACAATTGTGCCGGCCAGTATAACTGCCACCCCTCTGTCCTGCATTGCTAGCCAGAAATTGGCTGCCTCCCTCTGAGCTGCTAGCCACCCACCCCAGTTGCTCTCTTGCCTCCTGCCTCCTTGTCCCTCTACCTACTGCACCCAACACTACCCCCACCATGATGAGTCTTCTTGCCCAAAAATAACATTGGCACTATTAGTCCTGCAGGCACCATGTAGGGGCCCCTCCAGTCCCCTCAACAGCTTACCATTGGCCTTCTCCACTCCCCTCCCCACCTTCATCCCCCCTCCCTCCACTCCCCTCTGTCCCTCTTGCTCATCAAAGGATAACTCTGAAAATTAAGAAGTTGTCTTTTTTTTTGTGCACCTATTGACAAGTTGTCTCTAATCCAGATTAAGTTGTATGATGCACTGATACAGAAACGCAGTTACTCAAAGGATGAATTCATGCAGGACAAAATGGTACATTGAGCTGGATGGAACCTGTTCACAGAAATATCATTTTAGAGCTATGTTACATTCCTTATTAATGTAAAAAATATTGTAACTATGATTTAAAATTTCTGAGATGTCTCCTGTCTGCAAAACAAATAGTTTGAAAATGTACATTGTGAGATGAATAAATCACAGTTCACTGCATTTATGCAATATATTATTTGGGACTATCTTCCAAAACATGCTTTTTTATTGTGTAAATACCATTTACACCCAGAAATTACTGCTTAGATAAGAAAACAGAGTAATGGATGTAGGTGATATTGTAATTCCGTACATTTTCTTATTTCAGATTGTTTCATCATTATTTTATGGCTGATCTTCATTTTACTGGTTTTCTGTGGACCAGCAGACTCTTAGATTTTTGTTTTTGCAATTTAAAATCCATTTATGCAGACACTAGTGATAGAGTTGCTTTAGTGATGCGTATCAGTGTACAACTCTCATACTATGAGGTTTGTCCGGAAAATACGTATAAAAGTTGAATAATGTCTTTATGTTACAGGTTGCAGTCACCGCCAGGTGGGACTACTGCTGTAATCAATCCCATCAACACTCAGTTCGAGTCAGAGCACTCTGCGTGAAGGTGTGAGTGTGCGGCAGCTTGTTGACAGTTACCCTTTTTCACCTGCCGTCGCCGACTGCGGTGGCCGTGCGGTTCTAGGTGCTGCAGTCCGGAACCGCGGGACTGCTATGGTCGCAGGTTCGAATCCTGCCTCGGGCATGGATGTGTGTGATGTCCTTAGGTTAGTTAGGTTTAAGTAGTTCTAAGTTCTAGGGGACTGATGACCTAAGATGTTAAGTCCCATAGTGCTCAGAGCCATTTGAACCATTTGAATCACCTGCCGTCGGCATGGAGCTCTCTCTGATTGAGGAACAGCGCGTCAACATCAAGTTTCTTGCAAAGCTAGACAAGAATGGCCGTGAGATTTTTGAGTGTTTGAAACAGGTTTATGGGGACGATTCTCTGAAGGAACCAACTGAGTACAAGTGGTTAAAAAGGTTCTGGGATCGCCGAGAAGAAGTGAATGATGACCCTCGCCCAGGACGCCCGTCGACATCGAGTTCCGATGCAAATGTTGAACGAATTCAGGCTTGTGTTCTTAAAGACTGTAGATTGACAGTCAGAATGATTGCTGACGAGCTGTCAATCCCCAAAACAATCGTTCACAAAATCCTGACACAAAAACGTGAAATGAAGAAATTGTGTGCGAAAATCGTACCGAAGCTCTTGACGCTAGAACAGAAAAAAGAGAGGGTTGAGTGCTGTGAGGATTGGTTGGAAGCAGAGGAACGAGAGGACTTTCTCAACCAAGTCATCACCGGAGACAAGTCCTGGTTTTACAAATTTGATGTGGAGCTCAAATTTCAAAGCAAGGAATGGAAACTAGCAGGAGAACCGAGAACAAAAAAGTCACGAAAATCAAGGTCCAATGTGAAGACAATGTTGATTGTTTTCTTTGATTCTAGGGGCATTGTTCACAAGGAATTTGTGCCTCCTGGCCAGAGAGTGAACGGGAATTTTTACATTGAAGTTCTGACACGTCTCAGAGCTTGTGTAGCCCAAGTTCGACCGGAGTTGGCAAAAGGGGGCAGATGGACCTTCATCACAACATTGTGCCCACTCACACGTCACTCGTTGTGCCCGAGTTTTTGGCCCGAAGCTCAATCACTGTGACAGACCACCCGCCCTATTCACCCGATTTAGCCCCGTGTGACTTCTTCATGTTCCCGAAATGCAAAATGGTGCTTCGGGGGCAGCACTTGGGAGATGTGGAAGCCATCAAGGTGGAAATGACATGGCAACTGAACAACATTACAACTGAAGACTTTCAGCAATGCTATCTGTTGTGACTTGGCAAGACAGCCAAGCCACTATGAGATAGCCGAAAAGCACGCGTTTAAGCTCACGCAGGCTGGCGTGAAGTCTGGAACAGTTAAAGGAGTTGAGTCTAGTAAAAATGTACGTAGCTTCTGGAATACTTAATTTTAATCCATAATTGGTGAACATCGGTCTGACGGTACATACATCACAAGATAAATAGCAAATGATAATGGCGCCTTGCTAGGTCGTAGCAAATGACGTAGCTGAAGGCTATGCTAACTATCGTCTCGTCAAATGAGAGCGTAATTTGTCAGTGAACCATCGCTAGCAAAGTTGGCTGTACAACTGGGTGAGTGCTAGGAAGTCTCTCTAGACCTGCCATGTGGCGGCGCTTGGTCTGCAATCACTGACAGTGGCGACACGCGGGTCCGACGTATACTAACGGACCACGGCCGATTTAAAGGCTACCACCTAGCAAGTGTGGTGTCTGGCGGTGACACCACACTATCAACAGTGGAAACGGCATTGGCAGAAGTGTATCGCGTCTCAGGGCGAGTACTTTGAAGGAGATCATATTGTAATACCTGAATAATTGTAAAATAAAGTTATTATTCAACTTTTATACATATTTTCTGGACAAACCTCATATTCGTAATGCATTAACTTACATATTATTTGCACTAATGTTACCATTGACATCTCTTATGCATAGAGTAGAACCAATTTCTAGATTTCTTTTTGAGTAATTGCATATTAGAATCATTCACCAAGATAACATCGCCACCACTTTATAATGACTCACACTCTAACAAGGAACCCCTTGAGTGTGAGGTCATTAAGTTCAATCTTTAGTAAGGCTCATTTGAAAGTGTTTTGTTAACAATTATGACAGGAAAAATATTATCTGCTAATGAATCACCAAGAGCACCAGGAGTGCGACAGAAAATGAGTGTCTGGAAGGTGCAGATTGAACTTTCTGTGGGATGTATGTATTATACTTCTCAAAATGGACACTGTCCACATTCAAGAAATGTTCAAAATAAACCATTAACTTGCACCATGAATACAAACTGAAAAATGGTGCATCACAGTGATCATGAAGGTTCACACCATCAAGATTGCAGGTGAATTCGTTGGGAGTTACAAATGTGCAGACCGAGCGAGGTGGCGTAGTGGTTAGCACACTGGACTCGCATTCGGGAGGACGACGGTTCAATCCCGTCTCCGGCCATCCTGATTTAGGTTTTCCGTGATTTCCCTAAATCGTTTCAGGCAAATGCCAGGATGGTTCCTTTGAAAGGGCACGGCCGATTTCCTTTCCAGTCCTTCCCTAACCTGAGCTTGCGCTCCATCTCTAATGACCTCGTTGTCGACGGCACGTTAAACACTAACCACCACCACCACAAATGTGCAGGACGTTGAGCTAGGTACCCACGCTTAAAGAACCAACACAGAATCATATTGGTGTCATGAAGTGATGGGAACTGATGGAATGTGATGGCATGCAACTGAATGTGAAACAGTCTACTGTGGAGCTTATTGTGGAACTGACTATCCTTTAAGGTGTAGCTGCAGGTAGTGGGATATGTTTTATAGGCAAGGAGAAAACAGACATCCAGAGGCTGAATTTGCCCAGTGATTCCAGGGGCTGAATTTGCCCAGTGGTTCCAGGTGGTGTGAATTGCAGTGCCATATATTTTTCAGGAGGGATAGTTTGCTGTAAAGGAATGTAATTTTTGAATACAGACCAGGAATCAAGCAAAAGCAAGTTATTTTGACCAGCTATTGACCAAAACCAGTGCTCATGCCATAATTGTAGTTCTATTATGCCCATTTTCCCACTCTTGCTTTCAGTGACCTCCTACTTCTTGCCAGTTGGCCTAATAGTATACAAATGCTTTAAGGCATTGATGTTAGTTGATCTTGATACAACTCTCTCTTGGTACCTCTAATTTCCATGGTTCCTTTGATATGCATTTCATCTTGAAATTCCAGCTGGTCAGAGTTGAAAATAAATTCTTTACTAAATGATGAGATAAGTTTGTTTATCTCGTCTACAAATTTTTGGCCCAATCCTGCATTTGGTATGCACCGTTGAGTTGATGCTTCATTTGAAATTTTGTTATCTTACATCTTCCAATTCTGTAGAACTGTTTGAAGTTATGCAACCATCCAGTGCTCCCATTGAAGTCACTAATCTATGTTGTGTGCAGTTTGGTGTGCACAGCATACTAGGCAACTATCATGCACATCTTGTAAATCGTACTGAGCATCTTTGAAATGTGCAGACACCATTTTTGGTAACAAGTGTGCCTTGTCCTCCTTTGAATGTACATAGTTTTTCTTATGCTCTACACTGTCATATTGCTGCGGACTTATACAAAATCTATTCATAATACCCCCTGCCCCCTTCAGTGCTGCAGGGGATCTTCAATGTACATAATTATATTTAATACCTCCTCCTTGGACAATAATTGTCCTCTACCACGTTTCACTGGATTTGTGGCTTCCTGTCCAGGGATGATGGACTACGTGCCTCAACATATGTTTCAATATCACTTTCACTTGTTAAGCACATATCATCATCATTGCACAATCAAGCATATACAACACCACACATACGACTGACTCAACTTGCAGAAACACTAATATTTCGTCTGCCACTCCTTTCTTACTCTGCAAAATTCCTTGGGTTCCTTTCTGACGAAATTTCAGTTTTGACAACTGTTGTTATACACTCCTGGAAATGGAAAAAAGAACACATTGACACCGGTGTGTCAGACCCACCATACTTGCTCCAGACACTGCGAGAGGGCTGTACAAGCAATGATCACACGCACGGCACAGCGGACACACCAGGAACCGTGGTGTTGGCCGTCGAATGCCGCTAGCTGCGCAGCATTTGTGCACCGCCGCCGTCAGTGTCAGCCAGTTTGCCGTGGCATACGTAGCTCCATCGCAGTCTTTAACACTGGTAGCATGCCGCAACAGCGTGGACGTGAACCGTATGTGCAGTTGACGGACTTTGAGCGAGGGCGTATAGTGGGCATGCGGGAGGCCGGGTGGACGTACCGCCGAATTGCTCAACACGTGGGGCGTGAGGTCTCCACAGTACATCGATGTTGTCGCCAGTGGTCGGCGGAAGGTGCACGTGCCCGTCGACCTGGTACCGGACCGCAGCGACGCACGGATGCACGCCAAGACCGTAGGATCCTACGCAGTGCCGTAGGGGACCGCACCGCCACTTCCCAGCAAATTAGGGACACTGTTGCTCCTGAGGTGTCGGCGAGGACCATTCGCAACCGTCTCCATGAAGCTGGGCTACGGTCCCGCACACCGTTAGGCCGTCTTCCGCTCACGCCCCAACATCGTGCAGCCCGCCTCCAGTGGTGTCGCGACAGGCGTGAATGGAGGGACGAATGGAGACGTGTCGTCTTCAGCGATGAGAGTCGCTTCTGCCTTGGTGCCAATGATGGTCGTATGCATGTTTGGCGCCGTGCAGGTGAGCGCCACAATCAGGACTGCATACGACCGAGGCACACAGGGCCAACACCCGGCATCATGGTGTGGGGAGCGATCTCCTACACTGGCCGTACACCACTGGTGATCGTCGAGGGGACACTGAATAGTGCACGGTACATCCAAACCGTCATCGAACCCATTGTTCTACCATTCCTAGACCGGCAAGGGAACTTGCTGTTCCAACAGGACAATGCACGTCAGCATGTATCCCGTGCCACCCAACGTGCTCTAGAAGGTGTAAGTCAACTACCCTGGCCAGCAAGATCTCCGGATCTGTCCCCCATTGAGCATGTTTGGGACTGGATGAAGCGTCGTCTCACGCGGTCTGCACGTCCAGCACGAACGCTGGTCCAACTGAGGTGCCAGGTGGAAATGGCATGGCAAGCCGTTCCACAGGACTACATCCAGCATCTCTACGATCGTCTCCATGGGAGAATAGCAGCCTGCATTGCTGCGAAAGGTGGATATACACTGTACTAGTGCCGACATTGTGCATGCTCTGTTGCCTGTGTCTATGTGCCTGTGGTTCTGTCAGTGTGATCATGTGATGTATCTGACCCTAGGAATGTGTCAATAAAGTTTCCCCTTCCTGGGACAATGAATTCACGGTGTTCTTATTTCAATTTCCAGGAGTGTAGATATAGTATAGATATAGTGCAATGTTTGCTTTGTGCCCAGTTGGCATGGTAAGACTGTCAAAATCCTGAGCTGGTTAGAGGGCCCTGGACATAATACTCCAAATGTTCTCGATAAGGGGAAAGATCCAGTGACTTTGCTGACCAAAGCAGGAATTGACAAGCATGAAGACAACCAGCTGAAACTCTCACTGTGTGTGGGTAGGCATTATCTAGCTGAAACATAAGCCAAGGATTGCTTACCATGAATGGCATCAAAACAGGATGTAGAATATCATCAATTTACTGCTGTTGTATGGCTCCTGTGAATGACAACCAAAGGGGTGCTGCTATGAAAAGAAAGAGGACTCCAGATCATCACTCCTGCTTCTTGGGCTGTACAGTGGGTGACAGTCAGGTTGGTATCCCACCACTGTCTGGGGTGTCTCCAGACAAATCTTCAGCCTGGAATCTCATTGGCAAGAGTAGAATTGTATTCAGTGGTGCGTGTTGTTTTGAATTGAGCCTCGATGACCAGCGAAGATGTGTCTGGAGTTGTCTTGGATGCAGTGGGATACCAACCTGACTGTTGCCTGCCATATGGCCTGACAGCCCAGAGTGATGATCAGGGATGCCATTTATTTTCCTGCCAGGATCCCTATGGTTGTCATCTGCAACACCCTTACAGCACAGCGGTAAGTGAACGATATTCTACACCTCATTTTGTTGCCCTTCATGACAAGCCATCATGGACTTACAATTCAGCAAGATATTGCCTGCCCAGACATGGCAAGAGTTTCTATTGCTTGTCTTCATGGTTAACAAACTTTACCTTGGCCATCGAGGTCATCAGATCTCTCCCCAAATGAGAACATTTGAAATTATAATCATTTGTTTGTCTGTTCATGTACATTGCATCTACCAATTTCCATCCCATTTGGATAATTCCTTTGTAATGTGTCTCTTTTTCTTTGACTTAAAGAATATCATGCAGACACAAAAGATGCACGAACGATGGCGATTCGTGCATGTCGAGACACGGATGAGGATTGCATTGTTGACGATTGCAAGCACCAAATGCAGTATGTGCATGCACTGTTTTCTTCTTGAAGAAAGCATATGTCATGCAAATTATGTCTTTCTCTTCTTTATGCGGTATATAACACTTACCACCACCATCAGCGATGACTACTCACCACAGATGGAATAAAAATTCACTAAATAATTTGTTATGATTATGTCTACTGTTTACATTAGTTACAGCACTCAGAACAGAGTGTTCAGAACACTACTGAATGCTCATTGGCTGTTGGAGAATGTGTGATGCGGGTGCGCAGAACAAGCCTCAACTCAACTGCCATCGTTCGTGACTCCAACTATAGTATATATGCCCATTTGTCCTGCCCTTCTTTGTATATGTTCAATATCTCACCTTAGTCCTACTTGGTAGGAGTCCCATAAAATTAAGCAATATTTTAAGATGATATGCTCAAGTAATTTATAAGCAGCCTCCTTTATAGACTGGATTTTCCCAGTATCCTGCCAAGTCTGTCATCCGCCCAAACTGCAGTTGACCATGTCATGAAAATACAATTTATTCAACACAACAAATAATAGTTAATTATATCATGTACTCATAAAACTGTCTAGAACATCTATATATCATTCGTTTATACAAAGTTTAGAGAGGACACAAATAATCAGAGTCTACACTGCACATAAAATGTATCAGACAGTTTACTGTCCACATCACCTGCTGTCCCCTCCCACCCCAGGTGTCAAAGATACAGGATTGAAGTGTACATGGCAATGGCACCCAAAATGAGTTGTGACTGGAGGTTTAGTCAGGGACACAGGCTGTGGCAGTGAAAGACTGTGTGCATCCAGTGCCCTCGTAGAATCACATGTAGGGAACATCCAGGTGTATAAGCCTCGGGAAACCCGGGAATTTTTTGATTTGGGAAAAAGCTGGGAATTTTTTAGAATTCTGGAAGTTTTTCAGTATTTTAGTTTTCAGTTAACTTTTTGCAATTTTGACTGGTAAGAACTCATACTCTAACATCTGTCAACAGCTAAATGTGTCAAAGGCTTTAGGGCGAAGACTGTGCAATACTTCATAACAGCAAACTGAAGCAGTACCTTCTACTGTTTCTGGATACTTGAAGAGTGGCTGTTAGTGATTTTACTTTTTCCTCTTAGTTGCAAGCTCTCATGTCAAATGAAAACAAAGCGGATTTCTGTCGCCGGGAGGAATCAAGTGAATTAAAACAGATTCACATAATTACGAAAGGCTAAAATTATTATTAGTTTGTTTTCTGATTTTATTTTATTTCCACATTTTTGGCCCTCAAGCAATAAGCGTTTTGCAGAACAATGAAGTTATTTTTGTTGGTTTGGTAAAGAAATTTGGCTTTTATTAAGCTTTCTGCAGTGGCAGTCAACGTATTTGAAACAAAGTGATTCAGTACAAACTGTTAGCTAGTTTCAACTGTTCACTGAATTTCAAATGCATGTTTTTGTCTTCTGACACACGTCATTACGGCATAATAAAGAACCTAACATGAGATAATATAATACTGGTACTCCAAGAAAATTTATGTCCCCAAAAATCACACTGAAAAGCTTAATATCAGGTTGGGGCCTACGTCATTGTGAATCTGGGCATAAGAATGTACCCTTTAAGCAGAATTACGTATTTTAGTGTGGTTTACAAAATTCCAATGCTCTTGGAATAGCCTCTGATGTTCTGTTTCTTTTATGACGTAATGTAAGTTTGTGCGATCATACGGGCTTCCTACATCATCGTAGCTGTGCACACATAGTAATACCTATTTTCTGATGCTATCTGGCAGCTGCTGAAATGAACCTGTTTCTAATGTCATGAGGGAAAACATGACCAATAGTGGTTAGAGAAACGTTAGTTCCAAAGTAAATTTCCTTTTACGCAAGATGAATTATGTTACGTGTGAGAATGTTGGATGAATTTCTTAACCCACAGAGCGTTTGACTCTCATTTAAAACTTAATACTTTATGGACCAGCCACTCAGAAGAATTTCAAGCCTACACATTTACTCATTATTTAAAATTTTAGTGGCACATGTGCATGATGTTTACTACATCATGTGTCCTAAGCTCTGAATATCTGCTGTCATCGGCTGGCAAGATCACGTGACATGAGCTGCACTATGTGATCAATAGTATCCAGACACCCCCAAAAACATACTTTTTCATTTTAGGTGCATTGTGCTGCTACCTACTGCCAGTACTCCATATCGGCAACCTCAGTAGTCATTAGACATCGTGAGAGAGCAGAATGGGATGCTCCACGGAACTCAAGGACTACGAATGTGGTGAGGTGAGTGGGTGTCACTTGTGTCATATGTCTCTATGCGAGATTTCCACACTACTAAACATCCCTAGATCCACTGTTTCTGATGTGATAGTTAAGTGGAAACGTGAAGGGACATGTACAGCACAAAAGCGTACAGGCCGACCTCATCTGTTGACTGACAGAGACCACCGACAGTTGAAGAGGGTCATAATGTGTAATAGACAGACTTCTATCCAGACCATCACACAGGGATTCCAAACTGCATCAGGTTCCACTCCAAGTGCTCTGACAGTTAGGCAGGAGGTGAGAAAACTTAGATTTCATGGCTGAGCAGCTGCTCGTAAGCCACACATCGTGCTGGTAAATGCCAAACGACGCCTTGCTTGGTGTAAGGAGCATAAACATTGGATGACTGAACAGTGGAAAAATGTTGTGTGGAGTGACAAATAACAGTACACAATGTGGCGATCTGATGGCAGGGTGTAGGTATGGCGAATGCCTGGTGAACGTCATCTGCCAGCATGTGTAGTGCCAACTGTAAAATTTGGAGGCAGTTGTGTTATGGTGTTGTCATTTTTTTTCATGGAGGGGGCCTCCCCTCATTGTTGTTTTGCATGGCACTATCACAGCACAGGCCTACATTGATGTTTTAAGCACCTTCTTGATTCCCACTATTGAAAAGCAATTTGGGGATGGCAGTTGCATCTTTCAACACGATTGAGCACCTGTTCATAATGCCCGGCATGTGTCGGAGTGGTTACATGACAATAACATCCCTGTTATGGTCTGGCCTGCACAGACTCCTGACCTGAATCCTAGGTTTTGGATGTGACATGGTCCCAGCCCTCACCGACCAACATAGATACCTCTCCTCATTGCAGGACTCCTTGAAGAATGGGCTGCGATTCCCCAAGAAACCTTCCAGCACCTGACTGAACGTAGCCTGTGAAAGTGGAAGCTGTCATCAAGCCTAAGGGTGGACCAACAACACACTGAATTCCAGCATTACCAATGGAGGGTGCTACGAACTTGTAAGTCATTTTCAGCCAGGTGTCCGGATGCTTTTGATCACATAGTGTATGATTGACATACAACAGCATATCACAATATCGATTTCAATGCTTCAGAAACTAATGTGCTGTATTTGATGGAATTCAAATTTATAATTTCGTAATATGAAAATATGCAGCTTTTTTTCCAGGTTTCGCTTTCGGAAGTGCTGAAAAGTTCTGTGCCAGTGTATAAAACCTTAACCATTCATAGGACTGATGTTTTACAGTTCCCCAAGGGTAAGTATACTGTCACTTAACACAGAAAAAGTGTATTTTCACCGGGGAAAAGTGTAATTTTAACCGGGAAATGTGGCTAAAATTCAGGAACTTTTTTTTCTTGTTCTCATATACACCTGTTAAGCTGATGTCCCTTAACCATTGTGTGTCACTGCTAGCGTAAAGGCTGGCTTAAGTCTGTAGATGGATATTGTGACAGAAAGCCATCGATGTCAACATTGACTGTTCTGTTTTGGTGTGCCAATGCTGTGCATGTCGGTTGGAGAGATTTTTCAGTGGTGTTGTGTCAGACAAAAACTATTCTCAGGATTGTAAATCATAGGAAATGTTTGAAACAGCCAGGTGGAGCTTGTTAATCTGCAGCAGTAGACGTTTCGCAAAGTCAGAGGTTTCAACAACACTGTTTGATGGGTCAGTGAAGCATGTTTCTGGCAATTGAAGTGTTTGTACAGCATCTCTGTTGTTGTCATGCTAAGATATTTGAAAGCCAGGGAGATTGTCAGTCCAATTCTCTGTGAGTTCTTCAATTGTCGACAGAGTCACTCTAGGAGATAATTGGCAGCGGGATTTTAGGCACATCTTCAACATCTGCTCATCTCAAACAGTATTGAAAGTGCTTTAAAGATGTATGACTCAAAGTGTTATCTTGATCAGAGGTGGAGGGGAATGCCACAGTGACCAATCCACTTACAAAAGGAGGTCATGGCTACAGTTGCAGCTGTTGCATCTTTCATTGGATAGACTTCCAAGTAATGGAGGAATGGTCTATTGCTGTAAGGCACTGTTGATATTTTTCTGATGATGGTATAAAGGTCCAGTAACTTCAATGTGGACATGCTCAAATGGTTGACTTAGTGGGGTGAAAACACAGAGCACACCTATAATTTGCAGAGTTCTTTTGCTGCACTGTCAAGCATTGCACTTGTGAACAAATGCATTCCAGTTCTCAATGTTTATCCAAACAAATGCCTTTTTTCACTAGTTGTACGTAGCCCTTCCTCCTGGATGACAGAGGCTCTGGAGAAAGGAAATTACTGCTTGCAAAAATGTAGTGTAACAGAAGGTCACACTTGCAAAGTTGAAGTCCCACCATGGCACTGTGTTCAAGCATGGTATTTGAATATGTTGGAGTTGTAAGCTTGATGATGATCGACGAATGCCTTCAGTTTGTTGTCTTTTTTGTGAACATTGGCAACTGTTATCAAGTCGAATTTTTTCACAGTGGTGTCAATGTGAGATACTGCATTTGCTGGTCCATTCTACTAATCATCAGTATGCCAAATATCCACAGTAAATTGTACAATGAAGTGCAAATGCCACAACTGGCATAGTAATGCCTTGTCCGGCACTTGCTTCTTATCAGTCCACTGTAGCAAGTCCATAGGTTTAGCCAAACTTTCAGTTGAGAGGCATTGCCAACAATGCTTGATTGTTCATAAAACATCGATAAAAATTTTGAAGCCAAAAAAATAGTGTAACTCCCATAATGCAGTGGACTTCTGAATTTCAGAAATAGCTTCCAGTTTGCCTAGAGGTGGTAGGATTGCTTGTGCATTGATAAAGGACCCAAAGAATTTTATTCTGTCACTTCAAAGGCACATTTTTAACTGGTTAATTGCTAAGCCATATTCTTGTAGTGTAGTTACATTTGCTGTAGATGTGTTAGATGCTCTGTCTTGGTGGACATTACAAGCAAATTGTCAACATAGATGTAGTAGCAGTCTTAGGTCTGTAGTTATTTAATCCCTGAAGCCTGGAAAGTCGAGGTGGTTTTGCACAGTCTTGAGTGGTGTTGACATAAGTTCCTTTGATTAGATTAGATTAGTTTTTTGTTCCATAGATCCATGCTGAGGAGATCCTCGTGGATGTGGAAAATGTCTTTTTTTTTAAGCTGAAATAACAATACTAATAGTATGAATATATGCAATACATCATTTGTTTCTATTAAAAAATTCATCAATGGAGTAGAAGGAGTTGGCCACTAGTAAGTCTTTCAGGCTCCTTTTAAACTGATCTTTATTTGTAACTAAATTTTTTATGTTTGCTGGAAAATTATTGAAGATGAGTGTTCCTGAGTAGTGGACCCCTATTTGAACTAAAGTAAGTGCTTTTAAGTTCTTATGCAGATCATTTTTGTTCCTGGTATTGTATGTGTGAACTGAGATGTTTGTTGGAAAAAGAGATATGTTATTTAGGACAAGTTTCATTAAGGACTAAATATACTGAAAGGCAGTAGTTAGTATAACCAGTTCGTTGAAGAGGTTTCTTCAGGACGTCTGTGAATTTACTCAACAAATAATACGTATTACACGCTTTTGGACTTTGAAAACTTTTGTTTGACTTGAAGAGTTACCCCAAAATATTATACCATATGACATTATGGAATTAAAGTAGGCAAAGTATGCAAGCTTTTTCATTTTTATGTCGCCTACGTCTGCTAACACTCGAATTGCAAATACAGATTTGTTAAGGCATTTATGCAGTTCTGTGGTGTGCTCCTCCCAACTGAATTTATTATCAAGTTGTAATCCCAGGAATTTAAGACTGTCAACCTCTTCTATCTGCTCTTCTTCGTACTTTATGCATATGCTGGGTGGAAACCTCTTACAGGTTCTGAATTGCATGTAGTGAGTCTTTTCGTAGTTTAATGTCAGTGAGTTGGCTTTAAACCATTTATTAATGTCCATGAAAATATCATTAGCAGATATTTCTAGAACTACACTTGACATTATTTATAGCAATACTTGTGCCACCTGCAAACAAAACGAACTCTGCTTCTGGCAATGTAACTGATGAGAGATCATTAATGTACACAAGAAAAAGCAATGGCCATAAGATGGATCCTTGTGGGACACCACATGTAATTTCTTCCCATTCTGATGACGACTGATGACTTAATTCACTAGTCCCTTGCACTGACACCGTTTGTTTCCTGTTAGTGAGGTATGATTTGAACAATTTTGCAGCACTGTCTGTGACACCATAGAATTATAATTTATTTAAAAGGATGTTGTGGTTCACACAATTGAATGCCTTTGACAAATCACAGAAAATACCTGCTGCTTGTAACTTGTTATTTAATGAATGAAGTACATTTTCACTGTAGATGTAAATAGCCTTCTCGATATCAGAACCCTTCGTAAATCCAAACTGTGTTCTTGATAATATGTTATTTGTGGTCAGATGGTTGAGAAGCTGCCTGTACATTACTTTTTCTAAAATTTTTGAGAATGCTGGCAAAAGTGAAATCGGTCTGTAGTTTGATGGTATCTCTTTATCCCCTTTCTTGAATAGAGGCTTAACATCTGCATATTTTAGCCAGTCAGGAAATGTCCCAGTTATAATTGACTGGTTACACAAGTAACTCAGAATTGTACTAAACTCACAAGAACATGCCTTAATTAACTTTGTCGATATTTCATCGTAACCACTAGAATGCTTTGTTTTTAAAGATTTTATTATGGAAGTTATTTCTTTTGGTGAAGTGAGTGACATATTCATGTACCTGAAGCAATTTGTAAAGTCAGAATACAGTGCAAACAGTAGTTTGCAATGGATATATGATGAAAAACATTCAGGTTTATTGTGAAAAAAACTGTCTTGCCATGAATTTACATAGCAAAGTCTTTGATATGTGGCACAGGATAGCAATGAAGTATTATTTGGCATTAAACTATCAATAGTCGCCACAAGGGCACCACTCTTGCTCTTCATAGGAACAAGTGGCGTGCAACCATGAGGTAGAGCTCTTGTTTTGCGATCTTGACTTTATGTGAGGGCAGAAAACAAAACCATGCATAGACTGCTGGTCTTGCTGCGATGACAATGTGAACTACCATTGACTGTCTTACCAGTGCTGGAGTAGGTGGCAGAGGGTGACTTCAGGGACCTGGTGGAGCAAGTCATCATATGGTGAATCAGTAGCAATCACTTTGATGCCAGCATGCTTTGCATGGTGTAGGTGTCCATAATGAAATAACTATGTTGTGGTGTCAAGTTGGTATTGATGGAAAATATCTGGGAGGAAGCCGGTAAAATGATAAAAAAATTGCTCCCAACTATCATGTATAGCACTTCGGTAGCAACAAATCTCCATGTGAAGATTGAAGTTTAGATTTAAGTCAGTGTGGTGAAGATCTTGGTGGAAGATCTGTTCACAGCATAGAAGTGACTGCCATCAGTATTTCACTGTGTAAGATGAGTAATTTAAACTCGGGCATCACCACCTGTATTGATGAGGAATTGTAGTTTGATAGTGTGCTCTGATATGAACATTCAACAGCTGTCTGTTTTGAAATAAGCTGTCATTACTACTGATTTGGGTCCAATGACCATAGCTGTCTGGTCCCTTTAATCCCACAAACCAACCAACTACTGATTTGTGGCTTTGTTTTCCTTGTTGCAATATGGTTAACATTGCCAGGGTGCAGCAGTAAATTTTCTGTGATACCTGCAGATATTCTCCCTGGTAAGGGAACACTTGTTTCAGCTGGAAAAGCACCACTGCTGCAACACATGTGAAGCACCATATTTGCATGGCCATGATGTACTTAGATAGTTCAGCTGTTTGCATTTGTAGCACATGCAGATGGGTTGCTGTTCAGGTAGATATAGTTGTAACGCCCATGGATGAATGCATTTTGACTATTAGGTCAACAGGTTGAGCAAAGTAATTGTGACGGTATGCAGTTACTGATTTTCTCATGCAGAGCAGTTTTTTCAAATTGCTCAGCTTCTGATTGCAGCAAATGCATTACAATCGCATGCGGCATGCATGATAGAGGTGTATTTTCCAATATTTTTCAGCAAAACTAGGCTGTCTTGTACTTCTGTATCCGTTAGTTTGTTAACTGCAGCCAGCATGTTACTATATTTAGTTTCATCTGAGGTTATGTGAGCCAAGACAAATTAATGCTCAAGTTAGACAAACCACAGTCCTGGATTATTCAACCAGAAGGGCAGAGGTTCTGCCACAAATGGACAAAGGATCACATTAGCTATTGGTAAGTCACTGTTGGCAGAATTCTGAATGTTTGTCATGGTGGATGTTGATTTCATGACACACTTGTTTTATGAGTAGTTCTGTGTGTTGTGGTTGACACAGAAACTTATGTAAGGCATATTTTATGATTTGGCATGCAATTCATTTTTTACAGTGTGTGGTGCAGTCATTCTGGCGCAGTTTGGTAACACTGGATTACCATATGTCATATAAAATACAGTTTATTAAATACAACATAGAATAGATAATTATATTGTGTAATCACAAAACTGCCAAGTATCAAAGAGTCTATGGTACACATAAAATGTGCCAGACAAAATACTGTCCATAAGCTTATGTCATCATTCCATTTCATATTTCTACAAACTGTCACCATCATGGTATTTGTATGTGTTGATTGATCCTAAATGTGAAACACCGATGGAGCCATAGAATACAAGTTTTCTGTATTTTGTGAAGTGCACCAATTTACATATCTGAACACTTAATATTTGAGCCACAATTCCTTTACAAGCTCATGCCCAGAGTAAATGTGATTAATACATCTTCGGGATATGTCATGACTGCCTCTTCATCTAGCTTACTGAACATGTTAATCTTTCCTACTCAAGCTCATCCTGTTTATGGTAACAGTACAGAAAACAGTCACCTGGTTCATTAAGAGAAGACCTTAAATAACCTTGACAGTTTTCTTGGTATATTTATCCATTTTTGAGACACAAAGGTTCAAAGTTACCCTGCTTCTACACAACAATTATTTATGTAAAATCTGGTATGAGGTGAAATCTAATGATAAATAACTGCAGCAAATTGCTCAGATTTTAATGGTGTATTCTCTAGACATTTGTCTAGGAGGGCCATATTCCTATTTTCAAAAACCTTTATTAGTTCATAGGCAGTTCCTTAGTACACCCCAAGAGAATTAAAAAACATGTTATTGAGCAATAGTTTTTACAGTATTGAAGAGTTTATGAATCATTGACAATAAAAGTGCAGTTAATATTTCCCTGACATAATAAATATGTGTAAGTGCTCACATTTAAATACTTGCCATTTCTATGAAAGTGTGAGACAGTGTTAATGTAAGAATGGAAATAATCTTTGATGTGAGAATCACTAGCTTTTTTTTTGTATATTGTTATCCTACTTGTATATTTTTATGTTAATGTTCTTATAGTTCTATTAAAATTTTAATGTCTGAGTGACAAGTAAATTCAATTATAAATTTTCATGTACATGCATTTTAAATTGTAATGTTTATTGACAAGTCCTATGTCATTTTGACGATGTACCACAAGACCGCTAATAAATTGAATTGAATTGAATTGGTGTTGACCGGACTACTGGCAAGGCCAAAACAACTACCAGCCCATCTGCAAACCTTCCCTATGTGTGATGAGTCTGTGGAGGGTTGGGAGGCATACAAAAAGTGCTTATGCAACACTTCTCCAGCTTCAGGGTAAAGGGCACTGATGCAATTAAAGCTCTTTTCGTTTTTTTGGTTTCACAGTTGCCAATTTTGTTAACCTGCTTTCTGGTCATGCACAGTATCAGGAACCTGATGAACTTTTTAGACATTTTTTCACTTGGGCTTGGCAAGACTCAAGATTTTATGGCAAGGCAAGCAGTAGCTGCCATTACTTTGTAATCAAGTTAAGGAATAACCCATTAGGTTGACAGTTGTGGATGTGATTGAGCCTATTTTGTCCAGTCAGTGGGCTATGCCACATGTAATTATCAAGAAACCATTTGGCAAGCTCCATCTTAGAGATGCTTTTGAGGGGATGATTGATACACAGAGTGTGATTGACACATCCCCCATCCAGAGGAATTGGTGCTGAAACTGGCTGGAGGACAGCATTTTTCCAATGTGGATACATTGGAGGCATATCTGCAGTTCCCTCTTGCTGAGGAATCTCAGCAGTTGCTTATCGTCAATGCCCACTGTGGTCTGTGCAGTAAAAATGGTTGGTTTTTGTGGTAGCCAATTCTCCGGCTCCTCTCCAATGTTTCTTGCAGCACCTCACACAATGTATTCCCTGTTGTATCGACTATCCCAATGGTATTGTGGCCACGGGTCCCTCTACAAAAGAGTATCTGTGAAACCTTTAGGTTCTTTTTCAAACTCTGCATGATGCAGGTCTCAAGTGCAATCTGGCTAAGTATCACATTTCCCTACCCCCTATTGTATACCTGGAACATGTCATCTCCCAGTGGGGGATACATACACTGGTAGCAGTTACTTCTGTAAAATATCTGGGAGTATGCGTGCGGAACAATTTGAAGTGGAATGATCATATAAAATTAATTGTTGGTAAGGCGGGTACCAGGTTGAGATTCATTGGGAGAGTCCTTAGAAAATGTAGTCCATCAACAAAGGAGGTGGCTTACAAAACACTCGTTCGACCTATACTTGAGTATTGCTCTCATCAGTGTGGGATCCGTACCAGATCGGGTTGACGGAGGAGATAGAGAAGATCCAAAGAAGAGCAGCGCATTTCATCACAGGGTTATTTGGTAACCGTGATAGCGTTACGGAGATGTTTAACAAACTCAAGTGGCAGACTCTGCAAGAGAGGCGCTCTGCATCGTGGTGTAGCTTGCTGTCCAGGTTTCGAGAGGGTGCTTTTCTGGATGAGGCTTCGAATATATTGCTTCCCCCTACTTATACCTCTCGAGGAGATCATGAATGTAAAATTAGAGAGATTAGAGCGTGCACGGTGGCTTTCAGACAGTCATTCTTCCCACGAACTGTACGCGACTGGAACAGGAAAGGGAGGTAATGACAGTGGCATGTAAAGTGCCCTCCGCCATACACCATTGGGTGGCTTGCGGAGTATAAATGTAGATGTAGATGTCTGATGAACAGTCATGTCACTGCCATTCTCTTCCTTCACTCACTAACCTCGAGGAGCTCCAGGCTTTTCTGGACAAAGCTGCTTGTTATCTTATATTCATTCCATGAGCAATTGCCATTGTGCCTCTTCTTAACCAGTTACTGAAGAAAGGCGCACCAATTGTCTAGAAGACTATGTGTGGCCAAGCATTCATGGTACTGATGGATATTATTCATTCAGCCCCTTGTCTCACTATTTTCCAGCCAAATAACAGCTTGTCTTGGCTACTGATGCATCTCAGTTTGGGCTTGGACCTGTGGTGGCCTGTCACAATCATGGTGGTTCAGAGCAGCTCAATTCAACACAACTGAATTACAGAATTTTGATATGGTTGCCCTCACTACTATTTGTACAATCAAGAAGTCATATGTGTTTTTATATGGTGTGAAGTTTCATCTTGTCACAGACATATAAAATTAATTGTTGGTAAGGCACGTGCTAGGTTGAGTTTAATTGGGAGAGTCCTTAGAAAATGTAGTCCATCAACAAAGGAGGAGGCTTACAAAACACTCGTTTGACCTATACTTGAGTATTGCTCATCAGTGTGGGATCTGTACCAGGAGATAGAGAAGATCCAAAGAAGAGCAGCGAGTTTCGTCACAGGGTTATTTGGTAAGCATGATAGCATTACGGAGATGTTTAGCAAACTCAAGTGGCAGACTCTGCAAGAGAGGCACTCTGCATCGCGGTGTACCTTGCTGTCCAGGTTTCAAGAGGGTGCGTTTCTGGATGAGGTATCAAATATATTGCTTCTCCCTACTTATACCTCCCGAGGAGATCACGAATGTAAAATTAGAGAGATTCGAGCGCGTATGGAGGCTTTCTGGCAGTCATTCTTCCCGCAAACCATACGCGACTGGAACAGGAAAGGGAGGTAATGACAGTGGCACGTAAAGTGCCCTCTGCCACACACCGTTGGGTGGCTTGCGGAGTATAAATGTAGATGTAGATGTAGATGTGGACCAAAAGCCTTTGCTCTCTCTCTCTCTCTCTCTCTCTCTCTCTCTCTCTCTCTCTCTCTCTCTCTCTCTCCCCCTCCAGCCCTGCTGAATATCTGCTGGATAAGGCAGTCCACACCCTGCAACTGTATGGTCTGTCCCTCAGATGTTACCATTATCACATTCACTTCCACTCAACTACTGAGTAGCACTCCAACACAGATGCTCTCTTCTGTCTTCCTAAGAATCGTGATTCCGGTTTCAGCCAGGAAGAAATCATTTGCTTTTATCTTGATGGGGGAGCTCAGAAGGCAGTGTATGGCTTTCCTGTTATGAACATTCTGCTAGGTGCAGCAACATAACCAGCAACATGGCCTGAATGGCCTCCAGCCCAAGTGTCAAACACCATCAGAAATTATTTTGTGCTACACAGCAGACTGATGTATTCTGTGGGGTGATCTTGTTGTTGGAACATGCTGCGCTACTAGTGGTCATTTTGGCTTCTCTCCAACAGGATATCCTCTGACTTTTACATCACAGCCACTGGGGGGCCGATGCTCACAGATGAAGATGCTTGCTTGCTGCTGTGTGTACTATCCATGTGTCAACAAGTAAATTGAACACATCATTGCTGCCTGGCCCAGTTGTGTAGGTCACCAGGTTGCCCGCAGGTTACTTGCTGGGCCAGAACCTGCACAGCCACAGGAATCCATCCACTTGGACTTTGTGGGCTGCTGCTTGGATGCATTTTGTTCACTCATTGTTTTTGCTTACTCCTGTTACCCATATTTCGTTAACTGCTGCTGTACAATGGCAATGACAAAGCTGTACACCCTCACCTGGATCTTCTCCACTGCAGACCTTCCTTACACCCTGCCTCGTGATGGATAACAGGCCACAATTCAACTCTCAGATATTTCAAGACTTCTGTTTGCAGCATGGCATCCAACACATCAGAGTGCCCCCATTTAATCCACAGTCCAACAGGGAGGCTGAAGGGTACTCCAGCAGAAGAAGCACTCACGCACTCTGAACTTTCTTACAGGTCCAGTTCTGTTGGTGAGAAGACCCTGCCAAGTTGGTGCACAAGTGCCAGCTGCACACAGTGCTGCACCTTCTGCTGACAACCACCCACCCACCTTGTGCTCATTAGGCACCCCACTATGTGCCAGGGGTCCCAGCTGAGAACAATTTTTCGGTTGCTGTGAGTGTTATTTTGTGCTACACAGCAGACTGATGTTTTCTGTGGGGTGATCTTGTTGATGATGGAACATGCTGCGCTACTAGTGGTCATTTTGGCTTCTCTCCAACAGGATATCCTCTGACTTTTACATCACAGCCACTGGGGGGCCGATGCTCACAGATGAAGATGCTTGCTTGCTGCTGTGTGTACTATCCATGTGTCAACAAGTAAATTGAACACATCATTGCTGCCTGGCCCAGTTGTGTAGGTCACCAGGTTGCCCGCAGGTTACTTGCTGGGTCAGAACCTGCACAGCCACAGGAATCCATCCACTTGGACTTTGTGGGCTGCTGCTTGGATGCATTTTGTTCACTCATTGTTGATGCTCTCAACAGTCACAGGGTTGGTGTGTTTACATGTTATACATGGTTGACAGGCTGGTGGCCCGCTATCACAACCAATTACGCCTGCAGGTGGGGACTGGTCTCTGCCGCCCCCATGTGCTCCTTCTGAGCTGACCCACCTATTGTAACCTGATTTACTGTCTTCTCCACTGCCTCTTGTGGCTCCTCCTTTTTCCTCTGTGATTCCTTGCACTGTGATGATGACCCCCCCCCCCCACCCCCTCCCTTGCTCTCAACCTCCTTGTCTGTTCCAGCCCCCTGCTGGATCACCAGGGGCCGATGGTGTCTGAGGTCCTTCAATGGGCAGACCTGCTGGGTGGACTCTCTCCATCACATTCCTGCTCCTGATCCTGAGGAGCCAGACATCCACATGGTTCCCATGCTGGCATTGGCACCTCCAGCGGCAGCTGGCGTTGTACTGCAGAGCTTTAAATGCGAACATTTTAGGTTAGGCTTTACCATGACTGTTATTGACATTAAATGAAACAAGTTTACTGTTAACAGTCACCATTTTATTTATTTCCACGACAAGTTTCAAAGGTTTAAACCTCCATCATCAGATGGATTTACATTAGTTAGTTTGACATTTGTGTGTGTGTTGTGTTACGCTTTTGGAGGAACTTGTGGCACTGCCTCCAGTGGTCACAGGTTCCTTTTGCTGTCGTAACACATCACATGTATACTGTCACATTTGTAAACAAATACAGTGTCTGGAATCTGCTGGGTGCAAGGTTCATATAGCAGAAGAGAAGACACAATCACAAAGTGCAAAGAATATACATCGTAACAACATTATTACAGAATAATTGTTTAAAGCATTTGGAGGTGTTTGTTTTGAGGTGTCGAATATATGTGTGTGTACTTCAGGTGGCATATAAATCCAATTTTGACAATTTAAAACAGCTTAACATTCGTACTTGTTTATACAATCAGATGAAATGTTAAAATGGCTTAAACTTCATACTTGTTAATAACAATCAGGTGAAATGTTACAGACTTAATGTACAATAATCATGTTGGCTACAGCAGTAAAATCATTCATAGTTGACACTATTTATTGGGATTAATAGACAGATGTGAGAGGCTGGAGGCAGAAGGAGAGTAAGAGAGAGAGAAAATGAGAGAGAGAGAGAGAGAGAGAGAGAGAGAGAGAGAGAGAGAGGAAGAGGGGGGGGGGGGGAGGGAGAGAGAGAGAGAGAGGGTGGAAAGAGTGATTATATGAGAGCAAACATTTACATGGCAAGGGGTCTTAAGATTACATGTTACATATATTAGCTGCCTAAAGGTTGGGGTAATACATTGGTTAATGCTATAAAATGTGCAGATAGATATACAATTTGTGCCAGTAGTTGATGTACACACAGTTTCAAGCTGATAAGGGGTACAAGCTGTTGGTGTGATGAATTATCTGTAAACGATGTCAATGTCTTGTACTCTTGGTGGCTGTCAATATTTATGGTAAATATTAAGGGGTGTGTGTGTGTGTGTGTGTGTGTGTGTGTGTGTGTGTGTGTGTGTGTGTGTGTGTGCGTGCATTTTAAGAATGTAAGCAGTTGCTGAAAACAGAGATGATATTATTGTAAATATTGTCATTTTTGTCATTTGAGATGGATTACAGTTGTTTTGTTTGGTGTTTGTATATTTGGAGTGTTTCAAGGATGTCTAGTTTTCTGCCTTTTGATTGGATGTGTAGGATGCTAATACTTGTGTTGTTAACATGGTGTTTAGTTTCATGCAGGTGGGTAGCTATTGCTGATGTGTGGTATTTTTTGTTTTTTAGTGCTGCCATGTGTTCCTTGAATCTAATCTCAAATGATGTGCCTGTCTGGCCTATGTAGCAGCAGTCACAATCCAAACATTCAATTTTGTACACACCTGTGTGATGAAGTGGGTTTCGTGTGCTGATGTTGTGGGGTACTTGTGTCCAATCTTGTTGTCTGTTGTAAAGGATATGCTTATGTTTTTTCGTTTGAAGGCATTGGCAATCTGGTATGAAATGTTACCTAGAAAGGGAATTGTATGGAAGATGTTATTCTCTTTTTGTCTTTTGTGTTGTGATTGCTTTGCCATTATTGAGTGTTTTAGGGTGTCTACCATGGAGCTGCTATAACCATTTTCAATAGCTGTTTGTTTTATTATTTCAATTTCTTGATCACATTAGTCTTCAGAGAGTGGTAGTTAGATAGCTCTATTAATCATGTACTGGAATGCTGGCATTGTGTGTGCTGCGGTGTGACAAGAGGAGTTGTGGATTGTGGTATGTGTTGTGATAGGCTTCTGATAAATTTCAAACTGATGTCTGTTATTCTTTATTCTAATGGTAAAGTCTAGGAAATTTATACTGTCATCTTTTTGGTGTTCAACTGTGAATTTTATGTTTTCATGGGAGTTATTGAAAAACTGGTTCAACTCACTGATGTCGTCTTTAGTGCCTTTGATTAAAATGATGGTATCATCTACATATCTGTAGTAGTAGATGATATTTTTGAGGAGGTGGTGATTGAAATTCAGGATTTTTGTCTTCTACGTTACTTATAAATATTTCTGGTAGCAATCTGGAAAGATTTGAGCCCATTGCAAGACCATCTGTTTGTTTGTAGATTTTATTGTTAAATTTAAAATAGTTGTGTGAATTCAAGCAGGTCCATTAGTTCAGTAATGTGAGTTGAAGGGATAATTTTGTGTGTGTGTGTGTGTGTGTGTGTGTGTGTGTGTGTGTGTGTGTGTGTGTTTAAGTGTTCTCTCTCTCTCTCTCTCTCTCTCTCTCTCTCTCTCTCTCTCTCTCTCTCTCTCTCTCTCTCTCCCTCTCCCCCCCCCTGCTCTCTCTCTCTCTCTCTCTCTCTCCCCCCCCCCCTGCTCTCTCTCTCTCTCTCTCTCTCTCTCCCCCCCCCCCCCCTGCTCTCTCTCTCTCTCTCTCTCTCCCCCCCCCCCCCCCCTCTCTCTCTCTCTCTCTCTCTCTCTCTCTCTCTCTCTCTCTCTCTCTCTCTCATTTTCTCTCTCTCTGTTCCTCTCCTTCTGGCTCCAGCCTCTCACCTCTGTCTATTAATCCCAATAAATAGTGTCATCTATGTATGATTTTACTGCTGTAGCCAATATGATTATTGTACATCAAGTCTGTAACATTTCACCTGATTGTTATTAACAAGCATGAAGTTTAAGCCATTTTAACATTTCATCTGATTGTATTAATGACTAGGAATGTTAAGCTGTTTTAACTTGTCAAAATTGGATTTACAGGCCACCTGAAGTACACACACATATATTCGACACCTCAAAACAAACACCTCCAAATGCTTTAAACAATTATCCTGTAATAATGTTGTTACGATGTATCTTCTTTTTACTTTGCGCTTCTGCTATACGAACCTTGCACCCAGCAGATTCCAGACGCCATAATTGTATATATAGTAAACAAGGAAAGTAAGGGAAGTGACAATGCTGTGTGCAATAACATAAGAGGCAATGAAAAATTGTTGAATGACTCAAAGGAAGTATGTGAGAGATTTATAGACCAATTCAGTAAGATGAGTAGCAAGGATGTGACAGCCACCACAGGTGCTAAGTCCCAGTAATGCCAGTAATTCAATCTTCCTGAGGTGTGTTACTAAAATGGAAATCCTGTAAACCATTTCCAACTTAAAAGCAAATACATCCAGTGGCTGGAATGACATCTCAGCCAAATTTCTGAGAGAATACAGTAATGAATTAATAAAGCCACCACAACATTTGATAAACATCTCTTTCAGTCAGAGGTCATATTGTGACTTGTTAAAAGTCACTGAAATAAGACTGATGCAAAGAAGGGAATAACTACCGATATACAGAATTATAGGTCTATTTCATTAACATCAATACTTAGTAAATTGTTGGAAAGGCTACTTCTTGCTCAACTTGAATCAGTTTTCTGCGAGTACAGTCTACTAAAAAGCTGCCAGCATCGTTTCATGAAGGGCAGGCCTACAGTAACAGCTGTAGCTACATTTTTTCAAGTGGTATTGGGTAAGCTTGATGATGGGAACAAAAGTTTCTGGCACCTTCTTAGAGTTGTCCAAGGCCATTGACTCTGCAAATCATTTCATTGCTCAAAAAAAATTAGAAACTCATGGAGTCAGAGGAGTGGTATTAGATTTGTTACAATCCTACCTTGCTGACAGAAGACAATACGTTAAGCTGTATCATACAACTGGGGGACATACACAAACAGTAAAATCATCTTATAAAATTCCTATATGTGGAGTTCCTCAGGGAAGTGTTATCGGGCCTTTTTTGTTTATTGTGTACATAGATGATATAATAATTTCACAAAATTCAAAACTAGAAAATTATGCTGGCAATACCTCCTTCATAAGCTGGAGATCTACAAAACAGTTAGTGCAAAATAATGCAGAGAACATTAGCTTCATCACAGAATATCTCACTGAAAACAAATTGAAACAATTGATAAACATAAATTTGTGGGTATTATAGTAGATGAACACCTTACATGGAAGGAGCACATTATTTATATGTGTAAAAAAATCTCCTGTAACACCTACTTGCTAAAATGCATAATAGCACCACCTGTCTTGAGACAAATCTATTTTGGAATCATATGTTATTGAGATCTGGGGTGGAGGACAAATGGTATACATGGATAGGGCTTTCAGAGTCCAGAAAAGAGCAGTTAGGATAATAGCTAATATTAGTAAACATCAGTCCTGAAGAGAGTACTTCATTATGTATAACATACTAACAGTGTATTCATTGTATATGCACAGGACAATACTGTTTGTAAAAGAAAATATGGAGAATAGTGTAATCAATAGTGAAATCTATAATTATAATACAAGAAAAAGAGAGGATTACCACATAAAATTTAGTAATAAAAGACCAACAGATCATAGTCCATTTTCTGCTGGAAGACATTTTTATAACATATTGCCAAATAATATAAAACTGTTAAATGTGAACATATTTAAGACAAAATTAAAGCAATTGTTAATTGAGAAATGTTTGTACTCCATCAAGGATTTTTAATGTTGTTGTGCATAATTACTCTTTATTTTTAAGCTCTTATTAATAATATTCAGATATTTACAATCAGACTATGTCTACTACTGTAAAAGTTATTATGGACAAGTAAATCATTTATTTATTATTATTTTTTGTATGAGTAATTGCAACAAAAACATTTACCTCTGAGCAAGGCGACACTCAGAGTTATACTGAATGAAACATGTTTGACTGTGAAGAGGACAACGCAAGAAGCCTTCAATGACCACTGTAGCAGGATTATAAAACAAGATTTCTCACACAACCTGAAGAAATTCTGGTCATATTTAAAGACTGCCAGCCAAATCAAAGTTAAGTGTTCAGACATCTATGAGCAACACAGGAACTGCAATTGAGGGTTGCAAAGAGAAAGCAGTAACTCTGAATTCCATTTTCAAATGTTCCTGGACTAAAGAAAATACAGAAGTACTACCCCAATTTACTTCTCTCATCACTGCAAAGATTAGTGAAATAGCTATCAATGTCTATATTATGACAAGGAAAGTTGCTACTCACCATATAGCGGAGATGCTGAGTTGCAGATAGGCACAACAAAAAGACTTTCAGCACCAGTGCATGATGGGAGTGGCGACTGTGTGGGGTAAGGAGGGGGCTGGGGTGGGGAGGGGGAAGGATAGAGTGGTGGAAATGGTGGACAGTGAAGTGCTGCAGACTAGGTGGTTAGGCGGTGGGGAAGGGGAGGGTGGAAGTAGCAGAAAAGGAGAGGAATAAATAAAAAGACTGGGTGTGGTGGTGGAATGAGGGCTGTGTAGTGGTGGAATGGGAGCAGGGAAGAGGCTTGATGGGTGAGGACAGCTACTAATGAAGGTTGAGGCCGGGAGGGTTACGGAAACGTAGGATGTATTGAAGGGAAAGTTCCCACCTGCGCAATTCGGAAAAGCTGGTGTTGGTGGGAAGGACCCATATGGTGTAGGCTGTGAAGTAGTCATTGTAATGATGGATATCATGTTTGGCAGCATGTTCAGCAACAGGGTGGTCCACTTGTTTCTTGGCCACAGTTTGTTGGTAGCCATTCACACGGACAGACAGCTTGTTGGTCGTCATGCCTACACTGAGTGCAGCACAGTGGTTGCAGCTTAGCTTGTGGACCACATGATAGGTTTCACAGGTAGCCCTGCTGGGCTGGATGGTGGTGGGAGGTTGTATGGGACAGGTCTTGAAACTAGGTCTATTGCAGGGGTATGAGCCATGAGGTAAATGATTGGGAGCAGGGGTTGTGTAAGGATGGACGAGTATATTGTGTAGGTTCAGTGGACAGTGGAATACCAGTGTGTGTGTGTGGAGGGGGGAAGGGGAAGTGGGGGGGAGGGGGTGTTGCTCCAGTCCTGTGTGGTACTGAGTTATGAGGGGAATGCTGTTCTGGGGCCAGATGGTGGGACTTTAGGAGGCGGTGGGAGACGAAAGATAAGGCACGGGAGATTTGTTTTTGTACATGGTTTGGAGGATAATTACAGTCAGTGAAGGCTTCAGTGAGACAGTCAGGATATTTCGAGAGGGACTGCTTATTACTGCAGACACGACGACCACTACTTCTGCTACTTCCCCCTCCCCCTCCCCACCACTCCCCTGCACTCCACCTAACCTGCAGCACTTCTCTGGCCTCTGTCCCTACCATACTGTCGCTCCCCCTCCCCACCCCAGCCTCCTCCTTACCCCCAACGAGTCGCCACTCCCATCATGCACATGTGCTGCTGCTCGCAGTGTGGTTTCAGTTGCCTTAGACTGCAGTCGTTGTGCCTATCAACAACTCGGCATCTCTGCTGTATGGTGAGTAGCAACTTTCCTTCTCATAATACTGTTACATTCCATCATAAATTTTCCATTGTTTGAGTTATCAATGTCAGTAGTGTTGAGAAAAGTTACAATCACTGAAATTAAACAATCCCCTCATTTTATGTATGGAATTTGCAGATGGATGCATGAAATTTGCATATGAATTAGCCTCTACTTTAACCACAATATTCCTTAGAGTCCCTAAACAACAAACTGTGCCCAGTGATTGGAGGAAACCACAGATTACACATCTGCTAAAAGGGAAGCAGAACTGATTCAAAAAACTGTCATCCTATCTCATTGACATCCATCTGTCAAAGAATCCGATGACATCTAATATGTCCAAAAGTGATGAGGTACCTCAAAAAGAATTATCTCCTCCATCCCAGCTGGCATGTATCTATCATCGAAAACTTTAATTGTGATTTTCTTACATAGCATCCTAAAAAGAAGTCAGACAAAGTGTTTCTTGACTTGCAGAAATCATTTTATTGGTACTGCGTAAATTTTTACAAAGTCTCAAATGGTGTTCAGGAAAGCTAAATTAGGCAGAATTGGTGGTGGAGTGTTCATGTCTGTCAGTAGTGGTTTATCTTGTAGTGAGGTCAAAGTAGATACTCCGTGCGAATTGCTATGGGTGGAGGTTATACTTAACACCCGAACTAAGTTAATAATTGGCTCCTTCTACCGACCCCCAGACTCTGATGATTTAGTTGCAGAACAGTTCAGAGAAAATTTGAGTCTCGTAACAAATAAATACCCCACTCATATGGTTATAGTTGGTGGGGACTTCAACCTTCCATCAATATGTTGGCAAAAATACTTGTTCAAAACCGGTGGTAGGCAGAAAACATCTTCCGAGATTGTCCTAAATGCTTTCTCCGAAAATTATTTTGAGCAGTTAGTCCACGAACCCATGCAAATTGTAAATGGCTGCGAAAACACACTTGACCTCTTAGCCACAAACAATCCAGAGCTAATAGAGAGCATCATGACTGATACAGGGAGTAGTGATCACAAGGTCGTTATAGCTAGGCTCAATACCGTTTCTTCCAAATCCACCAGAAACAAATGCAAAATAATTTTATTTAAAAAAGCAGATAAAGTGTCACTAGAAGCCTTCCTAAGAGACAATCTCCATTCCTGCCAAACTGACTAAGCAAATGTAGACAAGATGTGGCTCAAATTCAAAGATATAGTAGCAACAGCAATTGAGAGATTCATACCTCATAAGTTGGTAAGAGATGGAACTGATCCCTCATGGTACACAAAACAGGCCCAAACGCTGTTGCAGAGGCAACGGAAAAAGCATGCGAAGTTCAGGAGAACGCGAAATCCCGAAGATTGCCTAAAATTTACAGACGCGCGAAATTTGGCATGGACTTCAGTGCGAGATGCCTTTAATAGGTTCCACAACGAAACATTGTCTCAAAATTTGGGATAAAATCTGAAGAAATTCTGGTTGTATGTAAAGTACACGAGCGGCAAGACACAGTCAATACCTTCGCTGCGCAGTGCCGATGGTACTGTTACCGATGACTGTGCCGCTAAAGCGGAGTTATTGAACGCAGTTTTCCGAAATTCCTTCACCAGGAAAGACGAATGGAATATTCCAGAATTTGAATCACAAACAGCTGCTAGCATGAGCTTCTTAGAAGTAGATACCTTCGGGGTTGCGAAGCAACTCAAATCGCTTGATACGGGCAAGTCTTCAGGTCCAGATTGTATACCGATTAGGTTCCTTTCAGATTACGCTGATACAATAGGTCCCTACTTAGCAATCATATACAACCGCTCACTCACTGATAGATCTGTACCTGCAGATTGGAAAATTGCACAGGTCGCACCAGTGTTTAAGAAGGGTAGTAGGAGTAATCCATCGAACTACAGACCTATTTCATTGATGTCGATTTGCAGTAGGGTTTTGGAGCATATACTGTATTCAAACATTATCGATCACCTCGAAGGGAATGATCTATTGATACATTATCAGCATGGTTTCAGAAAACATTGTTCTTGTGCAACGCAGCTAACCCTTTATTCGCAAGAAATAATGGCCGCTATCAACAGGGGATCTCAAGTTGATTCCGTATTTCTAGATCTCCGGAAAGCTTTTGACACCGTTCCTCACAAGCGACTTCTAATCAAGCTGCGGGCCTATGGGGTATCGTCTCAGTTGTGCTACTGGATTTGTGATTTCCTGTCAGGAAGGTCGCAGTTCATAGTAATAGACGGCAAATCATTGAGTAAAACGGAAGTGATATCAGGTGTTCCCCAGGGAAGCGTCCTGGGACCTCTGCTGTTCCTGATCTATATAAATGACCTGGGTGACAATCTGAGCAGTTCTCTTAGGTTGTTCGCAGATGATGCTGTAATTTACCGTCTAGTAAGGTCATCCGAAGACCAGTATCAGTTGCAAAGCGATTTAGAAAAGACTGCTGTATGCTGTGGCAGGTGGCAGTTGACGCTAAATAACGAAAAGTGTGAGGTGATCCACATGAGTTCCAAAAGACATCCATTGGAATTCGATTACATGATAAATAGTACAATTCTCAAGGCTGTCAATTCAACTAAGTACCTGGGTGTTAAAATTATGAACAACTTCAGTTGGAAAGACCACATAGATAATATTGTGGGGAAGGCAAGCCAAAGGTTGCGTTTCATTGGCAGGACACTTAGAAGATGCAACAAGTCCACTAAAGAGACAGCTTACACTACGCTCATTTGTCCTCTGTTAGAATATTGCTGTGCGGTGTGGGATCCTTACCAGGTGGGACTGACGGAGGACATCGAAAGGGTGCAAAAAAGGGCAGCTCGTTTTGTATTCTCACTTAATAGGGGAGAGAGTGTGGCAGATATGATACGCGATTGGGATGGAAGTCATTAAAGCAAAGACGTTTTTCGTTGCAGCGAGATCTATTTATGAAATTTCAGTCACCAACTTTCTCTTCCGAATGCGAAAATATTTTGTTGAGCCCAACTTACATAGGTAGGAATGATCATCAAAATAAAATAAGAGAAATCAGAGCTTGAACAGAAAGGTTTAGGTGTTCGTTTTTCCCGCGCGCTGTTCGGCAGTGGAATGGTAGGGAGATTGTGGTTCGATGAACCCTCTGCCAAGCACTTAAATGTGAATTGCAGAGTAATCATGTAGATGTAGATTTAGACTGGTACCACATAAATGTTTATCTTCAAAGACTAGATTAGATAAGCTGTACTTTTCTTTCCAATAAATCCAAAGTGAGGAGATCCTTCAGGATGTAGAACATGTCAGAAAAAACAAGAATACATAGTAAATATTTATAAGAAAAATAAATATGCTATGTTCCTTCCAAAGATTTCATGTAAAATGGTCCTCATTAAAGTAGAATATGCCAAAACATTCTTAAACATATTTTTATTTAAAAGTAATGATATGAATATAATAGAGGGAAACATTCCACATGGGAAAAATATATCTAAAAACAAAGATGATGTGACTTACCAAACAAAAGTGCTGGCAGGTTGATAGACACACAAACAAACACAAAAATACACACAAAATTCAAGCTTTCACAACCAATGGTTGCTTCATCAGGAAAGAGGGAAGGAGAGGGAAAGACGAAAGGATGTGGGTTTTAAGGGAGAGGGTAAGGAGTCATTCCAATCCTGGGAGCGGAAAGACTTACCTTAGGGGGAAAAAAGGACAGATATACACTCGCGCACACACACACATATCCATCCGCACATACACAGACACAAGCAGACATTTGTAAAGGCAAGGAGTTTGGGCAGAGATGTCAGTCGAGGCGGAAGTAAAGAGGCAAAGATGTTGTTGAAAGACAGGTGAGGTATGAGCGGCGGCAACTTGAAATTAGCAGAGGTTGAGGCCTGGCAGATAATGAGAAGAGAGGATATACTGAAGGGCAAGTTCCCATCTCCGGAGTTCTGACAGGTTGGTATTAGTGGGAAGTATCCCGATAACCCGGACGGTGTAACACTGTGCCAAGATGTGCTGGCCGTGCACCAAGGCATGTTTAGCCACAGGGTGATCCTCATTACCAACAAACACTGTCTGCCTGTGTCCATTCACGCGAATGGACAGTTTGTTGCTGGTCATTTCCACATAGAAAGCTTCACAGTGTAGGCAGGTCAGTTGGTAAATCACATGGGTGCTTTCACACGTGTCTCTGCCTTTGATCGTGTACACCTTCTGGGTTACAGGACTGGAGTAGGTGGTGGTGGGAGGGTGCATGGGACAGGTTTTACACCGGGGGTGGTTACAAGGGTAGGAGCCAGAGGGTAGGGAAGGTGGTTTGGGGATTTCATAGGGATGAACTAAGAGGTTACGAAGGTTAGGTGGACGGCGGAAAGACACTCTCAGGTTTTCAAATCCTGTCCAGTACAGTCACTAACAACCGGTCTTTCTGTCTCATCCCGTCTGGTAAGTCTTCCCTGACTCAGGGTTTTCTGTGGCTTTTCACAGCTCTACCTCTTTTCCTAAACTTCATCAGTCCTATTCCTTCACTTGTCTTCCTTTCTCTTCAACCCATCTGCCAGAAGAAGGAGCCACTGGCTCTTAAAGTTTGCAAACTATGGTAAGTTTTATGTGTGTGTTCTTCTGTTGCTACTTGGTGACTAGATTTTTTTATGTACCCAGTTACATTATACTTTAATAAAATTATTATTTTTGTTTAAATGATAATGAATTACTTATCACAAAACTTGTAAATGTTCAATGCACTGATGATTCTTAGGCTGTTTCAGCCATTGTAATAAATTGTATTTTATTAGGAGTTAAACTTTTTGTGGCTGCTGGAAAGTTGTTGAAGATATGTTTACCTGAATAATGGACACTCTTCTGGAATAAAGTTAGTGAAGTTATGAAGATATGGGTTATAACTGGATTTAGGATTTCTTCGTAGGGAAGAGACAGCATGTTATCTTGGATGGTGAGTTATTAGCGGAAGTAGAACAACTTTAGGTGTGCCCCAGAGAAGTTCGATGGACTTTCTCTGTTCACATTATAAGCTGGAAGACAGTATTAACACTACCCTTAGAATTTTTGCAGATGATGCCTCTGTATCTATAATGAAGTAGTATCTGAAGAAAACTGCACAAATATCTATTCAAATCTTGAGTTTCGAAAGTGGTAAAAAGATAGGCAGCTTGCTTTCACTGCATTTACATCTGTATCATACTCGGCAAACCAGCTAATGGGGTGTGGCAGGGGGTACTTTTGGTACCGCTGTCTGATCCCGCCAACACTGTTCCACTCGCGAATAGTGCATGGGAAGAATGGTTGTCGGGAAGCTTCTGTATTGGCTCTAATTTAATTTCTCAAATTTTCTCCTGATGGCCAATACTTTAGATGTATGTGGGGAGTAAATCTCCCTGTGATGCACAACACCTCTCTTTTAATGTCTGCCAGTGGAGTTGGTTGAGCATCTCTGTAACGCTCTCTTGCCAGCTAAAAAATACCCTGATGAAACGCGCCGCTCTTTGTTGGATCTTCTCTATCTCCTCTGTCAGTCCTACCTGATAGTGATCCCCGACAGATGAACAATAATCAAGAATCGGGTGAACAAGTGCCTTATAAGCCACTTCTTTCATGGGTGATTTACATTTTTCCTTAAGATTCTTCCAATAAATCTGAGTCTGGTGTCTGCTTTTCCCACTATTGGTTTTATGTGGTCATTGCACTTAAGGTCACTCTCAATAGTTATGCCCAGAAACTTTACAGCAGGTGCTGTCTCCAGCTGTTTGTCATCAATAGTGTAGTTGTACAGTACATGTCCCTTCATGTTTCCACTTCACTATCACATCAGAAACAGTTGACCTAAGGATGTTTAGGAGTGTGGAAATCTCACATACAGACTTATGACACAAGTGACACCCAATCATCTGACCTCATTTGAAGTCCGTGAGTTCCGTGAAGTGCCACATTGTGCTCTCTCACCTCTCACAATGTTTAATGACTACTGAGGTCACTAATATGGAATACCAGGCAATTGGTGGCTGCATAATGCACCTAATATTAAGAACGTATGTTTTTGGGGGTGTCTGAATACTTTCGATCACATAGTGTATAGAGCGGTAGAAGTAGAGTTTCTCCTGTTGATAGCTGCTGTGAAATTTCCTGCTGACTTTTCTGTTCTAACCTCTCTGCATAGATCAATGATAAGAAAATCAATATCATCATATTTTTCCACCTCTAGTAGAACTCTGAAAATCATGCAGAGTACTTATATACAGCTGCTGTAATCTCTTCATTGGATTCAAATTTTTTTTCCAGCTCTAAAATGCTATAAGAGGTCAAAGTATAAATGGGGCAAACATTGAGAATAAGGTGGAGGTTCCAACAACTTTGTACTTAAAGATCCTTAGTTTTCATACTCTGTAAGAACCTTTGTGTACGAGTGTATTGCCCCCATTAAAATGTGTTTTTTAACGCATTCTCTGTAAAACTGATGGCTTATATACTATGGGTTTGTAGGCAAGTTGTCGTTTTTCTTGTTACAAGATATTTCAACAACTTTCCTAGTTGTTTCCCACAGGTGTTGAGTGCAAGTTTCATTGCTCACTCTTTTGGCTCCACCAGTATATACTGCAGACTGCAGTAGCAATTGTTTTTGGGTGCCACTAAAGAATTATTGCCTCTTTTGTTCAACAGTACTAGGAAACAACCACTAGGGCAGCAGATGAAATAAACATTTTTGGTTTTGGATCACTGATGTCCATACTGCTGTTTGCTGTTCCGTTTCTAACATAAAGATGTGGTCCCATGTCTTATCAAGAGTAATAAGAACTGGAATGAAAAATCAGTTAGATTCTTTTCGAGTTTGTGGATGATATATACATATTCAAAATTCCTTTTAGCCAACATGCAAAAAATACAACATCCACTTAGTGCAATGTTTCCTATCTGCAATTCTTTATGTGCACCTCTTACTTCTGGTATGCTTGTGGTGTTGTACATATTTAGATGTTAATTGAGAAGTTTTGGCATTTCTTGATGTTCTTGTCTGTGGTTGGAGTTTTGAAACATCCTCCATGAGGCTCATCCTCAAGAAGAATGGGCACCCCTGAATTTATCAGCCCATTTCTTAATTGATGAAAATAAAGAAGCAAATTATTTATGAACTTTCATAAACTATTATTTAATTTGTGCTGAAGATAAACTGTGCAAAACAGTATTTTCTGTTATCTCTTATTCTGTTAAATCCATTTGAATGGAACATTCAACTGCTTAAAAAAAAGACTTGAAAATGAAGTATATTCCAAAAATCAAACTGAAACTGGACTTCCGTTATTTCAAAGTGAGTACTTTCATGACAAACATAAAATATCATTGATGCCAAGAACCTTTCATGTTTTTCACTAACATTAATGCAAGAACTTTATCTTGAACTTGTCCTGAAATATTTTGGCTTTTTGTTGCTACATTTTTATCCTGACTGTGTCATCACTACATTTGACAACCCTATCTGCCTGTTTTGTGTGCTGAGTGAATCACTGGTATTTTTCTCTCCATGATTGTCATGAAGTGTAAAACTTCATGTTTTTGTCACATACGGATGCATACGTAACAGCATACATTAATTTTGTGTGTTTGTTTCTTGCTTGAATCACTGGCAATTGTTGTGGTTAAGGAATGTTTTTTTATTGGATTGCCTCAAAGATTAGTTACATTAAAAGCTTATAGGCTGCTGTTTACAATTTAATGGTTACAGACGTTTAATTTTAGCGCATGTACATCTTTAGCAATATAAGTATATCTGTACTAGGAGCAGTATTTGTTACAGTGTCACTAATGTCAGCTTGAACACCTACCAATAAGTCAGACAAACTGGTGGTGTACATCCTGGAATATTTTGATAAATGGCTGAATTCCAGCCACTTGGTACAACTGCACTATGGGGAAGTCCCCATACAGATGCAGTGTCAATTTGAGCACACTATTTCAAATGCGGTAGAGTACAGCATGTTTCAGAATGGTTTTCGTCCACATTATTGTGCGCTGATCAGAGATGGGTCAGAGCAAAATGAAGTACAGTATAAATTACTGAGATGATGCCAAAGAAGAGGCTATAATGGTCCACATGTTATTCTGTGAGTCACCAATATTTTTGTAACAATGAAAACAACCAATTAGTTCCCAGTTTCTCAGAACTCTGCAGGTGGGAACTAGCATTGCAACATGTCCTTGGTTCTCACCACCCACCTGGTTTTAATTTACTTTAATTTCTTCCATCTCAGCATTTCTTCACTGTAACTACTCTTTGCTTCACTCCGTTTTAGTTTTCTACATCTTTCATTGTCTTTCCCACCTGTTTCACCGCCCCCCTCCTGCCACTGTTACATACAATGCACTTAACTTTTCACTCTTGTTAACTCTGCATATTACCCTGTCTTCCACCTGTAAACTCTCAGGTTTTCAAATCTTGTCCAATGCAGTCCCCAACAATCAGTCTTTCCTTCTCATCCTGTACGGTAAGTCTCCCCTGACTAACATTTCTGGATGACTTTCCTGAAATCTACCCCTTTTCCTAGACCTCTCCAGTCCTTTTCCTTCAGCCTTCTTCCTTCCCCTGCAACACTTCTGCCTGAAGGAGCCACTGGCTCTGAAAGCTTTGCCAATTACAAGAGTCTTTTATGTGTGTGTTCTGCTGCCACTTGGTGAATAGATTTTTTTATCTATCCAATTAAATAATTTTCTCAAAATTTTTAATTAGTTTTTGCAGGATATTCCAGGTCTTTCTTCATGTTTCTGACACTTAAGATGTTTCATCATTTCCTTGAGCCACTGCCATGAGTCAAACAAACCTGTGATCATTAGTGCTGCACGTATTTGTACATGTTCAGTATTCCCTGTTACTCCTTGAAATGGATGCCTCACACTAGAGCAGTATCCTAGAATGGGTGACACTACTTTTTGTAGCTGCTTCCTTTTCAGACTTATTTTCCCATCATCCTACTATTGAAATGAGGTCTATTACATGATTTACCTACACTACAGGTTATATGTTTTCTTTCATTTCATATAACCAGAGACTTACATCCAGTTATTTTTGTGAGATGACTAAGTCCAATTGTGACTCATTGGCATAGTAGTCATGAGATACCAGTATTTTGCATATTGCGAAGTGCACAATTACATATTTCTAGATATGGTAAGGAAAGATCTTGTGGAATGTAAATAACTTAAGGATAAAGGAGACCACTCACCATTAAATGTGCAATCTGAAAGTAAGCAAAGTTTTCATTCTTTTCTCTATACCTGTCGACAACCAGTGCTCATATTACACAGTGAATGGTTTCTATAACTCGTAAATTATTAACTGTTATATATTTCTTAATATTTAAATAAAATTGCCAATGTTTGCCCCATATTTACTGGATATGTATGCAGTTTTTTCCTGATAGGTTTTCATTAAAAATTACTGTATCATTTGCTAAAAGTGGCAACATTACTATTAATATTGTCTGCTAGGTCATTACATACAACATTAACAGTAAAAAGGTCCTAACACAAACTTTACATATATCTGATGCTTGTAGGGACTTACACGTCATTCCATGCTAAGACCATTGCACGATGACAGCAAGGACATGGTCAGAGGAGAGTATAAGTGCCAGGTTTCTTGCAGACACAATTACACTGAAGCACCAAAGAAGTTGGTATAGGCATGCATATTCAAATAAAGAATACATAAACAGGCAGTATATGGCACAGTGGTCGGCAATGCAGATATAAGACTACAAGTGTCTGGCACATTTGTTAGATCAGTTACTGCTGCAACAGCGGCAAGTTACCAAAATTTAAGTGAGTCTGAATGTGGTGTTATAGTGGGCACATGAGTGAAGGGACACAGCATCTGCAAGGTTGCAATGAAGTAGGGGTTTTCCGATATGACCATTTCACAAGTGTACTGTGAACATCAGGAATCTGATAAAACATCAAATCTCCGACATTGCTGCAGCTGGAAAAAGAACCTGCAAGAATGGGACCAACAATGACTGAAGAGAATCATTCAGCGTGACAGAAGTGCAACCCTTCTGCAAATTGCTGCAGATTTCAATGGTGGCCCAACAACAGGTGTCAGCATGTGAACCATTCAACTAAACATCATCAATATGGGCTTTTGCAGCCGAAGGCCCACCCATGTACCCTTGATGGCTGCACAACACAAAGTTTTATGTGTCACCTGAGCCTGTCAACACTGACATTGGACTGTTGATGACTGGAAACATATTGCGTGGTTGGATGAGCCTCATTTCAAATTGCATTGAGCAGATGGATGTGTACGGATATTGAGGTGACCTCATGAATCCATGGACTCTGCAGGTCAACAGGGGACGGTTCAAGCTAGTGGAGGCTCTGTAATAGTGTGGTACATGTGCAGTTGAAGTGATGTGGGACCCCTGCTATGTCTAGATATGACTCTGACAGGTGACAAATACATAAGCATCATGTCTGATCACCTGCACCCATTCATGTTCATTGTGCATTCCAATGAATTCGGGAAATTCCGTCAGGACCATGTGACACCCCACACATCCAGAATTGCTACAAAGTGGCCCCAGTAACACTCTCCTGAGGTTAAACACTTACGCTGGCCATCAGACTTGTCAAACATGAACATAATTGAGCATATCTCGGCTGCCTTGCAATGTGCTATTCACAAGAGATCTCTACCCCCTCATATTCTTACAGATTTATGGACAGCCCTGCAGGATTCATGATGTCAGTTCCCTCCATCGCTACTTCAGACATTAGTTGAGTCCATCCTGCATCGTGTTGCAACACTTCTGCATGCTTGCAGCGGCCCAACACAATGTTAGGAAGGTGTACCAGTTTCTTTGGCTCTTCAGTGCGTTACTGATAACAGGTGCACCACAGTGTGGGAGTGGAATGGCGTGCCAACTGGAGATGTACTCCAAAGTAGAAGTATATGGAACACTATGATTCTTGGGTACAAAATGTCTAAATCACATAGGTTCACTGTGTAATCCTGTTTTTATGGACAAAATGCAACACTGTGTCCAACCACAGTGAAGTAGTGCCATCAATTTCAACAAGACAGCACAGAAATGGGCGATGCTGATTGGAAAGGAAGGCCATCAACCAGAGACCGCAATGTCCAAGCAATCTTTCTGCGAAGCTGAAAAAGCATCTGAGTTGGGGGATAAATTTCCAATGATGCAGACATTCACGCAGCGGTCCTCAAAAGTCTGCTTGACTAAGGAGCAGATTTCTATTATCAAGAATTGAACAACTGGTAGAATGTTCCCACAATTATTTACAGTTTTGGTGATGTGTTGTAATAAAAACAAATAAATAAAAAATAAATATTACTATTACTAAAGATTATTGATTATTCATACGAAGACACATTTTTGTAGGATATAATATGATTGTCTTGTTAGAAATGTTCTGTGCTTATTTGAATTTTTTTTCTATCAGACTTCACTTACATTTCAATTGCAGTTGCAGGCAGTGGGCTCTGAGAACACCAGCTCTTGTCATAATCAAGAAAATCCTCCTCATATGGTCTTCACTTTACTTCAGTAAATAAAAAAATATTTGTTACTGTTGTTCAGTATACTATTATTCATGCACACATATGATACATAAAACTTGTAATACTTCATATTTAAAATCTCACATCTTCATCGTCGTCCTACATATGTCCCCCTGCGGGTCCGGGGGTTAGAATAGGCCTGAGGTATTTCTGCCTGTCGTAAGAGATGACTAAAAGGAGTATCACACATTTTGGCCTTTATCTGATGGTCCCCTGTCAGGTTTGACCTCCACTTTCTAAATTTTCCTGAAGGGTGAGCCGATTGGGGAAGGGCACCTTACATGGTGCATCATGTCCATGCATTGAGATCTCTCGTCCACTTTCTCATCATCATATTGCAGTCCCACTCATTCTCCATCTCTTGGGCGAGGACACCTTCCTGGTTGCATTTTCCACCATGTACTATGCAGTGTCACTTTCTGCATGGATGATGATCATGGACTTCTTAGCCAGTCTTGTGGTGGGGCCACCATGTACCCTATTGTTTGTAGCCCCCTGACCACACAGGGATCACTCTGCTGATGTCTGTGCTGTTAACTCCCCACATGTGCCAAGGAGTAGATGCCTGTCACCCTGGGGCATTGCGACTCCTGGCAGTGGCCATCCTACCAGGTGGCCCTTGCTGAGGCTGGGTGGCGCCCATGAGGAGGGCCCCTAGTTGGAGTGGGTGGCATCAGGGCGGATGACACACCATGACGCGTAGTACGTCATCTCCTGCTGGTGGTCCTCCGCCAGCAATCTCTAAGCGGCCAAAGTCTAACTTCAATGCTAAGAAATATGACCCCAAATTGTACCCCTCCCTGGCCACATCAGGCGAGGAACGCCAGGCTAAGGATAGCAGTGAATCTTATTCGGCCGGTACTTCATATGTACGAGAGTTGATGGGGAATCTTTCATGTCCATGAAGCCTCAGTTTTTTGTAGAACATTTGCAGGACAAGTTTGAGGAGGTGGAGGGCTTGTCCAAAATGCGCTCTGGGTCAGTCTTGATAAAAACAGCATCTACTCACTTGTGACAAGTTGGGGGATGTTTCCATTACCGTCACACCCCATAAGAGCTTAAACATGGTCCAGGGTATTATATTCCACAGGGACCTTCTTTTGCAGTCTGGCAACAACCTGCATGCCAATTTAGAGTGATGAGGTGTTCATTTTGCCTGGCGTGTCCATCAGGATCTGAGAGATAATCAGGTTGCCACCGGTGCCTTCATCTTGGCCTTTGAGGTTGACATATTGCCCGAGAAGGTCAAGGTGATGGTCTACTGCTGTGACATCAAGCCATACATCCCTCCCCCAGAACGGTGCTTTAAGTGCTGGAAGTTTGGCCATATATCTTCCCGCTGTACTTCAAGTGTCACATGTCAAGATTGAGGACGTCCATCACATCCTAATAATCCATGTGCCCTGCCTCCCATTTGTGTCAACTGCAGAGAGCATCATTCACTTTGCTCACCAGACTGCAGGATTTTTCAGAAAGAGAGGAAAATCATGGAATATAAGACACTGGACCAACTGACCTACACTGAGGCTGAGAGAAAATTTGAGCGCCTACATTCTGTCATTCTGTGGCTATGACCACCTCTTACACTGCCGCTACGAGTACAGTTGTCGCCCCATCAGTTGCTCACATTCCTTTCACCTCTCAGAATATGAAGACTACACCTGCCCCCTTGATGGTGGGGGGCATTTCCCTCCCTGTTGCTCCCGTACCACCTACTTCAGGAGCAACACCTCCCCCCCTCCCCCCCCCCCCCCCCCCTTAACCGTCGGGGACCTCTGAGCTGGAGAAGCGGTAAGTCTTCTTCGGCCTCTCTCACTAGGAAGGTGTCCCTTGGGTCACTCCCTTCCCAGATTTCTGCTAGTGAGGAAGATGACACCTGTCAGTGGCTGGAGAGCCCAAAAGCAGCTGTTTGTGGGGCTTCATGATCATCCTCAGTCCTGGAGACTGAATCAGTGAAGACTGAATCAGACTGGGGAACCCAAGGAGCATTGAGAGAAAGCCGAAAAGAAGGTATCCAAGACCAAGGGAACTGCAGTGGCACCCACACCACCGCTACCTGCAAGCTCTGCATCTGCGGATGAGGTGAAGATTTTGGCATCCACTGAGGACCTAGATCTCGCTGGACCCTCAGACTCAATGGATATAGACTGCTCAGGCAAAACGTCAGTGGCAGTAGGTCACCCCAAGGCACAGACTGCCCCATTGAATGTTCCATGCCTTCCCAGTCTCAAGATGATGTCATCCTCCAGTGGAATTGTGGCAGTTTTTTCCACCACCTGGTGAGCTACAGCAACTGTTAAGCTTTACACTTGCCCTCTGCATTGCCCTCCAGGAAATCTGGTTCCCAACAATGTGGACCCCTGCCCTCCACGGCTATAAGCATACTACAGGAACCATAGCGACTACAATCGAGTGTCAGGTGGAGTTTGCGTTAATGTCCTAAAATCAGTCTGTATTGAAACTGTGTCCCTTCAAACCCCTCTTGAAGTGTGCCTTGTGGGGTGGCACCATGCTTACTGGTTGAGGCAGAGATGTCAAAACTTTACTGTCACAATTTGACCTCTTCCCCTTAAATACTGGGGCTGCCACACATTTCAGTGTGTCTCATGGTAGTTACTCGGCCATTGATTTATCAATTTACAGCCCAGGACTTCTCCCACCTATCCACTAGAGAGCACATGATGACCAGTGTGGTAGTGACCACTTCCCCATATTCCTGTCACTGCCTCGGTGTCAGGTCCACAGATGCCTGCAAGATGGGCTTTAAACAAGGCAGACTGGGAAACTTTGACCTCTGCTGTTACTGTTGAATCTCCCCCACACGGTAACATCGATGTGATGGTTGAGCAGGTGACTACAATCGTTTCTGTGGCAGAAAACATGATCCCTCACTCTTTAGGGTGCCCCCGGCAGAACGCAGTCCCTTGGTGGTCACCGGAAGTCACTGAAGCAATTAAGGCTAACTCTACAGTGGCACCCTTTCTTGGAGCACCTCATTGCCTTTAAATGGCTCTGTGCCTGCATTCACCAGCTTATCAAACGACGGAAGCAGTAGTGTTGGGAGAGATGTGTCTCGACCATTGGGTGTCGTACATCACCTTCCCAAGTCTGGGCAAAGATCAAACATCGTTTCAGGTACCAGATCCCAACAGGTGTTCCCAGTGTTAACATAAATGGCGTGTTATCTACAGATGCAAATGCGATTGCCAAGCACTTCACTGAGCACTTTGCTCAAGCCTCTGTGTCAGAGAAAACCCAACAGCCTTTCACACTCTCAAACGGCGGCTGGAAGGGAAAGTCCTCTCATTCACTACATGCCACAGTGAATCCTATAACGCCCCATTTACATAGTGGGAGCTCCTTAGTTCCCTTGCACATTGCCCCGACGCAGCTCCTGGGCCAGATCGGATCCACAGTCAGATGGTTAAACATCTCTCATCTGACTACAAGTGACATCTTCTCATTATCTTCAACCGGATTTGATGCAATGGCATTTTTGCATCACAATGGCAGAAGAGCACCATCATTCCAGTGCTCAAACCCAGTAAAACCCCGCTTGATGTGGATAGCTATCAGCCCATCAGCATCACCGACATTGGGTGCTGGTCACTTGGCCTACTGGCTCCATGTCAGGGTGGCTTGCACCTGGGTTGCTCTACCACTGATAATCTCGTGTTCCTCGAGTCTGCGAGTCTGCCATCTGAAAAGCCTTTTCCAGATGCCAACACCAGGTTGCCATCTTTTTTGATTTACGAAAAGTGTATGACACCACCTGGTGACATCATATCCTTGCCACATTATACAAGTGGGGTCTCCGAGGCCCGCTCCCAATTTTTATCCAAAATTTCCTGTCTTTTCGTACTTTCCATGTCCAAGATGGTGCCTCCCATAGTTCCCCCAGTATCCATGAGGAAGGGGTCCCGCAGGGCTCTATATTGAGTGTGTCTCTATTTTTAATGGCCATTAATGGTCTAGCAGCAGCTGTAGGGCTGTACGGCTCCCTTCTCTGTATGCAGACGACTTCTGCATTTTGTACTGCTCCACCAGTACTGGTGTTGTTGAGCAGCGCCTACAGGGAGCCATCCACAAGGTGCAGTCATGGGCTCTAGCCCACGGCTTCCAGTTTTCGGCTGCAAAGTCGTGTGTTATGCACTTCTGTCGGTGCCATACCATTCATCCAGAACCAGAACTTTACCTTAATGATGATCCACTCACTGCAGTGGAGACATATCAATTCTTAGGACTGGTTTTCACAACCCAATTGACTTGGCTTTCTCACCTTTCTCAGTTTAAGCGGAAGTGCTGGAAGCACCTCAATGCCCTCTGCTGCCTGAGCAACACCAACTGGGGTGCAGATTGCTCTACGCTGCTGCAGCTCTTACAGAGCCTTTGTTCAATTCCGCCTTGACTATGGAAGTCTGGTTTATGGTTTGGTGGCGCCCTCAGCATTGCGTATACTCAACCCAGTGCACTACTGTCGCATTCACCTAGCGATAGGAGCTTTTAGGATGAGTCCAGTGACCAGCGTTCTTGTGGAGGCCGGAGTCCCTCCATTGCATGTTAGGTGTGCTCAACTGCTGGCCAGTTACCTTGCACATATTTGTAGTTCTCCTGCACATCCAAATTACCATCTCCTTTTCCCACCCATGGCGGTTCATTTCACACATCGGCGGCCCAGGTCGGGGCTTCCAATTGCAGTTTGTGTCCAATCCCTTCTTTCCGAAGTGGAGTCCTTGCCTTTACCACATCTACTTGTGGTCCATTCACGTACACCTCCATGATGTTCACCTAGGTCACAGCTTTTCCTGGACCTTTCACATGGCCCTAAGGACTCAGTTAACCCCATGATTCTCCACTGCCACTTCATCTCAATTCTTGACGTTTACCAAGGCCACGAAGTGGTTTACATCGATGGCTCGATGGCTGCAGCTCATGTCAGCTTAATGTATGTCCTTGGAGGACATATCAACAGCATTCCTTGCTTGATTGCTGCAGTGTACTCACTGCTGAGCTGGTGGCTACATCTTGTGTTCGTGAGCAGATCCATTCATGCCCTGGGGAGTTGTTTCTTCTGTGTACTGACTCCTTGAGTGGCCTATAAGCTATCAATGAGTGCTACCCTTGTCATCCTTTGGTAGCGACCATCCAGGAGTTCATCTATGCCCTGGAACAGTCCAGTCATACAGTGGTGTTTGTCTGGACCCCAGGTCACATCAGAATCCCAGGCAACGAACTTGCCGACAGGCTGTTCAAAGAAGTTATGGGGAAACCGCATATGGAGATGGGCTTCTCTGCAACTGACCTGCGTTCAGTACACTGCCACAAGGTTTTGTGGCTTTGGGAGATGAAATGTCATAATCTCAGCACCCACAACAAACTGTGTGCCATTAAGGAGGCTACAAATGTGTGGCAGTCCTCCACGTGGGTCTCCCGCAGGGACTCCGTGGTCCTCTGCCGGCTCCGCGTTGGCCATGCTTGGTTGACACACAGCTACCTACTGTGCTGTGATGGCCCACCTCAGTGTCAGTCCGATGCCCGGCTGACAGTGGCCTGTATCTTAGTGAGCTGTCCTTCTTTGGCTGCCCTGCGATGGACTCTTCAGTTACCGGACTCGTTACCCTTAATTTTAGCTGACAACACCTCATCGGCTAATTTAGTTTTACATTTTATATGTGACTGTGGGTTTTATCATTCCATATAAATTTTAGTACATGTCCTTTGTCTCTTTGTGTTCTCCACTCTAATGCTTTTAGTGGGGATGGGGGATGTTTTAATGTGTCGCAGAGTGACTGGCTTTTCCTTTTTATTCTTGTGGTTGGCCAGCCATGGTCATCTGCTCTCTCATTTTTACACCTTCTACCTGTATCTTGCTTCTCTCTGTGGTTTTCTTTTCCTCTTTCATCCATGGTAGTGTTGGTTGTCCTCCTGTCATTCTTCTGGTTCTTCCTTTCTCCTGTTATTGTGCTGTCTCCTTTCTTTTCTTCTTTCCCTTCTGTAATTACTTTACCAGGAACAAGGAACTGATGACCTCACAGTGTGGTCCGTCTACCCCCCCCCCCTTTTCCTTCTTTTAAACCAACCAACCATCTACAAATGGGAGAGAGAGTGTAAAAACAAAAAAAAATGTGCAAATAATGACATAATATGGAGATGTACAGTTTCTTTTTTTTCTCCACCTGAATGTCACATATCAAAGATATGCCATGGCATTTGTCTTCATGAACCATGGACCTTGCCATTGGTGGGGAGGCTTGTGTGCCTCAGCGATACAGATGGCCGTACCGTAGGTGCAACCACAACGGAGGTGTATCTGTTGAGATGCCAGAACAAACATGTGGTTCCTGAAGAGGGGCAGCAGCCTTTTCAGTAGTTGCAGGGGCAACAGTCTGGATGATTGACTGATCTGGCCTTGTAACACTAACCAAAACAGCCTTGCTGTGCTGGTACTGCGAACAGCTGAAAGCAAGGGGAAACTACAACCGTAATTTTTCCTGAGGGCATGCAGCTTCACTGTATGGTCTCCCAGGAAGTTTCATATCAGCACACACTCCACTGCAGAGTGAAAATCTCATTCTGGAAACATCCCCCAGGCTGTGGCTAAGCCATGTCTCCACAGTATCCTTTCTTTCAGGAGTGCTAGTTCTGCAAGGTTTGCAGAAGAGCTTCTGTAAAGTTTGGAAGGTAGGAGACGAGATACTGGCAGAAGTAAAGCTGTGAGTACCGGGCGTGAGTCGCGCTTCGGTAGCTCAGATGGTAGAGCGCTTGCCTGCGAAAGGCAAAGGTCCCGAGTTCGAGTCTCGGTCGGGCACACAGTTTTAATCTGCGAGGAAGTTTCATATCAGCGCACACTCCGCTGCAGAGTGAAAATCTCATTCTGGAAACATCCCCCAGGCTGTGGCTAAGCCATGTCTCCACAGTATCCTTTCTTTCAGGAGTGCTAGTTCTGCAAGGTTCGCAGAAGAGCTTCTGTAAAGTTTGGAAGGTAGGAGACGAGATACTGGCAGAAGTAAAGCTGTGAGTACCGGGCGTGAGTCGTGCTTCGGTAGCTCAGATGGTAGAGCACTTGCCTGTGAAAGGCAAAGGTCCCGAGTTCGAGTCTCGGTCGGGCACATAGTTTTAATCTGCCAGGAAGTTTCTGGTCAAATGATGATGGCGTCCTCTTGGGTAAAATATTTCAGAGGTAAAATAGTCCCCCATTTGGATCTCCGGGTGGGGCCTACTCAGGAGAATGTTGTTATCAGGAGAAAGAAAACTGGCATTATATGGATCGGAGCACGGAATGTCAGATCCCTTAATCAGGCAGGTAGGTTATAAAATTTAAAAAGGGAAATGGATAGGTTACAAATAGATATAGTGGGAATTAGTGAAGTTCGGTGGCAGAAGGAACAAGACTGCTGGTCAGGTGAATACAGGGTTATAAATACAAAATGAAATAGGGGTAATGCAGGAGTAGGTTTAATAAGGAATAGGAAAATAGCAATGTGGGTAAACAACTACGATGCATTACTATGGCCAAGACAGATACGAAGCCCACACTTACCACAGTAGTACAAGTTTATATGCCAACTAGCTCCGCAGATGATGAAGAGATTGATGAAATGTATGATGAGATAGAAGAAATAATTCAGATAGTGAAGGGAGATGAAAATTTAATAGTCTGGAACTCAATAGTAGGAAAAGGAATAGAAGGAAACGTGGTAGGTGAATATGGAATGGGAGTAAGGAATGAAAGAGGAAGCTGCCTGGTAGAATTTTGCACAGAGCGTAACTTAATCATAGCTAACACTTGATTCAAGAATCATAAAAGAATGTTGTATACATGGAAGAAGCCTGGAGATACTGGAAGGTTTCAGATAGATTATATAATGGTAAGACAGAGATGTAGGTTCCAGGTTTTAAATTGTAAGACATTTCCAGGGGCAGATGTCGACTCTGACCACAATCTATTGGTTATGAACTGTAGATTAAAACTGAAAAAACTGCAAAAAGGTGGGAGTTTGAGGGGATGGGACCTGGATAAAATGAAAGAACCAGAGGTTGTAGAGAGCTTCAGGGAGAGCATTAGAGAACGATTGACAAGACTGTGGGAAAGAAATACAGTAGAAGAAGAATGGGTAGCTTTCAGAGATGAAATAGTGAAGATAACAGAGGATCAAGTAGGTAAAAAGATGAGGGCTAGCAGAAATCCTTGGGTAACAGAAGAAATATTGAATTTAATTGATGAAAGGAGAAAATATAAAAATGCAGTAAATGAAGCAGGCAATAAGAAATACAAACATCTCAAAAATGAGATCGACAGCAAGTGCAAAGTGGCTAAACAAGGATGGCTAGACGACAGATATAAGGAGTTAGAGACATATATCACTACATGTATGATAGATACTGCCTATAGGAAAATCAAAGAGATCTTTGGAGAACAGAGGACCACTTGCATGAATATCAAAAGCTTAGATGGAAACCCCGTTCAAAGCGAAGAAGGGAAAGCAGAAAGGTGGAAGGAGTATGTAGAGGGTCTATACAAGGGTGATGTTCTTGAGGACAATATTATAGAAATGGAAGAAAATGTAGATGAAGATGAAATAGGAGATATGATACTGCTTGAAGAGCTTGACAGAGCACTGAAAAACCTAAGTTGAAACAAGGCCCCAGGAGTAGACAGTATTCCATCAGAACTACTGACAGCCTTGGGAGAGCCAGGCCTAACAAAACTCTACCACCTGGTGAGCAAGATATATGAGACAGGTGAAATACCCTCAGACTTCAAGAAGAATATATAATTCCAATCCCAAAGAAAGCAGGTGTTGACAGATGTGAAAATTGCCAAACTATCAGTTTAATAAGCCAAGGCTGCAAAATACTAACACCAATTCTTTACAGACAAATGGAAAAACTGGTAGAAGCCAACCTCGGGGAAGATCAGTTTGGATTCCATAGAAATGTTGAAACACGTGAGGCAATACTGACCCTATGACTTTTCTTAGAAAATAGATTAAGGATAGGCAAACCTATGTTTCTAGCATTTGTAGACTTGGAGAAAGCTTTTGACAATGTTAACTGGAATACTCTCCTTCAAATTCTGAAGGTGGCAGGGGTAAAATACAGGGATCAAAAGGCTATTTAGAATTTGTACAGAAACCAGATGGCAGTTATAAGACTCGAGGGGCAGGAAAGGGAAGCAGAGGTTGGGAAGGGAGTGACATATAGTTGTAGCCTATTCCTGATGTTATTCAATCTGTATATCGAGCAAGCAGTAAAGGAAAAAAAAAAGAAAAATTCAGAGTAGGAATTCAAATCCAAGGAGAAGACATAAAAACTTTGAGGTTCGCCGATGACATTGTAATTCTGTCAGACAGAGCAAAGGACCTGGAAGAGCAGCTGAACGGAATGGACAGTGTCTTGAAAGGAGGATATAAGATGAACATCAACAAAAGCAAAATGAGGATAATGGAATGTAGTTGAATTAAACCAGATGATGCTGCTGGAATTAGATTAGGCAATGAGACGCTTAAAGTTGTATATGAGTTTTGCTATTTGGGGAGCAAAATAACTGATGATGGTTGAAATAGAGAGGATATAAAATGTAGACTGGCAATTGCAAGGAAAGCATTTCTCAAGGAGAGAAATTTGTTAACATTGAGTATAGATTTAAGTGTCAGGAAGTCGTTTCTGAAATTATTTGTATGGAGTGTAGCCATGTATGGAAGTGAAACGTGGACGATAAATAGTTTAGACAAGAAGAGAATAGAAGCTTTCGAAGTGTGGTGCTACAGAACAATGCTAAAGATTAGATGGGTAGATCACATAACTAATGAGGAGGTACTGAATGGAATTGGAGAGAAGAGAAATTTGTGGCGCAACTTGACTAGAAGAAGGGATCGTTTGTAGGGTATATTCTGAGGCATCAAGGGATCACCAGTTTAGTATTGGAGGGCAGCGTGGAGGGTAAAAATCGTAGAGGGAGACCAAGAGATGGATACACTAAGCAGATTCAGAAGGATGTAGGTTGCTTTAGGTACTGGGAGATGAAGAAGCTTGCACAGGATCGTGTAGCGTGGAGAACTGCATCAAACCATTCTCTGGACTGAAGACCACAACAACAACATTGTCTTCATTCTGGGTGTAGTGGGTGTGCACTTATTATTCACAATCTGATGCAGTGGCAGAAGACATCCATTTTTATAGCCCAGGCATTATTATTACCCTTCATACTCGCATTTTCAGTGGAGAGAACCCTGACCAACAGCATCCGTATCTGCTCGAACAACTATAGTTCACTTGTTAAAGTGTCAAGCATTGTGTGCCACAAGACTCAGAAGTTATTTCATTGCACACACATGTTCATGTCACCACACTTGACCGTCCACTTTTTGAAAGACACATATAGCTGTCCAAAACATTGTATAAATTGCTTGTCTTCAAATTTCATTTCTTCTTATAGAGTTTGATTTCCAATGAAAATTCATACAAGTATTGAACTACAACAATATACATAACATGATAGATTATACCTATGGCTGAGAGTCCATCCATTGCTTATACTATGAACATAAATTTCTTAAATTTTAAAATGTCATAAATTTTTCATTAACTGGGTTCTGTGACTACAGTTTGTTAGCTTTGTCTTATCTTTGTTCACATCACATATACAAATTAATTACATATCACATTATTACAACACAATACAAGCATATGATACTTTAATACTTCATTTTATAGATAGGCTTTTATCACTTATGGGAACTCATTTCTTCCTTGGATAGAAGAGGGAGGAAAGCATTGGAAATAGGACTTAATCGTCACTCATTGCTGATCTAACTGTGCTTGGCCCCTCCTCCTTGTTTGAGAGGGAAGAAAGGAAATGCTTATCTACTGGCTCAAGGATTTATGAGGAAATGTTACTCGTAGAATGATGGACTAGTTGCCAAGGAACATGTGCTTCATTGAAATAATGTGTACCAACTAATCACCCATGTAGTATCATGTTGTTTCTTCATGTGTTAGTGCTGTTTACTTCAATTCACATGTAGGTTAGTGTGAAATATGATGTTTTAACCATCGTAGGCTTATCTTTTTAAAATACCTGGAAATGTCATTATTCAAGCTTTCATGTGACACAATAAAAGTTAAGAGGTTTTTGTAAAATTTCACACTTAAATATTTATGTGTACCCTGCAGTGAATAGGTATTGATAATTGTCACAGAGACACACTTCAACAATGTATATTTCATTTTTCATTTGCCTTACGACCTTTGTATAAATATCCTTATAACTAAATTGTTTACTTGAGGTACGGCCAATTTCTTCATTTGGTACTTGCTACTCTTGACGTAATTCTCTTCTTCTGCACCGTGACGATGCACTGGTCACTGAAAGATAAAAACTTGAAACTAACTTAAAACTAATTGCATTACGTAGCTCGGTGCCCACTGATAAATGTGGTCATTGCATACATCCACAGATATTTCCATAGTTTGTCTAAATTCATAAACATTCGATTATTTTCTTACCCATTATCGCCATTTACTCTGCAAAGAAAATTATTTGACATTTCTCATGGTATTTTGTCATTAGTCCTTAGCTTACATGTCCTATAAAGTTTTTCATTATGCTTCCTTTTGGTTGTAAATATGTTGTACATAGCTTAGTATTTAATTAAATCTCTGTGTGCATATATCAATAGGTTCCTTAGTTCATAGACAGTAGATTTATTTGCATAGTATTTCTGTTTACTTTGTATTTAGGTTAGGTACATTGCATTCCTATTTTGGTTCCTTCTGCCAGTCTGTCACACATGTGGATGTGCACAGGTCAATGTCTCCTCTCCTGCTACTGACAGTGATTATTGTCAAGTGCAGACAGTTGAGCCATACATTAATTTTGTTTATACTTTCACTTCGCATGAAGCGGTGTATTCCTTCTCATTACTGTTAATTTTTATGCCTACCTGTACAAATAAAAGAATTACTTATGCATATAAACATTACTTTATCTTAAAATACACTCCAGAAGAAAAATTTTTCTTAGAATTATGTACACTATTTACAATTATCTTATGATAAAAAAAAAAAAAGAAAAAATGTTACCACGCTTCATCGTTCTATAAAGGCTTTTATATCTTTGTGAGGGTGGAGACCCCTGTCTCTCCCTGTTTTCTCATAGGCTATTCTGTATGTACCAGGGTATGGTATTTTGAAAATTACATATGGTCCTGAATATAGTAATTGCCACTTATTCAGATTGCCAAATTTTGCCGATTTAGGGTGTGTCTGTAAGAGGACTTGTTGCTTTTCAAAAAACTGTGTAACACATTTCAGTTTCCTGTTATAAATTTTCCTTCTATACTTGGCCCTGTTTTCTAGTGTAACCACGGTTTGTTTGATTTTGTCTTGCAGTGTCATTTCTGTAGTGCGTACTTTTGGTACGGGCAACTCCCACTCATTCATTTGTTTTGTCTGGAACATCAATTTGTTAGATGTGAAACCTGTTGAAGAATGTGGAAGGTTATTGACAACTTGCATGAAAGGAGTTATGTATTCTACTCATCAGGTGTGTTTGTGAAGGGTGTATGTCCTAATAAACCAGTTAAATTCTTTAAAGACTCACTCCACGGTACTTGCTTCTGGGTGAAAAGGCTTACTAATATGTGCTTCATGCTCTGTGAGATCATAAATTGTGTACACTTTTTGCCCAATGAAATATGAAGCATTATCAGTTAGTAGTACCTTTGGTTTACCTACTCTTCTCAAATAGTCTCCCTCAATTCTTTTTCTGATATTTGTGGCTGTTGCATTTTTAATGGCATACATTTTCATATGTTTCGAGAAAATATCATATAGCACTACTAAATATCTCACTCCTCCTTTACTTCTTGGATATGGACCAGTTATGTCCAGGGATACTATATATAAAGGGTTTTTTGTGAATATTGTGTGTAGCTCAGTATATTTTGACACATTGGACTGTTTTGATTTTTTACATATTGCACACTTTCTTAATATCTGTAGGTCTTGCCTTCTTAAATTTGGAAAGTAACTATGTGTTGCAATTTTTTCAACACATTTGCCTACTCCATATAGCACCCATGTGTGTGTCTTATAAATTCATCGATATAATCTTCAGGAATACACACACACCATTGATCAGAGTTTTCATGTTTTCTATGAAACAAAACCCTTGTACTCTTGATACCATTTACTTACCTTTTTACCTTTATCTTGCTTGAGGTTTTGCATGACTTTACTCCATCCACAATCTTGCTGTTGTATAATTGTAATTTGCTTACAAAACTTGTTGTAATCAGACTGTTGTGTTGTACTTTGCATTAATAATGTTCTGAGTTCTGCATACTTCTCTGTTAATTAACCAAATTCCTCTAAACCTTATGGAACTAGGACAAGGCATCTGCAATAACGTTCTGACTTCCTTTAATATACATGATCTTGAAATTGAATTCTTGTAAATATAGACACCACCTAGCTAATCAATGGTCTAACAGTTTACATGTTAAAAGAAATGACAGTGACTGATGGTCACAGTAAACTTTGGTATTCTTGACCCACAAAAAATAATCAAACTTTTTAAATGCCCCATTACAGCTAAACTTCCCAATTCTGACACAGAGTAAGATCTTTTTGCTTCTGATAATGTGTGACTATCAAAACCGATGACCTTGGGTACTTCTTTACCTTCTTCCTCTTGTATCTGAAACAAGAATGCCCCCCAGCCCTTGAGATGAGGCATCTGTGCATAGACAAAAATCCTTGGACATATCAGGGTGGCTAAGAATGTTTGCATTGACTAATGCTTTCTGACACGTATCATCCCATAACCAAAGCCTATTTTTTCATAACAAGTTCAGTGATGCATCACTGTTCATCAGTTGTTTTGGAACGAACTTATGAAAAAACGAAGCTAGTCCTAAAACTGCTTTTATTTGTTTTTTATTCCTTGGAGCTGGACAATTGCATATGACATCAAGTTTTTTTGGATCAGATAATATTCCTTGTTCTGACACAATATGTCCTAAAAATTTGACTTGCTCCTTACCAAACCTAGACTTTTTTAAAATTGGATGTTACTCTGTAATCTGTAAATCATTGAAGCACATGTCCAATGAGGCTGATAGGTTCCAACCAAGTGGGTGTAGCTGTTAACATGTCGTCTACATAAACAGTGACTTTGATAAGCAATTCTGGTCCTAAAACCTTGTCCTATGCAGATATAAACACTCCTGCACTAATGTTCAGTCCAGAAGGTAGAACATGGAATTCGTAACTTCTGCCACCACAAATAAATGCTGTATATTTTCAACTTTCTTCATGGAGCTTTATTTGCCAGTAGTACATTTTGAGATTGAGTATACCGAAATATTTTGTATTTTAAAACTTTAGAAGCAGTTTGTCCAAGTTGTCTGGTATCATGTGTACTGGTACTATAAATGTATTGATACCCCTAGCATTGAGAACTAATCTTACAGAACCATATCATTTGCTTACTGGTAATATTGGACTACAATAGGGTGAAAATGAAGGTTCTATAGTTCCCATTTAATCATATGATTGAACTCTCCCTTACTGCCTCTCGTTTTTCCCATGGAATAGGGTATGACATTACACAAAATGTCTCATGTGGATAGTCTTCAAATTTATATTCATAGTCTTTGATTCCTCCTGGCTCCTTACTGAAAACATTTGCATACTTAAATGACAAGTTAGAAAGTTCCTGCCATTGCATATCATTTAGTATCTGTGATTCACTTAATTTCTGCTCTACCATTTTGTAACTAACCTCAGTGTTTGCTTCTTACTCAGTATCAAATTTGTTTGTGAAATATACAGCTGGAAATGAATATTGTACTACTACATTTGACTCTGGTTCGTTTTTGTTACTTTCATCAGATGTTTCACTAAATCAATAGAAAAAAAGATCTGATCCTTTACAAAAAAAGAAGCATTTACCATTACCTATGTCAATCTGTGTTTTGTATGTTCCAAACATGTCCATGCCAATAAGACAATTAACTATAAGTTTGTCAATTATAAGAAAGTTGCACTTCACCTTAAAATGCTCAATTTGTAATGGTAAGTGCCAGATGTTTAACCAATTTAGTCCTACTGCCTGCAGCAGTTTGTACCTTGCACTTTTAGATATTAAATGTCGGGGATTTTCCTCTCTTCCTCAATTCACACACACACACACACACACACACACACACACACACACACAAATGCATTTGACATTAGGTTGGTAGTCGAATCTGTATCTAAAATTAACTGTGTGTCAATGCTAAATATTGCCACCTCAATGCTCAATGATTGCTTTTACTTGTTCTTCCTTGACTTTATCTACTATATCTAACTCATAATGATACAAATCATCCTTAATGTCACCTTGTTTATCAAACCTTAAGAAACATGTTTGTAGTTTTGCTTTGCCTCCACTCCCTGAGAGGTCAATAGCCTGGGGGTTAACTATGACCAGTTAGTGTTTTCTGATGGCATAGTGTGAATTAGTTCATTACTTGGAGTAATTTCTGTGAGTTGCACTCTGTGTGTACTTTGCCAATTTGTCTCGTTAGCTGCTGTGCAGTTATTCTGGTGCCCAAAGGTCGGCTGTGGTACAGCGTAAGGCAAGGCATTGTTGCCGCGTGTTGGTTGCTGCTGTGGCTGGCTGTTTAGTATTCATGTTCGGCATAGGGCCTTGTGATGGTGAATTGTAATTCGCTCATGCATTGAAATTATCCCTGTTGTTTTGAATATTTTTTAAAAATCTTTTGTTTTTTCCATTCTCGTTACCGTACTCGTTACCTCTGGGTGCATAATTTTGCTGCTGTGTGTACCATTCTTCCTGTGTGTTTACGTCACATTTTACTGACTGATTTACGTAACTATGTTGTTGTTGTGACTGATTTTCTTTTGCTCTATTGGGTACAGGTCTTTCCTTGTAGATTAAGTTGACAGAATCAAGCAATGACAGAAAATATTCAGTGTTGTGCTCTGGCATTGTGACTAATTTTTCTCTACTGTGCAATGGTTAATGACTTTTCAAAATTTTTAACACGTCTACCTGTGATATTGTGTTCATCCAGTAGCGTGTCTTCTTCATGTATTTTTCAAGGTATCCATCCACCATTGAATGGTGCTTGGTTGAAAACGTCACAGCTGAGTCTTTCTTGATTTATTTTGAAGATGCTGAGCTGCGATAGGCACAATAAAAAGATTCACACAACCATAGCTTTCGGCCATTAAGGCCTTTACACACACACACACACACACACACACACACACACACACACGCACGCATGCATGCAGGCGCAACTTGCACACACATCTGCAGTCTCAGAGAGCTGAAACTACACTGGGCAGTGTAATTTCAGCTCTCTGAGACTGCAGATATGTGTGTAAGTTGCACTTGCGTGAGAGAGAGAATGGCCGAAAGCTATGATTGTGTGAATCTGCTATATGGTGAGTAGCAACATTCCTTCTCTCGTATTGTTACGTTCCATCCTGGATTTTCCATTGTTTGATTTATTTTGATTTATTTATTGATCCATTTTCATCTACAGCTGCACAATGTGCAAGAGATATTTGGATCTTTATGTCAATATTAACAATTTTACATATAATATATGTTCGTACATAATAACACACATTAATATATCAATTAATGGTGAATACTTAAATAAATGTTGTTGCACTATATATAGAGAGAGATAATATACACTCCTGGAAATGGAAAAAAGAACACATTGACACCGGTGTGTCAGACCCACCATACTTGCTCCGGACACTGCGAGAGGGCTGTACAAGCAATGATCACACGCACAGCACAGCGGACACACCAGGAACCGCGGTGTTGGCCGTCGAATGGCGCTAGCTGCGCAGCATTTGTGCACCGCTGCCGTCAGTGTCAGCCAGTTTGCCGTGGCATACGTAGCTCCATCGCAGTCTTTAACACTGGTAGCATGCCGCAACAGCGTGGACGTGAACCGTATGTGCAGTTGACGGACTTTGAGCGAGGGCGTATAGTGGGCATGCGGGAGGCCGGGTGGACGTACCGTCGAATTGCTCAACACGTGGGGCGTGAGGTCTCCACAGTACATCGATGTTGTCGCCAGTGGTCGGCGGAAGGTGCACGTGCCCGTCGACCTGGGAGCGGACCGCAGCGACGCACGGATGCACGCCAAGACCGTAGGATCCTACGCAGTGCCGTAGGGGACCACACCGCCACTTCCCAGCAAATTAGGGACACTGTTGCTCCTGGGGTATCGGCGAGGACCATTCGCAACTGTCTCCATGAAGCTGGGCTACGGTCCCGCACACCGTTAGGCCGTCTTCCGCTCACGCCCCAACATCGTGCAGCCCGCCTCCAGTGGTGTCGCGACAGGCGTGAATGGAGGGACGAATGGAGACGTGTCGTCTTCAGCGATGAGAGTCGCTTCTGCCTTGGTGCCAATGATGGTCGTATGCGTGTTTGGCGCCGTGCAGGTGAGCGCCACAATCAGGACTGCATACGACCGAGGCACACAGGGCCAACACCCGGCATCATGGTGTGGGGAGCGATCTCCTACACTGGCCGTACACCACTGGTGATCGTCGAGGGGACACTGAATAGTGCACGGTACATCCAAACCGTCATCGAACCCATCGTTCTACCATTCCTAGACCGGCAAGGGAACTTGCTGTTCCAACAGGACAATGCACGTCAGCATGTATCCCGTGCCACCCAACGTGCTCTAGAAGGTGTAAGTCAACTACCCTGGCCAGCAAGATCTCCGGATCTGTCCCCCATTGAGCATGTTTGGGACTGGATGAAGCGTCGTCTCACGCGGTCTGCACGTCCAGCACGAACGCTGGTCCAACTGAGGCGCCAGGTGGAAATGGCATGGCAAGCCGTTCCACAGGACTACATCCAGCATCTCTACGATCGTCTCCATGGGAGAATAGCAGCCTGCATTGCTGCGAAAGGTGGATATACACTGTACTAGTGCCGACATTGTGCATGCTCTGTTGCCTGTGTCTATGTACCTGTGGTTCTGTCAGTGTGATCATGTGATGTATCTGACCCCAGGAATGTGTCAATAAAGTTTCCCCTTCCTAGGACAATGAATTCACGGTGTTCTTATTTCAATTTCCAGGAGTGTACAAATGTTCTTCTGTATGAGACTACATTGAGTTAACATAGAAAAATTTATTTTTGTGGATATTCATTTACTGTGTAAAATCAGTGATTAACCAAGTACAACTTCAATTTAGATTTGAAGGGACCAATGTTTTGTATGTATTTAATGGTATCTGGCAAGGCACTATACAGTTTGATACTAGGATGGATAAGACTGTTTTGAAATAGCTTTGTGTTGGCATTGCCTCAGACCAGTATTTGTTGAGGAAAGCTTGTTCAGATTGGATATAAGTTGCCTATAAAAGCACATCACCTTGCTTGTATCCCATAACATATCTAATTTTCTGTGCTTCCGTCCAGTTGCTTGGAAATACATGACGAAAAGCACTGATAAATACTACGGGATTCATTCTTTTACCTTTGGTAGTGAATGTAGGAAACTGCCGATGTCTTAGCAAACCTTTGTCAGCAAAAATAGTTGATAGACACATGACATTTTAGGTCATATTTATGATGTTATTGTAGTTACCTGTAATTCTGGCTTGTAATTATTCAGGTATTAGAGTTGTGGGTATGTTTACATTTTGCACTCTACAACTGTCACTGCTACCTGCTGTGGGACTCATGACAATTTGTGGATAAATACTGACAGGTTGTGGTTTGTTCACTGTAGCCTCTGTATTATTTACATGCATATTTTGAGATCCTGTAATAATTTCTTCTAAAAGATTGTGGATCCTATCTTCTGCAGCTTGTAGATTAATGTTTACCTTGTTCATGATTTCATTTTCTTTTTTCTGAATAGCCATTTCTATTACATCTGTGGATATCTTACAATTGGTTACTAACTTCTCTGCAATGGTATTACTTCATCTAACGTACCTGCTTCAGCTTGACTAATGATATCACTTAGATTTTCATTGATCCTGCCTCTCCTTCTTAGCACATGCTGAATCACCTTCTAATGTTGCTACTCTTAAAGTAAGCTCTTCTACAGCTAGAGATACACTTTCATAGCCTTTATTTAGTTTGTTAATGACAGTGGTTACCTTTTTTACTGTCGAAACCAAGTGATTTTGTGTGGCTTAAGTGTTTGTGTTTGGGTCACTGATTTTCTTTATCTGTGGCTCTACTAGATCGTGATGGTCATTAAAAGAATCTATCTTCTGTTTTAACTCCATAATATTACTGTTAACTCCAGAAAGTACTTTATGCTTTACCTCTGTTTTTGTATCCTTCAATTTTTCATCAATTTCAGTGCGAAATCTTTTGGCTAAGTCATCAAATTTCTTAGAGACCATGTCTTGCAGATCCTTGAATACTTGTTTTTGTTCCTGCTTCATTGCGTTTAGATCTTGTGTAACAGTGTTTTGTTGCTGTTTTACCATGTTCATATCTTGTGTGAAATTACTGATATTGGTGTTCATATAGTGTTTCATATCATTAGATTTCACATTTATGTTAGATAGTAACTGCCGTAGCTGTGCTTCACTTGTACTACTGTTGTTGCTGTCAGCTGTACTTCCCAAGTTAATGTTTGTATTGTGACCAAGTGGTGTTTATAAAAAGTTGTCAAAATTCATATTGGAATTGTTCTCCAATGTTTCATTCATGAGCAGTATGTCACTCTGGGAGATGCATGACATTGCCTCATCAATTGTAAACATTGTGTCATCTAGGTTGTTCTGCTGTGGAGTGTCACTATCATTTGTCACTCCTATGACACTCATTTCTGATATATTTAAACTTTCTGCAGTAGCTATGCATGGTGCCTGAACTTCAATTGTTTGATCATGAAATTCTACACCATCTTGGCTGATGACGTTTTCGCTATTGCTATCAACAATGAGCATATATTTTTTGGGGCCATGTTATATGAATATGCAAAAAATATAAATTTCACAGAAATGTTAAAATTTCATATGCTAATTATTATACAGGGCTATTACAAATGATTGAAGCGATTTCATAAATTCACTGTAGCTCCATTCATTGACATATGGTCACGACACACTACGGATACGTAGAAAAACTCATAAAGTTTTGTTCGGCTGAAGCCGCACTTCAGGTTTCTGCCGCCAGAGCGCTTGAGAGTGCAGTGAGACAAAATGGCGACAGGAACCGAGAAAGCGTATGTCGTGCTTGAAATGCACTCACATCAGTCAGTCGTAACAGTGCAACGACACTTCAGGACAAAGTTCAACAAAGATCCACCAACTGCTAACTCCATTTGGCGATGGTATGCGCAGTTTAAAGCTTCTGGATGCCTCTGTAAGGGGAAATCAACGGGTCAGCCTGCAGTGAGCGAAGAAACAGTTGAACGCGTGCGGGCAAGTTTCATGTGTTGCCCGCGGAAGTCGACGAATAAAGCAAGCAGGGAGCTAAACATACCACAGCCGACGGTTTGGACAATCTTGCGGAAAAGGCTAAAGCAGGAGACTTACCGTTTACAATTGCTACAAGCCCTGACACCCGATGACAAAGTCAAACGCTTTGAATTTTCAGCGCGGTTGCAACAGCTCATGGAAGAGGATGCGTTCAGTGCGGAACTTGTTTTCAGTGATGAAGCAACATTTTTTCTTAATGGTGAAGTGAACAGACACAATGTGCGAATCTGGGCGGTAGAGAATCCTCACGCATTCGTGCAGCAAATTTGCAATTCACCAAAAGTTAACGTGTTTTGTGCAATCTCACGGTTTAAAGTTTACGGCCCCTTTTTCTTCTGCGAAAAAAAAAATAAAAATCGTTACAGGACACGTGTATCTGGACATGCTGGAAAATTGGCTCATGCCACAACTGCAGACCGACAGTGCTGACTTCATCTTTCAACAGGATGGTGCTCCACCACACTTCCATCATGATGTTTGGCATTTCTTAAACAGGAGATTGGAAAACCGATGGATCGGTCGTGGTGGAGATCATGATCAGCAATTCATGTCATGGCCTCCACGCTCTCCCGGATTAACCCCCTGCGATTTCTTTCTGTGGGGTTATGTGAAAGATTCAGTGTTTAAACCACCTCTACCAAGAAATGTGCCAGAACTGCGAGCTCATATCAACGATGCTTTCGGACTCATTGATGGGGACATGCTGCGCCGAGTGTGGGAGGAACTTGATTATCGGCTTGATGTCTGCCGAATCATTAAAGGGGCACATATCAAACATTTGTGAATGCCTAAAAAAACTTTTTGAGTTTTTGTATGTGTGTGCAAAGCATTGTGAAAATATCTCAAATAATAAAATTATTGCAGAGCTGTGAAATCGCTTCAATCATTTGCAATAACCCTGTACTTGACAATTGTAATTTACGTGATGTCAAAGCCTGTTTTGTATTAATTATGATGTGCAAACTATTGTGTCACAATTATTTATGTTGTACTGACAATGCGTATCACACTGAAAAATTTCTGTAAATTTTTCGCAATAAAATTCAAGGAAGGGAATAATGAGGAAAAGATTTCTGCCTACTTCAAAAGAAACGCTACCAAGTGTAACCATGCAAGCAACTTGCGTAGCCGTCCTACCTTTGCTGTGCCAAACAAAACATTTTACTACTGAAAATTTTTATGTAATCTGAGTCCAATTCTTATTCCTTTCCAAAATTTCTCCTCAATTTTTGCATTTTTGCAATACTTGCTCCCCATTGTGATTCATGCAAACAGAAAATACAGACAGTTAGTCTTTATGATTCATAACAATGTCGTAGAAATTTCTTACTATAACAATTGTTAACAAACACTACACACAACCGGTGCCCTGAAGTCCTGGCACACAGTTCGCCAGTTGTGTTGTAATACAAAAGATAAATAAATATAAAATAAATATTACTATTACTAAATATTGTTGAATATTCATATTAACACACACTTTTGTAGGATATAATGCGATTGTGCTATTAGAAATGTTGTGTGCTTATTTGATTTTTTTTTTTTATCGGACTTCACTTTTATTTCAATTGAAGTTGTGGGCAGTGGACTCTGAGAACACCAGCACTTGTCATAATCAAGGAAATCCTCCTTATATGGTCTTCACTTCACTTCAATAATAAAAAAATTTTGATACTGTTGTTCAGTATACTATTATTCATGCACACATACAATACATAAAACTCATAATACTTCAAGCTTCAAATCTCAGATCTTCATCGCCCTTCTACATTTGAGAGACAGTGTGTGTAAAAACAAAAACCAGTACAAATAACTGAATGAATGTTTTTTCTTTTGTCTCTTCCTTCATAATTAACGTGTTTGCCAATCCTTCTGGTCAATTGTTGTTTCATTTTTTGTTTTTTAATAAATATTAACTTTACGATATCTTAGGGGTCTTTCATCATGTACCTACATAGTGACTACATTGAAAACTACTGTCACGTACTTGTGTCACTTTGAACAGTAGTGAAGCATTCAATGAAAGTTACTTGTACTGCTATGATAATGTGTAACCTACTTTTTGAGCTCGCCCTCAAAATTAATGTGAACACACCACAGCATTTACACCACAATTTCATCTTCACTTGATTGTCGTCTTTATACAGACTGGAGAGTAAAAATTGAAATAAAACAGCTTGTCATTGCATTAATTATTTATTTCAGGTAAATATAAATAGGAAAGCAGTCACATTGCTAAAATAGTTTATATCAATAAACATCTTCAATCATAACAAATTTCCATCTTTTGCTCATAATCTTCCCAGGAGAAATTGTAATGTTCTGTTGAAAATGCTTCTTGCGGACAGTGTTTCCATAACTGTTTCACAGAGTCTTCATTCTGACGTTTCTGTGTTGAATTGAATCGAATCAAATTTTATTTGATCCTGTAAGATTACATTGTGTACAGTAAATGTACATGTAATATAGGACATATCAAAGTATTAATATTCATTATCACTTATTTTTCTACACCTTTAGCTCACATTTTTACATCACTGATAATGAATAACAATATATACAAATTTAATGGCATAAGTATTCTGCAACACTGTAAAACTCTTTTTCAATGAGATAGTCTTTAAGTTTCTTTGGAAAGTCATTGTGAAGTACACTATCTTTGCAGGTTTTTGGGCAGACTTCTTAGTAGTGTGATACCAGAGTACTGGGGTCCTTTTTCTAGCATTGCCAGTCGGTGGGGTATGCTCTGTACTTCATTCTTCCTTCTTGTATTGTGGGTGTGTACACTAGCATTTGTAGCATTTGTAATCCAGTCCTCACTACCTTTTGTGATGAACATTATTGTTTTGTATTTATACAATGATGAAAAAGTTAAGATACCTAAATTCTTGAAACAGTTTCTGCACATTTCAGAGGTCTTTCTTCTTAAAATGGTCCTAATTGCTTTTTTTTTTTTTTTTTTTTTTTTGTAATGTGAACACTCGTTTTGTCTCTTGTTTGTTTGAGTTTCCCCACACAGTCACTCCATACTGTAAGTATGGTTCGAAAAGTCCATGATACACTGTACACAGAAGGTTCTTGTCTGAATACTGTGATAGCTGCATCATTAAGAATATGACAGAGCTCAGTTTCTTACAGACATTATTAATATGTTTTTTCCATTTCAGTTCATTCTCCACAAGAATACCCAAGAATCTAGCAGATTCTATTTCTTCCAGCCTTGTTCTGTCAACATCTAAATCCATGTCTACAGCCTTTTCCTTGTTTTTAAACATTGAATACATAGTCTTTTTTAGATTTATAACCAGTTCATTTTCCAACAGCCATTGAGCTGTGACATTTGCAGATATGTATGCTCTTCTCTCAAGCTGTTCCATATTTTGGTCACTATTTAGTATTGTCATGTCATCAGCATACAATATTTTCTTTTCTTCCTCCTCAACACCTATATCATTAACAAACACATTAAATAACAATGGCCCCATTACCGAACCCTGTGGCACTCCATATTTGATGGGTTTGGTTTCTGATTGGTATGAGTTTCCTAATGATACATACTGCTTGCGGTTGCACAAGTATGATTTTATCCATTCACCTGGTTGCCCCCGAATGCTATAGTTGCGTGTATGATTTATTCCAGGTTCAGGTTTGTCATGAACTGGTCCACCTTTCCTGAATCTCTCTAGATATATTTTTATATCTTTTGGAAAATTGGCTAGTTTCGCTTGTTCTAGATGAGCATTCACAAGAGGTTTTTTTAGAAACAGCTGACACCTGTCTTTATTATCTGGGTGGTTGTTCCGAAAGATGGTGATTGAATTAAGTCTTGCGATATCAAGATGTCAATAGAATAATATGAGTGTCTATCTCTTGGTTATTCTGGCTGTTGTATATGATCCACAGTATCCACACCATCCTTGGTACAGCTGTAGTCTCAATTTACTGTTGATTTTCCACTTTTGATGTCAATTTCATTTTTATCACCCAGAGTGGGGGGGGGGGGGGATCACAGGTTCTTTTCCTAGCGGCAGTCTAAAATGAGCCAAAATCATACTGAAAGCCACTAAGTGTCACTTTGAGTCCATGTGGATTACCAGGCTGAAATTCACGTGGAATTTCCTTCCCCCCTGCAAAATGCCGATAGTGGTCAACTTTTTATCCAGAAGATTCTGAGCTAGACCATGGCAAGTGTAACAGTTATCAGTGATGACATGCCTATTTGTGCCCTTGATGAATGTTATCAGTCATTTGACGACATTTTCAATTTTTATTTGATTTTAGGCATAGTCTACCCAAGTGTCTGCCACAGTATACATCAAAAGTTAGAGTATAAAATGTTTTGACATCAGTAAGGGCATATATTTTGATACTATACTTCACAGGCTATTTGGGATGTAGTGTACAAATCCACATTGGCCTTTCAAAACTTGCAGAATCTCATCAATTGTAACAAATTATCTGACTTTAAAGTGAGCAATATAGTTATTTACAACTTTTTGAAACTCGTGAAGAGGTTCCAATTTATTTGTAGGTTTTTCTTCAATTATTGCTTCTGTGTTGTCAAACCTAGTTGCCCTAAGAAGAAAATGGAAACATTTGTAATGGAAAAGTGGTCTGAAGATAGTCATACCAGTGCCACTGGCTGACCACATTCCTCTGAAATTTGCAGGGTCTCCTTTTCTTTCTACCGATTTAAACAATTCACCAAAAAGAGCACAATTTCCTTCAGCTTTAGTTTCTATACAATCTCCAGCTTGAGAGTAGCTGATATCACTATGATTTTTTTCTATTCCATCTGTTGGTGTGAGTTACGATGTCTCTATCATGTTTTCAACTATACCTGCTGTAACATCATGTACAGCAATTTCCTGACTGTCTTCTTCCGATATTAACTATTCGAATTCACTGTTGAAGTCATCAGCATTTGTAACTTTCTCTCCCATACCAAAAGTGTCATCAGATTCATCATACATCAACTCATCATCCAAATTTCTGCTAGTAGCTGTAGGATCTCTTCAGGATTTAATACAATATCACTTTCTGGAAATGAATATACCCATAACACAAACATTTAAAACTTAAATATGAATAAATATGCAAAATATTGTAAATATGTGTAACAAATAGTAACTATATAAAGTTGAATGAATAGATATGTGATTAGGTTCGTCATGACAGTTGCCGCACTGCAGAGACTGGACTGAAGTTAGGAATGGTGTTACAGCTAAAGAATGGCTAGGTCATGTTTCAAACAATGTCTTACACACTCCATCTGTGATGAAGATTAAACACTAGACTGCATGAAAGCTGACTAGTAGCACCAGCCATGATTCAGAAAACTGAAATTTCTGGTACGTATATGACAGTGTACTCACTGGAGCATTGAACTACAGCTTTAGCTGAAATAGTATTAATAAAATAAGAGTTTGAGCTAAATTACTTGATTCCTAAGTGACATTAATGAAATTGCTACATTATTTCTGTTAAAGCTGTCTCAACTGCAATAGTGTAATACAGTCACAATGAATTTTCTCTGTTTTCCTTTGATTTTATCATTTGTGAAGAGTGAGATATATAGAAAAAAATAGTTTCATTTAATTTTGTCTTTTGTTGAGCTCTGAAGTAACCCAGACATCAGCAATTAATAACTTAACTACAAAGAAAGAAAAAATGTTACAGCACCATATCACCAAAACTATATTTTAATAACATGAATTACCATGTATTGCTACTCACCACATACGGGAATCATTGTGCAGCAGAAAGATTATTTTCAAAGCAGACTAAGCTATAGTTTTTTCACTGTGTCTCAAATGAATTCTCAGGGTGGGGTAGGGAGTGGAGGAAGCAAGCTCTGCACACCAGCTCCCAGTACATGAGTACATGTGAGGGGGAGAGATGGTTCAGGAGAAACAAGCCACTCTTTCATCACACAGTGACGGTGCTACAAGTGTGCCTACTGGTTGGCACACCGTAGCATGACTATTACTTCACAACAAATACAATACACTTGCAAACTGTATTGTTAGATGCACAATATTGGCAGTGGGCAGATTCAAAATACTTATTGGCCCAAATTTGACCAGCTTCAGCCTATCCAAAGCTAGGGAGCCATCATTTATAGCACTGTGAACAAACAGTATTGGACAAAGATCTCCTTCAGATTTAGAAAAATACACACACACTTGTCCTCTGTCATTTCCTGGCGTAGAGATCTGACTACAGTGAGCAGCGATCTCAATTGGGATGGGTAGTGAGGATTCAAAAGAGAAGTAGTGTGGGGGGAGGGGCGGGGGATGGGATAGCAGGGTTTGAGGGGGGAGGGAGAGAAGCTGTAGTGCTGTCTGGGGAAGTGTGTATGGATGTTGCAGGGACGGGATAGTGCGCTGCTAATGTGGCGTCGAAATGCTATTCTGGCAGAGGGGGCGCGGATGGGAGAGGATAGCAACGTAGAAGAAGAAGGGCTATTGAGGTGAGTTAGGGGATTTTTGGGGAGGGGATAGAAGGCATACATGAAGCTGGAAAGGAGCAGGGAAGGGCATAGAGCCAGGTGGGGGCAGGTTTAGTGAATATTGACACCATGGGGGATTAAATAAACAAAGGATATGTTGCAGAGAGAGTTCCCACCTGTACAGTTCAGAAAAGTTGGAGTTGGGGGTAAGAATCCAGGTGTCTTAAGCTGTGATGCAGTTGTTGAAGTCTAGCATGACATGCCACATGACATGCTTGGCAACTTGATGGCTGAGCTTTCTCTCCGCCATGGTTTGGCAGTGGGCATTAATGCAGATAGATGGCTTGTTAGTGGTCATGCCTCATGCCTGTAGAAAATACTGCACAGTGGTCACAGCTAAGTTGGTACATTACATGGCTGCTTTCTTTGATGGGATAGAAAATGCCTGTGACAGGGCTGGAGTAAATGGTAGTGAGATTATGTATCCAACAGGTCTTGCATCTAGATCTTCTACAGAGATTGAATCAGAGGAAAAAGGGTGGGAAGTGGAGATGGAATAGGGATGGATGAGGATATTGCATAGTTTGGGTGGGTGGCAGAATACCATAGTGGGAGGGGAGGGAGGAACTACTCATTTCAGGGTATGACGAGAGGTAGTCGGAGGCTTGGTGGAGAATGTGGTTCAGTTGCTCCAGTCCTGGGTAGCACTGAATTGTGAGGTGGACACTCCATTGTGGCCATTCAGTGGGCATGTGAAGGATAGTATGTGAATGAAGAGACAAAGGATGAGAGATCTGTTTCTGAACCAAGTATGGAGGGTAATTTCAGTCTGACCCTCAGCACATATATACAGACAGCTCATCACTTCAGATGCAATAACCAAAAGTTTGTAGGCTGAATGGAAGGGATTTCTTGATGCAGTGGCAGCTGTCAAAATTCTTAGTGGTTGGTAGGTATGATGTGGATGGAGGTACTGTTTGAGCCACCAGTGAAGTGGAAGTTGACATCAAAGAAAGTGGCTTGTAGGGCTGAGGAAGACTGGATGATGTGAATGGGGAGAGTGTGTTGTCATTCTAGAGGAATGTGGATAGGTTGTTCTCACTCTCAGCCCACTGAGTATGTATCAGGTGAGCAGACTGAGATTCTATACGGGCCATGAATATATGAGGGCTGTTGAAAATGTATCCTACCTTATTTTTTACTGTTGAAAGCAACAGTAGTATCAGGGCACATGCATTTTAGTGTGTTTACCTGAAATGTTTTTTTTCAGAGCTGTGGAAACAGTCAGTCACTGGCTATTTGTTGGCAAGTGAGTGCACGTAAGTGCTAGTTGTCAGATTCTGTGTTGTAAGCAAAATGAATGACAAAGGGAAACAACATTATCATATCAAATTTTGTTTTAAACTTGGGGATTCTCAAGTTGAAAAAATGCACAAGGTTCAACAAATGTTTGGGGACAAAGCAATGGGTACCACACAAATAAAGGAATAGTACAACTGCTTCAAAGATGGCTGCTCATCACTGGAGATTGAAGTACATTTAGGTTGTTGTTGTTGTAGTGGCGGTCTTCAGACCAGAGACTGGTTTGATGCAGCTTTCCATGTTACTCTATCCAGTGCAAACTTCATCATCTCCAAGTAACTACTGTACCCTACATTCTTCTGAATCTGCTTAGTATATTCATCTCTTGGTCTCCCTCTATGATTTTTACCCTACATAGCTTCCCTCCAACACCAAACTGGTGAACTCTTAATGCCTCAGAGCATGTCCTACCAACCGATCCCTTCTTCTAGTCAAGTTGTGCTACAAATTCCTCTTCTCCCCATTCTATTCAGTACCTCCTCATTAGTTATGTGATCTACCCATCTAATCTTCAGCATTCTTCTGTAGCACCACATTTCGAAAGCTTCTATTCTCTTCCTGTCCAAACTATTTATCATCTATGTTTCACTTCCATACATGCCTACGCTCCATACAAATACTTTCAGAAATGACTTTCTGACATTTAAATCTATATTCGATGTTAACAAATTTCTCTTCTTCAGAAACGCTTTCCTTGCCATTGCCAGTCTACATTTTATATCCTCTCTACTTCGACCATCATCAGTTATTTTCAGAATGAGATTTTCACTCTGCAGCAGAGTGTGCGCTGATATGAAACTTCCTGGCAGATTGAAACTGTGTGCCCGACCGAGACTCGAAATCGGGACCTTTGCCTTTCGTGGGCAAGTGCTCTACCATCTGAGCTACCGAAGCACGACTCACGCCCGGTCCTCACAGCTTTACTTCTGCCAGTATCTCGTCTCCTACCTTCCAAACTTTACTGGCAGAAGTAAAGCTGTGAGGACCGGGTGTGAGTCGTGCTTCGGTAGCTCAGATGGTAGAGCACTTGCCCGCGAAAGGCAAAGGTCCCGAGTTCGAGTCTCGGTCGGGCACACAGTTTTAATCTGCCAGGAAGTTTCATATCAGTTATTTTGCTCCCCAAAAAGCAAAACTCATCTAAGTGTCGCATTTCCTAATCTAATTCCCTCAATATCACCTGATGTAATTAGACTACATTCCATCATCTTTGTTTTGCTTTTCTTGATGTTCATCTTATGTCATCCTTTCAAGACTTGTCCATTCCATTTAACTGCTCTTCCAGGTCCTTTGCTGTCTCTGACAGAATTACAATGTCATCGGTAAACCTCAAAGTTTTTACTTCTTCTCGATGGATTTGAATTCCTACTCCAAATTTTTCTTTTGTTTCCTTTACTCCTTGTTCAATATACAGATTGAATAACATTGGGGATAGGCTACAACCCTGTCTCACTCTCTTCCCAACCACTACTTCCCTTTCATGACCTTTGGCTCTTATAAGTGCCATCAGGTTTCTGTACAAATTGTGAATAGCATTTTGCTCCCTGTATTTGACCCCTGCCACTTTCAGAATTTGAGAGAGTATTCCAGTCAATATTGTCAAAAGCTTTCCCTAAGTCTGCAAACGCTATATATGTAGGTTTGCCTTTCCTTAATCTATCTTCTAAGGTGAGTTGTAGGGTCAATATTGCCTCACATATTCCAACATTTCTATGGAATCTGAACTGATCTTCCCCAAGGTCAACTTCCTACAGTTTTTCAATTCATCTGTAAAGAACTCGTGTAAGTATTTTGCAGCCATGACTTATTAAGCTGATAGTTCCATAATTTTCACACCTCTCAACACCTGCTTTATTTTGGATTGGAATTATTATATTCTACTTGAAGTCTGAGGGAATTTTGCCTGTCTCATACATCTTTGCTCACCAGATGGTAGAGTTTTGTCAGGGCTGGCTCTCCCAAGCCTATCAGTAGTTCTAATGGAATGTTATCTACTCGCGGGGCCTTGCTTCTACTAAGGTCTGTCAAATTCTTCATGCAGTATCATATCTCCCATTTAATCTTCACTTACGTCCTCTTCCATTTGCATAATATTGCTCTCAAGTACATCGCCCCTGCATAGATCCACTATATATTCCTTTCACCTTTCTGCTTTCCCTTCATTGCTTGGAACTGGTTTTCCACCTCAGCTCTTGATATTCACACAAGTGGTTCTCTTTTCTCCAAAGGTCTTGTTAATTTTCCTATAGGCAGTATCTATCTTACATGTAGTGACATAGGTCTCTACATCCTTACATTTGTCCTCTAGCCATCCTTGCTTAGCCACTTTGCACTTCCTGTCGATCTCATTTTTGAGATGTTTGTATTATTATTATTATTATTATTATTATTATTGCCTGCTTCATTTACTGCATTTTTATATTTTTTCCTTTCATCAATTAAATTCAATATCTCTTCAGTTAGCCAAGGATTTCTACTAGCCCTTGTCTTTACATATTTGATCCTCTGCTGCCTTCACTATTTCATCTCTAGAGCAACCCATTCTTCTTCTACTGTATTTCTTTCTCCCATTATTGTCAATTGTTCCCTAATGCTCTCTTTGAAACTCTGCACAATTTATGGTTCTTTCAGTGTATCCAGGTCCTATCTCCTTAAATTCCCATCTCTTTGAAGTTTCTTCAGTTTTAATCTACTGATCATAACCAATAGATTGTGGTCAGAGTCCACATCTGCCCCTCAAAATGTCTTACAATTTAAAACCTGGTTCCTAAATCTGTGCTTACCATTATATAATCTATCTGAAATCTTCCAGTGTCTCCAGGCCTTTTCCACACATACAACCTTCTTTCATGATTCTTAAACCAAGTGTTAGCTGTGATCAAGTTGTACTCTGTGGAAAATTCTACCAGGCGGCTTCCTCTTTCATTCCTTATCCCCATTCTGTATTCACCTACTGCTTTTCCTTCTCTTCCTTTTCCTACTATCGAATTCCAGTCCCCCATGACTATAAAATTTTCAACTCCCTTCACTATCTGAATACTTTCTTTTATCTCATCATACATTTCTTCAATCTCTTTGTCATCTGCTTAGCTAGTTGGCATATTAAGTTCCCCTGTGGGCCCAGGGGTTAGAAAAGGCCCAAGGTACTCCTGGCTGTCGTAAGAGGCAACTAAAATGTGTCTCACAGCTTTTGACCATTATGTGATGGTCCCCTGTAGGGTTTGACCTTCATTTTTCAAAATTTCCCTGAACAGCGAGCCAATTGTGGAGGGTGCCTTATGTGGTGCATCACGTTCAACATGCATTGAGATATTTAGCCCACTTTCTCATCATGACATTGCACTCCCCATCATCCTCCATCTCTTGGGTGGGGACACCTTCCTAAGTGCATTTACCTCCACCCAGTACGCAGTGTCATTTTCTGCACCGACAATGACCATGGAATTCTTTGCACCTCATATCCACCATGGTAGCCACTCCGTTGTGGTGGGGCCACCATATACCCTGTTGGTTGTAGCCCCCTGACTACACAGGGATTGCTCTGCCGATGCCTGCACTGTTAACTCCCCACATATGCCAAGGAGTAGATGCCTGTCACCTTGGGGCATCGGGACTCCCGGCAATGGCCATCCTGCGAGGTGGCCTTCGCTGCGGCTGGGTGTTGCTCGTGAGGAGGGCCGCTGGTGGTCAGAGTGGGTGGCATCAGGGCAAATGATGTGCACCATGTCATCACTTGCTGGTGATCAAACATCAGCAAACTCTAAGAATTTCAAGTCTCAGTACAGTGCAAGGAAGTACGATCATAAATCATTCCTCTCCTTGGCCACACCATGGGAGGAATGCCAGGCTAAGGATGGCAGCGAACCTTATTTTCCCTGGTACCTCGTATGTATGAGAGTTGATGGGGATTCCTTTGTCTTGATGGTGCCTCAGTGTTTTGCAGAGCATTTAGAGGACAAGTTTGGAGAGGTGGAGGGCTTGTCCAAAATGCGGTCAGAGTCTGTCTTGATGAAAACAGCATCCTCTGCGCAGTCACAGGCATTACTCGCTTGTGACATGCTGGGGGATGTTTCTGTTACCATCACACCTCATAAGAGCTTCAATATGGTCCAGGGTATTATATTTCACAGGGACATTCTTTTGCAGTCTGACGACGAGCTGCACGCCAACTTAGAGCGACGAGGAGTGTATTTCGTCCAGTGCATCCATCAGGGTCTGAGGGATAATCAGGTTGCCACTGGTGCCTTTATCTTGGCCTTCAGGGGGTGACACATTACCTGAGAAGGTCAAGATGATGGTCTACTGCTCTGATGTCAAGCCATATATCCCTTCCCCAAACCGGTGCTTTAAATGCTGGAAGTTCGGCCATATGTCTTCCCACTGTACTTCATCACAAGTCGGGACGTCCATTCCATCCCAATACTCCATGTGCCCCGCCTCCCATCTATGTCAACTGTGGAGAGCATAATTCCCATTGCTCACCAGAATGCAGGATTTTACAGCGAGAAAGGAAAATCATGGAATGCAAGACCCTGGACTGACTGACCTGCATTGAGGCTAAGAGGGAATTTGAGCGCCTAAATCCTGTGGCTATGACCTCCTCTTATGCCGCTGCTATGAGAACAGTTGTAGTGCCACGAGTTCCAGTCGACTCTCAGAGCCGGAAGACTACACTTGCCCCCCTTGATGGTGCTTCTCTCCCTGTTGCTACCGCACCGCCTGCCTCGGGAGCACTGTCTCCCCAACCATTGGGGACACCAGACCCCACTTGTCAGCCAGAGAAGCATCAGTCTTCTTCAGCTCCTCTTGCTAGGAAGAGGTCTCTTGGGTCACTCCCTTCCCAGGTTTCTGCTGGTGAGAAACGTGACACCCGCCAGTGGCTGAAGTGCCCAAAAGCAGCTGGTCGTAGGGCTTCACGATCATCCTCTGTCTCAGAGATGGAATCGGTGAAACCCTCCCAGCCAGAGAAACCCAAGGATCAGCAAGAGAAATCCAGAAAGAAGACTCCCAAAAACAAAGGAATTGCAGTGGCACCCACACCACTGCCGCCTGCAACATCTGAGGATGAGGTGAAGATTCTGGCATCTGCTGAGGACCTAGATCTCACCAGACCCTCAGACACAATGGATATAGCCTGTTCAGGAAATAAGTCGAAACCAGCAGATGACCCTGAGGCATAGACTGGCTCATTGAGTGTTTCATGCCTTCCCAGTCTCACAATCATGTCATACTCCGGTGGAATTGTTGGGGTCTTTTCCACCACCTGGCTGAGCTACAGCAGCTGTTTTCTTGGTTTTCTTGCCGCATCAATTGTGGATAAAATCCCAAGCTTTTGGTGATTACCTCCATTGTCATCATCAGAAGCAACTGACTGTCTTCACTGCTGCTGTGGTAGCCTTTTTATACACCATGGATGGCTTCTGATTGGTCAGCTTATGATTGGTCAGCTTATGATTGGTCGGCAATTACATACTGCTGTCACAGACGGTGTCAATGTATGCAGTGGTGCCGCCACTGCTTCCGTTGGAACGTAAACCTTGGAAGGTACGTCTCTGATGCTTCTCTGAATCAAGTGCTCGTTTCCATGCACAGCTCAGATGGTATCTGCTATTGCAGTTAAAGTTCTTTTGGCTCATTCTCATTTCAACAGCCTCCTTAGTAACAGAATCCCAGTGCATTGAGGCATGGGACAGAAATTTTGTTTCATCGAACAATATTTTACATTTGTTAATGATGCTGTGCTCCGCAACTGCTGATTTCTCCAGTTCTCTATTTTTAATATGGCGTTGGTGTTCTGCACAGCGGTCAGAAACAGTATGAATGGTCTGACCTATATAATTGCTACCACACTCATTGGGGATATTATAAACTCCAGGAACCCTGAGGCCGATATTGTCCTTAACAGGCTGCATCATCTCCTTAATTTTCTTAGGAGGCTGAAAAATTAGTCTTATACCTCGTCTACGCAGGACTCTTCCTATTTTGCTGGAGATCACAACACAAAAAGGAAGAACTGCGATCGGTGTTTCATCCTGTGAGTGTGCAGCATTTTCACATTTCCATTTTTTGGAGAACGCTGCCTTTATATCGCGCACCATAGCCATTCTTTTGAAACACGTACTTCAGATGGCTAATCTCAGACCTTAAGTGGTCCTTGTCAGAAACAGTTTTTGCTCTATATAACAACGTGTTCAAAATGGCTCTCTTCTGAGCAGGATGATGGAAACTCTGTGCATTCAGGTATAAATCGATATGTGTCAGCTTAAGGTACAGAGATTGGCCAAGATGCCCATCCCCCTGTTGTTGTACTAAAACATCTAAGAAAGGCAGTCTCCCTTCCTTCTCCATCTCGACAGTGAACTGGATGTTCAAATTTATGCTGTTCATGAGTTCCATGAATTGTTCAAGAGCTTCTGTGCCATGTGGCTAGATCATAAATGTATCATGAACGTAACGATAAAATGAGGATGGATGGAGGGGAGCCGAATTTAATGCACGTTCCTCAAAATTCTCCTTAAAGAAGTTAGCCAGCGATGGATACAACAGAGAGCCCATCGCCATACCATCCATCATTTCATGAAATTTGTTACCATACAAGAAGTAGGTGGTCGTCATCACATGCCAGAACAACTTTATAGTTTCAGGAGGAAAAATACCCACTAGCATTTTCAATGTGTCTTCCACAGAAACTTTTGTGAACAGCGATACCACATCCAGGCTGACAAAAATGTCTTTTGGACCAACTCTAATTTGTTTGATTTCCTCAATGAACATCTGGGAGTTTTTGATGTGAAGTTCACACCGACCGACTATAGGAGTCATCAACTTTGTTAGGTATGTGGCCAGCTTAAAAGTAGGAGAACCAATTGCACTGACAGCAGGTCCCATGGGAACATTATCCTTGTGGATCTATGGTAGTCCATACAACCTGGGTGGTCTAGGAGCTCGGACTCTGAGATTTTCTGTAACATCATCTGGCAGCCCAGAATTCTTCATTAACTTCATGGTTTATCTGCTGTACGTCGAAGTTGGGCCCCATTTAAGACATTTATACATACTGTCCTCCAACAGTTATGTCATTTTACAATGATATTCAGTAGTATTAAGGACCACGGTAACATTTCCTTTGTCACCTGGTAATATGACAAGATCTTCATCCTTCTGAAGTAAACAGAGGGCCCTCCCTCTCCTCTCTACTGATATTAGATCTGGGAAACTTAGCTGAGGCCAAAAATCAACTGGTAACAAGTCTCACTTTGTTGGCATCATCCCGTGCAAGATGGCGCACCATTTGCTCTACTCCACTGATAAGATCCACAACGGGTATAGTACATGGTGTAGGAGCAAAATTTAAACCTTTATTAAGGGCCGAGATGGCTCCTATGTCCAGGTTCGTGCCCGTCAGGTTGACAACACTGCATGCTGTTTCATACAATGACTCTGATCTTTGCATAGCTGCAAGACACTCAAATTTCTTTACTCGTTTAGCTGATGTATTGCTAAGTTGAGCTCCCTGATGAGCAGCCGTCATCATATCGACCCACTCCCAGTCAAATGGCAAGTGAAGTGTAGATAACAAAAGATGACAACCATATAAACTTCGTGCATTAAGATCCAGTCCATACCTTGTATGTCATAACCTTTCTCTGACGATTTTCTGGCTTTCCTCTGTAATATATTGTTCATTCCAACTGACTTGATATGGTGTTTTACCACAGCAAACTTAGGCACAATCTCCTTATCGTGACAGCTTTGCAGAAATGCCAAATTACTGTGCAACTAACTGTGTATATTTGATGCGCATCTTCTCCAGTTGATGAACCTGGCATGTGATGTCCTCCCCGTGGAGGAAAGTAAAATGGGAATGAAGTTTTTCACGATGGCACTTATTTACGGCACTGATTTATACCTGAATGCACAGAGTTTCCATCATCCTGCTCAGAAGAGAGCCGTTTTGAACACGTTGTTATATAGAGCAAAAACTGTTTCTGACAAGGACCACTTAAGGTCCGAGATTAGCCATCTGAAGTACGTGTTTAGAAAGAACGGCTATGGTGCATGCGATATAAAGGCAGTGTTCTCCAAAAAAAGTAAATGTAAAAACGCTGCACTCTCACAGGATGAAACACTGATTGCGGTTCTTCCTTTTTGTGACGTGATCTCCAGCAAAATAGGAAGAGTCCTGAGTAGATGAGGTATAAGACCGATTTTTTGGCCTCCTAAGAAAATTAAGGAGATGATGCAGCCTGTTAAGGACAATCTCAGCCTTAGGGTCCCTTGAGTTTATAATATCCCCAGTGGGTGTGGAAGCAATTATATACGTCAGACCATGCATACTATTTCCGACCACTGTGCAGAACACCAAATCCATATTAAAAATAGAGAACTGGAGAAATCAGCACTTGTGGAGCACAGCCTCACGAATAAACATAAAATATTGTTCGATGAAACAAAATTTCTGTCCCATGCCTCCATGTACTGCGATTCTGTTATTAAGGAGGCTGTTGAAATAAGAATGAGCCAAAAGAACTTTAACTGCAATAGCAGATACCATCTGAGCTGTGCATGGAAACGAGCACTTGATTCAGAGAAGCATCAGAGACATTCCTTCCAAGGTTTACGTTCCAACGGAAGCAGTGGCGTCACTGCCGCACACATTGGCACCGTCTGTGACAGCAGTACGTAATTGCCGACCAATCAGAAGCTGACCAATCAGAAGCCGTCCACAGGCCATAAAAAGGCTACCACAGCAGCAGTGAAGACAGTCAGTTGCTTCTGATGATGACGATGGAGGTAATCATCAAAAGCTTGGGATTTTATCCACAATTGACACGGCAAGAAAACCGAGAATGTTTTACATATAAGTGCCGTCATTAAAAACTTCGTTCCCATACTCCTTATAAAACAATGGAAACCGGAGTGTTGGGAGAGGTACGTGTTGACCATTGGGTGCCATACATCACCTTCCCTAGTCTGGACAAAGATCAGACGTTTTTTTGGTACCAAACGCCATCTCCTTTTCCCACCTGCAGCAGGTCATCTCCCACATCAGCGCCCCAGGTCAGGGCTCCCAATTGCGGTTCACGTGTGATCCCATCTGTCTGAACTGGAGTCCTTCCCTTTACTACCTCTACTTGAAGTCCATTCACGTATGCTTCCAAGGTGTACATTTTGACCGAAGCTTCATCTGGATCTTTTGCATGACCCTAAGGACTCCATTAACCCTGCCGCTCTCCGCTGTCACTTCCTCTCAATTCTTGACATGTTCCAGGGCTCTGAAGTTGTTTACACCAACAGCTTGATGGCTGATGGTAATGTTGGCTTTGCCTATGTCCACAGATGCCATATTTAACAGCATTCCTTGCCCACTGGCTGCAGTGTATTCACTGCAGAGCTTATGGCCATATCTCATACACTTCAGTACATCTGTTCCTGTTCTGGTGAGTCATTTCTTCTCTGTTCTGACTCCTTGAGCAGCTTTCAAGCTATTGAACAGTGCTAACCTCACCATCCTTTGGTAGTGAACATCTAGGAGTCCATCTCTGCCCTGGAATGGTCCAGTCGTTCGGTGGTGTTTGTGTGGACCCCAGGACATGTTCGGAATCCCAGGCAACGAACTTACTGACAGGCTGGCTAAACAGTCTACGTGGAAACTGCTCCTGGAGAAAGGCATCTCTGAAACTGATCTGTCTTATGCTGCAAGGTTTTTTGGCTTTGTGAGATGGAGTGGCATAACAGTATGCACAACAAACTGCGTGTCATTAAGGAGACTGCGAATGTGTGGAAGTCTTCCTTGCAGGCTTCTCACAGGGAATCAGTTGTCCTTGGTCGGCTCCATACTGGTCACATGTGGCTCGCACATGGTTACCTCCTCTGTCACGAGGACCACCTCAGTGTCGCTGTGGCTCCCAAATGACAGTCGTCCACCTCTTGCTGGACTGTCCACTTTTAGCTGCTCTGTAGTGGAGTTTTAACTTTCCCAGCACCCTACCTTCGATGCTAGGTGACAATACCTCAACAGCAGCTTTAGTTTTATGTTTTGTTCATGAGGGTGGGTTATATCATTTGATCTGAGTTTTAGCGCAAGTCTTCTGTCCCTCTGTGTCCTCCACTGTAGGACTTTTAGGGTGGAGGTTTAAATGTGTTGAAGAGTGGCTGGCTTCTCCGTTTTTATTCTCATGGTCAGCCAGCCATGGTAATCTGCTTTCTACTCTTTAACCTCTTCTCCCTGTTTCTTGTGTCTCTCTTTGGTTTTCTTGTCCTGTTTTGTCCATTGTAGTGTTTGTTGCCCTTCTGTCATTCTTCTGGTTCTTCGTTCCTCCTGTTTTGTGCCGTATGTCTTCTTTTTCTTCTTCCCCTTGGGTAATTGTTCTACTGGGAAAAATGAGCTCACAGTTTGGTCCCCCCCCCCCCCCCCCCCCCCCCCCCCCGCCGCTTTTAAACTAACCAACCATATAAACTTGAACTACTGTGGTAGGTGTGGGCTTTGTGTCTATCTTGGTTACAATAATGCATTCACTATGCTTTCCATAGTATCTGACCCATGCTTCTATTATTTTATTCATTATTAGACCTACTCCTGCATTACCCCAATTTGATTTTGTATTTATAACCCCGTATTGACCTGAACAGAAGTCTTGTTCCTCCTGTCACCGAACTTCATTAATTCTCACTATATCTAACTTTAACCCATCCATTTCCCTTTTTAAATTTTCTAACCTACCTGCCCGATTAAGGGATCTGACATTCCAAGCTATGATCTGTAGAACGCCAGTTTTGTTTCTCTTGATTACGACGTCCTCTTGAGTAGTCCCTGCCTGGAATTCCAAATGGGGGACTGTTTTACCTCTGGAATATTTTACCCAAGAGGATGCCATCATCATTTAACCATACAGTAAAGCTGCATGCCCTTGGGAAAAATTATGGCTGTAATTTCCCCTTGCGTTCAGCTGTTCGCAGTACCAGCACAGTAAGGCCATTTTGGTTAATATTACAAGGCCAGATCAGCCAATCATCCAGACTGTTGCCTCTGCAACTACTGAAATGGCTGCTACCCCTGTACAGGAACCACACGTTTGTCTGGCCTCTCAACAGATACCCCTCCATTGTGGTTGCACCTACGGTACGGCTATCTGTATCACTGAGGCATGCAAGCCTCCGTACCAACAGCAGGCTCCATGGTTCATTTAGATAGGCCCTTTATATCTGTAAATAAGGTTGTTATTGATCACATAATGACCCTGGTGATGCAGGATAGGCAGAATAAAAGAATCACAAGCAGAGAAGTTGCAGATGATGTTAAAATTGATTCCATTTTAATGGAACATTTGGACCTCAGGAGGATCTCACAACAATGTGTTCCAAAGTTGCTAATAACTGAGCGGAAGCAACATCATTCAGAGACCCTACATGACATGCTAGATACTGTGAACCATAATCCTAACTTTTTTTAACACAGTGATCATTGGCGATGAGACCTCAGTTTATGGGTAAGACCCAAAAACGTAGTTCTAGTCATCGTTATGTAGAATTTGAGAGAGCAGCCTTGCAATACACTAAAAGAGGCTTTACAGTAATGCTTCCAGCAGTGGCAGCAGTGTTGGGGGAGGTGTTTAGAAGCTGAAGGTGACTACTTTGAAAGTGAATGTGTCAAACAATTGTATCTGAAAAAGAGATTGATTTTATTAATAAAAGTTGGATGCTTTTTCAACAGCCCATTTTTATGGCCTTGCCAATACTGAATGCTGCCTTTCTCCACATCTGAATGACTCCAAATCTATCTCCATGACTAGCTACATCTTCACTCACAAGTATCTCTCCTTCGAAGGCCGCACAAACAAACAAATCCACAGTATAGATATGCGCTCCCATATGACAACATCCCATACTAACATACACTTGGACCATCAAGAGGACTCCTTCCTAGTCACCTAGAATCGTAACTCCCTCACTAGCTTCACATTAATTGATGATAGTTACATGATTTGGATCAAGGGTGTGGTTATCCTATCGACCTTCCTCTAGAAATGTGCATGGTACATGCAATACCAGGATGACTATGTTACCATTATCTGTGGAGTTATGTACAGAGAAAAATATACGAAGAGCATTTGTTTTATTTATATGTGGATGTCAGTTTCTGCAGAACCAATACTGGGCCTTAAAGCTCTGCAAGAAATAAAATAAAATTTGTAATGTTACAGCTTCCATAGCTGATACATATTTCATCAGTTGCTGATTTAAACAAGTTTTTTATTTAAATTGTATAGGATATAGGAAGCCTGGAAAATTCATTTTTGTCACACAGGATGTGCCTGATTTTGGAAGTATTTTGGGCTGTTTCTGGAAGAAACTATAAAACAAGAAATTATAGTGTTTTTTTGTTTAGGATGAATTATAACATAAATGAAAGGAATGAGAATATCATGCACACACACACACACGAGAGAGGGGGAGTGAGTGAGTGAGTGAGTGAGTTAGCTGGGTTAAATGTCGTTTAGGTATGCAGTGCTCTTGTGCTCTTCAGAATCATGAAATAGCTGATAGTGGTTTATACACTTTATTCTTTCAGTAGTAGCTTCTGATAAGTATGAAATCATATATGGTTAAAAATTGTTTCACATATTTGTAATTTCAGAAGCAGTTATAAGCTATGTTACTCATCATACTGAATCTCCTGGTTAAGTTGAAAATAAAGGTATTCGAGGTACAGGATCTATTCAAAGGTAAACTGAAAACAAACACTCCAAAATTACTGCACAATTTATTCATAGGACTTTTTTTCAGATGAGCAATAAAGTACAAGACTGTATAATAAAATGCTGTACAAATATACTGCATTACACATTACATAAAACATAAAACAAATATAAATGTAAATCATTTATAATTAATCATGAATAGCTGAGCACTCTTGTTTTTTGCAGCATTTCATGCACCGTGTGCACTTGAGAATAGGAAACATCCTTCATTATTTTTTTGGCCTGTGGTGACGCCTGATGTTGCAGCAAGTGATAAAGATCTGCATAAAACTATAAAATAAAACAACATGTTACTGTTTCAAGAATTAATATGTACAGAAACTGACTACAAATATGTAAAAATGAGACAGCTATTAAAAACAACAAAATATCGTTAATTATGACTATCATTTTACAATACGAATATATCAGATCTAATGACCACAGCTATGGAAATAACACACAGTAACCCCCTCCCAAGCAAAAAATACAACCTGGAATATTTATTTAATGTTTTACAATGTGTTAATAGTTCAAAGCACTAAAATTATAAATGTTAATGGGAGGTAGTAGATTTCCATAGACAACTCAAGATGAGCTAGCTAACACATCAGACTACCTGTGACTGATTCCAGTGTTGATGTCTTGATACACTGGCACCAATTAATACCCCAACAAGATGTGTGGTAAAAGACATAGTGAAATAGGAGTCTGGTAGAGCCAGAAATGAGGAGGCCCAGGAAGCTTTAAGGGTAAATGGTACATTTATGATAGGTATGTAGTGCAGAAAAACATCTTAACAATTATTTTAAATGTGTTACTGATAATACGTGCCTATCAAGTTAAGTAAGTACTGTCTTGAAATATCTGAGTGCAATCTTCACAAGTAACTTGATATGATGTGTCACCATAAAAAGTTCATTATAAAATCTTTAAAATAAACACATTCTAGTGGTTCCACATTTACATCTACACTCTGCAAATGACTGGGAAGTGCATGGTAGAGGGAACTTCACACTGAACCACATATTAAGATTTACCAAATTTGTAGCATCAGTAATGATGTACTCATACAGATATTTTACATGCTTGGGATAGGAAGTTTACCATGTTACACAATTCTTCTTCTAGAAATATACCTACCAGAAAAAGTTACTTGAGAAACCTTATTGAAATCAAACAACTAATGGGAGCTGCTGTGGAATTAAATTATGGTAACAAACTAGAATGTGAAACTGAAACAGGTTTCATTTCAAGTGTCTGCCACAGCAGTCTATGTTAGGAATTAAAAATGTGTGATTAAAATCAGTATGGATAAGAGTGAAAATTATGATTCTTTTCATTAGCACTTTATTGTCATTTCAAAAGAAACTAAACATAAGAGATCTTAATATTAATAAGAGTAATAGCTTCACAAAATGCTTTATCCATCTTTACAGTATAATGATTTGCATGCCCTGAGAATATTATTCAGCTTACCTTTAGGCCAGGAACTACTTCTGATACAAATGACTGGCTGAACTCGGTGCAGTCAACAAGGGTGGCTTTCAAAGGTGTTGCATGCAGAGTACTGTGGTTTGCCTTGAACAAAGAAGTGACACTCAGTACCCAAGGCATATTATTTGTCTTAATGGTTTTTGAGTGTTCTGCCAGGTGAGATTTGAGAAGTCCCACAATGTTTCAGCAGTATATCAGTATGCCATTATCACCTGACTTGGCATAAATAAAAGGTGACATATAATTCTATGTGATTTTTTTTAGTTTATCCTGCAATACTAATAACAAAATACATGGTGTAGAGCCAGGTCTTGGTGTCCAGCAAGCACAATATTTCATCAAATGACCACACTGCCATCATTAGGTGTGCTGATGAGGTCCCCTTCTGTACCTCTCAGCAGATTCTTTAATTACACAAAAGGAATGACAATTAATGTTTAATGTTTAATGTATCAATGACATTGGAAAAGAGCACAGGTAGTCCCAGTCTTCAAGAAGGGTCGTCGAGCAGATGCGCAAAACTGTAGACCTATATCTCTGACGTCGATCTGTTGTAGAATTTTAGAATATGTTTTTTGCTCAAGTATCATGTCGTTTTTGGAAACCCAGAATCTACTCTGTAGGAATCAACATGGATTCCGGAAACAGCGATCGTGTGAGACCCAACTTGCTTTATTTGTTCATGAGACCCAGAAAATATTAGATACAGGCTCCCAGGTAGATGCTATTTTCCTTGACTTCCGGAAGGCGTTCGATACAATTCCGCACTGTCGCCTGATAAACAAAGTAAGAGCCTACGGAATATCAGACCAGCTGTGTGGCTGGATTGAAGAGTTTTTAGCAAACAGAACACAGCATGTTGTTCTCAATGGAGAGACGTCTACAGATGTTAAAGTAACCTCTGGCGTGCCACAGGGGAGTGTTATGGGACCATTGCTTCTCACAATATATATAAATGACCTAGTAGATAGTGTCGGAAGTTCCACGCGGCTTTTTGCGGATGATGCTGTAGTATACAGAGAAGTTGCAGCATTAGAAAATTGTAGCGAAATGCAGGAAGATCTGCAGCGGATAGGCACTTGGTGCAGGGAGTGGCAACTGACCCTTAACATAGACAAATGTAATGTATTGCGAATACATAGAAAGAAGGGTCCTTTATTGTATGATTATATGATAGCAGAACAAACACTGGTAGCAGTTACTTCTGTAAAATATCTTGGAATATGCATACGGAACGATTTGAAGTGGAATGATCATACAAAATTAATTGTTGGTAAGGTGGGTACCAGGTTGAGATTCATTGGGAGAGTCCTTAGAAAATGTAGTCCATCAACAAAGGAGGTGGCTTACAAAACACTCGTTCGACCTATACTTGAGTATTGCTCATCAGTGTGGGATCCATACCAGATCGGGTTGACGGAGGAGATAGAGAAGATCCAAAGAAGAGCGGTGCGTTTCATCACAGGGTTATTTGGTAACCGTGATAGCATTACGGAGATGTTTAGCAAACTCAAGTGGCAGACTCTGCAAGAGAGGCGCTCTGCATTGCGGTGTAGCTTGCTCGCCAGGTTTCGAGAGGGTGCATTTCTGGATGAGGTATTGAATATATTGCTTCCCCCTACTTATACCTCCCGAGGAGATCACGAACGTAAAATTAGAGAGATTCGAGTGCGCATGGAGGCTTTCAGACATAGTTCTTCTCGCGAACCATACACGACTGGAACAGAAAAGGGAGGCAATGACAGTGGCACATAAAGTGCCCTCTGCCACACACCGTTGGGTGGTTTGTGGAGTATAAATGTAGATGTAGATGTAGATGCAGACAATGAGGTTATTAGAGGTGGAGCACAAGCTTGGAGTAGGGAAGGATGGGAAAGGAAATTGGGCATGCCCTTTCAAAGAAACCATCCTGGCATTTCCCTTAATTGATTTAGGGAAATCATGGAAAAATCTAAATTTGAATGGGTGGATGGGAATTTAAGACTATTGTCCCCCTAGAAGTGAGTCCAGTGTCTTACCATTGTACCACCTTATTCAGTTTTTGTTCAACAGTTTAGGTTAGCTCACCAGTCCCTTTTCTTCATCCCTCTTCCTTCCCTTCAACCCTTCTGTCAGAAGAAAGACATTTCTTTAATATTTATACATACTTTCTTCTGCTGCCACTTAGTGACTAGAATTTTTATCCATCCAGTTATACTATAATTCCATGTAATTCTGATAGACAGAGCACTGTGAATGCCAACTTTTTGAAGTTCAGTAATTGAGTATGCTTTAGGTGTTCACAGCAGTGGACTTCAACAGTACACAATCCCTTCCATGTTTGCTATGCCAAAGTCATAGAGTATTTATTAATATGAGACTTCATAGTTCAAAAAAATCTTTGAGACTACCAAGGAGAATCCCTCTTTAACCAGTGGGTAGAGAAAAGTCATCACATGATTTTTCCTGAGAATTCATCCTTGATAACATACTACTGTATGTGATAAATGCAGTAGCTGCATCCTCCTCAGGTTCCTCCTCCATTTCTGCAGTTCTACTGTCAGTATAGGGCAAAGGACTCTCCAAAACTAACACTGTGTGTAGGCATTTCAGTTCTTGAATGAAACTCTCCATATCCTAAAGGGTGTGAGCCCTGTTTACCAATGATTTGATGTTCCAATTCCTCTGCACTGGATGGTGACATCTGTTTAGGTGCAAGTACAAGTTGGTGAGCATCTTCTTATAGAATACATTGTGGCCCAATGTACCATCTCCTCTCCTTTTTACCAGTTTTGCTGGAAGAACCTGAAGAACTATATTACATACCTCTGCAGGGAGGAGATGAATCACTGTATGAAGAAGTCACACAAGCTACTCCATCAGAGAAGCTATTGTCTGAGTACTTCCAGGTTTATCAGGAGATGTCATTATGAATATGTGGTGCAAATTTTCACCAAAGTGATGCATCATTTGCACTCAGTGAAAGTTAGGAGACTGAGAAAATATACCAGTTTATACTTGATCAACAAGAGAGTGGGCCCTGCCGGAAGATGGAGTGTACCGGAAAATACAATGTGGTCCTCCTAAGAGAGTAGAGTAGAGAGAAGCTACTGTGTTCATTCCATACAGAGGCACATTATCCAGGAAAATAGGATGAATTCTTAGAGACTGCATTGTAAAGAATGTCATCTGTCCACTGATCACAACACATTATCTTACAGCACCAAAAGTGATCTGAAACTATGGACTTCCAATACCTGTCAAATCCTTTGCTAATGCAGCATGACATACAAAGGGCAAACGGTATATGCCACTGAAATCATTGCACTGAATGTGAATGGCATACTTGAATACTACAGCTCAACAATTTAGTGGTTGCAGTGGGGGAGAGAGACATACGTACAAACTGAGGTGGTCAGTTCATCAACATAACTGATGATAACAGTTGTTGGCCAAAATGTTGGGGCTTCTGGACACTGACATGAATTAATTTGTCATAAATTATATGACTTATTTAAGTTTGTGCTTTTACTGCCTCTCACCCTCTACCACCCTACCTGTCTCATAGTAGTCCACCATATCAACCTGAACTTTTTTGCAAGGAGTGTCAGGAGCAGCAGCTGATTTTGGAACTAACTCTTAAATTGTCATTATTGTGACAAGGTTAACACTTTTCATTTTATTGTGGTATGTTACCTGGACTGGGAACTCCTTACACACATTCTATGCTGCTTTAGTTATTTCATGTTCCTTGGCAATGTCATCACCATCTGGTTTTGAAATACCATGTGACTCATATGATTTCCCTTGTAGGACACCCAAAAACTCCATAAGAATTTTACCTCAGTATCCATGAAGTTTAAGAACTCACAAGATTTATTGCTAATTCTGTGCACTACTCTTACTTTATACCATAATTCTATCATCATGAATTATGACATCTGCAGTGGATTGCTGCAGTTTGTTAAACTAACTATACCTGTATAATATGGATGCCTTATTTTTCTTATTTTCAATTTTTAAGATTTTAAGTGTATAACATCTTATATTGGTTAAACATTATAAAATACAAATTTTCAGTTCATTTAAAATATTTCTGTGAGCTGGGCTGTGTGCCTTTTGGTGCAGCAGTTAGGATCAATGGCACTGCTGCTATTGTTCTTAACAAATATGCTTTCAGTGATAAGTGTTGTATTTCACTGATAATTTTGGATTTAGAATTGATTCTGGCTACAAGCTCAAATTGTTTGGTGAAGGTGCCAGGTACTTCAAAACATCTACATCACGGTGGCTCCAATTAGGAAATGTAAAAATTGTCACCTACACAGATAAGTGTCAAAACACAAGCAGTGCATCTTTCCTACTGTCTATGGATTCAGGATATCCATGGGTAACAAAACAGCAGTAAATCAGCTGGTATGACTGACTCCCGCATGTGGTCCCTCTGTCAGTCATGGAAGACCACCATGAGCTCACCTCTTTCATGTGCCAGGTAATAAGAGAAGGGTTGCAGCAGGTAGAAATGTCAGCCAAATAAACTAGAGACAGCAACCACTGGTGTAAACCCCACATATCAGGAGGTAACAGAGAATGTTGAGGAAGAGGTATATCAATCTTTAGCACCGACCTCTGTGACCAGTTAAATGTACCATGAAAAATGGACTTGGCCAGCTTGGTCTTATGCTACAGCTGTTAATGACAACCCAGTATCTGAGCAACATAGGTACAGCCAACTCCTCTTCCAAATAAAATGCCCCACAGAGGAACAGACATTTCAAGGAAAGAAAACAACATGCCAGTATGTTTTCACTGTAGACACCCTGAACGTAGGGTATCATCCACCAATTAGTCAGCACTTACACAGGATAAGGACCGAGGGTCTGCTGCTACTGCCACTGTCTTTGCCTTTGCCTCCTCCCTACGTGCCTTTCCCAGCCTTACAGGATATACCACTGTGGTGTGGACCCACCTTCCTTGTGGACATCACTGCATCCTGTCTCTCCTCTAGGGCCCTGATGCATGCTGCTGACCTTTCTCATGATGCTTTTCTACCACCTACACTTCTGCTATCACCTGGGCCAGCACCACTGGGTCCTTCACATCAGCATTCCTGGCACCACCACCCGAGTTGCCTGAGCACCTTCATCGTCGGTGCAGTTCCGTCACTTCAAGGACTTGGATGTCAAGATGCTACCAGTGCCATTATCACCGTCCTCGCTTATAGTACTTCAGAGGGAGAAGGGGGAGGGTGGGGTGGGGGCAGCTGCTATGCATGTCAGTGGGCACACAACTTCTGACCCTACTCACCAGTTCTGGCCCTTCCAACACTCCCATCATCACTTGCAGTGCCCACCAAAGGGGCCATGGACGTGTCATCAGTCATTTTGATGCCCGCATCAGAGGAGCACTCTTACCCCAAGGGAGAGGGTGCTATGACCCTGTACGTCATACATGGCACCAGGCTGCTGGTGTGCAACACTAATACCCCACTAATGGCATCTGGACAGGCCAGCCACCAGAGCCCCTCTATGACTTGTGCACATGGTGCAGCACCTGCCACACCATCTACTGGAGATTGCTTCCATAATGACAGTGTGTCAGATACCCACCCTCAGATTATGTTCTACTGATTATTGTACTTTTTTATATTTGTTGCTTACTTGACTGTGTATAAATAAACTCTTATTGTTTGTGGCCACTTTATTGTTTGTACCTAGCATTATAACATTAAGGAATAATGCTGTGTTCACATTAGTGCCAGTTACAACCAAAGGCAGCTGTTTTACACAGATTCAGCACTCAATCTATGCTGTGTTTTTTATGCTATGATACAATTTTATGTGACAAGGAAGATGGTATTTCATTGCTTAGTTGGTAAGCATCTCTGGACCTCTACGTACACATAACAGTGAGCCAAATTTTGAAGTACTTCAGACCCCTCCAGATGTGAAATTATATGCTAGAATAATTATATATAATTAAAAGCACTTTTAAATATTATGTGCACCTATAGATGGGAGGATATTTCAGAAACATCACCAGCACACTGCTCCAGCATTGCTTTAATTCAATTGTTGAATATCTGGAGATCAATTCATGACAAACATAATTCACGTCTTGCTTACAGTGATGCTTCACTTACAGTTAACTCTTATATTTCTTTCATTTAATTGATGTGATTATAGAGAGCAGTTCATATAAAATATAATAATATTCAACTTAAAATTAATCCTTATGTGGCATTTATAGCCTGCTATATTCTTTACAGAACATGCAAGACTGTATGTAAAATTATTGTAACAGATAGTTCTGTGCTTTTTTAGAATTTTATTAAGATGCATCCCTTATCAAGAACATGATTTTCTGGATAAATAAATGAATAAATAAACTTCTGATCATTTCTCTTCATTCAATATGGAAAAGCATCACAAAATATTTATAATTATGGCCAGGATGGATTGTACACTTTCTCTACAATTGCTGATACTGTTTCTCTTGCCTTCCTGATGAAGGAGGCCATAGCTATCAAAATTTATGCAGTGGGGTCTGTATATATGATGACCTCACATTCACTCCGGTCTCATGTTTAATTTATACTTTTTCTCTTTTATGCAATATTACCATTTCCATTTTTATTTGTATTACACATTCATTCACATTCTTTTCACTTCTTCATTCATTTTCTGGTGCTAGCCATCAATAATTCACATTATTACTGCTATATTCACCTCATCATTCTTGTTCTTTAATCTAAACACACACAAAATATTTTTGTGCCCCTCTTGAGATTTTTTGTGTTACTTTATTCAGGGAGATGCCTCTGATTTCTTCCTTCCATGCATGTCAATGTATTGCTCATCTTTATATTGCCTCATGCTGTGGTCATCCACTGTGGTGTAATGGTTACAGTCACTGGCTGGTGACATGTGACCACTGGGTGTAATGGTTATAATCACTGGCTGGTGATGTGTTGGTTGCTGATTTGATTCCAATATCCTGAAATTATTTGTTACTTAAGCTTCATTATATCTGGAAGGTTCTGGGACTTGCTTATTTTTGGAAAATTGTTATTTTCTATAACATTCTATGTCTGTGAAAACAGGAACATTCTCCGATGAGGCAGACAGTTCAACTTCATCTGTACATTCACGCATGCTACATAAATGTGCTTTAAGCATGAAGTGCCCATAATTTATACAGGACAATTGAATCTGATTGATGAAAGGAGAAGATATGAAAATACATTAAATAAAAAGGAAATGCAGATGGTAAAAAAAATGAATATGACAAAAAATGTGAACTGGCTAAATAGGAATGGCTAGAGGATAAATGCATGGCTGTAGGAGCATGCATGACCAGAGGAAAGATAATTGTCACTTACTCATTGGACAAATATATTATACTAGAACTGACATGTGATTACATTTTCGCGCAATTTGGGTGCATAGATACTGAGAAATCAGTACCCAGAACAACCATCTCAGGGAGTAATAATGGCCTTGATACGCCTGGGCATTGAGTCAACCAGAGCTCGGACAGCATGTACGGGTACAGCTGCCCATGCAGCTCCAACATGATACCACAGTTCATCAACAGTAGTGATTGGCATATTGTGGTGAGCCAGTTGGTCGGCCACCATTGACCAGACATTTCCAATTGGTGAGAGATCTGGAGAATGTGATGGCCAGGGCAACAGTCGAACATTTTCTGAATCCAGAAAGGCCCGTACAGGACCTGCAACATGCAGTCGTGCATTATCCTTCTGAAATGTAGGCTTTCGCAGGGATCAAATGAAGTATAGAGCCATGGGTCGTAACACATCTGAAATGTAACGTCCACTGTTCAAAGTGTCGTTGATGTGAACAAGAGGTGACCGAGACATGTAACCAATTGCACCCTATACCATCACGCCGGGTGATACGCCAGTATGGCGATGACGAATACACACTTCCAATGTGCGCTCAGCACAATGTCGCCAAACACAGATGCGACCATCATGATGCCGTAAACAGAACCTGGATTCATCTGAAAAAATGATGTTTTACCATTTGTGCACCCAGGTTCGTCGTTGAGTACACCATCGTAGGTGCTCCTGTCTGTGATGCAGCGTCAAGGGTAACCACAGCCATGGTCTCCGAGCTGATAGTCCATGCTGCTGCAAATGTCGTCAAACTGTTTGTGCAGATGGTTGTTGTCTTGCAAACAGCCCCATCTGTTGACTCAGGGATCGAGAGTGGGTGCACGATCCATTACAGCCATGCGGATAAGATGCCTGTCATCTCGACTGCTAGTGAAACAAGGCCATTGGGATCCAGCTTGGCATTCCGTATTACCCTCCTGAAACCACCGATTACATATTCTGCTAACAGTATTGGATCTCGACCAATGCGAGCAACAATGTCGCGGTACGATAAACCGCAGTTACGATAGGCTACAATCCGACCTTTATCAAAGTCGGAAACATGATGGTATGCATTTCTCCTACTTACAAGAGGCATCACAACAACGTTTCACCAGGCAACGCCGGTCAACTGCTGTTTGTGTATGAGAAATCGGTTGGAAACTTTCCTCATGTCAGCATGTTGTAGGTGTCGCCACTGGCACCAACCTTGTGTGAATGCTCTGAAAAGCTAATCATTTGCATATCACAGCATCTTCTTCTTGTCAGTTAAATTTCACATCTGCAGCACATCATCTTCATGGTGTAGCAATTTTAATGACCAGTAGTGTATATTAATTAGTATGACCTGTCTTGCTAGTTGTGTTCTCCTTGAAGGTGTGGGAGAACATTATATTTTCAAGACCCATATCACAGAATGTGTTACTTTTCAGTTCATGAATTTTCTGTGATGTGACTGGTGAAAAGCATTTGATCGTGCAGTTTGAAGTGTTCTCCTATTGAAGCTGAAACATAATGCTATCAGAGGTGTTGTAGGTAACAGATTTTTGTATTGTATTATTAAGATTTTGCAGAGTATTGTATTAAGAAGCACAGGGAGTGTGCACAATAAAACAGTATCTTCAGAATGGGGATTAACCATCAAGGGTATATCACAGGTGTTGATATTGGATCCACTCTTGTTCTTGATATATATGGATGATATTCCATCATAACTCAATAAGGAGAAATATATTTATGCTGATGATGCAAGTATTATTATAAAACCTAATGGAGTAACTACAGCACATGGAAATGTAAATGTAAAATTGACTTGTTCCATATGATAGGCAGAGATTGAAATTATGATTGACAAAATATGGATATAACTAACTGAATGGCTAAATTTCATGGAAGACCTTCAGCACCACACATCGGTAACACAGACCTTCAGCACCACACATCAGTAACACAGAAAATTGTAAGAGGTGAGATATGGAGGTTGATACTGTCTCTTGATATTGAACTCAGATGGTCTAAAGTATCAGACTTGAATGTCAAACATGCAGAAGGCGATGAAAGAAGAATTGCTTATGCCTCCAGGTTACTCTTGAATTCCAACAAAAATTCAGTCATAGTTAAAGCTGGACAAATTTTTGTTTTGAATCTCAAATATTTCTGTCAACATTATTAACGGTTCTATTTTAAACCCATATACTGTTTTGTGCTGATTCCACAGAGCAACTTGTGAATATTTATGTGAAAGCCACATTGCATCATCATGCTCAGTGATTCACTGCCTTTGTATAATTTCTGTATCCCACAAGATACAAACAAAAACTGTCCATTACATGTGCTGAATGAAAGTTCTGCAAAAGTATGTGCTAGTCTACACCCACTAAAGCCTGATGGATTAGATGTAGAATGTAAGGATTACATTCAGAATTTGTACCAGGAGACAGGGATGCATGACTTCAAAAGGGAACCTGCAAGTCAGTCATTCTATAAACACAATAAAATCCATCAACATTACAGTGTTAGCCATCTAAAGAGAAATCTAAAGCAAAATCTAAGTACACAATGAGGCTGTAAGTGCGGTGCATTCCAAACAGCTTCATAAAGTGGAGTCATCTGCTATAATGTACACTGTGCTGGACTTTATAGGCTGGCTGGTTTGCCCAATACAATCATTTTCAGCAGTAGCTTCTACAACTGGGCATAGCCTCCATAAGGCTCTACCTCCCAGCAATATGCCTTATTAGGGTCATATCAATATCTCATCTGGTGGCAGATCAAACATGTCTGCATCTTCATCATTGCCAGATGAGTATACAATATCTCCCCCCATTAGCCAGTATTATGGCAGGCTGGAAGTGGTCTGGTCAGTGCTTTGCCTGACATCCAAGTCAACAGTCTGCATCTTGGGTGGGGAGCCAGAAGGGGGGGGGGGGGGGGAGACAAGTATGGTGATGCACCCGTGCCATTTATAGGCAATATTGCGGGTGGCACTTGGCCACTTTTTTTGGGAGGCCAGTGCTGAGGCCTGCCTCCCTACTTCCAATTACCTGTGTAAGAGAGGAGGTCATAGCTGAGTGTGGTGTGTACCTCAATCTCCACAAGATCACTCCTTGTGGGTTGTAGTTGCAGCACTGGATGAGCATGAGCATGGGTGCCATTCTGCTGTATAATTGGAGGCAAGGGTGATGCCTGAGAGGCAATGGAAGGCTTATGCAGCTGTTAGTGAGTAATTATTGTGTCTTATTGTGATGGCTACAGTTCATAATGATGGCTGGACTAGGTGATTCTGGATGGCCACAACTTCAAATTACTTGTGCTCCCTACAGCCTATGATAACATTTTGATTTCTGTCCAATTTATCTTTACTTCTATATAAAGACAACTCATTGTTTAACATCATCACCAAAAATCTTGAAAAGTACTTGACCAATTTACTTCAAATTTTTACTCAGATATATAAATAATATATAAAGAGGAAACATTGTTTCTAATAATCTCAGAAAGTTCCTGACAGATTACTTAAAATTTTTCAGGTTTTTCTAAGAAACATTTGGACAGACAAAGGCTATATATATAATTTACAAATTTATGTACCTATTTACACTAATATAAAAAGACAAAACTTTGTTTAATGTTATTTCCAAATATCTCCAAAAGATCTTGGCTAATTTACTTAAATTTTTAAACAATGCTCTAATAAACATTCAAATACAAATAGGCTATATATTTTTAATATATATCACACATAAAAGTATATATAATAAATAAAGGTGAAATGTGTTAGCAAAAGTCTTGAAAATTTCATCACTCACACACACACACACACACACAAATATATATATATATATATATATATATATATATATATATATATATATATATATATATATATATATATATATATATAGACACACACTCCTGGAAATGGAAAAAAGAACACATTGACTGACACCGGTGTGTCAGACCCACCATACTTGCTCCGGACACTGCGAGAGGGCTGTACAAGCAATGACCACACGCACGGCACAGCGGACACACCAGGAACCGCGGTGTTGGCCGTCGAATGGCGCTAGTTGCGCAGCATTTGTGCACCGCCGCCGTCAGTGTCAGCCAGTTTGCCGTGGCATACGGAGCTCCATCGCAGTCTTTAACACTGGTAGCATGCCGCGACAGCGTGGACGTGAACCGTATGTGCAGTTGACGGACTTTGAGCGAGGGCGTATAGTGGGCATGCGGGAGGCCGGGTGGACGTACCGCCGAATTGCTCAACACGTGGGGCGTGAGGTCTCCACAGTACATCGATGTTGTCGCCAGTGGTCGGCGGAAGGTGCACGTGCCCGTCGACCTGAGACCGGACCGCAGCGACGCACGGATGCACGCCTAGACCGTAGGATCCTACGCAGTGCCGTAGGGGACCGCACCGCCACTTCCCAGCAAATTAGGGACACTGTTGCTCCTGGGGTATCGGCGAGGACCATTCGCAACCGTCTCCATGAAGCTGGGCTACGGTCCCGCACACCGTTAGGCCGTCTTCCGCTCACGCCCCAACATCGTGCAGCCCGCCACCAGTGGTGTCGCGACAGGCGTGAATGGAGGGACGAATGGAGACGTGTCGTCTTCAGCGATGAGAGTCGCTTCTGCCTTGGTGCCAATGATGGTCGTATGCGTGTTTGGCGCCGTGCAGGTGAGCGCCACAATCAGGACTGCATACGACCGAGGCACACAGGGCCAACACCCGGCATCATGGTGTGGGGAGCGATCTCCTACACTGGCCGTACACCACTGGTGATCGTCGAGGGGACACTGAATAGTGCACGGTACATCCAAACCGTCATCGAACCCATCGTTCTACCATTCCTAGACCGGCAAGGGAACTTGCTGTTCCAACAGGACAATGCACGTCCGCATGTATCCCGTGCCACCCAACGTGCTCTAGAAGGTGTAAGTCAACTACCCTGGCCAGCAAGATCTCAGGATCTGTCCCCCATTGAGCATGTTTGGGACTGGATGAAGCGTCGTCTCACGCGGTCTGCACGTCCAGCACGAACGCTGGTCCAACTGAGGCGCCAGGTGGAAATGGCATGGCAAGCCGTTCCACAGGACTACATCCAGCATCTCTACGATCGTCTCCATGGGAGAATAGCAGCCTGTATTTCTGCGAAAGGTGGATATACACTGTACTAGTGCCGACATTGTGCATGCTCTGTTGCCTGTGTCTATGTGCCTGTGGTTCTGTCAGTGTGATCATGTGATGTATCTGACCCCAGGAATGTGTCAATAAAGTTTCCCCTTCCTGGGACAATGAATTCACGGTGTTCTTATTTCAATTTCCAGGAGTGTATAAACAAAGATGATGTGACTTACCATACGAAAGTGCTGGCAGGTCGATAGAAACACAAACAGACACATACATACACACAAAATTCAAGATTTCGCAACAAACTGTTGCCTCATCAGGAAAGAGGGAAGGAGAGGGAAAGACGAAAGGAAGTGGGTTTTAAGGGAGAGGGTAAGGAGTCATTCCAGTCCCGGGAGGGGAAAGACTTACCTTAGGGGGAAAAAAGGACGGGTATACACTTGCACACACACACACACACACACACACACACACATTGGGATATATATATATATATATATATAAATAATAGAGGGAAACATTCCACGTGGGAAAAATATATCTAAAAACAAAGATGATGTGATTTACCAAACGAAAGTGCTGGCAGGTCAATAGACAACAAACACAAACATACACACTAAATTCAAGCTTTCGCAACCAGTGGTTGCTTCGTCAGGAAAGAGGGAAGGAGAGGGAAAGACAAAAGGATGTGGGTTTTAAGGGATAGGGTAAGGAGTCATTCCAATCCCGGGTTGCGGAAAGACTTACCTGAGGGGGAAAAAAGGACAGGCATACACTCGCGCACACACACACATATCCATCTGCACATACACAGACACAGACACACATCAACTCAGCTAATGAACACACCCGTCAACTCCTATCCTTAATAAAAGTCCTCAGTCTTTCCTCTCCCACATCCACACCGGCTGTTCAGAGCATACTCCTACAGGCCGACCGCAAATTAGAACAGCATCCCACCCTCCACCTCAAAAAACTATCCAATCTTCTGGTTTCCCACTTCTGGAAAGGCAACTCACTCACCCTTCACAACCTTTCCAGCAAACCTCAACCTCCTCTCATTGCACACAGACCCAGTCTCTCCCATCTACTCAACCTCCCACTTCCAGCTCCAGTCCCCCCAAAACCTCAAAATTCCAATCAACACAATCTGGAACCACAACACCCTAATTCAGTAGTTAACCTTTCCTCCAGACCTCTCTCCCAATCCGAAACCTCTGTCCTATCCAAAGGCCTCATCTTCAGCCCCACTCCCAGATTCAACCAAACAGCCCTTGTCAAAGATTTACTGTCCTACACCTGTACTCTCTGCTGGAAATATCACTTTGCCATGAAGAAAAATGATCCTAATCCTACTCCTAATGATCCAACTCCCCAAGACACTATCCAAATTGTACCCTGCCTGGAACAGTTCCATCCTCCATCACAGCGGGACCCACCTCCTCCTCCTCAAAATCACCCTCTCCAAACTTTCCAGGAATTTCTGACTTCCAGCCTTGCCTCTCAATCATTCTTAAAAAACCTCAATCCTACTCCCAACATCACCACTACTGAAGCCCAGGCTATCCGTGATCTGAAGGCTGACCGATCCATCGTCATTCTTCCGGCGGACAAGGGTCCCACAACCGTGGTACCTGATCGTCGGGAGTATGTGGCTGAGGGACTGCGTCAGCTTTCAGACAACACTACATACAAAGTTTGTCAAGGTAATCCCATTCCTGATGTCCAGGCGGAGCTTCAGGAGGAATCCTCAGAACCTTAGGCCCCCTACAAAACCTTTCACCTGACTCCATCAACCTCCTGACTCCACCAACACCCCGCACCCCTACCTTCTACCTTCTTCCTAAAATTCACAAACCCAATCATCCCGGCCGTCCCATTGTAGCTGGTTACCAAGCCCCCACAGAACGTATCTCTGCCTACGTAGATCAACACCTTCAACCCATTACATGCTGTCTCCCATCATTCATCAAAGACACCAACCACTTTCTCAAATGCCTGGAATCCTTACCCAATCTGTTACCTCCAGAAACCATCCTTGTAACCATTGATGCCACTTCCTTATACACAAATATTCCGCATGTCCAGGGCCTCGCTGCAATGGAGCACTTCCTTTCACGCCGGTCACCTGCCACCCTACCAAAAACCTCTTTCCTCATTACCTTAGCCAGCTTCATCCTGACCCACAACTTCTTCACTTTCGAAGGCCAGACATACCAACAATTAAAGGGAACAGCCATGGGTACCAGGATGGCCCCCTCGTACGCCAACCTATTCATGGGTTGCTTAGAGGAAGCCTTCTTGGTTACCCAGGCCTGCCAACCCAAAGTTTGGTACAGATTTATTGATGACATTTTCATGATCTGGACTCACAGTGAAGAAGAACTCCAAAATTTCCTCTCCAACCTCAACTCCTTTGGTTCCATCAGATTCACCTGGTCCTACTCCAAATCCCATGCCACTTTCCTTGAAGTTGACCTTCACCTGTCCAATGGCCAGCTTCACACGTCCGTCCACATCAACCCCACCATCAGATTCACCTGGTCCTACTCCAAATCCCATGCCACTTTCCTTGACGTTGACCTCCACCTGTCCAATGGCCAGCTTCACACATCCGTCCACATCAAACCCACCAACAAGCAACATTACCTCCACTATGACAGCTGCCACCCATTCCACATCAAAGTCCCTTTCCTACAGCCTAGGTCTTCGTGACAAACGAATCTGCTCCAGTCCGGAATCCCTGAACCATTACACCAACAACCTGAAAACAGCTTTCACATCCCGCAACTATCCTCCCGACCTGGTACAGAAGTAAATTACCAGAGCCACTTCCTCATCCCCTCAAACCCAGAACCTCCCACAGAAGAACCCTAAAACTGCCCCACTTGTGACAGGATACTTTCTGGGACTGGATCAGACTCTGAATGTGGCTCCCCAGCAGGGATATGACTTCCTCAAATCCTGCCCCGAAATGAGATCCATCCTTCATGAAATCCTTCCCACACCAACAAGAGTGTCTTTCCGCCATCCACCTAACCTTCGTAACCTCTTGGTTCATCCCTATGAAATCCCCAAACCACCTTCCCTACCCTCTGGCTCCTACCCTTGTAACTGCCCCTGGTGTAAAACCTGTCCCATGCACTCTCCCACCACTACCTACTCCAGTCCTGTAACATGGAAGGTGTACACGATCGAAGGCAGAGCCACGTGTGAAAGCACCCACGTGATTTACCAACTGACCTACCTACACAGTGAAGCTTTCTATGTGGGAATGACCAGCAACAAACTGTCCATTCGCATGAATGGACACAGGCAGACAGTGTTTGTTGGTAATGAGGATCACCCTGTGCTTAACATGCCTTGGTGCACGGCCAGCACATCTTGGCACAGTGTTACACCTTGCGGGTTATCTGGATACTTCCCACTAACACCAACCTGTCAGAACTCCGGAGATGGGAATTGCCCTTCAGAATATCCTCTCTTCTCGTTATCCACCAGGCCTCAATCTCCGCTAATTTCTAATTTCAATTTGCCGCCACTCATACCTCACCTGTCTTTCAACAACATCTCTGCCTCTGTACTTCCGCCTCGACTGACATCTCTGCCCAACCTCTTTGTCTTTACATATGTCTGCCTATGCGGATGGATATGTGTGTGTGTGCGAGTGTATACCTGTCCTTTCCTCCCCCTAAGGTAAGTCTTTCCGCTCCCGGGATTTGAATTACTCCTTACCCTCTCCCTTAAAACCCACATCCTTTCATCTTTCCCTCTTTTCTGATGAAGCAACCATGGGTTGCGAAAGCTTGAATTTCATGTGTGTGTTTGTGTTTGTTATTGTTTCTATCAATGTACCAACACTTTCATTTGGTAAGTTACATCATCTTTGTTTTTAAATATATTTTCCCACGTGGAATGTTTCCCTCTATTATATTCATATCATCAATTTGAACCCAACTATTACATTTGTTATTGTCACTGTTGCATTTTGAAATCTTTTCTGTCATCTTACTTTCTCTTTTTGTTTGTGCAAGTAGTTTCACTTTGTATTCACCTTCTCCTTTTTACCGATGCCTCTGTACTTCCGCCTTGACTGACATCTCTGCCCAAACTCTTTGCGTTTACATATGTCTGCTTGTGTCTGTATATGTGCGGATGGATATGTGTGTGTGTGCGAGTGTATACCTGTCCTTTTTTCCCCCTTAGGTAAGTCTTTCCACAACCCGGGATTGGAATGACTCCTTACCCTATCCCTTAAAACCCACATCCTTTCGTCTTTCCCTCTCCTTCCCTCTTTCCTGATGAAGCAACCGTGGGTTGCAAAAGCTTGAATTTTGTGTGTGTGTGTGTGTGTGTGTGTGTGTGTGTGTGTGTGTGTGTGTGTGTGTGTGTGTGTGTGTGTGTGTTTGCTAGTGTCTCTATCAACATACCAACCCTTTTGTTTGGTAAGTTACATCATCTTACAGATGCTCTAGTTAGCATTCAGATGGACATGGACTACATATTTCTTTAAATATGGTTTTGTTTCCTTTCTTCCAGTCAGTTTTAAATATGATAGCAGGGCATGTGAACCTTAATAGAAATGTTTATCCCATATATATTGTTTCACCTTATACATAATTTTAAAGAAAAAATGTACACACAGCTATGTGCTGTTTTGTTTTCTTCCTCACCTTTAGTTTTAGAGAAAATAAGAAAGCTGTATTTATGGCTTATTGGTTTAGGTTAGAATAATACTATGGAATCTGAATTGTCTGGAACTTTCTAACCTATCCATTCACAGATTTAAAATATGAAGCTATTATCCTCACAGATCTAGCCACTGGAGAGATCTTTATCCTATTGCATGTACCAATGATCCCAACTGATTTACCCATTCATTTTAAGTGATTTCAAACTCCAATCAATATTTTGTTTGAAATAAAAATAAAGCTGGCTCAAAGTCAGAGAAAGAGGGGGGAGTGGAGGAGTGGAGAGAGTGGAGGAAACGGACCTGTGGGGGGGGGGGGGGGTGTAGGAGATGGTCAGAGAGAGAGAGGGAGTAGGGGATGGAGCAAGAGTGACGAAGGAGGAGATGCGCAGAGAGCGAGAGGGTGGAGGAGGAGGAAAAGATGGACAGAAATAGGGCATGGAGGAGATGGAAAGAGAGGGGAAGGGGGAGGGAAGGAGTTTAGGATGTATATCTAATTCCGATACATATTTTGCAATTGTGAAGCATTGATTTCACAATGCAATATCATCAACAATATGACAACTGCCAGCCTTACACAGACAAATGGTCTTATGGAATGTTTTAATAAGCTGTTGGCAGATATGGTCCTAATGTGTTTGAAAATCAAACAAAGAGAGAAGGTTATGGTACTACCTGTCACAACATTTGCATACAACACAGCAAAACAAGGCATTAAAGTTTTGACTTTGTTTGTTCTCAGCCATAGTTAGGAGGCAGAAACAACAATGGGTATGTTGTTTCATTTAAATCTGATGATGCTGAAGATGATTACATCAAACAGCTCATTATCAGAACTGGAAAAGCAAGCCAACTGGCACACAGATCATTGAAACCCAAGATAAGGACTGTAAATGTTATTCAACATACACTGATCTGTACTGCAATCCATGAAATTTGTTAGGCATGTTTATACCTGTGCAGGAGGGGCTATTACAAAATTGATTAAAATGCTATTTTGTTGGCCAAATATCAAAACCCAAAGTAAATAAGAAAAAATTTTAAAATATGTTGTATGAGAAATGTCTGGCAATTTTGTAAAAAAAGAAAGTGTTGATAAAATATCATCACTATAATCATATTAATTTAAAATGTCAAGTACAGTTGAACATGTATCTTGTGGCAAAATCATTTGTATTATGTAACCGTAATTATATCATAAGCCTTAACCTTTTGTTGATTGTCAATTAAAGGCGATCATAGCTGCAACAATGAGGGAAGTCTTCTCCGTCTTGGGGTAAAAAATGAAGGCTCATGTAATCAGTGAGTTTGAGTTTAGTTCCTGTGTTACAAAGAGCATAAATGAAGAATGTTAAAAAAATTGAGTTATTACATGATATTTTATAAAGCAAAATACTTGCAGACGCATAGGAATATACAATAATAAAAAAAAGTCATGTCAGGACACCTGTGGCAAACAGGAAGTTATATGAATATGACCAACAATCATCGTCCCCTTTGATTCAACAGATTATAGTTTCCTGCTCCAAAACTTTTTTATCATTTTGCAAGTATCACAGTATTATGAGTGAATATTGCAAGTAATTAATATTTTTCAGCTAAAATTTTGACTTGGTTTTTATCTAATATAGAGGGGAAAATGTTTTAAAACCTACATCATATAACTGAAGAGACAAAAATGCAGACATGTTATTGATGTCATTTTCCATGAAGCCCTATAGCAGGCCTAATCCAGACAGTGACGATAAGAGCTTCAGATATAAGGAACATGAAGACTTGTTTGTCAATTGTGATGGCTAGTTGGAAGTACCTCCACTTGAACATGACCATGGTGATAAGGATGTGACAACATGGCCAGAACACAATAATCCATCTACCAAGGGTCACTGACAAATCCTGATCTAGGAAGACATGATCCATTCCAAACAGTGGAGCACTATTTTTTTGAGGAGGGAGAGCAATGCTGTGTGCCGTGCATCACCTGCCATTATTGTGATTGCTGGCTGGCAATATCAGCTAATTGGTTCGACCCCATTTCCAGCAATTATTTATAATTAACCTTTGTCACTTCTGAAATGTTCAAGGATTAATGTATGAAATACTAAAACTTGGTACTATGTTCTATGTATACATAAGTATGAATACTCTCTGCTGTGCCAGTAATTCAGATTTATCTGCACTTTTGTATATGGTCAATAAACATGCTTTCAGTGTGAAATGTTATTTCTTGTTGACAAAACTGTTCTTGTAATTGTGCTTCATTCTGGATTCTAGGTGACAATATTTGCACATGTTATATAGCACCCCAGCTTTCTCTGTCTTCACCATATATTACATGACGTATTCTGACAGATCGTTTATGCCAACACAATCTTCTTTAATGATGAGTTTTATGTTATAAATAAATAATATGATTATAAATATCATATACTAGGTGGTTATAATTAAAGTGAATCTAGTCATAGAGGTCCTGTGTGGACTCATCATGTGGCAGCAAAACTTGGTAGATATTCTAATGTGTTAATATGGAACTGATTTATGCTGGAAAAAGTTAGTCCCAATTTTGGCTACCTTGTGCAAATCTAATGCTGTGAATGCAAGAATGACATATAGAAATGTTTCCAAATGTAATGAATTAAGAAATGGTCAGACACATGAGAAAGGTATAATATTGATTTTATTATTAACTACCACTTACACAATTTGTTCAATATGAGTACCAGAGATGTTATGAGGTGCTACATCCGCAAAACAACATAATCAACAGTTGCTCACAGCAGTTCCAGTGGAATCTGAGCACAGTACACTGGGCATAAGATTAGGTAGAGACCAAATGTGTCCCTGTAAAGTGTTCTCGGTAAATACATTCTTTTAGGAATCCTTAGAGCCAAAAGTAACATAGGTTCAGATAAGTATTATTGCTATTCACCATACAGTGGAGATGTTGAATCGTAGATAAGCTCAACAAAAAGACAGTCAAAGAAGTAAGCTTTTGGACAGAAAGGCCTCCATTCAAATTACACACACACACTGTCTCTCTCTCTCTCTCTCTCTCTCTCTCTCTCTCTCTCTCTCTAATGCAAACAATATTCAAACACGCATGAGAAATGAGCACAGTCTCAACAGCCATAGTCTGTGGTTGTGTGTGTATGAGCTAGATTTGCATTAGTGTGTGTGTGTGTGTGTGTGTAAATGTCTAATTCAGAGGAAGGCCTCCCTGCCCAAAAGCTACTTATTTGACTGTTTTTTTTCTTGTGCCTATCTGCATTGTTCCCCCATGAACCATGGACCTTGCCACTGGTGGGGAGGCTTGCATGCCTCAGTGATACAGATAGCCATACTGTAGGTGCAACCACAACAGAGTAGTATCTGTTGAGAGGCCAGACAAACATGTGGTTCCTGAAGATGGGCAGTAGCCTTTTCAGTAGTTGCAGGGGCAACAGTCTGGATTATTGACTGATCTGGCCTTGTAACATTAACCAAACCGGCCTTGATGTGCTAGTACTGCAAATGGCTGAAAGCAAGGGGAAACTACAGCTGTAATTTTTCCTGAGGGCATGCAGCTTTATTGTGTGGCTAAATGATGGCGACGTCCTCTTGGGTAAAATATCCCAGAGATAAAATAGTCCCCCATTCAGATCTCTGGGTGGAGACTACTCAGGAGAACATCATTTTCAGGAGATTGAAAACTGGCGTTCTACGGATCGGAGCATGGAATGTCAGATCCCTTAATCGGGTAGGTAGGTTAGCAAGTTTAGAAAAGGAAATTGATAGGTTAAAGTTAGATATAGTGGGAATTAGTAAAGTTCAGTGGCAGGAGGAACAAGACTTCTGGCCAGGTGAATGTAGGGTTATAAATACAAAATCAAATAGGGGTAATGCAGGAGTAGGTTTAGTAATGAGTAAAAAAATAGGAGTTCAGGTAAACTACTATGAACAGCATAGTGAATGCATTATTGTAGCCAAGATAGACACAAAGCCCACACCTACCACAGTAGTACAAGTTTATATGCCAACTAGCTCCGCAGACGACAAAGAGATTGATGAAATGTATGATGGGTTAAAAGAAATTGTTCAGATACTGAAGGGAGACGAAAATTTAATAGTCATGGGGGACTGGAATTCAATAGTAGGAAAAGGAAGAGAAGGAAAAGTTGTAGGTGAATATGGAATGGGAGTAAGGAATGAAAGAGGAAGCCGCCTGGTAGAATTTTGCACAGAGCATAACTTAATCATAGCTAACACAGTTTAAAAATCATGAAAGAAGGCTGTATATGTGGAAGAGGCCTGGAGACACTGTAATGTTTCAGATAGATTATGTAATGGTAAGACAGAGATTTAAGAACCAGGTTTTAAATTGTAAGACATTTCCAGGGGCAGATGTGGACTCTGACCACAATCTATTGGTAATGAACTGTAGATTAAAACTGAAGAAACTGCGAAAATGTGGGAATTTACGGATATGGGCTCTGAATAAACTGTAAGAACCAGAGGTTGTAGAGTGTTTGAGAGAGAGCATTAAGGAACGATTGATAAGAACAGGGAAACGAAATACAGTAAAAGAAGAATGGTTAGCTTTGAGGGATGAAATAGTAAAGGCAGCAGAGGATCAAGTAGGTAAAAAGACAAGGGCTAGTAGAAATCCTTGGGTAACAGAAGAGATATTGAACTTAACTGATGAAAGAAGAAAATATAAAAATACAATAAATGAAGTAGGCAAAAAGGAATACAAAAGTCTCAAAAATGAGATAAGCAGGAAGTGCAAAGTGATTAAGCAAGGATGGCTAGAGGACAAATGTAAGGATGTATAGGCATTTATCACTACAGGTAAGACAGATACTGCCTACAGGGAAATTAAAGAGACCTTTGGAGAAAAGAGAACCACTTATATGAATATCAAGAGCTCAAATGGAAAACCAGTTCTAAGCAAAGAAAGGAAAGCAGAAAGGTGAAAGGAATATATAGAGGTCTGTTCAAGGATGATGTATTTGAGGGCAATATTATGGAATTGAAAGAGGATGTAGAGGAAGAGGAAATCGGACATATGATACTGCGTAAAGAATTTGGTAGACCACTGAAAGACCTAAGTCAAAACAAGGCCCCAGTAGTAGATAACATTCTATTAGAACTACTGATAGGCTTTGGAGAACCAGCACTGACAAAACTCTACCATCTGGTGAGCAAGATGTATGAGACAGGCAAAATACCCTCAGACTTCAAGAAGAATATAATAATTCCAATCTGAAAGAAAGCAGGTGTTGACAGGTGTGAAAATTACTGAACTATCAGCTTCATAAGTCACAGCTGCAAAATACTAACACGAATTCTTTACAGATGAATGGAAAAACTGGTAGAAGCTGACCTTGGGGAGGATCAGTTTGGATTCCATAGAAATTTTGGAACACATGAGGCAATACTGACCCTACGACTCATCTTACAAGATAAATTAACAAAAGGCAAACCTACATTTCTAGCATTTGTAGACTTTAAGGAGGCTTTTGACAATGTTGATTGGAATACTCTCTTTCAAATTCTGAAGGTGGCAGGGATCAAATACAGGGAACAAAAGGCTATTTACAATTTGTACAGAAACCAATAGCAGTTGTAAGAATTGTGGGGCATGAAAAGGAAGCAGTGGTTGGAAAGGGAGAGAGACAGGCTGTAACATATCCCCTATGTTATTCAATCTATATATTGAGCAAGTAATAAAGGAAACAAAAGAAAAATGTAGAGTAAGAATTAAAATCCTTGGAGAAGAAATAAAAACTTTGAAGTTTGCCAGTGGTATTGTAATTCTGTCAGAGACAACACAGAACCTGGAAGAGCAGTTGAATGGAATGGACAGTGTCTTGAAAGGATGATATAAGATGAACATCAACAAAAGCAAAATGAGGATAACTGAATGTAGTCAAATTAAGTCAGGTGATGCTGAGGGAATTAGATTAGGAAATGGGACACTTAAAGTAGTAGATGAGTTTTGCTATTTGAGGAGCAAAACAAATGATGATGGTCAAAGTAGAGAGGATATCAAATGTTGGCTGGCAATGGCAAGGAAAGCATTCCTGAAAAAGAGAAATTTGTTAACATCGAGTATAGATTTAAGTGTCGGAAAGTCTTTTCTGAAAGTATTTATATGGAGTGTAGTCATGTATGGAAGTGAAACATGGATGATAATTAGTTTAGACAAGAAGAGAATAGAAGCTTTGAAAACGTGGCATTACAGAAGAATGTTGAAGATTAGGTGGGTTGATCATGTGACTAATTAGGAGGTACTGAACAGAATCAGGGAGAAGAGGAATTTGTGGCACAACTTGACTAGAAGAAGGGATTGGTTGATGGGATATGTTCTGAGGCATCAAGGGATCACCAATTTAGTGTGGAGGGTAAAAATTGTAGAGGGAGACTAAGAGATGAATACACGAAGTAGATCCAGAAGGATGTGGGTTGCAGTAATTACTTGGAGAGGAAGAAGCTTGCACAGGATAGAGTAACATGGAGGGCTGCACCACAGCAGTCTCTCGACTGAAGACCACAACAACAAGAACATCTGTAACTGCTATATGGTGAGTAGCAATCTATCCTTCTCACAATATTGTCATTATTTTATTTCGATTTTCAGTGGATTCAGATCAGGTGATCTTGCAGGCCATGCATCTGGAAAATCTCTGGGAATAACATGTTCATGGAAGGTACATCTGGAAAATCTCTGGGAATAACATGTTCATGGAAGGTAGCATTAAGCAGACCTTCCACTGCATGAGTGACATGAAGTGTTCCCCCATCCTGCATGAAAACAGTGATTTCCATGCAGTTGTGCTCCTCCAAAGAAGAATCATATGCCCTGTGGAAAGGTCACAGTAACATAGAGACATCATGGTACACTTGACCTGTGTCTATTCCCTTCAAAGAAATATGAATCAAGAATAAAGGCGCTTGTGAATCCACAGTGCACAGTCCCATAAGGTGAGTGCAGTGGCTCTCCATGTGCAATAGGTGAATTAACAGTACCCACTACACCCTACAGTATAAAACGTGCTTTTGATTCCATAGAACATCATCCAGCCACAAGTCACCAATTTTGGTCCATGCCAGAACAAAGTCAGAATGTTGCTGTCAATCATGAGGTTTCAGTTGCTGCACTGTCTTTATGGGTACCAGTGTAAAACACACTTCAAAGCTTTCCATACTGTTTACTATGGGGTGGACAGTTCTTGTGACACTGCATGAGCCCTAGCACAACCAGGGGCATGGGCTGCATATTTAGTTACAACAACAGCAACCTCATCAGTAACTTCCACCTCTTCTTTCAGGTCCCACAGAAAACTCAACTATGTGTTCAAATTACATTATCATCTCTTTAAAACATTTAATCACATCAAGCCTCTCCTCAGACCTTTCAATCAGCAGTACTCTCTTACTGCAGCACTATAATTGCTGCTGTTAACATAAAACAGTTTCACTAACTATACTATTCACTCACATTATGGTTTGTCAAATGACAGCATGGATATTATATGGATAGTGTACGGCACAAGATTTTCACCTGGTGGCTAGGCATTTTTTACAGTGGGAATTGGTAAATTAATTTCTAGTTCCCTTTCTTCCTGACCAACAACTTGCCTTTCCTTGCAGGGATAAAAGTCTGGTAATCACTTCTTTTCTTAATCTGACAGTATATTATCTCTCTGTCATATTTGAAGTGAAATGGTTCACAGTCTAAAAGCAAATATTACCTTTACCTGATAGCCATTATGTCTCTTACCATTCCTCATTAAGAAACATATTACATGAATTTGTTACAGCCAATATTTCTGGAACTGTTCAACAAAAAGATACAGTCACAGATAACAAGAAATTATTTGTATTGTTGTACAGTTATATGTAACAACAGTGACTTCAGTGGATGGAAAGGTCCATACTTACTAGTCTCCTACGGTCAAGATACTCTCGCATCTGTAATATCATATTACGTCTCCCAGCTAACAGATTCCAGCGACTCCAGGCAAAGTTGTAAACACTAGAAGCATGTGCCATGCAGTGATACAGGTGGTCCTCTGCCACACAGTGTTTGGGTGCAGAACCTTCCACATAACAAAAGGCATCAACTGGTGGGAAGATGTCAACTCCCCCTCTTTTCATCCGCTAAAAAACAAGGAAAGGTAAATGCACATTGTTCCATGATAACATGAGTTAGGTTGTTTTTTGGGCTTATATGTTACTAAGCTAAATTTTAATCATTTTTCTCGAGCCCTTAGATACAATGTCCAACAGCGTGTGTAATTTTCATTCAGAGCTCTTTTGCAGTTCACCCACAGAACCTGGTACATGAGAACCACTTTTACAGGTGTCCAAAGGAGCTTCTGGTGGTGTTCAATTGCTTCAGACAATTACATGAATTACAATGTGAAGTTGTATAGCAGTTAAGACACTGGCTTCATATTTAGGATGAATGGACTCCAGATATAACTGAGGAAGCAGCAGTGTTTCTCAGAGTTGTGGCTATAGCCTGAGTAAGCACAAATAGAATACAGAAATGTAATGACCGAATCAAACAATGGAAACTCCAGATAGGAATATCAACAATGTAGGAAAAGATAGATTGCTACTTACCATAAAGAAGACGTTAAGTTGCAGACAGGCACAATTAAAAGACACTTACACAAAGTTTTCTGCCACAGCCTTCATCAGCAAAAGGGAAACACACACCATTCATACACACAAGCAAGCACACCTCAGGCACATATGACCACCAACTCCAACAGCTTGAGCCAGAAAGCTTAGTGTAATTGTCTTTTAATTCTATATGTCTGCCATTTAATGTGTCTTCTTTAAGGTAAGTAGCAATCTATCTTTTCCTACATTGTTGATATTTAGTGGCAGTAAGGTATCAACTATAAAAGTTCATGATGGAAGGAACCTTCTGTGGTACACAGCCTCTCCACAGAAATTTTTGACAAAACAGAGATTACAGCATAGAAGGCGCAAAACAAAGTAAAAGTCTATAGACAGAGTGATGGTGAACAAAACACATTCGATTGTCAAGAGAGAAATGTGCAGTGCTGTCAACTACTACTGTAGCAGAATATTAATGACAGATATCTCATGAAAACTAAAGGATTTATGGCGTTTATGGTCATATGTAAAGCCTTCAATGGTACCAAAGTTAGTGTCCATTCACTCAATGACAAAACAGGAACTGAAATTAAAGGTAGCAAAGCAAAAGCAGAAATGCTGAATGCTGTTTTCCAAGGTTTCTTTACGAAGAGAAATCCAACTATATTGCCAGTGATAATTTCAAAAAACGCCAAGTCCCAAACTCATGTATTAATGCTAACCTAATGAGTGAACATAAACAAAATGTTCAATGTAACGACAAAGAAATCTGTGAAAGAAATGACAGTGTAATCCACAAAAGTGTATGCAAGAAACTGTTCCAAACTAGCAGTAGAAGAAGCGAGAAGTACAAGAAGGGCCGGATTCTTATATATGGAGACAGTCATGGTCGCGAAATAGCTCAAAACATCGTGAATATCCAAGATGACTTCACAGCTGTGACTCACATTCAACCTGGTGAATCATTCTCAGTAAATGATTATGTTGTTATCGTTGGTGGTACAAATGATGTGGCTAAAAATGAAGCAAATGACACTATCAGGCACATGAAAGCAACACTCGGTAAGTTGACTGGACTTAAGTAATTGTCGTTAACATTCCACAGAGACATGATCTAATGGACCAATCTATTGTGAACTTGGAAGTGCATAAAACAAATGTTCAGCTTAAAACAATATAACAATATGTAACAAATTGCACAATGTGTCTTTGGTAAATGTCAGTAACCTAGATAGAAACCTGCACACAACTCATAGTATGCACGTGAACAAGAGAGGTAAAAAGATTGTGAGTATATTAATTATTGATGAAATCCGATGAAACATCACACAAATCAGTGTAAATAAGCGCATTGCTATGTAATGGCACAACCCATCCAAACAGGACTTGCCACATGCCACAGCTACAGCTGACAAGCCAGGGAAACTTGTAAACTCTGCTGGACAGCCTGGTAGCTCTAAATCTCCCTGTATGGTCCAGCAAGAGAAACTTAGCCCTAATATCATACAGTTGAACCCTTGTACTCTTAAAAACAACCAGTCTGGAAGGGTGACGTGTCCATCAAGTGTTCAACAATCCAAACTCACTTTCAAATTAATTCAGCAGAACTTTCAATGTCTTGGCAATAAGCACAAGTTGGATACCATTGCAGCAATTGATAACCCTGATGTTTTAGTTATAAGTGAACACTGGTACACAGATGTGCTAATTAGTGTATGTAAGCCACTCTCCATGATCTTTTGCTCTGCCTTCAGTAGAAAAGAGAAACGTGGTGGTGGGGTAGCTATCTTTGCAGCCAGTGGTAGTAATTATAGTGTAATAGATGTAAGTGCTTTCAGCATTGAGGGTGTAATAGAACTAGCAGCAATTAATTATAAGTGGGGGAAGGAGAACTTAATTATTATAGGCCTATATAAAGGCCTCCATCTGGTAGGCTAGATAGTTTCTTTGATGTTCTTAATGACCTGCTTGTTGACATTGACAGTAAACACTGCAATAAAAATGGCTGGGTTAACATAATACTAACTGGAGATATAAACATTGACTTGCTGTCCAATGACTCTGTATCTAAAAAACTAATGCTAACACTAGCTCAATTTAACTTAACATTTCTGATAAATGAGCCCGCTAGAGAGGTCAATAGTGTAAAATCATGCATTGATAACATTATAACTAACATGTCCCACTTTACATGCAGCGCATCAGTTCTGAAGCTTGCCATTTCTGACCACCACACAATGCAGGTATTGATAGAAGCTGAAAATCTTTATGTCAATAGAAAAGAGAAACAAAATGTGACAAAAAGAATCACCAGTGATGCCAATGTTAAAGATTTCAATAGTCTGCTGAAAAGCTTACAATGGGGTGAAAAAAAACAGCATTACTTTTAGCGATTTATCATCAGATTTTTATTATTGCTTCAATGTCTCATTCCCAGAAATGACCTTTACAGTAAATCACTGCAAAAAGATACAAGAAAATAACTGGATAAATCATGAAGTAAAAACAACAAGAGAGAAACTTAGAGTTCTCCAATATGCAATGATAAATAATAACAATAATAATAGGCTAAAGGTAGAATTTAAGAACTATCAGGATTACTATAAAGATCTTCTACTAGAAAGTAAAAGTAAATATGTAGCCACAATGTTAAGAAACTCTACTAACACTGGTTTAGCTGTTTGGAAAGTAATAAATAGCTTTAGGGATTGTAAGGACAGACCAACAAGTGATTTTACTATAAACCATAAAGGCATATCATGAAATGTCAATGTCAGATTGCAAATGTTTTTAATGAATACTTTTCTTCTGTTGAAAAATATGTCAATGACCATTTTAAGAATCTTCAGCATAGATATAAGGGCATTCCAACCAAACAAAGCATATACTTGGCCCCAACAAATAGCAAGGAAGTCAAAAGCATAGTAATGTCATTAAAAAATACAAAATCAGAAGGCTATGATGGATTGTCTATCAGTACACTGAAAAGATGCATAGACAACATATCTGATGCCATGGTCACAACAGTAAATGATGTAACTGAATCAGGTTGTTTCCCAGATAGTCTAAAGATAGCACAAGTAACCTCGATTTACAAGAAAGTTGATAAATCTAAAATTGAAAACAACCGCCCCATCTCAATCTTACCAGCATTTTCTAAGGTAGTTGAGAAAGTTATTTATACTAGACTAATGACATTCCTGAGTCAACACAATTTAATATTTGAAAATGAGATGGTTTTATGAAAAACAAGTCAACTTCAGTAGCAGCAGCACAATTAATAGACAAAATAATATTGGCCATAGAGAAGAAGGAGTATGTAACTGGAGTGTTCCTTGATCTAGAAAAAGCTTTTGATTGTGTCAACATCACCATATTACTAGACAAGCTATGGAACCTGGGTATCAGAGGAACTGGCTATGAGCTAATAAAATCATATATGAGCAATAGAAAACAATTTGTCTTGCTTAAAAGAAACAGTGGGTCTTACAAATTTAAAATTACTGATATCAAATATGGAGTGCCTCAAGGTTCTGTCTTGGGGCCCCTTCTTTTCTTGATTCATGTTAATGATATACAGTATTGTTTTCCTAACTGTACAAAAATATTGTATGCAGATTACACGTCAATAGTGTGTAAACACAAAGACTATGAGAATCTGGAGGTGCTGTGCAACAGTGTAACTAATGAAATAGTCAAGTATTTTATTGATTATCCATAGGAAATGACATTGGACAAAGTTCTTGGGAATTACAATCCAGGACAGTCTCAAATGGGACATGCATATCGATTCCTTAGCATGTAAGCTGTCGAAGAATGTGTTTGCTATAAATATGATTAGTAAATATTGTAAGGACATGTGTGTACTAAAAACTGCTTATCATGCCCTATTCTCATCAAATTTAAACTATGCTATAGAAATATGGGGTGCAACAGCTCAAGCCAACCTAACCACATTATTAATACTACAGAAAACAGTTATCAGAATTATTTGTGGTGCCAAACCTCGAGAATCATGTCAGAATCTGTTCCCAAAATTAGGTGTGCTTACCATTATAGGTGAATACATATTGAAAGTTATATTGCTTGTGAAAACAATAAATCCAAATTTCAACTGTGACCTGCTGTCCATTCTCCTTGAAATTTTAGAACATATTCTGAGCTCAAACCTAGTTAGGTGTCTCAAACAGAATGAGCTCCTCCATGTTAACCAGTACAAATGCCAAAAAATATTAATTATGCAAAACCTAACTTGCAGTTTTTTCAGGTAACATCCTAAAAGCTACAGTTCAAGGCAGTATTTCATGATTTCCAAAAACTGTTTGACTGTATGTTTATAATCAAAACTACAGTTGTATGGGACATCAAGCAAAATTTGTGAATTATTGACAGATGTAGAGGTAACAGCAGGCATCCCCCAGGAAACATGTTGGGACCCTTGCTGTTCATGTTGTATATTAATGACCAGCCAGAAAACATTAACAGTAACCTCAGCCTTTTCACAGTTTGTGCAGTTATCTATAATGAAAAAAGTTCTACAAATATCCAGTCAGATTTTGGTATGATTTCAAAGTGGTGTAACGATGGGCAATTTGCCAGAAATGTTCTGAAATATAAAATTGTGCACTCCATCAAAAAAGACAGAAATAAGAACATATCCTATGATTGCAATATCAACGACTCACACTTGGAATCTCTCATATCATACAAAAATCTAAAAATTATATGAAATGGATGGATTTCTACTCACTGGGTAGAAGAGGCATTGACTGACAGATAGGCACATTGGATAAAAGACTCTTAGAGATTATCAGCTAGTGGACTAAGTCCTTCGTCAGATGTAGTCAAAACACACATTCACACATGCGAACCTCACACAAACTTGGCCACTGTTATAGAGATATGAACTGGAACCATCATGTAGGCTTCATCATAAATCACTGCACATTGCACTGTAGTGCTCAGTGGGAACTTAATTCTTAGTCATCCAGTATGGCAAATGTATCATTCATACACAGAAGGCCACTTCCCCCCACTGCAAGCACTACTCACTATGCAGTTTACAGACTATATTTCTAACAGAAAGCTTGCTGAAACCATGTGACAGACTTCAGTTCATTGTTTGAATGCTGGGGAAATGCAATCAGTCTGCAACGAAGTTGCCTACAGAAGACTCATGTGACCAATCTTACAGTACTGTTCAAGTGTATGGGACATATTCCAAATACAACTAATAGGGGATATTGAATGTATACAGATAAGGGCAGCACAAATGGTCACATGTTTGTTTGACCCACGGGATTGTCATAGAGATTCTGAGAAAACGGAACAAGCAGACACTTGGAGATAGATGCAAATTATTGTGGGAAAGCATACTTACAAATTTTCAAGAATTTTCTTTACATAATGAATATACCACAAATAATGCACATTGTTCCCATAATGCTCAAGGGACAAGAGTACGCTAATAGGAAGTGTAAAAATCCTATAAAGAAAGCTATTCTTGAAACCTTAGGCAAAAAACAGCACTTTTTTAATGCACTTGAACATAAATGGCATGGTTACAACCCATCAAAATGAAAGCATGAATAAAATTAATGAACTACAAATTTTACTCTCAGAATGTAAAAATATTAAAATTGTTTGTTTAAATGAGCATTGGCTTACAAAAAATAGTATCATAATTTTAAATAAGTTAAAAAATTTCAATGTAGCCTCAAGTTTTTGTAGAACAAATAGTACTCATGGGGGCTCATGCATACTTGTAAATAACTCTGTAGAGTATAAAGTAAAAGATGATTTCAATTTTCTAAATGAAGAAGGAGTATTTGAAAGCTGCTCAATTGAATTAGAAACAAAAAATATTATTATTGTTTCTATATATAGAATCCCACGTGTAGAGATAGCAAAATTATTTTTACCAAAATTAAAAAATCTTTTACAGAAAGTCATCAATGAGAAAAAGAAAAAGGCATTAATAGCAGCTGCTTTCAATATAAATTTATTAAATCAAACAAATGACTAGATAAAGTTTATGGACTTAATCCAAGAATTTGGTTTCAAGGTAAACTTCATGGAAATCACAAGAGAAAATGAAAATACATGAAGTTCTGCTCTAAATTAGAAGAGGTAGAGTGGCAAGTAGAAGATGATACTACACTCTCTGTACAATTTAACAGGTTTCTAGAAATGTGTGTTCGTAGGAGGTTTCTAGAAAGTTTCTAACATGTACTTAATGAAATATTTCCACTTACAGTATTCCACACAAAGGTGTGATGTAATCTAAATTGGTTCACCACTGGAATAAAAATATCCAGTTGGAAGAAAAGACAACTGCACAAGGAGTTGAAATACAATGAAGACCCTGTTTTCGTAAATTATGTCAAACAGTATAAAGGCTTATTTAAAAGGGTAGTGAAAGCTGCAAAAGAAATGGTAAATAATAAATACATCTTGGCTCATGAAAACAAATCAAAGGCAGTCTTGTCTGTCATAAAATCAGAACTGGGGATGAGAACTAACAGCAAAGTTATCTCCAGAATTAAGGTGGGAAATAAAACTATAACAAATCCTGCTCTGATTTCAGAATCTTTTAACAATTTTTTTATAAATGTATCAAAATCACTTGCGGATGTAGATGGTTATACCAAAAAAGTACAGTTAGGTCAGAAGGCGGAAGAATGCTTTAAAAAATTAAAAAAAATTTTCAGCCAAAGATGTAGAGAACACTACATTACAGCTCAAAAACAAAAATTCCACAGGGTGGGCTGGCATACCTACTAAAGTAGTTAAATCAGCTGCCAGGATAATAGCTCATCCCCTTTGCTCAATAATCAATAAATCACTCTAAGAAGGCCACTTTCCAGATGCCTTGAAGCATGCAGAGGTAAAACCTTTGTTCAAAAAAGGTTCAAGAGAAGATATGGGCAACTACTACCCAATCTCTATTCTCCCAATTTTCTCAAAAATCTTTGAAAAATTAGTAGTAATGCAAATCAAAAGATTTATAGAAAAATCAAACATACTGTCAGATAATCAATACGGCTTTCAGAAAGGCAAAAACACAATAGACACCATACATGAGTTTGTGAAAAAAATTTGTTCTGCCTTAGACAAGTCTAGCAAAGTTGCAGGATTGTTCTGTGACCTCACGAAAGCATTTGATTGTGTAAACCTCACAAAGAGAAATCAAAGAGTAGTTATATCATCAAGCAAGGGAAATTTCTACTCTGAACGGCATTCCACAAGGCTCAATTCTGGGTCCAATTTTATTCTGACTTTACATAAATGATCTGTCACTAAACATAAATTCACACTCAGTTTTATTCAATGATGATACATGTTGGCCTCATCGAAAGCAATTTCTCAGAACAAATTCCCTCAACTGTCACAAATCTACTAGGCAGTTTAGAAACTTGGTTCCAACTAAATGGGTTAAAACTGAATATTAGAAAAACAAATTTACTAAAGTTTGAAACTAAAAACTCTAAAACAAATGAAATTCATATTACCTGCAGAAACCAGGACCTGAAAGAATCAGATTGTGTTAAATTTTTAGGAATACATTTAGACCAAAATTTATCCTGGTCTTCACATATAGAATACTTAGCAAATAAGTTAAACAGCCTGACCTTTGCTATGAAGATTTTGTCATATTAAACTAACATGGAGATAAGAAAAGTAGTTTATCACAGCTATTTTGAAGCTGTTATAAGGTATGGCATTATCTTTTGGGGTAATACAAGCAAAATCATTAGAATATTAAAATTACAAAAATCGTTAGAAATATGTGTAACACAAGACCAAAAGAATCTTGTCACCCACTGTTAAGAAACCTAAAAATATTAAGTGCCCTCTGTTTGTACATCTATGAACTTATTTTTGTATATAGTAGTCCTATGTTATTCACAGACAGCAATTTTAAGCATCAATACAGCACTAGGAATAAGACAAACTTCATGCTTCCTACTCACATGCTAAAGTTATATGCACAAACCCCAGAATATATGGGCATGAAAATCTACAACATGCTAAAAAAAGAAACAAATAAACAGCAAGGAGCTAGAGTAACTGAAACCAAAGCTGCACAGGTTATTAGTGGAGAAATGTTATTACTCCGTAAAAGAATTTATGAATGATGATGTGGAAATCTGAGCAAGAAAACATCACCTGTAAATTAAGCTTAGCAGTTTTGTGTCAAAGAATTGATTGTAAAAATATGTTCACTGAGTAAACACTGTTGTTATATATTACTTTGTAAACTGGTGTGTTGATATATTGTTTTTGTAATACTGTATATACAAACTGTAATTGTAATGTAAATGTAATGTTGACGAGTCCCCAGTAGATCAAATCTGAGATTTGACTTTGTATGATATGGGATGGTAAAAATTCTGATTCTGATTACAGCACACAAAGAGGCATCCAAACAATAATTTTTTCCATGCTCCATGTGTGAATGAATCACACATAAGTTCTAGTAACTGATACAGTGGGAAGTGCACTCTGCCATGCACTCCACAGTGGTTTGCAGAATATGGACTTGAGCAGTATTCTAGGTTGTGTCTCATAACTGTTTTGAAAACAATGTCTTTTGTACACTCATTGCACCTTGATATAGAGTCTATGTGATCATTCAGTTTCATATCCCTACAAACAGTTACACTAAAGTAATTCACTGATTCCAATAGTGTGTCATCAGTACTGTGGTCATAAATTATTATGTTTGTGTGTTTTGTGATAAGCACAACTTAACATGAACATTAAAGCAAGTTGCCAACCTCTGTCCAACACTTTGAAAGCTTAACATAATCTTACTGAATATTTGTGCTCCTTTTTTCAGGCAGTACTTCATTATAGAAAACAGTTTCATCTGCAAAAAGTCTACCAGGTCATTAATATACAAAATGAACAGTTACCTCCACTACTCACTTCCATAGCCCACACCAGAAGTGCTTCTACATCTGTCAGTGACTCTCCATCCAAGACAACATGCTATGTTTTTCTGCCAATAAGTCCTCAGTCTAGTCATACATTTCACTTGATGCCTCGATAGGACTGTACTTTTGTTAATAAGTGTTGGTGGGGTATGACTCATTTTTTTTAAAAATTTTGCTTTTCAGAAGTGCTGAATGCCTTCAACTGTGGCTTTCAGGATGTTGTGTGTGAAAAGTGCAAGTTGGGTTTTGCACGAAGGTGTTTGCAAAATTCGTGCTGCTTGGTACATGGGAAGTCATTACATTTTAAACATATCATTATGTTTGATTCAATATATGTTGTAAAAGTCTGGAACAGATGGATGTCAAAGATACTGGCTGACAGTTTTGTGGACAGCTTTTACCCACATGAAATAGCTGCCAAAACACATCTACAGATATCGTATTAGAAGACTCAATACATGGAACGACAAACCAACAGTGGCACATCATGCAAATGATGTGTGGATCCTTAAAAAAGAGTCAAAAAATTTAAATATTTATGGGAATACATACAAATAGGAGTATCAAACAATACATCCAACATAGAACTAACAGAATGACTCCAGAAAGCATACAAACTCACATGGTCACATTATAATAAGAAATGCATATCAAGACAGGCCAGAATTAGACACTACAAAACAGTTGTATTACTGGAAGCACTATATGCATCAGAAACAACCACAACTGAAGCATCAGGCATTATAGAGACAGAAAACATAGAACGCAAAATTCTCAGGAAAATATTTGGACCTATACACAAAGATGGCATATGGTTTTGATTTGATTTGATTTTTTATTGGTCCAGTTTTATCATACAGCACAAATTGGACAAGTCAAAGATAAGTTACAATAATACATAGTATTAGCAAAAAAGTAGACAAATTAAAAATAGATACCTATTACAATTAATTTTGTCACTTATTCATAAATTCTCTGACAGAATAGAAACAGTGCTTTATTAGAAATGCCTTTAGTTTAGCTTAAATATTGGATGAGTAGCATTTTTTATTTCCTCTGGTATCTTACTGTGTAGTATTATACCAACGTTAATTATACTTCTCTGATAGGTGGTTTTATTTTATTTAACGTATGGCTAATACAGACATACCATGAAATTAAATTACATATACATATGTACATATTGACACACAAGAAACTTAAGTTTGTCTTTACAACTGAATATCCAGTCTAATCTAATCTAATCTAATCTAATCTTCAATCCAGCGCACTGCATCTGGAGCTGCTAGCAGGAAGTGCTCTTTGGCGGCGTGATAGGCTCGAATCCTGCATTCACTGACGATGTGGTGAACAGTCTGGTATGGAGCCACGCAGTCACAGGCTGGATCAGGCAGCTTCTTCCACTTAAAGAGAGCATCCCTGCATCAGCCATGGCAGGTATGGGTTCTGTTGAGAGTAGTCCAGGTCTTGCGTGGTAGGTCGAATCCACTTGGAAGTTTAGCACCTGAGAAGATGTTATCCAGGTGCACATCCGTCACTGCTTCCCACTGACCTTTCCATTCTTCAAGAGGTTTGAAATCCTTAGCAACCATGTCAGCAGCATCGCACAAAGTTGGATGGCGTGATATCAGTCTCTTACGATTTAAAAGTGGCAGGTCGCTATGCACAGATAGGTTAGAATTCCTGGAGATCTTGTGGAATTCTCTCATAAGGGCAGTACATCTACGTAGATCAGGGGGCATTATACCAGTTAACAGTGGAACCCTATAAACTGGAGTAGATCTGACTGTGCCAGATATTATGCACATTGTTGTATTCAGCTGGGTATCTACAAGCCTTGCATGATGGCTGTTCGTCCAAACAGGTGCACAATACTCAGCACTTGAGTACACCAGGCCCAGAGCTGAAGATCTCAGGGTGGTTGCTGAATATCCCAGGTAGTTTCACATAGCTTATGGAGAATATTGTTTCGAGTCCTCAACTTTTGAGCTAAGTTAAGAAGGTGTTGTTTGAAGCATAGTGTACGATACAGGATGACACCAAGATATTTTGGGTTCCAATTATGATGAAGAATTCTGCCTCTGAAACTTACTTGCAGTTTTACATTCGCCAACCGATTATTTAGATGGAAGCAACATACTTCTGTCTTACTCACACTGGGTTGGAGTCTCCAGATTTTGAAGTAATTATCTACTGCAGACAGGTTGTTGGTTAGAATCCTTCTGTTGTCTTCATGTACTGGTGTTTTACAGCTAGTGCCAGGTCACTGGCATAGCAGTATTTTCTGGACGAAGTGTCAGGTAGATCAGATAGATATAGGTTGAACAGTAATTGTGAGAGAACTGATCCTTGAGGTGATCCATTGTTCAGCTTCCTCTCCTTACTTATGTTACTTCCAGTGATTACCTGGAACTTCCGATCGCTTAGCATGCTGTTAATCAGTTGAGCCATTGTTCTGCAGGGCATGATGTGGAGAAATTTGTAGATAAGGTCTTCACTCCACACAGTGTCAAAGGCGACAGTTAGATCAACAAACGCCACAGATAGGTGGTTGTTCTGTGATATTTTTGATGTATATTTGATTTCCCTCTGGTACTATAGTTGTGTACATTTTTGTTCTGTAGCAGTTTGCCTGTTTTCAGGAGGTAGTCCCTAGTGAACAAGATAGTTTCATAAATGAATAAACTTGGAACATTTAGAACACTAAGCTCAGTAAAATGGGGTTTACAGGGGTCCATCTTTTTAAGGCCACAAATTATTCTTAGAGCTCTTTTTTGCATTCTAAAAACCTTTACACTGTGGGTTGAGTATCCCCAGAAAACAATCCCATATCAGACTAGTGAGTGGAACTATGCATAGTATGCCTGCAGTACTGTTGTTTTGCTTGTTGTAGTCTTTAAGATTCTTAGGCCATAGCACACAGATGATTGTTTTCTAGAGAAGTTATTTATATATATGTCCCACTTTAAGTCTTGCTGAACCCATAGACCCACAAATTTTGTGACACTTACATTTTCTAGGGGATCATTTTTTAATTGTGCTTGAAGAGACATTTGATTAGTTGGAGGAATTAAATGAAAATTGACACTCACAGTTTTTTCAGTATTTATAATGAGTTTGTTTTTTGTGAACCACTTGTAAAGTCTTTTCATAGAACTTTCTGCTGTGGACTGCAAAGTTTTTGGATTGGATCCAATGAGCAACATGCTGGTGTCATAGGCAAACAGAATAGCTTTTGTGGGCCTCATATATTCAACTAAGTCACCCACATAAATCAAGAAGAGTAGTGGACCTAAGACTGAGCCCTGTGGTACACCATATTTTATTGGTAATTTGCTAGAAAGAAAAAAGTTGTTTCTTTTTTTTATTCATTTCAAAGACCTACCAATGAGTTACACCAACACACTGACAAACTCACAGACATGATCAGAAAACACAGACTAAATTTCTACAGACACATACAGAGAATGGACAACACCAGACTTATAAAGCGAATCTTTGAACTAATAAAACACTCAAGCCTTAAAACAAGTTGGTATCATGAAATAGAGGAAGAGATAAGGCAGCTGGGGATCAACAAACAAATGATAAAAGACAGAAAGGAATTCAGGAACAAAATGAGGAATCCAAAATTTATGGTAAATGAGAGGAGGAAGACGGGAGCATTATGGACAGAACAAAGGAAACAAGAGCCAAGTTCTCTTCTATGTCAGGATTTACAAAACACTATAAATAAAGTTTCAAGAATTCAACAATATTATGAAAGGGTCTGGACTTTAGATTGTTTGTTTAAAGAACTCATATGAAGATCTTCATCAGTGGATTAAAAGGAATTGGTCAACAGAAAATTTGTTGATTCACGATTGGCTCTATTGCATTACACAAACTATATTTAATAAGCACTGGCAGAATATTCAGAACATGTGTAACTATGTCTCTCTTTTTAATGATATGAATATAATAGAGGGGAACATTCCACGTGGGAAAAATATATCTAAAAACACAGATGATGTGACTTACCGAACGAAAGTGCTAGCAGGTCGATAGACACACAAACAAACACAAACATACACATGAAATTCTAGCTTTTGCAACAAACTGTTGCCTCATCAGGAAAGAGGGAACGAGAGGGAAAGACGAAAGGATGTGGGTTTTAGGGAAGAGGGTAAGGAGTCATTCCAATCCCGGGAGCGGAAAGACTTACCTTAGGGGGGAAAAAGGGGTATACACTCGCACACACACACATATCCATCCGCACATACACAGACACAAGCAGACATTTGTAAAGGCAAAGAGTTTGGGCAGAGATGTCAGTCGAGGCAGAAGTACAGAGGCAAAGATGTTGTTGAAAGACAGGTGAGGTATGAGCGGCGGCAAATTGAAATTAGCGGAGATAGAGGCCTGGCGGGTAACGAGAAGAGAGGATATATTGAAGAGCAAGTTCCCATCTCCGGAGTTCGGATAGGTTGGTGTTAGTGGGAAGTATCCAGATAACCCGGACGGTGTAACACTGTGCCAAGATGTGCTGGCCGTGCACCAAGGCATGTTTAGTCACCAAGTGATCCTCATTACCAACAAACACTGTCTGCCTGTGTCCATTCATGCGAATGGACAGTTTGTTGCTGGTCATTCCCACATATAAAGCTTCTCAGTGTAGGCAGGTCAGTTGGTAAATCACGTGGGTGCTTTCACACGTGGCTCTGCCTTTGATCGTGTACACTTTCCGGGTTTCAGGACTGGAGTAGGTGGTGGTGGGAGGGTGCATGGGACAGGTTTTACACCGGGGGCGGTTACAAGGGTAGGAGCCAGAGGGTAGGGAAGGTGGTTTGGGGATTTCATAGGGATGAACCAAGAGGTTACGGAGGTTAGGTGGATGGCGGAAAGACACTCTTGGTGGTGTGGGGAGGATTTCATGAAGGATGGATCTCATTTCGGGGCAGGATTTGAGGAAGTCATATCCCTGCTGGGGAGCCACATTCAGAGTCTGATCCAGTCCCAGAAAGTATCCTGTCACAAGTGGGGCAGTTTTAGGGTTCTTCTGTGGGAGGTTCTGGGTTTGAGGGGATGAGGAAGTGGCTCTGGTAATTTACTTCTGTACCAGGTTGGGAGGATAGTTGCGGGATGCGAAAGCTGTTTTCAGGTTGTTGGTGTAATGGTTCAGGGATTCCGGACTGGAGCAGATTCGTTTGTCACGAAGACCTAGGCTGTAGGAAAGGGACTTTGATGTGGAATGGGTGGCAGCTGTCATAATAGAGGTACTGTTGCTTGTTGGTGGGTTTGATGTGGACGGACGTGTGAAGCTGGCCATTGGACAGGTGGAGGTCAACGTCAAGGAAAGTGGCATGGGATTTGGACCTCCACCTGTCCAATGGCCAGCTTCACATGTCCATTCACATCAAACCCACCAACAAGCAACAGTACCTCCATTATGACAGCTGCCACCCATTCCACATCAAACGGTCCCTTCCCTACAGCCTAGGTCTTCGTGGCAAACGAATCTGCTCCAGTCTGGAATCCCTGAACCATTACACCAACAACCTGAAAACAGCTTTCGCATCCCGCAACTACCCTCCCGACCTGGTACAGAAGCAAATAACCAGAGCCACTTCCTCATCTCCTCAAACCCAGAACCTCCCACAGAAGAACCCCAAAAGTGCCCCACTTGTGACAGGATACTTTCCAGGACTGGATCAGACTCTGAATGTGGCTCTCCAGCAGGGATACGACTTCCTCAAATCCTGCCCTGAAATGAGATCCATCCTTCATGAAATCCTCCCCACTCCACCAAGAGTGTCTGGCTCCTACCCTTGTAACCGCCCCCGGTGTAAAACATGTCCCATGCACCCTCCCACCACCACCTACTCCAGCCCTGTAACCCGGAAGGTGTACACAATCAAAGGCAGAGCACCCACGTGATTTACCAACTGACCTGCCTACACTGTGAAGCTTTCTATGAGGGAATGACCAGCAACAAACTGTCCATTTGCATGAATGGACACAGGCAGACAGTGTTTGTTGGTAATGAGGATCACCCTGTGGCTAAACATGCCTTGGTGCACAGCCAGCACATCTTGGCACAATGTTACACCGTCCGGGTTATCTGGATAGTTCCCACTTACACCAACCTATCCAAACTCCGGAGATGGGAACTTGCTCTTCAATATATCCTCTCTTCTCGTTACCCGCCAGGCCTCTATCTCCGCTAATTTCAATTTGCCGCCGCTCATACCTCACCAGTCTTTCAACAACATCTTTGCCTCTGTACTTCTGCCTCGACTGACATCTCTGCCCAAACTCTTTGCCTTTACAAATGTCTGCTTGTGTCTGCGTATGTGCGGATGGATATGTGTGTGTGTGCGAGTGTATACCCGTCCTTTTTTCCCCCTAAGGTAAGTCTTTCCGCTCCCGGGATTGGAATGACTCCTTACCCTCTTCCCTAAAACCCACATCCTTTCGTCTTTCCCTCTCGTTCCCTCTTTCCTGATGAGGCAACAGTTTGTTGCGAAAGCTTGAATTTCATGTGTATGTTTGTGTTTGTTTGTGTGTCTATCGACCTGCCAGCACTTTCGTTTGGTAAGTCACATCATCTGTGTTTTTAGATATATGTCTCTCTTTTCTATGATAATGGCACATTTTCAATATATTTTAGAGATTGTCTTTCATTTCAGATGCATAAAACGATATTTTAACTATTTAATGATAATGGAAGAGAACAATGTTGCCAGAATACCAACTTTTTACATAAGTCTTTTCATAATACGTATCTCTTCAGTATGTCCAAGAAATAACAACATATATAATTTTAACACCACATTAAGAAATTTTAATAAATCATTAGTGAGTGGAACAATGCTACATAACTAGTTTATTAAATTTAAATCATACATAATTGTAATCATGTACAGTGATCATACAGCTGCACTAAGTTCTTTCAGTAAGCCAACAATGTGGCTTTTGCAATGGTTTATGAAATTCTGCTGTAACCCAAGAAACATTGTCTACAACAAAAATGATAGCCCAAAGGATAGGTATTCTTTGTTATCTTCCTCATTTTCCTATTCTGTGCCCTCCCAGCATTCAACTACAAGACATTTTTAAACCAATGGTTAGTCTAACTCTAAAATATAAAATAAGTGGACAGCAGTCAACAGCAGTATATTTATTTCCAGCTTCATTCACAAAGCTGTTATCCACATTGTAACACAAATTATTTTTATTGCTACAATTCTGGTTGTATCACCCCAGGATGCTTATGGTGATACCAGAAACAGGCGAGACTCAATTGCACCAGCAGCTTATGGTCACAGCAGGAACAGGTGAAACTCACATCAGCAGTTTGAAGTAAACATCATAGGTCTAAGACATTAACCAGAAAACAGTAGCATCTACAATACTAATATTGACATTAACAGTGGAGGACACAGAAGTGCAGTCTGAGCTATATACTATTGCCTGTGACTCATTTATAAATGAAGACATGTATCGGAGCAGTGGTTCAGCAACAATGTTACTGATAATATTACTTCTCATAGTAAATGTTAAAGCATTCAATACACAAGGTTTGGACATAAATATGGAAATATCGAAAAACACAACAGAGCAGCAGGCCTAACATTGTGTCAGAAACCTGTTGGCATTCAAAACAGCTTTCAGTCATCTCATAAAGAATAAATACAGGTCCTGTTTGCTTTCCAAGAGAATCTTATACTATTCTTTCTGCAAAATAGTGGCAGGTTCACATAGCAATGATGAAAATGGATAATGATCACACACCAAACTAGACCACAAAGGCTCAATAATATGGAGATCTGGTGACTGTGCTGGCCAGGGAAGATGCAACAGGTCATCCTCATGATCACAAAACCAGCCCCGGACAATTCAAGCTGTATGACCAGGGGCCCTGTCATCCTGGAACACAGCATCACCCGTGGGGAACAAACACTGTAAATGGAATGGATATAATCACCTTAAAATGATCACATAATCCTTGACAGTAATGCAGCTTTGCAGAGTAACCATGGGGCTCATGGAATATGAAGATATGGCTTTTCCTTACATTCATGGTACACTCATGAAATGGTCGTACAGGAAAACCCCCACTTCATCGCTATCTCAGAGATGCTGTGTCCCATCGCTTGTGTGCTGACAATAACACCACATTCAAACTCACATAAATCTTGATAGCCTGCCATTATAGTGGCAGTACCCAATCTAACAACTGTGCCAGACACTTGTTGTCTTATATAGGTGTTGCTGACTTCAGCGCCATATTCTGCTTGTGTTTACATATCCATGTAACTGAATATGCATATCTACACCAGTTTCTTTGGGGCTTCAGTGTAAATAAGTAAATATTAAGACGTGGTGGAACAAAAGTTGGAAATTTCAGTAAGTATAGGCAAGGAGGGTATCAGGGAATAGGAACAAGTTTTGGATAAAGTTCCAACAACAAAATTTCTGAGTTGGTCCTGAAAATAAGATTTCAAATCACCCATATGGTGAAGCAGAAATCAAGATGATGGGTACTGTGTTGCAGAGAATTCTCTGTAACAAAGTATTAGGTGTTATCCAATTTTCACATCTGTCTTTCTTTTGTTTATATTGAAATATTCAAGGAACAATACCAACATCTGCCATAGTGAGGTCTTTCAAATTTATGACATTACTATCTTAACTCATAATTGTTTCACAAGTAAAATGTTCTCTAGCACCATAAATTCATTTTAAAGTGTTTTTAACTTACCTTAATTAGAAAATATGGTTTGAAGTATGTCCCAACAATATCTTGCAGAGCATTAGTTGCACCATTCTGCAGGGCATTTAAGCACACCTTGTCCCCCTGTACATAAATGGACAAATATAAAACTGTTAATGAGTTAAAAGTCTGTTAGCATCACTAATAGATCAAGAATAGACCAAATTTTACATTTGGGATTAGAACTGTATTTATGAAACTACAACAAAGAACCATAGGAAAGATATTTAGTGTTGTCAGTATCGGAATTAGTTTTCTATTTGCTAGCATTGCTAGAAATATAGATAAGAGTGCTGAGGGGTGAACATGAGTGAAGGAAGGAGGAAAACCAAACTAAGTGCACTGAAATGCAAATGGTATCTACAGAAAAACATAAATTTACGATAGGGAATATATAACAAATTAACATATGGGCATGCTGCCTGTGATCTCAGTGAGTTTTTTCAAAATGTAGGGGAAAGTATATGTACAGTGGTTGAGTTATAATGTCCCAGCCTGAAACAAAACACCTGTAATGAGCCAAAATAGATGCACAGTGACAGATTCACTCTCACAGGGCAGAGGACAAAACCACTGCATCTCACAAGAGTTCTGTCCATGACTTACAACAACACACTGAAAACCCTATATACAATATTTCACTCCCAGCATTTTAGGTGGGTCATACCTACATGAATTTATATTTTCACAAAGGAAAAGACCACAATGATCAACCATAACAACATTAGATAGTGAATGAATCTAACTATAAGTTCACATGAAAGGGATAATACAATGATGTTATTTCACATGCTCATAGTACACATGCACATGGGTAGGTGACTTGAGGAAAGTATTGAAGGACTCACAAATTGCAAATATGCTCATGAGGGCACACAGACTGCATCATTTGGCAGGTCCTAGGAGGGGGGGAGGGGGGGAGCTGTTGTCCTCACTAATGTTAATGTGGCAGTATGGTTCACGGGAAGAATGACTGCCGGAAAACCTCCATGCGCGCTCGAATCTCTCTAATTTCACAACCGTGATCTCCTTGGGAGGTACAAGTAGGGGCAGCAATATATTCAATACCTCATCCAGAAATGCGCCCTCTCGAAAACTGGACAGCAAGCTACACCACGATGCAGAGCGCCTCTCTTGCAGAGTCTGCCACTTGAGTTTGCTAAACATCTCCATAACGCTATCACGGTTACCAAATAACCCTGTGACAAAACGCACCATTCTTCTTTGGATCTTCTCTATCTCCTCTGTCAACCCAACCTGGTACGGATCCCACACTGATGAGCAATACTCAAGTATAGGTCAAACGAGTGTTTTGTAAGCCACCTCCTTTGTTGATGGACTACATTTTCTAAGGATTCCCCCAATGAATCTCAACCTGGCACCTGCCTTACCAACAATTAATTTTATGTGATCATTCCACTTCAAATCGTTCCGTACACATACTCCCAGATATTTTACAGAAGTAACTGCTACCAGTGTTTGTTCCACTATCATATAATCATACAATAAAGGATCCTTCTTTCCATGTATTCGCAATACATTACATTTGTCTTTGTTAAGGGTCAGTTGCCACTCCCTGCACCAAGTACCTATCCACTGCAGATATTCCTGCATTTCACTGCACTTTTCTAATGCTGGAGCATCTTGTTCCATTTCACCACAGGGTTGCATATGAGCATTGGATTTGGCGTGCCAACAGGCGCAACTGGCACTGCAGAGAAAGCTACAGATCCACTGGCACTGAGGGTGCAGAGGCAACATGTTGTGTCATAGAAAGTGTGTCTGGGGTTGGGTCTGGCAGCAGGGGCAAGGTGATGAGCACTGCTGGTGGTTCCTCAGGGGCAGGTACCAGTGGAATGGGTGGCTCTGGCACTGGGTCCCATGCACTGGATGCTGTATCGGTGACACCAGCAGGTTGGTGGCATCTGTAGGGGCGTCATCGTTGTCTGGTGCCAGCTTGATGTTGATCACTAGAGGTGCACAGGGGCTGAGTAGAATGAGATTTGCAGTGTCGTTGAGATGCAGAGAAAAGGTCTTTCCTCTGTGCTTGAGGACAAAGTGAGTGCCCAAGTACTGTGGGATGAGCGGTGGCTGGCAGGCATCTTTGCAGCACATGAATGTGAGCACATCCACAGGTCCCAGTGGACAAATGATCTGCACGCACCATGGCGCTGTGGTGGCTGCTGCTCCAAAGTGGGAATGCAAGCGAGCAAGCAGGGCAGTTGCTCACCAAAACCGCCTGGCACAACGAGAGGCTCACTGTATACAAACTCAACAGTGGACATCCCAAGTTGACTTTGTGGGTCACTTGAAAACATTGGAGAACCAGTGGCAGGGCGGCAGACCATGTGACAGTTTGGCAAGTGAGGGCAGCTTTTAAAGTCCTGTGAAACCACTCCACCATGCCATTTGTGGCAGGGTGCTAGCTCATTGTTACATGAATTAAAGTGCCACAATTCTCGGTGAGAGTTTTGAAAAGGCAGCATGTAAATTAGTGCCATGGGCTGAAGTTATTTGATGGGGGCAACAGAAATGTGATACCCTTGTGGCAACAAAAGCCCTAGCAAAGGTGTGCACGGAGATGTCCAGGATTGGCACAGCCTTCAGCCAGAAAGTTGTAATCTGTCCCCTCCTTTCTAATTCTAGCTATTACCCACAATAAGCAAAGTCTTTTATAAAAAATTTTGAGAGGAGCAAAGATTACAATTAACTTTCTAGTTTATTTAGCTCTTTGTGTAGATTTGGCTCCAGTTCTTTGTTTCAAGGAGTCTGATTCTTAGAAGCTGAAATTCTCTCATTTTTGGTCCTCATGGTTGAACTGATGTAAATAAATTTGAAGGGTGTTGTTGCAGAATTTTTGTTGTTACATTAATATATTTTGTCACATTTTAGTACATTTTCACATTAAGAAAGCCAAAATTACATTGTTTAACCTGAATACAAAAATACAGAGGCATGCTTACTACTACTTCACTCTGTGGTAATAAACATATTACAAAGGGCTTACAATTTTTCTTAACAAATAAATTTCTATTAATTTTGATTATTATTTCATAAATGAATCCAGAAATACACATAGTAAACAGTACTAGTTTAACTGTGCCAAGTAATTAATAAATTCAAATGTTTCTAAAAAAAATAACTGTACATTCAGAGATAGTACTTATCGATTGTAACATCAAAAATAAATTAATTGCTATTAATAAATTTTTGCTTGAAATATAAAATACTGTGTGTAAAATTATATGAAAGTTTTCAGAGAAGCAGTTGACATAAAACTGACCTGTCCAAATTTCAAAAAATAATACAGGTATTGACAACTACAGTTGAGGAAAAGTAATGCTAAAGGAGGATGTCCCGTTACAAAGTGAACCTGTCAGATGTGGTGAGTACGTATCAGTAGCCACTAGACAATATAATGAGGCCTACAATGTTGACATGTAGATGCGAGAAACAATGTTCCACTGCAGGGAAAGCAGCAATCGAAGTGTGCACATGATGGCCCACTTTCGTGCATTGGAATGGTATAAAGGTGCATCCCCAGTTAGTACAATCTTGAAGAATACTGGGCTAGAAGAAATGCTCTGACATGATCGTCACACATGAAAAGATGCTGGGATGTGACAAGCCATGGTGGTTGTCAAAAGCTGGTTTGCAGAGGTCCGGCATATGGCGGAGGTAGGGACAGATGCAGTATTCTGAACCATCTGGGTGGTCAGGGTTTGTAAGAAGGTCACTCCAGATGTGGAAGTTGGTACCAGGGACTTTGTGCAGTTGTAGAATGAGGCCAGATGTCCCCATGCATTGCTGGGGGATAACACCTAAGGTAGGCTGCCTGACATCAGTGATGATTGTGAGTGGGGCAGTAGGATGGGGGTGGGCCAGAAGGGCAGCACCAGCTAGTTCACACTTTGTGTGCTTGAAACTGTCTGTCATTGAGACACATCAGGGCAAGGATTTTTTTCCTTTTGTGTGGTCACCTTTTGTAGTGTGGCAGTGTAGGGCTTACGTACGCTCACCGCATTTCTAAGGTGGTGCCAGAAAAAATTCACCATCCAAAGCAGCCGGCAGAGTTCCTTGAAGGTCGTGGGGTGTGGGAAGTCAGTTATTGTGTGGACCTTCTCAGCAAGTGGTTGGAAGCCTGCAGTGGATATAGCATGTTCCAGAAACTCGATCTCTTGAGCATCAAAAATGCTCTCCAGGTTAATTACAACCCCTGCCCTCTGGAGGCAGAAGAATAACTCCTGGAATCTGCGAGCTTGCAAGGGTAGCTTAGGATATCATCCAGGTATGAAAAACATCCCAGAGGGCCATGGAGAACACTGTCCACTGTCTAGAAGCACTGCTAGTTTTGGGCAGCATTGCAGATCCTGAATGACATAAAAATTATTTCAGAGAGGCCAAAAGATGTGATAACTGCTGTTTTCTCAATGTCCTCCAGGCAGACCAAAATTTTCATGAATGTTTTAAGGCAATCTATCTAGTTGAAGACTGTTGCACTGTGTAAGGGATCGTGATCCCACGAAGATAGATGCTAGTATCTGACACCCAGGTCAATAGCAGACAGGAGTCGATTGTCGAGTGCTGCAGGAGGCAGTGAGATGAGTGTTGAGTGAGCAATGGTGCTGGAGAGATGGGCAAGAATGGTGGTTGAGTGAGTAATAAATGGCAAATTCACCAGAGTATGACAAATGAGCGCGTCCCCCCTGATCGTCGGGGGGTGGACCCTCATCGATATCGATTCGCGAGTGATATGAATCCTAAAGTGACAAGTGCCAAATTACGTGTTTTCATCAACCGCATCGGCCAGCAACAACCATGGATTGCAGTGAGGATTTTTGTGAATGATAACCATCATCATTGCGTGTGATTAAGTACCTAAAATCACCAACTAATAAAAGACATAACCATAACTAAACGTGTAAGGTGAAGGTAGCAACTGCCTCAAAATTTGTGTGTTAGTTGTTGTTGTTGTGGTCTTCAGTCCTGAGACTGGTTTGATGCAGCTCTCCATGCTACTCTATCCTGTGCAAGCTTCTTCATCTCCCAGTACCTACTGCAACCTACATCCTTCTGAATCTGCTTAGTGTATTGATCTCTTGGTCTCCCTCTACGATTTTTACCCTCCACGCTGCCCTCCAATGCTAAATTTGTGATCCCTTGATGCCTCAAAACATGTCCTACCAACCGATCCCTTCTTCTAGTCAAGTTGTGCCACAAACTTCTCTTCTCCCCAATCCTATTCAATACCTCCTCATTAGTTACGTGATCTACCCACCTTATCTTCAGCATTCTTCTGTAGCACCACATTTCGAAAGCTTCTATTCTCTTCTTGTCCAAACTGGTTATCGTCCATGTGTGTTAGTAGAAAATACGTGTCAGTTTGTACATCACAACCTTTGTGGTCCTTAATAATAGACAAACTTTTCATCATTCCACTACTCAGTCTCAGAACAGCCGCATTCGGTTGAAATACCCCCCAAACTACAGAAGAAAAACCGACAGCCTTTCATCCATTAATCACATGGTCATATAATCATAATAATTAACTGTTAGGTGGCTTCGGTAAATTATACAAAACCCAATAAAGGGTGTTACAACTGGAGAGGTCATTGCTGTAGCTGCACAAGAGGGGCACGGGTTAATAGTTGGGAACTGTCCACGCGTTTAGTGCCTGATAGTATCCACAAGGGTGCCACTCCTATCTTTTCCGGGGTCCATGTGAAGGGCAGAGGCCCACGGGCTTTTACAGGGGTGGAGCACACTGGCAGTGATCACTGCCTCAATCTTACCCTGAGTGGCTCTTTGCTTGTATAGTGGAAGATGGCAGGCACTGGAGAAAACCAGATGACCCTGCATTGTTGCTATGTAGTGTACCATGTCTAGGTGCACCATCTAGGAGAGAGGGTTTGGGGGGGGGGGGGTGCTGAAAGGACAAGTGATGAGAGGAAGTGTGGTATCACATTTCAGTACCACCCCACAGGCATCATAGCAATGGAATTTCAAGTTTCCATGAGATGATGATCACAGTTGTGTGAGATCTTGTGGGCCAAATGGAGCACACTCACTGACCCACACCTCCAGTAGCTGTGAGCACCCTCTGCCACTTCAACAAAGGACAGCCAATAGCAGCTGCTCACCTCATTTGTGCTCAGAGCCACTTTGCGATGAGATGTTACACAGATGCTGCCTGGTCACTGCCCCATCATTGTTGTTCATGCTTTAGTACAGAGACATTTTTCCTTGTGGACATTGTGATAGTTGGACTCTGTTTCTTGCTACACTATTTGTAATGTTTCTTCTTATATTTGCCAACATATAAGTTAAGTAAATCTTCAGTTTACTGTGTTACAGTACTCGCTAATCACTTTTTTCCTTTCCAGCTTTCCTATGATGACAGTTGCCCCACCAATCTGTAGACCACCTCCACTTACTATTGTGTATGAAGTCATACACAACTTCTGGTGATGAGACATCGAGCTTATGTGTGACAGTCATCAATCATAATTGCTTTCTTCCTGTTCTGTCATCTTTTTGTTTGGTTTTTGTAGCTCTTGCTTACTCAATGCTTGCTTTGCTTGTGCTCTTTATGTTCTAGGTTTTAGGTTTGGCATTTGTCACTTTTGCCTCCCCTCCCCTTTTTCTATTTTCTCTGTGCTTCATTGTCTTACTATTTTTGCTTTCCGCTGTTTGTCTTTGCGCCTTGATTAACTGTCTTGTTCTCTTACACATTGTTTACTTATTATGGCTACTAAACTGCACTTGCCTGCTGCACCACCTGCAGTTACTTTAGTTTATTCAGTTTCTGAGTCCACAAATTGTGCAGCTGCTTGAAGTGATGAATTGCTTCACAACAGTACAGGTGACTTCACACAAGACACCAGACCCAATTGACAAGATGGAGGAAGACTGGACAGAGTACCTTGCACTACTCAATGCACATATTGCAGCACAACACATATCAGGTACTGCCAAACATTATTATTTCTTCTCCATGGCAGGAGTGGTATATATCACTTGTGCACCAGATTCTTTCCCATATTCCACCCTGACCTAGTAGACCATGAGAACTTATTGCAAGCCGGCCGAAGTGGCCGTGCGGTTAAAGGTGCTGCAGTCTGGAACCGCAAGACCGCTACGGTCGCAGGTTCGAATCCTGCCTCGGGCATGGATGTTTGTGATGTCCTTAGGTTAGTTAGGTTTAACTAGTTCTAAGTTCTAGGGGACTAATGACCTCAGCAGTTGAGTCCCATAGTGCTCAGAGCCATTTGAACCATTTGAACTTATTGCAGGCACTTACTAAATATTATGAGGATAGTGTTCAAGTGACAACTGCCCATTACAATTTCTTTAGGTTGTTTAAGCAACAAGGACAGACATACCATCAGTGGGTGACTGAAGTGCAAAGCCTTACTAGATAGTTTGGATTCAAATGTAACTGTGGCAAATACTACAGTGATGCAATGGTTCCTGATGCCCTCATACGCACTGTAGCAGACTGCACAGATTCTTAAGTAATGTCCACTCTTCTGCAGGTTCTGCAGACTATCAGTGTCTGTGCAAAAGTACAGAAGACAATTTTGGGGGAGCACCTATTTGTCTGTAGGTAGCTGTGGCAAAACGGCCTCACCACTGGTACTGTCAGCCACAGTCAGACAGTGTTAATGAATATGTGTCGCAGCAGGCACAAGTGTGAACTCATAACTCATGCACGTTCACTGATCTTGGCCCTTGCATGAAGCGCCCTTCTTTTTTTTTGTGGCAAATGAGGACATGTACAACGTACAGACTGTGTGCTTACAGAAACATAAAACACCTCCTTCTGCAAGTTTAGGTCACAACAAGTGTGTAGTGTGTTTTTGAAGCCCCAACAGTGTGGTAGCCATTCAGAAAAGGCTCCCAACTCATTTATAATGCTACATGAAGACAAAAAACATTTTGTGTCTCTCACTATTGCTGAACAATCAGTCAATTGGCAACTTGACACTAGAGCTTCAGTGACTTTGCTCAGCCATTGCACTTATGAAGTGTTAGGGTAACCCAAGTTGTGCACATCATGCCATATGCTAACTGTGTATACCAGCCAAGACATTCCTGTCTTAGTATCTTAGGTACTTGTATCCTTCCCACAGCTTTCCAAAATTTGTCAAAGACAGTGACATTCACAGTGCTTTCCTATGAAAACAGTGATAATATTTTCAGTCTAGACTCTTTTGATTTGTTTGGGCTAAGTATACAGGATAATGAACATCCTGTTTCTTACTTTGATCCTTGGGAGAGTGTTGTTAAGTTATGTGCAGAATTTCAGAATTTGTTGCCCATGTCAAAATGAAGGCCACTGCACAGTCACATTTTGTTTGAGCTCTTCCTGCCCATCACACTCTTTGTGAACAGGTGGCTCAGAAACTTAACAGTTTGCAAGACAGAGGGGTCATAGTGCTCACTACTGCCAGTCAGTGGGCATCCCCTCTTGTCATTCTGAGGAACCTATCGAGCAGACACCAGTTGTGTGCTGAACCTATCGAGCAGACACCAGTTGTGTGCCAATTTTAAGGAAATTGTGAAGCCCCAAACAGTCATTGGTGGTAATGCCTTGCTACATACTGGGTGCTGGTCGTCACTTTTCTAAGACTGATTTGTGTGGCACTCACAAATCCCTCTGGATTGATGGATCTTTGTATTAACACTCATCTAGGTCATTTCCAATTTTTGAGATTGCCATTTGGCAGTGCTTCCACACCCGTCATATTTCAATGCTTTCTGGAGTAGCTCACTGCAAAAATTCGTTTTTGCTGAAATTGTCATCTCAGGACACACTCCAGAAGAACACATAAGCAATCTTCACACTCTGTTCCAAGTGTTGTCTGCAGCTGGTTTTAAAAATAACAGAGACAAGTGTGTGTTTTTCCTGACTGAACTTGAGCACTTAGGACGTGTCATTAATAGTCAGGGTATTCACCCCTTGCAATCACATTTGCTTGCTATCTGTGACCTTCTGTCCCCAGGCAATCTGTGGAAATTGCAGCCTTTGTTAGTGAAGCTCACATATTACATCCAGGTTATTCCTAATGCTGTTCAAATTGCAGCTCCCTTGCATCATTCATGAATGAAAAATGTCTCTAGTGATCAATGCCTTGTTCATTTTGATCCACCCAAACCTATGATCTGGTGTGTAGATGCTTCCTCTTACAACATTGGTGCAGTTTTATTACATAAATTTGATTCTGTTGAGAGACCGACTGCCTCTGCTTCAAAGTTATTGAGCAAAGCTCATTGTAATTATTCACAAATTGGAGAGGAGGCTCTCATCATTGTCAATGATGTCATTAAGATTCACAGTTTCTTTTTGGCAGAAAATTTCATGTGGTGGCTAACCATAAATCTCTACAATCTTCAATTAGCACTTCTTAGTCAGTCCCAACTTGCACAGTGCAGAAGTTGCAACAGTGGACTCTTCTTTTGCCAAATTATCGATATGACATGTATCAGCCCACCTATAATCATACTAATGCAGGTGCTCTTCTTTCCCTATCTGTTTGCCCAGATTCATATTTCAAGTCCTCTGCTTCTTGTTGCTACACAAATGCACAAGACACAGATGTTTGCATAGCATTCAACTTAATCCATTGACTTACTAATATTTTTCCCTATATTTACCGTTTAAATTTATGAAAATCAACATATTTTGTCTTACACACTCTTATTTTTTGGTAGTAATTCCTTATAATTCTTACCTTACTGTTTATTTAAGTGATGAGGAATGAAGATAATACTGTTCTAGAAGTTTTTGTTGGTGTTAGACAAGGGCTGTTCAAAAAGTAGGTGACTTTTCAAATGGCACGGGCAACTTATATTCAGTTATTGATCTTTTTTTTTTTTTGTTAAGTTGGTACATATGTACCGAACATATGTTCACAGTTTCAAGTGTACAGCATACTTCATTTCTTTTTAACAGATGGAAAGGTTAGATGTGTTTTAATGTGCTCGGCAATTTTCGATTATTATAAAAAAAATGGAGCAAAAAATTTGCATCAAATTTTATGTGAAAAATGGAATCAAGTGCTTTAAAACACTTGAAACATTAACAGAGGCATACAGTGAGTGTGCTCTAAGTAAAAAAAATGTTTACAAGTGGTAGAAGCTCTTCCAGGATGGTTGAGAACATGCCAACGATGAACCTCGCTCTGGATGCCCCAGCACTTCAACAACAGATGATAGCATTGAAGCTGTGAAGAAAATTGTTTTTGATAATCATCAAGCCTTCTTGGTTACCCAGGCCTGCCAGCCCAAAGTTTGGTACAGATTTATTGATGACATCTTCATGATCTGGACTCACAGTGAAGAAGAACTCCAGAATTTCCTCTCCAACCTCAAGTCCTTTGGTTCCATCAGATTCACCTGGTCCTACTCCAGATCCCATGCCACTTTCCTTGACGTTGACCTCCATCTGTCCGATGGCCAGCTTCACACATCCGTCCTGGTACAGAAGTGAATTACCAGAGCCACTTCCTCATCCCCTCAAACCCAGAACCTCCCACAGAAGAACCCTAAAACTGCCCCACTTGTGACAGGATACTTTCTGGGACTGGATCAGACTCTGAATGTGGCTCTCCAGCAGGGATATGACTTCCTCAAATCCTGCCCTGAAATGAGATCCATCCTTCATGAAATCCTCCCCACTCGACCAAGAGTGTCTTTCCGCCACCCACCTAACCTTCGTAACCTCTTGGTTCATCCCTATGAAATCCCCAAACCACCTTCCCTACCCTCTGGCTCCTACCCTTGTAACTGCCCCTGGTGTAAAACCTCTCCCATGCACCCTCCCACCACTACCTACTCCAGTCCTGTAACGCGGAAGGTGTACACGATCAAAGGCAGAGCCACGTGTGAAAGCACCCACGTGATTTACCAACTGACCTGCCTACACTGTGAAGCTTTCTGTGTTTCTTCAGTATATCCTCTCTTCCCAATACCCACCAGGCTTCAGCCTCTGCTAATTTCAAGTTGCTGCCGCTCATACCTCACCTGTCATTCAACAACATCTTTGCCTCTGTACTTCTGCCTCAACTGACATCTCTGCCCGAACTCTTTGCCTTTACAAATGTGTGCTTGTGTCTGTACATGTGCAGATGGATATGTGTGTGTGTGCGAGTGTATACCTGTCCTTTTTTCCCCCTAAGGTAAGTCTTTCCGCTCCCGGGATTGGAATGACTCCTTACCTTCCACATCCTTTCATCTTTCCCTCTCCTTCCCTCTTTCCTGATGAAGCAACCGTTCGTTGCGAAAGCTTGAATTTTGTGTGTGTGTTTGTTTGTGTGTCTATCAACATGCCAATTCTTTCGTTTCATAAGTTACATAATCTTTGTTTTTAGATATATTTTTCCCACGTGGAATTTTATTATATTTATATATATGCTACCCACACACCTGTTGAAACTGTATGCACAGACTCCACAGTACATGGGGATGACAATATATAACAAGTTAATTGGCAAAACATATTTAATATGAAGACATAAATTTTAAAAATGAGTCTACAGCAGATTCTGTGGGAGAAATGTTACTATTCAATAGAAGAAATCGTAGAGGATGAAATGATCATTTGAGCAATGGGTAAGTAAGTATTAGATTTTATTGTATGTATAACAAAATCGTATTATTATTATTATGCTGTCTGTTAACATCAGCTGTTCTTTGTTTTTGGTAAAATTTTACGATAATTTGATGTGTCTCCTAGGTCTGAATCAAATGATTTAGATTATGTGCATTATGAGGCAAATCAACTACAATTCACAGTCCCAAATATGGTTGCATTAGTTCTATAACAGCATCAGTAATCAGGATTTCTTTATTACTTGGCTCATGTTTCATGCCTGTATAAATATCAAATTCTCAACAGTAGCCACTATTTGACTCACAAATTTTGAAGAACTTTATTTTGAAATGTGGCCCTTTTTTGAGGACTGAACTGGATGTGGCAGAGTCTACTCTGAATTTCATGAGGCTTTCATCAACTTCAGTATCTTCTTCAGGATAATAAACACTCTGGGAATTTTGTTGGAAATGGTTAGTAAAAGGTTGCAACTTGTTCAGACGTTTAGATGATTTGCAGGGGCAGCATTTCCATTGTATGCAAAATGAAGGAAACTAGAAATATGTAAGAATCTTCTATATGGCACAGTGGCAGAAAAGAAAGGACTATGAGCTGATTTTTTTAGGGACTAGTATCACTGAAGTGTTGGCTTCTTCAACTGTGCCTTAAGCATACATAAAGCAAAATATGCTTGAATTTCATCAACTGTAGCAGGAAACAAATCAGTTTGATTCTGAAGCAGGACTTCTTTTATAACAATATGTTGCATATGTATTTGTTTATACTGCTACATCCTCCCAGAATGACAAATTAATGATTTTTCTGTGCATATCTAAGAGGGTTAGTTGTTGAGGGACTTGTCTTTGAACCCTAGGACTGATGCCACCAGGAAGGTCTATCCTGATTTATTCGCCATTTCCTTTTATCTACCTTCTGTTTTTTAGCAAAATCCCACCTGTTGCAGCGTTGGTCTCCTTTATCTTAACTATCAGAAACACCACTTTCAAAAACATCACTTACAGAAATGTCACTGTCACTTTTATTCAACAGACTTCCCACTTCCTTATAGAAACTTTTAATGGCACAGTATTGCTTACTCCTACACAGTTGGTGAAAAATCCTGAAAATGATTGCTTATAACTCGAAAAATATCAAAAGAAATAGAATGTATTACATACACCAGTAAACAACTCTATTTCTCAGATTTTCAATGTTATATAACATGTCATGCCATCTATTGACAGAAAAGAAGAAACACTAAGAAGGCATTACAGCTGCTTCACCTGTCTCACATCCAGCAAATGTAGTAACAGACTTTAGACCTGTGAACAACTGTGAGCCAGCTGTATAAGCCAATGGGTTTATCCACAGCAGTGGATCTTGATACACAAATTCTGTTGCACTATGCCTGCATTGGTTGGCTCTCTTGTCAGAGACTTTTGTAGCTCTGTGGTTTGCTGATATTTTGACTGTCAGCATGCCCTTGCAATACTACAATGTGTCATTTTGTTTTGGGCTAATAATGACCAGTCACATGTTATGGTTCCCCAGGATCTCCAGCCTGACATGCTTCTTTTACTAACAACAGTCAATGGGGCATCATTCATGCAAAGCAGATGGTGCAACATCATTGTTCTTTGCACAGTCTGGATGTGGAAACTGAACAGTTGACTTCCATTACCAAGCCTGTACTGAACATCAGTCAGCCCCACTTCAGCAGTTCTTTGAATGACCTAAACCTCAAGCACCTTGGCAACATTTGCACTTGAATTTCATTGGTACTTACTGGAACACACGTTGGCTCATCATTGTTGACAGTTTCAGTAAATACCCCTTTATGGTTCCTATGCACTCTATTGTGGCTCATTCCTCAATCCAGGCCTTGTCATCGATCTTTTACCTCAAGGGATTGTGTGAAGTGATAGTGACTGCCAACAGGCCTCAATTTGTTGCCATCAAGTTTGCATGGGTTTGCACTGCTCCCTGCATCAAGCACATTATGTGTGCACCATGCCACTCACAATCCAATGGTGAATCTGAAAGCTTTGAATGAACATTTAAGCAACAGATGGACAAACTTTGTAGTTCTTCTTGTCTTCCTACTGCTACCAGCCAGGTGATGGATAATTACTGGAGGAGTTGTTACATGGGTGGGTGCCACCACACCTTGCTTTTGTTGCTGCACCCTTCACAGTGGGTGGTGCACACTCCGTCCAGACAAGCAAAGTTTCACACTAATGATTTAGTCTTTTACAGACTGTATGGCAGATGGAGGTGGTGAGGGCGAGGCACGGTTGTATGATGTATTGGATGTTTATTTCTACTGCAGCACAACCAGGATCAAATTTGTCCTTGTGATATGTGCGATCCTTTCACAAGCTTTGTGCTTTTGAATTCTGAGCCTGCCTGGATGCAACAGTTCCCAGTGCCACTAGGTCTTGTGAGCCGATCAGTGCCACTCCCAGATCTGATGGAAGTTGATGCCCTTTCCTGGTCATTGCTGTCTTGACAGACAGTGTCTTCTGGGGATGGGCCCCTCTTCCTGGCCACTGCTCCATGTGCTGCATCAGGTCCCTCTGCAGTCATCAAGATACTTCTGACTCTGTCTGCTGCTCTGCCTCTGGATGTGGGTGCACACCATTGGACAAGCTCAGGGCATATGCCGGGGCATAGGGAAGCTCAGCATTGGCCTCAGTTTTGGCTCCTCTCATTGCCACCTGCACCCAGGCCCCCCCCCCACCCCCCCCCCCGCCCACCCCCTCCAATCATTGTTCACTCAACTACACTGACAACAAGGTTGAGGTCAGTTGTGGGGAAGGAATGTGATATCATGTATTGATACCACCCCAAATTTGCAAGTTTCTGTGAGATGCTGATAGTGGTTATGCCAAATGTGGCAAACTCAATGGAGCACACCCAGGGAGACTCACCTCCAGCTGCTCCACACTTTAAGTAAATCTTAGTTTTTCTGTGTTAACTTGCTCACTAATCGTTTTTGCTCCTGTCCCACTTTCCTAGATGACAGCAGCCATGCCACTCTGTAGTCCACCTCTCCCTTAGCACTGTGTACAGAGTTATACACAACAAGAGGGAATTCTTCAAGGAGATCAGCAAAATGGCCAAAATAAGATACCTGCATGGTGGTGGACTGAGTGGCTATGCGGGATATATGGGGATGTAATAGGGGATGTGCCATTTATAATGCAGCGATTTGCCAGATTGAGAAGCAGGCCATTGTGGGAAATGAAATGATTGCCAAGGACAGGGTCCATGTTAGTGGAAGATAGTGGAAGGCCGTGAGAAATCTCGACTGATTCCTATGCCAATGGAACAGGTATGGGAGAAGTAATTGGTGGTGACTGAGCCATTGGATGCAGCGAGGAGTAGGGGGGGAAGATGGGTGGTGGCCATGAGAGGGTAACAACTTACTGGGAAAAAATGGATAGGTCAGATCCAGTATCAACTAGGTATGCTATGGGGAAGGAAAGGTCACAATGATCATGTACAAATAGGTACTGTGAGATTGCAGAGCTACTGGGGGTGCCTAGAGCCAGTTGCTGCTGATGTTTGGGGCCATTAGCACAGTGCTTAACAATTTGGGGTATTGCTGCCAAATTGTTCATGGTACCAGTAAAGACACCCACACCAAAAAAATCTAGGTAATTGCCAGGGGTTGGGTGTGGGAGTAGGGGAGGGGTGGCCACACCAGGCAGGTTTCCATCAGGTGTGTAGGTGTCATGAATGTAACATGCACCATGCGCACAGAACTCTTGGGTGTTGTTTGGCTGAATCTGGCATTGAATGGTGAAAGGTGAGCAAAGGTCAACACCATCTGGAATACTGAAGGGATAGCTCACATCTGAGTGGCAGTGATCCCTGTGATCTCTGCACAGAGACTGATAAAATCCTACAGGTTGCTTGCAGGTGGGGGTCATTGGTAGGGAGGAGGGTGGGGGGTAGGAGAGGTTGGTGATCTGATGGAGCCATACGCAAAGGGCACAGAAAGTCAGTGTTTTGCTGTGCCATAGTGCCCATAATTAGTGCTTCACGTATAGAAGCTGTAATACTTTATATGATATGTGTGTTACCAGTAAACTACACATGTGTGCTGTAGAAACTGTCAAACTCCTGACAATTTTCTTAAGTCTTGATTCAACACCAATGGCTACTAAATAAATATTATGACATCATGTAGTTACAACCATACTTTATTATACATTGACTATACATTAGACAAGAGATTACTGAGTACAAGAGGTACTGACACTGAAGTGTTATTACTCAGTGGATGAATTAATGTGGGAGAAACTGGAAATTTGAGCTGGATACAATGTGTTACACATTCTGAGAAATATCCTTATGGTGTTAATATTTATTATAGTGTTATTATTTATTAATGTAAAAATCATTGTAGCTGTTTTATAAATTTTTGACATGTCTCCTGTATGCAAACCAAATGGATTGCAAATGTATGTCATGACATGAATAAAACCCAATTCACAATTATCATGTGCCTTTTTGTTAAACTGACACCTAGTTCTGATTATAGCATTCAATCAATCAAACAAAATGGTTGAAATTATTGCTATAAATTATGTTCAAGACATTGATATTCCTTAGAGCTGTGCATAGCACAGTAGCCCCTTTGCTGTAATTATGATGTCATCAAACACCATGCTACAGTCCTTGTCACCATATGAAGCCCCTAAGTAATACCTCATGAAAATAACTAGACCAACCATGACAGAATGCATTCCATAATAAACCTTCATATGTAATAAAGACAGTTCTAATTCTTTAAATGACTTTCCTACTCAACTTTACCAAAACACAAAACTATGTATATTTATACACTCTAAGACAAAAAAAAATTGGCGTCATGAAGGAATTATCTAATGGGATGCACATCAACAGATGATATGCACATGTTAAGAAAAACAAATGATTACAGTTTCATAAAAATTGGATGATTTATTCAACAGAAAGAGCTTCACAAACTGAGCAAGTTAATAATGTGTTGGTTCATCTCTGGCCATTATGTAAGCAGTTATTTGGTTGGTAATGACTGAAAGAGTTGTTGGCAATCCTCCTGAGTAATATTCCATCCAATTAATTCGTTACATCATCAAAATCTTGAGGTGGTTGGAGAGCCCTGCCCATAGTACTCCAAATGTTCTCAATTGGGGAGAAATTCAGTGACATTGCTGGTCACAGTAGGATTTAGCAAGCATGAAGACAAGCAATAGAAACTCTCGTTGTGTGCAGGTGGGCATTATCTTGCTGAAATGTAAGACTAGGATGATTTGCCATGAAGGGCAACAAAACAGAGTGTAGAATGTCATTGACATACTGCTGTGCTGTAAGGCTGCTACAGATGGTAACTAAAGGGGTCTTGTCGTGAAAAGAAATGGCAACTCAGACCATCACTACTGTATGGTCGGCGGCATTCAGGTTGGTACCCCCACTGTCTGGTACATCTCCAGACAATCTTTAGCCTGGAATCTCATTGATTGGAGTAGAATTATCTACAGTGATGAGTACCACTTTGAACTGAGCTCTGATGACCATTGAATACATACCTGGAGATTCCCCGAACAGTGGTGGATACGAACCTGATTGTTGTCCATCATACAGCCTGGTCTGGTGTGGCATTCTTTTCATAGGAAGACACATCTTCAGCTTGATATTTCATTGAATGGGGTAGAATTGTCTCAGTGATGACTATAATGTTTGGTGCATGCACACACATCTACTGCTGATGCTGAAACGTTTGCATCATCTGCTAGGGAAAATGTGTGGCACGTGCGAATGTTTGGTAGTGTGTTGCCATAAGAGTATACTGACAGCTGTATCCTTCCAGGAAAATTGTGCCAACAAAGAGAAAGAACTCAACACCATCTGATTAAAGGATTAGTTTGAATATCTTGAATGTGTCATATTGTATAAGTATTTAGCAGTAATACTATGAAGTGATATGAAATGGGATGTTCAAGTAAAATTGGTATTAAGAAAGTGGATGGAAGATTTAGGTTTTGGGAAAATGTAACACACCTGTAAAGGAAATTTCATACAAGATGCTAGTGTGACCAATTTTAAAGTGTTGTTTTGAGTCCTTCTCAAGTAGGCGTGGCAACAGGGAACAAACAATTTTTAAGATGTGCTACTAGGATCTTAATAGGTTGGTGTAGCCCATATGAAACTGTAACAGAAATGAGTGGAGAACTGAAAAGGGAATCCTTAGGAGAAAGACAACTTATTCTTGCAAAACCCAGTTGAGAAAATTTAGTGAACCCATAGTGACTGTTATGTTGTCACTATTGCATATCTCACTTAGGAGTGATGAGGGTAAGATAAGAGGGGTTACAGCACATACAGACACATAGAAACAATCATTTTTCCATCAAGGAATATGAGAATGGTTGTTGCTGTTATTGTTGCCATTGTAGTGGACTTCAGTCCAAAAAGTGGTCTGATGTAGCTCTCCATGCTACTCTATCCTGTGCAAGCCTCTTCATTTCTGCATAACTACTACAATCTACATCCCTCTGAATTTGCTTCTGTACTCATGCTTTGGACTCCCTTCACAATTTTTACTCCTCACACTTCCCTCCATTACCAAACTGAAGTTTTCTTTATGTCACAAGACATATTCTGTCAAATGATCCCTTCTTCTAGCCACAATGTGTCATAATTTCATTTTTACCCAATTTTATTCAATACTTTCTCATTAGTTATCTGATCTACCCATCTAATCTTCAGCATTCTTCTGTAGCACCATATTTTAAAAGCTCCACTTCTCTTTTTGTCTGAATTGCTTTTCAACCACATTTCACTTTTGTACAATGCTAAACTCCAAACAAATACATTTAGAAAAGACTTTCTAATGGTGAATAGCAAATGGTATAAGACAGAAGATCTATACTATTCATGTGATGTACCATCCACCATTTATTGTAGAGTAACATGCAGAGTATATATGTAGACATAGAACTTGACTGTATCAGTGATCTGATTGCTCATGACAAACTATCTTGCTGTAAAGAACATCACTGGTTTCTTCAATGCATACCATAGCTAAATTTAATCTCTCTAGACACTATTGACGTGCATATGAGGTTCATCTGCGCCTGCATCTACATACATATTCCACGATCCATCACATGATACATGACAAAGGGTACCTTGTACCCTACCAGTCGCTAATATCCCTGCTCCACTCACAAATGGAGTGAATAGTACTCGTGCAAAATTTATGTTGGTGGCAGTAAAATATTTCTGCAGTCAGCTGCAAATGCAAGTTCTCTAAATTTTCTCAACAGTCTTTCACTAAAAGAACACCATCTTGCCTCCTTGCACCCTTATGTATATGGCATAAATCTGTTTGTTGAATTAATCTTCATCGAACCACCAAGAAATATAGATGGGCAGCCAAGGGAGCACCCCGTTCAAGCCCATCAGTGTCAGTTATCACATAAATGTGGTTCTCACTTAAAATTATAGTAAATGTAGATCCCTAAACATTCTGAAATATTTTTGATTTTACTCTTGTAAATCTGTGGTTCCTCTGGGGGCTCCTCAATAGCATGCGTGGTGCATGTCTTACTCTTAGCGCCACCAGGTCATGATTTTTATAAACCCCTAATGACATCATTGGTCACAGAGAAATGACAAACATACCCTTCTGAAAGACAGAAGCGTTGCATCATTGACAGGCACACAAACAGAAGGCACAGAGCTTGAATAGCTTGCAGAATGTACTTCCTTTCTCTAGCTGCAAGAAAAACATGCACACAAACACACAAGCACACACTCATAGCACACACCTGCACACCTGTATTGGGGGCATATGGCATGTAGAGCTGCACACATGGCAGTCCACAATACATGCGGCTGATGCTGCAGGGTGTAACAAAAGTGACATATGACCACATGTGTAATGGCCATTACGGAGTGTGTTTTAAAGGTGAGAGGGAAAAAACATAAGAGAAGGAAGTAGACTGACAATAGAGGGGAGCTATATATATATAAAAATAATAGAGGGAAACATTACACGCGGGAAAAATATATTTAAAAACAAAGATTATGTGACTTACCATACGAAAGCGCTGGCAGGTCGATAGAAACACAAACAGAACATACATACACACAAAATTCAAGCTTTTGCAAAAAACTGTTGCTTCATCAGGAAAGAGGGAAGGAGAGGGAAAGACGAAAGGATGTGGGTTTTAAGGGAGAGGGTAAGGAGTCATTCCAATCCCGGGAGCGGAAAGACTTACCTTAGGGGGAAAAAAGGACGGGTATACACTTGCACACACACACATATCCATCCACACATATACAGACACAAGCAGACATATTTAAAGACAAAGAGTTTGGGCAGAGATGTCAGTCGAGGCGGAAGTGCAGAGGCAAAGATGTTGTTGAATGACAGGTGAGGTATGAGTGGCGGCAACTTGAAATTAGCGGAGATTGAGGCCTGGTGGATAACGGGAAGAGAGGATATATTGAAGAGCAAGTTCCCATCTCGGGAGTTCGGATAGGTTGGTGTTAGTGGGAAGTATCCAGATAACCCGGACGGTGTAACACTGTGCCAAGATGTGCTGGCCATGCACCAAGGCATGTTTAGCCACAGGGTGATCCTCATTACCAACAAACACTGTCTGCCTGTGTCCATTCATGCGAATGGACAGTTTGTTGCTGGTCAGTCCCACATAGAAAGCGTCACAGTGTAGGCAGGTCAGTTGGTAAATCATGTGGGTGCTTTCACACGTGGCTCTGCCGTTGATCGTGTACACCTTCCGCGTTACAGGACTGGAGTAGGTAGTGGTGGGAGGGTGCATGGGACAGGTTTTACACCAGGGGCAGTTACAAGGGTAGGAGCCAGAGGGTAGGGAAGGTGGTTTGGGGATTTCATAGGGATGAACTAAGAGGTTACGAAGGTTAGGTGGACGGCGGAAAGACACTCTTGGTGGAGTGAGGAGGATTTCATGAAGGTTGGATCTCATTTCAGGGCAGGAATGAGGAAGTCGTATCCCTGCTGGAAAGCCACATTCAGAGTCTGATCCAGTCCCGGAAAGTATCCTGTCACAATTGGGGCACTTTTGTGTTTCTTCTGTGGGAGGTTCTGGGTTTGAGAGGATGAGGAAGTGGCTCTGGTTATTTGCTTCTGTACCAGGTCGGGAGGGTAGTTGCGGGATGCGAAAGCTGTTGTCAGGTTGTTGGTGTAATGGTTCAGGGATTCCGGACTGGAGCAGATTCGTTTGCCACGAAGACCTAGGCTGTAGGGAAGGGACCGTTTGATGTGGAATGGGTGGCAGCTGTCATAATGGAGGTACTGTTGCTTGTTGGTGGGTTTGATGTGGATGGACTTGTGAAGCTTGCCATTGGACAGGTGGAGGTCAACATCAAGGAAAGTGGCATGGGATTTGGAGTAGGACCAGGTGAATCTGATGGAACCAAAGGAGTTGAGTTTGGAGAGGAAATTTTGGAGTTCTTCTTCACTGTGAGTCCAGATCATGAAGATGTCATCAATAAATCTGTACCAAACTTTGGGTTGGCAGGCTTGGGTAACCAAGAAGGCTTCCTCTAAGCAACCCATGAATAGCTTGGCTTATGAGGGGGCCATCCTGGTACCCATGGCTGTTCCCTTTAATTGTTGGTATGTCTGGCCTTCAAAAGTGAAGAAGTTGTGGGTCAGGATGAAGCTGGCTAAGGTAATGAGGAAAGAGGTTTTAGGTAGGGTGGCAGGTGATCGGCGTGAAAGGAAGTGCTCCATCGCAGCGAGGCCCTGGACGTGCGGGATATTTGTATATAAGGAAGTGGCATCAATGGTTACAAGGATGGTTTCCAGGGGTAACGGATTGGGTAAGGATTCCAGGAGTTCGAGAAAGTGGTTGGTGTCTTTGATGAAGGATGGGAGACTGCATGTAATGGGTTGAAGGTGTTGATCTACGTAGGCAGAGATATGTTCTGTGGGGGCTTGGTAACCAGCTACAATGGGGCGGCCGGGATGATTGGGTTTGTGAATTTTAGGAAGAAGGTAGAAGGTAGGGGTGCGGGGTGTCGGTGGGGTCAGGAGGTTGATGGAGTCAGGTGAAAGGTTTTGTAGGGAGCCTAAGGTTCTGAGGATTCCTTGAAGCTCTGCCTGGACATCAGGAATGGGATTACCTTGGCAAACTTTGAATGTGGTGTTGTCTGAAAGCTGACGCAGTCCCTCAGCCACATACTCCCGACGATCAAGTACCACGGTCATGGAACCCTTGTCCGCCGAAAGGATGACGATGGACCGGTCAGCCTTCAGATCACGGATAGCCTGGGCTTCAGCAGTGGTGATGTTGGGAGTAGGATTAAGGTTTTTTAAGAAGGATTGAGAGGCAAGGCTGGAAGTCAGACATTCCTGGAAGGTTTGGAGAGGGTGATTTTGAGGAAGAGGAGGTGGGTCCCGCTGTGACGGAGGACGGAACTGTTCCAGGCAGGGTTCAATTTGGATAGTGTCTTGGGGAGTTGGATCATTAGGAGTAGGCTTAGGATCATTTTTCTTCATGGCAAAGTGATACTTCCAGCAGAGAGTACGAGTGTAGGACAGTAAATCTTTGACGAGGGCTGTTTGGTTGAATCTGGGAGTGGGGCTGAAGGTGAGGCCTTTGGATAGGACAGAGGTTTCGGATTGGGAGAGAGGTTTGGAGGAAAGGTTAACTACTGAATTAGGGTGTTGTGGTTCCAGATTGTGTTGATTGGAATTTTGAGGTTTTGGAGGGAGTGGAGCTGGAAGTGGGAGGTTGAGTAGATGGGAGAGACTGGGTTTGTGTGCAATGAGAGGAGGTTGAGGTTTGCTGGAAAGGTTGTGAAGGGTGAGTGAGTTGCCTTTCCGGAGGTGGGAAACCAGGAGATTGGATAGTTTTTTGAGGTGAAGGGTGGCATGCTGTTCTAATTTGCGGTTGGCCTGTAGGAGGATGCTCTGAACAGCTGGTGTGGATGTGGGAGAGGAAAGATTGAGGACTTTTATTAAGGATAGGAGTTGACGGGTGTGTTCATTGGCTGAGTTGATGTGTAGGTGAAGGATTAGGTGGGTGAGGGCAAAGGATTGTTCAGTTTGGAACTGGTATAGGGACTGATGGAAAGAAGGGTTGCAGCCAGAGATGGGAACTTTAAGTGTGAGGCCTTTGGGGGTAATGCCAAATGTCAGACAAGCCTGAGAAAATAAAATATGCGAGCATAATCTGGCTAGGGTGAAGGCATGTTTGCGGAGAGAATGTAAATAAAACTTAATGGGGTTGTTGTGGGGGTGTTGTGAGGGTGACATGGTATTAGAAGGTGGAAAGTGTAACATGAGGTTGAAATGAAAATGAAAATAACTGGAGAAAGTAACTGGAGATCTGTTGTGAAAAAAGGCGAAAAAGTGTTGGTTAAAGCTAGGCTATGTTGATCCTGTGGTGAACTTGGGTTGGTAGACAACGATGTGCACAAAGCTTAGGTGGTTGTGTTGCCGCCAAAACACGATAAAGGATGGAGAGATTCGGGAAATTTCGAGAAAATGGCGTGTAAATGTATTAAAAAGAGAGGTTGTGTGGTGGCAGATTATGAAAATGAGGCTAACAATTGTCTGGCGAAGAAATAATGACGTTAAAACCTGTGGGAAGCGGCTAAAAATTATCAGTGATGTGGGAAAAACGGAAATGGAAATAAAACGAAAGTTATCAGAACTAGACGAAATGGTTGTTTAATAGGTGAAAGGAACTGTTTGTGGACTAGAAACGGTGGATTTTATAGCAGCGGTAGTGTTGAAAGCGGAAAAAAATTTTTTGGTTATGGTTTGGAAGTGGGTAACGTATTATTGAGTATATATAGGCGGGATAAAATTGTATAGTAGATTACGGTAAAAAGGAGAAGGTGAATACAAAGTGAAACTACTGGCAAAAACAAAAAGAGAAAATAAGACGACAGAAAAGATTTCGAAATGCAACAGTGACAATAACAAACGTGATTGTTGGGTTCAAATTAATGATATGAATTAATAGAGGGAAACATTCCAAATGGGAAAAATATATCTAAAAACAAAGATGATGTGACTTACCATACGAAAGCGCTGGCAGGTCGATAGAAACACAAACAGACACATACATACACACAAAATTCAAGTTTTTGCAACAAACTGTTGCCTCATCAGGAAAGAGGGAAGTGGGTTTTAAGGGAGAGGGTAAGGAGTCGTTCCAATCCCGGGAGCGGAAAGACTTACCTTAGGGGGAAAAAAGGACGGGTATACACTCGCACACACACACATATCCATCCACACATATACAGACACAAGCAGGCATATTTAAATACATGTCTGCTTGTGTCTGTGTATGTGCGGATGGATATGTGTGTGTGTGTGAGTGTATACCTGTCCTTTTTTCCCCCTAAGGTAAGTCTTTCCGCTCCCGGGATTGGAATGACTCCTTACCCTCTCCCTTAAAACCCACATCCTTTCATTTTTCCCACTCCTTCCCTCTTTCCTGACGAAGCAACCATTGGTTGTGAAAGCTAGAATTTTGTGTGTATGTATGTGTTTGTTTGTGTTTCTATCGGCCTGCCAGCGCTTTCGTATGGTAAGTCACATCATCTTTGTTTTTAAATATATTTTTCCCGCGTGGAATGTTTCCCTCTATTTTTTATATATATATATATATATATATATATATATATCGAACGTGAGGAGAGGGGCTAGTGTAATTGTTTAATACAAACCATAGAAAAATGCATGGAAGTATGTTTTTTAACATAAACCTAGGTTTTTTTTTAAATGGAACCACGTTAGTTTTGTTAGCACATCTGAACATATAAACAAATACGTAATCAATGCCGTTTGTTGCATTGTAAAATGTTAATTACATCGGGAGATATTGTAACCAAAATTTACTCTTGGAACCTCCGACGTCCAGTTGCGTGTTGTAACAAACACGGGCCACAGTCGGCGAGTAGCATCTGCAGGGACATGTTTAAGATGACGACCGTGTTTACTTGTGTGGCTGTAGTGTACTGTTGTGGTTTGGTCTAGCTGTCGCAGTGTCCGCATGTAGTGCTTGCTGCTATTGTTATTCTGCATTCGTCTCCGCACGCAGACCAACTGTAGTACACCGTGTTACCAGACGTCTGTGATAGTGTAGTGTTGTAGGACCTGTGACGTTGGTGTATTCGAACTCTGAAAATGAGGAATGATACTCATCTATGGCGAGTGTCGACGAAATGCAGCTGAAGCCTGCAGGGTGTATGCAGAACGGTACCCGGACAGAGAGCATCCAACATGCCGCACACTGCAAAACATCTACCGCCAACTGTATGCAACAGGTATGGTCGTAGCACGCAAATGGGTCCGTAACAGGCCCGTCACAGGAGAAGCGGGTGCAGTTGGTGTGTTAGCTGCTGTTGCCATGAACCCACACATGAGTACACAGGACATTGCGAGAGCCGGTGGACTGAGTCAAAGTAGTGTCATGCACATACTGCATCATCACCGCTTTCACCCGTTTCATGTGTCGCTACATCAGCAATTACATGGTGATGACTTTAATCATCGAGTGTAATTCTGTCAATGGGCATTAACAGAGAATGCGTTGCAGTTCTACCTGTTTACCGATGAAGCAGGTTTAACAAACCATGGGGCAGTGAATCTACGGAACATGCATTACTGGTCCATGGACGATCGTCGGTGGCTCAGACAGGTAGAGTGACAGCGACCGTGGACTGTAAATGTATGGTGCGGAATCATTGGCGACCACCTCATTGGTCCTCACTTCATTGCAGGGGCCCAAACAGCTGCAACATACATCGCGTTTCTACAGAATGATCTGCCAACGTTGCTCGAAAGTGTCCCACTGGAAACGCGTCGACGTATGTGGTATCAGCATGATGGTGCACCTGCACATTCCGCAATTAACCCTAGGCTGACCCTTGACAGGATGTTCGACGGGCGTTTCATAGGACGTGGAGGACGCATAAATTGGCCAGCCCGTTCTCCTGATCTTACACCTCTGGACTTCTTTCTGTGGGGTATGTTAAAGGAGAATGTGTACCGTGATGTGCCTACAACCCCAGAGGATATGAAACAATGTATTGTGGCAGCCTGCGGCAACATTACACCAGATGTACTGTGGCGTGTACGACATTCATTACGCCAGAGATTGCTTTTGTGTGCAGCAAATGATGGCCACCACATTGAACATCTATTGGCCTGACATGTCGGGACACACTCTATTCCACTCCGTAATTGAAAACGGAAACCACGTGTGTACGTGTACCTCACCCCTCATGGTAATGTACACGTGCGTCAGTGAAAAAGACCAATAAAAAGGTGTTAGCATGTGGGCGTAATGTGCTGTTCCAGTCTCTTCTGTACTTAAGGTCTATCACCGTTCCCTTTGGATCCCTACATAATTCGGTGCTCTCCGATAAACACGATCGAACAGTGGAGGAGTGGTACTCAAGCGTCAACTTTAGGTTACAATAGCTCCGAATGTAATTAACATTTTACAATGCAACAAACGGCACTGATTACGTATTTGTTTATATGTTCAGATGTGCTAACAAAACTAACGGGGTTCCATTTAAAGAAACGTAGGTTTGTGTTAAAAAACATACTTCCATGCATTTTTTTATGGTTTGTATTAACCAATTACACTAGCCCCTCTGCTCACGTTCAGTCTGTGGAATCGATTCGTCAGTATTTGATGTGGTTTACGAAATATATCCAGCGGTAATGTTAGGTGACTCACCCTGTCCACAGTTAGAAAAATGGAAGTGCATTCTGAAAGCTAGCCAAGCTCCAAACCTTTTGTTTGCGTGCCTATTGATAATGCGGCACTTCTGCCTTTTGGTGAGTTGTCTCCTTCATTCCTAAATAATTCATAAATATACACCTCATTAGATGGCAACTAGCTGTATAGAAGACGGGTGATTGGGAAACTGAGAAGATGCTGTACGCAGTTATGTGTTCATAAATGATAGCACAGAGGCTGGGAATATGTAATGAACAACAGACAATATGATGTTTGGATGAAAGGGTGCCACACAGTGTCAGCCATATCTATTACAAGAGCCATGTCATGCTGGCTGGTCATAAAATCTCCCATTGCCATCCTAGTAAAACATTCAAGCTGATTACAGATGATAATTTTTAAACATGATTTCTGAGCTGCCTGCATAATCCCACTGCAATTACATGGAAGCTTTGTTGAATGCAAGTATGCCTGGATTGTTCCCCATGATCTGTGGCTGAAACGCTTTACAATGTTTAGTATGATGTCTTACCTTCTGTGGCCTTGTGCTTCACATTTGTTGCACAGATGGACTGAAGGTAAGATGAGAATAATGAAAAGTCAAAATGCATTTTTTTTTTTACAAAGTGATTTCATAACCACAACATATAGCCTATTACTTCAGTCTGTCAACTTTCATCTGTAGCTGACCAGTGACGGTTGTAAAATTAGAGGAGGTGGAGAAAAAGACTGCAAATTTCTCAACAAACATGAACGTTACAAAACCTTTTGATGGTAGTGTCTACACTGTTAATAGCTGCTGCAAATGTAATGCACCCATGAGGGTCACTGCTCTCTTGTTTCAAAAGTGGTAGATACAAAATGAGTGAGCCAATATCTATAGAAACATTTGTAGAAAATGAATTATATGATGATATGTAGTCACCCTCAGTGCCCCATTCAGGGATGCTGATGATACAAGTATAGTAATCACACCCAACAAGCAAGAATCAGCTGAGGAAATTGTAAATAATGTCTTCCAGAAAATTATTAAGTGGTTCTCTGCAAATGGTTTAAACAATTTGTACAATAAAAAGCATAACACCATTGATAAATAGAGACTATGAACAGAAGTCTGTTGCTAAGGCAGAAGATTAAAAATTTATTAGTGTGTGAATTGATGAGAAATTGAATTGGAAGAAATACATTGATGATCTGCTGAAACGGTTAGGTCCAACTATTTATGCTGTTAGGGTTATTGCAAATTTTGGTGATAAACATGTCAGTAAATTAGCTACTATGCCTAGTTTCATTCACTGCCTTCATATGGCAACATATTTTAGGGCAATTAATTTGTCATTAAGAGAGAAAGTATTCATTGCACAAAAGCACGTAATCAGAATAATAGCAATACATATAGTCACTTATGAAATTTATCATTAATAACCCATCCCAAATAAAAATAATAGCAAAGTGCATAGGTACAATACTATAAGAATAGGTGATCTTCACAATTCTGGATTAAATCTCACTTTGGCACATCATTATGAAAAGTTATATTCATGATTTATGGAACAAGGATTGATGTACGTATGCATGTAGATGTCCAAGGATATTTTCCTTTCAAGTAGTATTGTACACTTTCTCTCTGTTAAAATGACACCTTATGGATGGTTTCTTTTGCACTGGAAACTATTGTGTAGCCAATTCCAACAGGGTCAGATTATCATTAAAAGAATAATATCTCTTCAGCTAAAACTAGAGGTAAGTAAGGAGCTTCTTGGCTTTAGAATTCATTTACCCAGTAGTTCATCATGAAATTCAAATCTTTCTCATGCAGATAGTAAGATTGCTCTAGCTATTTGTGTGCATATGGTCCTTCCCTAGTTTGAGGAGTAGAATTAGGTTCTATGATTGCAAGAACCCAAATATTGCCAGACGTTATTCAATAAAGCATAGTTGGTTTACTTTGACCACGTATTAACATGCAATATTGTATCTCCTTATTATGAAGATTGATGTCTAGGAGCTCTGACAGAATAGGCTAATTAATACTACTGGAGATTCTTATTTTATAAGCAAATTTATGATGGTTAAAGTCTTTATATTTTTTCCTGAGTAGTTACTACTTCATTAAAAGATATTGTAACTTAGTATCTCTAAACCACATATAACACTATTTCATTTTCTCTGTCGGCTGAACAATTTCAGGAGGAAATATCTCAGGTTTTTAATTTAGAGCTTTTTTATGGTTATTTTATTACAAGACATATTTGTTTTAATGGTTTACTGAATAGCATACAAAACTTCTCCAATTTACCTTTTCTTTTCTTCATTTGTTATAATGTACATTTTCATTTATGTGTTTTTGATGTAAGTCTCATGTTTTTATTCTTCAGATTTGTCTTTTCTTCTCTCCTTTCAATTTCTTGTATTATTATATGTAACTTTCCTAACTCATCCTCAACCACTTTGAACCAGTTCTTTATGAGTCGTAGTTTTTTATCCTGTAACCATATGCTCCGTCTTTCTTGCAATTCAATTCCTTTGTCATGAACGCAAGAAGTTTATTTTCATTTAGGTACAGCTTCTAATGCTCTGTTTCATTCATTATGTGCTGTTCATTTTGGTAAGTTATTTTAACTGTGTTCCCTAGAGTACTACAATCTCATATCAGAATTAACCACCGTCCTTCAGGAGATTCTTAGCATTGCCAGTAGACATATAAAAGTATTCACTTTTTTTACTTTTATCCATAGTAGCTATTGCTGCACACTGTGACTGATTTACATTCATAAATGTAAAGGGAAGGACCCCAGGTTTCAAACACGAACTGGTTTTCATACTAAGCACTTGAAGATGAGTGTTCAAGGATTGAAATGCATCATGCTTTAGATAAGGAAAGCATTTGTGATGTTTTGAAAGGGATAGATTGCTACTCACCACATAGAGGAAGCAGTGAGTGGTAGAAAGGTGCACAGAAAAAAAAGACTGCTAGATGTCATAAGCACTGATGTGAGCAGTGATCTTTGCTGGAGCAGGTAGTGGGGATACAGATGAGGTGTCTTGTAAAGAGGGGGAGGGATAGCAGGATAGTATTGGGGGGAAAATGCTAGTACTGCCTGTAGGAGTGTGCAGGGACATGGTGGGCACAGGATACTGGGCTCCTAGCTGCAGCATTGGGAGGCAAGAGGAGAGAAGTAAAAAAGATGTAGCAGGTGTGCTGTCAGGATAGAAGGCATGAGTAGGGTTATGGTGGAAACAAGAAAAAGCATAGAGGCAGTTGGGGAAAAGGGGCTAGTGAAGATCGAGGTCAGAGGGTTACAGGAATGAGAGATAAGTTGCAGGGAGAGTTTTCACCTGTGAAATTCAGAAAAGTTATTGCTGGTGGGAACAATCCAAATGGCACATCCTGTGCCAAGAGACAGTTGGATCATCAGTTTGCTGAGCATGCCTAACACCACTATGTGCTCAATTTCAATGACTGCTTCACAGCCTGTGCCATCTAGATTCTTCCCAAGAACGCCAGCTTTACTGAACTGCACAGATGGGAACTCTCTTCGTAACATATCCTTGTTCCCATAACCTCCCTTTGGCCTCAACCTTTGCTGAACCCTGTTCTCCAATTACCTATCCCTTTCCCTGCTATAACTCAAGCCCCACTCATGCTTTCTATCCTGCCTGCACACCTGCATGGCCCTTTCTGCTTCTCTACTACTCTCCTCTTCCCTTTTCTCTCATCCTCCTCACACACTTCCAGCACAACCTTCTGATCCTGCTCATCTGCAGCCGACAATCCTGTCTCCAATACATTCCTGCACCCTCCCACAAGCAGCACTAGTATCTTTCCCTACCCTGCTATATCTCTCCCTCCCCAGCTCACACCCCTATCTTTACCCTCACTGTCCACCCCAGCAAATATTGCTACAAATCTCAGAAGAATTTGCAGTTAGGCCTCATAGTCCAGAGACGACAGTGGCCATGTGTATGTAAATTATGCACTTATGAATGTGTTTGTACTTTGTTTTGTCTACATCTGATGAAGAACTTATTCTGATAGCAAAATAGTATTCAGCAGTATTTTTTCAATGTGCACATTTGCCACTCAGCATCTCATCTGCCACTCAATGTCTTGTCTATGTGGTGAGTAGCAATCTAACCTGCTTATATTGTTGTTATTCCATCCTGGATTTTCCATTGTTTGACAATGTGTAGTTTAAAAGTATTTACTTTTAAAATTAGTCTAATTTTAGGTTAGTGTGCTTTAGTCAATGTTTCTGGAGGAAGTATATTCCACCTTGAAGTGTTATTCTGGATCTTCAGATGCCATTCTATGGTTCCTATATTCACCTCATGGGAGACAGAATATTATCCAGCTACAAATTTACTTATGTGGAGAAACAATATTAGGAATAAAAATAACCTCCCAGCAACACTTAATATTACCCTTGCACAGAAAGGGGCTAAGTATGCAGCCATAAAAATATTTCACTACTCCACTTGCGAATCTATGATGCTGGTAGACAATGAAAACAGCTTAAAAACAGATTAAAATCATTTCTGTTTTATAATTATTTCTACTCCATGTATTAATCTCTGAATAGACAATGTTCATATGTAGTTGACTTCCATTGACTAAATTTTAGTGTAGATTAAGTTAAAAATCAATTTTTACTGTGATAGTGTGTAACATCTGTAAGTTTACTCCCATGTTCAGTATGACAGCAGGTTATCACAAATATGATCTATGGAACATAGGAATACTCAAATTAATTTAATTGTAGCCAGAGGTAGCCAAATATGGTAAACTGGGTTAATATTACAACCTGTTGTAGTTCAAATCCTTCTGTTTTCCCTTTGTCAAAGCACTTTGGGAATAATAGCTGCTCAGGCACTATGCTGAGCTTGGTGAGAGCACAGAGGTTTTGGAGAACCTGTGCGGGGTGCATGTCAGCACATTCTTTGGATGAAAACAGTGCCAACATGTGCTGCTTCTTTAATCATGATATCAGAGTATCATTAAATGCACAAAAACTGGTGGACTGTGGTGGGTCTCAAAACCACAACTGGGGATCACAGATCACAAGCATTGAATGGTGAAAGGTGAGCAAAGGTCAACACCATCTGGAATACTGAAGGGATAGCTCACATCTGAGTGGCAGTGATCCCTGTAATCTCTGCACAGAGACTGATAAAATCCTACAGGTTGCTTGCAGGTGGGAGTCATTGGTAGGGAGGAGGTTGGGGGGTAGGAGAGGTTGGTGATCTGATGGAGCCATACACAAAGGGCACAGAAAGTCAGTGTTTTGCTGTGCCATAGTGCCCATAATTAGTGCTCCACGTATAGAAGCTGTAATAGTTTATATGATATGTGTGTTACCAGTAAACTACACATGTGTCCTGTAGAAATTGTCAAACTCCTGACAATCTTCTTAAGTCTTGATTCAACACCAATGGCTACTAAATAAATATTATGACATCATGGAGTTACAACCATACTTTATTATACATTGACTATACATTAGACAAGAGATTACTGAGTACGAGAGGTACTGACACTGAAGTGTTATTACTCAGTGGATGAATTAATGTGTGAGAAACTGGAAGTTTGAGCTGGATACAACGTGTTACACATTCTGAGAAATATCCTTATGGTGTTAATATTTATTATAGTGCTATTATTTATTAATGTAAAAATCATTGTAGCTGTTTTATAGATTTTTGACATGTCTCCTGTATGCAAACCAAATGGATTGTAAATGTACGTCATGAGATGAATAAAACCCAATTCACAATTAACATGTGTCTTTTTGTTAAACTGGCACCTAGTTCTGATTATAGCATTCAATCAATCAAACAAAATGGTTGAAATTATTGCTATAAATTATGTTCAAGACATTGATACTCCTTAGAGCTGTGCATAGCACAGTAGCCCCTTTGCTGTACTTATGATGTCATCAAACACCATGCTACAGTCCTTGTCAACATATGAAGCCCCTAAGTAATACCTCATGAAAATAACTAGACCAACCATGACAGAATGCATTCCATAATAAACCTTCATATGTAATAAAGATAATTCTAATTCTTGAAATGACTTTCCTACTCAACTTTACCAAAACACAAAACTATGTATATTTATACACTCTAAGACAAAAAAAAGTGAGGCGTCATGAAGGAATTATCTAATGGGATGCACATCAACAGATGATATGCACATGTTAAGACAAACAAATGATTACAGTTTCACTACTCCACTTGTGAATCTATGATGCTGGTAGACAATGAAAACAGCTTAAAAACAGATTAAAATCATTTATGTTTTATAATTATTTCTACTCCATGGATTAATCACTGAATAGACAATGTTCATATGTAGTTGACTTCCATTGACTAAATTTTAGTGTAGATTAAGCTAAAAATCAATTTTTACTGTGATAATGTGTAACATCTGTAAGTTTACTCACATGTTCAGTATGACAGCAGGTTATCACAAATATGATCTATGGAACATAGGAATACTCAAATTAAGTTTATTGTAGCCAGAGGTAGCCAAATATGGTAAACTGGGTTAATATTACAACCTGTTGTAGTTCAAATCCTTCTGTTTTCTCTTTGTCAAAGCACTTTTGTGATCAGGTCCACTGCTCTGATGATAGAAGAATTTTCTTTTGTTTCCAAGCCATTCCAAACATATTTTTTATGTAGTCTGTTTATGCATCTAGTGCTGTATTCACCAGTTAAATAAACATCATAATCTGAAGGGTAATAAATAAGAAAATCTTGCTTTCATCCCAGAAAAGAGTCATCACAACCTTTGTGGCACATGAAATTGACTCTGGTCTTTTAGGTGCAGTGCCACCAGATGTCACCCACTCATCTGATTATCTTTTCTCTTTAGTGGACCCATTTGTTACACAACAACCAACTGGTGCAACAAATAAACTGATCTTTCTCAAAACATTGTGAACATTGAGAAATTTATTTTCACAAACATGTGTGATCAATATTCAAGTAATGCTTGTAAACTATTCAGAAACCTTTAATTTCTACATTCAGTACCATATTGTGCACTTTCCTTATATTTTCATCCTTTGTTGAAGTTTTGGGGTGTCTTTCATATGGATCATCTTCAAGAGAAATATGATTACATTTAAATTTATCTGCCCATTAATCAACTATTACAAATGAAGCAAACAGCCTTTTCATATGTTTCCACCAGCTTTGGTTAAATTTCTTTTGGTGATAAATCATCCAAAACAATGACTTTTATAATGGCATATTAGTTAAGTTCACAGTTAAAGAAAAATATGAGCAGCATAACTACTTTTAAAAGCCACATAAAAAAACTAATGTGTATATCAAGTTGATGTTAGTACTGTATGCCACATGTATAAATGTATTAAAAGCAAAGTTTAATTGATAGGAACACCATCTTCTACTGCCATAATATTATTTACTTGTCATATGCAAGTAGTTATCTGAGACAGTACACCAATTTACACAACTGAAACTTGAAAGTACCTCATCATTGTTGGAACTTGCCTCTTTGTCATAAAATAAACATACACTGCATGTTATTTCATACAACCACATTTCTAACCTTTATATGAAACTCCACAATGACAACTGTAGCTGTTATGCTCAGTATTATTCCCCCATTCTTGAGGTCAGGTTTCATTTCCCAAGACTGGTATGGGAGGTTAAAATAACGATAGGCAGCAAGGCCTATTGGACCAAACCTCCCAAGCCTAAATGTTATAACCTGAAACAGATATGAAACATGTGCATCATTACACAGTCTATGTTAATCACAGGCTAGGCAAGAACCAAGTGGAGCTAAAAATAAAGCTGATAATATTTTATCAAACAGTAATTAAATTTAATTGGATGTGACAGACCTTCACCATGTTACAGTTTCAAGTGACTGTAGATCCATAGGATGCAGGCTAAAAATAAATACAAACCTGGGAAAAATAGACTCATCAGGCAAGATGGCAGAAATACAAATTATGATTATACGGTTATTTATTTGAGAATAGGGAGGTATAAGAGATCAAATTAGGCAATATGTTCAGCACCTTACAAAATGAAGATTAAATATAGCAGGAAAATTTTGGTCAAAAGTAAATAACTTAGACATAAAGGGAACCACTCACCAAGTAGCAGAGATGTTGAGTCATTGACGAGCACACACAAAAGAGAAGGAAAGTTTGCTTGCTTTTGGAGTGACTCGTTTCTCAAACGAGAGTACTAATACATGTCTAAAAGAAACACACACACAGGATGGGGCAAGATTTATGTTGGGTAGTGTGGGTAGATGGAGAGAGAAGTGGGAGAAAGGAAGAGGGTTTGGGGTGTGTAGCTAGTGGCTTGGAGGGAGGCAGTCAATTCGCTGGCTAGGAATGTGGGAGGGGGAGGGATGGATGGCAAGTGCACAGGCTAGGTATGATGATGTGAGGACATGAATTGGGAGGGAATGATAGGACAGAGGAAAGGGTAGCTGGTGGGTGGAGGGTATGAGAAAAGTGAGCTAAAGAAAACTGAGGCCAACAGGGTTATGGGAGTGAAGGAGTGTTGCAAGGAGAACTCCCATTTGCATAGTTCTGAAATGCTGGTGATTGGGTGAAGGATCCAGATGGTCCAGGTTGTGAAGCAGTCACTGAAATCAAGCAGGTTGTGCTCAGCTGCATGTTGTGTCACACGGTATGCAACTTTATTCTTTCCTCAGTTTGATGATGGCCGTTCATTCTTGTGGATAGACAGTTCATTGTCATGCCAACAAAAAAGTTGTGCAGTGATTGCAGCAGATGTGGTATAAGGCATGGTTGCTTTAACTGGTGGCACCTTCCTGCACCAAACGTTTTCTGGGCTATCTACAGAAAACGTTCCTAGCCTCCCAAAACCCCAAACCATTATTCCGGTTAAGGTTCACTGATGATATCTTGATAATATGGGCAAGACACCCTATCCTCATTCCTCCACAACTTCAAAACCTCTCCCACACCTAAAATCCAGTTCAAAAACAAATTTTCTGTGCCATTTCCTCACACACCTCTATACTCTAAGCATCCTCAAGAATCAGCTACAAAGATGTGTCCCTCTAGTAACCCATTATCGCCATTCATTGGAGCAACTGGACCACACCCTTTGCCAGGGCTTTGATGATTTATCTTCATGCCCAAAAATCCTTCCAAACCCCCCTAAAGTGATGTTCTGTTATCCACCCAACCTGAACAACATCCTTGTCCATCTCTATGCCACTCCCCCTCTCAATCCCTTGCTCCAGGGAGCATATCTCTGGGGAAGACCACGTGCAAGACCTGCCCAATCCACCCATCCAGCACTACCTTCTCCAGTCCTGTCTCAGGTTTATCCTACCCCATCAGAGGCAGGGCCACCTGTGAAAGCAGTCATGTCAGATACCTAGTCTGCTGCAATCACTGCGCAGCTTTTGATGTCGATATGACAGCCACCAATCTGTCCACCATAATGAATGGCCACTGCCCAACTGTGGTCATGCTCGATTTCAGTGGCTGCTTCACAACCCAGGCCACCTGGATGCTCTCCCCAACCCTCCCCCCACCCAGCCCACCACCACTAGATTTTCTGAAGTATGCAGATGGGAGTTATCTTTGGAACACATCCTTCACTCCCATAATCCTCCTGGCCTCGCAGTCTGCATTAAAACTCTGTTCCCAAACCCTCCACGCAGCAGTTTTCCTTCCTCTGCCTTATCAGCCCCCCTCCCCCCAAATTATATTGTATGTCACTACCCATCAGCTCTGACACCCATGCATCACATGCCTAGCTTGTGTAGCTGCCACCTCCCCCCCCCCCCCCCCCCCCCCATCCTAGCTGGCAAACCGGCTGCCCTCCTCCAGGCTGCTAGCTACCAACCCCAACCCCTTATCCTGTCTCCCACCTCTCTCTCCATCTACTCACCCCACCCAAACCTCTACCCCACCCCCATCCATCAGCCAAACTGCAATCATAGTATTGTGCTTTGGGTCAGCTCTGTGAAGCGGCACAATGTGTGTGTGCATGTATGTGTGCATGGTATGCAAAGGTATTCACTATCCTACAGTATCAGTTCGCAATTAGCTATGATACGAATCAAAAATTTGTGTGAAGATTTCAGAATTTCAAATCTCATGCTAATTGTTCTCTTGAGGCAAGCATTTTAAAATCTGCTTAAATCTAAGTTCTTCACTGTAACTGAATGTGTGCCAATTTACTGTATTACTCATATCTGTAAACAATCCAAACTGTTTGTTTCTGTATTTTAGAATGAGTTGGGGACTGGGATGGAGGGTTGAAGAAAATGGATGGTGATTGGGAGAGACTGATTATGTAACACCCGTACCATTCTTTGTAAACACAAAATTTCTGTTATGTTTTCATTGCTTCGATTTTCTATAAATATGTTGCCAGTATTCATTATTGAATTATTGTTAATGTGGTCACTAGCTTTTGTATAAATCTTTTTCTCATTAATGTTTGCCTGTTTCATAACTATGACAGAAAACATGATAACAGCATCTTCAATGCTAACACTTTTACAAAGACAAAACATTTCTTTCAAATGTGTTGTTTTTAATGTTTAACCTGAAGAATTGGTAACATTGCTGACCACTATACTAACATCTGATGGACAACAGAAGCATTGTAACATATATAAGGTAACAAACATCTGTTTAAAAATGCATCTACTAATATATTCCACCCATTTACATTAACTAGAGGTGCGGTATTTAAGTACCAGTAGGAGTACAAATCAATAGGGCGACTGCACTACAAACTGCAATCACTTGAGGAAAATAGAAAAAAGTCCTTCACACTGACTTCTAAACATGAAAGTACAAAAGGAAATTGGAAATCATAGTGTGTAAATTGTTGTGGGTTGGCAGGAGAGCCAACACCGGGTTACTAGAGGAAGCCGAAAGGCACGCGTTTTAGCTCACGCAGGCTGGAATGAGGTCTGGAACAGGTCAAGGAAATTAGAATTTAGAAAAATGGACATAGCTGGTGGAATAATTAACTTTAATCCATTAATGATGAGCATTGCTCTTGACTGTACATTATTCACAATATCAATAGTAACTGAACATGGCGCCTTGCTAGGTCGTAGCAAATGATGTAGCTGAAGGCTATGCTAACTATCGTCTCGGCAAATGAGAGCGAATTTGTCAGTAAACCATCACTAGCAAAGTCATTTGTACAACTGGGTGAGTGCTAGGAAGTCTCTCTAGACCTGCCGTGTGGCGGCGCTCGGTCTGCAATCACTGATAGTGGCGACACGCGGGTCCGACGTATACTAACGGACTGCGGCCGATTTAAAGGATACCACCTAGCAAGTGTGGTGTCTGGCGGTGACACCACATTCCTCCCCCACAAATTGGCTCACGGTTGTGACATAAGGCTTCCGCCCGCCGTGGGGAGGACCCCATGTTGACGTATGCGACAAGGTGGGGAGCCTAATAACAGGCAAGGCTGTGCCACCCGCACCCTGCCATTCAGACCGCGGGGAGCTAGGAAATGCCTGAAAACCTGCTCCAGGGTGCACGCCAACATGCGGTGTATGCGCCCGCAGAGAGACAGGAGGGGCCGAAGGGTCAACCTCCATCGGGCCGGGGCACCCGACGGGCGAAGACAACATACGGTCCAGAGCGGGCAAGAGTTCCATGTCGGAGGACAACTGGTCACCGGAAGTGATCAGCGGTGCGTGACACAGGGAGGCGCCCAGCAGTTGTAGCGACGCGTCCACTGCAGGCGTCGCCGGCGGGAGAACAGGCGGCGGTGGCGGCGGTGGCGGCGGCGGTGGCGCGTCGCCATGGGGCAAAATGGAAGGCAGCGTCGGCAACACCTGGGGCTGAGGTGAGCCAGTAGATGGGTCCCCAGGGCGCTGACCGGACGGCACCATTGCTGAAAGCAGACGGGGAGCGGCAGATCCCGTGCGACGACAGAGGCGCAGCTGATTGAGAGGCCCCCAAAACCAGATACATAGCACGGCCGAGGCAGCGAAGAATGTGCCCTTTGACCCAATGCTGTGAACCTTGATAGTGGCAGTAGTAGACAACGTCACCTGGGGCAAAAGCACGTGTCTGCCGCTGCACAGGAACCTGATGCGGCGGATGTAGCAAAGACATCAAGGTGCGATGAGGGTGACCGTGAAGCAACTAAGCCAGCGAGCGGCCATCTCGGGGCAGAGAGAGATACGAGGACAAAAAGAGCAATAACGCGTCCTCCCGAGAATGCAACTCTTTCAACTTCAACATCTGTGACTTGAAAGTCCTGACCAATCGTTCAGTGGCACCGTTTGACTGTGGCGAAAACGGCACGGACGTCAGATGTTGAATACCATTGGCCTTGCAGAATGACTGAAATTCTGCGGATTTGAATTGTGGGCCATTGTCGGAAACAATAGTCTGTGGAAGACCTTCAATGCAAAAGATAGCAGATAATGCTTGGTGGCAGATGACGTCGTGGAAGACATCCGGACAACAAAAGGAAAATTACTGAAGGGATCTACCACAACCATCATCGAGCATTCCAGAATGGACCAGCAAAATCGATGTGTAAGCATTGCCAAGGGGAAGTGGCTTTTGGCCATGCAAAAAATTTCTGCGGCGGTGCTGATTCTTGTTCGGCACACACCACGCAAGAAGAGCACATATTCGTAATCACGGCATCAATTCCGAACCAAGTACAGTACTGACAAGCAAGTTGTTTCGTTCTCACTATACCCCAATGTCCTTGGTGGAGAAGCTGTAAGACAGAGGACTGTAACGAACGTGGTACCACGACCCTGGACTGATCATTATCAGAATGCAACAGCAAAACACCACGTCATACAAAAAGTCTCTCCTGGTGAGCATAAAATCGGCGAACCAACGGATCCCCGATCCGTGACTTTGACAAGGGCCATTGCATAGCAATAAAATGCAGAACCGTAGCAAGCACAGGGTCGGCAGCTGTGGCTGTAGCTACATGATGAAAATCAATCGGAAACGATTCGACCACGTCATCAGTTTCCGAATCAATGAACATGCAAGCAAGTTCAGAGGAATCGAATGCTCTATCCTCAGCAACAGGCAAACGGGACAACGCATCGCCATTTCCATGCTTAGCAGTGGACCGATACAAGATATCGTAGCAGTACTGCGAGAGGAAAAGAGACCAGCGAATGAATTTCTGTGCTGTACGTGGAGGTACAGGCTTGGTTGGATGAAAAAGCGATGTCAAAGGTCTGTGGTCTATGATGATGGTAAAGTGACGACCATACAAGAAATCATGAAACATTGTAACACCAAATACGAGAGCCAATGATTCTTTCTCAATCTGTGAATAATTTTGTTGTGCAGATGAGAGCAATTTGGACGCAAAGGCAATAGGGCGATTGTGCAATCCATCTTTGTGTGCAAGCACAGCACCGATCCCGAAATCCAATGCATCCACCATCAACAATAGGGGCTTCCGGGGATTGAATGGCGTAAGGCAAGTATTGGAAAGCAACGCTGATTTCAACTGGCGAAAGGCGCGTTCGCATTCCACCTTTACGGCGTAAGCGATAAAGTGGAGCTAAAATGGAAGAGGCATGGGGAACATAGCGATGATAATAGTTAATTTTGCCCAGCACACTCTGTAGCTGCTTCAAATTCTGCGGTGAAGGCAAGTCTTGTATGGCACGGAGGTGCTCTGGACTGGGATGTATGCCTTGGGCATTGAGTACATGTCCCAGGTAGGGTTAGTCACGAGCAAAAAACACACATTTGTCCTTCCACAAGTGAAGACCATTTTGTCGCAAGACCTGAAATAATGTTCTGAGATTGGCTAAATGTTCTTCTTCCGTCTTTCCGGAGATCACAATATCGTCCAGATAGTTTGCTGCAGTAGGGACCGATGCACAAACAGTTTGTAGATACTGCTGAAACAATGCAGGGGTGGATGCACACCCGAATGGCACTTGTTTGAATCGATACAAACCAAGATGCGTGTTAACCACCAAAACGCACTTGGATTCTTCGTCCACCGGTATTTGCAAGTATGCATCTGCTAGGTCCAACTTCGAAAAATATTTACCCAGGCACAGTTTGTCAAAAAGATCTTCCGGGCGGGGAAAAGGAAAAGTTGCAGTCACTAGTTGTGGATTCACTGTTGCCTTGAAGTCCACACAAAGTCTCAATTTTCCGGAAGGTTTTGGCAAAATTACTAAGGGCGATGCCCAGAGAGAAGCCTGCACACGTTCAATTACACCTTGTGATTCCAAATCATGTAATGCTTTTGTGACCTCATCACGCAATGTGTGGGGAACATTGTGCGCTCTGAAAAATTTCAGTTGCGCGTTTACTTTCAGTTCCAAATGTGCTTTATAGTTCTTAGCGCAACCAAGGCCTGGTGCAAAAATGTCTGCAAATTCTTCACATAGACGAGAAGCACTGTCTGAAGGCACAGTCTGGTTCACTGATAGGACCTGATTTACTATAGACAAGTTAAACAGCTGAAATAAATTGAAACCAAACAAGTTCACTGCAGAAGAAGAACGAAGGACATAAAATGACACAAGTTTTGTTTGTCCGTTGTATGTTGTAAGAAGGCTGCACTGTCCTAACACAGGGATCTCTTGACCTGAATAGGTACTTAACTTAACATTTGCGGCACGCAACAGAGGTGTGCCCAGCAGTTTGTAAGTGTCTTGATTGATCAGTGAAACTGCAGCCCCGGTATCGAGCTGGAATGGTATCACTTTGCCGTTAATGTCCAAGTCCACAAAAGTTTATTGCCCTGCTGACGACAAGAGTGACTGTCTCGTGCAACGTGAACTGACACTGGTACAAAATCACTTGCGACTTGACGGGAGTTCCGGCAATGTCAACACACACTATTTGTGGGACGAACACAGTAACTGTTAGAGAGAGTGGCACTGGGCGGAGTGGAATGAACTATATGAATTTCCATGGGTGAAGTGTCACGAGCCTGAGTATCCTTGGTTCGATGCCGATTCCAGCATGAAGCAAAGGGCCTGGAATGGTTTTGAGCTTCCGTTCTGAGCTTTTTCTGGCAAACACTTTGAACATGTATTTTTTATTACAGTAAAAGCAAATAGCTTGGCGTGACAGGCAATTCTCACGCGAATGTCTAGTAGCACACCGCGGGCATGATTTTAGCACTGCATTTGCTTGCCGGCACGGTACACATGGCTGAGAGCCTGGCGGCAGCGGCGCGGCCGGGCGCGAGGACTGTTTACTGTTCCGTGCAGCTCGCCCAGCGGGCCGGTTAACCTGACACATGGGTGGCGAAGTTTCAAATGATTCCTGAGCAAAGTCAAGTGTGTCCTGCCGATCCAATATGTCCATCACTTGTTGAAGGGAGGGATTGACTAGTTTCAAAATCTGTTCCCTTATACGAACATCAGAAACGTTCTGTGCAATTGCATCACGTACCATAGTATCTGAATAAGGGAGTCCACATTGACACTCAAAAGCACAATCCCTAGTAAGGCCTTGCAAGGTTGCAACCCACTCCCTATTAGTCTGACCTGCCGTACGTTTTGTATGAAAGAAGGTATACCGTTTGGCAACTACATTGACTGATTCTTTGAAATATGCATCTAATGCAGACAAAATTTCGTTGTAGGACAGAGTTGCTATGTCGCGTCGGGGAAATAATTTGACTATCACACGGTACGTGTGCACCCCTACAGAGGACAACAAAAAAGGCTGCCGCTCGCTACCTTGAATTCTGTACGCGGCGAGATGGAATCCAAATTGGTGTGACCACTCCGTCCAGCTTTCCAGTGCAGCATCAAAAGAACGAAAAGGTGGTGCAACTGCGTGTTGTGGCTGCAATAGCAGTGGGGTGGCGGCTGCCGCATTGTTTTGCATTGCACGTTGACCTTGGATGAGCTGTCCCAGGGCATCCAGTAAGGCCTGCGTATGCTGATTCTGTAAGCGATAAAATTCGGACAGTACATCTGGAGACGTCGGCGAAGCCATTACACAAGTAAATCAGGGCAGTATAGTTACGAATGCAGTATTGTATCGTCGCCAATGTTGTGTGATGGCAGGAGAGCCAACACCGGGTTACTAGAGGAAGCCGAAAGGCATGCGTTTTAGCTCACGCAGGCTGGCGTGAGGTCTGGAACAGGTCAAGGAAATTAGAATTTCGAAAAACGGACGTAGCTGGTGGAATACTTAACTTTAATCCATTAAAGATGAGCGTCGCTCTTGACTGTACATTATTGACAATATCAATAGCAACTGAACATGGCACCTTGCTAGGTCGTAGCAAATGACGTAGCTGAAGGCTATGCTAACTATCGTCTCGGCAAATGAGGGCATATTTTGTCAGTGAACCATCGCTAGCAAAGTCAGTTGTACAACTGGGGCGAGTGCTAGGAAGTCTCTCTAGACCTGCCATGTGGCGGCACTCGGTCTGCAATCACTGATAGTGGTGACACGCGGGTCCGACGTATACTAACGGACCGCGGCCGATTTAAAGGCTACCACCTAGCAAGTGTGGTGTCTGGTGGTGACACCACATAAATGAAATACATTTATTTGCCACATACTAAAATTAAAGATGTTGATACAGCATGGACAAGTTTCGCACCAAGAAGAGCAATGAAACTAAACATATTGAATATATTACACAAGGAGACTACTTTCTCAGAAAGTACAAGGTAGTACTAAATGGAGTTCAGTAAATGGAGCCTGAGAGAGTCGAGTAACACAGCAGAGTTGTGTCATAAGCATGATCATGTAAACTCCAAAGAGGCAGAAGTATTTTAGTATCAAAGGTGTCATTGTCTAAGCAGTTGGGCAGCTAACAGAGATTCTCATGCAGGCAGCAAGGGAGTAATTGCTAAGGGCTCTGAAATATATCTTTAGAGAATCACTAAAGTCAGTGGTAAGGTCTATGTCATGAACTTAGTTCACCTTGTATTCCTCTACTGTTGTTTATGGTGTGATGATACCTCCAGCAACTGGGTTTTCCATTAGCTCCTTGTCTAAATTCATGTCCAGACGTACTGAAGAAATCAAAGTAGGAGTGAAGGGAATATGTAGTGAACTGGCACAGATAGCAGCAGATAAGAAAAATGATTCATAATCCAAGATAAATCAGTGCTCACCTTCAGCAACATGATTTCACACATAACTTGCCAAACATGTGCTAGGGACCTACACAATATTATAAAGTTATTATTACTGTACCTGCTTATCTTCATTAAACTTCGTGTCATGACAGTCTTCAGTTGACCAGAAACCTTTCTCACCATCCCACCTGACCACAGTTGGTGGTTCAAACCAAAGAACATTATCAGGTAGCCTGCAACATTGATAGAATTATATGGATTTCACCAACTGAATTAAACAATAGTCAACAAAGAATCAGAGACAGGAAAGATAAGGTTGTAAGAGAAATTATGTCACTAAACAAAGGATAAGGTGATCCTGTAAGTATGTGTGCCACCTCGGATTCTGGACTCCTTGTGGGTCAGTGTTCTGTTTTCATTACTGCTGGCACAGCAGTGTCCTTGTATCACATGTTCAAGTGCAGTAAGCATATATTTATCATTGTGCAGTCTTTTCTGGTTTGTGCACTGCCACAGTCACACTGTAGTTGCGTGTAGCAGCTCATATTAACCGAAAAATATCATGAGACAATTGGCCACGATCAGTGGTGGTGTCTAGAATTTGTAATTTGAGAGTGCTAAAGTTTTATAGGTGTTTAGTGCTCCAGATGCCTAAATTGTAGTTGTTTAGTACTGCAGCTACCTAAGTACTGCATGACAACAGCAACAAAATGTGGTATGTGTGGTCATGGTGCTATTTAGGTATGTGCAACTTGTGTATCTGGACAGGGCAACAAAATTACAGGGGCAGCAAACCTTTGGCATCAAAAAATTATTTTTTAAGTATATGTTTAATGTGCATTGCATCAACACTCAGGTGTTCAACAATTTATTGCCAAAGTGTTGACAAATATTTCTATCTGTCATTGAATTTGTATTTTATTGTTAGTCCATTTGTATAAAATCTCCTGTGTACAAGCCTACAGGCTATGGCATGAGATAGCTCTCGACCTAATAATGTAGCCTATGAGATCATGCCTATGGGGCATTGTTCAGGTTTTCATACATTCATTGTTATGATGGCACCATACACATCACAACATTATTCCATGTGGTTCTCAAGTTAAAATTAAGGTATGTAGTTCAGAATTTGGAATCAGTTCAACCTCCTTCAGTTGCTGAGAATCAGAAAAGGAAATGTCAGATTAAACACAAGAGATTCTTTGATGAGTCATTTGACTCAGAAGAAGCTCCCCAGTGCCCTGAAGAAGAAAGAGGATCAGACTTTGTTGATATTTGGAGAAGAATGAAAAAGTCATATTCTAGGATAATACAAACTCCTCAAGATGTGTTACAGAAGAGAGTTAATGTCTACAGAATATATAACTTAATGTTTTAATTTCTCTCAAACATCACTGAACTAGAAGGTGTTCAGATTTATGATGCTGCAAATAAACTTAGCGTTAGAACAACTTTGGTGAAGAATGTATACATTTTAAAAGCTATCTGACATCTGAAGAAAGTAGATGGTGACAAGTTGTCCTCTCTTCTGTTTCTCTGTAGAATATTGTTTAAAAAAATGGCAATATCTATCCAAATGTGTACACAGCACTCAAGATTTATAACTTTTCTCCAGAGCAACAAACTGTTCCCCTGAAAGGTCCTTTTCTTTTTTAAAATTGATTAAGAACTACCTACAGGCATTGAGAACAACTGGTGAATCTCATAGTACTAGCCTCAGAATCAGGCATGACAGTCAGTCTGGATCTTGAGGAAGTGAAATATGAATTCACAAATACAAAAGTGAGAAGGAAGTTAAAAGTAAGTTCACTAAATTCTGGAAAAGTTCAAGTAATTAGTATTGTATCGTATACTTTAGACTGACTAAATTTCACATTTAACTGACATAATTTTGGTGTACAGTATTAAACTGTAGTGATTTTCTTTTTGTTCTAACCATATATTGTGCCCAAATATACTGTTTCGGTAGCAATTTTTCAGCAATGGGGACTACTGAATTGTAGTAGTATTTTATTATTTTTGAATATTTAACTTACATATGTGCTTTGTGTTACATCTTATTTAAATACTTCAATAAAGTTTAAAACTAAAGTTAATGATTAGGCAGCTTTATCATTGGTATTCCACAAATAAATAGCAATATTTAAGTTTAGGAAGGGGGATGTAAAATAAATTATTGCACAGGGGTGTAACATACTAAAAATATGGCCCTGGCACAGAAAGCTAATGCTTACAAAAGATTTTATGCCTGATGATGCTAAGCTCACTTTGATATAGCTTCAAAGACATCATTTAGGAGAGCATCAAGGGAGCTGTCAAATACTGTCAAGTAATGGTTTGGGTAAAAGATGACCACTGTTTTCCTGCTACCTTCAAATCTCCAAAATATGGTATTCTTCCAAGAAGTGTATCTCAAGGATATTGCACTGACAGTAGAACAGGGAGTGAACTGGACCAGCCAGCTAATCTTCAGTGCAGCACTATAGCTCAAGGCAAGTGCTCACATTTATATGTAGCTGTTACGCCCCTCCTTACTGTTTAAGCAAAAGCTGGAAGACAATGCAATGCGTAGCTACTGCTGTGTAGCTGAGCATTGGTGTGTCCATATTTGCATTTGAGTTCACCTGTATATAAAAACTAGAAGAAAAGTGGAAAATCAAATATTATGATCTTTTAATTGCAGCTATACACAATCCATTATTCATCAGCCGGTGACTGGTTGCCTGTACCCTGTTTTTATATGGTTTCCACACTGGATTTTTCATTTGTCATAACATGTTAACTGTTCCACTGTAACTCTGTAGGAGAACTGATATTACAGGGTGTGGACAAAAATACCATAAACATAACACATTGCCATGCCGAAAATGATGCAGGAAAACTGTCAGCGTTCAAAGCAGTTTCCAGTCATTTCAGAAAGGCCCTGTATGGTTGTCAAGGGAATATTGTACCATTGTTCCAGCAAAATGATGGCAAGTTCTGGTAATGATGATGGAGTGGTTAGCTATCATGCATCTTTCTCTCCAAAATAGACCGCAAAGGCTCAATAGTACTGAGATCTGGCGACTGTGGTGGCCAACAAAGATGCAACAGTTCATCCTGCCACTCATGAAATGAGTCCTGGATGATGCAAGTTGTGTGAACAGTGGTCCTGTTATCTTGGAACATAGCATTACAATTGAGGAACATATATTGTACCATGAGATAGACTTGATCAGTCAAAATGGTCACATAATCCTCAACAGGATAACCATGTGCAGGATAACCATGTGGTCAATGAAATACCATGATATGGCTGCCCAAATTATCCCAAAATCCCCGCTGTATTTCACTCTTGGGATGTAAATTTGGTCAAAAGTTCAAAACAAGACTTATCTGAACAGTCTCCTGTTGTGAGCATTTGCGCCACTGATGAGTTGAATTCCAGTTTGCCCTGCAGTTCCTTGTTTATGAAGCTCACTTTGTGTTGTTATGGTGCTGACAGAGTTTGCAAGTGTGACATTAGGTTCTGCTGTGACTTTTGTATCTGTCATCCTCTTTTTTTTATCATAGTTCCTTTCAATGACTGTCCATCACAATACTCAGTACACACTTTCACCTACATTGTGACTTAGCAAATGATGTTTTTCTGCCTTGCTTGCATGTGGTGTAAATATTCGATATGGTGCCTTTTGAAATACCAGCCACTTCAACTCCCTTGGTTAAGAAGTACTCACTATTGAACACCAATAATTTGCCCATGTTTGATTTCACTTAACTCCAATGTAATGCACTCAAAACCATACAGAACCATGTTCTGATCATGACTGAGACTCACAATGTATTGAAGACATTGTGGTTCAAGATCAAATACAAGAGCACACTCTGCAGGCTTCATTAACATCTCCGTTTATGTTCAAGTGTGCATTTGTTGCAGTGTTTTCAAACTTTTGTCCAACCCCTGTACATCTGATACTGAATAGACAAATAAAGCTTTCTCTAGTCATAACTGAAAATGGACAGCTCCACATCTTACTCTATACTTATGAGAGCAAGTTCATTCAGCTCTTGCTCTTGCTTTCTGAGCTCAGCTTCAATATCTTCTGGAAGTCGCTTCTGCCCTGGTTCTGGTGGTGGTGGTGGTTGGTACCTAGCCCAAAAGTCCACTGGTTGTAGCTGTGCTGGTAAGGGCACTGTGAGAATATTTAAAACAATGTTAGCTCATAACATGTCAATTAAGACTGTTAAGATCTGATTATATTTGAAATAAAGCAACATTGTTATTACAAAAGATGCTGTCCACTCAAAAGTTCTCTATGTTATTCATAAATATAACAGAAATCATTAAATGAGTAGGAAGTAATAAACAACACACACAGCAAAATAATTTCTATGCTTCAAATTACTTGCTAGTAGTAGACATACACTGGAACAACAGACGACAAACACAGCAGGAAAACATCAGACCAATTGACAATGAAATGTTAACAAAAGACAAGATTTGAAAACCTGGAATGGCAGTGGCAAAGAAGGAAGCTGACATGTCATAACAAATTTATACATTCATTCAGTCATTCTCTCACTCAATTGGGAGACCACTTGTCAAAGAAAGGCAAAGGTTCTGTGTTGGAGTTCTGGTACAGCACACTGATTTCATTTGCCAGGAAGTTTCATATCAGCACACAGTCCATTGCAGAGAAGATATACATGTTCAACATGGTTAAGACAATTATATATCACAAAGAAAAAAAAAACATGAATCATAATAAACCAGATAATGTATAAGAAACAACTTTAAGTAGATAGAAAAATACACTAGACACTCTGCAAGCAGGTAGCATATTGAAGTGAAAAGCACAAAACCACATGAATCTAAAAGAAAAAAAAAAGAAAAAAGAAAACACTGTACGCACTGCAGTCAAATAACACTCTGAATAGTACTCAGCCATTGGAGGGCTCCTCTGGAGACATTGTAGATGCCTTCAGTTCCTTCTCCTTTGAAACCATAAATTACACAGTTTATAATATGATCCATAATTTGAAGTCCACCATGCTCACAGAAAGGGTCACCTGCAAGATACCAATTTATCATTAAGCTTTCACAGCAACCCGTTCCAGTATTTATTCTGTTTAATCTTGTCCGGAGTCTTCTTGGAAGGTCAAAACCAGAAACTTATATGCTTACATAGGGAATCCATTTTGTGTGATGTTTCTTCACCAGTGTTTCTGCTAGTCCCTTTCTTCCTCAAAAACTTCTAGTCTATGGATGGTTTTCCAGAGATGCATCCTCAACTTCAGTTGATTGTTTGTGTGGAAATGATGATGAACAGGGAGATCACATTTGTTTGATATCTTCTTCCACTCCTTTTTTATTGAAGAGTGAAAATACATTCTGGAAACAATCCCCTCTAGGCTGGGAATAATCCATTTCTATGCAACATTCTTTCATTCAAGAGAACTAGCCCAACAGTGTATGCACAGAACTTCTGCAAAGTTTGAAATGCAGATTATACTTAATGATGAAAATAAAGCTGTGAGAGCATGTTGTGAGATGTGCTTGGATGGATCTGTTGGTAGATTACTTGCATATGAAAGACAAAGCTCCCAGGTCTGTGTCCTGGTCCCAAATACAGCTTTAACCCGCCAGGAAGTTTAAAAATTAGTTATACATTTTAGGAACTGCAAACTGTTCACATCTTTGTCAGAACATTATGAATATGCTGCATATCCTCAATTCATTATAAGGCAGCATACATATGTGACAATCATAATTTTGGAATTAGTAAAAACAACTGCTCAGTATACAGAGGTGGCATAAAACACATGAATAATAATTAGCACGCAGTACTTCAGTTTGTAACTTGTGTTGTGCCACAGAGCACACAGACACAACATTAATATTATCCCTGCACTGTGGTCTGACTAAGGTGGGGGCTGTGGTAGTGAAGTGGGTTAAATGAACAAGAAAAGGGTGATATTAAGAAACGGATTAAGGTAAGAGATGGGTAAGAATTGGAAAAAGCAGAGACAGCTGGATATTGAGAACCTAGGTAAACTTGTGTATCCATCTCCAAACTGCCAAACTGCCACTCTTATATCATTGCATGGAATGAGCTAATACTCCTACTTGTGCCATGTGAAACTTTCTTTTGTGCTGTGTTGTTGTACTATTGTCCTGCTTCCTCTCCTTGTCCTTGATCTTGCTCCTCAGTTCCCTTTGCTCCTTTCTTACCATAACAACTACTTTATTTACTGCACTAACACCATCCAATACAAATTCTCACAACAGTGAAGCCATTGTACCAGGGCAGAGTAGCTTCCATGGTACTGGAGAGTCTTCTGCCCCTACCAGCTGGGGCCCCAGCAACTGTACCTGCCTATACTATGCAACTGAATTCACATGTCAAGATTGAATTCTCTTCTTGCACTCCTGCTGCTTGTAAAACGTGTGGTTTTGTCCCTAATAACCAGATTAGTACAGCTACTGTGTGCCAGTCTCCTAGTGCCTACAATCCCGATTTGGCACCACTCTACACTGCTACACCATATGCACCTCCAAGTAGTGTGTTTGCTGCACCGACGGTTCCTCAGTACCTTGCACCTAGCAGATTCCCAAAACTGCCAGCCCTACAAACAGAGAACCCTAAGACATGGTTTGCATTAGTGGATAAAATGTTGGATGTCCTAGACGATGGAGCCCGATTTTTGTGCCTTCTTAGTCACCTGCACGATCACACGGATCTTATTAGTGACCTGCTGCTTTCGCCTCCCGTGCAGAATAAGTACGTATTTGCTAAAGCTTGTATCATTGAACGCTTATCCCGTCCTCCTGCTGAGCCGATCCAATGCATTATCCATGAGGAACACATCGATGACCGTACCCCGTCACAGCTGTGGCGCCACTTACGCGCCCTTGTGGACACAGAATTTCGACCAGACGTCGCACTTTGGACAATTTGGCTACTTAAACTTCCTTCTGAGCTACAACTGCAGCTATTGTCCCATGCCTCTGATACCCTCGAATCATGCCTGTTCATTGCCGACCATGCCTATAGCATCATTCAACACCAGTGCCTCCAGCATTTGAGTCCGGCATCCGCTGCCCCCACGCATTATGCAGTAACAGAAGCCAAGCCTACCCGCGGCAAGACATGCGCCTCGCTGTCTGTGTAAGCAACGGCCCTGCCACCCTGTGGTCACCTGACTGCACTACCTACTTTTACGTTGCCGCCCCAAAGGTCATCGGAGTCGGTCGAGCGAGCACCTGAGTACACTCCGGCTGCGCAGCTGGCCGCCTCACCATCCAGCCATGCTCCTGCACCGCAAGCTGGCTCTCCTTATTGCTGGTTCCACGCTAACTTTGGTGATGTGGCTCGCAGCTGCAAACCCCCGTGCACTTTCACAAACACTTATGGCGGGCACATCTAGGCGCCACGTCCCACCGTGCTGCCTCACGGCACCTACTGGCATCCGCCGCCTGCTGCACTGCCATCTGCTTCGCGCCTGTTTGTCGAGGACACTAACACCAAACTTCATTTTCTAGTGGACACTGGAGCCGACATTATTGTTATCCCGCCCTCCCTTGCCCCTAACATAGATCCCTTATCTGCACCGCCACTGATAGCTGCTAACAATTCCCCAATTCTGGTGCTAGGTTCCTCACATCTCCTGCTTAAATTTGCCAGAGATCAGGTTTTCCCCTGGACATTTTAGGTCGCAGAAGTTGATGTGCCTGTACTGGGCCTCGATTTTCTTCATCACTATACCCTCTCCCCTAATCTGCAAGTCGGCTGACCGACTCACGTCTCCGGTTTGAGTGTTCCTGGTGCGTCACAACATTCCCCCCCTCAACTCTAAGTTTCTACTGACTGTTCACACTCTGCCCTTTCCGAGTGTATGTCACTTGCTGCAAACCTTTCTTCTGCTCTCTCAGCTTTCTTGTGCAAGCGCTCAGACATCGATGCGTTGCGCACTCAGAATGTTGACCTGCGTGTTCACATTGATGAAGTCTATGCACAGCTGTTGCAGACACAACAGCAGCTTCTGCAACTCCGCACACCCACTCTTGCAATCGTGGACACGTCTCCTCAGCCTGGTCATTGTTCTGCAGCTGTGACCCCATTAACAGTTCGGCCAGCCTCTGCCCCTCCCCCATCTGCCCCTACCCCCTCTGCCCCTCCCCCATCTGCCCCTACCCCTCTGCCCCTCCCCCATCTGCCCCTACCCCTCCTGCCCCTACCCCCCCTGCCACTACCCCCCCCTACCCTACCCCTCCTGTCCCTACCCCTCCCTGCCCATACCCCTCCTGCCACTACCCCCCCCCCCCCCCTGCCCTTACCGCCCCTGCCTCTGCCCCCTCTGCTTCTCCCACATTTTTGCATGCAATTGCCAATGGCACGTGCCACAGAATAAACACGACTGAAGGACACCCTGTGCGACATAAGGCGCGCTGCCTAAATGCGCAGAAACTTCACCGTGCCAGAGACATTGTTAAATATCTTTTGGATTCCAACATTCTCCATCAATCTGATAGTAACTGGTCGCTGCCAATCCATCTCGTGCCGAAGAAGGACGGTACTTTCCGCCTCTGTGGTGACTACTGTGCTCTTAACGCATCACTGCCATTGATAACTACCCTATCCCCCACATTCAAGATTTCATTCAGATGTTGCATGGTTCCCAGATCTTCTCCATTCTCGATTGTAGCAAAGCATATCAGCAGATTTCCATGCTCCCCGAAGACATCCCCAAGACAGCCATAATCACTCCAGTTGGCCTCTTCGAGTACTGTTCCATGCCATATGGTCTCAAAAACGCCACACAGACATGGCAATGCTTCATCGACTCACTGTTGTTTGACCTCCCTTTCGCCTATGCCTACTTAGACGATATACTGATTTTCTCTCCCTCACCTGAGGAACACACTCTCCATCTTTCCAGAGTGCTTGCACTGCTTGCTGCTAATGGAATGGAGATCAACCACGAGAAGTCTCAGCTTGGCAGTCCTGAGGTCACCTTCTTAGGTCACACAGTCACAGCCGAGGGCGTCCGCCCTACCACCTCTCGGGTTGAATTCATACTTAGCCTCCCCCCCCCATAGGATTTCGCGAACTTCGCATGGCATGGTCAACTTCTACAGGCGCCACCTGCCCCATGCTGCATCTATCCAGATCCCTCTGACCGACGCTCTGGTGGGTAAGGATACTAAAGGCAAACACAAACTCGTTTGGACACTGGAGATGGCCGATTCATTCAAAAATCTCAAAACCGCCCTCTCTAAAGCTGTCACACTTGCTCACTCTGCTCCTGGTGCACCCATTTCTATTACAGCTGATGCGAGCGACACTGCAATTGGCGCGGTCCTTCAGCAACATGTATTGGGTACCCTCCAACCCCTCCATTTCTTCTCCAAGAAATTAACCAAATCCCAGTCCAAATGGTCCACCTTTGACTGTGAACCCCTCGCCCTGTACAAGGCAGTCAAATATTTCAGAGCCGATGTCGAGGGACGCCCATTCACGATTTATACAGATCACAAACCCTTGGCAGATGCAATCCGTAACCCCTTGTGCGATCTCCCCCACGACGCTTCTGCCATATGGATTTCATATCCCAATATTCCACTGATGCACAATATATCTGAGGCGCTGACAATGTAGTCGCTGACTACCTGTCTCACGTCAACATCATCACTACCCCACTTAACCTTACTGACCTGGCCCACCGGCAAACCAAAGACCCCAATATTCATGCCTTGCAACAAGACACAACCTCTTCCCTCCAACTGGAACAATGTGCATTCCCCGGCACCACAGAACCGGTTTGGTAACCCCTTCCCTCTTGTACCTGCAGCTCTCCACTGCTCTGTTTTTGATGCATTCCACAACCTAGCTCACCCGGGCATCAAAGCCTCCACCAGATTGGTCATGGAAAGGTACATCTGGCCTGGTGTTAAACATGATTGTAGGATGTGGGCTCGCACCTGCGTGCCGTGTCAGAGAGGTAAAGTGGGCCGCCGTGCACTTCCTCTGCCAGGCACTTTCGACACCTACGACATGCCCATATTGATATTGTAGGTCCCCTCCCTCCCTCTAAGGGCTTTTGATATATCCTGTCCGTGATTGATAGGGTCATTAGATGGGTCGAGGCAGTCCCTTTGGAAGATATTTCAGCTGAGTCTGTAGCTTGGGCCTTCGTTGCCACTTGGATTTCCTGATTCGGAAGCCCTACTTCACTGACCACTGACCAAGGAAGGCAGTTTGAATCACAGCTGTTCGCCTCCCTCTGTTCGTACTGTGGCGTCGCGAAGTTTCACACAACCGCTTATCACCCCCAGGCCAATGGACTTGTGGAGCCGCACTTATGTGCCACGGTGGCCAGTGGTCTGACGCTCTCCCCTGGGTTTTACTAGGCCTTCGCACCGCATACAAAGAGGACTTGCAAGCCTCCCTCGCCGAGACCCTTTATGGGGAGCCTCTGGTTTTACCAGCCGAATTTGTCGGGGATACGCCGCTACCAAGCTCTTCTGAGCTCCCAGCACTCATTGAGAGCGTCCGAGGGCACATTGCGCTCATCAAACCTCCCTTGCCTTCTGCCCACTGTAGGCCTCGTGTGTTCATGCATAAGGAACTGGCCACATGTGAATTTATCATGTTACATGACAACACAGTACGGTCAACCCTGCAGCCTCCCTACGCTGGTCCGTTTAAAGTCCTGTCCCGAGGCCCTTTCACATTGTTGATACTTAACAACGGCAAACCAGTAACTGTTTCACTCCACCGGGTGAAACCTGCGTGGACCTTGCAGGAGCACTCTGCAAGTGACCCTGATGTACACGACACCTGCCCTCCTTCCCAGGAATCCCATCATAATTTGGACGGGCCCACCACCCCTCTCCCCCTTCCTCCCCCCTTGCAGCCTACATCATGGGCCGGACGACTGGTGGTTCCACCCCATTGGCACAGTGATTATGTCCTAGCTTCAGTCGAGCTTGCTACACCTGCTCCCAAGCATTGTGCGTGTGATATCACCATGGACAAGTGCTTTTTTGACCATCAAGTGTCCCACCCCCACCGGGCTGGCACAGGACTTGATGCACCACCGTGCTCTGCACTGCAAGGGGGGGGGGGGGGGGGGGCTCTGTGGCGACTATCGACTCTATGAGTTATATATCTCTGCTATAGCAGGTTCTCTGACCCATGTGGACCTATTGTACGCCGCCATATTGCTATCCATTCTGTTTTGTGATGCCGACTGTATAAGACGTAAATATTCACACATAATAAAGTTGTATTAATGTATGTTGGTGTGTTATTTAATGATCACCGCCGCTCCGCATAACAGGAATAACCACATATGTATGTTCATCCTTCTGCTTTGAGGAAAAAATATAGAGTGTAAGCTTAATTAATGTTTTGCAATTCTTGTTTGAATACCTGTCCACAGCTTAACATATACACTGTACTCTGTGTGTTTACCCTTACTAATTCTACTAAATGTATCTCATTAACGGTTATCCAGTATGATTTCATTCACAGAAAAAATCAGGGATCATTAAGAATGGGTACAGCAAGTTTAGAGCTCATCCTTCACCATGCTAGCGAGATTTGAACATGTAATGAGAGAAATATAACTGCACGCTGTAAGGCAATGTTATGATAATTGCCTCCTGATCAAATAGTGAGGACTGTTGAAAGCTCAGATCATGATTTTAATCATGGTACCAGTCTGAAGCTGAAGTACAACATGTTTTAATTTGTAAGGCTAAGTTGACTGAAGGTAAAGGCAGCAATAAGATGACTTGATTAAGATATGAAGCCCGACTGCCATCTCTCCTCCACTTGCCTGATCAAAAATATTCAGTGCATGAACAGCAACAAGGAAGGGAATTATTACACTTTTTGGATATTTCATACGAGCAACTTCAGAGAATTACTAAAAGTCAGCATCACAAACTTCATGGTGAAGCAAGCAGAGATGTTTCCAACACCTTTTATGTATGGCCAATTCAAGCTTTCAGATTGCTCATGCAACAGTAGGAATTCTTTCAGAAATGAAATTTTAGTCACTGGGCTATTCATTTAACAGAAAAAAAATTGAGCTCAAGTCAAAAAGCCAATAATAAATCCCTACTCATATTACTAGCTTACTGTAAGCTTTGAGTGAACTTTGATGCCATTAGTGAGAAACCTGACTTACATACTGAGGTTTTTGCCTTTCTTACATGCTTAAAGTGGACCTATTATCACAGAATTATCAATACTCATCTGTTACATTTTAACTTTTCAATAAAGTTTCCATTAATTTTAAAGCACGTATCATACTGGTTAATGAGATAAACATGGTGCTTATAGTATTCTGCATATTTTGCCCTGATAAAAATTAAAACAGTACAGTCCACATTTGTGTTGCTACTGTAATGGTGATGGTAAAGTTCTCTCTGCAATAATGGAAATAACTGAAAAACTGTGATGTCATAGTATTACTGTTTAAGGGGAAAATGCATAATTCATACAGTGCATACAGACATTTACATACTTGCAGGTCTAGTTTGACAAGGACAAGACAAAGTCAACCATGGTCATATGGTAGGAAACATGCCAACATTTTCCTGAAGTAATTTAGGGAAACTAATGTAAACCTTAATCAGGATGCAGCCTCCATGCTATGAAAAAAAGGCCAGTCTGTTTGAACCAGTGAAATTACATTCAATTTATCTCTAGCGTACAATAATGTTTTGCAAAGAAGTCATTTAGTAATGTAAAAAGTTGGGCTACTCTGTTCATTCATTTACCACTACCAATAACACATTACACACACTATATTCATACTATTTCATAATTGCACAAACTTAATCTTTCATAAATAATTTGAATTCTCTTTTGTATCTCAAAAAAAGTTGTCTTTCAGGAAGAATTTTCATTTTCTCTCATAAGTAAATAGCGCTGTGCAAAGTAATTAAGTTTAACAGTTGCATCTGAGGTATGTAATACAACTGTGTCTAAACAGCCATCACCTTCAAACTATTTTATAAAAATATTAAATTTAGAAATGCCTTGTGTGATTTCATTTTCCAATCAAAGCTTAGTAGTTGAATACCTTGACTCTCATAATGAATGAGTGTGCAAACTGCCATAGAATCATAAGAAACGTCAGTCTGTGAGAAGGATGCCAGCATTATTATCATGTGGAATGTTGTAATATGCCCTACATGAGGAATGCTAATGGATGCTTCTCAAGATGCTGTGGCTCACACAACAACTACACAATTCTTGGGAAAAAACAGCTTATCTGGAAACTTTGAACTTATTTGCCAGTAGTGCAGGAAGAGGTAGCAGCTTTGCAAGCTGCAGCAGGACTAGAAAAGAAGATTGAATTAAATCAAGTGTTCCAAATAAGTAATAGAACCAGGAAACACTACAAGTATGATTGCTTCACTCTATTTGTTTCAGAGAGAGTGAAGAAAAGAACAAAAGGATTAAGATAACCCACGAAGAAGCCCAGAAGAACTCTGCAATACAGAACATAAAGTGCAAGCTAAGTGTAACAAGGAATGTTTTAAGAAGCCCAAGAAGGTCTTACTGCTTCATAATACTCAGTAGAGGGGAATGGCAGAATCAATACAGAACTTGTTTGGATGTGATTACCAGGTAATCAGCATTTATAAGGTCTCAGCAATGTCACCTGCAATTAAGGCTCACTAGGGACTGATATTGGAATGGAAGATCATGTAATAAGAGTAGGAGGTGCAGACAACTGTTTGGATTGTAACCTTAATTGTAAAACTAAGGATGAAATCAAATCCACTGTAGAGAATGCTCCTTGCATTTTTGTGAAGACTGTGTCACTCTTTCAGAATTGTGATAAGGCAGTAGAACATGTTCATGTAGAGATGGGAAACTGCTCAGGGGAGATGGATATTCATACATGTGTGTGACTAATATATTTTCCTCCATGGTTTGTATATGAATGTTTCTGAAAAGAGGCTACTTTAGTAGTGAATTACCAGACATATACCTCATCACAAAATAGTATCTGTCCAGTCCCACTGATTACTGATGTGTTCCCTAAGCCTTTCTTTTAGGGAAAATTCATTCAAAACTTACAGATGCAAAATATATATAGCTACAGCCATAACAGCTACTGGCATAACAAGATACTGCAGCTTGGAGATAATAAAAAGCATTTCATGCATTCCATCAAAACATTAAAAGCTTCATAAATAGAAAAAAAAGCTTCTATGTAAAATAAAGGAAATGCAACCGCTCACCTTTAGCAAACTAATATGTGGCACATAGACTCATGTAAAAGAACACAGTATTAAGTAGTTTCTGTGCCGTGGCTCTTTTACTGAGTTTAAAGTATCTTGTGCAAAGAAGAGAGAATGCTACCTAATTCAGAGGACTAGCTGTTGTAAAGAGTTGAAACTCAGCTGCCACCAGCATTGTGAAATCCTTCTGTCTGCTATTAAAACAGTAAAAATTATGTACTATGCTCAAAAAATGAAACACTCAAAGAATAAAGCAAAAAACATTTACAACATCATTAAACAAGAAACTAGCAAAAATAGCAACCCACATCGTGGTAACTGAGATTGAAATGAAATTCAATAATTATTTTTTTATAGTGGCACAAAACTTTTCACTCTCTAATAAAAAATCAAATACAGACGCATTACATTCACTTGTGCAGACACTGCATGTCCCAGCAACAGACATTAGTTTCTTAAGGTCACCTCCTAAGGATATTGTAAAATTCATCATGTCACTCAAAATTAGTAAGCCTACTAATTAGGATGGCCATCCTAGCAGAATATTGAAATCTTGTGCTGAATTGATAGGATTACACTTATTCTATATTTGTACTCAATCAATGGCTCCTTTTCCTGATAGTAACACCCACTTTTGAATACATTTACTCCTTAATGGTTTCCATTGTTAAGAATAAAAAGATAGTTCAATCTGATATACGTAATCACAATACAAGAAACAAAAATTATTTTCAAGTAAATTTTGCCTTCTTGTCTAGGATTGGCCTGAAGACCTGCAACAGGCTCCCATGTAACATAAGGCAAGAAATTTGGTATTATCTGAGCACACGGAATCAAGGATTGAAAATTTTTGTTCTGGTGTTCACTAACAGTGTCACATCCATTATGGACTGCTGCTATGGCAACACTCTACACACATAAGTGAGCTACGGAAGATACAACAAAAAGTCATAAGAGAAATATGTAGGGCTGGTCCAAGAGATCACTGTCAACCTCTGTTTAGTAAGCTTAATATATTTACTGTTGTAAACTTGTACATATGTGTCTTGTCACTCTACATTAAACGAAATGAAAAATAATTTCAAATGAAAGGAGATAAACACTAGTGCAACACAAGCGGAAAAATTAAAATGGGTATTCCAAAACACAGTCTGGTAAAAGAAGCCAACTCGACCAGAGTCAGCTCTCTAAGAATCTTTAACAAATTAACAATTCAGCATGGTCTATGTCATGTAAATTATTCTGAAAAATTGTATAACTTTTTGCTGGAAGTACATTTTATAATGTAAAAGAATTTTCTGATGTACAAGTTGTGGACATACGTTAAAATTTAAAATGTATAAAAATGTCTGTTGTTGTTGTGGTCTTCAGTCCTGAGACTGGTTTGATGCAGCTCTCCATGCTACTCTATCCTGTGCAAGCTTCTTCATCTCCCAGTACCTACTGCAACCTACATCCTTCTGACTCTGCTTAGTGTATTGATCTCTTGGTCTCCCTCTATGATTTTTACCCTCCACGCTGCCCTCCAATGCTAAATTTGTGATCCCTTGATGCCTCAAAACATGTCCTACCAACCGATCCCTTCTTCTAGTCAAGTTGTGCCACAAACTTCTCTTCTCCCCAATCCTATTCAATACCTCCTTATTAGTTACGTGATCTACCCACCTTATCTTCAGCATTCTTCTGTAACACCACATTTCGAAAGCTTCTATTCTCTTCATGTCCAAACTGGTTATCGTCCATGTTTCACTTCCATACATGGCTACACTCTATACAAATACTTTCAGAAACGACTTCCTGACACTTAAATCTATACTCAATGTTAACAAATTTCTCTTCTTCAGAAACGATTTCCTTGCCATTGCCAGTCTACATTTTATATCCTGTCTACTTCGACCATCATCAGTTATTTTACTCCCTAAATAGCAAAACTCCTTTACTACTTTAAGTGTCTCATTTCCTAATCTAATCCCCTTAGCATCACCCGATTTAATTTGACTACATTCCATTATCCTCGTTTTGATTTTGTTGATGTTCATCTTATATCCTCCTTTCAAGACATTGTCCATTCCGTTCAACTGCTCTTCCAAGTCCTTTGCTGTCTCTGACAGAATTACAACGTCATCGGCGAACCTCAAAGTTTTTACTTCTTCTCCATGAATTTTAATACCTACTCTGAATTTTTCTTTTGTTTCCTTTACTGCTTGCTCAATATACAGATTGAATAACATCGGGGAGAGGCTACAACCCTGTCTCACTCCTTTCCCAACCACTGCTTCCCTTTCATGCCCCTCGACTCTTATAACTGCCATCTGGTTTCTGTACAAATTGTAAATAGCCTTTCGCTCCCTGTATTTTACCCCTGCCACCTTCAGAATTTGAAAGAGAGTATTCCAGTTAACGTTGTCTAAAGCTTTCTCTAAGTCTACAAATGCTAGAAATGTAGGTTTGCCTTTTCTTAATCTTTCTTCTAAGATAAGTTGTAAGGTTAGTATTGCCTCACATGTTCCAACATTTCTACGGAATCCAAACTGATCTTCCCCAAGGTCCACTTCTACTAGTTTTTCCATTCGTCTGTAAAGAATTCGCGTTAGTATTTTGCAGCTGTGACTTATTAAACTGATAGTTCGGTAATTTTCACATCTGTCAACACCTGCTTTCTTTGGGATTGGAATTATTATATTCTTCTTGAAGTCTGTGGGTATTTCGCCTGTCTCATACATCTTGCTCACCAGATGGTAGAGTTTTGTCATGACTGGCTCTCCCAAGGCCATCAGTAGTTCTAATGGAATGTTGTCTACTCCCGGGGCCTTGTTTCGACTCAGGTCTTTCAGTGCTCTGTCAAACTCTTCATGCAGTATCTTATCTCCCATTTCATCTTCATCTACATCCTCTTCCATTTCCATAATATTGTCCTCAAGTACATCGCCCTTGTATAAACCCTCTATATACTCCTTCCACCTTCTGCCTTCCCTTCTTTGCTTAGAACTGGGTTGCCATCTGAGCTCTTGATATTTATACAAGTGGTTCTCTTCTCTCCAAAGGTCTCTTTAATTTTCCTGTAGGCAGTATCTATCTTACCCCTAGTGAGACAAGCCTCTATATCCTTACATTTGTCCTCTAGCCATCCCTGCTTAGCCATTTTGCACTTCCTGTCAATCTCATTTTTGAGACGTTTGTATTCCTTTTTGCCTGTTTCATTTACTGCATTTTTATATTTTCTCCTTTCATCAATTAAATTCAATATTTCTTCTGTTACCCAAGGATTTCTATTAGCCCTCATCTTTTTACCTACTTGATCCTCTGCTGCCTTCACTACTTTATCCCTCAGAGCTACCCATTGTTCTTCTACTGTATTTCTTTCCCCCATTCCTGTCAATTGTTCCCTTATGCTCTCCCTGAAACTCTCTACAACCTCTGGTTCTTTCAGTTTATCCAGGTCCCATCTCCTTAAATTCCCACCTTTTTGCAGTTTCTTCAGTTTCAATCTGAAATTCATAACCAATATATTGTGGTCAGAATACACATCTGCCCCTGGAAATGTCTTACAATTTAAAACCTGGTTCCTAAATCTCTTTCTTACCATTATATAATCTATCTGATACCGTTTAGTATCTCCAGGATTCTTCCAGGCATACAACCTTCTTTTATGATTCTTGAACCAAGTGTTAGCTATGATTAAGTTATGCTCTGTGCAAAATTCTACAAGGCGGCTTCCTCTTTCATTTCTTCCCCCCAATCCATATTCACCTACTATGTTTCCTTCTCTCCCTTTTCCTACTGACGAATTCCAGTCACCCATGACTATTAAATTTTCGTCTCCCTTCACTACCTGAATAATTTCTTTTATCTCGTCATACATTTCATCAATTTCTTCATCAACTGCAGAGCTAGTTGGCATATAAACTTGTACTACTGTAGTAGGCATGGGCTTTGTGTCTATCTTGGCCACAATAATGCGTTCACTATGCTGTTTGTAGTAGCTAACCCGCACTCCTATTTTTTTATTCATTATTAAACCTACTCCTGCATTACCCCTATTTGATTTTGTATTTATAACCCTGTAATCACCTGACCAAAAGTCTTGTACCTCCTGCCACCGAACTTTTCTAATTCCCACTATATCTAACTTTAACCTATCCATTTCCCTTTTTAAATTTTCTAACCTACCTGTCCGATTAAGGGATCTGACATTCCACGCTCCGATCCGTAGAACGCCAGTTTTCTTTCTCCTGATAACGACGTCCTCTTGAGTAGTCCCCGCCCGGAGATCCGAATGGGAGACTATTTTACCTCCAGAATATTTTACCCAAGAGAACGCCATCATCATTTAATCATACAGTAAAGCTGCATGTCCTTGGGAAAAATTACGGCTGTAGTTTCCCCTTGCTTTCAGCCGTTCGCAGTACCAGCACAGCGAGGCCGTTTTGGTTAATGTTACAAGGCCAGATCAGTCAATCATCCAGACTGTTGCCCCTGCAACTACTGAAAAGGCTGCTGCCCCTCTTCAGGAACCACATGTTTGTCTGGCCTCTCAACAGATACCCTTCCGTTGTGGTTGCACCTACGGCACGGCCATCTGTATCGCTGAGGCACGCAAGCCTCCCCACCAACGGCAAGGTCCATGGTTCATGGGGGGGGGGGAATGTCTAATTGTGTGTTTAATTAAGCACAGTGATAATGTGAATCATAGATGAAGCCTATTCCATTGTCTAAGTGGTCAATGATGAATACAGATGACAAATGGTAACGTTTTAAAGCTGTGTGACAAGTAGTAATGTACTGCACACAGAACTCATTATTTACAGATACAGTTAACTATTTTATGAGAAAAATGCCAGTGCAATTAAGTAAATATTAAGCTACCAATGTTAGACAAACAGCAGCTATCTTATATGACTGAGGAAGTGGCAACTTTTTCTTTTTAGCATGATTAGTACTAAGCAGTACTGTGATACTTTACTATTAGTACAGGGTTCAGAATAAGTTTCTACAGTTTTCTTGCTTTCTGATAGTGTATAACTCGATCTGTTGCATATTTGGAGAACAATATTCAATGATCCTCTAACACACACTTTCTGATGTGAGCACCTTTATTATTCACAGTTATATATATAGCCACATATGCAGAGCACAACTTCACAAACTTCTTGGTGACCAAACATTACAATATATCAACAAAAGTCATCACAATAATACATACTGGTGCATCCAGTATGCTACATAAGTTCATATTCGATTTATGTGTGCATCTGCCACACATATATTGTATCTGAAACATCTTCTTGCTGGGATCTACAGAACATGTTGAATCACTCAATTTTGAAGTATTCTCTGCCATGCACTTCACGGTGGTTGGCAGAGATAAGATCTGCATATCTGAACTGGATATCACAGGTTTCATAGCTACACAGAGAACTTTTTGGCTGGCTCATGTGAGAACAATCGCAAGACTAATATGATAGAGTGGCAAAATGGATGATTGCATATTAGTTTACAAAATGGCTGCCTATGAAACAAGAGGGCATTTTTGCATGTTTATTGTCACATGCTGTGCTAATAGCTTTTTGACAGTGGCAGACATCCTAATCTAAAAGAACCTCACAACACATTGGAATTTTGACTGCAATATAATATGGAATCACCAGCATGTATCCAAGATTGTGGCTAAAATACAGGTGAAGGAAGTGTGGGGCATTAGCATTAGTTCTTTCTGATCACTCATAATAAACATTCTAAAGGGAAACATATTACATGCACACATGGAGGATAACTGCATGAAAAAGATCTTCCATCTCTCCTGCCCATAAAGTTGCAGTCACTTTCAGTGGACCATAAAGAGCCAAAATCATATTATGTTGTCAGGATGAATCAGCTTCCTGCCTGTATATAAAAGAGGCTCAGCAATGTGATCATGATTCAGCTTTCTGCCTGTGTATGAAAGAGGCTCAACATTGTGATCAGTGGCAGGTATAGTGAGTACACTTTCTATCAAATGCCACTTTTATACTTATATGTATAGTTTATTTAGCACAGCACATTTTGTAACAAAATACTGTTTCCAAATCCATTTTATCCCTCTGCAGATATAGCTCTCAGTCAGCTGAAGTTCCAAAAAAACCCACCATATCCTAAACTATTACTTCCAAAATCCAACTGATACTGCTTGTGTTTTTGCAACTGGAATGTTTGTCAAAATCAGCAAGCAGCTGCCAGCAAGAGTGATAGCTAGTTTGTGTGCAGCATTTAGTTTAGTCATCTTCTTGCATGCTGGTTAAACTCATTTAAATGATATAGAGAACATTATAAACATACACATTTGGTCATTTATTGTAACATTTCATGGAGACACCAGAGCCTCTAAACCAGTTGAAGTAGTACGCGCAGACCTATGTGGACCAATGGAAGTTATGGAATTAGGTGCTGCAAAGTATTTTCTCATTTTGGAAGATGATTATACCCAAAAGGAATTTGCATATTTTCGTAAGTCAAAGAATGAGACTTCAAAAAAATTTCATAAAATGGTGGGGAATCAGCCAGAAATAATCAAAACACTAAGAACAGATAACGGAAAAGAATTCTGTTGTCTGAATTTTGACAGTTTGTTGAAAAACGTGGCATTACACATCAGTTATCCAACAGCTATACACCAGAACAAAGCAGTTTGGCAGAAAGGTTGAATAGGACTGTTGTAGAAAAGGCAAGATGTTTACTATTTATGATAAACTTGATAAGAGATTTTGGTTTGAAGCTGTTAATAGTGAAGTACTGTATATTTGTGAAATAGGTTAGTGAGTTCAAGGTTAGGGAATAAAACACCCTATAAACAATGGACTGGCAAGAAACCCAACATTAGTCATCTCCGAATAATTGGATGCAAGGTCATGGTGCATATTCTCAAAGTCAAGAGAAGAAATTGGGATTAAAATGCAAAAGAAATGATGTTAGTGGGATATAGTAATACTACAATACTACACTCTATGACCCTGAAACAAATTATGTAGTGATAAGCTGAGATATAATGGAAAATATTAATGATGCAGGAACTAAAATAAATAATCATGAAAAAAATCACCAGTTCAGTGGAGGATGATGAAAAAATGAGAAGTCTGATACTGTATTAAGAGAGGACTTACACGGTGTCTCAAAAGGAGCAGTTACATCAGAGAAAGAAACTAATGATAAAAGACCAAACAATGAAAAATCCAGTATGGAATGTAACAGGATTATGAGAAGGAAAGTTGCTATTTACCATATAGTGGACATGCTGAGTCACAAATAGGCAAAACAAAAAGACTTTTACAATTCAAGCTTTTGGCCATTGGCCTTTGTCAACACTAGACACACATATGCACATTCACACACTCATGCAAATGCAACTCACACACATGACTGCAATCTCAGGATCTTCCTGAACCTCTCTCCGGAGTCCATCTCTCTACTCACCCCTACCACTCTCCACACTCCCACCTCCTACACGCTTCCTAAAGTCCATAAACCTAACCACCCAGGACACCCCATTGTGCCTGGTTACTGTGCCCCCACTGAGAGAATCTCTGCTCTCATAGAGCAACATCTTCAACCTATTACCCAGAACCTACCCTCCTATATAAAGTATACCAACCAATTCCTCCACTGACTCTCCACAGTTCTTGTCCCTTTACCATACGGTGACCCGCTCATCACTATTGATGCCACCTCCCTGTACACTAACATTCCTAATGCCCATGGCATTATCACTATTGAACACTATCTTCCCCAATGCCCAATGGATTTCAAACCAACAACCTCCTTACTAGTCACCATGACCAACTATATCCTCACCACAATTACTTCTCCTTTGAATGCATCACCAACAAACAAATGCAAAATACAGCTACGTGCACCTGTATGGCACCATCCTATGCCAACCTATTCACAGACCATCTAGAGGAATCCTCCCTAAACACCCAGAATCCCAAACCCCTCACCTGGTTCAGATTCACTGATGACAGCTCTGCTATCTGGGTCGAAGGTGAGGACACCCTATCCACTTTCCTCCAGAACCTCAACAACTTCTCCCCCATTTCTTTCACCTGGTCCTACTCAACCCAACAAGCCACCTTCCTAGGTATTGACCTCTACCTCAAAGATGCCTACATCAATACTTCCATCCATATCAAACCTACTAACCACCAGCAATACCTCCACTTTGACAGCTGCCACCCATTCCATATCAAGAAGTCCTATCCTTGCAGCCTAACCACCCATGGTTGTCGCATCAGCAGTGATGAGCAGTCCCTCTTAAAATATACTGAGGGTCTCACTGAAGCCTCCACTGACCGTAATTATCCTCCCAACCTTGTACAAAAACAAATCTCTCATGCCTTATCTTTCCAGTCTCCCACCACTCCCCAAAGTCCCACTGTCTGGCCACAGAGGAGCATTCCCCTCATAACTCAGTACCACCCGGGGCCAGAGCAACTGAATTACATTCTTCGCAGGGGTTTCCATTACCTCTCATTGTGCCCTGAAATGCGAAATGTCCTGCCCACTGTCCTTCCGACCCCTCCCACAGTGGTATCCCGCTGTCCACCGAACCTACACAATGTACTTGTCCATCCTTACACAACCCCTGCTCTAAATACTGTATCTCATGGCTCATACCCCTGTAATAGACTTAGATATGTCCCCCAACACCACCTACTCCAGTCCAGTCACTAACATCACCCATCCCATCGAAGACATGGCTCCTTGTGAAGCCAGTCATGTGGTCTACAAGCTAAGCTGCAACCACTGCACTGCATTCTAAGTACGCATGACAACCAACAAGCTGTCTGTCTGCATGAATGGCCAATGACGAACTGTGGCCAAGAAACCAGTGGGCCACCCTGTTGCTGAACATGCTGCCAAATATGATATCCCTGATTTCAATGACTGCTTCACAGCCTGTGCCATATGGATCCTTTCCACTAACACCAGCTTTTCTGAACTGCATAGGTGGGAGCTTTCCCTGCAATACATCCTTCATTCCCATAACTCTCCTGGCCTCAACCTTCGTTAGTCACTGTCCTCACCCATCCAGTCCCGTCCCTGTTCCTATTCCAGTACTAAGCAGCTGTCATTCCACCACCACATCCAGTCTTTTAATTTTTCTCCTTTTCCCCTACTCCCCCCCCCCTCCCCACCTCTTCCCCACCCTCTGTCTAGCCTGCAGCAGCACTTCACTGTCCACCATTCCCATCATACTATCCCTCCCCCTTCCTGGCCCGGCCTCCTCCTTACCAGCACCCAGTCGCCACTCCCATCATGCACTGGTGCTGCTGCTCACGGTGTGGTTTCAGTTCCTGAGACTGCAGTCGTGTGTGTGAGTTGCATTTGCGTGAGTATGTGTGAATGCCTATGTGTGTCTATTGTTGACAAAGGCTAATGGCCAAAGGCTTTAAGTGTGAGCGTCTTTTTGTTGTGCTTATCTGTGACTCAGCATCTCCACTATATGGTGAATAGCAACTTTCCTTCTCATAATATTGATGATAAAAGATGTGTTACACAAGAAGATGACATAAAAAAATTAGAAGATCACAAAGGCAGCTCAAACCAAATAGAAGACTTGATGCTTAGCAGATCCAATGCAGAAGAATTGAATGTGCTATGGATGAAGAGATACAAGCTTTTCAAGACAACAATGCTTGGGAGGTGGCGAATCGTCCCGAAAGAGTAAGTGTTGTGCAATGTTAGTGGGTTTTAAGAAAAAAGCCAACAGTGAAGGTGAAGCTCAGTTTTGTGCTAGACTATTGGCAAGAGCCTTCACTCAAAAACTTGGGAGTTGATTATCATGAGACCTTCTCTCCTGTTGTAAGGCATTCAACCCTTAGGCTTCTAATAGCTTGATCCATTGAACTAGATTTGAACATAGCAATCATCCGGAATTTGGGATCAAAGAGTGAATGATGTCTTAAGCTGTCTAGATTACAAAATATCTGACTTAGAACCTTGCTTGTTTACAAAACATAAAGATGAAGGCTTAGTTACTATGACAACTTCATATGTTGATGACTTTCATATATATTTTTCAAATGACTCAAGTGAGACTGAATTTTTGAAAAATAAGTTAAGTTCAGAGTTTGAAGTAAAAGATTTAGGAATGGCTAAAATTGTTTGAGGATGTAAATCAAATGTGATAAAGCTAATGGAGTGTTAGCATTAAGTCAAGAGAACAATATTGATCAGTTATTCAAAAAGTTCAATATGCTAGACTGTAAAACTGTAAAGACTCCTATTGAAACTAAATTTGATTTTCTGAATCAAAAAGAAATTAAAACTGATGCAGTACCTTATCAAGCCCTTATGGGTAGCTTAATGTATTTATCAGTACTTACAAGACCTGATATCTCTTTCAGTGTGAGCTACTTATGCCAGTTCAATAATTCTCATACATTGGATATGTGCTAAGCGAATTTTGAGATATTTGAGGGAAACTAAGAATTATGTTCTAAAATTTTGGGAAGGAGATTTAGAATTATGTGATTATGTAGATGCAGACTGGGCAAATTGTTTTTGAGACTGAAAGTCATATACTGGTTTTATTTTTAAGCTATGTGATTCTACAGTGTAATGGCAGAGTGCTGAGCAAAAGACTTGCTCTTTCTAGCATAGAGGCTGCATATGTGGCTCTTTATGAAGCTTGTTGGGAGGCCATTTATTTAAGGAACTTGTTACATGAACATATAAGCTATAATAAGTGTGTCACATTATTTAATGATAATCAGAGTGCCTTGAATTTGCCTGTTGATGCTTCAAATCATAGAAGGTCGAAGCACACTCATGTTCGACATCATTATATAAGGGAAGCTGTGTTCAATTAAGTTGTAAAAACTCTTTACTTACAAACAGCTGATATGCCTGCAGATATAATGACAAAAGTATTGTGAAAAGAAAAAACAATATGACTTTCTGAATTGTACTGGTCTAGGTATTTTTTAAGAAAATCATTTAAACATTCTGAATTGCAGGTGTCAAGCTGGTCAAACCCATTCAAATGATATTTATATGTGATGAGCTATGTGTGTATTATCTTTGACTGTTTTTTACATCTTTGTTCCTACATGTTGTTCTGTTCAGTTCTGTTTCGTCCATATGGATTGTGTATGTTTCCACATGTACCAAAGTGTACCAACGTGGAAAGTCATAATAAATCACTGAATGTGTACATGCTTATCATGTCCTCAATATCCACAGAACCTCACCAAAAGAGAATAGTAACTGTCTTTGTGTGTTGAGTACTGTTTGCATATTTTGCTGACTTTGTGATGTAGTGCTCTTGTCTTTGTCATGAGCAGCAATATTCAGTTTGTGTAGAGCATTTGTTTTATTTATTTTTATTTTATTTGACTAGTTCCATAGGACCACAGGTACCAACTCCATGGAGCCCCAGGGGACCAGAGCCCCTTCAAAACTTCGTTTGGTGGGCAGGAGCCCCACCCCCCAATTATTTAAGAAAATTATTAGTTATATTATGCTTCATAAAATCACAAAATTATGTTGGAATTTTTTATTTTCCTTGTTTGATGATAGTTACCTTTGTAGTGATTCCAGAATTTCTGTGTAAATTATAGAACCACTCAGCCTTCTACCATCTCGAACACATGATATTCTAGATATGAGTGTGGGATTGTAAAATCCTACCTACTGCATGACACATGTTTGTGTGTGCAGGTTTAAAGTCAGTCGCGAGAAGGAAGTTGACGCATTGGTCAAACAGCACTGACAAGTACTTGTCGGGCATCTATAGATGTTTGAGAGGAAGAAACATGGAGTTTTTATGCAGCTCTGTGCCTATTGTGTCATAGATTATTGTTATGTGAAAGAAGAACAGCTGAAAAAGTAATCTTGAAAACTCTTAATCCAGCCTTAGAGGCAAGACCTATTTTATGATTCATGTGAAGTAGAGTCATGGTTATTAAGCTAACTCTTTTACAAATGTAATTAAATTTGTTTCTAACATTGTACAGAGCAAGTGACTTACTGGAAGTCATATATGTATGTGTAAAGTGAGAATTTCATTCTGTATGGAGTCCAAATATACCATTGGTTAATGAAATGTAAAGTTTGCATATCTGGTTATTTCACAAGTAGAGATAGAGGCTTAAATATTCCCGTACCTAGCATCATTCTACGGAGATGAAGTCAAGAGAGTCCTCTAGCAGCTGGCCAGCCAGCAAAAAAGATCAGCTGCGAATCTCAAGTAAGTCACCTCGTATAAAAGAAGTGTGAAGTTTGTTGTATATCTACTTCAAGCTTTAAATCACCGACAAAAATGTTAGAACATGGCGACCTGTGTGAAAGAACTCGAGAAAACAGGAATTTTAAGTCAAAAACTAGGGAAGAAGTTGTTACGTGTTGCCCTATCAACCAAACATAACACGGCAACGGATAGACTCTGAGACATTGGAATATGTTCAAGTATCCAATGAAGCAAAATTTGAATGAAAAATGGTGAAAGACATAAAACAGCAAAGAACATTTTGATGCATTTGTCTAAGAAGAAATACTCGTAGAACGCTTCAACCAAGAAGATCCAATGCGGGGAGTATACAGCTCTCACACACATCGCAGGGACACAGACGCAGAAACCAACATACATCCAATGCCGCCAGCATCAACTGCTGTTCACTGGTGCTGACCTGCCTCTACATCTGCTCACCTACGCAATGAGACTTCTATGCCAGGTGAGCATGAAATAAAACTTCAGTACGTTAGTGCGAAGTGGTACATCCTGTTGAGTGAACTTTTATTGTGTAATTATAGTATTCAAAGCTAGTTTTAAATGCTTAGTAGGGCTAAAGCACATAAAAGCATGGACAATATCAACAACAAGTTGAGGTGACTCAAGAATGGCTATGAGAATTAGTAAAGAAACACCTGACTGGGCTGAGTTGGTAAATTTAATCAAAACTCAGAGTGTGACACTATGTTTGGTAAATTCTCAATTAAATGTTCAGTCTTAAGGTAAACTCATTAGATTTGCAATTAAATACCCAGAGTGAAGTTTTGAATGCCCAGAGTGAAACTCTAAATAATCTAGCAACAAATCTAGCTTTGCTAAATGCCAAAGTCAACTCGCAAAGCAAAGAATTTAGTAATCTATGTGAAGGCATAGGTGCTCTTAAGACTGGATTTGATGCCTTCAATAGTAGAGTAGAGAATTTAAAAATAGATTTAAAGAACGAATTGACTAATACCTTGACCATTCATGTAAATAAAATGTTTACTGACCTTAGTCAGAAACAGAATGACCATTTCCAAGATTTATCAAAAAAGTTAGAATTTAACATTGAGGGCAGATGTAATAATGTGGAATGAGAAATTAATGAAAAGTTAGGATCCTTTGAAAATGTGTCCAATGTTAAGTTTAGTGCTGTAAAACAGGGACTGAATACTTTGAAAGAGAGTGTAGATAAGATTAATGACTTAATACCGATTATTCAATCGCAAATTACAGGTGTCAGCACTCATGTAGATACTGTAGAGAGAAATTTCAAAAAGAAAATAATGAACTCTGATATCATAAATGGAAGTAGTTTGGAGGAACAATTTAAAGAAATTATAGATCGATAAGTTACCCAGAGAATAATCTCCAGAAACATATCGCCTATTCTGTCTTCCGAACTTGGTGATGTCAGGAAGGGTATAGACGACTTGTGGAGAGAATTCAAGCTTATCCAGGATAAATTAGAAAAAATGTTGTCACCTAATGTGGAGTTAACTAGTGAAGCTATGACTGATTGGCTCTGAGCACTATGAGACTTAACATCTATGGTCAACAGTCGCTATGAGTGATTTACAGTGGGGGCTAATTAGGGGTTATCTAGACAATACCCTAAATTTCAGCCAGATGGAGATGTACATCTGACCCATTTCTTAAAAAGGTTTAACCAAGCATTACCAAAAAATTGTAAAGATTCTAAGAAGATTGAATTTGTGGTGGAGTACCTTCTAGGGGAAGCCTCAGACTGGGGTACATTAAATATTGAGAATTTTTACTCTTGGGAGGACTTTCAAAAGAAATTTAAAGAAAATTACTGGTCTGCTGGGCCACAAGAAAAGTTAATATCAGATCCATGGGACCCGGTGGAGTCATATATCCACTATCATTGTTGTTTTCGGTGTTTCTTCCAAAATAGTCTTCCTGCACTGAATTCCTTTAAAATCTTAAACTATTCTGTCAACTATCCTTTAAAATATAGACCTATCCTGGAGTCTTACTGCTTAGAAAATGACTATAAAACAGAGAACAACTTAAGAAAATCACCAAAAAGTAGTGATATCTAGACAGAATAAACTAAATAGATTACTATATTTATGGAAAATATAATAAGATGTGACTAGCAGAACAATTTTTATACTGTAGTGTATAGATTTTCTATTTTGAGTAGAGTATTTTATACCTTTTATGAGATGTGATATAGATGGGAGGGTTTGTATAAATTTTGAAAGGGGTGGATATTATAGATAAGAGCATGATTTACATGAACAGATAAATCATGACTAACACAAAACACACAGCACACCTTTCAAACAACACTCACAAACAAGTGTGCCTGATTCTTCATCATTTGCCATTTCCATAGAATTGCTAGGATTTCCTCCAGGGACCTCAAAGGGTGAAGGTGGGACAAGTCCATTCTGTAAGAGACGATTTAACACCAAACCTCCTCCAGCATCTCACTAAGTACCTGAGAGGTAGGGATCCTGGGGTAGGGGGGTGGGAAGGGTTTCCTGTCTTTGGGGCTATCTTCTTTCTCTTCTTCGATCCTAGCAGCCACATCTATTTTTTCCTTTCTTACTTCTCATCTTGAGGACCTGTCGATTTTTCCCTCTTTCCACATTCATAAACTTCTATCACTGAAGTCCTTCTTTATTTCCATGGTTTCTAATAACCTACATCTTATCTTTAGATAAGAAAGCTGAAGAATTAGACAACACAAACATACATCTGCATATACACAAGTATACACTTAGACACTTCGACATACAATTAAAGACTAGAAAGCCTGTCATGATGTGAGAACCGCCAAGTGTTGTAGGGGAAAATATGGGTACATGCACACATATATAGGAAGCGATGATGGTTCTACATCGAATATGCACAAGAAAAGGTGTATATAAACTAAGAAAGAGGCATGAGCAAAGAGAGAAAATGAAAGCAGGAGAGAACGTTAATCATGATGATCAATAAGAAATGTCAGTATAATAAATACTCTAATGAACTGAAGGATAGTGGGACGTGAATAGTAATGTTGATATAGTATTTGTTGAGAGTATGGAAGTTGATAAGTAGAGGAGGACTCTAGGGAGTAGATGATGTATTAAAGAATAAATGTGGAGCTTAAGATAGATTTATATCTTTACCAGAAAATACTTAATTATGTTATACATAGAAATGTATACTAGGGTAATGAATCATGAGGCCTTCTCAGAAAGGATAAGGGGAGTGTACCCAGTATTCACTAAGTATAAAGGGCAGGTGTACCTACATGGAGATAGGATGACCTGTGGCCTAAAAAAATGGGATGTTTTGTAAGGGGCATACCTATCAGAATGGAAAGAGGAAGTGCTCTCATAAGGTCAACCCACAAGCAAGGAATAGTTGCGGATCCTAGGAGAAGAGGACAGTATAGTGACAAAAGTCACAAATTTTATAGGAATTATTCTGGAAAGAATAAATTCTGTGAACAACTACCATTATTATGTTTTGTAGACATAAATGAGTGTCAAAAGAACACTTTTATTTCGCCCAGAGTTCCTCCAAGTGATAGAGAGCACTGGGTGCACCCGACTGCAAATTGTTGCTCATGTCAGCACCAATGACTCCTGCCGTCTGGGTTCAGAGGTCATCCTCAGTTCGTACAGGTGGTTGGCGGAATTGGTGAAGGCGTAAAGCCTCGCTCGTGGGGTGGAATCAGAGCTAACTATTTGTAGTATCGTTCCCAGAACCGATTGCGGTCCTCTGGTTTGGAGCCGAGTGGAAGGCTTAAACCAGAGGCTCAGACGATTCTGCGGAGATCTGGGGTACAAATTTCTCGACCTCCGCTATCGGGTGGAGAAATGTAGGGTCCCCCTGAATAGGTCAGGTGTGCACTACACGCTGGAAGCGGCTACAAGGGTAGCGGAGTATGTGTGGAGTGCACATGGGGGTTTTTTAGGTTAGAGAATTCCCTCCCTAGGCTCGACAAGATGCCTCCTGAGACGCGGCAAGGTAGGAGTACGCAAAATGCAACAGGGAATAACAATATTAATGTGCTAATAGTAAACTGCAGGAGCGTCTATAGAAATGTCCCAGAACTGCTCTCATTAATAAATGGTCACAATGCCCATATAGTACTAGGGACAGAAAGTTGGCTGAAACCAGACGTAAACAGTAATGAAATCCTAAACTCAGATTGGAATGTATACCGCAGAGACAGGCTCGACAGTGAAGGGGGAGGCGTGTTTATAGTGATAAGAAGTGCAATAGTATCGAAGGAAATTGACGGAGATCCGAAATGTGAAATGATTTGGGTGAAGGTCACGGTTAAAGCAGGCTCAGACATGGTAATTGGATGTCTCTATAGGCCCCCTGGCTCAGCAGCTGTTGTGGCTGAGCACCTGAAGGATAATTTGGAAAATATTTCGAGTAGATTTCCCCACCATGTTATAGTTCTGGGTGGAGATTTTAATTTGCCATATATAGACTGGGAGACTCAAACGTTCATAATGGGTAGCAGGGACAAAGAATCCAGTGAAATTTTTTTAGGTACTTTATCTGAAAACTACCTTGAGCAGTTAAACAGAGAACCGACTTGTGGCGATAACATATTAGACCTTCTGGTGACAAACAGACCCGAACTATTTGAAACAGTTAACGCAGAACAGGGAATCAGCGATCATAAAGCGGTTATGGCATCGATGATTTCAGCCGCAAATAGAAATATTAAAAAGGGTAGGGAGATTTTTCTGTTTAGCAAAAGTGGCAAAAAGCAGATTGCAGAGTACCTGATGGCTCAACACAAAAGTTTTGTCTCTAGTACAGATAGTGTTGAGGAACAGTCGACAAAGTTCAAAACCATCGTACATTATGCGTTAGATGAGTATGTGCCAAGCAAGATCGTAACAGATGGAAAAGAGCCACCGTGGTACAACAACCGAGTTAGAAAACTGCTGCGGAAGCAAAGGGAACTTCACAGCAAACATAAACATAGCCAAAGCCTTGCAGACAAACAAAAATTACGCGAAGCGAAATGTAGTGTGAGGAGGGCTATGCGAGAGTCGTTCAACGAATTCGAAAGTAAAGTTCTATGTACTGACTTGGCAGAAAATCGTAAGAAATTTTGGTCTTATGTCAAAGCGGTAGGTGGATCAAAGCAACATGTCCGGACACTCTGTGACCAAAATGGTACTGAAACAGAGGATGACAGACTAAAGGCCCAAATACTAAATGTCTTTTTTCAAAGTTGTTTCACAGGGGAAGACTGCACTGTAGTTCCTTCTCTAGATTGTCGCACAAATGACAAAATGGTAGATATTGAAATAGACGACAGAGGGATAGAGAAACAATTAAAATCGCTCAAAAGAGGAAAGGCCTCTGGACCTGATGGGATACCAGTTCTACACTCCTGGAAATGGAAAAAAGAACACATTGACACCGGTGTGTCAGACCCACCATACTTGTTCCGGACACTGCGAGAGGGCTGTACAAGCAATGATCACACGCATGGCACAGCGGACACACCAGGAACCGCGGTGTTGGCCGTCGAATGGCGCTAGCTGCGCAGCATTAGTGCACCGCCGCCGTCAGTGTCAGCCAGTTTGCCGTGGCATACGGAGCTCCATCGCAGTCTTTAACACTGGTAGCATGCCGCGACAGCGTGGACGTGAACCGTATGTGCAGTTGACGGACTTTGAGCGAGGGCGTATAGTGGGCATGCGGGAGGCCGGGTGGACGTACCGCCGAATTGCTCAACACGTGGGGCGTGAGGTCTCCACAGTACATCGATGTTGTCGCCAGTGGTCGGCGGAAGGTGCACGTGCCCGTCGACCTGGGACCGGACCGCAGCGACGCACGGATGCACGCCAAGACCGTAGGATCCTATGCAGTGCCGTAGGGGACCGCACCGCCACTTCCCAGCAAATTAGGGACACTGTTGCTCCTGGGGTATCGGCGAGGACCATTCGCAACCGTCTCCATGAAGCTGGGCTACGGTCCCGCACACCGTTAGGCCGTCTTCCGCTCACGCCCCAACATCGTGCAGCCCGCCTCCAGTGGTGTCGCGACAGGCGTGAATGGAGGGACGAATGGAGACGTGTCGTCTTCAGCGATGAGAGTCGCTTCTGCCTTGGTGCCAATGATGAACGTATGCGTGTTTGGCGCCTTGCAGGTGAGCGCCACAATCAGGACTGCATACGACTGAGGCACACAGGGCCAACACCCGGCATCATGGTGTGGGGAGCGATCTCCTACACTGGCCGTACACCACTGGTGATCGTCGAGGGGACACTGAATAGTGCACGGTACATCCAAACCGTCATCGAACCCATCATTCTACCATTCCTAGACCGGCAAGGGAACTTGCTGTTCCAACAGGACAATGCACGTCCGCATGTATCCCGTGCCACCCAACGTGCTCTAGAAGGTGTAAGTCAACTACCCTGGGCAGCAAGATCTCCGGATCTGTCCCCCATTGAGCATGTTTGGGACTGGATGAAGCGTCGTCTCACGCGGTCTGCACGTCCAGCACGAACGCTGGTCCAACTGAGGCGCCAGGTGGAAATGGCATAGCAAGCCGTTCCACAGGACTACATCCAGCATCTCTACGATCGTCTCCATGGGAGAATAGCAGCCTGCATTGCTGCGAAAGGTGGATATACACTGTACTAGTGCCGACATTGTGCATGCTCTGTTGCCTGTGTCTACGTGCCTGTGGTTCTGTCAGTGTGATCATGTGATGTATCTGACCCCAGGAATGTGTCAATAAAGTTTCCCCTTCCTGGGACAATGAATTCACGGTGTTCTTATTTCAATTTCCAGGAGTGTATTTTACACAGAGTACGCAAAGGAACTTGCCCCCCTTCTTGCAGCGGTGTACCGTAGGTCTCTAGAAGAGCATAGCGTTCCAAAGGATTGGGAAAGGGCACATGTCATCCCCGTTTTAACGAAAGGAAGTCGAACAGATATGCAGAACTATAGACCTATATCTCTAACGTCGATCAGTTGTAGAATTTTGGAATACGTATTATGTTCGAGTATAGTGACTTTTCTGGAGACTAGAAATCTACTCTGTAGGAATCAGCATGGGTTTCGAAAAAGACGATCATGTGAAACCCAGCTCGCGCTATTCGTCCACGAGACTCAGAGGGCTATAGACACGGGTTCACAGGTAGATGCCGTGTTTCTTGACTTCCGCAAGGCGTTCGATACAGTTCCCCACAGTCGTTTAATGAACAAAGTAAGAGCATATGGACTAGCAGACCAATTGTGTGATTGGATTGAGGAGTTCCTAGATAACAGAACGCAGCAGCTCATTCTCAATGGAGAGAAGTCTTCCGAAGTAAGAGTGATTTCAGGTGTGCCGCAGGGGAGTGTCATAGGACCGTTGCTATTCACAATATACATAAATGACCTGGTGGATGACATCGGAAGTTCACAGAGGCTTTTTGCAGATGATGCTGTGGTGTATCGAGAGGTTGTAACAATGGAAAATTGTACTGAAATGCAGGAGGATCTGCAGCGAATTGACGCATGGTGCAGGGAATGGCAATTCAATCTCAATGTAGACAAGTGTAATGTGCTGCGAATACATAGAAAGATAGATCCCTTATCATTTAGCTACATAATAGCAGGTCAGAAACTGGAAGCAGTTAATTCCATAAATTATCTGGGAGTACGCATTAGGAGTGATTTAAAATGGAATGATCATATAAATTTGATCGTCGGTAAAGCAGATGCCAGACTGAGATTCATTGGAAGAATCCTAAGGAAATGCAATTCGAAAACACAGGAAGTAGGTTACAGTACGCTTGTTCGCCCACTGCTTGAATACTGCTCAGCAGTGTGGGATCCGTACCAGATAGGGTTGATAGAAGAGATAGAGAAGATCCAACGGAGAGCAGCGCGCTTCGTTACAGGATCATTTAGAAATCGCGAAAGCATTACGGAGATGACAGATAAACTCTAGTGGAAGACTCTGCAGGAGAGACGCTCAGTAGTTCGAGAACATACCTTCACCGAAGAGTCAAGCAGTATATTGCTCCCTCCTACGTATAACTCGCGAAGAGACCATGAGGATAAAATCAGAGAGATTAGAGCCCACACAGAGGCATACCGACAATCTTTCTTTCCACGAACAATACGAGACTGGAATAGAAGGGAGAACCGATAGAGGTACTCAAGGTACCCTCCGCCACACACCGTCAGGTGGCTTGCGGAGTATGGAAAAAAGAAAAAAAAATTACATATTATCTTCTTGGTGTATCCACAAAAATGACAATGACATTTTCACAGAAAATTTTTGTCTGATCACTACATTACCAAGCGGAACTTGTATAGTCCGTGATTAGCAACCGCTTAATTCTGTAGTCGGAATAGCATGGCAAACGCGTTGTACGAACACGTAATTACGCCTAACCAGAGAATTATTGCAGGGTAACTGAACTGATGATTCTGGTAGTGTTAGGGAAGTTAATCGGAGAATAAGTTTTGACAATGGCAGAAATAATTATAGAATTAGTGATGATGAGAGTGTTTGATGAACGAGGAAGTAGAAGAAATGGGGACATCGCACAAATTATATGGAAGAATATGACGATTCCAAATTTGTATAAAAATTTCGTGCTGCTACCACTTTTCGATCTCATACTTGAGAAACTGGAGCATATGAATGAAATGTAAAACTGTTTCCTAACATAAAACCTTTTGCTCGTAGTACGCCTAATAGGTATTTCATGTTTGTACTTCGTGAATTGTATTCTGTAATGATATTTATGTAAGTGAGGTAGATGAAGATGACCATTTGCGCCAAAACAGTCTCGCTTTTTTGGCGTGTGTTACAATTGCTGCCATATCAGAAACAGTTATCTCGTTTTATCTAGCGGACAGTGACAAAACAGACGTAATCAAATCGAGGACCCGAACTAGTCTTGGGTACTATTCATATTAACAGCTTTTTCAGTATTAGACAACGAGATTTTGATTTTTCATGTAGCAAAATGGTCGACGAACTTTGGTGAAGCAATAGATTCTTTCGCAGAAAAAAGCGGTAAAAAGCTGTAGCAAGGTTAGAGAGAAAAAAACGCTGGGACCTAAGGATTGAAAAAATGTGTACTGTCTTGTTTGTCTATTGTCTTTATTGCTTTTATGTTTCCTATATTTAATTTTATGTCGCACAAAAAAGAGAAAGTTATTAGCTAATAGGCAATAAATAGTTGAAATTTTCCGAACAGTTCTTATTCTTCTGGTCACAAGTAATCCCACCCAGTATTAATTGTGAGGGATTTTAAAAAAAAATCAGCTGACGGGAAGCACGAGAGACACCACAGCACATTTTAGTTACCACTGTTGTGAATAAGGTTTGATGGCTTCCATGACAAAATATACACTTTTGAATTCCACACAGAGAAATACAATGAGCGCAATAGAAGAAGATAGTGTAAAGAGGCGTGGTACTGCACTTTTGCACACTTGAGACCAAATAGCATGTCTTACATTTTCTCGAGCATATACAGTATGTTTTGTATGTCAAACTCTTCAAAAAGGTATACACTATAAATTGAACATATTTTTGAAAAACCGTTTTTTTTTCTGGCGTCCTATATCAAACGCTTGAGGGGTAAGGTGGGAGGGGGGGGGGGGCACCACTATCAAAATGCGGCTTCAGGCGAAAATATTACCCAGTACAAAATTAAATTAAATTAAATTTCGTACGAATTTGGATGTATTCATTTTTTCTCTATGACTAATAGTTTCCGCGTTTCAGGGGATGGAGAAAATCACAGGTTAAGAAAACAATATGTTTTAATGGTATAAAATTAATGTTTGGTGGTGGAGGAAGTGAGTTACGAACAAATATTAAATGTGTGGACCACAACTGAGTGAGATTGAACCGTATTAAGGAATAAATCGTGTTCCGTGGGTATGACGGACTGGTGGGGGAGGGGAATGGAGGGTAGACACATCAGAGAAGGCAGGTCACTGGATAGTGGTCATGCTCTTCCTCCCTTCGTAGGTCTCCAAGCTGAAGAGGGAGAAGACGAGTCCCCAGTCTTTCCACCCATCTACATCACAAGCAACAGCTACTAGGTGTTTCACGAACTTATACCGAGGCTTCGGCTGCTGACCTTATGAACCACTTGTCACACAGTGTGCAGACATGCCAGGAGGATGATGATTTTCCACAAAGTCCACTAACACTACTTGAATACAGCTAGGGGTTACTAATAATACTAGCGCAAGAAATGCATATGTACAGATTCTACATAAATGTCTCCACACTGCTATAGAGGAAACTGATTCTTAGTCATCCTGTACTGCAGTTGTAGCATCCTTCTGGGAAAGGCGACTTCCCTCACCACGAGCGCTGCTCGCTTTTACGTTTAAAGACCTCACCAGCATTTCGTGACCAGTTCTCCTATCTGAGTAGACTAAATAATTTACAGTGCCGCACGGGATAGCCGCGCGGTCTAGGGCGTCTTGTCACGGTCCGCGCGGCTTCCTCCGTCGGTGTTTCGAGTCCTCCCTCAGACATGGGTGTGTGTGTTGTCCTTAGCGTAAGTTATTTTAAGTTAGATTAAGTAGTGTGTAAGCCTAGAGACTGATGACCTCAGAAATTTGGTCCCGTAAGGCCTTACCACAAATTTCTGTGAACTCACGTTTGTATATTGAAGTTATGGTTCAAATGGCTCAGAGCACTATGGGACTTAACTTCTGAGGTCATCAGTCCCCTAGAACTTAGAACTACTTAAACCTAACCAACCTAAGGACATCACACACATCCATGCCCGAGGCAGGATTCGAACCTGCGACCGTAGCAGTTCGCCAGACTGAAGCGCCTAGAACCACTCCGCCACTCCGGCCGGCTATATTGAAGTTATTTTCAGTTTATTAAGTGAATAGTTATTTCCTGTTGTTCAGCGAGTTAATATGTTTAAAAGCACAACAGCTGGAGCTGTCATCTGTCTACCACACTGAAGTGCCTGCTGCAAGTAAAACATGCTGTCAGCATGTGTTTGGACATGTCAGTTTCATTTCCTCTACTAACAGTGGCTGGAATATTTTTCACAGACTTAATTTGGCTCATTCTACAACAGAAGTAGGTCACCCAGGACTTATGAAACTTCAGATATTTCAACATAAAGCAAGCAATGCATTACAGCAGATTACTGTTCTAGAAATGCACATTATCTGTCCTTTCCATTAGACGTATTTCTGCCCATCTTGCAAGATGTTCTATGGATGTGTGATAAATGGTTTCACGTATTGCAGCCTGCTCTACAAGTGGCAGCAGTTTCTGAATGGAAGAGATTTGTGCAGTCTACCATAACACCGTTAAAGATGTGAGAAATTGCAATAAATTCCAGGTTATTCATTAATTCACCACCAACTGGCGATAACACCGTTACAAAGCTAAACAACACACTGTAATGATAGACAGCAGCAAGATACCCCATTTATCAATTCAATTCCTTTCCCACCAAGACTATACAGTCCACTGACGACTTCACAGTTACAAATTAAACGCTTCTCAGCTCCCTTAGAAACTCCAGCCGGCCGGAGTGGCCAAGCGGTTCTAGGCGTTTCAGTCTGGAACCGCGCGACCGCTACGGTCGCAGATTCAAATCCTGCCTCGGGCATGGATGTGTGTGTTGTCCTTAGGTTAGTTAGGTTTAAGTAGTTCTAAATTCTAGGGGACTGATGACCTCAGATGTTAAGTCCCATAGTGCTCAGAGCCATTTGAACCATTTAGAAACTCCAAATAAGTACTCACTTAATAAACTTAAAATAACTTCACTATATAAATACGAGCTCAGTGAAGTTATTTATTCCACTCAGATAGGTGTATGCGACAGGAAATTCTGGGGAGGTACATGATCCGCCAGAACATTATGACCACCTACCTAATAGGCGGAATGCCTACCTTTGGCACGGATAACAGAAGCGAGACATCGTGGCACGGAAGCAATGAGGCCTTTGTAGGTCGCTAGAGGGAGTCAGTACCACAACTGCACACACAAGTCATCTAAATCCCGTAGATTAAGGGGAGGGGAGTTCTGACGCCATGTTCATCTATATCCCAGATATATTCGATTAGGTTCATATCTGGCGATTTGGAGGGGCAAGAATATCAAATGGAACTCACCAGTGTTCCTTGAATCACTCCATCACACTCCAGGACTTGTGACACGACGCATTATCTTGATGAGAAATGGCAGTGCCATCAGGAAACGTGATCTTCATGAAGGTCTTCAACCAGTGTACGATACTCCTTGGCTGTCATGGTGCCTTGTACATGCTCCACTGGACCCATGGATGTCCACATGAATGTTACCTAGAGCATAATGGAACTGCCGCTTGCTTGTCTCCGTCACAAAGTAAAAGTGCCAAGGAGCTGTCCCATGGAAGACAATAGATTCGCACCTTCCCATTGGCATGATGAACAAGGTATTGGGATTCATCATATCATGTAACACTCTGCCATTATGCCAACGTCCAGAGCCGACGGTCACATGCCCATTACAGTCATAGTTGCCAATGTAATAACATAGGTATATGCATGGGTCATCGGCTGACGAGATCCATTGTTAGGAGTGTTCGGTGCACTGTGTATTCAGATACAGTTTTACTCTGGCCAGCATTGAAGTATGATGTTAGTTCCACCACAGTTCGCTGCCTGTCGTGTTTTACCATCTGCCCAGCCTACAGCATCTGTAATGAGGGGTGGCTGCCCAATCCCATGATCTCTGGACTTGGTTTCACTTTGCTTTTGCCACATGTTGAAGACAGTCATCACAGCACTCCTTGGACATCTGACAACTCATGCAGTTTCTGTAATGCTCATGCTGAGCCTCCAGGCTATCATGATCTGCCCTCGGTCAAATGCAGACAGATTGTGTGCTTTCCCCATTCTACACACGGACAGCATGCTCAATGATACTATATGAATTGCGCATTTGTCTGAGTAGCAATCATTGCTCGCCAGGCGATGCTGCTATCTCCTGCACGAGTTTGTGTCGATAACGGGGTGGTAATCATTATGTTCTGGCTGATCAGTGTATATTCTGTCTGTAAACTGCAAAAAAAGCAGCGCTCACGGTGGGGGAAGTCATTTTTTCCAGAAGGACGCTACAGCTGAGGCACAGGATGGTCTCTCTAGCACTGTAGAACAGTGTGGAGAGATTTACGTAGAATCGTCCATATGCGTTTCTTCCTATACAATTATTAGGAAGACACCATGTGGGCACTTCTGCATTCTGTGTCACCAGTGAGTCATAAGGCGAGCTGTGGAAAGGTCGGTACAACTTTGTCAAACACCCTACAGTTGCTTCTTGTGACGTAGTGGGTAGAGAGAGCAGGAAATTGCATACTCGCTCGTCAATTTGCAGACCTGCGAAGGAGGGAAGGGCAAGACTACAATCTGGTGACCTACTTTCACTGACTCACCTACACTACACTCCCCCCCCCCCCCCCCCCCTCCAGCCCGAAACACCCCAATGCAGTTTATCCATTAATACGGTCCTGCTTTACGTAGGTGTGATATACAAATTCAATATTTGTTCCTAACCCACTTCATTTATCACTAAACATTAATTTTATAGCATTAAAACTCTCTTTTTACCAATCTGCGATTTTTCCATCCCATCAAACGTGGAAGGTATTAGTCCTACAGAAAAAATGAATACGTCCCATTGAGTAGGAAATTTAATGTCATTCAGTTTTGTACTGGGCGCTGTAAGCCGTGGTTTTAGAGTTATTTAAGGAAAACATCAAAGAGTGATCTTTAAATAACCCCAGTCCCCTTGCTCACGCACCATCAGTCAGGATTTTTGGTATGTTGTTCATACTATTGAAGAAAATTTATGAGTGCATGAACTTAGCTAATTGAGGAAATGTGGATTTTGGTCATGGAATACCGTCATTTTACAGTATGAGAACTTGCAAACGATATACTTGTAAGTATTGGATTGATACATTTAATTTTAACCAATGATATGTGCATGAAATGAGTGTCAGCCACATTCATACCAAAAATGATGACAATGGACAGACGGAGGGCCATCTGGAAATCGCACAGGACATACTAGGGAATGCAAGCTGTAACCCCTGTCTTCTCAAAACTGGGATTACAGTCGGTGAGACATGGTTTTATGGGTTTGACCTAGAAACCAAGATACTGTCGTCATAGTGAAAATATCCCATATCACCGAGGCCAAAATGAGCACAGAAGGTAGCAGCAATGTCAATGTCTAGTTGACAGTTTTCTTTGACTCTCATGCGGTACTGTATCACAAGAACGCGACATAAGACGAAATCATTACAAAAGAATATTACCAGCAGATCCTTCGAGGCTTCTGTGATGTCATACAATGCAAACGATAGGATATGTGAGAAGCAAAAAATTGGCAACTCACTCACAGTAATGTATCCATCCAACCTTCTCATCTGATTCAGAGTTTGCAAGCCAAACACAACCTTCTTGTGGTAAGAATGTCAGTAACTGCATAGCCAATACAAAATGTAATAGGAACTCCTGGGGAATTTAAAGAGGGATTCTTGAAAGAAGGAATACTTAGTGCTAAAGACACCTGTTTGGTAAAGTTACTGAACCTGTACTAGAAGAAATTTGTGTGACCATCATGTACTTCCAGTAGGAACTATGTGAATCTATATTACTAAGCGACTGTCCTGGGATCCAATTCCAGTTGCAGGTTGCCTATCTAATGGCATCCAGGGGCAACAGGCATTTGACTATTAACATTTCACATAGTTACTGGCAGAATTGAAAATGCTGTCATAATCTGTCCATTAAGAACTCCGATCTTATGTTAAAAGTTTAACACAATAAGACAAGTGGTATAATCAGAAACCATGTGTTTTCCATGAGCTGAAACATAATGAGGTATCTTGAACAGAACGACCCCTCACATGCCAACCAGCATCAATTTTAAAAACACAGATCATGTGAACCTGACTCGCACTTTTTTCATATGGCATCATGAAAAGACATAGGTAAACACATACAAATACCTGGGTGAAACGCTTATTAGCGATATGAAAATGGAACGATCACAAACGCTCAGTCATGGCTAATGCAGGTACCCCAGATTTCGTTATATTGGTAGAAAACTGGGGAAATACAATCAGTCTACAAAGGAGATTGCTCACAAATCACTCGTGTGCCGCATGCTAGAATACTGTTCAAGTGTGTGGGATCCGTATAGTTAGCGTAGGATATGGTGGCCAATCTACAGTGACCAGTTTTCGTCCAAAGCACTGGTTGAGTTCATTCACTTATTCGGAAGGGGAGGCCGATAAGTGTTTCTCACCTTACCGCTGATCAGCGATGACAGAACTGAGGCGCGCACCCTGCAATCTTTCTCAAACGATTTTGCAGAAACTATTTTGTAAAAAGATTTCATTTTTGCTGTACCTATAGCTTCTTGTATCAGGTTACACACGATGTGCCCATCATTTCGTTATTGGTCGTAGTTATTGTGATATTTACGTGAAACTAAGACACTGCGCGATATCCGGAAGAGTGTCCAATGAAAAATATAGAGGTTGCTTTAATTTTGCGTTTGGTGCATATTACATAATATTTTGTTGTTTATGAAATTTAGCTAACATGTTGATTTTTTTTATAGACTTGGTTAGACGCATCTGTGTGTCACCAATCTCGAGAAAACTAATCTGATGTAGCATACTCATTTGCGGTCGCGCCGCGCCAGCGATAAAGCCAGAGTGAAATGTCAACAACATTCCTCATATTTCACAAACAGTTTGAGATATCGACATGAAATTTTGGCAAATGATAACACACAGAGAGGAGAGTATTTTACCATATCGTTATTATGTAAAACTTCATTATCTACTGTGTTGTTCCAATAGGCACAGGCTTTTTCAGTGAAAGAATTTAATTTTTAAGGGCCATCGATAGTTACAGTTTATTAGCATTTATTACCAGGTCTTCATCATTCACCAGCCATGGCTGGACAGACTGCGTCAAAGTTACAGTCAAGTGATTTACAATATAATAAATTACAGAATAACATCTAAACTTTATACAGATAATGTATATGACTACGTAATGTCCATTGTGTCCATTCGCTTTTTCCACAGTCAAATAATTCTTGGACCGAGTATAGTGGGTATTGTTTTAGGCTTTCAGCAATTTGTTTCTTGAAGTTGTCCAGCGGCAGGGTCGGCAATTCAACAGGTAGTTTGTTGAACATACAGCGATCACCGGAAACTGTCTCTTGTTTTGGACAGTCGGCAGGTTGGTAGATTTATGTCTTCTTTGCTGCAGTATTATGTTTGTGGATACTATGCGGCCGGCCGCGGTGGTCTAGCGGTTCAGGCGCTCAGTCCGGAACCGCGCGACTACTACGGTCGCAGGTTCGAATCCTGCCTCGGGCATGGATGTGTGTGATGTCCTTAGGTTAGTTAGGTTTAAGTAGTTCTAAGTTCTAGGGGACTGATGACCACAGATGTTAAGTCCCATAGTGCTCAGAGTCATTTGAACCATTTGGATACTATGCCTCTTACTGTAGGTATCTAGGTTTTCCCTTATGTGGATGAGGCATAATAATACATAGGGCCTACAAACAGTCATTATTCCCCATGTTCTGAATAGCGGTCTGCAGAGTTCCTGGCTGCTGCTCGATGTTATAATTCTTATTGCCTTCTTTTGCAGTAGCAGCACATCCTTGCAGCCTGCCGAATGACCCCATAACTGTAATCCATACAAAATGTGGCTATGGAACAAAGCATAGTAGACAGTTATCAGAAACTGGTCTGTGATCACTTTTTTTAATCTTCGTAGGAGGTATATTACACGAGAGAGTTTCTTGCATACGTCCACAGTGTGTCCATTCCATGAGAGTTTGTGGTATATGGTGAAGCCTAACAATTTCACAGATTCTATATGTTCAGAGTATGTGTTTTTTCCAAGGCTGCATACCATACGCTGGGTTTTTTCTTCGTTTACTTTCATCTTGTTGGCGATGAACCATTTTTTTAGCGTTTTCGAACTGTACATCAGACTTAATGACTGCTTGGGCAGAATTTACCCCTTTGGCAATAAGAGTGGTGTCGTCCGCAAATTGTAGTGTCTCACGAACTTCACTTAGATCATTTACAAAAATGAGGAAGAGGAGTGGGGCTATGACCGAACCTTGTCGCACTCCATGTTCTACCTTCTGTTCCTGGGATGTTGCTCCTTGGACTGAAACAATTTGCCTTCTGTTTTCCAAGTAAGACTGAAGTGTAGCTAGGGCTGTACCTCCCACACCATAGCATTTTTTTTTTTGAGCAAGATCTTGTGGGGGATGCAGTCGAAAGCTTTGCTTAGACCACACAGTGTGAGTATCAAAAATTCTCTCTCCTCGAATGCCTGCATTACTTTTCTTAATAAGTCTAATGCTGCAGTGGTACAGGACTTTCCCTTCCAGAACCCGTGTTGTGCATCTTTGAAGAGATTGTTTTCTTCAAAATAAGTTAGGATCTCATCTTTCATGATAGATTCAATCACTTTTGCTAGTATAGGAATGATTGATATTGGCCTAAAACTTGAGACATTATCCGGGTTTCTTTTTGTAAACTGGTACAGTCCTTGCAAGTTTCAAGAAATCTGGGAAAACCCCTGCAGATAGACAGTTTTTATATAGCTGTTGCTAATGGCTGTGCTATTTCTCCAATAATTTTCCTTAGAACAGTACAGGACATCCCATAGATATCTTGACTCTCCGAAGATTTGTAGGATTTTACTATTTTCACTCTGTCGTTTGCATGTACTTTTTTCCATGTTTCAAATTTACTGAGAGTTTTATTTGTTAAGTAAACAGCAGGATCTATAACCGAGTCTGGGATTTCAGCAACAGTGTTTTCTATAACTTTGGTAAAGTAGTCATTGAAGTTATCAGAACTGCAGGCATTAGAAGAGGGAGTAGGCTTCTTCCTATGTTCATTTACTTGAGTCCTGGCTGCTTTGCATGGATTATAGACTTCTCTTATGAATCTATCATTCCCCCTCCTTTTAGTTGCTCCTACCTTATTTCTGTAAAATCTCTTGGTCTCTAAGTAATTGCTGTGTATCAGTTGTTTACTATTTGGATCTGTGGCTGCTATGGCACAGTCATTCCACATTAGAACAATGTTTTTTAGATTGGCTAGCTCAGGTGTGAACCATGTTTTTGCATTTACTATTTTCTGTTTTTCTTGTGCTTGACCTGTGTGGATTTTCTTTGGCATCAGTGGGAACATCTCATCAAATTTGGTTTTTAGTGTCTGGAAAAGAACATTCAAGGCATCATTGGGATTTGCTTCTGTAATTAATTGCTGCCAGTTTATACTGGACAGTGAGGCACTGTAAATGTTTAGTTTTTCTTTTGGCACTATTCTTCTGTGAAACACATAATTTGATTGCCATATATTTGTCTGTTGATTACCCAGAGTCTTCGTTTGTAGTTTCATTACTAATGCACTGTAGTCTGCCATCATTGCATCAACTACGTTTATTTTGTTACTCCAGGTATCTATATTTGTAATAATGGTGTCGAGGCAGGCATCACCTCTAGCTGGAAGTCTGTTTCCTATAAAGAGACCATAACTATTTACTAAATTCAAGAATACTCTCTCTTTTGTACTATATTCACCTATGTATACATTAAGATTGCCACACAGTGCAATTTTGGGTATAAGGTGTGTAATGTGATGTAAACAACTTTCCAAGCTAGAAATAAAGTTTTCGAAATTTCCATTTGGTGAAGGGTACACTGAAGCAATAATCATAAATCGAGAAAGGCTATGGGTTTTGGAACAACATATGTGGAGACATTACACTTTGTTTGTACTGAGGATGCGCTTTATCGTAAGCTTCTGACATTACTTTTTCTCAGTTCCTCACTCAATAAACTTAATATACCAATGTTTCAGAATTCTCTCGCAGTTGTGTCTGCACAAAATGTTAGTGAGATGAGACAGTGTAAACTCCGCTGTGTTTTGGCGAAAGAAGCAAATTTTTACATGGCAATGTCAAGTGTGTAGGTTTTACTCTAAATTCGCCACTGATTCTTCTCTGAAAGTTATCAATGATTAACAAGCCAGGCGAAATTAAACCGCTGCATTTTCGGCGGAACTCTTTTTAGATACTAAAGAAAGCAGAGGTGACAGTAGATGTTTTTTAATGGCCACCATGCAAGTATGGGCGTGTACTGGGTCCGCTTAATATTTCCCAAAAATATGAGTGTGGGCATCTGTTTAAAACGGCACTTCCGGTCCAGCGTTCGGCATTATATATATATATATATATATATATATATATATATATATATAAACAAAGATGATGTGACTTACCGAACGAAAGTGCTGGCAGGTCGACAGACACACAAACAAACACAAACATACACACAAAATTCAAGCTTTCGCAACAAACTGTTGCCTCATCAGGAAAGAGGGAAGGAGAGGGAAAGACGAAAGGATGTGGGTTTTAAGGGAGAGGGTAAGGAGTCATTCCAATCCCGGGAGCGGAAAGACTTACCTTAGGTGGAAAAAAGGACGGATATACACTCGCACACACACACATATCCATCCACACATATACAGACACAAGCAACAGTTTGTTGCGAAAGCTTGAATTTTGTGTGTATGTTTCTGTTTGTTTGTGTGTCTGTCGACCTGCCAGCACTTTCATTTGGTAAGTCACATCATCTTTGTTTTTAGATATATTTTTCCTACGTAGAATGTTTCCCCTCTATTATAATCATATATATATATATATATATATATATATATATATATATATATATATACTCCTGGAAATGGAAAAAAGAACACATTGACACCGGTGTGTCAGACCCACCATACTTGCTCCGGACACTGCGAGAGGGCTGTACAAGCAATGTTCACACGCACGGCACAGCGGACACACCAGGAACCGCAGTGTTGGCCGTCGAATGGCGCTAGCTGCGCAGCATTTGTGCACCGCCGCCGTCAGTGTCAGCCAGTTTGCCGTGGCATACGGAGCTCCATCGCAGTCTTTAACACCGGTAGCATGCCGCGACAGCGTGGACGTGAACCGTATGTGCAGTTGACGGACTTTGAGCGAGGGCGTATAGTGGGCATGTGGGAGGCCGGGTGGACGTACCGCCGAATTGCTCAACACGTGGGGCGTGAGGTCTCCACAGTACATCGATGTTGTCGCCAGTGGTCGGCGGAAGGTGCACGTGCCCGTCGACCTGGGACCGGACCGCAGCGACGCACGGATGCACGCCAAGACCGTAGGATCCTACGCAGTGCCGTAGGGGACCGCACCGCCACTTCCCAGCAAATTAGGGACACTGTTGCTCCTGGGGTATCGGCGAGGACCATTCGCAACCGTCTCCATGAAGCTGGGCTACGGTCCCGCACACTGTTAGGCCGTCTTCCGCTCACGCCCCAACATCGTGCAGCCCGCCTCCAGTGGTGTCGCGACAGGCGTGAATGGAGGGACGAATGGAGATGTGTCGTCTTCAGCGATGAGAGTCGCTTCTGCCTTGGTGCCAATGATGGTCGTATGCGTGTTTGGCGCCGTGCAGGTGAGCGCCACAATCAGGACTGCATACGACCGAGGCACACAGGGCCAACACCTGGCATCATGGTGTGGGGAGCGATCTCCTACACTGGCCATACACCACTGGTGATCGTCGAGGGGTCACTGAATAGTGCACGGTACATCCAAACCGTCATCGAACCCATCGTTCTACCATTCCTAGACTGGCAAGGGAACTTGCTGTTCCAACAGGACAATGCATGTCCGCATGTATCCAGTGCCACCCAACGTGCTCTAGAAGGTGTAAGTCAACTACCCTGGCCAGCAAGATCTCCGGATCTGTCCCCCATTGAGCATGTTTGGGACTGGATGAAGTGTCGTCTCACGCGGTCTGCACGTCCAGCACGAACGCTGGTCCAACTGAGGCGCCAGGTGGAAATGGCATGGCAAGCCGTTCCACAGGACTAAATCCAGCATCTCTACGATCGTCTCCATGGGAGAATAGCAGCCTGCATTGCTGCGAAAGGTGGATATACACTGTACTAGTGCCGACATTGTGCATGCTCTGTTGCCTGTGTCTATGTGCCTGTGGTTCTGTCAGTGTGATCATGTGATGTATCTGACCCCAGGAATGTGTCAATAAAGTTTCCCCTTCCTGGGACAATGAATTCACGGTGTTTTTATTTCAATTTCCAGGAGTGTATATATATATATATATATATATATATATATATATATATATGTGTGTGTGTGTGTGTGTGTGTGTGTGTCTGACCTGCGAGAGTGTCACAGAGATGTTGAAAGAACTGAATTGACAGACTTTTGAAGGTAGACAGAAGCTATCCTGGGAAAGTATATTAACAAAGCTTCAAAAAAATCGATTCAAATGGCTCTGAGCACTATGGGACTTAACATCTTAGGTCATCAGTCCTCTAGAACTTAGAACTACTTAAACCTAACTAACCTAAGGACATCACACACATCCATGCCCGAGGTAGGATTCGAACCTGCGACCGTAGCAGCCCCGCGGTTCCGGACTGCAGCCCCTAGAACCGCACGGCCACCGCGCCCGGCCAAAGTTTCAAGATCTGCCTTTAAATGAATATACTACAACACCATTTATATTGCTGGCATAGGGATCTTGAAGATAAGATTACATTAATTACAGTACGCACAGAGTCATTTAAACGACGATTTTTCCCACGCTCCAGATGTGAATGTAACAGGAAAATGTCCTAATAACTGGTACAGTGGACCGTACCCTCTGCCATGCACTTCACAGTGGTTCACAGAGCATATATATAGATTTAGATGTAGGCAGCGTAAATGAGTGAGCGCAAATACATGGGCTTTATTCATCCAGTATTTGCGAATGAGGTCACTTAGAGACTTCCATCAAACTTTACACTTAATTTCAAATCTTTACGAAGCTTTTTCTTGTAGACAACCCCTCACAAAATGACGAAAGGGAAAGAGTTGATCGCTTATTACATTTTCAGTGCTCATGCAGAAAAATTTCAGCAACAGATACGACGTTTTAATTTGTTACTACTTTACTACCACATTGAACCACCAACTAGGAAACCCACAGGTCGTTGGTTTAAGCAATTTCATCAAACTACTTGTCTGTGGACTGGTCCTTCACAAGTGGAATAAAGTGCCTGGACATGTTAGAACAACAGCTTTTTCCTCAACTCACCAAACATTCGCAGCACTTCATTTTCCAACAGGATGGAGCTTTGCGCCACTGGCAACCTTATGTCCAAGGCTTTTTAAACCAATCCCTTCCTCAGCGATGGATAGGTGAAATGGGAAACGAGACCTAGTTTTACACTTCTAGCCACCGAGATCTGATATCACACCCTGTGACTTTTTGTAGCGGGACTATGTTCCGGGGGGCGTTTACGACCCACATTTACCTTTAGCAACAACTCGACATGCTTATCCATGTGTGGAATGAATCTGGTTACTGCTTAGATGTTTGCCGTGCAGCAACATTTATAACATTTTTTTTTTTTTTTTTTTTTTTTTTTGTAATGTACTTGGAATATTCCTCATTTCGTTGGTTCCGTATGTAGTCTGTTCATGTACAATTTATACTCTTTAAATCAATTAAATTGGGTGCATCTTTTTGAATAACCCGCTATATCACTGTGCGACACATAATTGACGAGATATGACGTCACAGAGATTTAATGCATAAAAAACTAGCGTGTGTTTAAAATAGCGTGCAGTAAAACTTCAAAATCAGGCAAGACGTTATAATTTATTACTTCTTTTCTACTAACTCTATTCACCACTCACTTTGCAGACAGTACTACACTACTGGCCATTAAAATTGCTACACCACGAAGATGACGTGCTACAGACACGAGATTTAACCGACAGGAAGAAGATGCTGTGATCTGCAAATGATTAGCTTTTCAGAGCATTCACACAAGGTTGGCGCCGATGGCGACACCTACAACGTGCTGACATGAGGAAAGTTTCAAAACGATTTCTCAAACACAAACAGCAGTTGACCGGCGTTGCCTGGTGGAACGTTGTTGTGGTGCCTCGTGTAAGGAGTAGAAATGCGTACCATCACGTTTCCCACTTTGATAAAGGTCGGATTGTAGCCTATCATGATTGCGGTTTATCGTATCGCGACTTTACTGCTCGCGCTGGTCGAGATCCAATGACTGTTAGCAGAATATGGAATCGGTGGGTTCAGGAGAGTAATACGGAACGCCGTGCTGGATCCCAACGGCCTCGTATCACTAACAATCGAGATGACAGGCATCTTATCCGTATGGCTGTAACGGATCGTGCAGCCACGTCTCGATCCCTGAGTCAACAGATGGGGATGTTTGCAAGACAACAACCATCTGCATGAACAGTTCGACGACGTTTGCAGCAGCACGGACTATCAACGACGAAACTGGGTGCACGAATGGCAAAACGTCATTTTTTCGGATGAATTCAGGCTCTGTTTACAGCATTATAATGGTCGCACCCGTGTTTGGGGACATCGCGGTGAACGCACATTGGAAGCGTGTATTCGTAGTCGCCATACTGGCGCATCACCCGGCGTGATGGTATGGGGGGCCATTGGTTACACGTCTCGGACACCTCTTGTTCGCATTGCCGGCACTTTGCACAGTGGACGTTACATTTCAAATGTGTTACGACCCGTGGCTCTACCCTTCATTCGATCCCTGCGGAACTCTGCATTTCAGCAGGATAATGCACGACCCGGCCGCTGTGGCCGAGCGGTTCTAGGCGCTTCAGTCTGGAATCGCGCGGCCGCTACGGTCGCAGGTTCGAATCCTGCCTCGGGCATGGATGTGTGTGATGTCCTTAGGATAGTTAGGTTTAAGTAGTTCTAAGTCTAGGGGACTGATGACCTCCGAGGTTAAGTCCTATAGTGCTCAGAGCCAATTTTTTTTATAATGCACGACCGCATGTTACAGGTCCTGCACGGGCCTTTCTGGATACAGAAAATGTTTACTGCTGCCGTGGCCAGCACATTGTCCGGATCTCTCACCAATTGAAAACGTCTGGTCAATGGTGGCCGAGCAACTGGCTCGCCGCAATACGCCAATCACTACTCTTGACGAACTGTGGTATAGTGTTGAAGCTGCATGGGCAGCTGTACCTGTACACGTCATCCAAGCTCTGTTTGACTTAATGCCCAGGCATATCAAGGCCATTATTACGGCTAGAGGTGGTTGTTCTGGGTACTGACTTCTCAGGATCTATGCACTCAAATTGCGTGAAAATGTAATCACATGTCAGTTCTAGTATAATATATTTGTCCAATGAATACTCGTTTATCATTTGCATTGAATGTACCTGCAAAATAATACCACTGTACATCACATGGTTCAGGAAATACGGCGTCATATACGTTGGGATACGTAAAAAACTTAATTTTGCTTAAAATGGAACTCAAATTACCTCAACCTCACTCAGCCAGCATTTTCATAATGAGAGCACTTAGCGACTACCAACAAACTTTAAGCATGATTTCAAACTTTTTCTCGCTTAACCTGCTAACGTCATTTATTTTACACATAAAATCATTTGTAATCAGACGTTTGAAGCTGTTTTATACAGCGGAGTTCAACTCTTTTTAAGAATCGTCTGTTTACTGGTAAGATAAGGAAGAGTCGGACGCGCACAGAGACACGCCCAAAGCAATTTTGCCCTGGATCAACACACAAATGGAGAAGGACAGAAAATCGATATAACTGCAATAAGGCACTATCCATCATTTCACTGTACAGTGGCGTGTAAATAGTATGTAGCTGTAGAGATCTGCTTTCTTATGCGGAAAGCACGACTTTGTTTTAAGGGAAAATCTTGACCAACATTCACTATTGTTTTACCTTCTGTCTTTCCATTTTTCTCCTATCCCTATCATGCTTAACTTTTGGACTCTAGTTTGCGATTGTAGACAACAGTACATGACAACAAAAGTTGCCGAGGCAGAAATATTACTAGCGGACTTAATATAAGCTGATGTTACACACAAGTAGCTCCGAGATACGATCAGCTTTGAGCAAAACATCCAGAAATAAGCTTCTAAAGAATCGTGGGAATCGACAATCTCTTAACGTTCCAGAAGCGACGAGTATCATAATGAAGCTCCAGAATGACACGTTCAAGGTTATGGAGATTAAGGAGCTATACAAACAATTCAGCAAGAGTTGCTGATAAGCTTGTGACTGATGACAGATCTTTTAGGCGACAGTGTGATCAATTTTTATCATTACAAGCGTGACTGTTTTCATTGTCTTAAAGCACCAGCGTTAAGAATCCATTTAAAAAAGAGGTTTTCAAGACCTTCCGTAGTCAAAAGCTTTCGCACGGCGTACAGTTGTTATAAACAAGAGCAGCAAAACATGGTCGCCTGCTAACATTACCGCACGGTTCTTACCAACGCTGGAAGTAGTGCTGTTTATAATGAAAGCCAAGAGGGAAAATAAAATCGTTGAAATGAAGTAGTCAGTGGGACGCTCACAGAGAAATAATAGGTCGGTTTGAAAAATACAGCATCAATGAAAGGACGAGGCTGCTTACACAGCTTCTGTATGTCGTCTTCCTTCACGTTTCAAGCAGAGTCAGTCCACCAACGGGAAAAGCAGTGGCTATCGCAGCAGCTCCAGTCCACTGTACCATACTACCAAAATATGGTACAGCCAGAACAACTTCCGAGAAGACACGTAACATCAATTGTTCGAATAAGGTTTTGGCAGACATGTTTCGCTACGCACCTCTACAAGTTCGAAGTGATACTCACTTCCGCTGCAACGAACATCCATAAGGCGATGAAGACTTGAACCACGGCGTTTTGAGATATATTAATATCCTCCACACCGAAATACATTTTTGCAAAAATCTCGCAAAATGCGGATTCCCTTGCCAAATACATTAAAACTAATAATGAGTCAAAGCAGAAATTAAAGTGTAATAGCATGTAACCTGAAGGAAATGGCCATATGAGATACTATATTCACATTTGTAAATTTATGGATGTATAGAATAATTCTACTTGAAATTTAACTGTATTACCTAACCTTAAAAACATTTCTAAATAACATTATTTCCACCAAAAAGCAAAAACCTCTAAAAAATATACTACCACGGCAGTGTTGATGAATATAGTTTCAGTGCTAATTACGAAGAGATATTTTGTTGCTTTTATGCAAACTTCTATTGTTACTGTTCCGTATTTATTCCACCATGTTTAATACACTGACGAAATCAAATTTATCTGAGATGTGTTAATGTCACAGCAATGTCTCTGTAACTGGGGGGCAGATCCGTGTGCCTGCCTGAACGCAAGCAGACTCGTGGCGCTCAGGGAGATAGGGAGAAGTTTAGGGACAAGTTCTTATACACAGGCAACTCAGCTTTCAGAAGCGCCACATGCAAGTTTGCAATTAAACGTGAACCTGTGCTGAAGGCAGCACGATTGTATAGCATGTGAAGTTGGCCAGTTCTGAAAACTTGCACAAGTACTTAAGCTGCAGCCTTGTTCTATGAAAAAATGAATCCGGTGTGTATTACTATTGATACTACAGCAGCAGATGTTGTAGCTATGAGTATGAACATAAATCAAAGAAAACATGGTACTTTGGTTAAGGAAGTAGTATAACAAAGAGAGAATGAGTAACCTCTGCATTGTTGCCAGATTTCCAATACTACCATCAATTATGTCATGTGCTGTTGCCAGATTTCCTCCCCAGCCTATCCCACACGTTCTCTGACGTAGGCCAATTTCCCTATATATATATATATATATATATATATATATATATATATATATATATATATATAATGAAGGAAAATTAAAATATACCCCAGTAGTGCTAACGGTTTTCCCCTACTCCTATTTTGAGACTCCGTAGTGGATGTAGGTCTGTCATCCTAAGTGGTAGGAAATTAATAAATCCCAGATGGTATATTGTTCTGTTGGTGTGAAATTCAAAAAAATTCGAAATGGGAATGAAAGATGGCTGACCAGCTATACTGGCACAGCTCTATAATGTCACAACCTAAAGTGGTGACCCACGATGGCTGACCAGGGATATTGGTGCAGTCCGCATGGTTGCCAGATTTCCTGGGTTCTCTCCAGCCCTCATGCCAGTCTGAGCTTGCATGGGCTTCTATTCACAATCGGGACAAAAAGTGTTTATTCCCCATGCAGGTCCAAGTCTGCCTGCTATAATGCGTTCATCAAAGAATAAACCTGATGTAAACAACCACAAACGCGATGATTGGTCAGAAGCTGAAGCACACGTACACTGGTGTTGTTATGCTCTTGGAAGTAGATTCTACTTATGTGTTAGATATCTTATTACTAAGTTACATTAAATGAAACTTTAAGATGTTGTTGTTGTTGTTGTGGTCTTCAGTCCTGAGACTGGTTTGATGCAGCTCTCCATGCTACTCTATCCTGTGCAAGCTTTTTCATCTCCCAGTACCTACTGCAACCTACATCCTTCTGAATCTGCTTAGTGTATTCATCTCTTGGTCTCCCCCTACGATTTTTACCCTCCGCGCTGCCCTCCAATACTAAATTGGTGATCCCTTGATGCCTCAGAACATGTCCTACCAACCGATCCCTTCTTCTGGTCAAGTTGTGCCACAAACTTCTCTTCTCCCCAATTCTATTCAATACTTCCTCATTAGTTATGTGATCTACCCATCTAATCTTCAGCATTCTTCTGTAGCACCACATTTCGAAAGCTTCTATTCTCTTCTTGTCCAAACTATTTATCGTCCATGTTTCACTTCCATACATGGCTACACTCCATACGAATACTTTCAGAAATGACTTCCTGACACTTAAATCAATACTGGATGTTAACAAATTTCTCTTCTTCAGAAACGCTTTCCTTGCCATTGCCAGCCTACATTTTATATCCTCTCTACTTCGACCATCATCAGTTATTTTGCTCCCCAAATAGCAAAACTCCTTTACTACTTTAAGTGCCTCATTTCCTAATCTAATTCCCTCAGCATCACCCGACTTAATTAGACTACATTCCATTATCCTTGTTTTGCTTTTGTTGATGTTCATCTTATATCCTCCTTTCAAGACACTGTCCATTCCATTCAACTGCTCTTCCAAGTCCTTTGCTGTCTCTGACAGAATTACAATGTCATCGGCGAACCTCAAAGTTTTTATTTCTTCTCCATGAATTTTAATACCTACTCCGAATTTTTCTTTTGTTTCCTTTACTGCTTGCTCAATATACAGATTGAATAACATCGGGGAGAGGCTACAACCCTGTCTTACTCCCTTCCCAACCACTGCTTCCCTTTCATGTCCCTCGACTCTTATAACTGCCATCTGGCTTCTGTACAAATTGTAAATAGCCTTTCGCTCCCTGTTTTTTACCCCTGCCACCTTTAGAATTTGAAAGAGAGTATTCCAGTCAACATTGTCAAAAGCTTTCTCTAAGTCTACAAATGCTAGAAACGTTGGTTTGCCTTTCCTTAATCTTTCTTCTAAGATAAGTCGTAAGGTCAGTATTGCCTCACGTGTTCCAGTGTTTCTACGGAATCCAAACTGATCTTCCCCGAGGTTGGCTTCTACTAGTTTTTCCATTCGTCTGTAAAGAATTCGTGTTAGTATTTTGCAGCTGTGACTTATTAAGCTGATAGTTCGGTAATTTTCACATCTGTCAACACCTGCTTTCTTTGGGATTGGAATTATTATATTCTTCTTGAAGTCTGAGGGTATTTCGCCTGTTTCATACATCTTGCTCACCAGATGGTAGAGTTTTGTCAGGAAAGTTATTCAAATGTATTAAGAGCCATCAATCACGCTTTAGCTACGTAGTTTTCATTTTAAAAATCGTGTACACTCACAGCCTCTACAGCGTTGTGCTCTGCTTGTCGCCCTTTAATGCGGAGTATGAAAGTGGCTGAGGGTGCTTTCTGTTCTGTAGTGAAACATGCACCTTTAACACGGTTAAGAAATGAGATGTTTTTAATATTTTTCATAAATTTACGGAGATAATCGGCTTTGTAGTTTTCCCAGCGTTGTATATACTGCAGTTCATAAACTAATCCACATCGAACGTGAAGCACAGTCGGTAGCCTAATACAATGGGAACCAAATGCTGTTGTTTGTGCGTAGTTTCAGTATAATTTTTTGTTTCTCGTTCAATTTGAAATACCTACATCTTGTAATTATTAAACACATCATCGTTTTTTATGAAAAATGCAATCTTCTTGTTTTTAACTATGCAATGGACTCGAAATTCCTGTTTCCGTTTCAAATACAAATTCTTAATTATCGATGTTTTATGAAAGACTTCATATGAGTTGTTTAAATTAAAAAACATAACAGTTTCATTATTTAAGGCAAAAATGAAAAACCAGATCCTCTTTATTTGGACTATGTCCATCGTTTTATATCACAGAGGTAGACAAATATCGTAGAAACATGAAAAACAATCATTTTCACAGCATCGAGCACATCACACAAATGCTGCATTTTTACGTTTGCTACTGTACCATTACAAATGAACCCAACAGAAGTGATCTGGGACCAAGCTGAGGGATTTGGCCCGAGAAGTAACAAGACTGTTAAGTTGCCAGATGTACAGGAACTAACACACGCAGCTTTTGCACACGTCACTGCCGCACGCTGGCGGGATATAGAACGGCTCGTCATAAAATGAGAAAATGCTGCGCCTGGTTGGCTTCGTGGTTTCCGTTGATAGGCTCATCAATGTAGCAGGTAATACTTCCAGAACTGAAATGTATTTCTCGGATTCGGATATGGAAGCAGTTAAGAAGTTGCCAGACAACTGACTGTGAGTAATGCCTTCGGTGGCTTCAATATTTAACTATACGGTGATATTCTTCAATACTCTCTTACGCTACACACAGCTTACGCAGAAAAATTACCCTTTCGTTAAGTCAGGAATTTTCATCATTCTTTTTTTTAATTACAGTAGTACGTGAGCCAAAAACGATAACGTGTTGCGGTTTTCGTCTAGTCTTCTGAGGAGCATTGCAGTGCATTATTTCATTCTGCTTAAAAATTAAATGACATTCGAAGTTTTATTGCTCCTCTAATGGTCTCTTTGAACGTGCGAACTGCAGCTGGCCACGTCACTGCAGGCTAGCTGTACCAGCTGACCGGCCATTGATGTCCACGTTAAATGCGCCGGTAAAACTGATGTCCCTTTTTAACGCTAAGTCGATGTGCGCGTAACGCACAGCACAAAAAGTACACTTATTATCGTACTTGACAGTACTCGAGACAGCTTGGATGCAGTCCCATGTGAAACGGAAATCCAATGAGGTTCCAGCAAACGCGGAAGAACACATAGTGCAATGTTTACATCAGGTTTATTCTTATGATGAACGGATTATAGACAAAGACGTTTTTATCCTGGCAGTCTGACCCTGTTGGCTGTTTCCAGAATATGTAAACATGTTTTTTCATCGTACAGTAGTAAACAGTCTGAACTTAGTTGCTATTTGTAACTGATCGCCTTTCAGTGACTTGAAAAACCACTTACCATGTTTTCCGCACGCGTGTAGAAAGCTACTATTTCCTCAGACATGTAGGGACTGCCGGGCAGGTTGTCAGGTCATTTGTTCTAAGTATGGAATTTGAGATGACCACTGGGTTTCCCTAACTATCACACATACTGCCTGTTCTAAGATTAATTCAGTTCATTTTAAAAATTGGGAGCCCACTTTCCGTAAGTTTAAAAACATGCTAGCCCAGCTGTCCAATGTTTCAACAGTTGCCCCGCTGAGATCAGAGTTTAAACAATTTTCCGTCCACCGATCTTAAATCATAGTTTAGACAATTGTCGCTCTAAGTTTGGACTCACTTAACTTCAGTTTAAGTCCACTCATTATGCTGCTACCAACTCAACCTGTAGCAGACATACAAGTTTGGCACGCCACCAACCAGCAGTTAGGAGTCGCAACACTATCAGCTAATAACAGAAGAAGCTGCCTTGTTTAGTGCTGAGCCACGCAGTGGCAGGCCATGCTGGATGAAGCTGCCAGCACCATTTCCCACCCACCCTTGAGTCGCATCATCATCTGCCGCTAAAAATTCTGTGCACAGACACTCCTCACATACGCCATTCAACTCCCTAATGCAAAGTACAGAATAGTAGTTCTGGTTCCCATCAGTAGTATACAGTTTCTCATGGCGCTACATCCACAGCAAAAATAGCAAATGGAAGGGGAAATTTCAATGTTCACTTAAGTTTTAAAATATGTGTAGCCCACACATACCTTCTCCAAAGGGAATCTAGAAAATGGGGAGACGCAAACTTGTCTTCCTGAGGGAGGAAGACCTGTGCAGCGGCTCAGAAGCCTCAAAAAAGAAAGTTCTATGTTTATAAAATTCATAGCCTAGCCAGCCACCATATATCAGTCAAACACATCAAATCATATGCACCAGGTATGGACCAACAACATTTGAGAGCTAAAGTCATTTATATGAAGTGACAAAATGAATAGTAACGATCAAAAACGTGGAATATACGTATGAGGGTGGTTTGATAAGTCTGGTAAATTTCCATGAAAGAATGGAACATTTTTGTTGCACCTTCATGGTTGGTAAGTTTGATTATTCCAAGGTTTGTATAGCAAATTTCACCATTGTATAGTGTACAGTTCATTGTTGATAGTAATCTGAATTGGTCAGTGTATCAAGTGCAACTGAAAATGGAGGAAACCGAGTTTCGTGCTGTTATTAAACTCTTTCATTTGAAGGACTGGACTGGTGCATAAATAAAAGTAGAATTGGATGAAGTCCATGAGTAGTCAGACAACTGCCAAAGACGAAGCGAACTCTGGCTGTCCAGTTGAGCTCACCGCAAATGAAACTATTGACAAAATTCTCTCACAGTAACGAAAGACCGCCGAATAATAATTCGTGAGACTGCTAAGACTGTAGGCAACTGAGGGTATGCCAATATCGTGCACGGAGAATTTGCTATGAAGAAGTTGTTTGAAAGGCTGACACAACATTTCAAAACAGTGTCTGCAAGGCAGTTTGCGGCGATTTGTGACTGTTGATGAAACCCGTGTCCATCATTACACATCAGAATGAAACTAGCTGTCAAAACAATGGAAAAAGGCTGATAAAGTGCACAGAAGGAGGCAAAAGCCATTGTGTCAGCTGGTAATACGATGGCCACTGTTTTTTGGGATTCCCAAGAAATAGTCCTCATAGATCACTTCGAAAAAGGCAAAACCATAACTAGACCCTATTATGCTTCATTGCTGAATCGTTTGAAACTTGCGTTGGCTAAAAAAAGACCAAGGTTGGCACGCATAAATGTGCTCTTTCATTACGATAACACACCACCCAACATATCGGCGATAACAAGGGCGAAAGTGCATGAACTGGTCTTTGAATTAGTTCCTCATCCACCCTGTTCACCTGACGTAGCCCACAGCGACTTCTTCCTGTTCCCTAACTAGAAACTCTAGCTTACTAGGAAGAAGTTTTCATCAAATGAGAAAGTGATAGTTGCAGTCAACGAGTATTTTGCAGAGTTGGACATATGCTATTTTTCCGATGGAATGTAGAAGCTGGACCAAATGTATGTCCTTCAACGGAGACTATGTCGAGAAGTAAGGTGAGTTGTTTAGGAGTCAAACATTTTTGCTGCTTTTTTATTGGACTTACCGAACTGTCATCATATGAAGGGAAAGAACGATATTTTTGCGCAAGTAACGGTCGATATCTCACTTGTACATCTCATTTCAAGACGAAATAATTTTACCAAACATCTGTTTGAAAATGTACATCTATATCTACATCTACAGCCATACTCCGCAAGCCACCTGACGGTGTGTGGTGGAGGGTACTTTGAGTACCTCTATCGGTTGTCCCTTCTATTCCAGTCTGGTATTGTTTGTGGAAAGAAAGATTGTCGGTATGCCTCTGTGTGGGCTCTAATCTCTCTGATTTTATCCTCATGGTCTCTTCGCGAGATATACGTAGGAGGGAGCAATATATTGCTTGACTCTTCGGTGAAGGCATGTTCTCGAAACTTTAACAAAAGCCCGTACCGAGCTACTGAGCGTCTCTCCTGCAGAGTCTTCCACTGGAGTTTATCTATCATCTCCGTAACGCTTTCGCGATTTCTAAATGATCCTGTAACGAAGAGCGCTGCTCTCCGTTGCATGTTCTCTATCTCTTCTATCAACCCTATCTGGTACGGATCCCACACTGCTGAGCAGTATTCAAGCAGTGGGCGAACAAGCGTACTGTAACCTACTTCCTTTGTTTTCGGATTGCATTTCCTTAGGATTCTTTCAATGAATCTCAGTCTGGCATCTGCTTTACCGACGATCAACTTTATATGATCATTCCATTTTAAATCACTCCTAATGCCTACTCCCAGATAATTTATGGAATTAGCTGCTTCCTGTTGCTGACCTGCTATATTGTAGCTAAATGATAAAAGATCTTTCTTTCTATGTATTCACAGCACATTACACTTGTCTACATTGAGATTGAATTGCCATTCCCTGCACCATGCGTCAATTCGTTGCAGATCCTCCTGCATTTCAGTACAATTTTCCATCGGTACAACCTCTCGATATACCACAGCATCATCCGCAAAAAGCCTTCGTGAACTTCGATGTCATCCACAAGGTCATTTATGTATATTGTGAATAGCAACGGTCCTACGACACTCCCCTCCGGCACACCTGAAATTACTCTTATTTCGGAAGACTTCTCACCATTGAGAATGAGATGCTGCGTTCTGTTATCTAGGAACTCTTCATTCCAATCACACAATTGGTCTGATAGTCCATATGCTCTTACTTTGTTCATTAAACGACTGTGGGGAACTGTATCGAACGCCTTGCGGAAGTCAAGAAACACGGCATCTACCTGGGAACCCGGGTCTATGGCCCTCGCGGACGAATAGCGCGAGCTGGGTTTCACACGATCGTCTTTTCGAAAACCATGCTCATTCCTACAGAGTAGCTTTCTAGTCTCCAGAAGAGTCATTATACTCGAATATAATACGTGTTCCAAAATTCTACTACTGATCGACGTTAGAGATATAGGTCTATATAGTTCTGCATATCTGTTCGACTTCCATTCTTTAAAACGGGGATGACATGTGCCCTTTTCCAATCCTTTGAAACGCTACGCTCTTTTAGAGACCCACGGTACACCGCAGCAAGATGGGGGGCAAGTTCCTTCGCGCACTCTGTGTAAAATCGAACTGGTATCCTATTAGGTCCAGCAGCCTTTCGTCTTTTGAGCGATTTTAATAGTTTTTCTATCCCTCTGTCATCTATTTCGATATCTACCTTTTTGTCATCTGTGCGACAATCTAGAGAAGAAACTACAGTGCAGTCTTCCTCTGTGAAACAGCTTTGGAAAAAGACATTTAGTATTTCGGCTTTTAGTCTGTCATCCTCTGTTTCAGTACCATTTTGGTCACAGAGTGACTGGACATTTTTTTTTTTTTTGATCCACCTACCGCTTTGACATAAGACCAAAATTTATTAGGATTTTCTGCCAAGTCAGTACATAGAACTTTACTTTCGAATTTATTGAACGCCTCTCGCATAGCCCTCCTCACACTACATTTCACTTCGCGTAATTTTTGTTTGTCTGCAAGGCTTTGGCTATGTTTATGTTTGCTGTAAAGTTCCCTTTGCTTCTGCAGCAGTTTTCTAACACGGTTGTTGTACCACGTGGCTCTTTTCCATCTCTTACGATCTTGCTTGGCAGCATTTAGCGGATATAAGAAGAAGTCGAGAGCACCTAGGGGCAGCCGTCTAACGTAGTGTATGACTCGAGAGACTGCTAACCGCTTGGGGAGAGAATGACTCACAGGCTCAGCAACGTACCACCGCTGTGAACCAGCCATCGACTTGCTTCTGCCGGACGGGTCCACCGCAGCAGCAGCAACAGCAGTAAGCGGCATCACTCTAGCCATAGGGGAGCTCACAGCGCAGCACCAGTTCTGTGCTTCCGATTTACAGAAGGTTTTCGTGGTTCTAACCGATAGGTGGCATGTGAAAATTCTATTTGCATAAGAGTTTGCCGATATGAAGTAAAGTGGATTTAGAAAATCGTCAAAGTTTCACATCAGTTTTATGCTAAAGTCAACAATTACTGTATCGAAATCAACGAATATAGCATTGGCATTACTGAGTTTTGCGTTGAAATCAGCGACTACAATAACAAACTCAGTCAACGTCTTACGTAAGTCACAGAATTTCTGCGTCAAACCTACTCTCCTACTGTTGAACATGTACACCAAATAACTAAACGTAATTACTCACACAGAAAACGGCACACGACACATAACTTTTACATCTAAAGGTTCCTGCTTCATTATGTGTGTTTTACACTGAAGATCCAAAGAAACTGATACACCTACCTAATTTCGTGTACTGCCCTAGCGAGCACGCAGTAGTGCCGCAGCATGACGTGGCATGGACTCGACTAGTGTCTGAAGTAGTGCTGGAGGGAGCTGACACCATGAATCCTGCAGGGCTGTCGATAAATCCGTAAGAGTGGAACAGCATGCTGCAAGGCATCCCAGACATTCTCAATAATGTTCAAGTCTCTGATGTTTGATGGCCAACGGAAGTGTTTAAGCTCAGAAGAGTGTTCCTGGAGCCACTCTGTAGCAACTCTGGACATGTGGGGTGTCGCACTGTCCTGCTGGAATTGCCCAAGTCCGTCGGAACGCACAATGGACATGAATGGATACAGCTGTCAGACATGATACTTAACGTACGCGTCACCTGTCAGAGTCGTATAGAGATGTATCAGGGGTCCCATATCACTCCAACTACAAACGCACCACACCATTACAGAGTTTCCAGCACTCCCCTGCTGACATGCAGGGTCCATGGATCCATGAGGTTGTCTCCATACCCGTAAACGTCCATCCGCACGATACAATTGCAAACGAGATTCGTCCGACCAGGCAACATGTTTCCACTATTCAACAGTCCACTGTTTGTGTTGAAGGGCCCAGGTGAGGCGTAAAGCGTATGTCGTCCAGTCATGAAGGGTACACGAGTGGGCCTTCGGGTCCGAAAGCCCATATCGATGATGTGTCGTTGAATGGTTGGCACACTGACGCTTGTTGATGGCTCAGCGTTGAAATCTGCAGCAGCTTGCGGAAGAGTTGCACTTCTGTCACGTTGAACGATTCTCTTCAATCGTCGTTGGTCCCGTTCTTGCAGGGCCTTTTTCCAGCGGCTGCGATGTCGGAGATTTGATGTTTTACCGGATTCCTGATAGTCACGGTACACTCGTGAAATGGTCGTACGGGAAAATCGCCGCTTCATCGTTACCTCGGAGATGTTTCCCATCGCTCGTGCGCCGACTATAACACAACGTTCACAATCATTTAAATCTTAGTAACCTACCTTTGTAGAAGTAGTAACCGATCTAACAATTGAGCCAGACACTTGTTTTATACAGGCGTTTCCGACCGTAGTGACGTATTCTGACTGTTTACATATCTCTGTGTTTGAATATGACATCCCTACACCAGTTTCTTTGGCGCTTCGATGTATATTGTACCCATAACATCAGACCGAACGAGGTGGCGCCCTGGTTAAAACACTTGACTCGTTTTCGGGACAACGATGGGTCAACTCGCGTCTGGCCATCCTGATTTAAGGCTTCCATGATTTCCCTAAATCGCTTCAGGCAAATGCCCAGATGGTCCCTTTGAAAGGGCACGGTCGACTTTCTTCCTCATCCTTCCCCAATCCAATGGGACCAATGAGTTCGCTGTTTGGTGACCACCCCCCAAATCAACCAGTCAACGATAACATCAGACGTCTCCATAGAAATTCTGGATGCAGACAGTCATCAACAGCACAGCACATCAACGAATGTTCACGTCAATTCTATGCTGAAATCAACGAACATTGTATCAAAATCAATGAAAACTATACCTAAAGCAGTGAAGTTCGCGTCAAACCTGCTCCTTGCAGTCAGATGCGTAGATGATAATAGTAATTTTTTGTAAATACAACCGATAAGGAAATGTGACAAATGACGACAGCTATATGAGTACATATCCATTATGAACCTAGCAGAAAATCTCTGATCTCGTTCGATATCTGTTGTGATGCTTACTACACAAGAAATCGAAACAAGCCTCTAGAATTGATTGTACCTGCATTTTCTGTGGTTACCTCTTTACAGCACATGGCATTTCTGAGAACAATTCCACCGAGCGAGGTGGCGCAATGGTTAGTACATTGGACTCGCACTCGGGAGGACGACGTCTGAAATCCGCGACCGGCCATCCTGATTCAGATTTGCCGTGATTTCCCTAAAGCGCTTTACGAAAATGCCAGGATGGTTCCTTTGAAAGGGTAGGACGGATTTCCTTGCCCATCCTTCCCTAATATGACCTAGCGCTCCGTCTCTAATGACCTCGTTGTGGACGTGACGTTCAACACTAATCTCCACCGAGAACAATTCCAATAAATCTTTCATCCGCTTCTTCTGTACCTTAGGAAGCCAAAAAAAGATTCCACTGTATCTGCGAAAGATTTCACGATCATAATCGTAACGATTTGACTTGCATTACGCAATGCCACGTATTTAGCGATACCTCATCTCTCAAGTAATTTATGTTCACGTATTCACCTTTCAGTTCGCCGTAAGTCTCGACAATGATATTGTACACAGTGTTCGCGTATTTCAAATATGTTTGATGATAAAAAGCTTTGGGACAATGTGGAAAAGGAGTGGAGATGCATGTCTATACAGGAGCTCATACTGCGAAGGGCAGTACATAACAAATCACCAAGAAAATTTGTATAACCTACAAGAGTGGCAGTTTTGGGGATCATGAAATGGGGAGTTAGAGCCTACAATAACAGGTCATTTCCGTTGTTTGTTGAGGGAATTCTGAATAGAACAGGAAATATCCATAATATTATAAAGACCAACCTCTCGCTGTTCCCCAACGCCACAGAGAACAATTCTCATGCACACACTTCTTTGCAATCGACTCTCTCCTGAAATTGGTCGTCCAACTTTCCTGGCCAGCACATTCGCCAGACCGTCCATTCATTGAGGACGATTGTCTCCATGCGCGACTGAAGTACTGGCTTGTAGAAAGATATTGTTCAAAAGATTGAAATTATAGCTCAAGCCCCCTGGTCTATGGTCCTCTGATTACGAACTTATGTTTCTCTAGTACGTGAGTAGGACTTCATACATGTGCGACCACAGTTTCACTGTAGCACTTTCCATTTCTCACTGCTGTGTATTTTCTACGTCTAGCGTTGGAAAAACTTCAGGATTCGTATGGGACATTGCTTCGGCCGAGCAGTCCCACTACGAGACACAGTACAGAATGAACCCTCGAATGACCGTCAAAATTTCTGAACTCGTTTGGAATTAGTATTTCGGTGTAAGCAACCCGTGGGCTCGGGTTGCTTGTTAGAGAGTAAATGCATTTCGTTTGATTTACTATCCCCATCTATTTTTGCACGTATATTGCACCAAAAGTATCTGCAACTATTGATGGTTTACACTGTGTGCTTTGTTTGGAAACAAAATTGTTCCATTCACTCGGGTACTTACTGCTGAGTCTTCGCTTTCAAGTTTGCATTCAGTACTACCCGCTTGCTTCGGGCTTTGCTTTTTCGGCAGTGTTAGTTGTACGTTAACAGTACTATACATCACAGTATTTGCTTTTGCATTTGAGAGATGTTGTATTACCTGTATTTTATGTTGTACGTTTTGGCGATTGCATAACACTGGTCTTTTCTTTACTTCTGTGAAGATATATAAGCAATTGGGGGAACAAACGTAATAAACTATAATTACGCACTTTTTCACAGGTGTTGGGTTGAGTTGTTTGGGGGAAAGAGACCAAACTGCGAGGTCATCGGTCTCATCGGATTAGGGAAGGACGGGGAAGGAAGTCGGCCGTGCCCTTTCAAAGCAACCATCCCGGCATTTGCCTGGAGCGATTTAGGGAAATCACGGAAAACCTAAATCAGGATGGCCGGACGCGGGATTGAGCCGTCGTCCTCCCGAATGCGAGTCCAGTGTGTAACCACTGCGCCACCTCGCTCGGTTTTCACAGCTGTCTTGGTCGTATTTGGTAGACTGGAGTTAACCGGTTTCGGCTCTAACGAGTCATCGTCTACCAAATACGATCTAGACTTTGGTGAATAAAAGAGTTTATTTCAAATAGATAGCATGCTCTAGTTTCACATCGTCAAATTTCATTGATTCATGATGACATTTTCACTCAGTAACGAGCTACTGGAGACCACGGGCCCCATATACTGGAATACTCATAAAATATCCGTTAACAACAAATTTTGCCAGTGGATATCAAGGTGACCAGTTGGCAATTCACACTTAAGTGTTTGGCAGAGGGTTCATAGCACTTCTTACATACTACAGTTTCTCTCTCGAGAAACGCATGGAAAAAATACCTGTATCTGCGTACGAGGTCTGATTTTTTAAATTTCATTACAATTGTCACTTCTCCCTATGTAGCTGGAGTCAAAAAAGTGTTTTGTATTCACAGGACAAAGTTGGTGACTGAAATCTCGTGAGAAGATCTCGCCGCTACGAAACCCGGCTTTGTTTTCATGACTGCCACCTTAACTCGCTTATCATATCCATGACACTCCTGTCCGTATTTCGAGATGATGCGCACAGAAAGATGTGCCCTTCTTTGAACTTTTTCGATGTCCTCTGTCAATCCCATCTTGTAAGGACCCCACACGGCGCAGTAACACTACAGAAGACGATGGCCAAACGTAGTGCAGGCACTCTCTTTAGTAGATTTGTTGCACCTTGTTAGCGTTCTGCCAATAAAACGCAATATTTTGTCTGTTTTCTTCGCAACATTTTCCATGCGATGGTTTCCATTTGAATTGTTCGTAATTGTAATCCCTACGATGAATTGACAACCATCAAATTTGTTTGACTGGTCGTGCAACCTAAATTTAAAGGGCTTCTCTTAGTTGTTATGTGGACCACTTATCAATTTTATTGTTTAGGGTTAACCGCTATTTTTTGCACCATACGAATGGCTTGTCTAATGATTTTGCAATTCGTTTTGATCGTCTCATGGTTTTAGGAGACGGTCAAAGACAGAAACAACTGCAAACATTGTGAGACAGCTTCTCAGATAGTCTCCTAAATCGTTTATGTAGATTAAGAACAGTAGAAGATCTATAATGCTGACCTGACAAGGGAAACTCCCCGTGGCACCCCCTTCAGATTTAGTGGTAAGATGGGCTCTCAAAAACTGCACACGGGTCAAGCACGAGAACAGGAAGAATGCGTACTGAACTGTGAAAAAAGAAACAGTGAACGGTAGAAGCTCAAGATATACATCGAACGAATTTGGCTAGCCGCAAGGTCATGGTTATATGGTCACGGTGTTGGACTGCGAAGGAGAAGGTATGTGTTCAAATCTCCGTCGACTCCAATTATTATTATTTTTGTCACAAAAATATGAACTGTCCGTCTGGCCATTGATGTGTCTGCTCGGTGTACTCAGATTTATGTCTGTGTCGTGGTGCAACGTCCGTTTGCAATCGCAGGGTGTAAGGAAGGGACCTACAGACGTACGTATCTCCTGTTTATTCTACACAAGCGCCACTTGTTATAATTCTTGTGTTCCGTTTCGGAAGTTTTGGCTCTTGAATTACTTTTTTGTATCATAGTTCACATCCGGTTATTTGTTGTATTCATTTCTGTGAGAGATCTACGTGACATCTCGCTAGTTCTCACTATTCGTCACTTTAGCTTGCGACTGTAATACACTACTGGCCATTAAAATTGCTACACCACGAAGAAATCCAGATAATAAACGGGTATTCATTGGAAATATATATTATACTAGAACTGACATGTGACTACATTTTCACGCAATTTGGGTGCATAGATCCTGAGAAATCAGTACCTAGAACAACCACCTCAGGCCGTAATAACGGCCTTGATACGCCTGGACATTGAGTCAAACAGAGCTTGGATGACATGTACAGGTACAGCTGCCCACGCAACTTCAACACGATACCACAGTTCAACAAGAGTAGTGACTGGCGTATTGTGACGAGCCAGTTGCTCGGCAACCATTGACCAGACGTTTTCAATTGGTGAGCGATCTGGAGACTGTGCTGGCCAGGGCAGCAGTCAACATTTTTTGTATCCACAAAGGCCCGTACAGGACCTGCAACATGCGGTCGTGCATTATCCTGCTGAAATGTAGGGTTTTGCACGGATCGAATGAAGGGTAGAGCCACGGGTCGTAACACATCTGAAATGTAACGTCCACTGTTCGAAGTGCCGTCAATGCGAACAAGAGGTGACCGAGACGTGTTACCAATGGCACCCCATAGCATCACGCCGGGTGATACGCCAGTATGGCGACTACGAATACACGCTTCCAATGTGCGTTCACCGCGATGTCCCCAAACACGGATGCGACCATCATGATGCTGTAAACAGAACCTGGATTCATAGGAAAAAATGACGTTTTACCATTCTTGCACGCAGGTTCGTCGTTGAGTACACTATCGCAGGCGCTCCTGTCTGTGATGCAGCGTCAAGGGTAACCGCAGCCATGGTCTCCGAGCTGATAGTCCATGTTGCTGCAAACGTCGTCGAACTGTTCGTGCAGATGGTTATTGTCTTGGAAACGTCGCCATCTGTTGACTCAGGGATCGAGACGTGGCTGCACGATCCGTTACAGTCATGCGGATAAGATGCCTGTCATCTCGACTGCTAGTGATACGAGGCGGTTGGGATCCAGCACGGCGTTCCGTATTACCCTCCTGAACCCACCGATTCCATATTCTGCTAACAGTAATTGGATCTCGACCAACGCGAGCAGCAATGTAGCGCTACGATAAACCGCAATCGCGATAGGCTACAATCCGACCTTTATCAAAGTCGGAAACGTAATGGCACGCATTTCTCCTACGTACACGAGGCATCACAACAACGTTTCACCAGGCAACGCCGGTCAACTGCTGTTTGTGTATGAGAAATCGATTGGAAACTTTCCTCATGTCACCACGTTGTAGGTGTCGCCATCGGCGCCAACCTTGTGTGAATGCTCTGAAAAGCTAATCATTTGCATATCACAGCTTCTTCTTTCTCTCGATTAAATTTCGCGTCTGCAGCACGTCAACTTCGTGGTATAGCAATTTTAATGGCCAGTAGTGTATATTCTTAGCACATGACTCAAATTCTATAACGAATGTACAGTATGACAATTGCGAAGACTACCAGAACGAGTACAGACACGTCAGTGACTGGACGGAAAGTTTATAATTTTGTGAAACGAAATAGGGTCCAAGGGAGATTTGAACATGGATCTCCCGCTTTGTAATCCGATACCGTGACCACACAACCACGACGCTGTGGCTTTAGTAACTCGCTCAGTGTTGCACATCTTGAGCTTGGACCGTTCACTGTTTTTATTTTGCTTCTTTTCTCGCAGTTCAATACACTTTCTTCCTGTTTTCATGCTTGATCTGCGTTCGGTTTTTGACGGGCTATCCACTGGGTAATTTTACCACCAAACCGGAGGAGGCTGCAATGGAGAGTTTCCCTTGTGACTACCCCGAGATGTCATTTCTGTTTCAATATATGCCTTCGCGTCAATTATTACAAACTGTGACCTTTCTGACATGATATTACATATCCAGTCGCGCAATTCCATCGGCATGCAATATTATTAGAAGCCGATTGTGTGGAAAGGTGTCAAAAGCAGGTTCGAATCCTGCCTCGGGCATGGATGTGTGTGATGTCCTTAGGTTAGTTAGGTTTAAGTAGTTCCAAGTTCTTGGGGACTGATGACCTCAGATGTTAAGTCCCATAGTGCTCAGAGCTATTTGAACTATTTTTATTTGCTCCTAATTAAATGAACAATTTGTACTTTGGAAAATGTTTTCACATTTAGAAAAACCTTGATTTTCCGGAGTAATTTTTGTAATTTCAGAGAAAAGCTGGAGCAAATAAAAAGAAAATATCGTCGTATTACGGGGTTCGCTAGAGTCGGCAGTCTGAAAAATTTCTCGAAGTACTACTCTGTCCCCTGTTCATCAGTGTGTACAGGGGACATGGAAAACTTTATCATCTAGCACCGTAGTTGCAATGAGCAACGTCAGGCGACCACATCCATCGTTTTAATTCTAGAATGGCGGAATGGCATATGCGAGGGGCTTTCAATAAGTAATGCAACACTTTTTTTCTCGGCCAATTTTGGTTGAAAAAACGCGTAATTTGTTGTGGAACATCGTGAAATCGTTCCGCCTCAGCCCCTATAGTTTCATGAGGTTCCGACAGATGGTGGCTCTACACGTAACCTTCAAAACTGTGTCTGTATGGAGGTGCGTCTCAAGCAAAGAGCTGTGATTGAATTTCTTTTGGCGAAAAACCAGAGCATCGCGTATATTTATAGGAGCTTGTAGAGTGTCTACGGAAACCTGGCAGTAAAGAAAAGCATGGAGAGTCGTTGGATGAAGCGTCTGTTATCATCGCAACAAGGTCGCGCAAAGCTGACCGATCTCCCGCGTGTTGGCCGTCCGCATGCAGCTGCCATGTAGGAACGTGTGGACACTCTCATTCGAGGTGATCGACGCATCACTATCAAACAATTCGCTATTTCACTGGACGTCTCTGTTGCTAGTGCTGACACACTCGTCCACGAATTGGAGTACTCAGAGGTATATGCTCGCTAGGTTCCTCGCCACCTAACAGATCATACAGAGCTTCTGTCTGTGCGGCTGAATGAAGGAAGCACTCCCCGGGAATCAGTACGTGGATGATGAGGAGGTTACTGATACAGCAAGATGTTGGCTCAGACGTCGACAGGAGAGTGGTACCCTGCAAGCATACGGGCCCTGCCAGTAAGGTGGCATAAGGCCGTCGCATTGAACGGAGATTAAGTTGAGAGTGGGGAGTAATATGGTGTATCGAAAATCTGAATGAAACCAATCTGCTTTCATAAAAAAGTGTGTATCATTACTTACTGAATGCCGCTCGTACATCGCTCAATCGTACACAGGCTGTACCATCTTTTATTTAATTTCTGTAGTAATGAGTGATATCACCCACTACTTTAATTTTTGCACAATTAGCTCCACCTTTAACAAAAATACAGGCAGACTCACGCTCACTTATTTTGCGATGGTTCCTCGTGCGGAGAACCAACGGCATCGATGACCTGGAACAAGATTTTGCCCTTGTTCTGTCGAAAATTTCAGATATTTGAAAGGTGCGATAAGCAATTATGTCTCTTTCATTAAAGCTTTCCAGTCCTCCAACACTGGAAACTTTGTCTCCTGGATACCGTACAATAGCTACGGTCACCCAACCGTTTCCACGATCGTATGCTTCACGGTTATCGAAAGTAAAATTAAACACAGCTCCACAAAACACTGAAGGGCCGTGCAAAAACGGTTGTCCCGTCACTGGTTGAGCATTCAACTCAACATCATCTACAGCTTTATAAACTGTTAGACGAGATCGTCTCCTCCTCCTGTAGTAACGCGGCATCATAAGTCTGTCTCGGTGCTTCTGCTCGACCGGATTAGTGCCGAAATGAAAAAAGGGTAAGAGCATAAAACCGGACGACTGCAAGCGAGAATTTCTCTAACTCGGCGCGTGACGGAATAAACGAGTGTCGGCGCGGAAACGCATTAACTGCTGAGCAAGATGCTACTTGACAATGACGCGCAGTTATCTCGTCATAACATTGTGCAACTTTAAAATTAAAATCGACGTCATTCTCAAGTGCCGTTTAGAGAACCAAATCTTAAAGCGTCGCAAGATAAAACACATTATGATGTTAAACAGGGGATGGAAAAAGAATGGACTACGTCTCAACGACCAAAAGGTCGAATTGCACAAGGTTACATGTCGTGTCTTTTTCAAAGGAATTATCCTAGCACATGCATTTCATGAATTATGGATTTGAACCACTCTCCTTGCACAAGACAGTCCAATGTAACTACTGTACCCTCTCGCTCTATAGGGGACTATGTTTTAGGAGGAGGATATTAATATTTAACGCCCCGTCGACAACGAGATCATAAGAGACGGAGCAAGAGCTCGGAATAGTGAACGATGGAGCAGGAAAGCGGCCGGCCTTTTAGAAAGTACCATTCTGGAATTTGCTTTAAGCGATTTAGGGAAATCATGGTAAACCTAAATCAGGGTGGCCGGACATCGGTTTGAACTGTCGTCCGCCCGAATTGAGAGTGTTTCACTCGGTCATAGAATAGCTAGGAACACACAATGATTGCTGTTCAGTGCTTGCTGAGTTTAGAATCAGATGAAGGAATGCGCTCTAGAGACTTTCATAAGCAGTATCTGGCATTTTCTACAGGTTTTTTTTTTTTTAGACACGAAGTTCGGTTTCGTGCAACATTTGTAAATACACTCAAAGACAAAAACGACGTACCACGAAGGAGTTGTGTAAATTAGTTACAAACTGATGTTTATACAGGCACCGACGGAAAATGCGAAATTGTAAACTTCAGCGGCCAGTAGATGAATGTTCGATGCTGCAGTGCTATTTCACCCCGCAGTGCCAAGGATAGTACGCAGGGGACCTGTCGATACCAGGACATAAAGTCTTTGCGATTTTCATTCCGTGACTCACTTGGACAGTAATTATGCCTGTCAGACGGGAACATGAACAATATACGGAGACGTCAACGTTCGAGAGAGGGCTCAAAGAAGCTGGTTGGATTAACGGGCGAATCGCTCGATATTTGGATAGAATCGACGCCACTATTCGACGATGCTGCCGGAAATTGATGAACCATGGCCGACAACGTCAAGAAGAAAGCGGGCGGCCTAGAGAGACAACAGAACGTGAGGGCAGGGTCGTTGAGAGACATTCAAAGACCCGGATTTATCACTGTCATCGATCCGAAGTGCAACTGGTGCTTTAGTGACCACAAGGATCATTAACAGGCGGCTCACAGAAAGTGAGCTGAACTCTCGGGGCCCTTTGCACTGACTATCATTGACCTTTGTACACCAACAAATCCATTTGCAGTGGTATCGGTCACATTCGGCCTGGAATCTCATTGACTTGAGTAGAATTGTCTTCAGTGATGAGTCCCCTTCGAACTGAGCCCGCCTCGATGACCAGTCAAGACGTGTACGAAGACACCCCGGACTGCGGTGGGATACCAGCCCGACCGTCGCCTGTCTTATGGCCCGACAACCAGGTCTGGATTACTATTTCTGTTCCTAGCAGGACCCCTTTGGCTATCAACCGTGCCACCCTTACAACACAGCGGTACGTCAAAGATATTCTACGCCTCGTTTTGTTGCCCTTCACGGCAAGCCATCATGGGCTTACATTTCAGCAAGACAATGCCGGCCCCTACAACACGAGAGTTTCTACCGCTTGTCTTCGTGCTTGCCAAACCCTATCTTGGCCACCAAGGTCGCCGGATCTCTCCCCGCCTGAGAATGTTTGGGGCGTTATGGGCATGGCCCTCCAACACTCTCGGGATTTTGATGATTCAACGCGCCAATTGGACAGAATCTGCCACGATACCCCTCAGGAGGACATCCAACAACTCTATCAATCAATGCCAAGCCAAACAACTACTTTCATAAGGGATCAACGCGTTACTGACTTGCTCAATTTGTGAAGCTCTTTCTCTTGAATAAATCATCCAATTTTTCTGACACTGCAATTATTTGTTTGTCTGTACATGTACATAACATCTACTGATATCCGTCCTAGTCGGATAATTCCTTCGTGGTATTTGGTATACATTATTAATTTTCACCTGCAGAATTTTATGGTGAGTAAAACGCTATTTATTTTTAGAAGTTTTGATATAACATGTAGTCAATTAGGCCACACTTCTTCGGTCGCGTACACCCTGTACCTTTGAAGAGAAGATTTTTCACCATGGAACATTTCGTGATACTTGCAATTTAACTGAGGTTCTTTGACGTCTTAACAATGTTGCTTGTCTCGAAAATTAAAATTTGTGTTGGTTCCCAATAGCTTCTATTTCAAAATGTATTTAACTTGTAACTGGTTTTTGATACTACTGCTGCTTAATTTGATTTAATTTACTGATTATTGCTGTGTAGAGAGTAATACTGTAACAGATAAACTATTAAATGAAGTATTGTCAACATTTTTACGCTATCGAATCTCAATCGGATATTTGCTTCTAATTACATGACCATGTTGTACCTTGAAAAACGTTTTCACATTTGGAAAAACATTACTTTTCCGGAGTACTTTTTGTAATTTCAGAGAAAAGCTCGAGCAAATAAAAAGAAAATATCGTCATTTAAACACGGAATAAGAGAATATATTAAATATCTATTACGGGGCTCCCTAGAGTCGGAATTCTGAAAAATTTATCGAAGTACTACTCTCTCCTCTACTCAACACTGTGTACATGGGACATGGTTCACATTGTTCACATGGTTCAAATGGTTCACATGGTTCACATGGTTCACATGGTTCAAATGGCTTGCGCACAATGGGACTTAACATATGAGGTCATAAGTCCCCTAGAACTTAGAACTACTTAAACCTAACTAATAATCTACGGACATCACACACATCCATGCCCGAGGCAGGATTCGAACCTGCGACCGTAGCGGTAGCGCGGTTCCAGACTGAAGCGCCTAGAACCGTTCGGTCACAATGGCCGGTAGGGGACATGCAAAACTTTATCCTCTAGCACCGTAGTTGTAATGAGCAACTTCAGGCGACCACACACACCGTCTTAATTCTAGAATGGTGGAATGCTATATACGAGGGACTTTCAATAAGTCATGCAACACATTTTTTTCTCGGCCAATTTTGGTTTAAAAAACGCGGAATTTGTTGTGGAACATCGTGAAATCGTTCCGCCTCAGCTTCTACAGTTTCGTGAGGTTCCAACAGGTTGTGGCTCTACACGTAACCTTCAAAACAGCGTCTGTATGGAGGTGCGTCACAAGCAGAGGGCTGTCACTGAGCTTCTTTTGGAGAAAAACTGGAGCATCGCATATTGTCATAGGCGCTTGCAGAATATCTGCGGAAACCTGGGAGTAAACAAAAGCATGGATAGTCGTTGGGCAAAGGGTCTGTTATCATCGCAACAAGGTCGCACAAAGCTGACCGATCTCTGACGTGCTAGCCGTCCACACGCAGCTGTCATGTAGCAACGTGTGGACACTCTCATTCGTGATGGTCGACGCATGAAACACTTCACTACTTAACTGGACGTCTCTGTTGCTAGTACTGAGCCGCTAGTCCACAAGCACTCAGAGGTATATGGTAGCTGGGTTCCTCGCCACCTACAGAGCTTCTGTCCGTGCGGCTGAACAAAGGAAGCACTCCACGGGAAGCAGTACGTGGATGATACAGCAAGATGTAGGCTCAGACGTCGACCAGTAGATTGGTATCGTGCTAGCACACGGGCCCTGCCAGTTAGGTGGCATAAGGCCGTCGCATTGAACGGAGATTATGTTGAGAGTGGGGAATAATATGGTGTATCGAAAATCTGAATGAAACCAGTCTGCTTTCAGAAAAAAAATGTGTATCATTACTTACTGAATGCCGCTCGTACATCGCTCAATCGTATACAAGATGTACCATCTTCTGTTGTAGGAACGGAAGCTAGCGATCAGTAAGGTACTCGTAATTAACTACTATTTCCGTATCATATAGATCCCACAAATGACATGTCGTAAGAATGTGCAACGCCTTCATCCGATTACAAAAATAACTCTTTTTTCAGCATCTGTCCTAACAATTAACACAAATGTCGGGGCTGCATACATATATCAAAACAAAGAAGCTCAAGTTCTCGCATTTCTAAGGAACTATTCGTTGTGGTGTGTTACTGAGTATCTGATTTTCGGCCAGTCGCACGTCTGTTGAAAGCCGTCGTTCGCTGAGATGATAAGACTTTCGCGAAACGGTAAAATTTTGCGCAATAATTGCGCAATGATGCACCACCACAAATGTTTCTAAGTAACGCCATTATCCTCATTTCTTTATGTCAGTTCTCGTACTAATACTGAATGTACTTCTAGATCTAAATTTAAACACACACACACACACACATAAATGGATACTAAAAAATAATTGCAGTTTGCAGGTTCAATCTATTTTTATTCACTAATATTAATTGGATTACACACTTAGATATTCTAAATTCATCAGACATAAAATACTACTCCATCTAATATGCAAGATATTTGAGAGAAGAGCAGATGCCGCCAGGTGTGAAATTTCCGAACTATCAGTTTAATAAATACTGATTACAAAATACTAGCACGGATCTCCCTTGTATAAAAATAGAAAAACTGGTAGAATCTGACTTCAGGGAAGATCAGTTGGGATTGCGGAGAAATATAGAAACACGCGAGGCATTACTGACCCCCTACGAGTTCTCTTAGGCAGCTAGATAGGTTGAGGAAAGGCAAACCTATGTTTATAGCATTTCTAGACTTAGAGAAAACTTTTGATAGTATTGTATTGTATGTATGTTAACTGGGGACCTAGAAACAACAGAGAGGCGCCGTCCCCGCCGTGGTCCACAACCCCACGACGACTACCGCAGTCCACTTCACCCCTCCGCCGCCCCACACCGAACCCAGGGCTATTGTGCGGTTCGGCCTCCGGTGCCACCCCCTCCCCCCCACCCTCCCACCGCTCGAGTGTAACCCCTATGTTTGCGTGGTAGAGTAATGGTGGTGTACGCGTACGCGGAGAACTTGTATGCGCAGCAATCGCCGACATAGCGTAGCTGAGGCGGAATAAGGGGAACCAGCGCGCATTCGCCGAGGCAGATGGAAAACCGCCTAAAAACCATCCACAGACTGGCCGGCTCACCGGACCTCGACACAGGTCCGTCGGGCGGATTCGTGCCGGGGACCAGGCGCTCCTTCCCACTCCGGAAAGCCGTGCGTTAGACCGCTCGGCTAACCGGGCGGGCTTGATAATATTGACTGCAATACTGTCTTTGAAATTATGTAGGTAGCAGGAGTAAAATACAGGCATCGAAAAGCTGCTTACAACTTGTGCAGAAATCAGGCGGCAGTTATAAGTAGGGGGGCATGAAAGGGAAGCATAGTTGAGGAGGGAATGAAACAGGGTTGCAGTCTGTCCCGATGTTATTCAGTCTGTACAATGAGGAAGCACTGCAAGAAACCGAGTAGAAAATTGTAAGGGGAATTGATGTTCAGTGAGAAGAAATAAGCACTTCGAGATTTGCTGATGACAGTGGCATTTTGTCAGAGATGGCAGTTGAACAGAATTGAAGTGGAACGTGGACGACGGAAAGTTCAAAAAATTTGACACACTTGAAGAATAGTGAAGATTACAGAAAGGTTGCTATCATTGGGCCACCTATAGGAAAGATGTAAAATCCTCAGATATAGTAATAAATATTTTATTTTCAGTGTAGTCACAAGGAGTGAGGTGTGGAGACCCAGGAGGCCACCGATGATGAAGTTCATGTTCTGCTCCTGCTCTTCCAATACGACGCCCCAGACCTCACTTCTTGTGACTTTTATCTATGGGGTACGTAAAAGACCGTTTTTATCCCCTCTATACCTGACACACTTGGAATTTTGCAACATCACATTGTTGAAGTTTTGAATTCGATAACGAGAGCCAACTGCTTCATGTGTGGCAGGAACTGCGCCATCGTTTTGATAGGTGTCGTGTAACACATGCTGCTCACGTTGAAAGCATAAGAATTTGAACTTTTCTCTTCCCAGGAACGTTCAAATTGTGTTTTATCTTTTGTAATTTGTAAGCAATAAATTGTTTAAAATCTGTTCCTTTTTTAATAGCCCTGCATTTGAAAAATAAAAACATGTGTCATGGGTCCAGTCAAGACTACATTGTAAGAGCTGTTAAATACTACACAAATCTAAATAAGACTCTATGTATTTCATATTTTTTTTATTTTAGGAGTATTTTGACATCTAAAGCCGAATAAAATGTTTTCAAAACTAAAGTGGCTAAAAGTAGGAATATAGCCTTCGAAGGTAAAAGAAAAAATCACACCCATTTTACTGATTACAAAAACGTTAACGAAGTATTAGAAAACATATAATGGAAACCATTATTTAAATTTTGATCATATTGGCGCCCTTACGCCTAAGATTAGACAGAATTCTGGGCGGCTCATTCAAGGCTGCATCGCTTACCCATACCTAGTCTCCACCCACAGCACGTAATTTTATATTGTGGATATATGACAACATGACGTCAGTTCCTAATATTTAAATTACTACTAGGCAATTAAAAGAACACAGTTCAATTCCTACTTTTCTTGATTCTTGCTTTGTGTCCTCGTGTAATTACTCAAGACTAAGATGGCCAATATTTGGCAACACGGGGTACACCTAATGACCGCTGCTACACGCCTGTATTCATTATCCACAGAGAAATCGAGCCAGCCCATCGATTGCAACCTTACCCTAGGTGGGTAGACTGAGTAACTAGTGAAATGTACTGAACTGAATGAAGACAGAAAGGAGTTTTTCGGCACAAACTGACTAATGGAAGTATAATGAAATTCAGAACATTAGCTTCCTACAGGCGTTGATGAATATCATGGGGGAGGGTAGAAAACGTATGCCCCGACCGGGACTCGAACCCAGGATCTCCTGCTTACATGGCAGATGCTCTATCCGACTTTTTTTTTTGTTTTTCTCGTGTTCTTTTACGGACAGATAATAACTATGCAAAAATAAAGAAAGTAAAATTTTCACTCGAGGGAAGACTTGAACCAAGGACCTCTCGTTTTTTTTATTTATTTTTTTTTTTTTTTAAAGAGTGTTCAGTTATGAGTAGGTGGAGACAAGGCGGGCAGGGGTCGAAACCCGAGGCCTGGCCGCGATGTCTCCCCCCTCCCATCCCTGAATCACTCCCTCAAAGCAGCTTTTTGATTTATTTTTGTTTTATTTTTATTTATATTTTTTTACCAGGAAAAGGGTAAATGAAAAAAAAAGCTCTTTATTGGTACAAACTTAAATACAACAGAAATGCCATCCTACCGGCGAAAATAACACAAGACAATATACTCGTACAAGGCGAGGATTTTTTTTTTTATGAACAAGGTGTAGGGAAAAAAAGAATAAAAATTCTGATGTAATCTAAGAGGTGTGAAGCAATATACAGTGGAGTGAGGGAAAGACCAGTGTTGTCTGGGGTAGTGCATTAAAGAAAGGAGGCGCGTGTCCATGCGCCTACTCTACTGTTGGTTGCAATGTCGAAAGTAGCGCGGGGAGTCTCAGATGTCAGCAGGGGGGGGGCGGGAGTGCTGTCGGCGTGTGGCACCATCCAACTGAGCGGGGGTGAAGTAAAGATCGCATGTAGGTAATTGGCGAAGAAGGCACGGTAGCGCGGTCGCTGTTCGACTTCACTGTGGGCGGTTTGTAAGTACTGCCAGAAATCAAGGCGTGATTTGTCGCCACCATTATACATGTAGTTGATCGTCCATCCCTTGACCCATACAATCGCATGATTTTTGGAGGCGGGGAAATAAGTATTCTCAGGATGGATAAAAGTCCATGGGTCAATCGAGTCCGGCGGAACGCGGAGGTAACAGGCAACGAACTGTCGGGCAAGTTTCCAGACGTCACTGGTGGCAGTACAAGTCAGTTGATGGACATCGTTATCCACGAGGTGGCAAATGGAACAAAGTGGAGAGTCCTGTAGTCCGATGGCGTGAAGGCGATGGTTTGTGGCGAATTTTTCATTTGCGACTTGGTACCATGTTGCCCGGACGTTGGAGGGAAGAAAAGGCTGGTGGATATGACGCCAAACCGTGGGCCACCGCTTGGACGGATGTCTGAGTTCGATATTGTTGTTGGATATGGAACGATGGAGTGGGGTGTAAAAATCTTTAGGTCGAGGAGAACGCGTGGTCGGTAAGTGTGTGTGAGCATAACTGAAGTCGATGATGAAATCAGAAATGTGCGTCAAATGATGCTTGATGTGTCCGACTGGTACTGGTGGTGTTATGGTCGCGGGCACAAGAATTTCCAGCAAGCTGCGCGTAAGGGAGGTGCCCCCGTGCCACTGCTTGTGCATGGTGGACATGTACAAGGACGCCGCTCGGAGTCGCACATTGACAAGGCCGAGGCCTCCTGCTCGCGGGGGAAGGGTGAGCGTGTCGCAGCGGACCTTAAAGATCGTACCGGCCGTAAGGAAGTATCTGAGGACAGCCTGGAGGCTGCGTCCACTAGTTGATGGCAGCGGGAGGACCTGTGCGATGTGGACCATTCTGGCCGCCACATGTTGATTGAGGTATTGGACACGTTGTAAAGAATCGAGTCGTCGGAGAAGATTTTGTCGCACCGTCGTGCGGATAGTTTGGAGTGCACGCCGAAAATTGATGGCAGCGGAGCGGCGCACGGTGGAGGTGAAAATGATACCAAGATATCGTAGTTGTTGTACACACGGGAGAGGTGCTAGGTCTTCGTGTGAGAGGCCGCGTCCAATGGGCATCGCCGCGGATTTAGCCACATTCATGTTACTGCCCGCTGCAATGCCGTACGTTGATATCAAATCAAGTACCGTGTGTGTTTCACTCCGTGAGCGGATCAAGAGGAGGAGGTCGTCCGCATACGCACGACATCGAAAACTGTGCTGTCGCAAAGTGAGACCAGAAAGGTGGCTCGTCAGACTCCCGATGAGTGGCTCCAGGCTTATGGCATACAGTAGGGTCGAAAGTGGGCAGCCTTGCCGTACGGAACGCCGGATCGCCACTGGTCCCGCCACACGGCCTTTAACCTGAATCAGAGATTCGGCGGTGCCGTACAGGCGCCGGATCACGTCGATAAAGGCTGGTGGAAAACCCATGCGGTTCATCACTGAGAACAGAAAAAGATGCCGCAATTTGTCGAATGCGCTGTCAAAATCGATGGCAACCACTGCGGCGCGGAGTCTGCACGCCGCTGCCAGTGCAATTAAATCGCGACATTCTCCTGTGACCGTTTGTATATTAACTGAGCCGCCCGGAGTTGTCTGTTCCGGGGATAGAATGCTAGGCAGGATCTTGCGGCATCGCGTTGCCAGTAGGAGTGTAAAAATTTTACAGTCTGCGTTAAGCAGAGTCAGGGGACGGTAATGTGCTGTCGTCACACCTGGTGTCGGTTTGTGGATGGGTATAATAATTCCCGTGACGAAGGACGGCGGTACGGCGTACCCCATTGTCAGCAGTTCATTAAACATCGTTGTCCACCGTGACGCTATTAGTGTGAAGAAAGCGCGATAAAATTCTGGCAATCCGTCGACACCAGGTGACTTATTCAGAGCACCTTTTTTGATTGCATCGTGGGTTTCGTCACGCGTAATGGGCTCCATCAGCTCGTCCGCTTCGTCACTGGTGAGGGTGCGAGTTACGTGTGGTAACACAGACTCCTCAGCGTGTTTGTTGATAGTCTCCTCCTGGTACATTGTGCGGTGGTGGTCGACAAAGGCACTGACGATTTCGGCCTGGCAAGTGACGTGCTGGCCGCGACAGGTGGTGATCTCGGTGATGAGTTGTCGTCGTCGATGTTTCCTATCGGAGGCGATATGATGCATGGTCGGATGTTCTTGTTCCGCCGAATCTTGACGTCGGGTTCGCACCATAGCCCCCTGCAGTCTACGGCGTGTCAAAGTTACAATTTGCGCCTTAATCCTGCTGCGTTCCCTCTGGGTGTCGGGGGTGGGCGGTTGGGCGTCCAGGTCGCGGAGAACGGCGTAGAAATAGTCGGTAGTGTGCCGGCGCCACATAGCAACTTCCTTTCCATACTGAATCAAAGTACGTCGAATGGCAGGTTTGGCACATTCTAGTCACCAGGTCAAGGTCGTGCAGTATTGAGGTAAGCGACGCTCACAGGTGGCCCATGTCTCGGTAACACGTTGAAGACATTCGGGATCATGAAGATGGGAGGTGTTTAGCTTCCAGGGTGCACGACTACGCCAGACCACTTGCTTGGGGAAGAGAATGTTGCAGATGTAGGCACAGTGGTCCGAAAAGGCCAGGGGCCAAAGTTCTGCACCTTGGACTGCAGGTGTGAGTTCCCGAGAGACGTAAATTCTATCAAGGCGGCTCGCGGAGTGACTCGTCTGGTAAGTATGTCCAGGCGCGTCGCCGTGCCGAACTTCCCAAGTGTCGCGGAACAACAGATCTCGGACGACAAGACGCAGTTCTTGACAGGTGTTGTAGTGGGGCACTTGATCCTTAGGGTGCAAGACACAATTAAAATCACCCCCAAGCAAGTAATGGTCGCAGCGTCCAAGAAACAAAGGAGCGATGTCTTCTGAATAGAAGAGCGCCCTGTCGCGTCTGCGGGTGGAACCTGACGGAGCGTAAATGTTGACGATACGCGTCCCCATGACGGTGACGGCCATGCCTCTGGCAGATGGAAGGTATGTGATATCGGCCACTGGAATACCTTCTCTGGTGTAGATGGCTACGCCACGTCCCAGGTGATCACCAGGAGAAGGATAAGTGTTATATCCCGCGACGTCTGGAAGTGTGGCCAGGTGTACTTCCTGTAGTAGTGCGATATCGACGTCCGACGCCCATATCATCTCTCGCAGCAGTTGAAGTTTCACGGGTGAGCTAATGGTGTTAATGTTGATCGTCGCTATTCGGTAGGTTTGGAGTCGTACCCCGCCGTGGAGGGGAACTCCACCGGCGGAGGATGAAGAGGGACGAGGCAACGGTGAGTCGTGCCGTACGCCACCCGACGGCATTATCAGCGGCGTAACGATGCTTCCGTCTGGGGTAACTCTGTCCCCAGCGTGTGGTCCGGGTCCTCATCGACGTCCTCACTCCACACCATTGAAGGCGTTGTCGTTATGATGGTCGTACGTTCCACTTCGGTCGTAGGGGCAGAGGACGTCTCGGCGGCAGTCGCATCTGTGGAGTCCATTGGTTCAGGAGCACCTGAGCGAGCCACTAGAGTAGGCATCGACGTATCCACAGTCGGCGTCATGTTGTCGTCATTCGTATCGTCGTGCAGGTTCTCCGAGGCCTCGTCGTGTCGGACGGCCTCTGGAGCATCGGGGGGTGGTGATCCGTCTCGTTCCGAGACCGTACGGCGCCTCCTCTTGCGCCTCTTAGGTGAACGTTGTTTGCGGGTTCGTCCCTCCGTGTCGGAAGACGGGAGGAAGTCGCGTTGCTCTGAGAGGAAGGCCGTCGCGGGAACGTCCAATGAAGGGGCGTCCATATGTTCAGGCGGGGGGGTGTCGGAAGTCGTCGCTGTTGATAGTGGCGCCGGAGTAGCGTCAGGCTTTGAGCGCGACGCGTCGGCCCCAGCGGTATCCGTAGCAGCTGGAAGGGTCACCGGTGCATGGTCCGATGGGCGGCGGCCGGTGAGAGGAGAAGAGAGCGCCGATGCGTAGGTGATCGGTAAAACCGTCGTCGGTGCCGGAGGTGCCACGGTAGCGGCTGGCAGTTGGGTGATTCGTCTCTGAAGACACTCAGATCTGAGGTGGCCTTCTTTGCCGCACCCGGAACAGGTCTTTGGTTGGCCGTCGTATATGACAACCGCGCGGCACCCGTTAATTTGCAGGTAAGATGGCACGTGGCGATGGAGGTCGATGGTGATCTGCCGTACACCGTTAAGAACAGGGTACGTTTGGAATTGCGCCCAACGTTCGGCAGTGTGGCCATGTACAGTGCCATAGGGACGGAAAGCCGCGATAACGTCTTCCGCTGGGAGCTCGAACGGGAGTTCGAAAACTCGTATGGTGCGCATTCCTAAGCCGGCATGGTCGACAGTGACCGCTCCGACATCGCCGTCGGCGTGGCAGAAGCGTAGTCCATGGTTGGTATCACGAAGTATTCTTTCACATACCGCGTCATTGACGACTTTGACGTACACAGTACTGCTTAATATGGACAAATGGATGCCCAAGATGTCAGAAGCTGGGATCTTAGCAACGTCGCGTAGGAAGCGTTCCACTTCCAAGGCCTTTGGTCGTGCGTAGTCGTTGCAGAAGTTGAAACGTAAAGTTGATTTTCGAAAACGGTTGGCCATGATTCTAGTGCACGTAAGCGACACGTAAGTGACGGTCGCTGAAATGTAAACAACAGCGAGCGCGCGCGCTCCGCAGTCGGAAATAACAACACGTCCGCACTGCACGGCGGCGAAAGCCGGACTGTGACTGAGCCATCGACGACACAGCAGAGAGTGTGACTGCAGGGACTTGTCTCTGGCACGCTTCCCGTGAGACCCACATTTCCAACTTACTGTCCACACACTACTTTTGTAGTGCCCCTGCCCACTATAGTCATTACTCGCGGCAGACAATCTACCGATTCCCGTAAGAGTTTGAGCAGTGCGAGTGCATCCGCACTGAAGAAGGTCATGTCCGAAAGAACAGATACCATCTTCATATTCATATATAATGGAATATGTTGATATGACACATTTTGAGGAATTGAGGAAAAGTTAATTTAGTAATGGAGAGAAGTATGGGGCGAGCAGTTAGTTCTGCAGAGGTGCTGAGACTGAGTAGTCCTGTAAGCTGTATCAACCAGTTTTCGGACAGAAGACTAAGACATCAACACCATTTTTAATTCACAGAAACAGATGAAATGCAAGTTTGTATAATGTACGTGCTTGCAAAACAGGAACGTGAGCCGGACCCAGATCGAATTCGCTCAGTAGATTACTGACAATGGCTGGTGCACCACCCAGTCTGAGGATGGTTTCTGGGTGGTTTCCGACGCTTATTTAGGCAAATTTTGGGCTAGTCCCAATTGAGACTCAAAATACATTGTCTTTGTCAGAAAAGTTTCAGGACAGGTATTTTTCATTTCTGAGTTTGCAATACTAAAAAGGAACAAACGTTGTTTTTATGTTACCTGGTGTCTGTGTGTCCTTGAAATGACCTTGGCCATGTCTCTGCACCAATTCACCAGGTGGCAGGGCAGTGCTTAGCAACACAATGTTTGGGTTCTTGGCATATTAGTTACAGTGACACAATGGATGCTCATAGTGAGTAAAGACTTCTTCGTCAAGTCCAGGACAACCCCTAATGAAAAGTAGACAATGATTAAGCTAGCGTATGCAGTCGAGGTACTCTTAAGAAGTCGTGGTTTCGAGGGACACAAAAGATTTCGTGAAGGCAGAGCTTGGGAACAAGACAAATCCAGAGCTGGTTGCCTGTCTACAGCACATACTGATGCAAACGTGGACCGTGTAAGGTGGTTATAGCAAGAGGACCATCATGAAACTATGTGTGATATATCAGAAGAATTCTTATGTAAATTAAGTGGCAGAAACTGTGTGCGCAACAGATTTCGTCAAGCCCAGTGCATCCCAATCTGAAATAGGGAGGAAATAGGTAAGTTTTTGTATGACCATCAATGTGGTTAGAGGATTTCAGCCATTCACCAGTAACCGTCCTTATGATGCCATTTATCGTATGGCTACCAGTTTCGGTGTTCCAGTGCACTATCCTCAGGCCTTAGCTGACGCTGAATGGGTTAACATCTCTGTATTCACAATGCATCAGTGGCCAACATGTACAACTGTTTTACACAGACTACTGTAACAGCGATGTTATCTCTCCAACCATCAACTGTCAACTTAATGTTGACAGTTTCCAACGACTTGTTCAGCGCATGTCACATCGAGTTGCTGCACTACGATGGGCATAAGAAGGTCCGACATGATATTAGGAGGTATGCCATGACTTCTGACACTCCAGTGTAATGCTAATGTTTAAAAAAAATGTAATTATTGGTAACTTATCAGTATTATAGTCTTAGGAAATAGTAGCAATAGTAATGATATTTTAAAAATAATTTCGTTTTGTGAAGGAAACGAAATTAAACCCTTTTGTTTTTATCTATCAGAAAACTAAATTTTACCCCCTCAATGAGGGCTGGAAATCACAGTGCTATAACAACACAATTTCAACACTACACACCTCAGTCAACCGCACGATACAACACACACAACGGCCCTTCATAATAAGTCACAGCAAATCAAGGGGAAACCACCTGTACGAGAATCCTGCATAGGATATCAAATCATGAACAGCAATGTGCGTCATCTGTGCATGTTATAATCGCATTTGAGAGAGCCTCTCAACGGCGTTGAAACCTTACAGTGTTGGAAGTAAGACACTTACGGAGGTTACGTGACTTTAACAATATGCTCGTCTACGCGAGGCTACATCGATCCTTATCATTCTGCCGCGACTGTATCTCAACAGGTGCCAAGGCTCCCGTCTGCGTTATCATGTCCGCTCGAGAGGTTCGCTTCCAGTATTGATAAACCGTGTGAAACGGATGTACCTATAACACTCTAGGCTAAAGAGCACGATTCTGCTGTACCAACCAGAGTTACTATGGTCAAAGGAGGGGTAGTAGCCAATCGTAAGCGGCTGGTCATCGTTGGAGAAAGAGAGAGAGAAAGAGAAGGGAAAAAAAAAGACGAACTAACATCGTACCTTGCGAAACACACAGACGTATTGATCCAGGATCAGTTTGGGAAAAGCCAGGAAATGTAATGTATAGCATGTTTCAAAAACACTGGTGTGCAAAGCTAAGGGCGAAAGTAATTTTTGCCGGCCGGGGTGGCCGAGCGGTTCTAGGCGCTACAGTCTGGAACCTCGCGACCGCTACCGTCGCAGGTTAGAATCCTGCCTCGGGCATGTATGTGTGTGATGTCCTTAGGTTAGTTAGGTTTAAGTAGTTCTAAGTTCTAAGGGACTGATGACCTCAGAAGTTAAGTCCCGTAGTGCTCAGAGCCATTTGAACCATATTGAAAGTAATTTTTGCATGCTATGTCACTTCTTCTATTACTCCATAAGTAACTTTGAGGTTCGCCGATGACATTGTAATTCTGTCAAAGACAGCAAAGGACTTGGAAGAGCAGTTGAACGGAATGGACAGTGCCTTGAAAGGAGGATATAAGATGAACATCAACAAAAGCAAAACGAGGATAATGGAATGTAGTCGAATTAAGTCGGGTGATGCTGAGGGAATTAGATAAGGAAATGAGACACTTAAAGTAGTAAAGGAGTTTTGCTATTTGGAGAGCAAAATAACTGATGATGGTCGAAGTAGAGAGGATATAAAACGTAGACTGGCAATGGCAAGGAAAGCATTTCTGAAGAAGAGAAATTTGTTAACATCGAGTATATATTTAAGTGTCAGGAAGCCGTTTCTCAAAGTATTTGTATGGAGTGTAGCCATGTATGGAAGTGAAAGATGGATGATAAATAGTTCAGACAAGAAGAGAATAGAAGCTTTCGAAATGTGGTGCTACAGAAGAATGCTGAGGTATTGAGAAGAATTGGAGAGAAGAGGAGTTTGTGGCACAACTTGACAAGAAGAAGGGACCGGTTGGTAGGACATGTTCTGAGGCATCAAGGGATCAAAAATTTAGCATTGGAGGGCAGCGTGGAGGGTAAAAATCGTAGAGGGAGACCAAGAGATGAATACAATAAGCAGATTCAGAAGGATGTAGGTTGCAGTAAGTACTGGGAGATGAAGAAGCTTGCACAGGATAGAGTAGCATGGAGAGCTGCATCAAAACAGCCTCAGGACTGAAGACCACAACAACTACAACATGTCACATCTAAGTAATACAGCTCGATGAAACTCCGATCATACCTAAAAAGAACTAATACAGTATAGCACAGAAGGTAACTGAAAGAAGTACGCAGTGAAACGAACACAAATTACACTTTTGTTCAAAGACAACAGATTTATTGAAGTCACCTCGATTTATGATGGACCCCGGACGTTTCAAAGGCGGGACATGGCTCTTAATAGGGTGTCTGATCACTAAAGGCGGCGCCGGCCGGAGTGGCCGTGCGGTTCTAGGCGCTACAGTCTGGAACCGCGCGACCGCTACGGTCGCAGGTTCGAATCCTGCCTCGGGCATGGATGTGTGTGATGTCCTTAGGTTAGTTAGCTTTAATTAGTTCTAAGTTCTAGGCGACTGATGACCTCAGAAGTTAAGTCGCATAGTGCTCAGAGCCATTTGAACCATTTGAACTAAAGGTGGCTATGCATGCTTTCATGCTGGCCTCAAGACGGGTAAGGAGTTCTTCTGATAGGGCATTCCATTCCTCCACCAGTGCTGTTGACAACTGCTGGTGCATGTGGGCGAGCTGTAATACGTTTCTCCAACGCATACGCGCGTGCTCTGTGGAATTCAAATCGGGGAAATAGGCAGATCAATCCGTCCGCCGAATATCCTTTCGCTGAAAGAGCTCCCCACTTGCGCTGTCCGATGCGTTCACGCATTGTCATTCATTACAATTAAGTCATGAATAGAAGCGTATGGAGAGGAGTACAGAGTCACAATAACGTTAACTAGTGAGTGTACATTGTTCAAAGATTTGGAGGTCAGTATACTGAAGCAACATGATGCTTTCCCACACCGTAACTCCTGGATCACCAAAACTACCACGCTCGACAATGTTCCTGGGTGCACTACGTGTTCCCACTTCGCTCCCTGTGAGGGTACGTCCAGCACTGTCGAACATCATGGCACTGGTGGCCCAGGCGTTATTGTGTGGGAAAGCGTAATAATGCAAGGGCTTACTGATCTCCAAATCTTTGAACATGGCAAACTCTCTGGTCTAACAGGGGGAGGCCACGACGTTTGGAACGTGGATTTACTGTAAATTTCGTACACTCGTAGTAATCCATGAGTACAGCAAACTGTGTAAGGAGTAGCGCGTACTTCTCAAGCGTTACTGAGAAAATCGTAAGATAATGTCGGTCGTCAAATATGTCTGTGCGTGGCCATTTTAACCATATAGCGGCTACAGCCGAGTGGTGGCGGCACGATAGCTCAGCGTGTTCGGTCAAAGCGTTAGCTTTCCTTTCTCAAGAAAAAGAAAGAACTAAACGCGTGTCATCGGACGTCCGCCCTGAACAAATTCAGCGAACAATGTAGAACTTTTTTTTTTTTTAAGTGGTTGGCTTTCAAGCCGCTAGATCGCTGGATCGAGTTCCGTTCGTCAGTTTTTTTTTTTTTTTATTTTCAGCAAAGTCATTTTCTTTGCTATTACTTGAATGCCAACCACATTTTTTTTTTAAAAAAAAGTTTGTTCTGTATTATTCGTTGAATTTGTTCAGGGCGGATGTCAAATGATACCCGTTCAGTTTGTTCGATAGTCTGTTCGCTCTGTTCTTTTATTAGAAAGGAAAGCTAACGCTTTGACCGAACACGCTGAGCTGCCGTGCCGCAACCACTTGGCTGCAGCCGCTTCATGGTTAAAATGGCCACGCACAGAAATATACTTGACGACCGAAATTATCTTACGATTTTCTCAGTAACGCTTGAAAAGTACGGGCTACTGCTTACACATTTTGTTGTCCTCATGGAGTACTACGAGTGTACGAAGTTTGCAGTAAATCCGCGTTCCAAACGTCGTGGCCTCCCCTTGTAAGCCATTGTCACTTTGTACTCTTTCCCTATGCGAATCGTTACAGGAATGCATTCGGCCCAGACTTCATTTTCATCGACGACAGCGTGCAATCGGATCTAACAGCGCAGGTGGAAGAGCTCTCGGAACGAGAGGTTATTCGGCGAATAGGCTGGCCTGCTCATTCCCACGACTTACCTGTAAATCACATCGAGCACGTGTGGAATGCGTTGTGGAGACGCATTGCAACCCGTCCACGAACATCCAGCAGTTTCAACCGCCTTGCTGGGGGAATGAAACGACCTACCTGAAGTCCGCAGCTTGTGGCCTAGTGGCTAATGTTGCTGCCCCTGGATCAAGGGGTCCCAGGTTCGATTCCTGGCCGGGTTGGGGATTTTCTCTGCCCGGGGACTGGGTGTTTGAGTTGTCCTCATCATTTCATCATCATTTGTGTCTGTGGCTATATTGGACTGTTTAAAAAAATGGGAATGGAAATGAAGTCCAATGCTTCTTGACAGAGGGTAGGGGAACGATGCGGGAGACTCGCACCGTCGTAATAGGCAAGGTCCTAATGGAAGTGGTTTGCCGTTGCGTTCCTCCCACCGCAATAGGGATGAATGATGATGATGAAGACGACACAACAACACCCAGTCATTTCGGGGCAGGTGGAAATCTTTGACCCCGTGCTCGGGAAGCGATAACGCTACTGCGAGACCACGAGCGCGGACAAAAACATGGGACTGTGTAAAAATTGGGACCGCCCTACCTGAAGAGCTCCTTACGGAGCACGTTGCAGAGCATGCACTGCCGTCCGTTCTGATTACACACGCTATTAAGAAACATGTCCCGTCTTTTGAAATATCCGGGAAACCGTAACAAATCACGGTGACATCAGCGTAATTATTGTCCTTAAATAAAAGTATCATTTCTGTTCGTTTCATCGCGTATTTCTTTCATTACCTTCTGTACTATATTGCTATAATGTAGCAGTTCCTTATATGTATGGTCGACGTTTCATCGAGCTACGTTATTTGACAGTGACACACCATGAAAAGTTAGTTTCGTCCGTAAGTTTTGCACACCAGTGTGAATTCATCGGATTTCACGAGCCTATGTTTTCTTCACGTTGATGACAGAACTGGGCGAATTTTAACTTACTCTTAGGACTACAGGGTTTTTATTTCCATAAGCACGATCCAGTTTTACGAGAAGATATCTTTTAGACACATTAATATACAATCTTTGGATGCTTTTTACAATAACGTTTAGAACCAAAGTATTCATTTATCTCTCAAAAATTTCCAATGCGCCTTTCACTGCACGCACGGGAAACATGAAGGTGATAGTCAAAATTGTTCCATACATTTGACAGTATGCCTCGCATCACTGCTATTGCTAGGTGGTTGCAAGGAGAGGTAGATATATGGAAAACACACGGAAAAAAAAAGTCACATGCAGAGAGATCAGATGACCTTACAGGTCAGTGGTGCAATCCGAGATCTGCGAGTTCCTTACAACCACTCATAGTTACGCCTTTTATCAAGGCGCCACAGCAATGGTATGGGCCCTGTTGAAAAATTAAATTTTCCACATGATTTCGCAATTGAGGGAGAAGACAAATCCAGATACTTGATTCCTTTAACCGTCTTTTCTTTAAAAAAATGTATACCGCAAATGATTTCTCAGAAAACGGCGCAAAACACACAAAACACCGGAGATACCTCTCGTGCTCGACCGTGGTATGTAGCTGTTGGATCTCCCATATTCTTGCGCAGTAATATTTCACTTCTTCGTTTAAACGTCACGTACCCTCAGCACTGAACTTAGGAAAGTTTTATTTTCCATATCCACGTCCGGAATGAATTCACAAAACTCTTCGAATTTTTGTTTCTTCTTATGTAGTGCATCTGTCTTATGACAGGTTTCAATTGGAGGCCCTCCGTCGTGACAGTTTCTGAACATCTTCCATCATCTATTTGTATGTCCGTCTTCTTCTAATACCATCTATTACTCCATGTTCAAGTCTCGCCTTGGTTATTCTTTTTTTTTCATTCAATTTCAAATACCTACAATCGTAATTGTAAAATTCATCGTCATTTTTTTAGTGAATAATACATTCTTCTTGTTTGAAATTACATATTGCACGCGAAATTGATGTTTTCATTTCAATGTAAACTGTTAATTATCGATCTTTTAAGAAAGATTTTTAATAAAGGTTGCTTAAATTAAGAAAACATAACAATTCAATTTTTAGGACAAAAATGAAAAACCAAGTACTCTTTATTTGGATTATGTTTATTTTTCTATACCACAGGTGTAGTCTCACACGAACCGTAGTGATAAATGTCGTAGAAACATGGAAAATAATCATTTTCACACCACCGAGCACATGCAAATGCTGCATTTTTACAATTGCCAGTGTACCAATACAATACTAACCCAACAGAAACCGATGTGGATCCAAGGTGAGAAATCTTTCTTCAGAAATAATAAGACCGATAAGCTTCTCGACGTACGGGAACTAAAGGACGCAGCTTTTTCACATGTCACTACTGAAAGCTGGCGGGATGCAGAACGGTGCGTCATAAAAGAAGAGGAGAAAATGTGACGCCTGGTTGGCTTCGTGGATACTGTTTTTGATCGACTCTTTATCAACGTAGCAGACGACAGTTCCAGAACTGAAATGAGTTTCTCAGATTCGGATAATGGAGAAGCCAAGAGATTACCAGACGACTGGCTGTAATTAATACATTCAGTGGCTTCAATATTAAACAATGTGGTGAAATGCATCACACATAGCTCATTCAGAAAAATTACCCCGTGTTTTCGTCACTCTTGTTTGTAATTAGAATATTATGTTCGGTGAGAACGAGAGCTTTTTATGATTTTCGCTTAGTCACCTAAGAAGCGTGCGGTAGTGCTGGAGTTTTGACGAATTTAATTTCATTCTCTGTAAAAATTAAGTGACATGCGAAGTTATATTGTTCCTCTGCTCGTCTCTTTTTGCGTTTGCTCACATCACTGCAGGTTAGTTGGGCCAGTTGCGTTGTCACTCAGTTTATCCTTTAACTACTATGGTCATTCACAGGAACACAATTTCTATGGAGGGGTCTCAGAGACCACATTTTTCTATTTTATATATCAAACCAGAATTTTGCTGAATATATATAGTTTCTTGACTTCCAGCCATTCATTACACTTCTTAGAGGTGGCTTTTGTAGAAATTTGATTTTTTTAAACACTGCGGTGTTTTAAACACTTCGACAATTAAAACAAAGCGAAATCTGGAGTATATTTTTATTTTATGATTTACGAAAATAACAGCCAATAATTAGCTCTCTACTCACACATAGATTTTCATCAGAGGGATTATATTACAAATTGGCAATATAACTAGGTGGAAAAATCTGACATGATCATAGTATGATCAAAATCTGACATGACTTACGATAAATTGTGTGCGAAGTCAGCTTTCAGTTTACGACTCACTTTGCAATGTAGAGCGAATATTTCAGTCCATAAGTCTATGAATTACTTCTAAAATTACAAGTAAAAACTAAATACTTGTTCTCATGTGCCACTGAATCATACTTTAGTCAATTTCCACCTGCAAACACTTCACGCAGACCTTCCTGGAACATTCCCAACAAATCGGAACACCACGCTGTTGACATGGATACCTTGTTTTCCTCTTCAGACGAGGAGGGCAAAAGGTGCACGTTTTTCGATTTTCGAATTCTTCTTTCGGTGTCTGAGGCACATCTTGCAAGTGAAGACATCTGTCTCACATAACACACGTTGCACAGAAGGTCCAGCTTTCCCCGCCATGGAGAAACAGTAGCAGGCAATAAAAACGCGGCACGCAAACACTATGGTACGTCTGTAAGACCTCTCAAGGCTAATAATTACGAAACAAAGAGCAGCAACAATGCAAGAATGCTGGCACGTGTAGCTTGACAGCCAATAGGAAGGTACATGGAAGAGTCCATTTGGCTTTGCAGGGGTGTGAGAAATATCTCGACACAAAAATTAGCAGCCGTCTGAGAGACGGTCGATAGTGGTCAAGGGTTAAGTGCATGTAACACAGCATAAAACGTACCTTTATAACCGTACTTGACTGTAAGGTAAACAGCTTGGCTTCCGCTCCACGTGAAACAAAATCCAATGATATTCAAACAAACGTGAACAAATACGTTGTGTAATGTTTACATCAGGTTTTTTCTTCTGATGAACACAGTACATATAGTACAACACAGGTACTGCATTACAATACAGTACCTTACGCGATCATTTGAGGTAACGCGTGAACCTGCCGCGCCCAGCCCACTGCAACCGCCAGGGACCTCCCACGCTGTCTTGACTGCAGTTCTAACTGCTATGAATGTCGTAGCCATTGCCAGGATTAAACGTAATAGCAGCGTTATTTAATTAATTAATCTTTATTTAATTTGCTGCAAGTTGTCATCGCTGATGGTGGTGGTAAGTGACAAATTCTACAGTGTATGCGAGAGACCTAATTCGCACAATACACACTTTCTTCCTTCAGAGGATGTTGTAGCGCGTACTGCAACTGTCGCATGGAACCGCCAACAATGTAGCCCCGTCTGTGCCTCGACTGCGTGAACCGCCATTGTTCGTGAATCGGACTACAAAGCTCGCTTGCTCGTTTGTTTCCCAACATGGTTAAAACCGAGGTCATAAACGTAACAACAAAAGCTGTTTTGTGTTTTCCATTTCAACAGATACAGTTGTTACAACTGTAAGGTCTGTTTTTCTTGGACAATTCGGATCAACGCCTCCTACATCTCAGAGCATTGGACAACTGCACTAGCATTTTCGAGACGATGGTTGTTTAGTGTAAGAGAAAACCCACTGGCCGCACCCATGTGCTCGTTCAACACGTACAGCGCATTCAGCAAAGTCTTGCACGTCGTCCACAGGATTTCGTCGTCGTGGCTGTTGAGCGTTATCCATTCCTCATGTGTCTAAAGTGTTTTTCTGCGGTGTTTGTGTTTCCAATCATACAGGTATTCAACTGCAGCAAGCTTTTTCTGACGGTGATGGTTGACGGAATCACAAGAGGAGTTACAAAAGGTGATGAAAAGTATTGCAAAAATGGACAAGGAGTGTGGACTGAAGATAAATAAAGAAAAGACAAAAGTGATGAGCATAAGCAAGAAGGAAGCTCTAGTGAACGTATTCCCAGACGAAAAAAAGATAGAGCAATTAAAATCCTCTTTGTAACTGGGACGTTTAATGACATGGAATGGAAACTGTACAGAAGAAATAAGGAGGATACCTATGGGAAAGAGAGCATTTGAAAACCTGAAACAGTTAGTAACACCTAGAAGAATTCCAATAGAGCTGAGGAAAAGATTTAGTAAATGTGAAAAAGAAAGAAGAAAGATGTTTAGAAAGTTTTGAAACATGACTATGGAGGAGAATGCTTAACGTGAAATGGACTGAAAGACTTAAGAATGAAGAAATAATGAAGAAAATGGGGAGGAAGAAGATTATTGCAAATGACGAGTGCTGTGTCGTCAGAACAAGACACAGCCAGGGCCGAAGCACCATAGGCGCAAAGATACGAGCTGGTGCCAGAGCCATAGTGGCTCGCCGCTTGCGCGAGATCCACCAGCGCCAAGGACGGCGCTGAGGATGAAGATATCGACTTCGCCTCGGCCTATTTCCGGCCGAGCACAATCGCCAACGGCCGGACGAAACGGACAGAAGCCTACTCGGAAGATGCAAGAGCAACTCTCGCCCACTTGGATGTAGGTCATCCTCTAGGGCTGACTTAGACAGGGAACGTCGTTTAGTGAACTCTTGCAAGTGAACAGACAGTTGTAAATTGAACTTGCTATGTACTCTAAAGTTTACCTACGATTATTTGCACTTAGCCATCGAGCGTCTTTTTTGTGTTATATTACATACAGTGTTGCAGATTTAATCATTCGACAAGTCATAAAGATAAGTAAACCTTTTAACTCAAATGTGTGACTTTGTTACTAATTTTTCGGAGTGTTGTAGAACCTTCGTTCTCCTATCCTGTTACCTGACCATGGGGCAGAGCTGCGTTATAATGGCAGAGAGAAATTGTCTTAGCGGTGCACTGCACCCGAAACCGTTTCACGAACCCACAAGCTCGGTCTACTGTAACATAGTGACGAGGTCTTTACGAAACTGGCGACGAGGGTTTCCAAAGTCAGAGAAAATTATGTGACGATCGAAATCGATGGGGGAATCGGGATACTACAGTGCGAGCACTAGAGAGTGTAGACACCAGGACGGATGGACGTTTGAGTCGGTCCTGAAAGTATGCTCGGATAGCCGAAGCAATTAAAGCGACTGCTCGTGACGAGCGACAAATCCCTATCGAGTCCTGGTCCAGCACAAATTTTCATTTGTTCTGAAATATTCTATAGCTGAAGCAGAAAGACAATTGCAATTTTTGAATCATTTCTCAATTCGTCAACGCAGTATCTGTTCCTTGAGACATACTTGTGTATCCAAAGAAACATTGCTTCGGACTCGTACGAAACACCATAGCAGGGCAATGTCACGATCGCCAAAAAGTGTCTCAACCTGTGCGGGAATCACAGTGGTATTGGGCGAGCACTAAAGAGTGTATACACCAGATTATGGTAGCGCGTCAGTATCAATGCCGCTCTGTAGGTGGGTATTGTGTACCATTAGCGCTTCCCATCTGAAAGCTGGCAACACCACTGCTATCTCTCGGAGTTTTTCTTACGCTATGTCGACTATAGCTGCACCAGGGAGACTGCTATTGGCGAAAATATGAGCCGGAAACTTACAACTGATATCCAAGTATAGTTCTAGTTTCGGTGCATAAGTTGAAATTGTACCCAAAGTTTCTGTCATTATTGAAGTACAAGCTACGAGGGTTAGACGTAAAGCTTCTATCATCACCGTGAAAAATAAAGTTGTGTAATTAATTTTTTGTTTGTTTGCATATACATGTCGCACACCATCTCTCTTTGAAGACTGGGGATCAAAATGGAAGCGGAGGCTCATGTGCTCGAAGTTATGGTTTCAGAGTGGTGCTCTTTGGATTGATGCTATCTGTTGCGGTTTTTGTGGAAGTGCTAAGCCATGTACTGGGAGATCTGTTAATGAGGAAACTTGTTGTCCATGTGGACGATATTTTTATTGCTATGGAATCTTGGCGAAAGCGTTGTTAAGTTATTGGAGGAGGTGCTCTTGGCCTTAAGAAGGGGAGAAATGACATTAAAAATTTTTAAATATGAATTAGTTAGAGCAGAAAATCACTTTTCAGGTCTTAAACTCTCGTCCAAAGGTAAGTTGCCAAGCAGTGAGAAGCTTAAAGCAATTTCGGAATGCAAGAGACCCTAACACCAGGAAACAGTTCAAGTCGCACTTACGGTATGGGCTTCCTTCCGAAAATTTCTGGATAATGAGAGAAAGAATACTCCAAACTTATGTGAGCTATTAAAGGAGAATGCGACATGGATACAGAGTGATGAATGTGTAAGGGAATTCATAGAGTTACAGGAGAACTTACATAGTAGTAAAAAGTTATATTTCCCTGACATGTTGTTGCCGTTCTGTCTAGCCACGAACAGTTCAGATTACGGCATCGGATGTGAGGTATTCCAGTAGAAATTGATGGGAGGACAGATAGAACAGAGGAGTGTTTTTTTTTCCTTCTATCTGTTAAATAAACACGCACACAGCTACAGAATTTCCGAAAACTAAGTGCTCCCTATTGGGATACGGCTTCAAAAGTTCTGACTGCATCTGGAGGGTCACAAGATGACTGTGCTATCTGATCATAAGGCTCTTAGTTTTCTGCAGGATAGCAGGTTGCTAAATGATCGTCTTATGAGCTGGGAAATATTTTTGCCGGAATATAGTTATAACATAAGATGTATAAATGGAAATGAAAACTGCATCGCTTGCGCACTGTCGCGTCTACCTGTTGGGCAAGAAGGCAGTAATGAGGAAGAAGTAAATGAAGAGTTTCGGCTCCCATATATGAAATAAGTAGAACAGTATAGAGAGATTCGTGGTGTCTGTAAGTAAATGTGACGAGCACAAATGACGACCCACAACTGAAAAATGCACACATAAAAAAAAGTTTTGCATCAGCCCAGTTTCCAGAACTCCCTTTGAATGTTCAGAGATGTCACTAAACCTGCCCAAAGATGTAAACAACCATGCACGAGCAGCGCCTATTAGACGGAGGGGGCCCAACAGCCGATCAGTTCCAATCATTTCACCAGGAAGGAGGTACACTGCTCCTGTTGTCTGTCGTTCAACCATGCCTAGACGGTCAGTACCGCGGTTCCATCGCGTCCGCATTGTTATTTTATACCAGTAAGGACTCTCAACAAAGAAAGTGTCCACGCCTCTCGGAGTGAACCAAAGCGATGTTGTTCGGACATGGACGAGATACAGAGAGACAGGAACTGTCGATGATATGCCTCGATCAGGCCGACCAATGGCCACTGCTGCAGTGGATGACCACTACCTACGGATTACGGCTCGGAGGAACCCTGTCAGCCACGCCACGATGTTGAATAGTGTTTTTCGTGCAGCCACAGAACGTCGTGTTACGACTCAAACTGTGCGCAATAGGCAACTACAGTTCCGACGTCCATGGCGAGGTCCATCTTTGTAACCACGACACAATCCAGCGCGGTACAGATGGGCCGAACAACATGCCGAATGGACCGTTCAGGATTGGCATCACGTTGTCTTCACCGATGAACGTCGCATATGCTCCCAACCACACAATCGTTGGAGACGTGTTTGGAGGCAACCTGGTCAGGCTGAACGCCTTAGACACACTGTCCAGCGAGTGCAGCAAGGTAGAGGTTCCCTGCTGTTTTGAGGTGGCTTTATGTGGGGCCGACGTACGCCGCTGGTGGTCATGGAAGGCACTGTAATGACTGTACGATATGTGAATGACATCCTCCGACCGATAGTACAACCATATCGGCAGCATATTGGTGAGGCATTCGTCTTCATGGACGACAATTCGCGTCCCCATCGTGCATATCTTGTGAATGACTTCCTTCAGGATAACGACATCGCCAGACTAGAGTGGCCAGCGTGTTCTCCAGACATGAACCCTATCGAAAAAGCCTGGGATAGATTGAAAAGGGCTGTTTATGGATGACATGACCCACCAACCACTCTGAAGGATCTACACCGAATCTCCATTGAGGAGTGGGACAATCTGGACCAACAGTGCCTTGATGAACTTGTGAATAGTAAGCCACGACGAACACAGGCATGCATCAATGCAAGAAGACGTGCTACTGGGTATTAGAGGTACGGTGTGTGCAGAAATTTGGACCACCACCTCTCAAGGTCTCGCTGTATGGTGATACAACATGCAATGTGTGGTTTTCATGAGCAGTAAAAAGGGCGGAAATGATGTTTATGCTGATCTCTATTCCAGTTTTCTGTACAAGTTCCGGAACTTTCGGGACCGAGATGATGCAAAAATTTTTTTTTGATGTTTGTATAAAACGAAATTTTACGAAAAGAATCCTCGATACTATAAAATACGTAAGGGTGTTCTGCTTTGTAGGAAAGATGCAGAAACGGAACTGTGAAGACTGTGTGTGCTTCCCAGGAAAGTATGTTGAGATGCTGACAGATTACATTCACTTACGTTATGGGCATCACGGGCCGCAATAAGTGTGTAAAGATCACAGATGAAAATGTGCACATAAACAATCTAGCGACACGGGTGTGCGCTCAGTTGTTTGCATGTGAGAAATACCAGCAAGTGAAACACTGCACTATTTCGCACCAGGGAGAAATGCAAAGTATCATTCCTAGCAAGGTTGGTAAGTTATTGGCAGTAGATAACTTCAGCCCTCTCCCACATGGTTGCGATGGTGTGAAGTATACATTTGTGATTGTTGTACTTTAAAGGTTTATAGATTGTACCTGATATGGTAAGCTAATAGCGAAATTCTGATCACCATACTGGGAAAGGATTTCTTTACTAAAGTAATAAAACCAGAGACACTTTTGTCTGAAGATCACAATTTACTTCTAATATGTGGAATGATTTCATGAACAAGCAAAGCATCAAACATAAAGATATCAATATTTCATTTGGCAAGTAAACAATGTGAACGCTAAATGCGACAAACTGGCCGCCTATGTAGGATGCACGCAAGCAACAAACACTCCAAGTTGACTGAGCTTATAAATCACTTGAAGATTTTCTAAATAGTGTTAAAAGTAATGCAACATTACAAGTAATGATGGTAAGCAAGCTGATGATATTCCTTACAGAGGTTGTGGAGTTTCCATCATGCCTTGGAGTAACGGCAGCCAAAAGGGAGGACTGTGTCTTGGTGAAAGCCACGGAAAAATCTAGTGAAGTAGATGCAGAAATAAAAAAGTTATTCAAATTATACTACGGACCATTCGTTATAGCATAAAGTTCACACCCCAATCCTTATACGCTCAAGTACTCTGTATCTAGAAAATAACTGGGCCTACAAAACATGACAGAACTGCAATTCCATATAGAGAACGACAGAGCGGCAATTGCACATAGAAAAAGAAAAGTGAAAAACTTGTGAATAAACAAGTGTATTTTCATGGGTTCTATTTAAGAATCTTGGGAGCTATTTCTGCTTTGTATAAGGAACGTTGTTGATGAATTTAAGGTGTATGTAATAAAGTATGGAGGCGTAATTTAGTGCAAGGAGGGAGTATGCATTGGCTGCCCAAATCTTGGAGCATGTAGATTGGCAGAACGTGAATAATTTCATCATTTACGAAGGAAAGAAATGTGTATTGTGCTGTACGTAATATCTAGGGAGAAATTTCAAGGGGTTATTGAAATGTGTTATTTGTGTTATTTTGGGTGGGTTACTCATGTAGATATGTGCAGTTTAATTATGGTTATTGTTTACATATAATTTCGTGCTTTGAGGTTTTTGGGGTATATTATATCTTATTTTGGAAGCGTCTTGTATATTTTCGTGAGAATAAATTCAGGGGATAAATGATATTATGGTAAAAATATGAACAAATATTGGATGAATTTGTAATGAAGTTATCTGATGAGCCAAAAAGAAAATTAAATGGGAGAATTCTGCCGAGAGTAGTTTCATTTTTTTAAGTTTCTTATTAGAGGCAGTAAAATTGACAAAAAATGATAAAATGTCAATTGACGTTGGTGTCGAACAAATTTCATGGTCCAAATAATATGTTTTCTAGTGGGAGAGTGTTTGAAATGTCGAGCTGACTGAAATGTATTTTGCTGAAGCTATAATCAGTCTTTGCTTTCCTATCCTGTTTGTGAATGTATCAGTTCCACTGGAGAGTTCGCTTAGTGCCGTATCTATGGGGATTCGAACATTCATTTGATTACTGTTAACTATGCCACTGTCATATTGTGACAGCTATCGTCGTTGAACACTGATGATGGCTGTGGATTGACAAATATTTCAGCACAGTATGTGGCCAACGGAGCCATCAGTTTCTGCAAAGGTGGCTGGAATGCAACAGTCTAAATTGCAGTCTAAAACGCACCGGTCGTATGTTGTGTCCAAAATCGTGATAGTGAAGCGCTACACTGAAATCGTCAACTGAGAAAGTGCTAACAAATACTGTAAGTGCAACAGCAATAAAAACTTTTCTAAAAGTCGAGTTGACTCGAAAGTTTCTTAAAAACGATGTTTTCTTTTTATTTGAGTATTTAATTAATGTGCAGTAATTTTTATAATTTGAGTTAGATGTAGGCAATTTGTGCTGATAATATATATTATGACGTATTCTAGAAGGTATATGCTATTTTATACACTATCACAAAGATACTTCTACTATTTTTCTGAAACATACATAGGATATTCTCGTTATTTAATGCCATGTATTCCATTTATTGTGTTATTTAAGTATTTCAAATTTTGTGCGACTTAATGTGCCAAGTTAGCAAGCTAATGTGTCACATAAATGGAGGTGTGTAATGTAACACATATGTGGACGAGCTCCTGTATCGTCTAGAACTGGTGGGAGGTGTTTTGGCTTGTGCTGCTGAAGATCAGCCAGTGGGCCCAGGGCTGAGAGCATGTCATGGCTGAACCAATCGGTGTGAATGTTGCTGATCAGCCCAAGTACAAAGCCTGTCAGTCTAAAAGGAAATGGGTAAAACCTGGTGTGGTGAATCTGAAGGATGGTCACTCGCTTAAGATGAGCAGCAATGGCTGAGTATAAGACAGTTTGAAAATGCCTTCTTACACCTCTTAGAAAATCTATAATGCATCACAGTAAAAAAATAGAGCAGATATGAATACATCCGCAGTCACAGAAAAGCGAGTTTCATGCCATCAAACAATAGTATTTTCAGTGTCTTTAAAGCTGCAAAGTTAATAATTTACAGCCACTAAATGTTAAATGATTCAAATGGCTCTGAGCACTATGGGACTTAACATCTATGGTCATCAGTCCCGTAGAACTTAGAACTACTTAAACCTAACTAACCTAAGGACATCACACAACACCCAGTCATCACGAGGCTAAATGTTACTGCAATGAACCTCAGAATTAGCAACTTTTAAAAAATTCATCTGATCTGAACAGACGCTGTCCCAGGTGATAGTGTTGTACTTATCGTACTCGAAAGCAATGTATCTATATGTATTTAATTTATTGCTTTATTATATTTTGTATAACGTTTTCCTTATGCAAATATTTGTCAGAACATCACATACTCTACAATAACACAGCATCAGAAAGCCGCGTGAATACCTCATATTTTGTCATACTTGTGTAGTTATTTAAGAAATATGATATTTTTTTTGCCTGTAACTTTCCTTAAATATGATTAGAATTGAAGAACAAAATCTTGGTAATTTAAGAAGTGGTCAATCGTATTTGTTAGGTGACACCTCTGTTGCAATGTGCAACAAATACCAAGGAGGCCTAAATAATTGTTTAACCAATACTGAACGACAACCTGTTGTCATTTAACTTCAGCCCACTTGCACAAGAATATTAGTTTTTTTATGTATGAGCAAACTTTTTTTATATTTCTTGTTAATGGTTTGAGTGTGATTGAGTTCTTATAACATTTAAATATTGTTTTAATAGATTAGTTTAGTGCAGTTAGCGGTCAAGTGAAATCAGAACTATATCTGTAGAGCATAAGAATGACATATTCTTGGTAGGGACAGGTTTCAGCCAATGGAGAAGCAGACAGTGGCGGAAGACTGCTGGAGTCAAGTGGAGAGGGACGCTTTTCTAGTGGTGTATTCAAGGCAACGATTCGGTAACACTTTACATTGAGATCTTAATGAAGGAACTTTTACTTTAGTTCTGGAAGAAGAGAGACCTGCATGAGAGGACATGTAAGATTGACTCATGTGGGTGACTGATCCTGGTTAGCGAATGGTCACTACAATACTTTACATTTTGAGGGGACTGTAAATTTCCTGAGGTCTGAACGTGCTCCAGTGCAGAAATTTATCTTTCTTCACTTGCATTATGAAAGGGAGGATAGACAGAGCATGAATTTCTACTCATTATGTTTCTTGTTACTGTGCATATTGTCATGCTGAACTTTGAATTATTTTGAGCTGGCAAACATTCCATGTACTGTGATCTACAAATGGACATAGTCCTTGTGGGTCTTGGATGACTTAGGGACTTAGGGATTTTGCTACCAGACGTGTAATCTTCTCAGTGCAACTTTACTGCACTTATTAAGATCGTAGGACTACTTTTCATTTATTTGGTGTGAACTTTCATGAATAAACATTATTCAACAGAATTCTCTGGCGTCCTTTACATCAATTATAGACGTTGGAATAGAACACTTTTATCAATTACTCATTTATATATTTTTTTAAATGTTTCTGTACATTTTTTTAATTCGCAACTCTAGTCTATGCATAGACTATTTGACTCCAAGATCACAGCTACAGATTACTATTTGCAGCGGGTTAGCTGTTGGGCATGAAAGCAGACGTGTGCACCGCGACCCTACGACATTAACGAGCTGTTCTTTTTAAGCAGAGCCATGCACTGTCCAGTTGTCCATGGTACGAGGTACCGTATGCAAAGCCGCAACTGGTTTGCTCATATGGAATGCTGAATAGAGAAGCTACCACTCAGCAAAATACCTGTTAGGCAACGTGCAACTGGAAAGACAATAACATGCTGAGTTTGGACTAAACTATTATTAGACTGAACATTTTTGGAAGGTGACTATTAACGGTCGTCAAGTAATGTATAAAATGCATGTTTGGCCATCAGCTGCCTTTTTATTTAAAACCTAAACATCGACCAGTTTCAGTCACAGACCATCTTCACGGATTAGGATTAAAACAATTTAAGCCACATCACATTTGTCATTACATAAATAATGGCGACATCTCATATGTAGGGGATACCATGAATTCTAGTATAACACACAGGACTTTGGAAGGCAATCGATATTTGGGTTTTAAATAAAAAAGACAGCTGATAATCAAAATGCATTTTACTGTTATTGATACTGTCGTCTAATAAACAATGATTACAATTGCAGATATTTCTTATTAATTACTGAAAACAACCCATGACATTACATTATCTATTTGAATGAGCAGGGTCATGGTAATGGTAATAGGCACACGGTCAATGCTCTTAATCTTTTCTCGTTTTCCAGTTATTCTCCCCTAGTTAAATAATTTCCAAGGACCATGACTGAATTTGCGAGTGCTAAAAAAATATTTTAAATAGGTTATATGGAGAGGGAGAGGAGTGTTACATCAGACAAAGATTCCTGCACCTTTCACATCGGAGATACGACATTACATGGACAATAAGCCTCGTTCCATTCTGGGTAAACATGGCTTTACGATAAAATCTCTACCATCTGTTTGGACGGCGACCTATTGGCAAGCAGAGTATCTGACATACAGCTTTGGCATTTTCTTCAGCTATCTTGGCCATCTAATAACGTGTGCCGAGACACATCGATCCAGACGATCTTTTGCCACTCTTTGAGCAGCCAAAGCTATTATTGCCGCATTCAGGCTAAACTCTGGTTTTTCAGGTGCAGTAAGAGAATACAAAAAGACCGCCCGGCTCGAAAAAAAAGAAGGACGAGCTTTTGAATCTAATTTGAGGCAGTTGTCACTTTTTTTAGACCTGTTTGGATAATATTTTAAACCTTAATTCGCTACAAATTGTATAGCCGTAGGCTTTCTTAGTTTCCACATTCTTTCAAACGAATCCATTTTATAATAGTTTTATATTTAAAGAAAAAGACAAATGGTCATAGTAAAGTATTGAAAATGGATGTATACATTTGTAATTACTCCGACCGCCACCTGGTACCTCTATAGTTTTCAGCTAAGAGAAACGTTATCAGCTTATTGTCATATTCTTCTAAGTCCTTACACGCGGTTTACACGAACGAGTGAATGTCTCGATACCACTATAGTTTTCAGCTCACGGAAACGTATCAGATGATTGGCATATTATTCTATGTCCTTCCACGTGGCTTTCATGAACGAGTGAATGTCCTTTCCAGACTGCCCGGCTGGAAAAAAAAAGAAGGACGAGCTTTTGAGTCTAATTTGAGACAGTTGTCACTTTTTTTTAGACCTGTTTGGATAATATTTTAAACCTTAATTCGCTACAAATTGTGTAGCCGTAGGCTTTCTTAGTTTCCACATTCTTTCAAACGAATCCATTTTAAAATAGTTTTATATTTAAAGAAAAAGACAAATGGTCATAGTAAAGTATTGAAAATGGACGTATACATTTGTAATTACTCCGACCGCCACCTGGTACCTCTATAGTTTTCAGCTAAGAGAAACGTTATCAGCTTACTGTCATATTCTTCTAAGTCCTTACACGCGGTTTACACGAACGAGTGAATGTCTCGATACCACTATTGTTTTCAGCTCACGGAAACGTATCAGGTGATTGGCATATTATTCAATGTCCTTACACGCGGCTTTCATGAACGAGTGAATGTCCTTTCCAGACTGCCCGGCTCGAAAAAAAAAAGAAGGACGAGCTTTTGAATCTAATTTGAGACAGTTCTCACCTTTTTTTTTAGACCTGTTTGGATAATATTTTAAACCTTAATTCGCTACACATTGTGTAGCCGTAGGCTTTCTTAGTTTCCACATTCTTTCAAACGAATCCATTTTAAAATAGTTTTATATTTAAAGAAAAAGACAAATGGTCATAGTAAAGTATTGAAAATGGATGTATACATTTGTAATTACTCCGACCGCCACCTGGTACCTCTATAGTTTTCAGCTAAGAGAAACGTTATCAGCTTACTGTCATATTCTTCTAAGTCCTTACACGCGGTTTACACGAACGAGTGAATGTCTCGATACCACTATTGTTTTCAGCTCACGGAAACGTATCAGGTGATTGGCATATTATTCAATGTCCTTACACGCGGCTTTCATGAACAAGTGAATGTCCTTTCCAGACTGCCCGGCTCGAAAAAAAAAAGAAGGACGAGCTTTTGAATCTAATTTGAGACAGTTCTCACCTTTTTTTTTAGACCTGTTTGGATAATATTTTAAACCTTAATTCGCTACACATTGTGTAGCCGTAGGCTTTCTTAGTTTCCACATTCTTTCAAACGAATCCATTTTAAAATAGTTTTATATTTAAAGAAAAAGACAAATGGTCATAGTAAAGTATTGAAAATGGATGTATACATTTGTAATTACTCCGACCGCCACCTGGTACCTCTATAGTTTTCAGCTAAGAGAAACGTTATCAGCTTACTGTCATATTCTTCTAAGTCCTTACACGCGGTTTACACGAACGAGTGAATGTCTCGATACCACTATTGTTTTCAGCTCACGGAAACGTATCAGGTGATTGGCATATTATTCAATGTCCTTACACGCGGCTTTCATGAACGAGTGAATGTCCTTTCCAGTATCTGTTTTTTCCAGATTATATTTGTTCTTCAACTATGGTGGGCCTATTCGACCATTGCGGTAAAAAGAAAACATCGATAGCTCCTTTACAGCGTGTCTGCATACTGTACTGGTAGCTGTAGCATATGTCAGATCGAATTTCACCAGAGACTTACCTTTTATCTCAACACAAATATTTCATGTTTTATTTATTTTTTGTTATTAAATTATATTTTCTTTTTTTTCTTTTTTCAGTGTTCCCTTCAGTAAATAAGTGATTATGGTTTGGAAATTTAATGTCTAAAAATAATCTTCCTTGGAAGGTAATATTTATCTGACCTCCCATTAAATTAAAAATAATCTTCCTTGGAAGGTGATATTCATGTGACCTCCCATAAGAATACAAATAATATAGCAGCAAGTTGATTTGTATTTTGAAGATAATATTGTTGGCCTGATAATTATGTAGGCATTTCACAGAAAAATGAAATAAAATAAAATGAAGAGTAGACTACGTATAGCTTCAGTATTTTGTCTATATGCCATTGGCATCAAGAGCAAGTTCGATCCTTTGAGGCCTAGAATTTACAAGTCTATGGAAAAAGTCCTCACCCATGGGAATTCTCTCCCATGAAGAATGAACCAAATCCCATAGTGCATTCACAGTTCCTGGACAGGGATCAGATCAATTGTCCTGCAGAGTCTTCTTATGTTGAGCCCATATGCGCTGTATGGCATTGAGATCAAGTGACTTTGGAGGTCACGGAAGGCACTGAATAATATTCTCCCTCCTCGGAAACCAGCTCAGAATCCTAATGCTAGTATATGATAATTATAATGTTGGTGAGACGTCCTTCGGGGCACCAAAGTCAAGCTCCAGGGATGATTAAATTTTCAAGGAAATGTTCATAGCATGCTGAAATGAACTTGCCTTAGATACGTAGAAAAGTTCCTACACACATGTAAGATATCCAGCCGCAGCATTTCACACTTATGCGTTCACTTTGGGACCTGATTTCATGATCCTTTAATCTCTGAGAGCAGTTCTCGACGAGCCCGGGAAATGTGTCGCTCTTCTTATTCCCGCATGGCTGACAAAGGAGCATTTTGGGCCATCCTGACCAATTCTTTATCTTGTCTCCGTATAGAGACTCGTGATTTTCAATGTATTGGTCGTATCGCTACCTCGCCATTATCTCTAAATCATCTAATCCTTCTCCTTGATGCATCAACACAATAACGACATCCTGTCGCAGACGTTCAAACAACTTACGGGAATTCAGCCGGGTAATACACTCCTGGAAATGGAAAAAAGAACACATTGACACCGGTGTGTCAGACCCACCATACTTGCTCCGGACACTGCGAGAGGGCTGTACAAGCAATGATCACACGCACGGCACAGCGGACACACCAGGAACCGCGGTGTTGGCCGTCGAATGGCGCTAGCTGCGCAGCATTTGTGCACCGCCGCCGTCAGTGTCAGCCAGTTTGCCGTGGCATACGGAGCTCCATCGCAGTCTTTAACACTGGTAGCATGCCGCAACAGCTTGGACGTGAACCGTATGTGCAGTTGACGGACTTTGAGCGAGGGCGTATAGTGGGCATGCGGGAGGCCGGGTGGACGTACCGCCGAATTGCTCAACACGTGGGGCGTGAGGTCTCCACAGTACATCGATGTTGTCGCCAGTGGTCGGCGGAAGGTGCACGTGCCCGTCGACCTGGGACCGGACCGCAGCGACGCACGGATGCACGCCAAGACCGTAGGATCCTACGCAGTGCCGTAGGGGACCGCACCGCCACTTCCCAGCAAATTAGGGACACTGTTGCTCCTGGGGTATCGGCGAGGACCATTCGCAACCGTCTCCATGAAGCTGGGCTACGGTCCCGCACACCGTTAGGCCGTCTTCCGCTCACGCCCCAACATCGTGCAGCCCGCCTCCAGTGGTGTCGCGACAGGCGTGAATGGAGGGACGAATGGAGACGTGTCGTCTTCAGCGATGAGAGTCGCTTCTGCCTTGGTGCCAATGATGGTCGTATGCGTGTTTGGCGCCGTGCAGGTGAGCGCCACAATCAGGACTGCATACGACCGAGGCACACAGGGCCAACACCCGGCATCATGGTGTGGGGAGCGATCTCCTACACTGGCCGTACACCACTGGTGATCGTCGAGGGGACACTGAATAGTGCACGGTACATCCAAACCGTCATCGAACCCATCGTTCTACCATTCCTAGACCGGCAAGGTAACTCGCTGTTCCAACAGGACAATGCACGTCCGCATGTATCCCGTGCCACCCAACGTGCTCTTGAAGGTCTAAGTCAACTACACTGGCCAGCAAGATCTCCGGATCTGTCCCCCATTGAGCATGTTTGGGACTGGATGAAGCGTCGTCTCACGCGGTCTGCACGTCCAGCACGAACGCTGGTCCAACTGAGGCGCCAGGTGGAAATGGCATGGCAAGCCGTTCCACAGGACTACATCCAGCATCTCTACGATCGTCTCCATGGGAGAATAGCAGCCTGCATTGCTGCGAAAGGTGGATATACACTGTACTAGTGCCGACATTGTGCATGCTCTGTTGCCTGTGTCTATGTGCCTGTGGTTCTGTCAGTGTGATCATGTGATGTATCTGCCCCCAGGAATGTGTCAATAAAGTTTCCCCTTCCTGGGATAATGAATTCACGGTGTTCTTATTTCAATTTCCAGGAGTGTATTAACAGCGAGCCCCGATATTTCGGCGGGAGTACACCCAGCCATTTTCAAGGCACAAACTGCAAAGGACAGGCGATGCACAAGCAAATTTAAAACCTCAGTTCCTGGATTAATTCAGGAAAGGTAACACACACACACACACACACTGAACACTGGCGACACGAAAAATGGCCAGTCGGAGGTATCGATAGCGAACGACTACGAACTGGCAGGTGAGGTAACATTGACTTTGTCCCTTTTTTTTTTTTTTTTTTTTTTGACAAGGGAGAGAGTAGGGTTTCAAGCAGAGTTCAAAGAGAAACCTCTATCCCTGTTTAGAAGGTCGCTCGATAATTTAATCTCAACAACTTCCTTAATAACACTGTCCCAATAGCTGGACGTGCATGTCAATATCTCGGTAGTGTTATGTAACATGGGGTGACCAATATCCAAACAATGTTCGACAATAGCAGATCCACTTGGCTGCTGTATTTGTATGTGACATTTATGCTCAGTACATGGGTCCTCCACGGTCCTGATAGTCTGCACGGTTGGCCGATAGCCCAACGGACGTTCAATCTGTCTTTTACTATCACCATTGTGATGAAATGTAGCTTCAAGTTAGGCCAGCTCAGCTGGCAAAGTCTCAGCGTCGGAAATGACATGTGCCCTATGTACCAAGGTACGAAGTACCCCTTCACGCTGAGCTGGATGGTGAGAACTATCATCCTGTAAATACAAGTCAGTGTGAGTACGTTTCCGGTAAACTGCATGTCCCAGTGATCCATCAACCTTCCTCCTAAACAAACCGTCAAGAAAGGGAAGGCGACCATCCTCTTCCACCTCCATTGTAAAAAAAATGTTCGGGTGGATCAAGTGCAGATTTTCTAAAAAGGCGTTTAAATTCTCCCTACCATGAGGCCAAACAACAAAAATATCATCAACATATCTGAAGAAACAGGCGGGTTTCAAAGGCGCCGACTCAAATGCTCATGCCTCGAAGTCTTCCATAAACAAATTTGCAATCACAGGAGACAACGGGCTACCCATTGCAACTCCATATGTCTGCTCGTAATACTGGTCACTGAATTAAAAGTAAGTGGATGTCAACACATGTCGAAAGAGATTAGTTAATTCGACACCAAACCTAACCTCAATTAGCCGCAACTAATCAGACAGAGCAACACGAGTGAAGAGAGAGACCACATCGAAACTTACTAAAATGTCAGTCATTCAACCACATTCACTCCAAACGACGTAAGAATGTGGTTGAATGACTAAGCGAAAGGGAGAACAAACGTCTAAAAATGAGAGTGACAGGGAGTGCAGAATGTCTAAGCAGGAATAGCTAAAAGACAAAGGCAGTAAAAGAATGCAGGAATATAGAAAAAAAGGTGCTGTCTATGGGAACACTTGCCGGCCGTGGTGGTCTCGCGGTTCTAGGCGCGCAGTCCCGAACCGCGCGACTGCTACGGTCGCAGGTTCGAATCCTGCCTCGGGCATGGATGTATGTGATGTCCTTAGGTTAGATAGGTTTAAGTAGTTCTAAGTTCTAGGGGACTGATGACCACAGCTGTTAAGTCCCATAGTGCTCAGAGACATTTGAACCATTTTTTTTTTGGGAACACTTAAACACATCTTTGGAGAAAAGAGAAGCATCTACATTAATATTAAGAACAGAGATGGCGATCCAATACTAACCAAGGAAAACTTGAAAGGTGGAAGCACTGTGTAGAAAGGTTATACAAGGAAAATGATCTCAAGGGCGATATAATGAAAAGAATAGCGGGAGCACATGAAGATTAGATGGAAGATATGATACTGCAAAAAGAATTTGACAGAGCGCTGAAAGACCACAGATGAAACACAGTCCCTGGAGTAAACAACATCCACTCAGAACTATTGGGAGCCAATTGTGACGAAACTACTTCATACAAATTTTCCACTGTAGAAAGATACATGAAACAGATGAAATACCATCAGACTTCAGGAACACTGTAGTAATTCTAATTTCAAAGAAGGGAAGTGCTGACAGTGGTGTTGTGAAACATCACCTACAACCAGAGATGGAGAAATTCATCAAAGACAAGTTACATGATGGTATCATTGAGGGAAGTACCAGACCATGGGGTACACCTATGGCGATAATACTAAACTAAAGTTCGGATAACATAAAGAAGTATCAATACTGATGTCATTTCAAATATCACAACTTTTATGTGATTACAGATGCGTATTCAACACTGAACATAACAGAAACTCTTGATAACTTGGGACAATGTAGGTACTTCTCCAAAGTGGATCTAAGAGGAGGCTATCATCAGTTGGAGTAGTATCAGAGGGTCAACCAAAAACTGCATTTATAGTTTCTTGTGGTCATTACCAATATCAGTGAATGGTGTTCGGTTTGAAAAATGCCTTACTCATTTTTCAGTCGTTGTTTAACCAAGTTTTGAAAGCGATTTAAGTTGAAACAGTATAGGGTGTACCTAGATGATATTATTATGTTTGTGAAGGAGCATGTACATGGCTGAGGCAAGTTCTTACGAAACTGTGTTCAACACACGTAACTCTTAGTACAGCAGAGTGTTATTTTGTACTATAGGACATGAATTACTTGGAACACGTAATCAGCCAGGATGGAGTAAGAACAGATCGAAGATTAGTGAATATTGTATGAAGTTTTCCAATACCTCACACGAGTAAGAAATTACAATCATCTTTTAGGCTAGAAAATTGCTTTAGGAAGTCTGTCCAAGAATTTGCAGATACAGCAGGACCTACCACACACTCGTTAAGGAAGGATACTCCATTAGATACAAGTGTGCAAGTGAATTTGAAAAATTAAAAGAATTGTTAACAAATAATCTCAAATGACCTTTCCAGATTATGAGAAAGGGGTCGTTTACCCATGTGATGCTAGCAGTTATGCTGTAGATTGTGTTTTAACCCAAGAAGAGCAAGATAAGAAACATATAGTCACTTACACATCACATCAGTTGAACAAAGCAGAAAGGAAATATCCCAGCAATGAAAAGAAGATGTTAGACTTAATATATAGCTTGACATACGTCAGAGCTATTTGATTGGGAAAAAATGTAAGGTATTAATTGATCACACAGCACTAAAGTGGTTGTTGGAAATAGACTTACACGATGAGTGTTAGATGTAAGTGATTTCTATTTTGAAGTAGGTCACAATCTCAGTAAGAAACGTGACAATAACGATGGACTTAACAGCAAAATTAGTGCAGTACGAACAGTAAATTATAGTACTGCAAAGTGGTAAAGACCACAAGATGGTCGCATAGATTACAAATGATATGCAATGCAATCACATTTTGCCACTCACATTGGCGTGTTGCATAGGACAAGAATGCTTCGGCGTCATGTAGTAGTTATTGTGGTGTTGCAGGAAGAAGTATTGAAACAAGTATGTGGTCACATAGTACCTGGTCATGGAGGGAATACAATCACAGAATGAAGAGTACCCAGACATTACCTGCTGGAGAAAACTGTAGAGCAGTATGTTTAAAACTGTATGTCATGTGTGGAATGAAGTCATCAACATATGCCATTACAGAGGCTTCCAGTAGATACTAAACCTTTCGAAGTTATGGGAGTGAATATTTTAGGACCTTTTAGCCAGACCTTGGTGGGAAACCACTATATTCTGACTATTATAGATCAGTTCTTACACAATGGTCACTAACCCATACTAGCAGGCAGACATGGTAGAATATGCAATTGTAAATAATTGATTACTAAAGTTCGGTGTTCCAGATATGCAACTCATGGGTCAGAGCACCAGGAAGATGCTAAGCTGCTACAAGAACAGACATCACAATGATTGGGATACTTTCTTTCTGTGCGTGATAGTGACATATAATTTTAAAAACCAGAAGACTGCAGGTCTACCACGGTACAAGATGGTGTATGGTCGAATCAATCAAACCAAAGGTTGGGAAAAATGATGAACCAGTACGAAATATGGTGAGAATTTTCAAGGAAGTGTGAAAAGGGATATAAAGAGCTAATGCTAAGGCACTTGAGCGTCAAGAAAGTGTGGCTCAGTACAATGCTAAGTTACTAGAATATTGTATAGGTCAGTGGGTGATGATGCCTAGTCCATATGTCCCAAAGGGTAAAACAAAAAAATTCGTTATCCGGAACCAAGGTTCATATCGGGTTACTGAGATGACTTTGCCGATGAACGTCGAACTGCAGTACCAAGGTGTATGACAATCATGCATGTCAGGCATATTCGTCCTTTTAGGGTGCATCAGATTCGTTTCCATTGGTAATGGTGGTACTCCCTCAAAAGGGGGGCAGAGGTACAAAGCAAAAAAGATAAACTAGATATACACAAACTGCACACACAGTTCCATATGTGTTAAGATCATGAAAATTGGTAGTAGTACTATAAGATGTTATGTATATTAATGATATCAAAATTATTTGAGGCTCGTTATGTTGCAAAGGACATCAGATATGGGAGCAGAGGTTTTTATAATTTTGCAGGGAATAATGTTATAGATGTTATTTGTAGATGCTGGACTTAGAGCTAGGAAGGCGTAATGATTACAGTTTGCTTCCTCTACGTAACATCACTAGCAAGGACGACCGTGGGATGCATCATAATTGTGGCAGTACTGCACCTCCACAGCTGCAAGGCAGGACCGACTATTGGAGGGAAAGGTACTTTTCTCTTGCAGGAAGACTTCACAGTGGGTCTTAAAAACTAAATTATCATGGATTGGATGTGAGAAACGAGATATGGTGATGTTCTCAGGCTGGAAAGAAGGGGGTATTAGTGGAGATGCAGGGTGAGTATCGAATACTGTGCCTCTCCTATGAATGTCTCTGGGAGCAGTTACCACAGGCTGTGGCTTTGGGTCCATGCACAGTGCAACAATGGAAGTGGAGGTTGTTAGATGTGGGAGGTAGATTACTGAAAACAGTATTTGGAACTGTAAACACTGATGATATGTTGGGTGGCGAGGGCCTCCCGTAGGGTCGACCAGTCTCCTGGTGCAAGTCTTTCTAGTTGATGCCACTTCGGCGATTTGCGTGACGATGGGGATGAAATGATGATGAAGACAACCCAACATCCAGTCCCTGAGCAGAGAAAATCCCCAACCCAGTCGGGAACCGAATGCGGGCCCCTTTGCATGGCATTCCATTGCACTGATCACTCAGCTATCGAGGCAGATGTAAACACTGATGATATATGGGGGCCCAGTGACATTCTAGTACAAATACAGAGGAAGGTGGAAGGTACTAAAACTTTAATGGCACGGCACATGAGTCACCTAAAGAATCTGGAGTAAGAAGTTCAGAACAACGCCAGGACAGTAAGAGGGTTAACAGGGGAACTAATCGATTATGTAAAAATGGCCACCAGTATGGTGAATTGAGATTTACATGTAATACAGACCTCATTTGAGGTACTGTGTACCTGGTTAGCTTTAGCAAAATTTTTATGAACACTGGCCAAAAGTGAAGGGAACTCTCGATTTGAGAAAGCAGAGTTTCAAGTAACTATACATGAGGCAGTGCATGGGCAGTCAATCCCTACCCGGCTGCCACCAAAACAATTTTTGTCTGACCTACATAAGAAATAAAAGGAGACTTTATTAGACCTCCAGACAAGAAAACTATATCACTGATTTACCACTTCACGACAGTAAAGATCGATGCTGACTATGTTCGACTACATGTGGTTGTCCGGTTCTCAGTCAAAAGCACGAATGCCCAGTATGAGGTGTGTGCACTCCATTGATATCTGGTGAGATTGGAGGCTCTGGGGAAATGTGTGCAAGTCAAAATAAAAGAGGTGCTACTGATTTCGTCAGGAGGGAAAATTTATGCACTAATATTGGTGGACGAACTTTACTTATGCCAACAAGAACAAGTCACCATATACCCATCACATGTGAGCCAGACTGTTGCAGGAGCCTGTGAGATACAATTATTCAGAGGAGGAGCAGGAGCAGAAGGACATCCATTACCTTATTTTCAAGAAGTGGGCCTGGTATATTCTGTGTATGAAATAGTTTTTGATTATTGTAGACTTCCACAAGCAAGGACGACCTAAGAGTATAAATGGTTGAAGCTGCAAGGGAGCACAGTATCGATAAATGGAACAACTTGTCATATTTCAAGATAAACATTTCGTCTTCTACCTACCATAACTGGTTCTACAATTTTAAACTAAACACATCTGGTACACTGTCCTGACAAATCCTTAGATACATTACCTGCCAAAAGCTTGACCTATCTAAACAGTATCCTAGAACCCAATCTCCTTAACCCCCTGGATGTGTTGATAGTATCACCAAAAGGATGTATTAGAATGTAGTAAATTCTTCACCATGTGCAATAATACTGTAATGATCACCACCACAAAGTAGTGGCGACTAGCGTTTCAATCTCAGGTACAACCTTGATCTGTGCAGCCTATAACTATTCACAGCAGAAGCTTCCCCAATTTCTGAACTCCCTATTCACCAAGTATTGGCTGAGTGGTTCTCCCTAGGCAAAGAATTAGTGGTCAAGTAAACTAGTCATTTGACACTGTGATTCAGGCTAATTTAATGTAAGATAAACTTGAATGGAATGAACATCAATGTAAAAATGTAAGATGTATTGTTAAACAATTTTTATAAGTGCTCTCAGACAGCTATCTGGTGAATGGCCTTTCAGCTTGGTGACTGAAAGCTGTGGGCAAGCAAGTAGAAAGGTGTCATTGCATTCTGATTCAAGAAGCTGTAGAGAGGCCACACTGATGCAGTGCAAGTCTTTCCTGTGGCTCCTAAATGAGACTAGTTTTCACATGTCCAGCCCATTGCTGTTGGAAGGGCTGGAACAATGTTGTGCTATGGGAGGCAGAATCTTACAGTGGTGAGTAGATTACAACATGTCCTAACCTACACTGAGGGCTGGGACAAGTGACCATAAATAACGTGTGCCGCAGCCAAACAGTATCAATCATTGTCCACAGACAGGTATGAGAGGTACTCCAGGCAGCTGTCGAACTTAACGTGTGTCATCCAGCTTACTGCTACTAGACGCTACCTCTACTGTTAGACTGTGTGTTGCGCCTAGTCCAGATGCTGCCGGAAGCTGAACTGGCGCCATCTGCCAGCTGATTTCAACTGACTTCAGGGCGCCTACACAACGATCAAGGATCTGCAGCTGCACCTAACACACTGCCAAGCTGCCACATGACCCACGTACACGCATTCTGCTACTGCAGACTAGCGTACATGATCTCCTGTATGATTCACTGTGGCCCTTGGTCCATCTGCACTTGTGTGCTCTCTGCACAGTGCCTGTCACAGGTTGTTAGCTGGTCAGGCATACGCACTAGTCGACGTGATCGGATTACTACGGAGATTGCTGTCGCTGTGTGCTTGCCACCTGCTCAGGCCTGTCGCAACCCTCCACTCGACATAGCTTCATCACCGCAACTGTCTGCTCATCTTGGCGACTCTGTGTGCTGGTTGCCTCCTGAAGCTGCGGGCTGAGCCAAGCACACTTCACCATTCAGGGGCCAGTCAGCGCCCTTGCACACTGACCATGGCAAGACAACGGTTCGACTGATATATTGATTGAGATGAATAAATACACTATTGCTTCCTCATTGCTTCTATAGGACTTCTACTAACCATCCGAGTGGCTCAATGTACCCACCCCCTGCCGACCACCCCGCATTATCATCATGACCTGCAATCAGGTCAAAAAAACACCGAAGCCATCCTAACCCCACTGCAGTAATTAGAAATAAATAAATAAGAAAATTACTAATAGCTTATTTTGGATGCGACAGGATCACATGCATAATCGTTATATACAGGGTGTAAATATTAAGTAGACAAAGCAGAATAACTCGAAAAATAAGCTTCACACGACGAGAAGTGTAGGATCCAAAGTTGATTATTTTCCAGGGGGACATCTGCCAGTGCTAAAATTAGCCCGCCACCCCAGCCCACTGGAGGTGGGGCGCGAGACAACTAAAATTTCCTGTGGGAACCCCCATTTTTTATTGCAGAATCAGATTCCACATAAAAAGTTAGATGCATTTTGTCCTTAAACATTTGTTTTGATTCTAGGAAGTTGGCGCTGTATTTCAAGAAAATCCATGTTCTCATTTTTGCGTGGAAAATGGTTACGGATAAATAATAAATACTTATTTCCTTAATCAAAATATCCACGGGTATGCTGCCGGTCTATAGTGTCCAAAGGGCACAATATTTCGGCGATCATACATGTCGCCATCATCAGGTGAACTGACGGACTGAGCTCCTGTGAACGTGCCGGCACGGAGAACCGTACGCTATGGCTGCTCAGAGGGAACTGGGTTCGGTCGCGGCGGCGGCCGATTTAAATACCCTCCGCCCGCGGCGCGCTCCCTCCGCCGTCCGCGCCCCGCGCCCCGGTCGCGCGGTGGAACAGATTGCGACGGCGTCTGAGATGACGTCGGTGTGATGGCTCTGTCCGCCGTGGCCGTCACAACTATACGTTTGCTCGATTTACTCTTGATTAACCCGATCGCTGGTTCCCAAGCCTGGCTAAGATTATAGCCACAGTCACGGTTTATGAGGTCGTCATTGGTGCGAATTTCGATGGCCTCTCTAACAACGCTGTCCCAGTATCTCGAAGTCTGTACCAGAATCCTTGTGCTGTCATACTCCATGGCGTGATTTTTCGACAAACTATGTTCAGCGACCGCCGACTTGCTCGGATACATCAGTCGAGTGTGCCTCTGGTGTTCACGGCATCGATCCTCGACGGTACACATCGTCTGACCAATATACGACTTGCCACATTGACACGGAATCTGGTACACGCCGGCCTTCCTCAAACCCAGGTCATCTTTGGCGCTCCCCACAAGTGCACGAGTTTTATTTGGAGGACAAAACACAGTTCCGACCCGGTGTTTCTTCAGAATGCGGGCGATTTTCCCCGAGAGTGCGCCTGTGTATGGAATAAATGCAGTGCCTACCTCCTCCCTCGTGACTTCATCCATCTCAACAGGTTGTGCTGCAGTGGTTGGGCGGAGAGCACGTTGAATCTGCCACTCTGAGTACCCATTTTTTCGAAATACAGTTCTCAGATGTTCCAATTCCTGGGGTAGACTCTCTGCGTCAGAGATAGTGCGCGCCCTATGTACTAGAGTTTTAAGTACATTCCTCTGTGAAGGGTGGTGGCAGCTGTCTGCGTGCAAATACAGATCAGTGTGCGTAGTCTTCCGATACACCCCAAATTTTGTTGACCAAATACCTGACGGGAATATTAAGTCCTTATGTGGGTAAATGCCCTCATCACATCCGTAATTCCGTGGATTTTGTTAAACGCCTTGATAGCTTCAGGTTGGATGAGTCAGATATCATGGTGAGTTTTGACGTCGTTTCCTTGTTTACGAGGGTACCCCTGCGAGAGTCACTAGAATTGATTAGTCAGTTTGACGAGAAGACCACTGAACTTTTTAGGCATGTCTTGACTTCCACGTATTTTCTTTTTAATGGAGAATACTACGAACAAACGGAGGGAGTCGCCATGGGTAGCCCACTCTCACCGGTGGTAGCGAATTTGTACATGGAGAACTTCGAGGAAGAAGCCCTGTCGTCATCCGTATGGAAACCTACTTGCTTTTTCCGTTAATGGACGACACGTTCGTCATCTGGCCACATGGTATGGATAAACTCCTTGACTTCCTTACACATCTAAACTCCATACACCCCAACATCAAATTCACTATGGAGACTGAAACAGAGGGTAAATTACCTTTCCTTGACGTCTTGGTCAAGAGAAGGGCTGACGGCACCCTAGATCATGGGGTGTATCGGAAGACTACGCACACTGATCTGTATTTGCACGCAGACAGCTGCCACCACCCTTCACAGAGGAATGGGGTACTCAAAACTCTAGTGCATAGGGCTCGCACTATCTCTGACGCAGAGAGTCTACCCCAGGAATTGGAACATCTGAGAACTGTATTTCGAAAAAATGGGTACTCAGAGTGGCAGATTCAACGTGCTCTCCGCCCAACCACTGCAGCACAACCTGTTGAGATGGATGAAGTCACGAGGGAGGAGGTAGGCACTGCATTTATTCCATACACAGGCGCACTCTCGGGGAAAATCGCCCGCATTCTGAAGAAACACCGGGTCGGAACTGTGTTTTGTCCTCCAAATAAAACTCGTGCACTGGTGGGGAGCGCCAAAGATGACCTGGGTTTGAGGAAGGCCGGCGTGTACCAGATTCCGTGTCAATGTGGCAAGTCGTATATTGGTCAGACGATGCGTACCGTCGAGGATCGATGCCGTGAACACCAGAGGCACACTCGACTGATGTATCCGAGCAAGTCGGCGGTCGCTGAACTTAGTTTGTCGGAAAATCACGCCACGGAGTATGACCGCACGAGGATTCTAGTACAGACGTCGAGATACTGGGACAGCGTTGTTAGAGAGGCCATCGAAATTCGCACCAAGACCTCATAAACCGTGACTGTGGCTATAATCTTAGCCAGGCTTGGGAACCAGCGATCGGGTTAATCAAGAGTAAATCGAGCAAACGTATAGTTGTGACGGCCACGGCGGACAGAGCCATCACACCGACGTCATCTCAGACGCCGTCGCAATCTGTTCCACCGCGCGACCGGGGCGCGGGGCGCGGACGGCGGAGGGAGCGCGCCGCGGGCGGAGGGTATTTAAATCGGCCGCCGCCGCGACCGAACCCAGTTCCCTCTGAGCAGCCATAGCGTACGGTTCTCCGTGCCGGCACGTTCACAGGAGCTCAGTCCGTCAGTTCACCTGATGATGACGACATGTATGATCGCCGAAATATTGTGCCCGTTGGACACTATAGACCGGCATCATACCCGTGGATATTTTGATTATCAAATACGCCGGGAGAAACTCAAGAATCACATTTATTTCCTTCGTAAATTTTGATTCACTAAAACTAAAACTCTCCCTCTCTCCCCAAAGGGGAGAAATTAAAAGTTGTTTGGCCTCATGACCACGATACAAACAAAACTTATCCGAATCTGCGGAAAAAATTAATATTTGGGTCCACATTTGGAAAAATCTAATTCCTCTCTCTCAAACCCCACCCTGTGGGGAGAGAGGGAGAGTTTTCGTTTTAGCGAATCAAAATTTACGAAGTAAATAAGTATCTTTTATTTATCCGTAACCATTTTCCACGCAAAAATGAAAACATGGATTTTCTTGCATTACAGCGCCAGCTACCAAGAATCGAAACAAATTTACGTAGTTTTTTTTATGTAGAATCTGATTCTGCAATAAAAAATGGGGGTTCCCATTTGAAATTTTAAAGTTGCATCCCGCCCCACTCCTAAGGGGCTGGGGCGGCGGGCTAATTTTAGCACCAGCGGATGTCCCCCTTGAAAATAATCAACTTTGGATTCTACACATTTTTTTGTTTGAAGCTTATTTTTCGAGTTATTCTGCTTTGTCAACTTAAAATTTACACCCTGTACACAAACTATACTTCAAAAATAAATCTGTAATGATCTGTCTGAATTTTGTGTACAAAACTATTACACAGAAACTTATCAGTACCATCCACCGAAACTGAATGAAGAGACCAAAAACTATTGAACTGAGCTTGCATATCTTAAATACATTATAGCAAACATGAAGGCATGGAAAAATGCTTCAAATAACTGTTACACATATACTACTTTTCAATTGGGAATATGCTACTTCTTTTGATTGTTCTTACCTAAGGTACAAACAGAATCTTTTTCCAATTGGTAATCACTTACAAGGGTGTGCCAAACCTTTAGAGTCAAAATAAAACAGACAGCAGACGATCCGAAACCGAGAATTTTGAGATATGGAGCCGACATTAGTAACAAATATTTCAGACGATACTAGATCTTAAATGAGTACGCATTCGCAATCAACTTGAACATCCCGAAAACAGACGGCTGTCTGATTCGTCTACTTTGTTTGCGCTACAATGGAAGAAGTTTATCATAGTGGGTAGAAACTTACAAGAAAATGAGTCGTTCAAGGCACAGAGAGCTGGCCGGGTTTCTAGATGACTCACGTAAACAGTACAGTTTGAAGAGAGGTTATCACGTCATATAGTAGAGCGTTCAACAATAAGCACCAGCCAACTTGGTGCTCATAACATTTGGCTGCGTAATACATTAATATACCTCGTTATATCAGAGACTGCGAATGCAGACTGTAGCGTTGCACATGATTAGCACCGGTTCGGTGATTTTGTGGTTCATTTTTCAAAATAAGTGGGGCACGTAAATTCTCCTTCTTATTACCTTTTGTCTCACAAAAGTCTTCATGTAAATCAAAATAAGTGATGCACGTAAAGTTTCCTTCTTATTATCTTTTGTCTCACAATTGTCTTCATGTAAGGATGCATTTCCCTGTTTTCTTAAATTGTATCTATAGTAATAATGTTATCTAAGTTCGTTTACATTTTTATTTAGAGGAAATTGGTCCATATTCCTTTACTATTAATGTATATTGTGTTCGTTAGTCTTTCAGATGTTTAAAAAACGATGGGAAGCGATTGGTTTTGGTGATGTATCAATTGCACGCCATCAGCAGACTATCATACACGCATTTCCGCTTATACAAATCGAACCTTGCAATCTAAATTTGTTTCTGTGCAATGCAAATCATTTGTTGCATCATACTTCTTCTTATCGCTGTGCAATGCAAATCATTTGTTGCATCATACTTCTTCTTATCGCGGTCCGCTGTCACCAATCTTTTCTGCTCCCAAGTGACGACACTGCACCTGACTCTTATATCAGAAAATAGCAGATAATGGAGCCGTCTTTGGCCTAGTAAGAGTCGTAATACAAGTTAACACTGAAACTCAGATTACCCATGCTTTTAGGGTTCCGTATCTCAATTGACAAAAACGCAACCCTTACAGGATCACTTTGCTGTCCGTCTGTCCGACTGCTAAAAATCCGTTTTCTCAGAATCGAATAGACGTATGAATTTGAAATTTACGTCACATACTAAAGCACACGGTCCGTTGGCGGTGCACAAAATTGAATCTTCTAAGTCAATGCAGTCAACAGGTAAGGTCATTTACGTCACATATTTTGATACTCTCAGACTCACCCATCAAAACCTACAGGGTACATCCCATTGGCCTAGAATCATGAAATTTGCCAGGAAGCAAGGTTTCACAATAAAACCAAAGGTAAAAATCCAAGAGCTGTAAATTTGTAATCACATCACACGAAAAATAATTCTTTTTGTTATTTGTTATCTGACTGTCTGTCTGTCCGACCATCTGTTAAGACTCCTTTTCTCTCAGGAACGGGTAGACATATCACGTTGAAATTTATGTCACATACTGAGGTCTATGGTCCCTTGGCGGTGCAAAAAATTTACGCTTATAAGTCAGTGGTTCCCAACCTTTCTTAGACCATAACCCTCGAGTGCAATAAGACATTAGCCAGTACCCTCGACCCTCCTCCCCGCTCCCCCCCCCCCCCCCCCCCCGTCTGTTGCCCCTATCACCCTCCCCCACATTATCAGCAATATCATCTACATATATACTCCGCTAGTCACCAAGCGGTGAGTGGCGGAGGGCACAATTTGCGCCAAGGTCATATTTCCCCCTCTCTGTTCCAAAAAAAATGGTTCAAATGGCTCTAAGCACTATGGTACGTAACATCTGAGGTCATCAGTCCCCTAGAACTTAGAACTACGTAAACCTAACTAACTTAAGGACATCACACACATCCATGCCCGAGGCAGGATTCGAACCTGCGACCGTAGCGGTCACGTGATAACCCTCTGTTCCATCCGCGGATCGCGAGAGGGGAATACGACTGTCTGAACGCCTCAGTACGAGCTCTTATTTCCCTTATCTTTGAATGATGATCATTACGCGATCTGAAAGTTAGGGTGATAATATATGCTCTACATCCTCAGTGAAGATTGGATTTCGGAATTTAGAGAGCAGCCCCTTCTGTTTAGTGAGTTGTCTATCTGCAAGTGTGTCCCACTTCAAACTTTCTCTGAGATTTGTAACGCTCTCGCGATGGCTAAATGTACCAGTCACGAATCTTGCCGCTCTTCTTTGGACCTTCTCAATCTCTTGAATCAGACCCAACTGGTAAGGGTCCCACATAGACGAACAGTACTCTAAGACTGAACGAACTAACGTATTTTAAGCTATTTACTTTGTTGAAGGACTGCATCGCTTCAGGATTCTACCTTCCCCTTTACTTGTGTAATCTGATCATTCCATTTGAGATCATTTCGAATAGTCACATTCAGATACTTGACTGATGTTCCGCTTCCAAGGACTGATCATTTATTTTGTACTCATACATTAATGAGGATTTTCGCCTTGTTTTATGCAGTAGGCTGCACTTACTAATATTGAGAGACAACTGCCAGTCATTACACCACACATTTATTTTCTGTAAATCCTCATTGATTTGTTCATAACTTTCGTGTGATACTACTTTCCTGTAGACTACAGCATCATCAGCGAACAGTCTAATGCCGCTGTCAATACCACCAACCAGATCGTTTATGTAAATAGTAAAAAGCAGAGGACCTATTACGCTGGCCTGGGGCACACCTGTAGTTACTCTTGTTTCTGTTGAAGTTACCCCGTTCAGGACGACATACTGCTCCCTATCTGTTAGAAAACTTTCTATCCAACCGCATATGTCATCGGATAGACCGTAAGCGCGCATTTTTGCAGCGAGCGACAGTGCAGAACTGAGTCGAACGTCTTTCGAAAGTCGAGAAATATGGTATCAACCTGGGAGCCGGTATCTAGAGCCTGTTGTATATCATGCACAAAGAGGGCCAGCTGGGTCTCGCATGACCGCTGTTTCCTAAAACCGTGCTGGTTTCTGCAGATGAGCTTCTCAGAGTCTAGAAAGGTCAATATGTCTGAACACAAAATATGTTCCATGATTCCACAACAAATCGGTTAGGTGAAATTGGCCGGTAATTATGTACATCCGATTTTCTACCCTTTTTATAGATTGCTATGACCTGGGCCTTCTACCACGGGACTGGAGTGCTACCCACAACTCCTTCTCCGATAAGAAAGGTAAATATCCACACTGATCGTAGGTAATTTTTACAAAACATACTTCCTCTGCATTACTCCTCTCCCCTGTGGCACTTGCTTGACTTGCACACTGCTACCCTATTTAAAATAAAACAAGTTCAGAACTGTACACCATACTTATTGTTTGTAAAAAACATGATTGCTGCGCTCCTTACTTTTGAGCTGGCAGAAATTGGACGACTTCAAGCTGTTATTGTTTTGCGTCTAACCACTCTAATGATAATAATAATTACAACAACAATGTGGACAGCTCTACAGAAGCTGTTATGTAGTTACTGCTGTGTCGTGTTGTCAATTATTCACTTATCTGTTTCGAGGCGAGTGATGAAGCAACTTCTAGACTACTGCAGGGATCATCTACAACTTTTGGAAGACGCTTTTCTAGAATATTTAGCATTTGTTAACGCTTCACTTTCATAGTCAGCGATGCACAGGACAAAGCAAAAAATACGTGTATAGTGGATGGACTATGTAAGGAACCTGTAACCACCACCACGTTAATGCTACTAACTGAGAAAAACTAGTTATTGATAACTTATACAAACAACATTAGTCGCCGCGCAGGATTAGCCGAGCGGTCTAAGGATAGCCGGCAAGGCAGCTCAGCGTGTTCGGTCAGAGGGCTAGCTGCTCTCTGTAATAAAAAAACTGAGTTAATGGACCAACAACGAACTAAAACGGGTGTCTTTCGACGTCCGCCCCGAGCAGATGCAACGAACGAAAACGAACAAAATGAGATTAAAAAAAAAAAAAAAAAAAAAAAAAAAAAAAAAAGAGAGAGAGGCTCTGCAGTCATGGACTGTGCGAAAAAAAAAAAAAAAAAAAAAAAAAAAAAAAAAAAAAAAAAAAAGAGAGAGAGAGAGAGAGAGGCTCTGCAGTCATGGACTGTGCGGCTGGCCCCGGTGGAGGTTCGAATCCTCGCTCGGGCATGGGAGTGTGTGTTTGTCCTTAGGATAATTTAGGTTAAGTAGTGTGTAAGCTTAGGGACTAATCACCTTAGCAGTCAAGTCCCATAAGATTTCACACACATTTGAACATTTTTGAACAACATTAGTCTTAGAAAACTGTGATAATAGTAATGATCTTTTGAAAATAATTTCGTTTTGTGACTGAAAGAGAATCGTATCATTTAGTTCTTATCCCTCAGAAAGTTTCATTTTAGCCATCAAGAGGTAATTGCCCCTCAGGCCGGGAACCACTGTTCCAACTCGACGCAGCTAAAAGAATACTGCTATTTATTTTACGTATTTTAATACTAGCAAACACACTGATCACAACCTATAGACTACTTCCCATTGGCCTAGAATCATGAAATTTGACAAAAAGCAATGACTCACAGCACAACAAAAGGAAAAACTACGAAAATTGTAAATTTGTAATTATATCACTCGAAAAAAATGTTTTGTCCTTTGTTATCTAACTCCCTGTTCTGGCATAACCACAAACGCCGGAACAAAGATGCGGAACGCATGACCAGAGAAGGCGATGAGGAAACGGCGGCCAATGGTACGTGAAATTGGACCATGCTGCGCCAGGCACGCCCCCTGCAAGACGTGAATAAAAGCGCCGTTCCTGCTAGCCTTGGCGGGGCATGTCGCCTCCTTCTAGTGACATTTGGTGTATCTCCAAAGTATTGTCAATTGATTTCTAGAAATGAAACTACTGATGTTATTTGTCTGAAATTGTTGTAGAGCATTCCGAGAACGCTGCATCTCGTAGCCAGCCTATTAGCGACGAGTGGGCAAGACCCCTCAACTGGCGACGAGTTATCAACTGAGCTATGTGCCGACGGAGACAAACTTTTGTTTTTTTGTTGCCGGCGCTTTAATTCTCTCCTTGTCATTACTTTGCAGGGACGCTCGCTTTGCTTTACCCATTTCTTGTTATTTTTTCTAATAAGTGTTTTCAGGTGGGCATTGCAGAAACTATTGTTGTACATATTTTTGTCTTTTTATTGCATTTGTCTCTTCCAACATGCCCACCGATACTGTCCCGCCCCCTGCTCTGGTGCCACACAGCTAATGCAGATGTTTCAGTTTCAGACAACCCAGATTTCTACATTGCTCAACATGGTGCAGCAGGTACTCACCAACGCTACGTGCCCGACACAACAAGCACCCGACTACAGCTCCTGTACCATCTTTTCGAAAGTTTAGTGAACAAGACGAAGAATGGCTCGAATGGTTGGCCCAGTTTGAGGCACACATCATCGCCCACAACGTGCCAGTTGCTATGAAACTTTCCCATCTATTATCAACGGTAGGAAGTGCAGTATTTCGCCTCATTCAAAAACTATTTCCTAACACCACTCCATGTGAACTGTCGTACGACGCAGTGATGTTGTTGTTGTTGTGGTCTTCAGTCCTGAGACTGGTTTGATGCAGCTCTCCATGCTACTCTATCCTGTGCAAGCTTCTTCATCTCCCAGTACCTACTGCAACCTACATCCTTCTGAATCTGCTTAGTGTATTCATCTCTTGGTCTCCCTCTACGATTTTTACTCTCCACGCTGCCCTCCAATACTAAATTGGTGATCCCTTGATGCCTCAGAACATGTCCTACCAACCGACCCCTTCTTCTAGTCAAGTTGTCCCACAAACTTCTCTTCTCCCCAATCCTATTCAATACTTCCTCATTAGTTATGTGATCTACCCATCTAATCTTCAGCATTCTTCTGTAGCACCACATTTCGAAAGCTTCTATTCTCTTCTTGTCAAAACTATTTATCGTCCATGTTTCACTTCCATACATGGCTACACTCCATACGAATACTTTCAGAAATGACTTCCTGACACTTAAATCAATACTGGATGTTAACAAATTTCTCTTCTTCAGAAACGCTTTCCTTGCCATTGCCAGCCTACATTTTATATCCTCTCTACTTCGACCATCATCAGTTATTTTGCTCCCAAAATAGCAAAACTCCTTTACTACTTTAAGTGCCTCATTTCCTAATCTAATTCCCTCAGCATCACCCGACTTAATTAGACTACATTCCATTATCCTTGTTTTGCTTTTGTTGATGTTCATCTTATATCCTCCTTTCAAGACACTGTCCATTCCATTCAACTGCTCTTCCAAGTCCTTTGCTGTCTCTGACAGAATTACAATGTCATCGGCGAACCTCAAAGTTTTTATTTCTTCTCCATGAATTTTAATACCTACTCCTAATTTTTCTTTTGTTTCCTTTACTGCTTGCTCAATATACAGATTGAACAACATCGGGGAGAGGCTACAACCCTGTCTTACTCCCTTCCCAACCACTGCTTCCCTTTCATGTCTCTCGACTCTTATAACTGCCATCTGGTTTCTGTACAAATTGTAAATAGCCTTTCGCTCCCTGTATTTTACCCCTGCCACCTTTAGAATTTGAAAGAGAGTATTCCAGTCAACATTGTCAAAAGCTTTCTCTAAGTCTACAAATGCTAGAAACGTAGGTTTGCCTTTCCTTAATCTTTCTTCTAAGATTTTGTTATTCTCCTGATAACGACATCCTCTTGAGTAGTCCCCGCCCGGAGATCCGAATGGGGGACTATTTTACCTCCGGAATATTTTACCCAAGAGGACGCCATCATCATGTAATCATACAGTGATAGACACACTAAAAAACTATTATGACCACCAAGTGAATGTAGTAGCAGTTAGGTATCAATTCTTTATTTGCAAAATAACATATCGTGAGTGGGTAACAGATCTGCAGGATATGACGAGGAAATGCAAATTTAAATGTGCTTGCGGTTCTTTATATTCAGACATAATGTTGCGTGATGCGATCATGTACAATGTGCCTGATGTCAAAATCCAAGAACAAATTTTGGAACAGTCCAATCCATCATTTCAGCTGGTAGTGCAAGCACTTGATCAGTACGATTCCGGTGCCTTGTCGGCTCATACATTTCAACAGCCATCTATTTGTTGGGTTGAGTTCATTAGTTGTGATGGCCCATTCCGCACCGGCTGCATGCACTAACCACGCCAAGAAAACAACCTTCCACGCCACGAAAGCAGTTCGCCAAACAGGCGGCTACTCAGGTGAACAGAACTACGTCTTGCCCTCGTTGTTGTATAGTGCACAAATGCCAAGACTGCCCTCTCGACAAGCTCAGTGTTACGCTTGTGGTAGGAAAGAACATGTGCAATCCATATGTTTGCAACGGAACAAGCCCACTCACAGAACTCTCGTCAGAAGGCCCATGTCATTAATGCAGTATATTCCAAGTCGGCAACTAGCAAGCATGCAGTTCTTACAGTGATACGTCAGTCAAACAAACTTTTTGTTCATTTACTTATTTATGGAAAACGTGTGAAATTTCAGTTGGACATGGGTGCCTCTGTCACATTGATAATCGTCACGCATATGAGCTGTTAGGCTCCCCACGCCTGTCTAAAACGAGCATGCAACTGACGGCTTATAATGGACGAGACATTCCAGTTCTTGGAACATGTACTTTGCCTGCCATGTATCGCTCGCATATGCAACCAGTAACTTTTACAGTGTTAAAATCACGCGAGTGTGAGAACATATTTGGTCTTGATTCTTTTGATTTGTTTGGCTTTAACATTCAGGACAATGTGTTGTCAGTGTCAGTGTCTGCATTCAATAGAAAAGACAGTGTAGCTAGCTTGCTCAAAGAATTCCTGGAACTCTTTTCTGAAGGTTTAGGCAAAGCTAACAATTTTGTTGCACATATTACGCTGAAAGACAATGCTCAGCCAAAATTTTGCTGGTCCAGGCCTGTTCCCATTCCATTACAGGTCAAAGTCTCTGCTGGACCATGTTTTTGCGCTCTTGTACCACTAATGGTTGTGCCTTCTATTGTTTCCGTCTGTCACACGTGCTTGTAGGATCTTTCTTGTAGTCTGTGTGCCTTAGGATCTTTCTATGACTACCGTGGTCACCTTTGTAGACTAAACGTGTTGCTTAGCCCTGAAGATGGTGCAAAGACAAGTAAACATGCCGTTAAGCCCTCAAGATGGTGCGAAAGCTGATACTTTGGTGAAAGGTGGTCGCAGCATGTATTACGTTGAAGTAATGTTGAGAAGTTCACCTTCTACGAATCCCAGAACCGTAAGAAGGTACAGGGAGACTAAAGGCTAAACGAGAAAATTAGAGCCATGCCCGAAAAGAGTAAGATCCACAAGAAACTACACATGGTTCTGATTCGACGCTAAACTGTAGATCCTCTTTCCCCCTGTTGGATAACTGATGTCCGGCATTAGATACTTAGATACATATAGCAAGTTCATTATTAATATCGGATTTCCCTCCAACCTTTACAACTTCAAAACCAAGTGTAGGGATTAAAGATAGAGATGTGCTGAATGAAATCATTTGGCTGTCAAGAGTGCAATGAGTGAAGACTTCAATGACTACTGTAATAGAGTATTATCGAAAGATGTCTCAAAAAACTCAAAGAAATATGTAAAGACTGTCAGTGGCGCTGTAATTAGTGCCCACGCACTCATGAACGATTGAATTTGTGACAGGATTGAGGATTTCTTAATAGGGAGCACGTTGTATGTTATGGTGGACGGAGCGTCAATAGACGAAAGTAGAAATAACTTCAAGCATACCCCAGGTCCGCGTGTTTGGGTCGTTGTTGTTCATGTTTTATATTAATAACTTGGCAGAAAAGTTCATAGTAAGCTCGGCCTTTTGGTAGATTATGCAGTTGCCTGTAATGAATACTGTCTGAAAAAAAAACTGCAGAAATCTTTAACCCTTAACTCGCCAGGTGACTTCTGTAAAGTATACCATGAGGTGAGGTCTCTGGGACCCCTACGTTTAAACCGAGATTTCAGGAAAAATCATTTGAAATTTTTAATTTATGCTATATAGCACTTATTTTTACAATTATTTAAGTGTTGTTTAAATGCTTATAGTTTATTTTATTGCACTAAACAAAGATTGCAGCATTTTACTATTTATCATACTAAAGCACGTAATTATGTGTGGTTCTTTTAAATTGTACACATAAAAGTCAGAATACTGAATTTTACATTCTGAAAAATTATACAATGTCTCTAACAAATAAATTTCCAAACGAAACTAGATTCCAGGGTTAAAATTTGTGCATAAAAATTCCAGCCGACAGGTACAAAAAGAAAGTTTGTCAAATTGACATTCATTGCTGGGAATTACATTTTTCTTATCACCACTCAGAACACATTCGCTTTTAACAGACACTTTAAGTATTTCACTGAAGAAACAGACTTTCCTTAAGTTCTTCCTCTGAATGATACTCTTGTTCGATAGCAGAACTGTGATCACTGGCTAATGTAAAATCGTCGTCTTTTTCGTTTATTTCTTGATCTATACCACTGACACCTTTCTCCATAGACCGACTAACAATTTCATCAAATTCGGGAAAGTTAAAAATGGTACATTCGTGCCAACACATTTTGAGCTATACGTTCCCGTACTGAAGAAAACAGGTACGTAGTTCACGAGGCGCGTTCTAAGAGACTCAAACACCTATCAGTAACACGTTTCAACAATAAACACGGAAGGCTATAACGCAACCGACAACAAAACGTAGTAGGCTTGGCAATTTAAGGAGGAATATAGAAGCATTCCGCCACAAATGGCCTTGGAGAGCGAGTACGAAAATTTTCAAGCGTTCTGAGAGACCACATCTCGTAAGTTAAGAGTTGCAGATCTTGATAGGACTTCAAAATGCTGCCAAGATTGGAAATTTAGTTAAATGTACAAAAATGTAAAATTAAACACTGCACAAAATGAGAAAACGTTGTATCTTACGACCGTACTATCAATGAATCACAATTAGAATTCGTTAACTTACGTGAGGGCGTGCTGAAAAGGAACGGTTCCGAATTTTTTAAATGTGAAATCTCCTAAAGCTTTTTTAAATAAAACAAGCTTTATTAACATTCTCCATCTTTATTCTCCATGTCTACATACTTACACTACTGGCCATTAAAATTGCTACACCACGAAGATGACGGGCTACAGACGCGAAATTTAACCGACAGGAAGAAGATGCTGTGATATGCAAATGATTAGCTTTTCAGAGCATTCACACAAGGTTGGCGCCGGTGGCGACACCTACAACGTGCTGACATGAGGAAAGTTTCCAACTCATCTCCCATACACAAACAGCAGTTGACCGGCGTTGCCTGGTGAAACGTTGTTGTGATGCCTCGTGTAAGGAGGAGAAATGCGTTCCATCACGTTTCCGACTTTGATAAAGGTCGGATTGCAGCCTATCGCGATTGCGGTTTATCGTATCGCGACATTGCTGATCGCGTTGGTCGAGATCCAATGACTGTTAGCAGAATATGGAATCGGTGGGTTCAGGAGGGTAGTACGGAACGCCGTGCTGGATCCCAACGGCCTCGTGTCACTAGCAGTCGAGATGACAGGCATCCTATCCGTATGGCTGTAACGGATCGTGCAGCAACGTCTCGATTCCTGAGTCGACATATGGGGACGTTTGCAAGACAACAACCATCTGCACAAACAGTTCGACGACGTTTGCAGCAACATGGACTATCAGCTCGGAGACCATGGCTGCGGTTACCCTTGACGCTGCATCACAGAGCGCCTGCGATGGTGTACTCAACGACGAACTGGGTGCACGAATATCAAAACGTCATTTTTTCGGATGATTCCTGGTTCTGTTTACAGCAACATGATTGTCGCATCCGTGTTTGGCGACATCGCGGTGAACGCACATTGGAAGCGTGTATTCGTCATCGCCATACTGGCGTATCACCTGGCGTGATGGTATGGGGTGCCATTGGTTACACGTCTCGGTCACCTCTTGTTCGCATGGACGGCACTTCGAACAGTGGACGTTACATTTCAGATGTGTTACGATCCGTGGCTCCACTCTTCATTCGATACCTGCGAAACCCTACATTTCAGCAGGATAATGCACGACCGCATGTTGCAGGTCCTGTACAGGCCTTTCTTGATACAGAAATTGTTCGACTGCTCACCTGGCCAGCACAGTCTCCAGATCTCTCAACAATTGAAAACGTCTGATCAATAATGGCCGAGCAACTGGCTCGTCACAATACGCCAGTCGCTACTCTTGATGAACTGTGGCATCGTGTTGAAGCTGCATGGGCAGATGTACCTGTACACGCTATCCAAGCTCTGTTTGACTCAATGCCCAGGGGTATCAAGTTCGTTATCACGGCCAGAGGTGGTTGTTCTGGTTACTGATTTCTCTGGATCTATGCATCCAAATCGAGTGAAAATGTAATCACATGTCAGTTCTAGTATGATATATTTGTCCAATGATTACCCGTTTATCATCTGCATTTATTCTTGGTGTAGCAGTTTTAATGGCCAGTAGTGTATCTTCGGTTACTTGTACTGCTTTATTAATAGTCATTTAAACTATGTTATTTATAAAAATGGCTTTTACTTATTTGTTTCCAATCATAAAAGCTGTTTACAAAATCGTTAATATTTTATTTTACTTACTGACCATTTGCATCAAAGAATTTCTCCTCGCCCCCAAACAATTATTAAATATTTCTGTCGGGTTTGAGATTGGAGTGACAAGTTAAAACACGGCACCGGCTGCCAAACTGCGTACCGAACTCTGTCACTGCGTGGTAAATTCATTCACAGGCACAGTCAACAACTCACGTACCCTACCGACAGTGGCGGCTGCTATGTAAGAGCACAAGAGCATATGAAGACCCTAACTTTTCGACACCTTGTGGATTTACTGGTTATTTTTCTTTGAATGCTGTTAAGCGTAACGTAGATACTGCAATCTGAAAGATGCGGCACTTAAATCTACCGCGCTACTGCTCCTCTAGACTCCGTGGAACGCGGCATCAGGATCGCGAGCACACCGAGTACTGCACGTTTTAAGGAGCTTATGCGCATCCGCAACTCGCGTGCCGTGGGGTCGTGTGCCGATCCGAGACTCGAACTCGGGACCTTTGCCTTTCACGGGAAAGTGCTCTACCGACGAACCTACCCAAGAACGACCCAATCCTCCAGCTTTTCCTCAAGTCTGTCGATGCTCTGCTCACAAAGAACCACATCATATTCCACGGTGCTTCCTTCTTCACGTCTTTCACCAGCACATTCATAATCAGGTCAAAGAGGTAGGGACTAGGCGCAGACCCTTGATGTAACCCTACTTTTACTGGAAACTCCTTTGTCATACCCACACTACTTCTCACCTATGTCATTGCTCCTCTGTATATTTCCTTCACTAACGCCACATACTTCTCTGGCACGCACTGCTCTCTCATGCTTCTCCATATTTCGTCCCTTGGGACTCTGTCATATGCTTTCTCCAGATCAATGAACGCCATATGTAGATCGGCTTGTAGCTCCCCGTGTCTCTCTACTATCCGCCTTAAAGCATGTATTGCATCAGTCGTTCCTCTTCCAGGCATGAATCCAAACTGTTCTTCACACACCACAGTCTCTTTGCGTAATCTTGCTTCTATAACTCTTTCCCTCAGTACTACGCAGTTCAAAACCGTCTGTCTCCCGTGTGTTACGCTGTATTAACTAGTACTTCAGACTAAAAAATAGTTCACAATATTTTTCAAAATTGGGATAAAATTCCCACCTCATTACTACCCAAGGTCATTGCCACTCCGCTTGACGAAATGGCCAATCAAGCATTCACAAGCTACAGATTTTTCGACACAAGATTTCGGATTACCCTAGGGTAAAACTGACGGCTAGCTTTAACTTCGTCAGTCACAATATTATTTCAGTCTGTAGCATCGCACATTGTTCAGCCCCATTGATCTGTTCGATCATATCGTGCAAGGCATTACTCTTTGTGATTATGACGCCTTGTTTTCTGGACTGCTGCCAACAATAACGATTTAACAGATGGCAGCCTCTGATCTACCATATTTCCGAACCAGGCAAAAAACTTGTCAGTGCCAGCCCCTTCCCACTCGAGCGTTAGAGATAGGACGTCAAAAATTAAAAAAAATAAGTTTTTCAAAAATATGTTCATTTTATAGCGCACATCTTTCTGATGAGTTTGATATATGTTCGAGGAAATGTAAGACATGGTATTTGGTCTTAAGTGTGCCAAAGTGCAGTGCAACACCTCTTCACACGACATTTTTCTATCGCACATCACTGCATTTAGCTCTGTGGAGTTCAAACATGTATATTTTGTAAAGGAAGCCATTAAACATATTTGAATTACTTTTGAATGCATTATGGGAACAGCAGTGATCAATGTCTTGTAAATAATTACTATTAAAAACAGTCTTGATCACGATTTATTTTATAAGGTGACCGGTTTCGACCACTACTGTGGTCATCTTCAGACCATTGAGTGGGAACCCCTTTCTGTTGTGATTCTCCAACAGAAAGGGGTTCCCACTCAATGGTCTGAAGATGACCACAGTAGTGGTCGAAACCGGTCACCTTATAAAATAAATCGTGATCAAGACTGTTTTTAATAGTAATCATTAAACATATATTCAGGGCAGTGGAAATTAAAATGTCCTGTGATGCCTCTGTTGCTCCCAGTTGGCCGGTCTAACAACCTATACCCCCCCCCCTTAAAAAAAAATCAGACAGAGAGAAAGAGAGAGAGAGAGAGAGAATAAGAACCCTTCAGAAAATTTGCACTTTGTATTGTCTATCAGCTAATAACTTTCTCTTTTGTGTGACATAAAATTAAGTATAGCAAACATAAAACCGGTAAAGACAAGAGACAAGCAGCACAGTACACATTTCTTCAATCCTTAGGTCCCTGCATTTCTTCTCTCTAATCTTGCTACAGCTTTAGCAGTTGCTTTCCTTCCTGTGAAAGAATGTATTACCTCATCAAAATTCGTCAAACGTCTTGCTATGTGAAAAATCGAAACTTGGTTGCCTAATGCTTAAAAAGCTGTTAATACCAATAGCACCCAAGAGTGGCGTGGTTTCTCGATTTGATTACGCCTATTTTGTCACTGTCTGTTAAATAAAACGAAATAGGCCTTTCTAATATTGCTGCAATTGTCACACATGCCAAATAAGCGAGGATGTTTAGGCACAAATAGCCATTTTTATGTACCCCGTTCACATAAATAACATTACAGAATATAATTCACGAAGTATCAATATCAAATCCCTATTAGGCCCATCACAAGCAAAAAGTTTTATGTTAGGAAATAGTTTCACATTTCACTCATACGCTCCAGTTTTTCAGGCATGATATCGAAAAGTAGTAGTGGTATGAAAAGTCTTATACAAATATGAAATCTTCATTTTCTTCCAAATAATTTGTGTGATGTCCACGTTTCTTCTCCTTCCTTATTCTAACGAAGAATCTCGCCATCACTAATTCTGTAACTATTTCTGCCATTGTCAAAACTTATTCTCTCGTTAACTTCACTAACCCTGCCAGAGTCACCGGTTTAGTTCCCCGTATTATTACGTGTTCGTACAACGCGTTTCCCGCGCTATTCCCAGAACTAAACTTAAGCGGCTGCTAACCGAAGTTTTCGAAATGTGGTGCTCCAGAAGAATGCTGAAGGTTAGACGGGTAGACCACATAACCAATGATGAAGTATTGAATAGAATTGGGGAGGAGTATGTGGCACAACTTGACAAAAAGAAGGGACCGGTTAGTAGGACATGTTCTGAGGCATCGAGGGATCACAAATTTAGCATTGGAGGGCAGCGTGGAGGGTGAAAATCGTAGAGGGAGACCAAGAGATGAATACACTAAGCAGGTTCAGAAGGATGTGGGTTGCAGTAAGTACTGGGAGACGAAGAAGCTTGCACAGGATAGGGTAGCATGGAGAGCTGCATCAAACCAGTCTCAGGACTGAAGACCACTACAACAACTACAACCGGGGCTGTGCAACTGGCTCTTAATAGTCTAGCGATCTGGCAAAAACTTTGTGTGAAAATTTCATCTTCTTTGATTCACCGAGAAGATAAAACGTAATCATAACACCGAGAAGATAATACGTAATCTTTCTTACCTGTTACGCCTGTTAGCCGTTTATTTCCACTCTGGTAGTCTGAATCTAAGGATTTCGTTAATTACTATAACAACGCTTATCATTCGCACACCCAATTAACCACATAAACAAACACGATTAGTATTTACCCGTTTGGGTTTAATCAGCTTATCTCGTATAGCCCCGCCCCCTTTTGTTTGTAGGAAGTTCATTATTTCTTGATGCAACGGGGATTCCCCTGGCAGAGACATCACGTACACTATGCACGCGTTCAAAAATCGACTTATGATTCGTTCAGAAATCAACTTAGAATGTGTTCAAAAATGTTAAAAAAACTAACAGGGATAAGTTTCCAAATCATGTGAACATTCGATAGATCAACTTATGCTGGATGCCAGGCGCTTTGTGAAACAAGGTTTTTTCTTCAAGAATATGAATTTGACGCTCCCTGAAATTGCCGCCCGAGGCGGATACCCCGGTTTGCCCCTACCCCTCCCGCACCAACATCCGTACCTGACAGTTGATGTAGTAAGTGTTAATAGCAGGCTTAACGTAATTTCGAACATTGTTCTAAACTGAATATGAACTTCTCTATAAAGTGCTTTTACAAAACTTATTACTTCCATGTATTTCTATCTTAGTAACTGAGCTGTACTTTACGCCAACTTCGAATTCACCCATTCTCCCCACCCCTTACATGGTAGCACCAACCAGCTTCCTTTAATCTCCATCTCATACGACAGGTCGATGAGTATAAAACAATTCCGAATCATTGTGTAAACACTGGGTCACCAATGGATATTCTTAACATGTCGATTCCCCTTTGAATGTTCGAAGGCTATTTGAAGTATCACAGATGGTTTAAACTGATATACCATCATGGGAGAGGTACCGAAAAAATTTAAAAATCAACGGTTTAAAATAAAATTTAAGGTTTTTTCCCGGTTTTATACCGATTTTGAAAATTCCCATCTTTTTCCAGGTTGTCAAGAGTTCAGAGCTCGCTGGACACATTGACTGATTGGTACTCGTTACATTTTCAGCTTTCAGTTCAGATGTACAACGTGTTTAATCTTCATGTTTCCAAGAAACTTCTCTAAATTTTCTTTGTTAGCCCATAAATGTGTCCAATGAGGAAAGAAGTAGGCAAGAGATGCTATCATCACTTGTGGATGTTAACATAGTGAAAGAGTCTTGAAATGTCGAAGGAACAGAACTACATTGGGGGGGGGGGGGGGGGGAGGGGGTATATCGCGCTTCCATACAGAACTGAGTTCTTGTTTTAATAGACTGGGAGTTCATCAGTGTCAGCGTAGTTTACAAATCTTCTCGTTTTGAAATCTTACCTATGAACTGTCGTTCAGTATATGGCCAATAATAGCCAAAAAACAATAAATTTATTTTTGAAAGGAAGTTCCAGCAATCTGTTATTCAATAAATATCACTAGTAGGCAGGTATGTGGTATTAATGAGCGTTTGGAGTAATACCTACTATATTAGTTAGTACAAAAGACCACATTGTGAATGAAGGAATATTCTCAAAGTGCGCATTAATGGAGATGGACAAATACAGGACGTTGTGGCATAACAGCCAGTATTCTCGGCACTGCACGGCATCACCAATAGACGCCTTATTACTCTTAAAAAGGCTTTGGGTACTACAGGAAAAGCACTTGTAGAGACCAGAGGAAAACATAACACTAAACCAGACAAACTTATAGGACAAACCATATCTAACTCCATCCATATATACAGCCACTGAGAGACACATCATAGCATTCATGACAGTAATCCGGTATATTTACTAGAAGAATATTCGAAAGCTACAACTCTCATATTCAGAGAAAAATCATGTGAACAGTGTGTCATACAAATAATATAAACCGATTTTTGTGACTAGCTACAACATAAGTTTTGTGTACCCAGTTCATTGTGTGACAAATTTGGTGTCAACTGTCCTAAACTTGATTTACAGATAAACAACGAGGGAGATGAAAGTTTATCGTTGAACTGAAAATGAACTATATAAAAGGAAAGCTTACACGTTTTACGAGATTAAATTTTCTTAAAGTTTCAAGTCCAGAAATTATGTGATTCAAACAGCAACCTTTATGGATTACCAGAAGAATCTTCCGCTTGCTAATAGTTCAGCCAACGAAGCATATTACTACAGGCAGCTATTAATTTATTCAAAATTCATTTGTTTTATTCCGGGAAATGTGTATTTTATACATATGGCGATACACTTCACAAAAGGATCTGATAAAGTGTGTTCAGTGTTGTGGTATTTCTGCTCGGAAATTTTGACCGACTCTGTGTCTTAACTAAAGTATTCTGTGATCCTGTTTTGGACAGAAAAAAAATCACCTGAAGATAATATTTTGGGGCAACTAAGATGGCGAACGTCGCCATGATAGCTTCTATTGTTTTTACGACAATGAGTATAACACAACAGAGCTCGAATGTTTGAGATTTAAGGCACTGTACATTATACTTCCAATCCAATCAGTACAATCACGTACGCAACTACGAATCATGGATAAATTAGATTAAGAGGGTTTCCTTCAAAGTGAATGTGGCGCTTTTGTGAGACATGCTCGTCCCCTCTATGAATATTTTTATCCATATGTCTTTGTCTCCCAGACGCAAACAATTTTGTATTTAGAAACGATATTTAAAATATCTGACAACAGATCTTAATATTACAATACTTATTAAATACATTGATCTATATGTTATTTAGTGTGAACAAAAAAGTTGTAATGATGTGGCAATGTGTGCAAAGCCTGAAAGAAGGGTCTTGTAAATAAGGGTTTGAATTCAAGTTACAATACTGAAATGGCTGTTAAGTGCTGAACTCAGTTCTGTTGCTGATAATAACGTAGGACCCACAGCTAACAGCCGGAACTTCGTCAGTGAGACAACGTCCACTGTACACGAATTCTGTTAAAACCATACAAAGGTGAAGCTATTTTCATTCGCGATAGCACTAGAATGATGAAACACTTTAATAGGTTGCACCATGGCTGTTGGCAACCTCATCATTCCAAGACTGATGGAAACCTCTTCATCCGTGTTGCTGATAAAGCGTTCAATCTCGTCAAAACCTAAATGCTTCTGACAGCAGATTAAAAAGTAGCAACTGTGTGGTGTAATTTTTTTTTCAGGGAAATGATAGAGGATTAATGCGTGTGTGGTCTATCTCTGTATGCAGTGAGCAAGATGCAGACAAAGGTTAGGTAACGCTATGTAATATTAAAGAGCTTCTTTCTGCGGTGCAACTGCATTGTGAGGGATAAATATTGTCAAATGAAAATAATTCAAAGTAAACGTCTTTACGAAATATTAATTTTGTCATTAGTAAAAATGGGTGGGTGTAACTCAGTTTGGTCAAAATAATGAACGTTGACCAGAACTTATCTACATTTCGATAAAATTCGCTGCAGATCAGCTTCTTAAGAGAAGCGAGATCAGATAACACCCTGGTTTTCAAAATACGTAAAGCTCAGGTAGTGTTTCAGGTATACAATTTATTACGTTACACAGTGCTGCTCAAGATCTTTCATCCTGCTGGTCCTGCCCGCCCTCTTCACCCTCCATCCACCCCTCGCGACTTCTCGCGGTTCTTATACACTCTTCCTAGCTACTGTGAAAGGGTACAGTACTTCCCGACGTTGAAAATAGGTACAACATACTTCATTATTTTTGTCAGAACAACACTTTTTTTTGTAAAATAACTCAATTTCAATTAATACAGCGAAGCCGGATACCAGTGAGGGAAAGAATGACAATTTATTTATTTAATTGATCACATGTGCACTCCCACAAAGTAAATCCCTACATCCAGTTTGGTGAGATCTGTGAAATGAATGAATGTATGGTCGTCTGCTAACCGCAGATAGTGAATGTGAATATATGATCATCTTTGAGACAATCCTTTGGCCACCTTTGGTGGGACCACAGAGATGAAATTTACCTGAGCTTTGAGCGCCTGAAATGTGGCTGACCAATACGGTAGCAAGGTGCTCTCCCACTTCAGCAGAAATGCGAGAGGACCTGAAGAACGGCCATGTTTCGGCACTCTGCCGCTGAATCTTGCGCTGTTAAGACCTGTCTTAGTTGTGCTCCGTAAAGACAAAAGAGTGGAGACATGGTATGCATGTGGAATATTTAAGAGTAGTTTGAAATAATAATTTCTCTATTTCAGGAACTTTTGTGGGGAGAATTAAATGTCAGGCAGGTAATATTAATGGGATCGTAGTAATCTTCGGAAGTGACCAACGGTCACAATGAAACCACGTGTAGCAATAAGTTGAAATACTTCCGTGTGCTTAAGTTAAGCTGAATTACTAGCGTGTGTACAATAAGTTGAAATATTTAAGAAATAGCGTGTGTACCATAAGTTGAAATATTTAAGAAATGGCGTGTGCAGGACTTGAAATTAGAGACGAGTACTTCCACGTGGTGAGTACTGTGTGAGTCTCAATCTGTGTATGAGACAAAGGATAAAGAGAAGTACTCGTCCATGGTATCAGTTGAGGACTCGCGTGTGTGATGAATATGTTCTTAATATTACTTTGCGTGATATGATTCCGTGCAACGCTAGATTCAAACTCTGAGAGAGAAGAAAGGTGAGTCGGCCGTCTATCCAGCAACGCCACCTGGCTTGCACTGCACAGGAAGACGCGCATATATCTCCAGAGTTCATAGTAGGAAAGTAGAATTACAAAGTGGGGCAGTGTCATGTGAAACTGGGATAAATACTAATTGAAGTGGGAAAGCTGAAAGTGATAGTGTTGTGACTATTTATTGTATTGTATTCCATGTTGTAGTGTGGTGTATGTCATGTAATTTGGGTATGTGTGGTTTGCATGGGAGAGTAGCAAGGTAGTTTCAAAAGATTAGTGGGTTATGCTTGTTCTTTCTGTACCGCTCAATCTGGAGGAAAGTTTCTTGATGATGATTGTGAGAGTCGAAGTGTAAGATATAATAAAAGATCCACCATCCTATCCAGAAAGTGCACTGTAGCGTTAAATAATTATGAGACCATAAGGTAGAGAATCACCAATGTAAAGCCATGCCCACTGGGCGGAATTTCTCATGTGTTATTGTTGTAGGTTATAGAATTTGTGTGTTTAGGTTATAGAATTTATCGGAGTAAATAAGATAGTGAAAAGAAAAAGATTGGTGGACTTTTCCTTCGAATTGTATGTTGCCATGATGTCCCGAATTTATAATGTGCGCGCCATTCATATTCAGTGCGGTGGCCACGTGTTGATAAAAGCCGTTAAATAAAAGACAAAAAGAAAATGTGGTATTGCCAGTGCGTAGTGAACAGTCAGAGTTCTGTAAATTACTGATAGTCAGATGCGTGTTTCCGTTGCGTATTATTCATACAGGAGGATAATTTGTAACTTAATTGTGAGTACGAGAGTTCATGTTACTCGATAAATAAGAATGAATCCACTCGCTTGGCAGACCACTCATCTTGCAGGCCTGACTGCTTGATGCCACAGTATGAGCAAGGCATGTGGGTGCCCCTCAACTGATGTATTGTTGCGTACAGTAAATTAGTTAATACAATTATAGAAGCTGTTGATAATTACACATAAAAGTCATCATCCACTGGTTACAGTTGAAATATATGGAATAAGATACAAAGATAACTACAGATTTCTTATTCTCATGGAAAAATATGTGAAATGACACTACTAAAAAATGCTAATTAGATATTTGCTAATTACACTAAAATAACGTTATACCAGATGTTCCTACCATGTTTCTGTTTCAGATATGAGTACATTATTTTTTAGTGTGAACAGAATTTCAATATATAATACAACAGCCCAAATAAGCACTTTGTTTACATTGTTAATCTGGTTTAGTTTCATGAATTACAATAAATACAAGATAATTAGATGTTGTTAGCTAGCGAACAGCAAAGTAAACTGACAATATGATAAACTAAGTAGTTGTAGGTTTCAAAGTTATTAATTACAATATATTTGGTATTTCTTTTCTTATTCAATTATTCATGAATGTAGATCCCAAATTTGCATTTAAACAAATTAACAATACATTTTCGTAGCAATGGAGGGAAGAAATGTTAGTGTGTACTTTGATATGAAGTTGTTGAAAATTATACACTCCTGGAAATTGAAATAAGAACACCGTGAATTCATTGTCCCAGGAAGGGGAAACTTTATTGACACATTCCTGGGGTCAGATACATCACATGATCACACTGACAGAACTACAGGCACATAGACACAGGTAACAGAGCATGCACAATGTCGGCACTAGTACAGTGTATATCCACCTTTCGCAGCAATGCAGGCTGCTATTCTCCCATGGAGATGATCGCAGAGATGCTGGATGTAGTCCTGTGGAACGGCTTGCCATGCCATTTCCACCTGGCGCCTCAGTTGGACCAGCGTTCGTGCTGGACGTGCAGACCGCGTGAGACGACGCTTCATCCAGTCCCAAACATGCTCAATGGGGGACAGATCCTGAGATCTTGCTGGCCAGGGTAGTTGACTTACACCTTCTAGAGCACGTTGGCTGGCACGGGATACATGCGGACGTGCATTGTCCTGTTGGAACAGCAAGTTCCTTTGCCGGTCTAGGAATGGTAGAACGATGGGTTCGATGACGGTTTGGATGTACCGTGCACTATTCAGTGTCCCCTCGACGATCACCAGTGGTGTACGGCCAGTGTAGGAGATCGCTCCCCACACCATGATGCCGGGTGTTGGCCCTGTGTGCCTCGGTCGTATGCAGTCCTGATTGTGGCGCTCACCTGCACGGCGCCAAACACGCATACGACCATCATTGGCACCAAGGCAGAAGCGACTCTCATCGCTGAAGACGACACGTCTCCATTCGTCCCTCCATTCACGCCTGTCGCGACACCACTGGAGGCGGGCTGCACGATGTTGGGGCGTGAGCGGAAGACGGCCTAACGGTGTGCGGGACCGTAGCCCAGCTTCATGGAGACGGTTGCGAATGGTCCTCGTCGATACCACAGGAGCAACAGTGTCCCTAATTTGCTGGGAAGTGGCGGTGCGGTCCCCTACGGCACTGCGTAGGATCCTACGGTCTTGGCGTGCATCCGTGCGTCGCTGCGGTCCGGTCCCAGGTCGACGGGCACGTGCACCTTCCGCCGACCACTGGCGACAACATCGATGTACTGTGGAGACCTAACGCCCCACGTGTTGAGCAATTCGGCGGTACGTCCACCCGGCCTCCCGCATGCCCACTATACGCCCTCGCTCAAAGTCCGTCAACTGCACATATGGTTCACGTCCACGCTGTCGCGGCATGCTACCAGTGTTAAAGACTGCGATGGAGCTCCGTATGCCACGGCAAACTGGCTGACACTGACGGCGGCGGTGCACAAATGCTGCGCAGCTAGCGCCATTCGACGGCCAACACCGCGGTTCCTGGTGTGTCCGCTGTGCCGTGCGTGTGATCATTGCTTGTACAGCCCACTCGCAGTGTCCGGAGCAAGTATGGTGGGTCTGACACACCGGTGTCAATGTGTTCTTTTTTTCATTTCCAGGAGTGTATTATGGAGCTCAAAGGGCAAAATTACTTAGGAGTTCAACTTAATGACATAACGGCTAATCATGCAATTCAAATTTACTCAAAAATCATATAAAAATGGGCTATTACGTTTCATTTCCGAACAATATTTATTTTCCATGCCCTGCCCAACAACAGCAGCAAATATGTTGAAAAACTCATTACAGTTACCTACTGTTTACTACGGACGGGTCTCCTTTGTCTGTAGTATCCCTGATTATAGTGAGAAGTTAAACTGTGTCGCTTATAGGACGCATGGGGAACATGTGAGGAGATATACAGATGATACCATGATGTGCTTCTGCACTTGACAAGAATTTACAAAACGAATATCAACCGAGCTAAAAGAAGGGTAATAGAGTGTAGTCGAATTAAATCAGGCGATGTTGACAGAATATGAATAGGAAATGAGACACATAACAATAGCAAAAGTAGAGAGGGTATAAAATGCAGGATGGCAATGGCAAGATGATGTGTGTTCGGTGCTTACGGGCGCTCAATGGCAAGGCTATCAGCACCCTGCAATCTAATGACGAGAAAAAGCATTTCTGAAAAAGTGAAATTCGTTAACATCGAATTTAAATTTAAATCTTTTCTGAACGTATTTGAAAGGCGTGTAGTCTTGTACAGCATGGAAAAGAGGATGACAAGAAGAGAATGGATGCCTTTCAAAGGTGGTGCTACAGAAGAGTGTTGAAGATTAGATAAGTAAATCGAATAACTAATAAGCAGGTACTAAATCTAACCGGGAGAAAGAGAAATGTACAGCACAACCAAATGAAGCGGTCAGTTAAAAGGCACATCCTGAGGCATCAAGGAAGTTGCAGTTTGGCAGTGGAGGGTACTGTAGCGAATAAAAACTGTTCATGGAGACTAAGGTTTGAATACAGTAAGCAGGTTCAAATGGATGTAGATTGCAGTAGTTTTAGAGAAATGAACAAGCTTGCACAGGATAGCAGCAGCAAAACAGTCTCCAGACTCGAGACCACAACAACAGCAACGATGTCCTGACGCCACTGTTCTGCTCGACTTCAAGAATATTACTATTACTTAGAATCACAGTGGTGGCCAAAAAAAAAAAAAAAAAGAAAAAAATGTTTTCTCAAATTTGCCCATAAAATGGGAATCACCGAAGGGGTAAGAGCGCTGATAACCAAATGTGAGGAAATGTTGGCTGATTTCTGGAATAGAAGAATAGCAAAATCATGATAATGTGCATCGCTGTGGAGGACCGTTAATCAGCTGGTAACCGGGTGATTATCGAAAGGACCAGGCCCCATGCACAAACATAGGTTTCAACCAGGGCCGATTTAAGGTAGGGTGGGACCCTTAGCACCGTGGAGCCCCTATTCAGCAGTATGTACTCAAATATTTTAACATAGTATTTGATTTCCCATATACAGAGCGTTCGGAAATTCACGTTGCAAACTTCTAGGACTTGTAGAGGGTAGCGCGTACGTAATACGTGTTTTGAATAGGAACCCATGTCCAGGAACGTCATCCAGCGACGTCACAGAACGTCAAATTACATGTGCAGGCGCCCGCAAATGTACATGTATATACAGGGTGAGTTCGATGACGATGTTAGAAACTGTCTAGGGTGATGGAGAACGACAAATGTATATATTTGAGATAAGGATCGCTGTACCGGGAACGAACGAGAAGAAAGTTGTAAACAAAAGCCGTTCTCATACTTCTGACAGTGGAATACGCATACTGGTACTGTTATTGCTAAGACTGGAGATTAGGGAAGTTTCAGAGGTGACAGTATGGAGCAAAACAAGGAAAAATGTCTAGTAAACATGGGCTCTAAAATGCATCTTAAGACATATGATCTCTTGTTCAATAGAGATCTATTTCACAGTACCGAAGATGAACAAATGCTCATAGCTCTTCAGGTATGCATTTTAGAGTCCATATTTATAGGACATTTCTTCCTTGTTTTGCTCCATACTATCGTCTCTGAAAGTTGCCTGTCTTACAGTCTTAACAACAACCGCATCACTACATGTATTCCACTGCCAGGGGTATCAGAACGATTTTCGCTTATAACTTTCAACTCGTCCGTCTCCGGTACAATGACTCCTACCTTAAATTGATACATCTGACCTTCTTATTTGTAACTTCGTCACGGAATCACCATGTATATACATACATTTACAGACGCCGGCGCCTATAACTTTAGCTCTCTGTAGCGTCTTTGGAAGACGCTTCCAACATGAGTTCCTAGTCAATATATTATGCACTCACTCCCCTCTAAAAGTTTGTAGCGGGAATTTCGAACACCCTGTAAAATAAACAATATGTACAATTTATATACTAAAAATAAACGGCACAGTTTACTTTTTAGGAGCTCCATTAACACAGTCTACTGTTTGGACAAGTAAAAGACGAACGTCACCCAATGTTTTGTGTTACATCCCAATAAAAGAATAACTGATGTAACATAACGATGAGACTGTGAAGGCGAGCACTGCCTCATTTCGACCACCGGTCGTTCTATTCTGTTGATCAGCAAATTGAAAAGTAAGAATGCAGGGAAATCAGTAAAGAGAAGGAAAGTTGTTGTTAGGTAGTTCTCATGGAAGAGGTGTTGACCAACTTTTGCAGGAAGAACTAGGATCAGAATACCAGGTCACCAGTTTTTTTTTTTTTTTTTTTTTTAATCTAGTGCTGGTCTGGAACAGGTGACAGAGGACTTAGGATCACTTTACAAAGCTTTCACTAAGGAAGACACCAGTAATAGTATTGACAGAGGTCCTGGGTACAGTATGGAGTGTGACCTGGCAAAGATTGCATCAGCATTGAAGCATACTTGTGTTGAGTTTGTATCTGTTCTTGGGCGCCATGACTGACCTCATTTGAACTCTTCTGTCATGAGAGTTAATTTGGAGTTGGAACGGCAGCTTATGTCAGGTGAAGGGTCACACATCAATGTGGTTCCTGTTGATTCTCTCAACAGGTGGGATTATACTAGGCATGGCCTTACCTCAATAGGAAAGGGAAGGGTAAACTGGGTGAGAGAATAGCAGGAAAGTTAAAGGGGATAGGCACTGTCATGAGTCATAAAATATCAGTGGTTATAGGGTTCAGGAAAGACCCCTTTTTATGGTAGGGAGGATAGAAAGAAACCAAGTTTTAAGAGTGGTTAGGACTGAGACAAACCTTCAGTTTGAGAAAGAAACAAAAAAAAAAAAAAAAAAAAAAAAAAAACATAATTCTAGCTTATTACAACAGCTTAAACAGCTGTTGGTTAAGAATTTTCAACAATCAGCAGAAATTTCAACTCTACCCAATTTTAACTCAGTCAGTGGGAAATGTCATCTACCTTTATTGCATTATAACACTCGAGGACTGAGAAATAAAATTGATGAATTAATTATCTGCATAGATGAATTAGAGTCCTGACATAAGCTGCCTCTCTGAACATCATATGACCACTGGTATACAACTTTCAGGTGTTACAGGATTTAGGCTAGCATCTCACTTTTCTAGAGCAGTAATGGAGAAAGGAGGAGTTGCTACATTCATCAGGAACTGTCATAAATTTAAGAACATAGACCTTCATATGGAAGCACGTGTAACAGAAGTAGAATTTCACAAAAAATAATTTATCATCATCACCTGCAGGTAACTTTAATCTGTTCATAAACCACCTTGAAGCTGTACTGGCCCATTTAACAATGACAAACAAAGAAATAGTGAAACTTCCTGGCATATTAAAACTGTGTGCCGGACAGACTCGGGACTGCCTTTCACAGGCAAGTGCTCTACAATCTGAGCTACCCAAGCACGACTCACGTCCCATCCTCCGAGATTTAATTCTGCCACTACCTCGTCTCCTACCTTCCATGTTTCACAGAAGCTCTTCTGCGAGTTCTGCAAGGTTTTCGTGTTTATCCGTAATTTAACTGACTTATTCTTAATAAATTATTTCATTTATCATGAGTGAAAAGTGCTTCACTTGCCGTAGATTTGTTAGCTCAGGGTTTGGTGTGATGGGTGCTGTAGTTTTTTCCAAGTGGCTGACTGTAGTGGCTTGGGAATAGGGGAAGTAAATGAGATTGATCAGTGGTTTTGTAGGATATGTAGTAGAGATAGGAAGATACTAGAACAGGAGGGGAAAATTTCCGCCCTTCAGGCTGAGTTAGACAAGGCCAGGGGAGACCTTTACAGCTTAAGGAGGGAGAAGGGTAAAGAGAGGTGGGAAGTGGCAACAGCAGCAGGAGGAATAGGCCTAGAACTTTGTCTGACAGCTTCGTGGTAAATGTGGAAAACAGATTTGACCTGTTGCTTCAGTTAGAAGCTGGTGAGCCTCAAGCAGTTGCAGGTATAGACAGAGCACAACAAACTTTCAGCAGCAAATTGAAAAGTAAGAATGTAGGGAAATCAGTAAATAGAAAGAAAGTGTTATTGTTAGGTAGTTCCCATGGAAGAGATGTTGGCCAACTTTTGCAGGATGAACTAGGATCAGAATACCAGATAACCCATTTTTTAAAACCTAGTGCTGGTCTGGAGCAGGTGACAGAGGATTCAGGATCTCTTTGCAAAGCTTTCACTAAGGAAGATACCGTGGTTATAATGGGTGGGCCAGGTAATAGTACTGACAGAGATCCTGGGTACAGTATAGAGTGTGACCTTGCAAAGATTGCATCAGCATCGAAGCATACTAGTGTTGAGTTTGTATCTGTTCTTGGGCGCCATGACTGACCTCATTTGAACTCTTCTGTCAAGAGAGTTAATTTGGAGCTGTAACAGATGCTTATGTCGGGTGCAGGGTCACACATTGGTGTGGTTCCTGTTGATTCTGTCAATAGGTGGGATTATACTAGGCATGGCCTTCACCTCGACAGGAAAGGGAAGGATAAACTGGGTGGGAAAATAGCAGGAAAGTTAAAGGGGCGAGGCACTGTCATGAGTGATAAAATACCAGTGGTTATAGGGTTCAGAAAAGACGCTTTTTTAGGGTAGGGAGGACAGAAAGAAACCAAATTTTAAGAGAGGTTAGGACTGAGACAAACCTTCAGTTTGAGAAAGAAACCAAAAAACATAATTGTAGCTTATTACGTCAGCTTAAACAGCTATTGGTTAAGAATTCTCAACAGTCAGCAGATATTTCAACTCTACCCAATTTTAACTCAGTCAATCTTTATTGCGTCAAAATATTCGAGGACTGAGAAATAAAATTATTGAATTAATTATCTGCATAGATGAATTAGAGTCTTGAAACCCAACTGACATTATCTGCCTCTCTGAACATCATGTGACCATTGGTATAACACTTTTAAGTGTTACAGGGTTTAGGTGAGCATCTCACTTTTGTAGAGCAGAAATGGAGAAAGGAGGAACTGCCACATTCATCAGGAACTGTCATAAATTTAAGAACATAGATATTCATAAATTTTGCCTAGAACAGCATGTGGAAGCATGAGCAATGGAAGTAGAATTTCACAAAAAATCCTTCATAATATTAAGTGTATATCGAGCAACTGCAGGTAACTTTAATTTGTTCATAAACCACCTCGAAACTGTACTGGCCCACTTAACAACCAAAAACAAAGAAATAGTGGTTGCTGGTGATTTCAATGTAGATTTCCTTAAAGACTCTTCCAATAAGAACTTATTTGAGTTAGTAACACCATCATTCAACTTAATTCCTACTGTAAAGTTCCCCACTAGGGTAGCCAATTGCTCACAAATAGTCATTGATAATATCCTTATAGGAAAGTCGAATGAACAAAATTATATTACAAAACCAATAGTCAATGGCCTCTCTGACTGGGACATACAGTTCTTTCGGTTAAATGTTAATACTGAACACGATATAAAATCTGTTAAATCTGAGCTCAAGAGGGTAATCAATAAGCCAAAACTTTATTATTTTAGCACGCTCCTCAGAGACATTCACTCGACTGATGTTTACAGTGCTCATGGCATGAATGAAAAATATAAAACTTATGCGAATAAAGTGCTTGCCTTATTTGAACATTGTTTCCCCCAAAAACTAACCAAGGTTAGAGCAAAGTCTACAAAGACACCATGGATTACCTAAAGAATAGGGGTATCTTGCAAAACAAAAAGAAAACTGTATCTGTCAATCTGAAATAGTTCTGATGTTGATGCTATAGCACATTACAAGAAATACTGCAAAATATTAAAGACTGTGATACGGACATCAAAGCAAATATATTACAAGGAAAAGATAGTCATATCAGATAACGAAATAAAGACAATATGGGATATAGTGAAGGAGGAGACCTGTAGAACCAGACATGAAGAGAGACAAATAGCATTAAGAGTAAATGATACATTGGTGACAGACACGTATAGTGTTGCAGATCTTTTTAACAAACATTTTATAACTGTTACTGGAAAGATGGGATTGTCAGATTCTGTAGACGCTGCTATGAAATACCTCAGACCAGATATTTCAAGTAATTTCCATAACATGAATTTGACCCTCACTGCCCGGCAGAAATAATGTCCATCATAAAATTTTTCTGTGTGGCTGGTCCCAGCAGAGGTTCGAGTCCTCCCTCGGGCATGCATGTATGTGTTTGTCCTTAGAGTAATTTAGGTTAAGTAGTGTGTAAGCTTAAGGACTGATGACCTTAGTAGTTAAGTCCTATAATATTTCACACACATTTGAAGACATAAAATCTTTAAAATCAAAAACATCTAGTGGGTATGATGAAATATCAACAAAGTTAGTTAAAGAATGTGATTCTGTGAAATGTTAACTATCAAGGAATAAGACCTCTAACGTGATTTTCAATCAAAATAACAAGCGTTTCAGAGTGGCACCAACTTGTCACTTTCAAGTGAGTTTTTCGGTGCACGAACTTAGCTTCTTTAGAAGTATGTACCATAACATTTTCACTGTATCTTTAGATACAACTCATATTATTGTCTATGTGTAAGATGTGACGATACCTAGCTCAAGTAATAACAAAAGGACTGTTAAACTATGACAGCAATACTTTCAAGATGTAGCAATTTGTACCGTACAAATGAGATAGCGTACAAACTTGAATTTTAGCCAGAGATGTAACGACTACATAGAAGGAATGAAAATAACATAACTGAAAAACCGTTTACCGTCTTGTCGTTCTCAAGCGTTGTGAAGCACAAAATGGGTTTTTATAATGCTTTCACAAAAATTAGGATTTGTATTCGAGATGTTGGAGGAGGAAAGCTATGAAGTAGACATCCAGTCTCTGTTTACAGTCCAGTAGAATTTCACCTTTAGCAGGGGACAACAGCAATAATTATGATGAGTGTAATTTAATTACTTTAGCAGCGAATGTAACAAATATTAAATAAAATCTCACTTTCCAAAGTGACATTATTTTTCATGTACATGTAACATAAGATGAAGTAATAGTAAGTAACTTATTAAAGCTGTTGACCGAAATTCTAGTGTAATCTCAAAAATTCGAATAATGTGTCCTCAGTTCTTTACACGACCTTCTAAACTGATTTCACTTGTTATTATATGTACCCAATACTTTGTCCGCTGTTTCTGCTGCTTCAGATTTATAAGCAGAACACAAACACTTGCTACCACTTCCTAATCCATATTTAAGTAAATTTTGAACTGATACATGCATCGTTAATACGTAAGAACCACCATCGCTTGACTTAAAAACGTTACTGCGCGATGCTCGGCCCCCACGCCTAAACTACTAGAGTCCGTCTTCCAAAACGTCATTACAAGCAAATTTGTCGAATGTAGTCGGCGAACCGAAAAATCGTTACTGCGCGTCTAGCCTAGAACCTGCTCTCCTGTCGTTGTTGTTGTGGTCTTCAGTCCTGAGACTGGTTTGATGCAGCTCTCCATGCTACTCTATCCTGTGCAAGCTTCTTCATCTCCCAGTACTTACTGCAACCTACATCCTTCTGAATCTGCTTAGTGTATTCATCTCTTGGTCTCCCTCTACGATTTTTACCCTCCACGCTGCCCTCCAATGCTAAATTTGTGATTCCCTGATGCCTCAGAACATGTCCCACCAACCGGTCCTTTCTTCTTGTCAAGTTGTGCCACAAACTCCTCTTCTCCCCAATTCTATTCCTTTCTTCTTGTCAAGTTGTGCCACAAACTCCTCTTCTCCCCAATTCTATTCAACACCTCCTCATTAGTTATGTGATCTACCCATCTAATCTTCAGCATTCTTCTGTAGCACCACACTTCGAAAGCATCTATTCTCTTCTTGTCCAAACTATTTATCGTCCATCTTTCACATCCATACATGGCTACACTCCATACAAATACTTTCAGAAACGACTTCCTGACGCTTAAATCTATACTCGATGTTAACAAATTTTTCTTCTTCAGAAACGCTTTCCTTGCCATTGCCAGTCTACATTTCATATCCTCTCTACTTCGACCATCATCAGTTATTTTGCTCCCCAAATAGCAAAACTTCTTTACTACTTTAAGTGTCTCATTTCCTAATCTAATTCCTTCAGCATCACCAGACTTAACTTGACTACATTCCATGATTCTCGTTTTGGTTTTGTTGATGTTCATCTTATATCCTCCTTTCAAGACACTGTCCATTCCGTTCAACTGCTCTTCCAAGTCCTTTGCTGTCTCTGACAGAATTACAATGTCATCGGCGAACCTCAAAGTTTTTATTTCTTCTCCATGGATTTTAATACCTACTCCAAATTTTTATTTTGTTTCCTTTACTGCTTGCTCAATATACAGATTGAGTAACATCGGGGATAGGCTACAACCCTGTCTCACTCCCTTCCCAACCACTGCTTCCCTTTCATGCCCCTCGACTCTTATAACTGCCATCTGGTTTCTGTACAAATTGTTAATAGCCTTTCGCTCCCTGTATTTTACCCCTGCCACCTTTAGAATTTGAAAGAGAGTATTCCAGTCAACATTGTCAAAAGCTTTCTCTAAGTCTACAAATGCTAGAAATGAAGTTTGTCTTTCCTTAATCTTTCTTCTAAGATAAGTCGTAAGGTCAGTATTGCCTTGCGTGTTCCAACATTTCTACGGAATCCAAACTGATCTTCCCCGAGGTCGGCTTCTACCAGTTTTTCCATTCGTCTGTAAAGATTTCGTATTAGTGTTTTGCAGCTGTGACTTATTAAACTGATAGTTCGGTAATTTTCACATCTGTCAACACCTGCTTTCTTTGGGATTGGAATTATTATATTCTTTTTGAAGTCTGAAGGTATTTTACCTGTGTCATACGTCTTGCTCACCAGGTGGTAGAGTTTTGTCAGGGTTGGCTCTCCTGAGGCCGTCAGTAGTTCTAATGGAATATAGTCTACTCCGGGGGCCTTGTTTCGACTCAGGTCTTTCAGTACTCTGTCAAACTCTTCACGCAGTATCGTATCTCCCATTTCATCTTCATCTACATCCTCTTCCATTTCTATAATATTGTCCTCAAGTACATCGCCCTTGTAATGACCCTGTATATACTCCTTCCACCTTTCTGCCTTCCCTTCTCTGCTTAGAACTGGGTTTCCATCTGAGCTCATGATATTCATACAAGTGACTCTCTTTTCTCCAAAGGTCTCTTTAATTTTCCTGTAGCCAGTATCTATCTTGCCCCTAGTGAGATAAGCCTCTACATCCTTACATTTGTCCTCTAGCCATGTCTGCTTAGCCATTTTGCACTTCCTGTCGATCTCATTTTTGAGACGATTTCATCTTCATCTACATCCTCTTCCATTTCTATAATACTGTCCTCAAGTACATCGCCCTTGTAATGACCCTGTATATACTCCTTCCACCTTTCTGCCTTCCCTTCTCTGCTTAGAACTGGGTTTCCATCTGAGCTCATGATATTCATACAAGTGGCTCTCTTTTCTCCAAAGGTCTCTTTAATTTTCCTGTAGGCAGTATCTATCTTGCCCCTAGTGAGATAAGCCTCTACATCCTTACATTTGTCCTCTAGCCATGTCTGCCTAGCCATTTTGCACTTCCTGTCGATCTCATTTTTGAGACGTTTGTATTCCTTTTGGCCTGTTTCATTTACTGCATTTTTATATTTTCTCCTTTTATCAATTAAATTCAATATTTCTTCTGTTACCCAAGGATTTCTACTAGCCCTCGTCTTTTTACCTACTTTATTCTCTGCTGCCTTCACTGCTTCATCCCTCAGAGCTACCCATTCTTCTTCTACTGTATTTCTTTCCCCCATTCCTGTCAATTGTTCCCTTGTGCTCTCCCTGAAATTCTGTACAACCTCTGGTTCTGTCAGTTTATCCAGGTCCCATCTCCTTAAATTCCCACGTTTCTTCAGTTTTAATCTACAGTTCATAACCAATAGGTTGTGGTCAGAGTCCACATCTGCCCCTGGAAATGTCTTACAACTTAAATCCTGTCACGTTACTAAATGTGGAATTCAAGATCTACACGCACCTGAGTAGCAACAAAAAATGTCAGATCTCTTAATGTGGGGTCATATCACGCCATTGCGATTGCGGGTCAGTCGATGGTAGACTTTCGGTCCCCTAACAGAAACGTTGTTCACATGACTTAGGAATCAACAGTCACATTAGGCATTTTTTCGCACACAGTTATCTGCAGTGAGCATATACGCAACAGTACTGGGTGTCCCAAAATGATAGACCCGATTTTAACTTGTAATAATATTGAGACAAATGTCACTAGGTAACTAAAACAGCGCTAGATGTAATCGGCATGGTCTAGAGTTTCAGAAAAAATCCTCTAGATGTCGCTTCGAGCGCTGACCTGAAGCGTGGACATGGAAGATGACACTTTTATGTCGCGTTTGATATTCAGTGATGAGGCAACTTTCCATATTAGCGGTAAAGTTCACCGTCATAATGTGCGTATATAGGGGCTCGAAAATCCTCATGAAACAACTGAACACGAACGTGATTAACCAAAAGTGAATGCTTTTTGTGCTGTTTCGCAAAGCAAGGTTTATGGACCCTACGTTTTTGAGGAAGAAACCATAACAGGACAATCATATATTGCACTGCTACAGAACTGGTTATTTCCACAACTTGACTCTGACAATTTCATCTATCAGGAAGATGGAGCACCACCGCATTGGCACAACAACGTGCGCAGTTTCCTCAATGCCAACGTGCCTCAACATTGGATAGGGCGTACAGGACCGCGAGACGAGGCTTTACACTCTTGGCCTCCTAGGTCCCCTGACTTAACACCATGTGATTTCTTCCTGTGGGGATATGTTAAACAATGTATTACTTTCCTCCCTTACGTCGTGACACTGATGAACTAAAAAGCAGAATATCAGCTGCTGTAGCTTCAGTGACAGAAGACACCTTACGCTCAGTTTGGGATGAATTCGGCTATCGGCTAGACGTCGTCCGTGCAGCCAAAGGACATATTGAACATTTATGATGGATTTTTATAAACTTCTGTCTTTTCTGAGTAATTTAGTATCCAATTTGTTGGTGTTAAGCTCTTCTTCCTAACAAATAATTCAATTTAAAATGGGGTCATTCTGTTTGGGACACCCTCTACTTTACCAGGGTTTGTGGGTCTTTTAGACACGCATGGGAAAATCTGCACTCAGGTGAAGCTAAGCTATACATACTTTTCCATGGCAAAAACAGTATTTACAAATTGCTTCGCAAACATTTTGCATCCTACGTTTTACTAACAGAGAACCACAGTGTCGAAGAGTGAAGTCATTACCTTCTTCAACAATAGTGAATAGCACAAAACTAGTAAGCACCCTGTTTCTTAAATAATCGAACCCCCATGCACACGGAAAAGACAAAAGTCATGGGATAGTGATGTGCACATATACAGATGTTGGCAGTATCGTGTACACACAGTATAAAAGAGCAGTGCATTGGCAGAGCTGTAATGTGTACCCAGGTGCTTCACGCGAAAAGGTTTCCGATGTGAGTATGACCGCACGACGGGAACAGACTTTGAACGCGGAATGGTACATGGAGTCAGAAGCATGGTGTATTTCATATCAGAAATCGTTAGGGAATCCAATATTCCGAGATCCATACTGTCAAGAGTGTGCCGAGAACACCACATTTCAGACACTTCCTCTCCCCACAGACAACGCAGTGTCTTCTCTTAACGACAGGGAGCAGCGGCGTTTGCGTAGAGTTGTCAGTGCTAACAGACAAGCAACAATGCTTGAAATAACCGCAGAAATCAATGTGTATCCGTTATGACAGTGTGGTAAAATTTGGCGTTAACGGGGATATCATCTGATGACCGACACGAGTGTCTTTGCTAACAGCACGAAATCGCCGGCAGCGCCTCTCCTGAGCTCGTGATGATATCGGTTGGCCCGTAGACGACTGGAAAACGGTGGCCTGGTTGATGAGCCCCAATTACAGCAGGTAATAGGCGATAATAGGGTTCGAATGTGGGATAAACCCAACGAAGCCATGGACCCAAGCTGTCAACAAGGCACCGTGCAAGTTGGTGGTGACACTATAAATGGTGTGGGCTGTTTTTACATGGACTAGACTGGGTCGTCTGGATATTTGTCCACATGTAGACTATTTGCAGTCATTCATGGACGTCATGTTCCCAACAAGCGATGAAATTTTTATAGATGACAATGTGCCATGTCACTAGGCCACAGTCGTTCACAGCTGGTTTGAAGAACATTCTGGACAATCCAAGCGAATGGTTTGGCTACCCATATCTCCTGACATGATTCCAACCGGACATTTGTGGGACATAATCGAGAGGTCAGTTCTTTCACAAAATCCTGCACCAGCAGCACTTGTGCAATTATGGACGGCTACAGAGGTGGCATGGCTCAATATCTCTACAGGGGACTTCCAACGACTTGTCGAATCCATGCCACATCAAGTTGCTGTACTACACCGCGCAGAAGGTCCGACACGACATTAGGAGGTATCTTATAATTGTTTTGTTACTTCAGTGTATAAAACAGCCTCACTTCTGATTACTTTACAAAAGAGTTAATGTGTTACATATTCTATGTCAAGCATATAAACGATATAAAGTTTCTCAAAGGTTTGAAACTATGGCAAAGTTTGTTGCAAGTCACTAAGTGCTCTCATTCTCAAATACTTTATGAATATAGTCTGAGTATTTGTGCGCGGTGAGTTTGCTGCCCCAAAACACATGCATAGTTCGTAAGACCCGTAATATTTACCTTACAGTAGCGAACCTTTCACATAAGATTATACCTGTTAATGATTCGATTATGCCAGAATTTTAAATTTTTATATTCGATGATTATTCATATGAAATATTTAAAGCCGGCCGGCGTGGTCGAGCGGTTCTAGGCGCTTCAGTCTGGAACCGCGCGACAGCTATGATCGCAGGTTCCAATCCTGCCTCAGTCATAGATGTGTGTAATATCCTTAGGTTAGTTAGGTTTAAGTAGTAGGAATGATGACCTCAGATGTTAAGTCCCATAGTGCTCAGAGCCATCTGAACCATTTTTTTGAAATATTTAAAATCAGATGTTTGTTGTCCCTAGAAACTATTAGACAGGCAACCAACCTGCAACTAGATCCGGGTTCCGTGCCCCAGAATAGTCGTTTATAAAATATGCTTGGCCATTAATGAGGGAAAACTCTCCAAAATCTTCCAGAGCCAAGGGAATATTTAGTTTCGAGGATATTTTTGGTACATGATATGCATCCGCAATTACGAATACGAACAACCATCAGCTGTATAAGGGAATCTCGATCGGTCATCTAATCATTAGGCTATCTATATTCGCTTCACGGCCAGCCCAAAACTTCCGTAGGTCGTCGACCACGTGTCTGCAACCTACACTCGAACATCTATTACGTATGTTCCTGTGCAAGGGAGACAATTTAACTGAAAGTCATCTGTCCTTTGTCAGCGTATCAATACGCCACTGCAGTGCCTGATTTTTTTAAAAAAAGAATGATGCAATTATGTTCTTTTGGACGCGCAAAGACTACATCCGTTATGAAATAGATGAAATATATTCTCATTTAAGGCGACCGCTCGCATGAAGCGGGAAATCTGGGTTCGAGTCCAGGTAAGGCACGAATTTCCACTGTTGTCATTTCCTTGTAAAGCTGATGGTAGTTCGTTTTCTCAATGATGAATAAATTTCACGTGTTTCATAACAGCTTTAGTTGCTGCAGTGCCCACTCCTTCAGACATACAAAAAGGCGTCCATGTCCAGAGGAAAGTTGCACCGTTCTTCTTAACATCAAACGCTGCTATATCGAAGATTTTTAGTTTTCGAGAAGAGTTTATCTTCCTTCTGGTTTGGTTTTCAAAGAGATCTTAAGTTTAAGGAAGAATTTAGTATCTATCGTCGATCAAAAATTTTGTCTGGAAAAGTAATTTAGTCTTCAAGAGGCATTTTAGTTCCGCTTTTATAGTTTTTTATTGACATAACCAGCGGGAGAAGGGGGCGCGATGGGTGGCAACTGCACCTCCTCCCAACAGTGAAAAAATAATCTTCACAATCCAAACTTGCATTCTCCCCCGCTAAACAAACAGATATTTGAATTCAGTAGCAGTTCGAAGAAAGATTGAACATCTAATGGGTTTGCCGATGATAGCTAATGTACCCGGAACCACTTGCCGTGAAATCACCTCTATGCATAAAAGGCACTATCCTGAATGATTCATTATCGCCTAGCCAAAACCGCCAAGGATAGTAACTTGAAATGTGAAGAAGGTGTGGATCTTATATTGTTGGCGTCGTTTTAGAAGGGATTTTTCGAAATTCCAAGCCTACGGGAATGAAAGAGGGGATGAAATATCGCTATTGAGGCAATTTTTAAGCCAGACCTATGAAAACTGGTACTTGGTTTCTCGATCAAAAATAAAGAAATACATGTTTCAGCGTTTTTGAAAATTTAGCCCGATGGGCGTAAAATAGCGTTTTTAAAAATATATATCGTTATTAAATCAACTACTTAAGTATTTTAAAGCTACTTCTGTGTACATTAGTTCAAATAAAAATTATGTATTTCAATGTTTTTGAAAATTAAAGCTCAGAGGGGGGGGGGGGGGGTGAAACAGCAGATGAGATTTTTTATGAAAATACTTTATTATGGAAGAATGTTTAAAGCTTTCAGTTTGATTTCTCAGCTGAAAATAAAAAAAAATACGTGTTCAACTGTTTTTTGGAAATTCAACTCCTATGAGGGATGAAAGATTTTATGGAAATATTACGTTGTGCAAGGGTTTTTGAAGCTCAGTTTATGAAAATCTGTATTTGGCCTCTCTGTTAGAAATAAAACATAAAAATGTCACTGTTTTTGGAAATTAAACCCTTAAGGGGTTGAAATAGTGTAAGATTTACTGGCTCATTATCGCCCAGATCAAACTGCTGATGGAAACTTGAAGTTTGGAGAGGGTGCGGATCTTATACTGTGGGCATTGTTTAAGAAGGATTGTCCAAAGTTCCACTCCCAATATGGTGAAATAGGATATGAAAGGCTTTTGGAAAGTATATCACTATTAAGGGAATTTTCAGGCTCGAATTACGAGAGTTTCAGAAGTTTTGGAAATTCAACCACTAAGGGGGTAAAATAGTGGGTGAAAGTATTTTTGAAAATAAATAATTACTAAAGAGCCACCACAGGATTTTAAGGTTACATCTGTGACAGTCGGTATTTATTTCTCTGTAAGAAATAAAACAATACGTGTTTCAGTGTTTCTGGGAATTCAGTCCCTAAGGGAGTGCAGTAGAAGATGAAAATTTTGATGTTTCGTTACACTAAAAAAATTTAAATGTAAATTTATGAAAATTGGTATTTCACTTCTCAGTTAGAAATAAAGAAATATTTGTTTGGGGATGAAAGTTGACATGGAAATGTCTCCAAAAGAACGTAAAACACGCGATTAAGAAATGCTTTGGATTCCCGCTACCAGAATCTCTTTTTGGTCAAGTACATTCGGAAAAGACTATGCTTATAAGGCCTTAATTAGCGTGAAAAGTGTAGAATATGTTACAGTTCGTGAGCAACATAAAAATTCGATTAAATAAAAACAAAAAACTATCTGCAGGCCATACAGTCTATGCGAACCAAGCAGCAGGCACTAAGCTAGCCGTACCATACTCATCATTCCTTGCAAAAGCCATCTGAGTAGCCTTGTATCTCTCACCCCATAGCTTAGAATCTGGGCACTCCTTGGATTCTTTCATAAACATAGAACCTTGCATGAGTTATACAGGGTGCAGCAGTACCGACTAAGCAGTTTTAAGGAGCAATAAAAAGTAAATCTGCAGGTATAGAGAAAAAATTCTTAATTAGTACAATATATCATTTTACATTCATTTAGTTTTGAAAATAATGTCTTAAAGATGGCGGCCGTTAGCATCAATACGCTGTTGTAGACAATCCCTGAAGTTTCGAGCAGCTCTTGCACACATATCGCGGGGTGTGGTGTTCACTTCGTCAATAATCCGCTCTTTTAAATCTGGTAGGGTGTGAGGGCGGCTTTTGAAAACCTCTTCCTTCAGATATCCCCTAAGAAAGCAGTCACAAATGCTCAAATCAGGTGACCCTGCAGGCCACCCGACATCACTCCTGAAAGAGACGAGGCGTCCTGGAAACATTTCTCTCAAAACATCAATCGAAATTCGAGCTGTACGAGCAGTAGCTCGATCCTGTTGGAACCACAAGTCCCCTAGTCTAAGTTCTTCCACAGTCTCGTCCATTCTGGGTTGCAGAAAATGTTGCAACATTGAAACATACTGTATGGAATTCAGTGTCACGGTCACTTCTTCATCAAAAAAGTAAGGGCCTACCACGCCATATTGTGATATGGCACACCACACTGTTACTTTAAGAGAATGTTGCAGTCTTTCATGAATAATTCGGGGGTTATTTTCAGCCTAGTAGCGAAAGTTTTGCTTATTCACACAACCACTAAGATGAAAATGTGCCTCATCACTACTGAAGAAAGCTACATTCGGACAGATCTGAGCAAGCATTCGCTCATACAGATTTTGACGATTGGCATAGTCTGCTGGGCGTAATTCATGAGCAATCATTATTTTGAAAGGATGGAACTTCAAATCGGATTCCATAATCTTTCTCAATCTGCAGTCTGAAATCCCAAATTCAACAGCATGTCGTCGAGCAGAACGTTGCGGTGATTGTTGAACTGATATTCTCACCCGCTGCACATTCTATTCGTAGTGTGCTACCAGTTTCCTCCAACTGCCGAACCCAGGACCGAACTGTGTTTGCATTACGAACGGCATTGTTGCTTGGAATGTTGAACTGTTGCCGAGAAGCTCGTTGTTTAGTCATCACAGATCTGTTGTTTTCATAATAAGCGCGAACGGCAAAAACTCGATGTGCACCGGTCCAGACCATACTGGCTACTGAAATGGAGTGAACGACTGGACAACGGCATACCAGGTGCAACTGCCTACCCCCACCACAGCCTCAGCGGTAATCGATAGAAACTGCTTAGTCGGTTCTGTCGCGCCCTGTGTTACACCACGTTACTCCCGCTACCAAGAGAAAAAAATTCACGAGAACAGTGATACATTTTAAGGCAAAAAACGACGCACCACGAAAGAATTATCCCAATGGGACAGAAATCGGTAGACGTGATTTACTTGTACAGAAAAACACACAAATACAATTCCAGAAAAATTGGATGATTTATTCCAGAGAAAGAGTGTCACAAATTCAGCAAGTTAGTAACGCATTGGTACACCTCTGACTTATGCAAGCAGTTATTTGGCTTCGATTGATTGATAGAGTTGTTGGTTGGCCCTCCTGAGGAAAATAGTTTTACGGTTATAGTCCTTTAAAGGTAGGATATTGCATGCTTACTGATTAGCTTCAACATCTACATTTATCATCAATACTCTGCAAGCCACAGTGATGTGCATTGCAGAGGTTACGTCCCATCGTACCAGTTATTAGGGTTTCTTCTCGTTCCATTCACTTATAGAGTGAGGGAAGAATGGTTGTTTAAACGCCTCTATGCGTGTAATAATTATTCTAATTCTATCCTCACGATCCCCATGCGAGCGTTATGTAGGGGATTGTAATACATTCATAGATCACCATTTAAAACTGGTTCATCAAACTTTGTTAATAGACTTTCTCAGGACAGTTTACGCCTCTCTTCCAGAAACTGCCCGTTCAGTTTCTTCACTATCTCTGTGAATTTACACTTTATATTTAAAGCAAGTAGTCAGTTTTTGCACCACTTCTTTCAGTAGTAGTGCATATACTCTACGATACATTATAGTTCGAAGAGTGGCTAGCTCAGCCGCAAATGCAATACAGATTTTGGCGAGGATTCCATCGGACCCTGGAACTTTCTTCCATTTTGACGACTTCATCTGTTTCTCAACACTACTGACACTAATTCGTCTTTCATTCATCTCTTCAGTGGTACGAACATTAAACGAGGACATTCTCCTGGATTTTTCTTTGTAAAGGAACATTTGATAATGGAATTAAGAATTTAAGCTTTAGCTTTGCTACTCTCAGTTTCAGTTGCTGTCTCATTCGTTAGGGACTAGACACTAACTTCAATGTCGCTGACAACCTTTACATACGAGCAAACTTCCTTTGGGTTCCGTGTAAGATCATTTGACAATATTCTGCTACAGCAATTAATTAAGGCGTCACACATCGCTCTCTTGACAGCCAGATGCGTTTCATTCAGCATCCCTCTATCTGTTTCTTTACAGTGAATGTGTACCATGGATTTCAGTGTGATTGGGGAACTTACGTAAAAGTGAACTAAGGTTTTCTCTAAATTTTCTGGTTGCATCAGGAGAAGAGTCTGGTGGGCGATAGAAGGATCCAATTATCATTTTAGGCAAATCCCTGATATTGAGTCTTGCCCAAACAAATTCACATGCAGCTTCAGTTCCTACCTCGTTGGGTTTGAGTTTCTTGTCTGTTGCAACAAATACACCACCTCCATATTCCATTTGCCTATCCCTTCGATACACCGTACACCAAAATATTCCCAAAAAATCTCACTGCTATCAATTTCAGATTTCAACCAGCTGTCTGTACCCAGTATTATGTGGGCTTCACTGCTTTTCATGAGCACAAACTCTGGCACTTTGTTGCGAATGCTTTGGCAGTTTACCATTATAATACTCTCTCCTGTGGAATGCATTTCTTTTGACGTTACACTGATACTTCCGGGTTTCTGACAGCTATCGTTATCTGGATTGGATAGTGTGTGGCCTAATCTACAAAAAACTCTTGTGTGCATGCCACACACAATCAGCTACCTGAGTAGCAATTTCTGATGTGTGCATACCTGACCCATTTAGGGGCTCTACAATTCTCGACCCTAAAGCGAATGACCAGGAAGTCACTGCCTAACTTCTCACAGAACTTCTGAAGTCTCCGGTTCAGTCCCTCCACCCAACTCAGAACCAAAGGGCCACAATCAGTTCCGAGGAAAATTGTGCAAATTATGAGCTTCTTTGAAACTCCATGCATTAGGCTGGTCTTCTCAACATTCTCTGCCAGTTGCTGGAATGACCCAAGTATGGACTCAGAGCTCTGACAACACGCGTCATTTGTTCCAACATGCACAACAATCTGAAGTTTGGTTGTACCCTTTTCCGTCAATGTCTGTGGGAACAACCTCTTCAACATGTTGAATTAGGCCCCCAGGCATATACACTGAGTGCACATGGTGTCCTTTCCTGTTCATTGGTGCCTTTTCCCTGAAGGGTACCATCATTCACCGAATATTTGAACTAATGACGATTAATAGACACTAACCGTTTACATTTGCCTCTTCTGCAGAGGAGGCAGGATCCACAGGAGAGGATAGTACTTGACGTACCTCTAGTACAAGTATCACAGGTACACGACTCTCTGGAACTCTTCCCATGCACCGATTTGCAGCAGCTGCCAACCTTTTGACAGCAGTCAGGGTCAGCAAACTCATCCCCTAATCCAGAACAGCATTCACTGTGGGACTGCATTTTGGCCAGTGCAATGTATTACAGGGCAGGGAAAAAATAAGTTTAAATTAAGCCCACGGATTATCTTTTAATCAGTTGAGCTAAAAAGTTGCTAATTCCCTATAAGAACTAAAGCAAATACACAAAACGAGATTTCTATTAAGTGAACGCAAAAACCTGTGGTAAAGGTTAATGGGTAATGCATGAAAGACTGTCTCATTTTCTTAATAAAAATAAAATTCTAGTTAATGGGCAAAACGGTTTTAGGAAAAATAGGTCAACTGACACAGCAATTTATAACTTTTCAAAACCGATCATGAATTCTGTAGACAAAAATGAATTAAACTGTGGCCTGTTTTTGGACCCGTCTAAGGATTTCGATGTCATTGACCATAATTTACTGCTCAGGAAACTATATTACTCTGGGGTTCATGGCGTAGCACATGATTGGTTCAAATCCTATCTTTCTAATCAGTATCAGAAGGCAGAGACACAGCGTGCGGGTAAAGTCTACTCATCAGCATACCACAGAGTCAGGTTTGGTGAGCTGCAGGGCTCTGTACTAGGGCCATTGCTGTTCTTAATATTTATAAGTCATTTGCCAAGCCATATATCAAAAGCAGCTGCAGTATTATTTGCCGACGACACCAGTCTGTTTGTGAAAGCTACGAATGAAACTGACTTACTGGAGAAAGTCACAGTAGCCACAGAAGAAGCAAACATGTGATTTACAAACAACAAATTAATTGTTAATGACAAAAGAACAGTTTGGATGAATTTCAGACGCATAACAAGCAAAGTAAAGTCTGACCTAACTGTAGAACATGGGCAGAGTAAGATAGAGCAAACCTCCCATACTAAATTTTTAGTATTTGGCTAGATGAAATGTGGGAGAAATACACAGAAATGTTAAACAAAAAATCAAGTCAGTATTGTTATGTGCCTAGAATACTAAAATATTCCTGTAGTGCTGATGCAGAGTTATGTTCATACTTTGCACTCATGCTTAGCACACTAAGATATGGTATCATATTTTGGGGGAATACCAGTTTGGCCAAACACTCGTTTTGGTTTAAAAAGAGGGCAATAAGGATATTCAGAGGTATGACACACAGTGAATCGTATAAAAAAGTTTTCAAGGAACTACAAATCATGACTCTCCCATTTATCTATATTTATGAAAGTATATATTTGATGGAGGCACACCAGAAACAGTCTTTGCTAAACAGTCAAGTTCATAATTACAAAACGAGTAATAGAGACGACATTCATAGAGAAAGTCACAAAAGCTATGTATCAAAAATGTGTTCTTTATCAGCCAAAAATCTTATTTAGTGCACTACCAAAGGAAATTAAAAGTATACCAAAATTCCACATATTAATTAGCAAGAGTTTTTATAGTGTCAAGGAATACTTAATTCATCAGCATTCAATATACAGTAACTTAAATCCTTCATTATAATGACCAAAAATGCTCATTGAAAACTAAATTGTGTTCATCTATTATTCTAATTTAGCATACTATGAGTGTTGTTATGCATATGTTTTCATGTTATATGTAATAATATTTTATTTATGGACATATAATTTTTAAATCTGTTCATGTCATATTTTGTATGTTAGGTAATGTATGACAAATCCTATATCATTTTTTATAATGATGAGATACAAGGATTCTAAGTAAATAAATAAATGGTTTCCTAAAACATTTTGAGGTCAAGTGTAGTTGTTACCTAACTCGGAAACAGAGTTAATTTACGATAAATGCAGACAATATATACTCGTCTTAAAGGGGAAAATAGATATAACACAATACGTTAGTAAATCTGGTGTAGTAAGTAAATCACAAAGGCCGATTTACTACAAATTTCTCATAGATTATACAAAGGACAATGGTAGATACCGAAAATTCTCGAAAATGCACGTTTATTGCCGATGATATACGTACAATGAAAATCAGGAGTGATGTATTCATTTGTAGAACTGTCAAAAATGCCGGCCACGTTGGCCGAGTGGTTCTGGGCGCTTCAGTCCGGAACCGCACGGCTGCTACGGTCGCAGGTTCGAATCCTGCCTCGGGCATGGATGTGTGTGATGTCCTTAGGTTAGTTAGGTTTAAGTCGTTCTAAGTTATAGGGGACTTATGACCTCAGCTGTTGAGTCCCATAGTGCTCAGAGCCATTTGAACCATTTGAACCATTTTTTGAACTGTCAGAAACAAATGCTGATTTGCTACGAAGTAAATTAGGTACTATTCAAAACCCTCGTGCTGGTAACTTACGAGAATATAGTTTTGTAAGCGTCCGAAAATTCTCAAAAATAGCCCATTTCTCGCGTAATTGTACAATGAAATCAGAGAAAGACTGCTTTGAAGGAGGGTAGGCCTACTCTTCTCCAAAATTTTCAATGAGCACAATAAAGTTTAGCCACATAATTGACGATAACAGAACCAGTTTATCGCGGCCTCGCGAGTCTTTCAAATTTCATAATACATCACAATAGATTCATACCATCAATGAAAGATTATGCAGAATCAAGGCAAACAGTAAAGTATGCCAATCTAGGACTTTAGATTGGCGCACTAATCTTGTACGCACGCTCTCGCGCAAAGGAAAACTCCGAAGACGACTTTTATATGCAAAAACAAATGTGCGTATTGCACGGATTTTTCACTTAGCTGATCCTGTGCACACTTAAACACTGACGTGCTGAAGAAGAATACTTATCTCGGTCAAAATTACTAAGATGTGCCAGCTGATGCGTGACACTGGAAGTCCTGCACCTAATACAGTGAAATATAAATAACACTGCCGTCTCTTGGCAGTTTATGGTATTGGCACCATGACTGAATATAATCATGCAGACACTCATGATTGTCTTGTTACTCCAAAACTAGTGACTGCGAAGTCAGAATGTTGTCTATCCCAGTAGAACTCCTGAAACTCTGCTCTGTAGCGTAGTTTCAGGCACTATAGGCTACTGAGGTGGCTGCAGGCACTGAATGGTATTGTACTGTCTGCAGGATCGGAACTGTGCTGTCTAACGTGTAGGACTGCTATCTAGTCTTTAAGTTAAAACTGTGTCTTTAGTAAAGTAATGAGAAGTGGAAGCCAGTGTGCATCATTGCGTTAACAGCTGTGAGTTGGTAGCCACCAGTGTGGTGACGTGTGGGTCACAATACCAGACATGCAAGTGGATTGCAAAGCAGGAAGAGCTGAGCAAAGTAGTATACTCTACCCCACGGCAGTAACCTCGTAGCCAATGGGGCGATGTCATAACACCACGGAAAGTCTCTTGTTATGAATGATGTGTCTAGGTTCCAGGTTTTAGTGAAACAAATGCATGGAGGAGGAATATAAACCAGACAGTGAGACAATTGTGCATCGTCAGCAGCAGCCATGGGTTTGAGACCAGGCTGCACTTGCTGCCAGCACCAAGTCCTTCAGTGGACTTGGTACCACAGCCCTGCCGATGTATTATCCATGGTGCAGGCCATCATCTGACTCTTGCCAGAGGGTAGTAACTCATAACCCATGCCACAGCACTCATTATAAAGATGAACGGATAGGACCTGTACATTGTCAGCAGTGAAATTTGCTTAGGAATTCTGCCCCTTGTGTTGGGTCTATAGCTGTTGTTAGCCTCATGAATAATCATTTTGCACACATGACCAGGCAATGTAGAGAGTCGAGGTGGCTCATAGTTAGACAGCAAAAGTAGTTTAGTAGAGCGTTCCATGGCTACCTGTTTTGTCTGCGTTATTAGTAGATTGTTATTTTGTGATGTTTTGAGATATTGATTTTAAGCCATAAATAAGTAAGAATGACACAGTGACAAAATAGGAGATGCAAGGTGTCACTAGTGAGCAGTCTATACTTGTACAGTAGTTGGAGAATCAGTTGGCTCATTAAGTGAAGATAAATTGGCCACAGACTATAAACTGGCAGAGAAAGATCACAAAAGAGAGGTGTTAGTGTCACAGGTTCTAGGTGTGGACCTGGTGGCTGCTAACCTCGTTTCTCCCTTCTCAGGTAGAGCATCTGAGGATGTATTGGGATCAGCTAACGTAGTGGATTGGTCCAATCAACAATTGTTAAACATAGTGAATTTCAGAAGGGGAAGTGAAGTCGTTTGTATGGCACACAGAGGTATTACATAATGTGTAGACTTTTTACCAAACCAGGTACAAGCTAGAGCAAAGGTATAGGAAGCAAAACATTGCTTGGTTTTTCTGATGAGTGGTTGGGTATGTTTTCCAAGAGACACAATAGAGGCGTTGAGGGTTTTGGAAATTTGGGTTAGGAGACTAAAAACGCATATTAATGAGTTTACACACAGTGAGTATGTGAACAAAGTATTGCTACAAGAAGCAGAGCCACGTGGGCTTGATATTTTTCTGAGAGATATGGCACTGGAGATGTGTAGGAGCATGTGCTCTGGGGTGCCAGAAGATCTCCTGGCAGAGGTTAGGCTAGTACTGGAGTATGAGGAGATGGATTTGTCCACAGGTGTAATGTAGTGGAGGTGTGTGTTTGTGTTGAGTATGCCAACCAGGATGTATTTGGAAAACACTGATAATTTGAAAACCAATTCACATTTGCTCTGGATCGAGGTAGTCAGATACATGCAGTATTTTTTGAGTTCTCGAAATCGAAAGCATTTGACTCAGTACCTCTTTTATGCTTATTGTCAAAACTACAATAATATTGGGATAAAGCAAAATTTGTGACTGAATTGAGAATTTTTTGGTAGGGTGGACACAGTCTGTTATGGATGATGAGCCTTTGTCAGATATAGAAGTAACTTCGAGTAGAAATTTGATCTGAGCATTGCTGTTCATGTTGCATATTAATGACCTTGTCAATAATATTAATGGTAATCTTAATTTAATAAATATTATACAAATGTAACAGAGAACTACTACAACGGACTCCCAATAGAAAACTGCATACAAAAACACGGTAAAAAGTGTCAAGCAAATCAATGTTTCTGTACCCAACAAATGTAGAATACAGTTTACAATAAAAAGTCTCAAAATGAAATACTCTGCAGTAGTAGATTATATACCTGATTTCATTATAAAGAATTGTGGGGACCTGATTACTGAGGCTTAAATCATCTATGTAACCTATCCTTTGCTATGGGAATTTTTCCTTCATGTTTGAAAATAGCAAAAGTAAAATCATTGTACAAGAAAGGAAACCTAGATGATATTTCAAACTACAGACCATTGGCAGTTTTGTCTGTTTTCTCAAAAATATTAGAAAGACTGTACAATAAGAGACTAACAGACGTCTTAGAGGATAATGGCATTCTGTCAGAATCTCAACATGGATTTAGAGCAAACCATCAACCAAATTAGCAGTTCACTCCTTTCTATTTGAGGCACAGTTAGCATTAGACAACAAGAAGCTTACCATGGGCATATTTTTAGATTTGTCAAAGGCATTTGACACCATAAATCATGATAAATTGCTATACAAGCTAGAAAGTATTGCCATCAGAGGAACAGCTAACAACTGGTCCAGCTCTTATCTTAACCCTAGGGCGCCCAAGCATCTTTTTCTAACTTGGATGCCTAAGGGGTGGGGGGTGGGGGGGTTCAGCGAGCTCACAGGTATTAAATAAGTTTACTGACGAAAAATTACAACTTTCAAAATGGTTTATGTATTTTAACTAAGGCATCAGTTTATAAGTGTTGTTAATTGTTGTAAATATTGGATTGAGTGAATGAAAAATTGACATATTACAATACAAAATACAGATGTGTTCATATACAATAGACTACTCTGAGTCCTCAACTTCAAGGCAAGAGACACACTTCACAATTTTTTCTGAATTATGACACTGTCCACAATACTGTTTTGGTTTACTTAGATTGTTGTACTTCTGCTTCTTTGTTTTAGCTTTTCTTACACAAATATGGCACCGACCTTTCCCTGCAGGAGGGCGATGTGCTTCTGTTGTCACTTCATTGATTGAACAATTTGGTTAGATAACCCTCTTGCATTGTCACTTCTTTCTTCTACCTACAATTTCACTAGTTCCATCCCAGCTAGCAGAAGATAAAGTTTCCATTTGTTGTGTTTCTTTTCATTCCATCTTGGATGTTGCTGGATGAATATGGTGGTTGCACTGATAGCGCACATGTTGATGAGAGAGTAAAATACAGATAGAGTCCATCTCTTTGTTCCCCTCTTGCTGGTGTACATACGCGCCATTTGATCAATGGTATCAATTCCACCTTTAGTGGAATTATAATATGCATTTATCTCAGTTTTATTCTTCTCTCCTCCAACAGTGCCTTTATCTTGGTGTATTATTGACAACATCAGTAAGTTTTTACTTGATTTTGTTTTTGCTGTGTAGGACACCAAAGTTACTGCAGGCCTATGTGTTGGGAACTGTGCTAACTCACTGCAAGTTTACAAGATAAATAACAGCTGACATCAACAATTACTTCCTCTGAAAGTAAATCGATTGTTGTGAATATCAAGAATACCGCCCTCAAGAAACTAACTTGCATTGTTGTAGAGATGAGAAATACGAAATCCTACTAAGGGAAATTTTCTGTAGCATGTAAGCCTAAGGGGGGGGGGGGTGGACCCATAATAAGTTTATTTACTTTTTCTTTCAAAGCAGGAATTTTCTATAAAATATATTGACACTAACGTTTCATAAAATGGCCAACAAACAATAACTCAAAGGCAATATGTAGTATGAAAGTTACTTGGACAAAAGCAGGGACAAAAAAAAAATTGTGGGTTCAACGAACCTCCCTCCCCCCCTCCCTTAGGTGTCCTAGGGTTAAGTACTGGGAACAATATGTGGAAATATATCAGGAAAGGGATAATGTCATCAGGAAATATAATTCCAAGCTACTGATTGTTAAATATGGTGTGTCACTAGGATCAGTAATGGGTTCTGTTCTGTTCTTATTCTATGTAAATGACCTAAACATAAGCAATGACAACAGTGAAATATTTTAATATGCTGATGATACAAGCTTTCTAATTACGGCAAACTCAGAAGAAACCCTTGTAAAAAACATAAGAGAAGCCAATGACAGGCTAACATGTTACTTGGATAACAATGACTTATTGTAATAATAAAAACTACAAAAACTGTAGCTATGGATATACACACAGCATAAACAAAAACTCTGATGTCACCCAATCTAGAGCTATAGGGCAGACAATTACCAAAACATCCTGGGCCAAATTTCTTGGAATTCATCTACAAGATAACTTGCAATGGAAAACACCTATTGAGCAAATGAACAAAAAATTAAGTAATTCTTAGAATGAGATTTTCACTCTGCAGCGGTGTGTGTGCTGATATGAAACTTCCTGGCAGATTAAAACTGTGTGCCAGACCGAGACTCGAACTCAGGACCTTGTACTTCTTGTTTTGTGTTGCGTACATTAAGAAACTGTACCAGTTACAACACTCTTCAGTTTGTATATTATGCAGTCATACAATCTCACCTCTGTTCTGGAGTTATGTTCTGGGAAAATTCTGGAGATACCATTGAAACATTGAAAAAAAAAAAAAATTAAAATTAATGGAAGGGGTGAAATATAGACGTACACACACACGTGAAAATATAAAGTATTTAAAACAAAACTTACACACAAAAAGACAACTGATCACTCAAAATCACACAATACACAACTAAGACAAAAACTGGATTTACATGTTCAAAGTGCCAACACAACGTTATTTCAAAACAGTCTTATCCATCCTAGTATCAAACAATTACCAGATACAATTAAACACACACAGAACATTGATCACTTCAAATCTAAATTCAAGTCGTACGTGGCTGATCGCTGCTTTCACACAGTAAATGAATAACTACAAAAAAATTATTCTGTGTTAACCCAATATAGTCTCATACAAAAGAACATTTGTATATTATCTTTCTGCATATAGAATAACAACATTTATCTAAGTATTCATCATTAATTCATATATTAATGTGTGTTATTATGTACAAAGGAATAATTATATATAATATTGTTAATATTTATATAAAAATCCAAATATCTCTTGCACATTGTGCAGCTGTAGATGAAATGGATCAATAAATCAATCAATCATTTTGCAGATAATGCCATAAATATTCAATCAGAAAGGAGCTGCATAAAACTCAATCACATCTCGATAAGATTCCAAAGTGGTGCAAAGACTGGCACTTGGTTTAAATGTTCAGAAATGTAAAATTGTGCACCCCACAAAACTAAAATAGTAGTATCCTAGGATTATAATATCAACTCATACAAATTTGTGAGTGTAACACTTTGTAGGGATGTGAAATGAAATGAACAAGTAGCCTCACTTGTGGGTAAAGCAAGTGGCAGGCTTTGGTTTATTTGTAGAGTACTGGGGAAATGCAATCAGCATACAAAGGAATTGTTTACAAATAACTTGTAGGGCCAATTCTAGAATACTGCTGAAGTGTGTGGGACCAGAAACCAAATAGGACTAACAGGGGCTTTTATTTTATTTTACAAGTCTAGTTCACTATGAGCAAACTGAAGAGGCAATCTCCAAGGTCATGGAACATGCCAGTACATGAAACTACAACCTGAAAGTAATAACAGATAAAATAAAATGTTTATGAACCCAAAAACAGACAATCCATATGTTTACGTAAAAGCAATCAACAATATAACCCAGGAATCAGCTTAATTTTTCAAGGAACTCCTTGGCAGAATAGAAGAAGTAATCCATGATAAAATTCTTCAGTTTCAATTTGAAAGTGTGTGGATTACTGCTAAGATTTTTGAATTCTTGTGGTAGTGGCAGTATATTGCAGACTGGATTTCTGCCTATTATTAACTGAGTGAAAAATGGCTAATTCTTGGGAACAAGCTGATACTGTTAACAGGAAAAAACAGTAAAGAATATACACTCCTGGAAATGGAAAAAAGAACACATTGACACCGGTGTGTCAGACCCACCATACTTGCTCCGGACACTGCAAGAGGGCTGTACAAGCAATGATCACACGCACGGCACAGCGGACACACCAGGAACCGCGGTGTTGGCCGTCGAATGGCGCTAGCTGCGCAGCATTTGTGCACCGCCGCCGTCAGTGTCAGCCAGTTTGCCATGGCATACGGAGCTCCATCGCAGTCTTTAACACTGGTAGCATGCCGCGACAGCGTGGACGTGAACCGTATGTGCAGTTGACGGTCTTTGAGCGAGGGCGTATAGTTGGCATGCTGGAGGCCGGGTGGACGTACCGCCGAATTGCTCAACACGTGGGGCGTGAGGTCTCCACAGTACATCGATGTTGTCGCCAGTGGTCGGCGGAAGGTGCACGTGCCCGTCGACCTGGGACCGGACCGCAGCGACGCACAGATGCACGCCAAGACCGTAGGATCCTACGCAGTGCCGTAGGGGACCGCACCGCCACTTCCCAGCAAATTAGGGACACTGTTGCTCCTGGGGTATCGGCGAGGACCATTCGCAACTGTCTCCACGAAGCTGGGCTACGGTCCCGCACACCGTTAGGCCGTCTTCCGCTCACGCCCCAACATCGTGCAGCCTGCCTCCAGTGGTGTCACGACAGGCGTGAATGGAGGGACGAATGGAGACGTGTCGTCTTCAGCGATGAGAGTCGCTTCTGCCTTGGTGCCAATGATGGTCGTCTGCGTGTTTGGGGCCTGCAGGTGAGCGCCACAATCAGGACTGCATACGACCGAGGCACACAGGGCCAACACCCGGCATCATGGTGTGGGGAGCGATCTCCTACACTGGCCGTACACCACTGGTGATCGTCGAGGGGACACTGAATAGTGCACGGTACATCCAAACTGTCATCGAACCCATCGTTCTACCATTCCTAGACCGGCAAGGGAACTTGCTGTTCCAACAGGACAATGCACGTCCGCATGTATCCCGTGCCACCCAACGTGCTCTAGAAGGTGTAAGTCAACTACCCTGGCCAGCAAGATCTCCGGATCTGTCCCCCATTGAGCATGTTTGGGACTGGGTGAAGCGTCGTCTCACGCGGTCTGCACGTCCAGCTCGAACGCTGGTCCAACTGAGGCGCCAGGTGGAAATGGCATGGCAAGCCGTTCCACAGGACTACATCCAGCATCTCTACGATCATCTCCATGGGAGAATAGCAGCCTGCATTGCTGCGAAAGGTGGATATACACTGTACTAGTGCCGACATTGTGCATGCTCTGTTGCCTGTGTCTATGTGCCTGTGGTTCTGTCAGTGTGATCATGTGATGTATCTGACCCCAGGAATGTGTCAGTAAAGTTTCCCCTTCCTGGGACAATGAATTCACGGTGTTCTTATTTCAATTTCCAGGAGTGTATATACTGAGAGGCTAATGTAAAATACTCAGACTAATGAACAGGGATTGACAAGAGCTTCACGAATGTACACCACTTGTGGCCCGAACCGCCCATTTCTGGGCCAAAAATATCTTCTGAGAATGGGAGCAGTTACCCCAAAATATAATACCATACATCATAAGCGAATAAAAATATTCAAAGTAGACTACTTTTTGTGTTAAACTATCACTTACTTCAGATACTGTTTGAACAGTAAAAATGGTAGCATTAAGTCTTTGAACAAGATCCTGAATGTGGACTTTTTGTGACAATCTATCTGAACACCTAGAAATTGAACTGTTCAATTTCAGTAGTCATTTGTCCATTTTGTGAAATCAGAACGTAGGGTTTTGTTGAACTGTGTGTCAGAAACTGTAAAAACTGAGTCTTACTTGATTTAGTGTTAGTTTATCTTCTACAAGCCATGAATGTATGTCAAGAACTGCTCTACTTGAAGCAGTGCCAAAATTGCACACAACATCATATATTACCAACCTGACGTCATCAGCAAACAGAAATATTTTACAATCATCTGTAATACTAGAGAGCATATCATTTATATAAATAAGGAACAGGAGTGGCCCCTGCAATGATCCCTGGGGCATCCCCATTTCACCGTGCTCCACTCAGACCCCACATCATAACCATTTTACTTTCTGATAATGTAAAAGATGAACCAATTGTGAGCTACTTCCTGTATTCCATAATGATACAAATTCTGGAGCAATGTTTTATGATCAACACAATCAAACACCTTAGTTAAATCAAGAAAGATGCCTAACATTCAAAACCTTTTCTTTAATCCATCCATTCCTAACAGAGAAAAGAGAATACAGTATTTTCAGTTGTTTAACCACTTCTAAAGCTGAACTGTACATTTGATAGCAAATTATGTGAAATAAAATGATCAATTATCCTTACATCCTTTTCAATAATTTTAGCAAACAGTAATGGTATAGAAATAAGTCTAATATTGTCTACATTATCTGTTTCTCCCATTTTATAAAGCAGCTTTATTACTCAATACTTTAATCATTCAGGAAACTGACCATTCTTAAAGAAAAAATTACAAATATGGCTAAGTACAGCACTTTAAAATTCTGCTAGGCACTCCATCATATTCATGAGAGTCCTTTGTCTTCACTGATTTAATTATTGACTCAGTCTTTCCCCTGTCAGTATCACAGAGGAATATTTCAAACATCAGTCTAGGAAAGCCATTTTCCAAGAGAGTTATATGACGCCTTATAGAAACTAAGGTCTTATTTAATTCACCCAAAATGCTTAGAAAGTGATTGTTAAATACTGTACATATATCTGATTTATCAGTAACAGAAATATTTTTATATTTTTACTATGAACTGTCTCCATATTGTAAACCTTGTGCTGGTGATGAGACACTTCCTTCATGACTGACCATATGGTTTTAATTTTATCCTGTGAATTAGCTATTCTATTAGTGTAGCACATACTCTTTGTGTTCCTAATAATGTATACAGAGAAGGGCACCACAGATGATCACACATTTGTTTGACACATGGGAGAGTGTCACAGAGGTGCTAAGGAAACTCAACTGGAAGACACAAAAACTGTTCCCAAAAAGCCTACTTACAAAGGCTTTCAGTGATGACTAGGAATATACAACACATCCCTATATATTGCTCACATAGTGATCACATGAGGACAAGATTAGATTAATTACAGCACCCACAGAGGCATTCAAACAATCACTCTTCGCATGATTCACACATGATTGGAACAGAAAGAAACACTAGTTACTGGTATGAGCTGGATGTACCCTCTGCCACTCAACAGTCATTTGCAGAGTATGGCTGCAAATGTAAATTTTTTTACGTGCTTGATACCTGGGTACACCTAAATCATGCAAGGAAAGCTTGTTGGAATATGATAGTTCAAGTGGCTTTACAGTGCCAGTTGGTAAAGGTGCACAAATAATTGTGATTCATGCAGGTTCTGCTTCTAGATTCCTTCCAGTAAACAAACTAGTGTTCCAGGCAAAAAAGAGCAATTCAGGGGATTATCATTCTCAAATGAACTCAGAGGAATTTAAATTATGCTTCAGGAAACAGTTTCTACCTTACTTGGCTGTAAACTTAGTGACTGTTATGGGCAATGGGAGGTAGCACTCAGTTGTTGTTAACAACGTATTCACAATATGTACAAAAAACAAGCTATCATGCTGTGACTTCCACATGTAAAGCTACAGCATACTGCTAACCAAACTAATGCTGAATTGTTGAATCTTGTAATGCTTCATAAGCACTTAGTGAACAAATTTATGAAATCTATTGTATAGCACAGGAATGTGGACATATAGTTTTTCATTTGCCACCAAATCATTTCCAGTACAATTGGACAGGGCTCATATGGGCCCATGTGAAAGGGTACATCACAGAATGAAACATGACATTAAAAACTGCTGTCACACAAAGGCTTTTGCATGGAGCTCTAGCCAGGATATCTCCTTCAGCATGAGCTGAAAGTGTTCAACATACAGAATGGCTACAAGAGGAGGACACAGGGAGGGAAATTTTAATTAACAATCTGCTTCCTCCCATTATCATTACTCTAAGAGCAATGAATCAGACACTGACACAGGCCTGGATGTCAGTAATCACAGCAATTGAGAACAGTGAAAGGTAAGACACAAATGACACATGCAATATTCATTTCGTCTTTTTTGTTGTTATAGTTTCTTTAATGCAGTCACAGTTCAACAAGTAATATTGGGATATATTCTGTCTTTTCTGAATGTAATAACGCTCTTATTTAGACCAGATGCATTTCACTTTATTTGAAGCAACTTCAGTGGTCAGTTTCTTGGCTGCGACATTGCAGAGGCTGAGCCACCTGGCTGCTGTGGTAGCATCATACTCAAAGTTTGTGTTGACTGATCTATATTTTAGAAAATATTTGCTGTTTTTGTGTGGCATGCACACACAAATATGTACAATTTTCAGCACAATGCATATATTTCAATATTCACTTTTTTCATAAATGCACAATTTGCTCTTGCACGTTTCATTTCATGTTTTGATCAAACTGCTTTAAAATAAGGCAGTATGGTTCCAGGAGAAATAATGTCACAAAAGACAGAATACATCTGAATATGCACACATTGTTTTTGTGGCATTTAATTTATTGCCTTCAGGACATTATCTAACATGTAATGTATGGTATTCTGTAGGGAAGTTGTAACTGAATTTCGTTGTAACTGAATTTGGCCCCTAGGTCCACAGTAGCAGAAAGGTAGTTTTACAGCTATATTCCTTTAAAGGTGACAGATTGCAAGCTAATTAACTTAAAAATACATTGCTTGCTTGACAGGATGACACTAGGACAAAAATGAGGCAGCACATGAGATGTAACCCATAACATTAATTAAGACTTATGAAACAATGTGGTAGTTGATGTGTGGCACTGGGTGTCCTGTACCTAATACAATGATATCTGAGTAACTTTGCTGTCTCTTAGCAGTCAATGATATTATCACTATGACTGAATGTAATTATGCAGACACTATGAATTGTCCTATTACTCCAAAACTAGTGACTGCAAAGTCAGAATATTGTTTATTCAAAGGAGCTCATACAACTGTGCTCTGTAGTGTAATTGCAGACACTGTACTGAGGCAGTTGCAGGCACTAAATGGAACTGTACCATCTGCAGGATCGGAACTGGTTGCTTAACTTGTAGTGCCTACAGCTAGTCTTTGAGTTAACACTGTGTCTTTAGGAAAGTAATGAGAAGTGGAAGTCATTGTGAATCACTGCATTAACAGCTGAGAGTTGGTAGCCGCCAATGTGGTGATTTGTGGGTCACAATATCAGATATGCCAGTGGATTGCCCCACAGCAATAACCTTGTAGCCAGTTGGACAGTGTTACAACATCAGGGAAAGTCTCTTGTTATGGGCAAAATGGCTAGGTTCCAGGCTTTAGTAAAACAAATGCATGGCAGTGGTTTATAAATAAGTATGAGTTTTGAGGCAGGGGATCACTTCTTATCACTGGAAACCAGTAGCACCACCACAACACCAAAGCTACACTAGACACTAAGACAACTGGGCATCATCAGCAGTAGCCATGGGTTTGAGACCAGGCTGCAATTGCTGCCAGCACTAAGTTCCTCAGGGGACTTGGTGCCACAGCCCTGCCAACTTACTATCCGTGCGTACTGCCACTGATACTGAGTTCCTAGTGGGAGTTGGCCACAGCACAGGCCATCATCTGACACTTGCCAGAGGGGAGTAAGTAATAACCCATGCCACAGCACACATTTTAAAGATGAACAGTTAGTACCTGTACATTGTAAGCAGTGCAATTTACTTAGGAATTCTGCCCCTTGTGTTGGGTCTATAGCTGTTGTTAGCCTCATGAGTAATCATTTTGAACACATGATCAGGTAATGTAGAGAGTCAAGGTGGCTCATAGACAGCAAAAGTAGTTTAGTAGAGCGTTCCATGGCTACCTGTTTTGTCTGCGTTATTAGTAGATTGTTATTTTGTGTTGTTTTGAGATATTTATTTTAAGCCATCAATAAGTAAGAATGACACAGTGACAAAATAGGAGATGCAAGGTGTCACTAGTGAGCAGTCTATACTTGTACAGTAGTTGGAGAATCAGTTGGCTCATTAAGTGAAGATAAATTGGCCACAGACTATAAACTGGCAGAGAAAGATCACAAAAGAGAGGTGTTAGTGTCACAGGTTCTAGGTGTGGACCTGGTGGCTGCTAACCTCGTTTCTCCCTTCTCAGTTAGAGCATCTGACGATGTGTTGGGATTTGTGGAGGGTCTCAGGTTATCGGCTAACATAGAGGATGAACAGTTGTTACAGATAATAAATTTATGTGTAGAAAGGGAAGTGAAGTCATTTGTGTGGTGCACAGAGGCATTATACAATGTGCAGACTTTTTACCAACTCAGGTATAAGCTAGAGCAAAGGTATAGGAAGCAAAACAATGCTTGCTTTCTTTTTTTTTTTTTGATGAGTGATTGAATATGTTTTCCAAGGGGCACAATAGAGGAGTTGAGGGTTTTGGAAATTTGGGTTAGGAGACTAAACATGCATACTTATGAGTTTACACACAGTGAGGAGGTGAACAAAGTATTGCTATAAGAAGCAGAGCAATGTGGACTTGATGCTTTGCTGAGAGGTTTCGCATTGGAGATGTAATGGAGCTTGTGCAATGGGGTGCTGGAAGATCTCCTGGAAGAAGTTAGGCTAGCATTGCAGTAGAAGAAGATGGATGTTTCCACAGAGATAAGGGATTGGAGGGGCATATTTGCATCAAATATAAGTTTAATTGTGGTTGTGGAGGACACATGCAAAGACAGTGCCACCAGCCACAGGAGGGTAATAGAGATGGTGTGGCCCCCATACAGTTTGATGGAAGTAATAGAATATGTGTGGGAGGGACTAATGTCAATGATATTGGTGTAATGGGAGAGATGGTCTGGGTGGTGAGAGGTACATGTTAAATTCAAGAGGGAGTCCACAGCCACCAGAAGGGCTTCTCAGTAAAGATGAATACACTAAAAGCAAATGAAGAGTGGAATATGCCATTGCTGGTGTGACTGATGGTAGTATTTGTAAAGTACAAAAGCTTACGGGACACTGTGTAAGAAGCCAGGTAACAATGAAACATGTAACCCAAACGGCTTGCCATCTGCAGTATTCTCGGAGTGTTACAGATTATTGGCCTTCTGATATTTTATGAAAACTGTTATCTGCATACTTTAATTTTGCTGTTGGACACAAGTGTTCACCTTCCATGTATGTAGATGCTCAGGGCAAAGCACAAAATGCACATGCAATGCCAGTCAACATTCCATATTTATATCCCCACCCCCCTGCCGCACCCCGCTCTGGTCATCTGACAGTGGTAGTCATTTGATGGAGTGGACTTAACTGTCTCCCTTGCATGCTACCTACTAAACATAATCTCACATATTGTTTGATGTGTGCATCTTCTATATGGATATCATACTTGTTGTGTGCAACCAATAATGCTGAAATCCTTGTCTGTGCCTCTACCTGCACAGCCCACCTTTTTTCAACTATAGTGAACAGTGCTCTGAAGAAAAATAGGGACATGGAGCTGACTGAAATGAGAAATGAGTGTACTGTGAACTCTGACAGTGGCAACAATGACAGTAGCCTTGATGACAGTAGAGAAAAGAAGTAGCAGCGAGTGATAAAAATGGGCGGTGTGTAAAGCCTAGTTTACACGCTGACACTAGGTTGCAGGCAACTGTGCTACCCGCTACTGCTCATGTGCGCCACATGTTTGCCCAACTCGTTGGTCAAGCTAAACACTTTTGGCATGTTCCAACTTTGGCGACACTAGTTGCATGAGTTTTTGAGGTTATGTGTGTTCGCAGAGTGTAGACAAACTGAAATATGAAGTGGGGAATGGAGGATAATGTTCGATTTTTGGATATCTATGCTTTTCATAGGTGTTTATGGGATTTCAGTGATGCTGATTACAAAAATAAGCAACATATTGCTGCCGCTGAGACCATCATGTGCGATCATAACATAGGTGGTTTGACAATATCTGAGCTGCAGGGCAAAATTTATTGAGTTAGGAGCACAAATACAACTGAATTGAGAAAAATACAAGCAAGTGTAATTCTAGCTGTGGCAATGCTCTCGTCTACAAGACTAAAATCCCATCGTTCGAGTTGGTCAACTCTTTGTTGAAGAATATTATTGACAGGAGGGAAGGCTATACAGATTCAAGAAACTGCATTCTTTATTCAATATTCATCTATTTGCAATGTCGCTGCAGTGCTCCCTGTTCACATATGTTAGAATTTTGAAATATTGCCATTGTAAAGGTCTATCTTCAAGAGAGTAGTTTGGAAACCATTCTCTTCTTAATGTGGTCTGATTTGAGTAATTATTGTTGCTCATGTTAATAATTATTACTGTTAATGTTATTAATTATTGGTGTTAATGAAATAGCCTCATCACCAAGTAAAACCATATCTTATAGTATACTGAGTGTTCTCGATTGTAATGCACGCATTATGATATGTAATTTCAGTTCTAGTGACAGTGCTTCATGCATTACAGTACCTTTATTCCTTACCGCAGAATTAACTCTATTTAGGAGGAACATGAACAGTTCTGGTGACATTCTAAGATAATTAAAAGAACTTCTTGGATCTTCCATTATAAATTATTTCAGCAAAGATGCTGAGCAACCGAGCTGACGTCTTTTCTTCATCCATTTACAAATTGAAACACCTTTCTTATTTTTTTTTCTAATGCAGCGATTCCACACAACAATCTTTAATTCCATCACAACTCGTGCGCTGTGCAGCTGTCAAAACTTTCATTTCAGACATGACTCAGGGACCCACAAAACGACGAAACTGAAGTGTATACTGATGTCATGGCGTCTACAGTCATATATGAAACCACTTGCGTGCAACTCAATCCACGGAATGAGTGGTGCAACCCAATGTCGTCGTGTAAACTAGGCTTTATGCATGTCTGCCACAATCATTATTCAGTAAGAGTAGGCTGCAGAACCTGAATTTAATTTGTGTATAATGTTCTTGTTGAGTATAAGGCAGAGGATAAATCAACAGAAGTACAGGAGGCATATAGTCTGCCTGCTTATCTGTGTGATTATGTGCTTGCTTCCCACACAGCGGGCTCGGGTTTGATTCCAGGCTGGGTTGGAGATTTTCTCGCCTTGTGGACTGGGTGTTGTGTTGTCCTCATCATCATTTCATCCTCATCACTGGCACCCAATTTGCCCAGTATGGCGTCGACTTAAATAAGACTTGCACTTGGCAGCTCAAGTTCCCTGGATGGGGCCCTCCGGCCAACAATGACACACGCTCATTTCTATTTTTTTTAAGGAGGCAAATAATGTAAAAGGTACTGGGGCCACTGCAGTAAACAAGGGGATAGCACGTTTGTTTCTTGCAGAGGGTGGTAGGCATGTGAATATGAATGGAGATGTTACTTTGGAATGGCTGAAAGAGGAAGAAAGAGATTTCAATATGGCAAGGTGGAGTGCTTATGCAAATTGCAACACTTTCTTTCATCTGTTTGATGATAATTTAATAAATTTAAAGTAACTTGAGAAAGTGAGAATAGAATGGGGGAAGTGGAAGTAGTGGGTGTATTTAAGGAACTTTCCTCAAGGGACCGAGAAGCATTATGGAAAACAACATTTGTGTAATGGAAGCCATCACTAAATGTTAAGAGATAGAAATGAATTTGTAAGAAAACACAGAATTAAAGAGAGAATTTGAAGAATAGATACACACTGCGATTGACATAGAAGTTTGAGATGTGTCAATTGATGCTCTCTTGAACTCTGTCAGTGAGTTAAGAGGTGTGTCTCTAGCATTTGTTGAGTAAGTTAAGGAAAACAGGTTATACAACTATCAGAGGATTGGGAGGGGGGCGGGGTGTCAAAATAAAAATGGTGACTAGAGGTTTTGGGCAAATCATGAAGAAATTTTGCTGTGATTGTTATGTGTTTAATGTAAGTTGCTTTGTAATTTGTAGACTGACCACTATCTCTGGCTGTTGCAGCGAGAATACTTTCACTTGCACCACATTGGCATTCTGGTTGTAGCATCCTGAGATAGCAGTCATGTATGCATGAGATGTGCCTTCTTATATGAATGTGTGTGTGTATTCTTCTCTGAATAAGGCTTTGGCCAAAGGCTCTATGTGTAACAGTCTTTTGCTTGTGCAATTAATGTGTCACCTTTATGGTGAGTATCAATATATCCTTTTTCACAATGTTGTTGATATTCTTACCCAGATCTACCTAAAATTTGATAGAGAGAGCTATCATGTAAATGCAAGTTTAAAAAATGTGTTAAGGGAAATTTGAGCAAATTTCTCATTTACAATGTAAAAGCTGCAATATCAGTGAGGTTGTCCTCAAATAATAGGGAAAAATTTACCTGACATGTGGCGGGCCTTCATATTTTCACACAAAAAAATCCATCCACTAAGGAAAAGGGGATAAAAAGTGGTGTAATTAATGGTCTGACGTAGAAAGATCTAATATAGAAAAAAATGAAATGCAAGATGCTTGTTGACGTTAATTTGAAGAATAAACCAACAAAAATACAGCTGCAGCTCTATCACTTGTGTGTGACAAATATCAAAGCAAACAGATATAAATAATCATCCACATAAAATATTAAATTTCTCTATATGCTAGATGTAAGTAATGTTTCTTTAATTCAAGCTGGAGTTATATGGACATGTTTTTCACTTATAGCTTGGTAACATATCTTGATTTTTATGCACTGTCATGCTGGCTGTAGAATTATTTTAGTGGTGTTATCTAAACTACATATGAATAGGGTGTTTATATATAGAACTCTACTGTCACAAAGTCCTCCACAAGCTATTACATCTGTTTTTGACATGAAAATAACAGATTTGGAAGACAGTAGTAAAGATGATGACAATGATGCAATTTATTACTGCAGTTAACAGTAAAATACAATGTAATTTGATTGTGTGTGCCAAATGGACAGAGATGTTGCAAATTAAATGTGTGATGTGGATCTTTCACACTGCTGTACTTTCACCTAAGTGATTACTCACATGATAAAATAAAAGTAAAATAATTGTATGTTAAAGTGATTGTACAGTGCTCAGATGATTTTATTTTTATGTTATGTTATTATGTGAAACAAATATTTAATAAATCTCTTTGTTTCTCTGTTTCACATTGAGTGCACAAGTGAGAAAACATTTCAACAGCATCATCTCCACTGCAGAAGCACTAACAAAAAGATCCCAATAATCAGTGACATAAATGTGACAAAAAGTCACATAAAGTCAGTGCTGTAGACCGCTGGCCCTATTCTACATTCAGCTCTAAAAATTAAATCATTGAATGATTCATATGTCTTATGTAGTATGTTTTGTTGAAATTGTTTTATTTGGACAAATCTTTATCAGGAACATTTCTTTTAAAAAAATTAGCAAACATGCCCAGAAAAATATTGAAGAAATTTTATGCTGAATACAAATTTATTAAAATGAATATGCATAGGCATGAATGAAGAAAATGTTTGATAATTTACCCCAAAGGATTCTCAAAGAGTAAAGAGAATCAAGTTATGTATGATTCATTAATAATAGGTAAAATCTAATCACACATTTCTATTTGTATTGACATGCCCATTAACATTTCACATCATTCTTTATGATGAAACATGACAAAGTTATGATAAATAAACTAAGTACTATATTACACTAATCAATATAACTGTAATTCCTGCTACAGCTACAGATATTTATATCTAATCAAACAATGGGAATTACATGCCATATTAATCAGTAGAATTATGTTTAGATATGTTTGATTTCTTTGATGTATTTTTGATAAATTACCATTTTAGTGATTAAAAGGTAGCTAGTACATGTAGAACTGATTGTAGTGTGTGGAAAGATGAAAAAAATAGTAAGCATAATGTATTGATTGTCTAAATTTAAGTGAATGGCCCTATTCTAAATTTTGCACTGTTTTGTTGAGACAATAACATTAATCAGCAAATTTCACAGATCTACTGGTAAGTACAAGGATAAATATAAGAGTGTGTGATATGATTCTATGACATCAGTGACTAGTCATTTAATTAGTTGATGATCACATGTTGGTTGGTTGGTTGATTTGGGTGAGAGGACCAAACAGTGAGGTCATCAGCACCATCAGATTAGGGAAGGATAGGAAAGGAATTTGACCATGCCCTTTCAAAGGAAACATTCTGGCATTTGCCTGAGCGATTTAGGGAAATCATAGAAAACCTGAATCAGGATGGCCAGATGCATGTTCAAACAGTTGTTGTCCTGAATGCAAGTCCAATGTGCTATCCACTGCACAACCTTACTCGGTAATGAACCCATGTGATGGTTACAACAACATTCATACTGTGCAGACATTTGTTAAGTGCTTGGCAGTGGGTACGTCCCCTGAAAACAGGTATTAGCATTTTTCCCTGTTCCACATATGTATATTGCAGAGAAAGAATGACCACTTTGATGCCCCTGTGCTGTAATTAATGCGATATTGTCTACATAACCCATATGGGAAAGATACATAGTGGTGATAATCCCTATTAACCCTTTATGATGAAACATAAATAAAATAACATAGTCCTCTACCATTTCATTGTTGCTTTACAATTGCAGGCTTGTATTTATTCCTTCATTATTGCTTCAGATAACAGAATGGTAGTTGTGTTGTCATATGTCCAAGTGAGCAGCAGTAATATAAAATAAACTGTGAGCCAGATGAGAAAAAAAATTATGATTCATGCAAGAAAATGACCCAGGTTCTGAGCTAGTGGCACAGTTCACAAAGAGGCAATTGTCTAAGACATAATTAGTAGTGTTTAGCTGGGATCTGATCCACCTGCAATGTTTAATGTTCTGACTGAGTCATTACTGTGGTGTAATGCTTGTACAAGGCTACTGAGTAATGCAATGAAAGTTTATTATTGTTTAATTAAAATGTGATTGAGCTCATTTTATCGTTGTTTAGTCAAACTAAGATTGAACTGTGATTTTGCTCATAGATGTGTACCATGGTAATATAAAAAAAGCTATTTTTTACATGAGTGTAAACTGCACTGTGCACCTGAGGGTTAATTGTGATTCTTGGAACTTTGTCAGTGGGCTTTTGTGGGATAAATGACATTTATCTTAATGGATGCAGCAGTCTGTGGGTTTCAGAATACCTGGGAAACTCTCCTAAGGGTGAACAAACATGTCACTATTCATACTGACCTCCTATCTGTACGTTAGTCCTGTAAAATAAGGGCCGCACAATTAAGCAATATTCTACATTTACATCTATACTCTGCAGACCAGTGCACGGCAGAGGGTACATCCCATATTACCAGTTATTAGGATTTTTACATATTCCATTCATGTATGGAGTGTGGGAAGACTGATTTTATGAGTGCCTCTGTGCATGCTGTAATTATTCTTATCTTATTCTTATGATACTTATGTGAGTGATATGTATGGGATTGTGGTATATTCCTAGAGTCATCATTTAAAGCTGGTTCTTGAAACCTTGCTAGTAAAGTTTCTCAGCATAGTTTATGTTTATCTTCATGTTTCTGCCAGTTCAGTTTCTTCAGTATCTCTATGACACTTTCCCATGGATCAAACAAACCTGTGACCATTTTTGCTGCCCTTCTTGGTATAATGGTCGGATGAGAGTCTTTGTAAGAAATCTCCTTTTTAGAATGATTGCATTTTGCCAGTATGCTTACAATGAACCAAAGTCTACCACCTACTTTGTCTTCATTTGTATGAGTCAAATATTTCCTATTGTGACTCACTGAAATTGTAATTGTAGAATACTACGCTTGTGTATTTTGTGAAATGCACAATTTTACATTTCTAAATGATTAAAGCAAGCTGCCAATATTTACACCATTTTAAAGTCTTGTCAAGGTCTGAGGAATAGTTCAGAGTTTTTCTTTTTTTGTGTAGGACTTCATTACTGATAACTGCATCACTTGCAAAAGTCTTAGTTTACTATTAAGGAGTCTACAGGATGACCTTAGGTACCATTGCTGAATAAACAAAACATTAGTGTATAGAATATTCGACCAGCTTTGTGACTAGAGTGAAAAGTCCCTTGCAAACAGAACACAGTTTGTCGTTCTTAGTAAAGAGAAATCTACACATGTAAAAGTAGCTTTGGATGTATGCCAGTGGAGTATTATAGGACCATTATTGATCACAATGTATATGAAAGACCTAAAAGACCTGTAATATCAAAAGTACCATGAGGTTGATTGTGGATGATACTGTTGCAAGCAGACAAGTCATAACACTAGAGAATTGCAGCAAAATTCAAGAAGACCTACAGATGGTTGATGGTTGGTGCAGGAACTGATAGCTGATTCTTAACATAAATAAATATAATTGTTGTTAAACATTGATGGTTGGTGCAGGAACTGATAGCTGGTTCTTAACATAAATAAATGTAATTGTTGTTAAACAATCACTGGAAACTGTTGCAGTCAATAAATATCTGAGAGTAACTATACAGAGTGATTTAAAGCGGAATGACCATATAAAACTAATGGCAGGAAAGTCAGACATTAGACTGAGATTCACTGAAAGGATCCTGAGGAAATGTAGTCTAGTCACAAAGGAGAGACCTTACAAAACTCTAATTAAACCAGTACATAAGTATTGCTCCTCATTGTGACATGCTTACCAGATAAGATGATAAGGAAATAAAGAGAACCCAAAAAAGAGCAGGATGTTCCATGACAGATTCGTTTAGTAAGAGTGAAAGCATTACAGAAATGGTAATCCAACTACAGTGGTAGACACTAAAAAAGATTCGTGGTGCATCGCAGAGAGGTTTACCATTGAAATTTTAAGAACATGAATTCCTAGAAGCGTTAACAAATGTAATGTTTCCTCCTACATACATGTCATTAAAAGATCATTAAGGTAAATTAGAGAGATTCCAGCACACACAGAGGCTAATCAACAGTTGCTTTTCCTGCACTCCATTTGCACTAGTAACAAAGGAAGTACACTTCACAACATACTGTAAGGCGGCTTCAAAAATTATACTGTTCCCTCTATTTAACACTGTTAGGCTGTCAGGTTTTGATACGGGACTTCCTTTTTGAAAGGCAGAATACAGGCCTGTAAAGTAAGCAGAAGATTGTACTTTCAAAGTCCAGCAAACAACCATCATTCATTGTCAAGTGGTATGGCAAGGATAACTGTTATGCATTTGGCATAACTTGATAAGGATTGATGACTGACCTAGAGATAGACTACATCATAGTCCTCTGAAAACACAATTCCACAACAAATTCAAAACTGTTGGGAGAATTGTGTAAATGTTCTGAGACATAGAACTAAAGCACCTCAGTGCATTTTGAGGCAAGAACCTATTCCCTTAATATCAAAACTGTGAACTGTAGGAATATTTGTTGAATATGAGAAATCATGTCCTTGAAGCTACTATCCTCACAGATCCAGCAGCTGGAGAGGATCCCAATCAATTTACCCATTCATTTTAAATGGCTTTGTTTCCCAGTTAGGATTTTGTTTGCAATAACAAGGCTCCAGGTCAGAGAGAGAAGGGAAGTGAAGATGAACAAGGACGGGGAGAGGAGAAAAAACACAGAAGGAAGGGAAAGGTGGAGGTTGGGACATATAAACATTTCTCACACATGAAACTTCTTGGCAGATCAAAACTGTGTGCCCGACCGAGACTCGAACTCGGGACCTTTGCCTTTCGCGGGCATGTACTCTACCATCTGAGCTACCAAAACACGACTCACGCCCGGTCCTCTCAGCTATACTTCTGCCAGTATCTCGTCTCCTACCTTCCAAACTTTACAGAAGCTCTCACACATATTTAGCAACTGTGAAAGAGTGCCAGGTTCACTAGTATATCACATTTTTATTTGTTCGTTAGCAGACCAGGTGCGAATGTAGTGGAGTCGATGTTGAAAGATTTTTGGCAGAGGAAAAACATACGCATGCTCTCATAGCAGTATTACAAAGAAAAGGGAAGGAAAACCATCATATTGACCTAATGTGATGTCTTTAAGATACTTCATTAACCACTAAATTACACGTTTTATATCAAAATTTGGGTTTAGTCCATTACCAACTGAACAGTCATGCAACAGCATCAGTGGCCATTATAGAAATGCAATAAATTGCAAAACTGGCTGCAAAAGTAATTCAGATGCATATGTGGCTATGTTGGAAACTATGGTAGACTATAGGAGGTATTTTAAAATAATGTGACAGGGAAAAGCTTAAATGAACAAAACTGAAACATCATTATATTGCAAATCTTTAAAGTTGTTTAAACTCATACATGAAGACATGAAACTTGACCAATCACAAAGTACAGTAATGATCTTGGTCAGTACTAATCATTCAGTTCAGACTTCATGCTAATAATGCCTTTCATGAAAGTGGGAAATCTTTGGAAATAAAAAACTTTTGAAAATGAAATGTCTGGCAAAATCACAAGGTAAAATGACTTAAACGACATTTGGGGAATTGTCATCATCCAAATGCACCAAATCAGGTTCTTCAACCTTACTGTTTTGATTTTTGCCCATTTCCACAAGCCCTTACTGCTCATAAACTTCAGTGTAGAATTTTAACTTTCCTCCTTGGGCCACATCTCTTCCTACCGAAGTGCTAGTTGCTGCTGGATGTCCATAATGCTGTCAGGGTAGCCGCGCAGTGTGAGGCACCTTGTCACGGTTTGCATGGCTCCCCCCGCCGGAGGTTTGAGTCCTCCCTTGGGCATGGGTGAGTGTGTTGTCCTTAGCTAGCATAAGTTAGTTTAAGTTAGATTAAGCAGTGTATAAGCCTAGCTATTGATGACCTTAGCAGTTTGCTCCCATAGGAACTTACCACAAATTTCCAAAATAGTCCATAATTTTAGCTTTTTCCCAGTGGGATCCTTTTTGGAATCTCCTTAGGAAAAGTTTATTTCCTGAAATGTTTATTCTATTCAAAAGAGATTTCAGGTCTCCATTCTCAAAACTGAAGACTGATTCTCCCTGCACAGAGCATGACTTTCTGTTTGCTGTCTTCATGAAGATAATTATTTTTTTTACTCTTGAAACTGGCTGTGCCAATATGCAACAGCTTTGATGATGTCATTGGTGAACTCCTTCTAGTCTCTCACCTTGCAGTCATCCAACCCTGAGGGCATTACTGTGGTGAATTTCTCCATTATGTTGATGTAGATTGTAGGATTTTCAATTACTCTCAGTCTGGAAAATTTTCTCTCTCTGTTTCTGAAAATTCTGTTGGGAGCTGTAAATGAATGACCAATGATTTGAAACCACATTTCCATGCTTTCTACGTGTACTGGATCATCAAAGAGGAATCAGTATGTCAACATCCCAATCATTGTTGTATTCTTATTTTGCCCCCAAAATCCATCTGAAAAGTAGTGTAGTTTGTTGACATCATCCAAATCAGCATGAAGCAGCTGATGATGAAGAGGTGAAGCAATCTGATATGTCCCCTTTGCAAACTCATTCTCAAGCTGAACATACAAGGTCACATTTTCTTACATCTGAGTGTTCATTGAGGAACCTCGGCAAATCTGGGCTTTTAGAAGGCCACCAAATCTACACTTTTGAAAGGACTAAATTCTTCTCGCAGTCATCAGGTAAAATAAGTTGACTGTTGATGTCTTCCTTCAGTCTTGTGAGCTGTGATCCTGATGTTCTAAATTTTTCTATTCAGTTGGTCAATTTTACAAGGAAATCTTTCTTTTCAGGGATGAGCATGTGTCAGCAAGGTGCTCAGAAGCCAATATTAAAATCTGACAGATTTTGTTAAGTTTGATCCCCATGAAAGCCACTCTGCATGCCCTTATCTTTTCAGAAAATCGTTCAAGTTTCTTTGAATTGCAAAGTTTGTAATTAGTTGCATTCTTGATGGTTTGTCCTCTCTAAGCTCATTTTTGAAGAGACAACATAATGTGATGCTGCCAAATATAATTGCTCTGCCCGTCTCAGTTACTTCCTTCATAAAACTTTTCATGGATCTGCTGTATGTCCTGCAGGGTGAGTTCCACCCATTTCAGCTTTTCAGTAGGATGTTTGCAGTTTTGGTACCTAAAAATAGATGAAAAATAAAATTAACTGAAACTCAACCAGAAGGAGGTTACAGGTGCTCTATGCCGGGATCAGCATTAAAACCCAACAGATAATAGATGTACGTTGATGCAATCAGAAGTTCAGTGTTTCTGTTTTCAAGTAAGTTGAACTAACATGAAATGAGTTCAAAGGGAGAATTATATTTTAGATTTGCAGAGGCTACGTGGCAATGAAGAGGGTAATATGAAGTTGTGCTTTTAGGTTATTAATTCCAACAATACTGAACTTGTAACTTATAAATATTTGAATATTACTATAAGATGTGGTCTTCCTCAATCTTCTTTTTTTGACATTTCACCTCCGTTGCTGTATATTTCTTCTTATCATTCTGGAACTAAAGTTTCTTGTGGCCTCTTCCCTGTCTCAGCACCATTTTCATCAGGCTTGTTGACATTCTTCAATAGTGTAAGTTTTTTCTTCATTATTGAAACCACAAAGTACTTCTAAATTCAACAATGGAACAAGCATTTCATTTGATTAGTTTATCATAAAACAATGCTTTCTTGTACTCTCCTTTTTGCAAGTGAGCACTAGAAGCAAAATCATATGAGGTTCTTTCCAATACTGCCAACCTTAACATTTTACTCACAGGATTCTCAAAACTGCAACTTTTATAAAGAGTAAAGTGGGGTAAGATGGTTTGTCCAGTTCTGCAATCATATCCTTTATTGGTGACCACAGTTCCTTAACACTTTGGCTGTTTTGCAAGCAATTAGGATATGGCTGGGTTTGCCACACGACACTGTGCAGGCATGGCCACCTTCGCACCTGTAAGCAATTTTCTGACCTCATTTTAAATGTCTTAAGAGTCATGTTTACAGTCTAAATGATATAGCATCAGACAGCCACAGCAAAACCTTACAAGATGGGGGCTCTAACTCAATTTTTGTTTTTTGGGCACATTTGCACCTGGGGTGTGTATAAGATACTCCAATAGGTATATAAAAAGATGTGTGTTTTCAAATGCAATGTTGTGTCAAAATTCCAAAGCAATCAGTGAAAAACATTAAGAGATTCACTGTGTTGTTCAAATGAATACTTTAATTTCTGTTGATTTCCTCTTTAACCATTACCTATATATTTATATATTATATGTGGTGCACTAGTAGGTATACAAAAATACATGCTCATTTGAATGCAATGTTGTATGAAGAACTTTGAACATTTAAGATTCTGAACAAATGGACATTTATATTTTTACTCATGTAGATGTTGTACTATAAAAACAGGAAAGTATCAATTAGACGTTTAATTTATTATACACCTTTTTAAAATAGTCATGATGTGTTTATTCTATTCAAGTGGATAAAAAGGAATTCCTTAGCATTTTGGTAATCTTTATTTTGAATTCATTCAAGTTGAAAGGAAGGAAGACTTGAGTTTAACATTCTGTTGGCAATGAACTCCTTAAAGATATTATCATTTTTTAAGGATGGAGAAAGAAATTGGCCATGTCATTTCAGAGGAACCATCCTGCCATTTTGCTAGAGTGATTTAGAAAAATCATGAGGAACTAAAATCAGGATGGCTGGATGGTGATTTGTACAATAATTCTCCCAAATGTGAGTCCAGTGTCCTAACCACTCTCCCTCTATTCCATTCAGGTTGGTTGGTTTTTATAATGAGTTCTTTAATGAAGTATTTACTACCTGAAAAGAAACTTTACAAATATTCTGACACATCTTAACAGTATTTAAGAAAGGTGCAAAGATTACCAATTTGTATTAAATATTCAGAAATGTCAAGTAGTATACTTCACAAAAAAAGGAGAATCTTATGATTACGATACCAATGACCCACAACTGAAATCAGTCTAGACATTGAACTACCTTTGAATATCAAATTGTGAGAGTATGCAATGGCCAGATCACAAAGACTCAGTACCAAATGGTGGACAATCCAGGGGTAGGATACAGAGAAAATGTAAAAAGTCTACAAACGAGATTACTTACAAAATACACAGAATTTTTTCAAGTGTAGGGAACCCATTCCAAACAAGTTTAATAGAGGATATTGAACACACAAGAAGAAAAGTCTGTATGGATGGTGATAGCTTTGTTTGACCCATGGGAGAATGTCATACAAATACTAAAAAACAAGAACTAACAGACACTTGAAGACAGACGAGGAAGCGAAGGGTATACTACAATTCCTCATGTACCACTGCCAAGGAACCCCAAAGACAAGATTAGACTCATTAATGTTTAAGCAGTCATTTCTTTTTAGTCATCAGTTCAGATCACAAAAGTCATTATTATCATGCTACAGACTATACTGAAACATGGAGTAAATTATGCATAATTCATAAAAGTTACTGATCATGTGGATTTTCCAGGACTATAAATGAGGAAAAATGGAATTTGCACAATTTGAATTAAAAGTGGTGGGAACATCTCACAGGTGAGGCCCACATCAATCACTTGGCCAAAAGGGTATCACAGTCTGCCAAAGGAGAACTTAATAGCAATAGACAGATGCTACTATACTCATATCTCAAGCAAGCACATCAGTCACGAACAAATCGCATGAGTATCTTGGGGGTCCTCATGGATAGGCAGAAACCCCCCCCCCCTGCCCCCTCCCCCCCCCAAAAAAACCTTGTCCACAAACAAATTTCCATTGCCATATCCTCACACATCCCTAATCATCCCACTAGCCCCAAGATCAGCTACAAAGGAGTGCCCACCTAACCACTAAATATCCCCCTGAAAAAGGAACGATATCCTTCTACAGGGCTTTGATTATCTGTCATCATGCCTGGAAATGAGGGACATCTTACACCAAATCATTCCGACCTCTCCTAAAGTTGCATTCTGTCACCCACCCAAGCTACATAACATCCTGGTCCATCCCTATGCCACACTAACTCCAAACCCTTTGTCATAATGATCATATCCTGCCCTATCAACTCACACAGCACATCCTATGCCAGCCCTGTCACATGCTTATCCTGCCTCATCAGGGATAGGATGATCTGTGAAAGCAGCCAGGTCATATACCATCTGTGCTGCAATCACTGCACAGCTTTTTATGCCAGAATGGCTATCAACCAGCTGTCCGCCAGAATGACTGGCTATCATCAAACTGTAGCCAAGAACCAAGTTGACCATCAGTGGCACAATATGCAGCTGAACACAATGTGCTCAGTTTCAATGGCTGCTTCACAACCCAGGACATCTGGATCTTTCCTCCACCACCAGATTGTTTGAACAACATATTTGGGAGTTATCCTTGCAACACGTCCTTCATTGTTATAACTTTCCTGGCCTCAATCTGTCCACACATCTTTCACCCGGCAGTTTCCGCTTCCTCTGTGCTGTCACCTCTTCTCAATCCATGTCTCCATGTCAGCTTCATACTGTGCTGCACCACACCATTTCTGGTCCCACTTCATCACATGCCTACCAAATGCATCTGCTATCCCTCCCTCTTGCATTCCTAGCCAGCAAACCTGCTGCCTCCCTGTGAGCTACTAGCAACCCAACTCAGTCCCCTTTCCCAACTCCCTTTACCTGCCCAACCTGACACAACCCCCACTCCACCCTTGTCCACATGCAAAAATGCAATTCCAGCATTATTCAAGCCACCAGGGCCACAGGTGTCTGTGTGTGTTCATGCATGTATGTGTGTGTGTGTTGTATGTATTTGCACTGTAGCTCGGCAAAGGATTTATTCCAAAAGTTAGTTTTATTTCTCTTTTGTCTGTGTTTGGTGACAGCTTAGCACTTTTGCAATTTGATGAATGGCCTTTTTACTACTTAATTATTTACATATTTGTCATATGCATATAGAGCCAAAAACGCAGGTAAGAAGCTAGTGTGTGTAACATTTGTAAAATGATCCTTGGATGAATAACTTACTGTACCATACCATTCATCTGGAAACCTCTTTATTCATTCAATCATCATATTTCCTAAATCCCATCAATAAGGTGTCCCTTCAGGGATGTGGAATGGGTTAAGATATAAAGACAATCAAATCAAATACCTAAATCTTTTTCTACATTAACAATAAACTATCACTATACTGCCTAATGATATTGATGGTTATACCAGCTTAATTTATTTAAGTAAATTACAAAGAAATCTACTGATTGTGAAAAGAGTTTCTGCTTCTTCAGTTTTTCTAAATAGCTGCTGTTCATCTGCTGTTGGCAGCTTAATACTTACTTAATAAAATTGGTATTTTATCAAGGAAAGTAGTTACCTATGTCTGTAAATAGTGAGTCTTATTTACAGTAAATAAATACCTTTAATGCTAGATTATTACAGACACTATTACTTGACATATACCTAACAGAAAGTTTTCAGTAGCTGGATCTAGATATTCAAATAATTTTTAGAAGGAGAGGCTAACAAGGTGTATATATTTTTTTTACTTCCTTTTGAATTGGGAGGAATTTTCAATTTTTTACTTTTTATATTAGATGGGAGTTTGTTTAATATCTTTGCACCATACTAAAAACATTAAGGGGTAAACACATCAGTAACTGAGTGTAAGAATTCAAAGACCCTTACAAAGGCATCTGCAAGAAGTATGTTTATCTACTTTACACAATATTCTTGCTGCCAATTTCCATTGAACAAACATGTCATTTACTTTAGATGCACTGCCCTAGAAGACAAATGTTAAGACAACAGGAATTGAAAACATGTAAACTAAGCCAATACTGGTCTTGAAGACAATGCAGTGAGAGAGCAAAACATGCTAATCAAGCTTCTTGCTTAGTTTATGTGTGTTGATTCAATTTTAGCTTGCAATTCAATTGACCTGATGAAATTTTAAACAGTGTGCTTCATTTAATGAATGATTATAAATTACTACTTTTGGTGCTAACCCATCATTATTGCTCATTTGAAATTGCATAATGTGAGTCTTTGTGAGGTTAAGATTTAAACTGTTAACAGGAAACCACTCACATGCCTCTTCAACTATTGTCTTATCTGTCTGTGTCTCCTAAAGTTGAATTTCACTCTTCAATAGTATGCTTGCATCCTGAGAAATAAGAACAGAGTCTGAAGTGCCCTTTAAAGTAACTGGAAGATTATTTACATTGGTTAAGAACAAGAGTGGGTCCAGTATCAGTCCTTGACGAATCCCTCATGCTATGTTTTCCCATTCTTAGGTTAGTTTCACACCTATAACACAGTCTGTCAATGACACCCTCTGCTACCTGTTATGTGGGTAAGACTCCGTCAATATAACGGGAATGATTTTGGTGCTATAATACTTAACTTAGGCATGGAGAATTTTGTGATCCATGCCATCAAAGGATTTGGTGAGGTCATAAGTTATACCAAGAGGATAAGTTTCATTGTTTAGTTCTCACAGCACTTAATTTTTGTATTGTTTGGAAAATCCTTTATGAAAGCCAAACTGAGAGGCTGTTCAAGGGTTATGCTCATTTAAATCTTTAAAATGATATTCAGTGGTTCTGTGATTTCATGTTCTTGACAATTCTAATGAATGCCCCCTTATAATGTTTACTAACATTTTTAAAATCTAAGATGATGTAGACCACTTTAATCTGGAATGTTCTGAGCATTTTGTGTCCTTCAGGTATAGTCCAATCATAGTATCTGATTGCCACAACAATTGCATATGACTTTTTACGCCTTGAATAGCTGAAAACTGATGTTCACAAGTACATAGAGTAAGAAAAGAGGATGGGAGAGTAGGGGTGGAAGACATAAATGTCATGTTTTTTGTTCACTTAATCACTTAACTCTAACACAATACAAATGTGAAACTAAGAGATAAAACTCTTCATCACAAATAATCTTGAGTGGATCAGTGGATGATATTGTATTGTATATTATGCATCAAATAGAACCTCATGAACACACACAGAAGCTGAGAAATCACAAAGCATCTTAACATCTCTTGTAGTTCTGCAAAAGAACAGCACCAGATTTCAGTTACTCCAACAACAAATACTATGCACCAGTAGGCAAAACATGATTTGTTCCAGAACTTACAGAAATAATACCAACTAACATGCATAAGTCTACCCTGTCATTCAACAAATTCTACTAGATCAGAAAAATATAGCTCGTGTGGACTGTATGGCCTGCACACATTTTTTTTTATTTTTATTTAATCGAACTTTTTTGTTGTTCACAAATTCCAATATCTTCTAAGCTTTTCTCGTGAATTATGGCCACATAAGTGTGGTCTTTTCTGAATGTACCTCTGATCAAGACGCAGTTCTGGTAACTGGAGTCTAAAGTTTTTGCTAATTACAGCTTTTGATTTCTTGTGGAGATACTTTTGCAGTGACTTTCCTCTCCTAACAAATCTTTCTTAATATCTAACTGAGAAGTGAAGTACCAGTTTTCATAAATTTAGCTTTAAAATTTTTTTAATGTAAAGAAATATGTTCTTAAAAATTTTCATCCTCTGTTGTACTCCGTTCCGGGATGAGGAGCCTGAAGAGGAGGGCTGGATTTTCCCTAATCCTTCTAAACAATTGGTTTTACAGGGAGAGAAATCTCCTTCAAAAAAAGCTTTCACCCACCATTTCATTCCCATTGGGTTAAATTGTCCAAAAATGCTGAAACACACCTGTCTGTATTTCTGACTGGGAAACCAGATACCCATTTTCATAGGTCTAGCTTCAAAATTACCTTAATAGCAACATTTAAAAAAAGAAACCTTCATCCCCTATTTCATCCCTTAGTGTTGGAATTGGAATTTTGAAAAGTCCGTTCTTAAATGAATATTATAAGACCCACACCTTCTCCAAATTTCAAGTTTTATCCTGAGTGGTTTGGCTTGGGTGATGATGAGTTGATCAGTCAGTCAGCTAACAATCTTATGAATGTTCAGTATGTTGCCATATTTACAAATTAATTTGTGATGTGAATGTAAAATGACTTGTTCCACATCATTAGAATATATCATACAGAGTGATCCATTAAACATGAAACTAACAAACTTAGCAATGTTAGTTAGTACTCAAGAAATTATCATATGCCCTGCAAGATTAATACAATGCCACCCAGAAAGTCACAAGCAGTTTTAGTCCATTACATGAGTGAAAATATAAATCTAAAGTAGTCACAAGATTATCTCAGAAACAGAACTAAAGGGCATTCTGAATAATATGCACAGTGTGGGTCATTTTAAATAGTCACCAAATGGCACTGATGCACTGTACAACTAAACAAAGTGTCTCATTTCAATAAATTATTGGGGAGTGACATATTACACTGTTTCATACATAGACCATGAAATGGTGAAGAATTGCTACCAGGAAGATTAGAAACTGCAGACTGAGTCAAATGCCTAAACATCAAGTTGTTATCAATATGCAGAATATTTAATATTATGTTTTCCCATTCCAAAATTTTGTTACTATTTTTCTTTATTATTATGTCCACTAAAATGTGCAAAGGTATAACACATATAAAATATAATATAGAGTAATGTTTTTGGTACCCTGAGAAGTCACATGATGGATTTTAGCCTTGCAAATACTTTACCCAAGTACCTAAAGATATATGTAACACTACATCTCTTTTAGAACTACTTTATAGCTCTTAATTAAAGGACTGTTATTAAGAGCACACTGAAGGAGATGTACCAAATATGAATACATGACAGTACCATCAGGCTGTTTTATCTGGATGTGATGTTCTTGTCCTATCTACATAACAGATAAGATTCGTGCAAAAGGGAAAGGAGATAAAAAGATACAGATAACAGATAAGTCAATCAACTTCTAATCATTTTGATGTTCAGTTGATGAGAAAACAGCTGAATAGAATGTGGTGAGTAAACTAAATATATATCACTATCAACTTAAGAGACAAAGGTAATTCTAAACTAATGTGCACACAAAAACACTCAAATCATACTTGTGAACATAATTTATGATATATTTACTCAGTATTGGAACTTTGACACTGCAGAAAGTGAATGTAAATGTATAGGACGTCTGTTAAATTGGGGTTGACTTTTCTGAGAAAATATTTTAAATTGATTGTGTATTTCTTGAAACTGTTACGTTCTGTTAAAATAATGTGCCTTGACGAACATCAAATTTCATTTACATGAAACAGCATAAAGTGACATGTCACCAGTTCAACTTCATTTATATATCAATTTTTTATTTTCTTCATGTCTATTTAAATAAGTCACATTATTAAGACTTTTCTTTCATTTTACTGCACAATTTAATTCATACGAATCTGAAAAAAATGGCTTCTGACACAGTGGAAGTAACATATTCAAGTGGCATTTTTTTATTATTTGTTTGTATATGAGTTAGGGATGCAATAGTGAGAAAGATAAATACTGCATATTTTAGTGGATGCAAGTTTTCTTGAATTTGCATTTATTCCACCATTTTTTTGATGGAAACGAGTGCCTGACAAAATAAGTGAAGCACCCAGAAGACATGGTCAAATGTCAATATCACTTCATACATGCACACACCATGGATACATAGGGATTAGAGCCACAGTTCTCTGTGACAGATAGAATGGCAACCAGATTGCATTAGAGTTGTCCATGTTTACTGTAGGGTATATAAGGGGTGCGAACAGTGTCACATGTTAAGCGATCACTGTGAAGGATACTGAGATGGTATGTGCTTATGTGGGATAGTGTTATCAGCACCTCCTTTCATTATTAACCATTACTCTGAGTCCTCTAAGTAATCATTGATCATATAGTATGCATTACCTATGAAGAAATTTTTAGCTGCCTTTAAAACAGGCATATTTTAGAAATATTTTTCATTTCCTTGGGAAACTTATTATACATTTTTTGGTCTCTAATAGAAAATGTAGGTTCAAACTAACTCTTGTTCCATGATTATGTATAGAACTATTAGTGAAATATTTAGTCATGTTTTCACTGATATGCACAATAGATTGGCAGAATGAGGTACTTACTTGAAGGATACTCAGTTTTTTTAACAGTGCTTTACATTGAGCCCAATTAAAACTTCTAGGTATTATTATTAGGCTTTTCTCCGCAGTTTAAAAACTGTGCCCATTTTTTGTGCCTTCAGTCCCTAAAAATTGCTAGATGGTTCTTATGGTACACAGTCAGTCTGACAGGAAATTATACAGGAAACCAGTCATAGGATCAAAGGTGATGGTTAATACTTGTTTCTCTATTTGGGAATAATTCTTATGAAGTGAAAACTGAATATTTGAAGTTTGTACAGTTGTATGTTCTAACTTATTCACTTGAAGTGCCTGAGATATCATATGTATAATCAAATGAAAACCTATTCATATAGTGGAGTCAAAATGAATTAAATGTTGACATTACCAGTTCATTCAGCAATTCTGTATCTGTGGTAGCATTCAGGATAAACTGTGGATAAATGTTAATCATGTGGAACACGTATTCTAATTTGATGAAGTTACGGAATGACAGGGATTGTTCATGGATAGTGTAAGCGGCTGGTTACATTAGTCCTGATAACTAAGGTGTCATCAATGTAATTTCTTCTCCAGAAACTGTTGAAAATATACAACTTTGTTAGAAAAAGCAATCCAAATCAGGCATTAAACATCATGAACATCTGTAGTTTGTCATCAATGGGTAGCTAAAAATAGGTTTTTTGTAGATCAATCGTTCAGACAAAGTGACCCACTGGCAGGGAGGAAAACAGGTGCTGAAGGTGGAATGGCACTGACTGACCGTCATTTTGTTCTCAACCCATATGCATCACTGGATGTCGATATGGACATGTTGTCAGCAAATTGTTCTCACAGCCATTGTTGGTTTGCATGACTGGAGCTGCTACTTTTCAATAAAATTGCTCCTCAATTGGCCTCACAAGGTCTGAGTGCATCCCACTTGCTAATAACACTCAGCAGACCCAGGTGTCACCCATCCAAGTTTTGCTCAAAACCACTTAACTTCGGTGATCTGATGGGAACTTGTGGGACCACAGTGGCAAGGCCACAGGTAGCAGAGACCCAAGTTATTTACAGAAAATGATGTTGGTTACCCTAGTACAGTAAAGAACATGGCAGAGTTCACTTAACTGGACAAGAAAGTTAAGTTTATCACATAATGTATCATAAAGGCTGTATTGAATGATATGTGTTCTAGTAATACACTTGGTAACATCAGTTTTAACATAAATGTTGCTGGTGAGGTTCCTTGAACATATGAAGTCTTGGCTGGTATGTATAAGGGGCGTAATAATGCAATATGCAATTTTTTGTTTCTGCCTAGTTTCACTTTTAAGTGATAAAACATAGCCAAAAAGGTAATTTGGCCTATTAGATTTAGAGGAAATAACTTCATAATGATGATACACAAAAAATGTTTTTCATGTAACAGTTTATATGTAATTATATTCTTGAAAACTGTGCAATCAGCTTTGGTAATGATATAAAATTTTGCAAAGTACCCCACCACCATTAATTAATAAAAAAAATTACTACTCTAATAATAACATAAAGACACTTTCATGTCACCTACATCTAGGTGTAATGAAGCTGGTTTCCGGAAAACCATTTTTCAAAAATAAGATGTACACAGTGTGCAGTCAGAGTATTTTCAACATACTTAATTAAAATGTCTAAAAATTCATTATTATTTTAATTATTAATTTTACTTATATTTGTTTTATTTGTTATATTGTTACTTTTTGTCTTTCATTCAATTTTTTTAGTTTAACATTTCATATACACATGTTTTTTTAAAATTGAAAGTGAAATGTAGCTCTTTTTTATGATCCAAACTCATTACAATAATGATAATATGTAAAGAAATGATTAAAATATAATTTTTTAAACCATGCACATAAAATGAATGAAATTATTTCAGTCGATATATACAATCTAGTGAACTGGTGACGGCGGCTTGATTACGTTGTTTCTCAAGCAGAAAACAACATAATACTCATTCAACAGAACTAGATCTGAATATTTTCTCACAAAGTCCTTCCCATATCAAAAGCCTTGTATGTCCTATGGCTGTAGTCACGTCACCAAGCAATTTGGGAACACTGGATGTACAAGGTTCTTCTTCTAAAGCATACTGCTCAAAACAGTTTTTTAACACTGACAACCTGCCTTTTTCATAGTTTTAAAAGGAACTAATGGTGATTTTGGAGTGCGAATTTGAGGATTTCTTTTTGGAGACCCAAATGTCCTCATGACAGCATCGAAATCTGGTAATCAAAATATTACTTCAGCAACCAGCATTGTTACTCTTGGATGTATAGCATTTAAAGCTTCTTTATATTTAAAGCTTCTTTAATTCTTGTTTTCTTTTTTCAAAATTAATTAATGGTAGTGCAGTGTTTTGCAAAATTGCGTGTTATTACAAAAGTTGATTTATACAGTTTTCAAGAACATTAATTCCATAACATTTATACGAAAAGCATTTTTTATATGTCATCATTTTTAAGATATTCCATCTAAACCTAATATTATGGCAAAATATCTTCTGTGATGTGTTTTACCTCTTAAAAGTGAAATTGGGCTCAAATAAAAAACTACATATTGCATTATTTTACCCCCTCTAAATAACTGCCAAATTTCAAGATTGTTTATTTACCTTTATAAATATCTCCTTGTTAGTTACAGACAGAAAAAATAGTCTAGGAGGTGCAGAAATTATTATCTTTTGTATTAAAAAAATAATTAATTTTTGAAAACATAATATAACTGTATTGATAAAAATCTAATCAACATGCAATGGCAAGAGCAAATATATACAAAAGTGACCAAAATGTGCATGCTTTTGCAGTCTATGGCTCCTTCTGGCAGAAGGCTTGAAGGGGAAGGAAAAGCAAAACTCACCAATTCTTTTCCTCAATGCCCCTTCCTTACTCTTCAACCCTTCTGCCAGGAGGAGCCACTGGCTCTAAAAGCTTGCACATTCCCTTAACTTTTGTTTGTGTTTGCTCTTGCCACCAGCTCGTGAGTAGATTTTTATTGATTCAGTCACACTGATGGAAAAAAATTGAACACCAAAATATAATTAATACAGAGTAACGAAATTTTGAGAAAACATTTTTCTAAGTGTTGTATTTCAGTGATTAACATTGCATGGTCACAGGTTAATGTAAGTGTGAGATAAGGCACTACAAATGTGGAATGCTGGTATACATTAATAACTGTTTAACTGACACAATGTTGTATGCAAGTTTACAAACATAAATGCATTGTGTTGCACAGGTGCTGGATATCAATTTGTGGGATGGTATTACATGCCAGTTGCACTTGGTCAGTCAATACAGGGGTGGTTAATGCTGGTTGTGGATGACACTAGAGTTGTTGTCTGACAATGTCCCATATGTGCTGAACTGGAGACAGATCTAGTGATCAAGCAGGCCAGGGTAGCATGCTAACCCTCCGTAGGACATGTTGGGTTATAACAGTGGTATGTTATTCAATCTGTATATTGAGCAAGCAGTGAAGGAAACAAAAGAAAAATTCGGAGTAGGTATTAAAATCCATGGAGAAGAAATAAAAATTTTGAGGTTCGCCAATGACATTGTAATTCTGTCAGAGACAGCAGAGGACTTGGAAGAGCAGTTGAACGGAATGGACAGTGTCATGAAAGGAGGGTATAAGATGAACATCAACAAAAGCAAAACAAGGATAATGGAATGTAGTCGAATTAAGTCAGGTGATGCTGAGGGAATTACATTAGGAAATGAGACACTTAAAGTAGTAAAGGAGTTTTGCTATTTGGGGAGCAAAATAACTGATGATGGTCGAAGCAGAGAGGATATAAAATGTAGACTGGCAATGGCAAGGAAAGCGTTTCTGAAGAAGAGGAATTTGTTAACATCGAGTATAGATTTAAGTGTCAGGAAGCCGTTTCTGAAAGTATTTGTATGGAGTGTAGCCATGTATGGAAGTGAAACATGGACGATAAATATTTTGGACAAGAAGAGAATAGAATCTTTTGAAATGTGGTGCTACAGAAGAATGCTGAAGATTAGATGGATAGATCACATAACTAACGAGGAAGTGTTGAATAGGACTGGGGAGAAGAGAAGTTTGTGGCACAACTTGACTAGAAGAAGGGATTGGTTGGTAGGACATGTTCTGAGACATCAAGGGATCACCAGTTTAGTATTGGAGGGCAGTGTGGAGGGTAAAAATCGTAGAGGGAGACCAAGAGATGAATACACTAAGCAGATTCAGAAGGATGTAGGTTGCAGGAGGTACTGGGAGATGAAGAAGCTTGCACAGGATAGAGTAGCATGGAGAGCTGCATCAAACCAGTCTCAGGACTGAAGACCACAACAACAACAACATGTGAGTGAGCGTTATCCTTGTTGGGAAACACTCTCTGGAATCCTGGTCATGAATGGTAGCACAACAGGTCAAATCACCAGATTAATGTACAAATTTTCAGTCAGGGTGCTTGGGATAACCACAAGAGTGCTCCTGCTGTCATATTAAATCACATGCTAGACCATAACTCCAAGTACGAACAGCACACAGACAAGTTAGTTCAGGCCACCAACTGTCCTCCTCCTAGCACTGGCATTGAGGCAGAATCAGTTTTCATCAGAAAACACAACATACCTCCACCCTGTCCTCTGATGAGCTCTTGCTGAACATGAGTGAAGTTACTAATGGCAGTGATTTGGGGTCAGTGGAATGCACACTACAGGGTGTCTGGCTTGGAGCTGTCCTTGAAGTATCTGATTTGTAACAGTTCATTGTGTTGTTGTGGTGCCAAGTGCTGCTCAGACTGCTGCTGCAAATGCAGCACAATGCACCAGAGCCATGGTCTTTGCTCTCTGTAGTGCCACATGGCCATCCAAAGCTCAGTCTTCTTGCAACCATACATTGTCATAAGCACTGCTGCCAGCAATCATATACAGTGACTACATACCTGCCGATTCTTTCTGCAATATTGCTTCTTGTAGCCCTGTTACATGACCTTGTTAAAACTCAGTGAGGTATTGATAGTGGCATCTTAGTTGCCTTAAAGTCTTGACTAACATCAACTCCTCTTGTCCAATCTCAAAGGTAACTAACTTCCTCAACCATTATAGCATGTATTTAAAGCAAACCTGATTTGCATCTCAGAGCGTAACTACTAGTGCCACTTTGATGCGACTGGCAAGAAATTTGAATAAACATCATCTTTGAGATGCAAAACATGCTTACCAACTTTTGTTTATGTCATGCAGCTCTGTCTTGGTGGTGTGATTTCTTTTTCCATCAGTTATATCATCTTTTGTATTGTTTGAAAAAGTCAGCACATGATAGATATGGGTGTGATGAGGTAATCACAGTGCAGCAACTGTCTGTGTCAGTGGACAGATGATGTGATAAATTCAGTGTCCTATGATATAACATTTTTTGCAACTTTCACCATTTTTAGTGTTTGAGCAAATCTGAGCACTTCCTCAAATTGCAAGTCATCCAGTTGAGACCTATAACATGTAATTGCAATTCTGGGATTTCCTGGGAAGACAGTCTTTTATGATGATGTCTCATGTAGGTTGACTGCATCTCAGGATGGTGTATATGAAAAGGAATTGTTGACTTATGCCTAGCATCTCAATGGTCCTTATGTAGAAGATTAGCCTGGCTGAGTAATAAACTGGCAAAACAAAAATATTGACATCCATTCACTCACTGGTCAAAATAGTGGGATAATATCTGTATGTGTGCTTCTGAGTTGATAGATGAAGATTCTGGCTGAGGAGAAAATTTCTACAGAAGTCAAAAGGTATCTGGACCATACTGGAAAAGGAAATATTCACAGCACAAGTGTGAGTTAAGACACAATGAGTTGGTATTATAAACGTGTAACATAATCATTCTTGGCATTGCAGACACTATTAAATGTTGGTAATAAATGGGGAGAGGACTGATGGGCTTAAAATCAGGAACTGGACAACAGTGTATGTACCAATAGAAGTTGTTTAATATGAAGTTGTTGATGTTGCACCGTCCTGAGTGGCTGAGCGGTTCTAGGCGCTTCAGTCTGGAAACGTGTGACCGCTGCAGTCGCAGGTTCGAATCCTGCCTCAGGCATGGATGTGTATGATGTCCTTAGGTTAGTTAGGTTTAAGTAGTTCTAAGTTCTAGGGGACTGATGACCTCAGATGTTAAGTCCCATAGTGCTCAGAGCCATTTTGAACCATTTGTTGATGTTGCAGCTGTTGTTACCAACACTGTGCCTTTTGCTGTTCTGCTTGTTTCTGTAAAAGGTAAAGTGTTTGCTGCTTCTGCAGGTGTTGCTTCTCAAACTGTTTCTGTTGCTTCTAATTAATTTGCAGAAATGGCTATTCCATAATGAAAGTGGAATGAAACTGATTTCAATTTGAAACAAAATAGTTGCCTTGCTAGGCACCAAAATCTTCATCAACAATTTGTTGTATCCTTATACAAATTGAAAGACTCAGTTTCAGAATGAGAAGTTTATTTAATCTCAATGAACATCAATGGTAAACAAGATAGGTGTTGTCTCTCAATGAACATCCATGGTAAACAAGATAGGTGTTGCCTAGGATTACAAGTTGAACAAAGACAATAATACAAACCAAGATTAGGAATGTAACTGGTTTAAACTTGGTGTTTGAAAGAAAATCAAGACTGAATAATTACAGTAATATAATTTTTAAAATATTGGCTCATAATGATCATGATGGAAGTTAATGGTAGCAGATATTGTATAAAGGCACAAAAATCTAAGTTTCAAAATATTGGTGATGGTATCAGCACTTACAGTAAGATTAGAGAAAAAAATCACAGGATTCATGAGGTTTTTGAGAAAAAGGTAAAGCTGGAATGCTAACTGACATGATCTAGCACTCAATAGGTGACTGCCATTTCATACCATACTATATACACTCCTGGAAATGGAAAAAAGAACACATTGACACCGGTGTTTCAGACCCACCATACTTGCTCCGGACACTGCGAGAGGGCTGTACAAGCAATGATCACACGCACGGCACAGCGGACACACCAGGAACCGCGGTGTTGGCCGTCGAATGCCGCTAGCTGCGCAGCATTTGTGCACCGCCGCCGTCAGTGTCAGCCAGTTTGCCGTGGCATACGGAGCTCCATCGCAGTCTTTAACTCTGGTAGCATGCCGCGACAGTGTGGACGTGAACCGTATGTGCAGTTGACGGACTTTGAGCGAGGGCGTATAGTGGGCATGCGGGAGGCTGGGTGGACGTACCGCCGAATTGCTCAACACGTGGGGCGTGAGGTCTCCACAGTACATCGATGTTGTCGCCAGTGGTCGGCGGAAGGTGCACGTGCCCGTCGACCTGGGACCGGACCGCAGCGACGCACGGATGCACGCCAAGACCGTAGGATCCTACGCAGTGCCGTAGGGGACCGCACCGCCACTTCCCAGCAAATTAGGGACACTGTTGCTCCTGGGGTATCGGCGAGGACCATTCGCAACCGTCTCCATGAAGCTGGGCTACGGTCCCGCACACCGTTAGGCCGTCTTCCGCTCACGCCCCAACATCGTGCAACCCGCCTCCAGTGGTGTCGCGACAGGCGTGAATGGAGGGACGAATGGAGACGTGTCGTCTTCAGCGATGAGAGTCGCTTCTGCCTTGGTGCCAATGATGGTCGTATGCGTGTTTGGCGCCGTGCAGGTGAGCGCCACAATCAGGACTGCATACGACCGAGGCACACAGGGCCAACACCCGGCATCATGGTGTGGGGAGCGATCTCCTACACTGGCCGTACACCACTGGTGATCGTCGAGGGGACACTGAATAGTGCACGGTACATCCAAACCGTCATCGAACTCATCGTTCTACCATTCCTAGACTGGCAAGGGAACTTGCTGTTCCAACAGGACAATGCACGTCCGCATGTATCCCGTGCCACCCAACGTGCTCTAGAAGGTGTAAGTCAACTGCCCTGGCCAGCAAGATCTCCGGATCTGTCCCCCATTGAGCATGTTTGGGACTGGATGGAGCGTCGTCTCACGCGGTCCTCACGTCCAGCACGAACGCTGGTCCAACTGAGGCGCCAGGTGGAAATGGCATGGCAAGCCGTTCCACAGGACTACATCCAGCATCTCTACGATCGTCTCCATGGGAGAATAGCAGCCTGCATTGCTGCGAAAGGTGGATATACACTGTACTAGTGCCGACATTGTGCATACTCTGTTGCCTGTGTCTATGTGCCTGTGGTTCTGTCAGTGTGATCATGTGATGTATCTGACCCCAGGAATGTGTCAATAAAGTTTCCCCTTCCTGGGACAATGAATTCACGGTGTTCTTATTTCAATTTCCAGGAGTGTATATTCACAATGAGAAGAAAATAACTAATTAAAATATGGTGCATGAAGCTTGGTCTATATGCCCAGCTGGTTTCTCATGAAGGACAAGATTTGTAAAAATGTGACCTTTTCCATGTAATGAAAAACCCAAGAAGTTGTTAATGGTAGGTCTTAACACATATACAAAGGTTGGAAAGAAGAAATGTGAAAAAACATTAACTGAAAGTGGTACAGACATTGTAGTGGATTCACATTTTCAGTGTCTGACAAGCCACTGCAGGAAACTGATGCCTCACTTTTTAAAATGCAATGCATATTCAATACATTTATGAGTTCATTAGTGTCATGTTCTACCTGAATGTAAATGTTTCAAATTACTTATAGGACTCAAAATCGGAAGTTTTCTGGTTGCAGTTAGAAAAAATGAAAAATTTGGATATACTCCTAATTAAAAATGACAGAAACTTACTTAACTTTCATGCTTTTAGGATAAAAGGGCGTTATTTGAAGTTCTGCAAATAATTCACAATGGTATCATCTCATCTGGAGCAATGGTCAGAGTAAGTATTTCTGTTGAATTTGGACTGTTCAGTTAATTCATGGTCCATTCATTTAAATTCTTGCTGAAAATAAGTGCTAATGCCACCCACTACAATAGTCAGCAATTTCCCTAAGAGGTTTACACAGTTGAGTATTTCTGCACTAGAAATCTGAATCAATTTCAACTTGGCATATTTATCTGTGACTTAGACTTGTAGCCTTGTGGTTTTGGAACAGTTTTCATACTGTTAGTGATAGTCAATTGACTTTAAAGAATGGTTAAAAAACTATAACATTTACTGAAGACATAGGAATACAAACTCAGTTTTACCAGCTGCATTACAGAGGGAAGCTGAACATGTATGTATATAGCTGCTTCACAGCAAACAGTTTAAGAGTTAATCTCACACAGGCTCAATTTCACACAAGAAAAAATAACATTCTAGCCCCAGAAATAGACATTAAAGGTCATAAACTAAATGAAACTCTGGGTGCAAAATTTCATGGGATTGTAACTGGATATTTTTTTTGAGCCCACAGTCCTCTGACTGGTTTGCTGCAGTGTGCCACAAATTCCTCTCCTGTGCCAACTGTTTCATCTCATAGGAGCAATTGCAACTTATGACCTTGGTTATTGCTGGATGTATTCCAATCTCCGCCTTGCTCTACAATTTTTAACCTCTAAAGCTCCTTCTAGGATCATGGAAGTTACTCCACGATGTCTTAACTGATATCCTTTCATCCTATCCCTTATTCTTGTCAGTGTTTTCTGTATATTCCTTCCCTTGCTGATTCTGTGGAGAACCTCCTCAATCCTTACCTTACCAGTCCACCTAATTTTCAACATTTGTCTGTAGCACCACATCTCAGATTTTTTGTTTTCTTCTGTTCCAGTTTTCTCATAGTCCCTGTTTCACTACCATGCAATTCTGTGCTCCAAACATACATTCTCAGAATTTTTTTTCTCAAATTATGGCCCATGTTTGATTCTAGTAGACTTCTCTTGGTAAAAATTGCCCTTTTTACTAACGCTATTCTGCTTTTCATGTTCTCCTTGTTTCATCCATCATGGATTATTTTTCTACCTAGGTAGCAGAATTTCTTAACTTTGCCTACTACATGATCCCTACTTTTGATGTCAAGTTTCTCACTGTTCTCATTTCTGTATTACAAGCTGAAATCAAAACAGATACATATATACTTTATTGAAGAAGCTCAGTTCAGCACGTTTTGGCCTTAGAAGAGTTTCTAATTGTGTTGACCTGAAGACAAAAGTACCATATTAGTTTATTTTTGTATATGTTCACTCCCTGCAGACATGGAATTTTCTTCTGGGGCAGCACAGAAAATAATGCATTATTTAACAGAAGTGAGCAGTAAGAATATTGCATAAAGGATACTATCAAACATCTTGCAGAGACACTTTTAAGGAGGCACCAGGAGCACAAACGACCTCATTAAATAATTTCAGAAACGTTCTACAAAACTGACTTAACAGAAAGCATGCCATGCCATAGGGGAACTTTTGGATTGTGCAAAAGGAGGTCTAAACTTTCAATATACATTCAACTTTTAACATACACTCATTGTATATTTGTATGCAGGTTCACATGATTTCAATGTTTTCTTTATTATTATTATATAATTATTATATATATATCACTCAATTTGTAGTCACTTTTAACATCAATAGCTGTAAAATGTTCATGATGAAATAAAAATAAAACATTAAAAACAGAGCTCATTGTCTAAATTATCTAGAGTCAAGGATAGAAAAGTTCTGTTTCTACATGGAAATTAGCAGCAGTCGTTTTAAAGCTGCATAACAGGTGGCAATGTACTGTAAACAGGACTAAAACTTTCATGGGTAGGTAACTATTTTCTCTGAAGCACACCAATGCAATCATGTAAATACTAAGCTGAAAATACGAGGTAAATGGCAATTATTTAATATAACAGTTTTCTCTTCTAATTTACTAAGCTAAATTTTGCCAAGATAAACTACGAGGCGTGTTTTTTAAGTAAGGTCCATTTTGTTGTAGACACTAGTAGTTCACGTGCATACCACAACGAGTGCATGCGTCATGTACCAGCATGCCTCAGGAACAACTGTGCTCAGTTTCAGCTCTGTAGCTAACCTGTATGGTTCCATTCTGTACTTAGAAAATGTTTAAGACTATCAACTCATCCAGCGTGTGTGAGGTTCGCTCAGTGATACGGTTTTTGTCAGCAAGTAACCCGTCTGCTACAGAAATTCATCAACAGCACTTGCGAAGTGTATGGTGATACTGTTATGAGTGAAAGCAAAGTGCATAAATGGGTATGAGAATTCAAAGATGGCTGTGACAACGTCCATGATGAGGACCGTTACGGTCACCCTTCTTTGGTTACAGATGATTTGGTGACTTTAGTTGAAGTGAGGATTCGTGATAACATGCACTTCACAATAACAGGTCTCTCAAACGAATTTCCTGATGTGTCAAGATCAGTGCTCTACAACATTGCTTCTGAACACCTAAAGTTTAGGAAACTGAGCTCCCATTTGATCCCGAAACTCCTAACAGAGAACCACAAAAACCAAAGATTGTACGATGAAGTTCTTGACTCATTATTATGAAGAAGGTGAGGGGCTTCTTGAGTCAGATTATAACTGGAGACGAAACATGGGTTTGTCATATCACGCCCGAATCAAAGCAACAGGGCATGGAATGGAAGCACACACACTGTAAAGGTGAAGGCCAAACAGACTCTGCCCCAATGCAAAATCATGGTGTCAGTGTTTTGGGATAGGCATGGTGTTTTGTTGGTCGACTACCTGCAGTGAGGAACCACTATCAATAAAGAAGCATACTGCCAAACTCTGAGAAAGCTATGCAGAGTGATTCAAAACAAAAGAAGTGGCATGCTGACAAAGGGAATTGTCCTTCTCCATGACATTGCAAGACCTCACACTGCAGGTCAGACCCGTGATTTATGGAGAGTTTTGGCTGGGAACTTTTAGACCACCTACCCTACAGTCCTGATCTTGTACCAAGCAATTACCATCTGTTTCTCCACCTCAAACAACACCTCAGTAGCCATTACAATGATGACAACAACATGAAAACAGCAGTGAACTCTTGGTTATCAGAGCAGGCGGCAAGTTTTTATGAAGAGGGTATTTTAAAATTGGTTGAGAGGTATTATATGTATTTGAACAAACTTGGCAACTATGTTGAAAAATAGAGTGAAGTATATACTTTATGAAAATAAATTTACTTTTTTGAAATAACCTTTCATTGTGTACCTATGTTCAAACGGACCTTACTTAAAGAGCACTCCTCGTAAATAATATTAATCCGTAGAATGATAATTTTTTGTTAATGCAAGTTACAGATTAAGTTTCTATAAGTCACTGGTTTTTGTTGGTATTCCTCAGCAGTGGAAGTTCTCTTTCTTAATGGGATCTACAAACATGATGAATTAATTAATGAACTTTTCACAGTTGACTTTGAGGTATACCATGAGATATCATTCTTAGAACCCTGTGAACATTAACTTTGGGTACCTTACTTTCAGCTTGCAGACATATTTTCAATATGGCTTCATACCTTCAGCAGCTGAATCTCTTGCATGTTATGTCAACTTTTACGACCAAGAAATGATTTTATCCAATTTTTTGCATAAAATGTTGTTAGTGAAATGTTCAGTGATAATTAGTATGAAATTTTGAGCTTTCAACACTATCTTCCACTATCAGTACAATAAGGGAATATGCCAGGTTGAATACAAATAGTGAGAGGATTAAAGGTAACTATTTACCATATAGCTGAGGCACCGAATACACACTCATAAAAAAGACTGAAAATGATGCTGAGTTTTCAGACAATGTCCTTCTTCAGAGTGAAATCAGCTCATGCACACACACATACACACACACACACACACACACACACACACACACAGAGAGAGAGAGAGAGAGAGAGAGAGAGAGAGAGAGAGAGAGAGAGAGAGAGAGAGATAGCTACACTGTCATGATTGCTCACATTGTCCCCTCACTCCAGTTTGGACTTTTAGATTTGTATGGTCGCCAAGCTAAGGACATGTTTAGGGGTCAATTAGAAATTTTAGTAGGTGCTGATCTGTGTGCATTGTATTTTGTACAACCTGCAGCAACTGAAGAAAATATGTAGGTTGGAAATTACATAGTGGCAAAACTGCTATGGAGACACTATGCAATGGAATCTACTATTGTCGCTGATAGCACACATTGTTGACATACCTACCTTACCTCCAAGCAAATGGTCTCGCCCGTCCCACATCACCAGCGCGCACACAATTGAGGGAAACACAGTCACTTGTGAGCAAGAGATCTAATGTAACAGTGTCAATATGTCTTCAAACCAAGAACAATGGAGTTGGATCAAGATTGAATGAGCCAGAGGTCATACAGCATGACAGTGTTCCCAAGGTCTTCAAGAGGTGTGTGAGGAACTGGCACTGCCATACAGAACAGTGGCATGCTGGGAAAAAGCCTTCAATGAAGGTGGCAAACTGTGGCAGACATGCATCAGGCAGGTTGTCCTAGCATCTCTGAAGAAGACTTGCATGCTGTTACCTTGTTAGTGGACAGTGGTTGATGCCACATGATTTGTGAGCTCATCCACAAAACCAGATTAGCGCATATGACTGTGCTTTGCATCCTGAAGGAACACCTGGCCATGCAAAATATTGCATCCGCATGACTTGACGGAAATGCAGAAATTGATGTGTTACAATGCTGCTCAGATGCAGTGTGAGCGCTATGAGCACAAAGGAGAGGGTTTCTTATGCCGTATCATAACACTGGATGAGACATGGGCCACACCATACAAGCCAAAACTGAAACACCAGTCCAATGATTGGCGTCATTATGGGTCACCGAGGAAGTTGAAAGTGCGTCAGAGCCCCAGTATGGTGAAACTTATGGTGATTCTTGTGTATGACTGTGATGATGTTATCCTAATGCATTACGTTCCCCCATGGCAGACTGTCAATACACAGCATTACTGTTCATTTTTGGAGCATGACCTGTGACCAGCTTTGCGAAAGAAGCTGCGACACTTTCTGGACAACCCACCCATCATGGTAGTGGCTACTGGGTGGGGGTAAGTAGGAGGCTGGGACGGGGAGGGGGAGGGATACTATGGTGGGAGTGGCGGACAGTGAAATGTTGTAGTTTAGATGGAGGATAGGAGAGAAGGTGCGGAGGGGGTACGTAGCGGAAAGGAGAGAAATACAAATATAAGAAATTAAAAGAATGGGTGTGATGGTGAAATGATGGCTGTGTAGTGCTGGAATGAGAACAGGGAGGGAGTTGGATGGGTGAGGACAGAGACTAACGAGAGTTGAGGCCAGGAGTGTTACGGGAACATAGGATTAATTGCAGGGAAAGTTCCCACATGCACAATTCAGAAAAGCTGGTGTTGATGGGAAGGATCCATATGGTACAGACTCTGAAGGAGTCATTGAGATGAGGGGTATCATGTTTGGCAGAGTGTTCAGCTACAGGATGGTCCACTTGTTTTTTGGCCACAGTTTGTCGGTGGCCATTCATGCGGACAGGCGGCTTGCTGGTTGTCATGCCTACATAGAATGCATCACGGTGGTTGCAGCTTAGCTTGTAGATCACATGACTGGTTTCACAGGTAGCCCTGCCTTTGATGGGATAGGTGATGTTTGTGACCGGCCTGGAGTAGGTGGTGATAGGAGGATGTATGGGACAGGTCTTGCAGCTAGGTCTATTACAGGGGTACGAGCCATGAGGTAAGGGATTGGGAGCAGGTATTGTGTAAGGATGGATGAGTATATTGTGTAGGTTCGGTGGACAGCGGAATACCACAGTAGGAGGGGTGGGAAGGATAGTGGGTAGGACATTTCTCATTTCAGGGCACAACGAGAGGTAATCAAAGCCCTGGTGGAGAATGTAATTCAGTTGCTCCAGTCCCGGATGGTACTGAGTTACGAGGAGAATGCTCCTCTGTGGACGGATTGTGGGACTTTGGGAGGTGGTGGGAGACTGGAAAGATGTCATGGGAGATTTGTTTTTGTACAAGGATGGGAGGATAATTACGGTCAGTGAAGGCTTCAGTGAGACCCTCGGTATATTTAGAGAGGGACTGTTCATCACTACAGATGCGATAACCATGGGTAGCTAGGCTGTACGGAAGGGACTTCTTGGTATGAAATGGGTGGCAGCTGCCGTTTCGTACCAAGAAGTCATACAGCCTAGCTACCCATGGTCGTCGCATCTGTAGTGACGAGCAGTCCCTCTCTAAATATACCGAGGGTCTCACTAAAGGCTTCACTGACCGTAATTGTCCTCCCAGCCTTGTACAAAAACAAATCTCCCAAGACTTATCTTTCCAGTCTCCCACCACCTCCCAAAGTCCCACAGTCCGGCCACAGAGGAGCATTCTCCTCGTAACTCAGTACCATCCGGGACTAGAGCAACTGAATTACATTCTCTGCCAGGGTTTTGATTACCTCTCATCATGCACTGAAATGAGAAATGTCCTACCCACTATCCTTCCCACCCCTCCTACCGTGGTATTCTGCCATCCACCAAACCTACACAATATACTCGCCCATCCTTACACAACCCCTGCTCTCAATCCATTACCGCATGGCTCATACTCCTGTAATAGACCTAGATGCAAGACCTTTCCCATACATCATCCTGCTACCACCTACTCCAGTCCGGTCACTATCATTACCTATCACATCAAAGGCAGGGCTACCTGTGAAACCAGTCATGTGATCTACAAGCTAAGATGCAACCACTGTGATGCATTCTATGTAGGCATGACAAACTGTGGCCAAAAAACAAGTGGACCATACTGTAGCTGAACACACTGCCAAACATGATACCCATCATCTCAATGGCTGCTTCACAGCCTGTGCCACATGTATCCTTCCCACCAACACCAGATTTTCTGAATTGCGCAGGTGGGAACTTTCCCTGCAATACATCCTATGTTCCCGTAACTCTCCTGGCCTCAAACTTCGTTAGTCAGTCCTCACTCATCCAGCCCCCTCCCTGTTACCATTCCAGCACTACACAGCTGTCATTTCACTGCCACACCCAGTCTTTTAATTTATTTTATTTTTATTTTTATTTCTCTCCTTTCCGCTACTTACCCCCCTCCCCCTCCCCCCCCTCCTCCACACCTTCTCTCCTACCCTCTGTCCAAACTGCAACACTTCACTGTCTACCACTCCCACCATACTACCCCTCCTCCTCCCCACCGCAGCCTCCTCCTTACCCCCACCCAGTCGCCACTCCCATCATATACTGGTGCTGCTGCTGCTGCTCAGAGTGTAGTTTCAGCTCTCTGAGACTGCAGACGTGTGTGCAATTTTGCGCTTGCATGAGTGTGTGTGTGTATGTGTGTCTTCTGCTGACAAAGGCCTTAATGGCCGAAAGCTATGATTGTGTGAATCTTTTTATATTGCCTATCGTTACTCAGCATCTCCACTATATTATTTTGTATTGGTTGTGATTAGCTAGTTGCCACTATTTAAGTTCCAACCCTCATAGTTTGGAGTTTGTAGGAATTTGTGATTATGTTCATTAAGTTCCTGGATGAAACATCAGCAGTCAGTATGTTTTAGTGACTACACTCAATTTGTCTGTAAAAAAATTCATATTCCATGGGAATGAATTACATATTTCTTTTGCAAAAATGAGAAACAAGACTTCTATTCAGTTCCAGAACTTACACAGTCCGTAGAGTTGAACTCTAGCACATTAATTCTTTTTTGGTATTAATCAGTTGTAATCATTAAAATTCACTAATAATTATAATTAATTTAAGAAGAACATGAGTACACAAAATGCCAGTGTTGTAAGATATAAAATTAATTTTTATGTAAGCTTAGTACATACATGTTAGTTTTAGAGTTGAATTCCACACTTCAGTGGAAAAGTTACTCATCACAAACCAGAGAGGAAATATGGAATGAAGGAGATTATCATCCTTTTCTTTCATCTATTCATTCATTGCAGTTTCTAAATACCATCACACATTAGAGCCTTGATGGGTATGGAATAAGTCAAATTACAAGTTACTGGCGGATTAAAAGGTGTGTACCAGACTTATACAAAATGATGGGGATGAGAAACGGTTTTTGGTAATGAAAATGGCAATACTGAATTAGTATCCAGGAAAGAGTATGCCTAAGACCACAAACAGAAAAAAAGATCCCTACATAATGCACTTGAATATAAACAGTCTGAGTGCTGACTTTTCAAACAACAGTCATAAAGTGGGCGAATTACAAATTGTTCTATATGAATATATATTTGCCTCAATGAACATTGGCTTCCATCTGATAACATTAAAATTCTTAATAAAATTGAAAATTTTGAATTAGTCAATAGTTTTTGTAGATGAGAGAAACCACATGGAGGCTCTTGCACACTTACTCATTCTGATATAAAATGTAAAATAAGAAATATTTTAATCATTGGAATGAAGAGTGTGTATTTGAAAGCTGCTGTATCGAGTTGAGGGACCTAAATGTCAAAGTTGTTTCTGTTTATAGAGTACAAGAGAAAGCTACAATTGAAGCTTTTCTGGTGAAATTTCATTGTTTGCTCAAAAAGTCAGTAAATAAAAAAGAAAAAAGATATTAATAGCTGCTGACTTCAATATTAATATCATAGTTGAAAGCAATGATGTGTCCAAATTCACTGACTTAATAAAAACTTTGGCTTCAAAATAAAACTTCATACAACACACTAGACTAAATGCACAGTCAGCTACCTGTATTGGAAGAATTTTATAAATTTTGCTTGCATTTAGGAATCTCTTACCACTCTGCATTATTCGTTGGACCACCAAAAATTAAGAAAGAAATTTCATGTAATAAAAGCCATAAGAAAAGGCACTTCAGTGAAAAAATCCAATTACATTTAGAAATAAGTTAAGAGAGGTTGAATGGCCGTCCAACAGCTTTATTTCAAGTAATATTAGCTTTAACAATTTTTAAGTAGCCTTCTAGTAATATTTAATGAAACATTTCCGCTTAGAATGACATGCAACAAAACAACTAATGGATAACCCAGGGTATAAAAATTTCTAGTGCCAGGAAGAGGAAACTCCACAATGAACTGAAATATAATAAAAACAGACGTTTTACTGTGTATGTTCATCATTATAAAGCTACTACAAGTCGTGAAGACAGTTAAACAAATGGTAAACAAGAAGTTCATTGTAGAACATAAAAGTAAAACAAAAGCAGTGCGGTCTGTTGTCAAATCAGAGTTATGTGTTAGAGTTAGAAGTAATGAAATATCTAGGATTAAAGTAGATGATAGCTTTATTGTAAAGCAGGCTCAAATATCAGAGTGTTTAAATGAATTCTTCATAAATGTGGCAAAGTCAGATGTTGATGCGGCAGAGTATCAGAGTAAAGTAAATCCCTTTGGAATCCACCAAGAAGCTGAGTATATCATGGATTTTAAAAAATTCACAGTAAAGGATGTGGAAAACATTATATTATCATTAAAAAATAAAAAAAACTCTGCTGTATGGGATGGGACACCCACTAAAGTGATTAAAACAGCGTGTGGTATAATAGCACCTCCCTAAATAAAATATTCAACCAGTCTTTTGAACAGGGATGCTTTCCCAATGTTTTGAAGTATGTTGAAGACAGACCCCTGTTCAAAAAGGGTTGAGGGAAGACATGGGAAACTATTGGTTTATTTTTATACTTCCAGGCCTGTCAATTATAAAGATTACTTCTTGGTTACTTGATATGTGTATATTACAAGAAGAACAGCTGCTCTGAAAAAAGTCACAGCTGCTATTATCTAATATTATGAACAACATATTTACTTTTCACAGTCTACTATTAGTTTTCTGTACTGTGACAAATTCCTAGATCTATTTAATACCACCATTAAATTTATGTGGAATTTACATGCAAGAGTCCAAATATTCTGATAAAATGTAGAAATGGTAATGAAGTATTCTTTTACTTTCTTTTTGAATATCTGGGAATTTTCAAAATCCTGCCTGATGTCTACCAGAACTTGTTACTGAGCTTTGTAACAATGTATCAAACTCCAGTCAGAGCCCTAGACACAAATGCGATATGTTTGGTTATCAGCTTTACACAATATTTATAGCTCAGATATGAAGGTTAAATACATTTTTATCTTAGCTGCATTGTCCTAGATTGTACACTTTTGAATGAAAGTGTTGCTAGTGATCATGTCTGTCAACATAATGAGAGATTATTTCTAAGTGAAATTGAGGTATTTGGTTAACTTATCCATGGGTGCCAGTTTATTATCCATCTGGATACTTAGGAACTTCATACATGGACCTTCATCAAGTGTATACCCATTGTTCTCTACCTCTGGTACCTGTAAGTATCATTATTTGCTAAAAAAATTCAACAGCCTAGAATGCATCAGTAGTTCTTTATTGAAAACAAAAGATCTTCATTTTATGTTGGACCCCATGCCAAATTGTCATGTGGATAAAAACCAGCACATTATGAAATATTTGTCATAACTAAAATATTTAAAAACATACAGCGCATGTTACATGACAAAAACTCAGTACACAGTAGCACATATGGACATGATGCCCAGTTTATGTAAACAGATGTGCTTCTGTGTTCTGTGTTTTTGTCATACAAGCATCATGAGTGATATACATATGCACATGGTTATTCATACAAGATAATTTATGTAGCTGATTTTTATCCACATGACAACTTGGCATGAGGTCCAATGTACAAGAATGTGTTTCACAACAAAAAGAGTTTTGAGACCTGAAGATGACAATGAATTCTGATGAAACCGGCTGTCTTAAATAAACATTTGTGTTATCTAGACTTCTCAATGTTTTTAGCAAGTAAAACAGATTACTCCTTGAATATTCTCAAAATGAGAGAATTCAGTATGATTATTTGTTTGGAACTGCATAATACATTTTTTTGTAACTATGAATTGTGAATCAGCTGTGAGCCTGTTCTGTTTTTCTCCTGGCTGTGCCTAGTGTGGACTGTTTAGTTCTTATACTGAAATACTGTTCTTGTATCATCAACAATAATTACATGTTTTGAAGAAACCTCAAACATCTCACACAACCATTTATGTAGGGCGGGGACAGGATCGAAGCAAGCACTAAATCTTGTGTGCAACCATATTTCATGTTACATCACTTTGATATTACTCTTATTCCTATTTTTTCATTTGCTAATGAGATCCTCTGTTTCTGTTGCTAAAATAAGGCTCCATCCACATGGGAGGGATGCCTTTAACACCATAAAATTTGAGTTTCCCTATTAGAATTTTATGACTGATAAAGTTGAGGGTCTTGGCAGCCAAATCAATGCAAAATTTTGTACTTTGGTTAAAATACCATCATTGTAGCCAGACGTGTCACTGGATTTCAGTAACCAAGTAAGGTTTGTGATCTCTAACTACTGATCTGGCAAAACTGCTGTCTGATAGTGGATTATGCAATACCTAAGTAAATCTAGAGGGTCTGCCTTTGATGGACTATTTCCTGTCCCTGTACTTTCAGCAACTGTCAGGAACAACTTGTTGAATTTAGTGGCCAATGATTTGAATTTAATATCATTATTTTGCTGCTAATTTTATCAGGGAGTTGAGTATTAACCAAGTTTACTTATTTCATTCTTAATGACTCTCCAGGTTGTCTCTGTCTTTTGCTTAGAATGTTTAGTTGTTTGGACATAGTGCAAAGCTCTTGCCATTTTGATGTAAGAGTGGAGAATTTTAAATACAGCTTATAGAGCATCTTCAAGTCTTGATTAGTGCTAGTCTGCTTCAATAAATAAGGCTCTCTCTTCCTAACAAAAGATATGTGGATATTAGATGTTAACAACTCTTTCACTCAGCTGTCACAATAATTGTCTCTGACTCATTGTAAAGGGAATAGTTAAATTTTTCATATGCCATGTTTCCTAAGTGACTTCTTCCCATTTTTGATCCTATAAATTCTCCTTGAATAGTGTAATTGACTCAACATTTACAGTTCTTTGAAACTGTACTTTTCTTTTCTTAGGTTAACTTGATTGATGGGAATAATTTATTGCTGCCTTTTGACTATCATGGCCAGACAACCCAATTATTATGTGACTCATATCTGTTCCATGAAAGACAGATTTAGAAACAAATTATCGGCTGTTGTTGCACTATGTCTTTCTACTCTTGTTGAGACTGTTACTGTAAGGATAAAACCAAAGCAGGGCATCAGTAACTGTAAGTGCCCTCGATCAGAGCTCTCCAAGATGAAATCAATAGTGAAATCTTGACATATAATCATCTCCAAATTGTTTCTACTAGGTCTTACTATTACCCTTTTCAATTGATTAATAAAATTTTAAAACATTTTGAGTTGTAGTTAGTAGACTGTCAGAACTGTGGTCTGGCATATTTCCAAATCTGTTACTGAAGGACATTACTCGATGAGCTTTTCAACACTGTAATCATTGATGTCTATGGACTGGGACTTTATTCTACTAATTTCCTCATATTATGTCTGTTATGCAAAGCACATGTGTGGAAATACCTTCAGATTTTCAGTTTCTTTTAGTGATATCAGAAGCTTATTTTTCTTCTTTAACAAGGTTCTTGTGTTTTCACCAAAAAGTCTGAATGTTTTATAACTATTATTCACTGAGCTGTCCAAGCTGCCATTTTTTATTTCTTCACAGGTTGTTGCAGCTATGTCTGTAGTTTTGAGATGGATCTGTCTTTTGAAAACATTTATTGTAACAAAAAATGCCTAGTGAAAATACTGAAAACTATATGGATTGAATAAATAGTGCTCTGGTTACATTGAATGTTTCTAGAAATTAGATGTGGAAATAACCTCACATTTGTAACATTCACATGCAGTCCATGCAATGTGTTTTGTGGGCATGTGATATCTCTTTTCATCAGTAAATATGGATATACTTTCCTAGATATAGAAATTGTTCATCTACAACATCTGAATAACATATGAAACACTGTTCTACTTCTTTTTCTTTTCTGGAGAATTTTGTTTTTATGACTGCTTTAGTTAACATTCAACAATTTTGGCACCCATCATGTACAAATATTTCTTATAGTTAATTATTTCTGTTTTTATGACTGCTTTAGGTAACATTCAACAATTTTGGCACCCATCATGTACAAATATTTCTTATAGTTAATTCTTTCTGTTAATCATCCAAAACAACATTGCACACCATGGATACCAACTGTTAGTGCATATCAATGGTGGAATGTTGTGTATGTTTTCAGGGGAGTCTCAATATTGTTAAAATGATTATTTTCTATTTACAATCTTTTAAGAACACTGTCTATGCCATAAAGGGCTGTGCTGTGCAGAAGCAAAATGTACTGGTACTACAAGCATTGTAACCCTATACAGCGACTGCACATAATTAAACAGTGTGCGCCTTCACAGCCAATCTAAAGAGGCTGCCTCACTCCACACAGATGACACATTAAGTACTGTGCCATGTGCAAACAGCTGTTTATAAGGTGGCATGCTGGGCCCTTGTCTGCTCTAATGTTTTTGTGAACTCTTCACTGTTAAACTGTGAATTTATGTAACCCATCATTTCATGTGCTTGTTCTAATTAAGTCACATAGTGCTCAGAGCTATTTGAACCATTTTGTATTTGCCTTTATGTGGAAGCAAATTGAAAGTTGGTTGATAGAAACTCTAATATTGTGTTTGTGCAACATTACAATTATTTTGGTGATGAGTATGGTATTCTACTCCATGTGTTTCATTTCTTGGTTTGCTATGGCCAACATGTCAATGGAAGAAATTCTTTGATTCGTCGCTGAAAAGCTGTGAGCTTTCATCAGCCAGCAGCAGGCCCTCTCTGTGGCACTAAACAATTTGGCTGCCCCTTTCCCATCTTGCCATCATTGCTATGTTCAAATGAGTGGGCTGCATGACCAAAGCATTGGGCAATGTGCAGTCATAGCGGGAAGGGGTCATATTGTGCATCTCTCAGTCTCTTGCATCAGACATTAACATGGATGTAACAGTGTTTCTCAAATGATGGTAGCCCCAAAAAATCTTTATATTGATGTATGTGTAGGGACAAGATGCTACAAATGCAAATAGACAAGAGTGTGGCAGTAACTTTGTTAAATTCTTAAACTTTTATGGATCTCGGGTCAATGGCATTGTCCCCTGTCTCTTCTTAGTTGGTGAGTTACAACAAACAACACATACCCATGTTGGGAAAGTTTTCTACTCCCATTTTGTATAAAACAATTGTTTGACCTTTGACCTCTCTAGTGATAGATATGCCAACACTAAATACTAACTTGGGTTAGACACCTTCAAAATTTTTTGATTCTCTGTTTCTGACGAAGTGCATCTGTTAATGGAAGTAGTTTTGTACCAACAACTGGGCACACTACGCTTGGAATTTTCATCACTGTCTGGACAGTTTAGGCTGAGCTACTAATTTCAAGGCTCACATCACAATGAAACTTGTGGCATGCCCCCATTTTCTTTGAACCCACCCCATCCCCATTGCCTTACGGAAGCAAGTCAAAGTGGAGCTTGATCAAGTTACATTCTTGGGTGTTGTCATGCCTGTTTCCTCAAGTGAGAGGTCTACTCAGTTGGTAATTGTCACAAAACATGTAGATATTTTAAAAAGTCTTCAAATTCCCAGGCTACTATTGATATCTACCCCTTACCCCAGGAGGATGAACTCTTAGCTTGGCTTTCCAGGGTAGGGGCCAATATTCCTCCAGAATAGACATGTCTAAACCCTATTTGCAACTGCCTCTGGATAATGATTCTAAACATATCCTCATAGTGAACATCGTCTTTGAGTTATGCCAACACCAGCATGTGCCATTCAGCATAGCTAGTGCCTCTGCTATTCTCCAGTGATTTTTCTAGCAACTCATGGCCTCCGTGCTGGGGTGCATTAACTACCTGGATGATATTGAGGTCTCCAGTTCCTCTACAGATGAGCACTTTCAGAACCTTTGTGGCTTGTTCATGGTGCTTTAGGCTGCCAGGTTGAAATGTAACTTGGACAAATTGTAATTTTTTTCAGCCATCTATCATCTGTCTCACTTTTGAAGTCTTGCATGGTGGCTTCAAGCCTTTACACTAGCATGTCAAAACTACTGTAGCTTTGACACTGCTTACGGATGTCAAAGAGTTGCAGGACTTTTTCAGAAAGATTGTGTACTACCATAAATTTCTTTATGATGTGGCCACAGTGATTCAGCTTCTTTAAGCTCTCTTTTATAAGGGTGTTTGTTACTTTTCTCTGGTCACCCCGCCAGCAAGTGTGCTTTTATTCTGTCAAAGTCAAAATTACATTTGACACCTTACTTAGTTATATTCCAATTGTTTTGACCATGGGTGCTTCCCCGTATGGCCTTGGAGCTGTTCTTGCACACAAATATGAGGGTGATTCCAAATGCCCTATTGTGTGTGCTTCCAAACCCATGAATCAGGCACAACTGTGCTACTCACACATTGAAAAAGAAGTCCTCGCTATTGTATACACTCAAAAAATTTCATGTTTTCCTCTGTGGTTCTAAATTTTATTTGATTACTGATCATAAGTATCTGGTTTCTCTTTTCCATCCTACAACATCTCTTCTGGCAAAGTGGCCCATCACCTGCAAAGTTGGGCTCTGTTTTTGTCATCCTATAACTATGAGATTCACTGCTGCTCCACAGCATAAGGTGCTAATGTTGATGAGCTTACTCAATTGCTGATTAGCCCTGATCCAGTATTTAATCAGGATGAATTGTTGTGTTTCTATTTAGATGTTAAAGGCCAAAACACTGTGGATGGTTTTTCCATCACCAGTACTTAAATTTTGCTACCTGTCATGGCTGATCCTGTCTTGAGTTAGGTTTTTCACTTCATCCATCACAACTGGCTAGCTAAACTACAAAGCTGGATGTTAGATCCTTTGCACAATTAGTATGCTCTCTATCATCATCTCCCAGCATTGTGATCCCATCCATGTTGCATCAGGACATCATGTGCCTTCTCCACCTGGACCATTGGAGTATTTATCATACAAAATTGCCAGCCCACTGACACATGTTTTAGCCAGGCATTGACAATTAAATCACACAAGTTGTGTCAGCCTGCCTGTAGTGTGCTTCTCAGCAGGTAGCACCACACGCCTGTCTTTCCATGGAGCCGGCCCTCCTGTGCCCCTTGTAATGTTGCAGGTTGCTTTCTTAACTCGTTTTGGCTTGTAGTAGTTGATGCTTTCTAGCAATTTCCTTACGTGGTTTGTTGCCTATCCACATCCACAGGTACTACGGTTACAGCCCTCGGAAAGGTTTTTCCTGGGAAGAATTACAATACACGCTTTTAACAGACAATGGACCACAATTTGTGCCTTGGGATTTTGGAGATTTTTGTGTGAAGAGTGCCATTCAACATATTATGGCCCCTCACCCAACAGCAAGGGCTTCTTTTTCAATCTGGGTGTAGCACTGTTACGCCTGATTCAAGGGTTTCTAAACATACACAATAGGGTGTTTAGAATCATCCTCACATTTGTGTGCAAGAACAACTCCCAGGCCATACTGGGAAGCACCCATGGTCAAATGGTGAGATGGAGCAGGTGGTCTATACTTCCAAATCATGCGGTCTTCTTCTGAGGCAGCCCTTGATAGGTTCTTGAGCTCCCAGCGGTTCACTCCAGTTGACAACCGTAGCCCAGTGGAGCTGCTTCAGAGCTGCTAGCCCGTATGCTGCTTCATATGCTCTGGCTAATTCGCAGCCACCTGATAGCACCCATCTCACAACAGTTCTGTCTGGACTCTGCCATCTGGGCCCACGAGTTTGGATGGTGTCCAAAGTGGATACTGGCAGTTGTTGGTCATTGGAGAGGCCACTAACTCTCTATCATGTGACCTCTGATGGCTTGGTGTCTCGACACTATGACCAGCTCTGCCCACATGTGACTGAGCACAGACCCCTGTGACTGCCTCCACCATCCACACTGACTCCAGCACCCCCTCTGGCTCCTTTACTGTCTTCACCACCGATGCCACTACTGCTGGGTAGAGTAGTTATCACTGGACCATCTCCATTTCCATGGCCTCTGCTGCTGCTTTTGTCTTCTCTGCCACCTCTGCTGCTGAATGCCTGGCAAGATGTGGACATGGGTGCAGCACCTCCATCACTGGTGCTCCCTTACATTCTGTCACAGGGAAGTGGCCACTGTGCCTGTCCATGCCTGCACCATTTCAGACCATGTTCTCCTGTGACAGCATGACACCTGCTCCAGTAATTGTTCCCTTCTGATGAAGACATGAACATCTCCAGTGTGAAGGTGGGGCTTGTAAACCTATACAGTGATTGTGCATAATTAAACAGTGCACATCTGCATGGCTGGCCTAAAGAGCCTGCCTCACTCAGAACAGAGGCAGCAGCAACTGCTGCACTGTGTGCAAACAGCTGACTATATGCCAGCATGCTGGGCTCTCAGCTACTCTAATGTTTTTGTGACTAAGGAGGACTTCATGGTTAAACTGTGCATTTATAAAACTCATAATTTCGTGCGCATGTTCTTATTATAATGACCGTCATTGTGTCTGTATTTGCATTTATGTGCAAGCAAAATAAAAGTTGATTGGTGGTAGTTCTAATACAGTGTTTTTGCCACATTACAATAATAAGGCTGAGGCCCTAGCTCAGTCAATAATTTGGCTGACTTAACTACAAGAGACCCTAAAGATGACACATCGAGTTGCAGACAGGCACAACAAAAAGACTATTACACACTAAGCTTTTGGCCAATGCCTTCATCAGAAAAAGAAAAAACTCTAATGCATTTACACAAGCAAGCACACCTTGAACACTTGATTGCTGTCTTGCTTGAGTCTCAATCTATCCTATCCATAATTGTTTATATTCCACCTGGACTTTACATTGTTTAAATGCAAGAGAAATGGTTTCAAACCTGGATGCAAATGTACTAGGATAGCCCCAAAGGCCATATGTTTCTGTGGGCAACTCAGTCTGAAATGAATACTGGGAGCAAGTCTGGGACCAAAGCAATACATTGACGAAGTGTTCACCCAGACAAAGGCCTCTGTGACAGGTCCTGGCCTGAAAAGCTGTTTTGGATGGGTTTGGATTGCAAAGATAAGTTAATGTAATGTATGTACTCAGAATATGTAATCATAACATTAATTGATTCTTTCTGCATAAATTATTATTCTCCTTTTCTACTTTTAATTCACAAATACACTGAAGGGCCAAAGAAACTGGTACACGTGCCTAATATCATGTAGGACCCCAGTGAGCACTCAGAAATGCCACAACACAATGTGGCATGGTCTTGACTAATGTCTGAAGTAGTGCTGGAGGGAATTGACACCATGAATCCTGCAGAGCTGTCCATATATCCATAAGAGTATGAGGGGTTGGAGATCTCTTCTGAACAACACGTTGCAAGGCGTCCATCTGCTCGATACAATTTGAAATGAGACTCATGCGACCAGGTAACATGTTTCCAGTCATCAACAGTCCAATGATGGTGTTAATAGGCCCAGACAAGTTGTGAAGCTTTGTGTCGTGCTGTCAACAAAGGTATATGATGTTTCATTGAATGGTTCACATGCTGATACTTGTTGATGACCCAGCATTGTAATCTGCAGTAATTTGAATGATTCTCTTCAGTCATTGTTGGTCCCATTTTTGTTGGATCTTTTTCAGGCCACAGTAATGTCAGAGATTTGCTGTTTTACTGGATTCCTGATATTCAAAGTACACTCATAAAATGGTCATACGAGAAATCCCCACTTCATTGCTACCTCGGAGATGCTGTGTCCCATCACTCATGTGCTGTCTATAACACTTAACTCTTGATAACCTGCCATTGTAGCAGCAGTAACCAATCTGACAACTGTGCCAGACACTTGTTGTCTTATAGAGCCATTGCCAACTGCAGCGCCGTATTTCTGTCTGTTTACATATCTCTATTTTTGAATATCTATGTCTATACCAGTTTCTTTGGAGCTTCAGTGTAAAATACCTGTTAGAACTTTAATGAAGTATTCTATGTTTTAAACAGTTTTCATGCACAATGAAAGTAAGAGGCAATGTTATATTATTTTGTTGTGAACAGAAACTACAAAATAACTAATTTAATGGATCAAATAATAATAATAATAATAAAAATGACATGTTAACTTTCAATATAAAACACATTCCTTCTTTGTCATTTTCACTGTGAGTTTGTTTGCAGTGTTGGTAATGTCAATATTTTTAGTCATGTCTTTATGAACATGCAAAATTGTCAAATCACTCAACCTTTATTGGGTACTTGTTGACTACATTCATCAAAGTGTTGAAAATTACTGCTCAAAGATATAAGAAGTAACAGGTTCAGTTAAAATAATCTGCACAAATTCACAAATTCTGTGAGCATTTCACTCACACATGGAACCACTGTTTTCTGTGCTTAAAATATTGGTGATGTCTGACAAGTTAGCCACTTCTTCTTTCATCATTCTGCACACATCTAGAAACGTGTCCCTATGCAGCATTAACTTTTCTTTATCAAAGTTTGTCACATAGAACTGCAGAATTTGATCAGCATCAGTTTGACAGATGTAAAGGCTTCAAGTTCTGAAATAGTTCAAAAACATTTGTTTGAAATTTAAAATTTAGTGAATCCATGTCTGCATCAATTATTTAAAAAAATATTTTTCTATACAGTTCCTCCCACATTTCATACATAGGAGGGTCACTACCTTCATCATAGTGTCTTGGCATCTTCCTTTTTCTATGCAATACTGGCACAGCAATGTTCAGTTCTTCTGCTTTCCTCGTGGTTTCATCACACAACTCAAAAAATATTAATTTCTTGACACCTGTTGTTAATGTACATCAGGGACTGCCAGAAGACATATTCTCAGGTATCTTATTCTTGTCTGAATATCCTTCACACCATATTCAGTGTCACAACTAGCAAACCTGGTGTTCAAATTCAAAGTATATAAAGAAGCAATACTATTCAATGCTGTGTTTCAGCTTTCTACATGCACTCAGTAATTTGGGCACATTTGAAAATTGTGAAATTTTTTCGCTAATAAAGACATTTTACTTCGTGGATCTGCTCAGTAGATGCTCTTATTTGAATTGACTGTTAACATTGTAACATTCCTTTTTTCTGAAAATGATAACTTCCCAGTATGTATCCAGTGTCCTTCCAAGCCACTGTCTCTCAGAGAACAAACAAAATGATAACAATTCAGTTTACATGGAATCAGCTTCACTGAAACTGTACAGCACAGTGCTCTAATCTGACTGAAACAAATAAAAGAAGAAAAAAATCAACTATCAAGGTAGTTGTTCAGGCAACGGCCTTGCCGCAGTGGATACACTGGTTCCCGTGAGATCACCGAAGTTAAGCACTGTCAGGCATGGCCGGCGCTTGGATGGGCAACCATCCAGCCGCTATGCGCTGTTGCCATTTTTTGGGGTGCACTCAGCCTCGTGATGCCAATTGAGGAGCTACTCGACCAAATAGTAGCGGCTCCGGTCAAAGAAAACCATCATAATGACCGGGAGAGCGGTGTGCTGACCACACACCCCTCCTATCCGCATCCTCCACTGAGGATGACATGGCAGTCGGATGGTCCCGATGGGCCACTTGTGGCCTGAAGACAGAGTGCCAGTGTGCAAGGTAGTTGTTCACATTTGGCTTCCTTGTGTTTCAGTTTCTTCTTTATTAGTGCTCAATATTGCCAAGCAGTTACTTTAAAATGATTGCTGATAAATGGAGTGTATATTGTGATGCATCACTTCTAAGGAAACATAAAAGGAAGCCCAAAATATTGAATTCTGTTCTGAATATGCAAGGTGATAAATCCTTTATGCAAGTGCCAGGCAGGGATTTTGTTATCCTGCCAGCAGACAGTCAGTGGCTGCATTGGTGGGAACTGTATTTCCCCTCTTCTGTGAGGCTTTTGTTTGTGTAGAAATCTTGCACAGCTAGCACGTGTTTGTTAGGTGATGCAATACAGTGTATGGGGTGAAAGTGTTTCAAGTGAAATGGCGAAATACAAGTATTTTATTCTCCAAAGAGTACTGATATATGATTCATATGTGCATACAGAATCAGCGCATTCAGTAAGGAGATTATTTCTAGAGGAGTTCCCTGATGATCAAGTTTTAAATTGGAGTATGCTTCTTAGATCAATAAATAAATTTCATGAAAGGGAAAGTGTTCTTGACAGGAAACATAAATAATCACATTTAATACTCACAGAAGATACTCTGGATAACACTGGGCATGCTCTGGAAAGATCTAGAAAATCAGTTCAAAATCTTTCTCAAAAAATGGGAATTTCCAATGGGTCTGTTCAGATGGCTAAAATGTTACTGAAGTTAGAGAGCTATATAAAAAAACTGCAGCGCAAAGACTTAAACTGGGTGACCCTGCAAAAAGGTTGCAGTTTTGTGAATTATTTTTCAATAGGTTGCATGTTGGAGTAACTGACCATCACCTAACTTTGTTTTTGGATGAATCATGGTTCCACCTAAGTTGTGAAAAGCCAAACCTAATATACAAGTACTCCTGCAGGTTCAAAAAAAGAAAAAAAGGAGTGTGGTGCTCTGTTAGTAGTGAGTGAACAGTAGGCCTTATTTTTTCTGCAAGAAACAACAGTTTCAGACAGTAATGGATATGTGGAGAACATTTTGCAGCCTTTTTTGGCCAATTATCTGAGAGGGAACATGCTTTCATGAGCCTTCAGCAGGGCTGTGTGGTAGCACATATGGCCAACTTCTCATTACAAGAAATTCAGTAAATGTTTCAGGAGAGTGTTATCACTGACAGCATGCAACCTCCTCATTCTGACAATTTAACCCCCTGCAATTTTTATCTCAGAATGCATTAAAAGAGAAAGTGTACAGATCAAATTCACATACTTATATCACCTTACCACTAACATTACCGAGCGAGGTGGCGCAGTGGTTAGCACACTGGACTCGCATTTGGGAGGACGATGGTTCAATCCCGTCTCCAACCATCCTGATTTAGGTTTTCCGTGATTTCCCTAAATCGTTTCAGGCAAATGCCGGGATGGTTCCTTTGAAAGGGCACAGCCGATTTCCTTCCCAATCCTTCCCGAACCCGAGCTTGTGCTCCGTCTCTAATGACCTCGCTGTCGATGGGACGTTAAACACTAACCAATGAATGAACCACTAACATTCATCAAGAAATTGCTGCCATTCCTCAGAGGAAACTGCAGAGTGTAATGAGCAGTTTCCTGAATAGGTGTCAGAAATACTTGAACAATGAAGGGAGGCAGTTCCAGCATCTGCTTGCTTAGTATACATGAGAAATTGACTTCTCTTTTCTAGTATTTATGTCAAGCATATATAAAGAAGGGAATAGAAGCTTCCAAAATATTGTGCTACAGAAGAATGCTGAATATTATATGGGTATGTCACATAACTAATGAGGAAGTACTGAATAGAATTGGAGAGAAGAGAAATTTGTGGCACAACTTGACTAGAAGAAGGGATCAGTTGGTAGGACACATTCTGAGGCATCAAGGGATCACCCATTAAGTATTGGAGGGCAGTGTGGAGGGTAAAAATCATAGAGGGTGACCAAGAGATTTATACACTAAGCAGATTCAGAAGGATGTAAGTTGCAGTAAAATGGGAGATGCAGTTAAGGGAATGAGGCGTGGCGACTCGAGCACGCCCAGTATTCCTCGAGCCTCTAGTTCTCAAGCAGTTCTTGAGGAACTCACGAGAAACGGCTTGACAGTGTGTGCTGCTGCATGCCAGTTGGCTGTGACAACATACACTGTGCCGCTGTTGTTTTATGAATTGAATGCCGCCGCTAGACAAACACGCTCGCTGCTCGCTGCACTCATAAATAGTATGTCTCAGGTTTCATTCGAGTAAAGTTGTTATTCAAATCAATATGGACACTCGAAAACAAAAATCATGGTGCTGTCAATACTTTACGGAGAATGTAGATAATGTTACTTGCAACATTTGTCGTAAAAATCTCCATAATGTATCAAAAAATACAATGGGCTACATTAGACATCTTAAACTGCATAATTTATCGAGCAATAAAACAGCGATGTCCGTGTATACAGAGGCTCATTCTTCCAATAGTGCGAGGCAGACAAAATATCCAGGTATGTATGGTACAAAAGGTGAATTCTGTGCAAAAGTTTGGATAGTGTCCAAAGGAGTCCGCTACGGTTAAAAAATATTAATTTTTTAATCATACTCTGATAACATATAACATACCCCAAAATCAAACCTAGCTTTTGCACAATATGATATGAAATGTTATTGTACTATTTGTCGAGCATAACGTATCCCCTTTGACGAGCACTCATCTAAATCTTACGTTTCTCTTCATAGAGGGAAGTAAATGGACAACAGCTAGATGAAGCACTAGTGGCCATGATAACAGACGATTTTCAACTGGCCATGATAACAGACGATTTTCAACCGCTTTCAATCGTCGAGGACACTGGTTTTCGACGTTTTGTTTCACTGTTGGACCCACAATACTCGATAGTAAATTGAAAAAAGTTGCACCTCATGATTGAGGATGATTACCGTAAACAGAAAGAGGCTGTAAACTTGGATATATTAACTGGTTATTTCATTAACACTAGTTGATGCCTGAAAGCTTTAGCTCTTGAGACATTCCGTTTCCCAGAAAAGCATACAGTGCTAAATATTAGTGAGGCATTAGATAACGTGATTTCAAAATGGAACATTGAAAACAAAGTTGTAAGCATCACAACTTACAATGCCAGTAACATGACGGTAGCCGTACAACTTATTCATAGTGGCAACATAGATATGCAACATGTGCCTTGTTTAGCGCACACCATCAATTTAGGTGAAAGTTCTTTGAAAAGCAAGAGTAAGCTCTGCATAATGCAGGAAAGGCCATAAAAATTGTTAGCTATTTTAAAACAAGTTGTAATGCTAATGAAAAACTCCATAGGTCCAGGATCTAATGAAAAAACTTGTTCATAAACTGATTCAGGAAACTGAAACTCGATGAAACAGTTTGTTTTATATCCTACAATGTCTAGTGGAGCAAAAGGAATGCATTGCAACCTGTTTATCATCTTTGCATTCAGGTGTAGAGCTGATGAGTGGCAAATTTCGAGTGAATGTTTATGTGTACTGGAGCCATTTGAAGTGGTAACAAGTGAAATCTCAACTGAAAATTATACCTCTCTTTCGAAAGCTATTCCAATAATCAGACAGCTAATCCTAACTGTATGCAATGGGAAGTGGGCTACCATGACAGCGCAAGAGCTACAGCAACATCTGCACAACTCACTAATAGCCTGGCTAGGATTAATAGAAACAAACAAAGTACATGCCGTTGCACAGTTCTCGACCCAAGATTCAAAATGTTACCATTTACGATTCCCATTCATTCAAAACATGCCAATGTAAGCCTAATTGCAGAGTGCACAAACGTGGCAGAGACCGTACAATCTACTCATTCAGCTGCTAACGACACTAACCACGAGTACCATTTCATACAAAATGCCAGTAGTTCCTTATGGGCTTCTTTCGATGAAGAGGTTTCCAATAAAAATCTAATGAAAAGTGGTTGTGCTAGCATAGACCTGGAGATACAGCGATATTTGGAAGAACCATACCTACAATGGATAATCATTTACACAACTGGAAAAAAATAAAAAACAGTTACCCAGATCTAGCTGCCATGGCAAAAAAATATCTTGCAATACCTGCAACTTCTGTTCCCAGTGAAAGAATATTTTCGAAAACAAGACTACTTATAAACAAACAAAGAAGCAGACTAAAAGGCCAATTGGTTAATAAAATCATATTTCTAAACAAAAATCGACGGCAGTGCAGCAATGGGATGTAAAAATGCCTTCTCCTGAACAACTTTTGTTTCCTTTCTTTCTTCAGTAAGTAAACGCATGTATGCAGTTTCTGTACATAAAAGGCTATAGCAGTTCTCTTTTATGTTTAAGCATGCATGCGTATATGCAGAATGTACAAGGTAATTTATTTTGTAAGAATAAAGCTTCTGTTTCATGCAAATTCTGTGCTTTGTTTTAAACAACAATTCTATGATTTTTGTCTTATGAGACATATACTAATACTTCAGTAGACATTAATAACGGTAGTACAATTGATATCAATCATAGAATTTCAAAGTTTTCCGTGCACGTACGTATGACAAATACGGCCACTGCGGCTCAGTGCTTCGTGTACTGAAGGTTTGCGCAATTTCTCAGAGAGCGCAGCACTGTAAACTTCTCGAGCGTACCTGAGACAGTCTCGAGAAATTGCCTTCGCGTCGTGCATTTCTCAAGCACGATCAGAGCCCATCCCCAGGGAGATGAAGAAGCTTGCACAGGATGGAGTTGCATGGAGAGCTTTATCAAACCAGTCTCTGGACTGAAGGCAATAACAACAACAACAATGTCATGCGTACCAGAAATATCATATGAGACAAAGCATACTACTTGTATATTTACTGAAAATATTCTGTTACCCATGCCACAGGCACAGCAACTGGACTTGCCAACTGGCCACACGTCATGGGAGCAGTTGTGTTAAAACACTGACCACCCTGTACTTGCACTGTTATTTTGGGGACCACCATTGACTTGACCAGAGACAGGGAAGAAAGGGGGGAATGTTTTGTGGGTTGCCTTTGTATAAACACATTTGCAATAAACCGTTATGTTTTACAGTGTTAGAAATTTTAAAGTCCATCTCAATTTTTTAATTGCACATTATATTTTGATCATGGCAAATGAAGTGGCACAGCCACAAGATTATTTATGTGACTGCTTGAGCTCATAGCATCTGTGTAGTTGACGTGCATGGTGTGAACTTCCATATTGTTTCATGTGTAGTTGCAGTTTTGGTGTGCCATTCATGTACATCATATTCAAGAACTACAACCATACTGGCCTTACATAATTCATTTATTAACCACTGCAAATGAAGGACCAGACTCACAAATCTTCATGAATTCTAGATAAATTTCCACTGACAATAAAGAGTACCAAACAACAAAAATAATACTATTATATAAAGCAATTGAAAATCCTGATTGAAATACCAATAATATTATGAAAAGGATAGACTGCTACTTGCCATAATGATGACAAATTGAGTTTCAGACAGGCACACCAAAAAGACTGTTACACATTGAGCTTTCACACAAAGACTTCTTCAGAAAAGAAAACACCTTATGGACAGAGTGGCTATAGATAACAATCTTTTGTGTTTAAGGTGCACTTGCTTGTGTGTGTGTTTTCTTTTCTGAATAAGGTTGTCACGGAAAGATCAATATGAAACAGTCTTTCCCTTGCATCTGTCTTCAACTTGTAGTCTTAACTCTTAGCAGCACTCTATCCTTTTCCTAATATTGTTGATACCATTATTTTAAAAAGCAAGAGCGAATTTTATTTTATGCAGCTGGGGGTATTGTTTGAAGTAATCTTATCAGGCATTAGGTGGTTCCACCAAACTGTATGTGATATCACCACCCATCTGGAATTAGATCAGTTTTCATTAATTGATTTATTCATTATCTTTCATAGATCCTGGTGATTTAGTGGTAAACTATGTGCCAGGAAATCTAAAGGTTCTGGGATTAAAGCACAGTCAAGTCATGGAAATATTTCAGCTCCATTTCACCTAGCCTTCACCTCTCAATGATATGAAAATTCAGCAGGAATTACACACAGTTCAGATTCCACATTAAAAAGTGGGTCTACTTTCTCTGTAGGGTTACTGGGATAGGTTAGCAACATGGAAGCTGCCAAAGTGGCATCCAGTTGAAAGACTTGCATCTGGCTGTTAAACCATACTTTTATTCTACATTCTGTCAAAAAGGAAAAAGGTGGAATATGGAATGCTGAATGTGTTGTGATATATATTAACAAATGAGAAGCACCTCTTAGAAACTTATTCTGCACAAAACATTAACAATAAATTACCTCTGCGCTGATTAATGCTACAATTGATTAGGTCACATAAATTTAATACTGTAAATTATCTCAGGCATTGCTATTAAAAATAAGTAAATAGATAAATAAATATAATAAAAACTGCTGCTTCTTCAACAGCTGCTGTTGATGTTTGCTTGGTTGCATCAGAATTTTTCAATGAAGATACACTACTGGCCATTAAAATTGCTACACCATGAAGATGACATGCTACAGACGCGAAATTTAACCGACAGGAAGAAGATGCTGTGATATGCAAATGATTAGCTTTTCAGAGCATTCACACAAGGTTGGCACCGGTGGTGACACCTACAACATGCTGACATGAGGAAAGCTTCCAACTGATTTCTCATACACAAGCAGCAGTTGACCAGAATTGCCTGGTGAAATGTTGTTGTGATGCCTCGTGTAAGGAGGAGAAATGCGTACCATCACGTTTCCGACTTTGATAAAGGTCGGTTTCTAGCCTATCGTGATTGTGGTTTATCATATCACGATATTGCTGCTCGCATTGGTCGAGATCCAATGACTGTTGGCAGAATATGGAATCGGTGGGTGCAGGAGGTAATAACAGAACACCATGCTGGATCCCAAAGGCCTCGTATCACTAGGAGTCGAGATGACAGGCATCTTATCCACATGGCTGTAATGGATCGTGCAGCCACATTTCGATTCCTAAGTCAGTAGATGGGGACATTTGCAAGATAACAACCATCTGCATGAACAGTTCGACGACGTTTGCACCAGCATGGACTATCAGCTGGGAGACCATGGCTGCAGTTACCCTTGACGCTGCATCACAGACAGGAGCACCTGCGATGGTGTACTCAATGATGAAGCTGGGTGCATGAATGGCAAAACATCATTTTTTTCGGATGAATACAGGGTTTGTTCACAACATCATGGTGTTCGCATCCGTGTTTGGCGACATCGCAGTGATTGCACATTGGAAGCATGTATTTATCATCGCCATACTGGCGTATCACCTGGCATGATGGTATGGGGTGCCATTGATTACATGTCTCAGTCACCTCTTGTTCGAATTGATGGCACTTTGAACAGTGGATGTTACATTTCAGATGTGTCATGACCTGTGGCTCTACCCTTCATTCGATCCCTGTGAAACCCTACATTTCACCAGGATAATGCATGACCGTATGTTACAGGTCCTGTACAGGCCTTTCTGGATACAGAAAATGTTCTACTGCTGCTCTGGCCAGCACATTCTCCGGATCTCTCACCAATTGAAAACTTCTGGTCAATGGTGGCCGAGCAACTGGCTCATCACAATACACCAGTCACTACTCTTGAAGAACTGTGGTATCGTGTTGAAGCTCCATGGGCAGCTGTACCTGTACATGCCATCCAATCTCTGTTTGACTCAATGCCCAGGCGTATCAAGACCATTATTACGGCCAGAGGTGGTTGTTCTGGGTACTGATTCCTCAGGATCTATGCACCCACATTGCATAAAAATGTAATCACATGTCAGTTCTAGTATATTTGTCCAATGAATACCCATTTATCATCTGCATTTCTTCTTGGTGTAGCAATTTTAATGGCCAGTAGTGTAGTTAACTACATCTACATCAACAGAGGCCTGTTTAAACATAGAAACTATGAGATATAATCATAACCTCGAAAAGAATCAAGCTACAACCATAAATTTTTTTGTGATAGTGTTAGTTCTCTGTGTATTCACCCTTCAATGTGACTCATTTTTTATTATGATTGTAACTTCAGAGAAAACTTGGTTGTACATGTCTGCATTTTGTCTGTTCAGGAAATGTTCTACCTCAAAAATAACCTTGTCATTTTACTGGGAATGACCACCGTGCAATGGGTTCATCATCTGTGAAAATAGAGGTGAGTGAAATGTATGGAAAATTGTTGGGGGAGGGTGTGGATGGTGGAGGGGGGGTTTGACAAAATTTGGCAACATAAAGAAACAACGTGTGTGACCATGTCCTACGGAGAAAGACCCAGAACATTTTTGCTGAGCAAACACACTCCCTTGGACAGCTTTGTGATGCTTTTTCATCACAGTCTCCCATAACCCCATCAGATTTCAACAGTATGCTCATATGATGTTTGCCCCTTACATGCATAATCTATTAACATCAAGATAGTGGCAAAAAGCAGTCAACACTACCTTGCGCCTTGAGGGCTCAGACTTTCTCTTTTTTAATGGTGGTGAACCCACACATTTCTAGTGCTTGATTTGCTCTTTTGTTCCATGGTCAGAGTGATACACTCATGACCTGTCCATGACATCTAAAGGAGTCTTATTGATTGGCCTGACACAGCTACAATATGCTGCTGTCTTAATTCATTGAGGTTTTTGAGTGGTTGTGAAGAGTCTCAGATATCATCAGGCTTTGTCATGTTCAAAATATCATACGAGGTGAAACTTCCTGGCAGATTAAAACTGTATGCCGGACCGAGACAGGATCTTTGCCTTCATGGGCAAGTGCTCTACTGACTGAACTACTCCAGCAAGGCTCACACTTGTCCTCACAGCATTATTACTTCCACCAGTACCTCATCACTTACATTCCAAACTTGTCAGAAGTTTCTTCCACAAAATTTGCAGGACTGGCACTCCTTTCTTCCAGGAGAGTTCACAGCTTTACTTTCACCAGTACCTCATCTCCAACCTCCCAAATTTCCCAGAAGGTCTCCCATGAAACTTGCAGGAGTGCTAGAACTTCTGGGAAGTTTAGAAAGTGGGAGATGAGATACTGGTGAAGCAAAGGTGTGAAGATGTGTCGTGAGTCATGCTTAGGTAGCTCAGACAGTAAAGCACTTGCGTGGGAAAGGCAAAAGTACTGAATTCGAGTTCTGGCCCAGCACACAGTTTTCATCTGCCAGGAAGTTTCATACCAGTGCACACTCTGCTGCAGAATGAAAATTTCATTCTGGAAACATCCCATATGAAACTAAGCCATATGTTTGCAATAAATTTCTTTTTTTTTTTTTGGGGGGGGGGGGGGGGGGGAGTGCTGGTTATACATGTTTCATGGGAGAACTTCTGATAAGTTTGGAAGGTAAGAGATGAGGACTGGGAGAAGTAAAGCTGTGAGGATGGGTCATGGGTCATGTTTGGTTAGCTCAATCAGTAGAGCACTTGCCCATGAAAGGCAAAGGTCCTGAGTTTGAGTCTCAGTCCAGCACAGTTTTAATCTGCCAGAAAGTTTCATAGCAGCACACACTATGCTGTAGAATGAAAGTTTCATCATGTAAGATGTTGAAAATCGATCCATGACCGATTTCCAAAGTTTTCGCTATTGCTTCAGTCATGATAGGGCAGATTGCGAGCACCATGAATAGTGGCATATAGGTGGGCAGGCACATAATGGAAACTGATTAATTATTTCTGCTTGAATAATTGAAAAAATGATTGGAAGGAATAACTGAAAGAAATTGGAAGGTAATTTATAAATCTGTACGCATATCCTGGGTGAACTTTAAGTGGCACTAATGTCAACAGACCTTCAATGCCAATACATTTAAGATCAATATTCAGATTTTGAGTTATGTACTGCTTCACATTATTACTATTGTGTGTAGCACTGATTATGATAATACTGATACAGGATCGCACCTTCCTCCTGTATGCTTCGAGCCTGCTGATGCAGGATTCTCGGTGTGGGCAAAATGATGAAAAGACGGGTGTGATTGATGTAAATATATGAATAAACTTGACCTTACTAATAACTTTTATAACACTTCTTAATATATGTTTGGAGTACACATTTTTAAACAATATTGGTACGATGGAGGCAGTCATATGTCTGCCCCCTACCACTTATAGAAACAAACAGGTGAAGATACAGAAATTAATCAATTGAAGAGAGTATCTCTTCTCTTTTTTGTATCAAAACATTATCTCTGCCACAAAACGACTCATTACTTTAATTTTATATATACATAGCTTACATGCGCAAAAAAGAAAGAATGAAGAAAGAAAGAAAAAAAAGAAAAATAATGATTCATCCTAATTGCCTCCCACTGTGCATCATCATAATTGCCTCCCACTGTGCACTGATGTCTTATGGAGATGCAAAGTGTCTGAGCTTATTTCTCTTTTTGAGGGTTGATAACCCTGGCCAGTATGGGCATAGCCCTTTATTTTCGGCCGTTGGAGTTATCCTATAAGATCATCAGTTTATATGGTCATGTCAGCTTCTTTTAACACATATGTAGGTAAGTTTTCTTTCCTATCAAGTCCTCACTGTAACTGCATAATCCCATTGTTGCCATTCAGCATCTGCACAGTGTTTAGCTTGCGGAGCATGTGTCCGTTATCATCCCAGCTCACACTCACATGTTTAGTACAAAGCCAGAATGTCCATGTTATGCGTTTACAATAGCTTTCACTGCACAAAATTGTGAAGCTCATATTCGGTGGCGCGATCCTTAGTGAAATCTTTGATGCGGTGACAACTGGGTTGCATATCAGCATCCTGAGGAATTTATTTTCATCTCGTTGCTCTGACTTATTCAGTGGGGGAAACCAGCCACACACCCAACATCTGTTGACAAGGTAAGTTTCTTGCTACTTTTACTATGTTGTTGAGCACAGAAAATTCATGTTACACAAAGTTTTCCATCTTTAGTTTATCACGCCCACAGTCACAAATATCACATGCATACTTAACACTTTGCAGCAGGTTTTGTTTGTTATTAAGCTTTGTTTTTGAGCATCTTTCATACAGTTGCATTACATCAAGTTTCTGTAGTGCCCTTTCCACATACTGTACACATAAAAAAAATACAATTACAAAATACGCTTATCATATTCATCTGCTGACATGACATTATCATCACTTATATACACTATAGTCTGCATTTTGTTTTAGAACACTTTGTTAAATTACAATTTCGTTTCATTATTATGAGGAGGAAAGTTGCTACTCACCATATAGCGGAGGTGCTGAGTTGCAGATAGGCACAATGAAAAGACTTCCATAATTAAAGCTTTCAGGCAATTAAGGCCTTCATCAACAATAGATACACACACACTCCCCTCTAGCCTTCCACCCCTTCTTCCACAATGACCTCCGCCTGTTCAGACTCCACCGAACCTTAACCCTCACAAACATAGTCCTGCAAAACCATATCAACCAAGTCCAAACCTCCTTGTAGTACCTTCACTTCATCTGCAAAATTCTCCTGCTGTGCAATCCCAAATTCCTGGAACCCATAACACATATTGAAGCCCTTGCCCTGCAGGAACTTGAGCAAAATGCACAACACCACCTTAAAAACCTCTTCATCCTGCTCATTTCCTACTCCCACCTAGGAGTACCACTGTCCATCACCTCTACGACAATCCCCAAACCTTCCCATGTCCCCTCATAGTTGACAAAGCCTGTTTCGCAGAGCTACTACACTTATTACCCTCCACAAATCCTTCCCACTACCACACAGAATCCAGAACCTAAACAAACCCGAAACACAGTCATGAACCTCTCCTCCAGAAGACTTAGCCCCACAGAAATATCAGTGCTTTCCAAAGGCCTCACCTTTTGCCCCTCTTCCAAATTAAATCACGCAGGACTTGTTAAAGACCTCCTCTTCTTCTCCCAGTCTCTACAGTGGAAACACTTTTTGCCATGAACCCTACCAATCAGACTCAATCAAAGACCAATATAGAACCTTGTCTAACTCAGTTCACTCTTCTGTCCAACTGTGATCCACCCCAATTGCCCCCAGACCACCCCCTCTTAACTTTCCAGAATTTCTTAACCTCGAACCTTGCCCCACCATTGTTCCCCAAATCCCTCAACACGCAAACAAACCTTTCCTCTGCATAAGGAACTGCGTTCCACCATCTAAAAACTGATCCCAACCTTACAATCCTACCAATGGACAAAGGCTTCCGCACTGTTGTTTTGAACCATAAGGATTACCTGGTGGAGAATGCCACCCCTGGTAGCTGAGTGGTCAGAGTGACAGTATATCAATCCTTAGGGCCCGGGTTCAATTCCCAGCTGGGTCAGAGATTTTATCTGCTCAGGGACTGGGTATTGTGTTGTCCTAATCACCATTTCATCCCCATCAACGTGTAAGTCGCCGAAGTGGCGTCAAATCGAAAGGCTTGCACCCGGCAAACGTTCTACCTGCTGGGAGGCCCTAGTCATACGACATTTATTTATTTGCCTGGAGGAAGGACTCCGCCAGCTGCAAGATACTTCCACCTGCAAACCTTGCCACAGTGACCCAATTGCAGTAATCCAGCAGGATCTCCAGTCACTACTCAAATTCTTAGGTCCATCCCAGATCCACTCCCCACACTCCTACATTCTATATACTTCTCGAAATCCATAAACCTAACCTTGCAGTACGCCCCATTGTAACCTACCCTCTTATATAAAATATACCAACCATTTCCTCCACCGACTATCCTGCCCCTTTACCACACAGTGCCCTGCTTGTCACTATTGATGCCACCTCCCTGTACAATGACATTCCTAATGCCCATGGCCTTACCACTATTGAACACTACCCTTTGCAACACCCAATTGATTCCAAACCAATAACCTCCTTTCTAGCCCATGACCAACTATATTCTCACCCACAATTACTTCTTCTTTGAAGGAATTATCTATAAACAAATCTAGGGTACGGCTATGGGCACCATCCTCTACCAACCTATTTCAAGGGCTGTCTAGAGGAATCCTTCCTAAAAACCCAGAATCCTAAACCTCTTACCTGGATCTGATTTATTGATGACATCTTTGCAATCTGGCTCGAAGATAATGACACCCTATCCACATTCCTCCAAATCCTCAACAACTTCACCCTCACTTGCTTCATCTGGTCCTTCTCAACCCAATAATCCACCTTCCTAGATGTTGAACTCCACCTCAAAGATGGCTACGTCAGTACCTCTGCCCATATCACACTTACTAACCATGAGTAGTACCTCCACATCAACAGCTGCCACCCGTTCCATACCAATAAGTCCCTTCTGTACAGCCTAGCCACCTGTGGTTGCTGCATCAGCAGTGATGAGCAGTCCCTCTCCAAATATACTGAGTGTCTCACTGAAGCCTTCATTGACCGTAATTATCCTCCAAATCTTGTACAAAAACAAATGTCCCATGCCTTATCTTTGCAGTCTCCCAAAGTCCAACGTCCAGCACAGAGGAGCATTGCCCTTGTAACATTCTCCACCAGGGTTTTGATTATCTCATGTCGTGCCCTGAAATGAGGAATGTCCTGCCCACTATCCTTCCCACCCCTCTCACACTCGTATTCTGCTGCCCACTGAAGCTACACAGTATACTTGTCCATCCTTGCACAACCCCACTCCCAGTCGCTTACCTCATGGGTCATACCCCTGTTATAGACCTAGATGCAAGACCTGTCCCATACATCCTCTCACCATCAACTACTCCAGTCTGGTCACTAACATCAACTATCCCATCAAAGGCAGAGCTAACTGTGAAATCAGTCATGTGGTCCAAGAACTAAGTTGCGACCACTGTGCTGCATTCTATTTAGGCATGACAACTGGTATAGGAACTAGGCCTAAGCACAATGAGAAACTCAGACAGGAGAGTACTGCAAATGTTAGAATAAGGAAAGGTTCTCATAAAAGTATAATTAAAAATAATGTAAGTATATTTCATCAAAATATTGGGAGTTTAAAGAATAAAGTAGATGAGCTCCTGGTTTGTTTAGAAGATTTAGAAGCTGAGAATGAAATAGATATACTATGCCTGTCTGAGCATCACATTGTTACTGATATGGATAAGGTAAATGTAAGTGGTTATAAGCTCTCTGCACATGTAATGAGAGAAAATATGGAGAAAGGAGGAGTTGCCATATATGTCAAAAGTTATCATTGTGCAAAAAGTATAGAAACAAAAAAGTTTTGTGTAGAGAAACATATAGAAGCATGTGCCTGTGAACTTAAATTAAATAAAGGCACATTTATAATTGTAACTGTATATAGGTCCCCATCAGGAAATTTTCATCTATTTCTGAAAAATTTGGACTCCTTGTTGTGCTATCTGTCAGACAGGGGGAAGCAAATAATTATTTGTGGGGGACTTCAATGTAGATTCTCTGAAAGAGGGTAATAGGAAAAATGACCTTGAAGTATTACTCGGTTCTTTCAATTTGACACCCGTTATTGATTTTCCTACTCGGGTGGTAAAGGATAGCAGCTCACTGATAGATAACTTCTTTATAGACCAAGATAAGTTTAACCAGATTAATGCTCAGCCTGTTGAGAATGGTCTTTCTGATCATGGTGCACAGCTAGTTACAATATATGACATAGCTCCATTCAGCAATACTAAACAGTCCTCCAAAGTAGTACGTTCAGTCAACGATTTAACAATTGCAAATTTCAGGGAAAGCCTACAGCAGTTAGACTGGGATGAGGTGTACCGTGAACCTGATGCCAATTTAAAATATAATTTATTTCATGGCATTTTTGTAAATGCATTTGAAAACTGCTTCCCCAAGAAAATAGTTAAATATACTCATAAGAAACCTTGTAATGAACCATGGCTTACTAAGGGTATAAAAATATCTTGTAACCGGAAAAGGGAAATGTATCTGACAGCAAGAAAGAGTAGTGACCCAGAAACTATCAAAAATTATAAAAACTACTGTGTTATATTAAGAAAAGTTATTAAAAAATCAAGGAGTATGTGTATCATGTCCGAAATCAGCAACTCTGATAATAAAATTAAAACAATTTGGAATATTATTAAAAGAGAAACAGGTCAACCAAGAGCAGAGGAAGACAGTATTACCATCAAATTGAATGAAAACTTTACGAACAAAAAGTCAGAAGTTGAAAATATTTTTAATAATCATTTTCTAAATGTTGTGGATATAGTAGGATCCAGGTGTTCATTAGAAGATGCTAGGCTGTTAATGGAAGAGGCCATGCCTATGCAATTTGATACAATTGAAATCTCACCCACTTCTCCCTCTGAAATTAGGAAAATAATAAACTTGCTTAAAAGCAAAAACTCACATGGAATTGATGGCATTTCCAGCAAAATACTAAAAGCTTGTTCTCAACAGATAAGTAAGATTCTCAGCCACCTGTGTAATAGCTCTCTGGAACAGGGCATTTTCCCTGATAGACTGAAATATGCTATTGTTATACCTTTGCATAAAAAGGGGGATAGATCTGATGTCAACAATTACCGTCCAATCTCCCTTCTAACAGCTTTATCCAAAATTTTTGAGAAAGTAATGTATTCAAGAGTAGCTTCACATATCTGTAAAAATGAAGTACTAACAAAATGTCAGTTTGGTTTCCAGAAAGGTTTTTCAACAGAAAATGCCATATATGCTTTCACCAGTCAAATTTTGAATGATCTGAATAACCGAACACCACCCATTGGGATTTTTTGTGATCTCTCAAAGGCTTTTGATTGTGTAAATCATGAAATTCTGCTAGACAAGCTCAAGTATTGTGGCATGAGTGGGACAGTGCAAAAATGGTTTAATTCGTACCTAACTGGAAGAGTGCAGAAAGTTGAAATACGTAGTTCTCGTAACATGCAAAGATCAGCACATTCCTCAAACTGGGGAACTATCAAGAATGGGGTTCCACAAGGGTCAGTCTTGGGTCCTTTGTTGTTCTTATTATACACTCCTGGAAATTGAAATAAGAACACCGTGAATTCATTGTCCCAGGAAGGGGAAACTTTATTGACACATTCCTGGGGTCAGATACATCACATGATCACACTGACAGAACCACAGGCACATAGACACAGGCAACAGAGTATGCACAATGTCGGCACTAGTACAGTGTATATCCACCTTTCGCAGCAATGCAGGCTGCTATTCTCCCATGGAGACGATCGTAGAGATGCTGGATGTAGTCCTGTGGAACGGCTTGCCATGCCATTTCCACCTGGCGCCTCAGTTGGACCAGCGTTCGTGCTGGACGTGCAGACCACGTGAGACAACGCTTTATCCAGTCCCAAACATGCTCAATGGGGGACAGATCCGGAGATCTTGCTGGCCAGGGTAGTTGACTTACACCTTCTAGAGCACGTTGGGTGGCACGGGATACATGCGGACGTGCATTGTCCTGTTGGAACAGCAAGTTCCCTTGCCGGTCTAGGAATGGTAGAACGATGGGTTCGATGACGGTTTGGATGTACCGTGCACTATTGAGTGTCCCCTCGACGATCACCAGTGGTGTGCGGCCAGTGTAGGAGATCGCTCCCCACACCATGATGCCGGGTGTTGGCCCTGTGTGCCTCGGTCGCATGCAGTCCTGATTGTGGCGCTCACCTGCACGGCGCCAAACACGCATACGACCATCATTGGCACCAAGGCAGAAGCGACTCTCATCGCTGAAGATGACACGTCTCCATTCGTCCCTCCATTCACGCCTGTCGCGACACCACTGGAGGCGGGCTGCACGATGTTGGGGCGTGAGCGGAAGACGGCTTAACGGTGTGCGGGACCGTAGCCCAGCTTCATGGAGACGGTTGCGAATGGTCCTCGCCGATACCCCAGGAGCAACAGTGTCCCTAATTTGCTGGGAAGTGGCGGTGCGGTCCCCTACGGCACTGCGTAGGATCCTACGGTCTTGGCATGCATCCGTGCGTCGCTGCGATCCGGTCCCAGGTCGACGGGCACTTGCACCTTCCGCCGACCACTGGCGACAACATCGATGTACTGTGGAGACCTCACGCCCCACGTGTTGAGCAATTCGGCGGTACGTCCACCCGGCCTCCCGCATGCCCACTATACGCCCTCGCTCAAAGTCCGTCAACTGCACATACGGTTCACGTCCACGCTGTCGCGGCATGCTACCAGTGTTAAAGACTGCGATGGAGCTCCGTATGCCACGGCAAACTGGCTGACACTGACGGCGGCGGTGCACAAATGCTGCGCAGCTAGCGCCATTCGACGGCCAACACCGCGGTTCCTGGTGTGTCCACTGTGCCGTGCGTGTGATCATTGCTTGTACAGCCCTCTCGCAGTGTCCGGAGCAAGTATGGTGGGTCTGACACACCAGTGTCAATGTGTTCTTTTTTCCATTTCCAGGAGTGTATATTAGTGACTTGCCATTCTATATTCATGAAGAGGCAAAGTTAGTTCTCTTTGCTGATGGTACAAGTATAGTAATCACACCTGAGATACAAGAATTAGCTGATGAAATTGTCAATACTGTCTTTCAGAAAATTACTAAGTGGTTCCTTGTAAACGGACTCTCACTGAATTTTGATAAGACACAGTACATACAGTTCCATACAGTGAATGGTATGATGCCATTAATAAATATAGACCTTAATCAGAAGCATATAGCTAAGGTAGAATATTCCAAATTTTTAGGTATGTCCATTGATGAGAGATTAAATTGGAAGAAACACATTGATGATCTGCTGAAATGTTTGAGTTCAGCTACTTATGCAATAAGGGTCATTGCAAATTTTGGTGATAAACATCTTAGTAAATTAGCTTACTACGCCTATTTTCACTCATTGCTTTCATATGTCATCATATTTTGGGGTAATTCATCACTGAGGAATAAAGTATTTATTGCACAGAAGCGTGTAATCAGAATAATAGCTGGAGTCCACCCAAGATCATCCTGCAGACATTTATTTAAGGATCTAGGGATATTCACAGTAGCTTCTCAGTATATATACTCTCTTACGAAATTTGTTATTAACAACCAAACCCAATTCAAAAGTAAAAGCAGTGTGCATAACTACAATACTAGGAGAAAGGACGATCTTCACTATTCAAGATTAAATCTAACTTTGGCACAGAAAGGGGTGAATTATACTGGCACTAAAGTCTTTGGTCACTTACCAAATAGTATCAAAAGTCTGACAGATAACCAACAAGTATTTAAGAAGAAATTAAAAGAATTTCTGAATGACAACTCCTTCTACTCCATAGAGGAATTTTTAGATATAAATTAAGAATAAAAAGAAAAAAAAAAAAACCAAAACAAAAATATTAAAAAATAAAAAAAAATAAAGAAAACAAAAAAAAAAAAAACACAAAAAAAAATAAAGTTGTTATATTAACTCAAGTATGTTGTTAAATTAACCTAATTATGTCATGTATTGGAAAATTCGACTCGTTCCACATCATTACGAAATATCGTATTCATGATCCATGGAACTAGTATTAATCTAATCTAATCTAATCTAATCAACTGTCTCTCCACCTGAATGGCCACCGAAAAACTGGGGCCAAGAAACAAGCGGACCACCTTGTTTCTGAACACGTGATATCCTTCATTTCAAAGACTGCTTCACAGCCTGTGCCATGTGGATCCTTCCCACCAACACCAGCTTTTCTGAATTGCGCAGGTGGGAACTTTCCCTTAACTCTGCTGGTCTCAACCTTCCTAAGTCACTGTCCTTACCCATCCAGCCACTGCGTGTTTCACAAGTTCGTTTATTTGTTTACAACAGTTTTATGTGCAGGGTGAAGCACTGTATTCAAAGTATTGTCATCTCTAACGCATAAAAGTAAAATTATTCCTTGTTACAGCCACTCATTATATTGTTAAACATTTGACATACAAGAAGAAACACAAAAAATTTTCCTTATAAACTAGCAACATAAATTCTGGAATGTGATTTTCCAACATCCTAAATCTAATTTTATTATACATATATACAATTTAGATAGTACACAGCCCTTCCTCAATATATAAACATTCTCAAGTCTTTGTGTGGGTAAAGGCCCTTGTCTCTACCTGTGTTTGTGTGTACACATCTGTATGCTACCAGGTAGGGGATTTTAGTAGTTATGTATGGTCTGGTGTATAGTAGTTGCCACTTACAGTTCAGTTATCCAATTTTTGTGGATTTGGGATGTGTTCTGCGTAATATCTGTTATCCTATATAAAATTGTGCTGTATGTTACAGCTTTCTGTCATAGATTCCTTTCCTATATTTAGCCCTGGTTTCACGGATGATTACTGCTTGTCATATTTTATCATGCAGTGATAATACCAGTATCGGTATCTTGGGCAGAGGTTTCTCCCACTCATCTACTTGTTTGCAATTGAACATTTGATGTAAACCCAGTTGATGTATGGGGAAGGTTGTTAACAACTTGTAAGAAGGCAGTGACATATTCATCCCACTTGGTATATTTACGAGGGGGGTATAAAGGTCCTCACATATATGTTGAATTCCTTAAACATCCTTTCTATGGGGGATGCTTTCGGATGAAATTTGGATACTAAAAAGTGTTTGATTTCATTGGACTCTACAAACTCTTTCCATTTACATCTAACTTATGGTTTTCCTACTCTTGCAAAATAATTTTCTTTGATTCATCTTATAATTGAACAGGCTGTAATGTTCTTTACAGCATACAATTTTACATACTTGGTGAAAATATCATACAGACCTATTGTATATTTTACTCCTCCCTCACCTATGGAATAAGGTCGAGCCACATTTAAGGGTACCTTTTCTAGAGGTTTGGAGATGTTAGAAAGTTTTGCTTTCTGGCAAACAATACACTTTCTTACCACCTGTAGTACACTTCATCTAAGGTTGGGGAAATAACAATATTTACCTATTTTGTCAGTGCATTTTTCAGTGCCATAATGGCCCCTAGTATTGTGCGTGTGTAAGATAATAATTTTTTCATAATGTGGGGGCCACAGTCATAATATATTCCATTAAAGTCAGTACTGCCATTAGACTGTTGTTTATTTACAGTGTTACATTTACACTTACAAAATCATGATTTCAGCTTCAAAGTGCCATTATCAAGGGTTCTAAGTGTTATAAATTGCCTAAGGTGGCATACTGTCACATTAAAATACTGTTGTATTAAAATATGACAGTATGCCATCTTAGGCAATTTATAACACTTAAAACACTCGATAATGGCACTTTGAAGCCGAAATCATGATTGTGTAAGTGTAAATGTAACACTGTAAATAAACAACAGTCAAATGGTGGTACTGACTGTAAAGAGATGTATAAGATAAAATCATCCACATATTCCTCTGGCAAACAAATGGGCCATTGTTCTTGTTCAGAATGGTTCCTATGGAACAGAACACCTTCGTGAATAGTGAAAAACCTTTTTAAGCTTTCATCACCATTTTACATAAGTTTCACTCTTACTTTACTCCAGTGTTTGTCTTCCTGCTCTAATTACTCCATCTGTTTACACATATGGACATAGTATGGCCAGAGTGTTTTGCCTTCCATCAACATAGCTCTTATTTCACCTCCTGCTCTTAGAGATCATTGAATTCCTCTAAGTATTGTGGTAATTGAGAAAGAGCATCAGCTATTATGTTTTAGTTTTCTTTTATGTATACTGTTTTAAAATCAAATTGTTGAAGATACATACACCACATCGCTATCTGTTGGTGTAGTAATTTACAAGTTAACAAAACTGATAGGGACTGATATGTGTTTACTCCAAAGGATATATTCAAAATTTTTAAAGGACCAAATTACAGCAAAACCCTCCAACTCCGTAACTGAAGACGAATGTTCAGCTTCAGATAAGGTGTGGCTGCCAAAGCTAATTACTTTTGGGATGAGGTATCCTTCTTCTTCCACCATTTGAAAAAGCCATGCCTCCAAACCTTGAGAAGATGCTTCAGTGCTTAAACAAAAATCCTTCTTCATGTGTGGCTGAGATAAAATATTAGCATTTAATAATGCTTGTTTGATGTTCTCAAAATTGTTTTGACAGTGCTTGTCCCATAACCAAGGCCTGTTTTTCCAGAGAAGATTGAGTAAAGCATCACTGTTCATAAGTTGGTTATGGACGAATTTTCTGAAAAATGAAGTTAGGCCTAAGTATGCCTTTAATTGTCTCTTGTTTTGAGGAACAGGGCAGTTCCTAATGACATCAAGTTTTTTAGGGTCTTTCAATCTGCCTTCTGAAGAAATAAAGTGTCCCAAAAATTTTACCTTTTCTTGTCCAAAATTAGATTTCTTGAGATTTTCTGTTACTCCATATTTGGAAAAGTGGCTCAATACTTGTTCAGTCAATCTTAAATGTTCTACCCAAGTGGGTTCAGTGACTAAAAGGTTGTTCATGTATACTATTACCTTACTCAAAAGTTCATGCCCTAGCACTCTGTCCAATGCAGACATAATACACCTGCACTTACATTCAATCCAAATGGTAATACTTGAATTTCGGATCTTCCCCCCCCACCTCCCCTCCCCCCCCCCTCACCCTCCCACCCCCATCCCCCCCCCCCCCACCCTCACATATGAAGGCAGTATACTTCCAACAACTTTCTTCGTGTAGTTTTATTGCCAATATGAAGACTGGAGGTTGATTATAGTAAGAAATTTAGTATCATGGAATTTCATAAGGTTCCTCTAAATTGTCTGGGCGTGTTTGGACTGGGACAATAGTCTTATTAATGTTACATGTGTAGAGGACCAAGAACACCTTGCCATCTGGCTCACTCACAGCCAAAATAGAACTACAATAAGAGGGAAAATGATGGTTGTATTATGCCCCATTAAAGCATCCTGTTAATATCTTTTCTTACTGCTTCCCTCTTTGTCCATGGTATAGCATATGAGGTAGAGCAAAAAGTTTCGTGAGGGTATACTTTCATTTTGTACACAAAATCCTTAATGAAACCTGGTCTTTTTTCAAATGCGCATATGTAAGCAAGTATCAGTTCCCTAAGTTCTGCTTGCTGTTCTTGAGACAAGCGCTTTGATTCACTTATCTTTGAGCTTATTGTGCTAACATTTACTTCTTTTGCTGCCAACTGTTCATTACCGTATGTGTTGACAAACATAACTGTGGGATTTACCAACTGAACTTCAAAGTTGTGAGTAACTTCAGTTTTACGTCTATCAGTACTTTACCTGATTAGGTCTATTACATATAATTGTTTCTTCTTTCTTTCTTTTTTTTACAGTGAAATGTCATTAGCCATTTCCTGTATCAATTTGTACTTGGTATGTCCTATGTTTATCCATTTCAATTAAACAATCAACTATTAATTTCTCTACTATCAAAAAATTGCATTATACAGAAAACTGTCCTAATTGCATGTAAATTAAGGTTTGTATTTTGACTCCTTTCAAATTCTGACCAGTGGCAGTTTGTACCTTGCAATTTTGCACTGGCAGTGTGGGTATATGTCCATGTTTCTTCAGTTCTTGAAAGAATACCTGTGACATCAAATTAGTTGTAGCACCTGTGTTGAGCACAATGGGTACATCAAGGTCAAATATTTTGGCTTTAATAGTAGATTGTACCTTGCTCTCAGTCAAGCTTTTCTGTGTATCCTCATTACTTTGATACAGATCATGTTTCACATCGCTATCATGATTGTATCCGATAAAGCAACTGTAAATCAAGCTCGTGCTCCCCCTCTCCTCGGTCACAGAATGAGGGCCTGCCATGACCAGTTCATGTTTTCCAGCATCACGTTATCACTGGTCACTGGGTTAGACATAACTTGTACTATATGGACTGTTGGTGTTTTGATTATGCCAATTAATATCCTATGAGGCTCATGACTGAAATTCTCTTTGCTTTTGTGCATTATTTGGCATATGTGCATTACTTTGCTGGCCAAATTCTGTGGATTATTTGTCTGTCTGGTATTGTTTTGTGTTTGCAATGTCATTGGTTGATTATTGCTGGTAGCTTGTGTCTGTACATATTGTAGAGGCTTGCCATATGCTGCTTGCCCATTGTAGTTGTTTTTGTTAAATTTGTGCACATTTCTTTTATATCCACCCTTGAATTTATGGCTTTGTCCATTGTTGTTGTGATTACCGTTGCCATCACCATAGGTCTGTGTGGGGTAAGGTTGCCATCCCTGTTGTACTATGAATCTGTTGTTTACTTGTTAGTCTGTAAATATCTGTAGGACTACTTGTGTAGTAACAGGCTTGGGTTGTACTGGCCTCTCTTCATATATCAAATCTATTGAGTCCCGTACAAATAGAAAGCATTCGGTGTCATGTTCCAGAATGGTAATGTTTTTCCCTAATGTGGGCAGGAAAATGGCTCTTAAAAATTTTCAGCACATCTACTTGAGAAAGAAGTTCATCCTGTATCTGGTTTTATTCAAATATTTTTCAACACAGCCCCTTAAGCTTCCGTGTTTGCTATTGGATGGAGCTGGGTTGAGTACTTCACGTCTGAGCTTCTCTAGTATGGCCACAGACCAATATTTATCCAGAAAGGCTCTCTCAAACTGTTCATATTAATGGCAACATTCTGCAATGTCCTTAGCCCACAGCAGAACATCACCCTGTGTGTATCCAACAACATATCTAATTTTCTGGGCTTCAGTCCAGGTACAAGGTAAAACATTTCAAAATTCTATGATAAAGACCATGGGGTTTGTTCTTTTCCCTTCAGAGGTAAATACTGGAAATTGTCAATGGAAATTGTTGATGCCTAAGTAATCCCTCATCTGCAAGTAATGTTGACAAACACATCACACTGTCAGTGACAGGTGTTTTTGTGTTCGCTTGTGGCGTAGGTCATAGAAATTGTGCGTGCTCAATAGCTACAGCTGTAAGTGTTGTTGCATTCTGCTACTATCACTATTTTCCTGCGATGGGCTACCCCCATGTTGTGGGTAACCAGTGAAAGTATCTAACTTCTCAAAAAGCATGGGTTTGTTTTCAGTCAAAAGTTGTTTTGGAATGTCACTAGTTTTAGCAATACTGCCTTGTAACCTTTCCTCTGCTTCCTTTAAACCTGAATCTGTTTTAGCTAGAAGCTGACTTTCTTTCTCCTTTAAAGCTTTTTCTACAGCATCTACATAAATTTTGCACTCTGACACTATCATTTCAGCAAGGGTGCTGCCGTTACCCAGCATCCAGGCTTCAACTTTTTCAGTTATTTCCTTTACATCTGCACGTATCTTATCTCTTTGTTTTTTGGCAATTTTGACTCGAAACTTAACTGGCCTACTTTTAGACTATTAGAGTTTTTGCATACATCTTGCAGCTCGCTGATTGCATCTGTCGCAATTTTTACCCACACATCCGCTTGGGATTGCATCTCCTGAATTTGAGGATATGCTTCACTAAGGTTTTGTACCTCACCTGCAAGTTGTTCCTATTTATTGTCTATGGATGAGACTCTTTCCATTAACATAGTTATATTGCAGGATATATCAGTAATTATTTATTGTTTTAGTTGTTTACCTAGCTCTGTCAACTTCCCGAATAGTTCGTGTCAGATAATTCAGTGTGTATAGTTTTCTCACATCATGGAACTGTTGACTAATACTATTCTTGAAATGATTAAATGCCTGATTTTGCCTTGTACACTGTTGTTCTATATTTTCTTTAAGTTGGTGTGTTACACTTTCCTGAAATTCCTGTTGTTTTGTACACTGTTGTGTTACATCCTTAAGTTGCAGTGTTACACTTTCCTGATATTCCTGTTGTTTTGTAAACTGTTGTGTTATTAGTTGCATGAGTTGTGTCTAATTGTTTGTCTCACTAGTATTTACATTCAAATTAACAAGGGAAGTTTCATTGTTGCGCTCTTCAGTTTCACTATTTGAAAAAAAAAAATGTTTCCCGGTGAGAACTGAGAAATTGTCTCATTGAGCATCATAAAAGTGACATCATGATTAGTTATATTACCAGTGTCAACCTTTTTTGACAGTGGGACACCAACCTCCTTGCCCATTGTTTTGGTAGACATTGGCCAGTTCACGAACTGGCGCGTTACCTTCAACTGTTGTGAAACTTGGATTTCTGACATCTTGGTATACTGCATTTTGTAATGAATTTTCAACACTAGCCATTTCCTTTGACTCCATTGTGAATAGCATTGAACAAAATTAAAAAATTATTTTTTCAGAAAATGAAATTTTGTCTGTATCAGTTCATTTCAACTAAAGTAGATTTATCTGCATATTCACTACCGAACCTGATTATTATCTGACATTGTCTGATAGCATTTTATGACTTATCTTGCACTTTAATGATGACTTTATACAAATTTTCATCTTTTCTGTAGAAATGCACTTTCCATAAAGAATATTAATGGTAGGAAAAGAGATTATCTGCTGCCAGAGAGGCAGCACCGAGTGTGGCCATATAAGCATACGTTACTGAAGTAATGTTCCCGTGATCTCACTTTTCATGTTAACATGCTCAGCATGGTTTCTGCCATCACTTCAGCTAAGAGTTTATAGCAAACATAAATACTACTGCCTTCTTGCAGTAAAATCTATGTCCTAGTATGTGGCTGTAGACTTCACCTTGAAACAGTGATGTAAGGTATGGGCAAAATAAATATTTGAATGCCTCTTTTACACATGGCATGTATGGGCTTCCAGATAACGTTCATAGATCTCTCAGGCTGTATGTAGGCAACACAGATGTATACAGAAAGGAAAACAAATTTAGAAAATACATTGAGTGGGTCTGTTAAGTTCTGTGCCTCCTTGAGTCATGAGGAGTGGAAAACAAGGCATGCTAGCTCAAAATGTCATTCCCTCTCATCTTGACCACCACTGTCATCAACAACAACAAAATCTTGCCATTAAATTCCTTTAGACTCCTCACAGTGATCTACATTAAACAGTTACATCTATATTGTCTGCACCATGACACAAGCCATATAAATTTCATGTTACATAAAAACATCTTCTTTGTGCCAATGTGTAACTACATTTACATCAATATTCTGCAGACTGCTGTGAAGTCCACAGAAGAAGGTACTTAGCATTGTAACGTGCATTAGCATTTCTTCCCATTCCAAATGTGTATGAAGTATGGGAGGATGATAGCTTAAATGCCTACGTTCTTGCTGTAATTTGTCTAACTTCATACTTGCAGTCCCTTCAGGGTGGTCTGAACTATTTCTCTAGATTTATCAATTAATATCATTCTTGAAACTATGTAAGCAGGCTTTAGCAGGATGGTTAGCGTTTATCTTCAATCATCAACCAATTCAGGTTTTTCATTATTTCTGTAATGCACATATATATATATATATATATATATATATATATATATATATATATATATATAATGTACAACAGAAACTGCAAGAGTCCCTAAAACATCTCTGAGACACATGTAAAATTACTGCTACTTCTGTCGATGACACTCCATCTGATCCTACAATGCTAGGTCCTCCCTACGAAGAAATCCCCCATATTATCACAGATTTTGATGGATATCCCATATAATAATTTATTCTTAATAAAGTTTGGTGTGGTGCTCAGTCATATGCTTTTTGTAAGTCAAGAAATACTGTAGCTACCAGAATTCCTTGATCTATGGCTTTCCTAGTGTCACATGGAAAAGCATTAGTTGAATGTCACTTGACTAATGTTTTCAGAACACACTGTTGTTGGCATGGAGCAGATCATTCTGTTTCAGATAGCTCATTATGTCTGAACTTAGAATATGTTCTAGGGTTCTACAGTAGGTGAATGTTAATAAAACTGGACAGTAGTTCTGTGGATCAATTCTGGTGTTCTTCTTGAAGATGGATGTTACCTGCACTATTTTCCAACTACTGGACACAGAACTTCTCGGAATGTACATTAGCCTAAGAGGGAATGTTACTGTGACATTTTCCTTGTGTGATGAAGGTTTGAAAAGCTCAATGCTGCTACAAATTGCAGCAGCTGCTAAGTGTACATAATAACTCATTTTATGGGGAAAAAAGATGCCCTTGACATTCTCAGTGCAGTATTAGAGAGTTTTATGGAGGAAATGTGTGATTGTGCTATGTGATAATGGTGACACATGTTTCTGAGTGATGAAGTGATGTGCACAATCAAACATGAAGTGCATGACCATTAGAGGGGCCCAATGGATTTGTGAAGAATATGGATTAAATGTCTATTCACATCTGTGGAATTGTAACACCATTCTTCTCATGATTTGTGATATGACTGGGCTTCAGAGAGCTTTGCAATTGCTGAATGGTGAAATCTCTTTATAGTGAATATAAAACCCACAGAATGGGCTCACCTTTCACATTTTTGCTACAGTACACAGGGGAAGGTGGATGTTTCCTCAGATACAGGGTTACAAGTGATCAGACATGGATTCTGCATGTGAACTTCGAGACAAAACTGCTGTCTATGAAGTGGGCTTATACCTATTTAATATGGAAATCTCTGAACTGCAGCCAGACATCTTTCTGGGGGAAGGGTATGGTCACTGTATTTCATTACAGAAAAGGCATACTGCTAATTTAGTTCTGAGACACACCAATCAATTCATCAGTGTACAGCAATCACTTTTTTTTTAAATGAACAATTGAAAACAAATGATGTGGTATGTTTGAATCTCTGCATCATTTCACTGCATGACAACACTCATCTACATGCAGCCAATAAAATTTTGAGAACACTAACAGCATCAAACAGGAGTTGATTCATTAACCTCTTTACAGTCCTGGATTTACACCTATTGAAGAAAAGTAAATTTAAAATTCTTCTTATGTCTCATCCATTGCGGCAGAAATTGAAATTGGTTACCTATATGTAGTAAATTAAATTAATATTAAAATGTTTGTTTTGCCAATGTTTTCATTAATTATTTTCCATATATGTATAAGTCTATCATAAAATAATAATGTATGTGGTCAGATTGTAATTTACCCCATAGCTGTAATGTAAATGTATGCTGATATAATCAGTATTGCTCAAAACAGTGATCAAAAGATCAACAAATAAACAAATAACTAGTTTTTACCTAATATGAAGAAATAGTCATCATTACAGTGTTTTGCAGATTATGTGGAGTATCAAGATTTAACTGATCATGGTTAAGATGGAAGGTAAAAGAATTAATTGGCAGGTGCATACAAAACTCATCCTGTGCTAAGATGAGTGTTTTACAATTGCAGAAAATTATGTTGTGATGATCAGTGACTTCAGGTTTTACTAGTAACTTGCATTAATGAAAAGTCATTACAAGGACTTTTAATAATCACATGAAAATTTCTTTCCAAACCCATAAAACTGCTGGAAGATTTAGGAAAATTTGGAGCTGACCAGTTCTTGATACAAAGAATGTCAGAAGACATTCACTATGACCAAGTGTAACACAATGTATCTAAATACACTGGTGTCCAAAATTAAAGCAACAAAGGGAAATTTCGAAACATTACTTTTCTTTTGCCACAGGGCAGTATAAACAGATGACAGTAAAGTAGAAAAAATGTAAAAAATACAGGATGTAAGCAACTGCAACATGTGTAATGACAGACAAAATTGTTCTTTGCTTTTTTCAACTTAACAGGTTTGCACAAACAGTCCAATACCTGGTTAATGTGCTCCATATTGGGTGTGGCAACCTCTGGCAGCAATACAGACCTGACAGTGATGGTGCATGCTGTGAATGATGTCATCACTCTCTTTTTGAGGCAATAACACCAATTATTCCTGCAGAGCTGCTCACAAGTCTTGGAGAGTGGTCAGTGGATGCTGACGTGATGTAACCTGTCTCCATAGTGCTCCCAGACATGCTCTATGGACACGTGCCTCTTATGAGGTCAAGAATTATCATCCATCAATGCTAAGTCTGGGCCCTTAGCACCTCACAAAAACTGCACATAAGATCCTATGATTTCATCATGATACCTGACAGCAGTTAATGCTTGCCGACTCACCAACAGAATTTTATGAAGAGGTGTCTGAGTGCTCAATTCAATCTCTGCCAACACCATTAGGGATCCTCCTCAATATTGGGCTTTTTACACAATATTTTGGTCTCAAAATAGTGTTACACATTTCCTCCACATGCAAATCCATTGAGAATTGCTCTTCAGACCAAATTGGGACTCATCTGTGAAAAGAACATTGGCCCATTGTTTGACCATTCGGGTGGCACGTTAACAAGTTCACTCTAGTCATTCCCTTCTGTGAAGATGCGTCAGAGGCATGCATACAGTAGGTCTCTGACAATGAAGGCCAATCTGTTGAGGCCTTCTAAACACTGTTTGCCTTGCTACGACATATTCAGAAGATTTTTCAAGGTCATATGCTGGTTTCCATGCAGTACTAAGGTTGAACTGTTGTGCCCTTACAGCCAAATAACAGTCCTCTGTTTCTGATGTCACATATGGTTGAACCTGCCCTGGTCTTTGGGATACAGTTTTGTTCTCTGTAAACTGTTGCCACATCCAAGAAACAACAGAACAATTCACATTAAACCATCAGGGCACATCAGTTTACGTATGTCCTGGTTCCATTCTTCCTATGGCCCTCTACAGCAAAGAGTCTGGTAGATGTCTCCTCTCTGCCAGTCTGCACCATCTGTGACTGTGTACACAGTGATTGTGGATGTAACACTATCCCATTTGATAGGTGCCCTGATGTCATCAATGTTGTGGCTGTGCAATGACTGGAATGCCATCTTCCATGGAGAACATGGTTGTACAGTGATCTTCGACAGTTTGTACAATTATATCATGAATTAGACACAGGATGGGGAAATAGCAGTTTGTTGCTTCAATTCTGGACACCAGTTACATGAAAAAATACATTATTATTATGCTACATCATTTTCTAAATATCCACAGTACCCATCCTGAATTATTTAAGATAGAAAGATTACAAAGGCATATGCCAGACTGAGATTTATTAGAAGAATCCTAAGGAAGTGTAATTAACCCATAGCACAAGCTGCTGATTCTTGAACAGGAATCACTAGTCTATTGAATTTTAAATTTGTCTCAAAGAGGAGCAGTGCAATTTATTATAGTTTTGTGGATACATTAACGTGCTTCACAGAAGTGTTAAATAACTTCCCACCTGAGATGCTACAAAAGTGTATTATGCATTAAAGAAACAGTTACTATTGAAATTCCAAGAATATGTGGTTCAAGACAAGTCTATAAATATATATTACTTCCTCCCACATATATATCACATACTGACCATCACAATAACATTATAGTTCAGGCTTACGTGAAAGTGTGACATCAGTCATTTTTGGTGTGCAACAGCAAATGAAATATTAAGGGGGTAAAATGATACCAGAACAGTACCTAACCTAAAATGTACACAATAAAGTTGCTTGTTGTGCTGTTTTGATACTATAAAATATATACATCTTCTTCACATTTATAAGTACTTACATAATTAAGTACCAACAATTTTTATATCTCATTCAGACTCACTCAGATTTTATTTCAACTAATTAGAAACCTTTTGTATAAGTTTCCTGAAAAATTTCAGGTTAATTTTTGATTTACACATAACCTATAATAATGTTACCCTTAAAAGTATTTCAGTATTATACAATAAAAATTTTGTATTAATAATGATTTTGATGGGATTTATTAAATGCACTCATTATCAGTGTCTACAAAAAATGATCTTAATTTGAATTTATGTTGTTATTTATTTTATATACAAATCAGTTTTAATTTTTTCCCTCACAGGGAGAAGACTTGAAATGCAGCTCATGTGTTTGAGACCAAACATTAACACCTGGGTCAGCATTATTCTGGGAGTAGTTTTGGCTCTTGTTTTGACATCACAAGTGGCTGGAGATGTACCATTTCAACAGCATTATTACAGAGGTTCCGCAATAGACTTAAGGGGTTACATTAAAGGACAGGTATGGTTTTCTAAGAAAACAAAATGTCATACTGCAGGAGGTAATGGTGAGCATCCAAATGAACCGCAACAATCACTTCAACCTGAGCAGTCACAGCAGCCACAAAGTGAACAAACAGATCACCCCGAAAGTGAACAACCATATCAACCTGAAACTGAGCCACCAGATCATCCTGAAAACGAACACCAAGATAAACCTTTATCTGAGCAATCAAATCAACCCCCAGATGGGCAACCAGTTCAGCCTCCTTCTGACCAGCCAGATGAGCCTATGGATGGGCAAATGGACAATCCTCCAGATGCTGATCAAGAGGATGATTTTGCTGATGATTCTGAAGAGCCCCAAGGAGATAGCACAGATGCAGTTACAAATGTTCCCTTGCAGCCAGGCTCACATTTATGGCCATATGAATGTCCAAAAGGACATCCAGAGGTAAAATACCTGAGTGAGACATGTTCCTCCACAAATGATAGTTTATGCAAACTATGTGCAGGTAACTAACTGTTCATTAATTTACTATTACATAAACATAATGAATATAGTGTGCAATAAAATCATAACACTCCAAAATGTCTGAAGCTGCATATGAAATTATAAAAGAAAACTATTTATATGTTTCTACATGTAGCAGTAGTTATCAGATAGTATATTTCTTGACGGTAGTAACAATTATTACCTGTATGAAGATATTTGTGAAATGTTTCTGGTAACGTCTACAGGAGTGCTTAATGTGGGAAGAAATGAATGTAAGTTGGTCATTTCAAAGCCTATTTCTACAGACTTTGAACTAGCTAATATACAAAATGAGTGAGAATAAACTGAAATAAAAACAAGAGAAATCATCTCAGATTTTCTCAGAGGAGTAAGCCCTACAATAAGAGAGCCTCGTTTAAAATTGTACGTAAACTGTTACTAACACTGAAAGCAAATAATGAATAACACTATTACAACCTAAACAGTTTTACAAGTTGCACTCATAAACATAGCAGTGGACTACAAAATGTGAGCAAAGCATGAGCAAATGGCCCTGTTACCTGAAAGTAAGTACCAGATTGTAAAACTTCATTTTATGTGTTTGCATATAACTGAAGTAATGGTACATGTCTGTGACTGTTTCCTTACCAAGTTTCCTGGCATTTTTGTATGTTTCTGCAGGATAGCCTTGGTAACAGAGCAGTCAATCTTCACTTCAATTAACTCAGGCAAAAATTTTTGTAAACACTCTCAGTATCCATAAATACTGCTCTAAAGAACCAATTTTTGGTTAGACTGAGCCTTTGTTCAACATTTCTCAAGTTTAAATATTTCTGGGTGGTAGGTTTCATTAGTTTAAATGTTATTTAGGATGTTACATTAGTGATATTGCATCTCAGTTGAAACTGCACAATTTGACTTTTCTTGAGTATATGCATAATTTAAGAAGTGACACTACTTAAGAAGAAAATTTGGGTCATTTAATCTGTTGATACTGGACATTGGGTTCATCTTGGGAAGTAATGATACTGTGGTGTGTGACATCATTCACCTACTTACAGGAAGAGAACAGAACACAGACATTTTTTCTAATCTATATTATTTTGTGGAATGTAGGCTATGGTGGCAGGTAGCACAGACTGAGTCTTAATTTAGGCTGACAGGTGACCATTTGGTTATTAGTTTGTGAAGCAGTAGTAAGAGAATTCAGTTAATCCAAAAATTTAATTCCATCTACAAACAACCCATAGAATGATGTTCTTACTATTCTGATAGCATGGTAACAATAAAATGAACATTTTTTTCCAAACTCATGGTTAGGAAATTCCTTTACAGTATCAAATGAAACTTCCCATATTCAGAACCTGAGACAATATACAATACTCATGTGCACCAAACTCTGGCAGGACAAAGAAAAATAAGTTTCTGGCCATCAGTGAGGCTACAAATCCATGTTACTTTAAACACTTACAAAATTGCTGTGCAAGTAAATGAATCTAAGACAAATTTGGATAATAGGAACTCAGTTTACCTCGCATCTTGAAGTATTTAAGCATAAAACGATAAAAAGCCTCAAAGGTCATGCCTATGATATTCAACTGTACTTCAGCCCATGGATCAAGAAATTATGGACAAGGCAATTTTATAATTACCAGATCACCGAATACATGGCACTCAGGCTGAGTAGTACTTGGCCTAAACCTCACAAAAATTTAGTCGTATGAATTTAGTCTGAACTTTGAAAAGATTTTATATGTTCATATTGCAGCAAGATCATGTACTTGTAGATGAAGCAAGTTGGTAGCCTTCTATCATGAGCAACTCCTTGCACAGTAGGTAAACTTTTTCAAGCAGTGGACGGTGTTGCTGATGTAGTGAAATTGTGAGTGTAATCTATGCATTTTTAACTTGGTATGTGGGATGTTATGACACAACAATAATAATAATGAGAAGTTCTATTCTGGAATATTAAATGTAAATTCTCTTCTGAAAATTGGAAAGCAGAAAAAATTGGAATTACTTCTACAACAGAGCTTCACACAAATTTTAGCACTGCGGGAAATGAAATTCTTAGGTCAGAATTTCGTTGATATATATCATTACAGAATTTGTAAACGAAAATCAGCAGTAAGAATAATGGAAAAGGTGCCAATGTCTGGAACATTGTTTGCAGTTTAAAAAAAAAATGTAGATAGTATAACAGATTTTAAGAGAAAATTAGAAATAATGTTCATGTGAACAAGAAATTTCAAGAATAAAAGCTATACCTTTATTAACTGCCATAACTGAAAACAATGAAACAGCTCTGAATTAAGTAAATTAGTTTTGTGATCTTTAAGTATCTGAAATGTCCAACATATCTACAAACAATGTTAAAATATTTCTTGGTGACTCCAGTGTGCTATCTGGGAAGGAAGAGAAATTTTAAATTATACCATAGATCAGTGTTCAGCATCCTTTAGAACAAACAAAAATGATGAAAGTCAATATGTGTAAAACATGCTAGTTAAAATAGATGTTCACACATTTTTTTCAAACTACCAAGAAAAGTCAAAAATTGGATACCTCCAAATCCAAATCTAGGAGAATTTCACTTGGATCACACAGCCATATCCAAAAGATGTATCAAGGAAATTATGAATGTTAAACTGATGAGATTTGGGGAATTTCATTCAGATCATTTTATCTATAATGTTAAAATACAATTTCTCTAATCTAAAACAAAAAAGAAAACCAAGAAAGTAATCAGATGCAACACCAGTAGAGTGAATATTATAAAAGGGATCATAGAAGAACTTAGAGATGAAACTGGTACAAGTAAAAAAAGGTGATTATTATTACTATTACTGCTGTTATCAATTTGATGTGATTCATCAGTCAAAGGTGGACAAAAAGCAAGTTTACAATAAAAACGAAAACAATATTGCAATTTAAACTATAATACTAAAATGGATACTATAAAACTTCAGATTAAGAAGTAGATTACAGTATATGTCCTCGGAATCTTTCGTGATGGATATGTCTGAATAAAATCTTCTTGGTTTTCAAGCTGCAAGCTGTGCCAGACCAAACAAAATTCTAGAATCTTTGATTGACCTGAATTCCAGGTATGAGCTACTAAAGAGTAAAAGAAAACCTTTGGATTGGTCAAGAATAAAAAGAAGACATGGTAGAATCAGGAATGTGAAAAAGCGCTAGAACAAAGAGCAAAACATGGGGACAACTTTAGAAGTCCAAAGAAAGAAAAATGCCTAGAACTATGCAGAAAAAAAACATCACTAGTAATCCAGAACATCAAAAGGAACTTTGAAAGATCTCATCTTTCACCAAAATAATGTTAGAAAATTTTTCCAAACTCTTAAATACTTCCTTAAGGTGAATCCAGTACCAAGTATTTGTTTCAAAGATGAAAATAGTGAAATGGGATTAAATAACAAGGAATATTGTTAAGTATTAGCAAACTTTTTTGACAACCTCTTAAAGAATCCAGTTCTAACAGCTAAACCAGAATTTTCAGTAATACCAGAAAATCTTGAGGAAGGTTTCCCACCAGCAGAAGTTTAAATTCACGAATGCATCAAAAACACACACACAAAACCAGGAATGAATGTGGTGAAAATTCCATTGCAGCAGAATTATTGATATGTTAAGAACCAAAGTGTACAGTTGCTCTACACTAGTTTTAGAGAACAAACAGAAAACAGAAAAGATTCCAGAAGAATGGAAAAAAACATTATTCCACCTGCTACATAATAATGGAGATAAACAGAATGTCAAAATCTACAGTGGAGTGTCACTTTTGCTAGTGACATACAAAATATTATTAAAAATTCTCCTAAACAGAGGTGAAGAAGCTTTATCTAAAAAGGCTGGTTTCCAAAAGGGAAAATCCTGCACAGGACAGACATTTAATAGTTCATCACAGAATGTTAATCAGAAAACATATAGTAGTACTTTTAGCTGATTTCAAGAAAGTATTTGATGCTATAGACAGAGAGACAATAGACAAAATTATTAGAAATGGTGTTAAAGCAAAATTAGCAACCACAATTAACGATAATCTAAAAGATATGATATTTAAAGTTAAATTTATGGGACAACTATCTCAGTCATATGAAATAAAAACTAGTGTTTAGAAACAATTGTAATGACCTGGAATTTGTAGCTAAAAAGTCCCAAAATGGTGAACCAAAAATTGTAGAAAGGAAATAAAATGGAATGAAGGTAAACTGCCTGGCTTTTGCATGTGATTTTGCAATAGCATCATAAAATCTAACTGGAGTAGTTACTCAAATAAACATTTCTGAAAAATTATGAATATAACTGGTGTTAAAGTTTCAACTGGGGAAAAAGCATCAAAGTAAATAGCAGCACAACAGATAAAACAGAACAAGTTAGTAAATTTAAATCTCTTAGGGAAACCATACAACAGAATGGACTAGAAAAACCTGCAATACATAGCAGAGTTAATGAAATGGGAAGCTGACTTGGCAAAAAATTTCTACAAAAGATGCATGTTTAAAAAAATATAACTAAAACACTATAACACAGTGTTATTGTGCCTGTGAGTGATTAATGATGAACTATCAACTGTACACATGGTTAGAAAATGAGAATTAAAAAGATCTATGTAAATACTGAAAAATATATCAGAGGTAGTGGCAAAGCAAAGATTAATCTTCTTTGGATACACCTATAGAATGGATGATAACAGTTATGAAAAAGAAATTGACAATGCCATGGATTACAGAAAAGAACTCGAAAGGAAATAGATCGAAGAATTGGAAATAACAAAAAAAACATTTTATGAATAAAATACTAAATTTAGAAAGTTTTCAAGGCAAAGTAAGTGAGAAATTGGAAACAACATGGACAGAAGATAGGAAAAGACAATGTGGGGAGACAATGAAGGAGTACTGGAAAAATAGGAAACAACAAAGAAAGAAGAGGAACTGAGGTTGTTATGTGATCCTAATAGGTTAATACAAAGATAAATAATAATAATAGTAATAATAATAATAGTAATAACAATAATACTGACAATAATCTTTACTCATATGCTTATCTGCCCTGCATAGACCAAAAGCATGTCAAAACTTCAAACTGACACAGTCTATAAAATCTGATGGCTATCACAGCATAGCAGTATAGGCTCATGATAATATTGGTCATTTGTTTCCTTATTTAAATTAAGTATTTCAGCATGCAGTATGCTAGACATTACATATTCTATGCAGTCATTAACATAGTCTGACACAAATGAGGAAGAATGGGAAATCTCTCTGATTTTTAATGAAGTTTCTGGGAAAGTGCAGTGAATATATTAAGGAAACTACATACAACACACTAGAGTGACCTATTCTACAATACTGCTCAAGTTTTTTGAGTCTTTACCAAGTAGGCCTGACAACAGGCTCTAGAATCCTCCATGCAGGGTGGGGTGCCTATGAGACAGGATAGTGTGAGCAGGTGTATAGGTGAATTGGGAGCCCAGGAGGCTCCACAGTAGGCAGCTGCAAATTAATAAGTTCTTTAGTGATGCATTTTCAGTGCTTAATATGCTAGGACAGTGGATGACTGGCTGCAGAATTCTGCGGAGCTGGCTGCCTGTATGCCCCACAGTGCTGACATGGCTTCTCCACCAAATGCTGGTGCAGCCTCCATGTGTAAGCTGGCTGTGTGATCTCTGTGCCAGCAAGATGGCATATATGTTAGGGCCACAGGTGATACCTGGTTGCATCATGGCAGTGAATGTCCACCACACTGAGACATATGTCTGGCAATGGTGGATGATAGCTGATGTGTATGGGGTGCGACTCCCTTTCCCCTGTCAGGAGCTATGCTGCAGGAGATGACCTGGGATGGCCAGCTGTGCCAGGGCACTATGTCCAGGGGAGGGGGAGGATTTAATGTGTAGAGCTGTTGCCCTGCTTGGGCTCTGAACCAGTGATTTCTGCTGACAGGTCCAGGTGGCGTCCTTGTCTCGCACAGCCCATTGTCTGGGCAGGGCTGAGACTAAGAATAATTCCATTACAACAATGTCCAGTACATATAGTTTTCAGCAGCACACTTGTGCATTGTGTCACTACCACTCACATATCCTAAAACACGACTGCTACTGTCATTGTGGAAACCTGCCTTGCCCTTTTGCTGCACTAGTCTGTGCAGTACCACTGAGTGCTGTTTCAGAAGGCTACCCTGCCTCACAACATTGCATTTGCTATGTTGAATTATTACAGTGACCACATCCTGCACTCACCTACTGTCAGTACAGCTACAATACACCAATCAGGCTCTTATTAAAATGCTCATATAAGACCACTATACTGCATTACCTCCCTCTATGAACAAGCCTGGTCCCTCAGGTTGACCTTGAAACTTGTTTTGTATTATACTGCATGTTCTTAAAAAATGTAGAGAAAATTTAAAACCAAAACAAATGACAAGTTTCTCACGTGGGTTAGATACTGCATCCAATCTTAGTTACTATGTTTCTTACTGCTACTTTACTTCTAAGCTAATTTATGCTTGTTTTCTGGCAATTCTTCAGGCTTGTTCCATTGTTTATTTGTATCTTAACCCTAAATTTACATCTTTTCTGCATTCACAATACAAGGTTGCACTCTCAATCCCTTTTATGCTCTAGGGATCCAGTCTACTGGAATCTTTACTATTTCTGCTATATGTTGATGGTTGGAAGAATAAAGTTACATCAGCAAAGTTAGAGCGATTGTGTAAATTGGTATTACAACACTCAAAATCACTGTTACACATAATTGTCCTTTTCTGAACTGCTCTATGTGCCACATTAACTGCTCAGTTGAAATGTACTCTTCCTGAGTGGCAATAAATCTATCCATGGAATGGATTATGTCAGGTTTAGAGTTTGACTCAAAAACGTTGTATTAAGTGCTAGAGACATTTCCAAAGACACATCTGGTGATGCAACTTTGTTTGTGATATATTCATTTGCATGATTCCCATAACTGTGGCACATAGATGGAAACTTGGACCTGTTATGTTGCATTTAGTAAAGTTAATTAATAACCCACTTTCCTTAAGTTCAATCCCTCTGGCCTCTGTGAGTTTCTCTTTTTTGCAACAACTTGCTACTGTTACCATCTCATCATAAGTGGAGTAAATCCAATGCTTGTTGCAAATGCAGTCTGGGTTCCATGACATCCCTCAGATAATCTAGTCCCTTCTGTCTAGCTAGTAACAGCTGTGCTGTGCATGTGCTCTGGCAGGTTTGTATTATCATGGTCAGACACACTGTGACTTTCTCCCTCTGATAATGTTGTAACTCCTGCTCTGTCATTACTGCATGCCTGCCACCATATTCTGAAATTAATACCACCTTGTGGATCATCATCAGCATAAATTGTTCAAGAACTTCCCACTTCTCTGGGGACGTGTAAATGGCGTAACACTTCAACCATGCAGGTCTTCCTGTTACTGGCAATCAAATTAGAACTTACAATTGTGCTCAGTCAGTTTCCAGTTCTTCTGATGCTGTGATGGTCGGTTTTGGACATAGGGTTCCCTAATTAAGTTTAACTCAGGTGGTAACTCGCTCTATGTTTTCTGTAACTCCAACAAGTTCTGTTAAGGTGATAAAAGGCAATACTCCTATGATTTCCATTCTTTTCATTGACTTATAACAATATGAGGACAAGGGCAAGTATCACTGTCTGTGCTCCTCAGGAGGCTGCTACCCCTAGCAAGCCCATCCACAAATAACAAAATAAAAGAAAAAATCTCTACACTAAAATAACTTATTCACTGCAGTCCTATACCTACACAAACATACAGACAAGATAAATCCTTGAAAAATGTCCCTCATTTGATGTGGTGCTCCATAGCAGGCTGTTAACAAAGATACGACCATACAGAATAAGTTCACAGGTATGTGAGTGGCTAGAAGACTTCTCAAATAATGCAACCCATTAAGTTGTCCTTGAGGGTGAGTGTTCATTAGAGATAAGAAGACTGTCAGGAGTGCCTGAGGGAAGTATGACAGGACTGCTGTTGTTCTCAGTATACACAAATGATTTGGTGGATAGGATGGCCAGCAGTCTGCAGTTGTTTGCTGATGATGCCATGGTGTACAGTAAGGTGTCAAAGTTGAGTGACTGAAGGAAGATACAAGACAAGTTAGAAAAAAATTTCATTGGGCAATGAATGGCAGCTAGCCCTAAAAGTAGAAAAATGTAAGTTAATGTGGAAGAGTAGCAAGAACAAGCCTGTAATGTTCAGGTACAACAATCCTAGTGTCCTGCTTGCTGCAGTCAAGTCATTTAAATATGTGAGCATATTGTTGCAAAGCGATATGAGATGGAACGAGCATATGAAAGCTGTGGTAGGAAAGGTTAATGGTTGACTTTGGTTTATTGGGAGAACTTTAGAAAAGAGTGGTTCACCTGTAAAGGAGATTGCATATAGAACACTGATACAACCTATTCTTGAGTACTGCTCAAGTGCTTGAGACCCATACCAGGTTGGATTGAAGAAGACAGCAAATCAATTCAGAGGTGGGCTGCTAGATTTGTTACCGGTAGGTTCTAACAAAAAGTAAGCATTATAGGGATGCTTCAGGAACTCAAATGGGAATCCCTAGAGGGAAGGTGACGAGAAACAGTTTTGGGAAAATTTAGAGAACTGGCATTCAAAGTTGGCTGATGAATGTTTCTACTGCCACCAACATACATTGTGCATAAGGACCATGAAGATAAGATACAAGAAATTAGGTCTCATAAGGAAACATACAGACAGTCATTTTTCCCTCACTCTGTTTGTGAGTGGAAAAGGAGGGGAAACAACTAGTAGCATTACAGGGTACCCTCTGCCATGCATTGTACAGTGACCTGTGGAGTATTTCTGTAGATGTAGATGTAGATGTAGATCTTGATATTAAAAAATATAGTACTTTGTGCACAAGTTCGACCACATCTTCTTTCTGATTTCTAACTCCTTTTCCTCATGTTGTTCTCTGGCTCCATTCTCAAAACTCCTGGAATTGACTCTGGACTACCTCGTGAACCCAGTTTTTATGGGAGTGGAGGACTTGAAATTAATTGTTGAGGCCAAATTGAAGAGTTACTTCTTCAGAGATGGCCAATGCCTAGCAGTTGCTGGATGATGGGAAGATGGAAGGCAGCTTCTTGGTCCTGCTGGTGGATTTCTGAAACTCAGTTCAATCTAAGGAAGGCATCCCACAGGACCGACAGTAAAACTTGACCCTGGCCAAAACTGCAACAAGTTGTGGCAGGACCCCTGAAACTACCACCTTAATTACTACTTTCATCCTGCAAGGGACTTAACAAGGACTAAATATCTGGTGCCAACAGTGATTAGAGCAACAACAAAAGTTAAGGTTTCTTTAACATAAACATAAGGGCTTAAAGTTTAATATGCAGATAAATATTATTCAACTTGCCCTCCTTTAAATAGTGTGAGTATGTCCCTTAAGGCCCCTGGTGTGCAATGCCAATGCCAGGAACCCAACAACTTAACACTACTATATGTTTAGGTGACACAGACCTCATGTGTGGCAGGCAACTTAAAACCAGGGCTTAATTTTATCAATCAAACAACTTAAGTGGCAGGAGAAACAGAACTAAAGCTTTAGTAACAAATAGGCCTAAGGGTGGCCAAACTCATAACTACTCTGCTCTAATACAAATAAGTTACTGCCACAATGGCTACCCAGTAAGCCCACAGAATCACAGCTGCAGATGCTGATAAACATAACCATAACTAGACATGGCTGTGCAAGTGACGACAAACATCAGACATGCTTTAGCACACTTGACTCTAGGTCACTGTGCAGAACAAGTCAAGTAAGACAGTGTGACCATACCCAGATCAGTACTTACTGTCAAGTGTTCTAACTACTGTGGTGCACCACTTCGCTATTCAACAAAAGTCAAGCATCTTACTTCATACAAGCAATAACAAGTGGCAAAAAGGAGAAAAATCCAACTCCATAAAAACTGTTATAATCAATTCAACAAAACCAATACCAATTACAAACAGGACAACTGATCTCACAGTGCCATGCACTGTTGGGAACAGTCTGGCCATGTGATAACACACCACAGGGACACATCAATGTTCCACACTCCAAGTTTCATCAATTTGGAACCCATACCAAGGTGGCAGCCCATCAGTTCTTCCATTTTTGATTGGTGCGATAACAACAACAACAAGATAGAGAAAATTGATGTGTACCACACTCTTGAGAGGTGACCACTAATGCAGGAATGGTAATTTCCATCACTTTATGATGGAAGATATGCATTATAATACTCCTTTGCAAATAGCAGACTTAATTAACCAATGTTCCTGTCATAGACAGATATCACAGTAATCCACAATGACAGCACCAAACAATTTCTTGAAGGCAATATGCTATATTGATGTTTGATTCTTACAAAATTTTCGAATCCTTTTTCACCACATTAACCCAGGATGGCCTGCACATGAGAAAAAATTTAACATTCATGATTTTACTGAAATATTACAATAGATTTTAAAGATATTGAAGTATTGATTTAGGAATGCTTTCCTTGATATCTCTACCTTCAGTCCATGTGGATTTTGCTAGTCTAATTACAATAAAGACTGCTATTAGTGGCTTTGTTTGAGGTGGTGTGCATTGTTAAATTATTTCTCACACAGGAGTTCTCTTTTTGTCTGTTTCTCTGTTCTAGTGACATGAGATTGGCTTAATTTTTTCTCCTGGGCATATTCTGTACATATTATGTATTTTATAAGAAAAGTAAGTATACTTATTTGGTTTTATATATTGAATGAAGTATACATGTACACAGAGTACATGACATGCTCTGTCAGATCTGAAAATATATAAAATTTTTCAGGATAGGTGTCATGTCAGATGAACAGATATTGATGTGGCTAGAGGAAATGCTGGATGAAAATATCCATATAGAAGGCCTGTCTTCAGATACCGATGCACAGTCTAACAGTAATTCTGAAACTGTCTCTAGAGTAGCTCTACAACGTGTAAATCATGATATGTATCAAGGTAGGGATGGGAAAACAAAATGGTTCAAACACAAAGCCCCTCCATTAAAAACTGCTCATAAGAATATTGTGAAACAGCTTCCAGGTGTAAATGGAGATGCAAAAAATTCGAAAACTGTTCATGACTGCTGGAAAATATTTTTTCCAGACAGTGTAATTCACCACACAGTAAAACACACAAACCAAAAACTAGACAGAATGGCCGCAGGTTATTCACAAAGTGCTTGAGACTGCCAACAGACAGATTTTGAAGAATTATCTGCTTTCCTTGGTGTTTTATATCTTGCCGAACTGAAAAAGGCACAGCACCTCCATAACGGTGAACTATGGGCCACTCATGGAACTACCCCAGATTTCTTTATTAGATCGATGAGCAGACAAAGATTCCATACTCTTCTGCAAGCTGTACGATTTCATGACAAGTCTACAAGGGGACATTGGAAGGAAGGAGATAATCTGGCACTGATTCAATGTGTCTGTAAACGTCTGCTAGAAGAATTGCAGTGTAGGAGCACTGACAACAGTAGTATGAGATGCTGGAAACTTTCCGTGAATGTTGCAAATTGAGGCAGTATATTCTCAATAATCCAGCAAAATATGGAATAAAGTTATATGCACTCTGTGATGCTAAAACTTTTTGCATGCTGGTCCATATCAAGTACCTAATGATGCAAGGAGTGTGGTGTTACGACTAATTTGATGCGCTGAAAACTAAGGCAGGAATTTTACATCTATACCAGTTGCTAATGAACTGTACACCAATCATTGACTGACACTAGCAAGTACTCTGTGGACTAATAAGAGAGAAATTCCACAAGAGCTACTGTCTGTAAAGTGTAGGTCAATAAACAGCAGCATTTTTGCATTTGGAAAGAAGCCAAATAACAATCATCTCCTTTGCTCATATGTCCTGAACAAGAAACAGAAAAGATTGTACTAATGATATCTACCATGCACAGAGATGGCAGTATAGATGTGGACAGTTGCAAATCAAATAAACCTGAAGTGATTACATTCTACAATCTTACAAAAGGTGGTGTAGATATTGTTGACTGTCTGAAATCGGAATATTCTATTTCAAGAATAAGCAACTACTAGCCCCCTGGCTGAATATCAGGGTGATAAATGCTCAAATAATATACAAGATTAATACAAATGACTTAATGCCAAGGAGAAGATTTCTGACAGAACTGAGTATGGTGCTTACAAAGCACATATGATCAGACGTATGCAAATTCCTACCATATCACAACACTACTTGAAGGAGAAAATAAGAAGTGTTGTAGGTATCCACAACCTGCCTACAGCAGAAGAAGGAAGTGAATCAAGAAAAAAAACAAGATGTCACTACTGCCCTAAAAGAAAAAACAGATATACACAGCATTGCTGCCATATCTGTTCCAGTTCCATTTGTAAAGAACATACAGCAATGAGAGTTCTTACTTGCCATGTGAGTTCATCACAAGAAGCTGGAATTGACTCAGATTAGTAAAACAGGTGTGATCATAACCTTGTATGTTCACTTACAGTCCTTGTTTCGAGGTGGCATTAGGAGAAGTGTTGTGATGTAACGATAAACTGTGTGTAGCCATCGCATATTGAATTTTTAAAACTAAAGCAAGATATATATTTCATTTAATATTTGTATGCAATTATAATATTTTGGTAATAATAAAGTAGTAATTTACTTATTATTGTATCTCTGTATCAAACCTACAGCCAAAAACATAAAGAAATATCTTTGTTAGAAAAAATCTAACATGGGAGTTATTGCATGACAACAATAGGTGCGAGCGATCCTGGGTTAAGGCACCATTAACCACCTGGCTGACAACAGTGAAGCTCCCTGAGGACTGGAAAACTGCCCTAACTCATCCATTGCATAAAAAGGGGATAAAACCAATGTTAATAACTACTGAGGAATCTCTTTTCTCCTATCACATACAAAATTATCTTGCAATGTTTACTTGATTGAGCCCAAGTTGGTGAATACCAGGCAGGCTTTAGACCAAACAGATTCTGTCCAGAACAAATTCTTAGTTTGAAACTAATACTTCGGCACCAAAAGATTTCTAGTAACAATACTGTATGTACATTTGTGGATTTTAAAAAGGCCTATGACTCAGTTGATCATGAATCTCTTTTCCAAACTTTAAAGATAAAATGGCTCAGTAATAAAAAATGATAAAACTCTAACACTACTTAAGGAAACTAACTGACATTAACGCTAAAGTTAAAGGCATGGGGAAAATTTCTGAACCATTTGATATAAAGACTGGTGTTAGACAGGGAAATGGACTCTCCCTATTATTGTTTAATTGTATTTTGGAAAATGTAATTACAGATTGAGTCAAAATATAGATCAAACAATCAATTTAGGTAGGAGCCTTATTAGAATAGATTGCCTTGCCTTTGAAGATGATCTGGCAATTTTAACAATGGATGTTACCACAGCTCAAAAACAAACTGAGCACTAAAGTTATAGAATATGAAATATGGAAAAATAAAAAAGGTTTCTCAATTTAAATACTTGGGGGAAAGCATACAAGAAAAAGGTTGGAAAAAGCTGCAAATGAAGTCTGTCAAAAAATGACAACTGCATTCAGATTAACACAAAATATTTATAATAAAAAGTCACTTTCTAAATTCAGTAAACTCAGACATTACAGCCCTGTAGTCATACCTGAATGTCTTTATGGAGCAGAAACTTTAATTTTAAATAGAAAGAAGGATATCAAAGATATTTAAAAGAAAGAAAGATTATTAATAAAATATTAGGCCCCAAAATTACTGATAGTGAAACTTATAGGCTGAGAAGTAATAAGGAAATAGAAGAATACACAGACATATATCATGACATGAGAAACCGAACACTTAAATTTTATGGGCACATTAAATGGATGGCTCCCACTAGGTTGACTAAACAAGTAGCAGAATTCTACAAAAACTGAAGAAGGGCGAAAACTGAGACAATTAAATGGGTCACTACAATTAAGCAGGAGTAGCTGGTATAACTCAGACAGACATTACAGATACAAAAACATTCAGACAAAAAGTATCTGATTGGAAAGTTGGTCAGAATGAAATTAGAAGATGGACTGGAAGACCATGGTTTGATGAAAGAAAGAGACTTCATTCGGAAAGGATTTTGGACACAAAGGAAGGTCTACCATCAAAATGAGATTTATTGATTGTACCTTGCGTGGTACTAGTGGGCCTGTACATGAATAATATTAAATTATATTTATTGTTTACATGTATTAGTAAGACTTCATAGTAAAATAGTATTGTGCTGTAGTCATTTGACTAAAGCAGTAACCTATGAGCATAAAGAATTAAAATATTTTCAGTTGGTATTCTAGAAGTTAAACAACAATATGACTCAAGTAGTGACCAAGTTGCAGAGGGACAAAGCAGTGCAGGTTTGCTGGCTTTTGTCATCATGAGGGAAAGAACTATGGGACCTATGAGCCACTGGTGTTAGTGTGTAATAATGTGGTTCACATGATAGACTTATTCAGTCTAGATGCAACAGTTTGCAATAACTGCATCTTCACAATTATTGTGAAGATGCATTTATTTATTGAGTTAGTTTGAGCAAATGTTGCTGACCTTTATTATACTATGTGAAGCTGATAAATGTGGGAAATTAATCAGCATTAGCGCACTTTTACTGGGACTGTTAAAAAAAATGAAATTAATTGTGAACATTAGCCTCTGTATGGCCGCCAGTCGATGGAACATGATTTGACTGAAATAAAACTGAACTTGAATGTGAACCTGTGTCAGGATACATCATTGTACAAATTGACTATTCCTAGAGTACTTCATGTTTTTGTAGCCAGATATGCTCTAAATGATTCATTACCCATTCAGAAGCTGGCATATTATTTATTGAATTAGAATAGGCCTCAAAACAATGGTGTACAACCAAACCCTGTGCAGGCGAGCCATCTAACAGAGTGCACTTGCCCTAAGGTAACTTTTCATTTGGGGGCTTATTGTTGAAGATTTGACTGTCATTCTATTCCAAGATATATTTCTGTTCCAGGTGAACAAGTAATGACTGGGTGTTGTGTGTCTTTCATCATCATTTCATCATCATTGACTCGCAAGCCACCGACGTGGCATCAGCTAAAAAGGACTTGCAATTTCGGTGGCCAAACACCCCGCATGGGGCCTCCCAGACAACAATGCCATACGATCATTTCATTTCAGTGCAACACTAGCAGTAACTGCAGTTTAATCATTATCATTGTGCATAAGTGAACTTTGATAAAGGCTATAGTATATATTGATACCCCACTGTGAACACTGCTTTTATGCCACTACTTCTTGTGGTGCAGTTTTTACTTCAAGATTGGGCTACCACGTGTTTGTGTGAGTTTTCAGAATGCTGTGTTGTATTTCATGCCATTGCCAGTCCATGAGGTAGTTGTAACAGGCAACTCCTGACCACACCACTGCCTGCCATCGTTGCTGTTTCTTTACTGTGCCAGAAGATTCACTTGCCACACTGTTGTCCAAGTGTCACTGTTTCTTCACTGTGCTGCTGCTTTCATGTGTTGTGGCCAAGCCATGCTTTCCAGCCATCTCCATCTTGCAGTGTTCCATCCATGCTGCACCATTCAAGAGCACCTACGTCTCATCACAACCATCACATCATTGCCACACTGACTCTGTGGCATCTTCTCACCAACAACAATAATTCCTGATGTCACTTTTTGTAGTACATTGCACTGTAGCATCTACTTACGGTAAATGACAGCAGCAACTGCCTAGTTCATATTAGTGTTTTGTATCATCAGTCATGGGAGATGAAACTGTCAAGTCACAAAGTGAAGGTGGTTCAGAATTAAGGAGTGATATAAATAATCTGGGAATACAACAAGAAATAGGCTGGGTAACAGGAAGATACCTTAATATATTTTTTGGTAATTTCAATGAGAAATTAGAAAGATAGATTCCACGATAGGGAACATAGATTCAAAAATTGTGAGTGTAAGTTGGAGAGATGGAGTCCAAAATAGAGACTATGAAATTTGAGTTAGCTGAAGAGTTGGAATCAAAACTTTGTAATAAATTTGAAAATAGTATGGATACAAAATTTGAGGAATTAAAAACAGTGCTTTGGAATAAAATTAAAAAAAGCAGCTGACAAAGGTATTCAGTTAGAAGATAGATTTACAGATAATAAGAACAGGTTTTGATTGTAATGATAAGTTGGTAGAGGGAATTAGTTGGAAGGTTAAAGAAGTAGAGGAAGGATTATTTGGCAAAATTTAAGCTGTGAAAGATGATCTTATGGGGCAAGTTCATGCAAAAGAACGAAGGTCTAAGTCATATGAAAGACAAACAGATGTAGCGTGCAAGTCAGTTAAAACAGAGCTATATGAGTGCAACAAAGGGATTAGAAATAATAGTAAGACATTAGAAGAGTAAGTCAACAATTTAAAGGAAACCATATGTAGTGTAGCTGCTGGACAAGGAAATGTACTGTTGGAGTTACCTATGGGCCGGGGGTTCCATACTAAACCTTTTAGTGGAGAGGACAAATATCATGAAGTGCATTTCCTAGTTCCTTGCAAAGACAGTTCCATAGCCGGTATGGCTAAGAAAGCTAAAGTAAAATTTATGAAAAGATAGTTAGAAAGAGCAGCCCAGATCTGGGATAATCAACATACTGAGCAATTTGTAAGTTTCAAAACATTTGAGAGAATATTCCTAAAGCACTGGGGATAAGCTAAGCAGCTGAGGCAACAAAATCATTTTTTAAGTAGGCCAGAATACAAAGGTGGGATGGAAAGTATGAGGGAATTTTGTGTAAAGAAGCTAAACAAACTGGTTCATTTGCATTGTCTACTATGTTTGTTGACTAAGGTTTCAACTTTGAAGAGAGGGCTGTGTTGTTCTTTGCAACAAGAACTAATATCTAGTCACGATTGATTCTAAGGAAGAACTTCTTAACTTTATTGAAAGTAAGGATAGGGCTCTCTGTTGCAAGCCAATATATGTTGCACACAATGACAGAAATCAGGATAAGGAAAATTATAATAACTTCAAAGGAAGCAATGGTAATAGATGGAGACGTGAGAGAAATGGACCTAGTAATCAAGACAGGGGTTGGAGGAACAGACAGCCTGGAGAGAATAGAAATTTTGCAGGAAGAAGGGATGAATTAGAGCAAAGAACTGTTAATGACAGACAGCAAACAAAGTGGAGGGACCACCAAATGCTAATTTCTAGAACAAATGGTCAAAAAACTAACTGAGGCCTCACTCACAGTGTGCAGGGAGGCTGGTGACAAAGTAATGAAAAGGGCCTGGCAGGAATACAATAGAACAAAAAATATCACAGAGTGAGTGCATAGATGGGTACATCACATGGATATTACTATAGTAAGTGACAAATGTTGATGGACATATAAGAAATATAGATATTGGAACAAAGGAGAGCAAGACAGTCAATGGGATAAAACCAAATTTAAAGGTCAATCCATTTCCATATTGAGTTAGTGTTCAATAGAAATGGGAGGTCCCAGGTAATAAATGCTGAAGGCAATGTGGGCTTATGCTCAGTAAAATTGTTGAAACATTGGAAGCAGTCCAATTAGACTTGTCAGGTGAAAAGGCAATGGTCAATGTGGATCCAAATGACAAAAGTATAAATAGCAATGAAGGCAGCTGCAAGAAAGAAGTAGACATGACTGTGTTGTTTCTTCTTCTTATGTCTTCCACCATCAGGTTGATTAGTGGCAGTTCACCATGCAATTCTGTCTTTGGCCTTCCTCTTGAGAGCAGACTAGATGGTGCAGCTAGTATCCTCCATGATCTGGTTGGATTCTAGTCCTGTATTTTTCCCTTCTACTGTCCCTTCAATGATACTTTTTATGATACCATCATGTCTCAGCAGATAGCTGACCCATGTGTCCCTTCTGTGTTCAATTACCTTCAGGAGACAAGAATTCTCTTGGCCCATTCCTATTATCCACTCTGTGGAGCATCTCTTCATGTGATATCTTGTCTACCCAGGCAATCTTGAGCATTCTGCACTAGCACCACATCTTGAAGGTTGTTATTTTACATGTTTCTGGGTTCTTTGAGTGTCAAAATTTCACTTCTGTACAACAACGCACTCAAAACAAATGTATTTATTAGTTTTTTTTTTTTTTTAAATGGCTGATGAGTGTGAAAAGGTTTCTTCTCTTGTTAAAAGCAGCTTTTGTCTATTAGATTTAGCTTACAATATCCTTCCTTGACCTTCTGTCTGATGTAAATTTACTCCCTAGGTAAGCATAGGATTCATTGGTCTCCATTCGCTCATTGTTAAGTAAGCATTGAGCAAATGTGTTTTGTCTGCTCAGCACTAAGATTTTTATTTTGTCTTTATTAATTTTCATGTTACAGCAAGAGCTGAGAACATTTCCCACTTGGGCCAACATCACTTCTAATTATTCTATATCTTCTCTTAGCACTGTGATATCTTCAACAAATCTCAGTGTGTCTGTTTTCTTACTATGAATTTTAATTCCTTCTGTAGCTTCTAGTTTGTCCCTAACTTCATCTATTGCCCTCTGCATATATCCATTGAACAAGACAGGAGAGAGTGAGCAGCCCTGTCATACATCCTGCTTAAAAGCAGCTTCTTCTTGATGCTCTCCACATCTTATCACAGTCACGCTGCATTATCCTTCTGTCCTTATACTTTATGCCAGTCTCTTCCAGCATCTTAGAAAGCTGTCACCAATCTCCTATGTCCAATGCTTTTTCTAAGTCAATGAAGGCAAAAAATATGTATTTCTTCACCCTTCTAAGTTTTTTCCCAGGAACTAATTGAAAGCCGAGTATTTAGTAATGAGAAAATTTGTGCAAGTAATGAGGGTTACCCTATTTAAAATGGAATGGGCATTAATTATAATGTTTGTAGCACTGATATTATAAATGATGAAATATTGGTTGATAGTAGGAATGGGCCTATGAACGTCCTGGAATTTTATGTGACAATGAATTGGTTAATGAAGATGGACTGAGTGGGAGCAGGAGGACAGCACTATTGATGGTTGCCCTGACGATGAAATTGAAAGCCATGTGTTCTGGAATGATGAACATTTAGTTCTGGATGGGGATATTAATTTCAACTGGTTGGGAAAAGAAGAGACTGAATATATTAATGACTCGATACCATATGCTAAGGTTCATAAAAGTTTGCTACCAGAGGAGTGGTATAAACTGAAGTTCAAAATAGCCAGAAAACAGGAAGAATTAGGAGGAGAACAATATATTTTGGATCATTTAATGAATTATTTGATACAGATTATATGAGGGAAAATGTAAGGAGATATATATATAACAGAGGAACAGAGTAGAAAGGAGATAGAACATGATCTATTTAAGGAAAAGAGGTTATATAGTAAAACGGTTGTAAAGATTCAGCCAGTTATAGGTATTAAATTCAAAAAATGGGAGAGGGGCACTATTGGATTTGAGTTCAAATATTTCAGCTGTATCTGAATACTTCTGTAAGCAGATTAGAAGCAAAGAACTGGTGGAACTGTCTGTTACTGGTGTAAAGATTAGAACAGCAACAGGAGCTCGTACTAAGCCCATCAATAAGGAAATCTTGTTGGAATTAGGGATCAATAGTCATCATTTTAATATAAGTTGTTTTTTAGTCTCGAATTTAGCAATGAATGTTATATTGAGCAGAGATTTCTTGTGAAAGTATGATTGTAGTTTCATAAGGAGAATTTGGTGCTAGAGGGTACCAGAAAAAATTAGTTTCAAAAAGGAATTAAAAGAGAAGAGGCAATGGCTCACTTACAGAGAAAGAAGAGGAGGAAAGTAAAGAGGAATGTGTTAGAGCAAATGTATGATGAGATAAGTGAAATGTGTCATTTATGTGAGGAAAAATTGGATGAAACTTACTGATTTGTTATATAGATACAGACATGTGTTTTCAGACAGATGGGAGAAGGTTGTCAATTTTGAGTATTAATTGAAAATGATTCCATATAAAGTAATAAATACAAAAGAATTTTCTATTGCCGTGCAGATAATGGGGCAGCAAGGGCCAGCATGAAGAAGTTGTTGGAGTGGATGCAGACGAGTGGATATGACTGGACGTGGATGTGCACACCATGTGTATGTTCATCATGCAACATACCAGTTCAGAGTGTAGTGCATTCACAGTGGAGCAGGAAGTGTTAGGTGTGGAAAGCTGTATGACAACAAAGTTGTGGAAACAGTGTAGTCAGTTGTTTGGTGAGAAGTTTAATAATGTCAAATAGCCAGCAAAGAGTGTCATGCAATGCTTAGTCTGAAAATGATGTCAGACAGGATCTGTTTTGAACAAGACAAAAAATATTCTGAAACATGCCTGCACACCAGAAAATGTGGCTACAGTACAACAGGAAATGCTTTAGAGTTCTACCAAATCAACCTGATACCTGCTGCAAGAGACCAGCATATTACATCAATCATGTGGGCAAAGACTCCATCTGGACCTGTACATGTATCCCTACTGAGTTTCTGTTGTTCATCATTAAAACCAGAAGATGCTCCTCGGTGCCTCCAGTTTATGAATGGCTGTCCACTGAGATAACAATGAATGGATCCATTCCTTATGTCTGATGAAACCTGGTTTCACCTGAGAGGTTATGTCAACTCACAGAATCACAGGTTCTGAGCAATGGAAAATTGAAATAATTTCTATGAAACACCATCCCATGATCAGAAGGTTGGGATTTGGTGTGCAGCATCTACTCACTGCCTCATTGGTCCCACCTTCTTTCATCAGATGCTGACTTGAGCACATTACATTGCCAACATTTTGAAACCATTTGTGGCAGTGTTAATGGAGGAAGAAAAGACCCACAGTTACATCCAACAGGATGGAGCAACTGCCCATACAGCTGGTTCAACCTTGGGAGTATATTTACACAATCTTCATGCCTGACAGAGTTGTTAGCAGAGATCAGCCTGGTCATGGCCCTAGCTGGTCCCCCAAGTAACCTGATCTGTCAGGGTGTGATTACTTAGTGTGGGAAATGCTCAAGTCTAAGGTGTTTTGCCGAAACCCTCATAGTATTCAAGGACTGCAGCAGAACATTTTGGATGAGCTTGCAGTAATTTCAGAAGTCCAGCTTCAATCCATCCTCAGAAACTTGCTGACCAAGGCCCAAAAGTGCCATTAGATGAATGGTGGTCACTTTCAACATCTGCTATGGTCAGGTTAGTATTGTATTTCCTTTCCTCTGCTGTCTCTTTTTTTACCCTGGAACTCTGCCCTCTGGCTCATTTTCATTTGTCCCACCCAGTAGTATCTGGCAGAAGTGAATACTATAATCCTATTGTAATTGTTAAAAAAAGAAGATGGATCTGTGAGAATTGTATTAGATGCAAGGAAGTTACTTAAAGTAATAGTTAAGGAGAATGGTCAGCCTTAAAAACATGAACAAACTAACACAGAATTTCAGTAATGTAACATCCATGTTGAGTGTAAACCTAACCTCAGTATTCTGGCAAGTTCCATTAGCTGAAAAAAAATCTGAAAGTATACAGGCTTTTTGAGTACTGTTTGGATTACCAGTATCAGTAGCTGTGTTTGTCAGAGATTTAAATCAAGTCATTAATAATGAATGGATGAAGAGAATGATGGTTGTTTGTCAGTGATGTCTTAATTACCTGTAGCACATGGGATGAACATTGTAAGCTGCTTGAAGATGTGTTCAGAGCAATTCATAAAGCAGTATGACTATTAAGTTCAGTAAATGTGAACTTGTCCAGGCAGAATTAACATTCTTACGACACCAGCTGACACCTGAATGGAATATGCTAAACCAATGAGAGATCAGAGCTACTGCAGAATGTAGGATACCTAGGAATAGTAAACAATTAAAATCTTTCTTTGTACTGTGCTCTTTGTATAGGAAACTTATTCATGATTACAGTTTAAATTCACCAAATCTATGTAAATTACTGAAGAGTAATGTAACATGTCATTGGACAGTTGACTGTGATACAGAATTTGAGGCTATAAAAAAAGCAGCTTGTGTAACAGCTATATAGTATACTATCCAGATATGACTTTACCATTTTGTATTGCAATTGATAGCTCAGATTATGGGGTATGATCAAATTATTACCAAGAAAAGAACTTGGTAAATGGAGAGACTGAACACAGGTCAATGGCATTTGCAAATGGGATGCTGACTTAGCACGAATTAAAGTATGGGATCTCTGAGAAAGAATTATTAGCAGTAATATTTGGGTTTGAGAAATGTAGTGTATATTTGGAGGGAAGGAAGATGATGGTATTTACTGATCACAAAGCCTTGCACTAACTGCAAGAATGTGAACTGATGAATAACAGATTTATGAGATGGGCCATGTTCCTACAATTTGATTAGAATATTAGATATATTGAAGATATGGAGAATAATGTAGCTGATACCTTGTAATGGCTGTCATCAAAGAAGAAAAACTGTGGGAAGGAAATGGAGGAGAGAGAGTTTCAAATGCTGTACACAAAGGGTGTAGAGGAAGAAAAGGAAATAAATTCAACATGTAGAAACATGAGGCAGCTGAAGAGTGGTGATGAGAAACAGGAATTTATTGAAGTTAACTTTGGGTGCAAGGTGTATGAGAAAACTAAAGAGTATTAAAAAATTTTAGGGGGATACTACTTATACGCAAATCATTGGATAAGGAGGAATGGAAGCTGAGTTTCACGGATGATCACAAAGAAACTTTAATTAATTGTATTTACCACAGTCAACTACATTATGGTGTACAAAAATGTTTAGAAGTCATGCAGGAATATGCTGACATCATGCACTAGGTGTCAAATGGTAAAATATAGCATGGTAGCAGCATGGAGGGAAATGCAAAACATTATATGAAACACTATAGATGAGCTAATGCACTCAATCTCTTTTGACCATTACCAGATGCTCATGGAAGAATTAAATACATTTTAGTAGCAGTTGGTATTTTCTCAAAATTTGTCAGATTACATTCCTTGAGAATGGCCACAAATAAGAGCAAAATTAATAAATTAGAGAAAGATTATTTAGTAAATGTTACAAGGCCAGAACAGGTGTTGTCTGATAATGCAACACAGTTTGTTTCATGTAAGTGGTATATTTAAAGGCAAGGGATAAAAAAATAAGACTATTGCTGTACCACCTGGGTAATGATCTACCATCTGAGTAATTATCCTGCTGAAAGAGACACAGGGGAGCTGCTTGGCAAGTTGTGCAGCACATATTGTAGCAAAAAGCACAGTGCAGAGGTAGGATACGTATCAGCATCTGAGGACTTAAAGAATAGAGGAAAGAGTTATCATACAGGTTTTTCTCCATAAGAATTGATGAAGGTTGAGAGGTCAGAGGACCTCATTGCTGAAAAAGTAGTATTTCCACGAAAACAAACCAGATGAATCAGGAAAGAAAAATGTTATGTGAATGGCAAAAAGAGGATTAGAAAGAAAAAGGCATGATGGAAGACACATAGTACCTAAATTCAAACGAGGAGATGAAGTAGAGTCAAACTAAAACAAAAATAAAGTATTCTTGATGGAGAGATCAGAAAAATTGTTTTAGTTATATCATGGACCATCTGGGGTTTTCGAGTGTAGTTCCTCAAGCACATATTGGTTAATGTACCCCATATCAAAGAAACAGTTAGGTTAAGAAACATGACAGAGTTAAAATTATATCCTGAAAAATAGTGAAGGGAATCAGATGTATAATAATTAGCCATTTTTTTAATGTTGAAATTCTTTTAGGCATGTCACTGTGTAAAGCTAGTAGTCACAGATGATGTGAAGGTGTCAAAAGTCTTTTCTGTATCGGAAATGAAACCTAATTTGTATAATGTCCATATGTGTTAGGTGTGAAGGAGTGAGGAAAGTAAATGCAGAAGCAAGGAGGAAATCTGAAGATTGTTTGTTTAGCAAAATAGTCACTTAAAAAAGAATTAATGATTGGATTTCATTAAATTTGCTGATGCGGCTATGGCACCTGGAAGTAAAACTGGTGCTTGGGTGCTTGGGGGTAGGACTGTTGCTGGGATTAGTCATGTGAGACATTGCAGTGAAGGGTAAATAGTAGAGGTATACAGAGGCATGCATTTATATATTATGTATTTTGTGATTGTTACCTAGGGATGGGCTCATACAGTTTGATCATGTGAGAGGGGGATGGGGGAGGGAGGGGGGGGCATGGGTCTACCTGAGCAATCATGGATTTTGGAAATTTCTTGTCTTGGCAGATGGGTTGGCTGGTAATAGATATGCATCACTGCTGGCTGTAAACAAGAGAGAGTGGAAGACAATCGACAGTGAACTTACGCAAGAACTGACTATCTCAACTCAAAGGGACCATTCACGGCATAGAGTTCCAGTGAAATTAGTGTTGGTGTAATATGAAAAAAGTGCTCATAAATGACAAATGAACTAGTAATTATATATCTAAAAACAAAGATGATGTGACTTACCAAAAGAAAGCGCTGGCAGGTCGATAGACACACAAACAAACACAAACATAAATATGTCTGCTTGTGTCTGTATATGTGTGGATGGATATGTGTGTGTGTGCAAGTGTATACCTGTCCTTTTTTCCCCCTAAGGTGAGTCTTTCCACTCCCGGGATTGGAATGACTCCTTACCCTCTCCCTTAAAACCCACATTCTTTCATCTTTCCCTCTCCTTCCCTCTTTCCTGACGAAGCAACCGTTGGTTGCGAAAGCTTGAATTTTGTGTGTATGTTTGTGTTTGTTTGTGTGTCTATCAACTGCCAGTGCTTTCTTTTGGTAAGTCACATCATCTTTGTTTTTCGATATATTTTTCCCATGTGGAATGTTTCCCTCTATTATATTCATATCATGAACTAGTAATTATAATAGACATAACTGAATGATTTGATTTAGAGATAGCTCCTGAGAGTGTCATTTATGTTTATGCATATATTTAATCTGTGCAGAGTGTTTTATTTTACCACAATAATTCCCATATGCATGTTTTGGCACAAGTAGAAATTAGGCATATTTAAGAATGACAGATATTTAATTGGTGCTACACTTAATCACATGTAGCAGGCCAATATGATTCAGAGTGAGGGTATGTAACACCACAGGCTGTGGGTTTATATGCATAAATTAATCATGAGATACAAAGGGCTGAGTGACATAGTTGGTGACTATGATTGAGCTGGTAGCTATGACTGAGCCACAGCTGGGTGTGCAGCTGCATCCAGGAAATCCTGCATCTTTAGGTACACCAAATAGCTAAGCGTCATATGAAATGCTAACATATAAAGTCCAATAAAGTCACCACCAACAATGTAATACAGATATTATCTATGTTATTAATGTTTAGGTGTGTTGTTTACAGTAAAATTCTTGTGACTACATATCTTTCATCAAACAATAAAATATCATAATATAAAAGTTGTGTCAAGGCAAAGAGTCTGCCAAAATTACACTCAAAGATTAGCCTCTGCATTGTTATTCTTATTGTTTATGTGTATTAGTAAGACACTGAAGTAAAATAATGTTGTGCAATCGTCATTTGACTACACCAGTAACCTATAATCATAAGGAAATACCCTGTAAATTTGACTAGTTTCCTGCAGTTTCAATTCATAGTGTGAAAGGCAGTATATAAAATAAAGCTTTGGCTGGGTGTAGAATTAATCTGTTAAACTGTATAATAATGAAATGTAAAACTAGTGTGGAGATCTATTGTATGTGTTTAACCTAAAATATGTTTAAAAATTGTAATTAATTTCAATTAGTGGTCTAGGAGTTAAATGCTGATATAACTCACGTAGTGGCAATATGATCAAGTTGTGGAGGGAGAAAACAGTGCAGTTTCACAGGCTTTTGTTTGTGTTCATCATGAGGATAAGAAATGTGTGACCTATGAGCAGCTGGTATTATCATGTGATAACATGGTCAGCAGTTTGGACTTATTCATTCTTGATGCACCAGTTGGAATTGTGAAGACATGTTCATTTATTGAGTTAGCTCGAACAAATGTTGCTGACCTTTATATTAGACTATGTGAGGTGATAACTATGAGGAATTAATTGATATTAGTGTGCCTTTGCAAAAGCAAAACACTGCATGTGAAGAAATTGTAGCATTGCTTTTACTTAATCATTTATTAGTTGCGAACATTAGCCTCTGCACAGCCAACATCTGAGGAAATGTGTTTTGACTGAAATAAAACTGAACTTGTATCAGCATACACCATTGTCCAAATGTACCATTCTCAGGTTAATTGATGTTTTCATAGTCAGATGTGCTTTAAATAATTAATTGAGTGTTTATAAGCTGGTGCATTATTTATTGGGTTAGTATAGTACTCAAAATAATGGGAACAACCAAATTCCTGTGCAGATGAGTGATCTAACAGGTTGTGCACTTGCCCTCAGGTAACATCACAACTCGCATACCAACTCTCCAGCTTTATGTTTCTTTGCCTTTTTCATATCAAATGCTGATAACATTGTATGATGATACACCACCTCACAAGGGGACAACCCATTATTTGAGTATACTTTTCAATTATAGGCTGACACAAAATACTTTAGATATATATTCCAGTCAATATGGTGTAGATATACAAGGGTTGAATGAAAAGTAATGCCACCAACTTCAGACCAGCTGTGTGGCTGGATTGAAGAGTTTTTAGCAAACAGAACACAGCATGTTGTCATCAATGGAGAGACGTCTACAGACGTTAAAGTAACCTCTGGCGTGCCACAGGGGAGTGTTATGGGACCATTGCTTTTCACAATATATATAAATGACTTAGTAGATAGTGTCGGAAGTTCCATGCGGCTTTTCGCGGATGATGCTGTAGTATACAGAGAAGTTGCAGCATTAGAAAATTGTAGCGAGATGCAGGAAGATCTGCAGCGGATAGGCACTTGGTGCAGGGAGTGGCAACTGACCCTTAACATAGACAAATGTAATGTATTGTGAATACATAGAAAGAAGGATCCTTTATTGTATGATTATATGATAGCGGAACATACACTGGTAGCATTTACTTCTGTAAAATATCTGGGAGTATGCGTGCGGAACGATTTGAAGTGGAATGATCATATAAAATTAATTGTTGGTAAGGTGGGTACCAGGTTGAGATTCATTGAGAGAGTGCTTAGAAAATGTAGTCCATCAACAAAGGAGGTGGCTTACAAAACACTCGTTCGACCTATACTTGAGTATTGCTCATCAGTGTGGGATCCGTACCAGAACGGTCTGACGGAGGAATAGAGAAGATCCAAAGAAGAGCGGCGCATTTTGTCACAGGGTTATTTGGTAACCGTGATAGCGTTACGGAGATGTTTAATAAACTCAAGTGGTAGACTCTGCAAGAGAGGCGCTCTGCATCGCGGTGTAGCTTGCTCGCCAGGTTTCGAGAGGGTGCGTTTCTGGATAAGGTATCGAATATATTGCTTCCCCCTACTTATACCTCCTGAGGAGATCACGAATGTAAAATTAGAGAGATTAGAGCGCGCACGGAGGTTTTCAGACAGTCGTTCTTCCCGCGAACCATACGCGACTGGAATAGGAAAGGGAGGTAATGACAGTGGCACGTAAAGTGCCCTCCGCCACACACCGTTGGGTGGCTTGCAGAGTATCAATGTAGATGTAGATGTAGAATTGGGTATTTGGATGGGAATATTTTAATAAATCTAATGCAGAAATAATCCTTAGAATGTGGTCTTTAATTACCAATATTCACTTTTCCACATAATCAACAGCCAATTGGATACATTTGTGCCAATGATGAACAAGTTTTCTGAAGCTGTCATGGAACAAGTCGACACTCTGTTTCTGCAACCACAGTCTCACAGTTCACTCAACGTCCTCATTAGAAACATAGTGACATCCCCACAGATCGTCTTTCATTATCGGGAACAGATGAAAGTCAGACAGTGTTAAATCTAGACTGTATGGAGGTGAGATTCAGTCTCTGAAGTTTTGCTGTGGTAACACATGAAGTGTGTGGTTTGGCATTGTCATGCTGCAGGAAAACAGTTCCCTTTTCCTTTCAGACCCTTGTTAGCCATTGTTTCAGAGTTTGCAGTGTTGTGATGTAATGCTCTGAATTTATCATTGTTTCACATTCAAGGAAATCAACATGGATAGCACCATCTACATCCCAGAATACTGTGGCCTCAATTTTTCCAGGTGAGGGCTGCGTCTTGAATTTCTTTTTTGGGGGCGAGTGTTTGTGCAGATATTCCATAGGCCAACATTTTGTCTCTGGGTCATAGTGGTGTACCCACTTTTCATCTCCTGTCACAATTGAATGGAGAAAGGTGTCACCTTCATTCTCATAATGTGAGAGGAGTTCCTGGCAAATTTCAAGCCTGTGCACTTTCATTTCAGGAGTCAGTATCTGGGATACCCATCAGCCACAGATCTTCCGATAGCCAAGCAAAGCAATCATGAAACCCACACCTTCTTGTGAAATGCCAATTGTGCTTGCAGTCTCTCTCTGAGTCATATGACAATCATCCTGAATCAATCTGTCAACATTTTGCTTGTGAAACTTGGTGGTTGCTGTCACAGGACATCCAACTCTTTGTTTGTCATGCAGGTCAGATGTTCCCATCTCAACATCTTTAAACTTACTCACCCAACGCACAGTACTCACATCAACACAATCACCATAAACTACTTTCATTCTCTGATGAATCTCCTTTGGGATGACACCTCCTGCTGTCAAGAATTCAATGACTGCGCGTTGCTTAAATCGCATTACAGACTGTCTGCCCAGGTTTCCGTACTTTACACTCTAACTACACAACCGTTCAATGCTAAGGCTTTGCGCCAACTGGAGCTATAGAGAAGAGGCTACAGAAAAAGCCAGTACCTGTCACATACCAATGCTGCCAACTGTTGAAGAGTTATGAAGGTGGAGGTATTACTTTTCAGTCAACCTTTGTATATTCCAGTCAATATGATGTGCATTCACATAGTAATTTAACATTTTCCTTGTTATTCTATGTACCTATTCAGTTCTACTACTGGCCTGTGGATGAAGAGGACTTCTTCTTATCTTCTTCATGTACAATAACCAACACAGCTTCTTCAATATGTCAGACATGAAATTTGCAGGCCAGTCCATTATCATGTCTGTTACTCCAAATGTCAACATCCAGTTGTTAACCATTGCTTGTGTGACTGTCACTACCTGCTGGTTCAGTGTAGTAGGCATCTCCTCATACTTATAGAAAAGACCTATTAATGTTAATAAGGATCGGTTTCCTGCTGAATGGTCCTAATACATCAGTCCCATATGTTTCAAATGGTTTTGATGCTTTTGGTATTCTGTGCAATGGTACTTGTTTACGATTCAACTCAGCTCGATGGGCACACGGTACAGAATTTCTCACATATTGATCTGCATCTGCTTTCTTTCCACTCCATCAGTATCTCTCAGCCACTCCCAGGTTTTTTGCTCTGCACCCTCGATGACCAGATAACTTGTAATCATGTGCTTCCTTTGGAGTCCCTTCCTTAAACTTCACTGGTGTCACTATCCATAGCCCTAGCTTTGTTTTGTGGCAGAACAGTCCATTACATCTGCTAAACTGCTAAACTGCAATTGTGTCCTCTACTGTTTACAGTCACTGTCAGTGCTCTTTGCTGCCTACCAATCCACAAGGCTATGGCCCGGAATTTTCAACACTGCTACTTCCCTGCTTAATCAAGTGCTTCTTCCCCGGCTGATGTACTACTTCATAGTCAAACTTACTAAGTGTTAGGTCCCATCTTGTCAGCCTGATAGGTGTGTCCTTCAGTCTCAATACCACTTCAGAGCAATGTGGTCAGTGACTACCTGAAATGTTTTCCGTGAAGATAACATCTAAAATATGTGGCATCATACATGAGGCTCAACATCTCCTGCATTCAGCTGTCTTGTTGTATAGACTACACAATGCTCTTCATTATTAATCTCTTGGTCTAAAACATACCCCAGAGCATGAGAAGATGTGTCACATGAGAAGATAAACTCCTTTACAGAGTCTGGAAATACTACAACAGGCCTGGATGTCAAAACTCTTTTTAATTCTTCAAATGTACACTGACATACTTCTGTGCATATGAATGCCACACCTTTCCTTAGCCACTGTCTATGTGGTTGTGGTATGTCAGCAAAATCTTTCAACAGTTTTCTGTAGTAACTTGAGAATCCCAAAAAAAGATTGCAGTTCCTCAGTTGATTTAGGAACTGTGAACTCTCATACAGATTGCACTAGTCTTGGGTCTGTCCTCACTCTTTCTTTACTAATTACATGGTTTAAAACCATACCTCTTCCAATGCAAAATGACACTTCTCTGCACTCAGTGTCAGACAAACAGTACTCAACTTCTGAAACATTTCCTTCATACATGCTGCTTGATGTCTTGATGTCTGATATGTGATGTGTGATATTGTCTAAGTAAACTAGATATTGGCACAGTTTCAAACCTCTAAACACTCTGTCTGTAAACTCCGAAATGCTGCAGGCACATTTTTTCAATCCAAATGTCATTAACTTGAACTGAAAGTGCCTCAACAGTGCTGAAAATGCTGTCTTCTGTTGGTCTTCAGAATTCAAATTCACTGTCAGAAAGTATCGACACTGTCCCAAGTAATCAATGGTCTCAGTAATGGTTATGATCTCACTGTTCAGGTGACAATAATCACAGCAGAACTTGCACTGGCAGACTATCTATAGACTGTTTTGGTATAAGCATGATTCCTGCACCCCATGGACTGCTACTCTCTTCTATTATTCCATGAGCTACTACTGGTTAACAAAATGTACCATGGGAAACAATAAGTGGAGTGTATAAGATGCGACCAGCTGCCACCTGGACAGGAACTGGTCGTGCCACTGGAGCTGACCTAGAATAGAAAGCTGCATCATAGCACTAAAGGGGTGGGGGGGGGGGTCTTAGTGTGTAGAGCTGTTGCCCTTCCTTGGCTTCTGCTGGCAGGTCCATGTGGCGTCCTTGTCTGGCACAGCCCCATTGTCTGCTTAGAGCTGAGAGACTAAGTATCATTTTATTACAAAAATATCCAGTACTTACAGTTTGCAACAGCACACTTGTGCATATGTGTCACTACCACTCACATATCCTAAAACATGACTGCTACTGTCAGAGTGGAAATGTGTCTCACTGCTTGCTATGCTAGTCTGTGCAGTACCTCTGAGTTTGCTGTTTCAGCAAGCTAATGTGCCTTGCAAAATTGTATTCATCTTGTTGAATTATTAGATGACATCATCCCACACTCACCTGCTGTCAATGTTGTTGCTATATACTGCTCAGGCTCACACTAATATGCCCATATATGGTCGATATGTGACAAGATTTTGAAGAAATTTGGGACAAACTTATAGGATCATAACAAGTTTGTATAGCTTATACACTATGTGATCAAAAGTATCCAAACACCCCCAAAAACATACTTTTTTCCTATCAGCTGCATTGTGCTGCCACCTACTGCCAAGTACTCCATATCAGCTACCTCAGTAGTCATTAGACATCGTGAGAGCAGAATGGGGTGCTCTGCAGAAATCACATACTTCTAATGTGGTCAGGTATTTGGGTGTCACTTGTGTCATACATCTGTACGGGAGTTTTCCACACTCCTAAACATCCCTAGGTACACTGTTTCTGATGTGATAGTGAAGTGGAAATGTGAAGGGATAGATACAGCACAAAAGCATACAGACCGACCTTGTCTGTTGACTGACGTAGATCGCCAATAGTTGAAGAGAGTTGTAATGTGTAATAGGCAGGCGTCTATCCAGACCATCACACAGGAATTCCAAATTGCATCAGGATCCGCTGCAAGTACTATGACAGTCAGGTGGGAGATGAGTGAACTTGGATTTCATGGTCGAGCGGCTGCTCATAAGCCACACATCACTCCGGTAAATGCCAAATGACGCCTTGCTTGGTGTAAGAAGCTTAAACATTGGATGATGGAACAGTGGAGAAACATTGTGTGGAGTGACAAACCATGGCACACATGTGGCAATCCAATGGCAGGGTGTGGGTATGGCAAATACCCGGTGAACGTCATCTGCCCATGTGTGTATGCCAACAGTAAAATTCAGAGGTGGTGGTGTATTGTGTTGCCATGTTTTTCATGGAAGGGGCTTGCACTCCTTGTTGTTTTCCTTGGCACTATCACAGCACTGGTGTACATTGATGTTTTAAGCATCTTCTTGCTTCCCACTGTTAAGGAGCAATTTGGAGATGGCGACTGCATCTTTCAGCACGATCGAGCACATGTTCATAAGGCACGGCCTGTGACGGAGTGGTTACATGACAGTAACATCCCAGAAATGGACTGGCTTGCACAGAGTCCTGACCTGAATCCTATAGAACACCTTTGGGATGTTTTGGAACACTGACTTCATGCCAGGCCTCACTGGAAAACGTCAATACCTCTCCTCAGTGCAGCACTCTATGAAGAATGGACTGTCATTCCCCAAGAAACCTTCCAACACTTAATTGAACGTATGCCTGTGGGAATGGAAGCTGTCATCAAGGCTACAAGTGGTCCAACACAATATTGAATTTCAGCATTACCAATGGAGGGTGCTACAAACTTGTAAGTCATTTTCAGCCAGGTGTCTGGATACTTTTGATCACACAGTGTATGCAGAAGACATGTTCAGGTCACTTAAAAGGGAATCTGTGGAAGAAAGGGGACAATGTTCTCCTAAAATGCTGCTGGATAATGCTAGAGAACTGTACAAAATTTCTGCTACCTCCTTCATATACCTTACCCAGCAAACATGAATGTAAATAAAAGCACACTTTTGTTTCTCCATCACACCATATATGAACAGAACAGCACAAGGAAAATCTAATACTGGTTTTAAGTATTCCTTGGTATGCAATAAACAGTGGCTTGCAGACTATACATGAAGCAGCAAATCAAATTAAACATTTCACTGCATGCAAAATTGTATGAAAGTCTTCTGGAAACAGTTCAAGATTAACATTCCTTCAAAAGGAAAGGAATCTGCAGTAGACAAAATGGAAACAACATCATTGCCATGGTCCTGATTTCAGCTGAAAGTTTGTTAAGTGTTACATAATGACATAATGTCTGTGTAGTAAATGTTGTGTGCACTGTGTTTGGTAATGCTGGGATTGTTTCTGCTATAAGATCATAATGAAGTATCTGCCCAAACCTCATCAAAATAGATCGAAAGGTATGAAAATCGCAGTATAAGGGGTGTTACTAAATTCCCTTTGCAAGCTTTCAGACCTTATAGTGTGGACCAGATGTTGCTTCCATGACTCTTGTTGCTTGTCACCTGGCTCCACTTACAAGTAGGCCTCAGTGTGTCAACCACTGACACTAACACAGATCCGATAGCTCTCTATTGTATTCTGGTACACACAACACTGTTCTCAGATCCTCCAGCATCCACCACACAAATAAACTGTGCCAGTAGGCCTTCCATAAGTCCCATAGAGGTCTTATAAATCAAATATTTCAAGTGAACCCACAGGTAGTAATCTACCAGGCTCAAGTTGGGAGAATGTACAGGCCAAACACACGCGTTACTTGCTCAAACTGTTGGTCCAGATGATCTCAGACCATACATGGAAAAAGTGGTAGTGTGCCATCATGTCGAAACCACATGCAGTGGCACACTTTCCAAGTGCCTATGTAGTATGCTGTCAAGGCAAGTATGTAGTGACGAGATGTGGTGGAAGATATGGACCAATCACATGTCCATTCAGGAAATCTGCCCAAATATTCAGAACATATCATTCCTGAAACCCATGGGAGTGTGCAGTGTGCAGGTTTCCATGAGCCCAAACATGACTGTTGTGGGAACTGAGAACATCTTCCCTGGAGAACTTGGCTTCAAATGTGAAAAGAATCTGCCATGGGAAGTTGGGCCCATACATAAAACAGTGCAAGAACCATCTGCAGAATGGGGCTTTTGATGAAAACTCCTGTGGCTGCACTGCTGTACCTTATGGCAGTGGCACAGAGGCAGCTGCTGCTCATGCAGAATATGCCAGACAGTTAGGTGATTCACATTCAGTCTACCTACTACGTTTCTGGTCCAAATTGTCACATCCTCCTCCACTACATGGAGTAAGGCATCTTCAGCCTTGGGTGTATGATGCTGACTTGGAGCACCACAGTCAACTCTGCTGATGGTGAATATACTCAGCCCTGGGGCCTATTGGTACACTGTACTAAAGAGGGAGTGCATACATGTCTGGAAATGTGGAAAATGCATTGCATACAACTTAGAAGTAACCCCCTCCCCCCCCCCCCCCCCCCCCCAATTGCACTGAACTTCATCATATAAGCACATCATATCTGCATATTGCACAAACTTGTAGTTCATCAAGGTCAGCAGCAACACATTGAAAATGAAATGTACATACAGCTTGCATTCTGTACTATAGTGAATGATTACTACTGTACAGTTATACAGTATGAACAAATATCACAAGCACAAGACTGGGTACAAACCTCTATAGGTGAGCAAAGTATGAAGAAAGACCACAAGCACAACAGTAGGTACAAACCTCTCTGGGGAGATCACAAACTTAACTGAATGGCAGGTAAACAAACCTGAAATTGGTGTGGGACATCAGGCGATAGGTGGTTGGTAACATGTGTAATAATATAGTCAGTTGCATCAAACTTATGTTGTGGCATTTTGCTCATAGCAGGAAAAAAGTACAGTTCCGTACATGAGTTTCTATGCTAAATTTGAAAATCTGGGTCTCCACTACAAGTCCTCAGTGTCTGTATTGGCCATTTAGTTACATGTTGTTGTTGTGGTCTTCAGTCCTGAGGCTGGTTGATGCAGCTCTCCATGCTACTCTATCCTGTGCAAACTTCTTCATCTCCCAGTACCTACTGCAGCCTACATCCTTCTGAATCTGCTTAGTGTATTTATCTCTTGGTCTCCCTCTATGATTTTTACCCTCCACACTGCCCTCCAGTACTAAATTGGTGATCCCTTGATGCCTCAGAACATGTCCTACCAACCAATCCCTTCTTCTGGTCAAGTTGTGCCACAAACTCCTCTTCTCCCCAATTCTATTCAATACCTCCTCATTAGTTATGTAATCTACCCACCTAATCTTCAGCATTCTTCTGTAGCACTACATTTCAAAAGCTTCTATTCTCTTCTTGTCTAAACTATTTATCATCCACGTTTCACTTCCATACATGGCTACACTCAATACAAATACTTTCAGAAATGACTTCCTGACACTTAAATCTATACTCGATGTTAACCAATTTGTCTTCTTCAGAAACGCTTTCCTTGCCATTGCCAGTCTACATTTTATATCCTCTCTACTTCAATCATCATCAGTTATTTTGCTCCCCAAATAGCAAAACTCATTTACTACTTTAAGTGTCTCATTTCCTAATCTAATTCTCTTAGCATCACCCGACTTAATTCGACTGCATTCCATTATCCTTGTTTTGCTTTTGCTGATGTTCATCTTATATCCTCCTTTCAAGATGCTGTCCATTCTGTTCAACTGCTCTTCCAAGTCTTTTGCTGTCACTGACAGAATTACAATGTCATCGGCGAACCTCAAAGTTTTTATTTCTTCTCCATGGATTTTAATACCTACTCCGATTTTTCTTTTGTTTCCTTTACTGCTTGCTCAATATACAGATCGAATAGCAACGGGGAGACGCTACAACCCTGTCTCACCCACTTCCGAACCACTGCTTCCCTTTCATGTCCCTCGACTCTTATAACCGCCATCTGGTTTCTGTACAAATTGTAAATAGCCTTTCACTCCCTGTATTTTACCCCTGCCACCTTCAGAATTTGAAACAGAGTATTCCAGTCAACATTGTCAAAAGCTTTCTCGAAGTCTACAAATGCTAGAAATGTAGGTTTGTCTTTCCTTAATCTTTCTTCTAAGATAAGTTGTAGGGTCAGTATTGCCTCACGTGTTCCAACATTTCTATGGCATCCAAACTGATCATCCCCGAGGTCAGCTTCTACCAGTTTTTCCATTCATCTGTAAACAATTCGCGTTAGTATTTTGCAGCTGTGACTTATTAAACTGATAGTTCGGTAATTTTCACATCTGTCAACACCTGCTTTCTTTGGGATTGGAATTATTATTTTCTTCTTGAAGTCTGAGGGGTTTTCGCCAGTCTCATACATATTGCTCACCAGATGGTAGAGTTTTGTCAGGACTGGCTCTCCCAAGGCTGTCAGTGGTTGTAATGGAATGTTGTCTACTCCTGGGGCCTTGTTTTGACTTAGGTCTTTCAGTGCTCTGTCAAACTCTTCACGCAGTATCATATCTCCCATTTCATCTTCATCTACATCCTCTTCCATTTCCATAATATTGTCCTCAAGAACATCACCCCTGTATAGACCCTCTATATACTCCTTCCACCTTTCTGCTTTCCCTTCTTTGCTTAGAACTGGGTTTCCATCTCAGTTCTTGATATTCATGCAAGTGGTTCTCTTTTCTCCAAATGTCTCTTTAATTTTCCTGTACCCCTCGTGAGATAAGTGAGATAGTTACATAGTGTATATGAATTATGATTTTGTTGTTGTTTGATTTTTGTTCTTAAACTGTAACACCACGGTGTGTCTATTATCCTAAATGTGATCCATAGATGAATAAACCTACTACTACTAACACCACCACTACTACTACTAAATCACAACCAATCACCTTTTCTGCTTATGACAGGCTAATGTGACCTAAAATACTGTAAAACTCATGTCCACTCAGATGGTCTGTAATTGTTATTATCAACTGTATATATTCAGCCTATATAGTGCCACATTCTGCCAAGTGTGCTGTATTTTATTTTATGCTTCTTCTTTTATGATGAAAAACTTTTTTGATGTATTTTGGCACCCTGTTCTGATTTTCATTAATTTTATTTCATTACTTAAATAAAGCACTTTTTATATTTAACTGCAGTTTTAAGTTTAATCACTCATTTTTGTATTGTTCAATTTGCATGATTAAATTCTTAATATAATTACAGGTGGCACAGTTCTGATGTGTTGCAGCAATACAATATCAAGAGAAGCTGTAAGAAATGCTCCAGTGGAATCAATGTATTTGCAAATTTGGAATGCCAGAACTGACCATATATTCCAGAACATAACTGTCAGAGCAGTATATATTAAATTATTTGAAGCTACAATTGAAGAAGGTGCATTCAAGGGCTCAGAGGATATTGAAACACTGGATATAACAGACAGCGATTTTGGGCATATGAAAAGGATGGATCTGATATTTGAAGGTCTTCATAACCTGAAAGCTCTGTATTTGGATAACAATGGAATCACAACATGGGATACCACTGATACTGGTAATTTTTCCAGTATTTTACAAATTCAACTTTTGTCTTCAATTACTGCTTAGAAGTTTTCCAAATATAGCACAAAATCATACATTCATTCATTTGCATTTGTTCATGTGACACCTCACACAAATAGAAGTCAAGTCATTGATTCATTGTGTTCAATAGAAGGTACTAAATTCATATTTGGAAGAAGCAGGATTCAAATCCCCATCCAGTAAGGCAGAGTGATGTTCTCCATCGTTCCCTGGAATTGATTAAAGCTGATGCCAGGATGGTTCCTTGAAAAAACACAGCAAATTTCCTTCCTCATCATTATCCTTGCACTCCTTCCCTAACAGTCTCGTCATCCAATAGGATCTTAAGATTAATCTTCCTTTTTAGGTCTGCAGCTCTCACAATGAAGGAGAACTTTTCAGAGATGTGAAATGAGTGAAGGTAGCTTCTAATTAAGTGTAGCATATGTTAGAAACTAAATTAATATTTCACTATTGTTAGAATTCAAAATACATGCAACTCTATTGTGGGGATTACAAGCCACTGGTTAAGAAAAAGATGCTTCACATTCAGTTACGTTAAACAAAAGAAGAAGCTATTTCATATTCAGTTATGTTAAATAACTGATGAATAGAACAGAACCTTTATTGCTACAAGGCATGTAATACACAATAAATACAGTGAAACACTGGTGACTAGTCAATGATTACAATTGTAGGCCTAAATAGGTATATATAAATGTGCATTTGCCATACCCACACCCTGCTATATCAGATTACCACATCGTATACCTTGATTTGTCACTCCACACAACTTTTCTCCACTGTTCAATCGTCCAACGTTTAAGCTCCTTAACACCAAGCAAGTCATTGTTTGGCATTTACCGGCATGATGTGTGGCTTATGAGCAGCCGCTCGACCATGAAATCCAAGTTCTCTCACCTCCCACCTAACTGTTATAGTACATGCAATGGATCCTGATGCAGTTTGGATGGAATTCCTGTGTAATGGTCTTGGATACATGTCTGCCTATTACACATTATGATCCTCTTCGACTGTCGGCGATCTCTATCAGTCAACAGACGAGGTTGACCTGTACCCTTCTGTGCCGTACATGTCCCTTCATGTTTCCACTTCACTATCACATCAGAAACAGTGGACCTAGGGTTGTTTAGGAGTGTGGAAATCTCACGTACAGACATATGACACAAGTGACACTCAATCACCTGACCCCATTTGAAATGAATGTGTTCTGTGGAGTGCCCCATTCTGCTCTCCCATGATGCCTAATGACTACTGAGGTCACTGATATGGAGTACCTGGCAGTAGGTGGCAGCACAATGCAGCTAAAACATATGTTTTTGGGGGTGTCCAGATACCTTTGATCACAAAGTGTACCTTCCATACAGTCTATTCATTGATGAATGTTGCATCTTTAGTGACATAGCGATGTGGGACAGTAGTTAGCACATTCAACTCACATTAGGTTCAGAAGGACAATGGTTCAAACTCACCTCTGGCAATTCAGATTTAGGTTTTCCATGATTTCCCTAAATCACTTCAGGCAAATGCTGGAATGGTTCCTTTGAAAGAGCCCAGCCAGCTTCCTTTCCCATCCTCTCCTAATCCAATGGGACAAATGACCTCACTGTTTGGCTCCCTCCCCAAAATCAACTAAAGAACCAACCATCTTTAGTGACAAGTTGTCACTCCCCAAATATGCCAAGGGTCTAATTGAGCCCTTCAAAGACTGAAATTACCCTCCAAAGCTTCTACAGAAACAGATTTCTCCTCGCTTGTGGCTCCAGTTACATACCACCTCGCACATTCTCACCATCCAGTCACAAAGAAGCATTTCTCTCATAACTCGGTACCATCGATGGCTGGACTACTGAATCATGTTCTCCACCAGGGTTTTGATTTCCTCTTGCATTGTCTAGGAATGAGGAAGTCTTAACCAATCTCCTCTCCACCCTTACCTCAGTGCAACTCCACCACCCACCAAACATATACTGTATCATTGTCCATGCCTACTCCACCCTTGCTCCAAACTCTTGCCTCATGGCTCATATCTCTGCAACAGTACTAGATGCAAGACCTGTCACATGATCTGAAAGCTAATCTGCAACCACTGTAATGCTTTCTACATGGGTATGATGACTAACAAATTTCCAGAATGAGATTTTCACTCTGCAGCAGAGTGTGTGCTGATATGAAACTTCCTGGTGGATTAAAACTGTGTGCTGGACCGAGACTCAAATTCAGGACCTTTGCCTCTCGTGGGCAAGTGCTCTACCATCTGAGCTACCCAAGCATGACTCAGAGACAAGGTACTGACGGAAGTGAAGCTATGAGGACAGGGCGTGAGTTGTGCCTGGGTAGCTCAGATGGTAGAGCACTTGCCCGCAGAAGTCAAAGGTCCCAGGTTCGAGTCTCGGTCTGGCACACAGTTTTAATCTGCCAGGAAGTTTTGACTAACAAGTTATCTGTCAACATGAATGGCCACCATCAGTCTGTGGCCAAGAGATACTGGACCACACAACTGCTGAACATGCTGCCCAACACAATGTGCTTCACTTCAGTGACTGCTTCACATTCTTGCATCACCAGCTTTTCTAAACCTCACAGTTGGTAATTCTCCCTATGACATAGCATTTGTTCAACCTTCTCTGGTCACTGCTCTTCACCTATGTATCCCCTTCCCTGCTCCCCCTCCAGCAGTTCACATGCCTTCTATCATGCCAGCACACAGTCTAGCCTTTTCTCCTCCTGTACTTCTCTCCTCTCCCTTTCTGCTACCTGCCCCCCTTTCCCCTCCCTAAAAATGACTCTTGGCTCTGCACTTAGCAGCCCTATCCTGTCTCCAACATATTCCTGCATTCTCTCACAGGCAGGACAACACCATCCTCCCATCACTATCCTACTATTCCTCCTCCACCTCACCACATGCTACCTCCTTACCACCACCACCACCCATCCCAGACTGCTGCTCACATCAGACACAGTAGCTGTTCAGTCAGACTACTGCAGCTGAGACAGTGGCCATGTATGTCTGAATTGTGGTTGTGTGAATGTGTGTATGTTTTCTATTTCCAAAGACCAAAAGCTTAAATGTTTAGCAGCCTTTGTATTGTGCCTGTCTGCAACTCAGCATTGTGTCCTTTTTGCAATGTTGCTGTTATTCCATCCTGGACTTTCCATAGTGTATCTATGCCTTGTTTCACTTTTTTAGGTTAATAGAGCTGTATTTCATGTGTCCATGTAAATATAGAAGGAAATGTCAATAAGTCAAGGCTTTTGTATAATGATTGGTATGATTGCCTATTGTTTGTTCCCATTACAGTTCTAATGATTTTTTCTGTAGCTAGAACACTCTGAGGAGTTTGCTTTTCCAGAACCCCTAAAATTATGTCGTATCTAATAATACTCACTGCAAAAACAAAACTGTTTAATAACTTCACTAAACGATCCATGTCGCCAGTCTATGGTAAGTTTTTGTTTATAGTAACTCCAAGAAATTTAACAGGTTATGTAGTGTTTAATCCTTTGCTATGATAATTAATTATGATATACAGGGTTTCTGCATCAAAATTCCCTACTTTTTGAGGCAGTTTAAAACCACTAATTCTTTTTTGTTTTAGGCCTAACTTGTTCATAGGGTGTAGAAGGACCTAAATTTGTTGCCTAATTTTTGCCAATGTTTGTTGCATTTTTGTTTTGTTTCATTGTCTGTTCAAGAGAAAATGGTGTCACTACAGGCATAGCTGCAAACTGTGGTTTGCTACACAGAGTTACAATCAGTTGCTATGATGCAAAGACAGTTTGTTCTGTTTGCAAGAAAGTAGAACTAGATACCAATTGGATAAAAATATGGAAAGTGCAGTTTCTGAACACTGGCAGCATTCTGAAGCAGCATGCTGAGGGATTGGCATAAGAACAAGCTGAGAATGTCCGCCAAGAGTTCCAGTGAAGTCCACACAGATCAATATGTCAGGTTTCACATGAACTTCAAATACCATGTGAAATTACTTATAAGATCCTCAAAAAGCAGTTGCATCTGTACTCATACAAGGTGCAGATTCTGCTGATCATAAAACCTAATGACAAACAATGATGATACAGATTTGCATGTGAAATGCTTAGCAGAATTGACAAGAATCCTACTGTCTAGTCACACATAATGTTCTATGATGACTAAATTTCATTTCTTTGGATTTGTGAATAAGAATAATTTTGTGTTGTCTAATTGTCCCTGTAGAGCTGTACCATGGGAAGCAAGGATAGGATGTTGTTTGGTGGCCGGTATCCTATTTCTACAACACAATTGCACACATATATTAATTGGGTTCTTAATTCATAAGAATAAGAAAGCTACTTAACTGAAGCTAGTTGTTGTGGTACAAGCTCTTCTGTAATAGTCTATGTTAGCCTCACTGCTGTTGAAGTAGAAGTCCCACTGTGCACTCTACTCTGGCTGCTAGGTAACGACAGAGCTAGAGGCTGAGCTAACTGTGACTGTGACTTCCACTGGGATGTAACTACTTACTCACTGGATGAATGAATGGGCCCTCCAGTCCATGGGGGCAATTTAAATACTAGTGGTCCAGAGGGTGTTAGTGGCGTGTTGGTTGCCAGTCTATTTGGCCTCTCTCCTGATAGGCAGGTTGCTTGCACCCACTATCAATCTTCTCACAACCTCTTTGCTGCCTGCTGTGCTGGTGTCAGCTTACACCAGCACACTCAACATTTACATTTAGGGGTCACAGAATTCACACGGTATCAGGGAAAAGGTGTGAGGTAGCCCAGAAGTGAGAAGTGAATGTTTGGTGTGGCCTCATGTGCAACAAGAAAACTGGGCCATTTTTCTTTGCCAAGGAGACAGTCACAGGAACAATGTACCTATAAATGTTGCAGAACACCTGCAACCAGATCTTCGGTTTTGACAAGATGGTGCTAACCCTCACTGGTCACTGGATGTTTAGGAAACTCTGAATGGAACATATCCAATATGTTGGATTGGACAAGATGGACCTGTAAAATGATCTTCATGTTCTCAAACCATTTTATTTTTTTCTCTGGGGCTACATGAAGGACAGGATGTCTGCCACTGTAGTGTGGGATCTCCATACTAGGATTTGGAATACATTGGTACCATACCTCTGGACAAATTGCAGTGTATCTGGATGGAAATCAAATGCAGACTTGACATTCTTTGTGTCACAATAGTGATTATGCTGAAATGCTTTTTTTTTTTTTTTTTTTCTCGGAAATTTAACTTGACGTATCACTTAAGTTTGAGAAGGAAATAAATTTATTTCATTTAATTTTGTGTTAGGAGCAAATTATAAATAGATCATTTCAGTGTAGACACTCTGTACATTCAGCAGTTTGTTTGGTTCTGAAATGTACAATTTGTGTTTTTGTATGGTTCAGTTAAATAGCAATATTATTTATCCAAGTTTCAAGTTTTTGAAGTGTTTATTTTGTATTCTGTGCTAGTTACTCTTAAATTTTTACAGTGAACTACTGCTGCTCTCTGCCTATAGAACTATTTATGAGGTTATCTCACATGACATGTTGTTTATGTAATACAGGGACAGTCCTAGGGTACACCTGCTTGTATCTCCTTCCATCTACACTGGGCTCTCACGCCTTTTTGTTTTATAACTAACCTCTGTTTTCTGTTTTTGAGACATGATAAGAACCCTCTTTATGATTTCCTAAGGAAACCATAAGCAGCTACTCTGTGAAGCAGCAGCTTATGGTTTACCTTATCAAATTCTTTAGTGAGCTCACAAAATATACTGCATATGCACTTCTTGTTGTTACAAGATTTGCTTATTTAGTGATTAGTTTATTAATAATGTGCACAGTAGTGTGACCCCTTCTTAAATCCATGTTGCTTATTTTGGATAATGTTATGTTTTTTGCTATACATTTTTAACTGATTACAGACTGTTTGCTCTGACATTGATACTAGGTGGAAATTTTCTATCTCATCTCGTCTGCTCCTTTTGTGGATAATTGAACTTCTGTATATTTCAGCCTGTTATAAATGCAGTCTTCATCAAATGATCGATTTGTTATATAGTAGCGCATTTTATTTTTGTTAGAATTTCATGTCATCCCACAGATTTAAGATTTTTTTAACACCAACCACTTAATGACAGGATACATGAGTAAATTTAAATTTATCAGACCTATGTTGCATTATATTGGGATTTATGTGAAGAAGAGAGAAGTGCATAGTGCATTTTATTTGAAGTTACAAAGTACCTTTTGATTTCTTCACAGATTTGTCTGGGGTTTGTAATAGTGTCCCCATCAATTTCTAATTTATATTCAAAATGAGTTGTTTTTTCAGCACATACTTCAGTCTTGACAATCTGCCTCACATCTTCTGCAGCACAGTGTGTGCTGCTTTGAAACTTTCTAGCATATTGAAATGTGCTGGACTTATACTCAAATCCAGTACTTTACCTTTCATAGTCATTGCACATACTGGATAATCTATCTTGGTAAATTTCAGTTCTAACAGTACCAGCTTTACACTTCCAAGACCCCATTGATACTCCCCTTCATACCTCGTGACACCAACAATCCAGGAAGAAAGGGTATTGTGGAGAAATATCTTAAGACATAGCTGAAGGGTTGTTTCCAATTCTGTCCTGCTGCAGAGTGGATCACCATTTTGAAGCTTCCTCGTACATTGAAACTGTGGAACAGACCAAGACTTGAGCAAGGAACATGCATTTTGTAAGATATGTGGGAAATCTTATGAAAAATTTAGAAACTAAGAGGCTTTTAATTTTCTTTAGGATTTACAGTAAATATCAGTTTCCTGGCTTATTACATATGGAAGATAGTTCAGGGTTTTCATAATAAAACACAGAACCCAATTTTGGGCCTAGAGAAGGAGTCATTGTCTTGGGAAAATTATTTTTTTGTCTTGTATTATAGCTGTGAAGACCACAATTGAACTAAAACATGTTTTACTACTAAAGCACCCTAACAACAAATGCCATTGTACCTGAATTGTTCTTGAGTGTTTGGGATAAAAATCAGGTCAGACTAGCACGGTTCATTGACAAATGAGGGTGATGCAAAAGGCCATTCTTGTTTGACAGGCAAGAGAGTGTAAGACAAACAATAAAAAATTTGATCTGACAGATACTCAAAGAAAGATATCACACATATTATTATAACCTATTGGGAAAATTTTAAGAACCATCCTTAAGGGCAGAAACCATATCATTCAGCCTCTAAAGCATCTGTTCCATAGAGGTTGTGCTGATAAAATGAGACAATTATCAGCTGCCACAGAAGAGTACAGCTAATCATTTTTTCACACTTGCTAAGCAAATGGAACAGGAAGTAACCATAATATGATAAAAAGTATCATCTCCTAAGCACTTCACAGAAATTATCAGAGTGTAGGTATATATGCAGAAAGGGGAAAATGTATTGGTAGATGGGCAAGATTTCCATCATATTTGAAGATTCCTCTGCATGATGTGTGCTTGTTTATGTTCTCTTTAATTGCTTTGCCTCTGAAGATACCATAATTATGTAAAATGACAGGAAGTCAAATTATGCTAAATAAGCCTGAAATTGGCAGTTTCTATTGGAAGTAACATACAGCAATAGAAAGACTAATCATCACTTTTCATCTTTCAACAGATGCCATTAACTCAAATAAAAGTCTGCAAATGCTGCCATCATTGGAAGTTCTCTCTCTCAAAAGAAATTTGTTTGAAACTCTAGGGAGTAATTTCTTTGAATGGCTGGAAGGCTCCCCATTGAGATACCTAAATCTTGAGGGTTGTAATAAAATTGTGAAGATTGATCCAGGTAAAATTTCTGTTTATTTTTAGCAAGCAGAATATTTTCAGTTACTAGCTTTCTATATGATATTGTCTAATATCAGTATTCCCTTATTTAGTTTATCTATAAGTATCAATGAATGCTGTTCACTACACATTCTATATACAAACAGAAGATAAGGGAAAAAAATTAATAATAAGATATGCAGTGAGAAAGGGAATCACATTAAAAAAATGTCATGTTTTATAGTGAGCAGAAAAGTTTGCAGATGATGTTTAGTATCAAGGTTTTAGTATTCAAACTTATTCTTTTGGAGAGACTGAAAGAACAAGTTCTACTGCAGAAAGTTAGAAGGAGATAGTAAACAGAAGTTACACCATCGACGATCCAGCATCCAGGTGATGGGAGAGAAAAGGTCAGTGGGTGAAAAAGATGGCAAAGTTCAGGAAAATTAATCCCATTATGAGATTATTCATCACTCAGAAAGAAAGTACTGACTGCACTAAAACATGCAATTGAATAATTTGTGGTGTTCACCAACAGATGTCATGTTGGTACCTCTTCAAAGAGCTAGGCATTTTAGGTGGACCATCACAACAATATTTTCACTAATGAAATTTGTCATAAATAACGTATCACAATTTGAGAAGAACAGTGATGTCCACACCTACAACACTAGATGAACTTTATTACCCACTGTTAAAGCTATCAGTGGCTCAAAGAGGAGTTCAGTATGTACCATTAGAAATGTTTGACCATTTAACCAATAACATAAAATGTCTGATAGATAGTGATACAAGTTTTAATCTAACTTAAAATCATTTAACATGGAGAACTCCTTCTACACCACTGACAAATTTCTACTTGAAAACTGGTAGCAAGTGAAAAAAATCTTTTTTAAATTTTAGGTGCATAAGTATGAATAAAATCATAATGTGTTCATTAGTGTTAACATTAACCATGTATCCATATCCTGTAAATCACACACTGGCAATGTTAAAGGATAGTTTGGATAAAACAAAAAGTATATATTTAAATAAATGTGTCTTTACCTAAATTAATATGGAAACTGTGTATGACTGAAGACATTAAATGAATAAAGGCCAGGTAAATGGTGAGAGAAAAGATGCAGTGCATGTAGGAGAACAACCTCCAATTTTTGGAATTTGGAAGATCTTGGTTTCTAGTAACCAACCAGGTAACTTTACATAACATTAATTGCACTAAGTGTTAATTACCCAGACATTAATTATGGATGAGTAGAATTAATTATTAGGCACTGTGACTGTCATTCCACTTACTGCAAGTGTTCTTTGCTCACATGTATTTCTTATTTGCGAAAACCTTATATCTGTTAAGCTGTTATTTTTGCAGCCATTTTGTTCTTAATTTGTTATAAGCACTTCACTTCATTCTTACAAAGAGCATTAAGTGGATAAGGTACTCATATATTTCATGAGTCTACATCTTACTCTGCCATGACAAAGCCCAAACCCTTGAATGACACTGAACTGACAAAAGTCCACATTTTGAAATGAAAAATTTGGAAACCCATGAGCATTATATTCTCTCTGGCATATTCACAAAACCTTTGGCACTTGAATAGTGAATTTATACTTATATTTATTGAACATTCATGTAATATGGAGAATATGTAAGTCTTCTAAATGGCCTTCGAAGAATCTGAAAGTATGGAACACTCTTTGGCAACTGACTAATAATGTTGGTGATATATCATATGTTTTAAAGCAATAGTCTTGTAGGATATATGAAAAACATGACATTTATTGGCTGTGAAGAAAACTTCTGATGTCATTTCAATAGTTGATTTGGTAATTGCTGTATTGGGCCTGCAGATACACATAATTTCACAAACAAAACTTCTGCCACTTTATGGATTCTTTGCATTATGGAGCGTAATGTTAAGGTAGAGCTGTCATTACTAGACGTGGGCCTATTGGGAGTAGTATGAGGGTGGACCCATAGGTACCTGACCCAACAAAGAAAACACAAAAATTTTGGAAAAAAATGTATTTATTTTCCAATATAACCTCCTTTCAGCTCTATACATTTTTTCCCAGCAATGTTCAATAAGTTTGATCCCCCTTTTATAATGAGAACTGTCCAACTCCTCTAAATAGTCATTAAATGCAGACATCCCATCTTCATTTGTTGAAAATCTTCATTTGTTAAAAATCTTTGACCACCGAGCCATTTTTTTTCAAGTTGAGGGGGCTAAATCTGTCGAATAGGATGCATGAGGTAGCAATTCAAATTTTAAATTCATTAATTTTGGCCATTGCAATAACAGACTTGTGAGCTGGTGCAGTGTGTTGAAGAAATAACACTTTCTTCTTTGCCAAATGCGGCCGTTTTTGCTTGATTTCTTCACCAAAACATTGCAATAAGTTCACTTAACACTCGCCATTGATAGTTTTTCTTTTTTCAAGGTAGTCAATGAAAATTATCCTACCCGCATTGCAAAAAACTGATGTCATGATCTTGCCTGCAGATGAAACGGTCTTCATCTTCTTTGGGGTCGGTTCTCCAATTGGTGTCCATTCTTTTGATTGTTCTTTTGGATCAGGAGTGAAGTGGTGGACCCATGGTTATGAAACGATGCAAAAAAATTAGCTTTTTTGCTGTGAAACTTTGCTAAACACTGAACTGAAACATCTTCGCGACACTGTTTTTGCTCGAGTGTGAGCAATCGCAGCACAAACCTTGCACACAGTTTTCTCATGTCCAAATTTTCACATTTCACACTTTTTGAAATGCTTACTATTTCTGCTAGCTGTCAGTTGATGATCATCCAGTACCACTTTGCGGATTTTCTTCACCCTTTCTGGAGTCAACCACCCATTTAATCTCAGCTACCCAATATCTTACTGCTGTCAATGAAGCAGACTCTCCTAGAGTAGAATCTAGCTCAGCTTTAATATTGGTTGTGCTGAGGCTTTTTTTAAAAAAAATGTTGTATCTCATAATGATGGCCAATTTTCTCCATTTTCACAAGTTCGCTCACAATATTCACCATTTATGGCTGCCAAACAAATACTAAACAATGTGGCTTCTTCAAACTTGAAACATATGCTTCATAGATCACATAATTTCTAATCCAGAGATATTTTTCAACAACAACTTCCATCTCTCGGTCAGGCTGCCTTCCTCTAATGTACATCTACACCTAAATCCGTATTGTGCTAACCACTGTGAAGTGTATGGAAGAGGGTAGTTCCCAGTGTATCAGTTATTAGTGCTTCTTCCCATTCCATTCACTTAAAGGGTGTGGGAAGAATGATTGCTCAACTGTCTCTAAGTGCACTGTAATTAGTGTGAGCTCGTATTTGCTATCCCTTCAGAAGTAATCATGGGAAGTCGTAGTATATTCACAGATTTATCACTTTAAGTTGGTTCTTGAAACTTTGTAAGTGAGATTTCATAAGACAGTTGTCTTATCCTCAAGCACTTGACAGTTCAGTTTTTCAGCATTTCTGTGACAGTACCTCATGGGTTAAACAAGCCTGTAAACATTTTTGTGCCTTTCTTTATACACACTTGATATCCCTTGTTAGTTCTACTTGGTACAGGTTTCACTAACTTGAGCAATATTCTAGTATGGGTCACATGAATGTTTTGTAAGCAACCTTCTTTGTAGAATGATTTCCTAGTATTCTGCCAATGAACTGAAACCAGCTACATACTTTACCTGCAGTCGAACCTACGTGATCATTCCATTTCAAATCCCTACAAACGGTGACATTCAGGTATTTTGGGGGTGTCTAGGTGACTGATTCCAGCTGTGATACACTAACTGAGGTTGTAGTCATAGGAAAGAATGTTTCATTCATATTCTGAAGCACAAAATTTTATATTTTTGAATATTTAAGGCAAGTTACCTAGATTTCCACCACTTTTGAATCTTGTAACTATATAAATGAATATTTGCACAGCTTTTATCAGACGGTACTTCATTAAAGATAACTCCATAAACTGTGAAAGTCTGAAGTTACTATTAATATCCAGGATAATGTGCTCTTTCCTCCCTGTCAAGAAATACTCACTCCAGTCACAAATTTTGCTTGATATCCCAGATGTATGTTTTCAGTAATAAGAATAGGTGTGGTACTGAGTCAAACTTGTATTGGAACTCAAGAACTACTGCATCTTTCTGGCTGCTTTGACCCATTGCTTTCAGGATTCTGTATGAGAAAAACATGAGTTGGGTTTCACATCATTGATGTTATTCTAATCCATGCTAGATGGCACAGACGAAATTTCTGTTTGATATATCTCATTACATTTGAGCTTAGAATATGTTCTAAGTTTCTACAACAAATGGATATCAAGAGTACCGGTCAGTAGTTTTATGGATTACTTTGACTATCCTTCTTGTTGACCAGTGTGACTTATACTGGACAGTTTTCTGTTCAATAGACTTATGGAATATATATGATTAAAATGGCAGCTATCCCACTTGTAAATTCTGTATGGAATGTGATAGGGATCCTGTGGAGCCTTATCCTGTGGAGCCTTGTTTAATTTTAGCAGTTGTATCTGCCTCTTAGTGTCACTGACATTAATAGCTATATTACTGATATTTGTAGAGGCGTGAGAGGGGAACTGTGGCATTACTTGTGTATCTTCCTTAGTCAAGAAACTTTTTGAAGATCAGCATTTCTGATTCTGATTTCCTGTATGATCCATTAACAGCCATTGCCAGAGGTGAAAGAAGTGATAAGTGAGATATAAAAATCTGAAGACTGACCAGGGGCTGAACCAGAGACCTACATGGAGTTGTGATAATTCCAGTCATAACGATGATATGGGAGAGGATAGAAACCACCAACAAGTGATTCAGTACCAAAAACTTTGTGGCGGCAGCACCGTCCAATGCACAAAGGGCTGAACTATGGCACTGCCGACACAAGTAGGGGCAGCTGTACCGTTACGCATAATTTCGGCAACGGTGCGTCGCACACTGGACCGCACGGGAACAAAGCAGGCGGCCAGTGTGAGCTAGTCGACGTCATAAGTGCAGTCGCCGTTAAAGTGTCTTCCGCTCCTTCGCGGATGTTACGGCGCCTCCAGTCACGCCAGGAGCAGAACATTCTGTGACGTGGCCTTTTGTCCCGCTCGGCCCACACGGTCGCGCCACGGCTCATCACTGGAGTGTACACCCTCCGGGATCGGTGATCGAGCTGTGCCGCCAGTGCAATGCACCTGTATAGATGGACATTAGCGAAGAATGTTATTTGTCATTTATTGTAACGGTAGGAAAAATAAATGTGTCCTGTCCCGAAACCGCTCTAGTCGTTTATTGCCACAGAGCCTCTCCCTTGAGCAAAGTGTGTGGGCGCGGCGATAAAGCCGGTTCACTGCACATGAGCGACTGTAAGCGGAGATACAACACGTTCCCGCTTCAACTTTAATGAAATGGAGGAGAACAAGTCAACTGAACAACTCATAAGGGGGTAGATGCAGGGTGCGATTGCGGGCTGGGAGTGAAGGAACATATATGCAGATGTAGCCTTTATCTGTAGTGGTGGCAATTTCAAGACAATGATGTAGTGTGAATGTTTTGAAGTGAATTTGGATCAGCTTCTGTTATTCTATTTGATACGGGGTCTAAATGATTTCAGTGGCCTTCACAAATGGTGGCACTCCTTCCTCTAGTAGTAACACTGGTTCAGAGCTACCCGCTGTCAGATGATATTCATTCTGAAGTTTATCTTATATCTTCAGAGATGTTGGAAGTCGGAAATCACATTTCTTGAGTGATGTCATGGCAGTAATGAAGACCTGTCTCTGGGTTTTCAGCTTTTAAAGAGTATGCCCCTTCCCAATAAATAAGTTTTTTTTAGTGACACTCACGCATTAATCACACTCCTCCTTTCTCTTGCATCAGGTTTGATAGCACATTGATAAAAAAAGTGGAATCTATTAATATGGCTATCATCATATAGGGATTTTGTAGCTTCCTTCATTCACTCCAATGGAACACTTTCATTGAGACCATGACCGGTTAGGTTCCCATATTTCAAAATGTATTTGTTGTTGTCTATCATTAGAATTCATTATAACCAACAAAATGTTAGCTTTATCTCCGCAGCATGAAGATTATAATATTTGGGTTAGAACTGTATCAGTTTCATCTGTTTCAAAAGCTAGTTCTCTGGCTAATCATCACAAAATTTCTGTATTGATTTAGTGCAATAGAAGATGCACTACAGGTAATGATAAACAGTACTTCAAGTTTCTTGCTACAAATAATGTACTTGAAACTGGTATTACTATCAGCAATAAGTGACACAAGATAGGATTTTTTGTGAAAAAAGTTGAAAGTAATTGGTAGAAGATCTAGGTGTGTCGTTAGTTAGGTTTCCCCATAAGAATGTAGCACATGAAAGTAAGATGTTGCACACAAACAGGGACTGAATGTCACAAAAGTAATCACTGTTTAAAATTAAAAAGTATCAGAATATGTTATACAAAATGAACCAGAAACTGTATACATGATCTGCCACAACTATAACATAACTTTTTAAAAAATGTAACAGGCAAATGAACTGACTCAACAAAGATTTGCTCGACATGACATTTACTTTGTATAAATTTTGAGTTCAGCTATGGTTTAGTGGCAAATGAAAAATGAATACACGGAAATTATGGCCAGATATGAAGGAACTTTTATTTACATTTTATACTAACTGTACATCATATATGACCATAATCACAAGGTCTTATGCCTGTGGGCAGACTGTCTTGAACAACAATTTCTGTGTCCTGACAAGCCTCCTCGTTGCAGTGCAGCAATTGTGCATGGAGAGGATTACAGAAGTAAAGAGGTTGTGTTCAACACTACTTCAACACACTGTGCAAATGACCAAGACATGCAACCTGTCATGCAGAATGAATCAGATGCCATCCAGTATTCTGCACACAATTTTATTGAGGATTGGTTCTGGTGATTGTGATTGGTAGGGAAGATAATTAACAAGCTGGAAAGAACAATTGGGTAATGTGAGAAGTATATGCACAGTGATTGTCTTAATAGAATTGCATATGTGCCTGACATCATATGAATGGGAAGAAAGTGGGCTAGATGAGGTTCTAAATGTGTCGGATACTTTTCAGTGTTCTCTCACATAACATCAGAGGTGTATAAGCATTGTAAATTTTGACACAGCAATCGAAGAATTTTCAAGAGAAGAGAAAGTGAATTTTATATGCAAGTAGGCTGATGAAGACTTTTCAAGTACGTATTTATTATTGATAGAAGAAGCAGTACATAACAGGAATAGCTTAAAAGAGAAATTATTTTATACTTACACAGTAAAATTGCATGTTAATGGCCTGATGTGATAATTCAAGATTGAGGTGAACAGAAGCATTAACAACTGGCAGGTGAACTGTTGCATTATATGTTCCAAGATATATTAAAGAAAACAATATGTTACTGGATCAGTTAGTAATAAATAAGTATGGAAGATAGACTAAAATTCTGTAAATTGTTCTAGAAATAAAGTAACTATTTGTTCCAGAAATGAGCAACAGTATTTGATGTGTGTATCTTTACCAACAACCAATATATGAAGAACAAGACAAGGGTTAGAGAATAATATCTCATACAATGCTTCCAAAATGAAATATAGTAAGATCCCTGTGCTATGATGCCTGGAGTTGGTTCTGAATATCAGTGCCTGATGGATTCTATTGGTTGTTAGTTCACTCACAAGTGGACATCATTGTAGAGAAGGCAGAATCTACCATCATCATTAAACAAAACTTTGCATAAATTATTAATTCTTCAGCTGTGTATTTCATTAAATCCTATTCACTAGGCTGATTGATGATGAGTAGTGAGAGGATTCTTGGCAGGCTTTCACTATGCATGTAGTCTACTTTAAAGAATATGGACCTAGTTAACGTTCTACATGCAACATGGCTCCCAATTTTTGGTGCAGTTGATGTGAAAGCAGCAATGTCTACTCATCAGGTCCACCAACTGAAGTGGATATTTATGTGCTACTGACACCTCCAGTGAGTGCAAAGATAATGTGAACTTTCCTTGAGCAACTGCACAAAAATCCCTTGTTAGGAGGTACACGTTTTTATGTTCAATGAATTTTTTTAATGGAACCTAGAGCATCATATTTTGAATTATTGTCTTTATTGCTAAATATAGCTAATTTTTGTGTTATGAAACATTTTGTACTTCAGTCTGAGCAAACTTGTCATTATACACAAAATTCATGTCCCTTTACAAATAAAATCAGGTGCATATTGACTATGGTGCTGCAAATGGAAAAGATTTTCCACAAATTTTTGGAGGCACATTATTTGTTAACTCATAAAACACTTTTTCAGGAATCTAAGGGTAAAGTAATGCACAGAACTTCTTCATGTGCCGTGTGAATCTCAGAAGCGGTAGCACCATTTTTATTTCGTGAACTGTTCCAGGTATCAAAACGAGGCTTTTGATGGTTGACAGTAAGCTAAGGGGTACATAATGTTTTATACAGATAATGCTGTAAACTTTAATATCAACTGAGATATTGCAAGAAGTATCTTTTTTCTTAATGGAACTGTATACTTTTCATTATTGCATCAGTAGCTCATGGAAATATAATTTCATGATAAGCACTTGTTAATGTTAACCCTGAAACCTTTCACAAAAATATCTGAGAAATATACTAAATTTGGAAAGCAATGCAGCCACGGTCAGCTACTGAAGTGTAAACACCACCAAGCAGAGCTCTCATGCCAGTCTCTGCCACTGTATGCAGAAAAACAGGCCTATCTACCAAGATAAAACCTTATTTCCTATATGACACAGATACAGGGTCAGCTATGATACCTGTTGCAGCACTTGTTAGCGTTTGTTACATCATATGGGACTTATGAAAACTATTTCAAACATCTGTATATTTCTGGGTTTTTGTGGCAAGAATTACAGTTACTTCAGGCAATTTTCCATTCACATCCTCCCTGTTGTTGCTTATTTGTTGAAAACCAAAACAGAAATGTTGGTTTTCATACTTCATAATGATAAAAGAGTCCTATTTTTTCTTTTCACAAAAGCCTACTGAATTAAATTTCTTAGACAGTGGCCCAGAGAACAGAGTTCCAGGGTAAAAAGAAATACAGCATAGAAAAGGAAATACAGTACTAATCTGGCTATAGCAGATGTTGAAGGTGATCACCATTCATCATTTGGCACTTTTCAGCCCTGGTCAGCAAGTTGCTGAAGGCAGTTCAAAGCTGGACTGCTAGAATTCCTGCAATGTCCTCTGAAATGTTCTGCTGCAGTTTTTGAAGACTATGAGGGTTGTTGCAATATGTCTTGGACTTAAGAGCCCATCACACAAAGTAATTGCACACTGACAGATCAGGTGACCTGGGTGGCTAGCTAGGGCTGCGAACACTCTGACCTCTGCTATCATCTCTGTCAGATGTGAAGACTGTGTAAATGTGCTCCAAGGTTTGACAGGTTGTATGGGCAGTTGCTCCATCCTGTTGGAAGTAATTGTACATCTTTTCCTCCTCCATTAATGTTGCCACAAATGGTTTCAAAATGTTGGCAATGTAATGTGTCAAAGTCAGCATCTGATAAAAGAAGGTGGGACCAATAATGTGATGTGAAGATAGTATGCACCAAGCTCCAATCTTCTGCTAATGCAGTGGTGTTTCATGGAAGTTATTGGAAGTTATGTGTATCCTTCACCCCCCAGAACCTGTGAGTTGACATAACAACTCAAGTGAAATGAGGCTTCATCAGACATAAACAATAGATCCATGTACAAGCCATTCATTGTTATCTCAGTGAAGAACCACTCACAAAACAGGAGCCTCTACTGATTTCAATGCATGAACAACAGACACTTGGTGGGGAAGCATGTGCAATTCCAGCTGGAGAATACGTCTGCATGGTTGATGTGCTATGTCAGTCTCGTGTGACAGGTATCAGGTTGATTTGGTAGAATTCTGAAGCATTTTGTAGTCACCTGCAGCCACATTTTCTGGTGTGCGGGCACATTTTGGAGTTGAAATTGAAACAAATGAGTCCTTGCTAACAATTATTTTTAGTCTTATTGACCAGGGTTCAACACTTTTAAGAGTGTCTTCATCAGAATTAAAACAATTAAAATGGCCTATAACATAGTTACAAATGTATAGGAAAAGACATTTTTTATTTAAAAAAAGGTATAAGTACTGACTAACAATAAAAGACAGAGGTAGTACTTACATGTCACATATAAAATAATTAACAGGCCAGAAGGGCATTAGTCACAAATTATATAAAAAGGATGCATGAAGGCAAGCCACTATGGGCTGCTCATACCTGTACAGCCACAGGTTGCAATGGACTGAGGTGCCTGCATTAACAAGTGCGGCCAGGTGAACCTGACATTGCATCAAGAGTGCCATCTACTAGCTGCAGGTACAACTTGGCTACTTAACATTCAAGTGTAGGCAGATGAAAATTATAATGAATATTGTTCAGTGCATAATGTAAAAAGCAATATTTTGTTATATATGTTACAGCCCATTTTAATTGTTTTAATTCTAATGAAGGAACTCTTAGAAGTGTTGAAACCTGGTCAATAAGACTAAAAACAATAGTGACCAAGATCTCATTTGTTTAAATTTAGAAATGGTCACTGAACCAAGCAGCCATGTTTAAAACTTTGACATTTTGGAATGTTTTTTGACTTGTTCAAAACAGATTCTGTCTGATGCTGTTTTTGGACTAAGGCTTGCATGGTACTCTTTATTGACACTTTGATGCCATTAAACTTCTCAGGAAACACCTGACACACCATTTCCATGACCTCGTTGTCACATAACTTGTCACAGTGAATTCCCTCTGCTCCACTGTACCATCATCCCCTTTCCACTGGTCTACTCACACTAACACAGCCTGCACTATGCTCTGAATCAATGTGGATTATGTGACGGGCATACACGTGATGCATGCACCACACGGTGGGGTTATGTGCATCCACTCACATCCAGACACATAGACACATCCACTCTTCTGAGCACTTTTATTTGTCCCACCCTGAGTGTGTGTGTCTAAGAGAGAGAGAGATAAAGAGAGAGAGAGAGAGAGAGAGAGAGAGACATCTGACTTGACTTACCTTTCCCTAGAGGTGCCTGAATGCTTCAGACAACTAAAATGCTTGCTGTCAGACAAATGTTTCTATAGATACTGTTTGAAATTGTAATTAGGTGCCATACACTTTAAATAAACAAAAAATTATATTCTGTATTATGAAAAAGGATAATTGCTACTCACCATATAATGGAGATGCTGAGTCACAGATAGGCACAACAAAAAGCGATCTTTCCGACAGTCTTTTTGTTGTGCCTATCTGTGACTCAGCATCTCCACTATATGGTGAGTAGCAACTATTCTTTTCATAATATTGTTACATTCTATCCATTGTTTAAAAATTATATTCAGAATGCTTGCAAGATGTCACCCACATAATAAATACTTTTTTTAACGAAATGCAATTTTACACTTTACTTAAGTATATGCTCAAATTGTTTATCATCAATGGCAAGGCACATATACAGTCACCATTTGAGAGATAAATGAACAAATGAAAGTATACTGGATTGTGTGCCATTACATGCTTTGGCAATTTGATGGCATATATAATCTAGTGTATTTGGGTCTTAGAAAGAAATCAAGAGAAGTCAAACCAGGGGACGTGGCTGGCCACTGCATGCAGTAGTTCATCCTTTCCAATGATGGAGCCTGGGGTCAGAGCTCTACATGGTGACACTTTCACCACAATAGGTGACTCTGGCCTCAATTCTTTCCAATGTTGGTACATTACTTGCTTTTTTCTCATGATATGTTTCTGTGTCAGTATAAACAAACACTTGAAATTGTAGTTTCAACAACTAATGAATGCAGTTTAAAAAAAAGCCCTTGTTCCAATGTCTTGGTTGATACCAGAGTTCAGAGCATTATTCATACAACACATTGTGTGCCCCTCAGCATGCTGTCAATTGTGTAAAAACTCATTTTGATATCTGGAACTGTTCATAAAATAACAGTTACATCTTATGAGTCTCATACTGTATATGTCAAGATTTAGATATTTAAGTAAGAACATCAAAAACCAGTATTTATTTCTCACAGGCATCAGATGATAGAGATTTTACAATACATGCTCAACAAAATTTTTTGATACATTGTTGCCACATCAATGAGTTGATGCCAGTGTGCCATAGTTGAAATTTTTTCTTGTTTCCTGAATAAAACGTTATGATTTATGATACATAACAAAGAGTTTTCCTTGCAACTAACTGAAACCCTCAGCTGCCAACAGGTGGATGGGCAAATGTCTATAAGGTACATTACATATGTAGAATTGTAGACGGTTGGGAATGTGAGTCTCACGGGAAGCGTGCAAGGGATAAGTCCCTACAGTCGCGCTATTCATCTGTGTCCTCGGTGGCTCAGATGGATAGAGCGTCTGCCATGTAAGCAGGAGATCCCGGGTTCGAGTCCCGGTCGGGGCACACATTTTCAGCCGTCCACATTGAGGTATATCAACAACACCTGTTGGCAGCTGAGGGTTTCAGTTAGTTATCATTTATTCCAGGGAAAAGCTGCACGGTCATCAACAGTATTCATTTCTTTCAAGAACAGTTACTGTCTTCATATATATAGACTAAAATGGTTCCTCTTATAATGTATCATAGTTGGAACTGTACAGGAGTCAGCCAATGATTCACCACTGCAAAGGAGAGCTGACACTTACTGAATATTGAGAAGAGAAATTATTAAAGTAGTGGAACTATGAAAACATCTAGGAGACATTTTAGAAAGTTCCACAAACTTCTGTCACCTGAATGCAAGATGCACATTTATTGCAAAGTCACTGTCATCAAAACGAAAATGGTAAATAAAAACTAGATTGGTCAATATTTAGATGTGAGCAGATGAAACTGAGCAACCATTTGACATCTTCATAGTTTCTTTTTATGTGGACTCTGTAGCATTTACCAGGATATTTCTCTATCATTCAAGATTGTTCTGAGTTAACGCAAGTACATTTGATGCAGACTGTAATGGGGAGCTTGAATTGTGCCATAATTTGTATGATGCATGTCCTCTGGGCTGTTGCATCTGCCAATTAGCTCCCTATAATTTATACATGCACAGGCACAAAGCAGAACATCACTTCCTTCTTTCGACACTGTAAGAAAGGAGGATGTCATTAATGGACTAGACTGGTTTCTCTCCTGAGTATATGCACTGGATGGTTTGCAGAACACCCAGTGAATCAACAGTAGATGAAGAATTTCACATCTCAACTACATCGAATGTTCTTCAGTTAAAACTGCTACATTTGTTATCATGTTAGCCTGTAAAATGAGTAAATTTATGTACCGACTGATGTACTGGAAATGTCAAAGAATGCACAAGTTTAAAATCCCCATTAAATCAACCAGATTTTAATTTTTCAGGGTTTCCATAAATAAAGGATGATTGCTTATACAGACCAAGACTACTCCTTTCCACTGTGTTTCTCCATACTACAGCAATGCTAAAAATACCATTTAAACAAATACAAGGAAATACCGCATTTGTAAAATGCAAAGTACTGATACATAGAGCAGTAAGAGAAATTGCATGCGTAGGATAGTTTAGCAGGTTCTTATAACAATTTTTATGTTTATTTCTATAACTGGATGAAATGCAAGTAGAAGCTGTAGTAAAATGAAAATGTCCTTAACAATTCCATGTTGAGCTTGTCCGTTTTCACAGTAGCAAAATAATAAAACATTTTTCAGGAGTTCTTCTTCCAGTCAAAGACAGTTTGTGGATTCTGGAGCTTGCATATACCAATATGAATGAACATAATCTGACAAATATTCTGTCCTCTAACCTGACAGAGTTAAAAGCACTGGGTTTGAAATCACTTGGTTTGCAAGATGTACCAAGAAGTGCACTTGAAATGGTGAATGGTTCACTTGAAGTACTTTCACTCCAAAACAACCCTCTAACATATGTCTGTAGGTAAGTAAATTTTCTGCAATTTGACCAGAATTAAATACTTTGTTGTAAGATTTATAATGCAGTTAAGACTTGAAACAGTGTTAAATAAACTAAAATATACTGTGTTGTCTTGCATTATTCGCTACACTTATGAATCTACAGAAAACACATACACATAAGTTATGTAGTTGAAAATAACAATGAAACACAGAAGAGTCAGTACAACCAACAAGTGTGAGTGAGTGATAACCATATGTCTGCATTATATATATATATATATATATATATATATATATATATATATATATATATAGCATATTACATGCCATTGGTGCTTTTCACATCTTATAATGAAAAATGATGCCATTATATAGTCATCACATTCATGTCATCAGAAATCTCTTTTAATGATGAAGAATGGGATAAATAGATTACCTGAGTTGATAGCTAAAAATGTAAGGCAAAAGAGTTGTGGGGGTGGGGTGGGAAACACTATCCCCCAAGGCAAAATTCCTGTACTTGCAGGTGTGAGGGGTAAGCCTTTTGACCGTAGTGCTAAAGTAGCCTGTCATTCAGACAGTGAACTGCTTGCCATACATGAAGGCCTGCATTACTTTCAGGACAATGGCTGATCATCTTAGTCTACACAGCTCATTGTCCCCATCAAAAACCCATCAACTGGTTCTGTCCCTGGTTCCACCAGCTGGATTATATCACCCAATTTACTGTCAATGTCACATCTTAAGGGTGCAGAAAATATCATTGTTGACCACCTGTCCAGAATATCGATGACCACATCACACATAGACTATGACCAACTCACTGATGCATAATCTGACAATCAGCAGATCACAGTCCTGCTCCACAACCTGAACACTGGACTAAGCCCTGAACACCACTGCTTTCAGGGCATAACATTATTTGCTTTGTGGAATTACATTATTTAATAAGTTATTTATAAACAAAGTATTGTATACCAGGAGTAAATCTAATGACTGTCTCTAACTAGAAGTCTGTAAATATACGTGTATATGGATTAGTTTCTTTTAAATTGATATAAACTTGTAAATATATCTAAAAACAAAGATGATGTGACTTACCAAATGAAAGTGCTGGCAGGTTGATAGACACACAAACAAACACAAACATACACACAAAATTCAAGCTTTCGTAACCAACGTTTGCTTCATCAGGAAAGAGGGAAGGAGAGGGAAAGACGAAAGGATGTGGGTTTTAAGGGAGAGGGTAAGGAGTCATTCCAATCCCGGGAGCGGAAAGACTTACCTTAGGGGGAAAAAAGGACGGGTATACACTCGCACACACACACATATCCATCCACACATATAGAGACACAAGCAGACATATTCAAAGGCAAAGAGTTTGGGCAGAGATGTCAGTCAAGGTGGAACTGCAGAGGCAAAGATGATGTTGAATGACAGGTGAGATATGAGTGGCGGCAACTTGAAATTAGCAGAGATGAGGCCTGGTGGATAACGGGAAGAGAGGATATATTGAAGGGCAAGTTCCCATCTCTGGAGTTTGGATAGGTTGGTGTTAGTGGGAAGTATCCAGATAACCCAGACAGTGTAACACTGTGCCAAGATGTGCTGGCCATGCACCAAGACATGTTTAGCCACAGAGTGATCCTCGTTACCAACAAACACTGTCTGCCTGTGTCCATTCATGCGAATGGACACTTTGTTGCTGGTCATTCCCACATAAAATGCATCACAGTGTGGGCAGGTCAGTAGGTAAATCACATGGGTGTTTTCACATGTGGCTCTGCCTTTGATCGTGTACACCTTCCAGATTACAGGACTGGAGTAGGTGGTGGTGGGAGGGTGCACGGGACCTCCAGTCCTGTAACCCGGAAGGTGTACACGATCAAAGGCAGAGCCACGTGTGAAAGCATCCACATGATTTACCAACTGACCTGCCTACACTGTGAAGCTTTCTATGTGGGAATGACCAGCAACAAAGTGTCCATTCACATGAATGGACACAGGCAGACAGTGTTTCTTGGTAATGAGGATCACCCTGTGGCTAAACATGCCTTGGTGTATGGCCAGCACATCTTGGCACAGTGTTACACCGTCCGGGATATCTGGATACTTCCCACTAACACCAACCTATCCGAACTCCAGAGATGGGAACTTGCCCTTCAATATAGCCTCTCTTCCCGTTATCCACCAGGCCTCAATCTCTGCTAATTTCAAGTTGCTGCCACTCATACCTCACCTGTCATTCAACATCATCTTTGCCTTTGCACTTCCGCCTCGACTGACATCTCTGCCCAAACTCTTTGCCTTTGAATATGTCTGCTTGTGTCTGTATATGTGTGGGTGGAAATGGTTGTGTGTGCGAGTGTATAGCCGTCCTTTTTTCCCCCTAAGATAAGTCTTTCCACTCCCGGGATTGGAATGACTCCTTACCCTCTCCCTTAAAACCCACATCCTTTCGTCTTCCCCTCTCCTTTCCTCTTTCCTGACAAAGCAACCGTTGGTTGCGATAGCTTGAATTTTGTGTGTATGTTTGTGTTTGTTTGTGTCTATCGACCTGCCAGTGCTTGCATTTGGTAAGTCACATCATCTTTGTTTTTAGATATATTTTTCCCACGTGGAATGTTTCCCTCTATCATATTCATATCATTAATTTAAACTTGTAAATACTTTGACGTATCCTATATCCTTGTAAAAAGAAATCTACAGATTAATAAAGTTACTGTGACTACTACTAGTAGTAGTAGTAGTAAATGTGTGCTGTATGACATTTCCCAGAGCAGACTCAGTCCAATCACACCCAGTCCTTTCTGGAAAGCTGTGTTTGACACCATGCACAATCTTTCACACCCCAAGATTCGACTATCATTCAACCTTGCAATAGAATGGTTCATCTGGTCAAATGTAAAAATGACTGTAAGACCTGTGCTCACACCTGTACTGCCTGCAAAAGGAGTAAAGTTGCCCCAAGACAAAGCCTCCACTAGGCAGATTCGAGATTATACATGAGCACTTTCAACATGTCCACTGGGCCTCTCCGAGAGCCAGAAGGGTTCCAGTATACCATCTCCATCACAGACATAGTTATGTGATGGGTGGAAGCCACTTTGATCAAAGGCATCATGGCAGAATCAGTTGCCAAAGCATTCACTGATATCTTGGGTTCTATCATGAGTGATCAAGGAAGCTAATTTGAGTCCGCCTTATTCATGGAATTGTGCAACCGATCCCACGAGCAGATACCACACTGCAGCATATTACACAAAGGGTTAAAGGCTGGTCGTTACTTTCATGTCACACTCTGTGACATGGGAGCCTGCCCTACAGGCCTTGTATTCTGGCCTGTATATTGGTCCAATGTGGCATGAACACATTTAACATTGTTGTTAACTGTAAATGCTCCACTATCTCCATTAACAGATTAAAGCCCACATCAACACTATCAGACACCGTATGCGCCAAGCTTACACCTGATGTACCTCCTCCACCGCCAAGCATTTCCAGTGCTTTCAAATTCAGCATTGAGGTCCATGGTCTCCTTAAGCAAGACATCTCCATCAAGTTAGTTAGTGAACACATCACTGACACCTGTCACTACAACTATCAGATGGACAAAGAATCTATCATGCACCAGTTTTCTCACACCATCCAATGTCAACGCAGGCAGACTCACATCATGCCTCTCCACCAATGGTATTCTACACATCACAGTGCTGAGGATTCTATCTCTTCCATCCACTGCTTCAGATGAGACAGCTGACACTTCCCACAGTGACATCCCTGACCCTGCCTGACACTGGTATATCTCAGTTTGGATGATCTCACCACTTCACCCAATGTCTACAAGATTATCATCTTAGCATCATCCACTGGCTAGAGCAGATTTTCCTCACTGCTGCCTATGCACCCCACTACAGAGGGAAGGAGCTTCTGTGGAGACTCAACAGATAATACTGCTGCCAAGATGGAGAAATAACTTTCTGCTTCTGGGCAGTTGGGTCTTGTGTGGGATCTCTTTCATATGACAGTCTGTTCTCTGACATGTAATATGCTGGTCACATTCATGTAAGCTCCAATATGTGTCAAAAAATCACTGTTTATACCAAATATATTCTTATGGATTATGTTCCTTAACTGACACTGTAGCAGGGAACTTCAAATTCACAAGATTTGTTTTTTAGTCCTCTAATATTCTGAAGCATAGTTGTAAGGTTATTCAAGCAAGTTTCTTTTGTATGTGACACTTCACTTCTCTGGATTTCCTTCAAAATAGTCTACCTCAATGACAGACTACTTTAGCATTGTGCGTCAAAAGTCTTACCTGTCATACTTGCAATTACAGGAATTCTGTCTTGGGTGGCAGTGCTTCCCACCCCACCGCTACACCACTTTTGACTTATATTTTTAGCTCTTTTTGTTGTGAATTAGACAGTTTCTGTGACAACTGAGTTGCGTAACACCTACAAGTTCCTGTTTTAGAATGATGAAAAGATAGTTGCTTTCATCCTTGGTGACTGATAGTGAGCACTAGGAGAAGACTGGGCTAGAGCAGCAGTCTTGGTGAGGTCATCTTTGATGCTGTGAAATGCTTATTGCATACATGGAGTCCACTCAAGCTGGCACATGTTGATTTTTTTCCACTGCTAGTATTTCGGTTAGAGGTAGAAATTTGGTGGTAGCATTAGGGAGGTGGCATCAGTATAAGCTGATCATCCCTAATAAATGGCATAATTCATGATAGTCCATTGGTAGTGGTGGTGGTGGCAATTTGATCTGCTCTATTTTTTTGGGAGTAAGGTGGATACTTTAGCGTCAATGAAGCGACTGATGAAGGTTATGTTGCACTGCTGCAACTGATGCTCAACATTGCTAATGATGACTCTGTTCTGTGCTAGCATGTCAAAAACTAGTTTGTGGTGATGCCCGTGCTCTACTGGTGTGGTGGAGAAAATGATTAAACCATCAAGATACACGTAATAGGATTGTAGTTAGGACATGATGCCATCAGTAAAACACTGCCAAGTTTGTGCGGTGTTTTTAAGTCCATAAGGCATGATCAGATATTCTGAAAGGCCAAATGATGTAATGACAATGGTCTTTGGAACATCCTTCACACTCATAGGAATTTGTAGTATGCTTTCTTGCAGTCTACCACACTGAAAATTGATGCAACTGTGAGAGATTGTGAAAAGTCATACTTTATGAGAGGGACAGATGATCCTTGCTTTTACTAGCTCATCTACGGTGACCTTTGCCACACATAGTTCATGTGGAAGTAGGCAGCATGGTTGGAATCAAACAGGTACACATAGGGTGGTGACAATCCAATGTACAGTTTCATTACAGACAGCACTGAACACAAGGGGTGTAGGGGTATGTGAGGGTGGTGTATTGGTTGCACAGGCAGGTTCATGCACAGTGCAGGGTGTAAATAATCAAAGTTCCAGTTTCACAACACCGTAGAAAGAGAACCACTGCTCAGAATGACATCAAATTTGAACAGCATGTTATTGGCACAGAGGTAAACATTACTGGCACTGGTAGGAGAGGGGTGGAGAGGAGCAGGGAGGAGGGAGTTGAGAAAAATTTTACCAATGGGTGGTGCTGTAAGCTTATTAACATAAATGAGGTTGGCTGCAACTGACAGAGGAAGTGCCATATGGTGCCTATGATTTGATTTGCACATTACACCATCTGTATTCTTCAATATGCATGACTGCACAAGTTTGCCAGTCAACAGTTGTGGCACTGTTAGTTAGGTAAGTCCATACATCATGGCAATGTCTTGCCACTTTAGATGGGCTAAATCAGATTTTAATCATTCTTAGACCAAGAAACACATAAAAAGCAAAACAACATCTGATTTTAATTGTTCTGGATCCATAAGCCACATAACAATCAAAATGACATCAGCTTTTAATTGTTCTGGGGTCAAAAACTGTGTAAAAATGATATCAATTCCTACTTGTTGTGAGACTGGCACAAGTCATGTTCAATATGCTGTCCAGTTTTATACCACAAGTTGAAATCCAGAAACAGCACATTCCACAACACATTGGAGTGTCTTGGGGATCACATTCACAAATCATTGTGCAATTCAGCTATGTTTGTAATTGGAGCACTGAACACAACATCTTTCCAATAACCCCACAGACAACAGTCACACAGTCACACAGTCACACATCAGGTGATTTGGATAGTCAAGCTGTAGGGAAAGGATGTTTGATAATTTTAGCATTTCCAAAATGCCTGTGCAGCAGTTGCTACCCTGGCTGTGAAATGTGGAGAGGAGTGCCATTTTGCATAAAAATGATCCTACCCACACATTCACACTGTTGATGGACTGGAATGATGCTGGTGCGCTAAAGACTCTCATAGTAATACTTGTTTTGTAAATAAAGCCACCTTTTCCTGTTGCCACTTAATTTATTTAACCAACACATGTTTTGTCTTTTTGCTGTTCTAAGGCATCATGAGTGGGGTGATTTGCTGATCTGCATTTCCTCTCATGAGGAAATGCAGATCAGCAGTTCAGCAAATCATCCCACTGATGATGTCTTAGAACAAGAAAAAGGCAAAACGCATCTGGGATAAATAAGTTAAGTGGTAGCAGGAAAAGGTGGTTTTATTTACAAAACAAGTATTTCTATGCCTGGTGCAGAGGATGGCCATGCAAACAAACTTGTGGCTCTCATAGAGTTTACTGGTGATGGTACAGGTATGATAAATGATCCATGATGTTACTGTTGCAGAAAGTAGTAGTACCATTTAATGTGTGAGCTGATTTTTTCCATTTCCCACATTCTGCAATTCTGCATACTGGCATGTTCTTGGAGATGGAAATAGGATTTGTCTGTCTACAGAATGTTGCATGGCCATTTGTTGTCCTCTTCCATGGGGGCAGCAAATTCCAGAGCAACATTTGTCTTCTTGACAGGACAGACGTCAGATCAGCTGTTTTCCTTCCTCTGCCTCAATACCCTTCAAAAGAACCTGTCTTTTTGGATTATGTAATCATTTTTTCCACATCCTTAGCAGACGTCAAACCAGTGCTTTTCTTTGCACCCTTGAATGTTCAGAACTTCTGCCAGACTTCTGCAGGACTCCTGGCACACAGTCACCATTCTTGTAAAAGAGCTCTACCAACAACGTGCAGTCCTTCATAAAGACACTCATCTTGGCATCTTGGTACCAGACTGAAGAATAGTTGTGTGTTGCATGTCAGTTGGTGCACATATTTATGGCACCATCTGTTGATCAAATTTTTGTTATTTTTTGTTCCATGATGTTTCTCCCTGCATCAATAATATGCTGTTCAAGTTTGACACTTTCTACAGTGTTTTGAAACTGGAACTTTCTGGAACTTTTAATTATGGACATCATGTATCTGACAGTGGCACTTCACTAACTTTGTGTATATATCCAGTGGGCCAACTGAGCCAGACTGCAAGATGCACAATGGCTCTGTCAGGAGAGAGAGAATGGCATTGATGCCTCATAGGTTGAACTTGACACAGATTTGGATGCGAAACTTCAATGTAAATTGTTGAGATCACATCACGCATCTTGCAGTGTAGCAGTATCTGTAGCAATACATTAACAAAGGACATTGTTTTCATCAAGCATACAGGCCTTCCTGAGGAGTGTGTTATAATATTGAGTCTGGACTGACAGACTCTCACTGAGGATGTTGAAGCACTGGGAGAAGTATTCATGAGGATCGGGGGTGGGAGGGTTAGCAGAGATGACACAGATTCTCGACCGGGTGAGGCCAGTTTGTAGCTAACAACACAAATGATGGGTCAACCACCATCGTGCCGAAGGAAAACACTGTGAGGAAGGTCTGGTAGCAGCTGGTAGTATCATAAGAAATCTTCACTGAGGACACATTCTGTGACAGTAACAATGAGGAAGATCCACAGTAGCAGGTTGTAGGAAATCAGATTGACACTGATGGTTGTTTGGTCATGTACAGTGATTGTAGTGTCATTCAGCACATGAGGTTGAATGTGTGAGTCACAGCAGGAAAGGCCAAGTCAGTCACATGTGTGGTGCTAATGTCAGTGCCTGTATCAATAAGAAGGTAGCTTTGTGTTGTATGGTCAAATAGATAGAGGCGAGACCAGAAGGCCATGACCATGGTGCTTGTATGACACATGCAGAATGCATGTGAGGCATCTTGACTGATGAGAGTAGCCTGGAGCCCCTACTATGTGCTGATGTTGGAGTTTGAAAATGTACATAAAGGCTGACAGTTATATGCCACATCCCTAAACTGTGAATAAAACCAGCAGTAGCATGATGGGGAGGCTGGGGAAGCAGGTGAAGAGCAGGGCTGTGTGTAAACAAACAAAAAGTTATTGTCCTTCTTGGCAGCTGGTGATGGTAACTCAGACAGAGTCAGGTAAACTTGGTTGGCCTGGACAGCATCAGGGTATATCACACAGCAAGGTGGTTGTAAGTCAGTGATTTGTGCATTGTTAGCTTTGTTGGTGTTGGACTATGGTGTGTACTCTATTGATGAGCCCTAATTACACATTGAGTCATTGCTGTTATTGTGAAATTATCAAAAGTTACATCTGTGATGGCAGTTTAATGATTCACAAAGTCCACAAGTCCAGTCAGGCATTAGGTTTGTATCTACCATGCTTCAGAGGCAGTGCAATAGCTGTAAAACCATGCAGTCACCAATTGCTTCCTCGTAAGTAACCTGTTTGATCCAGTGCCCATGACAAATCATGTCATGACCCAGTGCCCACGATAAATTGTGTCATGCTTGTTTGCAGTTACTAATCAAATCTGCCTGCCCCTTGAGGTGGCTCAGGAGAATGACTGGTTTAGCATTGTCATAAATTGCTCCATGTGTGGTTATGATGTACTCACTGATGGTGAACCACACTGCAGACTGATCAGCAAAGAATGATGGAAGCCTGAATGTTGAACAGTAAATAGACAAGTAGTCCCAAGGTTGTAGGCTGGTGTGCATGCAGAACCCAGCATACTGAAACCCAATGTAGTAGGTACAGCAGCAGTATCATTAGCCAGCAAGTCATATGGCTGTATCAACTGTTGCAACATGAGCAGCAGAATCGTGGACATGTGCAATGCGGTGGGCAATGGGCGAGGTAAACAGTTATGGATATTACACAGTCTGTTGCATGGAAAACACTGGATAAGTCATGAGTGCAGTAGGAATATTGTAGCAGTCAACTAAATGTCTGTCTGGTACAGCTGTTCAGTTGGGAGTAAAGACACATGTGATGCAGTAGGCATGACAAACTCAAGTGAGGAAAATGGATCAGAATGTTGCACAGTCCAGTGTGCAGGGAATGCCAGAAATTTCATGGGTGAGGTGGATACATTGTGTATACCTGACAAAATGTATGTTTGATATCATTGTCCAAGCAAGAGATCAGAATTATTCACAGTTGGTGCAGGGCACTGCTGGCTCACATCCTCAGGGACAGTCTAAAGAGACCCACTCGGTTGCATGGTACTGTATTACAACACATGGCACAAAGTAATAGGAAATTAGCTGTCTTTTCATAATAATTGCAGAGCTCTGGATTCCAAAAATGATTGCATTGGTACTGTATAGTTATCAGCATTGTTGTATGATGAGAAATTGTAACCAGACACAGTCATTGCAGATCACCAGTCTGTTTCCTTGCTATGATAGCAGTTAAGATACAGTCCATGCAGGACCTGACTGCCCGAAACCAGAGACATATTTTATCCTTGTTGTAGCATTGTTATTTGTTGAATCCCCCACAAACTTCTTATCTATTAACAAGATCTTGAATGTGAAATGAAGGTTGGTATATTATGTCAGCACCATATAAATACAGGGCTCTGTATGTTAAACATAGAAGAATACAAATTCCCTGCCAATTTATGTAGGAAAAATACAGAGAAAGGAGCAATTGTCATGTAGGTAAAATAGACAGTCATCTTTAAATATATTGATAGCAGCAGTTTCTGCTTACATCAACAATTTGAAGCATGTACTTGTGAATTACTGCTACCAGAAAAGCCATTTATAATTATTACAGTAGAAAGATCCATACAGGGAAACTTTCAAGGATTCTTACAAGCACTTTGTTGAGCATTTTTACTGTAAACGTGAAGTCTTTGTAAAAGAACATTTTATTGCACAAAAAAAGGCTTATGTGCAGTACAGTGACTACACATATATGAATACACAAAGGTCACATTGTAAAGGAATAAACAGAAAACTGTCAATAACATTTTACATATTCCAATACATCCCCTTCTATTGGTGTCAACATAAAATATGAAGTTGAAATGCTCAGTTATGCTTAATCACTCATTCACTTAGTTCACAAGGCCACACTTTCTTGCACATGTTTCATGTCTAGCATTAGCCGGCCAGTGTGGCCGAGTGGTTCTTGGCGCTTCAGTCAGGAACCGCACTGCTGCTACGGTTTCAGGTTCGAATCCTGCCTGGGGCATGGATGTGCGTGACGTCCTTAGGTTAGTTAGGTTCAAGTAGTTCTAAGTTCTAGGGGACTGATGACCTCAGAGCCATGTCTAGCATTACCTATGGGTTTTAAGAAAGCATTAGCTAACATTTTTTTCAGATGACAGATGCACAATATCAATAACACCTGACTCAACATCCCTTCTTACGAAAACACATTTTATACCTGTATAATTTGATCTAGAATTTGTAGCTAGTTCTTGGCTAACTTAATGCCTTCTTTACTATCACAATATATTTTACATGAATGAAAACACATACAACCCTAGTGTAATATTCTACAATACTTATTATTTGTTTCACAAACAAGTTTTGAGCTGTTACGCCATCATCAGGTACAAACATAAATACGTAGTGCAGTGAAATTTAGTTGGTTCAAAGATTTTAAACTAGTGCATTTAAAGACTATCTCCATTTCCATAGATGAAAAATGTTAATGTTATATTCAGGAAAAAAACAACAGGGGGACTGTTATAAGTAAATGCAATGTAAGATTATTTAACTAAGATGAAATTCAGGTTAGAAGATATCAGGAAAAACAAAAAGGGCTTCAGTCAAAAAAGGTGCAAGCTGATCACTGGAAGAACATAGATACAGGAACCATCAGTATAACAGCTGTAAATTGTCATAGCTGTGTTGGTAAAGTACCAGAGCTTCAAGTGCTAATAAAAGCATGATGCTCATATCATTATAGGCACTGAAAGCTGGCTACAGCTGAAGATAAGTTCAGCCAAAAGTTTTGCATAGAATGTAATGGTGTTCAGAAAGGATAGGCTAAACACATCTGGTGGTGGCGTGTTTGTTGCTGTTAGATATAGTTTATCTTGTCGCAAAATTGAAGCAGATAGTTCCTGTGAGTTAGCATGGGCAGAGGTCATTGTTGGAAACTGGAATAAAATGATAATTGGATCCTTTTACCGACCTCCAGATTCAGATGATGCAATTGGTGTAAGGTTCAAAGAACACTTGAGTTTGATTTCTAGCATGTACCCGACTCATACAATTATAGTTGGTGGTGACTTTAATTTACCCTCGATAAGTTGGCACAAATACATGTGTAATTCTGGAGATATACATAAAACATCATCCACAATTGTACTAAACACATTCTCTGAAAGTTAATTTGAACATTTAATTCATGAGCCCACGCGAACAGTGAATGGTTGTGAAAACACACTTGATGTCTTAGTAACAAACGGGCCTGAGTTAATAATGAGCATGAAAACAGAGACAGGGATTAGTGAACACTAGGTTGTCATAGCAAGATTGAATACTGTCACCCCCAAATCCTCCAAAAATAAACGAAAAATATATCTATTCAAACAAGCATATAAAAATTCATTTGACACCTTCCTGAGAGACAATCTCCACTCCTTCTGAATTAACAATGTAAGTGCAGATCAGATGTGGTTTGAATTCAGAGAAATAGTGTCAGCAGCAATTGACAGATTTATACCAAATAAATTAACAAACGAAGGAGCTGGTCCACCTTGGTACACAAAACAGGTCAGAACACTGGTGCAGAATCGACGAAAAAAACGTGAAATTTAAACAGACACGAAATCTCCAAGATTGGTGATCTTTTACAGAATCATGAAATTTAGTGTGGACATCAATGCAAGATGCTTATAATAGTTTTAACTATGAAACTTTCTCTCAAAACCTGGCACAAAATCCAAAGAGATTCTGGTTGTGTGTGAAGTATGCTAGCGGCAAGACACAATCAATGCCTTCTCTGCATGATAACAATGGAGATAGTATCTAAGGTAGTGTTACCATAGCAGAGATACTAAACACAGCTTTCTTAAATACCTTCACATAAGAAGATGAAGCAAATATTCCAGAATTTGAATCAAGAACAGCTGCCAACATGAGTAACATAGAAGTAGATATCCTCGGAGTAGTGAAGCAACTTAAATCCCTTAATAAAAGCAGATCTTCTGGTCCAGACAGTATAGCAATTAGCTTCCTTTCAGAGTATGCTGTTGCAGTAGCTCCATACTTAACAATCACATACAACTGTTTGCTCGACGAAAGATTCATACCCAAAGACTGGAAGGTTGCACAGGTCACACCAATATTCAAGATAGGTAGTAGGAATAACCCACTAAATTACAGGCCCTTATCATTAATATCAATGAGCAGCAGGATTTTGGAACTTATATTGTGTTTGAATGTTATGAATTATCTCGAAGAAAATGGTCTATTGATACACAGTCAACACAGATTTAGAAACATCATTCTTGTGAAACACAATTAGCTCTTTACTCACACATAGTGTTGACTGCTATCAACAAGTGATTTCTAATTGATTCCGTATTTCTGGATTTTCAGAAGGCTTTTGACACTGTACCACACAAGCAGCTTGTAGTGAAATTGCTTGCCTATGGAATATCATCTCGGTTATGTGACTGGATTCATGATTTCCTGTCAGAGAGGTCACAGTTCGTAGAAATTGATGGAAAGTCATTGAGTAAAACCACAAGTGATTTCTGGCATTCCCCAAGGTAGCATTCCCCTTGCTGTTCCTTATCTATGTAAATGAATTGGGAAACAATATGAGCATCCATCTTAGGTTGTTTGCAGATGACATTGTTGTTTGTTGCCTAGTAAAGTCATCAGAAGATCAAAACAAATTGCAAAACTATTTAGAAAAGATATATGTATTGTCCAAAAATTGGCAATTGACCCTAAATAACGAAAAGTGTGAGGTCATCCTCATGGGTGCTAAAGAGAATTGGTTAAACTTTGGTTACACTTTAAATCAGTCATATCTAAAGGCCGTAAATTCAACTAAATACCTATGAATTACAATTACAAGCAACTTACATTGGAAGGAACACATAGAAAATGTTGTGTGGAAGGCTAACCAGACATTGCATTTTATTGGCAGGACACTTAGAAAATGTAACACACCTACACTACACTTGACCATCCTCTTTTAGAATACAGCTGTGCAGTGTGGGATCCTTACCAGATAGGATTGCTCGAGTACATCAAAAAAGTTTGTGGTGTGATCCATGGATCAATAGGCCAGAACATCATATGTGTATTATGTCTTCGAGTCGATCTTTGTTTTGTATACATCCAGGACCTCAGTTCTGTCCTAGCCTTCGACCTGTACGTTTGTCGTGTAATAAAAGTATTGATGATTAGAAGAGAGAACCGTGGTCATTACCTCACCACCTTGATATCTCCTTCAAGTTCAAAGAAGGGCAGCATGTTTTATATTACTGCAAAACACGGGATGGAGTGTCACTGATATAAAATTAGGAAAATCAGAGCTCATACAGAAAGATATAGGTGTTCGTTCCTTCCACGCACTGTACGAGACTGGAGTAATAGAGAATTGTGAAGGTGGTTCGATGAACCCTCTGTCAGGCGCTTAAATGTGATTTGCAGAGTAATCATGTAGATGTAGATGTAGATGTAGATGTAGATGTAGATGTAGATGTAGATATATGTGACACATTAACTAATGAACCATATACAAATTACAACAGTCATTCATAGAAGAAAATAAATTCAACAGTGAACCTTGGTGCCATGTTTCAAAGGTGTGGCTGAACAAAATAATCTTGTCTGTAATTGGTCCTAAATTACAAACAGATGAAATATACTTTTGGTGTTAAGCATGTATGGGATGCAGCTGTGATTATACAGACGAAATTTTTTAAACATAACAAGAGAAATTATAGTAACTGAAATAAAGGAAACTGGGGCATGCGTGCACGGGGGTAATTTACAACATGGTAAGGATGGGATTATGAACAGTATCTGAAATTAGAAGTGGCAGCTACTCACAAACTCCATTATGTATTTTTCACTGGTTGTGTTTAGAATTTAGTTGTTCTCCATGCACTTACCCCCCAAACTCCTTTGTGAATTTTGTACTGTTGCAACTAGAATTTAGTTGCTCCGCATACAGTTACCCAAAGGTCCATTCCGTTGTGAATTTTATACTGTTGTGTTTAGAATTTAGATGCTCCTCAAGCATAGATTATTTACGTCTAACAATAGATCTGTCACCATATTCATACTTTCAAGATTTATAGAAAACCTACCACCACAGATATTGAATACCTGCTCAACACCCAGTGACCCATAAACATCATTTAATACCCATCCCCATGAGTAAAGACAACTTCCAGATGGAATTAAATGCAATCAAACAATTAGCGCCAAACAATGGCTACCCTCCTACCTTTGCAGATTCCATAATACACAAAAAGCAGAAACAAGAAGTGTACTCTCTTCTTTAACCTCTTCTTGACCAACCACCTCTAAAATGCAATAAATGGTGCCACATTTAATATTTAGGAAAAGCCTCCTTGTATGTAGATAGAAACCTTAAATCCAGGAACATAAAAACATCATTTTAAAAAGTGGAAAATCCAGGATGTAATGTAACAATATTATGAAAAGGATAGTCACTATTCCCATACAGCACAGATACTGTGTTGCAAACAGGCACACAGAAAGTGAGATTTTGGCCGACAAGGTCTTCATCAGAAATAGACAACACACACACACACACACACACACACACATGCTCACGCAAACACAACTCACACACACACATGACTACAGTCTCTGATAGCTACTGAAGATGGTGGTCATGTCTGCATGAGTTGCGCTTGCTTGAGTGTGTGAGTGTGTGTGTGTGTGTGTGTGTGTGTGTGTGTTTCATTGTATCTACCTGCGACTCAGCATCTCCACTATATGGTGAATAGCAACTACCATTTTCATAATATTAAAACATCATTTTATGTGAACAACAATCTTGGAAATTTTTTGACGAATAGTAAAGACAGCACTCCAGGTTTGGAAAAGAGTGAAATATATAAAATTACTTGCAACTGTGGCAAATTTCATATAGGTCAGTCTGGCAGGGCTATATGTATCTGCTTGAAGGAACACCACATAAAGTGTAAACTTAGAAAAGCAGACTCTACTTTTGAAGACCACCTGCTTAATGAAGGTGAAACATGAAGTATTACATCACATCCATAAAGGAAGGAAGATGAACTATCTTGAAATAATGGAAATTAATAAACATACACTCCTGGAAATTGAAATAAGAACACCGTGAATTCATTGTCCCAGGAAGGGGAAACTTTATTGACACATTCCTGGGGTCAGATACATCACATGATCACACTGACAGAACCACAGGCACATAGACACAGGCAACAGAGCATGCACAATGTCGGCACTAGTACAGTGTATATCCACTTTTCGCAGCAATGCAGGCTGCTATTCTCCCATGGAGACGATCGTAGAGATGCTGGATGTAGTCCTGTGGAACGGCTTGCCATGCCATTTCCACCTGGGGCCTCAGTTGGACCAGCGTTCGTGCTGGACGTGCAGACCGCGTGAGACGACGCTTCATCCAGTCCCAAACATGCTCAATGGGGGACAGATCCGGAGATCTTGCTGGCCAGGGTAGTTGACTTACACCTTCTAGAGCACGTTGGGTGGCACGGGATACATGCGGACGTGCATTGTCCTGTTGGAACAGCAAGTTCCCTTGCCGGTCTAGGAATGGTAGAACGATGGGTTCGATGACGGTTTGGATGTACCGTGCACTATTCAGTGTCCCCTCGACGATCACCATTGGTGTACGGCCAGTGTAGGAGATCGCTCCCCACACCATGATGCCGGGTGTTGGCCCTGTGTGCCTCGGTCGTATGCAGTCCTGATTGTGGCGCTCACCTGCACGGCGCCAAACACGCATACGACCATCATTGGCACCAAGGCAGAAGCGACTCTCATCGCTGAAGACGACACATCTCCATACGTCCCTCCATTCACGCCTGTCGCGACACCACTGGAGGCGGGCTGCACGATGTTGGGGCGGGAGCGGAAGACGGCCTAACGGTGTGCGGGACCGTAGCCCAGCTTCATGGAGACGGTTGCGAATGGTCCTCGCCGATACCCCAGGAGCAACAGTGTCCCTAATTTGCTGGGAAGTGGCGGTGCGGTCCCCTACGGCACTGCGTAGGATCCTACGGTCTTGGCGTGCATCCGTGCGTCGCTGCGGTCCGGTCCCAGGTCGATGGGCACGTGCACCTTCCGCCGACCACTGGCGACAACATCGATGTACTGTGGAGACCTCACGCCCCACGTGTTGAGCAATTCGGTGGTACGTCCACCCGGCCTCCCGCATGCCCACTATACGCCCTCGCTCAAAGTCCGTCAACTGCACATACGGTTCACGTCCACGCTGTCGCGGCATGCTACCAGTGTTAAAGACTGCGATGGAGCTCTGTATGCCACGGCAAACTGGCTGACACTGACGGCGGCGGTGCACAAATGCTGCGCAGCTAGCGCCATTCGACGGCCAACACCGCGGTTCCTGGTGTGTCCGCTGTGCCGTGCGTGTGATCATTGCTTGTACAGCCCTCTCGCAGTGTCCAGACCAAGTATGGTGGGTCTGACACACCGGTGTCAATGTGTTCTTTTTTCCATTTCCAGGAGTGTATGTCAATGAGCCCAAGATTAGTACTAATTGATCACACATAGTTCCCTTACTCACTGCTTCTAACTGCAGATAATCCCATCCAGACCATGTTTTAAATTACCCCTCTTACTCAGAAGCGCCATTTTCCTTTATTTCAGTTACTATAATTTCTCTTGTTATGTTAAAAAACCTTGCTTTGTATAACCACAGCCACTTTTCTTACCTGCTTAATATCACTAGCATTGATTGTCTGTTTGTAACTATTAAAGACAAGATTATTTTGTTCAGCCACATTGTTGGAAAATGGCACCAAAGTTTATTGTTGAATTTATTTTCTTCTATGAACAGCTGTTGTAATTTGTATGTAGTTCATTAGCTAATGCATCAATATTTTATTTTGTTAAATAATCTTACATTGCATTAACGCTAAAATAGTCCTTCTTGTTTTATTCCTAAATCTAACATTAACAGTTTTCATGTCTGGAAGTGGAGACACTCTGTAGATGTACTAGTTTAAAATCTTTGAGCCAACAAAATTTCACTGCACCACAAATTTATTTTTGTATGTGATGATGGCATAACAGCCCAAAAATGGTTTGTGAAATAAGTAATAAATACTGTAGGATATTAAACCATTGTTGTGAGTGTTTTCATTCATTATGTGTAAAATATCCTACCAAGAAACGATGGAAAGTCTATCAGTGTTATTTTAAGTGACTTTGTGACACTACTTGCCTCTTCCTCAGACATAAATTGTCTTAACCACAGTAAATCTTGAACAGTCAATGCCAAAGTCGTCTATTAAGCTTCACAATTAGCGAATTATTATTTTGTTATTTACTACACCAAAAATGAAATATTGTTTCATTTTTATCTATGAATCACTTCAGAGCATCTGCCATTGATTTTATTTCCCTTATCTGCATCATTGAATGCTTTTATTTCTATATTTCCATCTTTATAAAATTCTAGTTTATAGTTCAGGGTTTTCTTTAAGTATCTAAATGTAACACTCTTCACTGACAACAAACTGACCTTTTTAAAATACTGATTAATTCCGCTATGGGAACTGATAGCAAAATATTTCAAGTCTCGAGATTTGGGACATACATAGAAGAAATGATATTGCCTCATGATAACATGATAAAGTACACTTTCATAACCTAATTTGACAGTCTCAAAGTCCAAACCAAGTTCAGTGGTGTTCACACTGGCCTAGCTTCACTCATTGCAAATTTCTCCAGAACTTTCTTGCATAGTATTCCTGGGAGATCCAAATTTTTCCTTTTTCATGATTCCATGTAATTTCCATACCTAGGTACTGGCATACTTTTCATATGTTTTTTATCTCAAAAAATCTCTTCAAAGAATTTTTGATGTCACTCAAAACACTTATGGCATATGAGAATAATAGCACATCTTCCACATACAAAGCTGTGGTGACTAGTTTTATGCCTTCTGTATGAAAAGAGATCAGTTTTTGACATGGTCACCTTCAGTTTTCTTAACACCTCATCAGTTTTTTGATAGTAATTCTGATCAGCCTGTTTAAGTCATAAACAGGTACAGGTTTCTTCAGTATCCATACTTTTCCAGGCACTGCAAAATTTTCTTGTGGAAAGACAAATTTCTTCATTTAGGCCTCCACGGGGATATGCAGTTGTGAAATCAAATGGTTAATCTCCATGTTCTCTTAAGCTACCATAGACAAGAGATATCTAATGGATGCGTGTCTGGCCACCGCTGTAAAGTTTTCCTGATAATCAACACATTGAAAAGGGCATGCCTTAAATGTTTCAGATGTACTACCAGCCCCAGGTTTTACCTTTAGTACCCATTTAGTCTTTAGAAGCTTGTGTCCCCTGAGTGCTATCTCTTTGAATGTGTCATTATGAACTAGAGATGATAATTATTTATTCATAGTTTTTACCCAACCCTCATTATTTATTCCTTCCAAGGCCTCTTTGACATCAATGTCTTTTCTGTAAATCCTTCTTGCAAGTAGTAAGTAAAATGGCCAGGTAATTACTAGGGGTTTTGTTCTTGCTTCACCTTTGAGGCATAAACCCTTGTTGAACTACAGAATCCATTTTTTTATTCTAATGTTCCTCATCTTGAGCTTCAGTTTCCATTGGATCATGGTCAGAACCATAAGAAGACTCATTAAGACTGTCTGCTGACCCAATTTCTTCTTCAGTGCCTGAAGTATAGATACCATCAAAAACAAGTTCTTGCTCTGATCTTAAGACAATGGTGTTCTTTGACACTTCTGTCTTTCAACTTAGAAAACGTACATGCTGCAGGAAATTTGCATTCCTGGTGACAGCTGTCTGGCAGGTCTCCTATCATGGAATGAAAAGGCTTTCAGTTGCCTGTCAGTAGCCTACAAATATCAGCTTCTGTGACTTCTTGTCCCACTTGTTGAGATGGAGTTTCAGAATGGGAACCATTGCACTGAAGCCAGAAATTCTCAAACATGATAAAAAAATTCTCTCTGGAAAGCCTCCCTATTGATGAATCGATAATCTTTGGTTGTCTGGCACTAGCCAATAAATGTCATTTTCTGTGATTTTTTATTCCATTTCTTGTGATGGGGTTTCACAATATGAATCATAGCACTGTATCAAAAAATTCTCAAGTATGATAAAGAAGACTTTCTCCCATGTCAAAATTCATATAGCATTTTGTCTCCAAGTGTGGTGGACTGAGATTGATTCGATAGGCATGGAGCTGAAGACATGGCTTTGGTTATCTGGAAACAAATGTCATGGTATGGGGTTTTCAATCAATGTCTCTCATCAACACTATTTTGCTGTGGACTGTTTAGTGCAGTAGGCTGGTGGATGACACCTACAGAGTCAGAAATCTTTTTAGTTCATTGTTGACATATTCCTTTCCATTGTCAGGCAGGATCTTTTTGATATTTCTGCTTGTCTGCATTTTGTCTATGACTTTAGAATTTATAAACATCTGTGTGATCTCAGACTTTTTTCTTCAAAAAATAGGCAAACTTGGATCTTGAAAAATCATCAGTACATGATAGAAAACAACAATTTCCACTAACAGATGCTATCTCCAGTGCCCAACAGAAACCAGAACATACTAAGTCCATGTTGTGTAGGGAATACTTTTTGCAATCTCTGAATGGAAGATGTGACCATTTTCCCATGATGCACAACTGACAGGGACCCTTGACCACAATATCCTCATTTAATCCAATTTCATCATACTTTTGCAATTTATATGCCCTAGTCTGTGATGACACAGGAATCAATTCATTTGTCCCAACAAATTTGAGTCATTCTTATGAAACCTAGCAGATGAATGAAAGCAGATTATAGTCTGTGAAGATTTTAATATTAATTTTCTGAGAGATTTAGACAAAAGAAAAGGTTTTAAAATGTTACTTATCACTTACAACATGAGTTCTGTAATTGATTCTCCCATCTGAACTACAAAGGAAAGCAGTATAACAAAACAAGGGTCATTCAATAAAAAACTGGAAACTTTTCTAAAGACTGTTACAAGAGTGGAATACACAGTTATTTATTTTTCAATATAGTTCAATGACCTTATGTCAGTGCTGAACAAAATTCTCAATTCTACGTGCAAAGAATTCTAGGGTATGTGTGCATAACCACTGCTGCCTGGACTTTCTCATCATAAGGAGACTTTGAGCCACTAAGAGCTTCTTTCAGTGGGTTAAAAATGTGATAATCTGAAGGGGCCAGATCTGGGGAATATGCAGCATGCAGCAAACAAATGAACTTCAGGTCTCCCTGCATGTATCCATGTGCTTTTTTTTCCCATTTCTGATGTCAAATGTTTTGGATCCTACCATGCACTCACTTTCTTGAACATCAGTACATCATGAACAAGATGGTGGGTTGATCTGATACAAATTTTCATCACTGCTGCAGTGTCACTCAGTGTAGTATGTTTGTTTTCCTGTGTCACTCACTAATTCTTGCAATGTTGCGCTCTGTGACTGCACAAAAAGAGCATCCTGGGTGTGGTAACACTTTTTACGCCCTGTTTGAACTTATATGCCCACTTGTATACTAGTGTTTGACTCAAACAACTTTCAACATATAGCACTACCAATCAATTTTTGAATCTCAGTTGGTTACAGCCCTTTAACCAACAGAAATCAAATTACTCTCCCTTGCTCCACATTGGTGCAAATCTGCAAGGCTGCTGCCATCTTGTTTCAGTGATTTCCAGCTCCCTGTTAATGAGACAGTCATCTCATCCCCATCTGATAACAGTTCTAGGACACTACCAAAAATAACAAAGAAGCACAAACTTCATACAGTTTTGATTTTTATACCATCCCCCCCCCCCCCCCCCCCCCTCACCCCACGAACTATGGACCTTGCCGTTCGTTGTTGGGGAGGCTTGCGTGCCTCAGCGATACAGATAGCCGTGCCGTAGGTGCAACCATGCAACCACAACGGAGGGCTATCTGTTCAGAGGCCAGACAAACGTGTGGTTCCTGAAGAGGAGCAGCAGCCTTTTCAGTAGTTGCAAGGGCAACAGTCTAGATGATTGACTGATCTGGCCTTGTAACACTAACCAAAATGGCCTTGCTGTGCTGGTACTATGAACGGCTGAAAGCAAGGGGAAACTACGGCCGTAATTTTTCCTGAGGGCATGCGGCTTCACTGTGTATGGTTATGATGGCGTCCTCTTGGGTAAAATATTCTGGAGGTAAAATAGTCCCCCATTCAGATCTTCGGGCGGGGACTACTCAAGAGGATGTCGTTATCAGGAGAAAGAAAACTGGCGTTCTACGGATCGGAGTGTGGAATGTCAGATCCCTTAATCGGGAAATTTAAAAAGGGAAATGGATAGGTTAAAGTTAGATATAGTGGGAATTAGTGAAGTTCAGTGGCAGGAGGAACAAGACTTCTGGTCAGGTGACTACAGGGTGATAAACACAAAATCAAATAGGTGTAATGCAGGAGTAGGTTTAATAATGAATAAAAAAATACGAATGCGGGTAAGCTACTACAAACAACATAGTGAATGCATTATTGTGGTCAAGATAGATATGAAGCCCATGCCTACTACAGTAGTACAAGTTTATCTGCCAACTAGCTCTGCAGATGACAAAGAAATTGAAGAAATGTATGATGAAATAAAAGAAATTATTCAGATAGTGAAGGGTGACGAAAATTTAATAGTCATGGGTGCTGGAATTCGGTAGCAGGAAAATGAAGAGAAGGAAATATAGCAGGTGAATATGGATTGGGGCTAAGAAATGAAAGAGGAAGCCACATGGTAGAATTTTGCACAGAGCACAACTTAATCATAGCTAACACTTGGTTCAAGAATCATGAAAGAAGGCTGTATACATGGAAGAAGCCTGGAGATACTGACAGGTTTCAGATAGATTATATAATGGTAAGACAGAGATTTAGGAACCAGGTTTTAAATTGTAAGACATTTCCAGGGGCAGATGTGGACTCTGACCACAATCTATTGGTTATGACCTGCAGATTAAAACTGAAGAAACTGCAAAAAGGTGGGAATTTAAGGAGATGGGACCTAGATAAACTGCCTAAACCAGAGGTTGTACAGAGTTTCAGGGAGAGCATATGGGAACAATTGACAGGAATGGGGGAAAGAAATACAATAGAAGAAGAATGGGTAGCTTTGAGGGATGAAGTAGTGAAGGCAGCAGAGGATCATGTAGGTAAAAAGATGAGGGCTAGTAGAAATCCTTGGGTAACAGAAGATATATTGAATTTAATTGATGAAAGGAGAAAATACAAAAACGCAATAAATGAAGCAGGCAAAAAGGAATACAAACATCTCAAAAATGAGATCGACAGGAAGTGCAAAATGGCTAAGCAGGAATGGCTAGAGGACAAACGTAATGATGTAGAGGCTTATCTCACTAGGGGTAAGATAGATACTGCCTACAGGAAGATTAAAGAGACCTTCGGAGAAAAGAGAACCACTTGTATGAATATCAGAAGCTCAGATGGAAACCCAGTTCTAAGCAAAGAAGGGAAAGCAGAAAGGTGGAAGGAGTATATAGAGGGTCTATACAAGGGCGATGTACTTGAGGACAATATTATGGAAATGGAAGAGGATGTAGATGAAGATGAAATGGGAGATATGATACTGCGTAAAGAGTTTGACAGAGCACTGAAAGACCTAAGTCGAAACAAGGCCCCGGGAGTAGACAACGTTCCATTAGAACTACTGACGGCCTTGGGAGAGCCAGTCCTGACAAAACTCTGCCATCTGGGAGCAGGATGTATGAAACAGGCGAAATACCCTCAGACTTCAAGAATAATATAATAATTCCAATCCCAAAGAAAGCAGGTGTTGACAGATGTGAAAATTATCGAACTATCTGTTTAATAAGTCACAGTTGCAAAATACTAACGCGAATTCTTTACAGACAAATGGAAAAACTAGCAGAAGCCGACCTCGGGGAAGATCAGTTTGGATTCCGTAGAAATATTGGAACACGTGAGGCAATACTAACCCTACGACTTATCATAGAAGTTAGATTAAGGAAGGGCAAATCTACGTTTCTAGCATTTGTAGACTTCGAGAAAGCTTTTGACAATGTTGACTGGAATACTCTCTTTCAAATTCTGAAGGTGGCAGGGGTAAAATACAGGGAGCAAAAGGCTATTTACAATTTGTACAGAAACCAGATGGCAGTTATAAGAGTCAAGGGATATGAAAGGGAAGCAGTGGTTGGGAAGAGAGTGAGACAGGTTTGTAGTCTCTCCCTGATGTTATTCAACTGTATATTGAGCAAGCAGTGAAGGAAACAGAAGAAAAATTTGGAGTAGGTATTAAAATCCGTGGAGTAGAAATAATAACTTTGAGGTTCGCCGATGACATTGTAATTCTGTCAGAGACAGCAAAGGACTTGGAAGAGCAGTTGAACAGAATGGACAGCATCTTGAAAGGAGGATATAAGATGAACATCAGCAAAAGCAAAACAAGGATAATGGAATGCAGTCGAATTAAGTCGGGTGATGCTAAGAGAATTAGATTAGAAAATGAGACACTTAAAGTAGTAAAGGAGTTTTGCTATTTGGGGAGCAAAATAACTGATGATGGTCAAAGTAGAGAGGATAGAAAATGTAGACTGGTAATGGCAAGGAAAGCATTTCTCAAGAAGAGAAATTTGTTAACATCGAGTATAGATTTAAGTGTCGGGAAGTCATTTCTGAAAGTATTTGTATGGAGTGTAGCCATGTGTGGAAGTGGAACATGGATGATAAATAGTTTGGACAAGAAGAGAATAGAAGCTTTTGAAATGTGGTGCTACATAAGAATGCTGAAGATTAGATGTGTAGATCACATAACTAATGAGGAAGTATTGAATAGGATTGGGGAGAAGAGAAGTTTGTGGTACAACTTGACTAGAAGAAGGGGTCGGTTGGTAGGACATGTTCTGAGGCATCAAGGGATCACCAATTTAGTATTGGAGGGCAGCGTGGAGGGTAAAAATCGTAGAGGGAGACCAAGAGATGAATACAGTAAACAGATTCAGAAGGATGTAGGTTGCAGTAGGTACTGGGAGATGAAGAAGCTTGCACAGGATAGAGTAGCATGGAGAGCTGCATCAAACCAGTCTCAGGGCTGAAGCCCACAACAACAACAACCATTTTTCTGGTTATTTATTGGATGGACCTTATGGATAGCATTTACATAGGTGGACATTTAATCAGTAATATAAATGTTTCTATTGATTGGTGACTCCATGGAGGGCTGTGTGCACAATGACCATATATGTTAAATTAAAAGGAAGGTCAACATTGGCCATAATATTGATGTTTTATTGATAGCAGAATCGATACTCTCAAACGATATTTCAAAAAACCAAAAGAAATTCTAGTCCTATCTAGAAGCTGTTAGTGGCACCAAAGTTAGTGTCCTGTCCCTAGTGAATGGGACAGGAACTGAAACTGAGTGTAGTGAAGTAAAAGCTGAAATGAATAACTCCATTATGAAATTTTCCTTTACTAAGGAAAACCCAAGAGAATTGCCCTAATTTAATCCTAGTACACCTGAAAAAATTAATGAAACATCTATTAGTGTCAGTGATATTGAGAAACAGCTGAAAACATTAAAATTGAACAAAGCTTCAGAGCCTGATGGAATACCTATATGATTCCATACTGAATTTGTGGCCGAGTTAGCCCTTCTTCTAATTATAATCTAACATAGATCCTGTGGATGAAAATGCATTCCCACTTCATTAAAGAAAGCACAGGTTATAGGCTTCTACAACAAGGGTAGTAGAAGTGATCTACAAAACTACAGTTCATTATCCTTGACATTGATTTGTTGTAGAATCTTAGAACATATTCTGAGCTCAAATGTAATGAGGTATCTTCAACAGATTGACCTCCTCAATGCCAACCAGTATGGATTCCAACAACACTGATCATGTGAAACCTAACGTGCACTTTTCTCATATGACATACTGAAAGCTTTGGATCACTGCAGTTAGGTAGATGCAGTATTTCTTAACTCCAAAAAAGCATTTGACTCAGTACAACACTTATTGTGAAAAGTATGATCATATGGGATATCAAGTAAAACATGTGACTGGATTGAGGCCTTTTTGGTGTGTAGGATGCAGCATGTTATCTCGAATGGAGTCATCATCAGATGTAGAAGTAACTTCAGATGTGCACCCAGGGAAGTGTGTTGGGACCCTTGCTCTTTATGTTGTATATTAATGATCTTGCAGACAATATTAATAGTAACCTCAGACTTTTTACAAATGATGCAGCTATCTATGATGAAAGAAGTTACGTAAATATCCAGTCAGGTCTTCATAAGATTTCAAAGTGGTGCAAAGATTGGCAACTTGCTTTAAATATTCATGAATGTTAAATTAAGCACTTCACAAAATGAAAAAAACATGTAGTATCCTATGACAATAATATCAGTGAGGCACTGGCGGAATTGACCAACTCGAACAACTACCTGGGTGTAACACTCATGAAATGGTATGTTAACATAGGCTCAGGGGTGGGTAAAGCAGGTAGTAGACTTCTGATTTTGGTAGAATATTGGAGATTTGGAATCAGTTACACAGGAGATTGCTTACAAATTACTCGTGCAACCCATTCTAGAATATTGCTCAAATCTGTAGGACCCGTACCAAATAGGACCAACAGAGGATATTGAACATATACAGAGAAGGGTACAGGTTTGTTTGATCCATTGTAGAGTATCTCAGAGATGCTGAAACAATTGAAGTGGAAGTCTCTTGAAGATAGACATAAACTATCCTGAGAAAGTCTGTTAACAGAGTTTCAAGAACCGACTTTAAATGATGATTCCAGGAATATACTACAATCCCCTACATATCCAATAATGGAAAATCCAGGATGGAATGTAACAATATTCTGAGAAGGAAAGAACTACTCACCATATAGCGGAGATGCTGAGCCACAGATAGATGTGACTATCTGCGATCAGCATCTCCGCTATATGGTGAGTAGCAACTTTTCTTCCCAGAATAATCCCCTACATATCATTCACGTAGGAATTATGATGACAAGATTAGAATAATTACACACACACACACACACACACACACACACACACACACACACACACACAGGCATTCAAACAATCATTCTTCCCATGTTCCATAAATGAATGGAATGAGAAGAAACCCTAATAACTGGTGGTTCACAGAGTATAGATGTAGATGCAGATGCTGTGGCCATGAGGGCCAATTGGGACCAACTGGTCACTGTGTCATCCTCTGCCATTGGTCTCACTGGACATGGTATGGAGGGGCACACTGCTCTCCAGATTGTTGTCAGCTTTCATGACAGGGAAGCATCACTGCTCATTTATGCAGCTTCTCAGCAGGCATCATCAGGCTGAGTGCACCCCATTCCAGAAAAAATTCCTGGCTGTACCAGGAATCAAATCCAGGTCATTCCCATACCAGCCAGACATGCTGACCAATAAGCTACAGAAGTGGTGCAGTCAGGTAGCCAAAGTTTTAAAGATTATTTCCTTGAAGTAAATCAGAAGATTGGGGTGGACAATTCAAGGATAAAGCAACAGATTGCATGCAAGAAGTAATGCCTCATACACACAAGCATATTACAACTAATCCATGCTCTGCAAGGAAATTAAGAATGTAATTAACTACCTCAAAATCTAAACCTCTCACATAGTTGACAATATCTCACATACATTAAATGTATTCAGTCATATATGCAACACATGACTATCACAGAGGTGCTTCAAGAGACAGTGATATATGACACTGAAATGCCTGTGTTGTTCAGAAGTACAATGCAGTGATCAGGTGCATGCGTGTTCAAAGGAACATTGCATCATACTTCTGAACAACAAAACCATTACAATATCATGTTTATCCACCGACACAGGGCTTGTGATTCTGAACTAAGATGTCTCCCCGGCACAGATATATACATAACAGATGTACAAGTGCAGGTTGTAGACAAATGGTTGATGACATGTGGAAGTTTGGGAGTGGCTGTGAAAGGTGTTCGGATAGACTAATGCTAGGGTAGCTGCTTTTGGGAAGTGGGACATCTGGGTTCAAATCCAGTCCTGGCACAAATTTTAATTTCTGTCATCTCATTATACAGCTGATGGTTGTCCACATTTGCAACTGTAAATACGTTTCATGAGATATGATATTGCAAGAAAGGTAGTAAGGCAGATATTAATAATCACCATGCAGTTCCGCCACTTACCTCCTTCTTAAAAGTAATGGAAAAAATTATATCTTCAAGGATCATTTCACACCTCTCCCAAAATTATTTGATTTGATAGATAAAAAAATCTACTCACCAAGTGACAGCAGAATACACACACAAAAGGAAGTTATAATTACACCTAATTATAACTTTTATGTGTGTTTATGTGTTTTCTGTCCTCTCTTGCTGAGTAGACTTTTTATCTATCCAATTAAGTTATTTTTTCAAATATTGTTATGCTCTCCCAGAGTTAGATATTTAGTTATTGTAAATCTGGATTGAAAGGTTCTCTCAATGCAATATCTTGTTCACAAATCACATTATACAAAATTTGATGATAAAATATTGCCAGCTGGTATTTTTTGCAGCTCATGAAAAACATTTGATTGCACAGTTTACCACACTATTTTACCATATTCTCCTAGAGAAACTCCAATATTGTGATATTAGTGATGTTGCTGGTAACTTGTTTTCATCCTGTGTTACTAAAAGGGTGCAGACTTTTGCAGTAAGAAACTTACCAGGGTGTATACACACTGGGACAACTGGTAAAAACCAAGAAATTTTCATCTGGGAGAAAACTGGGGAAAAGCAAGGAATTTTTTTAGAATTCTGGAAATTTTTAGTGTCTTAGTTTTCAGTTAAATTTTTGTAATTTTGATTGATAAGAACTACTACTCTAACAATAAATTTTTCTTTAGCTCACTACTGCAGAATAATACTGCAGCAATAAATATAAATGAGGTGAAAAAACCAAAATGAAAGATATGTTGCAAAGAAAATGCACCTTTTACAACAACAAAACACAGTGCACACACAAGAATCTGCTGACAGCAAAATGTGTCAAAGGCTTTAGGATGAAAACTATGCAGTACTTCACAACAACAAATGCTTTCAATGAGCATCATGTCACAACTATTAACATTAGTTTTGTTTGATCAGTTGCCTGCAGGCTCATGTGCATACACAGAGCTGAAGTTGCATACAAGAAGCACCTTCACCCACTTCTGGTTATTTGAAGCATGGTTGTTAGCTGTAAAGCATTAGCAGCAAGCAGGCAGATGCTAGCTGAAAATAAAAAAAAATCTAGTATGCCCAAGCTGCCATGTTTGTGCATATGCAGAGCAGTCTGAGTTGAAAGGGGGCAGTGGCGGAGGCAAGGGAGGGGGAGTCTCCACGTGACCCATATTTTGTGATTTTTCTGTTTTGTCTTCATTTTAAGCTCTAATATCACAGTGGATTTCTGCACCTGGAAGCTATCAGGTGAATTAAAATACATTCACTTGATTATGGAAGACTAAAATGTTATTAGTTTCAGTTTTCTGATTTTATTTTATTTCCGTGTTATTGGCACTCAATCATTTCGTAAAGCACTGGAAAGTTCTATGCTGGTGTATAAAACCTTTACCATTCAAATGACTCTGCACATCAAAAGAGGTGCTGGGACATTTTGTGCCAGTGTATAAGACCTTCACCATTCAAAGGATTGAGGGAAAGTATACTGTCCTTTAACATGGAAAAAGTGTATATTTACCTCTTAAAAAAGTGTATGTTTACCAGGAAAAATCTGGATTTTTCCCCCCCTTGTTCATGTGTAGAACCTGGTCACATGTATACTCAATGAAACGGCATCTTCAGACTGGGAATAATAACTACAGGTGTATCACAGAATAGAGGGAAACATTCCACGTGAGAAAATATATCTGAAAACAAGGATGGTGTAACTTACCAAATGAGAGTGTTGGTATGTTGATAGAGACACTAACAAAGACAAACACACACACAAAATTCCCTCTTTCAGTAAATGTAAAACTTTACCATGAGTGAGAAGTGTAGGCTCTGATATTGGTTTGTGAGTAGTAGGTTACAATGTGGGATATGTTCAAAGTATTTTCATTGGAGAGAATGCTACGGAGAAGCCAGTGGGCATTCTAACCAGATCCTCTCCTGGGAATTCAGAATCTGTTGTAGAAATAAGTTGATATCGAGCAGAAGCATAAGCTCTGTGCCCTTAATGTGACTTTTAGGTGTGTTAACATGGTTCTGGAGGGGGTGTTGATGGCAGAGGGAATGGGTCACATTCAGTGATGCCGGTTGGGTCTATCAATTGATTGGGTTTCACTAGGCAAGGCCTGGCACCTTTTTTAGATTGAAGTCAGCTGATAGGTATACCTGCTTAAAGAAAGTCCCTCTAACTACGGGCTCACCTTCAGAGGATGTAATGTTTCCAAGTAGAGAAGTAATTAGCATATTTCATTAAAATATAAGAGGTATTAGAGACAAAGTTAGTGAACAGCTTTTAGATGTTGACTCTGAAATTATTGGTATATCAGAGCACCACTTAAATAATTTGACAATTTAGAGGCTTCCTTTACCAGGATATAGATTAGCTGGCTGTATATCAAGGAGTTCCTTGCAAGATGGGGGAGTGGCTATGGACATAAAAAAACAGTATTCCATTAGAGTCCACAGATGAATCACAGCACTCTACTGAACAGATATTTGAATGTTGTGCAGGGGCAGTTGAATTTAGCAAAACTAAACCTCTAATTGTTGTTGTTTATAGGTCCCCTAACTATGACTTCAGAGCATTTCTGCTCATGCTCTAGTGTGAGCAGGGTTCTTAATTCACTTTGTAGGAAGTACCAGAAATTAGTCATATGTGGTGACTTCAATATAAATTTTGTATATGATGGTGCAAGAAAAAGGATGTTGGTAGATCTCCTAAATTCATATGATCTGATACAGACTGTGTTTTTTCCAGCTAGGGTGCAGGGAATCAGTAGAACAGCCATAGAAAATATTTTTATTCATTCTTCATTAATAGATGGGTATTGTGTTAGTAAAGGGTGAATGGCCTTTCAGACCATGATGCATAAATTTTAACACTAAAAGGCTTTTGTACTCAAACAAATGTCATGAGTTCAAGTCTCGGCCCAGCACACAGTTTTATTCTGCCAGGATGTTTCAAATGTCACATGTACACTGCTGGCCACCGTAAATGCAGCACCCTGAAGGAAGCATCCGAATCAAGTGAAATTTACACTATGGCTTTGCAGCGATGAGATATGCAACTGATTAGAATTTCAGCACAGACGCACATCACGCGTGCCTGTGGCGCCACCTCATAGCGCCATTTAAGGGACCGCTGGATGCAGGAGGGTATGACGGACCGACGTGGTCGATCGCATTCACCTCGGTGCACCACTGCACGTGCTGATAGGCAAATTGTGTGCATGGCAGTGACGGATCGCTCAGTGACATCCCGAACCATAGCACAGCACATTGCGTCTGTAACGCATCATCCAGTGTCTGCGCGTACCATTTGCGCAGAGTGGTCTGTCCGCAAGACGTCCATTGCTTCATCTACCATTGACGCAGAACCACAGACGTCTCCGTCGCCAATGGTGTGATGACAGACGGATGTGGACGGCAGAATGTAATGACGTTGTCTTTACTGACAAGGCACGCTTCTGGCTGCAGCACCACGATGGTTGGATTTGAGTGTGGAGACATCGTGGAGAGAGGATGCTGGACAGCTGCATTATGCACCGCCACACTGGTCTTGCACCGGGTATTATGGTATGGGGCGGTATTGGATATTACTCTCGCACGCCTCTAGTACGCATTGCCGGTACTTTAAATAGCCGGCGCTACATATCCGAGGTGCTGGAGCCAGTTGTCCTTCCTTACCTTCAGGGCTCGGCCACAGCTATATTTCAACAGGGTAATGCGCGACCACATGTGGCACGCATTGTCCAAAGGTTCTTCATCAATAACCAGATTGAATTGCTTCCCTGGCCGGCTCGCTCTCCGGATCTTTCGCCGATAGAAAACATGTGGTCCATGGTTGCTCAACGAGTGACCCAGATTACATCCCCAGCTGCCACACCAGATGATCTTTGGCAACGTGTGGAAGCTGCTTGGGTTGCTGTACCCCAGGAACACATCCAACGTCTCTTTGACTCAATGCCGAGATGTGTGGCAGCGGTGATCTCCAACAATGGCGGCTACTCTGGCTACTGATTTTGGCAGGAACCACATGTCACAGACGTCTGTAAACGTCAACGTACTTGGTCAACATGTTATCTACAAAATAAATCTTGTTGTGCTACCTCTTGTACTTCTTGGTGTTGCATTTACAGTGGCCAGCAGTGTAATTATAAACTATGTAGGAAAGTTAATCCAACAGCAAAAGAGAGTTTTTTAAACCTTGTCAAGGAACAAGGGTGGCAGGATGTTTATAGTGCCAATAACATAGATGATAAATATAATGTTTTCCTTAACACATTTCTGATGCTCTTTGAGAGCAGCTTTCCATTAGAACATTCTAAATGGGGCACTAGCAGTAATAGGCAGCCCAGGTGGCTGACTGGTGGGTTAAGGATATCATGTAGAACAAAGAGGGAATTATATCAAAATGTTGGTAGTCACAATCAAGCTACACTAGCCCATTATAAACAGTATTGTAAGGTGCTTAAAATGTTATTAGGAAGACAAAGAGTGTGTGGTATGCAAAGATAATAGCTAATTCACAGGATAAAATTAACACTATATGGTCAGTTGTGGTCTATGATATAAAGTCGGTTCGTAGTAAAAATATTTCTGTTACTGATAAATCAGATATATGTACAGCATTTAACAATCATTTTCTGAGTATTTCTGGTGAATTAAATAAAAATTTAGTTTCTACAGGGAATCATATAACGTGGCAACTGCCTTTCCAATACTGATGTCTGAAATACTCCTTTGTGATTGATACAGACAAGGGGGAGATTGGGTCAATAATTATATCACTGAAGACTAAGGACTCTCACGGTTATGATGGAGTGCCTAGCAGAATATTAAAGTACTGTGCTGCACATGTTAGCCCTGTATTTAGCCATATTTGTAATTTTTCATTTAGGAATGGTCAGTTTCCTGAACGATTAAAGTAGTCAGTAGTAAAGCTGCTTTATAAAAAGGGAGAAAGGGGTAATTTAGACAATTTAAGACCTATTTCTATGCCATCAATGTTTGCTAAAATTATTGAAAAGGCTGTGTATGTAAGGATAATTGATCATTTTATCTCACACGATTTGCTATCAAATGTACAGTTCAGCTTTGGAAATCATTTAACAACTGAAAATGCTACATTCTCTTTTCTCTGTGAGGTACTGCATGGCTTAAACAAAAGGTTTTGAATGCTCGGCATATTTTTTGATTTAACTAAGGCATTTGTTTGTGTTGATCACAAAATATTGTCCAGAAGTTGGACCATTACGGAATATGGGGAGTAGCTCACAATTGGTTCACCTCTTACTTTAGCAACAGACAGCAAAAGGTCATAATTCACAATGTTGAGAATGGTTGTGATGTGGGGGTCTGAGTGGGGTTGGGTCAAGTGGGGAGGTGCCACAGGGATCAGTATTGGAGCCACTCCTATTCCTTATTTATATAAATGATATGCCCTCTAGTATTACAGGTAACTTTAAAATATTTCTGTTTGCTGATGACACTAGCTTGGTAGTAAGGGATGTTGTGTGCGACACTGGCTCAGTCTCAAATAGTGCAGTTCATGACCTAAGTTCATGGCTTGTTTTTACAGTTTCTAACACACAATTCAATAAAACCTAACATTTTAATTTCACAGAATGGGTATATGATTAGTGAAACTGAACAGTTCAAATTTTTAGATGTTCAGACAGATAGTAAACTGTTGTGGAAAGCCCACATTCGGGATCTTGTTGAAAGACTTAATGAGATTAAAAAATCTTAGCAGTAATCCATGCACTTTCAAATCAAAACTGAAGATTTCCTCATGGGCCACTCCTTCTATTCTGTCAAGGAGTTCCTTGAAAAATTAAGCTTCTTCTTGTTGTATTGTTGATTTTGTTTACTTAAACTTGGGAACTGACTTTATTTGGGTTCATAAACATTTTATTTTTATCTGTTATTACTTTTATGTTGTAATTGCATGTACTGACACTTCCCATGGCCTTGGACATTTGCTCCTCAATATGGTCCTACAGAACTTGATGTCTAAATAAATAAATAAAAATTAAAAAAAAACTGTTAATGATCAGCATGCAGCCACATAAATATTACTTCTTATTTTTTATTTAATTGTATGTGAGTGTTCTATGTTTGTTCTGTTGACTTTTCCTCATAAAATGTTCACAGTGAATTTGATCCGTAAAACAAGTAACTAACTAACTAACTAGTTTTCAATGACTTCCTATGTCATTATCATCAGCATTTATTTATTTGGACAAATTACATCACAGAGATCAACTAAATAGAAGTACCACATAGCTTACTGATAACTCCTGGCCAGAATGCTAGAGAAAGCCACCGAAATCTTGAGATTTCATAAAAATCTGGTGTGGCAAAAAATCCATGAAACATTTATCCAAGAATGATATCATGAAAAACTATCTTCTCATACCTTCAGAGACAGACATACATTTGACTGGTCTGTCTAGTCCCTTGATTTATTACCGATAAAAATTATCTGGGATGTGATGACAATATGGATACTTTCAAACCATTTCAGCCGGCAATCTTCATGAACTAACACAATATGTGTTTCAGGAATGGAAAGAAATTTCTAAACTTCTCAAGATAACATTCCTAGGATGTATGAAAATGAATATGAGAGTTAAGTCATTCCTGTGTGGGTCACACCTCATACTGAAATTGATTATGGATATGAGTTCTGAATGGAATAAAAGTTTAATCAATTAAACCTGTTATTTGATGAACATCTGCATAAATGTTGATAAATATCAGACTCATACTTCACTGTGTAACACTTTCCATTTTAGTTGGTGTATGTTGTCTGACTCTTCTTGAAAAGAAAACTCCCAGAATTTCAACAGTAACCCTCCACATAGTAATAACACCTCTCTTATACTGTCTGCATCTATTGTGTTTACAAATGATTCTGTGATGGAACATGCTGCTCCCCACTGAATTTTCTCTGTCTCTTCTTTTACTGTAACCAGATAAGCAGAGCAGGCTGATGGGCAATACTCAAAAATCCATCTGCATGTATTTTGTAAGCCACTTCTTTTGTTGATGAATTACATTTTCTTAAAATTCTCCCAATGAATCACTGTCTGGTATCTGATTTTTCTACATTAGTTTTACATGGTTATTTCACTTTCAATCATTTCAGGTGGCTACTTACACATATTTTACAGTAGTTACTGTTTCCAGAGATTTATTGCCAATAGTATAGATTTGTATTTATCGAAGCAATGAATATTTTTAGAAAGAAGATTTTCATTCTTCAAAAACATTGTAATGCCTTAGCATAAAACGTATTCCATATTTACTTCAGCAACATAGATTTATAATTATGTGCATCTCACTAACAATTCTTTTTGAAAATAGGAATGCCCTTTACTTTTTTTCAATCGCTTGGTATTCTTTGTTGCTGAAGTGGCCTACAATAAACTGCTGCTAAAGAGGGAGCAAGTTCTTTCACATAACCTGTGCAGAACCTTGAAGATAGTTACCAGTGTTGAGCAATTTTAGTTCATTTCCTAAGTTCAAGATCTGCCATTTTGACTTTCATGCCCTCATTGTAAGGAGGAATCATATTATGGTCACCCATCATGAAATAATTTTGGTGGACCAAATTCAGTATTTTGCCTTTTATTTGTTGTACTCTACTTTTGTGCCACATGGTCACTGAGCTACTGCATAAATGATTTCCAACCACCTACTGACTTCACATAGGACCATAACTTCTTGGTATTTTTGTCAAATTGGCTGGCAAATTTACCTTTGAAATTCATTGAATACTACTAGACTTTGAATTTTCTTAAATATGCTGAGAAAGATGCAATTTTCACCAAAGCTTCAAAATTGCCCTGTATGAACTCTTTCCTTCAGACAGTGACATATGAAAAGGCAGCCATCAGCAGAGGGTCTTTATATTCACTGACATTATGTATCCATCTGTAGACAATAAATATTGTATGTATGTTGTCCAGATGTACATGTTAATTTATAGGAAACCATTTCAAAGAAATGAACATACAAAAATGTAAATAAAAAAGTAGAAAAATAATAATACAGGGTCATACAATACACAGTTACACAGAATAATGCAAGATCATACAGTACATAGTAACACAACTTTATGTACATGCATGCTTATGGTATTATAGCTGCATATTCTGTTTATGTACATGTATGCTTATGGCATCATAACTGCATAGTCTGCGCCCCACTCCTGCCCCCCCATGAACCATAGACCTTGTCATTGGTGGGTTGGTCTGTATGCCTCATTGATACAGATAGCCATAACTTAGATGTAACTACACATGAGGTGTATCTCTTGGGAGGCCAGACAAATGTATGGTTCCTGACGAGGGACAGGAGAGTTTTCACTAGTTGCATGGGCAACAGTGTGGATGATTTTTTTTTTTTTTTTTTCAAATGAAATAGCCTTGCTGAGGTGCTACCGTGAATGGTTGAAATCAAGGAGAAACTACAGTCATAATTTTTCCTTAGGGCCTGCAGCTCTACTGTATGGTTATATGATGAAGGTTCACTTACACTCTGGTGTAAAATATTCAAGAGGTAAAATAGCTCCCATTCGAATCTCCCGGTTGGGGTTACTCAGAAGAAAAAAAAATAAGGCTGGTGTTCCATGTGTCAGAGCTTGGAATGTTAGATCCCTTAACTGGGCAGGTACATTAGAAAATTTAAAAATGGAAATGAATAGCTTGAAATTAAACACAGTGGGAATTAGTGAAGTGTGGTGGCACGAGGAAGAGGACTTCTGGTCAGGTAATTTCAAGGTTACAAATATAGAATCAAAAAGTGGTAATGCAGGAGCAGGTTCAATAATGAATAAGAAATAAGGAATATGGGTAAGCTACTATGAACACCATAGTGCATGTATTATCATAGCTGAGATAGACAAGAAGTCCACACCCACCACAGTAGAACAATTTTATATGCCAACTAGATGTGCAGGTGATGAAGAGATTGAAGAAATGTATGATGAGACAAAAGAAATTATTCAAGTAGTTAAGGAAGACGAAAATTTAACAGTGATGGGTGACTGGAATTTGATAATAGGAAAAGGAAAAGAGGAAAAAATAATAGGTGAATATGGACTGGGGGAAAGGAATCATAAAGGAAGCAGCCTAGTTGAATTTTGCACAGAGAATAATTTCACCACCACTATCATCTGGTTGAACAATTATACAAGAAGGTTGTATACATGGAAGAGACCTGGAGACACTGGAAGGTTTCAGATTGATTATATAATGGTCAGAGAGATTTAGGAACCAGATTTTAAATTGTAAGACATTACCAGGAGCAGATGTGGACTCTTGGCCACAATTTATTGGTTATGGTTAAAACTGAAGAAATTGCAAAAGGTTGGAAATTAAGGAGATGGGACCTGGATAAGTTGAAAGAATCATAAGTTGTTGCAATTCTTGGAGGGATCATTGGACAACAACTGAGTAGAACAGGGGAAAGGAATACAGTACGAGATGAATGGGTAGCTTTAAGAAATGAAATAGTGAAGGCAGCTGAATATCAAATATGTAAAAAGATAAGGCCTAATAGAAATCCTTAGATAGCAAAGGAGATATTGAATTTAACTGATAAAAGGAGAAAATATTAAAATGCAGAAAATGAAGCAGATCAAATGGAATACAAATGTCTAAAAAAAGTGACTGATAAGAAGCACAAAATGGCTAAACTGGAATGGCTAGAGGACAAACGAAGAATATAGAAGCATATATCACTAGGAGAGAAAGAGATACTGTCTACAGGAAAATTAAAGAGGCCTTTGGAAGAAAAAAAAGGAGCTATATGAATACCAAGAGCTCAGATGGAAAACCAGCCCCAAAAAAAAGGGAAAGCTGAAAGGTGGAAGGAGTATATAAAGGGCCTATACAAGGGAAATAAACTTGCAGGAAATATTATTGAAATGGAAGAGGATGAAGATGAAGAGGAGATGGTAGACATAATACTGTGAGAAGACTTTTACAGAGCACTGAAAGGCCTAATTTGAGGCAAGACCATGTGAGTAGACAACATTCTGTCAGAGCCAGAAATGACAAGACTTTTCCATTGGGGGCAAGAGATATGACTCAAATGAAATTCCCTCTGACTTCAAGAAGAATGTAGTAATTCCAATTCCAAAGAAAGTGGATATTAACAGGGGTAAATATACTGAACTAACAGTTTAATGAGTTATGGTTGCAAAATACTAACTAAATTACTTACAGAAGAATGAAAAAAACTGGGAGGAGCCAATTTAAGGGAAGATCTGTTTGGATTCTGGAGAATTGTTGGCACACATGAGGCACTTATCTTAGAAGACAGGTTAAGGAAAGGCAAACCTATGTTTATAGCATTTGCAGAATTAGAGAAAGCTTTTGATGATGTTGACTGACGACTTGTACAGAAATCAGATGGCAGTTATAAGAGTTGAGGGACATGAAAAGAAAGCAGTGGTTGAAGGGGAAATGAGACTGGGTTGTAGACTATTGCCAATGTTATTCAGTTTGTACATTGAACAAGTAGTAAAGGCAACCAAAGAAATTTTGTTGTGGGAATTAAAGTCCACGGAGAAAGAATAAAAATGGTGTTTTGTTGGTGACACTGTAATTCTCTCAGAGATAGTGAAGGACTTGGAAGGGCAGTTGAACGGAATGGACGTGGTCTTGAAAGGAGGATATAAGATGAACATCAACAAAAGCAAAACAAGGATAACAGAATGTACTCAAATTACATCAGGTGATTCTCAGGAAATTAAATTATAAAATAAGACACTTATAGTAGCAGGTGAATTCTGCTACTAGGGCAGTAAAATAACTGATGATGGCAGAAGTAAAGGGGATATAAAATGTGACTGGCAATGGCCACAAAACCATTTCTGAAGAAGAGAAGTTTAATAACACAGATTATAAATTCAGGTGCATGGAAGAACTTTTCTGAAAGTATTTTACTGAAATTTTGCCAAGTACGGAAGTGAAACATGAATGATAAACAGTTCAGACAAGAAGAAAATAGTAGCTTTTGAAAATGAGGTGCTACAGAAGAATGCTGAAGATTAGAGGAATAGATCAAATAGTTAATGAGGAGGTATTGAGTAGAATTTGGGAGAAAAGAAATTTGCTGCAGAACCTGACTAGAAGAAGGGATCAATTTATAGGACACATTCAAAGATATCAAGGAATCATCAGTTTAGTACTGGAGGGAAGTGTGTGGTGGTAAAAATCGTAGAGGAAGACCAAGAGATGAATACAATAAGCAGATTCAGAAGGATGTGGATTGCAGTAATTATTCAGAGATAGAATAGAGTAGCATGATGAGCTGCACCAAACTAGTCTTCACACTGAAGTCCATCACAACAACAACAACAGTCTGTTTTCCATAGGACTTTACTTTTGTCCTCCCTAGACAGCAAGTCATATATGCTACAATAATTAAGTAGAGATTTTATATCACACCACAGCTATCTGTTAGATATGCAAATATGATAAAAAGTTTAGGGTGAAAAGGCAGCATTTTCAGTTTTCCCATAATATAAACATTATTAAAAAATGTTTATTGGCCTTTGCTGAGTAGAAATATTGTTTGAGTAGAAATTGTTTAACTTCAGCTTTAAATTTGTTTTCATCTTTTAATTTTCTGATGTTGACTGGCAGCCTATTGTAAAGTTTTGTACGAATATGATTCACATGCTTTGGACTGTTGGTTGTTTTTGTTTTCTGAGTATAGGGTCCCTGATATTTTGAGTATTATTGTTGTGGAAGTTGGCATTTGTTTGCAAAATCTGCAAGGTGGGCCCTGACATATAAATGATATTTGTATATGTATATATAATGAAGGTATTGCTAATATTATAACATAACAATCTTTGAGCTTCCAAACTCTAGAGATCTGTTCATGAAACATGGTCAACACTATAAAAACACTAGGAAGTCATACGTTGGCAAAACTAATACTCAAAGATGACCACACTGCAAGAAATACAATTGCTCTACAGCCAGCTTTGATCAAGGAAATACAAAAACGCCATAACAGCTCCATAACAAGAAAGTCAGTCACAGCCACAGCATCAGTGCAGCCAGGATCATCACTTGAACAAGAAGAGGCATCACCAGAATCATCTTCAGCAAAAACAGCAAGAAACTGTGAGGATCCAGTGGAAGTAACAGTGGCAGTGCATTAATCGGTAGGATAACTGCAACACCTCATCACCAAAAGGATTTTTTTAGACCAAGGCAAGTGAAACATAAAGTCTAAAAGATAAGCAGTGCTCAGTGGTTTTCAATCTTCCACCAAAATATGCAATGCATAAGAAACAAAGTGCAACAGTTAGAAGTGGAACTGCAGTCTATTGACAGCTCACTTGTTTGCATAACAGAACATTGGTGTAATGGTTCAGAATTAACAAATGTAGCACTAAATTCATATAGTCTAGCTTGTCATTACAGTAGAAACACTATGAAATGTGGTGGATCATGCATATATTTGAAGGAGGGAATTATTTATAAAATTAGAAATGACGTTTTGGCATTAAGTGAGGATAAACACATAAAAAACCTAGATGTATTCCAAAGACTAACTGTTCTATGTATTTATTGTGCTCCCAATGGTGACAGGGACACATTCACTACAAAGTTAACACAAGCATTAGATATGGTCTCCAGCCCCAAAGGCAAAATCATCATTTGTGGAAACCTAAACATTAACATGAGGAACCCAGATATGTCATGCAACAGCTTTCTGAACATTATGTACACCTATGGTATATCACAATTAATTAACACTGCCACTAGGATAACTAGACATTCAGCATCAAGACCCTTTAGTGCACATCATCAATGAGTACTTCTCCACCTGTTGCTTCCCAGACATACTAAATCATGCAAAAATTCTACCTATATGTAAGGAAGGTGACCCACAAATCATAGAAAATTACAGAACAATCTCGTTACTGTCATCCTTTTCAAAAGTCATAGAGACTATATTGAAAAACAGGCTCATGGGGTACTTAACAAAGTCCACTCTTCTGAGTAAAGAGCAATTTGGTTTCTGGGCTGGCAAAAGCACAAATTCAGCTGTAACTCATTTCTCAAATGTTATCCTCAAATCACTAGACAAAGGAGGCCACACAGCAGGGATCTTCCTTGATTTGACTAAAGCGTTGGACACAGTAAACTACACAATTTCGCTAAAAAAATTAAATGCACTATGAGTAAGAGGAGTAGCAAACATGTGGTTTTATTCATACCTGCAAAATGGGTCCAACAGGTGGAGATCACTCAAACTAACCTTTCAAACCCAAATATATCAATATAGCAGTCCCTCATGGAAGTGTTCTGGGTCCAATCCTCTTTTTAATATACATCAACCATTTTCCACAAGGCGTCAAACATGGTGAATCAGTACTGTTTGCTGATAACAGTAACATCTTAACCAAAGCTGAGTCAACAAGTGTACTCAATGGGAAAGCTGAGGACACACTTAAGCATGAAGCATGTATGCCAGTGGATAGAGGCTAATATATTAACCCTAAATGTAAAAAAAAAAAAAAAAAAAAAAAAAAAAAAAAAAAAAAAAAAAAAAGAAAAAGAAAGAAAGAAAGAAAAACAACAATATTAGCCTTCACTTAAACAGAAAACAACACAGTACCAAGCTAAAAGTTAATGATGAGCACGTAGAATGTGTACCATCAACAAAATTTTTAGGCATGCATGTCAACTCTCAACCACATTGGACCGAGCACGCTGCGGTACTTGGAAAGCAAATAACTTCAGCATGCTATGCACTTAGGATAATAAATTCAGTGTGTAGTAAGTCGTGTACTAGAACTGAATATTTTGTGTATTTAATTAGAATGAAATGAACACCTGTAGCTGGTTACAGGCATTGACTTATGTCAATGGGGACAGATGAAAATGTGTGCCCTGACCGAGCTGCATGGTCACTGATGGTATCTGTTCTTTCAGACATGTCTGAAAGAACAGATACCATCTTAGTATATATATATTTTGTGTATGTCCACTCTATAATTAGTTATGGCATCTCCTTCTGGGTATCAACAGACAAACAATATTTAAGTTGCAAAAAAGGGCCATACGAATCATAATGAAAAGTGGCAATAGATCCCTTTGCACAGAGTTATTAAAATCTTTGGGTATATTGACAGTTCCATGTGAATACATTTTGCAGACAGAATTATAATAAAAAACACATTGACCAGTTTCCAATAAACAGTTCCACACATGCACATGAAACCAGACACAGACAACACTTACACCTCTATAGGAAAAACAAATCAAAAACTCAAAATAGCATGTTATATAATGGAATTAAATTGTACAACAATCTTCTACAAGGGATCAAAGACTTAAGCAAAATAGAAAACTTCAGGAAAAAACTAAAAAAAATATGTCTTGGAAAAGTGTTCTGATCCTGTCAAGGATTACTTGGAATTATGTAAATATATAGTTATGAGGGTAATCCTGAAAGTAAGGTCTCCTATTTTTTATAAGCACATAGACCTGTTTATTTGTACAATGGTTTACATCAGTTTACAGCTTGAACATTTAGCTATTTTTCAACATAATCACCATTTCTGTCGATGCATTTTTGTAGATGCTGTTGCAGTTTTTATATGCCCATGTCATACCAGCTCACTGCCATGTTGTTCAGAAAGTTATAAACCTCTTCATTCACCTCATCGTCAGAGCTGAATCGCTTTTTGGCCAGATGTTCTTTTAACCAATCCAGAAAGTTGTCCTGTTTCGCTGCAAGGTGGTGAAGAAATGCGCGGGAAGCATGGACTCGTTTGTGCATGTGGTCTTCAGTCAGCATGCGTGGCATCCATGTTGCGCACACCTTCCGGGTAGTTCAATGTTTCCGTTAAAATTCTGTGAGCAGTGCTTTGGGAAACCTCAGGAACCAATGTGCAGAGATCATCCAGCATGATCCGCTGACCCTCACACATGCTTTGCTCTACCTTCAACATTGTCCCCTCAGAAATTGACAGTCTCCCACTCCTTTGTTTGTCATGAATTTCAGTCCGACCAGCTGCAAACTCTCTACACCACTTACAAACATTTTTGACATCCATGCATGACTCACCATACACTTCCATCAATTGGTGATGGATTTCAATTGGTGCAGTGCCCTTTGCATTCAAAAACTGAATAACTGCGCGCAATTCGCACTGGATGGTAACATCCAACAGGAGCTCCATTCTCAATGGCTGCCAAGTCGAGACTGAGAGCAGTGTGCGCATGTTTACACACAGTGCTTGTGAAACACTCTTCATAACAGTGTGACCAATTGCCATACAAACAGAGTTCTGTACTTATAAAAAAAATAGGAGACCTTACTTTTGGGATTACCCTTGTATATGTAAAAATTATCAACTGTGTTATTAAGTGGTTTAACAATGTATCTTCATTTTACAATATTCATGTATTTCTGATTATGATAATTATAAATTTGTGTACCTGTTGTATATATTTAAGTTGACAACATCCATACAATCCTGCTTGTCTATGGATAGATAAATAAATAAATTAAATAAATAAATAAACTTTTCAAATTTGGGTTTGCAGTGTGTCTATGGATGACTGTATTATTATTCACAAAACCCTCTTTTGTAACAAAAAAATTGTTTTAGTTGGCAAGTAATGGAACCCCAAAATATTACTCTGTGTGTTGCAAGAAACTGAAAATAGTTAATATATGCCATCCTGGCATCCTCTAAAGTACAAACATTTGAAATAACTATGTGAGCCAAATGGGATGAATTAAGTTTATGTGAAAGTTTCATTACATGGTCATTAAAATAAAAGTTTTCATCGACATACATCCCTAACAATTTTGTATATGTCACTCTGTCTACAGCTTTGTCACCAAACACCAGATCAAGGTTTACATTCTGGCTTATTTTTTCAAATTGGATGTATTTTGTTTTGTTCACATTTATGGTCAACTTATTTGCATTGAACCAAGAGTGGACATTCTTTAGCCTTTGATCAGTAGTTGTTTGCTGCTGTTACTTTGGTGCACTTATTTCACACTAGTAACATCTGTGAATAGTATGACATTTTCTGCACCATCTGATGTGTGGGTGTTTTTTTATATAGACAAGAAACCAAATGGGATCTATGGTACTGCCTTGTAGTACTCCTATTTGCATTTTTTGGCATCTGATACTATATTTATTCTGTGACAAGTTAGCTGACATCAGTCTTACAATCTGTGTACTGTATTATAGGTATGATTCAAACCACTTTTACCCTGTCCCTTGAATAGCCAATACACCCAATTTTTCTAAAGGAATATATGTTTAAGAGTATCAAGTGCTTAGGAGAGATCTAAATTTATTCCTACTAAACTATTGTCTTTTTCTAGATTTTTGATTATTTGTTCAGTGTAGGACACTATTGCTGTCTCTATATTTTTACCTGCCTGGAACCCACACCACTTTCTGTTTAGCAGTTTATGTTCATTTAGATATTTGTTGATTCTGTGCTTAATCAATTTTTCTAATATTTTGGAAAATGTCAGAAAAAGTTATACTGGCCAGTAGTTTTCTACTTATAACTTGTTGGCATTTTTAAATAATGATTTGACTTTTGAGATTGTCATCTTTTCCAGAAATATGTCTTTGCTAAATAATGAGCTGGCTATGTATGCCAAGAACCTAGAAATTTCTAGAGCTGTCATTGTTCTGATGGATACCAGCACCTCATACAGTGCTGCTTACATTTTTGGTTTTAGGCTTTTTATCACTTTTAACACTTCCTGTTCATTTGTTGGCTCTACCCCATGCTACAAGTAGTTTCTGAAATTTCTGCATTTCTCTCTGCAAAGCTCCAGGAAGCCTTAAACGTTTTGAAGATATGGCCTTGTCAGACACAAAGAGTCATTCATTGTTAATGCCACAAAAATACCAGCTATGTCATCAATTGAAGCAATTCCTATGCTTTCAAAATGAGAAACTTTATGGTAATCAATTTTGAAGGTCAGTTTTCCCTTCAAAGACAAATGATACATGGTGAGCATTTCAGAGTGATCAAAAAATGGCTAGACTTGGCCAGTCTATTGAGCTGAAATGCTTATATTTAGAACATGGGCAAATTAAGTCTACTTGACATCAGTCAGATGTGTTCAAAAAGCAAAAATACAAATAATTATGACTCTTTGGTAGTATGTAACCATGGTTTAAAAATCATGTTTGTTAATTTATGACATTTCTTTTTTGCTTTTGGATTTTGAGATAAATATATCTGTCAGACAACTGGCACCCTGCACAGAAACACGATGCCAAATTTTAACCTAATTTACTCAATAATTATAAAAAATATGGATTTTTATGAATAATATTACAGTGTGTAATGGAAGATTGTAACAATGTACTGCAACAGCCCTCTTGGGTGTATATGTGGAACTGACAGTCTGGAGCAACAAAAACATACATAACTGTAATAAAGCAATCCTATCTTCTGACAGCTTTGAAATCTATTGGTACAATGATAATGCATCTGGTTGATACAGATTTTTAGCTTCTTCATACACATGGAGCTAATTGCTCAAAATGCCAACTTTACAGAAAATATTAAAAATTGAGTATTGTGAGCAATGGAACTAATTGCTCAGAAAGCCACAGTCTACAGAAAATATTGCAAATTGAAAATTTTGAGCAATGCAAATATTATGAACAATTCACTAAATTAGAGTTGAAGTTTTATTGGAAACCTATACAATTTTTCAGTTTTATTATTATCATTATTATTTTTTATGGATTCTTCCATCACTTAGGTGTAGAACAATTCAATATTTATGGTTGAATAACAAACAAAATGTATTTGTTCAACTGATTTTTGTTTACTTCTAACTAGCTGTCGGCTTATTGGGCCATCTACAGGAAACGATCGATTAGTTTACTTTCTAAAAATGAAATTCACCGAAGAGTCATGCAATTGAGCAGTTATTTTATTTTGTTTTCGCTACCTGCTTCAGCAACTCATTATGCCATCTTCAGACTCCATATACATCCCTCAAAAATAATCAAAATGGGGCCCTATGCGTCTGGATTTTGCGAATTATCAGGTGCTTCCTTTGAAAACTTGACTTGCCATTTTAGAGGCAATACATTTAACAGTGTCTACTTTTGTCTGAAAATTAACAATATTGTGAAAAAGAAAGTTACTATTCACCAGAAATATACCACACACACACACACACACACACACACACACACACACACACACACACACACACACACAGACACACAGACACACACACACACACACACACACACACAAACACACACATTGCACACAAACACAAGCACACAGACACACACTCATGCAAACGAAATGTACACACACATGACTGCAGTCTCTGGCAAATGAAGCCACACTGTGAACTGCAGCACCAGTGCACGACAGGAGTGGGAACTGGGTGGGAGTAAAGAGGAGTCTGCGGCATGGAGGTGGAGGGATAGTAGGATGGGGTGGTGGACAGTGAAGCGGAACTGGGTGCAGGTAAGGACGAGGCTACGGCAGGGAGGGGGAGGGATAGTAGGGTGGAGTGGTGGACAGTGAAGTGCTGCTGTGGAGCATGCAGGGATGAGGCAGAGAGGGGGTAGGGCGGCTATGTGCAGGCAGGATGTTAGATGGAGGACTGTAAAGTGGTGGGGAGGGGGTAGTGGAAAAGGAGAGAAGTAAAAAGACTGGGTTCAATAGTGGAATGAGAGCTGTGAGGTGCTGGAATGGGAACAGGGAAGGGGCTGGATGGGTGAGGGCAATGACTAACAAAAGTTCAGGCCAGGGGGGTTATGGGAATATAGGATATATTGTTCCCATCTGCACAATTCAGAAAAGCTGATGTTGGTGGGAAGGATCCATATGGCACGGGCTGTGAAGATCATTGACATGAAGGATGTCATGTTTGGCAGCATGCTCAGCAATAGGTGATCCACTTATTTCTTGGCCACAGTTTGTCGGTGGTCATTCATGCAGACAGACAGTCTGTTGGTTGTCATGCCCACATAAAATGCAGCATAGTGGTTGCAGCTTAGTTTGTAAATCATGCGGCTGGTTTCACAAGTAGCCCTGCCTTTAATGGGATAGGTGATGTTTGTGACCAGACTAGAGTAGATGGTGGTGGGAAGATGTATGGGATGGGACTTGTATCTAGGCCTATAACAGGGGTATGAGCCACGAGGTAAGGGGTTCGGAGCGGGTATTGTGTAGGGATGGACAAGTATATTGTGTAGGTTCGTTAAGAGGCAGAATACCACTATGGGAGGGGTCACAACGATAATGGGTAGGACATTTCTCATTTCAGTTGCTCCTGTCTAGGGTGGTCCTGTGTTATGAGGGGAATGCTCCTCTGTGGTAGTACGGTGGGACTTTGGGAAGTAGTGGGAGATTGGAAAGATAAGGCATGGGAGATTTGCTTTTGTACAAGGTTGGGAGGATAATTATGGTCTGTGATGGCTTCAGTGAGCCCCCCAGTATTTTTCAAGAGGGACCACTCATCACTGCAGATGCAATGACCATAGGAGGCTAGGCTGTATGGAACGAGTGGGAGCTGATGAAGTGGAGGTATTGCTGGTGGTTAAAATGTTTGATATGGATGGAGGTACTGATGTAGCCATCTTTGAGGTGGAGGTCAACATCTAGGGATGTGGCTTGTTGGGTTGAGTAGGACCAGGTGAAGCAGGGGAGAAGGTGTTGAGGTTCTGGAGGAATGTGGATAGGATGTCCTCACCCTTGATCCAGATCACAAAGATGTCATCAATAAATCTGAACCAGGTGATGGGTTTAGAATTCTGGGTGTTTAGGAAGGATGCTTCTAGATGGCCCATGAATAAGTTGGCATAGGATGGTGTCATGCTGGTTCCCATAGCCATAACCCAGATTTGGTTTTAGGTAATGCCTTCAAAGGAGAAGTAATTGTGGGTGAGGATACTGTCGGTCATGGTGACTAGGAAGGAGGTTATTGGTTTGGAATCCATCAGGCATTGGGAAAGGTAGATTTCAACAGTGGTAAGGCCATGAGCATTAGAGATGTTAGTGTAAAGAGAAGTGATATCAATAGTGACAAGCAGGGCATCATGTGGTAAAGGGACAGGAACAGTGGAGAGTCAGTGGAGGAAATGGTTGGTGTCTTTTATATAGGAGGTAGGTTCTGAGTAATAGGTTGAAGGTGTTGATCTATGAAAGAAGAGATTCTCTCAGTGGGGGAAGAGTAACCATCCACATTGGGGCGATCTTAGGTGGTTGGGTTTATGGACTTTAGGAAGCATGTAGACGGTAGGAGTGTAGGGAGTGGTAGGGATGAGCAGAGAGATGGACTCTGGGGAGAGGTTCTGGGATGGGCCTATGGATTTAAGGACTGACTGGAGATCCTGCTGGACTTATGAAATTGGGTCACTGTGGCAAGGTTTGTAGGTGGATTTATTTGACAGCTGGCAGAGTCCTTCTGCCAGGTATCCTTGCGGTTCAAACAACAGTGCTGGAGCCTTTGTCTGCAGGTAGGATTATAAGGTAGAGCTCAGTTTCTAGATGGTGGACTGGTTCTTTCTGCAGATTAAGGTCAGTTTGCATGCTGAGAAATTTGGGGAATGATGGTGAGGCAAGGTTCGAGGTTAAGAAATTCTGGAAAGTTAACAGGAGGTGGTTTGGGGTCAGTGGCGGTGGATCACAGTTTGGCGGAGGAGTGAACTGAGTTAGGCAGGGTTCAACATTGGCCTTTGGTTGAGTCTGATTGGTAGGGTCAGTGGCAAAAAAGTGTTTCCATGGTAGGGACCAGGAGAAGGAGAGAAGGTCTTGAACAAATCGTGTGCAATTATATTTGTGAGTGGGGCAAAAGGTGAGGCCTTTGGAAAGGACTGATATTTTTGTGGAATTAAGGTTTCTGGAGGAAAGACTGTGTTTTGGGTCCGTTTAGGTTCTGGATTCTGTGTAGTAGTGGGAGGGAGTTTTGGAGGGTGGGATAAATGTAGTAGGTCTGTGAGAGGGGATGTGGGAGACGTTTGGAGGTTGTTGTAGTAGTGGTGGGCAGTGGTACTCCAAGGCAGATGTATGAAGTGAGCAGGGTGGAGAGCTTTTGAGGTGGTGTTGTGCATGTTGCACTCATTCCTGGAGGGCAAGAGTTTCAATGTGTTTCAGGAATTGGGATTGTGTAGTAGGAGAATTTTGTGGATAGAGAGAAGGTACTGCAAGGAGGTTTGGGCTTGGTTGATATGGTTTTTCAGGGCTATGTTGGTGATGGCTTAGGACTGGAGGAATCTAAATAGGTGGAGGTCATTGTGGAAGGAGGAGTGGCAGCCAGAGATGGGTAATTTGAAGGTAAGGGCATTTGGGGCCAAGCAACAATGCAGGGACACTACGTGGGACTGGGTTCTGGCTATGGATAAGGAAACTTTTCTGAAGTAATGCAGATGGAAGGAGCAAGGATTCATGGTGGTGGAAAAAATGCGAAAAATTTCATAAATAATATAGAATTATGCCTGAAAAAATTCACCAAAAAGGTATCCAAATACATGTGAAAAATCACGAGAAGGATGAAATGGAGGCAAAAGAGGGGAAGAAGAAGAAATCTATGGGAGTCAACAATAGCGAAAGGTAAAGACTCTCTAAAATTAGCAGGAAGGCACAATGAGATCAAATAAAAGATATAAATAATATGTAAATATATTTTACTGTGTGTAGCAGGTCTGAGGGTGGATAAGTGTTAAGAAGGGGGGCAGCAGATGTGACTGGGTGAGGTGGAATAGTGGGACAAACTGGGATAGAACAAAGAAAGAGTGGAGGGTGGGGAGGGGTTCATAGAATGAGATACAAGATCGTGTGGTGCCAGAAACATGCGGGAAATAACACATGACATTATGGGAGAGTGGCACAGGGACAGTGATCAAGTTGAAGGTATAGGTTTAATGATATTGGTGGGGACATAATATGTTGCACTAAAAATCAGTGTGGTCTTGCAACCATCTGTTGTGTGTGGCTAAGATGGTTGATACAGCGAGGCTCGTAAGTAGAGCATGCAGTGCTGTTTGTAAGGCGGCAAGATAAACACAGGAAACAAGAGAAAGAATGATGGACATTGAGTACAGTGATGCCTTAGAAAATAGTAACAAAGGAAAACATCACTGGATTAGGATCAAAGAAAAGCCATCAAGTAAAAATCACACAATGTAAAATCTAGGATGGAATGTAATTGCTGCTGCTCTCGTTGTTGCTTCTGTTACTTACAACTGCAGGTATGTGTGTGTAAGTTGCATTTGTGTGTGTGTGTGTGTGTGTGTGTGTGTGTGTGTGTGTGTGTATTTGTGTGTGTGTGATCTATTTTCGATGAGGGCCTTCCTGGCCTAATGCTTTATTTGTAACAGTCTTTTTGTTGTGCCAGTCTGAGACTCAGCATCCCCAGTCTATGGTGCGTAGTAACTTTCCTTTTCATTTACTGTTATATTCCATCCTGGTCTTTCCATTGTTCGATTTGTTTGAAAATGCTGTTCTGACACTAGCCTGGATGTAAGGGATAACACATGGTCTAGGGGTAGTGTCTTTGATTAGTAATCAAAACGTCCTTTGTCCCAGGTTTGAATCCTGCCACTGCTTAAATTTTAAATAATAATCAGCATTGGTGGCTGAAGATTTCTGGCAAAGAAGTCACTCTCATTCTGCCAATGGCCTTGTCAAAGAGGGCGGAGGAGTGGACAGAGTTTCAGGGCACTATCTTGCCATAGGGATGCGAAACTGCCCCTAAAGGAAGAAGAATCAGCAATAATCAATGGCATGAGGATGTACAAGGCAATGGAAACCACTGCATTAATGACACATAATATGTATCCACAGGACATGTGGCCTGTAATTGAAAAAGTGTCATGATGATCTCTCCATTGGCAAGATTCCAGAATAGTCCCCATTCAGGTCCCTGGAAGGGGACTGCCAAGGTGGAGATGACCATGACAAAAAGATTGAATAATTAATGAAAGGATAATGCTCTATGAGTCTGGATGTGGAATGTCAGAAGCTTGAATGTGTTAGGCATACCAGAAAATCTGTAAAGGGAAATGCAAAGGCTCAATCTAGATATAGTAGGGGTCAGTGAAGTAAAGTGGGAAGAAGACAAGGATTTCTGGTCAGATGAGTACAGGGTAATATCAACAGCAGCAGAAAATTGTATAACAGGAATAGGATTCATTATGAACAGAAAGCTAGGGCAGAGAGTGTGTTACTGTGAACAATTCAGTGACATGGTTGTTCTTATTGAATCGACAGCAAATCAACATCAACAATGATATATAAACATAGGCTTCTGTGGCCATTGTCACATTCAGTAAAAAAATTTTCTGGGTTTGTGACACCATTGTCAATATATATATAAAACTACCAATGTTTCAGTCCCTGTTGCAAGTGACCTTCTTCAGGATGTTTTATATATATTGTCAATATGGTCAAAAACACAGAAAAATTTTATTGAATCAATGACGATAGTTCAGGTATACAGGTCAACATTGCAAGCTGAAGATGAAGAGATAGAGAGAGTATTTGAGGATACTGAAAGGGTAATACAGTACATAAAGGGAGATGAAAATCTAATAGTTATGGGCGACTAGGATGCAGTTGTGGGGGCTGGACTAGAAGAAAAGGTTACAGGGGAATATGGGCCTGGGCAAGGAATGAGAGAAGAGAAAGACTAATTGAGTTCTGTAATAAATATAAGCTAGTAATAGCAAATATGATGTTCAAGAATCACAAGAGGAGGAGGTACACTTGGAAAGGCCATGTAATACAGGAAGATTTCAGTTAGATTACATCATTGTCAGACAGTAATTCCGAAATCAGATACAGGATTGTGCAAGACATACCCAGGAGCAGATATAGACTCAGATCACAATATAGTAGTGATGAAGAGTAGGCTGAAGTTTAAGAGATTAGTCAGGAAGAATCAATACACAAAGAAGTAGGGTACGGAAGCACTAAGGAACATTTTAAGTTATCTAAAGCTATAGATACAGTAATAAGGAATAGATAAGCAAGCAGTACAGTTGAAGAGGAATGGACATCTCTCAAAAAGGGCCATCACAGAACCAGAAAATGGTACAAGATGTTCAAAATTCTGAGAAAAATAGGGGTAAGCTATAGGGAGAGATGGATAATATACAATATGTATAATAGCCAAGAGGGAATAATCAAAGTGGACGACCAAGAACAAAGTGCTCAGATTAAAAAGGGTGTAAGACAGGAATGTAGTCTTTCACTCTTACTGTTCAATCTGTACATCCAAAAAGCAATGGTGGAAATAAAAGAAAGGTTCAGAGCGGAATTAAAATTCTAGGTGAAAGGATATCAATGATATGATTCACTATGACATTGCTATCCTGAGTGAAAATGAAGAAGAATTACATGATCTGCTGAGTGGAATGAACAATCTAATGAGTACAGAATATGGAGTGATAGTAAATTGAAGAAAGACAAAAGTAATGAGAAGCAGCAGAAATGAGAACAGCAAGAAACTTAACATCAGGATTGTTGGTCATGAAGTATATGAAGTTAAGGAATTCTGCTACCTAGGTAGTACAATAACCAATGATGGATGGAGCAAGGAGGACAGCAAAAGGAGATTAGCAATGGCAAAAAGTGCATTCTCGGCCAAGAGAAGTCTACTGGTAACAAAGACAGGCCTTAATTTGAGGAAGAAATTTTTGAGAATGTATGCCTGGAATACAGCACTGTATTGTTGTCATGAAACATGAACTGTGGGAAAACTGGAACAGAAGAGAATCGAAGCATTTGAGATGTGATACTATAGATGAATGTTGAAAATTAGGTGGACTGATAAAGTAAGGAATGAGGAGGTTCTTCACAGAATCAGAGAGGAAAGGGATATGTGGAAAGCAATGACAAGAAGAAGGGACAGGATGACAGGACATGTGTTATGACATGAGGGAATGACTTCCATAGTACTAGAAGGAGCTGTAGAGGGCAAAAACTGTAGAGGAAGACAGAGATTGGAATACATCCAGCAAATAATTGAGGATGTAGGGTGCAAGTGCTACTCCGAGATGAAGAGTTTGAGAGGTTGGCACAGTAGAGGAGTTCGTGGCTGACTGCATCAAACCAGTCAGAAGACTGATGACCAGAAAAAAAGTAATATGCTGTACCATGGAATGGAAGGCAGCATGTTTGTGTGTTACTGAGCATTGTGAACATGAGGGTGTTTCAATGTCTGTTGTTGTGGGTTTTCTGTAAATTTTGAAACTGTGTGTATTTGTAGTGATATCTATGTTAAGGTCTAAGAAATTAATGGATTTTTCAGCAATGTCCATGATGAACTTTGTGTTTTTGTCTAGTGGGTTTAGATGTTCACCAGTATTGTGCAATTAAGGAGAACTGCTGTTGCTGAGACAAAAATAACTCTATCCAAGATAATACTGCATTAATCTGCATTTTTCCTTTTCATGGCTTAACTGTCCGAATGGACATTCTCTATTGATTGAAATGACTGTTTTATTAAATTTTTATAAATAACTAATTATATTCAAACTGTTCTTTGGAAATGAAGTGGTTCATTATTTCATCAAGATTCTAAAAATTATGATAGTTTCAACTTAATACAGAAGATAAGCATTGTAAGATTCTTTTTCAGAATGATGATGTGTAATAGCCATTACTACAGATTTATTTGCAATAATAAGACTCATAAATTATTGTTTGTGACGAATTTCTGATACTTCAAGAAATTACAATTGCATTGTACAAATTTTATTTGTTTGAAGAAATACAGGTTTCTGACTTCCATCTCGTTATCTTTCAGGAAATGTGATCCAACCCAACATGCTCCACCAGAAAGGCAAAATGAGAGGATGCTGCAGGATGTTTTTCCATATATGCCCAAACTCAGAGAACTTAGTCTTGCAAACTGTGATATTACTGTGTTTCCAGAAAATACCTTTCATAATTTAGAAAATCTGAGAAAACTGTCCATACACCAAAACCCATACAGCAAGTTTGAACAAGGGATATTTCAAAATTTGAAGAAGCTTAAGTACTTGAATATGGGCTATATTGCATCAGAAGAGGATTTGGAAATAGATTTTAGAGGCCTTAATGAACTTGAAGTTCTTGATGCTACTCATACTAGACTTCCAGTCACAGAATATACATTTTGTAACTTACCAAATTTAAAAGAATTACAACTTAAAGAATCAGGAGTACTAACCTATGACCCAACAGTTTCAAAATGTTTGACAAATCTGGAAGTTTTAGATCTGTCTGGTAACCAAATATTATGTGATCACTTTTATGAAATATTCAATGAAAGCTTGAACCTAACCAAATTAGGAATGTCTGACTGTGAGTATCATAATTTGAAGGAAGAATCAATTGCTGGGTTTGTAAGAAACCTGAAACAATTAAAATTTCTTTCTCTTGAAAGAAATAAGTTCGCTTCCATGCATGCATTAAAGTTTGTAGGAGACTTAAATAACTTGGAAACACTTAATCTAAATGGAAACAACTTAGTTTCATGGGATAATGATGTTTTACCCAGTACTGTGAAGTTGAAAAATGTATTTATTGCCTCAAATCAAATTACTGGCATCAGTAGAGGAATGATGAAGGATTTCTTAACATTGAACACACTGGATGCATCAAACAATCCATATCTCTGTTACTGTAGCTTAAGTGATTTCAATAAGTTTGCTCAATTACTTAGCGAACGAAAGAAAACCTGTGAGAAGTTTTGTGCAATGACTGATGGTATACAGCATCAAAAAAATTCTTCATGTCTCGAAAAATGTAGAAAGGAAAGCAAATATAACAAAGATTTACAACAAATGATTGATAATGTCAATGGCAGTTATAAAGCTGAAGAAATTACGCTGGAAATTAAAGGGTGGCGTGAAGGAACATATCAATGTTTAGACAATTCTGGCAGGACAAATATTCAGAATTTTCAGTTTGAAAACTGGCAATGTTTTCCTAACAGGATAGGTTACTCATCACCGGTAAGGATGAAAATTCTTCTAAAGCTCTTTCAAGTAAAATAATAAGAATGATACATCTTAATGGACAAAAGTATTGACTTCTTGCCATTTATGTAACATTTCCTAAAAACTGTCTGTGTGTGTGTGTGTGTGTGTGTGTGTGTGTGTGTGTGTGTGTGGGTATGGAGGAAGGGTGGAGAATATTGACTTACCGCTCATAAATGTAATGTCAGTTGGATCCAACGCAAATGTAATGTCAGATGGATCCAAGTACACACAAAGCAAGGTATGCCCAGTTTCACTTCTGCCACATTACCTGAAGATTGCAGAGGCCCCTTTAATGATCTTGAATAGTTACACTTATTTCTAGTGTATTTATTCATAAACATTTTTTGCTGATAATGAAAAACATTTCACCTTAATTGTTGTCTGCGTAATCACAAAAAAAAAAAAAACTTTAGCAACCAAACAAAGGTAATGAAACACAATGTGAGAAATTGAATATGGTAATAAAAATAGGGATGGAGTGGGAAGAGAGAAAAGGTATAAAAGTAAAAGGAAAGGTGAAAATAAGTAATGTTGGGCAGTGAGGAAACAGTAAGAGATGTGAAGTTAATGGATAAGGGGTGAAATAGGGGAAAGGGAAGAGCTGAAAGAGGACATACAAAGCAGAAGACTTTCACATAAATTGATATGAGCTGAGTGTACACCAACACAATAAATGATTATTGCTACAAATTCAAAACCATCATGCAAATCAAAGGGAAAAATAAATGTGATAGTTAAATGTGCCTGCAGACAACACATCCTGATCATAAGCTTTGCCTTTCACTTCAGCCTATATTAGATGTACATTTTTGGCTGCAAATTTAATTACAACAATCAGAATTAATTTAAGACTTCCTGAAGGGTAAAAGCTGTGTGCGAGACCAGGACTCCAACTCAGGCCCTAGCATTTTGCGAGCAATGCTCTTACTGACAGAGGTACGCAGGCACAGCCCACAATCCATTCTCACGCTTCACACTTCTGCGGTACCTCTTTCCACTTTCCAAATTCACAGAAGCCTTCTAGTTGAAGGGTACACAGGGTGTTCAATGATGCTTAAGAAAATAAATAAACTGAATTTTCAAGGACAGTTTTAGTTTCTTTCTGGGGTCATATTGTGCTTAGTTCCTAACCAATTTTAATTAATTTTGTGACAAAATCCACAAAATTTGAATATATATAGGAACAAAAGTTGGGCTATACTCTTGCAATGTAGCTGCCTGCTGTGCTCCCACTGAAAGAATTTTCACTCTCGTTGACCCAACACCTACAAATAACTGCCTAAAATCTAGCCTCAGGCATCAAATATACAGGGCTATTACAAATGATTGAATTTCATAAATTCACTGTAGCTCCATTCATTGACATATGGTCACGACACACTACAGATACGTAGAAAAACTCATAAAGTTTTGTTCAGCTGAAGCTGCACTTCAGGTTTCTGCTGCCAGAGTGCTAGAGAGCGCTGTGAGACAAAATGGCGACAGGAGCCAAGAAAGCGTATGTCGTGCTTGAAATGCACTCACATCAGTCAGTCAGTGCAACGACACTTCAGGACGAAGTTCAACAAAGATCCACCAACTGCTAACCCCATTTGGCGATGGTATGCGCAGTTTAAAGCTTCTGGATGCCTCTGTAAGGGGAAATCAACGGGTCGGCCTGCAGTGAGCGAAGAAACGGTTGAACACGTGCGGGCAAGTTTCACGCGTAGCCCGCGGAAGTCGACAAATAAAGCAAGCAGGGAGCTAAACGTACCACAGCCGACGGTTTGGAAAATCTTACGGAAAAGGCTAAAGCAGAAGCCTTACCATTTACAATTGCTACAAGCCCTGACACCCGATGACAAGGTCAAATGCTTTGAATTTTCGGCGCGGTTGCAACAGCTCATGGAAGAGGATGTGTTCAGTGTGAAACTTGTTTTCAGTGATGAAGCAACATTTTTTCTTAATGGTGAAGTGAACAGACACAATGTGTGAATCTGGGCGGTAGAGAATCCTCATGCATTCCTGCAGCAAATTCGCAATTCACCAAAAGTTAACGTGTTTTGTGCAATCGCACGGTTTAAAGTTTACGGCCCCTTTTTCTACTGCGAAAAAAATGTTACAGGACACATGTATCTGGACATGCTGGAAAATTGGCTCATGCCACAACTGGAGACTGACAGCGCTGACTTCATCTTTCAACAGGATGGTGCTCCACCGCACTTCCATCATGATGTTCGGCATTTCTTAAACAGGAGATTGGAAAACCGATGGATCGGTCGTGGTGGAGATCATGATCAGCAATTCATGTCATGGCCTCCACGCTCTCCCAACTTAACCCCATGCGATTTCTTTCTGTGGCCTTATGTGAAAAATTCAGTGTTTAAACCTCCTCTACCAAGAAACGTGCCAGAACTGTGAGCTCGCATCAACGATGCTTTCGAACTCATTGATGGGGACATGCTGCGCCAAGTGTGGGAGGAACTTGATTATTGGCTTGATGTCTGCCGAATCACTAAAGGGGCACATATCGAACATTTGTGAATGCCTAAAAAAACTTTTTGAATTTTTGTATGTGTGTGCAAAGCATTTTGAAAATACCTCAAATAGTAAAGTTATTGTAGAGCTGTGAAATCGCTTCAGTCATTTGTAATAACCCTGTACTGACCACCTCCTTCATCAAGTTTCCACCATCCTTACCCATTTACCTCCTGGATCCCTACACACTACTGTTGATACCACCCCTCTATACACCAACAATCCTCATGCCCATGGTCTTGCCATTATCAAACATATCCTCTCCTAACTTCCTTCAGACTCCAAATGCACTGCCTCCTTCCTCATAAACCTTACAAACAGTATCCTGATCCACAAATACTTTTCCTTTGAAGAGAAGGTACCAATGTATTCATGAGCTGTCTAGAGGACACCTTCCTAGCCTTCCAAAATCCCAACACCCAGTCTGGTTCAGGTTCATTGATAATATGCATAATCTGGACTCAGCACCAAGACACCCTACCCATATTTCTTCACAGCCTCAACACATTCTCTCCCATTCTCTTCACTCGGTCCTCCCCTACCCAACACACCACTTTCCTGGACATTGACTTCCACCTCTCTGATGGCTGCATCCACACCTCTGTCCACCTTAAACCCACCACCAATCAAAAGCAGTTGCATTTTGCCAGTTGCCATTCTTTCCACAGTAAAACATCCCTGTCATGCAGCCTAACCAACTGTGGACAGCATATCTGCAGTGATTAGAACTTTTTTGCCCAGTATGATGAAGGTCACAAAAACTTTCACAGACAGGCAATACCCCCCCCCCCCCCCCCAATCCTAGTCCACCAACAGATTTTCTGTACCATATCCTCATTCAATCTCAATTCTCTCACAACCCCAAAAAACCAGCTGCAAAGGAGCACCTCCTCATCCCCCAGTATCACCTTGGACTGGAATAACTGAACCATATCCTTTGCCAGGGCTCTGATTATCTCTCATCCAGCCCTGAGATAAAGGACATTCTATCCAAGATGCTTCTCAACCACCTGAAAGAGGCGTTCTGTCACTCATCCAACCTACACAACATCCTAGTCCATCTTTTTACCACTCCCACTCCCAACCCCTTGCCACAGGGACAATATCCCTGTGGGCAGACGAAGGTGGAAGACCTGCTCCATCCATCCACCCAGCACCCTCTTCTCCAGTCCTTTCATAGGCTTATCCTGTACCCTCAAAAGCCAGATCCATTGTGAAAGCAGTTATTTTGTATACCAACTCTGCTGCCAATCTTTTTATATCTGTATGACTACCAACCAGCTGTCTACCAGGATGAATGGTCACTACCAAACTGCTGCAAAGAACAAAGTTGACCACATGGTTGCACAAATGTGGTGAGCTTAACATGCTCAATTTCAGCCTGCCTGTCTGGATTCTTCCCTCCCATTACCAGCTTCAATGAACCATGCAGGTGGGAGATATCCTTACAACACTCCCTCCACTTCCATACTTGTCTGGCTTCAGTCTCAGGGAATCCACTGCCCTTGCAGCTTCATCCAAAAATTTAGCTTGTCATCCCCTCCTGATTCATGTCCCCACATTGGTTTCAGTGTGTGATACTCCCCACCAGCGCACTACATCCCTAGTCCATATACCTACCACCCTCCCTCTGCATTCTTAGCCAGTAAACGAGTTGCTCCCTCCAAACTGCTAATTACACCCCCAGTCCCTATACCTACCGCCCTCTGCCTCTACCCATCCCACCCAACACTAGCCCCACCTTGACCAGTCTACCTTCGGAAACAAAACATTGGCACTGTTAGACCAGGCATATATATGCATGTGTATGTGTTTTCTGTGCGTATTTTATTCTAGATTGTCAAAGTGTGACTCTGAATGCTGGCAAGTTTTCTTTCTTTTGTTTGCATCTCTCAATAACTCTACACTTCTGCTTTTCAATGAGCGCTCTCCTCTAATCCAAAAGTATTACAATTATATATTTTAATGAAAATGTACAAAGATAACACATTTATACGCACATATGTTACAATCAAAACTTTTTCAGACTTCATTAAATGTTTTCATATTGTCTGTTCACTGTGGTCTACAGCTCAAGGACTGGTTTTATGCAGCTCTCATGCTAGTCTATCCTATGCAAGCCTCTTCATCTCTGGATAATTATTGCAACCTATACCAATATGAACCTGCTTACTGCAATAAGGGCTTATTCTACCTCTAGATTTTGTAGCCCCCCACACATCCCTTTACTACCAAATTAATAATTTGTTGATGCTCAGGGTGTGTCCTCTTACAAATCCTTTCTTTTAGTTAAGTGGTGCCATACATTTATTTTTGTCATTATTTGATTCACAGCCTCATCATTAGTTACCCTATCTAACCATCATATTTTCAGTATTCTTCTGCAGCATCACATTTCATAAGCTTCTATTCTCTTCTCTAGTGTTTCATTCCTTAATTTAATTCTCCTGGTATTGCAAGATTTAATTAAACTGCATTCCGTGAGCCTTGCTTTATACTTGTTCATATTCAACTTATAAATTCTTTTTGAGACACTATTCCATTGCTGCCTCTGACAGAATTATGAAATCATCAGCAAATATTACAATTTTTATTTTTTTCTTCTCACCCCTTCACCAATCTTGTCACCCACAACTTCCAGTCCCCCTTCCAAATTTTGCCTTGGTTTCCTTTATGGTTATTCAGTATACAGACTGGACACATTAAGGATAGACTACAACCCTGTTCCACTCCCTTCTCAACTACTGCTCTTTCCTATCACCTATATACCACATAATTTTCTATCACACAAATCTAGCCATGCAAAATACCCAATCATCAGTCATTGTTTTGGGTTGTCAAAAATGAATCTCATTATATATTTTTGTAGTAATTCATTAACTTTGTTGTCTACCATCCCAATATTTCTTTTAGGTAATATATATTTCTGCATGGGTTTTACAGAACTTAATGGCCATAAAGTGTTCTCTTTCACAAGTACAATTTTTCCTGCTTTTTTATTTTATTTTATTTTTTTAATTTTCTCTCTCTCTCTCTCTCTCTCCAAATATATACTACTTTCTCATCTTTCTCAGAGACATTGCTCGACAAGAATATGGAAAAACATTGAGAAATGCATCCTTGAACATAAATGCAGATGCTAGCCAAGCCTGCAGGTGGTGCTGTTGTATTTTATCATGAAAGTCACCTGTACAATGCCATCAATATCTTGCAAGTGCCACTCATGGTCAGAACAGTGTTCTTTGTAGTGAGTGCTTTACATCACAGCTAAATGAATTTGAATGTGGGCACATCGTTGGTCCTCATACAGTGGGTGCTTCCATAACCAAGGTGGCCAAAGTAGTTTTTGTTTCAAGAGGCCCCACATCAAAGATTAATATCACACACTGGGTAAGTGAAAAAACATCATTCACTAAGCCACAACATGGACACAAGTGTGTGTTGAGTGATGACAGATAGCTGCTGAAGATGATTGTTATGAAAACAGTTGCAAGCCACTGCAGAACTAAATGTTGCAGTTGTGAACCATGTCAGCATCAAAGCAACACAAGGGAGCTGGAAATTACTGGTTGAACTGGAATTGCAAATCCACATACCAGTGATGCAAATTCTGTAACAAGAAACTGTGGAGCCAAAGCCATAAAATCTGGACTATGTGCCAATATAAGAATGGTATTCAGTTAGAAGATTCTCATTCTACAATGTTTCCCTTGATCTGGCATATGCCCTCCAGGGCCTACAATGCAGACTGCATGCGGCCATAGTGAAAAACGGTAGATGTTTGGTGACGATTTGGGCAGCCATAGAATGGTATTCCATGTGCCCGATGGCTACACAGCAGGATGAACTTTTTGCCAAGGATTATGTGATCATTTTCACTGATCAGATCGAGCACATGGTTCAATATTTGTTCCCCAGTGTTGACGTTGTGTTCCAAAATGCCAGGGCTGCTCTTCACACAGCTGACTTCATCCAGAATTAGTTTTGTGAATATGATGATGAATTGTCAAACCTCCCCTGGCTACAACAGTCACCAGATCTCAAGATTATTGAGCCTCTGTCATCTACTTTGGAAAGAAGGGTGTGTGATTGCTATCCATCTCCATCATTGTTACCTCAACCTGCCAAATTTTTCAGGAATAATGATACAAGATTCCCTTGAAAATCATAAAGAGCCTGTATTTATCAATTCTGAGATGATCGGGAACTGTCCGGAATGCCAGTAGTTTTCCTACACCATATTGTGGATGTTAATATGTTGTGTGTTTGGTGTTTCCACATTTTTGTCCACCTCCTGTGGTATAGATGTCTGCTGTCCACTGTATGCATTACATCCAAAGGTTTGCTTGGTAGTAAAATGTGTTACCATTGCACTAGTCATGTAGAAGATCAAAACATATTTGATTGATATCACTGACAGTTGTGCAATCACTGTATTTTCTTTCACATAGTTTGTTCCATATTGGTGGTTTAGTAGCTTGTTAGCCTGTAAACAACAGACCTTGTATATTCATTATAACTTGTTTTATATTTTGGTGATGTGACATTAACATTTAGTTTTGAAGTGTACCATTTTGTATGAGGCTGACAGTGTCCTGTGATGATTAACAAACTGCTCCGATCCTCAAATTTTGGAGTAGATATTTACAATAGCTCATATTTTAATGAGAATTCTCTTATGAAAACCAATTTTAATTGGTTTCTCAGTGGGGATGAGCACACATTTTTGGAATTAATTACAATACATTTATTCAGTAATGTGGCACAACAGATTTTCGAGACTCCATGAATATATATTCATTGGCATCATGGTATAGTGCCATAAAGTAATAGTCATTGTAACCACCTGTGAAAGCTGCAAATGCATATATCTTTGGAAACGGCCATCAAAAAACTGATTTAGGATGCTACAACATTTTCATTCAATTATATATTATGTCCTATGTCTCTGCTTTTTCCTTATAAAAAAAGAAATTCAGAACTGTAAGTTTATATGTATGTGGTAAGAGAGTTAGTGTTCTTCAGTAAAAATTTAACAGCTCTCACTGCTGTGTAGTCATGTAAAAACATATGACATTAACTGAACTCTACAGTCAAAGTTGATAATTATCTTCCACTAATTGTTATGTTATATGAAACCTTGTTATGGAAGATAATGATTATATAAGAGATTATTCCTTGATTATTAGTTCATTCATTGTTTCAAAATGCTGCCAACATTTTAGTATTCATATTTCTGCAATGAGTTCATTACTTTTTTACTTTTTTAAATCGATGATGTACTTTTTTTATTTTTTTATTTTTTTTAATTTTACATGCATTTACAGTGTTGTTATCATTGTGGTCATGATCATTCTTGTTGCAGTCATTACTATGGAGACTGGCTTGCTATAGCTTTCTGAGCTCATCCACCTTGTGAAAGTCTTTTCAACTCTATGGCTAATGTACCCTACATATGTTTGAATTTACTTACTGTATTCAATCCTTGGTATCCCACTGCAATTTTTACTCTCCTCTCTTTCCTCCACTACCAAATGAATTAACTATTTCTTGATGATTCAGGACGTGTCCAATAAACTTGTCTCTTCTTTCCATCTAGGTGTGTGTAAAATTATTTTTCTCCCCAATCCAATCCAGTACCTCTTAATTAATTACTTGACCATCTAATCTGCACGTTTTTTTTTCTGTAGCACCACATTTATAAAGCTTGTGCTCTCTTACAGTCTGTAATATTCATAATTTACAGTACATTTATGAACATTTAATAAATAGCGGGAAAAATCATATCAGATTTCCAATAGTAGACTGTAAGCATCACAAACCATCTTGAAGTTCATATCAACAAAATAGCAGCTGACTCTGATCAGCCCACAGCCAACAAATAATGAGAAAATAATACTAGTAAATATCTTATCTGCTGTAATATTTGTGACTTTTTGACAATTATATTCTAGGAAGAGCAAATAATGGCAACGTGGAAGATTGTTGTCATTGTACTGAGCTGTGTCATAGTACTGATGTTGGGAGTATGCTACTGGAAATGGAAATACATATATCAGTTTGGTCGAGCAGTACGCAGTGTCACATTGCTCCGTCTGCTGGATGATGAAAAAAATTGTCCCAATAATGGAGAAGTCGGTGCTGGATCAGCGTTCTCTTATGACGTATTTATATCATACAGTGATCCCAATAGACAATGGGTACTTGAAGAGCTGGTGCCAAATTTTGAGGAAAACTCAGATCTCAAAGTATGTCTGCATGAAAGAGATTTCCAGGTAAGCCATAATTTTTTTTCCTTAAGGTATGTATATATGATAAGTCCTTAGTGTTGGATATATAGGTCATAATGATGTTTTACAGAAAAGCTAATACAACTTAACTTAATTCATATTTTCTATTGATATGCAAATTTTTTAATGCACAGATTTTATTAATGCACAGATGTCACTCAGTTCTTTGGGAAACTCGTTGTTCTCTTACTGAGAGACTGAAACATGAACATTTTTCTTTTGAAGAGGAGATTCCCTTTTTCCCATTACTGAATTCAACTAAATAACCCAAAATCAGACTTGAATTATTTTGCACAAATTACAAATAAACAGCATTCATAATGCAAAAATGATCAATGAATATCTCACCTTATAATGGATCAGTGAAAGTAATCAATGTCTGAAATGCAATATCGACAGGTAAAAACTCTACTCACCAACTTCCAGCAGGAGAAAATATTTAAAACATTTGAAAATGCCGGAGTTTCTGGCAGATAGAAGGGCAGTGAAGGAAAAGGACTGGTAAGGTTTACAAAATGAGAAGAATTATGGAAAAGTGGCCTAGAATGCCAGGTGATGCAGATTTACAGGATGATGGATGGGATGGGTCTTTCCTTCTCATCTACATCTACATCTACATCTACATTGACACTTCGCAAGCCACCAAACGATGTGTGGCAGAGGGCACTTTACATGCCACTGTCATTACCTCCCTTTCCTGTTCCAGTCGCGCAAGGTTTGTGGGGAGAACGACTGCTGGAAAGCCTCCATGCGTGCTTGAATCTCTCTGATTTTACATTCGTGATCTCCTTGGGAGGTATAAGTAGGGGGAAGCAATATACTCGATACCTCATCAAGAAATGCACCCTCTCGAAACATGGACAGCAAGCTACACCGCGATGCAGAGTGCCTCTCTTGCAGAGTCTGCCACTTGAGTTTGCTAAACATCTCTGTAACACTATCATGCGTACCAAATAACCCTGTGATGAAATGCACCGCTCTTCTTTGGATCTTCTCTATCTCCTCCGTCAACCCAACCTGGTTCGGATCCCACACTGATGAGCAATAGTCAAGTATAGGTCGAACGAGTGTTTTGTAGGCCACCTCCTTTGTTGATGGACTACATTTTCTAAGGACTCTCCCCATGAATCTCAACCTGGTACCCACCTTACCAACAATTAACTTTATATGATCATTCAACTTCAAATCGTTCCGCACGCATACTCCCAGATATTTTACAGAAGTAACTGCTACCAAGGTTTGTTCCGCTATCATATAATCATACAATAAAGGATCCTTCTTTCTATGTATTTACAATACATTACATTTGTCTATGTTAAGGGTCAGTTGCCACTCCCTGCACCAAGTGCCTATCCGCTGCAGATCTTCCTGCATCTCGCTGCAATTTTCTAATGCTGCAACTTCTCTGTATACTACAGCATCATCCACGAAAAGCCGCATGGAACTTCTGACACTATCTACTAGGTCATTTATATATATTGTGAAAAGCGGTAGTCCCATAACACTCCCCTGTGGCATGCCAGAGGTTACTTTTAATGTCTGTAGACATCTCTCCATTGAGAACAACATGCCATGTTCTGTTTGCTAAAAACTCTTCAATCCAGCCACACAGCTGGTCAGATATTCTGTAGGCTCTTACTTTGGTTATCAGGCGACAGTGTGGAACTGTATCGGATGCCTTCTGGAAGTCAAGGAAAATGGCATCTACCTGGGAGCCTGTATCTAATATTTTCTGGGTCTCATGAACAAATAAAGTGAGTTGAGTCTCACATGATTGCTGTTTCTGGAATCCATGTTGATTCCTACAGAGTAGATTCCGGGTTTCCAGAAACAAAATGATACGTGAGCAAAAAACATGTTCTAAAATTCTATAACAGATTGACGTCAGAGATATAGGTCTATAGTTTTGCGCATCTGCTCTACGACCCTTCTTGTAGACTGGGACTACCTGTGCTCTTTTCCAATCATTTGGAACCTTCCGTTCCCCAAGAGAATTGCGGTACACGGCTGTTAGAAGGGGGGCAAGTTCTTTCGTGTACTCTGTGTAGAATCAAATTGGTATCCCATCATGTCCAGTGGACTTTCCTCTGTTAGTGATTCCAGTTGCTTTTCTATTCCTTGGACACTTGTTTTGACGTCAGCCATTTTTTCGTTTGTGCAAGGATTTAAAGAAGGAACTGCAGTGCGGTCTTCCTCTGTGAAACAGCTTTGGAAAAAGGTGTTTAGTATTTCAGATTTATGCGTGTCATCCTCTGTTTCAATGCCATCATCATCCTGGAGTGTCTGGATATGCTGTTTCGAGGCACTTACTGATTTAACGCAAGACCAGAACTTCGTAGGATTTTCTGTCAAGACGGTACATAGAATTTTACTTTCGAATTCACTGGACGCTTCACACATAGCCCTCCTTATGCTAACTTTGACATCGTTTAGCTTCTGTTTGTCTGAGAGGTTTTGGCAGCGTTTAAACTTGCAGTGAAGCTCTCTTTGCTTTCGCAGTAGTTTCCTAACTTTGTTGTTGAACCATGGTGGGTTTTTCCCATCCCTCACAGTTTTACTCGCCACGTACCTGTCTAAAACAAATTTTATGATTGCCTTGAACTTTTTCCATAAACACTCAACATTGTCAGTGTCAGAATAGAAATTTTTGTTTTGATCTGTTAGGTAGCCTGAAATCTGCCTTCTATTACTCTTGCTAAACAGATAAACCTTCCTCCCTTTTTTATATTCCTATTTACTTCCATATTCAGGGATGCTGCAACGGCCTTATGATCACTGATTCCCTGTTCTGCACTTACAGAGTCGAAAAGTTCAGGTCTGTTTGTTATCAGTAGGTCCAAGATGTTATCTCAACGAGTCGGTTCTTTGTTTAATTGGTCGGGGTAATTTTCGGGTAGTGCACTCAGTATAATGTCACTCGATGCTCTGTCCCTACCACCCATCCTAAACATTTGAGTGTCCCAGTCTATATCTGGTAAATTGAAAGCTCCACCTAAGACTATAACATGCTGAGAAATTTTATGTGAAATGTATTCCAGATTTTCTCTCAGTTGTTCTGCCACTAATGCTGCTGAGTCGGGAGGTCGGTAAAAGGAGCCAATTATTAACCTAGCTTGGTTGTTGAGTGTAACCTCCATTCATAATAATTCACAGGAACTATCCACTTCTACTTCACTACAGGATAAACTACTACTAACAGTGACAAACACGCCACCACTGTGCCTTTGTAAAAATTTCACTAGAATTTATCTCTGGCTTAGCCAGCTTTCTGTACATATAACGATTGCAGCTTCGGTGCTTTCTATCAGCACTTGAAGTTCCGGTACTTTACCACTGCAGCTTTGACAGTTTACAATTACAATACCGATTGCTGCTTGGTCCCCGCATGTCCTGACTTTGCCCTGCACCCTTTGAGGCTGTTGCCCTTTCTGTACTTGCCCAAGGCCATCTAATCTAAAAAAACACCCAGTCCATGCCACACAACCCCTGCTACCCGTCTCCTGTCTCATTTATTTGCATGTTCCATGGATCATAATTGTGACCTCTTTTTAGGATATGAAATGAGTCAAATTTACAAATATAGTACATCTTCTTTGCAGAAAATAGGCGGACCATTTACATACTTCTACACATTTAGAAAATCTTAAACACAGTAGAAAGAGCTGTCAAGCAGGTGTGACTCCAGTTTCTAGTTGTTCTGTTTGAAGTTAATTTTATTATCAGTTAAATTCTTTCTATAAATGGGTAGGTGGTCAAAGATTTTAATAGCTGAATATTACAGTCCTTTTTGTGCCACACTAAGTTTGATAGATGAAAAATCTAAATATTTTCTCCTTATAGTATTATATTTATGAATATCATTGTTGTTTTCAAACTGTGGTTGACTGTTGACAACAAACTTCATCAGGGAGTAAGTGTACTGTGATGTTGTCAGAAACTGGTTAAAGATCTTACATTAGGGGTTGTAGACTGGACTCTACATGTTTTCCTTACTACAGACTTTTGTGCAATATCACTCTTTCCTCGAAGGTTACTCTAGTGAATGGGAATAAGAAAAGTAAGTCAGTTTTTTACAGTTTCATCTCCCAAATTTGATACTATCCATTAAGCAAAGCTGCAGAACGTTTAAGAAAGTCTGTAACGTGTAGCTTCGAGTTAAAACTCTTATCAATGTAAACACCAAATATGTTAGACTATTCTGTTTCATTTTCAGATTTACCCTCATGCATTATTTCAAACAGTGTGGTCAAGCATTGTGCAGTCCTGAAATGCATGTATCGCCTTTTATTTAAGTTCAGTAATGATCTATATGCAGAGAATCAGATTTTAAAACTCCCTGGCAGATTAAAATTGTGTGCAGACTGAGACTCAAATGCATGACCTTTGCCTTATGTGAGCAAGTTCTCTGCTGACTGGGTTACCCAAGCATGACTCATGATCCATTCTCACAGCTTTACTTCCATCAGTCATACTTGGGTAGCCCAGTTGGTAGAGCACATGCAAAGGTCCACATTCAAGTATCAGTCTGCACACAATTTTAATCTGCCAGGAAGTTTCATATCAGTACACACTCCACTGCAGAGTGAAAATTTCATTCTGGAATTAGATATCAATTTTCAAGAAAATGTTATTTAAATTTTCAGTTGCTGAATTTGGGCTTGATTATAATATTTGAATTGTGAGCAAGGAGAACAGTTTTTACCTCTTGGATATGTGATGGAAGGTCACATATGCTGGTATACAGGGTGTTCCAGGAGGAATGGTTAATATTGTTGTATGACACTTGTGGTCTATAAAGTCAGAAAACTGCCTCATATTGGTCTAAAAAAACTGCTTAAGCTACAATGTATCCACATTGCATGAGATTTTCAGTATTCTTGACACCCTTAGTGATTATTCCCATTTCTAAGATGTTGTTTAATTGTGTACACTCCTTGAGTCTCTTACTGCATCCTTTTAGTAACACAGGATGAAAACCAGTTGCCATCAAGTTCACTGATATCATCATACCTGAGCTTCTCCAGGACAATATGGTAAACTGCACAATCAAATGCTTTGACAAGTCACAGTAAACACCAGTTGGGTAATATTTTGTCATAGAATTTTGTATAATAATATTATGAAGAGTATAGCTGCTGCTAAACATATAGTTGGGATGCTGGGTTCAGATAGGTACAGCAACAAGACTGTCAGAAAGTGAGCTTTCACCCAACAAGGCTTCATTGAAAATAGACAAAACACACACACACACACACACACACACACACACACACACACACAAATGCATGTTGTATGTTGTTTATTTTCAGTGAAGGCCTTGTTGGCCAAAAGCTCACTTTCTGACAATGTTTTGTTGTTCCTACCTGCGACTCAGCATCTCTGTTGTATGGTGAGTAGCTACTATCCCCTTCATAATACTGTTACATTCCATTCTGAATTTTCCACTGTTAACTTTTGTGTAATGTGATTTGTGAAATCAAAAATTAATTAAGGTTGAGGCCAGGAAGGAAAGTTTCCACCTGAGCTATTCATAAAAGTCCAGGACTGGAGCAACTGATTTTTTTTTACAAGCGTGATAACTCCTTCTTTCTCTGTATTTTCCCCACATAAATGGGCTACTAATTTATAATCCTCTGTATTTAACATACTTATTCTGCTAATTACATAGCACTCAGACAGACCTAATACATCAACTTCCTTCTGATGTTTTAGTATAAACAATTAAGAAGTTAATGAAGTTCATTTTTGACATTCTTATGCATAATAATAAGGCTAACATAAAAGTTTCTTTTGTGTGCAATGTGTCAATTATCTGGAACTTTTTTAAGGAAGTCTGTTTGAATGAGGTATTTAACCCAAAAAAAAGTCTTACCTCCCACCACTTCAATTACAAGAATTTACAGGAATTCTACAACTGGTGATCGTTTGAACCCCTACCCCCTGTATCATCAGCTAGTAGTTCCAGTAATCTGTCTATTCTCATCCTGATAAGTTATAGGCCATGTATTGTGTATCTCTTCCTCTTAATAGCAGCAACTGCTACAGCACCACCAGAACTCAACTCAAAGGCAGCAGCAACTTGGTCTTTTGACTGTTGCTGGTTAACTCGCCTGACAGCTTTGTTCATCCAGGGTTGAATGTGCCACTGCAGAACTTCAGCAAAGCCCACACTTGTGTGTGATTTTGCTGCGCCTAGCTTCTACAGTTATTCCTGATACCATATTCTCTATTGTTGACCAAACAGTTCCTGCCCCCCCCCCCTTTCCCCATCTATTAATACCTGGTTGTCTGCACTCACATCCCAAGTCAGTGTCTCAATATCCCATGTCACCCAGCCAAGGCAAGCACTCAGCTTTCCATCACTTTTGATCTGGTATCTCTTGATTTTAGTTTTTTCTTCAGATGTTAGCTGAAGTGGCAAATCAACATACAGGAGTGTCACAATTTTTAATCTCAAATTACAAGACAGTTACTAAGTGAAGCATTTTATAGAATGAGTCCGCAGCTCGTGGTCGTGTGGTAGCGTTCTCACTTCCCGTGCCCAGGTTCCCGGGTTTGATTCCCGGCGGGGTCAGGGATTTTCTCTGCCTCGTGATGACTGGGTGTTGTGTGATGTCCTTAGGTTAGTTAGGTTTAAGTAGTTCTAAGTTCTAGGGGACTGATGACCATAGATGTTAGGTCCCATAGTGCTCAGAGCCATTTGAACCATTATTTTTATAGAATGAATCATTTCGTAACTTGAGAAGGTACAAAAGCCACGTGGGATTAGCCAAGCGGTCTATGGCACTGCAGTCATAGACTGTGTGGCTGGTCCCGGCGGAGGTTTGAGTCCTCCCTCGGGCATGGGTGTGTGCGTTTGTCCTTAGGATAATTTAGGTTAAGTAGTGTGTAAGCTTAGGGACTGATGACCTTAGCAGTTAAGTCCCATAAGATTTCACACACATTTGAACATTTGAACAAGATACAAAATAAATCTCCATAGCTCTCTTTCTTCTACCCACTAATCAGCTATGGACAAGTCTCTGACCAGCAAACTGAAGCACCTTTGCCTTAATAAATGCATGTAATAGATATTTACAGACATAAAACAACAATATTCAGATATAAATTTATTCCCATTTTAGAAGCCACTGCCAGTTATTCACGAACATACATCCCCTGAAGAAATTTTCTGAGTATCTAGATTGGGGTATTGAAGATTTCCAGTTATACTTTATCAAGTACCTAGTAAAATCAACCTTCACACTCACTGATACTTTCTTCACGGACTTACAACATAAATGTACCTTCCTAGAAGGGCATCAAATATTGGTATAGAGCAAAAATATATCAATTTATGGCCATTTAAGTATATAAATAGACGCTGCTAATGACCCTTTTAGTATGACATATATAGAACTATCATTAATGTTAGCAGTAATGATTGTCGGGTGAAATATCAGTTTATAATAGTTGCTTCAATGTTGTAATGTATTGTGTTACTGTTCTTCATATTCATGATGTTAAAGTATAAATTACATGTAAAACTATCATTAGTGTTAGCAGAGGTGAATGTTGAGCCTAATATCAGTTTATAACAGTTGCTTCATTGTTAGTTAGTGGGTTGCATGTTCCATTGATCAGTCCCATGGTATGGTAGCCCTTATGATGTGGAACGTGCCAAGTGCACAAGAAATGCACATATGAAACAAAATTTTTTTAATATATATATTACAATACAGAGTTAAAGATTAATATTTCTGTTATTTACCCCATTCCCTTAAATGATACAAAATGCATATACTATATTTATATATTTATTTATTTATTTCTATTAAAGAATTCATATATGGTATAGAAGGAGTTGTCAAGGAGATATGATTTCAATTTATTTTTGAAGCTATTACTGCTGTCTGTCAGACACCTTATTTCATCTTGTAATTTGTTGAATATTTTTACAGCAGCATATTTTACCCCTTTCTGTGCCAAAGATAGGTTGAGCAAAGGATAGTGTAAGTACTTCTTTTTTCTGGTATTATAGTAATGAATGTCACTGTTGTTTTTAAACTGGTCCATGTCGTTGAGAACAAATTTCATTAGTGAGTAGATGTACTGTGAGGCTGTAGTAAGAATTCCCAATCTCTTAAAAAGATGCCTACAAGATGTGCAACTACGTACCCCACACATTATTCTACCCACTTTCTTTTGAGGATTGAATACTTTTTGTCTAAATGTTGAGTTACCCCAAAATATTATTCTGTATGACATCAGAGAATGAACATATGCAAAGTATGTTAGCTTACTAATTTCTATATCCCCAAAATTGTCAATTATTCTGATCACAAAAGTTGCTGATCCTAGTCACTTTAGGAGATACAAAATATGAATTTTTTTAGAAGATCCAAAATATGAATTTTCCAATTAAGATTCTCATCTACATGTACACCCAAAAACTTAGTATGCTCTATCCTGTCTACAGACTTCTGTTGATGTGTTATATGTATTGAAGGACTTGTACTTTTTTCAGCAGAAAATTGGATGTACTGTGTTTTTTCAAAGTTTAGAGCAAGCCCATTTTCAGAAAACCAATTAATGGCTTTTCCAAAGACCTTATTTGTACCATTTTCAATTGGACTTTCTTTTACTGGATTAATAATTATGCTTGTATCATCAGCAAACAGTGTCACTTCAGCTTCCTGTTTCAGATAGGAATGGAGGTCGTTCACATATATCAAGAACAGAAGGGGACACATGATTGAACCCTGTGGAACATCTAATGTAATTTCACCCCAGTTAGATGAAGTGGCAAACTTATTTAAATCACTTGACCCATATAAGGAAACTTTTTGCTTCCTGTTCTGTAGGTATGACTTGAACCACTCATATGCTATTCCATTTATACCATAGCATTGTAATTTCTGTAACATAATGTCATGGTTCACACGATAAGATACTCTGGACAAGTCACAGAAAATTCCTATTGGTGACATTTTACTACTTAAAAATTCTATTATGTGGACAGTGAAATTGTATATTGCTGTCTCAGTGGAATAGCATTTTTGGAATCCGAACTGTGATTTACTGCGTATGCCATTACTGTTGAGATGGCTAACCATGCTTGAGTACATTACTTTCTTGAAGATTTTTGAGAATGCTGTAAGCAAGGATACTGGCCGATAATTATTGACATCTGTGATGTCCCCCTTTTTGTAGAGAGGCCTTGCAATGGCATATTTTAACCTGTCTGGGAAAATACCTTGAGTTAGTGATGCATTACATATGTGACTCAGAACATCAGCTGTAATTGCTCCACATTGTTTTAATAACTTATTAGAGATGTCATCTACTCCAACAGAACATTTGTTTTTCAGAGATTTAATAATTTTATTTATTTCACAAGAAGTTGCTAGGTGAAACTTAATCTGACTAAATTTTTTCAAAACAGACTCTTCCATCTACTGCCTAGCTTTTTCTTTTAACTGTTCTCACCAATTTTTTCTGCTACACTTAATAAATGGTTGTTAAATACATTAGCTACTTGTGTGCTGTTGGTTTGGATGGTCTTGTTCTCTTTAACAGTAATACTACCTACCCTCATGGTTACTTTTCCTGTCTCCCTTCTAACAACATTCCACATTGATTTTATTAGCTAGTTTCTTCTCTAACATACATACTTCTTGATTTCCTTACAACTTTTCTCAGTATGTTACAATAATTTTTATAGTGTAAAACTAATTCTGAATCTTTACTAGTTCTGCTGTCTCATACAGTTTCCTTTTTCTTTCTGAAGACACTTCAATACCAGTAGTAATCCAAAATTTCTTTTAAAAAGTGTGTGGTGTTACACTTAATAATTTTCTTTGGAAACAAGGTTCAAAGAGGGATATAAATGTATCAAGAAATATGTTGCACTTATCATTAGCATTTCTCTCATTATATACATCTCCCCAATTAACATTTCTTAAGCTGTCTCTAAAGTGCTGTGTAGATACCAGGTTAAGCACACCTCAGACTTTTACGTAATGGTTTCTGAACTGTACACCCTGTTAGGTTTTGTAAGTTAATGAGTTGTGCATCATGGTCTGAAAATCCATTTACCACAGGGAAAGCACTTGTTTGTTTTACATCCTCTTTCCATCAAATACATGTATCTATTAGCGTGCTACTGTCCTGAGCTATACGTGTAGAGAAATTGATCACTGATTCTAAATTATATGTTGTTAATAACACTTCTAGTTCACTTTTCCTATCAGAATTACTTAGAAAGTTTACATTGAATTCACCACAGATTAACAACTTCTTTTTGTCTGACAGACAGTATAATAGGGAGTCAAACTTTTTTATGAACAGCTCCCAGTCTCCTAATGGGGACCTGTACACTGTTTCTATTATCAATACTACATTATCTAGCTGAAGTTCACATGCACAAACCTCGAAGTACTGATCAACACAAAATTTGCTTACTTCTGCAGTTTTGCATTTATACCCTTGTTTTATGAAAATGGCAGCTCCTCCTTTATCCATCCTAGATCTACAAGTGTGAGACGCTAAATTATACCCACTTATACTGACACTACCCATGCCCACTGTTACATGGTGTTCAGACAGAGAGAGTATATCAGTCTCATTCTTATTTTTGAGATCATCTAAACACACTAATAGGTCATCTACTTTATTTTTTATTCCCCTGATATTTTGATGAAGTATGTTGATACTGCCCTTAACTTTAGCCCTATTAACTGTACATGAAATTTCTTTTATTCTATTTATCTTGATTGTCATCTGTCTGGACTTTGACTTTAACCTAAAAAACCTGTCTGCCTGGACCTATTAACCACAGGGATCGCCCCTTGTGTGACTGTGGACCCCCTTACAGTTTCTGCTAATAGAGAAGCTAACTTACTTTTCCCCATCCTATTCAGATGCAGGCCATGTGTAGTGTATCCCCACCTACCAATAGCATTTACTGGAACAACACTTACATGAGATTTTGCCGATGTCTGGAGCATCCTGTTCAACTCAGTGTTAACATACCTTACAGTAGTGTTTACCGAGGGCTGATCATGGCACTGAAAGACCTCCACAAACCCCACATTTGTGTGCTCAGTTTCTGCTCCTATTTTATCTAGGTCACTCCTAATATTGTATCTTGGATTCATAGGCAGGCTGTTTCCTGCTCCCCCCACTATAATTACCTGATCTTCCTTCTCAAAGTCCCTACATAGCTGACCAACGTTTTCTGTCACCTGGCTAAGGCTATCACTTGGTTTCACAAAACTTGTGACCTGGTACCCTGCACCTAATTTCTACTGAAGCTGCTGGCCCACACCCCTCCCTTGACTGCTGCCTATAAGCAGAATTCTTCTTTTCCTATTCTGGTTTGATCCTGACCTGTCTTTTTTCTTTAAGCTAATATTCTGCTTCAACCTACTTTCAACTACATCTGGATGTAATAATGTATTGTGTTGTTCTTCATATCCATGATGTTAAAGAATAAAGTACATATAAAAATCAAAGCTCCAAATTACAATAACAGCAAATCTGACGTCAATTCTAGAAGAAAGAATGAGTGAAATAGTGATACTATAAACTTTATTTATCAAGTTTCTAAGTGGAGCTGACTACTTCACATTTCTCTAGGACATAACTTAACTCTACTGTGCTAAGATAACATGCATATACACTAATTCTTTTATTAATTGGGGTTACTATTCTATCTTTAAATGGGATGCTGCTTGTTGATTATGAATAAATGCTTAGCGTATTTCACAATATTACTCACTAAGATAAGTTGAGAACAAATTTGTTCTTGTATGTACTTTTGTTTTCTGTTTTGTTTTATTGTAAGTTAGCTTTGATATGTAACTTAGAACCTGGCCAATCACTAAGCCTGTAGATCCTGTGCCATAAGTCATAAATAATACTTTCCATTAACAAGAACTATAGCACACTTATAAGTTGCTTACAAGTAACAAGTAAGTCTCATGGAACAGTAGTATTCTATATTTATATCATTTTCAACAAATGATATAAGTGGATGATTTTTTTAGTAATAACAATTTTCCCAGGTTGGCTTGAGCATACTAGAGAACATTATCTCATGCATGGATCAGAGCAGAAGTATCTTGCTGGTCATCTCACAGGCTTTTCTTCGCAGTCAGTGGTGTCAATTTGAATTACACATGGCACAACATCGCTTGCTTGAGACTCGACGTGAGGATTTGATTCTTGTTCTCCTCGAGGAGATACCAACAAGCAGAAGACCCAAAATGCTGCGTTACCTTATGCTCACGAAAACTTACATACAGTGGCCTGGATATGATGCTGGAGCAGAAGAACTCAAAGTAAGAATTATAATATGTTTGTTGTTGTTGTCTTCAGTCCAAAGATTGGTTTGATGCAGCTCTCCTAACTAATCTGTCCTCTGCAAATACTGCAACCTACACCCATTTGAATCTGCTTACAGTATTCAAACACTGCCTCCCTCTAAAAGTTTTACCTCCCCCACTTTGCTCCCTTACCAAATTAACTTTTCCTGGATAATTCTGGATATGTCCATTCAGCCTATCACTTCTTTTAGTCATGTTGAGCCAGATTTGATTCAGTATCTCTTTATTTGATACTCCATATGAAATTCTGTATTATGCTCCTTATGATTTTGATGTCTTCTATTCATATTTGCTGATGTCAAGTCTTTGACTTGTTATTACTCTCTGAGCATGCTTGCATGTGTTGTTACACATATCACATATTATTCTTTTTTGTCAGAGAACAAATGTTTTAAAACTAATGTTTCTTGCTTGCAACGATGCTCTGCTACACATTTTCTCAATGACCTATGGGCCCAGATACAGAAAGTAAAAGTTGGAAGTTGAAAACGTAACTATTGTGCAAACATTTTTGTATTTCTGGTTAATCAGCTTGGAATATCAAGATGTCAGAAGAATATGAAAGCAAATATCAAGTTGAAAACAGTTTTGAAATATGGAAATTCTGCACATGAGGCAGGCCAGATGAATTAGATTTGTTGGATCTTACTGTAAACAAAGAGACAGAGCAAGTGAAGTTCTAGAGAGTGACATGGAAAAGGAGGATACTAAAAAAAACAAATTACTCAAGAATCTCTCAAATCATGATACAAAGTGTTGCTAAAAAATAATGGAATGAATTACATACAACCACCTGAAATATGTGAAAGACTGCAGCAGTGCATTTCAAAAGTGGAAAAACTTTTGTGTCCCATTTGAAAGAAAAAGCATTGCAGTCAGTTATTTCTACATAAACATTTACTGCAATTAAATTTCAATCCATCAAAAAGTACAATGAGTAAACATTTCATAGAATTTGACAATTTTTGGTAAACAGGCACACCAGTGAAGAAACTGATGCTGGGTGTCATCTTTTGTTAACAATGCACAAGGCTGTGATGACATTGTAACTGCAATTAAGACATTAACTACAGAAAATCTGAAGTTCAGCTTTGTAAAAAGAAAGGCTCATGGATTGTGGAAATAAATGTGCAAACTTTAAAAAAGTGCAAACACTTAAAAGACAGATAGTGGTCAAGATTGCAAAAATTGGAGCTTCTTTAAAGGCGACACAGTTAAGTGAAACAGATGTTGTCAGATATGTCATTGGAAAAGCAGTACCAGTTTTGATTAAAAATATTTTATTTGTTCACAAACTACTGTCAGTGCAGTCTGGAGACAGAGGTATGGAGAGAGAGAGAGAGAGAGAGAGAGAGAGAGAGAGAGAGGGCTAGGTGAAAATGCATGCTACAAAATTTTTCAGAAACTCTTGCACAGCAGTTTTAATTGAAAGATTGCAAACTGGGATCAAAGTTTAGGACATATATAAATCTAAAAGTGCTTCTGATATATGTGGGAGAAATGAATACTGAAGGTAAGAGACATGCACCATCTGCAGAGAAGGCAAGTAAACAAGATTTCCACAAAAGCTGAAGAGGGCAAGAATGAAACATCCACTGAGACTTTCCTAGTGACATCATGAGTTCTATTACATACATGGGAAAGAGCTACATTATTGCCTTTATAGATGATTATAGTCAATATGCAGCAAAATAAATCTGAAGTACTGAAATATGTTAAACAGAATGAATCCATTTGAGGATTAGTGCATTCCACTGCTATAACGGAGGTGAATATTTGTCAAACAAAATGACAAGTTTCTTTGAAGAGAAGGGAGTCCAGTATGAATTGATGATGAGATAATGGCAACTTTGGTAAATATCAAATTGACGTCAGTCCGAGTGTGAACATTTTATCATTCTTCATGTTTGATATCTGGAGTATACAACTGTCTTTGTTCTCCTTATTCTTTGGTCTAGTTCTTGTGTATGTTGAGAATGTGTGACATTTAATGAGACTGTATTTAATGTAAAAAAAGTTGTATTATACTTTACTCACATTGTATGCTTTTAATAATGTGGGCATGTGCAAACTACCCCATAGTGATGACCCAAAACTTAACTGTTGTGTAAAACTACATTCTATTGTTATTCCTGAATGTGTCAAACAAAGGAGAATCATAACAACACAGTGATCAAACATGGGAAGGCAAGTTTACCTTCAGCAAGTAAAGCCTTGTCATCGCCACCTACATCAAATGACAGTCAAGATGCACACTGCCCACACAGGATCAACAACGTGAATCGCCAGCATTCTGACCCACAAAAACACAACTGTGGCTCACAAAACTGGTTGCCATCTTTGGCCAGCAGGGAATTTGTGTCAGTTCAGATAAATATACAATGCTTATGTCACAGCTGGACCTTAATGAGATCAAGCACATGATGACACACTGCCACAACTGTTATAAAATGTATGCAGAGAGACCTTGTTGCAGCGCTTAATTCTGCAACCAGAATTGTGTCTGCACATCTTATAGGGGGTGGAGAATAAGTTGTTAGCTCCAATTTCCAAATTTTATGGGTGCAATGTGTGTTGGCTATCAACCGACAGTTATCTGAACAATCACTGTGAATCTTCAGGCTATGTAAATTACTGGCCAATATTAGGAAATTAGTTCTGCTACTGCTGTCCTACCTCCAGATAAAATAAAGTGCACAGCTGATGTGACTGCAATTGCATTCAGAAAAGAGTGGACCTATGCAGTAATTAAGGAGGTTGTGACGGGTAGTCCAGAAATACACATATTCATGCACACAGATGCAACCGGCCTTGAAGTGCATATATCAGCACAGCTGTTAGCTTCAAACACAGAGCAATCTGTCAGCCAACTGGTCAAGGTGTTAACAGAGCTCAGTGTTAGGGAAACAGTAATAAACATGTTACCTTCAACTGGTGTTGGTACTGTAGACTTTTAAAAAATGCTCTCAGACAATATAGTTGACTTGCCAATACCCAAACTTCAACATGGAGTGATAGAATGTGTGCACACTTTTCAAATGAAGAGTAAGCACCTTATGAGCTACAAGAATGTCACAATTTCAGCAATTAATGGTTTGTATCATACAGGATGTTATGACTGGTAAGCATTTTCTTACTGACACTGGATAAGAAATTAGTGTCTACCATAAGGACCTGTATGAGCAGCCAGCAAATACAGCACTTCTCTGATCATAGTGGTGAATAATTCTATGATTTCTTTTGTAGTGGCTGATGTGTGCCACTGCTAATAACAGCACTGACTCTCTCTGTCACTTTTGCCAAATACCACACTTAACAATTGAATGTTTAGTGAAAGTGGCATCCTCTCCACAGCTCTCTCCTGCATTGGGTCACATATTGTACAATGCATGGAGATATCCAGGCATAGTGTGGCATCTGCATCAGTACTTCAAGATTCACTGCCATTCTTAACAAAAGGTAGAAATGGAAGAATTTCTGAAGAGGAAAACTTGAGTATCAATCACTTAAAGCAAACTTTTGTGATATCAACTTGAAACATAAAGGAGTACAAATGTTAACGGCTAAACTGCACAAGGAAAAAAACATGGCCATTACAGCTGGTGTTGCTGATACACAGGCTATGCTGAACAATACAAAACATGTACTGTAACAGTTGTGCCACCCTTCTGGGCCACATGGCAATAATTGTAACAGCATAACAGTGCTGAATACCAGGGTACAAGTGCAGATCATAACCTCTTCAGTAGCTGCTTCAGGAATTCTCTGCACTCATTGACTCAGTTGCAACAAAAAACAAGGAATGCCATTCTATGCAATATCACATGAGGACCTCACAGGGGCAGCCTGTTTCTGCTTGGCTGTGTCAGTTACCCGCAGATAGACTACTGGCTGGACAAGTGGAGTTCAAAAAAATGCTTACTGATGGTACCCTCACAAGATCTTGCAGTGTGTGAGCATCACTCCTCCAAATGGTAAAAAAGAACGATGGTTTTTGGAGACTGTGTGGTGACTGTAAGACCTCAAGCAACTGCACCATACCTGATAGATCACTTATGACTGTTGTTTGAATACTTAGTGTTACGCTATTGTCACCTGCAGTGGTAAGTGTCTTATTGCTAAAATGTAAGTGCATTTGTCTCTCACACAGGTTTTTCACCCCTGCCTGGGCAGATGAAAGTGATTGAGTGGATGTGTTTACCGACTGCTTTCAAAGGTCTCTGCAGATTCATGGGGATATTACACTACAGCAGGTGACATTTACCCCATTTTGCTGTAGTATAGGAACCACTGAACAGATTGCTGACTGCAAACAACATGTATGGGCACAGAAAATTACTGTGGATGATGGAAGTGGAGATTGCTTTTCATGATCTAAAGGCGGCTCTAGCTTAAGCTTCTCTGCTGGCACATCCAGCTCCAGCTGCTTCCCTTGCACTGATGGTGGATGCATGTCAGATGGCCATCAGCGCAGCATTGCAGTAAAGTGTGTGTGGTAACTGACAACTACTGGCATTCTTCTCAAAAATTTGTCTGCATCACAACAGAAATGGGGCATATTCGATAGAGACTTATCCACCATCTACTTAGCCATTAAGCAGTTCAGACCCTACACAGAAGGTCAACATTTTGAGATACTTACTGACCACAAGCCCTTGACCTTGATATTTCAGCATCTGACTGAGCTCAACTCATCTTACTTATGCAGGCAGACTGAATTCATCACCAAGTTTACTACTGACATAAAACACATAGCTGGACAAAACAGTGTTGTGATGTCTCATAACTGTGCAGGATTAAATGTGATCAATTGGGGTGATGTGGTGACTGGTCAAATAAAGATGCATTCCTTCAACATTGTTAATCAGGAATGGCCCTACTGTTAGAGCACCTGGATGCAGGACATGCACCGAGGAATTTGGTGAGACACAGCTGGTGGGAGGCAATGGTCTTTCATCCCTATGCAGTAGTGATGGGAGTTTTTCAGTGTCTGCCACAACCTTGCGCTCCCAAAAATCAGAGATTCTACCAATCTTGTTGTTGCAAAGGTAATTTGGACTGATATACAAAAGGATTGTCACAACAGAGCGTGGACATGCAACAGCTGCCAATGCAGCAAAGTAGTTAGACATGTTTTCACAGTGTTGGGTTGCTTCCCCACAATTACAGAAAAGTTCACTCACAGTCACACTGATATCATAGGGTCTCTGCCATACCCAGGGGGATGCCAATATTTACTTATGATGATAGATCATTTCACTAGGCAGCCAGAAGGAGTACCTATTCCTGAAATATCAGCTGAGTCAGTAGCTTGAGGCTTGGTGAAATCTTGGTTCACAAGGTTCAGCATCCCACAAATGATCACAACTGACAGAGGATGACAATTTGACAGACAGTTTTTCAAGGAATTATTCCAACTCTGTGGAAGCAGCACAATTGCATTACTGGCTACCATCCTGCGAGCAATGAGATGACAGAGCAAATACATCACATCTTAAAAGCAGCATAAATATGCTGTATGGAGGCCTTGTTTGATGCATTACCCTTGGTGCTGCTGGGATCTTGCACTGCATTTAAGGCAGACGCATGCTGTTAACCCGTGCAGTTTGTTCTCAGCTTAATCTCCTCCACTGACTCAGGGAGATCCTCCAACCTGCAACTGTCAGATGTGTTCATACATTCACCATCTCATGTCACTCAACCCAGTCAGGCATGGTGACAGAAAGTTTTTCATCCATAAAGATTTACACAACTGTGAGTTTGTCTGGCTCCGAGATGATGCCGTCTGATATCCACTCTCTCTGTCCTATTCAGGACTCTTTTTGAGTTGTGAAGAGAAGAGGCAAGCAATATATCATATCAAATGAATGCTTACAATATACATGTAAGGCCAATGCAGCACCCTTATTCTTTACCACTCCACTTCCACCAACAATTCATTCACAAGAACTGAAAACAGATTCCTCAAAACTGTCACTAGATTTACACAATCCAATACCAAAGGCTGTGTCACCTCCCAGGCCTCCTCTAATTTTCACATGTTCCAGTAGGCAAGGCAGATGCAAATTTTTGCTCACTAGAGATGCCCCTCATTATGCAATGAGAGATTTCGGTCAGAAGCTTGACCATATCAGACAGCTCAAACATTCTGCTCAATACCATGTAGCACCCTTGCAACATGTGCACAGGTGGCTGCAACTGGTGTCACAGAGAGTCCAACTCTATTCCCTACTTGCTGCACAGTGTGTGACCAGCTGTGTTTGTTTTGGTCACTTCCACCAAAATTATTCAGAGAAATATGAAGCATCCATTCACTCCATTGCTTTCTTACATCCTCACCTGCAGACTTCCATAAATACCACATCAACACCATTGTGACTGAACATTATAATATTGACTCATCTTTGAATTGAATTTAATTTTATTTGATCCTGTAAGATTACATTATGTACAGTAAATGTACGTGTAATATAGGACATGTCAAAGTATTAACATCCTTTATCACTTATTTTTCTACACCTTTAGCTTACACTTTTACATCACTGATAAAGAGTAACAATATATACAAATTTAATGGCATAAGTATTCTGCAACACTGTAAAACTCTTTTTCAATGAGATAGTCTTTAAGTTTCTTTGGAAAGTCATTATGAAGTACACTATCTTGCAGGTTTCTGGGCAGACTTCTTCGTAGTCTGATACCAGAGTACTGGGGTCCTTTTTCTAGCGTTGCCAGTCGGTGGGGTATGCTCCGTACTTCATTCTTCTTTCTTGTATTGTGGGTGTGTACACTAGCATTTGTAATCCAGTCCTCACTACCTTTTGTGATGTACATTATTGTTTTGTATATATACAACGATGAAAAAGTTAAGATACCTAAATTCTTGAAACAGTTTCTGCATGTTTCAGAGGTCTTTCTTCTTAAAATGGTCCTAATTGCTTTTTTTTGTAATGTGAACACTTGTTTTGTCTCTTGTTTGTTTGAGTTTCCCCACACAGTCACTCCATACTGTAAGTGTGGTTCGAAAAGTCCATGATACACTGTACACAGAAGGTTCTTGTCTGAATACTGTGATAGCTGCATCATTAAGAATATGACAGAGCTCAGTTTCTTACAGACATTATTAATATGTTTTTTTCCATTTCAGGTCATTATCCACAAGAATACCTAAGAATCTAGCAGATTCTACTTCTTCCAGCCTTGTTCCATCAACCTCTAAATCCATGTCTACAGCCCTTTCCTTGTTTTTAAACACTGCATACATAGTCTTTTTTAGATTTATAACCAGTTCATTTTCCAACAGCCATTGAGCTGTGATATTTGCAGATATGTATGCTCTTCTCTCAAGCTGTTTCATATTTTGGTCAGTATTTAGTATTGTCATGTCATCAGCATACAATATTTTCTTTTCTTCCTCCTCAACACCTATATCATTAACAAATACATTAAATAACAATGGCCCCATTACCGAACCCTGCGGCAAGGATTTGGTTTCTGATTGGTTCGAGTTTCCTAATGATACATACTGCTTGCGGTTGCACAAGTATGATTTTATCCATTCACCTGGTTGCCCCCGAATGTAATAGTTGCTTAATTTTTGTATCAGCATTTCATGGTCAATGGTGTCAAATGCCTTTGAAAGATCCAGAAACATTGCAGAGACAACCTTTTTCTCATCTAAGGACTGTAAAATGTATTCTGTTAGACTGACAATTGCTGATTCTGTAGATTTACCCTTTCTGAAACCATGTTGTGAGGGCATGAGAATGTTATGTTTGTCCAAATAGTTAACTAATCTGTTATACATAAGCATTTCTAGGATTTTTGAGAAACCTGATATCAGTGAAACTGGTCTGTAGTTGTTGGGATCATCCTTACACCCTTTCTTGTACACTGGCACTACCTTCGTTATCTTCAGTTTTTCTGGAAAAATTGCATCTATGAAAGAACAGTTTGCTATGTTCAGCTTTATTACATTATTTGATATTTCATCATCACCAGCTGATTTCTTGGACTCCAGTTTTTGTATAGTTTTCCGCAATTCATCTTCCGTGACTGGTCTTAAGAACATAGTACTGTATGATCTTTTTGGAACCTTAATACCCTTCTGTTTTTGACTATTTCTTTCCAATTTTAGGTTTTCTACTACACTGATATAGTTATTATTCAGTATGTTTGCTATTTCCATACCATCTGTGACCACTGTGTTGTCTATTTTAATTGACCTAATACCTTCTTCTTTGTTTGACCCATCTTTTTCCTTTCTTTCAGCATTGATTGCATTCCAAGCTGCCTTTGCCTTGTTTTTTGAGTTTCTATAGTGGTGTCAATTTCTCTTGCTTTCACTTCTTTTATTGTTTTTCTATACTTCTTTTTTAACATTTTATATTTTTCAGCTTCGCCCATCCGTCTCACGTCCTGAAGCTTCCTTCGCTGTTCTAGTATTTCACTGGTAATCCACTGTGTTTGATTTTGCTGCCTTTCTTGTCTCTTTACTTTGGGAAATGCTACATTAAAATGGTACTTAATTGTTGAAATAAATGCATCATATTTTTCATTTACACTCTGGGCCTGTAGGGTTTCATTCCAGGTTTCGTTACTTAACATTGTTCTAAAGATGTTGATATTTTGTTCACTGATGATCCTAATTTCTTTGGTTGTTTGTTTTGGTTCTGATACTGTGTCATTACTTCTGCAAAAGCTGATTAGTTGTCCATGATGATCAGATATTTCTGTCTGAACTACATGTGACTCATAGTCACACATATTAGTAATTATGTTGTCAATAATTGTCTCACTTTGTGAAGTCACTCTTGTTGGTGCAGTTATTGTCACTTTCATGTTATGTTGTATTAACAATTCTTCAAAATCCTGTCTTATTTTTGTGTCTTTTCCCATGTCAATGTTGAAGTCTCCACATATAATAAGATTTCTCTTCATATTCATTCTCAATAAGCTAGCAATTTTTTTTAGAAAGATGCTAATATTGCCACATGGTGACCTGTACACACAAAACACTCTAAAATCCTCTGCCACTATAACAGTAACTTCAAAGTCTTTTTCTCTAGCTATGGGAAATGTAGCAGCTTCACTGTTTACATTCTTTGATAGAGTACCTGTTTTAATATATATGCAAACGCCACCACCCTTATATTTAGATCTGCCGAAGTAACTAGCCAGTTTGTAGTCCTTTATTGCCACATTATGTATTTTACTTTCAGTTAGTCCATGTTCACTTATGCATAATATGTCTGGTCTTACTTCACTCAGGAGTACTTCTGCTTCTAATTTTTTGTTACCAAAGTATTGAATATTTTGATGAAGTACTTTTATGTAATTTTTCTTTTGTTGGTTTACATGTTGTGAGCTGCATTCTGGGGCAAATTCTTTAGTATCGTCTTTTTTTGTATGGTGCTTATGTTTTTCTTTTCCAGCTGGAGTGTGTGATTTTTCACCCCCTTCAGGCCATATTAGTTTCCCTTGCATCTAATGATTTTGCAGACATCTGCAAACATTCTCTAGAAAATATAATTTTCTTTGTTTTCTTGTTCTTTGGTCTAGTTTTTGTACATGTTGAGTGCATCCATCACACATGGTTCATTTTGATTTGGTGAGATTGCATTTAGGGTAAGCAAAGTTGTGTTTTACTTTACTCAGTGTATGCACATTTAATACTGGGTACAGGTGCAAGCTACCTCATAAGAAATAAACCACAACAAGATGAAGGAACATTATAAACAAGGTTCACTACATGTTGCTGAATAATAAACATGAAAATCTTTTTGGTTACAAGCAGGACAGAATGTTGTTCGCTTTATAAATAAAACACGTGTGCATTAAAATGACAGTTCCTGTTACTCTGTGGTATGGTCAAATGGCATAGTTGCAGAAAATGAGAGTGATTGTGTTATGGGATATTTATGACTTCCTGGAGAAGTGATCGTTGGAAAGTTGAATTCCACAATAAAGAAGTGCTTCATGGGTGAATATTGTGTTAACAGATAGCGATGGTGCCAAAGGGACACACATCGTTCTTGGATGAGATGTTGCATGAAAACCATTTTGACTTTGATAATGAAGACTGGTTTTCTTCCAATGATGACAAAAATGACGAGGCTATCATTAATGAAGAAAATGTCAGTGACTACTGATGTGATAATAAAGCTGAAGATGCAAGATCTCCTGAAATCCACAAAAGCATGAAAGGATGAAAATATCCACTGTGGGTGGAAGACGATGCTGTATTAACACTGAAAGTGGATATGGAATGTTGAGGATGTTCCAGAAACTTCCAGTGACATCTATGGCAGATCAGATAAAGAATAATGGTCTCACACTGAAGCAGAAGAGGTGGCTGTAATAAATGAAAATGGGACCTGGGCAGTGTATATATTATCTTAAAACAAGAAGGCTATTGACAGTAAATGGGATATTAAAGTAAAATTAATGATGTATTCCATATTAATAGTTATAAAGCTATACTAGTTGCTTGTGGTTATTTTCAAAGAAAAGGATTTGGCTATAATGAAACATATGCATCTGAAGCAGGGTTGACCAGTCTGAGAACAATATGTGCTGTTATGAATCACAAAAAAGACCTTTCCTTCATGGAAATTTTAATGAAGAAATTTATGTAATTGCACCAGCAGGAATTAATGCCAAAGCAGAAACTGTGGGTAAACTAACCAAAGCAATAATATCCGGAATTTAATCTCTGAGAAGTTTGTTAAGGTTTTAGGCTTTGTTCAAAGCAGTGCTGATGGTTATCTTTATACTTAGAGGGACATAAAGACTAAGGTTAATATTTTGTTATATGTAGATGGCATTATCCTTTCAGGAAATGATAAGATGAATATTCAAGATTTCAAATTGGCCTTAAGATGTACATTAAAATGAAAAATTTGGGAGATTTGAGACTGTTCTTGGGAATTATGTAGATAAGAGGGAGGATGGAATGATTTAGAGTCAGGAAATTGATTTCGAAAATCTGTCAAGGAGGTTTGATATGAATGAATGCAAGTCAATTAACACATCCATGGAACTGAACTACAGAGAAGTTGAGAAAGATTGGATGAGAAATTGCCTTACAGATAACCAATAGGATGTTTGCTTTATTTAACTGAAACAACATGACCTTATTTAAGCTATGCTGTTAATTATTTCAGTCGTTACCAAAGTGCTGCAAAGGAATCACACTGGAAAGATTTAAAAAGAAATTGTGTTACATAAAAGACATGATAGGTAACAGGATGCATTATAAAATTGACTACAACAGCTTATACACTCCTGGAAATTGAAATAAGAACACCGTGAATTCATTGTCCCAGGAAGGGGAAACTTTATTGACACATTCCTGGGGTCAGATACATCACATGATCACACTGACAGAACCACAGGCACATAGACACAGGCAACAGAGCATGCACAATGTCGGCACTAGTACAGTGTATATCCACCTTTCGCAGCAATGCAGGCTGCTATTCTCCCATGGAGACGATCGTAGAGGTGCTGGATGTAGTCCTGTGGAATGGCTTGCCATGCCATTTCCACCTGGCGCCTCAGTTGGACCAGCGTTCGTGCTGGACGTGCAGACCACGTGAGACGACGCTTCATCCAGTCCCAAACATGCTCAATGGGGGACAGATCCGGAGATCTTGCTGGCCAGGGTAGTTGACTTACACCTTCTAGAGCACGTTGGGTGGCACGGGATACATGCGGACGTGCATTGTCCTGTTGGAACAGCAAGTTCCCTTGCCGGTCTAGGAATGGTAGAACGATGGCTTCGATGACGGTTTGGATGTACTGTGCACTATTCAGTGTCCCCTCGACGATCACCAGTGGTGTACGGCCAGTGTAGGAGATCGCTCCCCACACCATGATGCCGGGTGTTGGCCCTGTGTGCCTCGGTCGTATGCAGTCCTGATTGTGGCGCTCACCTGCACGGCGCCAAACACACATACGACCATCATTGGCACCAAGGCAGAAGCGACTCTCATCGCTGAAGACGACACGTCTCCATTCGTCCCTCCATTCACGCCTGTCGCGACACCACTGGAGGCGGGCTGCACGATGTTGGGGCGTGAGCGGAAGACGGCCTAACGGTGTGCGGGACCGTAGCCCAGCTTCATGGAGACGGTTGCGAATGGTCCTCGCCGATACCCCAGGAGCAACAGTGTCCCTAATTTGCTGGGAAGTGGCGGTGCGGTCCCCTACGGCACTGCGTAGGATCCTATGGTCTTGGCGTGCATCCGTGCGTCGCTGCGGTCCGGTCCCAGGTCGACGGGCACGTGCACCTTCCGCCGGCCACTGGCGACAACATCGATGTACTGTGGAGACCTCACGCCCCACGTGTTGAGCAATTCGGCGGTACGTCCACCCGGCCTCCCACATGCCCACTATACGCCCTCGCTCAAAGTCCGTCAACTGCACGTATGGTTCACGTCCACGCTGTCGCGGCATGCTACCAGTGTTAAAGACTGCGATGGAGCTCTGTATGCCACGGGAAACTGGCTGACACTGGCGGCGGTGGTGCACAAATGCTGCACAGCTAGCGCCATTCGACGGCCAACACCGCGGTTCCTGGTGTGTCCGCTGTGCCGTGCGTGTGATCATTGCTTGTACAGCCCTCTCGCAGTGTCCGGAGCAAGTATGGTGGGTCTGACACACCGGTGTCAATGTGTTCTTTTTTCCATTTCCAGGAGTGTATGATGCTGACTGAGCCAACAGCACAGATAGAAAATCAACAGATTATACTATCAAGCTGTTTGGTAACACTGTCAGTTGGGGAGCTAAGAAACAAAATGCTGTAGCATGGTCTTCTACAGAAGCAGAATTTGTGTTGCAAAATATTTATGGATGAGATATGTTTGAAAAAGAGAAAAGATGTCAAGCACATTGTTACAGAAAATCAGTGTGCAAACAAAAAATATGAAAAACTGTCACAAGGATTCAGAACATGTCAAGTAGTAGATTAAGATTACAGAGAATGGAGGTTGAGTGAAGGAATAGCAATTTCATATCTTGCTGCTTGTGATTTATTTGCCTTGAATTCGTTTTTCTTGATGAAGAGACTTTTTTCTTGTTATTACTGGTTAGGTGTCCTTGTATGTGTTGTTCTTGTTGTTTTTAGATGTGACATGTATTGCTCTTTTTCTTCAGTGACTAAATCTTTTAAAACTAATGCTCCTTGCTTGCTGCCAAACTCTGCTACCAGTTTTCTCAACAAATCTTCAGCATTCTTGTATAGCACCATATTTCAAAAGTTTCCTTTCTATTCTAGTTAGAACTTATTATTCTCAACATTACAATTCTGTACAAGGCTGGACACCCTCAGAAACAATTACCTAATAGTTATATTTATATTCAATGTTAACACGTTTCTCTTTTTAGAAATCAAACATTGGAAAATCCAGGATCAAATGTAACAATATTATGAAAAGGAAAGTTGCCACTCACCATATAGTGAAGATGCTGAGTCACAGATAAGCACAACAAAAAGACTGTCACAAATAAATAAAGCTTTCGGGCAGTAAGACCGTTGTCAAAAGTAGACGACAGGCCCACTGAAAGCAGCAGCACCAGTTCATGATGGGAGAGGCAAATGGATGGGGGTAAGGAGGCAGTTGGGGTGAGGAGGTGGAGGGATAGTATGGTAGGGGTGGTAGACAGTGTAGTGCTGCAGGTTAGACGGACTGCAGGGAAGAGATGGGGGAGGGGAAGGAGGGGAGTAGCGATAACGAAGAGAAGTAAAAAGATGTGGTGTGATGGTGGAATGATGGCTGTTTAGTGCTGGATGGGAAAAGGTAAGGGGCTGGATGGATGAAAACAATGACTAACGACATTGTAACCAGGAAGGTTACAAGTACATGTACATAGAGCCAAGCCACCTGTGGTCGCTGCATCTGCAGTGATGAGCGGTCCCTCTCAAAATATACTGAGGGTCTCACTGAAGCCTTTACAGACTGTAACTATCCTCCCAACCTTGTACAAGAACAAGTCTCCTGTGCTTTATCTTTCCAGTCTCCCACCACTTCTCAAAGTCCCACCGTCCTGCTACAGAGGAGCATTCCCTTTGCAACCCATTACCATCCAGTGCTGGAGTAAGTGAATTACATTTTGTGCTAGGGTTTCTATTACCTTTTTTCATGCCCTGAAATGAGAAATGTCCTGCCCACTATCCTTCCCACCAATCCCACAATGGTATTCTGCCATCCACTGAACATACACAATATACCCGCCCTTTCTTACACAACCCCCGCTCCAAACCTCTTACCTCATGACACATACCCCTGCAATAGACCTAGATGCAAGACTTGTTCAATACATCCTCCCACAACCACATACTCCAGTCCATCACAAAGATCACCTATCCCATCAAAGACAGAGCTACCTGTGAAACCAGTCATGTGATCTACAAGCTAAGCTACAACCAATGTGCTGCATTCTGTGTGGGCACGAGAACCAAGAAGCTGTCTGTCTGCATGAATGGTCACCAGCAAACTGTACCCAAGAAACAAGTGGACCACCCTGTTTTTGAGCGCACTGTCAAACGTTTCATCCTTCATTTCACTTATCTTCACTACCTGTGCCATAAGGATCCTTCCCACCAATGCCAGCTTTTCTAAATTGTACATGTGGAAACTTTCCTTGCAATACATCCTAAGTTCCCATAACCCTCCCAGCCTCAGCTTTCATTAGTCACTGTCCTCACCCATCCAGCCTCATCCCTGTTCCCATTCCACCACTACACAGCCATCATTCCACCCTCACACTCAGTCTTTTTATTTCTCTACTTTTCCAGTACTCCCCCCACCCCACCTCTTCCCTGCCATTGATCTGGACTTCAGCACTACTCTGTCTGCCACTCCTACCACACTATCCCTCCCCCTCCCTGCCCCAGCCTCCTCCTTACTCCCACCCAGTCGCCTTTCCCGTCGTGCACTGGTGCTGTTGCTCGCAGTGTGATTTCAGTTGCCTGAGACTGCATTGCCACTCTGCATTTAATATTCTCTCTATCTTGGCTATCATCAGTTATTTTGTCAATATTTGCAAAATTCTTCTACTACTTTTAGTATCTCATTTCCTGATCTAATTCTCTTGGCAGTGCATGATTTAATTTGACTACATTCCATTGTTTTATGTTTGTTGATGCTCATCTCATAACTTGATTTCAAGGTACTATCCATGTTCTTCCAAGGTCTTTGCCATCTCTGACAGAATTACAAACCACAAAGTTTTTATCCCCCCCAGTCTTTAAGTCCTTACAAAGTTTCACTTTGGTTTCCCTTACTGCTTGGCTGATGTACAGATTGAATAGCCTTGGAAATAGGTTAAAATGCTGTCTCACTGCCTTCTGAACTACTGCTTCCCTCTTGATTAGCTTAGATTAGATTGGAAGTAGTTTTTGTCCCAATTAATCCATAGTGAAGGGTTCCTCCAAGATATAGAACACGTCAGAAGAACAAAAAATATATAGCATGAAAAACAAATATGCTAATGTGTCTTCCACAGATCCCAAGTAGAATGATCATGATGGAAAGGGAATTAGTGAAAAAAGTTTTAAACATATTTCTATTTATGAGGTAACATGTACTGAGTAGACAAATCATTTTATAAGACTGATTTACAATGATCACATTATTGATTGAACTTTTAGAGAAGTTCAGTTGTACTGATATTCACATTATTTTATATTATTAGTAAAACACACACACACACATACATGCACACATCAGTTGTTTTTAATAAGAAATCCATTTATGGAGTAAAAAGAGCTGGTCACCAACAGATCCTTTAGGTTCCTCTTAAACTGAACTTTACTTTTAGTTAAACTTTTCAAGACTGCTCGCTAGTTATAGAAAATGTGTGTTCTTCAATAATGGACACCTTTTAAGTAAGTGACTTTAAATATTTATGAAGATTATTCTTATTTCTAGTACTGATTCCATCAAGTAAGCTGTTGGTTTGAAATAGAGATATATTTTTAATGACAAATTTGATTCAGGCATGCCTATATTTTAAAGGTGAAGTTAATATCTCTAGCCTCTAAATAGGTCTCAGAAGGATGTTCTTGAGTTTACACTGCAAAAAATCTTATTACATGTTTTTGTACCCAGAAAAGTTTAGCTTGGCTTGACGATCTACCCCAAAAAATAGTCCCATATGACATTATCGAATGAAAGTATGGCTAGTATGTCAACTTTTCATTTTTATGTCCCCTATGTCAGACAACATTCACATTGCAAATAGGGATTGGCATCGGTGCTTCTGCAGTTATTTGGTGTAATCCTCCCAGCTGAATTTATTACTATGCTGTAATAGCAAGTAATTTAACGTTTTACACTTCAATCTGATTGCCATCATATTTTAAGCATATACTGGTGGGAACCCTCTTACATGTTTATTAATGTCCACAAAAATTTCAATAGCTGGTTTTTTTAAAGACTACACTTAATTTGATGTTTATTGCAATGTTTGTATCATCTGCAAACAAAATAAACTTGTCATTTGGTAATATTATTCATGAAAGGTCATTGATATACACAAGAAAAAGTAAGGCCCATGAGATGGAACGTTGTGTGAACCCACACATAATTAGTTCCCAGTTGGATGATGCCAGGTAGCTTAATACATGGCTCTTTCCTAATGACACCCTTTGTTTGCTCTCAGAGCTATTTGAATTGAACCTTCACACCATAACACTAATTTACTTGAAAGGTATTGTGATTTACAGAGTCAAATAACAGATCTCAAAATTTACCAGTAGGCTGTAATTTATAGTCTAATGAATTAAGTACATTTTCACTGTATGTGTAGATAGCCTTTCATGTCCTCCAACTCGTACAACCTGCAGTCTCATTTTTCTGCAAGATGTAAACAGCCCTTCATTCCTGAATTTTATCACTGCTTTCTTCAGAATTTCAAAGATTTTGTTCCTGTCAACATTGACAAAAGCTTTTTCTAAATCTACAAATGCTTGAAACATAAGTTTGCACTTTTTCAACTTATCTTCTAAGATAATCTTATTGTCAATACTGACTTGCATGTTCCTAGATTTCTCCAGGATCCTGACTGACTTCAATGTCAGTATTTTGCAGTTGTGATTTATTAAATTGATGGTAGAGTAATATACACACCTTTCTTATACACATTGAAAGAAAACCAAGAAGGAGTTTTGCAATATAAACAAAAGCTGGTAGGCATGTTTCGACATCTGAAAGATGATGTCCATTCAAATTTTACAGTAGTTACATAAGAGTGGGAATAGTAGTGCCACTATGAGTGTGCAAATCAGGTTTGCTTAAAATACATGCTGCAACAGATGTGAGCATTAATTACCTTAGAGGTTGGACATGGTAAGTTGATGTTAGTCAAGAATGCCTTTAAGACAACAAAGATGCCATTAGCAACACCTCATAGAGTTTGAACAAGGTTCTGTAATAGGAATATGAGAAGCTGGGTGTTCCTTCTACAATACTGCAGGAAGAGTTGGCAGGGATGCAGCCACTGTATATGATTGCTGGCAGCAGTGGTTGTGGGACTGTATAGTTTCCAAACCACCAGCACTTGTGTCTTCGGCTGTGTCAAGGAAGAGCTCACTGCAGGGCAAAGTAGAGCTCTGTTGTGGTTTCTGATGAAAGTTGTTTCTGCCTTGCTGCCAGTGATGGATGTGTGTTTATTAGATGGAGGCCAGTTGAGAGCTTTCTACCAACAAGTCTGTGTGCTAGAGAAATAGAACCTACACCTGGAATTATATCTGAAGTGTGATTTCATATGACAGCATGAACACTCTTGTGGTTATCCTATGCGCTCTTACTGCAAATTTGTACTTCAATCTGGTGATGTGACCTGTTGTGTTGTGATTCATGAACAGCATTCCACAGGCTGTCTTCTAAGAGGATAAAAGATACCACATACTGCTGTTGTAATCCAACATGCTCTACAGAGTATTTACATGTTGCCTTGGCCTGCTGGATCACAAGATCTTCCTCTGACTGAGCAAATATTGGACAATATCAGATGACAACTCCAGCATCATCCACAACCAGCATTAATTGTCTCTGTATCAACCAACCACGTGCAACTGGCATGGAGCTCCATTCCACAAACTAACATCCAGCACCTGCAAAACACAATGCATGCATGTTTGCATGCTTGCATTAAGCACTCTGGGGGTTATGTTGATTATTAACGTACCATCATTTCATGTTTTCAATGGCTTATCTCACACTTACATTAATCTGTGATCTTGCAATGTTGATCAATTAAATAAGTTACCTAGACAAATGTATTGCTGATACTTCATAATTCTATGTTAATCATTTTTTTGATGTTCCAATTTTTTTCTATCAGGGTATCTCACATCCCACTTGGAGTAGTTTTTTCATTGAGTTTCCTCCCAAGACCTCAATACTTCTCAGGGAATATCATCTTCTCTAGTTACCCTACATTCTGTCAAATTCTTCTCACAGTAACACAGTTCCTATCTTATCTTGATCTGCTTCATTTATCTTTTTATAATATGATCTTCAAGCAGATTTCCCTTGCATAGCCTTTAAATATATTCCTTCCACCTTTAATCATTTCTTTATTTGCTTAGTACTCGCTTACTGTCTCCCTTTAGTTTAGTTAAATTGGCAACTATCTTCCCCTTAGTAATACATGCTTCTACAGCTTTACATTTGTCCTCCTGCCATAGTTGTCTTCCATTTGGCACTATTTGTCAGTCTAAGTTTCTGACATCTGTATTCCCCTCTGCCTACTTAATTTGCTACATTTTCATATTTTCTCCTTTAGTCAACAAAATTCAATATCTTCTTGTCATTCAAGGATTTCTACTGAGCCTCATCTATCTGCCTATTGGATCTTCTACTGCCTTCACCACTTACTGTTTCAAAGTTACCCATTTGATTTCTATTGTATTTCTTTTCCCTGTTTCAGTCAATCATTATCTAATGTTCCCTCTGAAAATCTCAACAACCTCTTGTAAATTCAAATTATACAGGTTCCATCTCCTTAATTTTGTATCATTCTGCAATTTCTTCAGTTTTATTCTGCAGTTTATTGCCAATAAATTAAGGCCATAATATATACATCTGCCCAAGGAAATGTTTTGTATTTTAAAATCTGATTTTGAAATCTCTATCTCACTATCATATAATCTATGAGAAACCTTCTTGCACCTGCAGATCACTTCCAAGTATACTACTTTCTTTCATGATTCCTAAACCAAGACTCAGCAATGGTTACACTGAGATCTGTGCATAATTATACCAGGTGGCTTCTGCTTTCATTCCTTCAGATCAATCCATGAAATCCTATTAGTTTTCCTTCTCTTCCTTTTCCTGCTAATGAATTGCAGTACACCACCACAAATAAATTTTCATCTCCCCTCAATATCTGAATAATTTCCTTTGTCTACTGATGCCTTAATTATCGCTTTTTCCTTGTGCTAACATCTTCCTGAGTGTTCTCCACCTTGAGTTCCAAATGGGTAACTATTATAGCTTCAGAATATTGCACTTAAGAGGGTGCCATCTTGTAGAACTTCACCACTTAAAGTTATCTGTTACTGTTAAAAATATAATTTTTTTCAGAACTGTGCTTTACATATTCACAACTCAAGACAAAAACATTATGAAGTCATTTCCTCCTTGTCTGTCATTCGGAATGGAGTTATATACTCTTGGGAAAGGTCTTCTACAGTTTAGCAACTAAGAAAACAAGAAATTTAGAATCGATACCAGTTAAGCAGATTAAGAATGTATCTTGCTAGCCACTTCTTCTGCAAATTACATTATCTAGATTCAGCCACTGAAAATTCATGTTAGCTGCATGTTAAGTGAGAAGCTTCACTTTAAACAAGCAGCTGTTGTTTCAAGTGTGAGTAACTATTTTCTTTGAAAACTACCACTATGAGCCACCAGTAGAAGGTAAACACAACACTTTCATATAACTAATGAAGTGTCAACTTTATTTTAAGGAACAGCTTTTGTGCTAATTTACTAACAGAAATTACTTTCAGCTTTTCCATACAAAAACATATTAAATATAATATTAATAGTTTTGTTGTTAAAAGTGTACAGATTAAGTTTCTGAGGGTTGGTTCTCTTTTGTTAAAGTATACACTGACTTGTTTCACGTCCGTGAATGTTCTCCTTGTTGATTGGTACCAACCAATAAGAGCAATGAAATGTATGATTTCCATTTTAAAGTGTGATTTAACACAGAATATTATGCCACAGGACAATCTTAATCTGTTACTTCAACTTTTTGCTGAATTTTATAATTATTTGGTCTTAATAATATCAGTAATTAATCCACACCCTTGTATTAATAATACCTCCACACTGGTCCCTCATTGCATCAGGTTTCCACTATATCTGATTCGTTTCTTCAGCAAAACTAATTTTGGGACATTGTTTATGATCTGTCTTGAGGTTTAATGAAGCACCAGCAGGCCATTCTTTACTCTCTCTTCAATATTTTATTGAAAATTCCCATCTTTTGGTATCCTCTTTTTAATTCAACTCTGCCACATGCATTCCTGCTCACTTAATTCATTATTTAATGGTCACAACACATTTTCAATGACTGTCATTTGGACCCCCTTTTTTTAGTACACTGCAAATGTTGTACCTGCAAAAGTAATACTGAATTCAATGTTGGACTACCTCTCTTCATTGCTTCTAATGTTTATAATTATTTTAATATCCTGCATTTAAATAATTTACACCACTAGAAGCCATTTACCAAATTTATTAATGTTTCTCAAGTGATGAGGCAAAAATATTAAAAGTGATCAAATGTTTCAAATTTCACTGATAACATGTTGATTATTTAGAATAATTATTTTAAAAAATTATCTTGTGACATTATATGTGCAGTTGTTCTGGAAGAGACTGCGTCGCGCAGTACTGCTGCCACGTGTGATTCAAATTCAAGATGCACAGGCTTGAGATGACAGCCAAAAAGAAGGAGATAGATTGGAATACAGCTGGTTTTGGGGAGGCGTGTCAGCCCAGAAAAGGAGATAGATTAAAATGTGATTGATTTCTGGAGAGATTTTATTAGTGCTTCATGAGGTGCAGTTAGATTAGAATGTGATACCGCATAAGTGAAATGCTGAAGCAAGATGTTATATTTTTATGGTAGTTAATACTAATCAGTTAACTCCATTCTGAGTTAATGCCTAGCTATGTAACTTTCTGAAGCATTACTGAATAATTAAGATGTATTGAAGAATATTTCCAAATTAGAAATGTGGATAAAAGGAATAGAAATGCCATTTGCAATATTGAAAGCAGCAGAATGACATAGTAAACACATCAATGAGAGCACTTGTACAGAAGCACAGATGAATTATGTTTGAGGAAAAAAGAACATAGCAACTACATTATTTGATGTAGTGAGTTTTAATTTGTTAAGAACAGTACATATTCTTCCCATCTATCATGAACATCATTCGTAGCTATTCTGCATGATGCTTTTCAGGCTGTTGTTTTCATGATGACAGTGAAATTGTTGTCAAGTGCCAAATGCCTAATTGAAAATCAAGAATTATGGAAAGGATAGAGTGCTACTCATCGTAATGATGACTTGCTGAATTTCTGACGTGCACAATGAAATGACTGTTACATTAAGCTTTCAGCCAAAACCTTCTTAAGAAAAGAGAAACACACATAAATTCAAACAAGCAAGCACACCTCACACAAGACTGCTATCTCTCGCTGCTCTGGTCTTTGAGGAGCCAAGACAGCAGTCGTGTGTGCATGTGTGTTTTTCTTGAGAGAGAGAGAGAGAGGGAGAGAGAGAGAGAGAGAGAGAGAGAGAGAGAGAGAGAGGGAGAGAGAGAGAGAGAGAGAGAGAGTGGGCTTGCTTGTGTGAATGCACATGTGTTTTTCTTTTCTGGTGAAGGATTTAGCTGAAATCTTAATGTGTAACAGTCTCTTTGTTGTGCCTGCCTGCAGCACACTATGTTATTTTTATGGTGAGTTGCAATCAGACCTTTCCAAATTGTTGATATTACAGCCTGGACTTATCACTGTTTGGAAATGCCTAATGGATCTTTTCAGTTGACTGTAGGATATGTACTACACAAATTTCCATTGTCTCCATCAGTTACATTTTCATGGCTCTGTTGTCATCTTTACATATCTGAACTGTTCTCCTCTCTTCATTTAGAGAATGTGCTTTTTAGATAATGGAAACAGTAAAATAATAAGTTTCCATATATTTGAGGCTTGGAATCATTCATAGGCACATAAACTATGCTGAGAACATTGCTGAATGTTTGAATGATAGCTCAGCAAAGTTTTCAGTCATCATATGGCAATCAAAGACAATGCCTCAACTACAAGGCGAGTGGTTAGTATAATTCTTTCAACCAAGTACTACCCATTACCATAGCAATATGGTTTTTGATTTACAACAACACAGCTCACAGATGAGCAAAATGTCCTTTGTAAGTGTTTACAATAGTATACTTACAATATTTATTAACTGTGATGTGTATTTTATTTGTGATCTGTCACTGTCACACATTATACTATACTGAGTACAAATATTTTATTGCAGAAGTACTTGAAACAATGTGCTACTGTTTTGATGCTACATATGAATGTCACTGCAAGAACAAAATAAATTATGCTGAACAATATAATGTATGGAGATTGAAAATAAACTACCAATAAAGACATAGTACCTGTAAATTATATAATACATATAAACCTCCAATAGTGCACATAGTTTCTTAAATTTGTTGTGATACCATAGTGCTTAGAAGGAGAAGTGTCATTACTTCTGTTTTTGTGATAGCTTTAATAACAGTAGCTGCTGCACACACCGACAGACTGTGCAGCTGTTGCTTATGACTGGCTGAAGTACATTTCTAATGGTGCAGCTCATAAGACACATTTACAATTGTTGTTGCGTTTAGTGGTGTTTCACAATGTTAAGGAATTTTTTATTAAAAAGTAACAGTAGAGTAATATTTTCGAGTGTGTTTATACATTTTTTCCACAAAACTTATCTCAAGAATTTTAGCAGCAGTGAAAACATGGCACTATTCACAAGAGATATGAATACCATAATGTATCAGATGCACTCCACTCTTGAATACCAAATAACTCACTCTACAAAGATTTCCCCTCATACGAAATATTGACTGACTTTTACAAAACCATCTGCTCAGAAAACAACACAATTTCTCAAACAGTACAATGGAATCTCTGTCACATTAAAGAGTACATTGGAAATTTATCAGTATTTATGCTCCAAAGGTTTTAAGTATGTAATGACAGGAAAATTCAACCAAGATCCTCTGGAACATCATTTTGGAATTTTGAGGTCTATAAGTTGTGAAGAGCATCCATCGACTGTAGATTTTTAAGTATGTTACAATGCATGTATGTCCCAGTTAAGATGCTGTATATGCATCTGGGAACTGTGAACCGAATTCAGATGTGGTTATGTTCTAAAGAAATGGAGGTATGAAACAAAAGCATTAATTTATCTACTTAGGACAAAATTAAGGATAAAATGGTGATAGTGGACTAGGAGAATGACCTTCCTACTCTGTACAAAGACAATATTCCAAAACAATGTTTAGTTTATCACATAGCATATTACATTGTCAAAAAGCTTAATAAACAGAGCAGGTGTGTTAAGTGTGCTTAAACCCTTGTGAAAGAAATGTTGTATGACTCAAAAGTTGCAACCTTCACTGCAATAAAGGACTTTGGCTCAATAAGAAGCCTTTTCATTTGATTTACCTACCTTGAAACGAAATTGTCTTCCGTCTCAACACTATGGGGTATATATTTTATGAGTGTTTAGACAACACTGATGAAACTGTTTGAGGAACATGTGATTTAGGATGTTGTTGGAACATAAACTTGACCTTGCCAGTAAATTAATTTTCCATTTCATGAAGTGCTGCTTTTTCTTTCACATGAAAGAAATCAGCAAAGAGGTCTTATCAGCAAAGTCTGTGAAGACATCACTCAAGCTTTAAAAAGTTTCTGGCAATTAACATCTTCAAGTTATATGGCGAGTTTATATTATCTTTTATCTCCTATGTTTTAGTCTGCATTATTGTTAGGTATGTGCCTCTATAGATAATTTTTTGCATGTTGCGCTATATTTTGATCTTCATCAGTATATTTTATTTACTTATTATACGTGACCTGAAGTTTCATAATTGCCTTAAAGGATGTCAACATTTTATATTTCAATGCAGGTAGCATAGTTCACTTACCTTGTCTTAATCTTGTCAAATGAAGCGTTTTAAAATTGTGTAAGATCTGACTAGTACATATACCGAAATATTCTTCACCCAGCACTAAGCGATGGTAGAAATGCCTAGCACCTACTCTTCTTCTAGACTCTATGGTGGTAATGTAGCTCTGTGTACTGCTAAACTTGTGGTAATGATGTTCACAGTGTGTTTCTTGTCTGATTTGATATGCTGGCTAAAAGAACTTCTTTGTTCAGGTTCCCACAAGCTTCTCCCATTTTCTACACTGAAACTAATATTTATTTTCCATTTTATAATATAACTGCACTACTCTCTTTAGTAGACATTAAAAGTGCAGCCCATCTTAACACACCCTCTAACAGTTTCAATACCAATTCCAAAAACATGCTGATATTGTGGATTTGTGATTATTTCTGACATTTCTTTTAGGTCAACTGACAGTGTCTAACAGATAAATTCAATATCTATAGGCCTTACTCTCAAATTTCAGTCATTCTTACCAAACAGATATCACTATCAACAATCAGATGCCGAGTCCAAGAACATTGGCATTACATGTTCAGCTGAAGATGCTCCACCTCTTAGTGCTGATCATGAACAGTATTAACCAGTGGTAAAAGACGCTTAATGTAAGAGATGGGGGAAATGATAAATTGCAACAAATATGTATTGTACTCTATTCTGAGGGGCAAGCAACAATTGTGTTACAGTATGCAGCATCTCTCTGATGGCCGCCGAGTAAGTGATGCCAGAAACCATTTCCAGAAAGTTAAGTGATTTAGACAGGAATACAATTTAGTTTAACGCTGACAACAAATTAAATACGTGCATTAGTGTATCGTTTAGTCTTGCCATTAAAGGTTTGACTTTTCTTTGCGTATTTTTTCAGAAAACACGAAAAGATCGTAACTTCGCGAAGTCGCGCTTAGGCTTAAATTTTGTAAACGTGTTTGTTTCTTGTTTCACGGTAATTTAACTAGTTTCTCGGTAACAAATAAGTAAACTACCGTAAATAGCGTATAACTTCATTGTTTTAATACAGATTTCAGAAAAACAGCGGAATTTTAAATCAGAAACTTGCTTATATACATTTGTGAATAGGCTTAATTCTTGTAACGTCTTTTTTGATTTTCGGTAATTTAATTGATTTATTCTAGCTAAGGTATTATTTTTGCCATGAGTGAGAAGTGCCTGACTTGCCGTAGAATTGTTAGTTCCGGGGTTTGGTGTGATGGATGTAGTAGTTTTTTTCACTGGGGGGACTGCAGTGGCGTGGGTGTTGGGAAAGTGGATCAGGCTCATCAGTGGTTATGTAGGATTTGCAGCAGAGATAGGAAGATAGTGGAACAGGAGGGGAAAATTGCTGCCCTTCAGGCTGAGCTAGATCAGGCTAGGGAAGATCTGGACAGGTTAAGGAGGGAGAAGGGCAAAGAGAGGTGGGAAGTGGCAACAGGTAGCAGAAGGAACAGGCCTAGAACTAAGTCTGACAGTTTTGTGGTGAATGTCAAAAATAAGTTTGACCTGTTGCTTCAGTTAGAAACTGATGAGCCTCAAGCAGAGGTAGGTGTAGACAGGACACAACAAACTTTCAATAGGAAATTGAAAAAGAATGTAGGAAAGTCATCGAAAAGGAAGAAAGTTTTGCTGTTAGACAGTTCTCATGCCAGAGGTGTAGGCCAACTTCTGCAGGAGGAATTAGGACCAGAATACCAGGTCACAAATTTTTTCAAACCAAGTGCTAGTCTGGATCAGGTGACAGAGGATTTAGGTTCACTCTGTAAAGGATTTACCAGGGATGACACCGTGGTTATTGTGGGAGGGCCAGGGAACATCATCGACAGAGATCCTGGGTACAGTATAGAGTGTGACCTGGTAAAGATTGCGTCGGCATCGAGACACACCAATGTTGAATTTGTATCTGTCCTGAGACGCCATGACCGGCCTCATTTGAACTCTTCTGTTGGGAGAGTTAATTTGGAGTTGGAACAGCTGCTTGGGTCGGGTGCGGGGGCTCATATTGGTGTGGTTCCTGTCGATTATCTCAGTAGGTGGGACTATACCAGGCACGGCCTACATCTCAACAGGAAAGGGAAGGGGAAACTGGCTGGGGTAATAGCAGGAAATTGAAGGGGGGTAGGCACTGCCATGAATGGTAAAATACCAGTGGTTACAGGTGTTGGAGCAGCACCTTTTTTAGGATAGGTAAGACAGAAAGATGTCAAGTTCTACGAGAGGTCAGGATTGAAACAAATCTTCAGTTTAGGAAAGAAATTAAACAGCACAATTCTAGCACATTTGATCACCAATCACAGCTATCAATTATAAATTTTCACCAATCACCAGAGATTTTATCTCCACCAGGTTGTATCTCAGACCTAGGTAATTGCATTGATGAATTAAAGTCACCCAACCCAGTTGACATAATCTGCCTCTCTGAACACCATGTGACCACTGGTATAGGAACTAGGCCTAAGCACAATGAGAAACTCAGACAGGAGAGTACTGCAAATGTTAGAATAAGGAAAGGTTCTCATAAAAGTATAATTAAAAATAATGTAAGTATATTTCATCAGAATATTGGGAGTTTAAAGAATAAAGTAGATGAGCTTCTGGTTTGTTTAGAAGATTTAGAAGCTGAGAATGAAACAGATATACTATGCCTGTCTGAGCATCACATTGTTACTGATATGGATAAGGTAAATGTAAGTGGATATAAGCTCTCTGCACATGTAATGAGAGAAAATATGGAGAAAGGAGGAGTTGCCATATATGTCAAAAGTTATCATTGTGCAAAAAGTATAGAAACAAAAAAGTTTTGTGTAGAGAAACATATAGAAGCATGTGCCTGTGAGCTTAAATTAAATAAAGGCACATTTATAATTGTAACTGCATATAGGTCCCCATCAGGAAATTTTCATCTATTTCTGAAAAATTTGGACTCCTTGTTGTGCTATCTGTCAGACAGGGGGAAGCAAATTATTATTTGTGGGGACTTCAATGTAGATTCTCTGAAAGAGGGTAATAGGAAAAATGACCTTGAAGTATTACTCGGTTCTTTCAATTTGACACCCGTTATTGATTTTCCTACTCGGGTGGTAAAGGATAGCAGCTCACTGATAGATAACTTCTTTATAGACCAAGATAAGTTTAACCAGATAAATGCTCAGCCTGTTGAGAATGGTCTTTCTGATCATGGTGCACAGCTAGTTACAATATATGACATAGCCCCATTCAGCAATACTAAACAGTCCTCCAAAGTAGCACGTTCAGTCAACGATTTAACAATTGCAAATTTCAGGGAAAGCCTACAGCAGTTAGACTGGGATGAGGTGTACCGCGAACCTGATGCCAATTTAAAATATAATTTATTTCATGACATTTTTGTAAATGCATTTGAAAACTGCTTCCCCAAGAAAATAGTTAAATATACTCGTAAGAAACCTTGTAACAAACCATGGCTTACTAAGGGTATAAAAATATCTTGTAACCGGAAAAGAGAAATGTATCTGACAGCAAGAAAGAGTAGTGACCCAGAAACTATCAAAAATTATAAAAACTACTGTGTTATATTAAGAAAAGTTATTAAAAAATCCAGGAGTATGTGTATCATGTCTGAAATCAGCAACTCTGATAATAAAATTAAAACCATTTGGAATATTATTAAAAGAGAAACAGGTCAACCAAGAGCAGAGGAAGACAGTATTACCATCAAATTGAATGAAAACTTTACGAACAAAAAGTCAGAAGTTGAAAATATTTTTAATAATCATTTTCTAAATGTTGTGGATATAGTAGGATCCAGGTGTTCATTAGAAGATGCTAGGCTGTTAATGGAAGAGGCCATGCCTATGCAATTTGATACAATTGAAATCTCACCCACTTCTCCCTCTGAAATTAGGAAAATAATAAACTTGCTTAAAAGCAAAAACTCACATGGAATTGATGGCATTTCCAGCAAAATACTAAAAGCTTGTTCTCAACAGATAAGTAAGATTCTCAGCCACCTGTGTAATAGCTCTCTGGAACAGGGCATTTTCCCTGATAGACCGAAATATGCTATTTTTATACCTTTGCATAAAAAGGGGGATAGATCTGATGTCAACAATTACCATCCAATCTCCCTTCTAACAGCTTTATCCAAAATTTTTGAGAAAGTAATGTATTCAAGAGTAGCTTCACATATCTGTAAAAATGAAGTACTAACAAAATGTCAGTTTGGTTTCCAGAAAGGTTTTTCAACAGAAAATGCCATATATGCTTTCACCAGTCAAATTTTGTATGATCTGAATAACCGAACACCACCCATTGGGATTTTTTGTGATCTCTCAAAGGCTTTTGATTGTGTAAATCATGAAATTCTGCTAGACAAGCTCAAGTATTGTGGCATGAGTGGGACAGTGCACAAATGGTTTAATTCGTACCTAACTGGAAGAGTGCAGAAAGTTGAAATAAGTAGTTCTCGTAACATGCAAAGATCAGCACATTCCTCAAACTGGGGAACTATCAAGAATGGGGTTCCACAAGGGTCAGTCTTGGGTCCTTTGTTGTTCTTATTATATACACTCCTGGAAATTGAAATAAGAACACCGTGAATTCATTGTCCCAGGAAGGGGAAACTTTATTGACACATTCCTGGGGTCAGATACATCACATGATCACACTGACAGAACCACAGGCACATAGACACAGGCAACAGAGCATGCACAATGTCGGCACTAGTACAGTGTATATCCACCTTTCGCAGCAATGCAGGCTGCTATTCTCCCATGGAGACGATCGTAGAGGTGCTGGATGTAGTCCTGTGGAATAGCTTGCCATGCCATTTCCACCTGGCGCCTCAGTTGGACCAGCGTTCGTGCTGGACGTGCAGACCACGTGAGACGACGCTTCATCCAGTCCCAAACATGCTCAATGGGGGACAGATCCGGAGATCTTGCTGGCCAGGGTAGTTGACTTACACCTTCTAGAGCACGTTGGGTGGCACGGGATACATGCGGACGTTCATTGTCCTGTTGGAACAGCAAGTTCCCTTGCCGGTCTAGGAATGGTAGAACGATGGCTTCGATGACGGTTTGGATGTACCGTGCACTATTCAGTGTCCCCTCGACGATCACCAGTGGTGTACGGCCAGTGTAGGAGATCGCTCCCCACACCATGATGCCAGGTGTTGGCCCTGTGTGCCTCGGTCGTATGCAGTCCTGATTGTGGCGCTCACCTGCACGGCGCCAAACACGCATACGACCATCATTGGCACCAAGGCAGAAGCGACTCTCATCGCTGAAGACGACACGTCTCCATTCGTCCCTCCATTCACGCCTGTCGCGACACCACTGGAGGCGGGCTGCACGATGTTGGGGCGTGAGCGGAAGACGGCCTAACGGTGTGCGGGACCGTAGCCCAGCTGCATGGAGACGGTTGCGAATGGTCCTCGCCGATACCCCAAGAGCAACAGTGTCCCTAATTTGCTGGGAAGTGGCGGTGCGGTCCCCTACGGCACTGCGTAGGATCCTACGGTCTTGGCGTGCATCCGTGCGTCGCTGTGGTCCGGTCCCAGGTCGACGGGCACGTGCACCTTCCGCCGACCACTGGCGACAACATCGATGTACTGTGGAGACCTCACGCCCCACATGTTGAGCAATTCGGCGGTACGTCCACCCGGCCTCCCGCATGCCCACTATACGCCCTCGCTCAAAGTCCGTCAACTGCACATACGGTTCACGTCCACACTGTCGCGGCATGCTACCAGTGTTAAAGACTGCGATGGAGCTCCGTATGACACAGCAAACTGGCTGACACTGACGGCGGCGGTACACAAATGCTGCGCAGCTAGCGCCATTCGACGGCCAACACCGCGGTTCCTGGTGTGTCCGCTGTGCCGTGCGTGTGATCATTGCTTGTACAGCCCTCTCGCAGTGTCCGGAGCAAGTATGGTGGGTCTGACACACCGGTGTCAATGTGTTCTTTTTTCCATTTCCAGGAGTGTATTAATGACTTGCCATTCTATATTCATGAAGAGGCAAAGTTAGTTCTCTTTGCTGATGATACAAGTATAGTAATCACACCTGACAAACAAGAATTAACTGATGTAATTGTCAATACTGTCTTTCAGAAAATTACTAAGTGGTTCCTTGTAAATGGACTCTCACTGAATTTTGATAAGACACAGTACATACAGTTCCGTACAGGGAATGGTATGACGCCATTAATAAATATAGACCTTAATCAGAAGCATATAGCTAAGGTAGAATATTCCAAATTTTTAGGTGTGTCCATTGATGAGAGATTAAATTGGAAGAAACACATTGATGATCTGCTGAAACGTTTGAGTTCAGCTACTTATGCAATAAGGGTCATTGCAAATTTTGGTGATAAACATCTTAGTAAATTAGCTTACTACGCCTATTTTCACTCATTGCTTTCATATGGCATCATATTTTGGGGGAATTCATCACTGAGGAATAAAGTATTTATTGCACAAAAGCGTGTAATCAGAATAATAGCTGGAGTCCACCCAAGATCATGCTGCAGACATTTATTTAAGGATCTAGGGATATTCACAGTAGCTTCTCTCTTATGAAATTTGTTATTAACAACCAAACCCAATTCAAAAGTAATAGCAGTGTGCATAACTACAATACTAGGAGAAAGGATGATCTTCACTATTCAAGATTAAATCTAACTTTGGCACAGAAAGGGGTGAATTATACTGGCACTAAAGTCTTTGGTCACTTACCAAATAGTATCAAAAGTCTGACAGATAACCAACAAGTATTTAAGAAGAAATTAAAAGAATTTCTGAATGACAACTCCTTCTACTCCATAGAGGAATTTTTAGATATAAATTATGAAAAAAAGGAAAAAAAATATTTAAAAAATAAAAAATAAATAAAAATAAAAAATAAAGAAAAACAAAAAACACAAAAAAATAAAGTTGTTATATTAACTTAAGTATGTTGTTAAATTAACCTAATTATATCATGTATTAGAAAATTCGACTCGTTCCACATCATTACGAAATATCGTATTCATGATCCATGGAACTAGTATTAATCTAATCTAATCTAATCTAATCACCTGTGGCTGTTGTTATTTTTTTATGTTGAACAAAATTTGTTGTTATATGCAATATGTTGCATTGCATGGTTTAGATATCACATCAGACTGTAGATTAAACTTAAATGGCTGAAAAGTAATCAGTAGGAAAGCCCAGTTATTTGCAATTAAAGGATGTGAAAGGCAAGATATCATTTGATGGCAGCTATAATTTTAATATAACGTTAATAACTATCCTTGACCTTGTTTCAATGATTAATTAGTCTTAATATATGGCACATGTGCAAAGATGCTGATGCACAGGCCTATCTGTTTATTACAGTTAATGTCTACTTCACAGTGTTAAACACCAAGCGGGCTATGTTATTGCACACACCACATTCAATAATATTCCATTCATCCTACAGCTATTATGTAAAGACCTTCACCAATACACTATAAAGAAATTATAAACAAAAATGTATCCTATGATTTCTTCCAGATTTTAAGTTAACAAACCCCTAACAGATATGACTTTGATGCTATCAGTCTACATAGGAGATGGATCACAAAACACTCATGCAACACTTTCTAGAATATTGCTCAAGAGGTTGGGACCCCCCTACCAGATTGAACTAACAGAGGATATTAAACATATTCAGAGAAGGGCAGCACAAATGGTCATAGGTTTGTTTGACCTTTGGGAGAGAGTCACATAGATGCTGAAGAAACTTAACTGGCAGACTCTTGAAGATGGACACAAACTATTTCAACAAAGCCTGCTTGCAAGGTATCAAGAAACAGTTTTAAATAGTGACTCTAAGAATATACTACAGCCCCCTATGTACAGCTCACATAGGGATTGTGTGGACAAGATAAGATTAATTACAGCTCATGCAGAGGCATTTAAAGAATTATTCTTCCTATTGGCCTACATGTTGCCAAGACTGTTTCGACTACACTGCAGAATACAGGAACTATAATTTGTATTTGTGTAATTAATGATCATTGCATATAAGAAGAATTATTACAAGCAAATCACCATCATCTATTTAGGTTTCATCATAAATATTGTCTTCTATTTGACAACTGCGTCAAATGTTAAAAAGTAACTGATGCGTTTACTCCAAAATATGTCCACCCTGTTTGTTACTTGGACACCAGTCAGGGTGTTGGTATTTGCATTTTAGAGGACAAATATGATTTTGTGTCAAGCAATTTGATGTCTTTGTGTCACACAGCATCGTCTATTATGGTAAAATATTCTATAACTTTTACTTAAAGTGAAACTGTTGATTTAATAAACAAGAGAGTACAACCAAATATGTGGTTAGTGTTTTCATTTATAACAACATAGTATCATTATCATAGAACTGTACAGTACAGAAATGATCTTGAAGCAGACAACTATTCCGTTTCTATATTGATGAGAACATTGTGAACTGATATGCAGTAAATTATTTTTAAATTACTGGTTTGCTTGCAAAGTTGGAATTTGTGGTGCTGATCTCACATGAGATGTGATGTCACAAACTAATTCCAGAAGAGTTTTCAGAGTGCCATTTAAATGTGAATTTGTGGAATCAAAATTTAGTCCAGGAAAACAGTGATCCCATTTAAAGATAAATTTCTGCTACAGTATTTCATTATGTTTATGACAAACTTTTTGGAGTCAGAAAGTGACTGACCTGGCCTATATTGGTACTGTAGAGAGTGACAAAGTGGCATAAAATGTACTGGGAATTGAAAGTTCTGCATATAGATTGAAAAAAATGGCAATTGTAATGTTACCAAATGACTATCATCACCTGAGCTAAATGCGTATCACTCATCATCATCAACAACAATTTACCATCAACTGCCTCTTCCAGATAATTACAGTTTTAATCTTTTGCATCTGAATTTGACTTTCTTGTTTCCTTACGTCAAGAATTAGATAACTTTCAGAGTTTTTTCTTCTCATGGGAAAACTAACACACAATTTCTGTAGATGTTTCCGATCATTTTGCCTCACTACATGCTCAAACCATCTCCATTTCACTTTTTTAACAGCTGCTATCACCATCTCAACTAGTTATTTTCCCATTTTTAATTTTCTGCAAAGCACAAACAAACAATCTCCATTAAATGACCAGATAGAGACTCCTGCAAAGCAATGTTTGGACTCAGGTACACAATCAACAGAACGTAAGCCCGAAAAAGAGGTTCTCAGGTTTGAATCCACAACCAGTAAACACCAATGGACTAACAGCAAAATGTAAAGATTATATTCATAATTATCAGCTGCCCAGGGATGAAATCAATTGACTTTGAAGGAGAAGTTGTGAGCTAATCATTCTGTAAATGCAGTAAGTTTCATAAACAGTAGCCATCCAAAGAGAAATCGATGTACACAAGGTCATCAAAGTCAATTGATTTCATCCCTGGGCAGCTGAGAACTATAAATACAATCTTTACATTTTACTGTTAATCCATTGGTGTTTACTGGTTGTGGATTCAAACCTGAGAACCACTTTTTGGGATTTGTGTGGCACACTCTGAAAAGCAGCTGAATTATCTGCACTAGCATACATTGTTGTGGACCTATAGATTGCTTGACACCAGAGTGTTTACTCAGCACAACTGGCATCTGCAGTGGCCTCAAGAACTGTGTGTACCCTCTGCCAGCCCTGCCTCCCAGCAATATGAACTATGCTAGTCATCTGAGAAATCTCCTCTTGGTGGTGCATCAACTACCTCTGTATGTTCATCTCTGTCAAACGAGAAAACTGTACTCTTATTAAATTGTCGACTTTCTGTTTTTTCTTGTTATGCCCAAATGCATCTTTCCATTGCTCAGTGGTTGAAATTCAATGTTTGTACTTCCATAAGTTACATCTCCATCTACAGCTACATGGATACTCTGCAAATCACATTTAAGTGCCTGGCAGAGTGCTCATTGACCTTCACAATTATTCCCTAATATTCCAATCTTGATCAGTGTGCAGAAGAAACAAAGACCTATAGCTTTCCATGTGAGCTCTGATTTCCCTTATTTTGTTATGATGATCATTCCTCCCTATGTAGGTTGGCATCAACAAAGTATTTTAACATTCAGAGGAGGAAAATAGTGATTGAAATATTGAGAGAAGATTTTGCCACAACAAAAAACACCTTTGCTTTAAAGATGTCCACCTCAAATCCTGTATCATGTCAGTGACACTCTCTCCCCTGTTCCTCAATAATACAAAATGTGTTGATCTTCTTTCAACTTTCTCATTGTACTGTGTTAATTCTATCTGACAAGGATCCCACACTACACAGCAGTACTCCAAAGGAGTATGGTGAAGTGTAGTGTAGCCAGTCTCTCTGTAGTAGATCTGTTGGATCTTCTAAGTTTTCTTCCAATAAAATGCAGTCTTTGGTTTAAGTTCCTCACCACATTCTGTATGTGTTCTTTCCAATTTAAGTTATTCATAATTCTAATTCCTAGGTATTTAATTGAATTTACAACTTTTAGATTTGACTGACTTATCATTTAAATGAAGTATAGCGGATACCTTTTAGCACTCATATGGATGACCTTCCAGTTTTCATTATTTGCACCATACAAATATCTTTTCTAAATAATTTTGCAATTTATTTTGATCTTCTGATGACTTTACTAGACAATAAATGACAGCATCATCTGCAAACAACCCAATATGGCTGCTCAGATTGTCTCCTAAATCATTCATATAGATAAGTAACAGCAGATGGCCTATAGCCATACCTTGGGAAACACCTAAAATCACTTCTACACTCCTGGAAATGGAAAAAAGAACACATTGACACCGGTGTGTCAGAACCACCATACTTGCTCCGGACACTGCGAGAGGGCTGTACAAGCAATGATCACACGCACGGCACAGCGGACACACCAGGAACCGCGGTGTTGGCCGTCGAATGGCGCTAGCTGCGCAGCATTTGTGCACCGCCACCGTCAGTGTCAGCCAGTTCGCCGTGGCATACGGAGCTCCATCGCAGTCTTTAACACTGGTAGCATGCCGCGACAGCGTGGACGTGAACCGTATGTGCAGTTGACGGACTTTGAGCGAGGGCGTATAGTGGGCATGCGGGAGGCCGGGTGGACGTACCGCCGAATTGCTCAACACGTGGGTCGTGAGGTCTCCACAGTACATCGATGTTGTCGCCAGTGGTCGGCGGAAGGTGCACGTGCCCGTCGACCTGGGACCGGACCGCAGCGACGCACGGATGCACGCCAAGACCGTAGGATCCTACGCAGTGCCGTAGGGGACCGCACCGCCACTTCCCAGCAAATTAGGGACACTGTTGCTCTTGGGGTATCGGCGAGGACCATTCGCAACCGTCTCCATGAAGCTGGGCTACGGTCCCGCACACCGTTAGGCCGTCTTCCGCTCACGCCCCAACATCGTGCAGCTCGCCTCCAGTGGTGTCGCGACAGGCGTGAATGGAGGGACGAATGGAGACGTGTCGTCTTCAGCGATGAGAGTCGCTTCTGCCTTGGTGCCAATGATGGTCGTATGCGTGTTTGGCGCCGTGCAGGTGAGCGCCACAATCAGGACTGCATACGACCGAGGCACACAGGGCCAACACCCGGCATCATGGTGTGGGGAGCGATCTCCTACACTGGCCGTACACCACTGGTGATCGTCGAGGGGACACTGAATAGTGCACGGTACATCCAAACCATCATCGAACCCATCGTTCTACCATTCCTAGACCGGCAAGGGAACTTGCTGTTCCAACAGGACAATGAACGTCCGCATGTATCCCGTGCCACCCAACGTGCTCTAGAAGGTGTAAGTCAACTACCCTGGCCAGCAAGATCTCCGGATCTGTCCCCCATTGAGCATGTTTGGGACTGGATGAAGCGTCGTCTCACGCGGTCTGCACGTCCAGCACGAACGCTGGTCCAACTGAGGCGCCAGGTGGAAATGGCATGGCAAGCCGTTCCACAGGACTACATCCAGCATCTCTACGATCGTCTCCATGGGAGAATAGCAGCCTGCATTGCTGCGAAAGGTGGATATACACTGTACTAGTGCCGACATTGTGCATGCTCTGTTGCCTGTGTCTATGTGCCTGTGGTTCTGTCAGTGTGATCATGTGATGTATCTGACCCCAGGAATGTGTCAATAAAGTTTCCCCATCCTGGGACAATGAATTCACGGTGTTCTTATTTCAATTTCCAGGAGTGTATTTTACTTGATGACTTTCCATCAGTTAACACCAACTGTAACCTATCTGGCAAGAAATCACAAATCCAGTCACATAACTGAGATGATATTATATAAGCATGCAATTTTATTACAAGCCATTTGTGAGGTGCAGTAGCAAAAGCCTTCTGGAAGTCTAGAAATATGGAATCAATTTGAAATCCCTTGTAAATAGCACTCAAAACTTTGTATGAGTAAAGAGACAGTTGTGTTCCGAAGAATGATGCTTTCTATAACTGTGTTGACAGTGAGTCAGTAAACAATTCTCTTCGAGGTAATTCGTAATGTTCAAACATCATATATGTTCCAGCATCCAGCTGCATATCAATGTTAATAATATGGACCTGTACTTTAGTGGATTGCTACTACTGCCTTTCTTGAATTTTGGTGTAACTTGTGCAACTTTACAATCTTTGGGTATGGATCTTTTGTTGATGATGATGATGATCTTTGGTTTGTGGGGCGCTCAACTGCAAGGTCATCAGCGCCTGTACAAAGTTCCAATTTTTTCACTGTCCAATTTCTTTCACAGTCCAATCTAGCCACTGTCATGATTGATGCGGATGATGATGAAATGATGACGACAACACAAACACCCAGTCCCCAGGCAGAGAAAATCCCCAACCCGGCCAGGAATTGAATCTGGGACCTTGTTATCCAGAGGTAGCAAAGCTAGCCACTAGACCATGAGCTGCGGACGGTTCTTTTGTCAAGCAAGCAGTTGTATATGATAGTTAAATATGGAGCTATTGCATCAGCATACTTTGAAAGGAACATAATTGGTATATGTTCTGGAATGGAAGATTTACTTTTATTAAGTGATTTAAGTTGCTTCACTACTCTGAGGATAACTACTACGAGTTCTGGTAAATTTAATTTGTCATCTTTGGTGAAGGAATTTTGGAAGACTGTGTTTAGTAACTCTGTTTTAGCAGCACTGTCGTAAACAGTATTTCCTTTGCTATCATGCAGAGAAGGCATTGACTGTGTCCTGCCACTATCATACATTACAAATGACCAGAATCTTTAAGCATTTCCTATTGAAGTCCTTGCTAAATTTAGAACTTCTGTATTGCCAGTCTTGGAGATTTTGTGATCATTTAAATTTGGCATATTTTTTCATTGTTTCTGCAACAGTGTTTTGACCAATTTTGTATACAAAGGTGGATAAGCTCCATCATTTGTTAATTTATTTGGTATAAATATCTCAGTTGCTGTTGATACTATTTCTTTAAATTCAAGCCATATCTGGCCTCTGACCTCTATCCATGCAAATTCTACTTCAATTTTGCTACAAGATAAACTACTTCTAACAGCAACAAACACGCCATCCCCAACTGTGTATAGCCTATCCTTTCTGAACACCATTAGGTCCTTCACAAAAATTTTGGCTTATTTCTGGCCTTAGCAAGCTTTAAGTGCCTATAATGATTTGAGCATCAGTGCTTTCTATTAGTGCTTGGAGCTCTGGTAGTTTCTTAACACAGCTGTGACAATTTACAACTGTTATACTGGTTGTTCCTGGATTTATGTTCTTCCTGTGTTTGACTTGAACCCTGAAGCCCTTTTCTTGTTTTCCAAGACCCTCTGACTTCAAAAAGACACACAGCCCATGCCATACAGCCCCTGCTACCTGTATATCTGCCTCTGTGTGTAGTAGACTCATGACCTATTTAGAAGAATCTGAAACCTAACCACCTTGTGGGGCAAGTCAAGGAATTTTCAGCCTACATGGTCATAGAACCGTTTGAGCCTCTGATTCAAACTCTCACTCTACTTTGTACCAGAGGTCTGCAATCTGTCGTATCAACTAGGCTGCAAATGGTGGGCCCTGCTTCCACCTTGCAAGCAAGATTGACAGCCTTTAACACTTCTGAAAGCAAATTGAAACCAGAGAGAATCTCTTCCAATCCAAAACAACTCACATCATTGCTACCAATGTGAGTCACCACCTGCACTTGGCTGCACCCTGTGCTCTTCACGGCATCCAGAAGGACGAATTCCACATCTGGAATGACTCCATCCGGTATGCATATGGAGTGTGCACTGGCTTTCTTCCTCAGCTTAGCAGCCATGTAGCTAAGGGGTTCCATAAGTTAGAACTTGAAAATGGTGTTATGGAAAGGGAAGAGGAAGTAGATGTAAATGGGATGCAAGGTATGATATTGCGAAAAGAATTTCACTGAGCATTGAAAAGATCTAAGTTGAAATCAGAAACTAGAGTAAACAAAATCCTCTCAGAATTATTGAGATACTTAGGAAAACATAACATGACAAAACTACTTCATCTAGAATGCTAGACAGGTGAAACATCCTCAGACTACAAGGAGAATGTGTACCTCCAATCCCAAAGAAGGCAGACCTTGACAAGTTCGTACATTACAGAACCATTAGTTTAATAAGATATGGCTACAAGATACTGACATCAATTATTTAATGAACAATGGGAAGACTGGTAGAAAGTGACCTCAGGAAAAATTGTTCTGGATTCCTGTGAAATGTAGGAATAAGTGAAGCTTACCTTACACCTTATCTTAGAGAAGATAAACCAAACAAAAGCAAATTTACATATACAACATTTGTAAATCTAGGAAAATATTTTGACAATGTAGAATGGAATACACTCATCAAAATTCTGAACATAGTGGGGATAAAATATAGGGAGCAAAACATTATATATAAGCTGTACAGAACCCAGACTGCACTAATAGGAGTTGAATGACATATAACAATATTGTGGAAAGGGAAGTCGCCACTCACCAAATAGCATAAGCACAATAAAAAGACTGTCACAAATATAGCTTTTGGCTTGTAAGGCCTTCATCAGAATTAGACGGCAAACACACACATACACACTCACACAAAAGCAACTCACACACACAGCTGAAGGACATGAAAGGATAGCAATAGTTGTGAAGGGAGTGAGACATGGCTGTAGCTTATCCTTGATGTTATTCAAACATTACATTGAGCAAGCAGTAAAGGAAACCAAGGATAAAATTGAAAAAGGAATTGTGTTCAAGGAAATGAAGTAAAAACTGTTAGTTTTGCCATTGTGATTGTAATCCTGTTAAAGACATCAAATGATTTGGAAGAACAGTTGAACAGAATTGATAGGGTTTTGGAAACATGTTAAAAGATGAAATCCTACAACAGTAAAACAAGAGAGACAGATTATCTTGAATTATTTGAGACAATGTTGAGGTAATTAGATTAGGAAATAACACACTGAAACTAGGAAATGAGTTTCCTACTTTGGCAGCAAAGTAACTGATGATGACCAAACAAGAGAGGATAGAAAATGCAGAATGGCAATAGCAAGAGAACTTTATTCAAAAAGATACATTTGATAACACTGAATATAAATTAAAGTGGTCAGAAGTCTTTCTTGAAGACCTTTTTCTGGAGTGCAGACATTGATGATGAACAGTTCAAGCAGGATGAAAATAGAAACTTCTGATATGTTGACCTACAGAAGAATGGTGAATATTACATTAGTAGATGGGTAGACTCGTTACCTAAGGAAGAGATATTAAATGAAACTGAGGTGAAGAATTTGTGCCACAATTGACTAAAAATAAGAGACTCTTTGATAGGATACATTATAAGGCATCAAAGAATCATTCATTCAGTAATGGAAGGAAGTGCACAATGTAAAAATTGCATAGGTAGACCAAGGCTTGACAATAGTAAGCTTTTTCAGATGGCTATAGGCTGCAGTAACTATGCAGAGATGAAACTACACAGGACAGACTAAGGTAGAAAATTGTCTCTTGACTGATTACCACTATTCAAACAGTAAGTTGGTAATGACAACATACACTGGTTGTAGACTGAAGAACATTAGGATTTACTTCTGAATACTGCATTTAGTTTCCCAAATGAACTTAAAGCCATTTTTGTTATCATGTTTATTTCTTTAAATATTCATCCACTTGTTTTCAGTTGTCCTAAGTATGCAAAAATTGTCAACTGTTTCTAAATTTCATAATTAATCTTTATTATTTTCCTATTGACATCCAGACTGTACATTATTTTGCTCTTACTGTAATTAATCTTAAGGCTGCCAACTTGATCTGTCATGTTCCTTCGCCATTTCCTGAAGTTCTTTTAAATCCAAAACAAACTAAATACAATCATCTATGAACTGAAAGTTCTTCAGATTAGATCTACTGATGTACATCCCTTCTTCATGCCAGCTTATTGACTTGAAGACCTCCTCCAAAGCTGCAGCAGTTTAACTGAAATAAAGTCATCTTCTCAACCTCTCTGACAATTCTGGACTTTTCTCTCTCTTAACATATGTGAATGGAAGTAGTAGTCTTGTTGTAAATATCCTCCAACAAACTGATGTCGGTAGATATAATTTTTTTATTCTCATGTTATGCATGCACAGACCTTACTGTGATTGTGTTAAACACTATTTTGTAGTCTATAAGCATAATACAAAGTGGTACCTAGCATTTCATTGCTTCTGCCTATAGCTTCACTGAAACCTTTAGATGGTCAGTTGTGTTATACTCATTTCTTTGGTTAAGGTGTAAACTGTGTTCAGACAGTTAGCAATGATTGTTATAAAACTATTACACATCACCTTTCTTAAGATGAACAGCTTTCCTTACTTCATCTAGTAGTACATTTGGAATGCATTCATTTTCACAGTCTATTATCTGACTGTTTCCTTATGTGCACTGGTCCATCATAACAATACCATCAGACTCAATGTCTGATGTGATGTCTATCGAACATATGTTGTTATTGTAGTGGTCTTCAGTCCGGAGACTGGTTTGATGCAGCTCTCCATGGTACTCTACCCTGCGTAAGCTTCATCATCTCCCAGTACCTACTGCAACCTACATCCTTCTGAATCTGCTTAGTGCATTCATCTCTTGGCCTCCCCCTATGTTTTCTAGCCTCCACGCCACCCTCAAATATTAAACTGGTGATCCCTTGATGCCTCAGAATATGTCCTACCAACCAATCCCTTCTTCTAGTCAAGTTGTGCCACAAGTTTCTCTTATCCCCAATTCTATTCATTAGTTATGTGGTCTACCCATCCAATCTTCAGCATTCTTCTGTAGCACTACATTTCAAAATCTCCTATTCTCTTCTTGTCTAAACTATTTATCATCCACATTTCACTTCTATACATGGCTACACTCCATACAAATACTTTCAGAAATGACTTCCTGATGTTTAAATCTTTAGTCTATGTTAACAAATTTCTCTTATTCAGAAATACTTTCCTTGCCATTGCCAGTCTACATTTTACATCCTCTCTACTTCAACCATCATCAGTTATTTTGCTCCCCAAATAGCAAAACTCATCTGTTACGTTAAGTGTCTCATTTCCTAATCTAATTCCCTCAGCATCACTTGATTTAATTCAACTACATTCCATTATCCTTGTTTTGCTTTTGTTGATGTTCATCTTATATCCTCCTTTCAAGACACTTTCCATTCCATTCAACTGCTCTTCCAAGTCCTTTGCTGTCTGACAGAATTACAATGTCATCAGCAAACCTCAAAGTTTTTATTTCTCCTCCATGGATTTTAATTCCTACTCAGAATTATTCTTTTGTTTCCTTTGCTGCTTGCTCAATATACAGACTGAATAACATCAGGATCGCCCTTGTCTAGACCCTCTAGCTGTTTTATTTCTTTCATACTTAAGCTCTTTCCTTTACAATCTTATTGCTAAGCTTCCTGACACATTCTTGTAAATGTTTTTGAGCAGTTATATTTAGTTCAGTTAAATCTATCTTACTTCTTTCATTATTTACTTTTAATCTTTTCCCTTCTTGATTGGCTGTCTTGTGTCCTTTGAAATATAGTTTTGTTTACTCCTCTTGGTTCCTACAACATATCTAGCTGTTTCCAGGATAATAGTCATTAAAATACCACTTCTCATGTGTATGTCTATATCTTTTTCATTCTCCAGAGCCTTAAACCCATGTGTTAATTTTAATCTGTTCCCCTTCTTTTACAGTCAGTTTTTTAAATAAATGAAACTGCATTTGTGCTTAACGGGTTTAATTCATTCTAACTTAGTGTCTAGTTTTATTTAGCATCTTACTAGGCTGTGGTCACAAAGATCCAGGAGAGTGATTTATTTAACATGTCTCCACTATCATTCCAGGTACTGAATTCTGTGTTTTCTTCTGAGGAGTAATTTTTCTGCTTATTCCCCTCTTTTAGATTAAAGTTGCCTGTTAATGTTTTATGATGAGGATTACTTCTGTTTACGAGATCTTGTAACTCTTCATATACATCTCCAACTTCCTCATAAGGGCCTGAGGCTGTCTGGGATAAAATTGTACAATTTCTAAGGAGTATAATTTGTTTTTAATATTAGCTGTTCTGTCTGACATTCTTTCAGTATCAACAATTTTAACTTTAGTTTTCTTCTTAATCATACAAAAAACTGCAGAGTACCTGTGTTGGTCTGTGTCTCTATAGTAACACATATAGCATAATAAGCAGTGTGCTTTGGGATATTAGGTTGAGTTGTTAAATCGATTTTTCAGGATGACTTTTTTATAATCAACCCAGTCATCTTCTTTGTAATCTGTGAGCTGCATTATTTTGCATATTTGTTGCCTGGTTAGAAGCCTGTGAGTATCCAAAATAACATAGCTTGTGGCATATGAAGAAGACTATTCTAACTTACAGCTTTCTATTTTCCATGGCAGTCATGTAAACCTGAATTAACTCTCACAATCTAGTTACAAAAGTTTGATGTGTCTGTTACACAACAAACAAAGACTAGTGATATATATTCTATGGAGAAATAGGCTATGATTGGAACTGAACTTGAGAGTCAAGGCTATGGTGATGGAGAAACATCATGTCAATATTTTAATTCTACTAGAAACGGTGATACTGGCTCCAGGATGAGAACTCTATAAGCAGTCTTCATATGCATGGCCCTATCTCTGACAGGAAGAAATGGTGAATGTGAACTAAATTTTCAGTGGTGCCTCACAGTTTTAGCTGTGCAGTGTTGAATATGCTAAATAGTATGCATTGTTTGCACTGATCCCATGAAAAATAGACTGTTTTAATGTCTCTTCAGTTTTCTGCATACTTTCAAAAATGGCTGATGAAAGTATTAATGGTCATCAAATTGTTAGAAAGGATGGTCAAAGTCAAAAAATTATGTAGAGTAGGTAAAATATGAAACTGGTATCAACAGTGAACCCAAACATTTAATTGTGATAGAGACTGTAGATTCAGATTCTAGTGTGCTGAATCAATACCCCATAACGAACAATTCTGCTGTTAGGAAAGTTGATAACAGTTATGTAATATGTAATCCTGAAGTGTATGAAACAGATGGACAAAAAATTGAACAGTAAAAAAAAGTGTGAAAAAATTGCAACTTGAACAATAAACTGCATGGAAACAAGTGAAAGACAAGAGTTATTACCAAATTTAAAAAGGAAATTACAAGGACTTATGGATTTGAAACTTTTTCATTTCACCTAAAAGGATGTAAAACAATGCAAACAGATGCAACCTGAGTTGGGTTTAATTCAGTCTCTATTAATCTTGCAGGAACAAGAAATTCATCAGACAGCTGAACTGACTTCAAAATTTCAGGATTCCATTGTTCGCGTGTAAAAGCCATCCAAGGTGAAACAATATTCTACGCCTCACACTAATTCACGTTTGATACAAGAAGACAGTAATTCCTAAATTAAGGAGAGTTATAATGGAAACTGCTAATCCAGTGCAATGCTCAACAATATTTCTAGCAATGTACAATTTAAAGAGTTCAAAACGAGCAAACACTTTCATCTGTTAAATATTCTTAAGCAATTTGGAGTTTAAAAATGTAAAATGAGGGACAAGCAACTGCTCATCTCTCGTGGACTGTTGTGTGAAGCAGAGAAACATGTAACAGAAAACAGTTTTCATGCTATGTTTCAACCTCATACTCTTTTTCTAACAAAAGTACACACATTCACACACACAACCACATGGACACCCAAATGTACAATACTGCAGAAACTGTTAAATAAAATGTGGCACAGTGCGATCTGCACATTTCAAGCACCACAAACTAGGGAGTCATCTCACTGGAGAAAGAGGCCATGAGTCATATGGCTGTGTCGTACGCAAAGACAAAAAAAAAGAATCTTATCTTGCCAGTGCAGCTAGAAGGAGGTACTTCATGGCTGCGCTGTGGACTGTAGCACACTCAGTTTATTGTCTGTCACTTCCAATGACTCTTCTTCCCATCAATGCATGACTCTGTACCTCAACAACAAGGTGATAGCATTTAGGGGGATGGTACACAAAACTATCTGAGAATCAGAACACATCTCCTTGGTTGCTACATCCTCCCTTTCATCCCCATAATGTCCATGTGTCCTGGTACCCAGCAGAAAGGTACCTCCTTTGTAGGTGTGTAGGTGTCCTTTTGGAGGCCATCATGGATATTCTGGATTCCTTTATCTGCTGGGTGCAAACACTGTAAAGAGTGAAGGGTACTCAGATAATCAGAACAGATGAGGAATTTATCATTTGCAACTCATCTCATATACTCGGTGCACACAAGACTGCATGTAATTATGCATCAGAGGCAGTAAACTGTTGGGGCAATTGGATCTTGAGGACATGGTCGGGGAAAACAGCAGGGCAACCAGCGGTGTCCTCCTGTTCTGATCCATCCATAAATACAGTTACAGAGTTGTGGCGCTCAGTTAAAATGTCAGAAAATAATATATAATATAAGTAGGAGTGCAGCCTCTCCTTTACTGCACTGAATCTAAAATTACTCTAGGCCACTGCAGTAAGCCAGAGTGGCAGACAGTTTAAACCCCAGATTTGGGATTGTACTTGCTCCACACCAAGTGACTTCAGCACGTTTGCTCATGGACAATTGCAGAAAAGGCATTCCATAACTGGATGAGCAACAGTATGAAGCACCAGTGAACTGGAGCAGTGAGGAACTTAAATGTCTGACTCACGAAGAGGAGTTGTTGCTGCATGATGAGTGGCAGTTCCCAATCCTCAACGCAGAGATGGCATGGGGCTTGCCTTCCAGGCACCTGTGGCCAGCCTAATCCCACATGGCAGATAGTGCAATGATCATCAGGTAAGAAGGCCTTGCTGATCTGCACACTGTGCACCCAAGGTCTAGCAGCAATCACACAAAAGCCGTATAAAACTGGAGAAGACATGTCCTGCTGCTCCTGAAGACCTGTGGCTAAGGCACTTGAAGATGTTCAGTGCCTTCTGGGCCTTGGCCAACAGGTTATTCATTTATGGCAAAAACACAACAGGTTGGAATCTATAATGAGGTCCAGAAACCTCACAGAATCTTTAAAAGATAGAATGCCCCTCCGGCAGGTAAATTAAAAATATTATAAGAATGATTGAAATGAACACACACACTTACCTGAAATAAATGTAAAACCTGTCTTTGCAGCCCATTCCTCTAACCTATTCATGATAAACTGCAACAGACAATATGCTGTTGCCCGTGCTGGAGAAGGAACAAAAAACTGCAAAATCATCCACAAATAAGGAGAATGACCTTACCACAGACATTATGCTGTTTATGGCTATGGCAAAGAGGCTAACACTTAAAACTCTGTGCTGAGGAACACTATTCTTCTGCTCAAAACTATTGGACAGCACATCAACTTGGTACTGAAAAAGTGCTCTGATAAGAACAACTAAATGTAGATGGGGAAATTGCCCAGAAGCCCCACAGGTGGAGACGCCCTATAAAACTGTGTTTCCAAGCAGTACTGTACACCTTACTGATGTCAAGGACTGTACCTATACAATGCTGTTTACATAGGAAAGCCTGCTGGCTAGCCAGCTATATAACGGTCAGGTCATTGACAGTGGACTGACATTATTATGTACGTATTACTACATCCTGTATTATACTCCAATGATGAAACCTATTTCATTGTAAAAAGTTCTTGATTCTAGATATGGACCTTGAATTATACACTGTAGATGTCACATGTATGAAATGATAACAATTACATGACTTTTAAGGATGAGTCAGAAAATTATTAAATACTTTACCGCTTAATTTATGTGAGAAAAGTAGTACTTCTCCAACACTAAAAAAAAAAAAAAAAAAAAAAAAAAAAAAAAAAAAAAAAAAAAAAATTCATCCCTTAGTTGCATTTACATGTGAGCTGCAAGTATTACTTGTTACTCTTTCTTACTTTAAATTTTTGACAGTGAAACCTGAAAGAAGATAAATTTTAAAGTAGGTATTAGAGATGATTAGTGAATCTCCAATATAGATGAATGACTAATTCTGAAGGCTGGCAGCACATAATCAGTGATGTCAAGGAAAAGTGTGTATTGTGTTAAGTTATAGTTCCCATTATTTCACAGAAAAGATTTTGGAAGTCCTCAGCAGGAAAGTTAGAGATTTCCAGTTGTCAAATTAACGTTACAGGGTTGCTTGCAATTGCGCAGGGAAGAAATATGATCATATTCACTTAATAAAATTGCCAGTGGGAAGGCTTACTATATTAACATGCAAAAGTAACTTGGAGATCACATAAAATCAATATAACAGACAATGAATATCACATTAGAGTACACATAGTGTGCTAATGGTGAGAAAAAGGCAAAATGGTATTTTTTAGTGTATGAATAATGTGAACAGTAAATAATACATTTGTAGAGATTTTGAACTATTTACCTATATGAATACTCCACCCATGCGGCAGTTTCTGGGGTTGAGGTAACTGTTTAATGACATCAACATGTAGCACTCCCGAAAGAATGACAAACTTACGAAGATTCAGTTCACTGGGTTGTCCCACATATGTAAGACTCTCCTTCATCATTTTTTCGTCCTCATCTAAATAATGAATCACATTACAAAATCTAATGTGAAAAATTCACATGAACAGTTACCATTTAATTCATTTTAGTTAAATTTATTTATTTATTTCATTAAAAGACACATTAGTCTTAAGATTTAATCCTTCAAGTACATAATGATCAGAGAATGTGTAGATTCAAATATAACAATCCCATATATAGAACAAATAATACAATGTAAAACTTATATTACCAAATTTATAAATGTTCAGAACTAAAAAAATGTGATAATTACGTCTCAGACTGTGTCGAGTGTCCACTTGACAAGATTATAATTAACAAAGGAGTATGAGCAGACTTGTTAAGATGACTCATCTTGATATGTTCTTTTAATTATCTTTAACCATTAGTTGCTGTCACCTTACACTATATGAAAGACGTTGTCTATGACACAATAAAAAGAAAACAGATGAGACACACAATATGGCTGCTAAATGGGTAACTGCAGATTACTATTTTGTTGTCATATAATGAAAAGTCAGTAGAAAACCTATTATAATTCATTAATTCTTTAGAACCATGAAATTTTTGTGGACCATGTGTCAAAAATCTTATCTTCTTGACAGGCAATCTATCCTTACTCACTATCATAATCTGAGAATTTTCAGATTTAACAAATTCATGTCAAAACTGTTGATGAGAATAGAAGTAGGTTTCTATAGCCAGTGTCAATTTGAAATAAAATAAATAAAAAAGAATTATTTTCGGTACTAGACTGCATCATTATGAAACACTAAAAAAACTATAATGCTGACATTTCGACTATCTTTGTAGTTGTCCTTTTAATGACGGTTAACTATTTTTACCAATATTGAAGCAGTACTCTCCAGGGCAATCAACTAATTGCTCAGAAGAGAGATCGCTACAAAATGGTTGAAAAGTTGGCATTTTAGATGTTTTGCTGTTTCATAAGGATGGGGCCTGATACCCAAAATAATTTGATTGACATTGGTATGAAATATTTAAATATGATTGTGTTTTATTTCTTCTTGCTCACTGGATTTCATCACTAAAGTATTTCTGGAGCTTCTTCATGGTGAAGATGGTTTTGCTCAAAGTTGTTTAGCAATTCAGAGAACAAACCACTTCAATGATTGTAGAATTGTAGCAGAAACCAAAAATGAAACCAGATTTTTAAGAATGAACAATGTTAATTTACAGTAACATTTATTAATGCAATGAATATTTATTACTCACAGTGCACACCCTGTCCAAGAACTTACAGCTATGAGAACCTCTCTTAACAGCCATGTGTGATTGTTCTTAAATATTCAAGATGGACACTAATTCGAACTACAGAAGTCCTTTCTGTAAACCACTTATGTAAGTGGGGCCACACTATGCTGAATTAATTAATGTATGTACAGAATCATGTAATGGTATCTCTACCTCCTCAGAAGCACTGATCTTGTAGATAGCTCCCTCATGTGTCTTGTACACCCCCTCAGCTTGCTCATTAGATTACTACATTGTCTTTCCAAATATTGAAAACATAAACACCCACAATAAAAAATACAAATTAAAAGAAAAATGAAAATTTCCTTTAGTTCATAGCTGGACTCTGACACCAATATCAGGATGAACACTAGTATTGGCCATCTACAGTTGTTTGGTTTCACAGCCCCACTGTGGCAGGGACTTCACTTCAGGTGGAAAGAGCCTCTGATGGCATGTACTACAAAAAAAGGACACATGCTTTCCTTGTCCAGTTGTATTGACGTATATGAGCTTTCTGGTTCCCAGCATTACTATTTGAACACAGAAACTTGATCAGTCTTTGTTATTCCTCTCAGTTGGCTACTGTTGTTTTGTTGATATACTGTTGACAAATATGAAACAATGGAAAATCCAGGATGGATAGTAACAATATTGTGAAAAGTAAAGTGGTTACTCACCATATAGTGGTGATACTGAGTTGCAGATAGGCGCAACAAAATGACTGTCACAAATATAGTTTTCAGCCAGTAAGGCCTTCGTCAAAATTAGACGACAAACACACACATACACACTAACACAAACACAACTCACACACACATGACTGCAGTTTCAGGTAACTGATGCCACTCTATGAGCAGCAGAATAATGGGAGTGGTGACTCCTCCATTGCACCCAGTCTTTTTATTTCTCTCCTTTTCCACTATCCCCCCCCTCCCCACTGCCCTCCGTCTAACCTCCCAACTGCACATAGCTGTCCTATCCCCTATGCTGAAATTCAGTATGGTGTTGGACCACTTGTATCCTTGATGTTAGCTTCCATTCCCACAGGCATATGTTCAATCAACTGCTGGAAGGTTTCTTGGGGAATGGCAGCCCATTCTTCATGGAGTGCTGCACTGAGGAGAGGTATTGACGTTTTCCAGTGAGGCGTGGCATGAAGTCAGTGTTCCAAAACATCCCAAAGGTGTTCTATAGGATTCAGGTCAGTACTCTGTGCAGGTCAGTTGATTACAGGGATGTTATTGTCGCGTAATCACTCCACCACAGACCATGCATTATGAACAGGTGCTCGATGATGTTGAAAGATGCAATCACCATCCCTGAGTTTCTCTTCAACAGTGGAAAGTAAGAAGGTGCTTAAAACATCAATGTAGGCCTGTGCTGTGATAGTGCCATGCAAAACAACAAGGAGTACAAGCCCCCTCCATGAAAAGCACAACCACACAATAACACCACCACCTCCAAATTTTACTGTTGGCACTACACACCATGGCTAGATGACATTCATTGGGCATTTGCCATACCCACAGACCGCCATTGGATTGCCAAATTGTGTATCATGATTCGTCACTCCTCAAAGTTTTTCCACTGTTCAATCGTCCAATGTTTATGCTCCTTACACCAGGTGAGGTGTCATTTGGCATTTACCGGCATGATGTGTGGCTTATGAGCAGCTGCTCAACCATGAAATCCATGTTTTCTCACGTCCCACCTAACTGTCCTAGCACTTGCAGTAGATCCTGATGCAGTTTGGAATTCCTGTGTGATGGTCTGGGTAGATGTCTGCCTATCACACATTACAACCTTCAGCAACTGTTGGCAGTCTCTGTCAGTCAACAGACAAGTTCTGCCTGTACGCTTTTGTTCTGTACATGACCCTTCATGTTTCCACTTTACTATCACATTGGAAGCAGTGGACCTAGGCTGTTTAGGAGTGTGGAAATCCTGCGTACAGATATTTGACACAAGTGACACCCAAATACCTGACCACATTCGAAGTCCATGATTTCCGCAGAGTGCCCCATTCTGCTCTCTCACAATGTCTAATGACTACTGAGGTCGCTAATACGGAGTACCTGGCAGTAGGTGGCAGAACAATGTACCTAATATGGAAAACATATATTTTTGGGAGTGTCTGGATACTTTTGATCACACAGTGTATATCATCCCTTCCCCATAAGGCTGTGACTTAGGGGCAGAAGGAGAATGGAGTCCACCCCCAGTATCACATGTCCCCTTAGGAATTATGATTTTTTGTTGCATTATATTGAAGACACTTCATCTCAGGGCTGGTCTCCAGGCACAACTCAGTTTGAAACCTCTGTCTCTGTTAAAATTGTTACTGCACATGCAAATTTCTACTGCTTCTTTCATTATGGAATCCCAGTAGGACGATGTGTGGGCGTAGACCTTTGTTTTCTCCATGTAGATTTTGTGTCCTGCTGTAAGGTCATGTTCTGCTATTGCTGATTTCTCAAGATTTCTATACTTGATCTGCCATGTAAGTCCACGGCAGTACTCGGTTATGGTGTGGATCACCTTCCCTGCATAATCTTCTCCACATTCATATGACCTATTGCAGACACCTGATATTCTCATTATCCAGGCTCCTTTCACTGGACACAGCCTGCTCTCATCTCTCAAAGTGGTATTACATCACAACTCAACCCAGAAATTATCCATATCCATCACCAAACAAATCTTTATCACAATCAAGCATCTCAAAGGTGATACATCTTTGGGTAATCCGGATGTAAAACCTGTCATGTACACCAATCCTACATTCACCACAACAGTCCAGTCATAGGCATTTTCTATTAATTTCGAGAGATGGGCATATATGAAAGTAGCCACATTGTATACCATTTAAGCTGCAATTATTGTGCATATTGTATGTGAGTGTGACAAACTATCAGCTACCTGTCTGCATGAATCGCCTCTGCTGAACCATGGATAACCTAAATCTTGACCACCCAATTACAATTACTGAAAATGCCACAGACTGCAACAAAAATAACAGCAAGCACTGTTTCATTATCTGAGTCATAAGCATTAATCCCTGCCCCATCACTCACTGCTCCAACTTTTCTGGGGTGTATAGACAGAAAATGTGCCTGTAACAGGTCTACTGCACTTGAAATGCCCCTTGCCTAAACTTACACAACCCCTTCTCACATCTTTGCAGTCACTCTTTCCTCTGCTGTTATCTTCCACTCTATTCCTCCACCATCCAAACATTATACTCACAGTTATCCACTCTTCTTATTTACAAGACCACCCACTCCCACCTCCAACTCTTACTACCACACCCATTCCCTTCTCATGCTCCATTCCATAAGTTCATTATTGTTTCTACTGATTATATCCTCTTTTTACAACTGCTGTTGAGAGCTTAACATGTTACCCCATTGAAATGAAAGCTCAAAAATTAGTACAATTCTTTGAGCTGTTACATGTGTCCACGTGAAACCATTCAGCCATCTACAGGTGAGTGGCTGCCATTGTTTTTTATTTTGTTTATTTTATTTAGAGTGACCTTTTATCAGTGAGAAACTTGCTCTCTTTGACACTTTTTTGATATCTGACATGTGAAAGAATAACTACTTATGAGAATGACTATTCTTATCAGGAAATGTGGTTTACATCAAACATTTATAAGAGCTGACTTGTTCTTCTCTTCTAACAAAAATTCTTTTTACTTGAAAATTACTTCTTGAGCATAAATCAACAAGCTGCATTTACATACAAAAACACTGAATAAATTAAGCAATGCTTTTTTTCTGAGACATAAACTATATTTCTTTAAAAATTATGCAGGGTTACACTATATAAGTATTTTGTAAACTGTAAGTTCCTGTATTAGAGACGTGTGGAGTATAAGACAATCTCGTGTACATCTGTTCTGCAACTAACCTTCAGCTTCCTGGAAGCGCTGTGATGCTGTTTTTACTGGAGGCATCTCCTGGAGCATCTTGACATAGTTAGGCTGGTCTACTTGAGGGTCAGGAGCTGACTTTGATCCTTTGCCAGAAGATGGTGTTTTTGGTGGTGATGGGACAGCTGTCATTTTAGCTAGTAACTCACAGCGTTGCTTAGTATGATCTGCCATATCTTCATCCACTTTCAGCTGCAGTGCAGCTTTTTGTTCCCATTCTTGAATGACCACAGAAAGGAGATCTGCAGTGGATGAAATTGCATGTATAAAGATTCTCTGTATTTTAGTTTTTATCATTTGTCACCATTAATCATATAAACATTTAAGAAGCGAACTACCTGATTTCTCATAAATGTTAAAAAATAAAATCTGCAAAGTAAATGGTCTTTCTGGGTATTTCCACTAATTCTCTACTCTGATGAACTTTACTTATGTGAACATCACATATGCAGTTGGTAAGGGGTACAAGCACAGTGGGAAGAAATGCCTCATTGTTGACTTGGTAACAGATCATTCTGCAGTGTATGTTTCTTGCGTATATTTTAGGCACATGTTAACATTATCTCTGATTTTCATGTTCATCTATTTGAGCAGATTATTGTCTTACCATCATAGGACCTATAAAAAGTGATGCAATGGAATTATGTCAAATGTTACAACAACAAATTAGGAGAACATAATTCTCTGTATATCAACTTTCCAAAACCATTAGAAGCAGAATTTAAATTTCCCCATGCAGCATTCCAATGTTGTTATAAATTAGGCACACCTGTCAATAGCTGAAGCATATGGTATGAACCTAGGAACATATGGGCCGTAGAAGAAACTGGAGACATCAAAGTATTCTATTACTCTCTCTGCACAGAAAGAACTACACAGCCACTTTCATTCATACAAATGTCTTTAATGGCATTTAATTCACAGATTACGATAACTTTCAAAAGGTGGCATCTCACAGCTCATAAATATTTGAGGAATGTCATGACTACTGCCAAGAGATGCTGATAAAAATTTTTTATTTAACAATCAGTTTCAGTCCACAGACCATCATCAGGTTCATAAAAGCATTTATAACATCAAATAAGGTGATATAAAATCATTGGTATCAGATAATAAAATCCATGAATTTGTCACTGCTGACACATGGTAATATAAATTACATTATCAATCATAAACTGTGCCAGACAGTGCTCCATGCATACTACATCAACAGTTAGGCTTGGTACAGAGGCATTATGCATACTACTAAACATTACATACTTATGGAGAATGTGTCTGTGACTATTTATTTATTTATTTATTTATTTATTTGATTAGCCATCCGTAGACATTTTGCAATGTATGGATGTTGTCAGTTTGGATACAGTGATTTTTACAGATACATTGACACTTTTATATGCATTTACAGAGTATACAAATACAATGACATTTATCACTTAAATTACATTCAAACAATTAAATATTCACTTATTGTTTAGAAACAGTGTTCCTGAAAATATAGTTTAAGGGTTTTCTGTAACAGTACATGTTGTTAATTTCTTTGATGTCCTGTGCAGCTTGTTATACATTTACAGAATATACAATACAATGTCATTATGTCACTTAAATTATATTCAAACATTTAAATATTCACTTACTGTGTAAAAACAGTGTTCCTGAAAATACAGTTTAAGAGTTTTTCTGAAACAGTACATGCTGTTAATTTCTTTGATTTCCTGTGGCAGCTTGTTATACAATTTTACACCCTGATACAAGAAACTTTTTTGGGTCTTATGCTTGTTTCTCCTATCTAGATGAAGGCAGTGGCTTGTTCTTGTGCTATAGCTGTGTAAAATGCTGTTTGTACTATAATTCACTATATTTTTCTTTATATATACTATAGTGTGGAACATAAATAAACAGGGAACAGTTAGAATACCAAGTATTTTGAATAGTTCTCTGCAGTGAGCCCACTTACTGCTTTTAGTTATAATTCTCACTGCTCTCTTCTGCACTTTAAAAACTGTTTGTAAGTTGAGTACATTATTTCCCCAGAAAATTATCCCATAGCTTATGACTGAGTGTACATAGCTAAAATATACAGTTCTTAGACATTCATAGCTGCATACTGAGGAGAGAACTCTAAGTGCGTAACACGTTGTAGATATCTTTTTTGTGAGTTTTTTAACATGTTCACTCCACCTAAGCTGGCTGTCAATATGCAACCCTAGGAATTTTGTGGTGGGCACTTCGTCTACAGAGGTGTTATGTAGCTTTAACTTTAGGGGACTGTTTTTTTCTGTTTATTCTAAAGCGTATGCTATTTGTTTTCTTAATATTTAAGGTCACTTTATTCTCTGTAGACCATTTGTAGACATCTTTCAGTGATTCATTACAATTTTCCAACATTTGTGCTGATGTCTCACTGGTGATTATAATATTGCTGTCATCGGCAAACAATATCTTCTCTCCATGTCGGATATATTGTGGAAAGTCATTTATATAAATCAAGAACAACACCGGACCCAGCACACTTCCCTGAGGGACCCCAATATTAATATGCTGTGGATCTGACAGGTGTTTTTCTATGAACTTTGATCTACTGGAGACATGCGAGATCTCTACCCACTGTACTCTATTTTTAAGGTATGAATGGAACCATTTGTTGATTACCCCTCTTACTCCTAGTGCTTCTAACTTAAGTAATAGATTCTGGTGGTCAACTGTATCAAAGGCCTTTGACAGGTCAAGGAATATGCCAGATACATAGTTGCCTTCATCCAGTGCTTCTAGAACCACTTTAGTGAAATGTGCTACTGCCATTTCTGTATCTCTGCCTGGTCTGAAACCAAATTGGTCATTTGAAAGAAGGTTGTATTTGTTTAGATAGCTCATAAGTCTGTTCTTCATTATGGACTCTATTATTTTGGAAAATGATGACAGTAGGGCAATTGGCCTGTAGTTCTCAATGTTTTCTACATCATCTTTTTTGTGTAGAGGTAAAATTTTTGCATGTTTCAGATAATCAGGGAAACAACCGGCTTTGAAAGATTCATTTATGATATTGGTTAGGGGGGCTTTGATACTATTTATGCATTTTTCAGCACAGACATTGGAATTTCATCTAAACCTGCTGAATTTTTGCTCTTTAATTTCCTTACCACATTACATACTTCTTCCTCAGTAGTGGGTAGCAATACCATTGAATTTGATGTATATTCCCGTGTTCGTGGATTATGAGATTTTGAAAAATTTTCCTGTAACTTTGTAGCTATACTACTAAAGTAAGAATTAACAAAGTTTGCTAGTTCTTTTGGGGTACTTGTTAGGTTTTCTTTGTTCCTGATTTGGGTGTTTATTTGCCTTTGTGTTGCTGTTCCTGTCTCTTGTTTCACTATAGTCCATGTAGCTTTACTTTTATTTTTAGCTAGATTTATTAGTCTATCATTGGCCTTTTTTTTGCAACATTGAGCACCTTCCTATAGATTTTTTTGTAGTTTCTGTAGTAATGAAGAAAATCTGGATCACTGTTGTTGTTTTTTATAGAGTTTAGGTATTTAAAAGTTTGGGCAGATTTTCTAATTCCTGTGGTAATCCACTTATTTTTGGTGGATGTTCCAGTAGAACTTAGTGCTTTGGGGAAGGCTTCTTCGAATATTATCTTAAACTCCGACATGAATTTGGAGAATTTCTGATTCACATTATTTTCTGAATATACTTCTTCCCATCTTTCATGTCTTAATTGTAAGCAAAATTTTTGTATTGCTGCGTCTGAGTAGACTCTTTTAAACATGTGGAGGTTTACTGGTTTTTCTACAGAAGCTTTTACTTTTATGATTTGGCATAAATGATCTGACAGTCCAAGATTTTTGACAGTTATGACACAGTTTTCCCCACCTATATCTGTAGCTACATGGTCAATGGTAGATGTTGAGTGTTTGGTTATTCTTGTTGCACAATTAACTAAAGAGGACATGCCAAAACTATTCAGAATATTCAGAAAAGTGTTACTGGTTTCATCTGCCTTAGCTGTGTTAATGTTTAAGTCACCACACAAGAGTATATTACTTTTCAGGGATGACACTTGTTCTAGGCTTTGCATAAGTTTTGAAAAGAATGTTTCTAAATCACCACTGGGAGAACGGTATACACATAGTACAATTAGTTTTTTGGGCATATCTACAGCTGGTATCTCTACTGCTGACACTTCAAAATGCTTGTCAACACTTAGTAGAATATCATTCCTGACTTTAAATGAAATACCACTCTTAACAAAAATACATGATCCTCCACCTTTCATTGAGTTTCTGCAATAAGAACAAGCTAGTACATATGAGGGCAAATTTATGTATTGAATTTCATTGACTTTGCACCAGTGCTCTGTGATGCAGATAACTGGACTCTCTAAGGATTGTAACTCAACTTCTAGCTGTTGCACTTTGCTTTTTATACTCTGAATGTTTTGGTGAAGCACTGTTAGAGATTTAATGTTACTTATCTTGGAGGTTTCTTTTTCATCATGCTTGTGACTAAAAAATCTTGCAGATGGGAGGGAGGCACTCTCTTCCGTCTGCTTGTTGCTCCATGTGAGGTTGTGTACTTTTCTGCCACTGCTGATGTTGGAACTGCTGCTGCTCCTGTTGTCTGTACTGCTTCTGTTGATTGTGCTGCTGCTGACGGTGCTGTGTCTGCTGTTTCTGGTACTGCTGCTTTTAGTGACACTGGTGGCAGTTGTGCTGGTGTTTCTGCCTCTATTTTTGTTGATGTTACTCTTACTTCTACTAGTGTTGAGTTTTCATCGTTTTTGCTGTTGGGATAGCCTGGGATGGCGGCTAATTCTGCTGTAACCTCCTTTGAATGTGTGTTTTGGTCATCATTGCTTTCTGCATGAAAGTCCAGTGGCATAACAGTTTCAGTTAAAAAGTCATCTTGCATGTAATTATACTGGCTGTTGATGTAACATGAATAAGTGCACTATCTAGCAGAGCTAATGTAATATATTATCATGTGAAAATGGTGATGAAACCATGGATTTTATTATCTGACACCAATGATTTTGTATCACCCATTATGATGCTGTAAATTCTTTTATGAATTTGATAATGGTCTGTGGACGGTATCTGATTGTTCAATAAAGAAATTTTGAAAGAAGTTCTTTGCAGTAATCATCCTGTTCTTCAAATAAGGCAACTTTGTTTGATACATTAAACAGCAAATTGTCATGATGAAGGATACCAAATAGCTAAGTATTACATTTTTTCTGTGCAGTTGGTATGACAGTGACTGGGCCACATGAAAGGTTAGCTAGAAGGCCAAGATTAATTAGTTAGTTACTGTCCAACAATGAAACAGTTTTGGATAACAATGGATAACTTTATATATTTGGGTGGCAGAATTGAAAGCATCAAAAATTGAACTAAATAAAAGCTCAGAGCAAACAAAAACTGAACCAGATAACAATTTAGAATAAACAAAAAGAGAACTAAGCAACAGTCTAGAACAGTTAATGGGTAGTAGGATAGCTGCTTTGAATAATGGAGTGAAAGAGTTGAGGAATAAAATTCTAAATAATTGTGCACAGGTCATAGAGATAAAAAACATGTTGCTAAATAGAAATTGATTGTAGAATCAGAGCATAAACAAATTGATGCATGGGTTAGTCCAATAGAGACTGAAATCATCAAATTTTACAGACACAGCAGAAAAATAACTAAGAACATCAAAATTGTTCACAATGTAATAAAACAAGAGAGTAACTTTTTGAGATCAAATATGTGTCAAAATATGGACTCTTGAACAAAAGTTTGATAAATTAGAGGTGGAAACGGGTAATCATATTTCTATAATTAATGGAAAAGTTGTAGAGGTAGAGAAAGTTGTAACAAGCAATGTGGATGCATCTAATAGAAATGTGGGTAATGTTCATAAAAAAACCTCACTAAATTGTTAGAGAATTTTGCTTCTAGGAGTTTCATTAGTAATTATACTGGGATATGGGCCAATCTGCCTGTAAAAGTTTCCCTGGTGATAATAAACTTCATCTAGTTATTTTTTACAACACTTCATGATAATTTTTTTGCTGGTAGAACTGATTTAATTAAGATAAAGTTTATAAAAAATGTTTTGGATGGAGAAACACTTTCATTGGCTAAACAGTAAACTAATATGGACACGTCATGCTGTGATTTTGAAGAAACAAAAATTCTGAATAAATTCTGGGCAGGAACTGAACACACGGATTAAAAGTGAATTTTTAAATGGACTATGTTACAGGAAGGGGAATGATTGCATTTAGGAATTTTATGAGAAGCAATGAAGAAAATTAATCCACTCAGACAGACCATTTGATCAACTTACACAAATAGATGCATTAAAAAGGAAATCATCAAGGAAAGAACAGGGTTTTTTTCAGCTGATTCTACTAGACAATTTTTGAAGCATGTAAACAAACTGGGGAAAGCATTAGAAAGGAATGACAGACATAATTTTACTCAGAATATACATGGTGGGTGCAGTGTGGGAGGGTGGAATCATTATTATAGTAACAATTGGAATTATGGGAGGAGAGAAGGAAGAAATTACATAAACAGTTACCAGGGGTAACAGAAAAGAATCACAGTGGAATGACATAAATAGGAATGAGAGTAAAGTGTACAAAAACTGGAATCATTCAAAGACTATCTATGCTCAGCAGCGCAGAAACACCCAGATCATGCAATATTAGTTGGAGGCAACCTTAATCTGTTGAGTATAGACTAGGACATTAATAGGTCCATTGCAGTGCTCTATTGTAAGTACTTTTGAACATGTTTTCTGAAAACTGCCTTTAACAAATAGTTAGGCTACCCACATTAAGTGTAAATATTTTATACATTGTAACTACAAGCATGCCTGATCTAATTAACAGAGTCAGTATAGAGACAGGGATTAGCAATCATGTGATTATACTTATAATGGTTAATAAAGTTAATAAATCCATTAAGAAGGCTAGGGGGGTATTAATGCTAGAAAGAGCAGATGAGCAGTTGTTAGCATACCACTGAGGCAATGAATGAACATAATTTAATTCCAATATGATGCATGAAGGCAAATTATGGACTATTGTAAATCATGCTTTGGAGACATGTATGTTACGTAAGAGGATTAAAGATGGAAAAGACCCTGTGTGGTTCAGTAATAAAATTCAGAAAATGCTGAGGAAGCAGAGATTGTTGCACTTTCAGTTCAAAAAAGAATGAGCAAATGTTGACAGGCAAAGTTAGTGGAAATGCCTATGTCAGTAAGAAGTTAAATGTGCAAACATACAACTATTTCCACATCATAGTTTAGTGAAAGATGCTGCCAGGTACCAAGAAAATTCTGTTTGTAAGTAAAACCATTGAGTGGATCAAAGGCTTCTATCAACTTGTAATCCACCCCCTCCTTCCCAATTGCAGCTATTGGAGCTAAATCTTTTCTGAAGATTCAGGAGGAGTAAGATTACAATTACTTTTTATTTTACTTATCTTTTCTTGCAGAGTTGACTCCAGTTCTTCTTGTCTAGGGGTATGACTGTTGAAGCTGAAATTCTCATATTTTAAGTCTTCATGCGTGAATTCACCTACATAATTTTGAAATTGTTGCAGAATTTTTGTTTTTACATTAGTTTATATTTTGAATTTTCACATTAACAAAGCCAAAATTACATTGTTCTCCCAAAGTACAAAAATGCATCCGATTACATCTGAGACATGCTTACTACTACTTCACTCTGCAGTAATAACAATATTCCAAATGGTTTACAATTTTTTTCACAAGTGAACTTCTATTAGTTTTGATTATTATTTCATAAATGAATCCAGAAATAAACATAATAAACAATACTAGATTGTGTAACTAATGACAGAAATTTTAAGTGTGCAAAATAATTCGTAATTTTAAATGTTTCTAAAAAAAATTTAACTATACATTCAGAACTAGTATTCATCAATTATAACATCCAAAATAATAATTCCTATTCATAAATTTTAGCTTGAAGTATAATATATTGCATATAAAATTATACACAATTTTTCAGAAAAGTAGCTGAGATAATACTGACCTGTCCAAAATTCGAAAAATGTTACTTGTATTGACTACTACTGTTCAGGAAAGGTAATGCTACAGGGGGATGTCCCATTACAATATCACCCTCACATAATATGGAAACAATGTGTTTATAATATTTTGTGACATACTGTAAGGTTTGGCAAATGGTGTACAAAATGATGGCAAAAGATAGAATACAGATGTATAGGAGTATCTGACACATAGCATATTACAAAAAAAAATAAAAAAAAATATCTATTATCCAAGTCATAATCCACACATGGCATTCAGATTTTCAGATTTGTGGAACATTCTGTCTCAAGATAAATGATACAAAATCAAAACCACATCATTACAACACTAAAACATACAGAGAAGTGCAGAGGCAATGTAAATTACTAGAATTACAAATTGTAAGTTTACATCTATACAGTCACATCTTCAAGATCATCAAAAAAGAGGAAAAAAATTCAGAGTCTAAGTGTATGGCAAGTGGGCCGATTCGAAAAACTCAAAATGACGCGTAGAGACCAAAAGAATATACTCTGACATAGGTAAGAGTATAGCACAAAATCAATCAGCCACATGAAACAGAGTATTTAAGGATATGTTGACTCATGAAAGGAGAAAATAAAGAAAAAAAAATTAGGGTCTATGCTTATGATGTGGGGACCAACCCACAAATCCAAACCACACTTGGTACACAGCAGTAGAAGTGTTTTAACACAACAAAATGAATAAACATCATATTCATGTACCAATAAGTTCAATCATATGTAAAGAATAATTAGAGGAAACATCTAGCCTCAATCAATAGTTGTACACTCTCCTTGAGTACACACACAAAGTCATGATGACTAGGGGTACTCAAAAGAGAGTCAAAACCACAAAAGTCTGACCACAACTTGAGTTCCAATCAGATAAAATATTGCAGTGCTCAGGATAAATACAAGTAAACAGAGTCATAATTAGCTTTGAATGATGGCATAATTGAGTAACTTAAAGGACCAAAATCAGTCTGTGAAATCAGAAATGCATAATCTTGCTATACAGTCTATACTCGATTTATGATCACAATCGTAGGTGTCTTCCACATTATTTGCTAATTGTTCATACAAACTAACCTACATATATAGAAGCCTAGAAAGTTCATTTACAACTGATAAAAATTACTTACTGAATGCTGAGATAAGAAAACTCATTGAAATGTATAACTACTAACTTAACAGTGCTTAATTTTTTCAGGTTCTGATAATTATTTACAACATGGTTCATAGAATGTAATCTTGAACTTTTTAAGTTTTCACATTTCTTTACTGAACATAACAAATCAGCACTCATAGAACATCAACCTTCCACAGCATTATTTATAGTTAGATAATGTATCAAGAAGTTAATCCTCCTACTCAAAAAAAAATAAAATAAAAAAAAAATAAAAAAATAAAATAAATTATGTTCAATAGCACTTTCCATAGCAGTGAATACTTTCCTAAACAAATAGTTCCACAAATTCTTCGTATAGGATAATTTCTTGGCTAACAATTTACAAATTTTAGCCACAAGACTGATGCAGTTGACAGACACGTGAGTCAACTGGACTAGCAAGGGTGCAGCCATACAGGAGCGTGGAACTGGATCCTTCAGTTTCCTCACTAGATTTCACATCAGTCACTTCTTGCCTTTCGGCAATATCAATATGTAGATTGTTTTGCTTAAAAAAAGTCACAGGAGATAAGGAAAGGATAGCTAGTTTATTTCAGTTCCTGTAATAATGTGTCACATCACCAACACCTTTAATCTTGCTATGCTTAAGAGCTCGTTTAAGCCATATGGACACAGACTCTGACTCCTTTATTTTATGATGATTTCTCGTGCTAAGAACCAATGGCATTGCAGACATATAGTAAGATGTACCAATGTCTCTGTTATAGTCTTTGTGGATGCATATTGAATTTCACACTTATGAATGCAGTAGTACGTGAAACTAAAGAAGACACTGTACCTAGCCTTGAGACTTTTAACAGAAAAGAGATTATTTCTGATTTGTGAGGTGTATAGCAGCGACATTGGTACGTCTTAGTATATGCCTACAATGCCACTGGCTCTCAGAATGAGGACTCATCATAAAATAAATGAGTCAGAGTCTGTGTCTGTATGGTTTAAAGGAGCTCTCAATTGCAGCAAGATTAAAGTTGTTGGTGATGTGATACATTATCAAAGAAATTGATATGAAGCACTTATCCCATGATTATATCCTGAGAAATGTTTTAAAGTAAAAACAAAAAACGTTAAAAATAACTTTATTACAGATAATACAGACAGCAAAATAAGAAACCTGTTGTGTCATGGTGAATGGCCCATCTCAAGTCATCCAGAAACCGATTCACCAACAAACACTGACAAAGATGCTGTGATTTACCAAACGAGAAAGTGCTGGTAGATATACACAATAAAAAACACCAAACACACAAACAAATTTCAAGCTTTTGTAACCCAACGTTGCTTCATCAGAAAAGAGGGAAGGACAGGGAAAGACGAAAGGATGTGGGTTTTAAGGGAGAGGGTAAGGAGTCATTCCAATTACAGGAGCAGAAAGATTTACCTTAGGAGGACAAAAGGACAGGTATACACTCGCACACACACACATGTCCATCCGCACATATAAAGACACAGGCAGACATATGTAAATGCAAAGAGGTTGGGCAGAGATGTCAGTCAAGACGGAAGTACAGGAGCAAAGATGTTGAATGACAGGTGATGTACGAGGGGCGGCAACTTGAAATTAGCGGAGGTTGAGGCCTGGTGGGTAGCGGGAAGAGAGAATATATTGATGTGCAAGTTCCCATCTCCAGAGTTCTGATAGGTTGGTGTCACTGGGAAGTATCCAGATAACCTGGATGGTGTAACACTATGCCAAGATGTGCTGGCTGTGCACCAAGGCATGTTTAGCCACAGGGTAATCCTCATTACCAACAAACACTGTCTGCCGGTGTCTGTTCATGCGAATGGACAGTTTGCTGCTGGTCATTCCCAAATAGAATGCATCACAGTGTAGGCATATCGGTTGGTAAATCATGTGGATGCTTTCACATGTGGCTCTGCCTTTGATTGTGTACACCTTCCAGGTTACAGGACTGGAGTAGGTGGTGGTGGTAGGCTGCATGGGACAGGTTTTACACTGGGGGTGGTTACAAGGATAGGAGCCAGAGGGTAGCGAAGGTGGTTTGGGGATTTCATAGGGATGAAACAAGAGGTTATGAAGGTTAGGTGGACGGTGGAAAGACACTCTTGGTGGAATGGGGAGGATTTCATGAAGGATGGATCTCATTTCAGAGCAGGATTTGAGGAAGTCATATCACTGCTGGAGAGCCACATTCAGAGTCTGACCCAGTCCCGGAAAGTATCCTGTGACAAGTGGGGCACTTTTGGGGTTCTTCTGTGGAAGGTTCTGGGTTTGAGGGGATGAGGAAGTGGCTCTGGTTATTTGCTTCTGTACCAGGTCGGGAGGGTAGCTGCGGGATGGGAAAGCTGTTTTCAGGTTATCAGTGTAATGGTTCAGGGCTTCAGGACTGAAGCAGATTCGTTTCCCACAAAGACCTAAGCTGTGGGGAAGGGACTGTTTGATATGAAATGGGTGGCAGCTGTCATAATGGAGATACTGTTTCTTGTTGGGGGGTTTGATGTGGACAGCGGTGTGAATCTGGCCATTAGATAGATGGAGGTCAATGTCAAAGAAAGTGGTATGGGATTAGGAGTAGGACCAGGTGAATCTGATGGAACCAAAGGAGTTGAGGTTGGAGAGGAAATTTTGGAGTTCTTCTTCACTGTGAGTCCAGATCATGAAGATGTCATTAATAAATCTGTACCAAACTTTGGGTTGGCAGGCCTGGGTAATTGGAAGTGGAAGTGGAAGATTGAGTAGTTGGGAGAGACTGGGTCTGTGTACAATGACAGGAGGTCGAGATTTGTTGGAAAGGTTGTGGAAGGTGAGTGAGTTACCTTTCTGGAGGTGGGAAACCAGGTGGATAATTTTTTTAAGTGGATGGTGGCATGCTGTTCTAATTTGTGGTTGGCCTGTAGGAGGATGCTCTGAACAGCTGGTGTGGATGTGGGAGAGGAAAGATTAAGGACTTTGATTAGGGATAGGAGTTGATGGGTGTGTTCATTGGCTGAGTTGATGTGTAGGTGAAGGATTAGGCAGGTGAGGGCTATGGATTGTTAAGTTTGGAACTGGTATAGGGACTGATGGAAAGAAGGGTTACAGCCAGAGATGGGAACTTTAAGTGTGAGGCCTTTGGAGGTAATGCCAAATATCAGACAAGCCTGAGTAAATAAAATATGGGAGCATAATCTGGCTAGGGTGAAGGCATGTTTGCGGAGAGAATGTAAATAAAACTTAATGGGGTTGTTGTGGGGATGTTGTGAGGGTGACATGGTATTAGAGGGTGGAAAGTGTAACATGAGGCTAAAGTCAAAATAAAAATATATGGAGAGAGATAAAGGTGAACTAGAAAGCACCTGGAGTTCTGGTGTGAAAAAAGTCGAAAAAGTGTTGGTTAAAGCTGAACTATGTTTATCCTGTGGTGAACTTGGGTTGGTAAACAACGATGTGCACAAAGGTTAGGTAGTAGTATTGCCTCCAAAACACGTTAAAAGCTGGAAAAATTCAGGAAAATTTCGAAAAAACTGCTTGTAAATGTATTAAAAGGGCTGGTTATGTGGTGGCAGATTATGAAAATGAGGCTAACAATTGTCTGACGAAGAAATAATAACGTTAACACCTGTGGCAAGCTGCTAAAAATGATCGGTTATGTGGGAAAAACGGGAATGGAAATAAAGCGAAAATTGTTAGAACTAGCCAAAATGGTTGTTTAATAGGTGAAAGGAACTGAAGCTGTGAAATAGTATTCACGAGATTACACAAGAAATGTTTGTAAACTAGGAATGGCGGATTTTATAGCAGTGGTAGTGTTGAAAGAGGTAAAAATTTATTGGTTATGGTTTGGAAGTAAGTTACATATTATTGAGTATATATAGGCAGGATAAAATTGTATTGTAGATTACAGTAAAAAGGAAGGAGAATACAAAGTGAAACTACTTGCACAAACAAAAAGGGAAAGTAAGATGACAGAAAAGATTTTGAAATGCAACAGTGACAATAACAAACGTAATTGTTGGGTTCAAATTAACGATATGAATATAACAGAGGGAAACATTCCACGTGTGGAAAATATATACAAAAACAAAGATGCTGTGACTTACCAAACAAGATAATGCTGGTAGATAGGCTCAATAAAAAACACACAAACACAAACACAAATTTCAAGCTTTTGCACCACAAGGCTGCTTCATCAGGAAAGAGGGAAGAACAGGGAAAGACGAAAGGATGTGGGTTTTAAGGGAGAGGGTAAGGAGTCATTCCAATCCCTGGAGCAGAAAGAATTACCTTAGGGGGGAAAAAGGACAGGTACACACTCAAGCACACACACACACATATCCATCCGCACATATACAGACACAGGCAGACATATGTAAATGCAAAGAGGTTGGGCAGAGATGTAAGTCGAGGTGGAAGTACAGAGGCAAGGATGTTGTTGAATGACAGGTGATGTACGAGGGGCGGCAACTTGAAATTAGCGGAGGTTGAAGCCTGGTTGGTAATGGGAAGAGAGAATATATTGAAGGGCAAGTTCCCATCTCCAGAGTTCTGATGGGCTGGTGTCAGTGGGAAGTATCCAGACAACCTGGACGGTGTAACACTGTGCCAAGATGTGCTGGCTGTGCACCAAGGCATGTTTAGTCACAGGGTGATCCTCATTACCAACAAACACTGTCTGCCTGTGTCTGTTCATGCGAATGCACAGTTTGTTGCTGGTCATTCCCACATAGAAGGCTTCACAGTGTAGACATGTCAGTTGGTAAATCACGTGGGTGTTTTCACACGTGGCTCTGCCTTTGATCGTGTACACCTTCTGGGTTACAGGACTGGTGTAGGTGGTGGTGGGAGGGTGCATGGGACAGGTTTTACACCGGGGGCAGAGAAGGTGGGGAAGGTGGTTTGCGGATTTCATAGGGATTAACCAAGAGGTTTAGAGGTTATGAACGTTAGGTGGATGGCGGAAAGACACTCTTGGTGGAATGGGGAGGATTTCATGAAGGATGGATCTCATTTCAGTGCAGGATTTGAGGAAGTCGTATCCCTACTGGAGAGCCACATTCAGAGTCTGATCCAGTCCCGGAAAGTATCCTGTGACAAGTGGGGCACTTTTGGGGTTTTTCTGTGGGAGGTTCTGGTTTTGAGGGGATGAGGAAGCGACTCTGGATATTTGCTTCTGTGCCACATCGGGAGGGTAGTTGCGGGATGCGAAAGCTGTTTTCAGGTTATTAGTTTAATGGTTCAGGGATTCAGGACTGGAGCAGATTCGTTTCCCACAAAGACCTAAGCTGTAGGGAAGGGACCGTTTGATATGGAATGGGTGGCATCTGTCATAATGGAGGTACTGTTGCTTGTTGGTGGGTTTGATGTGGACGGATGTGTGAAGCTGGTAATTGGACAGATGGAGGTCAATGTCGAGGAAAGTGGCATCGGATCTGGAGTAAGACCATGTGAATCTGATGGAACCAAAGGAGTTGAGGTTGGAGAGGAAATTTTGGAGTTCTTCTTCACTGTGAGTCCAGATCATGAAGATGTCATTAATAAATCTGTACCAAACTTTGGGTTGGCAGGCCTGGGTAACCAAGAAAGCTTCCTCTAAGCGACCCATAAATAGGTTGGCATACGAGAGGGCCATCCTGATACCCATGGCTGTTCCTTTTAATTGTTGGTATGTCTGGCATTCAAAAGTGAAAAAGTTGTGGGTTAGAATGAAGCTGGCTAAGGCAATGAGAAAGATTTATTGATGACATCTTCATGATCTGGTCTCACAGTGAAACAGAACTCCAGAATTTCCTCTCCAACCTCAACTCCTTTGGTTCCATCTTATTCACCTGGTCCTACTCCAAATCCCATGCCACTTTCCTCAACGTTGACCTCCATCTTGTGCCAGCACATCTTGGCACAGTGTTACACCATTGGAATGACTCCTTACCCTCTCCCTTAAAACCCACATCCTTTCGTCTTTCCCTCTCCTTCCCCATTACCTGATGAAGCAACCTTGGTTTGCAAAAGCTTGAAATTTGTGTGTGTGTTTGTGTGTTTTTTATTGTGTCTATCTACCAGCTCTTTCTCATTTATATTGTGTGTTTCTACTTCCAGTAGATTAATGCAACTGCTTTACGTACCCCACCCCACGCCATGAACAATGGACCTCGCCATTGATGGGGAGGCTTGGGTGCCTCAGCGATACAGATAGCTGTGCAGTAGATACAACCACAACAGAGTGGTATCTGTTGAGAGGCCAGACACATGTGTAGTTCCTGAAAAGGGGCAGCAGCCTTTTCAGTAGTTGCAGGGGCAACAGTCTGGATGATTGATTGCTCTGGCCCTGTAACATTAACCAAAACGGCCTTGCTGTACTGGTATTGTGAATGGCTGATAGCAAGGGGAAATTAAAGCTGTAACTTTTCCAGAGGGCATGCAGCTTTACTGTATGGTTAAATGATGGTGGCATCCTCTTGGGTAAAATATTCTGGAGGTAAAATAGTCCTCCATTTGGATCTCCAGGTGGGGACTACTCAGGAGGATGTTGTTATCAAGAGAAACAAAACTGGTGTTCTACAGATCAGAGCATGGAATGTCAGATCCCTTAATTGGACAGGTAGGTTAGAAAATTTAAAAAGGGAAATGGACAGGTTAAAGCTAGATATAGTGGGACTTAGTGAAGTTCGGTGGCAGGAGGAACAAGAATTCTGGTCAGGTGAATACAGGGTTATAAATACAAAAAGAAACAGGGGTAATGCAGGAGTAAGTTTAATAATGAGTAAAAAAATAGAAGCGTGGGTAAGCTACTACAAACAGCATAGTGAATGCATTATTGTAGCCAAGATAGACATGAAGACATACGTATCACAGTAGTACAAGTTTATATGCCCACTAGCTCCACAGAACGAACAGATTGAGGAAATGTATGACGAGATAAAAGAGATTATTAAGATGGTGAAGGGAGACAAAAATTTAATAGTCATGGGGGACTGGAATTCGATAGTGGAAAAGGAAAGAGAAGGAAAAGTAGTAGGTGAATGGGGTTAAGGAATGAAAGAGGAAGCCGCCTGGTACAGTTTTGCACACAGTACAACTTAATCATAGCTAACACTTGGTTTAAGAACCATGAAAGAAGGTTCTATATATGGAAGAGGCCTCGAGACACTGGTAGTTTCAGATAGATTATGTAATGGTAAGGCAGATTTAGGAACCAGGTTTTAAATTGTAAGACATTCCAGGTGCAGATTTGAACTCTGACCACAATCTATTGGTTATGAACTGCAAATTAAAAGGTGGCAAATTAAGGAGATGGAACCTGGATAAATTGAAAGAACTAGGGGTTGTAGAGAGATTCAGAGAGAGTATTAGGGAATGATTGACAAGAAAGGGGGAAATAAATACAGTAGAAGAAGAATGGGTGGCTTTGAGAGATGAAATAGTGAAGGCAGCAGAGGATTGAGTAGGTAATAAGACCAGGGGTCATAGAAATCCTTGGGTAACAGAAGAGATATTGAATTTCATTGATGCAAGGAGAAAACATAAAAATGCAGTAGATAAAGCAAGCAAAAAGGAATACAAATTTCTCAAAAGTGAGATCAATAGGAAGTGCATAGTGGCTAAGCAGGGATGGCTAGAGGACAATTGTAAGGATGTAGAGGCATATATCACAAGGGGTAAGATAGATACTGACTTCAGGAAAATTAAAAGGACCTTTGGAGAAAAGAGAACCATCTGTATGAATATCAAGAGTCCAGATGGAAAACCAATTCGAAGCAAAGAAGGGAAAGCAGAAAGGTGGAAGGAGTATATAGAGCGTCTATACGAGGGCAATGTACTTAAGGGCAATACTATGTAAATGGAACAGGAAACAGATGAAGATGAAATGTGAGATATGATACTGCATGATGAGTCTGACAGAGCACTGAAATACCTAAGTCGAAACAAGGCCCCGTGTGTACACAATATTCCGTTAGAACTACTAATAGCCTTGGGAGAGCCAGCCTTGACAAAACTCTACCATCTGGTGAGGAAGATGTACGAGACAGGTGAAATATCCTCAGACTTCAAGAAGAATGTAACAATTCCAATCCCAAAGAAAGCAGGTGTTGACAGGCGCAAAAATTACCAAACTATCAGTTTCATAAGTCACGGCTGTAAACTACTAACACAAATTCATTAAAGAAGAATGGAAAACCTGGTAAAAGCTGACCTCATGGAAAATCAGTTTGGATTCTGAAGAAATGTTGGAACATGTGATGCCATACTGACCCTATGACTTATCTTAGAAGATAGATTAGGGAAAGGCAAACCTACATTTCTAGCATTTGTTGACTTAGAGAAAGCTTTAGACAATGTTGACTAGGATACTCTCTTTCAAATTCTGGAGGTGGCAGGGGTAAAATACAGGGAGTGAAAGGCTATTTACAATTTTACAGAAACCAGGTGGCAGTTATAAGAATTGAGGAGCATGAAAGGGAAGCAGTGGTTGGGAAGGGAGTGAGACAGGGTTGTAGCCTCTCCCCGATGTTATTCAATCTGTATATTGAGCAAGTAGTAAAGCAAACAAAAGAAAAATTTGGAGTAGGAATTAAGATCCATGGAGAAGAAATAAAAACTTTGAGGTTTGCCAGTGACACTGTAACTCTGTCAGAGACAGCAAAAGACCTGGAATAGCGGTTGAGTAGAATGGACAATGTCTTGAAAGGAGGATATAAGCTGAACATCAACAAAAGCAAAATCGGAATAATGGAATGTAGTTGAATTAAATAAGGTGATGTTAAGGGAATTAGGTTAGGAAATGAGACACTTAAAGTAGAAGATGAGTTTTGCTATTTGGAGATGATGGTCAAAGTAGATAGGATATAAAATGTAGACTGGAAAACTTTTCTGAAGAAGAGAAATTTGTTAACATCAAGTATAGATTTAAGTGTCAGGAAGTCATTCCTGAAAGTATTTGTATGGAGTGTAGCCATCTACGGAAATGAAACATGGACAATAAATAGTTTAGACAAGAAGCTATCGAAATGTGGTGCTACAGAAGAATGCTGAACATTAGATGGCTAGATCATGTAACTGATGAGGAGGTACTGAATAGAATTGGAGAGAAGAGGAATTTGTGGCACAAATTGACTAGAAGAAGGGATCAGCTGGTAGGGCATGTTCTGAGGCATCAAGGGATCTCCAATTTAGTATTGGAGGGCAGTGTGGAGGGTAAGAATCATAGAGGGAGACCTAGAGATGAATACACTAAGCTGAATCAGAAGGATGTATGTTGCAGTAGATACATGGAGATGAAGAAGCTTGCACAGGATAGAATAGCATGGAGAGCTGCATCAAACCAGTCTCTGGATTGAAGACCAAAACAACAATAGATTGAGTAAGACGGTGTCAGTCATCGAGCAGCTGACTTTCAGCAGCATTGACACAAACTAGTGATGACACATTATGATGGCGGGGAAGGTGTTTGTGCCTTACAGTATATAAAGCTATTGATAATATTGCTACTAGTATGAAGAATGGAATAAGTGTCCAAGTGAGTTTGCATGGGCCTCCAGTCTTTTGTGGATTCATATTGAATTTCATGCTTATGAACACAGACATTAATCAACCTGGTAATTGTTGAGTTACAGTGGCTGTGTACATGGTACACATGGCATAAGATTTTCCTTCCTATATTGAAAAAATAAGTATACAGGATTCACTTCACAACGGATTAAAAAGTGTTCACCTATATAATGCATTAATAAACAGAGCTAAACACAATGAAAAAATGAACCAGTAAGGTAATATATACACATACACATATGAAACTTGAAGATACTATTCCTGATATTTGCAGTACACATGAATAAAACTAGTCTTCACTCAGTTTAGCATAACATCCATGACTTTCCCAAAAGAATTCACGACAAAAAAATTTAATTATTCTCTGTAGAGTACACAATAATAATAACAATAATATTTAACACTAATGGCATTCTATAAGAAGAAATTTATTACTAGATATTTAGTGGCATTGTCCCATTGAAAAATTGTAAAAGGATATACCCATTTCATCATATGGCATATATATATCAAATTGTAAAGCACAAATCTATTATAAAAGAGGTTTTTTTGTTTTTCTTTTCTTTTTTGTCATAAGCCTTTTGACTGGTTTGATGTGGGCTGCCACGAATTCCTCTCCTGTGCTAACCTCTTCATCTCAGAGTAGCACTTGCAACCTACGTCCTCAATTATTTGCTGGATGTATTCCAATCTCTGTCTTCCTCTACAGCTCCCTCTAGCACCATGGAAGTCATTCCCTCATGTCTTAACAGATGTCCTATCACCCTGTCCCTTCTCCTTATCAGTGTTTTCCACATATTCCTTTCCTATCCATTTATGCGTAGAACCTCCTCATTCCTTACCTTATCAGTCCATTTATTTTTCAACGTTCATCTGTAGGACCACATCAAAATGCTTCGATTCTCTTCTACTCCGTTTTTCCCACAGTCCATGTTACACTACCATACAATGCTATACTCCAGACATACATTCTCAGAAATTTCTTCCTCACATTAAGGCTGATATTTGATATTAGTAAACTTCTCTTGGCCAGGAATGTCCTTTTTGCCATTGGTAATCTGCCTCTGATGTCCTCCTTGCTCCGTCCGTCATTGGTTATTTTACTGCTAGGTAGCAGAAATTCTTAACTTCATCTACTTCATGACCATCAATCCTGATGCTAAGTTTCTAGCTGTTCTCGTTTCTACTGCTTCTCATTACCTTCTTCTTTCTTCAATTTACTCTTAGTCCATATTCTGTACTCATTAGACTGTTCATTCCATTCAGCAGACCATGTAATTCTTCATCACTTTTACTCAGGATAGCAATGTCATCAGCGAATCTACCACTGATTTTCCTTCACCACGAATTTTAATTCTGCTCCTGAACCTTTCTTTTATTTCCATCATTGCTTCCTCGATGTATAGCTTGAACAATGGGTGTGAAATGCTACATCCTTGTCTTACATAATTTTTAATACAAGCACTTTGTTCTTGCTCGTCCACTCTTATTATTCCCTCTTGGCTTTTGTACACATTATATATGACCCGTCTCTCCATATACCTTACCCCTACTTTTCTCAGAATTTCAAATACCTTGCACCATTTTACATTGTCGAACGCTTTTTCCAGGTCAACAAATCCTATGAATGTGTCTTGATTTTTCTTTAATCTTGCTTCCATTATTAACTGCAACATCAGAATTGCCACTCTTGTGCCTTTACCTTTCCTAAAGCCAAACTGATTGTCATCCAGCACATCCTCAATTTTCTTTTCCATACTTCGGTAAGCGAAGATAGGGAAGGAGGAAGCATTCCTCCCTACAATTAGGAAAGAAAGTTTGCATAACATTTCAAATGATAATGGCATAAGGGTGGTTAATTTTACTGTTTCAAAAGACATGACTGTTGAGACCACATATTTCAAAATAAAGGAAATTCATGAAGCAACTTGGGTCTCTCCGGATGGACACACCAAACATCAAATTGATCATGTTCTTGTAGATCAGAGATGGCACACTAGTACAGAAAATGTTAGGATTTTCAGGGGAGCAGACTGTGATTCTGATCATTTTCTTGCAGTTGTCAAAGTTCACCAATGGATATCTACAGCAACATCAAGGTGTCACAATGCAGAACTTGTTAGATTCGACACTGACAAGCTAAATGACGAAAATTTTAGAAGAAGGTACTTGATATAAATTTCAAATAGGTTTGATGCTCTCAAGACACATGAAGATCAAGATGAGGATGTAAATAATCAGTGGATCACTGTGAGGAATAATATCAAAGAGGCAGCGAAGGTCACAATAGGTACAATTAAGAAGAACAGGAGGAAACTGTGGTTTGGTGAAGAATGCAAGAAATTGGTAGAGGAAAGGAGATAAGTACGATTAGATTGGGATATAATGGGAGACAGAAAATGAGAGGAGTTCTAGGACATGAGAAGGGACATTGGTCGTAGGCTACGGGCAAAGAAGAGGGATTATTTGAACAATCAAATTAAAAAAACGGAAACAAACAGTAAAACAAAAAACATTAGGGAACTTTACCTAGACATAAATGGGTATAGGAAGGGGTTCAAGGCTAGGACAAATGCACTTTGAGGGGATGTCGAGGGAATACTGACAGAACCCAGTGCTATATTAAGTAAATGGTGGGCATATTTTGAGCATATATTAAATGTACACCAGGAAGCAGGAAATGAGCAGGCATACAAAATACATACAGCAGAATCCCAGATACCTGAGCCAACGTTAAAGGAAGTAAGAGATGCAGTCAACAAATTGAAAAACCATAAAGCACCAGCATCAGATTGCATAACTGCAGAATTAGTTAAAAATGGGGGTCAGAAATTGGTGGAAGTAGTTCACAAAGTGATAACTAAAGAATGGAACTCAGAGATGATACCTGGAGAGTGGCATGAGTCGATTCTGATCCCAATTTTTAAGAAGGGTGACAAAATGGATTGTAGTAATTATAGAGGGATATCACTATTACCAGTATGTTCCAAAATTTTCTCAAATATTCTGCTAAGCAGGCTTACACCATACGCGGATGAAATTGTGGGGGATTACCAAGCTGGCTTTCGGAGGAACAGATCAACTGCGTCAAATTTTGGAAAAGAAATGGGAATATAATAAAACAGTTCATAATCTTTTCATAGATTTTACAAAAGATATGATTCAGTATTGCAATCAAAATTGTACAGAATTCTTTTGGAACTTGGAGTACCAAAGAAGTATGTTAGACTTATAGAAGCAAGTTTGAAAAACACAAAAGGTAGAGTACACATGGGGAAATTGGAGTCAGAAGAATTTGTAATAAAGAATGGACTTAAGCAGGGAGATGCCCTGTCTCCTCAACTTTTTAATTTAGTCCTAGAGTATATTGCATGAATGGCAGCAGATAATTCAGAGGGTGTGGAGTTAAATGGAAATATTAAAATATTAGGGTATGCAGATGATCTAAACATCATTAGGAAAGAATTTGTAACAGCAAATGCAAATGCATAATCAAAGCTAGTGAAGACGTAGGTCTAAGGATAAGTGAAGACAAAACTAAATACCTGGTTACCACTAGAATGCCAATAGCAGTAGATCAGGAAATGTTAAGAGTTGAAGACATGCAGTTTGAAAAAGTGAATATATTTAAGTATCTAGGCATGGACATCGCTTCGAGAAATGAGAGTGAATCCTAACTGAAGAAGAGATAACGGGCGGGAAATGCATACTACATCTCACTGAATAGATTACTTTGATCACAGATATTGTCTAGGAATTTAAAGATTAGTGATATGAAAATAATAGAAAGAAACATTCCACATAGGAAAAATATATTAAAAAAAGCTGTGACTTACCAAACGGGAAAGCGCTGGTAGATAGACACAATAAAAAATAAAAATCACACAAATATCAAACTTTCACAACCCACGGTTGCTTCATCAGGAAAGAGGGAAGGAGAGGGAAAGACAAAAGGATGTGGGTTTTAAGGGACAGGGTAAGGAGTCATTCCAATACCGGGAGCGGAAAGACTGATATGTCTGCTTGTGTCTGTATATGTGTGGATGGATATGTGTGTGTGTGAGAGTGTATATGTGTCCCTTTTTCCCCCTACAGTAAGTCTTTCTGCTCTAGGGATTGGAATGACTCCTTGCCCTCTCCCTTAAAAACCACATCCTTTCGTCTTTCCCTCTCCTTCCCTCTTTCCTGATGAAGCAACCGTGGGTTGCGAAAGCTTGATATTTGTGTGTGTGTTTGTGTGTTTTTTATTTTTTATTGTGTCTATCTTCCAGCACTTTCCTGTTTGGTAAGTCACAGCTTTTTTAAATATAATTTAAAGATTAGAATATACAAGACTATTATTCTAGCAGTTATGCTATATGGGTGTGAGACTTGGTCTCTCACTGTGCAAAATGAAAAGCCGTTTCAAGTATTTGAAAACAAAATTTTGAGGAAAATTTTTTGGAGCAAAAAGGGATAACATTAGTGGAGAGTGACAAAAACTGCATAACAAAGAAGTTCACGAACTCTATTCAAGTCCTGACATAATCAGTATTATTAAATCACATAGGCTGTGATGGGTGGGTTACGTAGCTCGAATGGATGAGGGCAGGGCAGCCTGGAGAGTACTGATAGGGCACTTAGAGGGAGTTTTCCCTCCTGTGGGGAGACCAGGGCATAGATGGGAGGACAATGTGAAGGCTGATTTGAGGAGCCTAGGTATTGAAGGTGAATGGAAGGAAATAGCCCAAGACAGGGACAGATGGCGAAAATACGTTGCTGCGGTAATGGACTCGAGTCCAGTATGACCAGTGAGTGAGTGAGTGAGCGACTCTTCGGTATACTATTCTTTTCAGTAACTTGGATTTATGAGCTGTTAAGGTGATTGTGCAGTGATTCTCACACTTGTCAGCTCTTGCCGTCTTTGGAATTGTGTGGATGATGCTTTTCCGAAAGTCAAATGGTATGTTGTCAGACTCATACATTCATTTTGTTGCCACTTATCCTAATGATTTTAGAAATTCTGAGTGTGGCCTGAGCTCCCAGTTTGTGCACATCAACAGTGCAGAAAGATATGTATATAGCTTCTTCTCTGTGTTTACTTTGTAGATTCTTACTTAAATTGCATGTGAGTTTCGTATAGGAGGTGTAATTTCGAGGTTTAGTTGCTGTAATCGTAAATTCAGGCAGATTGTAGCGCAGTCATTAGGCATTTGTTTTGTTTTGGTACGTCAGTGGCACTTGTCTGTTTAGTAGGCTCTCAGAGACCAGTGTGGCCTGAGCTCCCAGTTGGTGCACATCGACAATGCAGAAAGATACGTATATAGCTTCTTTTCTGCGTTTACTTTGTAGATTCTTACTTAAATTGCATGTAAGTTTCGTGTAGGAGGTGTAATTTCGAGTTTTAGTTACTGTAATCGTAAATTCAGGCAGATTGTAGCACAGTTGTTAGGCATTTGTACAGGTTAGTTCATACATTCTTTGCGTGTTTCCCTTGCGTTATCTAGGCACGGACTCGTGTTTCAGTAACTGTTGTTCAACATCGATTAGAATGGACAGGGACTGTGATTGATGTGTTTGGATGAGGGATGAGTTGGCATCCTTTCGCTCACAGCTGTAGGCGGCGCTGACTTCGGTGGCGCAGCTTGAGGCTGTTGCCAATGGGCACCACTATGGGGAGCCGGACTTGGGTATCACGGGGATGTCAACCTCATCCCATCTGTCCACAGATCGGTCTGCCACTGTGTTTGCCCCGGTTGCTGCCCGCAGTGGGGCTGAGCCCTCGCCTGTGGTTGATTGGGAGGTCGTTCCAAGGCATGGCAGGCAGTGAAAGATGTCCCCGGAGGCTGATCAGAAAGCCTCCTTGGTGCGTCTGAGAAACAGGTTTCAGGTAGTGTCTCTGGCTGAGCCAGATGCAGCTGCCTGCCCGGTTTCAGAGGATGATTCTCAGCCTTCAAGGTCCGGGCAATCACAGAGGGTGGGCTTATTGGTAGTTGGGAGCTCCAATGTTAGGCGCGTAATGGGGCCCCTTAGAGATATGGCAACCAAGGAGGGGAAGAAACCCAGTGTGCACTCTGTGTGCATTCCAGGTGGAGTCATTCCTGATGTGGAAAGGATCCTTCCTGATGCCATGAAGAGCACAGGGTGCAGCCACCTGCAGGTGGTGGCACATGTTGGCAGTAATGACGTGTGTTGCTTTGGATCTGAGGAAATTCTCTCTGGATTCCAGCGGCTACCTGACTTGGTGAAGGCTGCCGGTATTGCTTATGAGATGAAGGCAGAGCTCACCATCTGCAGCATCATTGACAAAACCAACCATGGACCTTTGGTGCAGAGCCAGGTGGAGGGTCTCAATCAGAGGCCCAGACGGTTTTGCGACCGTATTGGCTGCAGATTCCTTGACTTGTGCCATAGGGTGGTGGGGTTTCGGGTTCCGCTGAATAGGTCAGGAGTTCACTACGCTCAGCTGGCGGCTACACGGCTAGCGGATGCTACGTGGCGTGGACTGGGTGGTTTTTTAGGTTAGAAGGCCTCGGGAAAGTATGGGATGGGCTGCAATCCCAAAGGCTGCATGGCAAATACAGGACGTGCTTGGATCAAGGAACAGTCGGAATTGTAGTTGTAAATTGTTGTAGTTGTGCTGGGAAAGTCCCTGAGCTTCAAGCACTAATAGAAAGCACAGAAGCTGAAATCGTTATAGGTACAGAAAGCTGGCTAAAGCCTGAAATAAGTTCTGCAGAAATTTTTACGAAGTCTCAGATGGTGTTCAGGAAAGATAGATTAGGCAGAATTGGTGGTGGAGTGTTTGTGTCTGTCAGTAGTGGTTTATCTTGTAGTGAAGTCGAAGTAGATACTCTGTGCGAATTGGTATGGGTGGAGGTTATACTTAACACCCGAACTAAGTTAATAATTGGCTCCTTCTACCGACCCCCAGACTCCGATGATATAGTTGCTGAACAGTTCAGAGAAAATTTGAGTCTCATAACAAATTAATACCCCACTCATACAGTTATAGTTGGTGGGGACTTCAACCTCCCCTCGATAAGTTGGCAAAAATACTTGTTCAAAACCAGTGGTAGGCAGAAAACATCTTCCGAGATTGTCCTAAATGCTTTCTCCAAAAATTATTTCGAGCAGTTAGGCCATGAACCCACGTGAATTGTAAATGGTTGCGAAAACACACTTGACCTCTTAGCCACAAACAATCCAGAGCTAATAGTGAGCATCATGACTGATACAGGGATTAGTGATCACAAGGTCGTTGTAGCTAGGCTCAATACCGTTTCTTCCAAATCCACCAGAAACAAACACAAAATAATTTTATTTAAAAAAAGTGGATAAAGTGTCACTAGAAGCCTTCCTAAGAGACAATCTCCATTCCTTCTGAACTGACTGTGCAAATGTAGACGAGATGTGGCTCAAATTCAAAGATATAGTAGCAACAGCAATTGAGAGATTCATACCTCATAAATTGGTAAGAGATGAAACTGATCCCCCATGGTACACAAAACAGGTCCGAACAATGTTGCAGAGGCAATGGAAAAAGCATGCGAAGTTCAGAAGAATGCGAAATCCTGAAGATTGGCTAAAATTTACAGACATGCGAAATTTGGCACGGACTTGAATGCGAGATGCCTTTAATAGGTTCCACAAAGAAACATTGTCTCAAAATTTGGTAGAAAATCCGAAGAAATTCTGGTCATATGTAAAGTACACAAGCGGCAAGACACAGTCAATACCTTCGCTGCGCAGTGCCGATGGTACTGTTACCGACGATTGTGCCGCTAAAGTGGAGTTATTGAACGCAGTTTTCTGAAATTCCTTCACCAAGCAAGATGAATGGAATATTCCAGAATTTGAAACACGAACAGCTACTAGCATGAGTTTCTTAGATACCTTAGGGGTTCCGAAGCAACTCAAATCGCTTGATACGGGCAAGTCTTCAGGTCCAGATTGTATACCAATTATGTTCCTTTCAGATTACGCTGATACAATAGCTCCCTACTTAGTAAACATATACAACTGCTCACTCACCAATAGATCTGTACCTACAGATTGGAAAATTGCGCAGGTCGCACCAGTGTTTAAGAAGGGTAGTAGGAGTAATCCATTGAACTACAGACCTATATCATTGATGTCGGTTTGCAGTAGGGTTTTGGAGCATACACTGTATGCAAACATTATGAATTACCTTGAAGGGAATGATCTATTAATACGTAATTAGCATGGTTTCAGAAAACATCGTTCTTGTGCAACGCAGCTAGCTCTTTATTCGCATGAAGAAATGGCCACTATCGACAGGGGATCTCAAGTTGATTCCGTATTTCTAGATTTCCGGAATGCTTTTGACACTGTTCCACACAAGTGACTTCTAATCAAGCTGCGGGCCTATGGGGTATCGTCTCAGTTGTGCTACTGGATTCGTGATTTCCTGTCAGGAAGGTTGCAGTTCGTAGTAATAGATGGCAACTCATCGAGTAAAACTGAAGTGATATCAGGTGTTCCCCAGGGAAGCATCCTGGGACCTCTGCTGTTCCTGATCTATATAAATGACCTGGGTGACAATCTGAGCAGTTCTCTTAGGTTGCTCGCAGATGATGCTGTAATTTATTGTCTAGTAAGGTCATCCAAATACCAGTATCAGTTGCAAAGCGATTTAGAAAAGATTGCTGTATGGTGTGGCAGGTGGCAGTTGACGCTAAATAACGAAAAGTGTGAGGCCATTCACATGAGTTCCAAAAGAAATCTGTTGGAATTCGATAACTCGATAAATAGTACAATTCTCAAGGCTGTCAATTCAACTAGGTACCTGGGTGTTAAAATTACAAACAGCTTCAGTTGGAAAGACCACATAGATAATATTGTGGGGAAGGTGAGCCAAAGGTTGCATTTCATTGGCAGGACACTTAGAAGATGCAACAAGTCCACTAAAGAGACAGCTTACACTACACTCGTTCGTCCTCCGTTAGAATATTGCTGTGCGGTGTGGGATCCTTACCAGGTGGGATTGACGGAGGACATCAAAAGGGTGCAAAAAAGGGCAGCTCATTTTGTATTATCACGTAATAGGGGACAGAGTGTGGCAGATATGATACGCTAGTTGGGATGGAAGTCATTAAAGCAAAGACGTTTTTCGTCGCGGCGAGATCTATTTACGAAATTTCAGTCACCAACTTTCTCTTCCGAATGCGAAAATATTTTGTTGAGCCCAACCTACATAGGTAGGAATGATCATCAAAATAAAATAAGAGAAATTAGAGCTCGAACAGAAAGGTGTAGGTGTTCGTTTTTCCTGCATTCTGTTCGGGAGTGGAATGGTAGAGAGACAGTATGATTGTGGTTCGATGAACCCTCTGCCAAGCACTTAAATGTGAATTGCAGAGTAGTCATGTAGATGTAGATGTTATATATCCCTACTGATTAATTGGAGCTTACCTCTTCCAAAGCTCTGTTAAATTCTGATTCCAGTACTGGATCACCTGTCTCTTCTAAATAGACTCCTGTTTCTTCTTCTATCACATCGGACAAATCTTCCCTCTCATAGAGGCTTTCAATGTATTCTTTCCACCTATCTGCTCTCTCCTCTGCCTTTAACAGTGGAATTCCCATTGCACTCTTAATGTTATCACCCTTGCTTTTAATGTCACCAAAGATCGTTTTGACTCTTCTGTTTGCTAAGTCTGTCCTTCTGACAATCATTTCTTTTTCAATGTCTTCACATTTTTCCTGCAGCCATTTTTTCTCAGCTTCCATGCACTTCCTATTTGTTTCATTCCTCAGCAACTTGTATTTCTCTATTCCTGAGTTACCCTGAACATTTTTGTACTTCCTCCTTTCATTGACCAATTGAAGTACTTCTTCTGTTACCCATGGTTTCTTCACAGTTACCTTCCTTATACCTACGCCTTCCTTCCCAACTTCAGTGATGGCTCTTTTTAGAGATGCCCATTCCTCTTCAACTGTACTGCCTACTGAGCTATTCCTTACTGCTGTATCTGTAGCCATAGAGAACTTTAAGTGTATCTTGTCATTCCTCAGTACTTCCATATCCCACTTCTTTGTGTATTGATTCTTCCTGACTAATGTCAAAATTCAGCCTCTTCTTCATCACTACTATATTGTTATCTGAGTCTATGTCTGCTCCTGAGTGTGTCTTACAATCCAGTATCTGATTCCGGAATCTCTGTCTGACCATGATGTAATCCAACTGAAATCTTTCCATATCACCCAGCCCTTTTCCAAGTATACCTCCTCCTCTTGTGAATCTTGAACAGAGTATTCACTATTAATAGCAGAAACTTTTTACAGAACTCAATTAGTCTTTCTCCTCTCTCATTCCTTTCCCCAAGCCCATATTCTCCTGTAACCTTTTCTTCTACTCCTTCCCCTACAACTGCATTCAAGTCTCCTATGACTGTTAGATTTTCATACCCCTTTACATACTGTATTACCCTTTCAATATCCTCATACACTTTATCTGTCTCTTCATCTTCAACTTGCAGTGGCAGCATGTATACTTTGAATTATCATTGTTGGTGTTGGTTTGCTGTCGATTCTGATAAGAACAGCCGTATCACTGATCATTTCACAGTGACACACTCTCTGCCCTATCTTCCTATTCATAATGAATCCTACTCCAATTATACTATTTTCTGCTGCTGTTGATATTACCCTATGCTTATCTGAATAGAAATCCTTGTCTTCTTTCCACTTCACTTCACTGACCCCTACTATATCTAGTTTGAGCCTTTGCATTTCCCATTTCAGATTTTCTAGTTTCCGTACCATGTTCAAGCTTCTGACATTCCAGGCCCAACTCATAGAACATTATCCTTTCATTGATTATTCAATCTTTTTCTTATGGTAACCTCCACCTTGACAGTCCACTCCCGGAGAGCCGAATGAGGGACTATTCTGGAATCTTTTGCCAATGGAGAGATTATCAAGACACTTCTTCAATTACAGGCCACATGTCCTGTGGATACACATTATGTGTCTTAAATTCAGTGTTTTCCAGTGCCTTCTGCATCCTCATGCCATTGATCATTGCTGATTCTTCTGCGTTTAGGGGCAGTTTCCCACCCCAAGGACAAGAGGGTGCCCTGAACCTCTATCCACTTCTCCGCCCTCTTTGGCATGGCCATTGGCAAAATGAGGGGTGACTTCTTATACCAAAAGTTTTATTAACCTGCAAATACAGTGTATATTTTCTTCCAGACTAGGGATCACTATGCTCCATGTTCAAAGGTCTTGTCTTCTACACTAATAATTAACAGTACCTGAGATTTTACCAGTTTGCTTTGCTTATCTGTAGTGCCTCTTCTCTTTACACCTACAATGGACATTTCCATGAAATTCTTACTATGCTTGATTTTTTTCCCTAAGTGTTCAGATAAACCACAAATCAGGCTGCTTATCAGACAGATACCTTCCCACTGATCAGTCTTAATTTTAATGCAAGAACACCCAAAACTCAATCATCTTCTTTGTTGTCAGACACTTCATGCAAAATATCACTTTCAATTTCATCAAATGCTCCATCCCCACTGTCTTCATAAGGTTTTATCAACTTTACAGGTATCGTAACATTACTCTGATTACTCATGTTGTGAGATAAAGATTGAACACAATGAACAGATTCCATGGCACAACTAACTTACTTGTTACAGAAGGAACACAGAACACCTTATTGTCAAAATTACACTTCCTGTATATATCCTTTTTCACTTCATCCCACCAATTGGGACACAAATCCTGACTAACCATAACTAACTTATTCCAGAATGCACCTTTATCATCAATCTGCTTCCAAACAAACTTCAAAAAATTCTTCACCTTCATTCTCCAGGCTCACAGATACACCACCTTTACTGTTTGGGTCATTACTCTTCATGACATTAATCAGAAACTGTTTTAACTGGACTGGTATTCCATGATCCTCACTTACAACATCACATACATTGCTTACCTTACCCATGTTGTCAACATAATTTACAAATAACTCTGAAACTTCATTATTCTTATACTCCGCAGATACCTGATACTGATCATCATATTCCTCCCAAATTACATAATCAATAACATCACTAACAATACAAGTCTCACCTCCATCAAAGTCACTTACCTAACGTACATTCATTTGCAAGAAGTCACCAGTCTCAGACTTACTAACCTCAATATTATGAGAAGGGAAGTTGCTACTCACCATATAGCGTACATACTGAGTCGCAGATAGGCACAACAAAATGACCCTCACAATTAAAGCTTTCAGCCATTAAGGCCTTCATCAACAATAAACACACACACACACACACACACACACACACACACACACACACACACACACACACACACAAAAGCAACTCACACACACGACTGCAGTCTCAGGCAACTGAAACCACACTGTGAGCAGCAGCACCAGTGCATGATGGGAATGGCAACTCGGTGGGGGGGAAAGAGGAGGCAGGGTTGGGGAGGGGGAGGGATAGTATGGTGGGGATGGCAGAAAGTGAAGTGCTGCAGGTTAGAGAGTTAGACAGAGGGAAGGTGGGAGGTGAGGGGCAGAGCAGGAAGTAGTGGGAAAGGAGAGAAATAAAAAGACTGGGTGTAGTGGTGGAATGATGGCTGTGTATGGCTGGAATTGGAACAGTGAAGATGCTGGATGGGTGAGGACAGTGACTAACGAAGGTTGAGGCTGGGAAAAATCATGGGAACATAGGATGTATTGCAAGCAAAGTTCCCACCTGCACAACTCAGAAAAGCTGGTGTCGGTGGGAAGAATCCTTACGGCACAGGCTGTAAAGCAGTCATTGAAATGAAGGATGTGGTTTCAGTTGCCTGAGACTGCAGTCATGTGTGTGAGTTGCATTTGCATGAGTGTGTGTGTCTATGAATATATTGTTGACAAAGGCCTTAATGGGCAAAAGCTTTACTTGTGAGAATCTTTTTGTCGTGCCTATCTGTGACTCAGCATCTTACCAGCCTCAGATATTTCAAAGCTTACATTCACATCTGCGTCAAAAATACCACCTAGTTCAGATCCAATACAGTCATCATCTGGTTTACATATATCAACAATACTGCAATCCAACCAAGAAAAGAAATCATTAGTAAATACTGCATCAAAATTCCCATTTCTTCCACAGTGCAGTTTGTGATTAGCATCCACATCACCATAATTAAACATAGTATCCCAAAACTTCTGATCAAAACATAAATGAGAAATCTGATGTTCCTTCTATTCAGTTTCAGATCTGTGTATTGTATCATCAACACTCTGTTATTGACAAAATTATTTAACTGCTTAGATAAAAAATCTACACACCAAATGGTGGCAGAACACACACATAAAAGCCAGTTGAAACTGGCAAGCTTTCAGAGCCAGAGGCTCCTTCTGCAGGCAGAAGTGTTGAAAGGGATGGAAGAGATGTGAAGTAAAATGACCGGAGTGGTCTAGGGAGAGGTGTAAATTTTCGAAAAGTCACCCAGAACCACAGGTCGGGAGAGACTTACCGTATGGGATGAGAAGGAAAGATTGATTGTTGGGGACTGTTATTATTGTCTAATTGCAGGTGTAGCTTGGGGATCCTGTGATTGTTACGTTTCCTTGCCCCAAAACAGTTCACCTACATTGAGGTGAAATGCTGTTTCTCGAGTAGTTACTTCTATGATTGTTTCTTCTATTAAAATGCTCATGGTTATCCCCATTATTTCTAGCCTGCTGATGTTCAGAATTTCTCTCTCTATTGACACTTCGATCCTGATAGAAGTTACCTTTATCTCTGTTTCTGTGATTACTCCCATTGTGATTTCTATCATTCTGATTATTATGGTACATACTTCTTTCTACTGCCCTACCCAGCCTGTCAACATATCATAAAAATTGTTCAAGACAATCATCAGGTCCGTGTATTAAATCCCTCTGCTATATTTCTGGTAATCTCCTGCTAAGTGCATCAATCATGGTCGTTTCCTCAAATGGTTTGCCAGGATGTGCTAATTTTTTAAGTTCGTTCTTACAAAACTCTTTCAAAGTGCTGTCCCTATTCCTAGAATTAGGACCATTCAAACATTCACTTTTGATTCTCCCCTGTTCAGATTCCAACCCAAATTTATTCAAAAAACTTTTCTTGGAACTCTGATATGTTTTCTTCTCACTTCATTTAAACTTACCCATGACGGAGCATTACCTTCAAGAAATCTTTTAACAAATTTAATTTTTTGATTGTCATTCATGCTTGACACAAAAGTATCTCTGGAGTGGTGCAGAAAATCCACTGATGTAAGTTTTCTGATGGAAAACTTTTGATAGGAATGTTGGACCATGCAATACCATTGTTTGCACACAGATTTTTGTGAATGCAAATTTCCTGAACTGTTGAAATTTTTTATCAAAACAGTTACATTAGTTAGCGTACTTTAAAATTTTGTATTTTAAACTGGTGATATCTTGTTGAGTTTTTTCCCTTATGGTCTTCTGTTGAGCTCTGATGTCATCAGCATTCTTTGATTGTTTTGTTGACTCAGCTACAAACACATTTTCCAAAACAATAAATTTATTTTCTAAAATATCAACTTTTTCATTCACCATTTTTTATCCCTCTGACAATTTATTTTGAACTCTGAAACATGATTACTAAGTTGATCTATCGGATATTGTACTCTGTCCATTCTGCTATTGTTTTCAGTTCTTATTTCAGATAACTGGTCATTAACTGCCCTAAATTTGCTATTGTTATCTATCTTCATTTTTCTCTAGTTTTGTAATTGTAATTGTAATTTTGTTTATCCTGTAGATCATGTATTGTGTGCAGAGAAGCACATGATGATACAGGAGAAGTCAAAAATGGAGACGAGATGATATGTGTGTAATGCCAAGAAACATAAAAGTGTATAGGTGGATAGCTTGTGAAAAATTCATAATTGCACATTATTTCTAAAGACATTCACATTATTAATGGAAAGAAACATATAAGCAACTAATATGGAAATTCAAAAGTACTATATACATATAAAAATCAATTACTAAAGTAAAAGAGTAAAGATGACACACTTCTGCATTAAGGCATTTGGGTTTACATACAATGTACAGAGTACACACAAAAAATTTGTTTTGTTTCAAGATATTCATCTGTATTATAGCAACACTTTTGCAATAAATATTTATGAACAGCAGTTTTAAATTTTGAAGCATCTTTTATTGTTTCAGTGTTATTAGATAGCTTATTGCACAGTATGTTCCCTGTCTGCAGTGGTCCATTCTGTTTTACTGTTGTGTATGCATGTTGAAGATGTATGTCCTGCTTTTTCATTGTGTTATACAGATGAATACTCTGGTTAGTCAGTATAAGACTGCTGATATTTTCTAAGATTTTCCTAACAAATGTTATTACTTGTAAGATATATAGACATGGCAGTAGAAGGATGTGAAGTTTCTTAAATAAGAATTAACTGCAATATATCAGTTTTTACTGTTTCTTTGATCTGGTCCATCATTTTTAGTAGTACATTGTCACTGTTTGTATGATTTGCTTTGTTGGGCAGCCTTTGGGGTTTTTTTTTTTTTTTTTTTTTTTTTTTTTTTTTTTTTTTTTTTCTCCATGTGATTGAAAACTTATTTGTAACTAAATTTCAAAATTTAACATAATAAAGCACTTTCCGCATCAGACAAAACTTTATTATTAGTCAATTAATGCTGGACGAGCTGCCATTTGTAATATCCACCCCCCCCCCCCCCCTTTCATAGATGCAGCTATTGTCCACAATGAGAAATTTCTCTTCTGAAGATATGAGAGGAGTAAGATTACAATAAACTTTTTAGTTTACTTATCTATTCTTGCAGAATTGTCTCCAGTTCTTCTTGCCTAGTGATCTGATTCTTGAAGCTGAAATCCTCACATTTTAGGTCCTCATGATTGGATTGATCTAAATAATTTTGCAGACTGTCATTGCAGAATTTTTGTTTTTACATTAATTTTGTCACACTTTTGTATATCAAGTCTTTTGAATTTTCACATTAACAAAGCCAAAATTACATTGTTTGCTTCACTCTGGGGTAATAAGAATAGTCCAGAGGGTTTACAGTTTTCCTTGACAAATGAATTTCTGTTAGTTTCAATTATTATTTCGTAAATGATCCAAAAATAAACATAATAAACAGTACTATATTGTCTAATTAATAGTAGAAATTTTAAATGTGCCAAATAATTCATAATTTCAAATGTTTCTAAAAAGAATAATTTTAACTGTATATTCAGAACTAGTATTAATAAGTTACAGTATCCAAAATAATAATAAAATAATAATTTCTATTTATAAATTTTAGCTTGAAACATAAAATATTGTCTGTAAAATTATATGAAATTCTTTCAGAAAAGCAGCAGAGATACTACTAACCTGTCCAAGATTAGAAAAATATTACTGATATTGACAACTAGTTTTGAGGAATAGTAATGCTTGAGGAGGCTGTCCCGTTACAAAGTCACTCATCAATCACACTGAGGTGTCAAAGAAGAAATCTAAAGGTTAACTGTCACACAAACTCATTCATGTAACACATAGCAATAAGCATCCCTGGCATAGTGAAGCAACTAAATGAGTTGAAAACAAAATTGTCACCAGTTTGGGTTTACTGTGTGTCATTGCCCCTTATTTGCTTGCATTTATCATGAAACCCAGTGTAAAGTCCCAAGTTACTGGAAAAAAAGAGCACGAGTTCTACACACATCAAAAATGTTTTGCATCACCCTAATTCCCAGAACTCCTGAAGACAGACGTTGACTGTGGATATTGCATCACAGTCCCTTTGACTGTTCAGAGATGTCACTAAACCCACCCATAGATGTAAACAACCATGCCTGAGCAGCGCCTATTAGATGGAGGGGGTCCAACAGCTGATCAGTTCCAGTAATTCCACCAGGAAGGAGGTGCACGGCTCATGTTGTCTGTAATTCAACCATTCCTAGATGGTCAATATCGTGGTTTGATTGCATCTACATTGTTACTTTGTGCCAGGAAGGGCTCTCAACACGGGAAGTGTCCAGGTATCTCGGAATGAACCAAAGTGATGTTGTCCACATATGGAGGAGTACAGAGAGACAGGAACTGTCGATGACATGCCTCGCTCAGGATGTCCAAGGGCTACTACTGCAGTGGATGACTGCTACCTATAGATTATGTCTCGGACAAACCCTGACAGCAACACTGCCATGTTGAATAATGCTTCCCATGCAGCAAGGTGGAGGTTCCCTTCTGTTTTTGGGTGGCATTATGTGGTTCCAATGTATGCCGCTGGTAGTTATGGTAAGTGTCGTAATGGTTGTATGATACATGAATGCCATCCTCCTACTGATAGTGCAACCATATCGGCAGCATGATGGCGAGGCATTTGTCTTCATGGACGACAGTTCACGCCCCCATTGTGCACATCTTGTGAATGACTTCGTTCAGGATAATGACATCACTTGACTAGAGTGGCCAGCAGATTCTCCAGACATGAACCCTATCGAACATGCCTGTGATAGATTGAAAAGGGCTGTTTATGGATGACGTGACCCACCAACCACTCTGAGGGATCTACGCTGAATCGTCATTGTGGAGTGGGACAATCTGGACCCACAGCGCATTGATGAACTTGTGGATAGTGTGCCATGATGACTACCGGCATGCATCAATAGAAGAGGTCATGCTACAGGTATTAGAAGTACTGGTGTGTACAGGAATCTGGACAGCCACCTCTGAAGGTCTCACTGTGTGGTGGTACAACATACAACGTGTGGTTTTCATGAGCAATAAAAAGTGTAGAAGTGATGTTTATGTTGATCTCTATTCCAATTTTCTGTACATGTTCCAGAACTCTTGGAACCGAGGTGATACAATACTCGTTTTGATGTCTGTGTATATATGATAAAGGTAAAAGAACAGACCCACATAATTACAGTCAATATTCTTAACATCAGTTTACTGCAGAATTTTTGAAAACATTCTGAATATGAATGTAATAAATTTTCTTGAGATAGAAAAGCTTCTTTCAACAAATTAGCACAGATTCAGAAAGCATAACTTGCATGTAACTCAGTTTACCCTTTTCTTACATGATATCCTGCAACCCATGGATGAGGGGCAACTAGCAGATTCTGTATTCCCAGATTTGTGGAAACTGTGTAACACAGTGCTTCATGGCAGACTATTGATGAATATCTGAGCATACAGATTAGGTTTCCAGATATATGGGTGGCTTGAAGACTTCTTAAGTAACAGAATCCAGTACATTGTTCTCGATGGTGAGAATTCATCAGAAATGAGGGTACTGCCAAGGGTGCTCCAGGGAGGTGTTACAGAACCACTCTTATTCTCTACATACATAAATGATCTGACAGACAGGGTGAACAGCAATTTCTGGTTGTTTGCTGATGATGCTGTGGTGTACAGGAAGCTGGCATTGCTGAGTGATTGTAGGAGATTACAAGATGACTGAGACAGAATTTGTAGTTGGTGTGATGAACAGAAGCCTGCCCTATATGTAGAAAAATATAAGTTAATGTGGATGAGTAAGAAAAACAGTCTCATGACAATAGAATACAGCAAGCTAGACACAGTCATGTCAATTACATACCTAGGCAAAATATTGCAAATCAATATGAAATATTAAGAACACATCAGGTTGATAGCAGGGAATGTGTATGGGAGAATACTGAGAAAGTGTAGCTCATCTACACAGCAGATTACATACCGAACACTAGTGTGACCCATCCTTGAGTACTTCTCTAATGTTTAGGATCACCATCAGCTCAGATGAAAGACATGGAAGTTTCTCAAAGGTGTGCTGCTACTTTGTTGGTGGTATTTGCAATCAGAATGTGAGTATTATGGAGATGCTTCATGAACTTACATGGCAATCCCTGGAGGGATGACAACATTAAAGAAATTTAGAGCACTGGTATTTGAGGTTGACTACAGAATGATTCTACTGCTGCCAATGCACATTTTGTTTAAGGACCAGCAGAAAAATTACCAGGAAAGGAGAAACCTCAGATCATACAAGCAACAAAATAGAGGAGCATATCAAATGAATGGGATATATTTTGATAGGGAATTTTTGAAGGCAGTCATCTGTGATTTGTGTGGGGAAAGACAGATAAAAGTTACTCACAGTGAGGAAGTAAAACTGGACAGAGTTTCACTAACAAATCTTTCAACAGTATCAAGTAATGAAGTTTTGCTGGGAGAAGAAATGACCAATAAAGAGTTTGATGAATTTGATATACATACGCTGATGGCTGAGTAGGTAGTAGAAGTAAAAGGCAAAGTTGCTGTTTCTGATTCTGAGACTGGTGAATGTGACAATCATGTACGTAGCAGAGAAGAAATACCAGGCAGCAGTAATGAGAAAAGTAAAGATTATTCCAAAGAAATTATTAAGGAGGTTGTACCAGGTACTAGTCGTGAGAGTAATGATGTTGAAGATATTGAAGAAAGCTAGGGAGTGAAAGTGATTTTTTGAGGAATTAGGTGGTATGATTTATGAAGAAATTAAAGGAGATCCAATCGAGTAATATAGTTACAAGAAGAGAAATGAACATATTCAGGGAGGCCAAAACTGTGATTGGGAAGTTTAAAAAAATGTGAAATTTTGGCAGCTGGTATCAGTAAAACAGTAAGCACTTGTAGAAATGAAAGGGACCATGAAGAATGTATAAATAATAAAATCCTGAGGGTAGCTTGGGAACCTTATAGTAATTATTGCTTTAATGTGCAATTAAAGATACCTTAGAAAGGGTATGTGAAAGTTTGCATCCAGAATTATGGGAAGAGATGAAAAATGATTTGAGCAAATTAGAAATATCTGATATGCATGTGGGTGCTATGCAACTAAAACTGGAACCACACATAAACAATGGTGAGGTGAATGCTATGGGGTTTGAAGAAATAGAGGAATATCTATTGTATAAAGCTAAGAAAAAAACTGATTGTGTTATACAAAGGCAAAGCTTACGTTTGGCCAGAGTGTGTCAGAACAGCATTCTGGCGTCTCCTACGGACTTTTTTTTTTAACTCATTGCAATGAGTTGGCACCCGTGATCTAAAATAGTACATGTATATTAAATCATAACAACCTATAATTTGCCACTGCACTGGCATCAATGAATGTGAGTGTGCGTGGGGACATGTGTGTGTTTAATATACCTAAGATAAGTTCAGTGAGATGTTACAGTGGAAACATTTGAACATTGTGGCCAGAAGCTGTTCAAAATGTGACATCATAATCAGGATGACTACTGACTTTTGTTGATATGTACAAAGCGGAGCTAGGGAGCAAAGTGTAACTGCTCAAGTAACAGATGGTAGTATGTGTTGTTTATATGAAACCTTGTAGTTTTATTGTATGCCCAGGTGGGAAGGGGGGGGGGGGGGGAGGGGGATGCTGAGTTACCGTGGTTGAAGAGGTGCATTCTGGTGCCTCAAATTTTAGAAATTGCTTAAGCACTGTGGGAAGGTAAGTATGTAACTGGCTCTGAAAGTTGAACTTGAGGGGTGTCTGAAAAACTAGGGATAGAATTAAACATAATTCAAATTTTGTTGAGTCACTTCTGATAGGGATTAAAATAAGAAGAGCCACTGGGAGATATAGCAAAATTGTGAATAAACAAATATTACTGCAATTTAGAACTAACTGCGTAGCAATTTACTAGGTTGCCCTATGATCCCAGAGTTGATAAAGAATATTATTATGGGCAGGAGTTGTATTATACAAGCAAAAGTAGGATTCTACTAGACAAACAAGGAAGTAATTTTTACAGCATCTAGAAGTGAGGTTTCTTCCCAGACAAAATTAATCACATTGAACTCCACAAACAGTATTAATAAAGTCAGGGGGCTGGAATATGCAGATAAGAGAGGCTGCTATGAAGAAGAGGAGTATTGCCTTAAGGAAAGGGAAGATGATGAACAGTACCATACTTCTGTGAAAGCTGAAGCAGAAAGTGCAGAGAAACTAGACCAGAAACAGAAAGAGGATTTAAGAAAATTTTTGTGGAAATATTATGATGTATTTAAAAAGAAGTTTGGAAGAGTAAAGACTTACCAGTGCAAGCTTAAACTAAAACCACATAAACAATTCTGTATGAGATAAAGAGACACTTCTGTGATAGCAAAATTTTATATAAGTTAGACCTGACATTCCCATTTTGTTTTTGACTGACAGTGAGGAAACAGAACTGGGAACTTATTTATTTCAAGAGAAAGAAGTAGTTGTAAAGTAGAGGAGCAGTCCATAGCTTTTGCCAGCAGAACACTGTAACAACATGAAAATAATTACACTGTCACTGAAAAAACACTTTTGGCAATTCAGTGGGCTTTTACTAAATTTAGGAACTATTTACTGGGGCACAAAATCACTGCATACTGTGATCATATATGTTTAAGTTATCTACATGATGTAAACTGCATCAATCTAGGATCAAAAGATGGGCACTTTGCTTACAACGGTTTGATTATTTAGTGAAATGTGTAAAAGGAAAGGAAAATCTCATTGCAGATGCTCTGTATAAACAACCATGGGGGTGAAGGTGAAGACAGCAGTAGAGAAGAAGGAAGATATTTAAAAATTATGTATATGAAAGTACTTAGAGATTAAAAAAGAAATTGGGAAAATTTGTAATAGGTAAGAAGAAACGAAAACTGCGATGAGAATTGCAGACTTGTAAAGAGTTATTTGAGAAAGAAAGGAAAGGACATGGCAGCACAACATTATAAGGTTCACAAGAGAGTGTTATTTAGGAGAAATAGTCCACAGAATGATACATGGAAGTTATGTTAGTCAGAGCAGTATAAGATATTCTGATAATGTATGTACACAAATATATTGGGTGCTGTGGAACCTTAATGTACATTCAAAAGATTCAGGAACATTTACATTTTTACAACCATATGAGAAGAGTTAGGAAAAATGAGCCACTCATGACAAATGGCAGTGTGTGAAAGTCAGAAACCAAACATGTATAGAGTACGCAGGGAACTTAATTCTGAAAAAAAAACAAGAAAAGGAACAGATGGAACTGGTGAGAGCTGGCTTCTCTGCTTAATCTCCAGAGGCAAAAGGAAATTACAGTTACATTTTTGTTATGATAGAAATATTTTCTAAATTTATAAAGTTATATCTTGTAAAGATATATAAATAAAGCAGCCAGTATAAGCAAAAAAGTAAAAATTAAAACAGACTACATTGAAAATGTGGGTATCCCAGAGAGAACAGAGAGAGAGAGAGATAGAGAGAGGGTGGACTAGGGAGGGGTGTGGGGGGAGGGGGGGGGGGGGGGGGGGGAGAGCAAGCAGTCTGACATGATGCTTGTTGCATACATCTAGGTACTGTCCCAGCAGCTGCCAGAAGATCGACTGCTGATGTTGTCTCTTTTGCTCTTTTGTTTACGATACTGATGGTTGCATTAGTGTTTCTTCATTTTCCATTGGTGCTTCTGCTGCTGTCAGTGAAGATGATCCTTCACAAGCTGTTTATAATGTAGGTTCTTCCTCATGAGTTGTAGCCTGAGATGCATCTTTCTCATATGCTGCTGGTGCATCGTTCTTTTCTTTTGGTATTGGCAGTGAATCTAGTCAGTTTCTGTGCAGTCCATGTCTAATAATGTTCTGTGATGTTCTGTGACAGAACTGGGTCCTCCAATAGAACTGGGTCCTCCAATAGAACTGGGTCCTCCAATAGAATTTGTATGTACAAAAGTGCTATAAACCTTCTTGTACATTTAATGTGTTGCTATGATATATCTGTAGCAACCACAATTAGCAATGCAGTGCAGAGCAGTTTGGTTCATGAATGCATCACCCAAGTGCCACACCACAAGTATTTTATTTTGCATGGATAAATTAGTTCTATGCCAGCCGCTAGGAGCGCTGTGTTGTGTCCGTTATTTCGTGCCATTTACTCTTAGTATATAGTGTTTTACATGTTCTTTTTTCTCCATTTTAGTTCTTAAGTACCTTTTTCATACTTAGTTCTTGAGTAACCAGTCAACAAGTCACTTACTCGTTTTTGTGTGAGTCTTGCCTTGACGTACACTGCATCTAAAAGAAATCCTGTATTTATTGCCAAATGAATGAATAAAGATCTTTTCATCTCAGCATTGGACATAACGTCGTGCATTATCTATCAGAAGCTAGCAGGCCAACTGGTCAGACGGGCCAGTACCTAGCCCTAAGATCAAACTGGTGACTCCTACATGATTTATCGCCTGCCTGATGCCCAAAATACAGTGATACTGTAAGATCACAGAAAATCTGACCACGACCAACCCTTCTGTGTCCAGACTCACTGTTAGACTATCACCCTTCTGGCCTCACAATCCAGCACCATGGTTTGCGCAAGTTGAAGCTAGTTTCTTTTACTCTGGGATAACTGCCAACACTACCAAGTTTGCACTGGTCATGGACCAGCTCAGTCATCATTATGTGGCTGAAATGCAATACGTGATTACCGCACTGACAGGGACTAATGCCTATGACCAACTCAAGGCAGAACTTATCCTCAGAGTATCAGCTTCACAAGAAGAATGCCTCCACCAAGTTCTGATGTGAAATGCAATACATCATTACTGCACTGCCAGAGAGTAATGCCTATGATCGGCTCAAGGCAGAACTTATCTGCAGAGTAACAGCTTTGCAAGAAGAATGCCTCCACCAAGTTATGATGCAGGAGGACATAGGAGATTGTAAACTGTCGCAGTTGCGGCACCTCCGAAGTAAGATTGATGTTGGTACTGTACCTGACAGCCTGCTGAGAACCATCTGGAGCAGTCAGTTAACAACTGCCATCAAAGCAATAATAGCATCACCATCGGAAATGCTTTTAGACACAGTGGCTGAGCTAACAAACACGGTACAGGATGCTATCTCACCTGCACCTATTAACATAGCAACTGTGCAATGTGTGGGCACATCAGCCACAGTTTCGTGTGCTGACTACGATGCTCTGACAGAAAACATCAATATGTTGACAGAACACATTAGCCAATTGATGTCTCAATGTAACATCAACAGTGATTAAGGGCCACCAAGATACCTGAAGTACTCATGCTGCAGATCATCAACTGCCTCATTTGTGCCTGTGACTGAAACATAGCAGGGGATATACTGGTCTCACAGAAGATTTGGTGATCAAGCTTGTCACTGTACTAACTCCTGCACATACCCAGGAGTGGACTTCCTGTCTGACATTGCCAACACATGCCTGTAGACCAAACCACTGGACTGATGGTTGTAGGGTTCCGGTGCCAAACAACTATCCAATCCGCCAAGCTGGCTGAAGCACCAGACAGTGAGTATGCTGCCTTACTTCAGGATTTTCTGGCGCTGACAAAACCTGCCGGTATGCCTAAGGAAGTGAAGCATAGCACAGTGTACTAAATAAAGATCACCAAGGGGCCACCATTATCCTGAAGACCCCAAAGTTAGTCCCGGAACAGTTAGCTATTGCCAAGGCCAAGTTTGATAGTATGATTCAAAAGGGCATCATGTGACCATCAAGTAGCCCTTGGTCATCACTGCTACATCTCTTGCCTAAGAAGTGTGCTGCGTGGCATCTGTGCAGGGACCATAAAGCACTTAATGCCCTTACAGTTCCTGATCGTTCCCAGCTCCATTGCTCCATGATTACAACTAAGTGTTGACCAGTGCCCACCTGTACGGTGTGTTGGACTGCACCAAGGCATACACACAGATACCTGTCACCGAAGAAGACATCCCGAAGATGGCAATAATTATGCCATTTGGCCTGTTTGAAAGTAAATTCATGACTTTTGGCCTCAGAAACGCTGCACAGACATGGCAGAGACATATCAGTTCAGTGTTGCAAGGTCTGCCATTCTGTTTTGCTTACCTTGACGATATATTGGTATTTTCGGTCTCGCCAGAAGAACATTGCCAGCATCACATACAAGTTTTTAAATGGCTAGACTAATATGGTGTCATTCTGGACACAGCAAAATGTATTGTTGGTCAACCAGAAGTAGATTTCCTTGGCCACCGAATCTCTCTCTCTGGCTCACTACCATTACCTGACAAAGTGGACGCCATCCTACAGATTTTGTGGCCATTCACAGTTATGGAGTTGCGATGATTTTTGAGGATGTGTAATTTTTACCACAGACATTTACCACATGCAGTGTATATTCAGGAACCATCAACAGCTGTGCTAGCAGGCCCGAAATGCAAAGGGAACACAACAATATACTGGACAGACTGCATGACAGGTGCGTTTGAATGGGCTAAACAAGCAATAGTGGGTGCTGCATTGTTGGCACATGCTGAGCCAAATGCACCATTAGCATTGGTTGTAGATGCAAGCCAGGCAGCTCCAGGTGCAGTGTTGCAACAACACAACAATGATGCGTGACAATCTCTAGCCTTCTTTTTGAAGAAATTGTCGTCATCTCAATGTAAGTGGAGCACCTATGATCGAGAACTCTTAGCGATATATGAGGGAATCAAATACGTCTGTCCTCAGCTGGAGGCCTGTGAGTTCACCATATTCACAGATCATAAGATGCTGACATATGCCTTTCAACAGAATGATATGAACTGTTCACCAAGGCAGCACAACCAACTACTGTATACCAGTTCAGTACGAACATCCAGCATATATCCGCAATCAAGAATGTAGTAGAGGATTGTCTCTCCCATGTCAGCAGCGTCTCCACCATAGACTACACAGAACTCGCAGAAGCACAACTTACAGACCCAGAACTACAAGAGCTGTTGCAGGAAAACAAGTCTACAATGGATCTGCAGTTAGTCATCACTCCTGACAGAGGTATCAGGTTGTACTGTGATGTGTCCACAGCCAAACCACGACAGTTTTTACCTGCAAGATTCAGGAAAAATGTGTTTACATCTTTGCATAACCTGTGTCATCCTGGAGCATGAACTACAATACGCCTAATCTCAGATCGCTTTGTGTGGCCAGGGATGAAGAAAGACTGCTGTGAGTGAACTAATGTTGTACATAGTGTCAGTGCAGTAAGGTCGGTCGGCACGTGCATGCACCTATCGGAAACTTTCTTGAAAGCACCACCTGTTTTACACACGTACATATCAACATTGTGGGATTGTTACCGCCATCAAATGGCCATCGATATTAGCTGACGATGATTGACTGATTCATGCATTGGCCAGAAGCGGCCCCAGTGGACAATGTCTCAGCAGAAACCTTGGTTTATGCCTTCATGTTAAACTGGGTATCTCGATTTGGCTGTCATTTGCACATCACTACAGATCATTGTAAACAATCTGAATCTGATTTGCTCACAAAGCTAACAGCGTTCTGTGGGATAAGCCACCACAACACAGCCAGCTAACACCCAGTCAGTAATGGCATGATAGAGTATTGACACTGTACTTTGAAAGCAGCCTTGATGTGCCACTATACCAGGTGGACAGAAGCTCTCCACATGGTCCTGCTTGGCTTACAAAACTCATACAACCCAGATCTAGACAGTTCCTCTGCAGAAATAGTGAATGGAGTCTCGTTACAACTGCCTGGTAATTTGTAGATGTGTCTCCACAGTCTGAATAGAGAAAAACACTCCCTGAATAAAAATACCTCTTCACATGGCCCGCTGAAATAACACCATCAAAGAAAAGATGAATTAATGGTAGATGATATACCTCACTTTTTGCGATGTCCAAGATGATTGTAGTCAACTGTTACTCACAGCTGCACAATCCTATTTCCTTGTCCTTATAATTTTTTAATTCCAGAATCTTTCAGCATTCCAGCCTAAAATTTTGCTTCCCAAATAAAATCGTCTTTCAGTTGAGATGTTAAAATACTACACATGAAACTCACAAGTTGACTTTTGCACTTATACTGAAATTTAAATCAAATCCCAGCTCCTCTGCCATATTGTGGCATATGATTTTGCTGCGGATAATAATTGTCAAATAAATAAATGAAAGTAAAAGTCTTTATATATCTAACATAGACTGTTTGAAAAAACTTGTTGGTTGGAATTTCATTTCTTTTCATTGCTCCGCTGCAACTAATTTTTCCTGTAATCTCCATGTGTGAGGACAGGTCAGAGAACACCATTGTTCTCTAGTAATGTGAAAAGTCAAAAAGTGATACAGATCCACTCAGATTTAGAACTTTGAATGCTGTTTATTTCTTGCCTTGTTGTTATGTCACACATCAAAATCTCACACTGCACTGGAACCTTTGAGTTATTTCTTGTGGGCCTTATACACATTCACTGGCAATCAGAACACTGTTACATATAGTAATTTTGATAATTACAATCACAGAAATAGTTCAAAATTACTCAAAATGTTATCATCCAGTGGTTACAACTAAAATACATGAAATAGGATACAAGGTCAAATACATATCTATCATTTAAATGGGAAAATAAGTGAACTGATTCAAATAAATAATGCTGATTACATTTTTGTTAAGTGCGCAGAAACTCCATTATCCCAAGTGTTCCTAGCATGTTCCCCACTTCAAATAATAATACATTATTTTTTAGTGTAGTCTGAATTTCAGTATATAATCCTGTAGCCTAAATAAACACTATGTTTACATTCTCAATTTAGTTTGGTATTGAGAATTATAGTAATTACAAAATAATTAGATGTCATTATGTTATAAAACACTATATCAAGTTGACAGTATGACCAATAGAATAGTTGCAGGTTTCTAACATTATAAAATACGGTATATTTTTTGTTTTTTGGTTATACAATTGTTTGTAAATGAATAGTGCCTGCAATCAACAAATCATTGATAAATGTTCCTATAAATGGTTGGATGTACTACAAGCAAATGCTTTGACATGTAGGTGTTCAAAATCACACTGCAGAGCTCAAAGGGGAAATTACATATATGGGTCCTGCATAATGACATAATATTTCTTCAAGTGATCCCAGCTTTGAAATTGTATGAAATATGAGCTGTTACATTTTATATTTTAGATAATAAACATAAAATTTGCTCAGCTGATAGGTAAGTTAAAAGAATGAATGTACTTTGGATGCACGAAACGATAAATCTATTTTCTTAACATACAAATGTAAAAATTTGAACAATAAGATGTTTATGCATTAAACTGAATTTGTCAACATATTGTACATTTTTATATTTTTATTTTTGTGTATTTTCTGTGCATGTTTTTGTTTTTTAAAAACTGAGGATAGTTTATGTAAAAAAGAGGGGAATGTAATAAATACGCTACCTTATTTTTTCTTCTTTTTTTATATTACCTTATTTTGTTTAAAAAATTGTGACAGTTAGGTATAAACTAGGGAATTTGATGCTTTTTCAGGGGAGGAGCATTCCTAAAACTGTGCTAGAACCTGCATTTTACATCCACTTGAATCTTTCGAACCTCTGCATATTACATAAAATTAAAGGAGGAAGTATGGGGTACTTTTAACTAAACTTTTGTTACCTGAGCCAGTGTACACTGAAATATGAGTACCCAGCTTTATAAAAATGATGTTGAGGTTGTGACCTCCAGGATTTGTATTGTTGGTAGTGTTACTGTCTTGACTTGGCATTATGTGCCAACACTGGTATGGTGATGCAGGGTTGAAACACAAGTATCCATGAGCATTACATGGGGAGAGAGTCAACATGGGTCTGTACAAGGTAAGAAGAGCTGTTTCCATGAACTTTCATTGTCCTACTGTCGCTCATTTTCCTAAGGGCTCTCTCAAGAAGTGAAAGTTTAATTATAAACATCCTATGAATTGAATGGACCTGCTGGGTATTTGACAAGGTTTATTCCAACATTTACAAAGTGCAACTATGGAGAAAATGCGAAAAATACATCTCTGGTTACACATAGAGACCAAAAGCAAAAACAGGAAGTAAACAACATTATGACTACATAATGTCTCCTAAACTTCTTTGACAAGTGGCACTTTGCAGCAAGATAATTTTGCACTATTGCCACAGGATTCCCCCCAGTGTCAATGATGTAGTTGGTTGAATTGCACATGATGCCCTGACCATGTAACCACTTGCTTTGCAGTGTTTGCGGTTGTGTCATTTCCTTTGGCATCACCGACACCATTAGTTAACCTCAGTTGCAAAGCTCCTGCATTCCAGTGTGGGATGGGAAGCTGTGCTGACATGTCTGTATTGGCTTGTCCTGTTGCCTTGTCACAGATGGTGGAGATGGTGCTGTAAAATGCTTCAGTCCATAAAATAAAATTGTTTTAAGGTTACCACCAATGCCCACCTTAAATTGTTTGTCTCCTTACTGAACACTTCGTAGGGTCCATCATAAGGTGGCTGTAATGGTATATGCATGGTGAAGCACTGAACAAAAACTTATTTGCATCTTGACAACTCATGAAATACAAATGAATGTGAGACTGTCTTTCTCTTGGTGCCATGGGGCGCAGTTGCCATATGTGCAACCTCAGTTTCATAACAAAGACGGAGCCTTGATCACATCACCCGGTGTACTGCCATAAATTCATCTTTGTTTGTCCATTCACCATCTCGGCTATCATGGCTCCCACATCCTCCTTTATAGCTGCACAGATGCCCAGTAGAATGATAGGTAGGGACTCAGTCCAACATTGTGAGTTGTAACAATTTAAGGACACCTTTAACTCTCAATTCAGTTGTTCCACAAGTCTATTGGCCACTGGGTGGTATGCTGTGGTTTTAACCCTCTTTGTTCCTAGAAGCAAAGTGGCAGTCTGAATAGATGTGAAGTGAATTTTCTACCTTGATCCATCACGATGCATAGGGAATGCCAAAAAGGATGATTCACCTGCGAAAAATAGTGGTAGCTCTGCTGTGATGTCTACCATGGGAAAAACTTCTGGCCAATATGTGAACCAATCAATTGCAGTCAAGCAGTAAGTAAACCCTTCACATGGTGGTAGAGGTCCAATTACATCCAAATGTATATGCTCGAAACCTTAACTGAGTGGCAGAAGTGTGCCAAGTGGTGCAAGAACATATCATGAAATTTTACTGCACTGGGATGCAGTGCACTGAGGTACATAAACCTTGCAGTCTACATTCAAACTTGGCCACACAAAAGTTCATTTGATAAGCTTGGTGGTTCCATGGACTCCTGGTTGTGACAGCTGATGCAATGAAATAATGTCTTGCTGACAGAAACTCTTTGTCTCAAAAGGACATGCTGCTGCTGGGAACGAAAGACGCTGGAGCTGTAGACCGGTGGGTTCTGCCAAAATCTCTCACAGCTCTGTATCAAGCTGTTATGCTGCTGCAAGGGCTTCATAGTCCATAGTGCTTGTGATCTCCTGAATGTACAATAGAGTGTCAGCCGGCAGATTCTTCTCACCGTCGATGTGTATAATCCTTGTTGTGAATTGTCCAGTGAAATCTAAACGGCAAAGCTAGTGTGAAGAGGATTTGTCAGGTTTTTTATTGAAATGCATATGTGAGAGTTTTGTGGTCCATAACCAGGACGAATCGATGCCCCTCAAGCACACAAGCACATACCGGAACTTCTCATCAGTGGTGTGCGCAGTGTACAGCTCCCGGTCATATGTGGACCACTATTGTTGTGCCGGTAAACGTTTCTTGCTTAAATATGCTAATGGTTGCCAGCAATGGATTGTCTGTTGTTGCAACATGGCACCCACTGCAGTCACAGAGGCATTGACCATGTGGGCGAGAGATGCTTGTGGAGCTGGGTGAATCAACAGTGTGGTGTCTTTGATAGCAAATTTTAGTTTCACAAAAGCCGCTAGCATTGCATCAATTCACTTCACTTATTCATCAGGTTTATGCATCCCTCATAGATACTCATTTAAAGGTGCCACCAATAAAGTATGGTTACAAACGAAATGCCTATAAAAGTTCTTGACACATAGAAATTGATGTAACTCACATGTTGATATTGGTTGTGGGTAATTCAAAATCATCTAAACCATCTCTTGTGGAGATGGTGCCAATAGTGTAGCCAAGAAACTGCACCTCTGGTGCTCTGAAAACATAGGTCTCTGGATTCACAAGCAAACTGTGTGCAGAAAGATGGTCAAGAAGCTGGCGTAAATGCTCTAGGTGCTCTGTGTCTGATCTGGACATCACCAAAAGATTGTTAATATAGATGAAACAGAAATCAAGATCATATATAACTTCATCCATAAATCTTTGAAAAGTTTGGGAAGTGTTTCATGGCCAAATTGCATCCTGTTAAATTCAAAAAGTCCAAATGGAGTACACACTGCCATTTTGTGGCTCTCCTCTGGTGCAAATGGTATCTGATAGTAAGCCCACACTAGATCTATAGTAGAGAAGATGCATTTATCATGTATGTTGAGTGCAAAGTCCTTAATGTGAGGCACAAGGTATCGATCAGGAATATTCCTTTTGTTAGCTGACAATAATCACCACAGGGGTGCCATCCATTAGTTTTCTGTGGCACAACATGGAGAGGCAAAGACCAGCTACTATCATATGGTTGGCAGATTCCCTTTGCCAGCATGAAGGTAAGCTCCTGTCTTGCTACTTTAAACTTATCCAGTTTCAAACAACATGGCTGTACGTAGATCACTGGACTAGGAATTTTCAATATGTGGTGCACCGTATTGTGCTGAACTGGTGCAAGTGTCGGTCACTGCTGCATATCATCTGGATATTGCTGAAGGAGTGTTGTACACAGTGAATCACCTGTTACTGTTCATAGTCCCGCACAGTCACTGTAATGAAACTGACCCTGGCTGTTTAGGTTGATTGTCATTTCCAAAAGATGGTGGTGTCTGCAGTCTGGTAGTAGTCCCCAGCATGACAAAAAGTCTACTCTTACTATTAGATGCACTATGTCGCTGATTATGAATTGCCATTCAAATCGACATCAGAGACCCAGGTTGAGAGCTAATGTCACCTGTCCATATGTTTTAATGGTGGAGCCATTGGCGACAAACAGGTACCAATGATCACGACTATGGCAAGATAGGCATTTGGCCATGTAAACTGACACATCTGCTCTGGGTCCACCAAGAATGGCTCTTTCGTGTATTGTACAGTGACCAGAAGGTGACATCTGTTATCTGCTGAGTCAGTTGCCATCATCACTGAGTGGTCGTGGAAAATAACCTTGTTGTGACTGCTTCCCATTTCACATGGTGGGTTACACTTCTTGGGCTCCATACTGAATCATTTGTGGTACCAACATACCCTCATGATTGATGTCGAGCAACTACAACCTATGTTGAACTACAGTGCCAACATTGGTTGGTACTTGCATGCAGAGCCGCAACCTGTGTGGTAAGCTCTGCCATTTGTACCTGTAGCAATGAAAATATTGCTCTGATGGGACTCTAGTTGTGGTGTGATGGCTGTCACAGTTGCAGATGGATACATCTCCACTATATATCTGTGTGAGGACATCTAAATCACCTACACACACTGTAAATATCTTTTGCATATCTGTGGGCAGTCATGACATTCATATGCTCCTCAGTATGTCATCACTGACTGCAATATTTGCCAAAGCATGCAGACAATGTAATAAATGCAATGGAGTGCGACCACCAAGCTCTTCTGTGCCCAGCAAATTTCTCTAGTCTCTTGGTCTCTGACTGTGACAAGTACTTGATTAGTGTGCTTTTAATTGTCACATACATTTACAGGGCTGGGGGCATGGCTATAATATCCTGTACTTCGCTGGCCACCTCATCATTTAGTGCCAAAATGACACAGCTGTGCATTGTCTTGCTGGCAGTGACGTGCGGCTCTCCAATTGAGCAAACCAAACCATTGGGTTTTGTTGCCAAAGGGAGGTAGTTTCACAGATGTGCGGATGACTGCCGGGATCACTGGCATCTTGCTGGTTGCTGCTGGTTTTGGCCTGAGTATAGTGTAGGCTCCTCCGTAAGTTGCATGAGAAGTACACGTTGGCATAGTCATTATGCGTATATGTCATGGCACGGAAGGTTTATGTGTATGCTGTAGCCAACACAGCCCTTTAACTCATTAGGTGGCATGATCACATTGGGGTCATCACTAAATGTTGGGTATTTGACAATGTTTATTCCAACATTTACAAAGCACAACTACACAGACAATATATAAAATACATCTCTAATTACACATAGTGATCAAAAGTAAAAACAAAGAATAAACAAAACTATGACTACTTAACACCTCTTAAAGTTCTTCGACAAGTGGCAGTTTGCAGTAAGATAATTTTCCACTATCACTACAAACCTGTGATGAAAAACATTCATAGTCTTTAAAAAATCCTAATGTCATCTATTAATCCTACTTGTTAAAGGTCTCATACTGCTTAGCAACATTCATGAATCAGCAAAAAGAGAGTTTTGCAAGCACACTTAGGATTGGTTCAGTAAATATCACTATGACATCTTGCTTTCCTTCAATTAGCTCTATGTGGTCATTGGATTTTCAATCGCTCTGGATACATACTTCTACATATTTCATGGTTATTATATTTTACTGATTGATTGCTCAGACTCAAACAATAATACAACCGACCTATTTATGCATAGTCATGCACTTAAAACAATAATAAGACCTTCCTATGCATGCATAAAAATTATCCTTGAACAATGCAAGGAATGAAGGAACTACTCATGATACAGGTGAGGCACTGAGTGGTCAAAATGCACCTAAACAAAATTGGAAACATAGCTGGTCAGTTGGACAATAAACATCTTTGGAACTAGCCAACAGAATGTCCCTGCCCCCCCCCCCCCCCCCCCCCAATCTAACAATTGTTAACTTGTAATTATATCACATAAAAAAATATTTGTTTGTGATTTGTTATCCATCAACACCTGTAGATGAACTATCTACATATAAGTCAGTTCTGGTGATCTATTGGTAAAGTGCGTGCCTGGAAACTGAAACATCACGGGATGGAATCTCATGTTGGATTTTTCAGCCCTTGTTTTAACCCTTCTCTACCTCTCAATGATGTAAGGAGCCATCAGAAACAACATATCGTTTCAATTCCACATTAAACCATAGGTGCCCTTATCCCAGCTGGATAATCGAGGTAGATTAAGGATACACAACTCTCCAAAGTAGCATCCAGTACAATGACCTTTACCATTAAATTATTATTATTGTCTACATACATAATTTGTACAGAACCCTCAGAGTGTGAGTCATAATCGCACTTGCCAGGTTCCATAAATCGAATTTTGACAATATAATGTAAATGGATAGATAACAAAACATCAACTCACCAAGTGGTGGCAGGAGAACATACAAGCACAAAAAGGTTTAACTTATGCAAGCTTTTGGAGCCAGTGGCTTCTTCTTCCAGCAGAAGAGTTGAAGGGGTAGGAAGAGGGGTGAAGAAAAAGGACTGGAGAGGTTTAGGAAAATGGCAGCAGTTTGGAAAAGTTACCCAGAACCACAGATGAGGGGAGACTTACCAGATGGGGTGAGAAGGAAACACTGATTGTTGGGGACTGTGCTGGACAAGTTTTGAAAATCTGAGAGATTAAAGGTGGAAGACAGGGTAATATGCAAGACAAGATTACTGCTAGAACATCATGCATGAAATAATAAGAGTGAATAGCACAGGTAGTTAAAAATAGACAGGTAAGAAAATGAGTGGAGAAAGGAGTATTTACTGTGAAGAAATGCTGAGACAGAAGGAATTAAAGTATATTAAGGCCAGGTGGGTGGTGCAAAACAAGGACATGTTGTAGCGCTAGTTCCTATCTGCTGAATTCTGAGCAACAGGTGTCTGAGGGAAGAATCCATATGGCGTATATGGTGAAACAGGCACTGGGGTCACAACTGTCATGTTGTAGAGCATGCTTTGCAACAGGATATTGTCTCTTGTCAATATACACCCTCTGCCTATGCCCTTTCAACCTAACTGATAAAAGGATGCTAGTCATGCTGATGTAAAAGGTCGAACAGTGTTTACATAACAGCTGGTATATGACATGTCATTTCACAGGTGGCTCTTCCATTGATGGTGTATGTTTTTTCAGTTGCAAGGCTGGTATAGGTGGTGACAGGTGGGTGCTTAGGGCAAGTCTTCAAGTGGGGACAGTCACAAGTGTAGAGGCCATAGGGTAGGGAGATGGGTGCAGAAGGAGCATGGGGTCTAACAAGGATATTGTGGAAATTGGGAGGGTGACGAAAAGCAATTCTAGCTGTGGTGGGAAAAAACTCAGACAGAAAGGATCTCATTTCAGGGTGTGACTTTAGGAATTCATGGCCTTGTGGAAGTAGCTCATTAATACATTCAAGACCAGGATAATACTGAGTAACAAGTGGTGTGCTCCAAAGTTGTTTTTTGGAGGGATCAGCAATATCAGGATTGGAGGTGATGGCCCGGGAAATTTGATTTTGAACTAGGCTAATGTCCAGTGAAGACTGAGGTGAAAATGGCAGTGTCTTGTTGTAAAGAGTCTGCATCCAAATAAATACATTTGCCTCAAATGCTAAAGCAGTATGGGAGGGGACGTTTGCCATGGAAAGGATGGCAACTGTCGAAATGTAAGTGCTGTTGTTTGTTAGTAGACTTAATGTGGACAGAAGTGTAGCTGGCCTTCAGTGAGGATGAGATCAACATCAAGAAAAGTGGCATGGGATTTGGAATAGGAGCTTGTGAAATTTAATTGGGAGAAGGTACTTAGAGGTTTCAGAAATTTTAACAGGTCAGCCTCACCATGAGTCCATATGGCAAAGATGTCATTTATGTAGTACTATTGGTTGCTGGTATTGATCAACTACGGCAGATATACATTAGGTGGGTGCTTTGAAGCCAGCAACTATAGGATGGTCAGAATGATTGAGTTTGTGGATCTTGAGAAGAAGGTAAAAGGAGGTGGGGGGGGGGGGGGGGGGGGGGGTTTATGGTTTAGGCGAAGTAAGAAGTTCTATGGATTGAGGTGTAAGTCATGAGGGGCTGAGGTTTGATGTTTAGAGGTGAAATATCCAAATTCTTATACAAGCTGTATTTTTCAAAATCTTATTTGGTGTATAGTTTATAGGCTACTGATGTTAACAACATAAAGTGTTCATGCAGACATTTTTTTCAATGAAGCATTCAAAATTTACAATCCACTAAAACCACATGCATTTCAAAATGTAAGCCTAATAACAGTTGCTTTTTTTCGAAAGACCTATTCTCTCCTATCTAAACAACACCTTATCATTCCTTTGAAAAAATGTGTATTTAAAAAAGTTATCTTTATTAGTAATTGTTGGTTTCCAGAATGTTTGAATTGCAAAATGCATTCCTTTGAAAAATCCAGCATCATTGTCCTGTAGTCCTAATTTTCCTGTTTCCAGAAATGTATAATTTTACAGGAATTATATGTTATTTTATGCAATATTTCAATTAGAAGAGAGTTTTTAGACATTTCTTGGAAGACTTTGCTACATTCTGGGGACAAAACTGCAGACCCAACATTTCGTTATGTAAAACAGAACCTATCATTTTTGCCATCTGAAGAATACTTAGCTTATTGTTAAACAAAATAACTTATTTCTCTAAGGTATATATTTTAACTACCATTTCAGTATTTTATTTTGTTACTGAATATGTAATAATTCTATAGTTTATAATTTTGTAAAAACAGTATTATGCACATCTTTAAATGAACATTGTGAACAAAAGCACAGTCAGTCAGCATTCATCATTTATAGAGTACAGCCTCTAGTTCTCAGTTTGTTATGAGTAAAAGTAAATGCACTCAAATCTATATGATTAATCACTAAAACATGCTGAGTAACAGTAAATGAAAGTTATTTAAGTAAAAATTTTTAACTGGAACACTTTTAGTTTGAATCATGCATTAACACCACTTGTCCCTGTAATTTAGACTAATTTTATTGAATTTCCTGACCTGTATCATTACAGGTGTGAATTTACTATATAAACTTGATTATCATCAACATAGACAGTGAAAATAAAACAGCATAAAATGGAAATCTACTTCAGTGGCATTGTGTAAAATTATTCCAATTACCTCAAGCACCTCGTAGCAATTACAAATTTAAATTAAGAAGAAGAAGATTTCCAAGAAGCCCAACTGACAGGTCAGTAAATTCACAAACTTCTCCTGGTGCTGCATCCCGACAGCCCAGGCAGGTTGTAGTGCCAGGCCTTAAGTTTAATTTCCTTACCGTTTGGCTTAACATCGAACTGTTGCTTCAGCTCACAGGAAGGACTCAGGTCAGAATAGTGGTCGTAGTTGACATGCAAGCCCCGCACCACCAGGTCCACATCTGCCAAAGACCCCGGCAACTGCACTAGCAACCCGAGCTCACTCATCTCGCACGTCTTTATGGGCCTGCAATTACAGGATGAACATATCTTTGCCACTCATTCCAAATGTTATGGGAAATTCACTATGGATCTGAATTTTATGTGATGTGGAACAAATCAAAGCATATTTCAACAGAGTAAAGCATCTGCTAGAAATTGCATAAGTGTTTAAATACTGTTATCTTATTATACACTGTTTGTTCTGAATTTCAGATAGTAAATTAACACAAACTCTACTACTTAAGAAACACTACTGTTTTCTTTGTTGTACTAAATACCTGATGTTACTCTACCACTTTCTTAACACCAACAGGACAACAGAGAATAAGAGTTGCCTTTGGGCCAGGAAAAAAAATTGCTTACTATGAACCCTGCTACTCTTCCTGTAGAATCTTGCAATTCAGATAACCTGGCAATTTTCAGAGATGGACACTAACAGTCATCCAAAAGCATGCAACAAGATTTACTGACTGTGTAGCTGAAACATCAAATTGTCAAATTTATTCAGACATATTTTAATACAGCTTAAATCTTTCTTTCTCCAGCACATGAAAACATATATATGTATGCTAACTTTCTAAAAGGCCAAAAAATTTAACAAAGAAGAAAACAAGCTCTTTGAGACTGAAAATCAAGCTCTGGGAAGCCACCACAAGAGGATACAAACCTAAACATGTTTGCTAGCACAGAAGTCACTCTCACTATTAGGAGTGTTTCACATCCCATGTGAACAGCATGCCACACCATGGAATGGCGGTCTTCTGTCTAATAGAAGCTTGTAATCTCCCTCACATTATCTGTTAATTGTCAATCTTCAAAATAAACTTTTTTAATAAGCTTTGACAGGAGTAAGATTTACAATAATCTTTTTTACTTGTCTTCTTTTCTCAAAGTTGTATCCAGTTCTTCACATCTGGTGGCTGATTCTTGAGGTTGAAATTTTTGATATTATTGCTTCTTCTGGTTCCAATTGGCGTAATGACTACTGAAGAATTGCCTGTGTTTATCGTGATGTTTATTTTTTCACATTTTTCTATCTCACACTGTCTTTAGAATTTCCACTTCATTATCAAAAATTACATTGTTAATGCCAAACGTAAAAACCCATAACTACTTCATTGTGTAGTTCTAACAATTTTCTAAAGAGTTTACAAATTGTGTTAACAAATTATGTTCTGTTAATCTGTATTATTATTTTATAAGTGGATCCTGAAATAAATTTAATAATTAGCGCCTGACTGTGCAATTAATAATAGGATATTATTGTGTGCCACATATTATGTAATTTCAAATGTTTCTAAAAGAAGAGTAATTTTAACGGCGCATACAGAGATGGTACATATCAATTGTAACAAAGAAAATAAAGTGATTTATTTTTAAACATTTTAACCTGAAATATAATAAATTGTATACAAAATCACATGAAATTCTTTGAGCTAAACAGCTGAGATAATATTAACCTGTTTAAAAGGTAGGAAGTATTTTTGGTGTCAATAACTTCTGTTGAAGAAAAGTAATGCTAGATGAGGGTGTCCATTTACAAGCTGGATCACATAATGTAATGAATACATCAGGACCTATATATAGTCTTTGTGATGGCAAGCTAATGCATAATTTTGTGTAGAATTTCATATCTACATGAAATGAGATACAAGTCCTAATTTCATAACCACTGAACATTTTCTTGGTCAAACAGGAATATGGACCAAGTAGTGTATTTAATTATTTATGGCCCATTATAAGATGTAATCTTGAAACAAATGGCTGCACAACAAATTTATTTACTGAAAACAGAATTACCAAAATCTCCTTCCCAATCTGTAATGAAAACCATTATGTAGTTGACAGTGTTTTTGATTAGAATGTGACTCTTCTATGTCATCTGCTTTACTGTGCCAAAGGGATATTATGTGGCATTAGTTGCTTGAACTTTGGTTTAGAAAGTTCTTCAGTCTGATTAAATCTATCTCACTTTCCTTGAACAAATGAAATGGGACATCTTAATTTTAAAGGTGGCTTAAAGATGCATGATGTGCATGGGCCTTTGAATGAATTTAGCAAAGCAGTTTACCACTGAAGAAGCTATGGTAATGAGCTGAATAGGCAGAAATGTTTCAGGAAGAAAAAGAAGAAAGAAGAAAAAGAAGAATTTACAATTTCAAGGAAAGTCTGAAACACTCTAAATGATGTAAGTCTGGGCTACTTATATAACACCTGCACATTGTTGCTGTAGTGGTTATCAGTCCAAAGACTAGTTTGACACCCCTCTCCATGTTAGTCGATCCTGTGCAAAACTCTTCATCTCTGAATAACATCCATGACCTACATCTGTTTGAACTTGCTTACTGTATTCAAGCCTTGGTATCCCTCTACAGCTGTATCCCAGCCCCCAACATCTCTCTCTCTCTCTCTCTCTCTCTCTCTCTCTCTCTCTCTCTCTCTCTCTCTCTCTCTCACACACACACACACACACACACACACACACACAAGTGCACACACACCCCTTTTATCGCAAAACTGATGGTTCCTTGCTGCCTCAGGGTGCCTCCTATCAACCAATTCCTTCTTTTAGTCAAGCCATGTCACAAATTTCTTTTTATACAACTCAGTTCAGTACCTTCACATTTGTCATTCAAATATAACAACCTAATCTTCAGCATTATTGTGTAGTACCACATTTCACAGGCTTCTATCTTGTTCTTGTCAGAAGTTCCTACTGCCCATGTTTCAGTTCCATACAAGGTTGCACTCCAGACAAATATTCCTAGAAAAGACTTCATAATACTTACATTTGTGCTTTATGACAACAAATTCCTCTTTTTCAGAAATATTTTTCTTGCTATTGCCAGCTTCAGTATGTTACCTACTTTGTTCACCATCTATTTTGCTGCCAAAATAGCAAAACAGATCAACTATTAGTGTCTAATTTCCTAATTTAAATCCTTCAGCATCACCTGATTTAATTAACTTACACTCCATTAGCCTTTTTTTTTTTTTTTTTTTTTTTTTTTGCTTTTCTTGATGTTCATTTTATATCCTCTGTTCAAGACACTGTCTGTTCCACTTAAGTGATCTTGAAAGTCCTTTGCACTCTCTGACAGAATTAGAATATTACTGGAAAATCTCAAAGTGTTTATTTCTTCTCCTTGAACTTTAATTCCCTTTCAAAATTTCTCCTTGCTTTAATTCACAACTTTCTCACTGTACAGACTGAATAACATCAGAATAGGCTGTAATCCTGTCTCATTCCGTTTCATGTCTTTCAATTCTTATGATTGCAGTCTGGTTTCTGTACAAGTTGTAAATAACCAAGACACAAAGGAATTGGAGACATTAGCTGCCAGTGGGCGTTTGTTTACATCAATAGGGAAAGTTGAAAATTTGTGCCAGACTAGGATTCAAATCTGGTCTCCTGGTTGCTAGGCAGTAGCACTGACCACTATACCATCCGGACACAGTGGTCATGACAAACACACAGATTACCCTAGCACACCTCCTGTTTGACCCAAATTCTCAACTGATACCACACTTTACTGATGTAGCATCACTCTTCATTAGTCTCATTACTTGTGGCATCTTGTTGATACCCATAAGAGTTCGACCACGGTGTGCATCTGAACTGAAAGGATCATTGGCCATTAGGCCTTATTATGTGGTGTCTGTTCTTTTCAACAAGTTCCTGATGTTAGCGTAACCACTGTGTCCAGATGGTGTAGTTGTCAGACCATCTGCCTAGTAAGCAAGAGACCCAGGTTCAAATCAAGGTCTGGCAGAAATTTTTAACTTGTCCCATTGATATAAATCAGTGCCCACTGGCTGCTAATGACTTTAATTCCTCTGTTCATTGTTTCTAAGTGGCTGCAGGACCAAAATGGTGCCTGATCCTTCAGATATGTCTGAAAGAACTGAACCCAGTATATATTGTAAATAACCTTTTGAGCCCTGTATTTCATTCTTTCAGACTTCAAAATTTCAAAGAGTATAGTCCAGTCAACACTGTTAGCAGTTTTTATAAATCTACAAATACAATAATCATAGGTTTGCCTCATGTTTTCCTCTACAAATTTTTTTCAGCATTCAGCTTTCCCTTTTAGTACTGGTTTGCCATCTGATTTCTTGATATTCTTACAGTTGCTCCACTTATCTCCAAAGATCTCTTTAATTTTCCTATAGGCATCAGTATGTTGTGCCTAATTACGTATGTTTTCACAGGCTTGCACTTGTCCACTATACATGCTTAGCACCCCCCCCCCCCCCCCCTCGCCCCCTCTCCGATAACAAATCTCATTCTGGATGTCCATCAACTGCCCGAATTGACAAAAATTCGTGAGCTTGTGAAGCTCACAGACTGTCAATAAACAACTGACCAACTACCAACTATGAAAGATTAGTGGGTTATCTTGGAGCTCAGTTCTGCAAATTTTAATGGAAGATTTGTTCCACTATGACAATGCACCTGCACACACAGCCATCTTTGTTAGACAGCTTTTGACTAAAAACCTTTACCTGATCTGGCTTCATACGACTTTTTCTTATGTTGATGCATGAAAAGGGGTATCAAAGGACACTGCTTTGACAACGCTGAAGTACAAAAAGTGTTTTGAACAATGGGAGCACTGGTGGGACAAATGTATTATTGTAATGGAGGGTATTTTGAAGAGCATAAGGTTGTTTTGTAAACAATTTGAAAGCAAATAGCTTTTAAAAAATAAAAGGTCTTTAAGGCACTACAAGGTGCTTGCCACGGATTTTAAGATATTGGATTGGATTAAAGAAATAAAGAAAGGTGGGCAATATCACATCAGAGTAAAGATGAAGCTGATATACAGGTTCAATCACCCATCAAGGCAATGTGCAACCCTACTTAAGTGAGGCACATGTGTTGACCAGGTACATGAAACTCCCATAAATGACAAACAGAGAGTGTTACCTGATGCTAAGAAACTGGATGTCGATTACCTGTTGAAAGCAATGGAGGCTGATAGTTTGCAGTTTTATTTTTTGGCACTAAACATTGACACACCATCAGCTGAAACTCTCAGACTGATTCATGAGGATGACGACAGTGACTATTTGCACAAGGAAGAAGGACAATGTACAAGACTGTGACACACTGATCTACTGTCAACAACATGTTAATAACTTTATCTTCTTATGTGATGGATTACGTCAACAATAAAATCAACAAAAAATTGAAAGGAATGTTTGAAATTGTATTATGTGAAACAGTGATTGGATCAAAACATATTTTGTTCAGCGAATTGGTTTAAAATGTGTTAGGTGCAACTTAAAAATTAAAATGGTGCCTTCACACATTTGTAAATGATTTCAATAATGACTAATTTTGTAACACAGTCTAAATACCTAAGTCCTGCTGTCAAGAAATTTGAAGTATTTCCTTTGTGTAGCAAGTGAAATGTTTTTTTCGCTTTCTGTAAAATTTGGATCTGTGCACATAAAACAATTCCAAACAATGCTCCACATTTGAAAAATTCCATCTTAACTCCAAATGTCAACCAAGTAGTCCACCACATGTAAAAAGAATTTACACTCAACCGACCTACAATCTAGACCTACATTATAAACAGTATACACAAATTTTATAAAAATTCTTGGCAGGATGTCCAGGTGACAATTATGCAATCCAGATAATGGTAAATGATTGAATAAAAAAAATTAACTGTTTTAAGGGACTTCAAAATGTAATAGGACACTATCTAAGCAAAATGGTGAGTAATAATTATGCTGAATAGGAAAGAGGTGTTAGCTATTACAAACTCCTGTGAAATTTTGTGCATAGGGAACTGTAAGTAAACATCAGCTAACATCTACTTTAGAACAATATTCACTGCTTTACAAAGCAGTTTCTCCAAGCCCCTGGAATAGGATATGCTTTATTCTGAGGCTGAGATTTATAACTGGTACAGAATTGCCACATAATTGGAGAAAACTATTTTTTATTCGCATTACTAGTAATAATGTAGTCTATATGCCGTATCCCAATGGCTGTATGAGCCCTGGTTTCACCAAAATCCTCAGCCCCAAAGATGTTTCAATTATATCCAAAAGCCTCACCTTCAGACTTACACCCAAATTTAACCAAGCTGGACTTGTCAGAGACCTACTATCCTTCTGACAATCCTCACAAAGGAAACATTTGTTTGGCACCAGTCCTTCCAACCACAGCCAACCTAATTGCAACACTGAACTCCACCTCTCCAACTTCATACCACCATCTAACTGTGATTATGTCCGTCCCTCACCTCCCATGTAAACATTCTCTGCTCACCTACCGGGAATTCCTTACCTCGAACTAGGCCTCACCTTCCTTCTCTTCTTAAGATTACTAACATTTCAGGAGGAGAAAGGACAGCTATATATAGTCTCAAAACAGCTCCTGACCTGCAGATAAAGGTTCTATTACTATCATTTTGAATCACAGTGATTATGTGACTGAAGACCTCTGCCAATTGTCTGAATGTTCCACCTATAAATTCTGCCAGTGTTCCCACCTCAGAAGTCCAACATAAACTCTAATCCCTGCTGAAAGCCTTAGGCCCCTCCCACAACTTCTCCCCTCAATACATTTCCTTTCACACACCTGTGACACTTCACACACACACCTTCTATATGCTCCCCAAAATCTACAACTCAACAATTCTGGACACCTCATTGTACTCTCACTGAAAGAATTTTGGCCCTCATTCACCAACTCCTCCAACCAACTGCCCGAAATCCAGCCTCCTGTTTCAAAGATACCAACCACTTACCACTTCCTTCACCGACTCTCCACCAGCCCCACCCATTTACCTGCTGGATCCCTACTAGTCACTGTTGATACCACTTGCCTACGCACTGACATCCCTCACATGCATGGTCTTGGTGCTAATGAACACTACCTCTTGCAACACTCTTCTGACTCCAAAACCACTACCGCATTCATCATACACCTTACTAACTTTATGCTAACACACAAACACTTCTCCTTTAAACTTTGAAAGGAAGGTTTACAAACAAATTTGCAGCACATCAGCAGATCCATGGGCACCCCCCCCCCCCCCCCGCCCCTGCCTCCCCCAACACCAATTGATTTATGGACCATCTACAGGAGACCTTCCTAGCGTCACAAATTCATATACCCCTAGTGTGATTAAGGTTCATTGATGATATCTTCAGGATTTGGACTCAGGGCCAAGACACCATATCCTCATTCCTCCTAAAACTCAACACCTTCCCTCACAATCACATCACCTGGTCCTCCTCAATCCAGCATTACCAACAGACTTCATCTGCAAACAAAATTCTCATGGCATATCCATACATCCTCCCACCACCCTACAAGAACCAGCTACAGGGGAGCACACCATTTGTCATTTAATATCATCCTATACAGGAACAAATGAACCACATCCTTTGTCAGGGCTTTGAATACCTATCATGGTGCCCTAAAATGTGGGACATCCTACCCGAGATACATGCAAGACCTGCTCAGTTCACCAACCCAGCACTTCCTGTTCCAGTTCTGCCACAAGCTTCTCCTATCCCATTAGAGATTAGTTCACTTGTGAAAGCAGCCATGTCATATACCAGCTCTGCTCCAATCACTGCACAGCTATTTATATTGGTATGACTACCAGGATTAATGGTCACCACCAAACTGTGGCCAAGAGCAATGTGAACCATCCTTTGCGATAATATGCAGCTAAACATCAAATGCTTGATTTCAATACCTGCTTCAAAACCTTAGTCATCTGGGTCCTCACCTCCACCATCAGCTTTCCTGAACTGCATAGATGGGTGTTATCCTTACAATATATTCTCCACTCCCAAAATCATCCCAACCTACAGTAACCTCTGCCTCACACCCTCCACCCAACAGTTTCCACATACTCTCTCCTATAATCTCCTCCAAATTCATGTGCACCCACCCTCATTGTGTGCTGCTTTCTGCCAATGCACCCATTGGTCTTTTCCCCTTCTCTGCTCCTCTCTTTTTCCACTAACCCCCACCCCCTCCCAACTGTAGCCTACCGACACTGTGCATGGCAGCCTTGTCCTGCCACCACTGTTTCCTGCATGTTGCATCAGGCAGCTCTGACTTACGTCCCATCGCCTGCATCTTGTTATCCCTTCATCTCCATGTCCCACTTCAGATTGCTGCTTCTGGAAGACTTGACGCAGTTGCACTTTTGGCTGGTGCAGCCAGAGATAGTGGTTATGTGTGCATGAGGTGTGCTTTCCTGTGTGAATATGTGTGTTTTTCTTTCTGAAGGAGGCTTTGACCAAAAGCTCAATGTGTAGCAGTCTCTTTAATTTTGTTTCTGTCTACAACTCATTGTATCATCTTTACAATGAGCAAGAATCTATTTTTTTCATAATATTGTTGATATGCCACCCTGAATTTTTTAATTTGTCTAATTCATGTCTAACTCATGTTCCTAATGGAACAAGTAATGTCCAAGAAACCAAGAGATGGCAATCTGTTTTAATGTAATACAAGCCTCCAAATCATCTGCACATCCTAATGCTGGTGAAAATTTAGGTGGTACAACCTTAATGGTGAAGTAGTGTTCTGACTATTGCCAAATGTTGTCAACTGCTAGAAATACTAGTTGTCTACATGACCTATTTAAATGACAGTTCTTACTTGCATGAAAAGGAAACCATAACACAGTCATCAGTGATCATGATGTGTTTGTGTATGTCCATGCACAAAAATTAGTCAGGAAGAACAATAAGGAAAATGCCATAGAAAATAGTAGCATAAAAGTATCTTAATTAATTATAAAACATCCAAAATAGAAGAGTTGTTTGGATAGAAAAGCTTATAAGAACAATCCTAAGTGTTTCTTGCCAACAGTGTGTCAAAAATTTGGGGTGAACAAAAATTTGTCTTATGTGCACTGCCATCTAAAATAAAGGGCACATTCCTAAAAGTAATGGGGTGCCCTCTCTCCTGTAAAGTGATATACTCTATTAAAATACTGTTTACAGACTGTCATATGCTAGAAGTATCACACAGTGTTGAGGTACTCTTATTGGAGGAGGAATCCATGCATCATATCTGCTACACAATCTCTGATAGTCAGCAGAGTATCACCTCCTTTCTGAGATGTTTAAGTAGTAAAGGTGGGTCTCCTAAGTGTAATGGACTGGTTTCTCTGCTGAGTAACACACGTACACTTTATCGTGGAATTATGACTCCATCATTCTGAATTGATAGCTATTGGAAGACTTCGAACTGACACTGTTTTGTACCCTGTTGCTGTCAACATTAGCTAACAACCAATACTGTGTGCATTATCATTGTAGTAGTCATTGTTCAGTGTTGTGTTTATTTTTGGAAATGTAATTTTTAACAATAAGTATCATTAACAGTGCATCATCACTGTAAATGTTACCATATTTTAGTTTTCATTACATGAAACATTTATATGTTTGTTAACTCTGTGCCTCATTTCTGCTTTGGTAAACACTCACTGTGATGTAAAATGAGTACATATAGTGATTACAATGCACTGAGCCTGCTGTTGGATCTATTCCTGCAGCAGTCTCTATTCAAGGTGGAACATAGTTTCTCCTCTGCACCACTCTCTAACTCTGTGCAAGTTAAAACACATGCATACTGCTTGAAAAGGGTGGCTTGACATTCCCACATTCTCTCAGAAAGTCAGAGAAAATAAGGAATTTTGTAGTTCTAATATTCTTATCTGGTCCAGTGATTTCAAGATAACATATATCTGAGCATCAGTGATGGTGCATTCATTCAATATGGAGGTGTGTTCAGCTACAATTACATAGTAGCCACTGTTGGCCACTTGCTTAGGCTCTTTAGTGTAGACAGGAATATAACTAGCATTCTACTATAACATGTTATAAGTCTGAAAACAAGATCAAGAGCACTATGTTACATAAACTGTGGTACATTTATAATAACTATAGGCCTCATAATTAACTGGGGTGGTAGTTGGTTCCATCCATGGGTAAGGATTGATACTTGGAGAAGATCAAATATCAGTATCAAGGGGAGTCTACAAATGAACCTTGGCTTTTAAAAAATAAACTGGTCGGTGAGTATTGAATGGAATGTGTCTGCGCAATTGTAGGCTTTTTCTGCCAGTGGCTTATCTATGATTTAATGTTTAATTTTCTACGTTTGAAAATGGTCATCTTGTGTCTTGAAGTTCTGTCCCAGACAGATTTCCTGAAGATGAACAAGAAAGTATAATAATTCTAGGAACAATAGTTTATTTAATAAACTATATTATGTGTTTTGGCACTGTGCTGTGTCATTGACACTGAAGCAGCAACTGGCCTCCACTGCGGTCAGGCAGTAAGCAACTCAATCTGACAGGCCTGTAACAGGAGGTATAGAACATGATAATATGATGTACCATTTGCAGTATTTTATTTCAAAATTAGTGAAAGATTTGATTACATGTATGAGATGCCTGTCATTATGAAACTGTTTAATTTAGACATCTGAGAGTACTGTGGTCATTTGGGATTGGTGCTAATGACACAACCCAGTGATGAAATATGTGACCTAATTTACTAAATAAATTATCAGCTTTAAACTAAAATACTACCTATTGTACTGTTATTTTCCTCTCAGTGAGATGTAACTGTAAATGAAAACTCACAATGCCAGAACCACTTTCAAATTTAAGCAGTTAAATGTATTTTGTAAAAAAAAAAATTGGTAGTAAATTACCTACAATTTAGCAGACACACTAGGTTAATGGTCTCTTACATGTGTTTTTTTTTTTTTTTTTTTTTTTTTGTATGCTTCAAAAGCCGAGGTCCCAGTCACTGACTCCCTTCATAAATTGTGTTTTAGATGAACTCCAAATTGCTTTGCACCATATATGTCACCAGAGAAACCTATTTCCATGCATGGAAATTTAACCACATAGTATTTGAGTGATTTTTATCAGACAAGAAGCTGAGTTCCTGATAAAGCCTGAGGTCTTCCTTTTAGGTGGTTACTAAGGGTACCAACATTAATGGAGTGGATAGTTATGGGCTTCTTCTGTAAGCACCTGCATCTATTCTAGTTTGCACATGATGAGACAGTATCGGTCATCTCCAGATACGTTGATCTTGTCAATCAATGCACATGGAACTGGTAAATCATATTTCTGTGAAAGTGAGGGTTTGAAACTACACTGATTTCTCAAATATGAGAACTGTGCCGTTCATTTTAATTACAAACACTTCAAAAAGGCTTCATGAGTATTTTAAACCTATACACAATGACTTCTCTATGGAGTATTTAAAGCCAGGTCTCTCTTCCCAGTCCTGTACGCAACTTATCTTCAAATACAATATAGTCACTGCAAGGATGTGTAAGGAATATAAAACAGCAAAATCATCCACAAAAAATTAATATTATACCAATGATCAATGCTGCAGTTTCGATCCCAGCAGCTGTTATAGAAAACACTGTAGCACTTAACCCTGTCCTTACCAGTGGTTACTGCATGTATTGACCTTTTTTAGGTCAAAAGCCTTGTTTATCAGTGACATCATAGCATAACCATGATGTTTGCAGGCCATCTCTAGCTCACAGTGTTGATTAGCACATGTTTACCACCTTCCCTGTCTTTGAGATTTTTGCTGTCACTCATACATCTTGGGGTTTTCACTTTCCGTTGTTTCTTGTTTGTGATTACACAGTCAGGTGAACTTCAGTTTTTGTTATGGTTCTGATTAGACTTCAACATTATGTTTTGCATGCAGCAAATCAATACTCTATGTCAGCTTTCACTACACAACTTGCTCTTGCATAATTTCAGTCCATATCCACTGTCAATAAGGGTTGAGTCATCTTCGCTTTTCAGCAATGGAAACACGGAGCCCGCATGATCAGTCACATGCTATGTCAGCATTAAGATGAATCATCTCATGGGCTGAGTTCAGTAACTTCCAACAATGACAATGAAAGTGAAATAGTGGCGCCTCACGTTAGTATAATCTTCAGCAAAATTAATGGAGAAGATAGAGTGAGTTTGAAGTTTAGATATGCTGTAATTCCAGGGCTTGTGTGGGTACCAACATTTTTCACCAACAACAAAAGCAAGTAAAGAACTCTGCACCAACAGTTACAAAAAATACATTCTGCATGCAAAATGGGTAAATGAAGCAGCATATATGCCTGAAAATGGTAAAATCAAGTTATGGATTGTTTAGCACAACGTGCAAAACCCAACATACAAAATGGGTTTACTAGATGTGTAGTGTTGAACTTCATGTGAATCATAATAAGAAAAATTTTGCTGAGTACTACAAAAAGAGCACTGTCCCGTCTTTACCAGTGGTTTCACTGTGCAAAAACACACAATAAAAATACTGTAGAAAAACTTTTTCAGAAAATACTTCTACTTCTGTTGATGTGACAAGTATTTGATTGTACTTGTCTTATGAAATTAACAATTATAACAAATATTTACTGCTGGTAAACAAAAGGGCAAAATTGATATCCTCATTTTCATCTGCTGATTAGGTATTATTAATGAGATACTGTAGAAATCATCTGGAATGAAATGTCCATATGAACATGGGAAGATGGTCCCAGGAACAATATTTGTGGAGATTCCAAGGATATTATGCCTTTTTGGTAGCATCATAGGGTTTGTCTAGACCTAAAAAAAATTACCAGTATGATACATTGCTAGCAAAGGATTAAATTGTCAATGATGAAGGAATGCCTATTGAACCCACACTTGTAGATGTGGTGTTACACTCAGAATGTTCCCATCTAAGGTGTTTGTGATTCAGAATATGACAGCATAACTTCAGCTGTGTATCTGAGTCTGGGTTCCAGTGAGATGGGTGACTTCTGTTACACATGCTCCTGTCAGATTTGGCCACCACCAGAAGCTATGGACTATGAGGGTACCTACTGCTGATCATGTATGGCTGTTAGTCTTTTGTAACATCAATATTAGTATGCATACAACAGCAGGCACTACCCAATATTTTCCAAAATGCTGCACATAAAAACGGAATTATTCAGGGGTTGATATCTTAAAGTTCTGTTAGTTATAGAAAGGTCAGATCAAGTGTTCTGGATACCCCTCGGGCCAGGAATCACTCATAAACCCAACAGAAGAATCCACTTAGTTTCACTATCATACAGCACACAATCAAACAATGAATATTACACACTTCTCCTAACTTTGGCAAATGGAGAAATTTTTTTTATTTTTATTTTATTTATTTATTTATTTATTATTTTGCATTTGATGTTGCCTATGGTGGACTTTAAGGTACTACTGGAGGCTCCAATTAATTCATGGACAGTTCCTTATGATACCCCAAAAAAGATTTTTTCCATTATTTGTATCGAAACTGATCCATGGATTCCAAGATGGCTATGCACAGCAAATGGCTGAAATTTTTCTGATATACATCCTGATCTTGAACAACCTTAAAAATTTTCTTGATATCATCATCCATTACCAACATATAAAGGTTCAAATTTACCTTATACGTGCACATAAAATCCTGTGTGAAACAAAATCTAAATAATAAATAACTGCATCAAATTGCTCAAATTTTAACATTACATTCTCTAGGTATCTATCTAGATGTACCATCTTCCTGTTTCCAAAAATCTTTATCTGTTATCAAGAAACACCCCAAAAACATGATTTTTGATTACCAAAACAGAGCTGCAGATTCCAAGATGGCTATTCACAGCAAATGAGTGTAATTTTTCCGATGTATTTCTAAAATCCTGATCTCAAACAAGTTTGAAAAGTTTATTGATATCTTTCTCTGTTTCCAAGACAGCAACCTTCCAAGTTACCTAACATGTGCACATAAAATATGCATGTAAAATCTGGCGTGAAGCAACAATGTAGTTTATAAAGTGATGTAGCACAGAGGAATATGCTGTAAAGTGTCTCTGTTATCATCAGAAGGGTTCTGGGAATCCCATGTTGTAGTTCTGAATCACATGCAACATTTTTGTGCATGTAAAATCCCATCTGAAGTATTAAATTAGTTTTGCATTATTTCAATTTCATATAAGTGAACTATCAAACTGTACTGACCCATAAAGTTATTTCCATATGAATACCATGCTCTGCTGTGGCAGGGAAAGGAAGGGAACCAGCAGAAAAATGCTCCTATCAGCACACAAAGAGGAAAGTATGATACTGATTAAATGACTGATTCAGAAGTGGGGTACCAGTTGACTTATCCCACCTTTCACAGCACCTTTAAAAATTTTCACAGAAAGTTTGGCATGCAATCATGTTCCCTTTTCATGCTGAGAAAGAAGGAGACAGTGGCACTGGGAAAGAGAAAGAAAAGAAATAAATGCTAGGAGATAGTAGGCAGTGGTTATGGCATAGAAAGAGTGAAGGAGACAATGGCAGTATGAGAGAAAAACAGGAACACAGTGGAAGATGGACACAGCTGACAGTTTCAGAACAGTGGTAGGAAAAGAGGGAAGGAGACAGTGCCAGTGGGAGAGTAATAAAGAGACAGAGAATGTGGAAGTGGATGAGAGCCAGTGATAATGAGAGACAGTCTATGACAATGACAATGAGGGAGGAAAGGAGAGAGAGAGAGAGAGAGAGAGAGAGAGAGAGAGAGAGAGAGAGAAGAGACAGCAGCAGTGGGAAGCAATCAATGAATGAGATAGTGGCAGTAACAAAGAGCAAGAAGCAGGTGACAGTGAGTGGAGACAGTAGTAGTAGGAAAGAATGAAGGAGACTGTGGTTGTGAGACAGGACATAGTGACAGTTGGAGAGACGCAAAGAGATAATGACAGTGAGTTGGACTGAATGAAAGAGTTAGATTGGGCAAGTAGGAGTGGATGGATTTGAGCAACTTACAGCAATGGACCAGTGGGCGTGAGAGAGCTACAGTTATGAAAGCTTGTGGACGTGAGAGGTGAGTTGCACGTTAAAAAGAGTGAGAATGCATTCACATGTCAAAATTTTTGAGAAAATTTTTATAGGTGCTGAGAAAGGCATAATGAGGCAGCTCATACTTTACATTTCAGTCTGAGTTTTTTGTGCTCTGACATGGGCATTTTTCCACTGCTATGTTCAAATCACAGTAACCATATGTGATACAGAAAAGCACAAAATGGTATTTTAAAGAGTATGCTGTGCTACCTATTATGTTTGTACAGGCTTCATTAAATGAGGTTCATAGCAAAAAGAAAAAGTAATGGGCATATGCTATTAAATTAACAAATACAGTCTGATTAGAGTAACTTGTTAGCTAGCAGTTCACAGCTTACAGAGTATTTTCTCCAATCAGAGCTTGCATTATCACATGATCACTGTTGTCATTGCCAAATTGCCATAACAAAGTGTCAGTTCAGCTGCAGTCATCAAGTAATGGTGTACTCAATGGTCTATTACTGAATACATCTGGCAGCCACTGAACTACTGCTAGAAGCAGCATACGTAAACACAATTTGCCTGTGTTGGTAGACTACTTCGTATGGTCAGTGTAGTAATCAAAGCAGAACTGGCAACCAGTGTCACATGACTGTAATGCCATGTGACAAACATTAAGTAATGAGTAGTTTTAATCAGAGTATATTAGACCAAAGGAGATAAGCAGATGACTGTTGTGTGACTGGCAAGACAGATTCCGGACAAAGCTGAAACATCAAGAAGAGCATCTCCATCACGATTAGTTGCAGAGACCCAAGTTACAACTTCAAATATTATAGCTGAAACAACATAACACTATGTTTCAACTAGCCCCACAGGAAAGAACCACATTTTTGTGGAAAATTATTTCAGATAAATATTAAATCATCTTGTAAAACATCACACTGGAAAGGTAACTACAACAGCAAAACTGTAGTGAACGATATGTAATGTTGCAGCTGTTAAATGTAAGGTAGGCCTAAGCAACCAGATAAATAAGCCTTCACCAAATCTGCATTCATTATCAAATAAAATCTGTGAGATGGAAATATTGTTATCAAATGAATTAAAAGAATTATCAGTTATATGTGTTAGTGAACATTGGTTAATAAAAAAATGTTCAAATGTGTGCGAAATATTATGGGACTTAACTGCTAAGGTCATCAGTCCCTAAGCTTACACACTACTTAACCTAAATTATGCTAAGGACAAACACACACACCCATGCCCGAGGGTGGACTCGAACCTCCGCCGGGACCAGTCGCACAGTCCATGACTGCAGCGCCTTAGACCACTCGGCTAATCCTGCGTGGCATTGGTTAATAGGAAATAAGTTATCACATATAAGGATAGTGGGCTTTAACCTTCAATCATTTTTGTAGTAAAATCTCTATGCGTGGTGGAACATGCCTATATGTTAGACAAGACATCAAACACTGTTCATTAATCACTTAGGGGAAGAGCATGCATTCAAAGTTTCTGCTGCAAAACTGACTAATTTAAATAGAATCAATATTTGAATATACAGAAGCCCAGTTGGAAACATAACTATGTTCCCTGAAAATCTTAATAGTTTAAAAGTATTTAGTAAAAGAGCTACCATGTGTGGTGACTTTAACATGGATTTCAAAAATAACTCAAAAGGGAGATTAAACCTTGAGGCCTTATTAAAACTTACAACAGACACACAACCATTATATCCCTTAACAGTCACCAAATCATCCAGCAGTACTACACATCCTGTGCTAGTAAATACAGGTAAATATTTATAGAAAACTGGAAACATGAACACAGGTTTCAGTGATCAATATGCACAATTTATTGAATTCCCAATACATACCACTGGCAATACTGAAACACAAATAACAAGAAAATGTAAAAATTTTAGGAAGCAAAATTTAATGCACTTCAGGCACAAAAAAAGAAACATGGAACATGGAATGACATATACAACTGTGAGGGCACATGTGAAAAATCAGACTTGTTCATGGAAATATTCCCATATTATTTCAATATTGCATTTCCAATTAAAGACAAAAATTAAAAACCAGTACAAGAAATGTAATTTGGCTGATAACATGCATTAAAGTGCTGGAAACAAGAGACTTTATGAAATTTCAAAAACACAAGATGGTGTTTTTGGTGTATTTCAAGAATAATAAGACAGTGGTTCACAGAGTCATAAATGAAGCTACAAAATAAAAAAGGGCAACTGATCACCATGACAAGGAGCAAAATGAAAGGTGATAGATAGTCAAACAACAGGTAATGAACACCCCCCAACCCCCAGACAACCTCCAGTTAGACTGAGATAGCAAATGAACAATAACTCTATGCCACAAAAAAAATCTAGTGCATTTCAGCAAATCTAAATAGAAACTCTGACTCCCTATTTCTTCCTCCAACCAATCCTAAATAATTTACACTCATAATCAGTAAGCTAAGAGCAAATACTAACTTAAGAAAAAAATTTTCAACAGGTATGGGTGAGATTTCAGATTATGTCATTAAATACATTAAATTTCAGGTTACCTCACTGCAGTAAAATTAGCCCACCTTTTCAACAGTTCATTCACAAATGGAATCTTTCCTTCCTGCTTAAAGATAGTGAAACTCAAGCCCTCATTCAAAAAGGATAAGAAAGAAGACATAGCCAATTATAGGCCTACCATTTTGTTATCTGTATTTTCAAAAATACTACAAAAAATTTTCATAACAGATTGCTATATTTTCTAGAAAAATGCAGCACATTATGCACAGTCCAACACAATTTCCAAAAAGGCCAATTGATAGAAAGAGTATAATTTTGACTTTCTGAATGAATTGCTTCAAAAACTTGATAGTAGAGGAAAAGTAACTGGAATAGTCACAAACATAGCATTTCCCATCAAAGACAGAGCTACCAGTGAAAACAGTCATGTGATCTACAAGCTAAGCTGCAACCACTGTGCTGCAGTCTACATGGGCAAGACAACCAACAAACTGTGTCTGTATGAATGGCCACTGACAAACTGTGGCCAAGAGACATAAAGAGACAACTGGATGTTGCTGAGCACGCCACCCAACACAATGTTCTTCATTTCAATGATTGCTTCACAGCCTGTGCCATCTGTATCCTTCCCACCAACACCAGCTTTCCTGAATTGCACAGATGGGAACTTTCCCTGCAGAACATCATATGTTCCCATAACCCTCCTGGCCTCAACTGCCATTGGCCATTGTCCTTACCCATCTAACCATTTCCCTGTTCCCATTCCAGCACTACACAGCCCTCTTTCCCATCAATACACCCAGGCTTTTTACTTCTCTCCTTTTCTGCTAGCCCCCTCTTTCCACCATGCATAGTTTCTTTAAATGGCCTGATGATGATGATGATGCCTCATACTCTGAGGAGCATAGGGGACAATGTGGGAGACCCACACCGCTGACTAGGCAAGGTACTATCGGAGGTGGTTTGCCATTGCCTTCCTCCGACCATAATGGGGATGAATGATGATAATGAAGATGATGCAACAACAGCCAGTCATCTCAAGGCATGGAAAATCCCTGACCCAGCCAGGATTGCAACCCAGGACCCCATGCGTGGGAAGCGAGAACATCACTGCAAGACCACGAGCTACAGACTAAATGGCCTACACATATAAATAAATCTTCACCCTGTCTCCACACAGCAAAGACAGTGTAGGGATGTATGATTATATTTACGCTGACGGAAAACTGAAGAACAGATATAACAATTATTTTGTGTAACTCATTTGCTCTTTTTCACTGACTGTGGCAACTGTCGGTCTTCTAAGCTGTTGCAAGAAAGATGTATGTAATTGAGTTGTCTCAGTATTGTGTTAAGTAAAGGCTCTAATGCGTGAGAGTTGCAAGTTTTTCGTTCTACTACCAAGAGCTACATTCTATTTTCCATCTCCCAATGCAATGAGGACCTGCATTTTAAATTTCAGCACTTTGGAGAGGAAGTCAACTAGAAGAATAGCCACCATCATTGTTGTATATCGTTGGGGAGAAAAGGTAAATACCAAACTGCACACCAAATGATTGTAGGAAGTAAAATTTAAGTAATGTTTCAGAACTGTCACAACCTTCTTAATATGCATGCATCTATACCTGCATATGTTTCTCAGAAGACAACTTTTGGTTTGCCGATAATTGATTTATATATCACTGTCCCCAACCAACATATCTGGTGACCTACAGAAGGATGTCGCCATTGAAAGAGAGTTAGTACATCTGTAATAATTTAAAATAATGATATAATCTTGTAAATTTTCTATTATACTAATTGTTGTCTTCCTCTGTTTCATGAATGGGATGCTTTGTTATTGCAATGAGAAAAGAAAAGGAAATCACACATTGTGCAAAAGATTAAATATAATCAATTGGAGAATTAATTCTGGAATGAGAAAAAAAGCCAACAAAAAGGTAGGAAAATTCACGACCATTATGTGCATGACTGCACTTAGTGGCAGCTCTGTCAACAGCAATTACAGCAATTGTAGTACCTTTCCTAATCCAATTTCCAAATTGAATCATTCCTGCAAAATATGATGACAATTGGACAGAAAATTAATTTTATGGAGAGAAATGTGTGCATACAATTGAGCTGCGTTGACAATGTACTTTGATAAATGTTAGCGAGGCATCACTGAATAGGTTTCATAGTGGTATCCCCATTATTACAAACAGAATATTTCATTTTCAAAAGTATTAATTTGTTTTCTCATCTTGTAAAAGTATCAAAAAATGAGTACACATGACAGACCCATTGTTGCTGGTCCATTGCTGGATAACGAGGCACCAGATGTCACCAAAATGGATGTGGCAACAAATGAAATCAAAACTGGAAATGTCAGCCACAATGATAACAACCAATTACACTTTTCAATTAACGTGGAAACGTATGATGTAACATTATCACTCAAAATGATACAATGATGACAGTAGATGAGACAGGGAGTATTTTTTCCCATGGCAAAAATGTAACGTATGACAGTGCGGACTTGTTAAATCATTCTTTGCCTACCACACTTATGTCCAATGCAAACATGATTGGACAGGGTGTATTGTACACACTGGAAACCCCAATCATGATGCAAATGTTACAACAGTTACTTAAACAAAGTTTCAATGATTTTTTGAAGCAACAAAATGAAAAATTCAAGAAGATTAATGAGCAAAGTCAAGCACTTAAGCAAAGAAATAATGAAAATTTAATGAGTTTTCAAAACAACAGACAGATACACAAAGGAAATTACTTGAACAGCAAATGCAAACTCTTGATGCTTTCAAAACCGAGATAACACCACAATTCAATGACCTGGCAAAAGATTTGAGTCCCAGTCTTTCAAATGAATTATTGGATAAACGTGTAAGTATGGGGAAAGACCTAAAAATACAATTGCTCAGTGATTTGTCAGACAATATAAATAATTTAAGCCAAAAAGTGTCATCAGTAGGCAAGACAAGAAAAGTTGAAGGAAAAGGTGGAGGAAGTATCTGAGGCTCAGACAAAAATGCAGCAGCACCAGTCACAATTGTGCCAGAATATAAACACACTCACAGGTACCATTGGCAGGATGCAAACAGCGTACAAAGATCTACCTGAATGGGTACAAGACTGGTCACTGAAACTAAGTACCTTAAGTTTAAATACTCATTTTGAAAGAAACGATAGATAAAGACATAAAAGAAATAAAGGATAGAGCTGAGGCTGGTATCCTATACCAAGGCAATAACCTGGCACAGAAGGTAGTCCAGGAACATAAGGGCTATGTAGATGTAATTGAGGAAGCAATGAAGGTACAGAAGGCAGAACTAAAAGCTGAAATAGATCAGAGGTTGAGAGCAGAGGAGGAAAAATTCTGGACTAACATCATTAGTACCATTGAAAAGCAAAGGGAACATTCAACCCCACAGAAGGGGTTTTTTTTTTTTTTTTTTTTTTTTTTTTTTTTTTTTTTTTTTTTTTTTTTTTTTTTTGCCGCCTCGCCCCCAATGGTAAGCATACAAACCCAGTCATGTTCATAAGAGCTTTCCGGAACATTTTGCCAAGGAATTGGACCAAAGCACAGAAGATACGCTTTGAGGTAGGTTATGCACAGGGTAACGTCTTGCTGTGGACCACTGACATGGTGAAAAAATGTCACACCTATAAACAGTTTGAAAATGCATTCTTAGTTAAGTTCTGGTCCATTGCACTACAAGAGAGATTGAGGCATAAAGTGTTTAACCCAGTGCCATTCAGCTGTAAGAATGGAGGGCTCAGAAGAAACTTCAAGAAGTATCTAAAGAAAACCTGTTACTGGACAAACCCAATATCACATGTAGATGCCCTAGAAATCTTGAAAAGCTGACAGAAATTAATGACCACTCCTGAGCACGGTATAGAGAATTCCCTCTTAGTTCTCAATTCCATTGATCTTATTTACAAAGAGTGACCTGCACAACCACAAAGCAATAACACACAGTCAGACCCCACATGAGCTAATGCACAACACAGTGGGAATGGCAATGCTGTAAAGTGGGGTGACTTTCAAAATTTTAAATTCGTTTTTGTAAATTGAACGTAAAATTCTTGATATTGACATGAAACGTTTTGGGAAGTTGCAAGAGGGGTTGCTGACTATGATAAAACACATTATACATCTTTATCCCCCATGCTTAGTTTATTTTCTTTTAATTCTTCACTCTTCAATTTCACCCCATGCATCAGGGTCACTTTGAACATGGAAACATTTGCTTATTCTGTGGGAGTCATTTCAATTACTGTTAAATGACAGCCCTATCATATGAAACAGCATGGTATTTGTATATAAATGTAGTTTTGAAAGTAAATTATTTAGGAAAATATGAGTATTTGTTATGAGTTTTCTTTAATCACCTGAAACTTATCATATGATTACGGCTTAATTTTGCTAATAATGGAAATGGGTGCTGAGCTACTTATGAAATAAGAAAACTATTTAAAAACACATCTTTTCAAAACAGTCTGTGTAACTTTTATAAAAGTAATGAAAAAAAGTTATCACATTTTAAGGAAATACATTTTTAAACACTATAGGAAAGGAAGTTACCGGGACAGAGTGCCTACTCTAGCAGATGTCATAGACATCAAATTTAAAATCAAAATGAAGCCTTCTCCTTCTATCTACCTTAGGAACAGGTAGAATCCCACAAGTATCACCTTTCTCAAAACCTGACACATTAGGAACATCAGGCCACTCAAGAAAACTTCATCTGATTCCAGCTTGGAATGCCATTTCCTCAGAAATGTAATTTGATCACCAGTGATAACATGTCCATCACAATATTTTACACTTTTATTTCAACAAAACTTCACTAAATCATATTTTCCATAAAGGTGATGAATCAAAGAATAATGGATGGTGCTGTTCAAAGTCACCCCTTGAAAGACAAGCATTCACATTTTATTTATTTACGTCAACAAAAACTAAATGTAACATTTTATGATTTCTGTAAATGTTCATTCAAATGTTAACTTTGCCCACAAAAATTCGTTTAAAATCATAAACTCAAAAATGGTTCTAATAATAGGCAAATGTTTTTGTGGTTATGAAGGAACTTACATTTCCAGAAAAATTATTTTATTTTCTGGCATTGGTATAAAACGTTATTTCATATCGACTGTCATATCATCTGAAATTATCAATTATTGGCAATATTTAATGACTCTGACCTTAGTTCCATATTTACATGCTAGGGTGCAGCATTTACTTTAAAAAGACGCTAAATTGCTGTTCAAAGTCACCTCGCCATTCGAAGTCACCCCACTTTATGGTAACATCCAACACAGTTGGCAGCCATATCCCCCTTACAACAATACCAACAGAAACCAAACTGGTAACAGAAAGGGGCAAACATTCAAGTGAGGATATAAAAATAACCAAGGGCAGAATTTCAGTTGGGCATGATTTAATGGCCAGAGGGGTTATAGTCAGCAAGCGTACAATGTGCCGCTGACTGGTGAAAATGACCCAAATGGCCACTGGCAAGTGCAGAATGCAAATGGGCAACAAAATAATCTGCCACTGCCTCACTCCAATCAGTAAAATCAAAATTATGTTTCAAATAGTGGCCAGGGACAACAAAATTTTGAATGAAGAACCACACAAGATACCAACTGGTGAAGCCAGATGCATAATGCGCACATAGTTGAGGATACCCCAAACGAAGAGGTCAGTGCTCAGAGCAATTTGGAAAACTCGAACCAGTCTCAATAGGCCCCCATTCAATGATCAGTAATAGGGGTGTGGGTGTGGAACTAGTTAAAAGCTGTTTTCTTAGATACAACAACAATGGTGATATCAAAGATGACCTGTATCTGGAGGATATTACCAACTCTGTAAATGAAAATGAAGACACAGTACAGGCAGTAATCAGTGGGAAAATATTTGGTTTAATGGTATCCATAGTATTGGACACTGGAGCTACCACAAATGTAATGTCACAGGATCTGTTTGACCAATTACAAAAATGAGGGCACATACCGATGCTTCCAGTCCAAAATTGTAAAATCTGAACAGCTGTAGGAGGTAAGACTAAAGGCATAAAATTCCAGGCATAGATTCCTATTCAAATTCAGAGCTTCTCTTTACAATGCATTTTTCTTGTGATTGAAAGGCTAATAGTCAACTGCCTTATCAACATGTACACATTTAGCAAGTACCGAGCATAAACTGACATTGGTAAGGGGAAGTGTCATTTCATTATGAATGACCAACAATATTCAGTAGACCTAGTCAAGTAAAACACCAGAGAAAGCAAACCAAAACACACTGCTGACATTTGAATAAAATTTTTCTATGCTACAATCATATTTGTAAACACACAGGGAATTAACCAAACACAGGAAGAGGAAATAGGTCCTGAGATTGTGCACAACAAAGTAAGTGACTGAGCACGTCTTACAGAAGAACAAAGGGAAGAACTGCAGGAGCTTTTAACGCATATCTCTCATGTTTTAGAACAACATCCTGGCATAAACAAAGGATATAAATACAAAATTGTGGTGTATCCACATGAAACATTCTATTTTTCATCTTACCCCATCCCATGGGCCAAGAAGGAGGCTGTAAGGAAAGAGATCAATAGAATGCTAAACTGGGAAATAATACAACCATCCTTATCTCCATACTGTAGCCCCATTTTGGCCATTAGCAAATCAGATGGTAGTGTCTGCCTCGTGCTCGATGAACGAGGAATAAATAAATTTACTGTGCCTATCAGGACATGGCCTGAGAACCTGGAAAAACAACTTCTCAAATTCCATAATATTAAGTACCTCACCATAATAGATCTTGTACCCTTGTACTGGCAAATTGCACTACTTGAAGATAGCCATAAGTACACTGCTTGTGTATGTGGGGCAGAAGCTATGAGTTCTGTGTTTTCCCTTTTGGTTTCAACATCAGTGCAGGCATATTTACTTGTGTTTTAGACTGAGTCTTAGGACCTGAATTATTAAGTAGAGTCACTGTGTATGTTGATGATTTACTGATTGCTACCCTCACGTGGTCAAAACACTTACGTGTCTTGGCTCAAGTCTTGTATCAGTTTTCAGAATATGGAGTTACAACCAACCTAATGAAGTCACATTACATAAGGAAAGGATTAAATTCCTTGGACTCATAATATCACCTCCAGGCATACTTCCAGGCCCTATGAAGCTTGATGCTATCAGACACTGTCCTGTACATCAAAATAAGAAACAGTTGAAAGGATATCTTGGATCAGTATCTTTCTTCAGAATATTTATTCCACAGCAGCCTTTAAATAGTGATGCTCTATTGAATCTTCTACAGAAGAATCACACTTGGTTATGGACCAAGCAATGCCAAACTGATTTTGACAGCATTAAAGAAGCTCTTTTGAATGCCACAATCTTACATCATCCTGACATGATTCAGAATTTTTGTCTTTGTACAGACACATCCTCACAAGGGCTTGGGGCTTGTTTACTCCTAATCACTGAGACGAATAGGTAGTTTACCCCCAGGGTAACTAATTTTGTTTGTAGGGCCCTATCTGAAGCTGAATGAGCATATTCCATGACGGAATTGGATGCTCTCATGGTAATATGGGCCTTCAAAAAGTTTGAGTATTACCTATGGGAAAAGCATACCAAGGTGTATTGTGACCATCAGTCTTTGTCCTTCCTTCTCACTTGTAAACTCTTACACAGGAGGATCTCTAGGTGGTGTTTGTATTTACAAGAATATGATTTTGAAATTGTGTGTATCAAAAGTAATCAAAACGTAATTGCTGACACCTTATCAAGACTTCCAGAAGGTCTAGATGAATTCTTGGTATTCGTGGAGAACAATTCAGGAATCAGGGTTCTGTTGATAAAAGATAAAACACAACAACCATACTATGTTAGGACGTGTAAAAGCATGGAGCAACTACAGCAGAGAGATCTCAAGTGACAAAAAGTAAGGCTAAAACTGCTGCAGAACAATGACAAGTTGAAAAAAATGTTTATGCTTTACCAAGGTGTATTGTTTCATCAGCACCAACCAGCTCAGAGCCAGTGGCGTGTTTATTTACCAGAGGATCATGTTAATGACTTTATATTACACAATGTGTGGGGATACTATGGCCTTAGTAAGATAAATACTTATTCCTACTGTTCAAATTTAAGATGAAAAGTTCTGCAGATAGTATGGAAATGTGTGGTGTGTCAGAAGGCTAAGCATACAAACAAGTTAAAACTAATTGAACCATACCAGGTACTGACTAAAAGACCCTTCAAGATAGTTTCCTTGGACCGTATCTGCAAGGGAAAGGAAATGTGCTTTATGTTGTTGAGCTATACAACATTTTCTCCAAGTATGTCAAACTGTATGCTGTGCAGCCAGTGACTGCCAGCTCCATCATCAGAAGAATTACAACAGATTATCTACCCAGAGTGGGAAAGCCGAGACATATTGTTGATGGACAATGTGCCATACTTTACAGGAAACCATTGGAAAGAGTGCATAAACACCCAGAACATTAAATATATACTTCTATCCAGGATTCACCCAGAAGGAAGTCCCATAGTGAGGATATTTAACAAATTTAACAGATTTATCCAGACTTACACCCCTCACAAACACACAAGGTGGATCGAATACATTACTTCAGTCCAGAAAGTTATAATTAATCTCCCACATAGCTCAAATGGCTTTAGACCTATGGAATTACTTTTGACAAAAGATGAATAGATGATTGGGAAAAACCTCTAACCATGCACCCTAGGAAGGAAATATCACATAAGGAGAAAATATGTTGGGCACTGGTCAACATTGAAGGAAAGGCTGATTGCAGAAAACAACTGTGTGATAGGAAATTAGGACTACTGTAGAGTACAAAGTGGGACAGCAAGTACTTATTAGGACCCATCCAAGACAGACAAAGTATGGCAAATTGAATTACAAGTTGCAGCTGTTGTCATAGGGCCATTTATATATCAAAAATCCCTCACCCAATAGTCTATAAGTTAGTATACATAAACAGCGGTAAGGAAAAAGGGCTCTACACACACAAAGATTTACATGAATTTGTGCACTAAATGGAATTTGACACTGATCAGGCATGCCTTGGAGGAATGTATATAAGTGTGTATAAGAGATGACATATTGTCTGCTTGAATAACTTACTGCAATTGATGTTTAATATTAAGGAAAGATTTCATTTTTGCCTATTTTGTGTGTGATGCCTTATTAGGATATAAGTTTTAATTATGTAAGATTTTATTATATGTTTACAAGCAAGAGCAGAACAGAAATCTTTGTCTTTGCTGAATGCAAGAAATTGTTTTATTTAACATTATACTGTGTAAACACACTGTAGGTGTACAGTTGAGACACAGCACATGTAAGTAGCAAAATGGGGTGAACAGAACTGCGCACATGCAGCACCTAGCCTTAAGCCTGACAACCTCGCGAATGCGCACAGCACAGCATAAGCTGATGGATCACAGATGACAATAGCTTAGCAGAGAAATGTCAAGCAATCTACATTTAGAGAAATCTTATAATGTGAGTTGACTAGTAAGGAAATAAAATGTCTACACTACGGAACTAAAGTAACATTAAGAAATTAGGAAGAACTAAACTAAGATACACACACACACACACACACACACACCGACACACACACACACACACACACACACACACACACACACACACACACACATGCAGAGGATGAAGTAAACACAGTTTACAGAAGACTAGTTACATACTACCATACTATGTACACATTATTTAAATTGATACGTGTGGCTATTTACACACTACATGAAAGGGATATCTACATGAAGACTGAAGGAATATAAATTAAGCCTTGAATATGCTGTGAAAGATAGTATTGTGGCCCGCCTAAGGCAACACATTTCTTTCCAGGTGCAAAAAGGTAAGTAAAAACAACCTCAGTACTAACATGTACACTCTTAAAACTCATAAAAAACTGATAAAATATGAACTGCATACTAATAGAAATTGAAAATATGAATACTGGAAGCATGATGCATTAGTAGCCAGTGAGCAACTATGAACTTAGTTTTAAGTTAGTATTTAAGTGTCCTTCCAGCAAACGATGTAGAGTCATGTCCTGTGTAAAATAGCGAACACAATTGTTAGGTGTTTGGTACCAAAGCATAAGGGCTGCAATGATAATAAATAATTGTATGTATAAAAATATGTGTGAGTGTGATGGTGTGAATGCATGTATGAAATAGCTACAGTACACCACATGCATAAAATGGTTGAACTTAGGTCTTGTGCAACTGAATAAAAGGGGTAGGTTCTTTAAATGGCCTATGCAGATAAATAAATATTTGCGCTATCTCCATATGGCAAAGATATCATAGGGATGTATGATTATATCTAAACTTACAGAAATTTGAAGTACAGAAATAGCAATTATGTTATGTAACTCATTTGCTCTTTTTCACTGTATTCGACGTCTGTCAGTCTTCTTATCTGATGTGAGAAAGACGTATGTGATCAAGTTGTCTCAGTATTGTGTTAAGTAATGGTTCTAATGTGTGGGAGTTGCGACTTTTTCGTTCTACTACCAAGCTAAGTCCTAATTTCCTTCTCCCGATGGGGTGAGGACATTCATTTTAAAATTCAGCTCTTCGGAGAGGAAGTCAACTCAAAAAAAGAATAGCTGCCACACCCACGCCAGCATTGTTGAACATCAGTGGGGAGAAAAAGTTAAATGCCAAGCTGCACACATAAAAATTACAGGAACCAACATTCAAGTAATGTTTCAGATTTGCCACAACATTCTTAACGTGCAGGCATTCATACATGCATGAGCTACTGGAAAGACAATTTTTGGTGCAGCTTTCTGATAACTGATATATCTCTCTCCCCAACTAATATGGGTATATTGCATTTGTGTGTGTGTGTGTGTGTGTGTGTGTGTGTGTGTTTGTGTGTGTACTAATATGGGTATATTGCATTTGTGTGTGTGTGTGTGTGTGTGTGTGTGTGTGTGTGTGTGTGTGTGTAAGTGTATGTTCTCTATTTTTGACAAAGGTCTTGATGGCCGAAAGCTCACTTTCTGACAGTTTTTTTGTAGTGCCTAGCTGTGACTCAGCACCTCCGCTATATGGTGAGTAGTAACTATCTTTTTAATAATACTGTAACAATTGGTTTCAATCATATCTTACTAGTTGCAAGCACGTAGTTGAAATACAATTTCAAAAAGATAATAAATCAACCAGACACTATTCTGATTACATAGAAGTAAAGAGTGTCACAACACAGGGTTCAGTACTGCGTCCCATCTTATTTTTAATATATATAAATTACATAGCATTAACCAAACAGCATCATAGCACTACCAAGTTTTCAGATGGCACTAGCATTTTAGTTGGTGGGAAGAGAGCAGAAAAGTTACAGACAACACTTTCTGAGATTTTAACTAGTGTTGTAAAGGGGTTTATCAAAGACAAACTAATAATAAATACATAAATGTGAAACAGTAGTATTTAATTTTCATAATGCCAAGAGAAACAGTAAAGTGGACATAAGAATTTAGATATCAACACAGATAGAGCAAGTGTAACTAACACAAAATTTCTGAGCTCTGGATCCAAGATAAGCTCAGACAGGGCACTCACACTGACAGCATTTTTAAGAGATTAAGTACCATATGCTGTTTAGTGAGAGGTTTTGAAAACTGTTGTCATAAGGACTGTCTAATGACTGTTTACTATTCTAATACACATTCTGTTCTGAAACATGGGATCACTTTCTGGGGTTACTCATCATCCTGCCTAAAACTCTTCAGAATGCAAAAAAGAATGGTGAGAATCATGGCTGTAATGAAAAAGAACAGAGCCTACAGACCACTATTGAGAAAGGTGTAGAGTCTTCCTCTTCTACATCTTGTTAAGTGCCATTCCCCCCTCCCCCCCCCCCCTCCACTCCCTCGTGTATAGTTTTTCTAAATTTTCTGTCTTTCTGAAACCATATACAAAAAGAGCCCATTAGAATTTTCACATGATTTTGTGAAATTTCAAAGATTTTTTCTGACACTTTCCATGAATTATTTACTTTTCTCAATTTGTTTTATTTTGTTGCTTGATTGGCATATGTCACTGACTCATTCCATATCTTAGTGAGAAGCTGGAATTATGACCCTGTACATCTTATTTGCACATTTCAATGAAATGGACATTAACCTGCTGTTCAAAAGCGTCAAGCAAGCCATGAAACCGAAAAAGCCTTGCAAAACTGGAAACAAAACGCCTACATGAAGTGTATTTTTAGTATTCTTTTGCATGTTTCACTTTTGATCAGTCTGTAATATCCAAACTCCATGGTGTTATTATTTGTCAATCTTGTTTCTTCCAAGTCTAAAATTTTAATTTTTTTTCTTTTAGCATTTTTCTAATGTGTAGTGCTTTCTAGGTTTGGAGAGTGGGCTAGAGTTGACCAGGAAACTCCAGTTATCTATGATAATTCCTATCTACAACAGATTAAAAGTAGTTGGAAAATTTCCAATCAAGACCTGATGGAACTTTTCTCAGTTACAGGAATCTGAAATACCACTAAAATTCTGGCCAGATTTGAACTCATTGTTATTTATAAATTATGTAATTCATGATTGTGGATGTTTGAAAAGTTTTCTGGCCCTTAGAAGCAAATTTGCCACAAATATAATTTTTCATTTCTATATCAACTTTTTAGCATACTGTGATGCTACACTGTGAAGATTAGTTTGCAAATGCTCATAAAACAAAACTACATAATTTATTATTATTTTACAATGTAATTACAACATTAGACAAAACAAATGTACTATTTATATTTTTATTATGACACTATTGATACTCAACCAATGTTTCATTATAACCTGGCGTTAACAACTTTTAGAATATTTTCTATAATGTAAAAACTTTATCATCAACTGTTATTTCAAAAACCAGCCGTTGAAAAGGTTATTATCATGGAAAGTCTTCAGAGTTGTGGGATTTAGAAAGACAATGAAACTGTTCTCAAGTATTTATGTTTGTTCTGAATTTATGTTCTTTCTTGAGACACTGAACTGAGTTGGTGATTGTGGAGTGTTTTACACTGAATGTGAATAAAGCCACATATTCTGAAAATATGAACTAGTGCTTCAAGTTGTCTAACAAATGATCCAGGACCTGATTGATGGAATTAAAATGATGCAGACCCCTAGATACTGAAGCCATTTTAAAGTTAAGTAAACTACTTTTTATAAAATATGATGATGTCTTTCTTATTATGCAGTTACATTGTTAATACAGGGCTGCTCACTTACATGCAACATCAGCAAAAATAAACATTTTACATGTACTTTATTACGAGAGAATAATTACAGTATATTATATGTACTATGTTATGTTGCCATGAACTCACTTGGGCTCATCTGGTGGTGGAGCGTGACCTCGTGGCAATGGCAGCAGAGCCCACAGGAGCAGTAGCAAGTGATTTGATTTGATGCGGAAGTTTGCCTCATTCAGCCCTGTCAGTGTCATCGATTGTTCCATGTTGCTCAACAGCTTGTAGCATGCATTGTCCAGATGGCGCTGCTGCTCTGCACGGAAGTCATTCCTCACCTGCAACAGTATTCACATTAATTTTGCTAGTGTGTGACAGAAATTTGTAAAGGCTCAAGATAATAAAACTGACATCCACTACTAGGGAAAGAAATAAAATATCTTGACTTGAAAGAGAGATGGCAATGACATCAGGGAAATTTGGTTCTCATTGTCGGGGTGAGTGAGTGAGGGGATAAAAGTTGTGGGGATTGGTAGAAAGGTTTAGACTTGGGTGGTTGACAGCTTAGAAGGAGGCTGGACATGTACAGGATGGAAATGTGGGAGCAAGAGGTAGCAGGTGCAAAGTTTAGAAATGTGACACATGGACACCAGAACTACTAAGCTCATGCAGTGCATACTGACAACGATGTGTAGGAGTGGATTAGTAGGGAGGTGACAGAATAGAGAAAGGGGAGCCTGAGGGGAGTGAGATGTAGGTGCAAGGGGTTAGCAGAGACTGGGATCAGGAAGATTATGTGACTGAATGACATGTTGCCAGGATAACTCTAATATACATAGTTCAGAAAACCCAGTACTGGGAGAAAGGATCCAGATTGCACAGCTTTTGAAGTAGCCATTGAAACTAAACATGCTGCGCTCAGCAGCATGTTCTGCCACTGGGTGGTCATATCTGTTCTTGGCCATAGTTTGTCAGTGGCCGATCATTCAAGTGGACAGTTGGCTGATGGTCATGCCCACTTAAAATGATGTGCACCAATGCAGCAGAGTTGGTATGTAAAATGGTTGCTTTCACATGGATACAAGTGTTCCACAGGCTTATGACTCATTTGGCAAGGGGTTGAGAGTAGGTGTGGAATATGGGTGGATTAGGATACTTCATAGTTTAGGTGGGTGGCAGAATACCACTTTAAAAGGGGTGGGAAGGTTTGTGGATACAATGTTCTTCTTTTCTGGGCATAATGTTAGATAGCCAAAGCCCTGGTGAAGGAATCATTCATTTGTACCAGTCCAGTACGATATTGGCTTTTTAGCTGATTATTGGGGGTGAGGATATTGTGTGAGAAATCTGCCTGAAGACTAGGTTTGGGAGCAGTGACAGCTGTCAAAACACAAATGCTGTTAATGGTTTGTGGGCTTTATATGAACAACAATGTGGATCAAGCCATCAGAAAAGTGGTACAATGGGCTGAGGAGGACCAGATGAAGCTGAGGTGGGAGAATGTGCTGAGACAATGGAGGAATAAAGAAAGACTGTCTTGATAATGAGTTCAGATAACGGAGATACCTTCAATGTACCTGAACCTTCCTAACCTCCCAAAACCCCAAACATTACATTTGCAAACATTATATTCTACCAGAACTTTCCATGTTATCTTATTTCTTACTTATGAATACCACCAGAGCATCAGAATAAATTCAGTGAGACACTTTCAGGTGTTTTCTTCTGTATTTTATCTTCATATTTCTTGCAATGTTAAAATATCTCCAGTTCTTCCAACACATTCATTTTATGATCTTTCTTTAGTTGGTGGAGTACTTTAACATTGTGCTCCATTAGTGTCAAAATGTATATCTTGTTAGTATGTGTATTGCTGACTTTGTGTGTCTGTTGTGTGTGTATGCTCTAATTTGCTCTGTACACCAGAATAGAAATCTTGGGCTGTTAACTCTTGTCAGAACATGGAATATTGCTGTCAGCTGTTTATATGACTGTGACAGTCAAATTCTAACAAGGACATATACTGATCAGTTACATACAGATCATAGAAGAAAAGTATTGTATCGCAGAATTGTAAACAATGTCTCATCATAGTGTTAAGAAAGAAATTATGAGAGGAATGTTAGGTAACATTTATAAACCAAACAGCGTAAATGGAAAATTTAACACTTTCTCAAACATATTACTACTCAGAGCCTTACTTTTCTCTAAAACAAGCAAGGGTAAGATCAAAATGAGGCAAAGATGTTGGATAGTTAACTATTGCAAATAAAGCACCTTTTCCTTGGAAGATACAGTAGGTTTCAACCTAATACAGAAAACAAGTTGTAGTAAAGATTTGAAACCCTTAACATGAAACAAACAAAAATAGTGATTCTAACACAACTGAGGCCCCAGAAAACACCTCTGGCAAAAATGATGACATGCTGCACCATACTGTTGGCGCAGATCATCGACGGTGGCTTGATAATAATTGGGTAACAGAGCCCATGAGATGAAATGAAACTTTCTGTGCAAGTTGATAAACAGGAAGCAGAGTGTCCAAAACCCTGTACAGACATGCAAGGTGATAAAATCAGTACACAAATGGCATGGACAACTAACAACTCAGTACTCAGCAACAACACTCAGCACAGAGTGTAAGGTGAGGTCGGCAGTAGGTGTTGAACACAGTTTGAGCACTGGTCCACTTGGCTTACAACCATCCACAGGTAAACACTTCTGTCAGTGGGACTGCTCACAATACGCATTGCATGCATCCTTCAGTGTCACCCAACATGCAACCAGAAAATTTGACAATGCACTGTCATGGGAAGAGGCAGACATGGACTGTTTCATTTGGGTACTGAATGCATGCAGAAGATGCTCCACTGCTGAGATAAAAGCCGCATGAAATGGGATGGTAGTCAGAGGATGGGCAACATTGTGAATGTAAAAAGTTTTCAAAGTCCTGTGGATGGATGGATATGTGTGTGTGTGTGTGGGAGTGTATACCTGTCCTTTTTTCCCCCAAGGTAAGTCTTTCCGCTCCCGGGATTGGAATGACTCCTTACCCTCTCCCTTAAAACCCACATCCTTTCGTCTTTCCCTCTCCTTCCCTCTTTCCTGATGAAGCAACAGTTTGTTGCGAAAGCTTGAATTTTGTGTGTATGTTTGTGTTTGTTTGTGTGTCTATCGACCTGCCAGTGCTTTCGTTTGGTAAGTCACATCATCTTTGTTTTTAGATATAACACATTTATGTGATTGACATTGCAAGATCACAGGTTAGTATAAGTGTGAGATAAACCATTGCAAATGAGAAATGCTGGTACATTAATAATCAGTGTAACTGCCAGAATGTTGAATGTGAGCATGCAAATACACACATTCTGGATGTCAGTTTGTGGGATGAAGCTTCATGCCTACTGTACTTGGTCAGTCAATACAATGACAGTTACCACTGTTTGTGGAAGGCATTGGAGTTGTACAATGATGTCCCATTTGTGCTTGACTGGAAACCAATCTGTTGACTGAGCAGGCTAAGGCAACATGTTGACACTTTGTAGAGCATGTTGAGTCACAACAGTAATATGTGAGTAAGCATTAACCTGTTAGAAGACACACCCTGTAATGCTGTTCATGAATGGCAGCAGAACTGGTCAGACCGCCATATTGGTGTACAGACTTGCAGTCAGGGTAAGTGGCATAACCATTAGAGTGCTCCTGCTGTCATATGACATTGTAGACAGGTTGGTTGTAGGCCCTCAACTGGCCTCCTCCTAACTGACACACAGCCATCATTGGCACTGAGAGAAAAGCTGTCACTAGAAAACTCAACAGACCTCCACTCTACCCTCCAATTAGTTCTCGCTTGACACCATTGAAGTCACAAATGGTAGTGATTTGGGGTCAGTGGAATGCATTCTGCGGGTCACCTTGCTGAGGGCTGTCCTTCAAGTAATTGATTTGTAATTTTGGTGTCAATAGCTACCCAAATTGCTACTGTAGGTGCAGTATGATGCACCAGTCATATGCTGAACATGATGGTCTTATCTCTCAGTAGTGCCACATTGCCATCCAGAGCCCGGTCTTCCTGCAACCATACAGAACATGATGGCCTTATCTCTCAGTAGTGTAACATTGCCATCCAGAGCCCGGTCTTCCCGCAACCATACATTCTCATGACCACCGCTGCCAGCAGTCATGTATATTGGCAACATTCCTACCAAGTCTTTCTACAATATTGCAGAGGGAGCATCCAGCTTTGCATAGCAGGAACATCTATCTTCACATAGCCCTATTACACAAACTCATTCGAACTCAGTTTGGTGTTGATAATAGTGTCTTAGTCCACTTAAAGGCATTTTTGACTAACATTAACTCACCGTGACCAGTCTCAAAGGTAACTAATGCTCATGACCATTTGCATTTAAAGCAAACCTGATTTGCATCTTCACAGCTGGCACAAAATTTGAATAGATATCAACTTTCAGGTGTAGAACGATATCTACCAACTTTCATTTACATTGCACAACTCCTTCTAGTTGTGATTTTTTTCCCAACTGTGTGTTTTTTGATCTCACCCAAGTGTTTGTCTGTGTGCATCACAAAATTCTACCAGGAAAACTGCAGTCTTATAGCATTAATGACATCTATTTTGTTGTATCAAAACAAAATGTAGGGGGATTTCAGTGACAGATTGTGTTGCAGGCTTGAAACTAGCCTCAAAATGGGGAAACATAAAATGTTGGGTCCCAAAAGGATTGAGTCTAGGCCCAGTTTCCTTACAAATCAACATAAGTGATCTTGTGAAGGTTGTGTAAAAAAAGTACTGTGTACACAGGTGACATAAACATATTAACCAAGGGTTCAATCTCAATCTTAACAGAGATAGCTCAAATGACATCTGAGCAGGTCTGTAAGGCTGCAAGTGGTTCACAGTTAACAATTTAAATCTTAAAGACATGAAGAGACATATTATGTGACCTCTAATGAGAAAAAATGAGCTGCTAGCACCAGAAGTACCCACTGATGATCACAAAAAAACCATGTAAAATTCCTTGGTGTGTAGTTGGAAAATGGAGTCAACACAGAGATAAATTAATTTAGAACCCATTTCATCATGTTCTGCCCTTAGAGGTGTGATTCATAGTATTGACTTAAAGTCAAGAGTTTTTATCTTGTTTTGCATGTACTTTCACTCCTTGTCTTACAGTATTGTCTTCTGGGACAGTACCCCTAAAGTGTTCTGCTATTAGCTAGTTACAGATTGCATAGATCATTTGACTGACTTTTTACTGAAGTGATGTGGAATGAATTAGTGTACAGGATAAGTATACATGAGTAGTTCTAATACTAATGAACATATTCAGTTTTATCATGCAGCTATATCTCAAAATAGTATTTTTAATAAAAATTCATCTATGAAACAAGAGTCATGCAGATGAAAAAGATTTATGTTAAATTCAAAATTTCCTGTGCTAATTTCAGACATTTGAAGTTGGTTAAATGATAAAAATTTTTGTTGAAGTACAACAGAGCCCTGGTAATTTGAAGTAATTGAGGATGAGGCTATCTCGAATTACAAAAAACTCTGATAATATGGAAATCTCACTAGATCAATGGGTAAATCAAAAATAAATGTTTAATGAGCACAATAATGATTAAAAAATAAATAAGAAACAATATAATACATACCTGTGTTATACATACATACATGGCACACATTTCCAAGTTGAAAAAACATAAGTTACATTTTAAAAAATTAACTATGGTACTTTGTTTTACAATAGAACCTCATTTTTAGCAGCAATGTCATGACATCTGCCAAGAAGAATGGTGTCAGTTGGAGTAGCTTCCACTTGCTGCTCAATATAGCGCAACACCACAGCTAGGGCTGCTATACCCTCAGTGTGAGTGATCACTGACACACTTTTTCAGGAAATTCCTCATTGTCACTATCCTCAGTGGTTTCACTATTTCAACAATTCCAAGTTCAGTCACTTAAAACTGTTCACCACAATTAATTCATTCTGAAACATCACTCACATTTGCATTTTCACATCTAGCAAGCTTTTTCATCTATTCTGCCAATGGTAGGTCATCTTTGTCTGTACTGTATGTATCCATTTCATTCTGTAAAATCTTGTTCCAGACCTTCACCTTCTGTTGTTTGTTGTTTGTAGAAGTGCCTGAAGCAAACAACAACAATACCTTTCTTTCAAAGCACTGCAAAACGCCTTGGTCCACAGGCAATATTAAACTCATCATATTAGCGGGTAAGAACGATGCGGAAACACCATTGTAATTCTTTCTTATCAGGGTGTGAGGCAGTGTTGTCAAGTGTTAAAATTACTTTAAAAGGCAAGCCCTTTTTCTTTAGGTATCTTTTGGTCTCTGGAACAAAATCTTTGAAAAACAACTTCTTAAAAATATTTTTGCCCATTAAAAAAAGATGTTTTGTGGACATATGTAACAGGCAATAGATAAGCAGTGATATTTTTTAAATGCTCTGGTCTTAGCAGACTTCTCTATTACCAACAGATTCAGTTAATGGTCTCCACTTCCATTCAATGCAGCAAGAACTGTTAACTCTCTTTCCTTGTTGGTAGCCCAGGGCAGCCTTTTCTCCTTTTGAGGCTAGAGTTTTAGATGGAAATATTTTGTAGTTTATCCCTGTTTCATCACAGTTACACAGCTCATCAGGAGTAAGATTTTCTTCTTATATAATTTTACTTGTTTTCTCACAGAATTATGTAACAGTTTGGAAATCTGCAGAAAGTTTTTGACCTGCAAATTTCAAGCTACCTTATGACATATTGTTTTCTCACCTATCTAACTATTCTCAATTTGCAGTAAAATTGTCCACAGCTTACTTTAACTAATTACTAAAAATAGAGCTTTTTTTGCAGGGCAGACTCTGAAAATGGATTTCCTTTTTGTCTCTGTAGAGTAAACCAAACAAACAAAGCTTCTCTCAATTTTCCATACTCAGATTTCTACAACGACTTACATTCAAATGACAAAATAGAAAACTTTTTCTATGCCAATCTCTAACTCTCACATTATCAACTCCATGCTCAGCAGCAACTTTTTTTAGGGTTTCTCCTCTGTCTAGTCTTTTCAAAGCCTTGTTTCACATTCTACAGCACAATTTCACTCTTATTCCTACCACTCACTGTAATGTATGCATTAAAACATTATGAAACACACAGTTTCATATGTACAGTACACTGTATATACATGTAACATTTTAAAATTAACATGACACTGTAGTTACTCGAGAATTTCTGTGTAAATTCTAGAACCATTGAGCCTTGTAGCATCTCGAACACATGATATTCTGGATATGAGTGTGGTATAGTAGAATCCTACCTACTGCATGTCACATTTTTGTGTGTGCAGGTTTAATATCAGTCATGGGAAGAAAGTAGACACAGTGGTCAGATGGCACTGACAAGTCAGGCAATCCATAGATGTTTTAGTGAGTCTGTTAGGAAGAACCATGGAGTTTATAAGCAGCTCTGTGATTCACAATAAAGGATGGCAGCCAAAAACAGTTGCAGGATAGAATTTTTTTTATTAAAATTCTTGACCAAGGTTTCGGTACATATAAATATACCTTCATCAGAAGTACATTTCTAAATTTACATCATGCACTGGAGAATAATGAAACAATTATGCCAAAAGGCGTCGTCAGTGATTAAAATATCATCTCCATTTGTACAACATGTGTAATGGGTACAGGATCAAAGCGAACAGTTTAACAATGTTACTTCGCCTATGAACTCTGTTCGCTTTGATCCTGTACCCATTACACATGGTGTACAAATGGAGATGATATTTTAATCACTGACGACGCCTTTTGGCATAATTGTTTCATTATTCTCCAGTGCATGATGTAAATTTAGAAATGTACTTCTGATGAAGGTATATTTATATGTACCGAAACCTTGGTCAAGAATTTTAATAAAAAAAATTCTATCCTGCAACTGTTTTTGGCTGCCATCCTTTATTGTGAAGAATTTTAACAGTTGCTGCTGCAGCCATGTTTAAAATCTTGAGCTCTGTGATTATTGTTATTAAAAAAAGAACAGTTGAAGAAGTACTCTTGTAGACTCTCTTGACGCAACCTTGTTAGAGGCAAGACTCATTTTACGATTCATATTAAGAAAGGTCATGGTATCCAGGCCAACTTTCTTTAACTGCAACTCAATTTGTTTCTAACGTCTAACTGTATGAGAGACTGGCAGGAAGTTACATATTCATGTGAAAAGTGAGATTTTTATTGTGTACGGAGGTCAAATACATCATTAGTAGATGAAAATTAAAGTTTGTATGTCTACTTATTTCATAAGTAGAAAGAGTCTTAAAAATTCCTGTACCTAGACTTATTCGACAGAGAAGAAGTCAAGAGGGGTCCAGCAACTGGCTATTCTGTAAGGAAGAGTGGCTGCAAATTCCATGTAAGTCGTCTTGTAAAGAAGTGGAAGGTGGTTCAGGGGAATAAGCCAATATAACCCAGATCCACTTTCATACTTTAAGTCATCAGAACGTTAGAACACAGGTGGGCTCACTATAGGACAGATGTTACTACACAACCAACTACAGTACATCAGTACTTCTGTGTGCTTGCGAAAGCCCGACACGATATTAGGCAAGTGTACCAGTTCCTTTGGCTCTTCAGTGTATATTGTGAGGGTGCAGTTAAAGTGTCTAACTGTGTGAAGAGGTACCTCTAATATGAAAGTAAGTGAACTGCTAATATTACTCTTACTGCTTGCCTTTGTGCATTCTGTACTATCAATGCTTTCTTTCTTTCTTTCTTTCTTTCTTTCTTTCTTTCTTTCTATGTGATGAGTTACCATAGAAAATTATTCCATAAGACATCAATGAATGGACCTATGTAAAATATGTTAGGGGCTTGATATGTTTGTTTCCAATAACAGTAGCCCCTTAGCTGCATTGCATGATGCAGGCTTAGAGTCGATCGTGTACAATGGAATATCCTTGAAATGGTTGTAGGTTTCAGGATGAAATCCCATGAGGTAGACAATTTGGGATGATGATGGAGGTGACAAAACAATAAGTGGTGCAGAGAAAGCACTCAGTAATGGCCTAGCACTATTAATGTGTGGCCAGTGATGTGCTCATTGATCTTTGGATGAGAGCAAAGGTCAATACGGGGAGATTGGTGTGCTCAGCAATGGGAGCACCATATTGAGGCACTGTGGACAGTCAGAACTTGGCCACAGATTATTTCTGAAGAGTTGCTGCTGTGCTCAGCATAGGGAGCTCTGTACTGAGGAACCAGTCAGTTATTGCATGGCCATGGAGTGAACTATACAGCGGACCCAGTGATCAACACATTGAGGCATGCGACTGGTGTCAGTAATGTAGTGCCAGTGCTGGCAATGACACCTGTGGCAAGCCTTACACCACCAAGATGTGTGGCAGCCAATGGAGACTGGAGGGAAAACAATCCCCCTGATTATGTATAGGTTTGACTGTTTCTCTGTGATTGCCAGAGACCTTGAAGTGAGCAGGTGAGGAAGGCAGCCATTTATGATACGCGTCTGCATGACGAGTAGTTAGATTGTAGGCACTAGCCATACAATACTGTAGTACACTGCATAGAGTTATGATTAAAATTCTGGAACAGCCTATGGTCACTTGCTGGCTGCCCAAAACCAGTGCATGTCTGACACAAGCTACATTTTTGTGTGGCCTTTTCCAACATTTCCTACCATACTACAACAATGGTGCAAAGCACTCTCTGGCATGTAACATTGGTAGGGTACACCTTCTGTCATGCACAACTTGTATGCAGTGTCCTGTGCTACGCAACATTGATACAAAGCAACATCTGTCATGCAGCTTTGGTATGGAGCCCATTTTTCAATGTTTAATTGGTACAACACAGCCTCTGCTACACAACATTGGTAAGAAGTACCCTTTGCCATGTAAACTGGCAAGAAGCACTCTCCACCATGCAACACTGATACAAATCGTCATCTGCCACATAAAATCAGTGAGATGCACAATTGGTATGAAGCACACTCTACAATGTAACATCGCCACAAAGCATCCTCTACAACACAACAATGGTACAGTGCACCCTCTGCCTTGTAATATTGGTAAGAAGTACCTACTGCTACGCAACACCTGTACAAAAAACCATCTGCCATGCAAAATTGTTAGGATGCACCCACTGCAACACAATATTGGCACAAAGTACCTTCTGCCATACGACATCGGTACGAAGCACCTGTTGCTAAGCAACAATGGCACAGATCATCCTCTGCCACATAACATAGGTACGATGTACCCCCCACCATGCAGCTTTGGCACATAGCCATGTAACATTAATATGAAGCAACCTCTGTCACATGACTTCAGTACAAAACACCCTCTGTCATGCAACACTGATGTGAAGCGTCTTCTGGTACATGAGAGTAGTACAAAGAACCTTATGGTATGTAATACTGATAAGAAGCATCCGCCACCTCACAAGACTGATATGCAGAAACATCTGCCACCTGCAACATTGGTACATAGCAACCTCTACCACCAAACGTTGTTAAAAAGCACCATCTGCAAGGCAACAAGTGTCCGCAAAATCATCAATTTGCAAAATTTAAGTTTTTTGAAGAGAGTAATATGATCTATGCAAACACCTTGCAACGGTCACAAAAATATGAACAAGCAATATTTTATTTCTTAAGGTGTTTAATATTTTAGAGTGATGTTTTAATCACATTCTTAGTCAAGCAACCCTTCTGGACTCCAAGCTCTGATGTGCTAAGTAAATTGTTTTTATTTAAATATGAGACTACTCTGGAGTAAATTACTTTTCCAAATATTTTGGCAAAAGATATTAGTATGGAAACTGGGCAATAATTATTTCACTCTTTCTTTACCAAGATGCCTTTTCATAATATTATACAAATTATTAAGTGGATTTAAGTCTTCTGGATTACCAGGCTATTGAAGCACATTAATGTTGTTTTCTCCCATGAACTGCTTTAGAAATGTGACATTGGGTCAGATCATGTTGAAATGTTTCTTCACCATCTGCAAAGGTTTGTAGGAATTGCACAATCCTGATCTGAGGGTTTCAATGTATTTGGCTGAATTCATCCTGCCATCAACTGGAACTAGTGCCCCAGGGCCACTTGCAGTGAAGAAACCCAAAAATATTTTTTGGGAGGGTATTTTACAGTCTGTTCAATATGTTCAGCTCTCAATGCCTCATGTCGGACAACACTTGCTCTGTATCCTTGAACAAAAAAATGTGATGCATCACTGAAAATTACACATTTCCAGTCCTTGGAGGTCCAAGATGTATATATTTGGTACCACGCCAATTGTTTTTTCTTTATACTATATGTTAAAAATGGCTTCTTTATTGACTTTTGTTTCTTCTGCCATTAATCAAAAAGTCAACACCACATTGTTGAAGAGTCCATTTGAACCCCTGTAGCCAATAATCTCTCCTAGGTCCTTACTAGTCTTTTAAGGATGAATTCCACTGTTTCTAAGTTGTTTTGTCAGTACTCTGAGTGGTTTTTCGTTTTTGTCCACATATCCCTCTTCTCTTTAGAGACAATGAGGCAGTATCACTATATGCCCTAATAATTCTTGAAACACTAGGCTTTCCACACCAACAGCAGAGTCAATTTCTCTTATGGTCATAGATGTGTAATAGAGAAGGACAAGGGTGATCAAAAAGTCAGTATAAATTTGAAAACTTAATACACCATGGAATAATGTAGATAGAGAGGTAAAAATTGACACACATGCTTGAAATGACATGGGGTTTTTCTAGAAAAAAAAAGCAAAGTATTGCTGGACGCATGAAAGATCTCTTGCGCACGTCATTTGGTGATGATCGTGTGCTCAGATGCCACTTTCGTCATGCTTGGCCTCCCAGGTCCCCAGACCTCAGTCCGTGCGATTATTGGCTTTGGGGTTACCTGAAGTCACAAGTATATCGTGATTGGCCAACATCTCTAGGGATGCTGAAAGACAACATCTGACACCAATGCCTCACCATAACTCCGGACATGCTTTACAGTGCTGTTCACAATATTATTCTTCAACTACAGGTATTGTTGAGAAATGATGGTGGACATATTGAGCATTTCCTGTAAAGAACATCATCTTTGCTTTGTCTTACTTTGTTATGCTAATTATTGCTACTCTGATCAGATGGAGCGCCATCTGTCGGACATTTTTTGAACATTTGTATTTTTTTGGTTCTAATAAAACCCCATGTCATTCCAAGCATGTGTGTTAATTTGTACCTCTCTACCTACATTAGTCTGTGATTTATTAAGATTTCAAAATTATACTGATTTTTTGATCACCCAGTACTTAAGTGGAGGGGACCTACAATTGTTGTTCACAGCCAAGGCAATAATAGTCCACCAAGAGTCAAACAGTTGGGTGGATAAAATTAGTTACAGCTAACCAACTTCAATTTCTTGTAATATGTGAGCTTGTCCCAATTAGTTTTCACACTACTGTTTGTTAATCTGTCTGGAAAAATAGTCTATTTCAGTGATACATCACAAACATGATGAAGGACATTAATTACTGAGTTACAACAGTCCTTCAGAATTCTATCTGAGGATCCATCAACACCATAAGAACTAATTTCCAGGACTCTGGAAGGCATGACGTCAGCAATTGTATTGTTTACAAAATTACACAACAAATTGCAGAGATATATTGAAGGTGCAATATTAATTTTCTTTATCCTTTGCTGATTAGTTTTTAGCCTAAACTCATAATCAAATCATCCACTAAGCTATGGAATACCATCCATTACAACAATCATGACTGTTTGTTTTAGTTAAACGCATCTTGAAAGTAGTACAGGGCTGCACTTCATTGAGGTGAATGATGTGCGGTGCATGATATGATAATGAGCTTAGGCTCAAAACTAGTCACCAAGTAATCCAGAAAATTAATATTGCAACTTCAACAGTTCTCTGCAATTTATTGCTTAATTGTGTAACACCAAGTGAGCTTCTGTTTTTCAGAACTTCTTTAATTCTATTAATTTCAGTGAAAAATGTTGTGTTACTTTCAATTGCTTAAAATTTTGTAGAATGTTATTTTTAACATATTCCCAACCATCTTCATCTGAACCATTTAAATTTTGCTGTTGCATGTAGTAAGTGACTGTTAATATTATATGCAGCTCGTGAATTATCTGAAACAACATTGTTATTCAATTTAACTGTGATTGTATCTTGCAGATTGACTGGCTATCCTGTCTCCTGTTTCACAATATCACAAACAATTTTAGTCTTATCACCCATGGATATCTGTGAACATTTAATGATTTTCCGTAACCATTACAGTATTTTTGTGTAAAGTCAGTAATGTCAGATCTTACCTTGTTCCGACATTTAAATAAATTTTCCATTTTCTCTTACATGTTCTTTTAACCTCTTTAGTTATCCATAACTTATTTTTTCTTTTAAATGGAGTTTCTGGATGATTTTTTAGGAAAGTTACTTTCAAATATTGACATACACTTGCTATTTAATACACTGAATTTCACATTACCATTTCTTTCCATATATGCCTCACACCATACTACCTCTTTAACCCATCTTAAGGCACTATATCCTAGTATCATTAATAAGTGCCACTGCTTTTTATGAAAATATCTCAGACCTGTATGGTGCTGCATTGTTTATTTTCATTAATTCTATGTCATAATCAGACAGTCCATAAAAACTAGATCTACATTAATTGTTTCAATCCAAGCTCTGTCTATAAAAATGTTATCAGTCAGAGTTTTGCTCCATACAAGTTGAAAAATCCACTACTGAAAGCAAACAATGGAAAATCTAGGATGGAATATCCAATATTATGAAAAGAATAATTGCTGCTCATCATATACCAAAGATTCTGAGTCACAGATAGGCACAACAAGAAGAGTGTTTGAAAGGGAGCTTTTGACCAACAAGGCCTTTGTTAAAAATAGACAGCATACATGCACACACACACACACACACACACACACACACACACACACATATATATATATATATATATATATATATATATATATATATATAAGACTCACACACACACATGACCGCAGTCTCTGGAAACTGAGCCTGACTGGCTCCAACCATGAGCACACGCATATATATATATGTGTGTGTGTGTGTGTGTGTGTGTGTGTGTGTGTGTGTTGTCTATTTTTGACATGGGCCTTGTTGGCGGAAAGCTCATTTTCCAACAGTCTTTATGTTGTGCCTGTCTGCAACTCATTCATTATCTCTGCTATATAGAGAGTAGCAACTATTCTTTTCATAACACTACTGAAATCAGACTGAAGCAGCCAAATAATGATTGCACTTCATTTTTTGTATAACAATATGTTAAGAAATCTGCAATGAAATCTTTAAACTCCTGAATAACTGTTTGTTCTTGCTGACAGGCAGTTAAATACTCAATCTAGATATCTCTTAAACAGCTGAAGTTTCCTAGAGGGGATTTGTACACTGTTACAGCTAGAAGAGAAGTATTCTGCAGCAAAAACTGACAAATGTAGGATTCTTAGTACTGATCAACATAAAAACAACCTGATGCAGTATTCTGACTTTGTCTCCAACTTTGACATTACTGGTGGGAGGCTATGACTGTTTGCATCCATGACATATCATAAGTCACCCATATCGTCTGGGTGATGCTACAGAGCAGTCACTTCAAGGCAAATATCTAATGCCAAGAAGCAGAGGCTGCCAAATAACCTCAGAGATCTCCTTGCTAAAATTAATTTGTCACAAGACAAGGACTCACATGGTTCTTCTCGGGACTCTCCAGCCATAAACTTTGGACCTGTCATCAAGATATGTCAAATCAATACTGAAGGCATAAGTATATCAAAACGCCAAGTCCTACAGAAGATTTTATCAAAATTTAACATCAATGTAGTTGTTTTTCAGGAAATGCATACTGATAATGAAGAGCTAGTGAATCAGAGAGGAAAAATTCCTGGGTTTGAATTACTAGGAGCAACGTACCACTGTGATTATGATGTGGTAACACACATACGATTGTCAGTCAAGAATGTGCATCTATGCTCTGTGTCTGATCTCAATGATCTCCATGAAGTTACAGTAAAAATAGGAGAACTAACACTAATTAATGTACAGAAACCTCCAGCTATCTCTTGGCCTCCACAGATTATCCTGGGATCACAACACCCCACCATATACCTTGGAGATTTTAACAGCCACCATACTCAATGGAAGTGCAAGGAAAGTGATGAAAATGGTGAATCTGTTGTAAATTTGGCATAAGACAATAGCTGATATTTGGTGTTCGATGCAAAGGGCAAATGAACATTCGTATCAGCAGCTTGGAGACATGAGTATAATCTCGATTTAGGCTTTGCAACAATTAATGAAAATAAATTATCACTCCAAAATTCACTGTTCATATTACAAGACTTCCAACACATCCAACTCTATCCAATCTTAATCGAAGAAGGGGCAAATATCCCGCTGGTTTCATCCTTTCCATGACCTAGACTTAACTTCAGAAATGCTAAAAATTTGGACAAATGTCTTGGTTGGATTTCCCCAAAAGCAAAAAGCTATGAGAGGCTTGTTGGCAATATGATAAGTGCAGCAAAGAAACATATTCCTAGGGGCTGCTGGAAACAATACATTCCAGGTTGGAATGGTACAACTAGTGGAGAACCTACTCTATAACCTCAATACAGCCAGATGTATTAGGTGGACAGAGACTGTTGTTTCACTCAGTTCCCAAACATCAAGTAGTAAAGCATGGTCATTACTAAGGCATTTGGATGGAAACAAAGTTAAATAAGGAACAGTCATATATCAGCTAATAGGGTTGCATCACATTTACTGTCCACATCAAGAGCACCAAGGGATAAAACTCATACAAGATACATCAGATGCAAACTTACATTGCTCAAAAAGAACATTAGCGAACAATGTGACTTCTCAAGAACTTTTCCTATACCTGAAATTTCCACTGCTCTTATAACTCGAAAATCCAGAAAGGCACCAGAAGCGGTGGAATCCACCCAGAATTTCTTCTGCATAGTGGGAACTAAGCAAAAAGATGGCTAGTGAATTTCTTCTCTGACATTACATCTAGTTCAGTCCCACAAAAAATGAAGCAATCAAAAATCATAGCAATAGCAACACTCAAGACTGGCAAGCACCAGACCAGCCTAAGAATCTCCAATTGCACTACTAAGCACTACTGTTTCTTGAAAGAATTCTATACAATTGGATTAATCCAGTATAATCTTTCTCGACCTTCCTATTGGACAAGCTGAATTCTGACAGGCTGGACCTGCATTGATCAAGTCTTATGTTATCAACATTTATTGAAGCAGGATACCAAATGAAGCAGAGAACATCATTTGCTTTCACTGATCTAAGTGCAGCATATGACACAGTTTGCAGACATGGACTGCATTACAAATTATTGCAACTTGTCCCATGCAAGTGGACAACAAAACTAATTGACAATGTGTTAACTGGAAGAACATTTACTGTAACTACAGAAAAAGAGACTAGCTGAAAAGTATTGAATAATGGTTTATCATAGGGATTTGTCCTTGCTTCTCTTGTTTAACTTACATATGTCTGATATCCCTCCAACACAGTCCAGGAAGTTTGGCCATGCAAACGACTGGGCGATAGCTACCGAACATAAAACTTTTGAAACAACTAAAGAAATCCAAACTTCTGATCTAGACATCTTACGCCACTATTTCCATAAATTGAGGTTACAACCAAATTCAAATAAAACAGAAGTTTCATGTTTTCATCTGTCCAGTAGATTCGCAAACAGAGCACTTGTCTATTTTGAAGGAGACGAACTTCGCCACAATATGCATCCAAAAAATGCCTTGGGATCATGTTAGATAGGACACTTTTTTTTAAGGAGCCCTTTATATGAATATCTGCTAATCTCAAAACCTAAAACAACCTCCTCCATAAACTCTGTGTTTCTCATTGGGAATCATTAGCAGACACTTTCCAAGTATTAGCATTTGGATAGGTATACTCAGCAGTAGAGTAATGGCTTAATAGTCCACATGTAGAAAAGATAGATGTATAACTGAACAAGGCCATGTACATTTTTAGTAGGTCAATACTATCTACTCCCACATACTGGCTACCTATCTTGAGCCACAGTCCACCTACTGATATCAGATGGAAGAGCACGCTACTGTGTGAATACCAAAATATTGCTAATAACACTGACCTTCCAATAATGGATGACAAATTCCCTGCAGAGTGAAAAAGACTAAGCTCAAGACATCCCACTCTCTCATCACAGCCAGGACTCTCATGGAAACTCAATTCAATGTCATCGATGAATGGAAACACTGCTGGCAACAAAACTGCTCTCCACAATGCCAGAAGCTGCCTTGCATCCAGAAGAAACCCCTGGATTCCACCAGCCTCAGGCAATTTGTACTACCTTGAACCACATCCAAATGCATCATGAATGATGTGCAGACACTTTCTACAAGTGGGGCAAATCTTCATCACCATCATGTGACTGTGGTGCAGAATGACGGACAGTTACTTACATTGTATCGAAATGTCCAGCATGTGCCTACAAAGGTCCTTTCAAGGATCTCCTCACAGTGACAAGTGATGTTATAAAATATGTAAAAGACCTTGAAACTTCTAAAAAAAGAGAGATTACTGCATAACAGGCGTAAAACAAAGCATATGGCTATAGATAGAGATATGCTGAATGAAACATGTTTGGCTGTTAAGAGAGCAAAGTGTGGTGCCTTCAATGACAATCACAGCAGAATATTATCAAAAGGCATTTCACAACATCCAAAGAAATTAGAAATTCTGGTTGTATGTAAAGGCTATTAGTGGCACCAAAGTTAGTATCCTGTCCCTAGAGAATGATACAGGAAATGAAACTGAGAGTAATAAGCAAAAGCTGAAATGCTGAACTCCTTTTTCAAATGTTCCTCTGCAAAGTAAAACCCAGGAGAATTTCCGAAATTCAATCCTTGGACCACAGAAAGGATGAATGCAATAAGTATTAGTGTCAGTGGTGTTGAGAAATTGCTGAAATCGTTAAAATTTAACAAAGCTCCAGGCCCTGATGGAATCCCTGTCAGATTCTATACTGAATTTGTGGCTGAATTGGACCCTCTTACCTTTAATCTGTTGCAGGTCCCTCGAACACAGAACCATGCCCAGTTCTTGGAAAAAGGGGCAGGTCACACATGTCTGTGAGAAGGGTAGTAGAAGTGATGCACAACACTACAGTCCAATATCTTTGAAATCCTTTGTTGTAGAATCTTAGAACATATTCTGAACTTGAACATAATGAAGTATCTTGGACAAAGTGACCTTCTCAATGCCAACCAGCATGGACTTTGAAATCATCTATCATGTGAAACCCTGCTCCCTCCTTTCCCACAGGGCATATTGAAAGCTTTGGATCTAGGCAGCCAGTTAAATGCAGTGTTTCTTGATTTCCATAAAGCATTTGACTCAGTACCACATAGAGTAAATATGGAAAAAGGCGTAGTTGCAGCATACCAGTAATTTACTTATTATTTATTTATTGCATGGCAATACATACACAAAGATTACAAAGTCAAAGCACAATCGTATGGGGTATCAAGTGAAATTTGTGACTGGATTGAGGACCTTTTGGTAGGGAGGACACAGAATATTATCTTGGATGGATTCTCATATGTAGAAATAACTTCAGGTGCGCTTCAGGGAAATGTATCGGGACCCTTGCTCTTCACATTGTATATTAATGACTTTTAAGACAATATTAATAGTAAAATCAGGCTTTCTACAGATAATGCTGTTATCAATAATGAAGTACTATCTGAGAGATGCTGCATAAATATTCAGTCAGATCTTGACAAGGTTTCAATGTGAGTAGACATTGACAACTTGCTTTAAATGTTCATAAATGTAAAAACTTTGCACTTCATAAAATGAAAAAAATGTAGTACCCTATGACTATAATATCAATGAGTCACTGTTGGAATTTCCCAACTCATACAAATACCTTTGTGTAACGCTTTGTTGGGATATGAAATGGAACTATCACACAGGATCAGTCATGGGTGAAGCAGGTGTAAGCTTCCATTTATTGGTAGAATACTGGAGAAGTGCAGGCAGTCCACAAAAGAGATTGCTTACAAATAACTTACGTGACCCTCCCTAGAATATTGCTCAAGTGTGTGGGACCCATACCAGATAGGACTAACTGGCGATATTGGACATAAACAGAGAAGAGCAGCACAAATGGTTACAAGTTCATATAATCCATGGAAGAATGTCACAGAAATACTGAAGGAACTGGAATGGCAGACTCTTAAATACAGATATCCTGAGAAAGTCTATTAACAAAGTTGCAAGAACTCGCTTTAAATGATCTCGGTATTGTTATATAACATAGGGTGACCAGTGTCCAAACAATGTTCGGCAGTAGCAGATCTACTTGGCAGCTGTAATCGTGTGTGCTATTTATGCTCAGTACATTGGTCCTCCACTGTCACAATAGTCTGACCAATATATGCCATGCCACAGCTACAAGGAGATATTGTCATGCATGTCCAGCTATTGGGGCAGTGTTGTTAAAGGGGCTGTTGAGATTAAATTAGCAAGCAACCTTGTAAATGGGGATGGAGGATTTTGTTTACACTCTGCTTGGAATCCTGCTCTCTCTCTTGTCAAAAAAACAGAGGAACAGAGTAAATGTTACCTCACCTGCTAGTTCATATTCTTTCATCACTATCAATACCTTTGACTTTGGTCATCTTTGGTGCCCCTAGTGTTCAGTGTGTGTGTGTCTGTTGAGTGCACAAGTTGGTCGGTGTGAACATCATACCAAAAACTCAGCAGGTTTCTTATGTCATCTGGAGGGAATGCGGTTGAATGACTCTGGTATTTTAGTAAGTTTTGATGTGGTCTCTCTCTTCACTCTTTATCCTCTGTCTGATTTGTTGTGATTAATTGCAGTTATGTTTGGTGCTGAACTAACTAATCTATTTTGGCACGTGCTGACATCCACCTACTTTTTATTCAATGACCAGCATTATGAGCAGACAGATGGGGTTGCAATGGGTAGTCCGTTGTCTCCTGTGGTCATAAATTTGTTTATGGAAGACTTCGACAAAAGTGCATTGGAGTTGGTGCCTTTGAAACCCACCTGTTTCTTCAGATATGCTGATGATGCTTTTTTGTTTGGCCTCATGGTAAGGAGAATTTGAATATCTTTTAGAACATCTGAACTCAATCCACCTGAACATTCATTTTACAATGGAGGTGGATGTTTTGGTTAGAAGGAAGGTTGATGGATCATTTGAATGTGCAGTTTACAGAAAATGTACTCACACCGACTTGTATTTACTGGCTAATAGTTGTCACCATCCGGCTCGGTGTGAATGGGTACTTCGTACCTTGGTACATAAGACACTTTGTTGTTGTTGTTGTTGTTGTGGTCTTCAGTCCTGAGACTGGTTTGATGCAGCTCTCCATGCTACTCTATCCTGTGCAAGCTTTTTCATCTCCCAGTACCTACTGCAACCTACATCCTTCTGAATCTGCTTAGTGTATTCATCTCTTGGTCTCCCTCTACGATTTTTACCCTCCACGCTGCCCTCCAATACTAAATTGGTGATCCCTTGATGCCTCAGAACATGTCCTACCAACCGATCCCTTCTTCTGGTCAAGTTGTGCCACAAACTTCTCTTCTCCCCAATCCTATTCAATACTTCCTCATTAGTTATGTGATCTACCCATCTAATCTTCAGCATTCTTCGGTAGCACCACATTTCGAAAGCTTCTATTCTCTTCTTGTCCAAACTATTTATCGTCCATGTTTCACTTCCATACATGGCTACACTCCATACGAATACTTTAAGAAATGACTTCCTGACACTTAAATCTATACTGGATGTTAACAAATTTCTCTTCTTCAGAAACGCTTTCCTTGCCATTGCCAGTCTACATTTTATATCCTCTCTACTTCGACCATCATCAGTTATTTTTCTCCCCAAATAGCAAAACTCCTTTACTACTTTAAGTGCCTCATTTCCTAATCTAATTCCCTCAGCATCACCCGACTTAATTAGACTACATTCCATTATCCTTGTTTTGCTTTTGTTGATGTTCATCTTATATCCTCCTTTCAAGACACTGTCCATTCCATTCAACTGCTCTTCCAAGTCCTTTGCTGTCTCTGACAGAATTACAATGTCATCGGCGAACCTCAAAGTTTTTATTTCTTCTCCATGAATTTTAATACCTACTCCGAATTTTTCTTTTGTTTCCTTTACTGCTTGCTCAATATACAGATTGAACAACATCGGGGAGAGGCTACAACCCTGTCTTACTCCCTTCCCAACCACTGCTTCCCTTTCATGTCCCTCGACTCTTATAACTGCCATCTGGTTTCTGTACAAAGTGTAAATAGCCTTTCGCTCCCTGTATTTTACCCCTGCCACCTTTAGAATTTGAAAGAGAGTATTCCAGTCAACATTGTCAAAAGCTTAAGACACTTTAACTTTCTGGCAGTAGATAATCTCTTTTCTTCCAATTAATATCCTTTATGGAAAGACACTTTAAATTTCCATAAAGGATATTAATTGGAAGAAAAGAGATTATCTACTGCCAGAGAGAGGGCGCCAAGTGCAGTTGCCTAAGCATACAGTGTAGCAGCTTCCTACCTTTACAGCTGAAATCAGCATTCCTGGCTCATCTCGTTTGAAGGCAGAATTTAATTTTAACTTGTTCCTTCAATGTTTTTATCATTCCCAATCTTGTGGATGTGTAACAAGTACAGTGAAAGTTTCATTAGTTCCTTGTAACAATAATATGAATCATTTATCTCAAAAATTTTTATCTCAACAATTGGAAGGTCTTTTCATATTTTGCTCGGCGTCGTCCTTTAAACAGTTGACATTGAGTAGGTATGTGGCAATGGAAATGGGTTAATAATTGCTTGAATAATTGGAAAAATTGATTGGGAAGAATAGCTGAAAAGAAATTTGATGGTAATTTACGAATTTGAGCACAATCTTGGGTGAACTTTAACTGATACCAATATCAACAGACCTTCAGTGTCATTACATTCAAGGTCAATAGATATAATTTACATTACATACTGCTGCTTCCAGTAGTGTGTGGTACCAAATAATCACTGCAACCATTGACATTATTGATCTTCAATTAATTCCATAATGTTTAGTCCTGATCGTGACAAAGTTGATGCAGGAATGCTCCTCCGGATACCGCTTAAATTATTCTTGTCTGTACTGAACCTCTTGATGCAGAATCATGGTCGCGAGTGAAATGATGAACAGATAAGAGTTCATCTCAAACTGCGTGAATAAATATTCCTTTTCTAATAACTTTTTATAACACTTTTAATGAATGGTTAAAATACACATTTTTTCAATGCTGGTACAACAGATCCAAGCATACGTCCGTATGCTATCACTTACCTAAACAAAAGGGTGAAGATCCATGAATTAATAAATTGAAGAGTGCATTTCTTACTTTGTTTCATACAGGTATTTAATGATGTAAGAAAACATTATCCTTGCCACAAAACAACTTGTTAATTTACTTTTGGTGTAGTCTATGACTCACTCAGTTTACATGTAACTTATATATAAGAAAAGAAAAGCATGAAAAAATAATAAGATTCAATATAGAACATATAAATGTATGGCCCCAAAAGAGATGTTGACATTTCATGTCAATTAAAGGCTATATTTCACAACAACCAGGAACTACAGCCGGTGCAGCAAACTAATGCTATGTCCCAGCAACACATAGAAACAGCATAGCGTATTTCTGTGAACACAGTATGGTCGTAAGTGTGTTTCTTGCTGCCTGCAAAAGAGTTAGTCAGTTGAAAGGTAGGAAGGTCTCCTGGGACAGAAAGGATTTACCACTTAGACGTTAAACAGGTCACCAATGGGAGATTTTTGGTATCTTTTATTTTGTATTCTATATGTTTATAATGAACCATTTAACACCAATAATATGTTCACCCACATATTATTTGGATAATAAGTGAACAAAGAGCAAAGTGAGATCAAAACCAGTGTTAATAATAATTCAGCAATGGAAGCAGATGCACTGCTAATTTTTGGACCCATCACTTTATAAATTATATGTGACATATTAAAACATTTTTGCCTTATGTGATACAATACCTCTTTCCAGTGTTCTACTTGGCGACCGCTAACACCAGTAGGCATGTCTATCAGTTCTTCAAGTTTATTAAGGAGCTGAAACATGAATTCCAAATTTTATATAAGGAAGCAACATAATTATAAATGAGCATGGTACAGTAATTTTAGGCATTTTACTTACAGCAAGAATGATGTCTGTCTTCTTGACAACAGTTTCTATGTCATCATCTTCCTGCTTCCACAAATAAAGGAATGTATTCATTTGTGGGACATTAGCAGGATCTGGTAGACCATCACATTTCATATACTGCTCCCACTGTAAATACAAGCATGAAGCACAATGGGTGACAATATTTTATTTCATTTGTTTAGTGCTACAGACATAGTAGGAACCTTACCCCAGAGATGATTTCCATTATTAAACTTAAAAGTAACACAACCTCTTTTTTATTTATAAAACGACACAAAAATATTCCAAAAATGAAGACAGAGTGGCGATGTGGTTCTGGCAGAAGTAAAGCTGTGAGGATGGGTCAGGGATATGCTTGAATAGCTGGATAGCTTGGTCAATAGAGGATCAGTAGAGTGGCTAGTGCACTGGATTTGCATTCAAGAAGATGATGGTTGAAACCCAGGTCCAGCTATCCAGATTTAGGTTCTCTGTGCTTTCCCTATATCATTCCATGCAAATACTGGGATAGCCCTGTGAAAGGGCATGACTGATTTCCTTGCCTATTCTTGACACGATCTAAGGTTGTGCTGTCTCTAATGAACTTCATGTCAACAGGATGTTAAACCCAATCTCCATACCCTCCTTAAGTCAGAAGAGCACCTTCCCATGAAAGGAAATATCCCAGGTTCAAGTCCTGGTCTGGCACACAGTTTTAAACTGCCTGGAAATTCCATAAAAATATTTAGTTTAAAACATGATACAAGCTTGAGAAAGAAAGAAGATGGAAAGAAAATTATTACAGATAATATTATTTAAAGTATGAAAAATGGAAGGAACATATAATGTCCACATAAGGGAGACAAACTTGATGACAATATTATAGAAAGAGAAGAGAAAGCAGGTTGAGAGGAGATGGGAGATATGACACTGTGAGACAGCAAGCAGAGCACTGAAAGACCTAAGTAGAAACAAGACACCCTGAGTAGACAGCATACCCACTGAATTATTGAGATCTTTGGGAAAGCCAGCCATGTCAGAACTATTCCACTTGGGATGCAAGATGTATGAGAGGCAAAATACCCTAAGGCTTCAAGAAGAACATAATAACATCAGTTCTGAAGAATGCAGGTGCTGATGGGTATGAACACCACTGAACCATCAGTTTAACAGGTCACGATTGCAGAATACTGACACAAATTATTTGCAGAATATTGCAAAAACTAGAAGAACATGACCTCAAGGAAGATTAGTTTGGTTTCCATGAAAATGTAGTGACACATGTGGCCTTGTTGACTTTATGATTTACCTTAGAAGACAGATTAAAAAATGCAAACCTACATTTGTAGGAGCCGTAGAATTAGAGAAATCTTTTGAAAATGTTGACTCAAATACACTCTTCGAAATTTTGAAGGCAGAAAGAATAAAATACATGGAGCAAAAGCCCATTTATAACTTGTACTGAAACCAAATTGCCATCATAAGAGTCAAAGGACATGAAAGGAAAGATATAGTTGAGATGAAAGTGAGCAGGATTGCAACCTATCCCCCTTTTGTTTTTCAATCTGTACATTGAGAGAGCAGTAAAGGAAGCCAAGGAGAAATTTGGAAAGGGAATTAAAATTCAGGGAGTAGAAATAAATACACTGAGATTTTCCAGTGACATTGTAATTCTGTCAAAGATGGCTAAGGACATGGAACAGCAGTTTAATGAAATGGGTAATGCCTTGAAAAGAATTTGAGTATCAATGAATCTAAGTCAAAAGTAATGGAACATAGTCAAATTAAATCAGACAATGTTGACAGAATTAAATTAGGAAATGAAACACTAAAAGGAGTACATGAGTTTTACTATTTGGTCATCAAAATAACTGATGATGATCACAGTAGAGATGGAATAAAATGCAGACTGGCAATAGCAGGAACAAGTTTCTGAAAAAGAGAAATATATTAACAATCAATAGAAATGTAAGTTTAGGAAGTCTTTACCTTAGGGGGAAAAAAGGACAGGTATTCACTCACACACACACACACACACACACACACACACACACACACACACACACACATATATCAATCCACACACATAGGGACAAAAGCAGACATACACAGGGTGTTACAAAAAGGCACGGCCAAACTTTCAGAAAACATTCCTCATACACAAAGAAAGAAAATATGTTATGTGGACATGTGTCCCGAAACGCTTACTTTCCATGTTAGAGCTCATTTTATTACTTCTCTTCAAATAAAATTAATCATGGAATGGAAACACACAGCAACAGAACGTACCAGCATGACTTCAACCACTTTGTTATAGGAAATGTTCAAAATGTTCTCCGTTGGCGAGGATACATGCATCCACACTCCGTCGCTTGGAATCCCTGATGCGCTGATGCAGCCCTGGAGAATGGCGTACTGTATCACAGCAGTCCGCAATACGAGCACGAAGAGTCTCTACATTTGATACCGGGGTTGTGTAGACAAGAGCTTCCAAATGCCCCCATAAATGAAAGTCAAGAGGGTTGAGGTCAGGAGAGCGTGAACACCATGGAATTGGTCCACCTCTACCAATCCATCGGTCACAGAATCTGTTGTTGAGAAGCGTACGAACACTTCGACTGAAAAGTGCAGGAGCTCCATCATGCATGAACCTCATGTTGTGTCATACTTCTAAAGGCACATGTTCTAGCAGCACAGGTAGAGTATCCCATATGAAATCATGATAATGTGCTCCATTTAGCGTAGGTGAAAGAACATACTGACGAAACTAAAATGAGCTCTAACATGGAAAGTAAGCATTTCCAGCCACATATCCAGATAACATCTTTTCTTTATCAGCGGGTGAGGAATGTTTCCTCAAAGTTTGGCCATACCTTTTAGTAACACACACAGAGAGAGATATATATATAGAGGGAAACATTCCACGTGGGAAAAATATATCTAAAGACAAAGATGATGAGACTTACCAACCAAAAGCGCTGGCAGGTCGATAGACACACAAACAAACACAAACATACACACAAAACTCAAGCTTTCGCAAAAAACGGTTGCTTCATCAGGAAAGAGGGAAGGAGAGGGAAAGACGAAAGGATGTGGGTTTTAAGGGAGAGGGTAAGGAGTCATTCCAATCCCGGGAGCGGAAAGACTTACCTTAGGGGGAAAAAAGGACAGGTATACACTCGCACACACACACATATTCATCCGCACATACACAGACACAAGCAGACATTTGTAAAGGCAAAGAGTTTGGGCAGAGATGTCAGTTGAGGCGGAAGTGCAGAGGCAAAGATGATGTTGCATGACAGGAGAGGTATGAGTGGCGGAAACTTGAAATTAGTGGAGATTGAAGCCTGGTGGGTAACGGGAAGAGAGGATATATTGAAGAGCAAGTTCCCATCTCCGGAGTTCTGACAGGTTGGTGTTAGTGGGAAGTATCCAGATAACCCAGATGGTGTAACACTGTGCCAAGATGTGCTGGCAGTGCACTAAGGCATGTTTAGCCACAGGGTGATCCTCATTACCAACAAACACTGTCTGCCTGTGGACATTCATGCAAATGGACAGTTTGTTGCTGGTCATTCCCACATAGAATGCATCACAGTGTAGGCAGGTCAGTTGGTAAATCACGTGGGTGCTTTCACACGTGGCTCTGCCTTTGATCGTGTACATCTCCCGGGTTACAGGACTGGAGTAGGTGGTGGTGGGAAGGTGCATGGGGCAGGTTTTACACTGGGGGCGGTTACAAGGGTAGGAGCCAGATGGTAGGGTAGGTGGTTTGGGGATTTCATAGGGATGAACTAAGAGGTTACGAAGGTTAGGTGGACGGCGGAAAGACACTCTTGGTGGAGTGGGGAGGATTTCATGAAGGATGGATCTCATTTCAGGGCAGGATTTGAGGAAGTCGTATCCCTGCTGGAGAGCCACATTCAGAGTCTGATCCAGTCCCGGAAAGTATCCTGTCACAAGTGGGGCACTTTTGGGTTTCCTCTGTGGGAGGTTCTGGGTTTGAAGGGATGAGGAAATGGCTCTGGTTATTTGCTTCTGTACCAGGTCGGGAGGGTAGTTGCGGGATGTGAAAGCTGTTTTCAGGTTCTTGGTGTAATGGTTCAGGGATTCCGGACTGGAGCAGATTCATTTGCCATGAAGACCTAGGCTGTAAGGAAGGGAACGTTTGATGTGGAATGGGTGGCAGCTGTCATAATGGAGGTACTGTTGCTTGTTGGCAGGTTTGATGTGGACGGAAGTGTGAAGCTGGCCATTTGACAGATGGAGGTCAACGTCAAGGAAAGTGGCATGGGATTTAGAGTAGGACCAGGTGAATCTGATGGAACAAATGGAGTTGAGGTTGGAGAGGAAATTCTGGAGTTCTTCTTCACTGTGAGTCCAGATCATGAAGATGTCATCAATAAATCTGTACCAAACTTTGGGTTGGCAGGCCTGGGTAACCAAGAAGGCTTCCTCTAGGTGACCCATGAATAGGTTGGCATACGAGGGGGGACATCCTGGTACCCACGGCTGTTCCCTTTAATTGTTGGTATGTCTGCCCTTCGAAAGTGAAGAAGTTGTGGGTCAGGATGAAGCTGGCTAAGGTAATGAGAAAAGAGGTTTTAGGTAGGGTGGCAGGTGATCGGCGTGAAAGGAAGTGCTCCATCGCAGCGAGGCCCTGGGCGTGTGGAATATTTGTGTATAAGGAAGTGGCATCAATGGTTACAAGGACGGTTTCTGTGGATAACAGACTGTGTAATGATTCCAGGCGTTTGAGAAAGTGGTTGGTGTCTTTGATGAAGGATGGTAGACTGCATGTAATGGGTTTAAAGGTGTTGATCTATGTAGCCAGAGATACGTTCTGTTTCAACAACATCTTTTCCTCTTCACTTGCACCTCGACTGACATCTCTGCCTAAACTCTTTGCCTTTACAAATGTCTGCTTGTGCCTGTGTATGTGCGGATGGATATGTGTGTGTGTGCGAGTGTATACCTGTCCTTTTTTCCCCCTAAGGTAAGTCTTTCTGCTCCCAGGATTGGAATGACTTCTTACCCTCTCCCTTAAAACCCACATCCTTTTGTCTTTCCCTCTCCTTCCCTCTTTCCTGATGAAGCAACCGTTTGTTGTGAAAGCTTGAATTTTGTGTGTATGTTTGTGTTTGTCTGTGTGTCTATCGACCTGCCAGCGCTTTCGTTCGGTAAGTCACATCATCTTTGTTTTTAGATATATTTTTCCCACGTGGAATGTTTCCCTCTATTATATTGATATCATTAATTTGAACCCAACAATTACGTTTGTTATTGTCACTGTTGCATTTTGAAATCTTTTCTGTCGTCTTATTTTCTCTTTCTGTTTTTGCCAGTAGTTTCACTTTGTATGCACCTTCTCCTTTTTATCGTAATCTGCTATACAATTTTATCCCACCTATATGTACTCAATAATACCTAACCCACTTCCAAACCATAACCAAAAAATTTTTTTTGCCGCTTTCAACACTACCGCCGCTATAAAATCCACCATTTCTAGTTCACAAACAGATCCTTTCACCTTTTAAACAACCATTTCGGCTAGTTCTAATAACTTTCGCTTTATTTCCATTTCCGTTTTTCCCACATCACTGATAATTTTTAGCCGCTTCTCACAGGTTTTAACGTCATTATTTCTTCGTCAGACAATTGTTAGCCTCATTTTCATAATCTGCCACCACAAAACCACTCCTTTTAATATATTACACGCAGATTTTTCGAAATTTTCCCGAATTTCTCCGTCCTTTAACGTGTTTTGGCGGCAACACAACCACCTAACCTTTGTGGACATCGTTGTCTACCAACCCAAGTCCAACATAGCCCAGCTATAACCAACACCTTCTCGCCTTTTTTCACACCAGATCTCCAGTTACTTTCCAGTTCACCTCTATCTAACCCCATATATTTTTATTTTCATTTTCATTTCAGCCTCATGTTACACTTTCCACCTTCTAATACCATGTCACCCTCACAACACCCCCACAACGACCCCATTAAGTTTTATTTACATTCCCTCCGCAAACATGCCTTTGCCATAGCCAGATTACGCTCCCATATTCTATTTTCTCAGGCTTGTCTGACATTTGGCATTACCCCCAAAGGCCTCACACTGAAAGTTCCCATCTCTGGCTGCAACCCTTCTTTCCATCAGTCCCTATACCAGTTCCAAACTGAACAATCCATTACCCTCACCCACCTAATCCTTCACCTACACATCAACTCAGCCAATGAACACACCCGTCAACTTCTATCCTTAATAAAAGTCCTTAATCCTTCCTCTCCCACATCCACACTGGCTGTTCAGAGCATCCTCCTACAGGCCAACCGTAAATTAGAACAACATGTCACCCTGCACCTCAAAAAACTATCCAATCTCCTGGTTTCCCACCTCCGGAAAGGCAACTCACTCACCCTTCACAACCTTTCCAGCAAACCTCAACCTCCTCTCATTGCACACAACCCCAGTCTCTCCCATCTACTCAATCTCCCACTTCCAGCTCCACTCCCTCCAAAACCTCAAAATTCCAATCAACACAATCTGGAACCACAACACCCTAATTCAGTGGTTAACCTTTCCTCCAAACCTCTCTCCCAATCCGGAACCTCTGTCCTATCCAGAGGCCTCACCTTCAGCCCCACTCCCAGATTCAACCAAACAGCCCACGTCAAAGATTTACTGTACTACATTTGTACTCTCTGCTGGAAATATCACTTTGCCATGAAGAAAAAGATCCTAATCCTACTCCTAATGATCCAACTCCCCAAGACACCATCCAAATTGAACCCCGCCTGGAACAGTTCCGTCCTCCGTCGCAGCGGGACCCACCTCCTCTTCCTCAAAATCACCCTCTCCAAACCTTCCAGGAATTTCTGACTTTCAGCCTTGCATCTCAATCCTTCTTAAAAAACCTTAATCCTACTCCCAACATCACCACTGCTGAAGCCCAGGCTATCCGTGATCTGAAAGCTGACCGATCCATCATCATTCTTCCGGCGGATAAGGGTTCCACGACCGTGGTACTTGATCGTCGGGAGTATGAGGCTGAGGGACTGCGTCAGCTTTCAGACAACACCACATACAAAGTTTGCCAAGGTAACCTCATTCCCGATGTCCAGGCGGAGCTTCAAGGAATCCTCAGAACCTTAGGCCACCTGCAAAACCTTTCACCTGACTCCATCAACCTCCTGACCCCACCGACACCCCGCACCCCTACCTTCTACCTTCTTCCTAAAATCCACAAACCCAATCATCACGGCCGCCCCATTGTAGCTGGTTCCCAAGCACTCACAGAACGTATCTCTGCCTATGTAGATCAACACCTTCAACCCATTACATGCAGTCTCCCATGCTTCATCAAAGACACCAACCACTTTCTCGAATGCCTGGAATCCTTACCCAATCCGTTACCCCCGGAAACCATCCTTATAACCATTGATGCCACTTCCTTATACACAAATATTCCACACGTCCAGGGCCTTGCTGCGATGAAGCATTTCCTTTCATGCCGATCACCTGCCACCCTACCTAAAACCTCTTTCCTATTCACCTTAGCCAGCTTCATCCTTACCCACAACTTCTTCACTTTTGAAACCCAGACATACCAACAATTAAAGGGAACAGCCATGGGTACCAGGATTGCCCCCTCGTACGCCAACCTATTCATGGGTTGCTTAGAGGAAGCCTTCTTGGTTACCCAGGCCTGCCAACCCAAAGTTGGTACAGATTTATTGATGACATCTTCATGATCTGGACTCATAGTGAAGAAGAACTCCAGAATTTCCTCTCCAACCTCAACTCCTTTTGTTCCATCAGATTCACCTGGTCCTACTCCAAATCCTATGCCACTTTCCTTGACATTGACCTCCACCTCTCCAATGGCCAGCTTCACACGTCCGTCCACATCAAACCCACCAACAAGCAACAGTACCTCCATTATGACAGCTGCCACCCATTCAACATCAAACGGTCCCTTCCCTACAGCCTAGGTCTTCGTGGCAAACGAATCTGCTCCAGTCCGGAATCCCTGAACCATTACACCAAGAACCTGAAAACAACTTTCGCATCCCGCAACTACCCTCCCGACCTGGTACAGAAGCAAATAACCAGAGCCACTTCCTCATCCCCTCAAACCCAGAATCCCCCACAGAAGAACCACAAAAGTGCCCCACTTGTGACAAGATACGTTCCGAGACTGGACCAGACTCTGAATGTGGCTCTCCAGCAGGGATACGACTTCCTCAAATCCTGCCCTGAAATGAGATCCATCCTTCATGAAATCCTCCCCACTCCACCAAGAGTGTCTTTCCGCCGTCCACCTAACCTTCGTAACCTCTTAGTTCATCCCTATGAAATCCCCAAACCACCTTCCCTACCCTCTGGCTCCTATCCTTGTAACCGCCCCCGGTGTAAAACCTGTCCAATGCACCCTCCCACCACCACCTACTCCAGTCCTGTAACCCGGAAGGTGTACACGATCAAAGGCAGAGCCACATGTGAAAGCACCCACGTGATTTACCAACTGACCTGCCTACACTTTGATGCACTCTATGTGGGAATGACCAGCAACAAACTGTCCATTCACATGAATGGACACAGGCAGACAGTGTTTGTTGGTAATGAGGATCACCCTGTGGCTAAACATGCCTTGGTGCATGGCCAGCACATCTTGGCACAGTGTTACACCGTCCGGGTTATCTGGATACTTCCCACCAACACCAACCTACTCGAACTCCAGAGATGGGAACTTGCTCTTCAATATATCCTCTCTTCCCATTACCCACCAGGGCTCAATCTCCGCTATTTTCATGTTGCCGCCACTCATACCTCACCTGTCATTCAACATCATCTTTGCCTCTGCACTTCCGCCTCGACTGACATCTCTGCCCAAACTCTTTGCCTTTACAAATGTCTGCTTGTGTCTGTGTATGTGCGGATGGATATGTGTGTGTGTGCGAGTGTATACCCGTCCTTTTTTTCCCCTAAGGTAAGTCTTTCTGCTCCCGGGATTGGAATGACTCCTTACCCTCTCCCTTAAAACCCACATCCTTTTGTCTTTCCCTCTCCTTCCCTCTTTCCTGACGAAGCAACCGTTTGTTGCGAAAGCTAGAATTTTGTGTGTATGTTTGTGTTTGTTTGTGTGTCTATTGACCTGCCAGCACTTTCGTTCGGTAAGTCACATCATCTTTGTTTTTAGATATATTTTTCCCACGTGGAATTTTTCCCTCTATTATATATATATATATATCAGCGGCGGCAACTTGAAATTAGCGGAGGTTGAGGCCTGGCGGATAACGAGAAGAGAGGATATACTGAAGGGCAAGTTCCCATCTCCAGAGTTCTGACAGGTTGGTGTTAATGGGAAGTTGCCCTTCAGTATATCCTCTCCTCTCGTTATCCGCCAGGCCTCAACCTCCGCTAATTTCAAGTTGCCGCCGCTCATACCTCACCTGTCTTTCAACATCCTTGCCTCTGTACTTCCGCCTCGACTGACATCTCTGCCCAAACTCTTTGCCTTTACAAATGTCTGCTCGTGTCTGTGTGTGTGCCGATGGATATGTGTGTGTGTGCGAGTGTATACCTGTCCTTTTTTCCCCCAAGGTAAGTCTTTCCGCTCCTGGGATTGGAATGACTCCTTACCCTCTCCCTTAAAACCCACATCCTTATGTCTTTCCCTCTCCTTCCCTCTTTCCTGATGAAGCAACCGTTGGTTGCAACAGCTAGAATTTTGTGTGTATGTTTGTGTGTCTGTCGACCTGCCAGCACTTTCATTTGGTAAGTCACATCATCTTTGTATTTAGATATATTTTTCCTATGTGGAATGTTTCCCTCTATTTTTTATATATATATATATATATATATATATATATATATATATATATATATATATATATATATATATATATATATATATATATATATATATATATATATCCGATAATTCATCTAATGAGTAGAAGGAGTTGCCATTAAGAAATTCTTTTAATTTCCTTTTAAATGCTATATGGTTATCTGTCAGACTTTTGATGCTATTAGGTAAGTGACCAAAGACTTTTGTGGCAACATAATTTACCCCCTTCTGAGCCAAAATTAGATTTAACCTTAAGTAGCGAAGATCATTCTTTCTCCTAGTGTTGTATCCATGTACACTGCTATTACTTTTGAATTCATGCGGATTGTTAATAACAAATTTCATAAGTGAGTATATATATATTGTGAGGCTACAGTGAAGATTTCTACCTCTTTAAATAAGTGTCTGCAGGATGATCTTGGATGAGCTCCAGCAATTACTCTGATTACACGCTTTTGTGCAATGAACACTCTTTTACTCAATGATGAGTTACCCCAGAATATGATGCCATACGAAAGCAGTGAATGAAAATAGGCATGGTAAGCTAATTTACTCAGATGTATATCACCAAAATTTGCAATGACCCTAATAACATAAGTAGCTGAACTCAAACGTTTCAGCAGATCCTCAGTGTGTTTTTTCCAGTTCAACCCCTCATCAATGCATACACCTAGAAATTTTGAATATTCTACCTTAGCTTCCAATTTCTGATCAAAGTCTATATTTATTAATGGGGTCATTCCATTTACTGTGTGGAACTGTATATACTGTGTTTTGTCAAAGTTTAATGAGAGCCCATTTGCAGAGAACCACTTAATGATTTTCTGAAAAACATCGTTTACAATTCCACCAGTTAATTCTTGTCTGTCGTGTGTGATAGCTATACTTTTATCATCGGATGAGAAAGTACTAAATCAATAAGGGAAAAAATAAATTTATGGTACAACCTGATTACAGGAAAGCATTAACTGACAGTACACAGAATAAGCAATTTGGTAGTATGGGGAGAGGGGGAGGAGTGTTGCAGATTCAGTTGCATGTAGGCTGCAGTAGTTATTGAGAAATGAAGAGGCTCACACCGGATGGAGTTGGGTGGAGAACTGCATCAAAACTGTCTTTTGGTGAAGATTGCAACACCAACAGTATTTAAAGTGTCTGTTTCTGAAATTACACATAACTATTGGAAATGGGACAAGGATTTGTGCAGGCAATCTATTCCACTCTCTATGTGTCCTATTAATAAAGGAACAATTTCCTATTTCAGTTTTCTGAACCCTGTCTCTAATTTAGTGTCAAGATTTTCTTCTTTTATGCTGAAATTTTTCCTAGGCTCATTCACCCAGTATTCCAGTTGAACTACTTGCCCAGCTATAACTATATAAAATAACAGAATGACTGTTTCACTCTGTGTATGTGACCGAGACTCCAAATGGAAGCTTGCCTTTTCTGAGGAATGCTCTTATCAACTGATCTATCCAGGCATGAATCACAACCTGTCTTTTATTTTTGTCATTACCTATCCTATGTCCCAAATTTTACAAAAGTTTTTCTATTTATTTGCCTATCTGAAGGACAGAACAGTCCAAGAAAATTGCTTAGTAATAGTATAGGAGATTGTTTCCAGAACAAACCTGTCACTGTGCAGTGGCATTTCAAAACTTTCTGACAGGATTAAAACTTTGTGGCAGACTGAGGTTTGAACATGAAACCTAGCCTTCCCTTGAATTGAGTCCCAGCCTGGGAAACAATTTTAATCTGCCAGAAAATTTTATACAAAATAACATTTCCATCAGTGTAAAACTACACAATTTTAATGCAAGAAAATGTTGCATTTGAGCAATTAAAAAGAGAGTTTGATAGTATTATAATGGTGATGCATGAATGTTAATTGAATAGCTTTCAAGCTTGTAGTTCACTGGCAATGTCTTAAGAAGAGACATCAATGTTCTAAAGAAAGAAAATCAGGAACTGAATGCATAGCAAAAATCAAGCAAAGTGATCCAAACCAAAAATGATAAATCATACAACTGGAAGGAAGTTAGACAAAAAGGGTAATGCTTTAGCCACAAAAATGCCACCAAACTTTCTAAAAGTAAGTACATTTATGGATAATAACAAACATCATGTATTACATTCAAATTACTGTGATAAGGACTACACAAGTGATTGTAAATTTGCAAAAATTAATATGCAGAAAATGAACAGTAATTTTGGAAAAATGATAATAAGGAACAGAGATCAATTAAATAGCATAGTGCATCCTTCCTAATAGATTAGTACTGGCAGAAAACTGTCTAGCATTTTCCAAGAGAAAAATTGAGGCATTGAGTTACCAGGTGGTGAAACCTGGAGCAAGAACTAAAAAATATATAGCATTTTATTTTACAACAAGAGCATTTCACAATGCTGAACCAGTTTTGACCAATCAGTGTTAATCTTCAGACTAAAGGGGCATTGTAAAGCAGGTCTCATTATTGACAATTCAATGGGAACCACTTGCAACACATACTATTCAGCCTGAAGATGATTAGGGGCTGGTCAAGACTGATTATGAGTGGGTGAAATATTCATGTAATTACATCATGAAAAATTATAATAAAGCATCATAATCATCTTCGTCTCCAGCTTCCAGCTGCTGGCTACATATGTTTAGAACATTAGCCTTTCCATCTTTTCCTGTTCTCTCACTAAATTTTCTCTCTACTCTGTCCCAGTCTTCTCCTTTCATCACCACACATTCCTTCACTTCAACAATCCACCTGTCACTCAGTTATACTCTAAGTCTCTTGCCTCCTATTGTCATTACATGGGCCTGTGTTGATATCCTGCCATCTCTCATTCTTTTAACATGCTCGTGTAATCTTAATCTTGTCTTTTCTATGGCCTCCTGCATGGATATCTCTTTTGCTGTTTCTCTCAGCATCTCATTCTATACTCTACACATTCTAGTTAAGTCCTATTGTAGTGATTCGAGAATTTCTGTGTAAATTCTAGAACCACTCAGCCTTCTACCGTCTCAAATACACAATATTCTAGATACAAGTGTGGGGTGGTAAAATCCTACCTACTGCTCATCACATGTTTGTGTGTGCATGTTTAAAATCAGTCGCAAGAAGAAAGTAGATGCAGCGGTCAAATGGCACCGACAAGTACCTGTCGGGCAATCCATAGATGTTTCAGTGTGTGTTTAAGGAAGAACTATGGAGTTTTTATGCTGCTCTGTGCTTATTGTGTCACTGACTATTGTTATGTGAAACAAGAACAGTTGAAAAAGTACTCATGTAGACTCTTGATTCAGCCTTGGTAGAGGCAAGATGTATTTTCGGATTCATTTAAATAAAGTCAGGGTGGTCAAGCCAACTTTCTTTTAGCTGTAACTCATTTTGTTTCTAATGTTCAACAGTATGAGGCACCTGCAGAAAGTTGCATATGTATGTTGAAAGTGTGAATTATGTTGTGTTTTAAAGTCAAATACTTATTAACTGACGAAAAGTAAAGTTTGTATGTCTACTCATTTTATAAGTAGAAAGAGGCTTAAAAGTTCCTGTACCTAGTTCTATGCAACCAGCTATCCTGTAAAGATGAGGGGCTGCAAAATTCCAAGTAAGTCACCTTGTAAAGAAGTGGAATGTAGTTAATAAATCAGTAGAACCCACACCCACACTCACACTTTAAGTCATCAGAGCGATAGATTATTCTGCTTCTTTGAAATTTTATCCTTTCTCCAGACCAGTTTCTTACATTCTGAAGGAACCCATTGGCTTGCCTCCCCTTGCACTAATCTCCTTACCATTCCATCCATCTTCTGTTATGCTTTTGTGGTCCACACAACATCATAATAAATAAAACAACACAACCAATAACAGTATCTCTGTGGAGAGAGTATAATTCCATCCCATGTTGCAGACATTTCCCTTCAAATGAAAACATGACAATATTTGACTATGCCATCTGAAAAACAGACTAGAATGACGTTGAGAGGGATTTTTTTGTGATGGGGGTGGGGGTGGGGGGGATGGGGTGGGGGGGGGGGATAATAATAATAATAATAATAATAACAACAATAATAATAAGATTGCTGGAAAGAATAAGATTGCTGGAAAGTCCTGCAGAAATTTTGGCAACAGAATAAACCAAGAAATACAATACCTATACAAGGGCGATGTACCTGAGGACAATATTATGGAAATGGAAGAGGATGTAGATGAAGATGAAATGGGAGATACGATACTACGTGAAGAGTTTGACAGAGCACTGAAACATCTGAGTCGAAGCAAGGTCCTGGGAGTAGACAACATTCCATTAGAACTACTGACGGCCTTGGAAGAGCCAGTCCTGACAAAACTCTACCATCTGGTGAGCAAGATATATGAGACAGGCGAAATACCCTCAGACTTCAAGAAAAATATAATAATTCCAATCCCAAAGAAAGCAGGTGTTAACAGATGTGAAAATTACTGAACTATCAGTTTAATAAGGCACAGCTGCAAAGTACTAAGACGAATTCTTTACAGACGAATGGAAAAACTGGTAGAAGCCGACCTCAGCGGAGATCAGTTTGGATTCCGTAGAAATGTTGGAAAATGTGAGGCAATACTGACCCTACAACTTATCATAGAAGCTAGATTTAGGAAGGGCAAATCTACGTTTCTAGCATTTGCAGACTTAGAGAAAGCTTTTGACAATGTTGACTAGAATACTCTCTTTCAAATTCTGAAGGTGGCAGGGGTAAAATACAGGGAGCGAAAGGCTATTTACAATTTGTACAGAAACCAGATGGTAGTTATAAGAGTCGAGGGACACAAAAGGGAAGCAGTGGTTGCAAAGGGAGTGAGACAGGGTTGTAGCCTCTCCCCGATGTTATTCAATATGTATATTGAGCAAGCAGTGAAAGAAACGAAAGAAAAATTCAGAGTAGGTATTAAAATCCATGGAGAAGAAATAAAAACTTTGAGGTTTGCCGATGATATCGTAATTCTGTCAGAGACAGCAAAGGACTTGGAAGAGCAGTTGAATGGAATGGATGGTGTCTTGAAAGGAGGATATAAGATGAACATCAACAAAAGCAAAATGAGGATAATGGAATGTAGTCGAATTAATTCGGGTGATGCTGAGGGAATTAGATTAGGAAATGAGACACTTAAAGTAGTAAAGGAGTTTTGCTATTTGGGGAGCAAAATAACTGATGATGGTCGAAGTAGAGAGGACATAAAATGTAGACTGGCAATGGCAAGGAAAGCGTTTCTGAAGAAGAGAAATTTGTTAACATCGAGTATAGATTTAAGTGTCAGGAAGTCGTTTCTGGAAGTATTTGTATGGAGTGTAGCCATGCATGGAAGTGAAACATGGACGATAAGTAGTTCGGACAAGAAGAGAATAGAAGCTTTTGAAATGTGGTGCTACAGAAGAATGCTGAAGATTAGATGGGTAGATCACATAACTAATGAGGAGGTACTGAATAGAATTGGGGAGAAGAGGTGCTTGTGGCACAACTTGGCTAGAAGAAGGGATCGGTTGGTAGGACATGTTCTGAGACATCGAGGGATCACAAATTTAGCATTGGAGGGCAGTGTGGAGGGTAAAAATCATAGAAGGAGACCAAGAGATGAATACACTAAGCAGATTCAGAAGGATGTAGGTTGCAGTAGTTACTGGGAGATGAAGCTTGCACAGGATAGAGAAGCATGGAGAGCTGCATCAAACCAGTCTCAGAACTGAAGACCACAACAACAACAACAATACCTAATTCAGTGTCTCAAAGACACAATCTAACTTATAATTTGTTTGTTAATTAGGGATATTGAAAATAAATAAATAAAAACTTTGTTGACCAAGACTTGAACTCGGGACCTTTGCCTTTCGTGGGCAAGTGCTCTACCAACTGAGCTACCGAAGCACGACTCACGCCCGGTACTCACAGCTTTACTTCTGCCAGTACCTCATCTCCTACCTTCCAAACTTTACAGAAGCTCTCCTGCGAACCTTGCAGAACTAGCACTCCTGAAAGAAAGGATATTGCGGAGACATGGCTTAGCCACAGCCTGGGGGATGTTTCCAGAATGAGATTTTTCACTCTGCAGCGGAGTGTGCACTGATATGAAACTTCCTGGCAGATTAAAACTGTGTGCCCGACTGAGACTCGAATTCGGGACCTTTGCCTTTCGCGGGCAAGAGCACTTGCCCGCGAAAGGCAAAGGTCCCGAGTTCGGGTCTCAGTCGGGCACACAGTTTTAATCTGCCAGGAAGTTTCATATCAGCGCACACTCCGCTGCAGAGTGAAAATCTCATTCTGGAAACATCCCCCAGGCTGTGGCTAAGCCATGTCTCCGCAATATCCTTTCTTTCAGGAGTGCTAGTTCTGCAAGGTTCGCAGGAGAGCTTCTGTAAAGTTTGGAAGGTAGGAGACAAGGTACTGGCAGAAGTAAAGCTGTGAGTACCGGGTGTGAGTCATGCTTCAGTAGCTCAGTTGGTAGAGCACTTACCCGCGAAAGGCAAAGGTCCCGAGTTCGAGTCTCGGTCGGGCACACAGTTTTAATCTGCCAGGAAGTTTCATATCAGCGCACACTCTGCTGCAGAGTGAAAATCTCATTCTGAAAAACTTTGTTCTCAATACACAATATGTGTTATAGTGGATACAAGTAACCTGCCATGTAATCTAAAGACTAACCACTTAAACTATGAATGGAAGAGGCATCTATATGAGCGAGTCATGAAATAATTAAAGAAAATTTGGTTTTGCTCTACAGCATTATCTTTATTTTGTTAAATAGTTTTTGGCTTACAAGGCCATTGTCAGACATTTACTAACGTGATGTCAGAACATGTCTAAAAAGTTTAGTGGTCTCTTCATAAAATTTCTGGCTGATGAGTTCCAAGGATTCTTGTAACAGAACTTTAGTGAATAGAGATACCACGTCGAAGCTCACCAGTATGTCAGATTTCTTAAGCACAAGGTTGTTGATGTTTTCCAGGAAATCTACGGAGTTACGGATACGGTGTGTACATCTCACAATGTAAGGGCTAAGCAGTTGTTTGAGGTGCTTGGCGAGAAGGTACGTTGGGGCACCAATACTGCTGACAATGGGATGTAACAGAATCGATTCCTTGTGCACCTTTGGCAGTCCGTAAAGTCTAGGAGGAACAGCAGCCCTCGGGCATAGCTTCTTGGTAATCTTGTCAGGAAAGCAGGAATCCTTGAGAAGCGCCAGAGTCTTCCTTTTGACCCTCTTGGTAGGATCAGTGTCAATCTTGTGGTATGCGCTGTCATCAAGTAGGCCCCGCATTTTCTCAGCATAATCCTGTCGGGATAGGATCACTGTTGCGTTGCCCTTGTCTGCAGGTAATATTACTATGTCTGGATCTTCTCTTAGCTCCCATATGGTGGCCCTCTACCTGTAGGAGATGTTTGGTTTCATCAGCTTTGTTTTGGTTAGAGCTCTGCAAGTTTCATGGTGAACTTCTTCAGCAGATTCAGGTGGAAGTCGAGCAGCTGTTTGTTCTACTGTGCTAATGATGTCAGGAACGGGTACACCTTTATGAGTCAGAGTGAAATTCAATCCTTTCTTAAGAACTGAAATAGCATCATCATCCAGTTCCTTGTTAGTGGGATTCATGATGGTCTTTCTGCTACCATCAGAAGGTTGTTTCTCTGATATACGTTCGAACCTGGATGCCTGTCATTTGGCTGACTTCCTCTGGGTTGAGTCCGCTGTGGCCCATGTGACACCATCAACCCAATCCCACGTCCACGGGGTTGAACCGGCTGGCCAGTGGTAGATGTAACTGTAGGAGTTCTTTGTTGGTAGTGTCCAAGCACCACCACATGAAGCGAACTCTCTCTCCTGCCAAAGCTAGGCTGGCACGTTTCTTGATTCTTCTGGCTGCCGTTGAGTCAATGTGATGCTTGACCTTAGCAAAATTTGGTACCACATGTTCTTCTAGGCACTTCATAAGAAAAACAAAAGAACTCAGTAGACGACTTCTCCTATTATGCAGCTTGTTGATCCTTTTCATGCTGCAATACATCTCCTCCCTGTAGAGCTATGTGATGTGATTCTTCAATTTCTCCAGGCGTACTTTATGACAAAATAAATCTCGGGTGAACAGCCTGGTATGAGTGTGCATAGGACACAATATTTCAGCAATCAACCATGTTGCCATCCTCAGGTGCGCTGATGTACTGACCGGTGGTGGGCCGGTGCCATGTATATAGGACAATCCCCCTCCCTCTCCTCCCTCTCCTCCCTCAGGTGCTTCCTATGAGTTGGTGCGGTCCGGGCCCTGTGCGTGGTCCAGGTACAGCATCCATTCTCCTGCCATCTGGGTGCTGCGTCCTAGGTCTTCTCGTTCAAGAGGGTCTGCCGGCACTGCACTTATTATTCTTCCTTCCTCCCCCGAAGTTGGTACACTCTGGGAAATATCCTTTTACTTCTTAATCCGGGTGATCGTGGGTTTCCATGCCTTGCTAAGGATGTAACCGCTGTCACGATTTAGTTGTGGCTCCCTTACTCTGATCTCTATGGCTTCTTTGATGACACAGTCCCAGATTTGGAAGTCTGTGTCAGGACTTTGGTTTGGTAATAATCCATGCTGTGGAGTTCTGACAGGCAATGCTCAGTGATTGCTGACTTACTGGGCTGTTGCAGTCTAGTGTGCTGTTGATGTTCTCAGCATCGGTCCTCAATGGTACGAATGGTCTGCCCTACGTATACACTACCACATTGGCAAGGTATCTGATAAACCCCTGGTTTTCACTTGGTGTTTACGTAAAATGCATATAATTTTTCCTGGGCCTTATCTGGAAAAATAGTACACTGCCACAACAAATGAGAGATACATGTTTCAATCATTATGATGTCAGTTCACATAACAACTTAACATCCTTCCAATCATAGGGTGCACTTGTTACATTCTATCATTTGTCTGTGGGTGAAGCAGACTAGTTGTTGGTTTTTTCACATGTAATAAGTGACATAAATCCTTTACCAAGAGCAACATAAAATTTGTCCATTGGTCTCTGGCCATAATCTAGCATCCCACACTACAGCATTCAATTTTAGAGCACTGGTTGTGTGAGTGTAGCTGCTTGGGTGGTTCAGCATAGTGATCATCCCCACATACCAAAAAAAGGAATCTATTATTATCAACACAAAATGGTCTCCTGTTGGGTTCTGATTAAATGACTGACCATACCCATCCCAACATTTCAAATGGCTTTGATGCTTCTGGTAGTATCTGTAATGGCATTTGTTTATAACTCAAATCTGGGTACTACACACAATTTTTCACACACTGACTCACCTCTCCCTTTCTTCCCTTCTAAAAATATTTTTCAGTCACACCAGTTTTTTTGTTCTGTAAAGCTTCAGACAGCACTTGATCATTCTCCTCTCTCAGGATTTCCTTCCTCCAGCACCACTACCCCTGGCCCCAACCTAGCTCCCTAACACAGCATGTAGTCACACATGTTGAATTGCAGTTATATTCTGCATAGCTTGTAATTACTGTTAGCATTCTGCTCTGTGCACTGTACAGCAGTACTTGTACTGCTGTTACTTTTCTGCTCAAAGCTTCTACATTTCCACATTTCTTCCCTGGCTTGTGCACCACTTTGTAATCAAACTTACTGAGTCCTAATTCTCATCTTGTTAGTCGGTTGTATGGGTTCTTTAACACCAGAAACCATTCCAGAGTGGCATGGTTAGTCACCACTTAAAACTCCTTCTCATTAAGGTAACACCAAAAATATGTGACTCCATATATGACACTAAGCAACTCCTTCTCTGTAGTGAATTTTTTTTTTCTTTATTAAGTTGTCTCAATATGAAAGCCAAAGGATGCTGCTCATCACTGATCTCTTGACTGAGAACACTTCCCAAAGTGTTGTTAGATGATAGCATAAATTACTTCTGAAAATCAAGAAAAATTATAACTTGACTTAACATTAAAACTTTCTCCAACTCTTAAAATATGCCCTGACAGTCCTCCAGCCATTCAAACTTTGCCTGAGTGGTCATGCTATATCAATGGACCATTTCAAAAATTTCCAACAATAATTCAAGAGTCAAAAAAATGACTGCAGCTCTTTGCCTGACTTAGGAACTGGGAAATATTGTACTATGCACACCAGTCTTGAATCCATTTGCACCCCATCTTTGCTAATCACATGTCTTAAATAAACTACTTCCTCCACAGCAAAATGACCCTTTTCAGTGTTTAATGTCAGATGTGCAGCCCAAAACTTGTTTAATACTTCCCTCAGTCATTGCCCAGGTACCTTCATGTCTTTCAAGAACATAATTATCTCATCCAGGTAGATAAGACTTTGGTGAGGCTTTAATCTCCTCATTAATTTGATTAACAATTGCTGAAAATTTGTAAGAGTATTATTCATCCTGAATGGTATGCTCCAATATTGATTCTGACCCCAGAGAACCAAGTCAGTCCTCCAGAACCACTTCCACTTGATGCCCATTTCTTAAATCCATGATAGAGGAATACTGGCACTGTCCAAAGTTATCAATGGCTCCCGTGTTGTTGGGTAATGGGTATCAATCCATCACTGTTGACTTACTATTAAGATGACATACCATAGACTTTCTTAGGCACAGCCATAGCACCTGCTCCTCATGGACTACTGCTCTCTTCTATTATCCCTTCTGCTAACTGCTTGTTGATTACCAGTAACTCTTCCACAATTGCTTATAAATTTCAAGATTTCTGGTACACTGGTGCTTCATTTCCTGTTGGCGCTATGTAACGGGCATCACCAGCAATGGATCCCGAGGAAAAAACAAGTCTTCAAACTCCAACAACAGCTCCTCCATTTGTACTCTTTCTGCTCCCTTTAGATGCTCCAACTTCTTAAGTAATGCATCCTTAGCCATGGCCTGTGGCTGCCCACAGATTACGCACTCTGTACAACAAACCTCCTCCTCCTCCGTCAGAATGTCCAAATTTGCTACTAACATCTCCTTCATGAACTTCTTCTCTTCAGTGCCAAAATTATCCCCATTCACGGGCACTACTATCTCACAATCTCTCTCCTGCATTCGAACAACACTCCTTTTAACAAAACAACTTATTGAATCTAATGTTTCACTCCCTTCCATTGACTCTATTACACACAACACATTGACAGTGAAGTTCTGCTCTGCACTCACTCAAAGCGACTTTCTGGTGCCACCTGGCATACAATCATGTGAATTAAGACTTGGTGTATTGGCATATGGTTTAATACTATAGACACACCTCATGACAGTTCTATACTGGTGACGAATTCCCATAAGATGATGTTTGGTTTGTGGGGTGCTCAACTGCGAAGCCATCAGCGTCCGTACAAAGTCCCAATTTTTACACAGTCCAATCTGGCCACTGTCATGAATGATGATGATGATGATGATGATGAAATGTTGAGGACAACACAAACACCCAGTCCTTGGGCAGAGAAAATCCCCAACCCGGCTGGGAATCGAGCCTGGGACCCTGTGATCCAGAGGCAGCAATGCTAGCCACTAGATCACAAGCTGCGAACAAATGCCCCTAGCTGGAATGTTTTCACACAAAGCAACACCACTTGTCATCTAAAGGCAGTTTTGGCATGATATTGATATAAAATGTCCCAACCTAGGATCATGCAGTAAACCTCCTCAAATGAGACACCATTTCCACAGACTCGTTAAACCAAACTGCCTCCACTGATCGCAATGGCCTTACGTCACTAACCCCTACCCAATGCACCTATGGCATGGTGAGTTTCATCACCTCTGATACAGAAAAACCTCAAGGAGGGGGCGCTAAATATATCTTGAGCTACCTTTACTTTTACCGTAATAAAAAATAATCAAGTCACATGCAAAGTTTAAGAAAATATTATTTAAACTGATTATACACATATACAAGACAATGTCATCTTCTGATGAATTCTATGTGCCTACTCTTTCTGGAAAATCAGTTAATTACATCAGGGTGAGTGTTCAACAGAGATAAGCCATTAAGTCGACCTCAGCCATGTCTTTGTAGGCTGCAATGTTGAAAAGCTTCTTTTTACTGTAGCAGTAGATGCAGATAGACAAGCAAATATTTTGTACAGCATGTGCAAAGTAGGATAGTCAGATCTAAGACAAACAGATGAAGCTTGCATTACGATCATTAAGGGTGTTTATACTCGTTTGCTTGTATTTAAGAATCTCTCCCATTAGTCTCTGATTCTTCTTCAAAGAACAGTAGTTCAGTTAAGCACCAATTCAATTTATGTTCCAGATCATTACCGTCATGTTTCAGTAGTTGTGAGGGCAAAGTATGTTGAATTTTAAATGATAAATGTTTTCTTCAACAAAATGTTCTCTCATGTCAGTCATAACATGGTCCAGTGTTGGAATAAAAACAGTTCTTATCCAATATGTCATAGCATCATCATTTTGACTGCAGCTTTCCCTGTGTCTTTGTCTGCCTGTAAGATGAGGAACACTCATCTTCACACCTGACTCTTCCATAACTGCCTTTGCCTTTTCAAGAATATGAGCAAAGTAGCTATCAGTATTAGCTCCCATGCCATCGTACACCTTGAGTGTCAAATCTAATTTTGCTTTTGCCATCGTGGCATCAAAAGTAGGGTTTTGTAAGATTTTGTGGACGATATGTTATGCTCATAATGTCATTCAGTGTAAACAGAGTGATAAGAAACTCGCAATTAGACAGAGCTTGATGGAGAATATTGGCTTTGGCAGTTGTTGTTCTATCCATCCAACACTGCATTTCTTTAAGAACTTTGCAAACTGTTCCAAGATCAGCTGCAAATTGAATAACAACATCATGTTGCTCAACCCATCTCGTCTGACAATGTGACCGGCATTTTATGTATGTGGAACTTTTACTGTCAATTTTGTTCCTTAGTAGTGCATTTGACAGGGGGCCTATATGGTAACAACGCCTTTTTAGGAATCTTCTCAAAAGTCACTATTATCAGAGATATACACATCAATAGTTTCTCATATCTAACTCTTATTACAAGTTGGGTGTGGGAAAATATTGTCACATTATAAGTAAAAATATTTTTATGAGTTTCGCAACAATATTTTTACTAAGAAATTAGTATGAATTACTATTATTAATACTTCACAATCAACTGATCACTTTCACTCTTGATATATCATTACACTTGCACTTGCTAGAACCAGGACTTTTTACTTATTCATTCTTAAGTCTTAATATTTCTGCTTCTGAATGTAAACTAGCTTCCTATTCAGTGAATAGCCCCTATTTATAACGCTACATTTCTAAGGTTTTCTGTACAAGAAAACAGTGGAATATTCATGACTTTTCTTGAACAAATGGCAGACAGAATAACGTATTGAGATCACTAGAATGGTCACGACGTTTCTCGTAGGAATGTGTTAGATATCTATGAGCCAGACAGAGATGTATAAAAAACGATGATGTGGATGCATGTGCTGCATAGAAAAGTACAACTGCTTGATAACTCGATTCAGTCAAGTTGACTGATGAAGGCTGACCAATGGGGGCGGCCCAGGTGGCATTGTGGGCAGCCTCATTAGGGAGGTGCGCGCGCCCTGCACTCCCCCCCATGTGTATTCACCACTGCCTCTGACGCACTAGATCTCTAATGGCTACTGACACATGCTCCCCTGAGTTCAACAAAAACTTACACTTCTTACATCCTACAATGCCTATTATTGCACATTCTGCCTCTGCATATTACTTTTTGCATTTTACTCTAACAGGAACACCTTTTGGAGGACTTGGAGTTCCCTGTTCCATTTAATGGCTGCCCATTTCTTCCCTGTCTACCCCTATCACTGTTACAAAATTCTGTTGTTGATACCCAATTCTTACACTCCACTGAGGCTGGTGACACTGCCTCTGCAAATGCCTTTTCCATCCACAGTTACATTTATGAAGAACATGCCATGCCTATCATGTACACCCATTGACACACTGCTCTCCTCACATCCCATTGCTAACCTAACTGTAGACCCTTTGGAGCGCCTGTGCATTCCCATCTTGACATGTGATAATCCCCTCAGGAAAGTGTCTACTACTGGAACAACCACATATACACGCTGACATCATCAGGTTCTCCATGAACAATACCATATCCTCAGATGACCTTTAAGAAAAGGGAGGAGATTATGCTGGTGGCAGCTGGATTCACCACATTGTCTGGCACTTGGATCACTACTATTTGCTCATCCTTAACTACAATTCATCCTTGCAACTCCATGTTCTCTGCTGACATCTGTGCTACATTTTCCATCAAAGAAGGTGTTGCCTCTGGCTTGGAATGTCCAGTGTCCCTGACTCTTCCATTATGATGCCTTTACCCCTCATTCATACACAATACACATGATATAAATACTCAACCACTCACAGATAGAAAACTGCCAATAAATTACACCTTATATCTTATCATTAACCACCTGGACCCCTGCATTGCTTCACAACATGACCATAATTGTGGCACATAAAACACTTTACTGACACTGACTCTACACTAGGTGCAGTATGCCCAAGCAAACTGCACTGTGAACATCTAACAAGTTCAAATTACTGCTCCCTGCAATTTCCCCAAAATTCCAACCAATCAGCCAGTACCTCTGGCCTAACAAAATAAGCTTTAAATTACAGTGATCTCATGTCTGTCACATACACCAAAAAAGCCGACACTTCTCTCATTTATACCACTATGAGGACACTGCAGACCTTGTTTAGTTAGGCATTGTGCTGTGTGGACAACAACATCCTATTGCTCACCAAAGACAATGCCACCACTTCTTACTCCAACTGCACCTGACTAAGGAGATCACAGCATGACTAAAGTGCAGGTCAGCTAGCACCAGAGGGTTGAGGCAGGGCGGCAGGTCGGTGGTTGCTTATGGTGGTTGCCCAGAGAGACTCAGCTATAAATTTAAATACTTTATTTATATGCATACATCCGTACTACGCCAGTGCATGGTAGTGGTCACACAGCTTATAGCACATGGAGAGGCCCACGTAGCCTGTCAGATGATGACTTCTACCCAGCCAGCTGGCTGCAACATGCACCCCCGGCTTTGCATGCAACCCATTATGTGAGTCACACCTCAAGCACCTTGCTTCAATGGTGCTCAGAGATGGCCAGGGATCCTGTAGTGGTAGCTGACACAGCAGAGGATGGCTGCATCCCAGTGGCTGATGGAAGGCAATGCGGTGGCATCCACACTGCACTGGTGAATGGCAGCTACTATGCCCAGGGTACGACCATCATAGGCAGGAGTCTGGGATTCTGAGGGAGTGAGTCTGGGATAGCCCTACAGCACTGTGACAATAAATCTGGGAGGTACACTCATTGCAGGAGGCATGTATCATGATGGAGACCCAAACTCATGACTGCCGCTGATGATGATGATGATGTTTGGTTTGTGGGGCGCTCAACTGCATGGTTGTCAGCACCTGTACAAAGTCCCAATTTTTACACAGTCCGTTTTCTTTTCACAATCCAATCTAGTCACTCTCACAAATGATGATGATGATGATGATGATGATGAAATGATGAGGGAAACACAAACACCCAGTCCTCGTGCAGAGAAAATCCCCAACCCAGCCAGTAATCAAACCCGGGACCCAGTGAACTGGAGGCAGCAACGCCAGCCCCTAGACAATGAGCTGTGGACATGTGACTGCTGCTGATGGTTCCAAGTTTCCTGATCATCTGGTGTAGACCCACTGCCCTGGTAGAGCTGCTGGATTCTGAATTAATCTGATATCAAAATAACAGCTATTTATACATAATAGCAGTGCCCCTATTATACCAGTGCACTGCTTCTGGTCCTGTTTTTATCTACACTAATGAAAGCTGTTGGTGGAAAAAAACCACTTGTCTGTACAGCAAGAATGCTATCTTAGTGCAGTGATGACAGGTTTCACTAAGGCAAGCCTGGCCCGTCTCATAATAAATCAGCAGTACTGTTACTCTAATCAGAATGCCAAGATCCTGCACTCACCAGGAGTGGCTGCTTCAGTACTCCTCCATCATATTTCTGCAAATTTGCCCATAAAATAGTAGTGGCCCTACAGAAAGAACATTTTATAATAGAGACTAATCAAATGAGACAGAGAAGTTGTTAAGGTGCTGGAGCTGACCTCATTCCCAGGAGGATAAAGTTTTTTCTCTATTTGGCCATCATGATTTAGGTTTTCCTAAATCATTTCAGGCAAATGCTGTGACAGTTCCTTCATCAAGGCCATGGCTCACCACTTATCCTATCCTCATTGAGCTTACCTTTAACTTCTGTGTGCGTGTATATTTATTATGCAATTTACTTTCACTGTATTTTGGATGACAAAGCCTATATCACTGTAAGATGATCCCTAGTTGAATAAATAAATAAAATGAAATGAAGTGGATATGTTACAAGAACATTTTTCACTATGTTAGTCAATGAATTTATACTGTGTGAATCACCTCTCATGAAATAATGCTTGTTTGGGTAACGGTGTTCCTTAGTCAAGAAATATGAATGATATCAAACTTGCTCGCACAGTTTTTGCAGATCATGAAGCATTACTTCTCACATTCTGTTGTAAGCAATGTCAAAGTCAGACAGATTAATCAACACTAAAAAAAAAAAAATAAATAAATAAAAAGAAGATTCTCTTGTTCACCTTCAAGGTACAGTTCACATCACTTCAGTTAGGGAATTACCTTAATAGTCACAGATGGTGTTGAATTCAACATACAGGATGAGCACAGAAGAACTCTATATTTTCAAAAATTCATACATAGGAAATGGTACAAGTTTTCCACTTCAAACATTAATGTGTTAAGAAAGTATATTTGGTAGTTATTTTTTGCGTCAGAAAAATTTTTCAGGGTAGCATCTGGTTACTAGTTGCTACTGCTGATACAGCTAACAGCCACACTTCAAGTAGCCAGAAGCGGGAGAAGGTACTGCCCATACGCAACACAACTACACATGTGCATAAGCCCATGGGCAACTGGACAAACGAACTTAATGTAAACAGTTGCAATGTCATGCTCATCGGCAACAGTTTATTGTTATGAAGTATTCCATAGTCTTCATCCTAAAGCCTTTGACACATTTTGCTGTTTAGCAGTTCTTACCAGTCAAAATTACAAAAATTTAAATGAAGACTAAAACAATGAAAAATTCCCGGAATCCTAAAACATTCCCAGGTTTTTCCCAGTTTTCTCCTGGATGAAAAATTTCTCAGATTTTTCCCAGATTTGCCAGTTGTCCTGAAGCGTATACACTCTGTGCATTGATAAGAATAGGCTCAAATCAGAAAAGAATGAAGAAAGAACTTATCCCTGTCCTTTCCAAAGTAGCCTAGAGTTCGCTTTAAACAATACATGGATACTACAGAAAATTTAAACCTGGGCTGACAAATTAGTAAAACCATAAAATTTGCAGTAACTTGGGATAATATAAAACACTTGACACAAAAGTGAGGTACATTGTTATCACTGTTCTACTACGCAAAACTGCCATGTGGAAATCAGTGATCCCATAAGTTTGCTTGTGTCATTTTTATATATGAGTAGCAAATATCTACACATTTGAAAGTAGGATGATAGTTGATTTTGTAGTGCCTCAAGAATTTTGATGCAAATTCTACATACCCTCAGCTTTCCACCATCTCGAACACCCAATATTTTATGTACAAGAGTGAGAGACGGGATCGTGTCTGCCTCGTGCCAGTTTTCTGTGTGCGCGGGGTGGACGTGTATCAAGAGAATGCTACAATGTGGACGGTTGATCAATGTGGGCAAGTGGTTGCTGCACTCCCCGCAGAAGCTACATGCCCAGCACAAGAACCAAGCGTGCCTTACTCCGTGACAGTGCTATATCAGTCATTATTGTGAACAGATGAATTATGTTAAGACAAAAGAAAAGACACTGACTCACTCACTTACTTACTCTCTTGAAAGTCTGATGGTGGACTTGTGAGAACTTTGAGAGATTTCTGGAACTGAATTGATTGTAAAAGTACTTCATAGTTCTGATGGTCAGTGAGTCACTGGCCTTACAAAATACTGTTTATTTATGTGAAAACATTTATGTGGTGTCCTCTTTGTGGAAGTGAAAATATGGTGGGATTGATTTAAAAGTATCTTGAGTGTTTGGAATCATTTTGAGGGTAGAGAAAATTCCTCCAAACAGCATTATATCTTCAGAGAAGAAGTTGGGGAGATTGACGCAGTCGGCTATCCTGGAAAGAAGATCGGCAAAGCACCTCCAAGTAAATCCAATGATGAAGGGTACATGTGAGTCTTGCACACCAACACCACATGACTTCCTATAGTTGCCAGAAACTGCCAGAACTTGGTGACCATGAAAAGGAGAAATTTCTGAAGTAAATTGAGACAAGAAGATATTGGGGGTTGCTATAGCAACCACTAGTAACAAGACTGAGAAATTGTCCTATAGAATTGGGTGCAGCCCAAACAGAAAAAGGGGTGAATGATTTAATAAATGCTACACCAAAGAAGATGAAGAAAATACTTTGGATCAGAAGATTTGGGTGTGGGAAGGAAGCAATTCTCACACACACAGTAACAAGCCATCAATGTCAACGCAGTAACCAGTTGACATTGATGCAGTAACCAGCCACTGACGCTGATTCAGTAACCAGCCGCCGACGCCGACGCACTAACCCACCACATTGCTGAATACAATGGCTGCTGTTCACTGTTGCTGACTTCAAGTCCACTCGCTGACGCCGATGCTGACGCCGCAACCAACATTCAGTGCTGCCGGCACCTGTGCTATCCACCGGTGCCGATTCTACACCTACTCACCAAGGCAGCATAAAACTCTACTCCATGTGAGCAAAAGACAATAATTGTTCAAGTAGAAAATTAAAAAAAACTGTTCAAAGACTATAGTACTGTAGCTAGTACCTTTAGAGGTGAAGCTGTTTTAGATGATCACTAGGTCTAAAATCAATAAGGATATCGACAGCATTCAAAAAACAGGGGAAACTTCAGAACCAGCCACGGCTATGACAGTAAGTAAAGAGGAACCAGACTGGTCTGAGGTAGTGAATTTACTTAAAGCCCAGAGAGCAGATTCAGCAGCTTTAAGAAAAGAAATAAGTCATCAAAATGCGTCTTTAAGAAAAGAACTAAATGCTAAGTTAGATGCTCAAAGAGCAGATTTAAATACTCAAAATGCTTCTTTAAGAAAATAACTAAGTGATCAAAGTGCTTCTTTAAGACAAGAACTACGTGATCAAAGTCTTAAGTTAGATTCAGTAAATACACAATTGAACACCAAGTTAGATGCTCAGAGTGAAATTCTAAGTAACCAAATCAAAACCTTGAACAGTCAGGCAGCTAATATAGTTCTATTAAAGACTGAATTTGACTCTTTAAATAATAAGGTAGAAAATCTTAAATTAGATTTAAAGAGTAAACTCACCAGTTCTTTGAATACTCACGCTGAACAACTATTTCCTGAGTTTAACTAAACATAGGATGACCAACTTCAGGATTTAACTAAAAAATTAGAATTTGACATTGAAGATAAATGTAAGAACGTAGAAACAGGACTTGTCAAAAAATTTGGATCATTTCAAAATGTATGCAATCTTACATTCGATACAGTAAAGCAAACGTTGCATGCCTTAAAAGACAGTGTAGAAAGACAGGATAAGATGATGCCTATTGTCCAATCGCAAATTGCAGGCATCACCACTTGAGTTGATGATGTAGAGAGAAATTTTAAGGAAAAACTGGCAACTTCCGACACCCTAAATATAAGTGGTCTGGAGGAACAGGTAGAGGAAATGAGAGACAGAAAAGTTTCTGCAAAGCTAACCTCCAACAACTTGTCTACAACTCTCTCTTATGAACTCAATGACACTAATAAAAATGTTGATGAGTTACAGAAAGAATTCAAACTTATGCAGGGTAGAGTAAGTAACAGGGTGACTTCTCCTAATGTCGTATTAACTACTGAAGTCATGACAGATTTACAATGGGGAGCAAATTCAGGAGTCTCCAGGCAGTTCCCAAAATTTAAGCTAGATGGGGCTGTACACCCAACTCATTTTTTGAAACTGTTTAACCAAACCTTGCCTAAGAACTGGAAAGACTAAAACAAATAGAATTCACAGTAGGTTACCTTTTAGGAGAAGCATCAGAATGGGGAACAGTAATCATTGAGAGTTTCTCATCTTGGGCCAACTTTCAGAAAAGGTTTAAGGAGAAATATTAGTCAACAAGTGCCCAAGAAAAGTTAATATCTCATTTGTGGGACCCAAAGTATTATAACAGTGCATGGGGTACGATGAGGAAATATTTTGACTGGCATTTAACATGAACAAAATATTTAGATAAACCCATGGAGGAAGGGGGATTGGTAAGAATTTTGATAAGGCGATTACCCATTTATGCTACAAAAGACATATTATGTAGTGGGTGGAAGACGGTAGAACTGTTATCCTTTGTAGACACACTTGATGCCACAAATAAGAACCAAAATGAGAATGTACATCAAAATGAGAATCAGAACTACAGAAGGAATAATAATAACAAGAACAATAGTAATTTTGAAAGACATGAAACTAGTTTGGCTAGAGTACACCGGTATAATCAGAATAGTGGTAACAAAAATTATCAAAAAGCCATCTACCTTAGAATATGGGCCCAGTAACTACAAAGGAATTTGCACCTAGAAATAATAGAGTACAAAATGGGAACATGATACCTTGATTTGGTAACCAGCCTGTGATTACAAATAGTGAGGAAAACGTAGTGCAATCTGGACCCATGGTCAGGGCCCAGGTCATAGAAATACATTATGAGGCCTAAAGCATAATAAATATGCTACTTTTACGCATGAGGTACCCACCAAAGAATGATTGTTACTAGAAGAAAATACCATTACAGCATTAATCCATGATTAATTATAATTGGAAGGGTGAAAAATCTTAACGTTAACATATTTATAGATTTGTTAGTGAAATATCACTTATTTCTCGGGCTTTCTTTAACACATTAAGAACTAAGCATGACTTACCTATATTACCAGTAACAAGAGTGTATATAATTGGTACAGCTGGAACTAAAAGCACGGTTGTCAAATATGAAAGCCAAGTAAACTGCAACATTGGCAATATTACGTTCCGTCAAACACTGCTAGTAGTAGAAAATATTAATAGGGGGGTGTTATTTGGCTTAGATTGGCTATCAGAATTTAACCTCATGTTAAATTTTGAGGAAAATTTGCTTTATTGTGGAAAAGGAGACTATAAAACTTGTGTACCATTTGTAGCAGACAACGATATGGGTAAACAAACAGTAGAGGTTCAAAGTTTGAAATTAACAGTGACTGCACAATTGTCACCAGAGATTTAAAACGTAAGTCATACATCACACCGGGTGGACATACAAAACAAAGTATTTGAATCCCAAATATTAGCAAACAACCAAAAGTTAGATTTATCCAGGATTCTACTAGAATATGAAATAGTGTTTTCCGATAATCTAGGTAGCATTAGTGATTATGTATGTAAATTTAAGATCAAAGATAATACTCCATTCTTCTGTAAACCTTACCCGATACTGGTAAGCTTAAAGGAAGTGGTTAAGGAGGAGACAGATAAAATGATAGACAATAAAATATTAGAACACAGCACAAGCGTTATAAATAATCCTTTGGTAGTAGTGAATTAGGCTACAGGAGGTGTGCAGTTGGCACTGGATGCACACACCCTAAATAAACAAAAAGAAACTGAAAGAGATAGACCTATTAACATTGACAATTAATTTCCAAATTTAAGAAAGCACAGTATATTTAGCTCTATGGACCTGACTGCTGGGTATTGGCAAATCTGGTTGCATCCAGATTCAAAGAAATATACAGCATTTTTATTTGATGGAAAACCCTGTAATTTTAATGTGTTACCACTTGGACTAAATATCTCAGTGTCAGTATTTCAACATGCCTTAAGCAAAATGTTAGGAAGAGATTTATTAAAAGATTTAATAATATACATAGATTATATACTGATAACTCACACACCTGAGACGAGCATTGCCTAACCTTGAGGAAAACCCTAAAATGATTTAAGGAAAAAGGTATTACAATAAAATTGTCTAAATCGCACTTTGCGAGGCAGGAACTAAAATTCTTGGGAAATATCGTAGGTGTGCAACGAATCAAGCCTGAACCATTTCTTGCACCTTATTAAGTGGATATTCTAGTGTTAAAAAATTAATTGCAAAAATTATGCCAGGTCCTTCCATAAGCTTTAGTTCTTTCATGCTTACTGGTAGCCGAGACAAAGCGTCGGGTATAATATTCTCCGAACCCTTTATATACTGGATTTTAATGTCATATTCTTGAAGAAACAACATCCATCACATCAATCTACTATGTAGTAATTGACTATTCATAAAAAATGACAGAGCTTGATGATCCGTATAGACATATATTTCGGACCCCAATATTAGTGTTTGGAATTTTTGTATACCCCATATTATGGTCAATAATTCTTTTTCTGTTGCTGCATAATTGAATTCATGTTTGTTGAGACTCCTGCTAGCAAAGAACAACACATGGGAATTGAGAGAATGCATCAATTACCATGAACCAGTATGCATTAAAGAAAGGGCCGGTGAAATCAATGATGAGATTGTCCCAGGCCTGTGAAAGTCGCGGCCAAGGGGATAACATTGCCCATGGGGTTGCTCACTGCGATATGCATTGGGAAAATAGCGTAACCAAATACACGATTTTGCTATCCAAACAAGACCAAAATACATAACAGTGGGCTAACATCTTGGTGCATGACATTCCCCCCCCCCCCAGTGATCAGCGTGTAGCAATCGCAGGATCTCGAAACGGAGAGCTGAGGTAACCACTAGGCGAGGAGCTGAATGGTCTGTATCAAGGAATAGAACACTGTCAACGACAGGGGAACAGTGCTGAAACATATAGTAGTTATGGAGGTGCCTCAGGCCAGCCATGTTATATGCAGCCATGTTATATGCAGTGTATCACTTTCCATAAAATCAGATTGGTAGCGCTAGCCTGTGCATGTTAGTTACTGAAAAATGTCTGACAGTCTGTTGAGCACATTCATCAATGCGGAAACAGAGTAACTCCTCCCAATGAAAAACTGGGTCTGGACCAGCTGGAAGATGGGAGACTGCATCAGCATTTGCATGTTTAGCTGTGAAGTGCAAGTGAATCTCTTAGATGTACCAAGAGAGGGACAGCGCCCAACTTTGGAGGTGATGCACATCTTTGTCTGGCAATGATGCTGAAAGGTTAAACAGTGAAACTAATGGGCTTGTGATCCTTGATGAGATGAAATTCAAGAAAACATGAAACTTCTTTAAGGCACTAACAACTGCAAGGGCTTCTTTCCCTATCTGTGAATATCTCGTCTGAATCAAACTAAGCATCTTCAACGTGTATGCAATAGGCCACTCTGAGCTCTCAGAATATTTATGAGCTAACACCATTCCCAGGCTATGCTGAGACACATCTATTGCTAACACTAAACGTTGACCCGGTTGATAGGTTACGAGGCAAGGTACACACTGTAACACAGACTTCAGTTTGGAAAATGTCATTTCAGGCAATTTCAACCAGTTGAAAGACACCCCCTTGTGCAGCATGGCATGTAATCATTGTGCAACCAATGCAGCCCCTGGCAAAAACTTATGACAATAAGCTACCTTACCTTTAAGAAAAAGCTAGAGTTCCTTGATCAATGTAGGATGCAGAAGAGCAGTACAGCAGAGACAGTCTGATGAAGCAGTTTCATACCAGCACCAGAGACCTCAGACCCAAAATACATGACAGACGCTGAAAGAGGTGGCACTTTTCCTAATTGCATTTTAACCCAACAGCCTGTAGCACCAAAAAGACTGTATGTAAGTTGTTGAGATGTTCAGCAGTGGAGGATCTGGAGACCACAATATCATCAAGATTGCTGGAACAGCCAGGCACAGACCTTGTGAGTTGTTCGAGAAACCACTGAAAAATTGATGAGATGTTGGTCACACCAAATGATAATTGCAAGTATTGATATAAGCCAAAAGGTATATTCATGACCAAAAGCCGTTGGAAGTTAGCATCAACAGGAAGCTGCAAATAAGCACTGGAGAGGTCGATCTTGAAAAAATTCTGACCACCAGCGAGCTTACCAAAAAGTTCATCAGGGCACACCAAGGAATATGTATCAATGAGCATTGACAGAAACTGTGCAATTGCCACAAAGGCATAATCGTCCCAATGGCTTCTTGATGATTAAAGGGGTAGCCCATTCACTGGCTGCAATTGGTTGGACAACACCTGCCTTGAGGTGGTCAGTCTCCACCTTGACTTGGTCACAGAGTGCCATCGGCACCGGGCAAGCCTGAAAGAAACAGGGTCTGGCTGAAGGAGTCACAGTGATGTGGGTTTTGAAATTATTGACACAAACCAAACCCACAGAAAACAGGGTGGAAAATTCACATCATAAAGAATTGAGTTGTGTACAAGGTGCGTGATCAGAGATGAGATTAACCTTATGCGAAATAGTAAACCCAAAAAGGTTAAAGGCATCCAGACCAAAAAAAATTGCAGTGCGTCCATTGTTCACCACCAGACAAGTCAACAGATGAATCACAGATTTGTATGTGACTGGAGCTGAGACACTACCTAATATCAGAATGATTTGTTTATTGTACCTGACTAATGTTTGTGACACTGGTGGTAAAGGGGGGAACCCAAGGCCACATACTTTTCAAGCTGAGTAAGGACATGGCCACACCAGAGTCGACTTGCAGGTACAGAAACTTCTGATAAACCTTGACATCAATAAAAAGCTTATGGGGTGCAATGGAAGATGCCAATACACAATTCACATCCAAGTCAGTGTCTGCAATAGGCTGTTGGGATTTTGCATTACAAAAAAGAGCAATGTGGCCTGTTTTATCACAGCCCACCACTCAGGGCAATCCATCCTATCATGAGTGACAAAACACGATGGACAAGAGAGAAGCATTGAGTCCTAGCATTGTTGTTCATTACCAGGCTCACTGTGCTGTTGCTGCAGCCTGACTGCTGCAGTGATGTGGGCTGGCCACCAGGATGTTTTGCTCACATGCAGACCACTGCCACCATATCATCGAAGGCTAAACTGTCTGACAAACAGAGGGGGGAAGTGGGTAGAGCTTCTGCAACCTCACACCATGATACTATCTGGATACCTGCAGCCCTTGAAATGACTGTACAATAGTCACAATGTCAGAAAGGGTGGAGTTGTCACAATGAAGGGCCCACTCACAAACCTCATGATTGGGGGCCAACAGAATGATTGCATCACGAACCATTTGGTTAGCATATGACTCTTTATGTACATCTGTGACAAAGTGACAAGATGCTGGAGTTGTCAGTCAAGTAAGTGTTAGGTGTGCTTGCTTGTGTGTGTGAGTGATGTGTATCTCCCATTTACTGATGAAGGCTCTGGCCAACAGCTTTATACATGTGTCTTTTAGTTGTGCCTATGTGCAACCTGATATATCTTCTTTATGATAAGTAGAAATATGTATTTTCCTCATTGTTGATATTCCTACCTGGAGTTTCCATTGTTTGATTTTTGCCAAACGGCTTTCTTCTATCTTGCAATCCTGTGGTGTTTTCCTTTGTTACTCTTCTCTATAGCATTACCATCTCAGTGTCCATTCTTTCTCATCTTTCCTGTGCTTATTTACTGCCTTATAAATGGCCTTTAAACAATTGATCCCAGCAATGGAATTTGCAAGTTAAATGGGATATAACTATCTATATTTGCACCAATAATCTATGACCATAAAAATGTAAGCAACTTGTCCCCACATTACCTTCTAGTTAAGGCCCTAACAATCCTATGGCTGATAGATCACTCAATGCTCTAGGTAATAATCTATGACCATAAAAATGTAAGCAACTTGTCCCCACCTTACCTTCTAGTTAAGGCCAGATTTGGACTGCATTTGTAAGACCAAATGGCATAAACAAGAACTCAAACAAGCCAAAAGGTGAAATAACTGCTGTCTTGCTACATCAGTATGTGCTACTGGAATCTGGTTGTCAGCTTTCTGGCAAACCAACACTGACCGTTCGCCATGAGAAATGTTCTCAAATATTACGGCTACAGAGTTGCAGTTAGAGCAGGCAAAACATGTGCCAGCCAGCAATTGCAATTTGCTGTGTGAGTGATGAGTTTCTGAGACTCACTGAACATCATTTCTTGTATGAAGGATTACATCATGTGAGTTAAAATTCTTTGCCAACTGTAACAATCATCACTTGGTGCACTGTATTGGCTTTTGTGCTGGCTGACACGTGTTTTGCCTGCTCTAACTGCAACTTTGTAGCCGTAATATTTGAGAACATTTCTCATGGCGAACAGTGGTCTGGCAAAAAGTACTTTAAAAATGAGCACAAACCAGTCTCAATTGCAAGAAAACCTTTATTTTGTGGTAACTGGTTTTGGTCAGTTTTTTATCTTCTTCAGATCTCATACCATGATGGTAGGCAGTGACTATTATAACTTCTATCTGACATTCATGGAGTTACAAAAGCTACTCCATTCACTGCTACTGCCTATCATTATGGCATGAGGTCTGAAAATGGTCAAAAACTGACTAAAACTGGTTGCCCCAAAATATATGTTTTTGGTGTTTGAGACTATTTGAGCTCATTTTAAAAGAACTCAGTATCCATTGGCTGATATTTGTTCAAGGACAGTACTACTGAATCGACAATGTTGATCAGATTGTTCATCAGTGTTTTCCAAAACATAACTTTAAAGGAATTTGTTATCTGTGTTCAGTAGTGGTAGAAGTGATCCTACACAATGATTACTTTGCCCTTGCCCTTTGAATGTTGCCATGTAATTCTTGTGCATGGTTGTTCCATGAAACAATCTCATTTTGAAACATGACTACTACTTGTGTACATCTGCCAATAAATGTTTCTACTGGCTTGCAACAACATTGATAATTATTTCGCTGGTGGATGTATTCAGGCAGTTTCACTTTGCCATCCAAGCGACATATACCTAGTGTTCCATTCTTAAATTTGAGTGCACTGAAATTCATCCATAATTTATCCATTTTTGAAATAACTGCTCCTGCACGAAGATTGTAATTATAATTTACGCCACAACAGACTGCACCTAAGTGTAAATCAAGCAATGCATACTCAAATGGTATCCTTTTTTGCTTCCCACTGTTCATTTGTTTCAGATTAATGAGCTTGAGCAAAGTGTACTCAAACATTTTCCAGTATTGCTTCCCATCGCTCACTGGTCTGTAAAGCACATGATACCTTTTTCTTTGGTGCTAGAGGCATAGACTGACTAGTCACCTGTTGTTTCGGTGGCATAACTGATTTGACAGTGAAAGTAACACATTGAGATAACTGTTACAAATCTATTTGAAGAATGAAAAGAAATTGTGTGTGACATATATTATTTTATATCAACTGCCAATTAAAATTTCACAATCAACATTACCTGTTACATCACACATGAACTGAAATGTTGCTGTTCACCCTTTATTCAATTCAATCATGTCATGCATGCATATTAATACATAAAAAATTTATAAACTGCCACTGCACTACATGAAATACACACACATTTAATGAAATGACTCAGGTGCCGCCTACTGTAAAATGGATGTACTAATTCAGAAACTTTCACAGACATTCACACAACTCACCAATATTTCGTTGCTGAAACAACCTGCATCCCAATTGTTGTAAAATGGTGGTACTAATTCAGAGACATTCATGGGCATGCACACAATAACTCACCAAAGTCTCACCAAACTCATATAAGAGGTTTAAGAAGGCACTTTCACATATCAGGAGAATTCATATTTATTCTTGTAATTTAAGTTTACAGTCCTTACCTCATCCAACTCTTTAGCCCTGGTTTCTGCAAGCCATGTCTGTCCCTCAAAGTGAGCAAACATGCTCTGTGTATCACTCAGCTGTGACAGGCGAACATTCTGCTCTGCCAGGTCCTTCACTGCCTTTTCCTCTGCTGCTTTCTTATCCTGCTCAATACGCAGCTTCTCATTCTGTATAAGCATGATCCTACAAATGGAGTGTATCACAAAGCAGATACCTATATTTCTCATACATTTACGAAAATTGTACAGGAAAAGTAATTTTGTTTGTAAGAAAAATGCATGAATTGGCTGAATTAATAATGTGTTTCCCTGAAACAAGTAACAAATCCACAATGAAGCTCCTTATTTCCATATTATTTTTAATTTATTGAACTACTGTCATAACCTGTTTTGAAATAGCCTCTACAGATCCTTCCTTTAAGGATGAATTAGGTGGAGGATTTATTCACGCAATGCTATGACAGCTGCTGCAGGGCGAAGTTAGATAAGTTATAGAAACACTTTTTACTGAATATGAAATAAATGTGATTTGATTTCATTAAGTAATTTCTGATGTAGTATGATTTATCATTATGCTGAAATTAGCAAATTACCAAGTCTGAACAAATAAACAGTTTAATTTGTTTACTTGCCACAGCCTAATATACTATAGGTGAAAGGAGGAGGGTGGAGGGGAAGTAGAAAACCAACGTGACAATAAGGTCAGACCAAGGTAGTGGATGTTGAATTGAGCAAATTTTCTAGTTAAACATTAAACGTAGGTTGATAATGTGCCACTGTGAAGCTATGGCAATAAATTGGCAGCAATCATCAACAATCTCCAAAAAGGTCATTTCTGATCTAAGGTTATTTGGAAAATATTTCTCGATTCAAAGTCCCCTACCCTGATCTGACCTTATTACCAAGTTACATTTCTCCACCGTGTAGAGACATCAAGCTGCTTGGACATTGGTTTCTAATGTATAAATGATAACAGAAGGCATCAATTGCAAGACTGTCATTCATCAGATTCTTAAAAATTCTTTGGATGCCAATAACAGAAAGATTAAAGGTAACCACTCCCCATACAGTTGAGGTGTCTGCATTTATTATTCAGTTAGGTCTGGAGAAGGACAGGGTTCAAAAGCTCAGTAATGATTTCTGTTGATTACTATGGCTCAGCTACAAGGAGGGTGCTTATATTTACTGCTTTCCATTTTTGTATTCCAAAACGAACTTTCTAGTGTTTTAATAATAGTGGTGGATAGTAATCTTAAATATTACACACAACTGAAAAATGAAAATATATATCTCTAAACATATGATGTAGAAACTCCATACGCATAAGGCTCTTATGGACGGTACTGGGGCAGTAATGTACTAACGATGAAGAGGCTACATTGCAACAAAAGTACCTCACTTGTTAAAATAATGGGCCACTGTTCTGACCAATGTGCTATATTAATAAATATTGTAGGCATGCCATGATGGCAAAGGAGTTGTTTATTCAATTAAATGGCACATGCTCATTGTCCTGATTCCAGATGACAGCAGTATACAGATTCATATCTGGATTAGCAATTTGAAAGAGCAGGTACAGCTGATAGCATAGCACCTAAAGAACAAATTAAGAGCAATGCTGCACCTCGAGTATCAGCCACTTTGCTGGAAGTTGGGTTGTAAACAAGAGAAGTGAGTAAGATGACACAGTGAATAAGTCACTGGGCTTACTTGCTTGAGGCATGTAGGTCAAACCCTAACCCAGATTTAGGTTTTTTTGAGTTTAAGGCAAATACTGGGAGGCTCCTTTGAAAATACCACAATCAACTATAGTCTGTTCAAAATTACATTAGAGCTGGCAGCGACAAAGTAAGTAGTGGAATGAGACTTACGAGGAAGGCACAGTACACAATCAGCCAATCCTAAGAAATCTGTAACCACAGCGACCACATATGGTTTCCAGACCTTACCATAAAAATTACAATGCTTTCTGCATGCACTAAATTGCCAAGTCAGGTGGCTTTCTGTCCTGTAGTACTGTTCATTTCATGCTGAGATTTTGTTTGTTTTAATTTCTTAGAGTTGTGGGGTGAATATTTTATCTGTTATTACTACTTATTTGTTGTATTGAGCTGCTTTGGATGTGCATATAAGGATCTGATCCAAGCATATATGTGCACTGTCAGTTTCACAAAATAATAATCAGGTACACTATTTAATTATCACAGGTATATCTTTTTAAATACAGTAACACCCCACATAATCACACATTTTGAATCTACTGCCATTTTTCCTACACACATTTTAATTCTGTTACACCATACACATATTTTGAATTATTCTCACGTAGCATGAATTCTCTTGACTGAATAGAAAGGACGTTCTTGAATGAATAGTTTTATTGTTTGTTTAAATTTGTCATTCAAACAGATTTTTGAAATATGAAGTGGTAAACAGTTTTATTGCTGTAAAACCAGTGTTTCTTCCACAGTTAGCTGTGTTATATTTCTGGTAGCATGGCTATGTATGTCTTCACGTTTAATGAATTTGTTTGTATCTCCCCATGCAAAAAAATAATATTTTGTGTATATACACTACTGGCCATTAAAATTGCTACACCAAGAAGAAATGCAGATGATAAGCAGGTATTCATTGGACAAATATATTATACTAGAACTGACATGTGATTACATTTTCACCCAATTTGGCTGCATAGATCCTGAGAAATCAGTACCCAGAACAACCACCTCTGGCTGTAGTAACAGCCTTGATATGCCTGGGCATTGAGTCAAACAGAGCTTGGATGATGTGTACAGGTACAGCTGCCCATGCAGCTTCAACACGATAGCACAGTTCATCACGAGTAGTGACTGGAGTATTGTGATGAGCCAGTTGCTCAGCCACCATTGACCAGACGTTTTCAATTGGTGAGAGATCTGGAGAATGTGCTGGCCACGGCAGTAGTTGAACATTTTCTGTATCTAGAAAGGCCTGTACTGGACCTGCAAAATGCAGTCGTGCACTATCCTGCTGAAATGTAGGGTTTTACAGGGATCTAATGAAGGGTAGAGCCACGGGTCGTAACACATCTGAAATGTAACGTCCACTGTTCAAAGTGCCGTCAATGCGAACAAGAGGTGACCAAGACGTGTAACCAATGGCACCCCATACCATCATGCCGGGTGATACGCCAGTATGGCGATGATGAATACATGCTTCCAATGTGCGTTCACCGCGATGTTGCCAAACATGGATGCAACCATCATGATGCTGTAAACAGAACCTGGATTCATCCAAAAAAATGACGTTTTGCCATTTGTGCACCCAGGTTTGTCATTGAGTACACCATCACAGGCGTTCCTGTCTGTGATGCAGTATTGGTAACCACAACCATGGTCTCTGAGCTGATAGTTCATGCTGTTGCAAACGTCATCAAACTGTTTGTGCAGATGGTTGTTGTCTTACAAACATCCCCATCTGTTGACTCAGGGATCAAGACATGGCTGCATGATCTGTTACAGCTGTGTGGATAAGACGCCTGTCATCTCTACTGCTAGTGATATTAGGCCATTGGGATCCAGCACAGTATTCCGTATTACCCTCCCGAACCCCCCCCCAATTCCATATTCTGCTAAAAGTCATTCGATCTTGACCAACGTGAGCAGCAATGTCGCAATACGATAAACTGCAATCACGATAGGCTACAATCCGACCTTTATCAAAGTCGGAAATGTGATGGTACGCATTTCTCTTTACACGAGGCATCACAACAACGTTTCACCAGGCAACGCCAGTCAACTGCTGTTTGTGTATGAGAAATCGGTTGGAAACTTTCCTCATGTCAGCACGTTGTAGGTGTCACCACCAGCACCAACCTTGTGTGAATGCTCTGAAAAGCTAATCATTCGCATATCACAGGATCTTCTTCCTGTCAATTAAATTTCGCGTCTGTAGCACGTCATCTTCATGGTGTAGCAGTTTTAATGGCCAGTAGTGTACATATTGTAGAAGGTTAGGATTTTAACTTTTTTGAGTATTAGCTTAGAGCCATGTGAAGTGTGATATGACGGCTATGATCTGAGTTGCATGTTACACCATCCATACTGTTCAATGTGCATGACTGCACAGATTCGACACTCAACAACAGTTCTGGCACATTTAGTTAGGCAAACCCTCCACCACAGCAAGGTCATACCACATCGCATGGGTAAAATCAGTTTTTAATTGTCCTGTGGCCGAAAACAGCACAAAAAGCAAAACAACATTGGTTTTTAATTGTCCTGGGGCCAAAAACTTCATAAAAACCAAAATGACAATATTTTCCAATTGTCCTGAGACTGACCCGAGACATGTTCAATGTGCTGTCCACCATTTTCTGCCGCAAGTTGAAAACCAAGAAACAGCATGTTTCACAACAAACTGGTGCATCTCAAGGGTCATGTTCAGTGAACACATCTTTTATATAACCTCACAGCTAGAAGTCACAATGGTTAAGATCACGTGATCTGGATGGCCAGGCTTTAGGGAAATGATGACGGATAATTCTAGCATTTCCAAAAGTCTCTGCAGCAGCTGCTTGACTGGCTATACATTGTGTGTGGGAGTGCCATCTTGCATAAAAATGATCCTAACCACACATCTACCCTGCTGAAGGATCGGAATGATGCTGATGTGCAAAAGACTCTCGTACCATTTACCTGTTACAAGACTGGGTACAGGACCCCAGGAATCATCTCTTCAAAAAAATAGAGTCATACCATATAAGATATACTGTCAGTCCACAGCAGACAGTCACCTTTGCAGAATGAAGTGGTACCATTTGATGTGTTTGCGGGTTCTCTGTTGTCCACATCCTGCAGTTCTGCATATTGATGTGCCCTTGGAGATGGAAATGGGCTATTTCTGTCTGCAGAAAGTTCCATGGTCATTCACTGTCCACTTCTATGTGAGCAAGAAATTTCAGTGAATGTTTGTCTTGGTGGTAGGCCAGCAGAAAGCAACTCCTGACCATGCATGATTTTGTATGGATAGCAGTGCAGGATGTTTAGTAAGGTTTGATGAACCATGCTTGCAGGCATGTCAACATTCAGGCACTTATCAAAGCAATGTATGTTTGCCTACCATCACTTGACTGCTCCTGCAATGCTGTGGCCACATCTTTGACAGAATTCACATCAACTGCTGTCCTTTCTTTGCCACACTGCACTTCAAAAGAACTTGTGTTTTCAAATTTTGTAATAATTTTCTCCAGACCCTCAGCAGACATCAGACCAATGTCTTCTTTCCTACTCTCGAGCATCTGGAACTTCTGCAGGGCTAGTGGTGCACAGTCATCATTCTTGTAAAAGGGTAGTACCAGCAGCATGTTGTCCTTCATGCAGAAAGTGCTGTGGGCATCTAGGACACAAAATGAGGAACAACCTTTTGCTGCACATCTGTGGGTGTGAATATTCTGGCACTTACAGTGCCATCTATTTCCCTAATTTTTTTTCTTATCATGATGTTCAATAACATGCTGTTCAAATATGATGTTATTCTGAGCAGTGTTTCTGCACCATTTTGAAACTGCAACTTTAATTATGGACATCCTGTATATGTACGGATTATATTTAGGTACTGCTTGGAAATGAGCTGTGCTTGAAGCCAGTGGCAAAAAAGATATAAAAGAGCAGCTGTGGTGGACTGTCATTGCACCACATTTGATGCATATATAATGTTTGGATTTCCTTTTCAAGAAATGGAGAATGATCGTTCCGTCCAGAAACCTATTCCTTGCCCCTCTGTTCAATGTGGGACTAAGAATCACAACAGATTATGATGCTCCCATTACACTTAAAGCTCCTTTGAGGCTCATTTCTATCAATCCTGACCAATACTGTAGGTTCTTTATAAAAAAATCAGTAGGTACTATGTGTATGGAACATTTGATAACTGCAGTCAACTTCATCAATGATAATCATCTGCAAACCAACAGTAAAGTTGTCATTTGTGGCAATTTTAAATCAACAGGAAAAGCACAAACAGCAGGAGAGACTTTCTTTATCTAGAACCGATGAACTGTTTGCAAAGCTTTCTGGATGGCAATACTTTTACATACAGATTTGTCTAATGCCTGTTTCCAGCTCCCAATACACCAAGAATCTCAAAAAATACATGTTGTTGTCACCCCTTATGAACTGCTTCAACATAACAGGTTAAAATTTGGGATCATCAGTTTCTCTGAAATATTCCAAAAATATGGGGGACTGATGACCTTTGCTGTTTAGTCCCCCTTATACATCCCAATAACCACCACCACCACCATATTCCAAAAATATCTAGAAAAAATTACAAAAGATACTCTGCACTATGTCTCTATTACCTTGATAATATAATAAAGATAAAATGAATGTCAAACATTTGAAAAATTTGCAACTTGATTGTGAGATACTTTCACAGCATTGTCATAAATGCAACCTTTCCAAATACTCATTTCACTCAGGGATTTTTTTCTTTTTCTTAAAGAATTTTTTTTTTATTCATCAACTTTGACCCCTTCAAAGTAACTCCCTCAGATAAATACATTTATGCCAGTGCTTTTTCCAATCTTGGAAGCACTTGAACTGATTTTTCGTTATGGTGTACAGTTCCTTCAGTGCTTCTGTCATTATCTCATCACTGGTGGCAAAACGACGTCCCTTCTTGGTTCCCTTCAGCCTCAGGACTAGAGAGAAGTCACAGGGGATCATGTTCAGCAAAACACAGTGGATGAGGTGACATAATTGTTTTGTTTTTTACCAAAAAATAATCATGGACAAGCGGGAGTATTATCATGATGCAATTTCTATGAGTGGTTTTGCCACAATTTTCATAGTTTTCTTCAGGTTGTTTTACACAAATGACAGATAACTTCCAGGTATTATTCCTTATTGGCCATTTTACTATAATGCAGGAACCATAGTAATCAAAAGGAACTGAGAGAAGAACCTTCACATGAGGTTGAAGATGTCAAATTTTTTTCGGTCTTTGCTCTTCAGGCAGTTTCCACTGGGACAACTGGGCCCTGGGCCCTGGTTTCAACGTCATATCCATATACAAATGTTTTGTCACCTGTTATAACCTTCTTTAGCAGTTCTGGCTCATTGTCAACTCCAGTCAGCGATTCCTTAGTGTTTTTTGACCAAAATTCAACAATTTCAGAACAAACTTTGCTGCTACATGTTTCATGCCCAAAACATAAAATAAATAAATAAATAAATAAATAAACAAACAAATTTGCATACCATGGGCCATAGGATATGCCAACATCATCAGCAACCTCTCTAATGGTGATTCAGTGATTTCCCAGAACCATTTTCTTTAGTACCTCCACACACTCATCAGTAATTGATGGGATAGGGCATCAAGGGCAATCATCTTCAACATCTTCTCAACCCTCTTTGAAATGTTTATACCACTTGTAAAATCTTGTCTTTATCACAGTAGATTTGCCAAAAGCCACAGTCAACATTTCAAATGTGATGCTGCACTTTTTTTGTTCAAGCAAAATTTAATGCAAATTCTTTGATCCATCTTCATCAAAAGTAAAAATTCACCACACACTCGAAAACACATATAACCTTATTGCGTTTTTGTCAACAATAAATTGAATATTCAAAACAACTGAAAAATCAAACATACATCCAGAACATGTGTACTAACAAGCTTTAAAAAAAAATTCCTATTACTTTTTGATCACACCTCATAAAGGATTTTCCAAGTATGGAAGGGCCTAGACCAATTGAAGACTGTCAGCAGCCATATATATTTCAAAGAAGGCACTGATACCTGTCGAGAGACATCCTTCTAGTGGAGTACCTTGCATTTGGATGGTGACTCTGGAAAAATTAAGATGTGAAGCAAGAATCAGGAAGCTGTACCAGAGCAGCATGACCCAAGGAGAAAGAACCCGAAGGCTGCTTAGAGACAAGCATGTTAAACAACATTTTAAGAAAAGAGTTATGGAAAACAAAAATGGAATAACGGAGACTAACTTAGAACCTGATCCATGGGGAATACCATATAAAATAGTCTGCAAGAAAATACCATCATCATTAGTCTTATCCATGTTCAGAAGAAGTAACGGGACAGTAACAGAAAGTTGGGAACAGCCAGCTACCCTGCTAATGGAAACTCTGCTTACTGATGGCAAAGAAGAAAAGATATGACATAAGATCAGCATAGATTATGAACTATGTTATGCGAAGACTACAGAAACGATAAGCTGGTGTATGACTTTAAACAGGAATAAATTAGGCAAATATAAGAAAAAATCTCCAGGACTGAATAGGATACCTGCTAAAGTAATAGAAACCTTATGTGACAAAATAGATATCTGTTTGTGTGTATTGTTCAAACATCTTGCAATAAACATTCATGCACCATGAAAGAATCAATAAATGGGAAGACAAGGATCCGATTATACCCAAATCCTACAGACCAATTTGTCTTCCGAACATTCTTGGTAAGATAGTTGAAAAACTGTTGTGCTAAATAGATTACTACAAGGAAGCAGCGCTCACCAGAATGGATTTAAAAGATGCTAGGTAAATGAAGATGCATTTTATAAAGTGCTCTCCCTAGTGACAGGTACTGATTTTATGTACAGTCTAGTGATAATGGTTGATTTTACTGGTGCTTTGAATAAGCTATGGTGAATGTCTTTCTTTTGTCACCCTCTGAAGTTGGAGTGTCCAGTGGTGCTGTACAACTGCCCAAGAGGCTGCAGGAGACATGGAACTTTAATATGCTCAAGAAAGGAAATAATGAAGATCATAACAATAGGCTGTCCACAGGAATCAGTGTGTGTTCCAGAGTTTTTGGGACATGATGTCAGAACCCATACTACAGAAGTTACATGAGAACAGTAATGTAAGCAGACTGGTAGCATTTGCAGATGATGCGCTGTTCATTGTAAGGATGGTGTAGAAGGGTCAAATTGATGCTGGCAATACATGAAACAAATGTCTTTCCTACTAAATGGGAAACTAGCAACAAATCCTAAGAAAAAGTTAAATTATGTAACTATTACAAGAAGTAAAAGCAAAGAAGTAATAGCAAAGATGACAGCACTAAATCTTGAGGCACACATTGCTTGACTGCTCTACTCCCAGACAGAATTTACATTACTGAATTTACTAATTTGTCTGTTTCCATCATACCGATTTATGTAAGTGACTGCTTTGCACTGATGTAATCTATATATTAGCCCATCCTCTGATAATATACTATTCAATTTTTATCAGGAATATTTTATGATCCACTGTGTTAAATGCCTTTGGCAGATATAGAAATATTCCTGTTATGGTCTGCTTTGTATTCATATGATACAGTATTGATTAATGTAGTCATATACGGATGTATGTGTAGATTTGTTCTGTCTAGACCCATGTTGAGACAAGTGCAGTAGATTTAAACTCTACAAGTAAATGTTTGACCTTTTATTAAAAATTTCTTCATGGCAACATGATCAAATTTATCACTTCCACATGGGGCTTCACAATTGTTGTTGTTGTTGTTGTGGTCTTCAGTCCTGAGACTGGTTTGATGCAGCTCTCCATGCTACTCTACCCTGTGCAAGCTTCTTCATCTCCCAGTACCTACTGAAACCTACATCCTTCTGAATCTGCTTAATGTACTCATCTCTTGGTCTCCCTCTACAAATTTTACCCTCCACGCTGCCCTACAATACTAAATTGGTGATCCCTTGATGCCTCAGAACATGTCCTACCATCCGATCCCTTCTTCTAGTCAAGTTGTGCCAAAAACTCCTCTTCTCCCCAATTCTATTCAATACCTTCTCATTAGTTATGTGATCTACCCATCTAATCTTCAGCATTCTTCTGTAGCGCCACATTTCGAAAGCTTCTATTCTCTTCTTGTCCAAACTTCTTCACCATTAATGAAGCAATTATCATTCTTCCATGACCATCCAGTACATCATTTTTGTCACTGAACCTCGTCAGCTTTATGTGTATAAATTTTTCAAATACTTCAGAGAAGCAGGATGAAAATGTGATATGCTGATAACTGTTCATGTCTTTTTATCATTGAAAATTACTTTTGGCATTTTCAATGACAGGGCAAGTACCTGCCTGGAAAGAGCAGACACACAGGTGAGGTAGCGGTTCAGCAATAGTATGCATATATTTTTTCATGAAATCTGCTGGAATACCATCAATTCCAACTAAATAAGAATTTATTAACCCTCTGAGGGCCTTTACAGCAATATCTTCAGTGCCTGTGCTCATAAATGTTGACTCTATACATATGTGAATACTCTCTTTTATTGGTTAATATTTTAAGTATGTGTTATTTTAACCAATTTTTCAGCTACGCATTAAAAAGTTGTCACTGCAACTTGAGTATTAGTTATTGCTTCATTTTTGTTTTCAATGTGTATGTATATATGCATTACTTTGTTCTCTCTCTTTCCCTCTTCATACAGAGTGGGACAAATATAAGTGGCCTGGAGAGCAGAGTTCCATGGTACAAAGAAGCACAGCAGATGCTGAAAGTGACTGCCATTCATCTCTTGGCACTTTTGGGTCCTGGTCAGCAAGTTTCTGAAGGCAGATTGAAGCTGGAATGCTGGAATTGCTGCAGTCTCATCTGAAATGTTCTGCTGCTGTTCTTGAACACTACGAGGGTTGTTGCAATACACTTTAGACTTGTGGGCTCCACATACAAAGCAACTGTACACTGACAGGTCAGGTCAAGTTACCTGGGTGGCCAGCTAGTGCCACAACCAGACTGATATCTGCTAACAAACCTGTCATGTGTGAAGATGGTGTAAATGTGCTCCAAGGCTCAGCTGGATGTACGGGCAGTTGCTCCATCCTGTTGGAAGTAAGTGTAGATCTTTTCTCATCCATTAATGCTGCAACATATGATTTTAAAATATTGGCAGTGCAACATGCTGAAGTCAGCAAATGATGAAAAAGGATGGGACCAATAATGGAGCATGCAGATACAGCACACCAAACCACAACCTTCTGATCATGTAATGGTGTTTCATGGAAGTTATGCGGATTCCCCACTGCCTAGAACCTGTGATTGTATGCGTTGACAAACCCACTCAGGTGAAACCAGGCTTCATCAGACATAAAGAACAGATCCATATCCAATCCTTTCGTTGTTATCTTGGTGAACATCCACTCACAAAACCAGAAGTGCTGAGGAGTTTCTGCAGGTTTTAATGAAAAAAATAACAGATACTTGGTAGGGGTGCACATGCAGTGCCAGGTGGAGTATTGGTCTGCATGACTGACGTGATATAACAGTCTCTTGTGATAGGTGTCAGGTTGATTTGATAGGACCCTGAAGTATTTTCTAGTGAACTGCAACCACATTTTCTGGTGTGCAGGCACATTTTGGAATATTCTTTGACTTGTTCAAATCAGATTCTGTCTGATGCCATTTTCAGACTAAGTATTGCATGGCACTCTTTGGTTGTGCTTTGACACTATTAAACTTATCAGCAGACAACTGATCACATTGTTTCCATGACTTTGTTGTCATGCAACTTTCCACAATGAACACCTGCTCTCCAGTGTGAGTACCATGCCTCCTTTGCACTGCTCCACTCACACTGACAGAGCCTGCACTATGCTCTAAACTGGTGTGGATTACGTGGTTGGTGTACAGGTGGTGTGTATGTCACAGGGCTTGGTTATATGCATATATTCATGTCTAATCATATCCACTCATCCAGGTCACTTTTTATTTGCCCCACCCTGCATTACTCCATACCATTTTTATTTTGTGGTTGGGTTTGTCAATGTGTTCTTCATTTTGCATCTTTTTAGCCTGTCTTATCACCCTCCTTAGCATCCATGCTTATCATCTATAGTATAAGAGTAATTGAGTAGAGTTATTACTTTATTTGCATGATGTGTCTTATTTTGGCTTGAGCTTTTTACAGCCATCCATTTCTTGTTCCCTTTACTGTTATTTAATTGTGCTTTTTTTTTTTTTTTTTTTTTTTTTTTTTTTTCTTCCTTCGAAGTGGTGGACCACTGTGTCAAGAAATATTTTAAATTTTTTGTTGACATCACTGCTGCATACATCTCTGTCCCCTTTTCTTTGCATAGAAGACTTGTTTAACTTATACTGTGTTTGTTTAACTTATTCTGAGTGAAGTACCTCACAAAGGTTTTATTTGGAAATGGATTTGAGGAACCTTAGTTAATCTCAACATTTTGCATGAGAGCTTGGTGGTCATGGACTCCTGAATTATTTGGCAAGAATTTTGTTTAAGGCTGTCTTGGATGACGGTGTTTTCTATGCAGATCATAAGATTTTACAAGATTCAAGAAGATCTCCCTGGCACCACCAGACAACATCACAGAAACTGAATGCCTGGTAAAGCTCTACTATTGACAACAGTCACACCACTACTCAGATGGTGTTGATCCACATGTGCACCTTCTGATGGGGCCACACCAGACACTGGTACTTAACCTCTAAATCAAAGCACTGGTCTGAGAGACCTTTTGGGTCTTTTAAATATGTTGTGTGGCAACAATGTTCTGCTTGCCACTATCCCCTTCAAAGCACCTTTTCATTGGCATGTCATTTACGTGGCAGAAGCATATCAGTTCAGTTTGTGGCTTCTCAGAGTCAGGAATGTATTAATTTTATAAAACATACAGGTCTGTCTGAATGGGTGATTCAAATTACATATGATATGGCTCAGTCTGTTTGACTGGATGTATTACATGTGTGGTGTCGATAGGTTGTATCAACCATGACTAACATCATCTTTGGTCTCTTATTGCTCTGCCGAGCCTCCATGTTAGTTTTTAGTTCTGTTCTGTATCTCAAGCTGTGTACACATTTATGACTAACTATGAAATATATATCTATGTGGAATTTAATGGGAATAGTTATTTGCATTCAGCCAATAAGTGTATCCCATTCCCATACTGGTGACCCCGAAGTTTCTATGTCTTCCGCAACTTCCACGCCGGTTGTTGTAAATCAACAGGTTATGCGCACGATGCCATGGCTACCTCACCCAATGCTTTGTTTGAAGATTTGGATGCCCAAATACGACAACCAGACCTCTCCAATCCTTCACCAATGGCCGGCTCTCCGCTAATCAACAGTGATTTGCGATCTCCAACCGAGTTAACCTCATATTATGGTCTTGTGCTACACTGTTAACTCAAAGAGTGGACTCAGATTTCATGTCACTGGACTGTGCTCACCAACATATAAAATGTGAAGTGGATAATTTTCAGAACTGTATAACTACCTATCGATCTTGTAATGTTCAAAGCGATCTACATTTGCGCACGTGCTTTGACCCTTAACGGGCCGCAACATCAGTTACAGTCGTGCTATGTGCAACACTGCCATTTGTGCAAAACACACATGCTTATGACAGTTCCAATTTTTGAGGGCTGTGTGCCATCGATAGGTTGTATCGAACCACAACTAACACCCTCTTTGGACTCTTATTGCTCTGCCAAGCCTCCATGTTAGTTTTTAGTTCTGTTCTGTATTTCAAACTGTGTACACGTTTATGACTAACTATGAAATATATCTCTATGTGGAATTTAATGGGGATAATTATTGCATTCGACTGATAATCGTATCCCATTCCCAAACATGTAATTTATTTTTTCTATTACTCATTCTGTGGAAGCTGCTTGGTAGAATTTTGCACAGAGCATGACTTACTCATAGCTAGCACTTGGTTTAAGAATCATGAAAGAAGGTTGCATATGTGGAAGAGGCCTGGAAACACAGATAGATTATATAATGGTAAGACAGTGATTTAGGAACCACAGTTTTAAATTGTAAGACATTTCCAGGGGCAGATGTAGACTCTGACCACAATTTATTGGTTATGAGCTGTAGATTAAAATGGGAGAAACTGCAAAAAGGTAGGAATTTCAGGACATGGATAAATTGAAAGAACCATAAGTAGTAGAAAGTTTCAGAGAGAGCATTAGGGAACAGTTGACAAAAACAGGGGAAAGAAATACAATAGAAGAAGAATGGGGAGTCCTGAGATGAAATAATGAAGGCAGCAGAGGTTTAACTAGGTAAAAAGATGAGCGCTGGTAGAAATCCTTGGGTAACAGGAGAGATATTGAATTTAATTGATGAAAGGAGAAAAATGAAGCAGGCGAAAAGTAATACGCGTCTCAAAAAACATGATTGACAGCAAGTGCAAAATGGCTAAGTAAGGGTGGCTACAGGACAGAAGTAAGGATGTAGAAGCATATAACACTAGGGGTAAGACAGATGCTGCCTACAGGAAAATTAAAGAGACCTTTGGAGAAAAGAGAACAACCTGTATGAATATCAAGAGCTCAGATGGAAAACCAGTCCTACATAAAGAAGGGAAAGCAGAAAGGTGGAAGGAGTATATCGAGTGTCTATACAAGGGCAATGTACTTGAGGGCAATATTAGAAAAATGGAAGAGGATGTAGATGAAGATGAAATGGAAGATGATATACTGTGCAAAGAATTTGGCAGAGCACTGAAAGACCTAAGTCAAAACAAGGCCCCGGGAGAGACACCATTGCATTAGAAATACTGATAACCTTGGGAGAGCCAGCCATGACAAAACTCTTCCATCTGGTGAGCAAGGTGTATATGAGACAGATGAAATACCTTCAGACTTCAAGAAGAATATAATAATTCCAGTCCCAAAGAAAGCAGGTGTTGACAGGTGTGAAAATTACTGAACTATCAGTTTAATGAGTCATGGTTGCAAAATACTAACATGAATTCTTTACGAATGAATGGAAAAACTGGTAGAAGCCAACCTCGTGGAAGATCAATTTGGATTCCATAGAAATGTTGGAACATGCAAGGCAATACTCACCCTACAACTTATCTTAGAAGACAGGTTAAGAAAAGCCAAAACTACGTTTCTAGCATTTGTAGACTCGGAGAAAGCTTCTGACAATGTTGACTGGAATACTCTCTTTCAAATTCTGAAGGTGGCAGGTGTAAAATACAGGGAGTGAAAGCCTATTTATAATTTATACGGAAACCAGTTGGCAGTTATAAGAGTCAAGGGGCATGAAAGGGAAGCAGTGGTTGATAACGGCGTGAGACAGGTTTGAAGCCTATTTATTCAATCTGTATATTGGCCATCAGTAAAGGAAACAAAAGAAAAATTTGGAGCAGGAATTAAAATCCATGGAGAAGAAATAAAAAGTTTGAGGTTTGCTGACAACACTGTAATTCTGTCAGACACAGCAAAGGACCTGGAAGATTCGTTAGTTGGTGTAAAAGAGGGGGATGGATCAAACTTCTAGGTCATCGGTCCCTCATTCTGATTAAAATAATTCCACAAGGGTGGGAGTAAAATAATCGAGACATACAAAACACAGATGGAAGAATGGAAAAACCCACAAGAATGACAGAAGGGCAACAAACACTAAAATGGACAAAATCGGACAAGAAAACCACAGAGAGATGCAAGAAACATGTTGAAGAGATCAAAACAAGAGAGCAGATTACCATGGCTGGATGACCATGAGAATTAAAAGAAGGTGCCAGCTACTCTGCAACACATTAAAACCTCCACCCTAAAAGAACTAGGGTGGAGGACACAGTGGGACAAAGGGCATGCCCTAAAACTTAGAACAAATAATAAAACATACCCTCATGAATAAAACATAAAACTAAATATGCTGTTGAGGCATTGTCACCCAACACTGCAGGTAGGCTGCTGAGAAAGTTAAAAGTCCACTGCAGAGCACCTAACAGTGGGCAGTCCAGCAAGAGGTGGACAATTGTCATTTATGAGCCACTGCCACCGAGGTAGATCCTCACACAGGACGAGGTAACCATGCATTAGCCACATATGGCCAATGCGCAGCCAGCAGAGGACAACTGATTCCATGTGAGAGGACTGCATGGAAGACTTCCACACATCCATAGTCTCCTTAATGACATGCAGTTTGTTGTGTGTACTGTTATGCCATTCCGTCTCCCAAAGCCGAAAAACACTGTGGCGTAAGACAGAATGCAGGTCAGTTTCAGGGATGCCCATCTCCAGAAGCTGTTTCCACGAAGCATGTTTGGCCAGACTGTCAGCAAGTTTGTTGCCTGGGACTCCAATGTGTCCTGGGGTTCACACAAGCACCACTGAATGACGGGTCCGTTCCAGGGCATAGATGGACTCCTGAATGGACGCTACCAAATGGTGGCGAGGGTAGCACTGGTCGATAGCTTGTAGGCTGCTCAAGGAGACAATACACAGGAGCAATAACTCGCCAGAGCAGATGTCCTCAAGAGCACAATATATGGCCACCTGCTCTGCAGTGAAAATACTGCAGCCATCTGGCAAGGAGTGATGTCGAGAATCAAGAGGAAGTAATAGCAGAGTCCTTAAGGCCATGCTAAAGGTCCAGAAGAATCTGTGGCCTAGGTGTACACCATGGAGTTGCACGTGAATGGACCTCAAGGAGAGGTGGTAGCACGAAGGAATCCAGTTCAGACAGAAGGGACTGATCATGAACCACAATTATAAACCCTCACCTGGGCCGCCGATGTGGGAGATGAACTGCCGTGGTTGGGAAAAGGAGATGGTAATTCAGATGTGCAGGAGAACTACAAATGTGTGCAACGTAACTGGCGAGCAATTGTGCATGCCTAACCATCAATGGAGGGACTCCGGCCTCAACCAGGACACTGGTCACTGGACTTGTTCTAAAAGCTCCTGTTGCTATGCGAACACCACCGTGGTGCACTGAGTTGAATAAATGCAACACTGAGGGCTCCGCCAAACCATAAACCAGACTCCCATAGTCAAGGTGGGATTGAACAAGAGCTATGTAGAGCTGCAGCAGCATAGAGCGATCTGCACCCCAGTTGGTGTTGCTCAGGCAGTGTAAGGTATTAAGGAGCTGCCAGCACTTCCGTTTAAGCTTAAGTCAATCAGGCATCAAAAACCAGTCCCAAGAATTGATATGTCTCCACTACAGTGAGTGGATCGTCATTAAGGTAAAGTTCTGGTTCTGGATGAACGCTGCGACACCAACAGAAATGCATGTCACACGACTTTGCAGCCGAAAACTGGAAGCCGTGGGGTAGAGCCCATGACTGCACCTTGTGAATGGTTCTCTGTGGGCACCACTCAGCAACACCAGTATGGGAGGAGCAGTATGTGTGCAACATAACTGGTGATCAATTGTGCATGCCTAACCATCAATGGAGTGACTCCGGCCTCAACCAGGACACTGGTCACGGGACTTGTTCTAAAAGTTCCTCTTGCTAGGCGAACGCCACAGTGGTGCACTGAGTTGAGTAAATGCAACACTGAGGGCTCCACCAAACCATAAACCACACTCCCATAGTCAAGGTGGGATGCAATCTGCATACAGAGAAAGTGAGTCCAATGGCCCTACAGCTGCTGCTAGACTGTTAATAGCCACTAAAAATAGAGAGACACTCAATACGGAGCCTGCCATCCTCCTCAATATGGAAGGGTGGCGGGGGGGGGGGGGGGGGGGGGGGGACTATGGAGGCACCAACTTGGACATGGAAAGTATACAAATGCAGGAAGTTTTGGATAAAACTCGGGAGCGGGCCCCAGAGACCCTACTCATACAATGTGACAAGGATATGATGTCACCAGGTCATGTCGTATGCTTCTCATTAGTCAAAAAAGATGGCAACCAGATGTTGGCATCTGGAAAAGTCTGTTCAGATGGCAGACTCAAGCGACACAAGACTATCAGTGGTAGGGCGACCCTGGCAGAAGCTGCCCTGACATGGAGCCAGTAGACCATGTGACTCAAGGACCCAGCCCAACTGCCAACACACCATACATTCCAGCAGCTTACAAAGAAAGTTGGTGAGGCTGATGGGCTGGTAGCTATCCACTTCAAACGGGTTTTGACCAGCTTTGAGCACCAGATTGATGGTACATTCCTGCCATTGTGATGGAAACAAGTAATTGGATGAGAGATGTTTGATCATCTGACTGTGGATCTGATCTGATCTGACCCAGGAACTGTGTGAGGACAATATGCAAGGACGCTGAGGAGCTCCCACTCTGTAAATGGAGCATTATAGGGTTCACTGTTATGCTCAGTCAACGAGAGGGCTTTCCTTTGCATCTGCTCTTTGAGGGTGCAAAAGGCTGGGGGGTTGTTCTCTGACACAGAAGCACGAGCATAGTGCTCAGAAAATGCTCGCCAATTGCATTTGCATCAGTAGACAACACACCATTGATGTTAATTCGAAGGACAACTGTTGGGGTCTGGTACCCAAAAAGTCATCTGATCTTCATTCACACTTGGGAAGGTGACGTACGGCTCCCAATGGTTGGCACATACCTCTCCCAAAACTCCTGTTTCTGGCTTATAAAAATAAACTGGCGAACACAGACATGGAGGTGCTTAAAGGCTATTAGGTGCTCTAGGGAAGGGTGCCATTTATGTCACCGTAGAGCTAGCCAACGGTCTTTAATTGCCTCAGTGACTTCCGGCAACCACCAAGGGACTGTCTTTTGCCAGGGCCACCCTAAAGAATGAAGGATCGTGTTTTCTGCGGCAGAAACAATTGTTGTAGTGACCTGCTCAATGACACCATCAGTGGCACCATGTGGGGGAGATTCAGCAGTGACTGCAGAGGTGAAGGCTTCCCAGTCTGCCTTGTTTAAAGCCCATCTGGGTAGGTGTCCATGGGCATGATATTGAGGGAGAGATAGGAAGATGGGGAAGTGGTCACTATCACACAGGTAGTCATGTGCTCATCAGTGGATAGATGGGAGAAGGCTAGGACCGCAAACTGAGAGATCAATGGTAGAATATGTGCCATGTGGCACACTGAAATATGTGGGGGCACCTGTACTTAAGAGGCAGAGGTCAAGTTGTTACTGTAAGTTTTCGACCTTCTACCTCGGCCATTAAGATTGGCGCCACTCCACAAGGGGTTACGTGAGTTAAAATCTCCCAAAAGTAGGAAAGGTTTAGGGAATAGTTCAATCAGTGCAGGCAATATCTTCAGGGGTACTGCACCATCTGGAGGAAGATATACTTTGCTGACAGTTATTTCCTGCATTTTCCTTACCCTGACAGCCACAGCTTCAAGAGGGGTTTGAAGGGGCACAGATTCACTACATACTGAGTTCAGCACATAGATGCAAACTCCACCTGACACTCTATCATAGTCACTACGGTTCTTGTAATATCCCTTATAGCCCTGGTGGGCAGGGGTCTGCATTGCTGGGAACCACGTTTCCTGGAGGGCAATGCAGAAAGCCGGTGTAAAGCTTAACAGTTGCCGTAGCTCAGCTAGGTGGTAGAAAAAACTGCCACAATTCCACTAGAGGATTACGTGATTATGAGACTAGGAAGGCATGAAACATTCAATGAGGCATTCTACGCCTCAGGGTCACCTGCTGCCACCAGATGAGTACCTGTGCGATCAGTGTCCATTGTGTCTGAGGGCCCAGCGAGATCTAGGGCCTCAGCAGACGGCAGAATCTGTACCTCATCCTCAGACACAGAGCTTGTAGGTAGTGGTGGTGTGGGTGCCACCACAGTGCCTCAGTTCTTGGGGGTCTTTTTCCTTTTAGGTTTATCTCAATGCTCCTTAGGTTTGTCCGGCTGGGAGGGCTTCACTGATTCAGTCTCAGAGACTGGGGAGGACCTTGAAGCCCTATGACCAGCCTACCTGTGGTTGCTTCAGCCACTGGCGGGTGTCAGCCTTGCCACTGGTAGAAACCTGGGAAGGGAGTGGCCCAAGGAATCCTTTCCTGGCGAGAGGAGCTGAAGAAGACTTACGCTTCTCCAGTTTAGAAGAAGTGGGGACTGGCGTCCTCGATGATTGCGGGGGTGGGTGGGGGGGTGGGCGGGGAGTGGGTGTTTGCTACTGAAGTAGATTCTGAAGTACACTCTTTGACATAAAACTTGACCGGCGGCCGGCCGCTTCAGAGGCTAAGTCCGTGCCGATCGCGACATGGACAAAAAAACTGGCCAACTCGCTAATTCTCTAAGTCTGGTTATCTGCACAATCTGGCAACACTGTAGACTGCGGCACTTCCTGGAGGAAAACTTGTCCCATGATAGAGAAACGCTAGGCTGATTACGCCTGTGGTCTAGCGGTAGCGTGCGTTGTTTCTGTTCATAATGTCAGTGGATCGAGAGCAGGTGGTATAAAATATTTTTATAGCCTCTTCTGTCTGAATGCTGAAGACGTGAATGTAATGGTAGCGCAGATTCAATCTATTTTGCTTTGTGACACACCGATATCAAAATTTTATCCAGTAACGATTTTGCGGCAGATTTCCTGCAGACTGTCCTCCTCTGGACGCCGTATGCGGCAAAGCTCCGGGATCCATTTGCTGGCTACTGGCAGCGGCCGTGGCGACAGCAGTGGCGCTGCACTCCCCCGTTCTTTATCGAAAGCGCCTGCTACCGCTCATCGCTTTTGATGATTTAAAACGCTTTATTATTAAATGTTGCTCCACAGAAAATTTCTACAATTTCCATTCACGCTCAAAAGCAACGGAGACAGACGCCCTGATTAGTAGGCGGGTATTATATTACATTAATCGGCAAGAGCTGAGTATGGCCCGAAATTAATTTTATAGACTGGGACGAAATTAAACCACCTCACTACATTCGATGAATTTATAAATGCTTCATACCTCGTTTCTTTTCCTTTCAAACTAAATTATTTGTGCAACTTTTGGTCAATGTTTGGATGTTTTCGTCAAGCCAGAGTGAGCGTCTGTGGTGTAAAGTGTATTACAGTTCTTGTTTCATTCCTTATGGTAAGTCTATGCGATAAACTGTGTGAATACCTTGCAATGCATGCTCTGTAGCAGTGCAGGAACACTGCACATTTGGAGTTCCATGTATGGGTTCATGAAGTATTTATTGTTGATCGGAAGTGATAGTTTAAGGTCATCAGATTTAAACCAGAAAAATTTGTCGTTTTGAAGGTTTCAGAGAACGGAAAGGAATTGCTAACGCTGGTGTTAGAAAACGTCTACAGTTAAATGCTATTGCAAAAATTTAGAAGAAGGGAACTACATTAATGAACATGTGCACTTCATAAACAACCTTCTGACATGTTAGACCTATATGACGAACAAAGCTCAAATTTATATCGTTGACAGTCGGTTTGAATCTTTTCAGGGTCTATTTTACAGTGAAGCACCTTGGAATTCGCAAAGCAGAAATCCATGATATTAACTTAATTTACTAAGTCGAAATCGGACGAAGATTGATGTTTAAAGGCATTCTTCAGATTTCGCATAAGAAATTTTTACTAGCAGTTTGCAACTCCATTAATTAAAATGGAAAATAAAAGGTTGTACTCAGCGGCTTCTACCGTGATTCGAACTGCTATGTCTTATAGTACAAGCACTGCAACGCACAAGGGAACCTCTGAGCTAACGACACACTGGCGGCCAGAGGCGGAATATAGTCACTGCGATGTTGCCTGAGCCTCAAAACGCAACCTTAAACACACGAACAGAGGAGGTGGAGATTACTGTTTTAACGTCCCGTCGACAACGATGTCATTAGAGACGGAGCACAAGCTCGGATTAGGGAAGGATGGGGAAGGAAATCGGCCGTGCCCTTCCTAAGGAACCATCCCGGCATTTGCCTGAAGCGATTTAGGGAAATCATTGAAAACCTAAATCAGGATGGCCGGGCGCGGGATTGCACCGTCGTCCTCCCGAATGCACACACAAACAGGTGTTACTTATGTGAAGAACGCCATTCTTGGAGTCCAGAAATTAAATATACTTTCTAATTGTGTCATCTTGCAGTGGATTATATCGTACGAGTCTTCGATGTGGAAAACGAATGTCAAGTGAATTTAGCGAGGTAACGCCGACCTACACCCGGGAGTAAATGCACTATCAGAGTGTTGACAAATACTTGCTACGACGCTGCCATTTCTCGGCTCTCTGACGAGGCAGCTCTTCAGCGAAATGCTTGCCGTGATTCTCCGATACGGTTCTTCAGAGTGGAGACGTGCGCGCACCTTTGGTTTTTATGCGGCGTTCTCCCCTGATGGTTTCTGACGTCGCCTTCTGGGCTATGTATACATATGAGGCATTCAATTATCATTAATCCAGAATGATACAAGTTTCAGCTTCCGGCGTGGAAGAAGGCTGTTGACGCCGACATTATATCATTTCAACGTAGGGAAAGCAAAACGGATCATTCAATGTTTCTCATTCAACATAAAGCATGTGAGATAATTTTCCGTAACGTTCATAATCATCTAAAAATACAAACGAAGTAAAAATACACCGGAAGCTTATTCGAATTGAATATAACGCTTTGCACCTCGATGTCGAATTTGTCCACTTGCAATCTTTTGCAGCATACACATAGAATGTCATGATTACCACGAGAATGAAGAAATATGTTGGTAAGGATGGAAGCAAGAAGAGACGCAGTCAACAAATATTCTATTCCTCATGGCATTCATTTCATTTGACACGTAAGAAGAGGTAAAGCGGGAATTTACTTTCATTAACACGAAAGATACGCCGCACATATTGATAACGAGGAAGTCTGCGTCTTCATACGTTTCCTCCTTGAAATCTGTATGCTCTATTATATACTAAGTAGCCCGATCATTGTTTCAGTAATGTTACCCTCTTGTTTGACCCCGTAACGATGAACAGATTCCAAATGCATGTCTCCCTTCCTGGGTTGTTTTTTGTGTTTTATTGCTTGGAATTCCTGAAGCAGACCACTGTGCCTTCCCCCCTCGTGGGTTAGGTCTCAAAACTAAACCGCTTTGTATCCAATGGCATAATTTATTCAGACAGCATCAGCATAAGACTATCAAACAAAGCCTTCCATTTACAGTTGCAGCACTCTAACCAGCACTGACCAAAGTGTAATCCACGGTCATGGTCCTAAATTACCAGCTGTCTGCTACTGTGGCAAAGTCCGTACTACACTGTCGATTCCGCAGCACCATTTTATCTGGTAACACTGTGTAGTTGCACAGTTGTGCTACCAGGTCTGTCCTCACACTGTCAACTTTATGTATCTCACTTCTCCTGTAGCGTAGATCACGAGGAGCCAAAGTAAATGAGTGTATTCTGCATGACGTAACATTCAGTATTCCCTTCTTTCATAGCCACTCTTCATGTGCATCGATACCAAATAGGAATGCGAAAACTCTTGCGAGTGAGAGAATGACAATAACAATCGTAACAAGAACAAGCAAATAATGAATGATGTTTATTCCAATGCAGAACGAGAATGGCTTTAAATATAAAAATCTGTATCTATGTCTATATCCATATCTTTTGATCTTTGAGTTGGCACAATGCAAATATATTCTTAGCATTTAGTTACTGAATTTAGTTCTGGATGTTTGCAGAGAAAAGGAAAAGTCGGTACTTCTCGCTAGTGTAATATAATGTGAACCAGCAACTACCCTTTCCTTAGAACACGACTCAAGCAGGTCCTCAAGTAGGTAGCAAGGCACTGCTGCATTCTGTTCCCTGACATTGCTCTGATGACGGTTAATGCAGATAGTTCTGATTATGAAATACAAAACGTATTGCAGGTTAGTTCCTAGGATAGTAACATTAAATTTGCGTTGTAGACGGCACATGAACGTGACGACTATCCGTATTACTCATCAATATAAAAAGACAATATTTAGGGAATTTAGCAGGATTACTCAAAATGAATTCTGAAATTGGGTGACTGACTGCACAGGTGCTAAACGTCGTCAAGAGTATACGATGTCCTAATCACATTAGGAATATGAAGATCGTCTTCGACAGCTCTCAACTTTCACATTGCTATCTCCACCCTACTCCAGACAGCCCTCGGTGGAGTTGCACTACGTTGCCGATGTTATGGAAGGCCTTCAAACCGACAACAGACCACATATTGAAAAATACAAGCGAATTCTCTTGCAGCGTAAGCTTATTGTAACTAATCTAAAAATTATTGGAGAGGAACATTGTCCTATTCAAAAAAAGTAAAATGTTACACACTGTTGACGTCAAACGGACATTATCTATGTCCTGTCTTGTGTCCTACTCATCTATAATATCAAGTGTACTATGAAAATGATTATATATAATGGATGATAGGGTAATGCATTGATACCAGATGGTGGGGGCCGGCCGTTGTGGCCGTGCGGTTCTAGGCGCTTCAGTCTGGAACCGCGTGACCGCTACGGTCGCAGGTTAGAATCCTGCCTCGGGCATGGATGTGAGTGATGTCCTTAGGTTAGTTTGGTTTAAGTAGTTCTAAGTTCTAGGGGACTGATGACCTTAGAAGTTAAGTCCCATAGTGCTCAGAGCCATTTGAACCATTTGAACTATTTAACACAAAATGACATTAAAAATTAAAGTTATTCACGAGCAGCTAGTTGAGAATATGTATGAACATTAAATGACACGACGAACTGAAATAATATGACGAAGAGTTCAGCGCTCACTGGGAATAGAGCCCCACACATATCGTTGTTGACTACACACAAAGAGACGTCAGCTACCGAATTTTTCTCCACCAGCTGCTCAGAATAGCATCTTGAACTTACAGTCATCTCGCAAATAGTTCTGTGTCTCACTGGGAGTTAAAAAACGTCAGATATCGTTAGTGTTGACAACGAATGAAAATACATTAAAAATCAAAATTATTATCCACCAGCAGATAGGTGTTCTCATGATAGAGCTTGATAATACATAATTAAATCTTTAGTGCGGGGCCAGGATTCGATCCCATTCACGCGTAATATGTGAAGGTGTTGAGGAATCTGCAGTTTTGAACAAACAACAAATTGTAGCCTAGCTGTATTGCCACGAAGGGATCAAATTCCGCGTTAAGGGCGGTCTGAGTTGCATTCCCAGTTTAGAACCAATTTTATCGACATACAGAAGCTCAAATAAAAGATGGAATAAGTGTCCTGTGACCATACATAGCGTTTGTGTCATCACTTGAAATAAATAACTAGTATAAGAAAGGTTACTGGTGATAGAGTTTCTACATGTCGCCACTCCAGACTTTATTGTGGTTCAACCTACCGCCTACTTGGTAAAGAAGGAATATCATCTTTAATGTGAATTTTCAGACCACGCAGCCATTATATCTCCTCACTTGGTGTAGCCAGGAGAGAATGGAATCTGTCTCTCCCTATCTAAAATCATTGACGGAAGTGGGAATCGAACCCAGACCATAGGTATAACAACCTACCATCCGTCCAACAGACCACGAAATCATCTTCTCTGCGAGTCATTTTTCTATCGTAACGCAGTTGCGCCACACTGGATGAGAATTCTGACACACAGGCTCCCTATAGTAATTTGCAGCATGCTCAGTAAATTCATTTACTTGGTTGACCGAATCACCATGAACTAGCTGCCTCGGCTACCCAGTGCATACATTCGACTATTTTGTAATCACAGAAATAAAATCACGTAACTGCCACCTACACACAACTGCCAACAGTGTAGGATGCAGAAGTTTAAACAGGAAGTGTTCCTTTCCACTTGAGCTATTCTATTGCGCTATCTGTTACTAGAAAACGTCGTTCAGTCCAAAAGAAAAGCTGTAACTGTTTGTCTCTCAGAAGTCAAGACCTGGCCATATGCATAATCTCACAGTGCTGTGGAATCCAAAAGTTCTGGAGGAATAGTTACCGAGCTCTGGAGCTGCTGTAGCTACGTGTCAGCTTGTAGCGTAGATAAGATGTCGCGAGTTCGAATACATTCAGTGCTACATTTTTTAAAACGCAATTCTGCTCTCTGCTGAATGTATCAATCTAATGGAACTTTGAACATAATTCCCTTCACTTCTCAACCCAAAGTAGTCGCATGTGGAAAAAGGGCTAACTACTGTGACATTTTGTTCTATTCAGGTTTAATAGACAGCAGGCAGCAGATGCATCTCGAAGATGTGCAGGGAGAGCGCATCGTGCCATAATATGTCAGAAAAGTATTTTCTATATTAGCCGTCGTGTGGTAGTGATATTTTATTCTTCTTCAAACTTTGTTTGACAGCTTTAACTCAGAACAAGTTTTCTACATGCATGTAATCAATAAACTGCATGTGCATTGTCAGACTGTCATAGGTAACATCTGAGAATTCGCATATATCGTTGATGATTAATTTCTCTCTCATGTTTACTATTGTTTTAACAACACTAAAGGAAACCTTACGAAAATTGTGCACTGTATTATAAGAAATGAAATAAAACTAACCATGGTAACCTTACGACGAAAGTATCTGTAAACAAGCATGCCTCTATCGACACGAGTTAGTAAAATACTACTCACTTAGATTTTGATTGGGTCTGTGTTTAATTGGTATGCTGTGTCATACTCAAGAGGTATGCAAATGTGGCATTTCATAAATATAGTTACGTATTCCTAGAAACCCAAAATTCGCTTGTCAGCAGCGGAAAGAGGCGTTACCTGTTGTGCAGCATTGTAAGTTTTTCAACATTACACTATGAGCTGAAAGCATTTTCTTGCGATTTCCTTATTGATGTTTGATCTGACTGCTTGTAGCTCTTTCACAGAAGGGATAAAAACGTTACAGTCAGTGGGACTGGAACTGCGAACCGTAACAGACGCTTTTTCACAGCTCAGCACGTTACCACAGAGCTGGCGAGGAGGTATGGATCTTAGCTTCCTATTACGACGGCAATAGTAACTAGAACTCGTAAACCGCTATTTGAATGTTGAGATTAGTTGCGGTTTCCACCTGCAACGACTTTCCTGGGCTGGAAACCGTAAATTTTCAATCTTTTGTTACCCTGCAAGCGATAAGAACTCGGATTATTCAATGGAAATGACAGGTAAAATCAAGTGAACTTTGAGGCTTAATTCCGTGCACACCAGGAAGTAACTCGTCGATCACAGGGTTGCCAAACATACGTTGCCTTGTTGCCAAATCTCAGTTACAGTACCAGCAGGAAGAAGACGAACCGATGTGATCCTACAGCGGTCTGGGAAGTGACCATAGCTGGTGTCTCCAAGTCACGGCTGCTACGGCCTGGAATACGTAATGCGTCTGATTCGCTTTCTGTAACTAGGTTTAGGGACTGGAGCGTAGTTACTAATAATACTCAGAACTGACTGCAAACTGAGCATCATAAATCAGTAACTCTCATTGTTGTTTTTATATTTCTTTCGTAAGTGTACTCAAAACTAAGAAAGTCATTCACATGCGTTTTCGTGCCTCGCCGATAGTCGAGCACAACATACAAATAAAAATAAAAAGAATGTGTGTGTGTGTGTGTGTGTGTGTGTGTGTGTGTGTGTGTGTGTGTGTGTGTGTTTGTGAGAGAGAGAGAGAGAGAGAGAGAGAGAGAGAGAGAAATAAAAAGCAATGAGAGAGAGTGTAAAAAATTGTTGTAAAGAAATTGAATCAAGGTATTTAAAGAAATCTTTCATTAAAATGACACGTTCCATATCATTACGAAATGTCGTATTCATGATCTATGGAACAAGAGTTAATCTAATCTAATCTAATCTAATCTAATCACATCATATTGATGATTAGCCATGAAGAGTCATGAATTACCGAAATTTTGGCCAATACCAGTAACCAAATCTAAACTTGAAAATAAAAGACGACAGTTTTTGTAATAAACCGTGACTCCTATCAAGACCCTTTCGTCCCTGTTATCGAACCACGAAAGATGTCTGATATACCTCCATTCTGAAGTAACAAAGTGTGCATGCATTTAAAGATGAAGTGCATGATGTGAAGTTCTGTGACGGAGATACGAACCCAACACGTAATCCGATTGTTAACTAAGAAAAATCAAATGTTACGTATCGGTTTTTCTTACGAGCCGCTAGGTGTCTGAATCTAAAATAAGGATACAAACTTTTGTGCCTAAGCGACAATCGAACTGCACACCTACCGTGCATCCACGAATATAGCTTAAGTTTCAGTTGCTTACTCATGAACAGTAAGATGTGTGCGTGTTTGACCAGAAATAACGACACCTGTTGCCATTGTTGGAAACACATGAACAGACATTGAAATTGCGCATTAATTTTCACTAGCAGGTGGGTGTGCACTTGATAAAGCTAGAAATGAAATTATGAATATTTTTGTACTGGATCAGGTTTCAGACCCACATACTTACCTTTGGAGGAGACCTAGAGAAGATTGCAGTCTTGGGAAAAGGAACGAAATGACTGAACTATACTGTTCCGAGATATTCAGATCCTCGAAAGAGGAGATACGAATTCGAATCACAGTCCAGTACCAAATTTTTAAACGTCTCTAGTTCAATCAAGTACAAGTAAAATAAGAGCCCTGTCCCTTTAAATGGCTATCGGTTCATCAAATAAAATAAAATTTTCTAATGTAAGTAAGCTTACTGGCGACTGTATTTCTGTTTACCATGACTTCCGCTGTGTCATTTCCCAACGTAAACCGGCTCTGCCCAGTTGGTAATGAAGGAACGTGATGTTTAATGCGGATTCTGGATTATAACGTCTTTCTCTTGAGGTTACCAGAGGTAAAATAAATCTGTTTGTGCCTCTTAAAAGTAAATGCCTGAACCCACGCATTGCACCTGTGATAGCTCGTTCCACCATACCATTGTGGCCACATTACCCAGCCCCAAGAGTGTGCTGTAACGGATGATGTGCTTAGCTTACAAAATTAGTCACGGTGGAAAAAATGCGAGTCTATTAAATGGTCGAGTAGAAGCAAGCTTCTGACGCAGAGATTATGCTATTCTCATGTCATCAGGATGTAAAGACTCTTCTAGGCATCATAGGCTGGATGTGAAGCCATTTTGATTTTTCACAAATTCAGCAAATTTCTTAGTTCGAGAAAATCCACTGTGAAGTGTGAAGTTGCCGGATAATTCGATTATTACTGTTATTATTACTATCATTTTATTCAAACCGCTGCTGGAACACGACCGTAGTCTTCAGGTAAAACGCGAGACCAGCTAATATGACGTCTGGCGACCGAAAGCACATATCGACAAAATATTTATCGCCCCTTTCCTCTCGGTGCTGAAGCTATGAGTGTAATTCAAGCGAATCTACAATATCATATTAGCTGGTCTCGCGTTTTACCTCAAGACTACGGTCGTAGTCAAGAGTAATGTACTAAGACTGGAGTCAAGACTTCCTCTGGGAAGTGCCGCAGTCTACATGTTGCTAGATCGAGCATATTGCCAGACATAGAATTCTGAGAGGAGCACGACTGTATTGTCCACCTTACGTGAACGACTCGGCGGTCAATTTTTTGGTCTGAGACTGTATCTGCAACACATATTGCACGCTGAAGACCCAGAAGAATAAAAAAAAAAGTAGTTTATGAGAGCAACGTTAACCATAGCGTTCGAAGTATTCATAGTATTGTATACGTGTGTGTAAACGCCTTCCAATGACCACTCAAGAAAGAAAATTTAGCAGCACTGTACCCATTGGTGTTAAACTCGTTTTCAACCAATGATTCCCACAGCTACAAGGATACTACTTGTGATACCTCTTAGACAAAATACTTAAGCAGTGTTATCAGACGAAAAGATCAACCTGACACAAACTGTGGGAAGTTTGTTTTACAACCTTCGTACCTGGATATTCAGCTTTTTCCTATTTGAGATATCTGTGATTGTTGCTGCTTAAGACGATTTAAGCAGAAACTAAATTCCCTCAGCTTCGACAATGTTTAAAGAAATCATCTTATTGGCACTAAATCGTGGTTTGTGAATTGTTTACCGGCCGTACTCTGCCGTACTTTGCCGGTTGGAAGGCAAAAGCTTACTGACAAATTTCACACAGAAATTACTGTTACAGTGTACTTATGGAGCCAAATGAGTGAATTGCGTATTTTCCGGTGAGAAAGAGCACTGGCAAACAGTCTTCACTACATTAGGTTATTTAAACTGGTGTCACTCTGAGCTAGAATTTATGGTCAGCGACTAAGTGTAAGGTCAACGTTTCGGATGCGAGTTTTGCGACTGTGAAATACTTTCCTACATTATAGAAGCGAATATTAAATTTGAACTAATATTGCGAAAATTTTGTACTTGGGCAGCTTAGAATGAAAATACTTCTGTTTGTTTCAAAGGGAAACAATAGATTTTCTAAAACACTGTCTGTCATACACAACTTGAAACAGGTCATGTCGACCAAATCATGTGGAAGAACTAACAGCAACGTATATCGGAAGGCAGTAAGATCTCTTGCCTTTTGGTTTGTCAGTACTCGATAGCCATTTCTAGGCGAAAGTAAGTGAAGAAAGGCAGTGCGTTTTTGTTACCAAGTAACGTCTTCGTCAATTACTTTAGTTTTAAAGTAATCTACGAGTAATTGCTGGTGTTTGATATTAACATGAAAAGGATTCCGTAGACAGGGAAAGAACCTGTTCATGAGAAACTACATCTATAGTGACCAAAAGGCATTAAATGATGTTCAAGCACTTGTGTTACAGCAGCGGTATGAATAAAATGATATTAATAATAACAGTAATAATCGAATTATCCGGCAACTTCACACTTCACAGTGGATTTTCTCGAACTAAGAAATTTGCTGAATTTGTGAAAAATCAAAATGGCTTCACATCCAGCCTATGATGCCTAGAAGAGTCTTTACATCCTGATGACATGAGAATAGCATAATCTCTGCGTCAGAAGCTTGCTTCTACTCGACCATTTAATAGACTCGCATTTTTTCCACCGTGACTAATTTTGTAAGCTAAGCACATCATCCGTTACAGCACACTCTTGGGGCTGGGTAATGTGGCCACAATGGTATGGTGGAACGAGCTATCACAGGTGCAATGCGTGGGTTCAGGCATTTACTTTTAAGAGGCACAAACAGATTTATTTTACCTCTGGTAACCTCAAGAGAAAGACGTTATAATCCAGAATCCGCATTAAACATCACGTTCCTTCATTACCAACTGGGCAGAGCCGGTTTACGTTGGGAAATGACACAGCGGAAGTCATGGTAAACAGAAATACAGTCGCCAGTAAGCTTACTTACATTAGAAAATTTTATTTTATTTGATGAACCGATAGCCATTTAAAGGGACAGGGCTCTTATTTTACTTGTACTTGATTGAACTAGAGACGTTTAAAAATTTGGTGCTGGACTGTGATTCGAATTCGTATCTCCTCTTTCGAGGATCTGAATCTCTCGGAACAGTATAGTTCAGTCATTTCGTTCCTTTTCCCAAGACTGCAATCTTCTCTAGGTCTCCTCCAAAGGTAAGTATGTGGGTCTGAAACTTGATCCAGTACAAAAATATTCATAATTTCATTTCTAGCTTTATCAAGTGCACACCCACCTGCTAGTGAAAATTAACGCGCAATTTCAATGTCTGTTCATGTGTTTCCAACAATGGCAACAGGTGTCGTTATTTCTGGTCAAACACGCACACATCTTACTGTTCATGAGTAAGCAACTGAAACTTAAGCTATATTCGTGGATGCACGGTAGGTGTGCAGTTCGATTGTCGCTTAGGCACAAAAGTTTGTATCCTTATTTTAGATTCAGACACCTAGCGGCTCGTAAGAAAAACCGATACGTAACATTTGATTTTTCTTAGTTAACAATCGGATTACGTGTTGGGTTCGTATCTCCGTCACAGAACTTCACATCATGCACTTCATCTTTAAATGCATGCACACTTTGTTACTTCAGAATGGAGGTATATCAGACATCTTTCGTGGTTCGATAACAGGGACGAAAGGGTCTTGATAGGAGTCACGGTTTATTACAAAAACTGTCGTCTTTTATTTTCAAGTTTAGATTTGGTTACTGGTATTGGCCAAAATTTCGGTAATTCATGACTCTTCATGGCTAATCATCAATATGATGTGATTAGATTAGATTAGATTAGATTAGATTAACTCTTGTTCCATAGATCATGAATACGACATTTCGTAATGATATGGAGCGTGTCATTTTAATGAAAGATTTCTTTAAATACCTTGATTCAATTTCTTTACAACAATTTTTTACACTCTCTCTCATTGCTTTTCATTTCTCTCTCTCTCTCTCTCTCTCTCTCACAAACACACACACACACACACACACACACACACACACACACACATTCTTTTTTATTTTTATTTGTATGTTGTGCTCGACTATCGGTGAGGCACGAAAACGCCTGTGAATGACTTTCTTAGTTTTGAGTACACTTACGAAAGAAATATAAAAACAACAATGAGAGTTACTGATTTATGATGCTCAGTTTGCAGTCAGTTCTGAGTATTATTAGTAACTACGCTCCAGTCCCTAAACCTAGTTACAGAAAGCGAATCAGACGCATTACGTATTCCAGGCCGTAGCAGCCGTGACTTGGAGACACCAGCTATGGTCACTTCCCAGACCGCTGTAGGATCACATCGGTTCGTCTTCTTCCTGCTGGTACTGTAACTGAGATTTGGCAACAAGGCAACGTATGTTTGGCAACCCTGTGATCGACGAGTTACTTCCTGGTGTGCACGGAATTAAGCCTCAAAGTTCACTTGATTTTACCTGTCATTTCCATTGAATAATCCGAGTTCTTATCGCTTGCAGGGTAACAAAAGATTGAAAATTTACGGTTTCCAGCCCAGGAAAGTCGTTGCAGGTGGAAACCGCAACTAATCTCAACATTCAAATAGCGGTTTACGAGTTCTAGTTACTATTGCCGTCGTAATAGGAAGCTAAGATCCATACCTCCTCGCCAGCTCTGTGGTAACGTGCTGAGCTGTGAAAAAGCGTCTGTTACGGTTCGCAGTTCCAGTCTCACTGACTGTAACGTTTTTATCCCTTCTGTGAAAGAGCTACAAGCAGTCAGATCAAACATCAATAAGGAAATCGCAAGAAAATGCTTTCAGCTCATAGTGTAATGTTGAAAAACTTACAATGCTGCACAACAGGTAACGCCTCTTTCCGCTGCTGACAAGCGAATTTTGGGTTTCTAGGAATACGTAACTATATTTATGAAATGCCACATTTGCATACCTCTTGAGTATGACACAGCATACCAATTAAACACAGACCCAATCAAAATCTAAGTGAGTAGTATTTTACTAACTCGTGTCGATAGAGGCATGCTTGTTTACAGATACTTTCGTCGTAAGGTTACCATGGTTAGTTTTATTTCATTTCTTATAATACAGTGCACAATTTTCGTAAGGTTTCCTTTAGTGTTGTTAAAACAATAGTAAACATGAGAGAGAAATTAATCATCAACGATATATGCGAATTCTCAGATGTTACCTATGACAGTCTGACAATGCACATGCAGTTTATTGATTACATGCATGTAGAAAACTTGTTCTGAGTTAAAGCTGTCAAACAAAGTTTGAAGAAGAATAAAATATCACTACCACACGACGGCTAATATAGAAAATACTTTTCTGACATATTATGGCACGATGCGCTCTCCCTGCACATCTTCGAGATGCATCTGCTGCCTGCTGTCTATTAAACCTGAATAGAACAAAATGTCACAGTAGTTAGCCCTTTTTCCACATGCGACTACTTTGGGTTGAGAAGTGAAGGAAATTATGTTCAAAGTTCCATTAGATTGATACATTCAGCAGAGAGCAGAATTGCGTTTTAAAAAATGTAGCACTGAATGTATTCGAACTCGCGACATCTTATCTACGCTACAAGCTGACATGTAGCTACAGCAGCTCCAGAGCTCGGTAACTATTCCTCCAGAACTTTTGGATTCCACAGCACTGTGAGATTATGCATATGGCCAGGTCTTGACTTCTGAGAGACAAACAGTTACAGCTTTTCTTTTGGACTGAACGACGTTTTCTAGTAACAGATAGCGCAATAGAATAGCTCAAGTGGAAAGGAACACTTCCTGTTTAAACTTCTGCATCCTACACTGTTGGCAGTTGTGTGTAGGTGGCAGTTACGTGATTTTATTTCTGTGATTACAAAATAGTCGAATGTATGCACTGGGTAGCCGAGGCAGCTAGTTCATGGTGATTCGGTCAACCAAGTAAATGAATTTACTGAGCATGCTGCAAATTACTATAGGGAGCCTGTGTGTCAGAATTCTCATCCAGTGTGGCGCAACTGCGTTACGATAGAAAAATGACTCGCAGAGAAGATGATTTCGTGGTCTGTTGGACGGATGGTAGGTTGTTATACCTATGGTCTGGGTTCGATTCCCACTTCCGTCAATGATTTTAGATAGGGAGAGACAGATTCCATTCTCTCCTGGCTACACCAAGTGAGGAGATATAATGGCTGCGTGGTCTGAAAATTCACATTAAAGATGATATTCCTTCTTTACCAAGTAGGCGGTAGGTTGAACCACAATAAAGTCTGGAGTGGCGACATGTAGAAACTCTATCACCAGTAACCTTTCTTATACTAGTTATTTATTTCAAGTGACGACACAAACGCTATGTATGGTCACAGGACACTTATTCCATCTTTTATTTGAGCTTCTGTATGTCGATAAAATTGGTTCTAAACTGGGAATGCAACTCAGACCGCCCTTAACGCGGAATTTGATCCCTTCGTGGCAATACAGCTAGGCTACAATTTGTTGTTTGTTCAAAACTGCAGATTCCTCAACACCTTCACATATTACGCGTGAATGGGATCGAATCCTGGCCCCGCACTAAAGATTTAATTATGTATTATCAAGCTCTATCATGAGAACACCTATCTGCTGGTGGATAATAATTTTGATTTTTAATGTATTTTCATTCGTTGTCAACACTAACGATATCTGACGTTTTTTAACTCCCAGTGAGACACAGAACTATTTGCGAGATGACTGTAAGTTCAAGATGCTATTCTGAGCAGCTGGTGGAGAAAAATTCGGTAGCTGATGTCTCTTTGTGTGTAGTCAACAACGATATGTGTGGGGCTCTATTCCCAGTGAGCGCTGAACTCTTCGTCATATTATTTCAGTTCGTTGTGTCATTTAATGTTCATACATATTCTCAACTAGCTGCTCGTGAATAACTTTAATTTTTAATGTCATTTTGTGTTAAATAGTTCAAATGGTTCAAATGGCTCTGAGCACTATGGGACTTAACTTCTAAGGTCATCAGTCCCCTAGAACTTAGAACTACTTAAACCAAACTAACCTAAGGACATCACTCACATCCATGCCCGAGGCAGGATTCTAACCTGCGACCGTAGCGGTCACGCGGTTCCAGACTGAAGCGCCTAGAACCGCACGGCCACAACGGCCGGCCCCCACCATCTGGTATCAATGCATTACCCTATCATCCATTATATATAATCATTTTCATAGTACACTTGATATTATAGATGAGTAGGACACAAGACAGGACATAGATAATGTCCGTTTGACGTCAACAGTGTGTAACATTTTACTTTTTTTGAATAGGACAATGTTCCTCTCCAATAATTTTTAGATTAGTTACAATAAGCTTACGCTGCAAGAGAATTCGCTTGTATTTTTCAATATGTGGTCTGTTGTCGGTTTGAAGGCCTTCCATAACATCGGCAACGTAGTGCAACTCCACCGAGGGCTGTCTGGAGTAGGGTGGAGATAGCAATGTGAAAGTTGAGAGCTGTCGAAGACGATCTTCATATTCCTAATGTGATTAGGACATCGTATACTCTTGACGACGTTTAGCACCTGTGCAGTCAGTCACCCAATTTCAGAATTCATTTTGAGTAATCCTGCTAAATTCCCTAAATATTGTCTTTTTATATTGATGAGTAATACGGATAGTCGTCACGTTCATGTGCCGTCTACAACGCAAATTTAATGTTACTATCCTAGGAACTAACCTGCAATACGTTTTGTATTTCATAATCAGAACTATCTGCATTAACCGTCATCAGAGCAATGTCAGGGAACAGAATGCAGCAGTGCCTTGCTACCTACTTGAGGACCTGCTTGAGTCGTGTTCTAAGGAAAGGGTAGTTGCTGGTTCACATTATATTACACTAGCGAGAAGTACCGACTTTTCCTTTTCTCTGCAAACATCCAGAACTAAATTCAGTAACTAAATGCTAAGAATATATTTGCATTGTGCCAACTCAAAGATCAAAAGATATGGATATAGACATAGATACAGATTTTTATATTTAAAGCCATTCTCGTTCTGCATTGGAATAAACATCATTCATTATTTGCTTGTTCTTGTTACGATTGTTATTGTCATTCTCTCACTCGCAAGAGTTTTCGCATTCCTATTTGGTATCGATGCACATGAAGAGTGGCTATGAAAGAAGGGAATACTGAATGTTACGTCATGCAGAATACACTCATTTACTTTGGCTCCTCGTGATCTACGCTACAGGAGAAGTGAGATACATAAAGTTGACAGTGTGAGGACAGACCTGGTAGCACAACTGTGCAACTACACAGTGTTACCAGATAAAATGGTGCTGCGGAATCGACAGTGTAGTACGGACTTTGCCACAGTAGCAGACAGCTGGTAATTTAGGACCATGACCGTGGATTACACTTTGGTCAGTGCTGGTTAGAGTGCTGCAACTGTAAATGGAAGGCTTTGTTTGATAGTCTTATGCTGATGCTGTCTGAATAAATTATGCCATTGGATACAAAGCGGTTTAGTTTTGAGACCTAACCCACGAGGGGGGAAGGCACAGTGGTCTGCTTCAGGAATTCCAAGCAATAAAACACAAAAAACAACCCAGGAAGGGAGACATGCATTTGGAATCTGTTCATCGTTACGGGGTCAAACAAGAGGGTAACATTACTGAAACAATGATCGGGCTACTTAGTATATAATAGAGCATACAGATTTCAAGGAGGAAACGTATGAAGACGCAGACTTCCTCGTTATCAATATGTGCGGCGTATCTTTCGTGTTAACGAAAGTAAATTCCCGCTTTACCTCTTCTTACGTGTCAAATGAAATGAATGCCATGAGGAATAGAATATTTGTTGACTGCGTCTCTTCTTGCTTCCATCCTTACCAACATATTTCTTCATTCTCGTGGTAATCATGACATTCTATGTGTATGCTGCAAAAGATTGCAAGTGGACAAATTCGACATCGAGGTGCAAAGCGTTATATTCAATTCGAATAAGCTTCCGGTGTATTTTTACTTCGTTTGTATTTTTAGATGATTATGAACGTTACGGAAAATTATCTCACATGCTTTATGTTGAATGAGAAACATTGAATGATCCGTTTTGCTTTCCCTACGTTGAAATGATATAATGTCGGCGTCAACAGCCTTCTTCCACGCCGGAAGCTGAAACTTGTATCATTCTGGATTAATGATAATTGAATGCCTCATATGTATACATAGCCCAGAAGGCGACGTCAGAAACCATCAGGGGAGAACGCCGCATAAAAACCAAAGGTGCGCGCGCGTCTCCACTCTGAAGAACCGTATCGGAGAATCACGGCAAGCATTTCGCTGAAGAGCTGCCTCGTCAGAGAGCCGAGAAATGGCAGCGTCGTAGCAAGTATTTGTCAACACTCTGATAGTGCATTTACTCCCGGGTGTAGGTCGGCGTTACCTCGCTAAATTCACTTGACATTCGTTTTCCACATCGAAGACTCGTACGATATAATCCACTGCAAGATGACACAATTAGAAAGTATATTTAATTTCTGGACTCCAAGAATGGCGTTCTTCACATAAGTAACACCTGTTTGTGTGTGCATTCGGGAGGACGACGGTGCAATCCCGCGCCCGGCCATCCTGATTTAGGTTTTCAATGATTTCCCTAAATCGCTTCAGGCAAATGCCGGGATGGTTCCTTAGGAAGGGCACGGCCGATTTCCTTCCCCATCCTTCCCTAATCCGAGCTTGTGCTCCGTCTCTAATGACATCGTTGTCGACGGGACGTTAAAACAGTAATCTCCACCTCCTCTGCTCGTGTGTTTAAGGTTGCGTTTTGAGGCTCAGGCAACATCGCAGTGACTATATTCCGCCTCTGGCCGCCAGTGTGTCGTTAGCTCAGAGGTTCCCTTGTGCGTTGCAGTGCTTGTACTATAAGACATAGCAGTTCGAATCACGGTAGAAGCCGCTGAGTACAACCTTTTATTTTCCATTTTAATTAATGGAGTTGCAAACTGCTAGTAAAAATTTCTTATGCGAAATCTGAAGAATGCCTTTAAACATCAATCTTCGTCCGATTTCGACTTAGTAAATTAAGTTAATATCATGGATTTCTGCTTTGCGAATTCCAAGGTGCTTCACTGTAAAATAGACCCTGAAAAGATTCAAACCGACTGTCAACGATATAAATTTGAGCTTTGTTCGTCATATAGGTCTAACATGTCAGAAGGTTGTTTATGAAGTGCACATGTTCATTAATGTAGTTCCCTTCTTCTAAATTTTTGCAATAGCATTTAACTGTAGACGTTTTCTAACACCAGCGTTAGCAATTCCTTTCCGTTCTCTGAAACCTTCAAAACGACAAATTTTTCTGGTTTAAATCTGATGACCTTAAACTATCACTTCCGATCAACAATAAATACTTCATGAACCCATACATGGAACTCCAAATGTGCAGTGTTCCTGCACTGCTACAGAGCATGCATTGCAAGGTATTCACACAGTTTATCGCATAGACTTACCATAAGGAATGAAACAAGAACTGTAATACACTTTACACCACAGACGCTCACTCTGGCTTGACGAAAACATCCAAACATTGACCAAAAGTTGCACAAATAATTTAGTTTGAAAGGAAAAGAAACGAGGTATGAAGCATTTATAAATTCATCGAATGTAGTGAGGTGGTTTAATTTCGTCCCAGTCTATAAAATTAATTTCGGGCCATACTCAGCTCTTGCCGATTAATGTAATATAATACCCGCCTACTAATCAGGGCGTCTGTCTCCGTTGCTTTTGAGCGTGAATGGAAATTGTAGAAATTTTCTGTGGAGCAACATTTAATAATAAAGCGTTTTAAATCATCAAAAGCGATGAGCGGTAGCAGGCGCTTTCGATAAAGAACGGGGGAGTGCAGCGCCACTGCTGTCGCCACGGCCGCTGCCAGTAGCCAGCAAATGGATCCCGGAGCTTTGCCGCATACGGCGTCCAGAGGAGGACAGTCTGCAGGAAATCTGCCGCAAAATCGTTACTGGATAAAATTTTGATATCGGTGTGTCACAAAGCGAAATAGATTGAATCTGCGCTACCATTACATTCACGTCTTCAGCATTCAGACAGAAGAGGCTATAAAAATATTTTATACCACCTGCTCTCGATCCACTGACATTATGAACAGAAACAACGCACGCTACCGCTAGACCACAGGCGTAATCAGCCTAGCGTTTCTCTATCATGGGACAAGTTTTCCTCCAGGAAGTGCCGCATTCTACAGTGTTGCCAGATTGTGCAGATAACCGGACTTAGAGAATTAGCGAGTTGGCCAGTTTTTTTGTCCCATGTCGCGATCGGCGCGGACTTAGCCTCTGAAGCGGCCGGCCACCGGTCAAGTTTTATGTCAAAGAGTGTACATTGTGCAGGAGCAACAGGGAAGTGCCCCCCACCATCAAGGGGGCAGGTGGAGTCTGAGAGCCAACAGTAAGCAGTGGAACAGAAGATGGTAGAAGCACTGTCGTAGCGGCAGTAAAGGTTGACATCATATGCACAGGGTGTAGCCTCTCATTTTTTCTTAGCCTCAGTGTAGGTCAGTCAAATGGTTCAAATGGCTCTAAGCACTATGAGACTTAACATCTAAGGTCATCAGTCCCCTAGACTTAGAACTACTTAAACCTAACTAACCTATGGACATCAAACATATCCATGCCTGAGGCATGATTCGAACCTGCAACCATAGCAGCAGTGCGGTTCCGGACTGAAGTGCCTAGAATCGCTTGGCCAGAGTGGCCAGCTGTAGGTCAGTCAGTCCAGGGTCTTGTATCCCGTTATTTTTCTTTCTTTCTGGAGAATCCTACAGTCTGGTGAGCAAGGCGAATGGTGTTCTTTACAGTTGACACAGATGAGAGGTGGGGCACAGGGAGTATTGGGATGTGAAGGATGTCCACAATTCCTACAGGTGATGCTGGAAGTACAGTGAGAAGACATATGGCCAAACTTTCAGCAGTTAAAGCACCGCATCGGGGTAGGAATATATGGCTTTACGTCACAGTGGTAGACCATCACCTTGACCCTCTCAGGTAATGTGTCACCCTCGAAGGCCAAGATGAAGGCACCAGTGGCAACCTGATTATCCCTTGGACCCAGGTGGACACACTGGGTAAAATGGACACCTTTTCACTCTAAATTGATGTGCAGCTCATTGGCAGACTGCAAAAGAAGGTTCCTGTGAAATATGATACTCTGGACCATATGTAAGCTCTTATGGGGCATGATGGAAACAGAAACACCCCCCCCCTCCCCCCCCCCCCCCCAGCTTGTCCAGGCGAGTAGTGCCTGTGACTCGGCAGAGGATGCTGTTACGATCAAGACCGACACTGACTGCTTTTTGGACAAGTCCTCCACCTCCCCAAACTTGTCCTCTAAATGCTCCACAAAAAATTGAGGTTTCATTGACAAGAAAGATACCCCATCAACTCTCATACATACGAGGTACTGGGGTGAATAAGCTTTGCTGCCATCCTTAGCCTGGCATTCCTCCCATGGTGTGGCCAGGGGGAGGTGGGGGAGGAGTGATTTGGGGTCATATTTCTTAGAATTTAAATTAGACCTTGACCGCTTAGAGACTGCTGGTGTCTGACCACTAGCAAGAGATGACGTACTACACTTCATGGCGTGGCATCTGCCCTGATGCCACCCACTCCGACCAACGGCCCTGCCCATGGGTGCCCCCAGCCGCAGCAAAGGCCACCTGGCAGGATGGCCGTTTCCGGGACTCCTGATGCCCGGGTGATGGGCATCTACTCCTTGGTTTACATGGGGAGTTAATGGCGCACGCATCAGCAGAGTGATACCTGTGTGGTCAGGGGGCTACAACCAATAGGGTACATGGTGGCCCCACCAAAACAGACTGGCTACCATGTTGGATATCAGGCACAAACGAGCTAAGAAGTCAATTATCGTTGACAGTGCAGAAAGCGATACTGCACAGAGGATGGAGGAAAACGCACCCAGGACGGTGATGTCACCCAACAGTTGGAGAATGAGTGGAAGTGCGTATCTATGTCAACGAAGGATCAGAGAGGTCTCAGCGCATGATGGACACTATGCTCCATGTAAGGTGCCCTTCCCCAATTGGCTCGTTCTTCAGAAAAATTTTGAAAAATGGAGGTCAAATCCTACAGGGTACCACATAAAGGCCAAAACATGTGAGACTCCTTTTAGTCACCTCTTACAACAGGCATGAATAGCTCGGACCTATTCTAACACCCAGACCCGCAGGGGGCAGGGGGATGGAGAGGGGGTGGAAGGGGGGGGGGGGGGAGGGACCTGGAAGAGCACCTGAATAGAATGGACTCTGTCTTGAAAGATGGATATAAGACGAGCATCAACAAAAGCAAAGGGAGGATAATGGAATGTAGTCGAATTAAATCAGATGATGCTAAGGGAATTATATTAGGAAGTGAGACACTTAAAGTAGTTAATGAGTTTTGCTATTTGGGGAGCAAAATAATTGATGATGGTCAAAGTAGAAAGGATATAAAATGTAGGCTGGCTATGGTAAGGAAAGCATTTCTGATGAAGAGAAACTTGTGCAAGCTTCTTCATCTCCTAGTACCTACTGCAACCTACATCCTTCTGAATCTGCTTAGTGTATTCATCTCTTGGCCTCCCTCTACGATTTTTATGCTCCATGCTGCCCTCCAGGACTAAATTGATGATCCCTCGATGCCTCAGAATATGTCCTACCAACCAATCCCTTCTTCTAGTCAAGTTGTTCCATAAACTCCTCTTCTCCCCAATTCTATTCAATACCTCCTCATTAGTATGTGATCTACCCATCTAATCCTCAGCATTCTTCTGTAGCATCACATTTTGAAAGATTCTATTCTCTTCTTGTCCAAACTATTTATTGTCCATGTTTCACTTCCATACATGGCTACACTCCATACAAATACTTTCAGAAACAAATTTCTTTTCCTCAGAAATGGTTTTCCTTGCCATTGCCAGTCAACATTTTATATCCTTTCTACTTCAACCATCATCAGTTATTTTGCTCCCCAAATAGCAAAATTCCCTTACTACTTTAAGTGTCTCATTTCCTAATCTAATTCCCTCAGCATCACCTGACTTAATTCGGCTACATTCCATGATCCTCATTTTGCTTTTGTTGATGTTCATCTTATATCCTCCTTTCAAGACACTGCCCATTCCATTCAACAGCTCTTCCAAGGCCTTGGCTGTCTCTGACAGAATTACAATGTCATCGGCAAACCTCAAAGTTTTTATTTCTTCTCCATGGATTTTAATATCTACTCCGAATTTTCTTTTGTTTCCGTTACTGCTATACAGACTGAATAACATTGGGGAGAGGCTACGACCCTGTCTGCTGGCCAAAGTGGCCGAGCGGTTCTGGGCGCTACAGTCTGGAACCGCGCGACCGCTACAGTCATAGGTTCGAATCCTGCCTCTGGCATGGATGTCTGTGATGTCCTTAGGTTGGTTAGGTTTAAGTAGTTCTGAGTTTGAGGGGACTGATGACCTCAGCAGATAAGTCCCATAGTGCTCAGAGCCATTTGAACCATTTGAACCCTGTCTCACTCCCTTCCCAGCAACTGCTTCCCTTTCATGTCCCTCGACTCTTATAACTGCCATTTGGTTTCTGTACAAATTGTAAATAGCCATTTGCTCCCTGCATTTTACACCTGCCACCTTCAGAATTTGAAAGAGAGTATTCCAGTCAACATTGTCAAAAGCTTTCTCTAAGTCTACAAATGCTAGAAACGTAGGTTTGCCTTTCCTTAATCTATTTTCTAAGATAAGTTGTAGGGTCAGTATTGTGTCACATGTTCCAACATTTCTGCGGACTCCAAACTGATCTTCACTGAGGTCGGATTCCACCAGCTTTTCCATTCGTCTGCAAAGAATTCGCGTTAGTATTTTGCAGCTGTGACTTATTAAACTGATAGTTCAGTAATTTTCACATCTGTCAACACCTGCTTTCTTTCGCATTGGAATTATTATATTCTTCTTGAAGTCTGAGGGTATTTCGCCTGTCTCATACATCTTGCCCACCAGATGGTAGAGTTTTGTTAGGACTGGCTCTCCCAAGGCCGTCAGCAGTTCCAATGGAATGTTGTCTACTCCGGGGGCCTTGTTTTGACTCAGGTCTTTCAGTGCTCTGTCAAACTCTTCACGCAGTATTATATCTCCCATTTCATCTTTATCTACCTCCTCTTCCATTTCCATAATATTGTCCTCAAGAACATCGCCCCTGTATAGACCCTCTATATACTCCTTCCACCTTTCTGCTTTCCCTTCTTTGCTTAGAACTGGGTTTCCATCTGAGCTCTTCATATTCATACAAGTGGTTCTCTTTTCTCCAAATGTCTCTTTAATTTTCCTTTAGGCAGTATCTATCTTAGACCAAGTGAGATAAGCTTCTACATCCTTACATTTGTCCTCTAGCCATCCCTGCTTATCCATTTTGCACTTCCTGTCGATCTCATTTTTGAGACATTTGTATTCCTTTTTGCCTGCTTCATTTACTACATTTTTATATTTTCTCCTTTCATCAATTAAATTCAATATTTCTTCTGTTACCCAAGGATTTCTACTAGCCCTCACCGTTTTACCTACTTGATCATCTGCTGCCTTCACTATTTCATCCCTCAAAGCTGCCCATTCTTCTTCTACTGTGTTTCTTTCCCCCATTCCTGTCAATTGTTCCCTCATGCTCTCCCTGAAACTCTTAACAAACTCTGGTTTAGTCAGTTTATCCAGGTCCCATCTCCTTACATTCCCACCTTTTTGCAATTTCGTCAGTTTTAATATACGGATCATAACCAATAGATTGTGGTCTGAGTCCACAGCTGCCCCTGGAAATGTCTTGCAATTTAAAACCTGGTTCCTAAATCTCTGTCTTACCATTATGTAATCTATCTAAAACCTTCTAGTATCTCCAGGCTTCTTCCATGTATACAACCTTGAACCAAGTGTTAGCTATGATTAAGTTATGCTCTATGCAAAATTCTACCAGGCAGCTTCCTCTTTCCTTTCTTTACCCCCATTCCATATTCATCTACTACATTTCCTTCTCTCCCATTTCCTACTTTCGAATTTCAGTCACCAATGACTATTAAATTTTCATCTCCCTTCACTATCTGAATAATTTCTTTGATCTCATTATACACTTCATCAATTTCTTCATCTTCTGCAGAGCTAGTTGGCATATAAACTTGTACTACTGTAGTAGGCATGGGCTTCGTGTCTATCTTGGCCACAATAATGTGTTCACTATGCTGTTTGTAGTAGCTTACCTGCCCTTTATTCATTATTAAACCTACTTATGCATTACCCCTATTTGATTTTGTGTTTATAACCCTGTATTCAGCTGACCAAAAGTCTTGTTCCTCCTGCCACCGAACTTCACTAATTCCCACTATATCTAACTTTAACCTATCCATTTCCCTTTTTAAATTTTCTAACCTACCTGCCTGATTAAGGGATCTGACATTCCATGCTCCGATCCGTAGAACGCCAGTTTTCTATCTCCTGATAATGACATCCTGTTGAGTAGTCCCCGCCCGGAGATCCGAATGGGGGACTATTTTACCTCTGGAATATTTGACCCAAGAGGAGGCCATCATCATTTAACCATACAGTAAAGCTGTATGCCCTCGGGAAAAATTACGGCTGTAGTTTCCCCTTGCTTTCAGCCGTTCGCAGTACCAGCACAGCAAGGCCGTTTCAGTTAGTGTTACAAGGCCAGATCAGTCAATCATCCAGAGTGTTGCCCCTGCAACTACTGAAAAGGCTACTGCCCCTCTTCAGGGACCACACATTTGTCTGGCCTCTCAACGGATACCCCTCAATTGTAGTTGCACCTATGGTACAGCTATTTGTATTTCTGAGACACGCAAGACTCCCCACCAATGGCAAGGTCCATGGTTCATGGGAGGGTTGATTTTCATACAAAAGGAATAAGAATGTCATTCTAAACACATAAAATTTTTTAAAAATGATAAATCTGTAAATAAGTATGATGAGGGTAAAATCAGGACTGTCAGACTATGCTTCTTATTATGTACTATCAACCTATATTTTTGTTTAAAGGTTAAGGTAACTCAAGGCCAGCCAAAGACAATACCAATGCGAGCAGAGCAGTGCACAGTGTGAGTGTTATCATGTTCCTGATGGTGTTACCCTGGTGAACCTTATCTGTAAAAGACAAAGCCTGATTCAATTCAGTTTGGACTTCACTCAGAAATATACAGTTACGATAAATTGCACTGTTCTCAGTACCACGTTGCACATATACCTCTTGTTGTGAATAATCTCTGTCATTTGTGGGTGTGGATTGCCTTTTAAAAAAGTGGTGAAGATATGGGGCCCACAAAGTGTGAAAATCAGAATCTGAACAATTTTTTAAGTAGTTGAGAGTGTGGGTTTTAGCCATGGAACTATTGTGACACTGGGCCCATGCAGGCTGTCCTGAGCAGCCTGGGAGTGTTTATATCAGCCACCTTTGTAATTCTGCAGCTGTGTGTTCCATTAATGCAGGCTGGCATAATGTTCTGAAATTAGACATTCTATCGTCAGCACTGTAAAGGACTGTTTCATTCTGTGGCACCGAGTAGCATTTCCACAGCCAAATACGTGATGGAAACCAAGCTGATGTAATAAAATCCCTGGTAAATGCAAGTATACACAGAGGTGCCAAAAGTCATGGGATAGTGATATACACATATACAGATGGTGGTAATACCACAGACAAAAGGTATAAAAGGTTAGTGCTTTGGAGGAGCTGTCATTTGTGCTCCAGTGATACGTGTGAAAAGGTTTCCGGCATGATTACAGCCACACGATGGGAGTTAACAGACTTTGAATTCAGAATGTTGCGTGCGACATTCCATTTCAGAAATTGTTAGGGAATTAAGTACTCAAAGGCACACAATGCCAAGAGTGCAGTGAGAACACCAAATTTCAGACATTATCTCTCAAAACTGATGACACAGTCACCAATGGCCTTCATTTGACAACCGAGAGCAGCAACATTTGTCAGAGTTGTCAGTGCTAAAAGACAAGCAACACTGCATGAAATAACTGCAGAAATCAATGTGGTACCTAAGATGAACATGTCCGTTAAGACACAGTACTGAAATTTGGCGTTAACGGGCTACGGCAGCAGATGGCTGACATGAGCGCCTCCGCTAACAGCATGACATTGACAGTGGCACCTCTCTTGGACCTGTGGCCATATCGACTGGACCCTAGGAGACTGTAGAACCTTGACCTTGTCAGATGAGGTCCAATTTCAACTGGTAAGAGCTGATGGTAGGGTTGAAGTGTGGCACCAACCCCATGAAGCCATGGACCCGAGTTGTCAACAAGGCACTGTGCAGGCTGGTGGTGGCTCCATAATGGTGAGGGCTGTGTTTATGTTGTATGGCCTGGGACCTCTGGATGTTCAGCTACTTGCAGACCATTTGCAGCCATTCATGGACATCACATTCCCAAAGATGGAATTTTTATGGATGACATTGCGCCACGTCACCAGGTAACAATAGTTCAGATCTAACTTTTGAAGAACACTCTGGAAATTCAAGCCACCCATGATCACCCTACATGACTGCCGTTCAACATTTATGGGACATAATCAAGTGGTCAGTTTGTGCACAATATTCTGCCCTGACAGCACTTCCACAATTATGGATGGCTAAGAAGACAGCATGGCTCAATATTTCTGCAGGGGACTTCCAACAACTTGTTAAGTCCATGCCACATAGAGTTGCTGCACTACATCAGGCAAAAGGAAGTCTGACATGACATTAGGAAGTATCCCATGACTTCTGTAACCTCACTGCAGATGCTCCCTGTTCAGCCATTAGCTCCATTTCAACAGTGCTGTGCATCTGATTGGCACCGTCTCCATCCAAGTCATCAGCCAAGCAGCTACAGCTCCACTAAAAAGCATCATTAATTATGTACAGCAGCTGGTCATTGGTCTATGAGGCACAGGTAGTCCTGATCGTTGCAGGTTTCAAACATGGTCCACTATTGGATGCCCTTGTCTATTGCTCGAGCCAGTCCCTGAGGCTCCTGGTTTCAACTTGGGCATCTGCACATTCAAGCCGGCCGCTGGTGGCCAAGCAGTTATAGGCGCTTCAGTTCGCAACTGCGCGACTGCTACGGTTGCAGGTTCGAATCCTGCCTTGGGCATGGATGTGTGTGATGTCCTTAAGTTAGTTAGGCTTAAGTATTTCTAAGTTCTAGGGGACTGATGACCTCAGATGTTAAGTCCCATAGTGCTCAGAGCCATTTTGCACATTCGAGCCAGCTGCCTTGGGCCTCATGCAGTGCATGCCAACTAATGGCTGCTGCACTATGGAGCTGACACCTGACTTGCTTCAGGAAGGCCACCATTGTTGCATGCTTCTGTTATGCTGCCACAAAATTCCGCTACCTCAGTGCACTTACTTACTGCTTGATAGCCACAACTGGCTCCTCCACCACAGGCAATGCCAAATGCAACATTCACAGCATCATGCTGTTATTTTGTTGATGATAAGTAACTTTATCCCCTTTTACTTCATGGATTCCTAAATTCAAGTTTCTATTTTACTTTCAAAGTTAAAATCAACAATGGAAATCCAGGCTGGATATCTCTCAACAGCTGGAACCACCAAAAAAATTATACATAATGTAAATTTTTCAATAACAGATTTTAAGCCATGAGTACATACTATTGAGTGGCACAAATATACCAAAATTTTAAAAATAAAAAAATAAATCAAACAAAAACTGTTCTGACAGGGAATGACAATGACTTACGAAACATTATTACTGTATAGCAGAAAGCTCAATAAAAACAAATAATTACACAAAAACGAATGATATGTTACCCAACAATAGAGGCAAAAATTTGATTTACAATCAGATGCATATATTCTAGACTTCTAAAATGGACATGGTAACATAGAATAGGATTTTTGTGACATGACAAAGAACTGTCTTATTTACCTTTCTTTCTCTGCTTCCTGTTTCTTTTTATCAGCCATTTCCAGTGCCAACATCTTCTTCTGCTTTTTTGACAATTTGGGAGGCTAGATGCGAAAAACACATTATTAAGCCAGCTTCTAAACAGTTTCTCAGTAAATATACTTGTGAATATTAGAATATTTATAGCCTCTTATATGATATTTCAGGTCCAATCATTTAGCAAAAATATATACAAGTTCAAATATTAAAAATACTCATTATGTCTACCCACCATTTTGAAATTAGAACTTCACTTGGATGTTGTTAAGCAGATATCTGTAACATTTGAATCAAACATGAGCATCCAATGATAAAACAACCAATTTTACAATCAATAAATGAATCATAGAGTATAAAACTTACAAATATAAATATAAATCCAGTAGGCTTATGAACAAATGGAATTCAAATAACAACAATGTAGGAAAAGATAGATTGCTACTTACCATAAAGATGGCATGCTCAGTTGCAGACAGTTACACATTAGCTTACAGTCACAGCCTTTGACAGAAAAAAAGAGAAATGGACACAAGCAAGCACACCTCACACACCCAGGCCCGTCAATGCCAACAGCTTAGATCAAATTCTTAGACTATTGATTAGTAGATTGCTTCATCATAACAGCACCACGAGCTACAGACAGTCACTGCCAGACCAGTGACAGATGAAAGCTGTCAGCATAGACATACACTCAAAGTTTCCATCTGCCACCACTGCTTCAAGCTTACTTACATCAGTCCACTCTGTAATCATCATCTAAAATGACAGCTCTGATTTGGTTTCTTACCTAACAGAACTACTAATCAGAACTGTGGTATCGAAGTTTATAGTCAATTGAACATTCAGATTTGATTGTCATTCTGTATTGTATCAGGTGATGATAGCTATAGTGTTCAGTGGCAATAACAAATACATAGTGACATTCCTGTGGATATGGGCTGTTTCCAAGTTGAGTATTTTAGATTGTTCAAATTTTAATAAGAAAAGCTAATATTCTGTGTGTGATGTAGTACACTCAATTTCCTCCAGAAGTAAATCTAGGCTAGCTATGACATACTGGTGATGGTAATGGTTGCTTTTGTATTCCAGCGTGTTATCCTATCTGCCATATATTTCACATAGCGAAGAAAAGGTTCCCACGCTTGACACAAATGCTTTGAGTACCACTAGAAATGGTGTCAGTAATACTTGAACTGTTTCATCTGCAAATAAAGTGCACAAAATTCCAGTATTTGGCATGTGCTGTTTTCCAGCAGCTTTTCGTGATGTAACAAAGAGTGTTTCATTCACGTGCCATATTCTAGACAGTGCAAACATTTTTGGGTCATGCTTGCTTGACTTGTTAAACTTCTGGATACAAGACGACATGTTACAAATCAGTGTTTCAGTGCCTCATACTAATGTTTTGACTTGTGTACTGAGTATAGAGAACTTCCTGAATTAGAGTTAGGAGGGGCTAAAGATTCTGGGATGCACATTTTTGTTAAAAATAGTTCAAGACTATGATTTTATTGTGCTAGGCCTCTCTACCACACTATACCTGAGCAGGTTGCTCCAGAACTGCACCAATGGAAAGACAATGGGTTGAAACATTCATTTTTGCATATCAGTGAGCATCCCCCTTGGTTGTACTTAAGAAGCCATCAGCAGATATACATCCATGTGCCGATTTCAAAGACACAGTACACCCACAAACTGCTGTGGATTCAGTTCCTTTCACATGACAGCAGAAATTAATGGATGGATTGGGACAGAGTAGATTCTTTTCCATGATCAGTTTATGTGATTCATACTTACAGTTACTGCCACCAAAAGCAATATCTTATGATCAACACTCTCTTGGGATTGTTCCATTTTCAAAGAATACCTTTTGGAAGAGGTTCTGCTCCTTCTATGTTTCAATGTTTCCTGTAAAAATTTACAGCAGAAATCCCTTCACATCCAAACTACCTGTATGATATGGTTGTTGCAGGTTGTATGCCTGCTGAAAATCTGGTAAATTTAGAATGTTTGTTTAATGCACTTGTTGCAGGTGGCTTTAAATATAACAAGAAAAAGTGCTTCTTTTTCCACAAAAAAACTTGAATATTTATGACATGTCATAAATGTACAGGGTATTCATCCTGCTCATTTGCACTTGTCAGCAATTAAAGATTTGGTGGTACCAAATAGCATAAAGAAGCTACAGGCTATCATGGGGAACTTACTGCATTAAGTTTATTGAAAATGCTGTGCAAATTGCTGCTCCACCAAACCAGCTGCGCCGGAAGGGTGTTTCCTTTGTGTGGACCCAAGAATGTTCAGATGCAATTTAGCTGTTAAAGGATGCACTGTTAAGTCATCATCACCTGATTCATTTTGATCCACATAACCGTGTTGACTTAGCTGTGGATGCAGCTTTTTATGGTATTGGAGCTGTGCTCTTCCGTCAAACTGGTTCATCTGATAGGCCCATTGCTTTTGCCTCAAAAACTCTCAACAAAGTACAGCACAATTATAGTCAACTTCAAAAAGACGTACTTGCCATTATCTATGGCATTACCAAGATCCATCAGTATTTGTACAATCAGAAATTATACTTGAACACAGATCAACAGCCTTTTTTAACAGCTTTGTTCAATTCTTCCAGTCCTGTCCCACTGCAGACAGTGCAAAAATTACAACACTGGGCTCTGCTGTTGGCTAATTATCCATGTAAGTTGATGTACAGGTCCACTGAATAACATTTGAATGCTGATTTGTTGTCTTGATTACCAGCCGATACTGACAAAGCATTTGATGCATCTGAGAAATCATGTTATCAAGCTGATACTCAAGACTGAAATTCTTCAAAATTTTCCTCCTGACTTTTGGTGTGTTACTGGAGCAACTGCCTTTGATCCAGCTCTTTGGGTAGTTTTGCAGCATGTGCATCACAGGTGGCTCCGATGTTTGACAGAAATTCCCAACCCAGCAGCGCCTCACTACTTTTTGCATCATCTTGTGCTATCCACATGATCAGGTGTGATCAGGTGTTCTGCTGCTGCATTCAGAGAAATGATGATGCCAGCTTGTCATTCATTATTCCATCCACAGGGAAGTTTTGTCATTTTTGCACCAAAATCACTAGGACTTAGTTTGCACAAAGCAGCTCACTTGACTTTATTGTTCTTGACAGAGGGTGGAAGAAAAATTTCAGCAAATGACTTCTCATTGGAATGTTTGTGTGGAGATTCAGTCCGCTCTACCACACTGATTTTTTTTTTTTTTCAGTGTGCATATCTGTCTGGACTGCAGCAATGCATACATAGTGATTTTGTGGGTCCATTTTGGGACACGCAATGGTTCGTCATTGATGGCCGACAGATACAGTAAATTTCCTTGTGTAGTCCCCATGACATCCGTCATTACTGCCAAAACTGTATCGGCTTTGGTTTCTATTTTTTGTCTTGAAGGTTTCCTGAGGTTGTTGTTTCTGACAATGGCCCACAGTTCATGGCAGCCGAGTTTCAGCAATTTTGTGCTGACAATAGCATACACCACGTCCCTACTGCTCCTTTTTGCCCTCAGTGTAATGGTGAAGCTGGATGGTTTGTTGAATCATTTAAAAGTAACATGGAGAAACTCCATCCCTCTCATGCATGAGAGCAACATTTAAAGATTTTTCTTCCTTCCTATCAATCCTTGCTAGATGACGAGGAATCACCAGCAAAATTGTTACACAGTCATCATCATTGTATCCTGTTGCATCTTCTGCAGCTGCCACAAAAATAGTTCATTCCACAGGTTAAGACAAGGTTTCAGCCACAGGACAAAGTTTTCTTTAAAGTTTATGTCACTGGGAGCACAGTGTCATCACAGAACTTTTGGCTAATCCACATTATGTCATGCAAAGTTCCTCTGGGCTGAACAGGTGTTACCAGAACTAGCTGCAGCACTCCTATGTTAGTGAATCTACTGCAGAAGTTTTGCGCATTTGCGTCCAACACCCTGCAGTTTGGCAGAAGGACTAGGGTGGGGTGGGTAGTGGGTAGAGGGATAGAGAGAGGTGGGAGGCAGGAATAAGGATTGGGGATGGGTCGCTAGCGACTCAAAAGGAGGTAGTGGGTTTGCTGGCTGGTAATATGGGATGGAGGGGTGGTACAGGCATGAGCTAGTGATGCACAGATGTCACAGCTCATGGGAGTGGTGCACTATGAAGGTGATTTGGAGACATCATTTGTAATGGGTTATAGGACAGAGCTAGGGGAAACTACTGTGTGGAGGGTGTGGAGACAGTGGTTTAATTGAGATTGAAGAGAGGAGGGTTAAGGGAGTGATGGATGTGTTGCAAGTCTAATTCTCATCTGCATAGTTCAGGAACTTTGGTGGTGGGAGGAAAGGATCCTGATGGTCTTGAGTTGTGAAGCAGTTATTGAAATTGAGCATATTTAGCTCTGCTGCATGTTATGCCATCAGGTATTGAACTTTATTCTTGGCCACAGTTCACTAGTGGCTGTTCACTCTGGTGGACAGCTAGTTGGTTGTCATACCAGTAAAAAGCTGTGCAGTGTCTGCAGCAGGGTTGGCATATGACATGGCTGCTTTCATGGCCCTGCCTCTAATGGAGGATGATAAGCCCGTGGGGACTGGGGTAGGAAGTGCAGGGTAGCTGAATGAGGCAGGTCTCGCACCTGAGACTTGCACAGGTATATGATCCCTGTGGCAGGGGCTGGGGGTGAGAGTGACATAAGGATGGACTAGGAAGCTGGGTAGGATGTGAGCACAAATGAACACCACTTCAGTAAGGGTGAAAAGGATCTTGGGTAGGTTGTCCATCATTTCAGGGCACGATGATAGAGAATCAAACGCCTGGCAGAGGGTAAAGTTCAGTTCTTCCAGTTGAGGGTGATACTGGATGATGAGAGATGTGCTCCTTCAAAGCTGGTTCTTGGGGATGGTATGAGGACTACATGTGTGTGTGTGTGTGAGAGAGTATGGTATGGGACATCTGTTTGTAGACTATGTTTGGGGGAAGAGGAGTAATGCTAGTCTGCAAATTCCTTCTTTCCAACAAAATCCTCAATCTCACAGAAGATTCAGTCCCATCCAAATGCCTCATCTTTATCCCAACACCCAAGTTTTATCTTGGTAGACTTTTTAATGACCTGCTCTTCTTCTCCTGATCCCTACAGTTTAAACACTTCTTTGCCATCAGTCCCTCCAATCAAGGCCAACCTAATATCAACATTTAACCTTGCCTCTCCCAGTTCATACCACCATCCAACACAAGAAAGGAAAGCCATACAAAAACTCAAAACATATTCTAACCTAGAGACATATCCTCCCTACAGGCAATGATTCACAATGATTACCTGACAGAAGGTTTCCACCAACTACCTGTCTTGTCCACCTACAAGTTCTGCCATCGTCCTCCCATTCCTGAAGTCCAACATAACCTTCAATCCCTACTGAAATCCTTAAGGGCAGTTAAAACAGAAAAACATTTTTTCACATTTTTGGATTTTTATCTCATTATAAAATTTGCAATTTTCCAAATAAAATGATATATACATATAACATAAATTCACATTGGAAGTATTTTATTTCATCTTTTTAAATATAATCTACACCAGATTTTAATTTTAAAATTTTTATGTGCATTACTTCAAGATCTAATAAAACTGGTAATTTTTTATATAGAAGGCTGTGGATTGCTGTGTTATAAATGTTAAATTACGTGTTTGTATTGGTAGTACTGGCAAAAACAGTACTTTATTGTTTCATAGTATAAACACACGTTGTATGTTGAAGTGTTAATGTTTTTCTGTGGAAAAGTGATGAATAGATTGGTTGGTTGGTTGGTTGGTTGGTTGCTTTAGGGTATAAAGGGACCAAACTAGAGGATCATCAGCCCTTTTTCCTGATGCAAGCAAGGCTCAAAGCGCAAAAACACCCAACATTACAACTAAAAAGATACGGTTGAAGATGATGAGGAGATGTTGCTTGTAGTCGGGTGAGAGATGTTTGATCATCTGACTGTGGATTCAATCCAATCTGACTCAGGAGCTGTGTCAGGACAATGTGCAAGGATGCTGAGGAGCTCCCACTCTGTAAATGGAGTATTATAGGGTTCACTGTGACGTTCAGTGAATGAGAGGGCTTTCCTTTCCATCCGCCGTTTGAGGGTGCGAAATGCTGGTGGATGATTCTCTGACACGGAGGCTCAAACATAGTGCTCAGCAAAGGGTTAGGCAACTGCACTTGCATCAGCAGATAACATGCCATTGATGTTAATGCCAGTAACACCTGTCGGGACCCGGTACCCACAAACATGTCTGATCTTTGTCCAGACTTGGGAAGGTGACATACGGCACCCAATGGTCGAGATGTACCTCTCCAAACACGCCTGTTTCCATCATTTTACAAGCTGGTGAATTCGGGCGTGGAGACATTTAGAAGCTATTAGATGCTCTAGGCAAGGGTAATGCTTATGTTGCTGTAGAGCTCGCCGAAGCTCTTTAATGGCCTCAGTGATTTCCGCCTACCACCATGGTACTGACTTTCACCAGGAACACCCTAAAGAACAAGGAATCGTGTTTTCTGCAACAGAAATGATCGTTCTAGTGACCTGCTCAACTACCACATCGATGGTACCATGTGGGGGAGATTCAGCAGTGACAGCAGAGGTGAAAGCTTCCCAGTCTGCCTTGTTTAAAGCCCATCTGGATAGGCGTCCATGGGCATGATGCTGGGGGAGTGATAGGAAGATGGGGAAGTGGTCATTATCACACAGGTAGTCATGTGCTCACCAGTGGATAGACGGGAGAAGGCCAGGACTGCAAACTGAGAGATCAATGGTAGAATATGTGCCATGTGGCACACTGAAATATGTGGGGGCACCTGTATTTAAGAGGCAGAGGTCAAGTTGTGACAGTAAATTTTCGACCTTCTACCTCGGCCATTAAGCATGGCACCACCCCACAAAGGATTGTGGGCATTAAAATCTCCCAAAAGTAGGAAAGGTTTAGGGAGTTGATCAATCAGTGCAGCGAATGTGTTCAGTGGTACTGCACCGTCTGGAGGAAGATATACTTTGCAGACAGTTATTTCCTGTGTCGTCCTTATCCTGACAGCCACAGATTCAAGAGGGGTTTGAAGGGTCACAGGTTTACTGCATTCTGAGGTAAGGACATAGACACAAACTCCACCTGACACTCTATTATAATTGCTACAGCTCTTGTAATATCCCCTATAGCAGTGAAGGGCAGGGGTCCACATTGCTGGGAACCAGATTTCCTGGAAGGCAGTGCAGAAAGCAGGTGTAAAGCTTAACAATTGCCATAGCTCAGCCAGGTGGTGGAAAAAATCACAGCAATTCCACTGGAGGATGATGTTATCATGAGGCTGGGAAGCTATGAAGCATGCAAGGAGGCAGGTTACACGTGAGGGTCACCTGCTGCCACCGATTGAGTATTTGTATCCAATCCTACTGTAGATGAGGCATCAGTGAGATTGCAGGTGCTCAGGGGATGCTGAGATCTCCACCTCATCAGCAGGTGCATAATTGGTATGGAGAGACGGTGGGGCCACTGGAGGGTCCTTTTTCTTAACAGACTTCTTTGTTTGCTTGCCCTCTCGCTTCCCTTTAGGGGCTTGCTGGGAGGACTTCTCTAAGTAGCTTTAGGTATGCAGGAAGAGCGTGAAGCTTATTGTTCAGCAGCTTTTGGCTCCTTTAGCCACTGGTGAGTGTCTGCTGTGGCATTAGTGGAAACTGTGGGAGAGAGGGCCCCAGGGGACCCATTTTGCATGAGAGGAGGCTATTGCTCCTCCAGCTGATGGGATGGGACAAATGTCCCCTGTGTTTGGGGGGGGGGGGGGGGGCTTTTGCTAAAAGTAGGTTCTTTGGGGACAACAAAAGGAGATTTTCCCCCTACCACCAAGGGGGCAGATGTATTCTGGAGACCCCGAGGGTTCACTGTTCATGGTACAGAGTGTGGTACAATTGTACTTGTGATTGCGATGGTAATGTATCTGCAGTGTATGTGGATGTCAACTGAATGGGGTGCAATCGTTCAAATTTATGTTTAGTCTCTTCGTAAGTCAACTGGTCCAGAGTCTTGTACTCCTTGATTTTCCACTCCTTTTGGAGCACTGTGCACTCTGGTGAGCAGGGGAAGTGCTGCTCTCCGCAGTTTATACAAATGAGAGGAGGCATACAGGGAGTATCTGGATGCAGTGGACATCTGCAGTCAACATGTGGCACTGGAAGTGCAGTGGGAAGACATTTGGCTGAATTTCCAGCACTTAAAGCACCACATAGGGGAAGTGATGTATGGTTTAACATCACATCAATAAACCATCACCTTGACCTTTTCAGGCAATGAACCCCTATTGTCCTTGGGTCCCCTGTAAATGTGTGGGATGAAATGAACACCCCGCCATTCTAGATTGGCATGGAGCTCCTCATCAGACTGCAAGAGGAGGTCACAATGGAAAATAATCCCCTGGACCATGTTGAAGCTTTTATGGGGAGTGAGAGAAACATAAATATCACCCAGCCAGTCACAAGCGAGTAACACCCGCGATTGGGCTGCGGATGCTGTCTGAATCAAGACTGCACTGCTTTTCATCTTGGACAGTGCTGCCACTTCTCCAAATTTATCCTCAAAATGTTCAACAAAAAATTGAGGCTTCATAGGTAGAAAGGAGTCCCCATCCATTCTGCTACAGACTAGATACCGAGGTGAATATGGCTCTCTTCTTTCTGTAGCCCTACATTCCTCCCATGGTGTAGCGGGAGGGAAACAATTTAGGTTCATATCTGTCAGCATTGTACTCAATCTTGCCCTTCTAAGAGACTGCTGGCACCATGCGGTCACCAACAGGAGATGACTTAGTCCACTTCATTGTGGGTCATCTGCCCTGATGCCACCCACTCCGATCAGGGGCTCTCCTCACAGGCGCCACCCAGCCACAACAAAGGCCACCTGGCATGATGGCCATTGCCGGGAATCATAATGCCCCAGGAAGACAGGCATCTACTCCTTGGCATATGTGGGGAGTTTACAGCTCAGACATCAGCAGTGTGATCTCTGTGTTGTCAGGGGGCTACCATCAAATGGGTACATGACAACCCCAGCACAAAGGACTGGCCACCGTGCTGGATATTGGGTGCAGAGAAATCCAATACTTTCATGGGGGTGAAGGAGGACAGGAGACAATGGAATAAGATAGCATATCCTGGAAAGTGTCCTCACCCAAATAGTTGAATTGCAAGTAGAGATGCAAAGCCATGACAAGAGGTTCAGGAGATCGAATCTAAGGGCACTATGGATAACTCAAGCACCACATAAGACATCCTTCCCATATGGCCCACACTTCTGTAGAATTTGGAAAGTGGCAGGTTAAATCATAAAATGAGACCTGAACTTATAGGACCAGAAAGTGTGATAGTCCTGTTAGTCGCCTCTTATGACAGGCAGGAATACCTTGAGCCAATTCTGACCCCCGGATCCACAGGTGGTGTCCAGATTGGTAAACTCTCAAAAAGTAAAGTATGATGCCAAAGCGAAGTGCTTTTAAGAAAAGTGGGTTTCATGGTAATAGATTTTCAAGTAATACAAGAAGACTGGCTGAACTTCCAGAATGCGAGAAAAATTGCTAGCAAAATGATCAGAAATGGCAAGAGAAGAAGATGGAATGAGAAACTTGAAGAAGGAAACACAGCCTTCAAGAAACACAACTCATAAGTCTTTTTCAGAGAAATGAAAAGCAGAATTAAAGGCTCTGAGGCAAAAGAACCCTTCATAATAGGACAAGACATCACAATAAAAATTGGCAAGAAAGAGCGGTGCAAGGAAATAGCTAGGTATTTTAGGGTTTTGCTGAATGCAGAAGCACTGACAATAAAGTAGACACACTTATGCTCTAGGGACAAAACTCAGGGTAGTCTAGACAATGCACCCACCAGGGCAGAAGTAGCAGAGGCAATTAAAAACCTCAAAAACAACGAGGCATCAGGCAATGATGGTATCTGTCGTGAAGAGATCACGTGGGATGGGCCTGAATACACAACACAATAATGGATATATGGAGAAATAAGAAAATACCCATAGACTGGAAAGAAGCCATTATAATACCACTATACAAGAAAGGGGGCAAGAAAGTATTGGATAACTACAGAGGCATCTCTCTCGTAAACATAAGGTACAAGGTTTTGTCAAGAATCTTACTTAACAGAGTGGAAGAACAACTGGAGCCAACAATAGGAAAGTACCAGAGTAGCTTTAGAAAAGGTGGGAACTGCATAGAACAGATATTTGCAATAAAAAGGATAATAGAACACAGACACAGGAAAAGAAAAAAGATAATAGTGACATTCAGTTGACAGAAGATAGAGGACTGGATGCTACATTACATGCAGTAAGTGACACTACTGCCAGAATCAGGCATTACAGTAAACTGTCAGTAAATGGTAGATGCTGGCCAAGGAGAATCCAAAGATCCTACAGCTGAGCTCTTAAATCAAATTAAACATTTGATGAATACCATAGCTAGTTCAGCCGCAGAACAGTTTCACATTTCTGCTATTCAAATGACTATGTATGCTATGCAAGCAAATATTTCAACAACAGTTGAAAATTTAGCTTCAGAACAGTCCAACATGTCTGCTACTCAGACAAAACTGTTTGCTGAGCAAGTGAATATGTCAGCAGTGCAGGCGGCTGTTTCTACAAATGTAGAAACCATAGCTGTGGAACAGGCAAATATAGTGGCTAAAGTAACAAATCCGACCACCACTGTGAGTAATTTAGTTACAGAACAGGCAGAGTTAGCTGCGAAAGTAAATGCTATAAACAATAAAGTGAATGAACAGCCCACAAGAGAAGATTTTGTCAAAGTATTGGTTGACGTGAGTACTTTGACAAGTGAACAGACAGAAACCAGTAAGGAAATAAATAGTATGAAGCAAACCCACAAACAATTTCCAATTGAAATAAACAGTGTAAACAGTGAAATTGAAATCATGCAGGGGAGACAACAAATGGTAGAAATAGAGGTACAAAACCTGGCCTCAACAGTAAACAAATTAGCGCCCGGATGTGAAGGGCAAATGGAACAAAAGTTCCAAGGAAAAAACCAGCAGTTCAATCAACAATTAGATGACTGGGTAGTGGATAAGAAACAGCAGGTGATATTGTCTGTTAATAAAGGTATCAAGGTAGAGAATATAGGGAGTGAAGGCCTACCATTACCTCACCAAATAGATCAAGAGTTGAAGCAAGTTTGCAAGCAGATACGAACAGAGTTCCAAAGATGGGAAGGAGAAGTTAAACAGAATTTGCAAACATGCACTCAAAGGACAGAAGAACTGCGAGGGAGACCACTACTGAAAAAAGAAACGAAGCCAGCCCAGAGTGGAGATATAAAGATAGAAATCAGGGTTTGATGTATAATTGTGGGGGTGATGAGCAGTACCCACATACAAACCCAAATTGAACAGATACATGGACGCATGTCACCTATGAGTGATTATACCAGATCTATCATGGAATAGAAAATGTTAAAGCATAGGCAATTCCAAATATTTTTTTCTGGAAAAGAATACATTAGATCCTGTCATATTTATCAGACGCTTCGGAGGAGTGTTACCACAAGCTTGGTCTGATGAACAGAGAATCGAATATGTATCAGGATACATCCAAGCTGATGGTAGTCTGTGGGTGACCAATGTATTAGACAAGTGTCACACCTACGAAAAATTTGAGATATTGGTCAAGAGGCATCCAGGGGAGATTGAAGAAGGAAGTACATAACCTGGAACCCTTCTCTTACTGAAACAGGAACTTACGGAAATACTTCAAAAAATATTTGAATAAAGCAGGACATTAGGATCAACCAATAGATCATGAAAGTGTGATAATGATCATCAAAGCTCAGCTCCTGATGGAGATCAGGGAAAAACTGCTGCATGTTTTAGAAGATAATCTGGAAGAATTCATGTCTGCAGTAGACTCAATCAATTTGCTACAGGAGGAACAAAGAGGAAGAAATAATTATAATAAATCATGTCAATTAGAAAATAGGCAGATAGGTTATAACAGTAATAATGGAAGAATGAATGGAAGACAAATGGATAATTTTCATTGAACCAATACGAATAATGGTTGCAACAATGGAGTAAATTGTATGGAACAGCAGCATAACGGAAGAAATTATGAGCAGAACAGAAATAGACAGAGGCGATTTGAGAGGAGGTACAATCCTGTATATAATGCTGGTAGAAATCAAGAACAAAGCAATCAAAGCATATACGAGGTGAGGCCAAGGCCAGCAAATAATCAAGCCTGGCAAGAACAACCACTGGTGATAGTCGAAGCAATCAATGCTAACAACAACGAACAGGCTAGACCAAGCAATTTAAACTGAATCTGACTGGATTACGCCTCAGAGGTTCAGTCAATAAAAGAGTAATTGGGGGCAAGCAATCACCTGTAAACTGTTTTAGATACTACAAAGGAATGACAATCATTGAGAAGTTAATGGAAGATGTAAATTCTGGGGAACAAGTTTCTAATAAAGTGCCAGTATCAGCAAACCATGCCAAAATAGTAGACATACTTATAAGAGTAATCTTGGATACTGGAGCTTTGATAAATGCAAACTCTAACAATTTATTTAAATGGCTATCCCAGAAGACAGAGTTACCGATGTTGCCAATACGAAACTGTAAGACCATAGGAGCATTAGGTACCCGCTCGCAACTGGTCCGGATACAATATTTGCTAGATGTAAGAATAGGAAATACAGTGATAAGGTGTGTGTTCCTACTAATTCAAAAATTAATAGAAGATTGTATCATCAGATTAGAGACTATGAGGGAGAAGGACTTAAAAATAGACTTCTTGTCCGATAAAGTCAGATTTTGTGATAATGGGGAAATGGCACAAGCTGATCTGATCATTGGATGTGTCTTTTGTATAAGTACATGATGAAGCATTGGAAATTACTGTACTGGGCATGGTATTAAGCTCATTAGTAAAGAAAGGAGATGAAAATGTACAGAAGAATTAAAAGGAAGCAAGATACTTGGGATAGCAGAACAAGTGGAAGCAAAGTCAAAGGAAGCTGATGGATTGGAAAACAAAGAAAATTATCAGTTGATTGACCATTTGGAGAAATATATCTAGGTTTTTGAAGAAAGTCCAGGAATTATTAGGGGATTTACATACCATTTGGAGGTGTTTCCTCGTGAGGCATATTGTAATAAATCATATCCAATTCCATGGAAATTGAAGAAATCAGTAAGTGAAGAAATAAATAGGATAATAAACTGGGACCTGATAGAACCATTGATCAGTCCATACTGCAGTCTGCTGTTAGTTGTACCTACACCAGAGGAATGATGTTTCAAAAGGAAGAAAGGAATGAGTGGGTGAACAGTCTACCAAAGGTGCCACATGATAAGCCCTCTTGGGAAGTAAACATTAAGTTGGCTTTAGTGAACATGGCCAAAAAGACCAGAAGGAGAATGGTAAAATATGACAATAAGTCAAAGAAGGTACAAACTTTTGCTGTAAGTGATAGAGTGTTGTTGTGCACTCATCCACAGGCATCTTTATTGAAGAAGAGGAACGAGAAATGGCAACTGTTATTTGTTGGACTATTTGAAATAATAAGGGTTCCACATCCTTGGGCATATCTATTGACCCACCCAGTGAAAGGGGAAAGGTGAAGGGACTCTATCCTCACCATTATATTAAAAAGTACTATGCAAAGTAAAAATTAGAATAAGTCCCATCTCTAATAAAGATTGTATATATTACAGAGATTTTATTTCATTGAATTTTTAGGTGTAGGTAGGTTTTGTTACACACATCAAAAAAAAGTTTTGCATCACCCCAGTTCCCAGAACTCCTGAAGATAGACGTTGACTGTGGATACTATATCACAGACACAGTCCCTTTGACAGTTCAGAGATGTCACTAAACCTGCCCAAAGATGTATACAACCATGGATGAGCAGTGCCTATTAAACAGAGTGGGTCCGACAGCCAATCAGTTCCAGTCTTTTGTATAAGTACATGATGAAAGGCCCCAGGATGCCATAAAATTAAGATTTATATATTTAGAAAAAAAAAAAAAGTATGAAACTCCGAGTAACCAGAAGATTGGCAAAGACATTAATTATGAATGTGCGGTAAGGCGCAGACAAATGAAAACATTTTCTCATTCAGTTTGTTGTACAGTTTTTTTATTTGAGACAAACACAGTCAGACTCTTGTAGGTAGAAGGACAATGAGGATATGCGATTTTAGATAAAGTACTGCTATCTCAATGTGTTATGTGTGTGATTGAATAATATAATCTTAAAGAACCATATCAAGCATTTTATTTATCAAAGTAAGTGAAGAGGAAAATTACAGGAAGAGGATTTTTGTGATTAAAACAAGCACTGGTGTCCCTGGAGCCCTCTGCCAACTGCAGCTTCAACAAAACTGTAAAGAATTTTAAAACTGTCGACCTGTGTGCCAGGACTTCTGGGCACCGGTCATTAGTAGTGTTTGTTAACAACTGTTATAGTAAGAAATTTCTACGACATTGTTATGAATTATTAAAACTAATTGCCTGTATTTTCTGTTTGCATTAATCATGATGGGGAACAAGTATTACAAAAAGGCAAAAATTCGAAATGTTAGAGAGGGATCTAAATATGAATCTTGGCAACACGTTACAAACATCACTTGGTCACAACACAAACATTAACTAGGGAAGTACAACAGACAGCAACCACAGTAGTACAACTGGAACACTGCTATGGCTGCTACTATCTAACATAAATGTGAAATTTGATGATATGAAACACAATATAAACACAAATTTCAGTAATTTGACACAAGATATGAACATAGCAAAACAGCAGCAAAACACTGTTACACAGGATATGAACATGGTAAAACAGCAACAAAACACTGTTACACAAGATCTAAATGCAATGAAGCAAGAACAAAAACAAGTATTCAACGATTTGCAAGACACGGTCTCACAGAAATTTGATGACTTATTCAAAAATTTTCGCACTGAAATTGACAAAAAATTGAATGATATGAAAACACAGGTAAAGCATGAAGTACTTTATGAAGTTAACAGTAACATTATGGAGGTAAAAAAGATGGTAGATTCTTTTAATGGCCATCGCAATCTAGTAGAACAATAGATAAATAAAATAACAAACGCAAACACAAACATTGAAGCCACACAAAACCATTTGGTTTCGACAGTAAAAAAGGTAACCACTGTCATTAACAAACTAAATAAAGACTACAAAGGCATACCCATAGCTGTAGAAGAGCTTACTTTAAGGGTAGCAACATTAGAAGTTAACTCAGCCTGTGCTAAGAAGGAGAGAGAGAAGATTAATGAAAATCTATGTGATATCATTAGTCAAGCTGATGCAGGTACACTAGATAAGGGTAACACCATTGCAGAGAAGTTAGTAACCGATTGTAAGTTATACACAGATGTAGTAGAAAAGGCCATTCAGAAAAAGAAGATGAAATCGTGAAAAAAGTAAACATTAACCTACAAGCAGCGGAAAATAGGATCTGCAATCTTTTAGAAGAAAATATTACTGAATCTCGAAATATACAAATAATAATATGCAAAATATATAATATGTAATAATATGCAAATAATACACAGACTACAGTGAACAAACCACAACCTGTTGGTATCTATTCACAAATTGTCATGAGTCCCATAGAGGTACCAGTGACAGTTGTAGGTTGCAAAATGTAAACATACCAACAACTCTAATACCTGAATAATTACCGGCCGGAATTACAGGTAACTACAATAACAACATAAATATGATAAAAAATGCAGCTAGTCTATCAACTATTTTTTCAGACACAGGTTTGCTGAGGCATCAACAATTTCCTACATTTACTACTAAAGGTAAAAGAATGAATCCCATAGTATTTATTAGTGCTTTTTGTCATGTATTTCCATGCAATTGGATGGAAGCACAGAAAATCAGATTTGTCTTGGGCAATGTGCTCTTATGGGCAACTGAAGTGCTTGACCATTGCAGCACTTATACCCAATTTGAACAAGCTTTCCTTGATAAATACTGGTCTGAGGCAATGCAAGAAAAACTCAGACGTGAGGTTTTCAACCCTGCATCATTCAATGGCAAATACAGTAGTCTCCGTGGATACTTTGAAAAATACCTTAACAAGACGCACTACTGGACGAACTCAATATCACAGGTAGACGTGTTAAAAATTTTGAGAAGTTGTTTACCATCGCACATTAGAGAAAAATTAGTCACAACATCCGAGCACGACACTGACACATTGCTTGATTCTATTGACTTAATCTATGAGGCAAGACTGGTACCCCATAGAGCAACAGAAAATAAGGCACAACAACAACATAATTACGTAAATCAGTCAGTAAAATGTGATTTAAACACACAGCAAGGTTGGTACACATAATAGCAAAACTACATACCCAGAGGTAATGAGTACAGTAATGGGAACGGTAAAAACATGCTATTTAAGAGAAATTTCCAAAACAACAGGGGTAATTTCAATGCATGAGCGAATTACAATTCACCATCACAAGGCCCTATGCCAAATATGAATAGAAATTGATTGATTGATTTCTTTAATAATCCATGTAACAATTTACATTGTGTGGATTTCGTCAGCAAAATCATATACAATGCAATATACCTACAATTATACACATAAAATTAGTATTTACACACATTTTTGAGGTATCTTAAATTAGTTTTATATCCTTGTGTAATTTGTAATTTTCTTATAGTACTGTACAATTTTTGATTACATATCATAATTATTTCCTCATGTATTACAATGCAGGCTACTTTAATTACACTACATGTTTTAATTCAGATAGTCCGTTACTGCGTAATAACTTTTATTTAGTAAAAAAAATTTTAGTTTTGATTTGAACTGTCCGATTGTGTCAATATCTTTTATTTTTTGGGGTAATTTATTATATAATTTAACAGCATTGCAGAACAAGCTCTGCTGAGTTTTAACTTTATTTTTCCTCTCTAGATGCAGATTGAATTGGTTTCTAGTTTCATAGCTGTGTACTAATGAATTTTTCATATAGCAGTCAATATTTTTTTTTTACATACATAACACTTTGAAAAATGTATTCACAGGGGACAGTTAGGATTTCCAGCTTTTGGAAATGTTCAAGGCAGTGAGCCCTACTGCCACTCTTGGTTATTATACGAATTGCTCTTTTTTGTAATTTGAAAACTATTTGAATATTTTTACTGTTGACTCCCCAAAATATTATTCCATAGGTAATAACAGAGTGGATATAAGAAAAATATACAGATCTGACACATGTAGTATCACAAACTGCAGTCAGAATTCTCAGAGCATAGCATGCTGTAGCGATTCTGTTACTAAGTATTTTAATATATTCTTCCCACTTTAACTGACTGTCAACATGCATACCAAGAAATTTTGTGTAGCCTACACATTCTATAGTTTCATTGTTTAACTTAAAGTTGTTAAAGTGTGGTTTTTTGCAGACATAGAAGTTGACAGCATTTGTTTTTTTAAGATTTAGTGTTAGTTTATTATTGGATGCCCACTCACGTACACTGTTTAGTGTTTGTTCGGCTTTTTCTTTTAGTGCATCTGGTGATTTGTCACTGATTAGAACATTTGAGTCATCTGCAAACAATATTGTTTGTCCATGCTTGATGCTCTGTGGGAAGTCGTTTATGTAAATGAGGAATAGTACTGGGCCAAGGACACTACCCTGTGGGACACCTATATTAACATAATTTGGGTCTGAAGTATACTTTACAATATAGTTTGAGCAACTTGAAATATGTGAGATTTCAGTTATCTGTCTTCTATTTTTTAGATATGACTGGAACCACTTTTTCACAAGTCCCCTAATTCCAAGTTCATCTAACTTATTTAACAATATGTTGTGGTCTACTGTATCAAACGCTTTAGTTAGATCAAGAAATATACCTGTTGTGTAGTTCCCTTTATCTAATGCTTCTAGAATGTGTTTTGTGAGTGGCCAATGCATGGCAACAATGCCATGCCTTATGCTGCACCCACAGCCGATCTTTGGGCAGCAAAATAACTGCACAGAAGCTAACAACACAAATTGGCAAAGTACACACACAGTGCAACTCACTGAAATTTCTCGAGGTAATGAACTAAGTCCATTACGCCATTGGAAAACACCAACTGGTCGTAGTTAAGCCCCTGGCTATTGACCTCTCAGGGAGTGGGGGCAAGACAGAACTACAAACATGTTTCATGAGATTTGACAAACGAGGTGACATCGAGGATGATTTGCATCAGCATGAGTTAGGTATAGTAGATAAAGTCCAGGAAGAACAAGTACAAGCAATCATTAACGTGAAAATATTTAACATTGACTTACAGTTAATGTTAGATACAGGTTCAACTACCAACCTAATGTCAAATGCATTTTTTTGTGAATTGAAGAAGAGAGGAAAGTTCTCAATATTTCCTGGACAAAACTGCAAGGTGCAAACTGCTACAGGCAGTAAGATTAAATTGGTTAAGCATCAAGCATTTATTTCAGTACAAATTGAACATTTTGCAGTGAAGTGCAACTTTCTTATAATTGACAAACTTTTAGTTAATTGTCTTACTGGCATGAACACGTTTGGAACAAACAAAACACAGATTACATAGGTAATGGTAAATGCCACTTTTTTTTTTTTTTTTTTTTAAATGATCAGCTCTTTTCTATTGATTTAAACAAAACACCTGATGATAGTAACAAAACCAAACCAGAGTCAAATGTAGTAGTGCAATATTCTTTTCTAGCTGTATATTTCACAAACAGATTGGATACTGAGCAAGAAATAAACACTGAGGTTAGTTACAAAATGGTAGAACAGAACCTAAGTGAATCGCAGATACTAAACGATATGCAATGACAAGAACTTTCTAATGTGTGCAAAGGTTTTCAGTAACGAGCCAGAAGTAATCAAAGACTGAATATAAATTTGAAATCTATCCGCATGAAACATTTTGTGTAATGTCATCTCCTATTCCATGGGCAAATGAGAGGCAGTAAGGGACAATCATATGATTAAATGGGGAATTATAAAACCTTCATTTTCACCCTATTGCAGTCCTATATTACCAGTAAGTAAACCACACAGTTCAGTAAGTATTAGTTCTTAATGACAGAGGTTATAGTACCAGCATGCATAAGGCTAGACAACTTGGATAAACAGCTTCTTAAGTTTTACAATAAAAAATTCTTCAATATACTTCATCTCAAGATGTCCTACTGGCAAATAAAGCACCATGAAGAAAGTTGAAAATATACAGCATTTGTTTGTGGTGGCAGGAGTTATGAACTCTGTGTTCTACCTTTTGGACTGAAGATTAGAACACATCAGGCTGATTGAACAGGTACTTCAACAACTTGCATATTACGGAGTAACAGCCAATTTCAAAAAGTCTATTTTTGGTAAGGAGCAGGTCAAATTTTTAGGACATGTTGTGTCAGAACAAGGTGTATTACCTGATCCAAAAAAAATTTGATGCCATATGCAACTGACCAGTTCCAAGGGATAAAAACAACTAAAACCCTTTGTAGGACTAGCACCTTTTTTTTGTAAATTCGTACCACAGTAACTGATGAACGGTGATGCATTGCTCAACTTGTTATGAAAAAAATAGGCCTTGGTTATGGGATGATAAGTGTCAGGAGGACTTTATAACATTAAGCAGGCATTAGTCAAAGCAAATATTCTTAGCCACCCTGATATGTCCAACAATTTTTGTCTTTGCACAGATGCCATCTCAGGTGCTCGGGGGATAAGAAAGTAAAGAAGTACCCAGGGTCATCAGTTTTGCTAGTCACACATTATCAGAAGCAGAAAGATCTTACTCTGTGTCAGAATTGGAGAGTTTAGCTGTAATATGAACATTTAAAAAGTTTGATTTTTTTTTGTTTTTTTTTAAAAAAAAAAGGCAAGAATACCATGGTTTACTGTGAACACCAGTAACTGTCATTCCTTTTAACAGGTTAAACTATTGCATCATAGATTAGCTAGGTGGTGTCTATATTTACAAGAATTCAGTTTTGAGATCATTTATATTAAAGGAGTCAAAATGTTATTGCAGGTGCCTTCCCTAGGTTACCACAAGTTTAGAGGAATTTGGTGAATTAACAGAGCAGGATGCAGAAATCAAAATGTTATTAATGCAAGGTACAACACAACAGTCTGATTAGCAAACATTTTGTAAGCATATGAAAATAATACAACAGCAACATTGCAGATGGAGTAAATTCATGCAAAACCTTACGCAAGATGAAGGTGGAAAGGTAAGTAAATGGTATCAGAAGTACAAGGGCATTTTGTTTCATAGGAAACATGAAAAATCTGATCAATGGTGTGTAGGTATTCCTAAAGATTATACCAACAAATTTAAAAGACACACACATGAAATACAGGGACATTATGGAGCAGGCAAATGTACTGAAAAAATTGCACACTTTGTTATTTTCCAAATCTGAGAAGATGAGTCCTACAGATATTAAGAAATATGCAATATGTCATAAATCAAAACAGTCCAATGTTTCAGAATATACTGAGCTACAGCCAATACCCACAAAAAGCCCCCTAGATGTAGTATCCTTGGACATAGCTAGTCCGTATCCAAGAAGTAAAGGAGGCGTAAGATATGTAGTAGCACTATAGGACATTTTCTTGAAACATATCAAATTGTATGCCATTAAAAATGCAACAGCCACAAATATCAGAAAAAGAATTGAGGAAGACTATTTGAGAAGAGTAGGTAAACCAAAGGTACTACTAACTGATAAGGCTTCATATTTCAGTGGGCGGAAGTGGAAACAATTTATGACCTCAAGGGGCATAATGCTTTTTTCACTCAGAAGCAAGCCCAGTTTAACAAGTGTGTAAAGAATTTAACCAGTTTATTAGGACATATGCCCCTCAGAAACATACCCAATGGGTAGAATATGTAACTCCTTTCATGCAAGTTGTCAATAAACTTCCACATTCTGCGACAGGTTTCATACCTAATGAATTGATGTTCCAGACAAAGCAAATGAATGAGTGGGAGTCGCCCATACCAAACGTATCCACTACATAAATGACACTATAAGATAAAACCAAACAAGCTGTAGTTACTCTAGAAAACAGGGCCAAGTATAGAAGGAAAATTTATAACAAGAAACTAAAATGTGTTACACAGTTTTTTGTAGGGCAATGATTCCTCTTACAGACTCGCCCTAAATTGACAAAATTTGGCAAACTGAATAAGAAGTGGCAATTACTCTATTCAGGACCATATGTAATTTCCAAAATACCACATCCTGGGATGTACACATTAGCCTATGAGAAAACAGGAAGAGACAAGGGTCTCTACCCTCACAAAGATATAAAAGCCTTTATAGAAAGATGAAGAGTGGTAACATTTTTTTTTTAGAAGATAATTGTACATAGTGTACGTAATTCGAAGTGTAATTTTTCTTCTAGAGTGTATGTTAAGATAAAGTAATGTGTATAGACATAAGATTCTTTTGATTTGTACACATAGGCACAAAAATTATCAGCAATGAGACGTAACACACTGCTTCCATCGGAGCAAAAGTATAAATGAAATTAGCTTATGTCTCAGCTGTTGTGTACTCAACAATAGCTGTCGTGTACTCAACAACACACATTGACATTAATAGCAGGGGAGGAGATATTAACCTGTGCACATACACAACAGACTGGCTGGAGGCGCAGCCAAAATAGGAATGCAATATGTACCTAACTTAAATACAAAGTAAACAGAAATACTACGTAAATACATCTACTGTCTAAGAACTCAGGAACCTATGATGTACGTACATGTTGTTTTAGTCCTATTTCCAATGTTTTTCTCCCTCCGCTACCTAAGAAAGAAATAAGCTCCCATAAATGATAAAATCCTGTCTATAAAGTGAAGCAAAAATGTACCATATGCTCATGTTGTGTCATAAAAGTGTGATATGTAATTAATGTGAACGAAGATAAGTTGAAACTAACAAACAAACTGTAGTAACAGAACCCAGTTAACGAAAATTTTTATGACATTTTATGTGATATGTGTGTTCATAACATAACCAACGGATGGAATGTCAGCCACAGGCATAAGCTATAATGTTACGTATATTGTTGTAACTCAATACTTGTATGAATTTTCATTGGAAACCAAACTCTATATGAAGAAATGCTGTGGGAGTAGTCGATGCCGATCGAGATATTGTCCTTCACAGACATATAAAAAGAGACACAACACATGGTAGTTCAATAACAAGTTTAATATTACCAGCTTAAAACATTAATTTCTTCTTTTGAGCAGTAATATTATACCTCGCAACATTCCCATCAATTCCTATGTCACTCCCACTCCATGTGGAAGACCTAAGAGCAAGAATTGTTGAATTAACCCACCCAGCGCTTTATTCTCCAGATCTGTCACAGGCTTATCCTATCCATTAGAGGCAAGGAAACCTGTATAAGCAGTCATGTTAGGTACCACCACTGCAATCACTGCACAGCATTTTTATGCCAGTATGACTACCAATGACCTGTCCACCAGAATGAACAGCCACCACCAAAGTGTGGCAACGAACAAAGTCAACCATGTGGTGGCACAGCATGCAGCTGAGCACAACATGTTGGATTTCAATGGCTGCTTCACAACCCAGGCCATCCAGATACTTCCCTCAATCAGCAGCTTTTCTGAACTACGCAGATGGGTGTTATCCTTGCAACACATCCCTCACTCCTGTAACCATGCTGGCCTCAATCACCATTAACCTACTACACTCACACCCGCCATCCAACAATTTCCCCTCCCTGTGTACCATCACTACCTCCCAATTAATGCTTCACTTCATCTTCATGGTGCACTGCTCCCCAATATCTTCACTACCCACGCATCACAATTCTGTCCTGTGTACATGCCTCTCCTTCTTCCCACATTACCAGCCAGCAAACCGGTTGTCTCTTTACAAACTACTAGCTACCCATCCCTACCCCTTCTTACCTCTTGCCTTCCTCTCCCTCTACCCACCCTACCCAATAAAACCCTCACCCTACCTTAGTCCAACTGTGAACTCCATTGTGCACCTGGCTGGCACTATGTAGGGGCAATGGTGTGTATGTGCATATTCTTTGTGAGTGTATTTGTACTCTAGCTCAAGAAATGGTTTATTCTGAAAGATTTATTTCTTTTTTGTGTCCCTGTCAATGACTCGACGTTTCTGTTTTTCTGTGAGTAGTTCCTTTACTCTGTAAGTATTTTCACTCTGCCATAACTTTCCAACTACATATTTTCAAAGGTTACATTAAAGTACCCCAATACACAGTACAGGGTACACTATTGCACAAATATGTAATAGTAAACTGGGACTACTTTGTGTCTACAGTGGCAACTTTGTACGAACTTTGGAAAACACTCAGTACAGTTTAGCTCTTATGCTAATAAACACTTTGAAACAGTTTCGATTCTGCCCAACTGTCGACAGCATCTATTAACTTAAATGTTGGGGTTACTCTGCCCTCAACTATCTTGGATATTGTCTGACAGCCAACACTCTGCTAGCATATTTGGTTGGTTGATATGGGATGAGGGAACCAAACAGTGAGGTTATCAGTCCCATCGGATTAGGGAAAGATGGGGAAGGAAGTCAGCTGTGCACATAAATAAATTCCATTTATTTATGTGTAGATGCCTTTGTCTAAGTCATACCCACAAAATCATAATCAACTCATTATTTATTTCTAAAAATTATTTATTTCTAAAAAACAAAGATGCTGTAACTTACCAAACGAGAAAGTGCTGGTATGTTGATAGACACAATAAAAAGCACACAAACACACAGACAAATATTCAAGCTTTCGCAACCCAAGATTGCTTCATCAGGGAAGAGGGAAGGAGAGGGAAAGACGAAAGGATGTGGGTTTTAAGGGAGAGGGTAAGGAGTCATTCCAATCCCAGGAGTGGAAAGACTTACTTACCTTAGAGGGAAAAAGGACAAGTATACACACACACACACACACACATATCTATATTATTTATTTCTGAATAATCAAAGGAGATCTGTGGATGTTATTTTTGGAGAAAATTGGGGAAACTTTGCTCCACTAACAAGGTGTAGCAAAGTAGCAACACATTATTTTCTCTACTTTGTTTTGTCTTACTTCAGCTCTGGTTGAATATTATTCAACTGATAATGAACATTGCTAAGAGATTAATTTTGTTTTAATGTGGTACAAGTATAAAGGAAAGCCATGAGTTCACAGATATGCAGATTACAGCACTGAAAATCAGGAAGGAAGCCTGGAATGTGGATAAAGTTGATAAGCAATTTTCTTTAAATTTAACATTTTTAGTCTATTACCTTTACATTCACTGATATCTGTGACTTCCTCAACTTTGCTGAGAACACCATGTGCCTGGTCCATTATTTCGCCCTCAGGATTTGATTGCCATAATCTTCACCTTTGTCTGGCCAGTCATGAACATCCATCATGGTTGTAACTGCTACAAATACATCCTGGAACTCTGGACCTTATATTCCTTGAAGATAAAACTCTGCTTCTTTTACTGCATGAAAGTTTATTCCACGTGGGTCACAGTTTGAACTATAGTTGCTTGCCCAGATAAAATTGTCATTATTGACATCACAAGCTTTCAGTTTTGATCTTACCTGTCGCCTATATTGTCCTCAACACAGAAGAACATCAATAATTCATCAAGCTGTTTGCGTCTGTAAAGATGCTTACAAACCAGGTCACTCCTTGATCCATAGGCTGGATTAGCAAAACAGTATTTGTTGGGAGAAATATACACTTAACCATCCCATCATCACTACACAATCAGAGACATGAACAGGGATGTTGTCTAAAATAAATAACACTTTTACTTATTCAGGTTTCAGTATGAAATTCAGTGACAAACCATCAACTACTGAGAACTGAGAATTACTGTGTGGTAACTCATCCCTTTATTTTTTTTTAGCTGGTTAGACAACTGTAACATGCTGTTAACATTTTCATTGCCCTAGTTTTTTCTGATTTCCCCATTCTGAATGATTTTAAAAAGTATTAACTATCAGAATTAGCACACAAAATACCAGTGATGGATAGGTGTTGAACTGTTTCCTAATGACTTGTGTACTGTAGAGGATGGAGTTCCAAAACAAGCCAGTTTCATCTGAACTGTAGACCTACACCAAAGATAAATTTCCTTCTTCTGAAGTAGACTGTAATTCTTTACCAAACGGTTCAATATTTGCAATATCTGTACTTAAACTATAACCACACACTATTCTGTGGAAAAATCAGCTATTGTGACAATTATGGATTCTGAACAGCCACACTGTATTAGACTTGAAACCTGTTTGGGCTAATTTTTCTGCAAACCTTTTCAGTGCAACCCACAGTATGATTCCTATCATAGGAACTCCGACAGAATGTTGCTGTATGTGCCAGGTGTACACAGCATCATCAAATAATGGTGACCAGTTTTGGTCCAGGTTTCTGTCTGTGTTGGTTTTTTTTTGTTACATTATACAATACATTGGTGAAGCACTAGCCTGTAGGCCTAATTTTTTCAGCTCATAACTAACAAAAGTTTGTGTAGTGTAAAGTGTGTTAAGTGATTTAATTCTATTTTTAAGCATGTTATTTGCACTGCAAAGCATGATAAGTGTGGACATCATCATAGAACAGTCAAAGAGGGAGTTGTATGTGTAGACAGCAGGTTGTAATTTCACTTGGCTGACAGTAGTGGGTAACTGAATGGGGAACTCAGACTCTCCCATGGAACCGTAGGTTCTGCAAACAAAAAAAGAGAATTGCTGAACAGAAGGCAAAGATTTGTGCCCTTCAGGTTGAATTAGAACACATGAAAATTGAATTGGGTGGGTTGAAGAGAGGAAAGATTGTTGAAACTGGGTAAAGGCAACAAGCAATGGGTAAAAGGGGAACAGCTCTTCAACTTCATCTAGATTTGAATTTACAGTATCACATAAATTTGATTTGTTATCTGAAGTAGGAAGGAAACAACCTCCTTCAGCAGCAGATCACAGTAGAGTGTAGCTGATTTGTGTGTAGGTCAGTACCAAAAGAGAGTAGGAAGAAAGGATGTAGCTATGGGAGGGTTTGGGACAGACAGTACAGGACAAATTAGGAATAAGGTGTGATGTCACAACTGCTGTGAAGCCAAGTCCTAGCCTTAGCCAGGTGTAGGGTAAATAGGGAATTTATGCAACGATTTTGGCAAAGAAGATCAGGTTATATAGCAGAAAGAGCAGGGAACAGCTTGACGAAGAACAGTAATTACAGCACTAGGGGTGATCTGTGTGAAATAAGAATAGCAACTACACACAAATCTGAGTTTTATGGAAGTCAGATAGCTCTGGGTTAACAATGGTGTGAACTGTGTGAACACTGAGATGAGCAGGCTGCTGCTGATTGAAATGAAACCTCTTATGAGCAAAGAGCCTGTTGCTCAACTGGGAGATGTGGATACCTATGCTAGACATAGTGTACACCTGAATAAGAAGGGAAGTTGGCTGAGCTCCTCCCAGATAATATATACGGGCCACCATCACACAAAGGGAGATTCCAATGGTTACTGGGGTTTGAGAAATACCTCTTTTCGGTTAGAATCAGAATTCATGCCCTTTGTTCTGAAAGAAGTCAAAACAATGGAAGAGCACCACAAAATGCTAAGAATGTACAAAAAAGTAAGGTTAGCTTATTTGATGAAAATGTTAGAGGCCAGTGTAATAAGGAAGGTTTGGAGAGCTCTGAAAAGATAGACACCCTGTGTCTATCTGAGCAACACATAACCACAAAGTGAGACAAGGTATATAAAAGATTACACCTCTAATGGCTTACTCAAGCAGAACTATTATGGGAAAAGGAGAAGTTGTAAGAAACATTAAGACAGAACACAAGTTTAAAAACACTGAGACCAACAGATTTTGTTGTGATCAACAAATAGAAGCATGCATTTGTGAATTAAAAGTGAAAAATCATTCACTTTTAATTGTAACTGTACACAAATCCCTAGTGGAAAATTTTAAAATGTTTATGAGGAATCTGGATTCCTTATTATGCTATGTATCAGAGAGATTTCTAAATAATTCTGATAGGAAAAATGATCTGGGAATCTTATCTGGATCCTACAATTTTATCTCAGTGATTAACTTTTCAATATGGGTGGATACAGACAGTAGGACCATAAGTGATAATCTTTTCTTATAGTGAAGCTCGAAGCAAGAAAATAACTGTTTACCCAGAAACAAAAGCTCTCTCTGATCATGATGCACAGTTCATTATGATAAATAACATAGTGCCTTACAGTATCAATACTCCCCAGTGGAAATCAGTTACAATAATTAATGACTTCACAATAAATAGCTTACAAGAGATAAACTGGAATGAAATTAATAATGGACCAAATGCTAACATAAAATTTAATCTATTCCATGATAAATGCATAGCATTATTTCAAAATAGCTTCCGATAAGCTAATCAGAAAGGACATTAAACAGCCATGTAAAAAATGGATCACTAGAGGGAACAAAATATCGTGTGAAAGGAAAAGGGAATTGTAGCTGTTTGCAAGAACAGGTAGAGATCCTACAGTAGCTGCAATTTTTAAAAACAACTCAGAATTACTAAAATCGGTTATTAAAAATTGAGAAACATGCACTTAATGTCCAAAATCAGTAATTCTAACAACAGACTTAAGATTATATAAAATGTTGTGAAATGAGAGACAAGACAACCAGCAACGGAACAGGACACCATCAGTATTGAACTGAATGGAAAGGCTTTAAATAATGTGTCAAAGGTAGCAACAAATATATTTAATAATCATTTCTTAAATATAATAGAAAGTATCCAGACAAATAGTTCGAGAGAAAAATCATAGCAATGTGTTGAGAAAGTAACTCTCTTGGAATTGAAGCATATGAATGTGTCAGCAACTACTCCTTCTGAAATGATATATTATCTCAAAAATAAAAGCTCATATGGTTTTGATGATGTTTCTAATAGAGCACTGAAGTCTTTTCCCATGTAATAATCCCAGTCTTATCTGTAATATATAATGGATCATCAAGCATTTTTCCAGACTGAAAAATGTTGTTGTGAAACCCCTATTTAAGAAAGGGTATATGAGAGAGGTCAATAACCACTGACCTGTTTCATCACAGGCATCATTAGCTTTGAGGAGGTGATGCATTCTAGAATAGTATCTCACCTGGGCAACAATAATACCCTCAGAAAATCACAGTTTGAATTTCAGAAGAATTGATTTACTGAGGATGTCATTTACATGTTCAGTCACCAGATTTTACAGGTGTTAAACAATAAAACAGTGCCAGTTGGTATTTTCTGTGATTTACCTAAGGCGTTTGAATGTGTGACTCACAGTATTCTCCTACATAAATTGAAGTTTCATGGGATTTGCAATGTAGCCAACCAATGGATATTTTCGTATTTAACCAAAAGAATACAGAAACATGTTCTTAGTAACTTGCCCAATATAGTGTGGGGACATAATTTCGACTGGGAAGGAATCATTTATGGGGTTCCTCAAGGCTCAGTTTTAGGTCCACTACTGTTATTCATGTATGTAAACAATCTTATATCTAATACACAACAAGCAGAATTAGTTCTTTTTGCAGATGACACTAGTATTGTACTCCAACCATGGACTATTCCATTTCAGATCAACAAGTGCTACAACCTGATCCTGTTAGATTTCTTCAGTTAAAACTTCCAGGCTAATAGGCCGTGGTCAGTGGTGAACTGCAGTTTGCTGCTTTATCTCCCAAAGTTGGATGCGAAATGTCAGGGGAGAATTTTATAAATCGACTACGGCCTATCAGCCCATAAGTTTTAAGTGAAGACAATACCAGCCATGAAAGCCTACATTGTATGATCAAAACTGTTAGGTTTGTTTGAAATTAAGTATGCTTGTAATTGTGGGAACAACAATGTTGCTGGCCAGTGAGAGTGACAGTGTAGATTCTCCCTGAATGTTTTATATGTGCTCTGCTTTGGTCATGTCTGGATGTTATGTGCATAGTTGTGTCCATAAAATCGTCATTACACTATATGTGGATTTTGTATTTGACTCCCATCTATATCTGAACCCCCCACAAAGCATTCATAAACAGTAACGCAAAACAATTTTATTCACATTTTTCTGATGAAAGGTTACTGAGTAATAGGTGCTTTAAAAATAAAAAAATGAAAAAAATAGAAAGGAAAAAAAAACTATTGACACATGGTTTGATTTGTTCACAACTTGTGCTCTAATTAAGCTAGAACAATGAAATTTAGATCATTTGGAAGCTCTTTTAACGGCCTTTCATGTGATATAAAACATAATTAGTTAAATATATGTAAGCATTTTTTAACATAAACATGATTATTGAGTTTATTGAATCCTCGAAAACAGTATTTCTAAAATTCTCAAAAAAATATGTGTCAAAGATACTATTTTCCTCTACATATTCTGAAAGTTTCAACTTGGGGCGAGCATGGGATCACTACCAAAAGTAAATTTACATTTATCATGATTCTGTTAAATATCTTTCAGATCATGATTTGTTATTATTTTTATTTTTACAGGGTCAATTGGATTTATTAATTGGTCTACAAAATTGTACTTTCATATAATTTTAATGTGTTTAAAGCACAGCACTACAGTTTGTTCACAAAGAGAGGGGTGAGGCCTCTCTAGTTCTGCACTGACAGAAGCTGGTAGGGGTCAGTTGACTTCAGTCAGCTAACCTTTTGCAACTGGCAACTGCCAATCTCAGCAGTCTAATACAGAACAATATGTATGTAGCCACTGGGAAGGGACTGTTGTGCTGTTTGTTGTGCTTAGTTCCATGGTAACGTGATACATCTCTTGGTGAGTGACAGCAAAGCGGTGCCTGCCCCATCACACAGAATGCCAGATACTCCTTCCACTCCTCAGAAAAGAGCAAAGGGTAGGGCGTTATGGGGTGGATCAAGAAAAATAATTAATAATGTTGCAGGAGAGCAAGAATAAAAAGTTACTCGATCCTCTCTCTCAGCCGACAAGACTTACCATGACATACAAAGGGTAAGTTTCAGAGCTGTGAAAAGAATTCATAGATTTTGCAAAGAAAATCCTTGGATATCACTAGAAACTCCAGGAAAAAACTGTAAATTTCAGCTCAAATTTTTCTGCTTGACAATGCTTTGCAACTGCCTTCCACTTTGTCTGAATTACTATAAAGTAGTCATATTGTTTTGGGCATAAGTGAATCTCTAGGCACCTAGAAGGTGGCACAATACACAATAATGCAACAGATTTTTCAGACACCCTTGTGTGGCCCAGTGGTTAAGATACTAGGCCGCTATGCCAATGGTAGTAGGCATGAGACCTGTCACATGTCAGGATCATAATAGAAATGCACCTTGGAAAATACAAAACTGTTTTAGCTGTATGAAAATCCATTTTTTAATGAACATTTACTACGAGTCAATTAACAAAAGGATTTTCGTACAGATGAAGCAGTTTTCTATTTTCCAATATGCATATTCACAGCTGTATTTAGCTGATTGTTTGGTCTTTTGTAATAGAAAAGACTGTCATCATTATTTCTGTTCAATTACTTGTGACTGCATCATGTGGTAACTTGTATCATAGCCTACAGTATTGTATAAGTGGTTTTTAAAAGTTGATCGTTCCCCTTGGGACCTATCTCTGTTACTTTTAACTACACATTTAGCATAAAATTGAATCTACTTTCTGGCCTTTCTTTTTTCCACTTAGGCCAAGATCTGCTGGGAAAATCCAGTTGGATAACTTTGACAGGGGTGTCTTGAGATAAACAAAGATTGGCTGGACTTGGAGTGTTAAGTCTCTGTGGAATATTGTGTTGTCTGTAGGACTCATGTTGAAAAAGTGCACAATAGGACATCTTTACTGCTTGAGCATGGGTTATTGATTGGCAGTTGCATTTCATTGTAGAAACGAAACGCATTTGGAAAGCAGTCACAGAAATATTCTATCTGAATGAAACTTGGATAGACAGCAATATGACGGTAGGTAAATGTTGGCAGAAGGATGATGATTTTGTTGTTATGGGAGGGGGAGCATCCTCTAAAAGTCTTATTTACTGGAAATGTTGCATCGAGTAGGGGTTTTGTCATGGGAGCCCAACTAAAATTCTGGACTAAATTCACAAAAGGTGATTACCATTGTCAAGCAGGCTCTGCACACTTTGAAAGATCGTTTGCAAATATCACTCTCCCAAACCATCATCCAAAGTAGTCACTGTGATGGGCAACACTCCATGCCACAACAGACAGCTGAATATAACACCCACACAACATGTTACCAAAGTGAGGACACTGGAATAGTTGCAAAAGGAGCATGTTGTCTGTAAGTAGAGCATGAGGAAGCAAGCTCTGTTGGCTTTAATTCCAGTAAATAGTCCTGTTAAGAAAAACATATGTCATCAACAAAATGGCAAAAGATAAAGGCCATACAGCTGTCCACTTGCCACCCTATAACTGTGGTTTGTGTGTGGCTGAACTGGCATGGACAAAAGTAAAACAGTTGTTTAGGGAGCACAACACTTCAGGAGACATGTCCAGAGACAGTCTGTTTAAGACTGCATGTGAATCCCTTCTCTCAGTATCAGCTATGACCGGGAAGGGTACTCTGGAAGATCCAGCAGCTGGAAGAAGATTACTGGAGGCATGACAGTGTCACCAAGCTCACAAAAGACAAATTTATTTTCAATACAGGTACTGCAGATTAGGACAGCAGCAACAATAATGCATCAAGCACAGATGAAGAATTTAATGAGACTGAGTCAATGTGATTTATGTGTATATACATTTCAGCATTACATAAGTGAATAAATATTCAAAATTTCACTCATTCTCTTTTTATTGTCACAATGTAAGTTTTACTACTGGTTATTTTTAATTCCAAATTGTCTGAGAGAATTGATAAGGAATTAGCAGCCACAAATATCACCATTCAACAGGAAACTACCAATTTCAATTTCACGAGTCATGTAAACTTTTATACTTTTATTACCCCCTCCCCAAATCTCAATTTTTCTTTCATAGACACGCAATGTGTAGCAGTTTACAGATGTTGTGGTTGCGGCTGATAGAGGGCACTGTCAGTGCCACATGTAACACAAACTATATGTGAATGCAAGTGTGTTGGCAGCACTGCTTGATATCTTGTAACCGGAAAAGGGAAATGTATCTGACAGCAAGGAAGAGTAGTGACCCAGAAACTATCAAAAATTATAAAAACTACTGTGTTATATTAAGAAAAGTTATTAAAAAATCCAGGAGTATGTGTATCATGTCTGAAATCAGCAACTCTGATAATAAAATTAAAACAATTTGGAATATTATTAAAAGAGAAACAGGTCAACCAAGAGCAGAGGAAGACAGTATTACCATCAAATTGAATGAAAACTTTACGAACAAAAAGTCAGAAGTTGAAAATATTTTTAATAATCATTTTCTAAATGTTGTGGATATAGTAGGATCCAGGTGTTCATTGGAAGATGCTAGGCTGTTAATGGAAGAGGCCATACCTATGCAATTTGATACAATTGAAATCTCACCCACTTCTCCCTCTGAAATTAGGAAAATAATAAACTTGTTTAAAAGCAAAAACTCACATGGAATTGATGGCATTTCCAGCAAAATACTAAAAGCTTGTTCTCAACAGATAAGTAAGATTCTCAGCCACCTGTGTAATAGCTCTCTGGAACAGGGCATTTTCCCTGATAGACAAATATGCTATTGTTATACCTTTGCATAAAAAGGGGGATAGATCTGATGTCAACAATTACCGTCCAATCTCACTTCTAACAGCTTTATCCAAAATTTTTGAGAAAGTAATGTATTCAAGAGTAGCTTCACATATCTGTAAAAATGAAGTACTAACAAAATGTCAGTTTGGTTTCCAGAAAGGTTTTTCAACAGAAAATGCCATATATGCTTTCACCAGTCAAATTTTGAACGATCTGAATAACCGAACACCACCCATTGGGATTTTTTGTGATCTCTCAAAGGCTTTTGATTGTGTAAATCATGAAATTCTGCTAGACAAGCTCAAGTATTGTGGCATGAGTGGGACAGTGCACAAATGGTTTAGTTCGTACCTAACTGGAAGAGTGCAGAAAGTTGAAATAAGTAGTTCTCGTAACATGCAAAGATCAGCACATTCCTCAAACTGGGGAACTATCAAGAATGGGGTTCCACAAGGGTCAGTCTTGGGTCCTTTGTTGTTCTTATTATATATTAATGACTTGCCATTCTATATTCATGAAGAGGCAAAGTTAGTTCTCTTTGCTGATGATACAAGTATAGTAATCACGCCTGACAAACAAGAATTAACTGATGAAATTGTCAATACTGTCTTTCAGAAAATTACTAAGTGGTTCCTTGTAAACGGACTCTCACTGAATTTTGATAAGACACAGTACATACAGTTCCGCACAGTGAATGGTATGACGCCATTAATAAATATAGACCTTAATCAGAAGCATATAGCTAAGGCAGAATATTCAAAATTTTTAGGTGTGTCCATTGATGAGAGATTAAATTGGAAGAAACACATTGATGATCTGCTGAAACGTTTGAGTTCAGCTACTTATGCAATAAGGGTCATTGCAAATTTTGGTGATAAACATCTTAGTAAATTAGCTTACTATGCCTATTTTCACTCATTGCTTTCATATGGCATCATATTTTGGGGGAATTCATCACTGAGGAATAAAGTATTTATTGCACAAAAGCGTGTAATCAGAATAATAGCTGGAGTCCACCCAAGATCATCCTGCAGACATTTATTTAAGGATCTAGGGATATTCACAGTAGCTTCTCAGTATATATACTCTCTTATGAAATTTGTTATTAACAACCAAACCCAATTCAAAAGTAATAGCAGTGTGCATAACTACAATACTAGGAGAAAGGATGATCTTCACTATTCAAAATTAAATCTAACTTTGGCACAGAAAGGGGTGAATTATACTGGCACTAAAGTCTTTGGTCACTTACCAAATAGTATCAAAAGTCTGACAGATACCCAACAAGTATTTAAGAAGAAATTAAAAGAATTTCTGAATGACAACTCCTTCTACTCCATAGAGGAATTTTTAGATATAAATTAAGAAAAAAAAGAAAAAAAAATATTAAAAAAATAAAAAAAAAATAAAAAATAAAGTTGTTATATTAACTTAAGTATGTTGTTAAATTAACCTAATTATGTCATGTATTGGAAAATTTGACTCGTTCCACATCATTACGAAATATCGTATTCATGATCCATGGAACTAGTATTAATCTAATCTAATCAGTGTGGCTTGTTGTCCCATACTGCCCATCGCACCTCCACAGCTTATATGCTGTGAGTCAGTGGGCAGAGGTTGTTTACTCCACACCCCTCTCAGAATTCACTCTTCTCCTTGGGAATAAACTGTAGCTACATTAATAACTCAAAATTAATAAATTTGCCTATATATAGCAAATGAAAGTGCTGGCAGGTCGACAGACACACAAACATACACACAAAATTCAAGCTTTCGCAACAGACTGTTGCCTCATCAGGAAAGAGGGAAGGAGAGGGAAAGACGAAAGGATGTGGGTTTTAAGGGAGAGGGTAAGGAGTCATTCCAATCCCGGGAGCAGAAAGACTTACCTTAGGGGGAAAATAGGACGGGTATACACTCGCACACACACACATATCCATCCACACATATACAGACACAAGCAGACAAGAAAATATGTCTGCTGGGTCCTAAAAATTCTACTTTAGCTGGAAGCAGTACTAACCACAGTGTTTGTTGGTGTACTAGTCACCAGAACTTCAAACTTATGTTGAATGGGTGTAACATTCCTCAGTTGACACTGAATGTTGATACTCCATTAGAATCCTACAAAGACTGCATTGCCACAGGTGAGAGTCAGTTTTGTCCAAAACCAAAAACAGCAAAAAACTATTTACAAGAACTTTTGGATACTAATGCTATTGACCAGATAACTTGATCACACATCTCTAGAAACTATCACAAAATCCTCTGTCAACTTTACTGATTTTTTATTTTTGTTTTTATTTTTTTTACAAATTAAAACCATTTGTATGACATTGCTTTGTGGCCAGACAACAATCAACCTTGAAAAAAAGATTGAAAAATGAGTTTAAAGAAGGTGAGTTCCTGGTGATCTTGCAAAGAATTACACCTTTTTTGTACAGGGTGAAATTCAGAGGTGAACCAAAACACAAGCAACAATTCATCCTTTGTAAATTATTTCAAGGATGGTGACAAACTTGAGCACACAAGTCTTCTCATCATAGCAGAATGTCACACATGTGACACTGTTTCTGTACATCTGTTCCAATCCTTGATTGACTTTCTGACCAAAAAATTTAATAAAAATCCAAGTAAAATACATTAATTCTCTGGCAAAGCAGTAGCTCAGGATAACAACAGAAAGAGCTTCATCAACCTGTGCTATCATTTTGAAGACTAGTGGCATTTTTAAGCCACCTCTCATAGTAAAGGAGCTAGTGAAGATGTTGGTGCAACAGTCAAGCACAGGGCTCCTGAGCAAGTCTGTAGCACCCATACACTGATCAAATCATGTCACCCAAACAACTTCATGTGTTGGCCAACAATAATGTAAAAAGGGCCAGTTTCAAGTATACTATTATGAAAGATAACAAAAATGAAGAATTAAAACTTACAGAGATATTTAGAAATGCTGCACAATTGCAGGTACTCAAAAACTTCACACCTTAATTCCTATAAGCAAAAACAAAATAAAAACAAAATTGTATTTGGACTCTAATGAAAGCAAAATAGAACTGTTGATAGTGATTCGATATTGTTTGAGGGTCAGTCCATATGAAGTGATCCAATGAGGGTTGCTTGACCATTTTTAAATATTTCTGATTTTTAAAATATATGATTACCCTATAATTTAGAAGTTCGAAACAGTTTTTTCAAAAATTTTACCTCACACCATGATTGAATGGTGGCCGCTTTTATCTGTAAACACATGACAGATTTTAAACTAGGAGACATTGGCATTAACTTGAATATCTCCGCACAGAGTTATGTTGCAACACTGCAATTGACTTCTTTGTTTTAAGAAAAGTATCCTCTACAATGTTCTTCATTACCCAAAATACTCTAAATTCAAAAATAACCAGTCACAATGAGCTGCAAAGTCTGGTATTGAAAATTTAGAAAATCCACTTTGTAAACACAAAAATAACAACCAAGTAGTGATTTATCAGAGTGTATTTTTTCTGTATTTATTTATTGTAAACTATTAGCTTTATATAGAGCAAGAACTGTAACAAACATTTCCTTAATTTTTTATCAATTTTTGAAATTTGAAAATCTTTATTTTTTGTAAAGTTTGGGGTTAGTTATCTCTTGTGGGGCTCAGTATAAAAATTCGATTTTTTTACATTTTGTACACCTCTATGATAACAAAGTACTGTAAAAATTTCAACACTGATATTTGACTCTGAACAAAGATATGAATTTTTTAAAATGAGGGAATAATTCACTCTACACTACAACTCATAAGGTTTTTGCCTATTTAAATGGTTTATTGTTTCAGTCTAATAAAATTTATTTGTAACGAATATTTAGTTAAATAATCACCCTATATTTAGTTAGTATTATTTATTTTAAGAACAAAATATTAAACAACAGGGGCTTTTGCTTTAGTTCAATATTAAAACATCGCTATTTCATCTAGGTTCTCTATTAGCATGGGTTAATACTTCATTGGGAGTGTAGATTATTTTATGTGCTTCTGTTGTGAGAGCAATTTTTAACTAACTAAAATAATTTTAAAATTTAAAAATAAATAAACCTGAAAGACTAATTAGAATGCAATAAAGTGGATGAACAATGCTCTGTTGAGCAGATAGTAAGTGAAATGTGTCACAGAAAAAATTTATGGTTAAGTTTCAATATACTTAAGAAATGTTAATAACTTGGATGATGATGGACAAACTTGGCTTAAATTATGAGTAAGTTCATCTGTATCATAAGTTCCTGAGTATCATGAGAAAAAATATATTCCCAAGTACAATCACATTTTTGTAAAAAAGAAAAAAAAGAAAAAAAATGCTCTGATCCACTGAAAGTTCATAAAAATACGGTTATTAAAAGTTTGAGGGAAATAAAACTTGGATTTGAGGGACATAAAACTTGAACATTTGTCCTTGTTATGTGCAAGTAAAACAGCTTTCCAAGTGAAACTTACTGTGAAACTTGGAAATATTCTCTGTGCCCAAACTGTTACTCAAAAATGTTGTTGTTGTTCTGGTCTTCAGTCTGGAGACTGGTTTGATGCAGCTCTCCATGCTACTCTATCCTGTGCAAGCTTCTTCATCTCCCACTACCTACAGCAATCTACATCCTTCTGAATCTGCTTAGTGTATTCATCTCTTGGCCTCCCTCTATGATTTTTACCATCCACACTGCCTTCCAATACTAAATTGGTGATACCTTGATGCCTCAGAACATGTCCTACCAACCGATCCCTTCTTCTTGTCAAGTTGTGCCACAAATTTCTCTTCTCCTTAATTCTATTCAATACCTCCTCATTAGTTATGTGATCTACCCATCTAATCTTCAGCATTCTTCTGTAGCACCACATTTCGAAAGCTTCTATTCTCTTCTTGTCCAAACTATTTATCATCCACGTTTCACTATCATACATGGCCACACTCCACACAAATACTTTCAGGAACGACTTCCTGACACCTAAATCTATACCCGATGTTAACAAATTTCTCTTCTTCAGAAACACTTTCCTTGCCATTTCCAGTCTACATTTTAAATCCTCTCTACTTCGACCATCATCAGTTATTTTGCTCCCCAAATAGCAAAACTCATTTATGACTTCAGGCTTCTCATTTCCTAATCTAATACTCTCAGCATCACCCGATTTAATTCGACTACATTCCATTATCCTCGTTTTGCTTATGTTGATGTCCATCTTATATCCTCCTTTCAAGACACTGTCCAATCCATTCAGCTGCTCTTCTAGGTCCTTTGCTGTCTCTGACAGAATTACAAAGTCATCGGGAAACCTCAAAGTTTTTATTTCTTCTCAATGGATTTAAATTCCTCCTTTCACTCCCCTGACACCTCCAGAATTTGAAAGAGAGTATTTCAGTCAACATTGTCAAAGGCTTTCTCTAAGTCTACAAATGGTAGAAACATAGGTTTGCCTTTCCTTAATCTATTTTCTAAGAGCAGTCGTAGGGTCAGTATTGCCTCACATGTTCCAACATTTCTACGGAATCCAAACTGATCTTCCCCAAGGTCAGCTTCTACCAGTTTCTCCATTCATCTGCAAAGAATTTGTGTTAGCATTTTGCACCTGTGGCTTATTAAACTGATAGTTCAGTAATTTTCACATCTGTCAACACCTACTTTCTTTGGGATTGGAATTATTATGTTCTCCTTGAAGTCTGAGGGTATTTCGCCTGTCTCATACATCTTGCTCACCAGATGGTAGAGTCTTTACAGGGCTGGCTCTCCCAAGGCTATTAGTAGTTCTAATGGAATGTTGCCTACTCCCGGGGCCTTGTTTCGGCTTAGGTCTTTCAGTGCTCTGACAAACTCTTCACATAGTATCATATCTCTCATTTCATCTTCATCTACATCCTCTTCCACTTCCAGAATATTGTCTTCAAGTACATCACCCTTGTACAGACCCTCTATATACACCTTCTACCATTCTGCTTGTTTCAACTCAGGTCTTTCAGTGCTCTGTCAAACTCTTCACGCAGTATTGTATCTCCCATTTCATCTTCATCTACATTTTCTTCCATTTCCAGAATGTTGTCCTCAAGTACATCGCCTTTGTATAGACCTTCTAAATACTCCTTCCACTTTTCTGCTTTCCCTTCTTTGCTTAGAACTGGGTTTCCATCTGAGCTCTTGATATTCGTACAAGTGATTCTCTTTTCTCCAAAAGTCTCTTTAATTTTCCTGTAGGCAGTATCTATCTTACCCCTAGTGAGATATGCCTCTACATCCTTGCATTTGTCCTCCAGCCATCCCTGCTTAGCCATTTTGCACTTCCTGTTGATCTCATTTTTGAGACATTTGTATTCCTTTTTGCCTGCCTCATTTACTGCATTTTTGTATTTTCTCCTTTCATCAATTAAATTCAATATATCTTCTGATGCCCAAGGATTTCTACTAGCAATCATCTTTTTACCTACTTGATCCTCTGCTGCCTTCACTATTTCATGCCTCAAAGCTACGCATTCTTCGTCTACTGTATTTCTTTCCCCCATTCCTGTCAATCATTTCCTAATGTTCTCCCTGAAACTCTCTACAACCTCTGGTTCTATCAGTTTATCCAGATCCCATCTCCTTAAATTCCCACCTTTTCATGGTTACTTCAGTTTTAATCTACAGTTCATAACCAATAGATTGTGGTCAGAGTCCGCATCTAAACATGGAAATGTCTTACAATTTAAAACTTGGTTCCTAAATCTATGTCTTACCATTATATATAATCTATCTGAAACCTGCCAGTATCTCCAGGCTTCTTCCATGTATACACCCTTCTTTTATGACTCTTGAACCAAGTATTAGCTCTGATTAAGTTGTGCTCTGTGCAAAACTCTACCAGGCGAATTCCTCTTTCATTTGTTACCCCCATTCCATATTCACCTACTATGTTTCCTTCTCTTCCTTTTCCTACTATCGAATCCCACTCACCCATGACTATTAAATTTTCGTCTCCCTTCACTATCGGAATAATTTCTTTTATCTCATCACACATTTCAACAATTTCTTCATCCTCTTCGCCATCTGCGGAGCTAGTCGGCATATAAACTTGTACTACTGTAGTAGGCGTGGGCTTTGTATCTATCTTGGCCACAATAATGCATTCACTATGCTGTTTGTAGTAGCTTACCTGCACTCCTATTTTTTATTCATTATTATACCTACTCCTGCATTAACCCTATTTGATTTTGTATTTATAACCCTGTATTCACCTGACCAAAAGTCTTGTTCCTCCCACCACCAAACTTCACTAATTCCCACTATATCTAACTTTAATCTATCTATTTCCCTTTTTAAGTTTTCTAACCTACCTACCCGATTAAGGGATCTGACATTCCACGCTCCGATCCGCAGAATGCCAGTATTCTTTCTCCTGATAACAACGTCCTCTTGAGTAGTCCCCGCTTGGAGATCCAAATGGGGGACTATTTTAGCTCTGGAATATTTTACCCAAGAGGACGCCATCATCATTTAACCATACAGTAAAGCTGCATGCCCTCGGGAAAAATTATGGCTGTAGTTTCCCCTTGCTTTCAGCCGTTCGCAGTACCAGTACAGCAAGGTTGTTTTGGTTAGTGTTACAAGGCCATATCAGTCAATCATCCAGACTGTTGCCCCTGCAACTACTGAAAAGGCTGCTGCCCCTCTTCAGGAACCACACGTTTGTCTGGGCTCTCAACAGATACCCCTCCATTGTGATTGCACCTACGGTATGGCTATCTGTATCTCTGAGGTACGCAAGCCTCCCCACCAATGGCAAGTTCCATGGTTCATGGTTCAAAAATATTTATCATGATCCAGAACCAGAATCATGTAACCTTGTTAATGACATTTATATTCCTAATGAGCAAGCTATTAGCAAATTTAATTTTGCTTGTTATAATTTAGAGGTATCTCCTATTTCGAAAGTAACAAAATTGAGTAGCGGAAAAAGAAAACCTGCTATTGAAAGCAGGATAGAATGAATTTCAGACAAATTAGAAAAGAATTAGAATCATACTTTAATAATGTAGATACCAACAGTATTCTACCTCCAGAATCAACCGACACTTGATATTTAAGCTTAGTCAAGAAATTAAAAAGTAAGTGTTCAGTGACACCTAAAGAAGAAAAAGTTAAAATTTTTAATCTGCTACATGGCCCAAGGTCAACAGAAAAAAATAGTTCCTGAGTTAAACATTTCTGATTGTTTGATTGGACTAACCCGAAAACTAGTGAAAGAGCAAGGCATTCTACTGGTTTTAGGAAAGAAGCAAGGAGTAAGTATAAGTGAAGATACAAACTAATAGATCCAGAAGTGAATCTGTAATTGATAATTTAGCAAACCTCTAAACTCACCACTATGTTTCTAAAATCCAAAGTAAGTTTTTGAAGGGCAAAAAAGGACAACTTTATGAAACTGAATGCACAGTCCTAGCTGAATTTGCAAAAACTTTACATTTGTGGTTCATGATGAAATACAACAATACCACTGGGCCAATGACCAGGCAAAAGTGCATCCATTTATTCCGAACTTCAAAATTAAGAAAGATGTAATTTCCAATTCTTCAATTTGAATTCTAAGTCACTACTTTAAGCAGAACACTTTGGTTGTACATGTGTTTCATAAGTATGTAACAAATTACATAAGGAAACGTTCTCCAAGATTAGGAAGCTCATACACTTTTCAGGTAGAATCGGTAGTCAATGCCAGAATAAAAAGAATTTTTCAAATCTTTGCAACCACAAGTAGATTCCAGGTCTGGAGGTTGAATCGCACTTTTTTGCCTCTTGTTGTGGTAAAAAGGTGTGCAATTTAGTAGGAGGTACAGCAAAAAACCAGCCTACTAAGAACGACCACCGACCAAATTCTTAAAACAGAGGACTTGTATGCCTTTTGCAAGAATAATATCAAAGGCATTGCTTATTTCCTCATCAAGAAACAAGAGGTGGTTCCTCATATCAAAACAACATTTCAAACCAGATTTGTAAGCTGTGTAGCAATAAGAGGAACAAACCTATTCCACGAATATCTTGGCATAGCAGAAAACTTTGTCCACTGTTATCTAACATCAGAAACCGAAATTTATGAGGATCATTGTATCAGTAAAATTATATCAGTGTCTTAACACTGAATAACAGTGGCATGTATGGAAGAAAGTCACTGAGCTGAGCTGTCGCTGTCTGTGTTTTGTTGCATTATTTTCTTCGTGATTTTTTAAAAAAATGAGTGATGATGCGGTTATTGGCCCGTTCGGGGGCTATCTTCTGTGACAGTTCGGAAAGGATGGATGGTTATTAGGAGCTCGTGGACGCTCAGAACACAAGTTTGTGTTACCTGCACTGCGCAGCTATTACCCGCTGCACAACGTCTCTCCCAGGGCAGCGAATCCTACTCGTTCCATGCACCACCATTAGCGAGAAGTGAAGTTACAGTACACGAGTGAAACAGAAACAGAAGAAATGGAAAACTATGTTCTTAAAAGGATCATTCGCTGGTTTTCTGTGAATGGTCTCACTATTCCAAAAGGACATAGCTTATTCAGTTCTGCACATCTAGAGGCCTACAAGAATGATTTGTGTAACATATGGTGAGAAACCCCCTCCATGAACCATGGACCTTGCCGTTGGTGGGGAGGCTTGTGTGCCTCAGCGATGCAGATGGCCGTACCGTAGGTGCAACCACAATGGAGGGGTATCTGTTGAGAGGCCAGACAAACATGTGGTTCCTGAAGAGGGGCAGCAGCCTTTTCAGTAGTTGCAGGGGCAACAGTCTGGATGATTGACTGATCTGGCCTTATATCACTAACCAAAACAACCTTGCTGTGCTGGTACTGCGAACAGCTGAAAGCAAGGGGAAACTACAGCCATAATTTTTCCCGAGGGCATGCAGCTTTACTGTATGGTTAAATGATGATGGCGTCCTCTTGGGTAAAATATTCCAGAGCTAAAATAGTCCCCCATTTGGATCTCCAAGAGGGGACTATTCAAGAGGACGTTGTTATCAGGAGAAAGAAAACTGGCATTCTGCGGATCGGAGCGTGGAATGCCAGATCCCTTAATCGGGCAGGTAGGTTAGAAAACTTAAAAAGGGAAATGGATAAAGTTAGAAATAGTGGGAATTAGTGAAGTTTGGTGGCAGGAGGAACAAGACTTTTAGTCAGGTCAATACAGGGTTATAAATAAAAAATCAAATAGGGGTAATCCAGGAGTAGGTATAATAATGAATAATAAAATAGGAGTGCAGGTAAGCTACTACAAACAGCATAGTGAACGCATTACTGTGGCCAAGATAGACATGAAGCCCACACCTACTACAATAGTACAAGTTTATATGCCAACTAGCTCTGCAGATGATGAGGAAATTGATGAAATGTATGATGAGATAAAAGAAATTATTCAGGTAGTGAAGGGAGACAAAAACTTAATAGTCATGGGTGACTGGAATTCGAGAGTAGGAAAAGGAAGAGAAGGAAACATAGTTGGTGAATATGGATTGGGGGAAAGAAATGAAACAGGAAGCCATCTGGTAGAATTTTGCACAGAGCATAACTTAATCATAGTTAACACTTGGTTCAAGAATCATAAAAGAAGGTTGTACACATGGAAGAATCCTGGAAATACTAGAAGGTATCAGATAGATTATATAATGGTAAGACAGAGATTTAGAAACCAGGTTTTAAATTGTAAGACTATTCCAGGGGCAGATGTGGACCCTGACCACAATCTATTGGCTATGAGCTGTAGATTAAAACTGAAGAAACTGCAAAAAGGTGGGAATTTAAGGAGATGGGATCTGGACAAACTGATTACACCAGAGGTTGTACAGAGTTTCAGGGAGAACATAAGGGAACAATTGACAGGAATGGGGGAAAGAAATACAGTAGAAGAAGAATGGGTAGCTCTGAGGGATGATGTAGTGAAGACAACAGAGGATCAAGTAGGTAAAAAGACGAGGGCTAGTAGAAATCCTTGAATTTAATTGTTGAAAGGAGAAAATATAAAAATGCAGCAAATGAAGCAGGCAAAAAAGAAAACAAACGTCTCAAAAATGAGATCGACAGGAAATGCAAAATGGCTAAGCAGGGACGGCTAGAGGACAAATGTAAGGATGTAGAGGCTTATGTCACTAGGGGTAAGATAGATACGGACTAAAGGAAAATTAAAGAGACATTTGGAGAAAAGAGAACCACTTGTATGAATATCAAGAGCTCAGATGGAAACCCAGTTCTAAGCAAAGAAGGGAAAGCAGAAAGGTGGAAGGAGTATTTAGAGGGTCTATACAAAGGCGATGTACTTGAGGACAATTTTCTGGAAATGGAAGAGAATGTAGATGAAGATGAAATGGGAGATACAATACTGCGTGAAGAGTTTGACAGAGCACTGAAAGACCTGAGTTGAAACAATGCCCCGGGAGTAGACATCATTTGATTAGAACTACTGACGGCCTTGGGAGAGCCAGTCCTAACAAAACTTTACCATCTGGTGAGCAAGATGTATGAGACAGGCAAAATACCCTCAGACTTCAAGAAGAATATAATAATTCCAATCCCAAAGAAAGCAGTTGTTGACAGATGTGAAAATTACCGAACTATCACTTTAATAAGTCACATCTGCGAAATACTAATGCGAATTCTTTACAGATGAATGGAAAAACTAGTAGAAACCAACCTCGGCGAAGATCAGTTTGGAGTCCGCAGAAATGTTGGAACACATGAGGCAATACTGACCCTACAACTTATCTTAGAAAATAGATTAAGGAAAGGCAAACCTACATTTCTAGCATTTGTAGACTTTGAGAAAGCTTTTGACAATGTTGACTGGAATATTTTCTTTCAAATTCTAAAGGTGGCAGGGGTAAAATACAGGGAGCAAAAGTCTATTTACAATTAGTACAGAAACCAGATGGCAGTTATAACGGTCGAGGGACATGAAAGGGAAGCAGCGATTGGGAAGGGAGTGAGACAGGGTTGTAGAGTCTCCCCAACGTTATTCAATCTGTATATTGACCAAGCAGTAAAGAAAACAAAAGAAAAATTTGGAGTAGGTATTAAAATCCATGGGGAAGAAATAAAAACTTTGAGGTTCGCCGATGACATTGTAATTCTGTCAGAGACAGCAAAGGACTTGGAAGAGCAGTTGAATGGAATGGACAGTGTCTTGATAGGAGGATGTAAGATGAACATCAACAACAGCAAAATGAGGATAATGGAATGTAGTTGAATGAAGTCAGGTGATACTGAGGGAATTAGATTAGGAAGTGAGATACTTAAAGTAGTAAAGGAGTTTTGCTATTTGGGGAGCAAAGTAACTGATGATGGTCAAAGTAGAGAGGATATAAAATGTAGACTGGCAATGGCAAGAAAAGCGTTTCTGAAGAAGAGAAATTTGTTAACATCGAGTATAGATTTAAGTGCCAGGAAGTCGTATCTGAAAGTATTTGTGTGGAGTGTGGCCATGTATGGAAGTGAAACATGGATGATAAATAGTTTGGACAAGAAGAGAATAGAAGCTTTCGAAATGTGGTGCTACAGAAGAATGCTGAAGATTAGACGGATAGATCACATAACTAATGAGGAGGTATTGAATAGAATTGGGGAGAAGAGGAGTTTGTGGCACAACTTGAAAAGAAGAAGGGACCGGTTGGCAGGACATGTTCTGAGGCATCAAGGGATCACCAATTTGGCATTGGAGGGCAGTGTGGAGGGTAAAAATCATAGAGGGTGAGCAAGAGATGAATACACTAACCAGATTCAGAAGGACCTAGGTTGCAGTAAACACTGGGAGATGAAGAGGCTTACACAGGATAGAATAGCATGGAGAGCTGCATCAAACCAGTCTCAGGAGTGAAGACAACAACAACATGGCGACAAAATAATAAATAGGGCGGAAACCTTAAAAGATTTTAGGTCTCCTTATTGACGAGAATTTAAACTGAAAGCACATTGCCAAACTTAATTCGCCCATGTTTGCACTTAGAATCATTGCAAATTTTGAGGAGAGATTGGTCAGCAAGTTGACCTATTTTGCATTTTTTTCATTCAATGTTGTCCTATGGAATAATGTCTTGAAGTAACTCATCTTTATTAACCTTTAAGCGGTCGCGCATGGTGTTCACAATACCCCAATCATCTTTATCGATGGATTATTACATAATGGTTCAAATGGCTCTGAGCACTATGGGACTTAACATCTGTGGTCATCAGTCCCCTAGAACTTAGAACTACTTAAACCTAACTAACCTAAGGACATCACACACATCCATGCCCGAGGCAGGATTCGAACCTGCGACCGTAGCAGTCGCGCGGTTCTGGGCTGCGCGCCTAGAACCGCTAGACCACCGCGGCCGGCTATTACATAATGGATAGGAGTATAACGTCATGTTCTTTGGTGCTTCTCTAGGACGTATGAGAGCTTTGAGTAACAATAGAATCTACAATCGAAGCGCAAGTTCCAATGAAACATGCAACAATGTGCCTTGGGGTGTTGTCGGCACCCCACGCAACTCTTTATGTGGCAGTGCTGCGAGAAAACGCACAGTTGTGTTCCGTAGCAGCGGCTTTTATTTTGTCGGTCTGTGCAGTTAAAACAGCTATGGATCATTACGAAATAGAGCAAGAAAGAGTGCAGAAGCTTCTGAAAGCAGCCTTGACGATACTTTTGAAGGAGGAGAAGAGGAAACAGACAGTTGTGAAGGTCTCTCTCATCACTGTGACATGGAAACGGAGGATGAAAATAACCTTGAACTGGAACCACAAGTAAGTGCAGCGGATCATGAAAGCAAGCATGACTTTTGTTGTTGGAAAGGATAAAGTTACAAAATGGATGAAAAGTTGTCCAAGACGCGCCCTAAGAACTAGAACAACGGGGGGGGGGGGGGGGGGGGGGGGGGGGCCATGGGGGCTATAGCCCCCCCCTTAATGGAATACCGTTTTACACTGGAAAAAATGACTTCAGAAATGAGCGAATATATTACTTCAACAGCTTCAATCATTTTTTTAATATAATTATGTAGCAATATGGGTTGCAGTGTATTTCAAACACATATTAACAAAAGAATAGGAATGGCAAAAAGCTTACTATCTAAACCAATAAATATCATTTAACTTAAAATGGGTGTCTTGTTATTTATTATTATACACAGGATGTATATTAATGTACCACTCACAACTATCAAGAAAGCTAAATATGCCGGGTATGCCTACCAACACTTAAATTGCTAACCCCAGACAAAAACTTCGAAATCGCCGGACATCTGGGTCTAATCGTATTATTTTCCCGGGCACATACATTCTGCAGACGCGTTGCAGAGCTGGCAACGCCAGCGGGCGCGCGCCACCGACTGACAAATAGATATAAACTACAAACGAGAGTTACAGGAATTTGTGAAAGCGCATTATAGGGACGTTCATGTTCAAACGTAGTACGCGTTTGTAGTAAGGAATATGAACGTAAATTAAGTCCGATTTAATATAGCTCAATGAGTAGAAGCAAATAACATTTAAATTATTCAGTTGTCTGCGAGCGGGGCGACGTCGCGGTGTATACGATCGCTGATTGTTAGCGGCTTCTCATTATCTCAATAAAGAAGTAAGGGGAATACAGGGTGTCCCAAAATGATATTTACAACTTTGACCATAGCTATTTCAGAAACGTGTTACAAGGTGATGGTTCAGGGCAGCATCTGATATTAAATTTTAAAAACCAACCAAAAAGTGATATGATAGCCGAAAAGTCCGAAAGAGAATGTAAATAAAATAACTCAAACTCGGACACTGAGTGTAAAATTCATATTAGAAGTTTCTTTACAAAATTATTCTTACAATTTTGTTATGATGTTGGTTAGTACCACGGTAAATCATCCGATTCCAGCTCAAAGTTCGGTAGTATTTAGGATGACAATCAAATCTACGGAGGATGGTTAGTTTTGTGACAAATTGTGCATAAGATTACTCAAGGTCGCTCGAGTTTACAGAGGACACAAGCTGGTGAACCAACAAGTTTACACCTCTGCACGCGGTATTTACCTTAGCTGTGATGAACTATCGTATGCACGGCCACTCTCTTCCTCTGACATTCCTATAAAAACTTATTTAACCTTTGCTGAATTTTCCAGCAGAAACTCTCCCTATGTTTCTTGTTATGTGAGAAAACAAGTACTCATCCCTAGTTTTGGAATATGGCGATATACACCCGCATGGCTGTAGTAGGGTGCGTATTATAATGCCCTCTCAGTTCTCTCAAGAACAATTATCTAACTGGCTGGTTCGTTTATCCGCTGTTGGAGCTAAACGATGCTACAGCTAATTTCTAGCTGGATGTCAGCCGCTGTGAACGTAGTGTTCACACAAATTTCTCCTCTGCATCATACAGAGCATTATGCACACCATTCTGCACTTCATGCCTGTTCAGAGAAGAGTCTTTCTCGTAGCTGAACTGTTTCCCCAGCTGGGTTCTTTCATTCTCCGTGTCATAGCTTTTTTCGACCAATAGGTTCTGAGTCACCTGGTCGGTCGGTAACACCCGCCATGGGATGCGCCCTAAGTGCTTTCCATGGTAACCCCTGTGGTGTGGCCTTCACCTCTCCTCGCAATTGCCTCCAAACCAAAAAGTTTCCTCTTGCTGCTTGTCTCACCTACTGCTCATAGACATGCATTATATGATTGGTGTGTTAAAACGGTCGATTGAGTGTCATCCCTTTTGTGTTACATACTTTCAGGCAAATTTGCTCATTACCGACGAATTAAGTTAGGTGTCATATTCACCTTCCTATTATGATACATAAAGCTCTTATGTAAGGTGCGAAATTTCCCTTCATTTATTCTGTCACCCCACAAATTATTCAAAGCTTTCTTTCTCAACAATATCTACCAACTTTCAGTAATAGTCTATAAACATGTGAGAGAATTTCAGAAGTTTCTAAAAGCTTTTCAGACTACTAGAAGGAAGCTTATTGACCTGCAGTAAGTAATGTGATGCTGAATCTTTCCTGGTTTTGCTGTTATTAATCTGACTGCGACCAAATGATGGTACAGGGTGGAACCAATCAACGACTTTGACTGACATAGATCGCTAATGATGTGTTAAATTTTGAAGTCTTTCTGTAGCAACATTTGCAAACAAAACCTTCAGGCAAATGCCACTAAATTAAGAGAAACTTAGATTTTATGTATCTTTGGGCTCATAAATACCGTTACGGGCCAGTTTTACAAACAAATAAGAGTTCCAGTGTGTAAACTGTATCTTCATAGTCCTCAATTGGTAGAAGGCGGGTGATGGCAGTCACTTGTTCCGGGCTGCCGGTAACATTAGGTAGTTAAAACACTGTCTGAAGTAGCCAATGTTGTCTACTTTCTCACTCATTACTGCTTCATTGTTCTGAGTTTTTTTACCTTGTCACTACTGTACAGAATTTATTTATTTTATCCATCTTTCAGCACTAACATGCAATCGATGTCGTCAGAAGAGTTACAGCTATTTGTACATTATGTTTTACATACCAAAATATTACATAGTAAAAATATAGCAATGTTGTAAACTATTAGCTTACAACAGCCTCTACACCTAGATCCATACATAACAGTAAGCCATAATTTATCAGTATTAACATACAATCAATGTTGTTAGAAGTATTATAGCTATTTGTACATTATGCTTCATATAACAAAAATATTACGTGGAAAAAAAAGACAGTGTTGTACCCTATTAGCTTATAGCTAGCTGTCTCTACATCCATAACTATACATAACAGTAAGCCTTAGTTTATCAATAAATTAGATCATCTTTACAACTATTCTGAAATTCTTCTACACTGTAGAAAGTATTTTTCTTCATCCACACATTGGTTTTAGTTTTGAAAATATCCATTGAAACCAACTGAGCCTGTACGAGTAATGTGTTGAATAATTTTATGCCTATGTATTCATAGCTAGATTGGGTTTTCTTAAGTGTGGTTGTGGGTATATCAATCATATTTGTTTGTCGAGTATTGTGTTGATGAACTGATTTCCTTATCGTGTAGTGGTTTAAGTTTTCTTGTATGTTTAATAGGCAACAATATCTGTAAACAGATGGGACTGTGAGAATTTTTAAGTCTCTAAAATAAGGTCTACATGAGGTCTTGTTGTCAGTGATTCCGTAAAAACGTCTAATTGCTTTCTTCTGCCATGTAAAAATTTTTTTACCCCATAAAAGAATGCCATATTGTAGATGGCAATGAAAGAAGGCATAGTATGACTGAAGCAATAAATCTTGTGTAACACATGTGTGTAGTTTGGCTAGTAGGTAGATAACTCATGATACCTTTCAACATACGTAATCTGTATGTGTGTCCCAAGTTAATTTTGAGTCAATGTGTATTCCTAGTAGTTTAACAGATGATAACTCCATGTTACTGTTTGATAAACTGAAGAATATCTTGACAGTCTTTTCATGGTTCATAGATAAGTCATTAGCTTTAAACCAGATATTAGATATTTTGAGACACTCTTCACTTTCCTCCTTCAATATGTTCATATCCTTTCCAGAATTAGCTAATATTGTGTCATCAGCATAGAGGATAGATTTACAGGGTAAGTTATTCGAAAAGTCATTTACAAACAATATAAATAGTATAGGGCCAAGCACTGAGCCCTGAGGAACTCATCGTTTTATACTTAAAGTCTGTGACTGTTGGTCATTATGCTTTACTATTTGTTTTCTATTGCTGAGGTATGATTCAATTAATGAGAGTTCCAAGTGTTTGATTCCATAGCAACACAGTTTATATAATAATAATTTGTGGTTAACTGAGTCGAAAGCCTTACTCAAGTCAATTAGAATGGCTTCAGCAGATAATTCTGACTCACATGCCCTTAGTACAAAAGAGATAAGGTTTTCAACTGCTTTAACTGTTGATAAATTTGACCTGAATCCATACTGAGAATCATTTAATATATTATTGTCTGATAGGTGTATGCATTTTTGCTGCAGTATGCAATGTTCTATTATTTTTGAGAGAATAGGCACAAGTGAAACTGGTCTATAATTATTGATACAGGACTTGTCACCCTTTTTGTATAATGGTATGACAACTGTTTTCTTGAGAGATTCTGGAAAGTGTCCACTCGAGAGCATCCAGTTTATCAGTATGCAAAGAGGATATGTTATGAGATCTACAACTTTTTTAATTACATAGTTTGACAGACCATACACATCTTCAGATCTAGAATATCCTAATTTAGAGGTTGCTTTAATTATATCAGTTACTTGTACTTCTCTCCATTTACAAGCTGACACTATGTTTGTAATGTTTTGTTGAAAATTTCTGCCAGATATGGGGTGAGAAATAGGTGTATGTGTTGAATTGGAATTCTGGTTGCTGTGGGTTGGAAGGCTAAGATTGGCAGAGTTGACAAAAAAGTGATAGAAATCATCAGCAGTGATGTTAGCAGCATTTGTGTTGTCTTTGCAGTTTATATCCATACCTAGATCTGCTTTTATTACTTTCCATGCAGCCTTACATTTATTGTGCGATTTTTTAATGAAATCACCATTTGCCTGACACTTGGCTATTTTAATTTCAGGTCTATATTTTCTTTTCAGGTTTTTGTAAGTTTCTTTATCTACTGCTCACTTTTTGACCTTATCGTGACAAGTAATTACCAATAGTCTCACTTTTTGTAATTGGCGTGAAAACCACTTCTGTAAAGTTGAGTGGCTAGGTTTCTTACCTTTTTTGTTTTTTTGTTTTTTAACCAGTGGACAGCATGTGTGGAAGATTTCAGAAATGATTTAGAGGAATATGCTGAAGGCTTCATCAACATTTCTGGAGAAATGTATAACAGTATTCCAATCTATAGACTTAAGTTCTTCTCTATACTTGCTAATATTTGTATCTGTAGATAGTCTGACACACTGAGTTTGTTCCTCGTCTTCTTTTGGTTTTTTAGTAATTGGTTTCACCCATATACCTCTATGGTCTGACAGGTAATCGACATTAAATAAGCCTAGCTCAAAATCACATTTGTATACATTTGTTATTAGATTGTCAAGACAGGAGGAGTCCCTTGTAGGACTTTCATTAGCAGAAAAGAGATTATAGGATCTTAACATGTTTACCAAATTAACATTTCTGGCTGTCATTTTCCTAATGTCTATGTTTAGATCCCCAAAGATTAAAATTTTGTATTTAGTATATTTTTGTATACTGATCACAAATTTTTCTAAGCGTTTTTCGTTACTTTCAGGAGTGTGATATAAAGACACAGTTATGAGCTGTATACTAGGTATAATAAAAGCAGCTGCTTCAAAAACACCTTTAATGCATAGGTCACTAACTTCAAGAACAGAAAATTTTAAGTCTAGATCATTGCTAATACATATGGATGAACCCCCATAGGATTCACTGGGTCTGCAGAAGTATGTAGCTAATCTGAAACCTGATGGTACATACAGTTTTATATCCTCTTCCTTTAACCAATGTTCGTTTATACATAAAATCATTCTTTTGTTACTTTTTAATAGTATACCAAGCTCATCAGCTTTATTTTTCAGAGACCTGACATTTAAGTGCAGAAATAAGATAGAGTTACTGTCACAGGAGGGGAGGAGTACAGTATTATGGGGCAATGGAGAACATTTAATTGTTTTTTCAGCCCTGGAATCTATGTTAGGTGGCGGTTGGACTTCCTTGGGATAAACCATAAAAAATCTTCATTTCTCTTTGGTAATTTTTTGGGTCTGTTTGAAACACGGTTGGAAGTTTGTTTCACTTTACTGTCCACAAGTTTTATAGGAACATGTTTTCCCAAATCATTTGGTATCACTTCATCATGAGACAAAGATGATACTTTACTTACTGTGACTGGTCTATTCTTTTCTGCTACTCTTGAAGGTGATGGAGGAGGAGCTGGTACTGTTTCTGCTGTTGGTGAAGTTGGTTTAGTTGCTGCTGGTGGAGGAGTTGTTTCTGCTATTATTGGTAAAGGAGTTGGTTCTGCTACTGCTGGTGTGGGAGATGGTGCTGCTGCTATAGGAACTGGTTCTACTGCTGGAGGAGTTGCTTCTGCTGTTGCTGATGGTGTTTCTTCTGCTATTGCTGCAGTTAGTACCTTCATTAAGCATGTCAATACACAGGATCATTTCAATACTGTTTACCAATGGCGCCCATACGAAGGGGGCAAGACCGAGGGGTATGGTGTAATGTTAATGTTTTGGAAGACAAATGGTGACTTTTTAGTGGTCATAATGAATTAAAATTATTTTTATGTATAAATAACGCTATATACTTTTGTGTTGAGCCACTTGTACATAATACTGACGTTTAAAGCATATTTAATTCACAGGAAGAAAGTCCAGAAAGTACTGAAATATATTATGATATAGGAAGAGCTGTTAAAGGGGCCTTACGTGATGATGAGGAGCTTAAGTTTTTAAAGACTACTTGGAAGCCTCCTGCAAACTTTTCTTTTCCTAATCAATTACAAGGGAAGCAAAACCAAAGATTTAAGCATGAATGGATGAGCCAGTACAACTGGATTTCATGCAGTAAAATGTTATGTGGTGGATTTTGTACTGCATGTGTTCTGTTTTCTCCTCCAAGTGCCGGAATCGGCTCCCAGGTACTTATTACAGCTTTCCATTATTCTAAATAATTGAAACCTTTAACTGGCTGGCTGGCCGGAGTGGCCGAGCGGTTCTAGGCGCTACAGTCTGGAACTGCGCGACCCCTACAGTCGCAGGTTCGAATCCTGCCTCGGGCATGGATGTGTGTGATGTCCTTAGGTTAGTTAGGTTTAAGTAGTTCTAAGTTCTAGGGAACTGATGACCCCAGAAGTTAAGTCCCATAGTGTTCAGAGCCATTTGAACCATTTTTTTAACTGGCTTGGTAAAAAACATAAATAACATTTCGAGTGCTTACAAGGTTTTGTGTTTGCATTATTTTTTCTTTACTTAATTCTTTACCAAAGACATTAATTTATTTTTATAGGCGTTGAAAACACTGGTAAAAGAACCATTTGTCAAATACAAAAAGGCTACAGAAGAAATTCGCCATCATGAAAACACAAAAATCACAAATTTTCCGTGGAGAAGGCTACAGAGTTCACTAAGTCTATGGAATCGAGCAAAAAAAGTATTTGCTGTTGTCCTCGATACCAAAAAATCTTCAGTTATTGAAGAAAACCAGAAACACTTGAGGTCTATTATAAGGACTATAGTCCTATGCGCTAGAAATAACCTACATTTACGAGGACATCGTGATCATGGTTTAATACCTCAGCTAAAAGAAGAAAAAACTGGTGATCTTCTAGAGGGAAAGCATGGAGTGTTTCAGAGTCTTTTGGCTTTTCGTGTGGATGTTGGAGATGAATATTTAAAACATTTCAGTAGATGTGGCCGAAACAGTTCTATGATAAGTAACAGTCCAAAACGAAGTCATACATTGCATTGGTGACGCTATTCGCTCCTCAATATCGAAGGATGTGAAAAAGGCTAATTTTTTTAGCATTATATGTGATGAAACAAATTATGTCACCACTAAGGAACAGATGATATTTGTATTAGGTACATTGACATAGAGACCTTTGTTACCAAAGAAGACTTTCTGCGTTTTATTGAGCTTAAATCAACTACTGGCACTTCAATTGCAGAAGCCATCGATGAAGAACTCAAGACACTAGGGCTGAGCTATCAATATCTTTGTGGACAGGGCTATGATGGCGGTTCAGACATGGCTGGGAGACTTAAAGGAGTTCAGTCTCTTATTTTAAGTAAACAATCGTTAGTTCAGCCACTTTTTGAACTTGTGCATTTCTAAGCCTTGTGATACTCCAGTAGTTAGAAATATGATGAGAATTATAGGATCACTTTCAGCATCCTTGTCTGCCTCTGCAAACAGAAAAAGTTCCCTAGAGGAAGTAATATCACGACCACCGTTCACAGAGTCAAAGAAAACAAATTTGAAAGCAATGTGTCCAACAAGATGGAAGGAACGACACGCTACCCCTATTACTTTCAAGGAGCTATTTGTCAGGGTCGTGACTTTGCTTGACGAACTTTCAAGTAGTCGTGAAACCAACGCAGAAACGGCTAGTAAGGCTTGTATGTATAGTTCTGCTGTCCAAAGAGGATATTTCGTAGTAGCTTTAGCAACTGCGACATTTTGCTTCTCTTTGAGTAAGCGAACAGCTCCAAAGTCCTAAAATTGATTTAACAACTGCCTTAAATCATGTCAACGACGTGCTTGAGGTATTCGACAATATAATGACGGATTCGTAAGTGTTTTTGAAGATGCTGTTAAACTGGTAGAAGATATTGGAAGTGTAAAAGCAATGCCAAGAACTATTTCAACACAAACCAAAAGAGACAACGTTCCTACTACAAACGCCGAGGAATACTTCAGGCGAACAGTATTTTTACTTGTTGTGGATCGTTTTATTGCCAAGCTAGAAGCAAGTTTTTCCCCAAGATTTTCGCACCATATTAACCACTTGAAGGTCTTATTAACGCACACAGTTTAAAATACAGTGAGGATGAAGTGATCCAGGCATCTGAGAAATATGAACAGTTTTTGGAGCGTTCTTAGCTTTTAGTGGAAGGAGAACTGAAACTATGGAAGAAAAGTTACTGAAACAGTAACTGAAGCATTAAAGAACTGTGACAAGCATTTTTTCCCAAATGTATATGTTTTACTTCAAATATTTGGGACTATTCCTGTCACCACAAGCACTTCTGAACGAAGCTCCTCTACTTTGAGAAGAATAAAGACTTATTTGCGTAACACAATGGGGCAGGTGAGGCTAAGTGGATTGGCTCTTAGACATAAAGGAAGAGATATTGACATTGAAAGTATCATTGACATATTCAGTAAAAAGAAACAGAGGCAAATGAGCATGACAAATTGGGCAGAAGACGGAAATATACAGTGAACTTTGTCACAGACTTTTTTTTATATTCATGTCAAGTTCAAGTTTTTACATTCATGTCACCTTCTGTATCCAGAAAATTAATGAAAACTTATTTGTTGTAAGATGACCTTTTTCATGGTTTATGTAAGTTATAAAATCTCCCATGTGAAAATAAGTTTCTTTTCCCGGAACTCCACAATAGTTACAAAAAACTACTTTAAGCAATACCAAATTTTACCAATTTGTCGGCGGAGGACCCCAACAAGACCCCATTATTCATCTCCCGGGTGTGAAAGCTGTCACTGGGACCACAAGTAACGCCGAGAGGTACTGTGAGACACTGAAAAAAACCCTAAATTGGCAATTCGGAACCGGAGAAGAGGAATTTAGAGCAAGGGCGTACACATTCTCCATGACAACACTCGCCCAAACATCGCTCGGCAAACCGTTCCTCTCCTGCAATAGTTTCAGTTGAACATAATCACCCACCCACCCTATAGTCCTGATTTGGCGCCCAGTGACTGTCACCTGTTCCCTAGGTTAAAAGAACATTTGGCTGGAAAGCGATTCAGCTCCGATGAAGAGGTGAAAGAAGAGGTTCATAACTTTCTGAACAGCATGGCGGCGAGCTGGTATGACATGGGCATGCAAAAACTGCTACAGCGTCTACAAAAATGCATCGACAGAAATGGTGATTATGTCGAAAAATAGCTAAATGTTCAAGCTGTAAACTGATGAAAACCCTTGTAGAAATAAACAGGTCTATGTACTTATAAAAAAAATAGGATACCTTACTTTTGGGATTATCCTCGTATAAATGACATAATAATTAGAATGATTACATCATGCTAAACTATTTTCATACAACACATAGCATCAAGAGACTGTGATGCCAAACCAACAAATGAGGAAGAAATTAAATCTCTTCTGGGTCTGTCGATATTGGCTGGGCATTACAAGGCAGGAGACCAAAATATGGAAGGACACAAATTTCGGAATTGCAATATTTCATGCAACAATGGGTTTAAGGCACTTTCGTTTCTTGTTGCATTGTTTGAGATTCAATGATATTCGAGACAGACCACAGCGTAGAGAACTTGATCGCCTAGCTGCGTTCAGAGAAGTGTTTGAATTATTCAAGTCAAGCTGTGTCAGTAAATAATTACTGACTATGTTCGAATATACGACAGTCGATGAACAACTGGTTGCATTTAGCGGCAAATGCAGTTTCCGACAGTATATACCAAGCACACCTGTGAAATATGGTTTGAAAATTTTCACCTTAAGTGACGCAAGAACATGGTATACTTTCAGAATGGAAAGCTATGTTGGGGAACAGGTGGAGGATCCCTTTGCACTGTCAAACTCGCCTAAGGAGATAGTAAATAGACTTGTACGGCCTCTCGATGGTACAGGACGCAATGTGCCACTAAACAATTGGTTTCGTTCCATACCACTGGCTGAAGGAATGTGTCACTAAACAACTGGTTTCGTTCCATACCACTGGCTGAAGAGCTCTTGAAAAAGAAACTTACAGTAGTAGGAAATCTTAGAAAGAATAAGAGGGAGCTCCCTCCAGACTTTGATTGCACGAGAGGTCGTGAACTTAGAAGCAGCCGTTTTGGATTCAGAAAGGATATCACCATATTTTGATATGCGCTGAAGAAGGGAAAAAACGTTATTCTCCTTTCATCTTTGAATCATGACGGTGCCATTGACGCTAATACTGCAGAGGAAAAGAAACCAGAAATTATTACAATGTACAATAATACCAAAAAAGGTGTGAACACAATAGATGAAATGTGCACTACTTATTCAACCTCAGTAAAAACTAGACGCTGGCCAGTTGCCTATTTTTCCGAATGATTGACAGTGCTTGCATTAATGCCTTCATCATATATGCAAATAATGACAATAAGACGATTTCCTGAAGAATGTTTTTACATAATGTCAGAAGGTTGTTAGTAAATCCCATAGTGTGCAAGAGAGCAGCCATTCACTCTATGCCTAATCAAGTTAGACAGAAAGCCGCTAAAATGGCGGGAATTGAAGACAGCAACAATGCACTACCTTCTGAACAAAGACTACTTAAGTCCAGGCGCTGCACAGTTTGTCCTCGGAGTAAAGATATAAAAGTTAAATCGCACTGTTATGTGTGTAAATGACATGAGAAATGTGTGTGAGAAGTGTTACGATAACTCACCCCCGGCAGCCAGTGATAGTGACTGATTTCATAAAATGTTTGTATCAGTTGACTAAACATATGTTTAATAGTATGTATAATGTAATACAGTATGAAGAATAACAGAAATAAATAAATAAACCAAATATTGTAAGAAAGTGGGAATTATTGCATTTGTTTCAAATAACTCAATTTAAAGATTAGATTAGATTAGATTCAGTTTTCGTTCCATAGACCCAAAAAATGAGATGATTCTCGTGGGTGTGGAACATGTCAGAAACTATAACATAAAACATTTGAATATATGTGTAATACTTACTACCCTGATCGTTTGTCAGGAGATAGTTGAAATGGGTTAATACAGTGCAGTAAACTGGAACAGCTAATATTTACAGAATTATCACACTGTCAGAATGAAACACTGTTATGCACTATTAATAAGTTTATCATACACAAAATACCTAATCTTGACTGTTATGATCAAGTGTTGTCAAAACTGAAATCTAACAGATATTTTTATTTAAGCTGGCGTAAGAGTCTCTGTTCATAAATTCATTTATGGAGTAGAAGGAGTTGCCTAGCAAAAAGTCTTTCAAACTCTGTTTAAACCATACTTTATCTGGAACCAAGTTTGCTTACAGTTGCTGGCAATTTATTGAAAATGTGTGTTCCTGAATATTGGACCCCTTTCTGGACCAAGGTAAGTGATTTTAGGTCTTTATGTAGAATGCTCTTATTCCTAGTATTGATACTATGTATTGAGCTCTTGGTGGAAATAGAGATGTATTATTTAGACAAAGTTCTTTGAACAGGTTTCTACAAGATGTTCTTGAATTTGCACCACAAATGATTCTTATCATACACATTAGCACCCTAAAATCTTTTGCTCAGTTTGATGAGTTGCCTCAGAATGTGATCCCAAATGACATAATAGAATGAAAGTAAGCGAAGTATGCAAGTTATTTTGTTTTTGTATCTCCTACATCTGGCATCATTCTCATGGCAAATACAGACTTGTTTAGGCGCTTAAGCAATCCTGTGGTATGCCCTTCCCAACATTCTACATTGTCTGGTACATTAACGCGGCGTGTTTCAGTCTCATATATATTAACGCGGCGTGTTATATATAGTTCGAATCATCGCGAATTCCTATTAGTGATGTTTTCAAGATCAACTTTGGTACAATTAAAGTACGTCTTTGGTTCTTCTCTTGACAGGTGTCTAAAGCTAGCGAAATGAGGGATGCTCAACTACCGGACCTACCGATAGATGGCTCTACCAGCTGATTACTGTCATCTGTATTGCCCGCCATATTTGAATTTGGCAAGAAGTTTCTCTCGGTCTGTAAGGTGTATAAGGAATTACGGATTATCGAAATGGTGATTTCTTGTTCCGCTTTCAATTGTACGAAGCGATGGAGTAAGGAGAGTGACTTACCATTTCACAGGTAATACGACTACCGATACAATACGATAAAAATACAGACTTAGTGCGTTTGCTAATTCGATGTTTTTGAACAGGTTTTCCTCTAAAGCACCCAGAGCTACTAAAGACGTGGATTACTTCCGTGAAGCAGAAAGATTTTAATCATACGTCTTGCAGTTTTCTTTGCGGAAACCGTTTCCGACAAGATGATTACGTAGTGAGCCCTGGAACGTGGAAGAAACGTTTCAAACCCGAAGCAGTGCCATCAGTTTCCGACACATTTGATGCACCAAATAAACAGCCACGACGACATGTTGTTAGGATTTTGAGTGACAACGATGATTCTACATTTGAGGTAGCTAATTACTTTCCTTGCTGTGTGTGCGCTTTTTACTTTTGTGAATTTATTTCGTACGCTACATAGGTCTAAGCAATGTTGTAATACAGGTCCATATTTTTGTTTTTAGCGTTCTGTCATGGAATCCGTGCTCGATTTGCCCATTGCAGACGCTACTGATTGCGTGGAGAATGTTGTCAATGAGAATTCTTCCGTGGAAAGCATGTCCCACTTATCCAATGCAGAAGCTGCGAATTGTGTCGAAAACGTTAGTATAAGGATGTTTTCACACCCCCAACGTTTTTTTATAATATTTTTTCATCAAACCTTGAGTTATTTCAATCGTGTGTCCGTGAAAAAATTCGAAGAAGAAAGTGTTTTCCGTGGATGACATCATAAGTTCATTGAAGGAGAACGGGCATCTTCCTGAGAAGTTACATAACTTCCTCAATCATCAGAAAGGAACACAAGTGGAATTAGTGTGCAATTTAGTGAACAACTCTCTCTCATCAAAGGGTAATAGATACACAACAAATGTGAAAATGTTTGCGATGACTGTGTACTTTTATTCACCAGCAGCATATGAATACCTGAAAAAATTAATGCCTCTGCCCCATTGATTTCAAAATGGGTGGCAAGTGTAGACTGTGGACCTGGCTTCTTAAAAGATGTTTTCAAGTACAATGTAAGGGGCCATTTCAGCGATTCACGTCTAATTGTAGAAAGTGTGGCAATTAGGAAGCAAGTAGTTTGGGACCAAGGAACTAAGCAGTACACAGGTTTTTTAGACTTTGGTGGGGAAGTGCCTCAGTAAAAGAAGTAATAGAGCCATCTGAGGCTCTGGTTTTCATGCTTGTCTCTATTAAAGGCAAATTTAAATGCCTGATTGCATATTTCTTTATCAACGGTGTACAGGCAAATAATCAGGCCATACTGATAAAATCTGCTTTAGAGAGGCTGCATAGTTCTGGCATTATGGTTTGGTGTGTTACATGTGATGGCTGTAAGGTAAATATAAGCACTTTACTTTCACTTGGCTGTACTTTAAATTTTTACAAGGGTGTTTTTAAAAGCTACTTTCCTCATCCTGTGGAAAAATACAATGTTTAGTGTATCTTGGACATGTGCCATATGATTAAGTTTGCCAGAAATGCTCTAGCAGAAGTATCTGCTATTGAGTCTCCAACTGGCATTATTAGATGGCATTTCATTGAGCAATTGAACAAGGTACAACAAGAAGAAGGTATGACATTTGCCAACAAACTATCAAGACAACATATAAGTAGTGTAAATAGAAAAATGAATGTTTCATTAGCTGCACAGACTTTGAGTTCAAGTGTGGCAGATAGTATAGAGTTTTTGAGGAGGGTTTGTGATCCAAATTTTAAAGGAAGTGAAGCAACAGTAGAATTTTTGTATTATATTGATAGGATTTTTGGTATACTGAACTCTAGAAATCCATTAGGTAAAGGGTATAAGAGCCCCCTGAGACTTGACAACAAATCTTATTGGCTTGGTATTTTCAGACACTGACAATTATATCAAAAGCTTAAAAATCGTTGGTGTTCCATTGCTGCTCCATGCAAGAAATGTTAAATCTGCATTAGAATGTATTTATCTCTATGCTTTTCCCAATATGGCCAATAAAAATGCATTTGTAAATTTTTTTAACTGGGGAAAACTATTTAAAACAAGTGACTGCGTGCACTCTGTTGTAGAATACTTAGAAACTGTTTCAGATGTTTGTGATTGCTGGGGATATGCGACAGAAATATATACAGGCCAAGATTTTGCATTGTGTTAAAATTAAATTCGTAGATTACCCATTTCCTGCTCCTGCTCTTGGTCATGATTACCATTATGAAATTGGGATTGAGGATTTACATCAGACTCAACTTGTTTGTAAGATTGCATCCCTGTACTGCTGCACATGCTTATAAACATATGGAAAAAAAAGCCCGCTGAGAAAATTTTAAACAACAAATCACGTATAAGGCAGAAGTTAAATAAACTCATATTGTTTAATCATGTATAGTGCTCAAATTGGAAAAGATTATGTATTGGGACATTTCATGCAGATGGGTGGGACATTTTGACAGATTTTTTAAAACTATTTTGTCCATATATTTGTTGTTGTATAATGATGAACTTCAAACGATGAATCACATTGAAGTAAAATTAACTCTTTACATCCTGTGTAGATATTGTAACAAAATTATAATTATTTATTATATAAGCTTATTTTAAGATGTTAGGTGTTACAAAATATGCACTTGCATTAAAAACAGGTGATTTGTGTGAAATTAATGAAAAAAAAGTTCTGAGACTTATTTGACAGATAGCTTTCAGTGTGAGAAAATATTTCCCTCAATAACTATGTTAACTTGAATTTTTCACTTTAAGAAAGCAGTTTAATCACAGAATGGGTGTGATCTAATGGAGTATGCAGTGGCCCTATGTTTCAAACAGTAATGTTTGTGGATACTCTGCAACATAAGAGCAATAAAGTTGTTACTCTCTTAATTCTTGTTTTAATACTTCTTAGAATGAACACAATGTTCCAATTGATCGTAAGCATTCTTATTACTTTAGAACCATTCTAGAATAAGGGGGCCTGATTCAGGCAAAACCTAATTTTCTTAATTTTGTCTTTATTTTGCTAGGAGGTCTTTCTATTATATTTTCCTGTGTTGAGGGAGGGGGGAGGGGAAGAGAATGCAAATAATCATATAGAATTATCTTTCTAGCACTACAAAGTACTGAATACAGTGATTACAGTTACACTTGGAAATCCAGGAAATTTCAAAAAATGGTTCAAATGGCTCTGTGCACTATGGGACTTAACATCTATGGTCATTAGTCCCCTAGAACTTAGAACTAGTTAAACCTAACTAACCTAAGGACATCACACAACACCCAGTCAAGAGGCAGAGAAAATCCCTGACCCCGCCGGGAACCGAACCTGGGCGCGGGAAGCGAGAACGCTACCACACGACCGCAAGTTGCGGATTAGGAAATTTCAGTATTCATGTTACATGCCTAATTTTCATCAACATTTACCTTAATTATACAGTTACACTTTTTGCTGATTTGAACTGTGTACTACATGTTAAAAAGATTTTGTTTGGTCATAGTAATAAAAGCATTTCATTTTTTTTAGGTCATATGTCCCATATGGAACTGAAATTATCAAGTTACAATGACAAAGGAAGGAATTAACATTAAGGAATCTTACTTCACAGAAATTATGTAACAATGGTTACACTTTTTGCAAGTTAACTTTAACATAAACCATTTAGTTTTCCATTAAGAGTGAAAGCAGTTGCACGAGTCACGTAAAGAACAAAGTTTCCCATAGGAAACTAAAGTATTTTACGTTTGACTTATTGCAGACCCAAAGTATTGTGATCTTCATATTTCTATTTAAAAAAGTTTGTAACTCAAATTCACAGACATTTTGGAATCTGTACATACATGTGTGTAACAAGGTACTTTTCATGTGTTATGTGGAACCTTTAATTTTCTGGTTTAAATATAATTTATTTCATGAATTACATTTAATACCGACAATGTCTGAATGCAATATTTACCATTTAGAAGAAGAAATATTAGTGTACAGAATAACAAACCTCATGAAAAATACGAGAGATTGTAATGTACCGAACTTGGAATGGCTCTTTATCAATAGCAGGTAAAATAAAGGCTTCTATTAAATGTTCAACGAAACCAGTCAGTACCTCTTAATTCACCATAGAGGTGATACAGTAATAAAAGAATTTACTTTTTTCAGAATTTCTGCTAAGTGTTAAAAGTGTGAAGACCTATTCAATAAGTATTTGCTTTACCAATAACCTGTAGTACAAGCACATGTATAAGCAGGTAATTAAGGGAGTCAAGACTTGTGTTAAAATTAAAGATACTGATTGGTATTACTTGCTCACAAAACATTGTAGTTGCTGTACAGTTTATGCTGTAAGTGGTGTACCCAATGTGATTCCTGGAGGACATAATATTCTGTTATCCTATGGGAATGCACTGCTATCACACCTGTTGAAAGTAAGTTTTGCTGTGGAATAGTTGTATCAGACGTCTGTATCAGTAAACAAATCTCCACTGTGACACCCTCATGTTCTTGGTATGCTATTAGCTATAATTACAGGAATACTCTTCACATGGAGAGGGAGAGAGAGAGAGAGAGAGAGAGAGAGAGAGAGAGAGAGAGAGAGAGAGAGAGAGAGAGAGGGGGGGGGGGGGGGGGGGGGAGAGATATGGGAGAAAATCATGTTCTTAGGAGGAGCAAGCTTTACAGCAGCATATGCTGCTAAAAGCATAATGAGATTTTCTTTTTCATCATTTCCAACATTGTACACAACTTTCTTGCACTTTTATTTTATCACATTTTTCCCTTGAGAATGGAGAAGAGAGAGGAAGAAGGAAAAAAAAGAAAAAGTAAGCGAGCTTTCATAAGAACTGAAAACTCTACTTGTGTCATTTGTTATTTTCAAAATGTTACTCTCTTTCCAAATGCTGTTCTATTTCTTCAAACCAATTCTGAATGTCTCAGGTTATTACATGTCATTTACTGTACATTGTCCAGCAATACTTCTGTTGTTACTGGATAGTTTGTAATTTGGCACTACCTTTGTACCACTGGTATTGTCTAGTGTACTTTTGCAGATAAGAAAATCGGCTGGACTAGAATGTCCTGTCAGTATAGGACAAATTCAGACAATATGGAACTTTTTACACTAAATTTGCAATATAATGTCACCCTTGTCTAACACAGATTGTAGCAGCCATTGGGGTGCCTGTCTGGCCAGCTTCTACAGCTTTTGCTTTCAGGTTTGTTTTTTGCTTGGGCCATATCATGACAACCAGTCATTCCAGTGATTGACACCATGTCAAAGACTGGAACCAAGATTCACAGAAATAAAATTCCATGGTTGTAATTCATAGTCTAATTAATTTTGCTCACTGACATGTTTTGAATTCAATTTTAAAATAAACCATGATACCAGCCATTATTTGGGTGTCAGACTGGAAAATTACAGTTTTAAGACACCCCAACCTTAACCTTAAAATTAACAGCTGTGATCGATGTTATTTTCAACAAGTTCCTTCACTTCCTACATCATCATGGATCAGTCCAATATAATATTATTACTACACTTAACTTCCAAATGATACGAGTTATGCATTTAAGAGGAGCCTTAACGTTGGCCTTTGTGTTTGTCTCATTTAAATGTATTTCTTGTCTCGTATCGAAGACTGAAGCACTGTCAAAAACTGGTGCTTCTACCTTATCACTCAGTTAAAATACACTGTGTTATGTACAGGCGTTAATAAAATTATGGAATTTCAATTTCTGATCAAAGAGAGAGCCAAATTCGTAAGTGAATGTTGCAATTAGTGTGTCAGCATATATGCAGATCGGTAATGCATCACTTCAGATAAAGAAAAATAACAGTTTTTCCGTTTATAACTAAGTAATACTTTAATAGTTCAGTTGTAATTTCTGTTGTCAGTAAAGATACCCCTAAGCAAACGATGTCAACTTTTTTTCAAGACACGTCTCCACTGTTTTCCACACTTGATTTTCCGAATTATACCTGTAGTTAAAAGCTTTGGCAACCAAGGTAATTTGTTGAGCTCCATTGAATCTTAAATAGTACTTTAAAACGGGCAAATAAGTAAAGCACTCATAAAATTAATAGTAAACAATTTATAGGTCAGTTTGTCAAACTTCCAAAACACACTCGAATTTAGGAATTTCATAGCAGAACTGTCACTGTTTTTTCTCACTTGATTAGAAACACTTCATTATGTTGATGTGTACATATCTAGAACATCCAATATAAAAGACTTATCAGGGCGCAGAACAAAAAACATTTTCATCCGTGTTTTGACACTTCGTTTTTCGCCAAATTCAGATATGGCGGACACTCAATGATATAAACTTTGGCCAGCACGCGCTAGAGCCATCTATCGGTAGGTCCGGTAGTTGAGCATCCCTCATTTCGCTAGCTTTAGACGCCTGTCTTCTCTTGCCGCTCTATAGTCTATGGTTCTAGCGTGTGTGTCGTTGGAAAGTTGTTTACAGTTGCCGAGAGCAGGAGAAGAAGCGGTAACTTACTGCCCGTGACGCGATATTATTTTGATAGCATCATGTCATGATGTTTCGCAGTTCCATTGGTATCAGTACTGACGGGATATATAAAAGTGTTTCGTGCTAGACGTATTAGGGAAAAATATATTACGATAAAAACTTCATAAGCAGCATGGAAATCGAGAAAGAAGTGTGGAAATCAGTGTTGCAAATTCTCATGTTTCAGCCTGTAATGGAACTGAAAAATGTCACAGAATTGTTATCGGAACTGAATGGTAAAAATGTTATTGCCTTCTGTCGTTGCCATATTGCCTTTGTGTCCATATTTCTTAGTTCATTCTCTTGCAATCGTCTTTTACCTGTTTCATTAATTTACCTGTAGCATTAATGTCATTTTGATTGCCATTCCTTCGTTCTTTTTTAGACAGAAGAACAGTGGCGGTTGATTTAGACAGTGTTATTCACCAGATAAATCGGCATGTGAATCGACACGGACAGCAGTTGACTAAACAGATCTGTGAAATTACAGAAAATGAATATCTCATCTTATTCAGTACGAGCAACAACGCAGCTATTCAGTATGTTGATATTATTTACCTTCTGAGCGTGATCATTTCGCAAGTTCGGTTTGAAAGAATGATCGTTAATTCCAGAACTTGCCTTCTATTTTAATTGGGTTTTTGCATACTTTACATGGCTATAATATTTTCCACTCGTTCATCAGTTGTTTACAAACACCATGGTAGTTCTTTATCTAAAACTACTACTACCATTTGGGTAGGGCCTATAATTAAGTCTAAGATAAGCTTGTGTTTTATGACAGTTTCACAATGTTAGTTCACATTCCCATTTCCATAGTCTTTGAGTGCTCCTAAAACACACACACACACTACCAGTGATAAATGTGTATTGTAGGCCATAAATGGACAACTTCTTATCCTTCAGGAGATTACACACTGCTTATCCCAAATACAGCATGTTAGACTGCAAGGAAAAGTACACATGGTGTAAAAACTACCATGCCTTTGCTTTGTAGAAGGCTTCAGATACTTAGTATGCCAAAATCATAAAACTGTTCTCTGATAGTGGGCTGTGGTTTGAGTTTAGTTAGTTGCCATGTTGTGAATTTGATCTCCAGCCATGCAGTAGCCTACCATCACTGTTATTCACTAAATGCCTATATGAACTTTGTAGTACATTAGCTTACTGGTACATGTAATTTATATTATTTCATTGTAAACACTGTGGCTTGATTTCAAGATTGAGCATGTATTTCCACATGATCATTTTCAGTGTTTCCTTAGGCCTTCGGGCATTGTGGGTTTCTTGCTGACACTCTTTGTCTGACCAGTCAACCACGTGTCTATACCACCTCCTGTTTAATTGGTCTGAGCCTCATCTGATCAGATTTAACTCTTGAACATGAGGGATATGCACATCTACCACTTTCTTCCATACCACTGTAAAGATAATTAAACCTATGTATGTGGTGCCTCCCCCCCATGAACCATGGACCTCGGATCTCCGGGTGGGGACTACTCAAGAGGACGTCGTTATCAGGAGAAAGAAACTGGTGTTCTACGGATCGGAGCGTGGAATGTCAGATCCCTTAATCGGGCAGGTAGGTTAGAAAATTTAAAAAGGGAAATGGATAGGTTGAAGTTAGATATAGTGGGAATTAGTGACGTTCGGTGGCAGGAGGAACAAGACTTTTGGTCAGGTGACTACAGGGTTATAAACACAAAATCAAATAGGGGTAATGCAGGAGTAGGTTTAATAATGAATAGGAAAATAGGAATGCGGGTAAGCTACTACAAACAGCATAGTGAACGCATTACTGTGGCCAAGATAGATACGAAGCTCACACCTACTACAGTAGTACAAGTTTATATGCCAACTAGCTCTGCAGATGACGAAGAAATTGAAGAAATGTATGATGAAATAAAAGAAATTATTCAGATTGTGAAGGGAGACGAAAATTTAATAGTCATGGGTGACTGGAATTCGAGTGTAGGAAAAGGAAGAGAAGGAAACATAGTAGGTGAATATGGATTGGGGGACAGAAATGAAAGAGGAAGCCGCCTGGTAGAATTTTGCGCAGAGCACAACATAATCATAACTAACACTTGGTTTAAGAATCATGAAAGAAGGTTGTATACATGGAAGAACCCTGGAGATACTAAAAGGTATCAGATAGATTATATAATGGTAAGACAGAGATTTAGGAACCAGGTTTTAAATTGTAAGACATTTCCAGGGGCAGATGCGGACTCTGACCACAATCTATTGGTTATGACCTGTAGATTAAAACTGAAGAAACTGCAAAAAGGTGGGAATTTAAGGAGATGGGACCTGGATAAACTAAAAGAACCAGAGGTTGTACACAGATTCAGGGAGAGCATAAGGGAGCAATTGACTGGAATGGGGGAAATAAATACAGTAGAAGAAGAATGGGTAGCTTCGAGGGATGAAGTAGTGAAGGCAGCAGAGGATCAAGTAGGTAAAAAGACAAGGGCTAGTAGAAATCCTTGGGTAACAGAAGAAATATTGAATTTAATTGATGAAAGGAGAAAATATAAAAATGCAGTAAGTGAAACAGGCAAAAAGGAATACAAACGTCTCAAAAATGAGATCGACAGGAAGTGCAAAATGGCTAAGCAGGGATGGCTAGAGGACAAATGTAAGGATGTAGAGGCCTATCTCACTAGGGGTAAGATAGATACCGCCTACAGGAAAATTAAAGAGACCTTTGGAGATAAGAGAACGACTTGTATGAATATCAAGAGCTCAGATGGAAACCCAGTTCTAAGCAAAGAAAGGAAAGCAGAAAGGTGGAAGGAGTATATAGAGGGTCTATACAAGGGCGATGTACTTGAGGACAATATTATGGAAATGGAAGAGGATGTAGATGAAGATGAAATGGGAGATACAATACTGCGTGAAGAGTTTGACAGAGCACTGAAAGACCTGAGTCGAAACAAGGCCCCCGGAGTAGACAATATTCCATTGGAACTACTGACGGCCGTGGGAGAGCCAGTCCTGACAAAACTCTACCGTCAGGTGAGCAAGATGTATGAAACAGGCGGAATACCCTCAGACTTCAAGAAGAATATAATAATTCCAATCCCAAAGAAAGCAGGTGTTGACAGATGTGAAAATTACCGAACTATCAGCTTAATAAGTCACAGCTGCAAAATACTAACACGAATTCTTTGCAGACGAATGGAAAAACTAGTAGAAGCCAACCTCGGGGAAGATCAGTTTGGATTCCGTAGAAACACTGGAACACGTGAGGCAATACTGACCTTACGACTTATCTTAGAAGAAAGATTAAGAAAAGGCAAACCTACGTTTCTAGCATTTGTAGACTTAGAGAAAGCTTTTGACAATGTTGACTGGAATACTCTCTTTCAAATTCTAAAGGTGGCAGGGGTAAAATACAGGGAGCGAAAGGCTATTTACAATTTGTACAGAAACCAGATAGCAGTTATAAGAGTCGAGGGACATGAAAGGGAAGCAGTGGTTGGGAAGGGAGTAAGACAGGGTTGTAGCCTCTCCCCGATGTTGTTCAATCTGTATATTGAGCAAGCAGTAAAGGAAACAAAAGAAAAATTAGGAGTAGGTATTAAAATTCATGGAGAAGAAATAACTTTGAGGTTCGCCGATGACATTGTAATTCTGTCAGAGACAGCAAAGGACTTGGAAGAGCAGTTGAATGGAATGGACAGTGTCTTGAAAGGAGGATATAAGATGAACATCAACAAAAGCAAAACAAGGATAATGGAATGTAGTCTAATTAAGTCGGGTGATGCTGAGGGAATTAGATTAGGAAATGAGGCACTTAAAGTAGTAAAGGAGTTTTGCTATTTGGGGAGCAAAATAACTGATGATGGTCGAAGTAGAGAGGATATAAAATGTAGGCTGGCAATGGCAAGGAAAGCGTTTCTGAAGAAGAGAAATTTGTTAACATCCAGTATTGATTTAAGTGTCAGGAAGTCATTTCTGAAAGTATTTGTATGGAGTGTAGCCATGTATGGAAGTGAAACATGGACGATAAATAGTTTGGACAAGAAGAGAATAGAAGCTTTCGAAATGTGGTGCTACAGAAGAATGCAGAAGATTAGATGGGTAGATCACATAACTAATGAGGAGGTATTGAATAGGATTGTGGAGAAGAGAAGTTTGTGGCACAACTTGACCAGAAGAAGGGATCGGTTGGTAGGACATGTTCTGAGGCATCAAGGGATCACCAATTTAGTATTGGAGGGCAGCGTGGAGGGTAAAAATCGTAGAGGGAGACCAAGAGATGAATACACTAAGCAGATTCAGAAGGATGTAGGTTGCAGTAGGTACTGGGAGATGAAAAAGCTTGCACAGGATAGAGTAGCATGGAGAGCTGCATCAAACCAGTCTCAGGACTGAAGACCACAACAACAACAACAACAACAATGTGGTGTCTGTTCTTTTGAATATTATTAATTAATGTTCAAAAGACTAACAGACATGGCTTGTGGGTAGGCATCAATTTAATTCAAAGAGGAAAGTTGAAAATTTGTGCTGGACTGGGAATCAAACCTGCGTCTCCTGCTTACTAAACAGATGCTGTGACCACTGAGCCATCTGGACACAGCTGTTATTGCAACTCCTAGACTACCCTACCACACCTCCTATCAGACCCGAATTCTCAATTTATTCACACACTGCTAGGATAGTGCCCGGCCCATTATTGTCATTACTTGCGGCATTTCGCCGATTCCCATAAGAGTTCGATCTGGTGTGTATCCATACTGAAGAGATCATTGGCCATCTTTGCCTAATTCGATATTTGTGGTGTTCGTTCTTTTGGGCAGGTCAGAAAGAACAGACACCATTTTGATCCAGGTTCAAACTCTTATGGGAATCAGCAAAATACCGCAGATACCATAATCAGAATAATGGGTAGAGGCACTACATTAGTGATGTGTGATTACGTTGAAAATTTGGGTCTGATGGAAGGCAGTCGGTGCACTTGCGATAAGCACTGTGTATTGATGGCTTAGTGGTTAGAGCATCTGCCTAGTAAGCAGGAGACCCAGGTTCACTTCCCTGTCCAGTACAAATTTTCAATTTCCCTATTGATTTAAATCAATGCTCGCTCACAGACAATGTGTGTAGTTGCTTTGTGTAATTATTAAATCTATCTGCTTTGCTGTTGTTAGTATATTCAGTTCAAAGGCTAGTTTGATGCATATATCCACACCAGCCTATCCAACACAAAGTGACTCATCTCTTGTAAATAACTGCAAACTAGGCCTACATCCATTTGAACCTGCTTATATATTTTAGCAACCCCTCCCCCCCCCCCCTAAAAAAAACTTCCCTCCCCTTCTTTCCACTCCCAAACTGACGATTCCTTGATTCCTCAGGATGTGTCCAAACAATTGTTCTATTCCTTTAGTTAGGTTGTACCATAATTTTCCCTCCACTCACAATTCAGTTCAGTCCCTTCTCCTTCACTATTCAGTCTATCTATTTAATATTCAGCCTTCTTCTGGAGCACCTCATTTCAAAAACTTCTATTCTCTTGTTGTCTGAACTGCGTATATCATTCACGTTTCACTTCCATACTAGGCCGTAATTCAGATAATCCTTCAGAAAAGACTCCCCGATATTTAAGTTCATGTTTGACATTAAGAAATTCCTCTTTTTTCAGAAATACTTTTCTTTCTACTGCTTGTCTGCATTTTGTGTAATCTCTATTTTTGTTGACATAAGCCACTGTATTGCCCAAAAGGCAAAATTCATCTACTACTTTCTCACTTTTCCTAGTGTAATTCTCTCAGCATCATCCAACTTAAACTACCTTCCATTACCCATGTTTTACTATTGTTTATGTTAATCTTCTCTTGTATCCATTTTTTATTAAACTGCTCTTCCTTGTCCTTTGCCATCTCTGATAGAATTTTGATGCCTTCATAAAACCCCAAGTTTTTAATTGTTCTCCTGAACTTTCAGTTCCCTTTACAGATTTCTCCTTGGTTTCCTGCACAGTTTGCTCTGTGTACAGATTGTGTAACATCAAGGATTGACAATAACCCTGTTGGACTCTTCTCAGTTACTGCTTCTTTTGTATCCTTCAACCCTTGTAACTGCTATCTGGTTTCTATATAATTTGTAAATAACCTTTTGTTATCCGTATTTTACCCCTGCTAGCTTCAGCATTTCAAATAGTGTAGTCAGTGTGGTCAGAAACTCTCCAAATCTATAAAATTATTTAATTACTTTCCTTAAACCTATCTTCTGATGGAAGTTGTAGGGCCCATATTGCCTTTTATGTTCGTACTTTTCTTAGATGCCCAGAATGGTTCCCGAGGTTGGTTTCTACGTTGTCCGGGTCGACAGAAGCGTCCGATCCAACGCGTCGGCTTTGACCCGTGACGTAAGGGTGTTGTGTGTGACGTCATGACGGCGCGGAGTTTGGTTTGAGTGTGGCTGTCTCCAGTTCTGTTTTATGTTATTTTATTTACTTTTCTGATCTGTTCGTTCTATCTCGTGAGATTTTTTTTAATTTAAAAACACTTATTACTTATTTTAATTATCTGTTTCCTCGAATTTCTGTTTTAGTTTATTCTATTTATCTTTCTGATCTGTTCGTTCTATCCCGTGAGATTTCTTTTTTAAAAAGACAAAAAACACTAATCAGCTACTGAAGCATCTTTATCTTCTATGGGTTGCAGGGGTTACGACCCCTGGGGAGGTGGGTGGGTATTCATGCATGGCTGTCTTCACTTACACGTTGTAGCTACGCAAGGCATCTAAATTTGTTTATATTTAGTTTGCCCCCACCCAAAACACCCCATTTCCCGCGCTTGTCCCGTTAGTGTCATTAGGCTTCTTGTGGAAAGTGTGTGTGTTTGTTTTCGTTTCAGCCATATTTGTGACGTCATGGGTCAAAGCAGACGGGTGGGATCGGACACTTCCGTATTTCCCGTTTTCCCATTCTTCCTTAAATAATTTGTGTCAGTGCAGTAAATTTTCAACTATTCGGGCAATGTGACGGAAGGTCACATTGGATAGGCTGGAGTTCTATAGTTTCTCTTTTCTGACCCTAGCTTTACTATACAAAACACCTTTTTTATACCAAAACCTAATTGCATTAACATTTTCTCACTTCGTATGTAATACATGCTAGTTACATATGTTTGTTATGTATGTACTGCGCCCTTCAAAAAATGTTGAAGAAAAAATAAAATGATCTGCATGGTAAAGTATGAATGTATGATTACTTACGTGTGAAACACCAGGCCTAGCAACAAAGATGAAACATAAAGATTTGAGGTTCTAAGAAAGCCTTTGGTAGGTGACTGTTCCCCTCCTTTAGCCCTTTCCCATATTGTAGTATCCTTCCACTTAAGCAAACAGATGATATCCACTGGCATTGCTTCCTCCTGCTCACTTATGTACTTGCAGCATTGCCTCAGTCATCTTTAACCTTCCCAAATATGGGATGATATTTCTCTTCCTCCTGCATCACCATTTCCATAATATCATCATCAGTTGCCTGTCATTCTGTGACATCCTCTGTCGACATCCTCACAGTGTGGTACATTTTTGGTTTCACATGTGGGGTCAAAGTTAAAGGTCCACATCATGGTATAAAAGAATTTACCAAGACCTCACAAATAATATGTTCAGAATCTCTTCCCACACATTGGTCAACCATCTTATGACACCTAGCAAGTCAGTCCTCTTCAGAATGGTTACACAGTTCATTATTAGCAATCGCTGATATCAATTAAATAAGAAGACGGTGGCAAAACTTCTTTAGCATTTCGAGGATGCCCTCGAAACTTCTTTAGCAGCTGAGGGCAGCTGACCTCTTGTACAACTTTTTGTGCTCTTTTAAGCGACATACTGAAAAAAGATTTCTTTCGCTGTTTTCATGTGGAAAATCTGAATCAAAGTGGGCTGTAAAAATAGATGCTTAACAAAATTTAGTGTCTAGCTTTTTATATCTCCAGAAATAATTGCAGGATAAACCTGACATCTTGCACCTAATAACTTACCGCTACAAGGTCTTAGAACATAAAATTCCATTCTCTCACTGTTTTCCAGTAGCTTACAAATTGAGGGGAAAGTTGACAATTTTTGTAAAAATGCCAAAAGTGGGTATTTTTAATCCACTTTTATGAAGAGAGTTTTCAGCAAACTCCTTTAAACTGCTTTCATTAAAAAGACCTTGTTCTACACCACCTCAAAAACTGGATTTGGTTTTGCAATGCAAGCAGCTTTAAAGTCAACATGGTGGAGGTGCATTGAAAATACATCATATTCTGATGGTACTCAAATTAAATCTGACATCTTTTATTCTGTTTGACAATTGTTTAGTGCTCTCTGGGAAAGGTAATATTGAAAGCCCTGAGAACTAGGAAATGAGGTTGTCAGGAAAATTTCAAATAAGTAATCTTTTTTGTTTCCTTTTAAACACCTCTATAGTGTTTACATCTACGAAATTATTTTTATTATTTTTATAAAAAATGAAATGGGATAAAGAAGCCAATAAAACAATAGTTTTCTTCTTTTGGGGCTCTAGTAATTTGAGGTAATCACATTCAAAAAGTGTGATTCTTTAGGTTCTGCCGTATCAAAAGTACTTCCCAGTTAGCCCATGTGTTTTGAACCTTGTGTTGCATGATAAAAATGTTCATAATCAATACTATACATTATTTAAGTCTCTCTAAAATGTATAGGATCTACCTTGTGATTTTGTAATGTGAAATTAGTGTATTAAATAGCTATGAATTTAAAAGAAAGATTGTATTTCTGGACTTTTATAAAGCATGCTACCAGTAACTATTTAACTGACTAATTTCACGTGGAAAATACCACAAGGTACATTGTATAGAAAATATCATGTCAGTAATTATTTAACTATCAGTTATACTTCTGTATGTTTAATTGTTGTGGAATTTGTTCAAACTATCTGCATTTTACTATTGGGTTCTCAGCATAGTGGGTGCTTTCCTTCAGCTGAGTGTAGCTGTTATTTATTTCATAAGGCCAGGTAAAGTTTATAGCCCAATATAAACTAGTTTTGATTATTATTTGCAAAGCTTTCTACAAATATTTTTGCTGAATGTTTTATTCTGGTGTTATACAATGTACGTATCTTCATTCAGTTGCAGTTGAATGCAAAAAGTTGTACAAGATAGCCTAGTTTTGTTTCTTTCAAGAAAATGTTACTGGAGATAACATGCCTCAAAGTTGCCGAAAAATCAGGGGAGAGCTGTTGATAGCTGCGCTATGGGGTCAAACAAACAGCTGTATCTCTTATCAGTATTATATTGGTGAAAGTAAAACTTCACCAATATTCCTTGGAAAATATATGAATTATCACACAAAATTTCAGCAAAACCCATGATAGTCCTACAGGAACTTTCTCCTAAATTAGACCACTTGGCAGGAAATGGCCCAGTGACTAATGTTCATAGATCTCAGTTTAAAAATAACATGTTATGTGGTGCACATATCATTTAAAAATTACGATAACTGTGCTTCACAGAGTGGAAGATTTGGGGATTTATTTTGAAGCCATATAGCAGCTAACACAGCTTCTCTCTCACTTATTGAACTGCAGGGAGGACGTAAAAGGTTACAAGATGTCCCATTTGTAGTCACCCAAAATCTAATTGAACCAAAATCACACAGAACAGTTACACAGAGTTTGTTTTGGTGCAACTATGTAAACTTTTCCCAACATATTAACTGATAATAATCTTATCTTGTCTGTAAACAGATCATGCAGTCGTCTGGATGTAATATTTCCATGGTCATGCGAGAATACCGTTTGGTAATCTTGCTGGAAATGATATATATTGTGAGTGGCAGACCATTTATAAGCCACACAAAACAAACAAAACTTCCTTCGTAAATTGTCACTGCTACCAACTTACTCCAGTGTAGATACAGTGCCTCAGTGGTGAAAGCTGACAAAAACAATGAATCACTATCGAGTACCATGGATGATACATTCTGTAGGCTGAGGCAACAATCGTTGTGTTTTATAAAATACGGTTTCAATCGTTGCGTTTGTTTAACCTTTTTCTCTGTTTATTATTTGGCCTGACAGTCTAATTTCAACTGATTCCTTTAAAACACAGCCCCAAAACTAGTTGCAGGAGCAGCCCTTTGTTCCTTATCATATAACTTCTGAGTTCCTCAATATGACAGTGCTCTGCCATCGTATATTCCTCAGGCTGCAACAGTCATATGCAGTGATGATGCTCAGTATATTAATGACGCAGATAGTTCAGCCAATATAAGTTTTCCCGCAATGGCAAGGGATTTTATAAGCACCAAGTCTCACTTAATTGTAGGTCAGCTTTTACCAAGCCATGAGCACTGTAATCTTGGCTGGCGAATGAAATGTACTTTTGATATTATGTATTTTTAAAATCTGTCCAGTTTTGAAGATATGCCCCCAGAAAATGGTAAGAAAGCCTCTAATCTACTGGCATATTCTAGATGATGTAATCCCTCTTTATAAACACCGCAGGACCTCTGTGCATCGGTGCAGTGGACAACAAGTCTTTGCATCTAAATACTGGTCTGTGTGCATTGGTTTTCTATAAACACTGTCTGAGTCTCATTGTCATTTCTGCAAACCAGTATGTCTAAAAACGGAAACCTTCCATCCCTTGCCATTGTGAACTTGTTGCTTGGCTGAAGGAAACGGTTCAGAGCATCTATTGAATGTGACCACACCATAAATGTATCGTTAATATAGCACCAGAAACAAGTAGTTTTAAAAGGACCATCCGCAATGCCTTGCCTTCAAAATTTCCATAAATAAATTGGTGACTGGAGGATAATGGATTTCCCAGTTGTTCTGTCAATATGTTCAAAATTTTTGTCATTGAATAAAAAATATGTAGACTTCAGCAGATGATGGCAAAGCTTTGCCCTTTCCATGTCCAGTTTCCTAATTAACATCAAGGATTCTTCAAGAGGAATTTGTGAAAAAAGACTCACTTCAAAGCTCACAAGCAAGTCCAAGGGATGAAGACACAAGGACTTCAACCATTGGGTAAAAATCGTAGAATTGTTAATGTAGTGTTTACATTTTCCGACATGAGGGTGAAGAACAGTGCTAATAAATCCTTGGCCAAGTTGTAAGTGGACACACCCAGATTATAATGGGATGTAGTGGAATCCTTTCTTTATGAAGTTGAGGCATATCCTAAAATCTCAATGGAACAACAGCAACAGGACAAAGTTTTTTAAGGCTTGGTTGTTTAAGCGTAACACGAGATGGAATGTCTTAAGCTTGTGTTCAAGCAGAATGGCTTCACAGACAAACAGATCCATCGTTCCTTGAGTCCCCCTCCCAGCAAGCAGTAAAGTGCACCTTGGCTTGGTAAAAGATGACCTAGGATTGAGCTAGTGTGTAGTTTACAAACTCCCTTGCCAGTGTGGCTGAACTATTTGCATCAGTTAAGCAGGAGAATAATTTTGATGTGCAATTTTAAAATTTTGTTAAATTTCTACCAGGTGAGCTCAAGGTTGACACTGGGCTGATGTGGTAATCAGTGTGCCAACAAGGTGTACTGCTGCAACAGACCCCAGAACAGTGCGGACCGAAACACAAGTACTGTTATTTAACAAGACACTCTGAGGTAACACTATATAACTCCACCACCTGAGTGACACTACAAAATCAAAATCAAATGTAGACAGAAAAGAATAATGGAGCTCACTGACCCAGAATTGCTATTAAATTACCACAGTGAAGGAGTGCTGACAGGTCTGATAAATGAGGACAAATACACTAATACACTCGGAGCCACAGCACCTTAGGCCCAGTCCTTTTAATAGAGAGGTTTTCAGAGGTCAACAACACATTTTGTCAAGCTGCTATTCTGTCTGTGTCACCAGAACCAGAGAGAATGACAGCCTGTCGAGTTTCAGTGAAACCATGGCAAACCTACTACTTACTTGCTGACTTCAACACAGAGAGGCAGCCAACCAAATGCATACCATAGTGGTGGTCTGCCGTTGATATCTACTGAATCATTGCGCATGACAATACTGGTAAGGGGTCAGCCCTCCTCCGCTAATGGGGCATCATGGACGACCTGCAAGCTGCCATCTTCGCTCTTACCATGCAAGGCGTGTTTGCCCAGCCTCCTGTCTGAGTGGTGAGCATCTGCTGTAGTCTGTAATTTCATGGTTGTTCACCAGGGCATAGCCTTCACAACAACTGGAATCCTGGAATACAGTCAGCAGTCTCCACCTCAGCAGACAACAGGCTTTCTTTGAGAGAACAGGCTGTCTTTGAGAGCGCTAAGGTGAGATTCGTACACTGTGAAACATCTGGGTAGGCAGAGCCTTCCTTGTCCTGCCACTGCCATGAGCACAACACACAGCCATGGCACTGACCTGTGGCAGTCACTGTTGAGACTTCAGCACTCATGTGCGGCACATGTGTTTGCACCCAGCCACCGACTGCAACTCTGAATTCACATATACCTTTGTGTGCTCTGCACAATAAATAAATGTTATTACAAGTACCGCGGTTCACTTACGGCCACGGGCATGCACTAGACCACTCACCCTCACTCCACGCATTACCCCAGCACACGGGTCACAACACATCATTATGACGGGTGTATTGAGCACCGTCGCCACACGATTGTTGCAGCATGAGAAATCTGTGGTGGTGGAAAACTGTCTTGCTGATGCATGGAGTATTTTATATGATAAGGTGCAAATGGTTGCTCCTACAACTTGCTTTAGGGGCTGTGTATTGAAATAATTAATTAAAATTGGACTGTCAGACCAAATTGTAAACAGAGATTAGGGTTACCCAGTACATAAGATCTGGAACCATATTTCAACTGACATTAAAACACAATGGTTGTTGACTCAGGTGACAGACTGTCTTGACAGTGATACTTGATAGTTCATTTTTTTTTCTCTCCCCCTCCATGGGGTTATACCTACACTTGCATCAGGGGGCAGCAGTGATGATTTATGGTGCATGCACTGTTGGTCTTCTGAAGAGTATAATTGGTCGCCATTTGTGGTACGAATCAATTCTGGTGAGATTAACAAACAGTCTTGTCACCTGAAAGGGGCCAGACGGACCAAGGAAATATTGTGCTTAGATGCCTGCATGATCCAACTGCAAACCAACATCATCAGAGGTTGCTTTGTTAGTAGCAGTGTTTTGTTGAAAGCCTATTTGATTTTGGAGATTAACAAGGACAGGATTGTTAATGTCTTTGTTCACAAAAACCTGTACGTACTTGGGAGCCCACTGTTTATGAAATTTAAGGAAAGAAATAGTGTACAAACCATGGTAGAAATTATACCAACTCAAGTTGGAAACACTTGGGCACTCGTCCTAGAGTCCTGATCTCTCCCCATGCAATTATGACACCTTCAGTCATGGTTTCTATCAGACGAGGATGTGCAGCAGGCAGCTGTAGACTTTTTCACAGAGCAGGACACAGTGTTTTATCAAACAGGTATCTTCAACCAGGTGCATCAGGGGGATAATTGCCTCAGTGTTCGCTGTGATTTTTCCCAATTTGGCATACCGATGATTCTGAACTGTAAGACCTTCATTATTTCGTGTTGGAGATTTCACAGACATGTTACACTGAGATCCCCTTTGTGTGAACAGTCAACATAGGAAAGAGACCTGATGCTATGAGTCCAGTCCACAATAGGATAGGCAACTACTGAAGTCATGCTGGGTTGATTGATCAGATTGTGAAGATACCTGATTGGTAAAACAGTGTCCTGCTGCGTGAAGAAATCTGTTAAATGCCTGCTGCACATCCTCATCCAAAAGGGAATCATCGACCTTTCAAGGCCTTTTTTGTGCAAACAAAGGTGTGATAATCACATAGAGAGAGATCAGTGCTATTGGATGAGTGCACAAGTGTTTCCCACTTGAGTTGGTATAATTTCTGTCATGGTTTTTCTCATTTTTTCATATAATTTCATAAACAGTGGGTTTCAGCAAATTATTTTTCTCATAAAATAGATAAAATTTTAATTACCACTCATTTTGACACAAATTATATTTAACACTTTACAAAATTGTTGAGAAAAATATATGGAAGTTTAGTCACTTTTCATTTTTGACTTAACGCATATACTTTAATGTGGAATAGCAGCATAAAATGATTTCTCTTGCTTCTTTAGAGTCCTTTTTTTTTCACTTATTTCCTTCAGTTTTTCTGTAACTGTTCTTTGGAAAGTGTTTGACTGCAACAAAGTGCAATATCTGTAGTCCTCTCTGCTCTCACTGTCTTGCCAGAATGAGGCTTTATCTGCATTCTTTATTCTTCTTTTGTACCCCATAATATGTAAAAAACAAACTGACCTCCCTGTGCACAGAACAAACTGATAAAACAAAATTAACAGCACACAGCACAGTCTTAACTTGTAAAAGCATGGATGATTTGCATTTACGTAGGCATCATTGTACACAATGCTGGAGATCTGTTACTCAAAATTTCTTAAAAAGTTCTTTGGAATTTGTAAGGACTTTGTGTAGTGTGTATAAGGTTTTCTGTGGTAGCTTAAATTAGTCATCCTGCGTGCGTAGTATGTAAACTTCATGGACCAAATTGTCCTTGTCATCCCATGAAATTACATGTGAAACAATAGTAATTTTTGGCAGACATCAAAATAAGCAGCTTCTAAGGGCCCTTAAAATTTAGTAGCTGAAAAAAGGACTTTTTAAGCAGATGTGAACCAGTCTATATTATGACATTTGCAATATGGGGACATGCATTTACACGAAGCAGCAGCAGTTCTCCAAGTGTTTTGCCTTGATTTCCACAGTGGTGGTTTTTGACAGACATGCTTTCCCATACACATTCCTCATTCTCTGATGGATGTTTACTGGTGTTTGTCCTTTGGCTGCCAAGGAAATAACAACATGTTGGTCTTGTTTGGATGCATTCAGTAATAATGTCCACACAGTTACTGCACACACATAGGAAAGACACCAATGCCACATTAACCCTCTCTGTACACGTCAGTTCTTGTGCGCCCGCATCAGAGTCACACTATGTTGCATATACACTGCAGCAGCACCCTCAAACGGAAATTTTTTTAGCACCCCTTGTAATATTTTGTTGGAGTCTTCTATTTCCTGCGTTTTTAAACACTTCTGGTAGGAGTAGCATATTGTAATTTTTTGCAAGTATTGGAATATTGTTTTCTAAAGCAATTCATTGATAAATATATCACATCTGCTTTTACAGGACTCTGACAGGTGGTTACACAAAGGAACACAGGGAGGTCTACAAAAGGATTCTGGCAGAAATTATGACTTCAGAGACGTTGGGCTGTGTGTCATCTACCCATGTGCTGAATATGTCACAAGATATGCCTTTTCATATAACAAAAGGGCATCTCCAGGATATTGCAGAGAAACTCATTAATGATGGGTGGTTCTGCAAAAAGGTTGTTCATTAATATCTGACAGTATTGTTTAATATGACAGATCCAACCATTTTAAGGATGGGAGTATTTGAAATTAGTGTAAGGTGTTCATTGTCAATGGGATGTCAATGTTGTCTCACATTTCAGTAAAGGAAGACCTTAAATTAGCTGCTACACAAGTAAATTTACTACAAATGAAAACTAACCATAATAACTGGTTGATCTTTTTTCCAATTTCATTGTTATGGAGGTGATCGCTTTCTCTCCTGTATATAATAATTAATAAATCTATATTTTGAGACTATAACTAGGAAGCAAGCTTTTAATTCTCTAGTTGAAGTGCTTGGATTATCTTTGTTGAGATGTTGTCCCAGAAGAGCATAGAGGCTCCGAACCCTTGAGGTCAGGACACAAGACTAAGACAGCTGGTTGTGTAAAGCTGGACTGAAGCCACAAGACTAAGACAGCCAGTTGTGCAAAGCTGATGCTAGTAATTAAGAATTCTTATTTAGAAGTATTTGTGTGTGTGTTACAAGATAACTTTGCAGGAATTTTCAGTGAATAAAGCTTCAAACTGAGCAACACTTCAGCACATTGTCCAAAAGTGCCATTTATATGATGAAACTCGGTATATTTCTGTAGCTTAATGCAGTACAATGAGAGAGGAAAAGGGAAACCATTTGTGTGTAGAGTGTGGTATGTTTCTTCCAGGGCAGTGTATCTCATTATTTTTCAGGGGGAATGGTTTCCAATCATCACTTGCCATCTCAGGTTCATTCAGCAAACTAAACCAGTTGCTGTTCTTACGAAGGCTGTAAAATTTTGCACAATTTACAGCTCTGTCACTTCTGTAATCTAGTGTTCTGTGCAAATATGTGTATTTGAAGACACTGTTATCAGAGAAAAACCGTTTGCTTATTGGGGTGAGGGGGGGAGGGGGTGAATCACCAGGCAGTCCTTACCTTCAATAGGTGCTTTCTGTACTGCTGATAAACACACACAAAAGTACATATACTATCTTAGCTTTCACAACTATTAGTTTTTTCCCCAGTGGGGATGGGCAAATTACACATCCATTTCTCTTCTGCTAATTTATCCTTACTTTTTGCTCTGCCCTCTTATCTGAACTGAAACTGGCACAGTGCTTACCAGTGTACTGTCTTTGACAGTTCCATCTGCATATTTGCCTTCCATCATCAGCAGGTTGATCTGTTTCATCCTGAGATCTAAGTGACATGCCCTTCCTGATTAACTTTCCCCATTAATAGACAGTACTAAGTATTACACCACCTGAAGGGTTAAATACTAGCCTTATCATTTTTTCAACTGTTTTAATAAACTTTGCACTTTAGAGTGAGAAAATTTGTATTTCTATGGTGCATTTAAACAACAGGGTGATTAAATCTGTGTTTGCTATCCACAGGAAGGTAAGATCTACATAGGCGTTCGCACCATTGCTGAAATGGCACCATACATTGCAGAAGCATATGCAGATTGTGTTTCGAACTGTCACCTGTGCAAAGACTATGTTTTTGTGGTAAGTGTGAGTTTGTGTGATACACACAATTGCACATTTTTAAATTTAGCAAATCTGTTCCACCATAAATGAAACTGAGTTTACCAGTTTAATGTGTCATTTTGTATGGTTGTTGCCATCTGATATCTTCCTTCATTTATTACACAAAGTGTATGGTAATGTATAGTGGAAACTGACACAGGTAAAAATGTATAATAGAAGCAAAAGTTTCTAGTAATCATTGCTCTGCAAACAAACTTTTTCAACTTAATTCAAATGGATAGTTATAGGTCATCACTGACTTCAGTATGAAATATTGTCTATAGTTAGTACAACTATTTGTAGTACAATTAGAGCAGATCCTGTATCATGGCCTGCAGAATCACCTGACCTCAATGCTGTGGATCTTACTGCCTTGGGTCTTCCTAAAAGTGAAGTGTAGAGCATTTCCATTAATATGGTTTAAGAATTGCAGCAACAAGATGTGCAGTTTTGTCGAGATTAGGAGAGGGTCAAAGGATGTTTGAAAGGATTCGTAATGTACCATGGAGAAGAGCACAGTATTGCATCCAAATGCAAGCACTAAGTGTCTGCGGCTAGGTGATTTGTGTGGTCTGCCAGTAATTTTATTTATGGACCACTGCATAAGGTTAAAATGAATAACATCACATTCATATCACTTAAACAATTTAAGCTGCACATGACAGGGAAGTTGTCAGGCAGCACGAATGTTGTGTGTTCCATACTTAATTCGTATTTGGAGTGACATCTCTTGGCAGTGATTGGAGCTGTGAGCTACTCTGCTGCCCTGAACCAGTCTATCTATTAGTGAAAAATGAGGCCGGGGGGGGGGGGGGGGGGACTTTTTAATTTATGAAATGTATAGAAGAAGAAGGGGAAGAAATGCACAGTATGTGATAATAATAGTTTTGTGTAGCTCAGTGACCCAGTGCAAGGCTTTCTGTGAGACACCACTTCATGCCCATATTAGACAACATTGCCCTGATCCCAGAAGCGGATACATTGCCACCTGAGCCACCCCTGCCATTCGGCCCGCACGCCTTTAGTTCATTTCTTTCGTCAGTCGACTTAACTGAATCAAGTTATCAAGTTGTTGTGCTTTCCTATGTAGCAAACATGTCCGCATCATCATATCTTATACGTACCTAGGACAAAAACGCCCTTAATGATCATGATTCTGTTATGCAAGTGTTGTCTGTTTGTCCTAGATCTATCTATCCTACTTTGCACACACTATACAAAATATTTGCTTGTGTATCTGCATCTGTTGCTACGGCAGAAAGAAGTTTTTCAACAATGCGGCGTTCAAAGACATGGCTGAGGTCAACAGTCGAGGAGGATCGACTTAATGGCTTAGCTCTGTTGAACACTCACCCTGACATTGATTGTCCTATTGATAATGTAATTAACCAATTTGCCAGGAAGAATAGGCACTTAGAATTCATCATTTAAGAAAGAGAACCACAACTGTAACTTTTTTATATCATAAGATGGCATTGTCTTGTATATGTTTATAATCAGTTCAAATAAAACTTTCTTAAATTTCGCATGTGAGTTGATTATTTTTATTACGGTAAAAGTAAAGGTAGCTCAAGATATCTTTAGTACTCCCTTCTTGGGGTTTTTCTGTATCTGCCACTGCCTGATCCAGGAAAATATGCAGACAGCACAAAATGTACAAACCCCAGAATGGAAAACAAAAATACGTCACACAATCATGACAGTAGTGTCTTGGAGTGAGTTAGAACAATGAAGATCAAATGGACGCTCTCGATCACACAGTAACAGCCCAGTGGATGCTCTCGATCGCATAATAGCAGCCCTCACTCTGAGTTGCACCATTCATTGCTAGATGATAGCGGCATCATTTTCACAGTGACTGTTGAATTTTTCATAATAGTCCTGCCAGTTTGCACAAAATATTTATAAGTTATGTACACAAGCCTTTCTCGTAATTCGGTGTACCTGTTGGTAAAAGAAATATCATAACATGAACAATCATTCCTGAGATTAGCCTGAATACACAGGCAGAAGTGGGCAGGGGACTTAAATTTATGTATGTAGAGAAGAAGATATTTTACCCATTTTTTATGTTAATTATGATACACCCCATCACAATAGAATAATTCATGGACAAATTACTATATTGAGGCAGACATGTAAAATATATGAACTATGGAACAATTTGTCACTTTGTCAGTGATGGCTGGGTGCTGAAGCCCACTAACTTACTTGTGCGCCTGTCTAATATAACAAGGAAAGTGGTGCTGCCCACAGTTATGCTGATGGTCTGCTTTCAAAAATCCTCACTGAAGTGATAGGGAGCTGCCTGAACAGGTTCATTGCATTTTTTGCCAGTTAGTTTGAGACTTCTAGTATCAAAGTCTGCAAGAATATCAGAGTCTGTAAGCTAAAATTGTCTTGGGCGCTATACAAAATTCAGTTAGTTGTTTGTGTGGTCTTTGCATGGAGTGAATGTTTGCTGACAGTGACTTTAAGTTCTTTGCTGACTGGTGTGTTGGAACTGTAATATTCCCAATTTTGGGGTGCATGCCTTGTCATAGTCTGTAAGAGAGCCACATAAAATCTGAGTGTATCATTTTCTGGGACAACTTGTGCTCCGACCATCAATGCACTTGTTGATAATGCATTCTTTTGCTAAAATACTGTGCTTGTCTGCTGTAGTGATCTGACCATTCACCAAAACCTCTTTCACTGTGAAATAAGCCAGGGAAAATTGGTAATTGTAGGTATACTGTTTAAATTTGTAGTAATTAAAGTACTTGTGTACAGTAGAATTTTTTTAAAGGGACAAAGTTTTGCATCACAACTATTAATAGTGGTTATCTGTTGCCTTAAATGAGCATTAATTCATACTAGTAATCAAATTAGTCCTGCATATGACTGCAGAAACAAAATATGAAAAACATTTCCAGTCTTCTTGCTGAATCAAATTAAAGAAGGAACTTGAACTTGGGAAAATTACACCTATGGACAAATTAGAAATGTTAGCTGTATTTTATATGATAGTTAGCTGTATTTTATATGATAGTTAGCTGTATTTTATATGATAGCATGAAACCTGTCAGAAGACTAATGAGACAACCCCAACTCACACCTCTGTAAATGCATGTGCGTTAAAAAAAAAGAAAAAAATGCAACAATGCTGGTTTTCAAGATTAATATGTTTCTAAAATCTTTGTTGGTGGTTTCCATTCTCACAGATTATGTTCCTGCATTCCCATTATTACTGTTATAGCACTCCCTGAAGGAAATCTCTCTGTCATAATTCTATAACATTTTAGAAATTTATGCTTATGTATGAAATTTTTTGAATATTGGTTTATAAAATGTGGTTTATAAAATGCTTTTTAATTGTTCCTCTCTTTTCCAGGGAATTGTCTGTGAATGTGGTGTAGTATGTCACAAACGATGTGTGGACAAAATGAGAAAAATTTTGTCAGGTGTATACGAGTGCCCCAAATGCAAAGTTCAGCAACAGATATAGAATTTTGGTGTGTAGAAAGTTTATAATAAATGCTAAGAAACACTATTTATTGTAAATAAACTCAGAGTTAGTACTATAGTAATGACACACACTTAGTAATATATAAGCAGTGGAAAAACTCAGGAATGGAAGAATAATAACAATATGAATTGGGACAAATTGCTACATTATTCAGCTTTTGGACAAAGTCCTTCATCAGAAAGAGTGGGTAGTAGAGTTATGAAAGAGATAAGGATGGGTAGTAGGAAAAGGGCGGGGGATGATGCTGTAGTGCTGCCTGTGAGAGTGTGCAGAGACTTAGCAGGGATAGGTTAGTGGGATCTACAGTGTGCCATCAGAAGATCTGCGGTGATGGGGGAGGTAGAGAACAAGAGGGATAGTGGAGAAGAAGATAGAAGGAAAGACTGTCCAAGTGAGCTGGAGGAGAGAAGGCATGTGTAAGGCTGGAGTAGGGGCAGGAGAGCAGATGAGGCAGTTGCAGGGTATGGCTGCAAAGGTTGAGCACAGGGGATTACGGGAATAAATGATATGTTACAGGGAGAGTTTCGTATTGAACTATTAAAAAAGTGCTGGTTGTGAGAGGAATCTAGATGGCATTGGGCTATGAAGCAGTCATAGAAGTCAAGCACATTGAGTTGTGCAGCATTCCCAGTAACTTGTTGGTCCAAGTGTCTCTTGGCCAGTTTGATGGGGTAGAAAATGTCAGTCACTGGATTGCAATAGAGAGGGGAGATGTATGGCCTACATCTTGTATCCAGGTCATTTACAGGGACATGAGACACGGATAAGAGGTTGGGAGCAGGGGGTGAAATGGGAACTGATGAGTATATTGGGTAGATTGGGTCACAGGAATTTCCTTACGCATCAAAGGCAGAGCCACCATTTAAAGCAACCATGTACCGTATTTACTCGAATCTAAGCCGCACTCAAATTTGAGCTGCACCTGAAAAATGAGACTCGAAATCAAGGGAAAAAAATGTTCCCGAATCTAAGCCGCACCTGAAATTTGAGACTCGAAATTCAAAGGGGAGAAACGTTTTAGACCGCACCTCCAAATCGAAACAAAGTTGGTCTGTTGTAACATGAAACACAATTTAGGTCAAATGGATAAAGATAAAGCTACAGTAGTGTGGTTTGAGTCATAAGCTTAACAGTTAAGCTTCACCAAGTAGCCATTGCTATGTGTAAGGCTCCGTCCGTATTTATACGGGTACACTTCCTTTTTCACGTGCTTCGTCTGGTTTGAATCGATTGCTAATTTTGCTTTAATATTATAAGTGCCGTTCTGTTTGTTATGGGTGTTTACGTCACTCTAAGCTGAAAATGCATTGTTTGTTGCATTCTGATAATGAGTGTTTGTGACCTGTCGCCGCTCGCGACATGACTTGCTTTTGTGTGCGCTACCGCCGCTTACAATAAAAGAGGAATTCTCATAAACGGAACAATGGCAAGTCACTGCTATTTGTTGTTACTTACACTGCTACTTTCTTTGATAATGATCAACAAGAACCAAATAATAGACTGTGTATGATAGATGATGATCTGAACGAGACTTTAGCGAAAATGTTTCCCCGTTTGAAAATCTCTGCAGGCGCCTCTTCAGTACATTACATTCTGCACAGAAATTAGTCATCTTAGATTTAAAAATCTAGTCAGTTGCCGTGCTTCATTTCTGACTGTATCACTATTCAGCATAAGACTAATATGAATATAAATATGACATGATATGCATATTCTTCCGCGTTTGCTGTTGTCTCACTCTAGTTTCATAGTTTATTAGGCAGCAAACGCGAAAAAATACGTGACATAATGTTTACATTCTTCTGTCTTTTCTTTTAATTTATTTACTGATGCAGAGGTTTTGGCGCCAGTATTTATCTTCGTGCCTGCAAAGCATGCCTGTGTAGCACTACATATATTTGACGGCAGAAGTTAGTTGTGGTGGCACCTACCAACATTTTTCAGAACTTCCGCTTACTTTGCACTCGATTCTAAGCTGTAGGTGGTTTTTTGGATTACAAAAACTGGAAAAAAGTGCGGCTTAGATTCAAGTAAATACAGTAGCTTATTCATTTAGTTGCATAAAAGGCCACTACCCAATTGTGGCCAAGAGATAGTTGGACAGGTGGGAACTCTCGCAACCTTCCCTTTGGTCCCATAATCCCTCTGGTCTCATATCCTTCATTGCTCCCACACCAGCCTCATACATGCCTGTGTGTGTGTGTGTGTGTGTGTGTGTGTGTGTGTGTGTGTGTGTGTGTGTGTGTGTGTCCCTCCTGGGCTCACCACTCTTTGGTGGGTTTGTACTTGGCTACCACGGGGCCCCAGCCTTTGCAGCACTTTTTCCCTTCCGGGCTGCTCGTCTATCCTCTTGCTATTCTTTTTCCCCTCCCATGGGGAACATGTCTGGGGTATTATTGGGAATGTTCTGCATTCTGTCGCTGACGTGCGAACGGTCTCAATTTTATTTTTGGCTCCCTTTTCCTTTCTTTGTTTCCCTTCTCCTCTCATTCCTCCACTTTGGCATTTGAGGATCCTCTTTTTCTTCTTCCTCCCTGTGTGCTCCTGAAGGCCGGCCAATGTGTCTGATGTGTAACAGGTGACTGAGTAATGCGCAGTTCCCAGCCCCGGGTCGACAGGTTGGGTTCACACAGACCTCCTGGTACAGGCCAGGCCCAGGGAGGGGTGATTGCATGAGCTGTAACCTTTCCAAATTGCCGATTGGTCCCTCCGGCAGGTGTTCGAGAGGTGTGACCTGAGGTGTGAACAATCACCCCCTTGTGAAGGTGGCCCGCAGCTGGAAGGAGCGCGCCATAGGAGATGCGGGCAATTATGGGGTATTTCCTCGTTATGAGTCAATCATTCTCCCCTATTGGCATCTATGAAACGTAAATGTAATGAGGCTACTTATTCGAAGACCCCTCCCGCTGCACCGCGGTTCCTTGTGGCCTCACATACTGATTGCCGCAGTCAATCTGTTTATTATCCAGAAAGATGTTGATGCAGTTGTTGGCTGTGTGGAATCCTGCTCTTATTTATGGAATGGCGCTTTGCTTTTGGAGACGGCTTCTGATTCTCAAACACAATTGCTTGCTGCCTCGCTTCTTCAAGGCTAATCTGTTCATGTCAAGGCACATAGAACTTTGAATTCTTCTCACGGTGTAGTTTACACCAGGCTGCTTGACGGTCTAACTGAGGCTGAAATACAATCTTACCTCTCTGATCAGGGTGTCATTGCCTTCCGTTGTGTGATGAAATAGGTCGATTCCTCCTTGGTGCCCACCCACACTCTTTTCCTCACCTTTGATAGGGTGGTGCTGCTGTCCAATATCAAAGCAGGCTATGAAATTATCACAGTCTGGCCGTAGATTCCGAATCCAATGCACTGCTACCAGTGTTATCGTTTCAACCACACTCAAACATCTTGTTGACACCCAGCCAAATGGGTAACCTGTGGCAGGGATGCACACGAGGGTGAATGTCTGCCTCCTTCTCCCCACTGTATCAACTGCAATGGTTGCCATGCCGCCTCTCAGGATTGTTCCCTGTATCTAGATGAGTGGGCTCTTCAAGAGGTTCAGTTAAAGGAAGAAGTGCCTTACCCAGTAGCTCTCAAGTTACTGGCTAGCCGCAAAACCTGTGTTCTCCCGTCTGGCACCTATAGTTCTGGTCTTGGTACCCCTCGCTCCATGAAGGACATGGCCATGCAGACATGTGACCTCAAATTCGGCTCTGAGGTTGGGAAATCACCCAGTGTCAAGGTAGCATCGCCGTCCCGCTGTGCAACAAACCATTAAACTCTCACCTCAAGGGGCAAAGCCACCCGCTACACAACCAGTAGGCAGGAAAGGACAGAAGTATTACTCCCTTGAAGACTTCCTCTGTCCCTCCAGCCAAATAACACCCAAGTCTTCCTCCATCCTTCCAGCCAAATAACACCCAAGTCTTCCTCCATCCCTCCAACACCCAAGTCTTCCTCCATCCCTCCAGCCAAACAACACCCAAGTATTCCTCTAACCAGAAGGGCTCGAAGAAGTCTGCTAAAGATAAATGGTCTTCTCCTTCGCCAACTCGAAGATACTGCTCAACGGTGTCGCCACGTGGTCCCATAGCCTGGCTGGCCTGTGTCTCGCCTGTGCGCACCTCCAACAGTTTTTGAGCATTGGACTCCACAAACCGACCACCCAAGCATGCCGATGCTTCTGTGGACCCCATGGAACAAGATCCTCCTGCTTCTGTGCCCTATAGTAGCAACTCTACACTGGCTGTCACTTGGCAGCCGCCTAGTTGACACCCCCTACATCTCTTCTTCCTCATGACTGTCCTCCAATGGAACGTTTGTGGCCTTCAGTCCCACAAAGAGGATTTATGGCTGCTTTTAGCAGCACAGCATCCCCTTGTACTCTGCCTTCAGGAAACGAAATTGTGCCCACACGACCGCTTTGAACTTTCACATTACTTACCGATTCATTTTGACCTTCCCACTGAGGTCGGCATTCCATCTCATGGGGGCATCGTGCTGCTCATACGGGATGACCCTCATAGTCAACCCATCTCCCTGAATACCTATTTTCAAGTTGTTACAGTTCGTCTTTTCCTTCCCCTGCCTGACTTTTTCCTCTGTACCATTTTCGTCCCTCTGTCAGTCGCGTGTCACTAGGGCAGACTTCCTTCAGCTTATTGTGCAGCTACCCCTCCCCCTCCCTTTTTTGCTACTCGGTGACTTTAATGCACATCATCCCCTTTGGGATTCTCCAGGACCTGTCAGGGAGGTGCCCTCTTGGCTGACCTACTTAACCTCTTCTGCCTTAACACTGGAGCACCCACTTTCCTTTACAACTCCTCGCACACCTATTCCCATTTGGACCCATCCTTTTGCACTACTCAGCTTGCCCATTGCCTTGAGTGGTCCGTTCTTTCTGATGCCTACTCGAGTGACCATTTCCCATGTGCTCTCCCTCTGCTGCTCCTACCCCATCTGCACACACACCCAAATGGCAGCTTACCTTAGGCTGACTGGCAGCTTTACTCCTCCCTGGCAACCTTCGAAGAACAAGATTTCCCCAGTTGTGACGACCGGTGGACTACCTCACCAACGTAATCCTTACTGCTGCAGAACATTCCATTCCTCGCACCTCTTTACCACGTTGTGTCCCAGTCCCTTGGTGGACTGAGGCATGCCGCAACACAATTCGCGCACGGAGACATGCTCTCTGCATTTTTAACCACCACCTTACGCTGGAAAACTGCATTCATTATAAACAGATGCATGGAAAGTGTCGAGTTCTTCGGGATAGCAGAAGAGCTAGCTGGATTTCATTCACTAGTTCTTTTAACAGTTCCACACCTTCCTCTGTCCTGTGAGCCAACCTCCGACGGTTCTCTGGACCCAAGATCCAGTCCCCAATTTCCAGCCTGACAGTAGCTGACGATGTCATCGTGGACCCTATAGCTATCTCCAACACCTTTGACCGCCATTTTGTGGAAATTTCGAGCTCTTCCCACTATCACCCTGCCTTCATCCATTGGAAACAAGTGGAGGAGGCTCGGGCGATACCCTTCTCTTCTCAGAATATTGAGTGCTGCAATGCCGCCTTTACTATGAGGGAGCTAGATCATGCTCTCAGTCCACCCTGATCCTCTGCCCCCAAGGCCAGACGCCATCCACATTCAGATTGCAGCACCTCTCTCTTGAGGGCAAGCACTTTCTGCTTAACATGTACAAGCATGTCTGAGCTGAGGGCACATTTCCTTGTCATACCCATACATAAGCCCAGTAAGGACAAAAACCTTCCTTCTAGCTATACTGCCCCATCTCTCTTACCAGCTGCGTTTGCAAGGTGATGGATCATATGATTCATGCTCGGCTGGTTTGATGGCTCGAGTCTCGCCATTTACTAACGAATGCACACCATGGATTTCGAGCACAGCATTCTGCAGTTGACCATATTGTTACTTTGTCCACCCATGGCGTGATTGGTTTTCTGTGGAAATCCCAGACTGGCTGTTTTTTGATTTGGAAAAGGCCTACGACACCTGCTGGAGAACTAGTATCTTCCGTACTCTTTACACGTGGGGCTTCTGTGGGCGCCCGCCCTGTTTTCTTCGGGCACTCACAAGATTGAGTTTTCAAGGTGCGTGTCAGACACCTTTATCCAGCAAAATGGTGTGCCTCAGGGTTCCATCCAGGGTATCATCCTCTTTGCTATTGCCATTAACCCTCTAATGGCCTGTCTCCCACCGGGCATCTCCGGCTCCCTTTTTGTCGATGATTTTGCCATCTATTGCAGTTCTCAAAGGACCTGTCTCACTGAGCGGAGTCTTCAGTGCTGTCTTGATCGTCTTCACTCCTTGAGCATCGACAATGGCTTTCGCTTTTCCCCTGACAAAATCATCTGTGTGAATTTCTGGCAGTGCAAATGGTTTCTCCCACCATCTATCTTGGGCCTGTTGCTTGCCCTTCCCTTAGTTGACACCACAAAATTCCTGGGGCTCCTGCTCAAAAAGAAATTCTCATGGTCCTCCCATGTATCTTACCTGGCAGCCTGCCACGGTGCACAGTCCCTCAAATGTCCTACATGTCCTCAATGGTATTTCCTGGTGTTCCGATCGAACCACCCTCCTCCGTTTGTACCAGCCCATGTTAACCTTGGCCTTCATTCGCTTCCTAAGGACACTACTCCAGCCTCAGTATATTGCCTTCAGTTTCACGACCTTCGCATGGGAATTTGCGATAGTACCTTTGTATACACTGATGGCTCTTGGACTGACCATAGGGTCTGGTGTGCCTTCGTCATTGGCACCTATGTCTTTCAATATCAACTTCTGGCACATTCCTCAGTATTTACAGCCAAGCTTTTCGCCTTAGGCCACGGAGTACGACACTGCCTTCCCAACTCATCCCTTAGTGCAGCAAGCCCAGGAAAACTGTCACTTGCTCACTCTTGGTGGAGCCAATGTCATGTTTCCGTGGGTCCCTGATCATGTTGGTCTGCCAGGAAACGAGGCTGCTGATGCTGCTGTCAAGGCTGCTGTCCTTGTACCTCAGCCCACAAGTACCTATATTCCCTCTGATGATCTCTACGCTATTTGTCAGGAGGTGGTGTCCTTTTGGCATCGTCAGTGGTCCTCGATTCACAGGAATAAGCTTTGGCTTATAAAGCCTCTCTCTGTGCCTTGGACGACCTCCTCTCGGCCCTCCTGCCAGGAAGAGATTCTTTTAACTTGGCTGCATATTGGGGACTGCCTTTTTAGCCATCGTCATTTGCTCAGTGGCGCTACCCCGCCACTTTGTAGGCATTGCGCCCAAATTTTAACTGCTCACCATTTCCTTCTGGAATGCCCTTTTTTTAACAATTTATGTTCCAGCTTGGGTTTCCTGTCTGATTTATCAGCCATTTTAGCGAATGACACACAGGCTGTCAACTGTATTTTACTTTTTATTGGCTGAAGCAATATGGCGAAGACCACTTAATTTTTAGTTTTGGACCTGCATTTTTGATGGGTTTTTTTAGGCCTTTTCCACATGCCTGTCTTTAGCTGTCTCCTATTCTGTCCATTGGGACTAACGTATAGTCGTTTCCTTCCTCACTGTGTTCATGTCCTATAGTGTTGACCTGGGAGCATATGGCCCCAGTTGTTTTTTGTGCCCTAAAACAAAACAAAACAAAACAAACCTTTCCCTCCCCCGGGCTCACCAGCATAGTCCTTTCCCTCGCGTGCTTCTCTCCTTTCCCTTCTCTTCCTGCCCAAGCACAGTTAAACCAAGCAGCCCACCATTCCATCATTGACACTTCTCTACAGACCCCACAGGCAACACACAGGACATGCTGAAGCGTTGATGTCTTGTGGGACCCGCTCGCTCAGTGGCTGTTGCACAACATACTGGGCTGACAAGTCGATCTGGATGCCGACCTGTGCCCTTCTGTCAAATGATGCCAGGACCCATGGGCATGTGGGGCAATGTATTGGCATTAGCATATTTAGTTGTGGACTTCTGATGAATTTTTAAATTGCAGTACCAGAAATAAGTGCGGGAGCTGTGCTGTCCACTCTAGTTGACTACTGCGCAGACCAAAGAATATTACCACCAAGGGCTTATGATTAGTGATGAGATGGAAGTGTGCTCCATAAAGAGAGGATGAGGAGTTTCATGGTACCATTGGCTATATCGCAAAGGCCTGTCGTCTTATCTGGGAGTAATTCCTCTGAGCAAGCATTAGAATTTTTGAAGTTGAATAGATTCTGTGTTCAAGCCCATTAGTGTTCTATTGAAACAGTGCTATTCCTAAGCCATAGTGTGATGTCTCAGCTGCCAAGATCAACAATTGGCTGTATACATAAAATGAGGGTTGTTCAATAAATAATGTCCACAGTCTTCTTCTCAGAACATAATTCATTCTCAAGAGTTAGAATTTGGTAAAAATAACAGTTAATATTTCTTTTATATGTATTGCTTCACTACATAATCTTAATCATGTTTTATGGGCTTTTGTCAGTGTTGTGAAAGGGTATGTATTCCCTGTTGGTAAAAGCACTTGGCCTGTGCATGTAACCATATTTTCACTGCATGAATTACACTCTGGTGATGTTCAAAGTGTTCCGTGTGGATAATACTTTAGTGGTCCAAATAGCTGGAACTTTGAAGCCTCTAGGTTTGGGCTACAGGGTGGATGAGACAGTGATATTCAACCCAATTTGATGATATATTCCCAGTTGTGAGATTTGTACCCCCCATGAACCATGGACCTTGCCGTTGCTGGGGAGGCATGCGTGCTTCAGCGATACAGATAGCCGTACCGTAGGTGCAACCACAACGGAGGGGTATCTGTTGAGAGGCCAGACAAACGTGTGGTTCCTGAAGGGGGGCAGCAGCCTTTTCAGTAGTTGCAGGGGCAACAGTCTGGATGATTGACTGATCTGGCCTTGTAACACTAACCAAAACGGCCTTGCTGTGCTGGCACTGCGAACGGTTGAAAGCAAGGGGAAACTACAGCCGTAATTTTTCCCGAGGCCATGCAGCTTTACTGTATGGTTAATGATGATGGCGTCCTCTTGGGTAAAATATTCCGGAGGTAAAATAGTCCCCCATTTGGATCTCCGGGCGGGGACTGCTCAAGAGGATGTCATTATCAGGAGAAAGAAAACTGGCATTCTACAGATCAGAGCGTGGAATGTCAGATCCCTTAATCAGGCAGGTAGGTTAGAAAATTTAAAAAGGGAAATGTATAGGTTAAAGTTAGATATAGTGGGAATTAGTGAAGTTCGGTGGCAGGAGGAACAAGACTTTTGGTCAGGTGAATACAGGGTTATAAATACAAAGTCAAATAGGGGTAATGCAGGAGTAGGTTTAATAATGAATAAAAAAATAGGAATGCGGGTAAGCTACTACAAGCAGCATAGTGAAGGCATTATTGTGGCCAAGATAGACACCAAGCCCATGCCTACTACAGTAGTACAAGTTTGTATGCCAACTAGCTCTGCAGATGACGAAAAAATCGAAGAAATGTATGATGAAATAAAAGAAATTATTCAGATAGTGAAGGGAGATGAAAATTTAATAGTCATGAGTGACTGGAATTCGGTAGTAGGAAAAGGGAGAGAAGGAAACGTAGTAGGTGAATATGGATTGGGGATAAGAAATGAAAGAGGAAGCCGCCTGATAGAATTTTGCACAGAGCACAACTAAATCATAGCTAACACTTGGTTCAAGAATCATAAAAGAAGGTTGTATACATGGAAGCATCCTGGAGATACTGGCAGGTTTCAGATAGATTATATAATGGCAAGACAGAGATTTAGGAACCAGGTTTTAAATTGTAAGACATTTCCAGGGGCAGATGTGGACTCTGACCACAATCCATTGGTTATGAACTGTAGATTAAAACTGAAGAAACTGCAAAAAGGTGGGAATTTAAGATGGGACCTGGATAAACTGACTAAACCAGAGGTTGTACAGTTTTTTCAGGAAGAGCAGAAGGGTACAATTGACAGGAATGAGGGAAAGAAATACAGTAGAAGAAGAATTGGGTAGCTTTGAGGGATGAAGTAGTGAAGGCAGCAGACGATCAAGTAGGTAAAAAGGCGAGGGCTAGTAGAAATCCTTGGGTAACAGAAGAAAGATTGAATTTAGTTGTTGAAAGGAGAAAATATAAAAATGCAGTCAATGAAGCAGGCAAAAAGGAATATAAATGTCTCAAAAATAAGATCGACAGGAAGTGCAAAATGGCTAAGCAGGGATGTCTAGAGGACAAATGTAAGGATGTAGAGGCTTATCTCACCAGGGGTAAGATAGATACTGCCTACAGGAAAATTAGAGAGACCTTTGGAGAAAAGAGAACCACTTTTATGGATATCAAGAGCTCAGATGGAAACCCAGTTCTGAGCAAAGAAGGGAAAGCAGAAAGGTGGAAGAAGTATATAGAGTATCTATACAAGGGCGATGTACTTGAGGATAGTATTATGGAAATGGAAGATGAAATGGGAGATATGATATTGCGTGAAGAGTTTGATAGAGCACTGAAAGACCTGAGTCGAAACAAGGCCCCGGGAGTAGATAACATTAGCCTTGGGAGAGCGAGTCCTGCCAAAACTCTACCATCTGGTGAGCAAGATGTATGAGACAGGCGAAATACCCGCAGACTTCAAGAAGAATATAATAATTCCAATCCCAAAGAAAGCAGTTGTTAACAAACGTGAAAATTACCGAACAATCAGTTTAATAAGTCACGGCTGCAAAATACTAATGCGAATTCTTTACAGACGAATGGAAAAACTACTAGAAGCTGACCTCGACGAAGATCAGTTTGAATTCCGTAGAAACATTTGAACACGTGTGGCAATACTGACCCTACGACTTATCTTGGAAGCTAGATTAAGGAAAGGCAAACCTACGTTTCTAGCATTTGTAGACTTAGAGAAAGCTTTTGACAATGTTGACTGGAATACTCTCTTTCAGATTCTGAAGGTGGCAGGGGTAAAATACAGGGACCGAAAGGCTATTTACAATTTGTACAGAAACCAAATGGCAGTTATAAGAGATGAGGGGCATGAAAGGGAAGCAGTGGTTGGGAAGGGGGTGAGACAGGGTTGTAGCCTCTCCCCGATGTTATTCAATCTGTATATTGAGCAAGCAGTGAAGGAAACAAAAGAAAAATTCGGAGTAGGTATTAAAATCCATGAAGAAGAAATAAAGACCTTGAGGTTGCCGATGACATTGTAATTCTGTCAGAGACAGCAAAGGACTTGGAAGAGCAGTTGAATGGAATGGATAGTGTCTTGAAAGGAGGATATAAGATGAACATCAACAAAAGCAAAACAATGGTAATGGAATGTAGTCGAATCAAGTCAAGTGATGCTGAGGGAATTAGATTAGGAAATGAGACACTTAAAGTAGTAAAGGAGTTTTGCTATTTGTGGAGCAAAGTAACTGATGATAGTCAAAGTAGAGAGGATATAAAATGTAGACTGGCAATGGCAAGGAAAGCGTTTCTGAAGAAGAGAAATTTGTTAACATCGAGTATAGATTTAAGTGTCAGGAAGTCGTTTCTGAAAGTATTTGTGTGGAGTGTGGCCATGTATGATAGTGAAACGTGGATGATAAATAGTTTGAACAAGAAGAGAATAGAAGCTTTCGAAATGTGGTGCTACAGAAGAATGCTGAAGATTAGATGGGTAGATCACATAACTAATGAGGAGGTATTGAATAGAATTGGGGAGAAGAGAAGTTTGAGGCACAACTTGACTAGAAGAAGGGATCGATTGGTAGGACATGTTCTGAGGCATCAAGGGATCACCAATTTAGTATTGGAAGGCAGCGTGGAGGGTAAAAATCATAGAGTGGGACCAAGAGATGAATAGACCAAGCAGATTCAGAAGGATGTAGGTTGCAGTAGGTACTGGGAGATGAAGAAGCTTGCACAGGATAGAGTAGCATGGATAGCTGCATCAAACCAGTCTCAGGACTGAAGACCACAACAACAACAACAACAACAACAACAACAACAACAACGTGAGATTTGTGTGTGGATGTGCAATGTCATGTTGGAACAAGATTTCTTTTGGGTTCTAGTCAGACATTGGAAACAGTTCTTGAGTTTGATCCCTCTCTTCACATGAACTTCAGTTATTAATTGACCCTTTGGTCAATACAGCCACAAGAATGGTGATTTACCATGTCAGTGGCTGAGGCTTTGACAGGATGCCATGAATGTGACCAGTTGTGCTCAGTTTCTGCTTTCCTGACATTTTAACTCTTGACCCAAGTATATATTAAATGGAGCTCAGATTTTTTGAATGTAAGAAATCTTATAGGAGCAGAAACTGCTCTGTAAATACTGAATTTCAAGACTCCATTTGAAGAAACTTAGTATGAGTTGGAGTTTGTGAATTGCTGTCTATGGGAAATTCAGTAGATACATATCAGGGCAGAGCAGCTCAATAACCATTTGTAATTACGAAGCATTACTGAAAAATAGATTCTCATTGTGAAGAATAAAGGAGAGTTTGGTACTAAGAAATCAGCAATAAGTGGTACATGACTGCTAAAACTGGAAAGTGATGCAGAATATGACAATAGGATCGAGAACAAAAGTAAATGCTAAAACTGAACTCCATCTATTTTGTCAGTTGCCAAAATGTGCTGAAGGAATAGCATTAGTATCATGAACTAGGAACAAAGTCATGCTTACTGCCAACAGTGAAGTTTGGAATACTGTTAACAACAACAACAACAAAAAGTGTATTATTCTTCAATCTTAAAGTTGGTTGATATGCTGTCCAATAGTAGACATGCCCATTACTAACAAATGAAATGGTACATATTATTGGAGAGGATTTCCATGTTGTCCAAAACACCATTCTGTAGTTTTGTTTTCACCCAGATATGTTTCAGCACTTTTTGTGCTGTCTTCAGTGGGTTTATTCATTGCTTTCTGCAAAATTATTGTTACATGTTACCCTCTTGTGTGAGTTATTTGGACTTTTTGCACAAAATATTTACATTTGTAAAAGGACCAATTATTGTCAAATATTTTACGTTGGGTTGCGTGCAGTACGGAGTTAGGACACAGATTATAGTGTTGAGGCATTCAGTGCCCATTTACGATATGTCTACAGGTTTTAGTTTTATAGTGAATTTGGAAATAAAGTAAGTGTATTCATTTCTTTTCATACCTCACATGAAACTATTGGTTGTTTATGCTGGTGGCTTTACATCTTCTACACAATCTACAGCTTGTCATCTCCAATCAACAAAACCTTTTGTATTTTATTGTTATTTTCCAACAGAATCACTATATACTGGTTATTTAATAGGTTAGTTTTTGATGTTGCGGTGCTTTTCCCATATTTATGTCAGTTTAACACAATTATTTTCTTCACTTTCTGCTGCCATTACACGTAGGTGTGGCTGTATGGTGTTCATTTGTTTTGTTGTATGTTTGGGACATGGCACACACATCATTTGAAGTGTTGTTGATGTTTGTGATGCATAGCTTTTGTGGGGGTGGTGGGTAGAATGTCAAAGACAGAGAAAAAGGGGACACGAGAGGAGGGAAATGAAGGAGTTATGGATAGATGGGTAGAGTGAATGGTGTGGAGTATGTGGTGGAGGGGAATTCAATTTTGGAGGATGCTCATATGCAGTTTTCTTGCATTGTGATGTCTATTTATTTAGTACCTTCTTTCCTACGGCTATTGATTTTTGAATATGATAATTTTTTTTTAGTGTTAATTTTTGGTATAGGCCGTTAGTAGTTTTAAGAATTTTTAAATTAGTTTCTGTGTTTGTTGGATGGTGATTCAATGCTTTTAGATGGTCAGCAAATGTTGATTGGGAGTAGTCACTTTTCAGTGCTCTGAAATGTTCTGTACAACTGGTTCTAAAATAGCCCCCATTCGTATCTCCGGACGGGGAATAATCAGGAGGACGTCATTATCAGGAGAAAGAAAACTGGTGTTCTACGGATCGGAGCATGGAATGTCAGATCCCTTAATCGAGCAGGTAGGTTAGAAAATTTAAAAAGGGAAATGGATAGGTTAAAGTTAGATATAGTGGGAATTAGTGAAGTTCGGTGGCAGGAGGAACAAGACTTTTGGTCAGGTGAATACAGGGTTATAAATACAAAATCAAATAGGGGTAATGCAGGAGTCGGTTTAATAATAAATAATAAAAAAAAAGGAGTGCGGATAAACTACTACAAACAGCATAGTGAACGCCTTATTGTGGCCAAGATAGACACGAAGCCCAGGCCTACTACAGTAGTACAAGTTTATATGTCAACTAGCTCTGCAGATGATGAAGAAATTGAAGAAATGTATAACGAGATAAAAGAAATTATTCAGGTAGTGAAGGGAGACGAAAATTTAATAGTCATGGCTGACTGGAATTCGTCAGTAGGAAAAGGGAGAGAAGGAAACATAGTAGGTGAATATGGATTGGGGGGAAGGAATGAGAGAGGAAGCCGCCTTGTAGAATTTTGCACAGAGCACAACTTAATCATAGCTAACACTTGGTTCAAGAATCATAAAAGAAGGTTGTATACATGGAAGAAGCCTGGAGATACTGACAGGTTTCAGATAGATTATATAATGGTAAGACAGAGATTTAGGAACCAGGTTTTAAATTGTAAGACATTTCCAGGGGCAGATGTGGACTCTGACCACAATCCATTGGTTATGAACTTTAGATTAAAACTGGAGAAACTGCAAAAACGTGAGAATTTAAGGAGATGGGACCTGGATAAACTGAAAGAACCAGAGGTTGTACAGAGTTTCAGGGAGAGCATAAGGGAACAATTGACAGGAATGGGGGAAAGAAATACAGTAGAAGAGGAATGTGGGTAGCTTTGAGGGATGAAGCAGCGAAGGCAGCAGACGATCAAGTAGGTAAAAAGATGAGGGCTAGTAGAAATCCTTGATTAACAGAAGAAAGATTGAATTTAATTGATAAAAGGAGAAAATATAAAAATGCAGTCAATGAAGCAGGCAAAAAGGAATACAAACATCTCAAAAATGAGATTGACAGGAAGTGCAAAATGGGTAAACAGGGATGTCTAGAGGACAAATGTAAGGATGTAGAGACTTATTTCACTAGGTGTAAGATAGATACTACCTACAGGAAAATTAGTGACCTTTGGAGAAAAGAGAACCACTTGTATGAATATCAAGAGCTCAGATGGAAACCCAGTTTTAAGCAAAGAAGGGGAAGCAGAAAGGTGGAAGGAGTATATAGAGGGTCTATACAAGGGCAATGTACTTGAGGACAATATTATGGAAATGGAAGAGGATGTAGATGAAGATGAAATGGGAGATCTGATACTGTGTAAAGAGTTTGACAGAGCACTGTAAGACCTAAGTCGAAACAAGGCCCCGGGAGTAGACAACATTCCATTAGAACTACTGACGGCCGTGGGAGAGCCGGTCCTGACAAAACTCTACCATCTGGTGAGCAAGATGTATGAAACAGGCGAAATACCCTCAGACTTCAAGAAGAGTATAATAATTCCAATCCCAAAGAAAGCAGGTGCTCACAGATGTGAAAATTACAGAACAATCAGTTTAATAAGTCATGGATGCAAAATACTAACGCGAACTCTTTACAGACGAATGGAAAAACTGGTAGAAGCCGACCTCTGGGAAGATCAATTTGGATTGCAAAGAAATATTGGAACACGTGTGGCAATACTGACCCTACGACTTATCTTAGAAGCTAGATTAAGGAAAGGCAAACGGCCGCCCGGTGTGGCCGTGCGGTTCTAGGCGCTTCAGTCTGGAACTGCGTGACAGCATTTGTAGACTTAGAGAAAGCTTTTGACAATGTTGACTGGAATACTCTCTTTCAAATTCTGAAGGTGGCAGGGGTAAAATACAGGAAGTGAAAGGCTATTTACAATTTGTACAGAAACCAGATGGCAGTTATAAGAGTCGAGGGACATGAAAGGGAAGCAGTGGTTGGGAAGGGAGTGAGACAGGGTTGTAACCTCTCCCCGATGTTATTCAATCTGTGTATTGAGCAAGCAGTGAAGGAAACAAAAGAAAAATTCGGAGTAGGTATTAAAATCCTTGGAGAAGAAATAAAAACTTTGAGGTTCGCCGATGACATTGTAATTCTATCAGAGACAGCAAAGGACTTGGAAGAGCTGTTGAACGGAATGGACAGTGTCTTGAAAGGAGGATATAAGATGAACATCAACAAAAGCAAAATGAGGATAATGGAATGTAGTCGATTTAAGTCGGGTGATGATGCTCCTGGAATTAGATTAGGAAATGAGACACTTAAAGTAGTAGACGGGTTTTGCTATTTGGGGAGCAAAGTAACTGATGATGGTCAAAGTAGAGAGGATATAAAATGTAGACTGGCAGCGGCAAGGAAAGTGTTTGTGAGGAAGAGAAATTTGTTAACATCGAGTATAGATTTAAGTGTCAGGAAGTCGTTTCTGAAAGTGTTTGTATGGAGTGTAGCCATGTATGGAAGTGAAACATGGACGATAACTAGTTTGGACAAGAAGAGAATAGAAGCTTTCGAAATGTGGTGCTACAGAAGAATGCTGAAGACTAGATCGGTAGATCATATAACTAATGAGGAGGTATTGAGTAGGATTGGGGAGGAGAGAAGTTTGTGTCATAACTTGACTAGAAGAAGGGATCGGTTGGTAGGACATGTTCTGAGGCATCAAGGGATCACCAATACGAGACCAAGAAATGAATACACTAAACAGATACAGAGGGATGTAGGTTGCACTAGGTACTGGGAGATGATGAAGCTTGCACAGGATAGAGTAGTATGGAGAGCTGCATCAAACCAGTTTCAGGACTCGAGACGATGACGACAACAACAACAACATGTTGTTTACACTCCATTCACTGCAGCATATGAACTAAAATGAACCATAGACAAAGTTTACACAATGCGTTTTTACCACTGCAAAATCTTTAAAATTTTGTGCAAATGATTTGCTTAATGTAATGTAATGTAATGCTGTGTGTATGATGGATAACGAAAGGAATTTCAGTTCTTTATTGAGTGAGGGTATCAGACTGTAGGGTGTGCAACAATCAAAATTTTTTCACCTAATAGTTTTTGAAAAATCTGATGATAAGTATTTCATAATGGCAGAAGTGCCCAGTCTCAGCACAGCCACCAGAATGCAAGGAGCATGTCTGTAGCAGCAAAAGAATTAAGGAAAGCCAAATACTAAAGCACTATCGTTGGACTGCAGTACTACCACATTACTCACTACAGAGTGAGGGCAGCAAAGACAGGCCACTCCAAACATTTGCAGAACGAGTAAATATGTTGAGACGAGATTTTCACCAAATTGAGTTGGGACAGTGTGGCAAATTTTCAGACATTCAAGCAATTTTTAATATTTATAGCAGCTGAATTATGATTTTTTTTAAGGTGGGACTGTACAGTTTTTTCTGTGGCATTGGAAATAGCCTTCATAGAGGACTTCAGTGACTGGGCAAAAATTTTTCAAATAGTTGCAAGGTAACAGCACCAAAAAACATTGTCACACAATCAGGAGAAGAGATCCCACAAACATCTGGCTACTATACCTTACATAAGTATGGTTCTTGTGTTTTATCTGTGCACTTGAAATCCATCATCAGTATGTGTTCTGCTGTTGTAGGTATCAGAAAACTAGCTCATGAAGTTATTCAGAGTTTCACGGGGTTGTCAAAGAGGATTAGGTTTTTATTTATGGCAAATATCACCAAATTCTTAGAACAAGTTGTCCATTTATACACCAAAATATATCCTGATTGTGCCAAGCCCTCACAATCTGTCTTTGCAAACATATAAGTAACATTCAAAAACTGGAACTATAAAGAATAAAATACACCACTGGAAAAAACAGAACATCTAACGCAATCAAACAAAAGTTTTAGCAGCGGTTACTTACAATACACATCTTGCTACAAGGCAGCTAGAATGTGCTAGTCAGATCAACCAGGGGAGTATTTTGTGAATACTACAGTCAAACACATTTTATATTTCCCACATTTCACTTCAACAGTTTCACGGAAATAGCTTTTAAAATCAGTTACAGCTGCACCAGATTTTGTTTACAAATGAAGCATCATTTACAAACCACAGGCACAAGAATCTTCACAATGTGCACTACTGGTCAGCTGTAAATCCACATTGGCTGAGAGAAGTGGATAACCAACCCCCTCAGTGTGTCAACTTGGGGTGCAGGCTTTCGTGAATCACATTGTTGGTCCTTGTTTTATTGATGGGTCTGCCAATAGTGAGAAGTAACTATAGTTACTAACAGATATCCTACAGCAGTTACTGTTAGATGTCTGTGAGAGTACAACCCAATTCCCATAAAAATGTTATTTGGTCTTTCTTATTGGGGGGAGTGGTGTAAAGACAACAAAATTACTGTCCAGCTGTGTTGCAAATTAATGAAGGACTGGACTTTCACAAACTTTAAGCACAGTCTAACATGGGTCTCGAAATTACCAGAGCACGAGGGCCACACATCAAGTTTTGAATCCTAGTAGGCACCAGATAACAACACATTGTTCTTAGAAATCCAAGAAGAAAATAACAACGAAATTTATTGTTGTTTGACAGAAACACAATGTTAAGTGAAAACCTCAGGTACACTTTATAAATCTTTAGTAGAGGAGAGTGATGTATGTTGGAACCCTTAATTCAGATTTTCGCCTCTATCCAGCCCAATTGACTTTTTGTGTGCTGCAGTTTTTTTCTTGAAATTACAAAAATTACTCTGGGAAATTAAGGGTTATCCAAATGTGAAAACATGTTCCAACGTACAACAAGGCCATGTACTTAGAAACAAATATTCTGTTGAAATTTAAAAGCTATGCAGCTGAGAAAATCTTCCCAATCTGTTGTTAATCACCTCTTAGTTATATTATTACTCTACTGCACACTAATAATCAGCATGTCAAGTCAAATTAAACAAAAGTATTATCCAAAACCAGTTACAAGTAAAATACATTTTAAATGGAAGCAGTTGGAAACAACAGACATTTTCATTTTTCAAGGCAGATGAAATTGTTGAAACATTAATGAAACTCAGATTTATGGATTATCCATCCATACTTTGTGTAATTAATTTTTGCTTGCATTAAGATTCTCTAACTGAAGAATTAACAATATATTCCAAATAGCTTTAATATACAAGGTGTGCTGAAAAGATTTGGTCAGAGTTCTCAGAAAATAAAGGAAACAAGAGTTACAAACAAAACACCTTTAGTGTCCTTCAAAGTAATCACTACTAGTAGTAGCACACTTTTGACATCAGCTGTAAAAATATAGTAAACTGTCAGCAAACGATTCTTGTGGAATTGCTCAAAGCACGTGTGGTCATGCCTTGTTGGACATTCATGTCATTACAGGTCATGGGACCTAGTGCTACCAAATCGATCTGGAGACCAAGTGACAGTTAATGGCGTGCCGTTCATTATCTCCTCCATCTCCCTGGATAAATATTCATGATGGATCAAGCCCATGCTGTCAAAAAAGGCAATCAACATTGTCTTAATCTTGGATTTTGTCAGACCACTTTTTTGGAAAGTGTGGAAGATGAACAACTATGTGCCGTTGACAACTACTTACTTTGAAGACCAGTAGAGGTATTTTGTTTGTAATTTTTGTTTCCTTTATTTTCTGAAGCCACTGCCAAACTTTACAGACTTTCCTTTTATTATACATAGCTTAAATGTGTAGAACTCGAAATATTTACAAATGCTGTACAAAACACGATCTCGTATCCAATAACTACAAAAACTGCATAACATGATGGAAATTGCTTCTGGCAGTCTTTAGTACTTACTCATGCATGCGATTCTATTATCAAGTCATTAGACTGAAGTACTGACCAAAAAACTTGTGTTTTTCACTGCAGTATCCTCCTGGCACAACACTCTCCTCTGCACACTTAGTGAAAGGAATGAAATTTAGAATTTTAGCTTTGGAACCCATAATTTTCTGAAAATGTGGCTCTTAACTTAATCTGCTGTATGAGTAAACTATTTCATAAATGTTTGTTGTTTTTGTGTTTAGATTTTCTAAATTTCACTAAATAAAATGTTTGTTCCCACTTATAGGTAGTGTCAAATACAGACAACAAATCTTGCGCATAATCTTTGATCTTGGGGTAGTTTCCTTCTGGAAGAAACTTGTAAAACTCAACACAGTTTCTTCTTTAAACTGGTCCTTCACGGAATAATCAGCTCGCAGGTCAATGATTTCCATTTGCAGTGTGCCTGGACATCTTCCACTTTGCAGGAAAAGGGGTTCTGGAAAATCTCGATCTCATTGGAAGAAGCGTCTAAATACAAGAACCTGGAAGAGATCTCCTTCAGATCACCAAGAAATTACCTTGTGAACAAAAATGGAGAACTTTAAACATGTTCACCATTTGATGACTGGGAGTTGGCAAAATGTGAGGAATGTTTTTGTGTGATATTGTGTTCAGAAAGTATTAGTTTTGATTAAAATCTTTAACATGCTTGTAAAGACCAAAAATTATATTGTCCTCCTCTTGAAGTTTGATTCATTTCATTCAAGATTGTTTTTCTCATTCAGAAATATTTCATCTTTGTTCCCAAAGAAAGGAAGCTTTGCAAAATTTTACCACACATTAACCATCTCACTGCCATGTGATATGAGAGAATACTTGACAAAGATTCTACCTCTTGAAGGAAAGGCTTGAATTGATGGCAGTAGCGAGTCCATGACATCGAATGAAATTAAAAACCAAAATTACAACGGTATTCTTCACACAAGACACACCCACTGATTTTGCCCAAAGTGCATCCCGATCAATAGTGCAGTGTGTTTTCGAGGGCTTGATACACCAGTGGCTTCACACTGAATGTAGTGTGGTGTTCCAATGAGACCTGTATATTTGGCACACAATCCCCTGCACCCATCTGTACCCTGCAAGGAAATAAGATTTGCTGGTTCTTCAGTAACTTCGAAGTCTGTGTGAATACCTCAATTGAGTAACATCAGAGATGTCTGTGATTCATCCAGGTCTGTTGGGTACCAAGCAAACATGTCTTTTCTTGTAACTGTTTGGATAAATTACAGACAATTTCTTCAATTCAACATGTCACTGTATTTGCTAAAAGAGTAGCTTTACATCATTTGGTTCTGTAAAGAAAACACCTCTCTAGCTGTAATTAAAATGCACTGCTATCGAAATGTGCATCATGCATTTTTTCATAGTGGCACTGACTATTGTATTCCATAAGAACAGCAATAAATTGATTACAAACAACACTAATTAATTTGTTGGCTTTCTCTATAACAAAATATTTCATGGCCACGTTGTACTGAAGAAAGGACACTTACATTCAATTTCCTCTTTTTAGCTTGAATGGACATATTTCACATGCATTCAGAAGAAAGAAAACTTGAAATTACAATTGAATTAAACAAGCCAGGAAGACTCTCACACTATTTTAAAAGGCTTCATTCAAGCTTGTACCAGATGCAACCTTTAGACCGTATTTTGGAGATCCCTCGTGTAACACACACAATAACTCTCAGTATGACACACTATTGAACATAATATCAGATGAGTGTGAATAGCATCATTTATATTTATTTGTAGCACAGTTTTTACCAAAGGGAGCATACCTAGCATCACATGGGTTTAATAAGAGTGAGTCTTATACTGAAACTGCAAAAAGTCGATAACATAAAAAAAAACCTTCTGTTAAGGTACTAGATGGGATATGTAAAACTGTACAAAGAGAATAAAATAGTAGATTATAAAAGTGGAAATTGAGTAGTGAAAACTGAATTAATATCTGAAGCTATTTTCAAACTGTGATACTTTGAAAGCACAAGGTCATAAGTTCTTACTCTGAAAGCATAAAGATAAAACTATAATTCTTTTTCACTAAAATACTAAAAGTAAATGCCTAGAACAATTGACATATAAATAGTGAAACAGTAAAATTACAGAAGTGGGATTATGTTGAGTACCTAGAGTTGCATGAAGTGTCATTAAATATTGTCAATTTTAAAAAGCAGGTAATGTATAAAGCAGTAAAAAATATAGAACAATAAATTATAAAAGTGAAACTGCATACAGCAACTAAGCCCTGACAGGGTGTGACAGTTATGGTTACCTGCATTTGCTTGGCAGTATTGTATGGCGCGCAGTTTTGCATTACGTACGGAAGTCAGTCTGCACTTGCACACCCGCCTGCTTCTGGGACAGTGTGTGAGCCGTTAATAAAATCGTTCGACTGATTTAATGTGTTGCCAGACTTTTGCAAATAGTGTGTAAAAATCTCGATTGCTTCCAACATTGTTAGAAGGTGGTCCCTTATGTTCATTGCACTTTCAAGTGCATATCAATAGTTCCAACAGCATGCTTCGATGTTAGAAGATGCTCACCAAACGCTGTTGTATTACTGTGAACAGAAGTGTGCTCTTTGATGCATATTTCACACACACGTCCTGCCTGTTTGACGTACGTAAATGTTTCGACAGTTTCTACACTTTAGTTTATATACGCCTGCTTCCATGAATTTTGAGGCTTTTCTATTCATATGATACTCTGGCTGAAGAGAGTAATGTCATTAGTTTTAAATCCCATATGCAAATTGGTATTGTAAAATTGTCTAGCAATAACATCTGTGTGCGCAATTCACTTTCAGGCCTCTGGTCCTGCGTTAGTACATTTGTTTTGAGCATGTAGTGCAAGAGGACTCACTGTTTTCCCCTTTTTTCCTCTCACAATAATTCTGTATTACTTTACAGGTGCTATTCAGCAATATCTAACAACTGGACAATGTGCCCATGAACTGCGGCCCTTGGCTGGACAAGACATACATCTGATTGCTGCAGTCCCCGGGTCACCAGCTAGCCACTTACAGCAGCCGACCAGCTTACCTGCATGAACAGATGATCTGGAAAGTCCACTTCCGAGCACACAGTTACAATGTTTCCCAAAAAGGAGCAGATTATACCTGACAGTCTGGCCTGCCCAGTTTTCAAACTGCCACTAGATGGTTCTTACAGTGGCAAATGAGTTATGGAAGTCAACAATCTGATACCTGTCCTTTGTAACTCAAGGGCATATGTGCTACTTTCTTGTATTGCTGTTCACCTGTTAGCTTGCTACTATTGATCTCACGCTTGCTTAGTGGCAGTTTTAATAACCTATTAATCTTGGATTGAAAATATGCCATCTTCATCCTTTCAGGGTGCCAGGACTTAGTGATAATGTCTGCACAGGTCAGTTTTCTGTACACGCTAAAACGGTGTTTACCCACCTTGCTTGTAACCGTAATGTCGAAATAGTTTATGGCTTATTTATTTTCTCTAAACCTAATTTTTGGGTGAATGGCACTCATTCTCTCCACTATGTCATTAAAATCGCTTTGATCTCCCTTAACCTACAAAATAGCATCATCAACGTAGCGGTAATAGCAGACAACTTTACTGGCTGTTGCAGGGTTCTTAGTGAAAAATTAGTTTTCTAAATGATTAAGGTAAATCTCAGTCATAATGCCGATGAGGGAATTTCCCATGGCTGGCCCTCCCGGGTTTGTGGAATATATTACCTTTAAACCTAAAATAGGAAAACATCAGTTCTCGAAGCTCCATTAATTTACGGTTGTTCTTAATTATTTCTAATGGCTTGCAAACAGGCATGTTAATATACAAATTCACCATATCTAGGGATAAAAAGATGGAAACAGGTGGTATGACTTTGTCCGCAAACTATACTGCTCATGAAAGTGTATAGCATTTTCAATCTTTGTACTAGCACTGCATTTATCAGGGCATGAGGACTTTTTACTTTTTTTATTATGAAACTTAACCTGCACATGTGCGTCTGGCATTCATGGGCTTATGATTATACATCGCTTTTTGCCCATCAGAAAACAGAAAATTTGATTTTCGAACTTTGCCCATTAGTTATGCCTGGAACTTTTTTGTAGGATCTCTACCCACTTCATTAATCCCGTTTTGAGAAAAGGTTATGCTAACGAAATGGAAAGAAATTTTTCTGTATAAATGGGATTACCTAAATGACCAGAGGGGTTCATAAAATTAACAGACAAAAACAGCATAAAATCAATGGCACCACGCTAACAGGTGAACAGGAAGACAAGGAAGTAGTGTACATGGCTGTGAATTATAAAGGACAGGTTTCAGATGTTACTGCTGGAGAATTTCGTAATACCAATTTGCATATAGGGTTTGAAACTAATGACATTATTCACTTCACCCTGAGGTAGCATGTGAATAGAAAAAGCCTCAAAATTCACAGCAGCAGGTGTATGTAAACTAAAATGTGGAATCTCTAAAAAATCTTACACAGGTCAAACAGGCAGTACGTTTGAAATATGGATCAAAGAGCACACTTCAATTCATTGTAATAAAACAGCATTTGCTGAGCATCTTCTAACATGGAAGCATGCCATTGGAACTACCAATAAGCACTTGAAAGTGCTGCACAATGAACCTAAGGGATCAACTTCTAACAATGTCGGAAAGAATTGAGATTTTTTCACCCCATCTACAAGAGCCTGGCAACACATTAAATCAGTTGAATGATTTTATTAACGGCTCACACACCATCCCCCTAGCAGTAGGTGGGTGTACAAGTGCTGACTGGCTTCCGTACATACTGCAACAGTGTCCGCCATACAGTGTCACCAAGCAGAAGGAAATGCAGGTAACCATAACTGTCACACACTGTCCCCTATAACATTAGTTGCTGCATGCTGTTTCGCTTTTATAATTTAATGTTTTATTTTTTTTTTTTTTAATCGGTTTCCATGCTTTTTAAAATTGACAATGTTTATTGGCACTAAATGCAATTCTAGATACTCAACATAATCCCATTTTGGTAATTTTACGACCTTTATGTCTTTCACTATTTATGTGTCCATTGTTCTAGGCCTATACTTTTAATATTTTAATGAAAACAATACACAGTTTTATTTTTACACTTTCTGAGTAAGAACTTATCACATTGAACTTTCAGAGTATCACACTTAGAATAACTACAGATACTAATTTAGTTTTTGCTACTTTATTTCTACTTTTATAATCTACTATTTTATTCTCCTTTTACAGTTTTACGCCTTGTACTGGTTGTCCTGTGGAGAACAACATTTTTCCATACGGAATTACAGTGCAATGATTTCATGATTCTTGAAAAAAAAAAAAAGGTTATCATTCAACTTAATTGTATTTAAGAATGACATTGATTTATTATTATGTACATTATCCTTCGTTCCATGTTTAAAATGTTAATGACTGTGAAACAGCCAAGTAATTTGATGTAATTACTTTCTGTGGTGGTCATGTTTTTTGATGAGGATAGATGTGAGAGACATTGTTAAGTGTACTTATGTTGCATTTTGGTAAAATATACGTATTTATTTACTCTTGAAACCTTTATGTATCTTTAGCACCCCTACATGTTAGGAAACTAATAACTTATTTTTTCAGAGTATCAGAAAGTGCAATACAGCGCCATTTGCACAGCCACAACATTTTATTTGAATATTGCCAATATTAAGCAGCACAGAGCTACAGAAATAACTTTGAAAGTTTGCATTTTAATTTATTTCCAAATATTAATAGCAGTTTTCATTAAATTCTTGTGGTTGCCACATAACAGCTATCTTTTATCCCAGCTACATAAATTCACAGAAATTAACTTACTCAAAATGATCATTGACAAACATGCCACACTATAAAATTTTTCCACCACAACCCGTGACATTAAAGCAGTATTCAATGAAAGTGCAATGCAAAAAGGATCTGAGATGTTTTGTTAACATACAGGCTACACACTGCTCTTTATGTGTTTCATATTGTGGGTATTAAACTGTCAAATAATATTTCCTTAAAAAAAGACTGTGTAATTTGCCCCTGATAAGTTGTGTTGTCACCTTAGCACGTGTGGCGTCGTTTGATGAGTAACTATATGTATATGTATACGTGCCTACAAATCATACCATTTAATGAACTACATGTGTACACACAAAGCGCACCACTTGATATATACAACAGAATACAACAACATACATATTAAGAACAACACTACATCCACTCTGGTATCATAACAAGGTTTTTTTGCATTACTGACTTCTTGCAGTTTTAATATAAGACTATCTCTTGTTAAACCCATAGCACTCTGCCACTCTCCCCCCTCCCTTTCCATTGCCCACTTTCCCCACACTCTATTTCATAAATTCAATAGTTATGCTATTTGCATTTTACGCGCCTATTGTTCTACACTACCGGTGTTTCAGTGAGAATCGAACAGTTATACATTCTATAATTCTTAAACTCTTGACATCCCTACCACCCCCTCCCAGCCTGCTTTCCCCACTTCCTCTTCCATTTAACCTCACTCCATTGCCTGTTCCCCCCATCTCCAACTACCAACCTCCAACAAATACCCGTTTAAAACACTGACCGCAGTTGCAAAACACAGCACTCTGATATGTGGTTCTTAGTGAACCAGATGAAGCTGGCTTATTTGAGCTGGTAATTTATCAGATGCGTATTTCATTTACTTCTGCTGTTAGATTAGTACTTATTGCATGAAAACAATACAAACACATTACCCATTTTGTCGCCAAATTCCTTAAGTGAAAAATTGTGTCAGAATTGGTAGTTAAGCCTCTCCACTGACATTAGCACTTGCTCCAAGGTATGTTGAGAGAGACTCGGAAAGAGAATATTTAAAAGTGCGTTGTTCAACAAATAGCTCTAAAATTTAAAATAAAAAAAATTTTCACCAGTCATAAAATTCTCAAACATGGGACATTTTGGTATCCCCGGACAGCACTAAAAAACCAGGATTATCTGAGCTAATCCCAGGCATATGGTAAGCCTTCACTTATGTGAACTATAATGTATGCTATGTATTATAACAAAGTTAGAATGATACTACCTTTAATTGGAAGAATATCATACCACAAACAGTAATAACATGAAAGTGGGGTTTTTCACGATGGGTGTTCTAATGATTAAAATCGAGAACAAAATTTCAAATGTTGTGTCGACCTTTTTACATGTGGCTTAGTCATATGGTGAACATGCTGTATGAAGAACCAATTTGAAGTCCAGTTCATGCACTTTCACCTATGTTATGGCTGATGTGTGGGATGGTGCATTATCTTGGTGAAAGAGCACTTGTTTGTGTGGCAACCTTGGTCTTCTTTCAACCAACGCAAGTTCCAGACGGTCTGACAATGAAGCATAATAGGGTCCAATTATGATTCTGCCTTTTTCCAAGTAATCTAGGTGGATTATTCGTCAGAAATTAAAAAAAAAAAAGTGGTCATAACTTTATCACCTGACATAATGGTCTTTCCTTTTTTGATGCACTTTCATCAGCCTTTGTCCAGTGTTTTGACTGCCATTTTGACTCTAGTGTGTAACGTTGGATCCATGTTTATTCAACAGTCACAAATCAGTGCAAAATGTCGTGCAGATTTTGATTATACATTGCCAGACATCGTGCTGAAATGTTGTGCTGGATGTGTTTTTGATTTACTGCGAGGAATTGCAGCACCCACCTCACTCGCAGTTTCTTCATAGCCAATTCTCCGTGCACGATATTGTGCTTGTTCAATTTCAATTCATTAATCCAAAAGTAAATGGTCTATAGTGATGATGCAGAGTTGCTGGGTTCACATGAACTTCATCAGACTCTGTGTTGATTTGTGTGGCAGTCCAACCCAACAGCAAGAAACTTGATTTTCTCCATTCTCAATTGCAACAATAGTGACCAGTTCAGATGGTTATCAACAATGAACTGTACGCTCTATATTTTTGGAATTCTTTATATGATACTGGGAGAAATCAAGCTTACCAATAACATTTCTTTAATATAAATTACGCAATGTAAGCAGTGCACACCAGGAAAGTTGTCTGGAGACATGAATGTTGTGTGTTCCATATTGAACTGGTGTTTGGAGTGACATCTCATGGCAATGATGGGAGCACATCATAATGTAAGTAATACATTGTCCAGTCACATTTATGTGACCATCTGTCAAAAGCCTGAAAAACTCAAACAACCATGAGACGTGCGTGAAGGAAGTCCATGAAGTTCTCGAAGATACTGACAGGGATATGGATCTTTGCTGACTCCAGTGGTAAGGTTTCTAAGTTGAGGCTCAATGGCACAAACAGATCAATCAAGGTGGTCTCTCAGATTTTCGATTGGATTTAAATCTGGAGAGTTTGGTGGCCAGGAGAGGACCCTAAATTTGTCCTGGTGCTGTTCAAACAATGCATGAGTTCTGTGAAATATGTGCATTGCATTGTCCTGCGTCCCCAAGGATAGATGCATACTTGGGTTGATTCATTGAATTACAGGGTGTTTGCTTTCAGACGTAACATACCAACGCCCATCTGCCCGATGGAGCATAAAACGTGATTCATGTGAAAAGGCCACCTGTCACCACTCAGTGGATGTCCAGTTGCAGTACTGGTGGCGCAAATTCCAGCCTTCATCACCTTTCAACTGCAGTCTGCGTGGGTGTGTGAACCAGGCACCTGCTGCAGAGGCCCATACGCGGCAACATTTGCTGATCGGTCATTGAGGAGACATTCATGATAGTCCCGTTGTTCACCACCTGGGCAGACAGTTACTCAACAGTTGCACATCTATTTCCCCATACAAATCCCCCCCCCGTCATCAACAGCCCATGAAGCTCCACAGTTGCCTTGACTCTGGTTTTTGATAGCACTGTTTTTCCATGTATGGAGCACTTTAACCACAGCAGCACACGAACAGTTCACAAACTTAGCCATTTCGGAAATACCTCAGCCCTTGGCTCAAAAGCCAAATATGCCCTTTTGAATGTCAGATAAATCTTTTCGTTTCTGCATTACGACAACGACTGCACTGTTTCCCACGACCCCTAGGCGCTCTATATATCCTACACTGCTCGTGTCCGCCTGTGATCCGTCAATGCTTATTGCACATTGACGTTGAACATGGGCAGTGATCACATGGATGTGACTGGATCATGTACATTTACAAACAATGCAAATTGTGGGTTTTTATGTTATATGAGTGATTCAATATGTATTGGAGGCTGCCTCAGGTTGCACAAATAAAAGAAAAAAAAACACATGTGATCTACATGTTTAGCTCATGTTAAAGCACTTCTCTCATGAAGTTTAGTATGCACTGTGATGCATTGTTGACTCATTGCCACAATTCTTTGTAGTGGACTCATTATGGCAGATTTCTTTGCCATGCCTTGCGAAGAATTTTGTCCACATGTAGGTTTACAAAGAATAGTTACTTTCATGTCTGAAAGAACAGCTATTACTGACAGTCGACAGACATATGAAATTAGTTTGAAATAAATTTGTTGAATGTGGATATCTTGGTATCTACTGCGTAAGGTATACACCGATCAGCCAGAATGTTATGACCATCTAACTAATAGCCAATATGTCCACCTTTGGCATGGATAATAGTTGTGACGCATCGTGGCATGGAAGCAGTGAGGCCTTGCTAAGTCGCTGGAAGGAGCTGGCACCATGTCTGCACAGAAAAGGAAGGGGACTGATGAGCTCTGACATCATGTTCAATCAGTAGGTATGGTGAGAAATTGTCATCAGATTTTGTCTTTTAGCATCTCTAATGAGATCAGTAGACTTGTGAGTTCAGGTAACCCCACAACCAAAAATCACATGGATTGAGGTCTGAGGACCCGGTAGGCTAAGGATGACAGAAATTGCGGCTGAGTGCATTATACTGACCAAACAAATGTGCACAAGATATCTTTCACATGTGTAGCAATATGGGTGGAGTGCCATACTGCATAAAAGTTGTACCTTCCACCAGCTGTTTATGAGCCGCACTGGGGATGATGTGATTCTGTAACATATGGGCATACCTCGCACCTGTAACACTGACGGTTTTTAAAGAAGCAGGCCCCGTTTCCTCCATGGAAAAGGGTCCAATCACGACTGATATGGTAAATCCACACTGCACTGTGAAGACTTCATCATGCAAAGGAGTTTCAATGACCATTCTGGCATGCGGTTCTCAAAATAATATCTTTTTCAAATATGTACAACAGCTATTGCACATAAGAGAATACATTTTCTTGTACTGCTCACCTGTATGAGTTTTCCTAAGGATATTTTATCTGATGATGATTACTCAAAAAGTGTGATAAATAAGGTATTTAGTGATGTTTCCAAGGAGTTACTACTTGCCCAGATGCAGGAGTTTCGGTAGCCCAAATACTGCATCTGTCAGTGTTGAGAGACCAACAGAGTGAAATGGGTTTCATTGGTCCATAACACAGACAACCAATCCTCACCTTCCCCCATTTTTTGAAGTGCACGCGCCAAAATGCACTTTGTGTCTCAAAACTGGTTGCAGACAGTTCATGATGATGCTGGATGTTGTACAGATAGCATTGGAGGGTACACCTTAGTGCTTTCCAAACAATAGTGCGCAGAATGCTGGTGTGACATGCAACTTAATGAGCGCTGACTTCACCATGCAGAAAGGAACCCACTAAAGTCACCATTTCCTCCTAAACTGTCTGAGCAGCAGCAGCATTTATTTATATCATGTCATCCACTATGGGTCGAGCACCTAAACAGCCTGTAGCTTTGAACATCATCATCATTGTCTTTACAGTGACACTTGTCACAGGATATTTACCGATATGGATACCCTTTGTCTGGCGATAGGATCATAAAGCTGCAGTTGCAAATTCTCCATTCTGACAGTAAAGCTTCACTAATATAAGGGTCAATATGCCGCAATTGCTGGTGCATCAGACTCCCTCTCTCACTACAGCTCATTTTATTCACGACTTGATGTCACCACTGTCATCTTGCTGTCCAGTGCCATTTGTTGCATGTGTAAGTCAAGTTTTACCTCTCTACCTACATTATTCCAAGAATTAGTGCATTTTCAAATGTTAATGGACTTTTTAGTCACTCTGAACATCTAAAGTGGTACACAGAACAATTCAGGAGGAACAGAAATTCACTCATACGACCTGAACATGGTGAGCAGACATATATTTGAAGCTGATGTAAAATTAGCAGATATTTGTTATGAGACTAGCAACATAAATGTTAAATGCCATAAACACTGCAGAAATGTTTGTTAAAAACTAATTTGTTCCATTGATGTTTCACAGTGTTTTTATCAGTGAACAGTAGCTTGTAATTGCTGGGAAAAAATATATTTTTGCTCTGCTATTTGTCTGTTGTGACTTTAATGAAATAAAGATAAAATCAGTTTGTTATCTATCCGAGTTTGTAAATTATCAAAAATCAAAGAAGGAAGATATTCTGAAATGACCCTGCATAGTAAGAGTGTCTAAAGTGCTCTGCTGAGTTCTTTATCTCTATCCGAGGAAATAAAAATCTGGTTAGGTTCAGTCCTAAATGAGACTGGTCAAAAAACCTATTTTCGTTCAGTAGGGACAATGCCACAGTGCACACTAAAGGCAGTGACAATTAGGACAGAAATGACGGACATTGCTGACTTAACAGAAGCAGTATAGTTGTTCCACTTGGGCAATATAAATTTGTGCCACAAAAAGGATGTATTGTACAAAATTACATTATGCAAAAAACATAAATTATGTCCATTATGTAATATTTGACTCTGATTATTATTTTCAGTGACTGTTTATTTGCACTTTAGCTTTCATCATGACTGACTGGAATACTTCCTACAGTGTCCAAGAACAGATTAGGCGGAGAGGGTATGTTTTGTTATTTCAGTGATCGTAATATCAAGTCAAATTTACAAATAGTTTGGTAATATGAGCCCACGTATCAGTATGACATTGTATCCTCTTTGACCTGGATGCACGCACTGATTTTGTTGGGAAGGGTGTCATAAAGCTATTCTATCTTCTCCTGACGTAAGCCAGCACCGAGCGAGGTGGCGCAGTGGTTAGCACACTGGACTCGCATTCGGGAGGACGACGATTCAATCCCGTCTCCGGCCATCCTGATTTAGGTTTTCCGTGATTTCCCTAAATCGTTTCAGGCAAATGCCGGGATGGTTCCTTTGAAAGGGCACGGCTGATTTCCTTCCCAATCCTTCCCTAACCCGAGCTTGCGCTCCGTCTCTAATGACCTCGATGTCGACGGGACGTTAAACACTAACAACCACCACCACCACCACGTAAGCCAGCCCTCAACTGTTGTAACTGGTCTTTCATATGCCGAATACTAGTGCTGGTAAGGAGTTGATATTCATGCTGGTCTCTCACATTGTATTGAGGACATATTTGGGGAGCTTGCTAGCCATTGGAGTACCTCCATTCACAGACAGGTCATAAGTCTGTGCCATGTGTGGACAAGTATTATACTGCTGAAAAATTGCGCCACAACAGTGTTGCATGAGAGGTAACACATGAGGACACATGATGTCTGTGAAATAGTGTTGTCACACACCAAATGCGGCCATTTGTGTTGTGGTGTTAAAGGCATCCTAGGCATTGGATAGTAATTTTGCAGTCTGGCTGTTGCTAATCTCTGGCCAATGGAGAGGGTTGACACAGAATGTTGCAGGGAGTGACCTTCCAATATGGTGGCTGACCAGAACCTTGATGATAAATATGCCTGCTCTCACGGTCCCATACATCCAACATCGGCCCACTGTTACATCCTAATGCCTTACAAATCTGTATACTGCATGATTTGACCAGCTGACCAAATGGAGACCCACAAGGGGCTCCTCTCAAATGGTCACTTGCTGCTAATGCTGTATCACACGAGTATGTGGCATCTTCATGGACTTCACAGTCATCATTTGACACCTGATGACCTTATATACCCTATCAGGCCTGGTAACAACACTAATGCACTCTGGTGACCATTCTACCTGTAACTGAAAATTGCATCTGTAATCATTTAACCTTGTGAATCTGTCCTAGAAATTGTACTTAAATATCTTCTAACGCCATGAAGCTTTCGTAATACCACAATGGAAAGGCAAAATAGGTTTGAACTATATATTGAGAAATCTGTTACCAGATTTTTCAGTGGAATAAAATTTAGGAATTATTGAGTAGCAAAAGATTTCTCAGCTATGAGAGATTTTTAAACAGTGTGAACCATTATAATTCGCACAGACAAGATTAGTGATTTGTTCCTTACTCACTTTGTCTTCATATTAAACTATCTTTTCTGCTAGCCTGTGTGTTGTCAGGAATGGATTCACACCTGCACTTAAACTTTGTCCACACACTTTTCTGTTAGAGATATTGTGCCAGTTATGGAATCTGAAGAGCCACCCACCTGTTTGCCCTACTTCATCTGCAAATCTTTTTAGTGCAGCATGCAGTTCGATTTCCCTTACACGGTGCCCTGCAGAGCTTTATCTTGTACGTGTCAGGCCCACAGAGCATCATCAGTGGTGGTCAGTTTTGACACAGTTGCCCATTTCCATTTTTCTGGCTGTTCATCTTGTTTTAAACAAAAAAATCCAATGTTTTATTGCGATTATTCAAGATGTCGACTTACAGGACATTCCCAAGTGTCAATAAACGATCCTGATGAAACTCAGCGGGTATGTCGAGTGGGCAAAATAGTGCAACATGCCTTCTTTTTTTTTTTTTTTTTTTTTTTTTTTTTTTTTTTTTTTTTTTTTTTTTTTTTTCCCCCCCCTGGTTCACTTTTAAGAGTTAAAACACACCCCGAAAGGTAATTTGGTATTTTAAGTTGAGAGGGAATATCTTCAAAATGATGGTATATAAAAAATGTTTCTCATATAAAAGGTAAGATGTAATTAATGTTCTTGAAAATTTAATAATCAGCTTTTGCAGATCTCTTCACCAAGTCTTTGAAATGTACTGTAATAATGTCTGATACAAACCAGAATATTAGAGGATTACCCATGACAATTTGAAAGTCTGCCAAATTTTTCTTTTGGGTCGCGAATATCTGAAGAAATTACGTTGATTTTATGTGCAAGGTGTAAAAAGAAACGCTGTTTTGAGCATTTATTTGCAAATTATCATTATTGTAGTGATTCTGTATCATGATGAGTTAATTACATTTTCAATTAACAAAATACACGTATGTGAAATGGTAAGCAAAAAAAATATAAATACAGTTTATTTTCCTACAATAGTATTTCATTAACCAGCTTTATTACACAGGGATATATTTGGCTTGAAAGCTTCTTTAATTTATGTTGGAACAAAAGTTTTCAGTTTTCAAAGTTAACTAATGGGTGTAGGATCTTTTGCAAAATTTCTAATTACAACAGTTGATTATACAGTTTTAAAGAACGTTAATTACATATCAACTTTTATAAGAAAACATTTTTTTGTATATCATTGTTCTGGGGTATTCCCACTAAACCTAAAATGCCAACTCACTTTTCGGGTTGTTTTATCCCCTAAAAGTGAAACTGAGCATAAAAGGAAAACGTATTGCTCTTTTGTCCCTTCTACACACACGATTATATATATATACTGACATTTGGTAATGTTCCCATGTTGGTAATGCCAAACTCGGCCATAACTCTTGGTAGATGCACCAGCACGGATTTTATAAAGCATTTTGTTTTATCTTTTAAATTTTAACGATTTATATATTCCAACAATGATATATACGTTACTAATTATCGGCCACAAGTGAAGCAAATGGGGAGGGGATACCTTTGACGCCTTTCAATAATGAAGCTTGATGCGAATGAAGTCCGGTACAGTAAGGGCGATTTACTTCCTGATAAAGAACCACACCAAATTGTTGCGAATTCCGAAATCGTGAGAATTTATTGTACTGTATCTTTTTAAGGGCTTCTAGCGAATGATTATATTTTGATGAAACATTAAGGCTGAGACCACGGTCGGAGCAAGAAACACCATTGATTTGGGGCGTACTTCAATTTTATAATACATGTGACTGGTTTAATTTCTGAACGGTGATACTTTTACTCTAGCGAGAGAACTGCCGATTAGTTTTTTGGTATCGTATAAATTTAAGATACAGGTACCGTAGATGCGTAGAATTACGAAACATTAACCAGGATTATGAAATCGCATAAACACAGGTAAAGAATAGCTGGGCATAGAATACTGAAGAAACTCAAAATACTGCTCAATCGAGAGGACACTAACTCGTATCTTTCCCTCCATTGGCTCCGCAGATTGTTGGAGAAGTAAACCTAAAGGAAATAGTTCTACGTACCTTTTTATGCGTGGGAGTCCAGGTGGCCCTGCGTGGTCGGATGGTTGAGTGCTAAAAATGACGTTTCCTCTGTTGTTGACTTCAATACGACCGTTGCCAAGGTGACAGCTGAAATTAGGAGCTTATTCGGGCATTAAAATAGTAATAAAATGTGAACTCTGTTAGAATTTCGCATGTGGCTAGCTTCTGTAAATGAAACATACTGTTTCTTCGCCATTCCGATGTTTATCCGGCATGTAATTACACACTGCTTAAGCTAGATTGTGTATCCCCGTATCGCGCTTGCAAGGATGAATTCAGAACTTTCCCTTGTGAAAAATTTTAAAGCCAAGGACCCAACAACACAACCATCATTTTGCAGCTTAATGAATTGAATCGTATTTTTCTCACAGAGCATAAAAGTTACCTCTGTCTCTGTGATTTCTCACTACTTTACAAACCACTGAAGTGCATAGAAGAGGGTGCTTCCCATTGTACCTGATCATGGCATTGTAGCTCAAAATTTCAAGTAATTAATCGTCCCGTCAGTCAACCTGCATTATCTCGTACGGCGTACACAAGATGAAGTGAGCGCGTATCACTGTTTTCACATTATGTGTGATCTACCCAACAATACACATTGCCGAAAACGAGAAACCACAAAATACGAGGGTAATCCCAAAAGTAAAATCTATTTTTTTAAGTACATAGACCTGTTTATTTCTACAATAGCTTACATCAGTTTACAGCTTGAACATTTAGCTATTTTTCGATATACTCACTATTTCTGTCGATGCATTTTTGTAGGCGCTGTGGCAGGTTTTGTATGCCCATATCATACCAGCTCGCCGCCATGCTGTTCAGAAAGTTATGAACCTCTTCTTTCATCTCGTCGTTGGAGCTGAATCACTGGGACCACAAGTAACGCTGATAGGTACTGTGAGACTCTGAAAAAACTCAAACGGGCAATTCGGAATCGGAGAAGAGGAATGTTGAGCAAGGGCGTTCTTCTGCAACAGTTTCAGTGGAACGTAATCACCCACCCACCTTATAGTCCTGATTTGGCGCCCAGTGACTATCACCTGTTCCCTAGGTTAAAAGAATATTTGGCCGGAAAGCGATTCAGCTCCGACGACGAGGTGAAAGAAGAGGTTCATAACTTTCTGAACAGCATGGCGGCGAGCTGGTATGACATGGGCATGCAGAAACTGCCACAGCGTCTACAAAAATGCATCGACAGAAATGGTGATTATGTCAAAAAATAGCTACATGTTCAAGCTGTAAACTGATGTAAACCATTGTAGAAATAAACAGGTCCATGTACTTATAAAAAAATACCTTACTTTTAGGATTACCCTCGTACGTCATCTTACGGTACTGAGACGTTCTGTACCGAATGGTCAGTCAGGCTCCATTTGACAAAAACGTTATTCTACTAACTTCCGTGTAACCGAGCCATCAAGTTCTAAGCGCTGTATGTAGATGGCACCCAAATCAGAAGCGTGCGCATCCACTGTCAGTTCCCTCGCCAGACAGAAGTATGAGGCATTGTCAGTTCCCTACATGCGGTGCGCGTAGACTTTCGTGGACACTGGAACGTTTACTGAATTATTTCCATCGTGTCATCAGAAGACTGAGGTCGACCTGGACTCTTACCTTTACACAAGCATTCTACCTCTTCAAACTGGCGAAACCAACTACGAATGTTTTTGGGAGCAGACAGATCAGTGTCAATACGTCAACGAAATGCTCACTGGACCGACATCACGTACTTGCTCTTTGCAGACTGCATCACACAAAACGCCGTCTGTTGAGTGCTCGCCATCTGACTGACTGCTAATGAGGTCCCACAATTCCGTGAGTGGTCGTGAACAGCAGACAAACTGAATGGCGGCCACTGTGGTGGCAAATTTAGGCGCGAAATCTCCTCTTGTTTGCTCTTAAGTGTTTTCAAGTTATTAGTTAAAATACAACACAAAAGGCTCTATTGCGAACACAGAAAATGGGTTTCTTTCTGTTGGAAACCGTGCCTCCGGACAGCATTTTACCATTTTTCTAAAAGGTGTGGTTCTGAAACAGGAAACCTGCAATTAAATGCACTTTTATTATACTATCACGTTGTAGGAACATTTATAAGGCAAGTGCATCAATATACAAAACATTGATGCAAAAGCTGTGAAAGGTTATATTGGTCCCTTTATCGAATTTATTTGTGCAATTGAATGCTGCGCGACTTTTCACAGTTTTTTTATACGTGAACTGCAACATGTATGTAGTACAATTACAAAATAAAGTAAATACCTACCACCCCCCCCCCCTCCAATAAATACACAATGTTCGATTTTTGTCCATAAAAGCCACATACCACTTCTACTTACCAGACCCTTGCCACCACAATCGCGCCCAGCCAAAGGTTCAAAATATCCCAGTTATTTTTAGAATGCCTTTGGACTTCCAAGCTGAGAAGACGCATTGACAGATTTACTGGCGATTTTCTGAAACTATATGTCTTGCACATTCAAACAACACACGTTTCTTTGCCAGCACATCCCATGTTTTGGAACTATTAACGTTCAAAATCAGATTATTCTTTTTGAAACACCCTGTATTTTAACCAAAAATCACACATGCGACCATTATTTGTTGCTTAAGACCTTCCTGGATGGTTAAGTTGTAGGAACAGCTCTCGGGGAAAACTTCAGATTTCGTGAAATCCCCACAATATATCGTTGCTTTAACTTTGGGTGTGATGAACACATTGCTGAGCTAATAACAGCCTCCTGTTTATACTAACCTAAGTGTGAGCCTTGGCAGAATGAAAGCAAACACATGAGTTAATTATTTTCAAAACAAATATTATTTGCATGTCAAAAACATCTGCATTAATATTTGTGGACATAAAACAAAAACTTACTTGTTAGCATCAGTAAAATGTAGGAAGCAGGTTCCAGTAATACAGTGCATGTCACTTAGCAGAGATTTTTTCTTCAGACTTTCAATTTATGAAATGTAAAGTACATAATTGTGTTATTTAACAAAATATTTCCTACTGTTGCATTAAATAATTTTCACTGCAGTCAGCAGAGAGCAATTGTGTTTTAAATCAAAGGCCTACCTTTCCTAAAGATGTTGTATGGAGACAGATCAGGATGAAACGATGCGCTGAAGAACAGAATTTATTTAATTGTAGCATAACAGCCAAGAAATTTTAAGTAATTCTTAATAACAAAACACTTTAAGATTCACTTATGTGATAACTATGAAACTTGGCAAGAGACAAATTATATAAGCATCCTCAACCAGACATAAGAATTATAACACAGCTGAGTGTATTCCAAAATTCTGGTTTTATTATGTATAATATGTTGTTATTCCTTATAAAGCATTGAAAGAAATTTTGCTGATATTTTAATTAATATGGCAGAAAAGATATGAAATCCTGTACACTATGGAAATGTGAAGTTGTGCTTCCTTTCACTTTTAATAAAAAATTCAGGTAGTAATAGACGTGGTTGTGGTTGGGAATTACCACTATAGTTAGCTTCTACTTCACTTTTATATGCAATCACTCAGGAGCAAACTCAACTAATTACATTACTGGCTTGAACAAATCATCTGTAACATACTATGTAATAGCAAACACTGGTTAAGTAGTTCACATACAGAATTTTGTGTCCCACTTGGGATACTTTCTGATCACAAGTAACTGTAGAACAAATATTGCACACGGTAGGGTATCAATATATGCTAGAAACAGTCTAAATATAAAGTACTCAGTTATAGACATCAGTAGCTGTGTCTAGAAGGTATATTTAAAGCATAAAGACATAAAGGAAAAAAGAAATAAGGTATCTCACTTAATAAGGTGATGAAGTCACTTAATATCTATTGCATAAGTGAACAACCCACAAGGTTAGGAGCAGAATATGTAGAATGTAGTGTCGTTAAATTATGACTATCTGATCATGAACGACTATGTCTAAAAATAAAACAGTCACGCTTTGAATGTACCAAAAGTTTTGTAAATTATAGGATGCTAAATAAAAATCGCATGGAAAAATATAATAAGGGAACCAAAATCAATAGATTGGTCCTGTAAATTGACCACAGAGAAGTATTGATGAATGCACAGCTTTGTTTCTTGACATTGTTCAGAGTATATTAAATAGCAGCTGTCCAACCATCTATAAGAAAAACATGAATAACACTAATTAATATTAATCATAAAATACTAAAATACACTTCAAGTCTGAATAAAATAAGAATACAGCTTCTTGTAACTAAAGATATATCTCTTAAAAGCGGTGAAGTTAAGAAAGTATATGCAAAACTCAAACAAGTCTGCAAAACTGGCATTAAAATAGCCATGTGCGAAACAACTAATAGCTACATTCTGAAATCTAGAAATAGTCATAAAGCAGCATGGATGTCATTAAAAGTGCAGGAAACGAACGTAAAAAAATACGATACCATTCCCATAGACTCTAATGTATTAAATAAACACTTTGTAAACTGTACAGGCTGTCGTCATTCAAGCTGCAACAACAACCCAGTTGCTGAGACACTTGTATCTCAAATAAAGAATGTAACTATCTTCTTGTGGTCTAAAACTACTCTCCACAACATTAGTAAGGCAATTAACGAGCTTGGAAATTCCAAGACAGAGGAGTATAGTGAAATACGTAACTTTGTCAGAAAGATCGTAGCAAATGAAATTTAAATGCCATTGCTTTATGTAGCGAAAAATTCTTAAAATAATTGTTACCCTCTTTGTGTTTAAGAAAGGAGAGAAACACCACTGTCGTAATTATAGACTGATCTCAATTCTATCAAGAATAATAGGAAGCTGTACACATAACTGACTGTATGGCTATTCTGAAAAAAACTGGTTATTGAATACAAGCCAGTTTGACTTTAGATCAAACTGTCAACAGCAAAAGCAGTAGGAAAAATATATATATATATATATATATATATATATATATATATAGTTAGTACATGCAAATAATCAGGCACCACCATTATCGAAAATAAAATATGGAATATAACATGTATAATATCAGCAAAAGCATCAAAATTCTATCATTATTTGCACAGTTTTGAGTGCTATTTTAACAATACTTGTTGAAGTTATTCATTAAGTAGAAATCAGAAACACAGAATTACAGAAGTCTAATCTATGTGTCATCGAATCTTATGAACAAACAGAAGAAGTTACCGAGGTTTTAAGTACTTCTCATGATTTTAAATTTGAGGTAAATTAGCATAAAAGTGATCAAGCTGTTACTGTTCTTGATCAACCTAATTGCCTGCATCAGCAAAAAAGTTGAAAACCTTTCGATTAAGGCAATAATGAATATATTATGCAAATGTTTCAAGAATTTTTCAGAAAATCGTATTCTAAAATTTTCAACAAGTTGATTACGTCACTCAAGAATATATTTGACAATGATTCTGTAAAATTTTTTAAATCATTGAAAAAATTCCTGTTGGACACCACACTGGCGACAGTGAAATTTCACAAAGAAGAGAGGCTGATACGCAATAGCGACAGGTTTTTGCAACTTTTGAAAAGACAAAATAAGTAGAAAAAAAACTTGGAAGTTGTGGGGTTCTTAATAGTATGAACGGACAAGAGAACTAATTCTAGAGTTTGCACACGTTGCTCGCTTGCTTTTTACAATTCCTGGATCATCCTAGTCTAATGAACAAAGTTTTTCTTTCTGCCGTCTAATCAGATCTTATCTAAGATCAACAGTGTTGCTAGACTGACAATCATATTCTCGTTTTGTACATTTACAGTGGTTTACCAATGAACTAGTTTTAGATGATATATTAACTACATATATTTTGTATCACACAAAGTATAGCACAGTTCTGGCATTATGCAAATGACTTTTTGTACTGAACAGTATTTAATAAAATAAATTCAATTTTATGAAATATTCTGAATTATTTTTGGAAGAGTGACTCATTTTTGGAGAAATACCCATCCACACAAAACATGCAGTACTGAGGTTTATATGTTGCTTATGCTTATCCATTACTGTTGTTTTAGAACCAGTGACTGTTGGATGTATGCAAAAAACTGCAACTAGTCACTTTATTGAATAATTATTTATTGTTCCATGAAGTGGTTTTTGAACCTTTTCAGGTTCATCTTCAGATGATTTTCTGGGAGTTACGTCACTATTTATAGCATTATGCTGGGTGCTGGCTTGCGACAGAATGGTTACCTTTTTTATTTTTTATTTTTTAATTATTTTTTTCGTTAGTGTTATCTCCCTGCTTCCATTTTGATGGCCAGTTCTCACATCACTTCACACACTTCTGCACAATCTGTATACATTTACGCTGCGATAGCGAAACTTTGTCTCTGTCTCTGTCCTTCTCCTTCACTCATTTCTCTCTCTCTCTCCGCCTCCTACTCTCCTCTCCCTCTGTCGAACACCTCTGCTCCACTCTCTCTGTCTGCCCCCTCATCTCCCTTTTCCCAGTGCATCTCCTCCTCTCCCATCTCTCTGCCTGTTTCCTCCCCTCCCCTGTCCCTAACCATCTCATCTCCCTTGTTCTGTCAATCTCTTCCCCTCGCCTTTCTCTGTCGATCGCATCCTCCCCCTCTCTATCCATCTTCTTTTCCCCCCTCTTGTGTCCATCTCCTCATCTGCACTCTTTGTTCATCTCCTCCTCTTGAGTCTCTCTGTTCATCTCTACCCTGTCTGTATTTCTCCTCCTCTCCCCTTTCGCTGTCAGTCTCCTCCTCTCCCATCTCTCTCTCCATCTCTTCCTCTCACCCCTCTCTGTACATCTCCTCTTTTCCCCTCTCTCAGTCTGTCTCCTCCTCTCGCCGCTCTCTGTACATCACCTATTCTCCCCTCTCTCTGGCCATCACCTCCTGTACTCTTTCTCTTCCGCTGCCCTCTATCAGTCCATCATTTCCTCTGGCCTCTCACTGTCGATCTCCTCCCCTCCCCTGTCATTGTCTATCTCCTCCTCTCCTGTCTCTCTGTCAATCACTTATTCTCCCTTCTCTGTGTCCATCCCCTCCTCTACACCCTCTCTGTGTCCATCTCCTCCTCTCCTTCCACTCTGCCCATCTCCTCCTCTCGCCTCTCTCTCTCTCTGTCTCCTCATCTCTCTATGCAGCTCCTCTTCTGCCCCTTGCTCTCTGTTTTCACCCCTCCCCTTTCTCTATCTATATCCTCCTCTCTCTGTCCATATCCTCCTCTCCCTTCTTTGTCTATTTCCTCCCTTGCCTTCTCTCTGTCCACCTCCTTTTCTCCCATCCACCACCTCTCCCACCCTCTCCCTGACTGTCTTTACCACTACTCTCTCCTTGTCAATCTCCTCTTCTCCCCTCGCTTGTCAATCTCCTGCTCTCGCCTCTCTCTGTCTGTCTCCTCTTCTCCTGTTATTTCTAGCCACCTCCTTCTCTCACTTCTCTCTATTTCCTTCTCTCCTCTCTCGCTGTCACTCTTCTCTTGTCCCCTCTCTCTTTTAATCTCCACCTCTCTTCTCTTTCTGTTGATCTCCTCTTCTCCCACCCCCTGTCCATCTACTCCTCTCTCCTCACTCTGTCAATGTGCTCCTCTTTCCTTTCTCTGTCAATCTCCTCCACTCCCCTGTCCCTGCCCATCTCTTCTCCTCTCTCTCTCTGTCAATCTCCTTCTCCCCCTGTCTCTGTCAATCTTCCCCTCTCCCCTCTCTCAGTGCACTTCATCCTCTCCCCTCTTGTGTCTATCTCATGGTTTCCCATCTCTGTAACTTCTTTTTCCTTACCCCTCTCTCCGCCAAGCTCCTCCTTTCCCATCACTCTATTTCCTCGCCTCCCCTCCATCTACCCATCTCCTCCTCTCCGTTCTCTCTGTCTCTTTGGTCGTCTCATTTCTCTCTGCCCATCTCCTTCTGTCGCCACTCTGTTCCCCTCTCTGAGTTAATTTTCTGTTCTTCCCTCTGTCAGTCAATCTTTCCTTCTCCTGGCTTTCAGTCCATCTCCTCCACTCCCCTCTGTCTGTCCATCTCGTCCTCTACTCTTTCTTTGTCCATCCCCTCCTACCTCATCATTTCTCCACAATATCACACCCACTCTAAAAGGATGTTGTTGGTTCTTACTCTCACTGTATATATTTCCGGATAGTAAGGTACGTAGGTTTATTTGGAGGATGGGTCCAAACAGTGAGGTCATCAGTCCCATCAGATTAGGGAGGGATGGGGAAGGAAATTTGTTTGCGTCCTTTCAAAGGAACCATCCCAGGAAATCACGGAAAACCTAAATCAGGAATGTTGGATGTGAGTTTGAACCATCATCCTCCCTAATTTCGCTTATATCTCTAACAAATTTCGTCCTGCAATTTCATAATACATTAAAAGGTCATGCTTGCTCTGGCAGTTTCACTTCTTTAATATCAAAATTGTAGTGAGTGATAAAATGGTTCAAATGGCTCTGAGCACTATGGGACTTAACATCTGAGGTCATCAGTCCCCTAGAACTTAGAACTACTTAAAACTAACTAACCTAAGGACATCACACACATCCATGCCTGAGGCAGGATTCGAACCTGTAGCGCCTAGAACCGCTCGGCCACTCCGGCCAGTGACACCAATAGATTTCACATTGATTGTATAATGGCAAGACAAATGTCGGAACTAGATTTTGAACTGCAAGATATTTCTGGGAGCAGTTATGGACAGACCATAATTTTCTGGTTATGAACGGTTCACTATAACTGAAGAAACTGCAGAAAGATAGGAAATTAAAGAGATAGAGTCTGGATAAATTGAAGGAACCAGAGGTTGTTGAGAATTTCAGAGAAAGCATGTGGCAATGGTTGAGTACGACAGGGGAACGTAGTACAATAGAAGATGAATGGTTAGCTTTGAAAGTTGAAATAATGAAGGCAGCAGAGGACCAAATAACTGAGAGACAAGGCCTAGTAGAAGTCCTTGGACATCACTGCACATATTGAATTTCACTGATAAAAGGAGAAAATATAAAAATGCAGCAACTGAATCAGGCAAAAGGGAATACAAATGTGAAAATGGGATTGACAGGAAGTGCAAAATGGTTGAGTGGGAATGGCTAGAGGACAAATGAAAGCCGGCCGGTGTGGCCGTGCGGTTCTAGACGCTTCAGTCTGGAACCGCGTGACCGCTACGGTCGTAGGTTCGAATCCTGCCTCGGGCATGGATGTGTGTGATGTCCTTAGGTTAGTTAGGTTTAAGTAGTTCTAAGTTTTAGGGGACTGATGACCATAGATGTTAAGTCCCATAGTGCTCAGAGCCATTTGAACCATTTTTTGACAAATGTAAGGATTTGGAAGTATATATCGATAGGAGTAAAACAGATACCGCCTACATGAAAAGAGGCCTTTGGAGAAAAGAGAACCACCTGGATGAATATCAAGAGCTCAGATGGAAAACCAGTAACAAGAAAAGAAGGGAAAGCTTGTAGAAGGAATATACAGAGGGGTCTATACAAGGGAGATGAACTCGAAGACTATATTATAGAAAGGGAAGACGACGTAGATGAAGATGATATGGTAGATCTAATACTGCGATTGAATTCGTCAGGCCACTGAGAGAACCAAGTCGAAACAAGGCCCCTGCAATAGACGACATTCCGTCCGAACTGCCGATAGCCTTGGGAGAGCCTGCCATGACAAAACTCTTCCGTCTGGTGTGCAAGATGTCTGAGACAGGCGAAATACGTTCAGACTTCAAGAAGAATGTAATAATTCCAATTCCAAAGAAATCAAAAAATGGTTCAAATGGCTCTGAGTACTATGCGACTTAACTTCTGAGGTCATCAGTCGCCTAGAACTTGGAACTAATTAAACCTAACTAACCTAAGGACATCACACACATCCATGCCCGAGGCAGGATTCGAACCTGCGACCGTAGCGGTCGCTCACTTCCAGACTGTAGCGCCTAGAACCGCACGGCCACTCCGGCCGGCCCAAAGAAATCAGGTGCCAACAGGCGGGAAAGCTACCCAACTACCAGTCGTGGTTGCAAAATACTATCACGAATTCTTTACAGAAGACTGGAAGAACTAGTCGAAGCCGACCCCGGGGAAGGTCGGTTAGGATTCCGCAGAAACGTAGGAACACGTGAAATAATACTAATGCTACGACTTATCTTAGAAGATAGGTTAAGGAAAGTGAAACCTACTTTAACTTAGAGAAAGCTTATAGGCTAATAGAAAGCTTGTGATGGCGTAGACGGGAATACTCTGAAATTCTGAAGGTAGCAGGAGTAAAACAGAGGGAGAGAAAGGCTGTTAACAACTTGTACAGAAACCCAGACAGCAGTTGCAAGAGTCGAAGGGGATGAAAGGGAAACAAGCTGTGGCACACGTCCTCTCCTGGAATCTGAGTGGAGCCTTCTTATTCATTACAGAATTCTCTCGATCCTCTAGCAATCACTGCCTACGACTCCGCTAATCCGTTGATTTAACATTCCCCACCGTGGCGTGAAATACTGCGGCTTTTGGCATTCACTAAATATTTTGATTTCACGATATATTATGCCGATTCCTTGGTGCGGCTGCAGTTTCGGCGCCGGTCTGCGGTCAGAATGATACGAACTTTTATGGAACCGTGCCGATACAACGTCTTCAGTTTTTTCCTGTCGCTTCCTCGTGCAGCCCTTATCAAGCTGCAGCATGTAGCCGGTCTAACATCCTGGCGCACGGATTCCGTGTCCGATTCCCGATACATAAACATGGCGGCAATATACGTATCGGTCATCCGTTACCAATACCAACAAAGACCCTTCCTCTTCTTGATGCACAACGGAGCCACCACGGTAGTGGAACATTTGTCTGTGGAAAAAAGAAAACTCGTAATTAGGGACAGGACAAAATCGTTTTAGTTTATGGCCAAATTCGACACTACTTTTTGCCAAATTCGATGATATTCTTTGCGTATTTCGGTGCTATTTTCTGCCAATTTAGTTCGTTACGCTGGAAATGAACTGCCATCCAAGGCTATGCACGAACCTCAGTCGCGAGGGAAGGAGTAAGAAAAAGTTATGTTTCAACATTCAATAACTATCAGTTCTGGATATTGGTGAACTGTTGTCCTCAGATTTATAACATTTTTTGTACAGGAAAATCAAAAATTTCATGATATTTCACATAAACGCCGATTTCGCTTTATTTCACGTAAAAACCACCAATTTCGCGTTATCGTTTTCGCGAAATTTTCCAGTCCCTACATATAATGGCTTGCTGTTCCTGTATTACGTTTTAGACGGAAGGGCTACTGTAATACACTCTGAAGAACACAGCCAGTCTGTATTTGGGTATGTTCATCTATACTTAATCCCAAAGACGTTCGCCGAAAAAAGAAAATATTATTTTCTGCGTTAGAAGTGAAAGAAAAAACTGTGAACTTTCAAGGTCGAAAAAAATGCTCTTCAGGATTGGGGCCTTCTCAAAGTCTATGGCCGCAACACATCACCACATGCAATCACATAGCTACAAATTCTGCATTTCAGATGGCATGCTGCATACTAATGACACAAACTCGAGTGACGAGGTTGTCTGTGCAGTCCTAGGCTGCTAAAAGTCAATTCAATATGAGGATGGCTTTGGAGGATTCCCACATTCATCTAGTCGAATATTGGCCCTGGACTACATTTTACCTAACCAAGCCAAACAAACATAGCTTTCAAAACACATTTTGTTCAGCTTTAGTTACGACAGCCGACTCCAACAAACAGAAATTATGAAAGTAATCCAATAAACCAGTTAACGTGAACAGGCGTGAAATTTTACTTATAAGCAACCATTGTGTTACAGATGACGTCCAGAATTGAAAAAGCTTTCTTAAAATTTTATACCCCGTTTCTCTTCTTCGAGGGATATTAACGCGGATTTTTGTTAATATCCAGCAGGTTTTTGTGAATCATTCTGACTTTTTTTTCCTGTTTCAGAATTTCAATTTTCAGTTTCAACCTAACCTTAAGGGAGTATAAAAAAATTGTCTTCGATAATTTTTCTAGCTTTCTTTCGTAACTCGTTAAATACCTTGAATTTAATCAAATGAAAATGTAATTTCAGATCGTTGAATCAACGTGGCATCCATTTTCATGTTAATAGCATAAAAGGATTTATGTTCTATGTTGTTGTGATCTTCAGTCTGTAGACTGGCCTGTTCATTTAACTCTATGGTGTGCAAGCCTTTTCATTTCCTCGTAACTACAACAACCTACATCCTTCTGAATCTGCTTTCTATATTCATATCTTGGTCTCCATCTATGATTCCTCAAATCTCCCTCCTCCCACACACGCACACACACGCTTCTCTTAAGAACTAAATTGGTGATCCCTTGATGTCTCAGAATGTGTCCTATCAACCTATTCCTTATCCTAGTCAGGTTGTGCCACAAATTCCTTTTCGCCCCAATTCTAGTCAGTATCTCCTCACTAGTTACATGATCTACCGATATAATCTTCACCATTATTTTGAAGCACCACATTTCAAAAGACTCTATTCTCTTCTATTCTTTTCCAAACTGTTTATCGTCGGTGTTTCACTTAAACACTTGGCTACACTACATGCAAGCACTTGAAATAAAATACATCGTTTTTCAGAAAAACCTTCCTAACACTGAAATCTATATTCGATGTCAACAAATTTCTCTTCTTCAAAAATGCTTTCCTTGCCTTTGTCATTCTGCATTCTATATCCTCTCTACTTCGGTCATCATCAGTTCCTTTGTTACCCAAGTAGTAAAACTTATTCACTACTTTAAGTGTCTCGTTTCCTAACCTAATTTCGTCAGCATCACTTGACTTCATTCGATTAGGTTCCATTATCCTTATTTTGCTTTTGTTGATGTTCATCTTACATCCTTCTTTAAAGACGATGTCCATTCCCTTGAACTTCTGTTCCAAGTCCTTTGGTGTCTCTGACAGAATTACAATGTCATCAGCAAACCTCAAAGTTTTTATTTCTTCTCCCTGCACTTTAATTCCTACTCCAAATTTTTGTTTGGTTTCCTTTACTGATTGCCCAGTATACGGATTTGATAGCATCAGCGATGAGCTACAACCCTGTCTCACTCCCTTCTCAAGTACCGCTTACCTTTCATGCGCCTCTGCTCTTATAATTGCAGTCTGGTTTCTGTACCAATTGTAAATAGTCCTTCGGTACTCCCTGTATTTTACCCCTGCTACCTTCAGGATTTTAAAGAGAGTGTTCCGGTCGACATTGTCAAAAGCTTTCTGCACGTCTACAAATGCTATAAACATAGGTTTGTGTTAACTTGTCTTCTCAGAGAAGACGCTGAGTCAGTATTGCCTCATGTGTCACAACATTTCACTGGAATCCAAACTGATCTTCTAAGAGGTGAGCCTCTATAAGTTTTCCATTATTCTGTAAAGAATTTGTATTAACATTTTGCAACCGTGACTTATTAAACTGATAGTTGGGTAATATTCACGCCTGTCAACAACTGCTTTCTCTGGTATCGGAACTATTATATTTTTCTCGCCGTCTGAGGGTATTTCGCCTGTCTCAGGCATCTTCCACACCAGGAAGAATGGTTTTGCCATGGCTGGCTCTCCCAAGACCATCAGTAGTTCTGACAGAATTTCGTTTACTCCTGTGGCTTTGTTTGGACTTAGATCTTTCAGTTCTCTGTCAATTTTTTCTTGTATGTTCCACATGCTACTGAAATATGCTTACCTTAAAAATACAAAGTAGATTACTAGCAGTCTTTTGAGATACAATAAAATTTGTGCACTTATCAAATTTAGTTCTTGGGACACATCGCCTTTCCAAACTCTTTTAAATATTTAAACTTGCCCCTCTTGAAAATTTTCCCGTGTACGCGCATGGCTGACATGGCTGACTCGTTTATAATGGAACCATCTCTCACTGTTTTTAGGTCGAGAACGCGTAAGTGGAGAAACATGGCTCTGGACGGACGATTGCAGTGCTTGCAGTCTCGGCTGCCGATGTGTGCCAAAACAATGGACGGTGCTCGCTTGCGGCAACGACATGACGTACTGGTTGCTGACGACGGCAGGCGGTCGTCAGCGGGACGTGGTATCTGTGACGTGGATGTGGCTCGCAGTCAGCTCGGAGGAAAGCAACGTCAGGTCACAACGGGGTCATTAGAGACCGAAATCAGGCTCGGATAGAGAAACGACTAAACTGAAAACGAAACTGATTGCTTCGTCACAATCTGTGGATTGTGCGATGTTGAGCAGCCACGAGTCGTCGTCTGCTAATAACGTCGTTTGAATGGGGTGAGAATAGTAATCGAGAAGGAGCCTTGAGGAACAGAAGAAAGGCATCAGTTGATCGATAATAGAAGAAAATATAAAAATATTCAGGAAAATACAGGAAATTAAGTTACCTAGAATGAAATAAATAGGAAGTACACGGAAACTAAGGTGAAATAATGGCTGCACTAAAAATGTGAAGAAATCATTTACTTTTACCTCATACTGCACAAACTACACTACTGGCCTTTAAAATTGCTACACCATGAAGAAATGCAGATGGTAAATGGGTATTCATTGGACAAATATATTATACTAGAACTGACAAGTGATTACATTTTCACGCAATTTGGGTGCATAGATCCTGAGAAATCAGTACCCAGAACAACCACCTCTGGCCGTAATAACGGCCTCGATGCGCCTGGGCATTGATTCAAACAGAGCTTGGATGGCGCGTGTAGGTACAGCTAACCATGCAGCTTCAAAACGGTACCACAGTTCATCAAGAGTAGTGTCGAGCCAGGTGCTCGGCCACCACTGACCAGACGTTTTCAATTGGTGAGAGATCTGGAGAATGTGCTGGCCAAGGCAGCAGTCGAACATTTTCTGTATCCAGAAAAGCCCGTACAGGATCTGCAATATGCCGTCGTGCATTATCCTGCTGAAATGTAGGGTTTCGCAGGGATCGAAAGAAGGATAGAGCCATGATTCGTAACACATCTGAAATGTAACGTCCACTGTTCAAAGTGCCGTCAATGCGAACAAGAGGTGTCCGAGACGTGTAACCAATGGCACCCCATACCACCACGCTGGGTGATACGCCAGTATGGCGATGACGAATACACGGTTCTAATGTGCGTTCACGGCGATCTCGCCAAGCACGGATGCGACCATCATGATGCTGTAAACAGGACCTGGATTTATCCGAAAAAATGACGTTTTGCCATTCGTGCACCCAGGTTCGTCGTTGAGTACACCATCGCAGGCGCTCCTGTCTGTGATGCAGAGTCAAAGGGTAACCACAGCCATGGTCTCCGAGCTGATAGTCCATGCCGCTTCAAACGTCGTCGAACTGTTCGTACAGACGGTTGTTGTCTTGCAAACTTCCATATCTGTTGACTCAGGGATCGAGACGTGGCCGCACGATCCGTTACAGCCATGCGGATAAGATGCATGTCATCTCGACTGCTAGTGATACAAGGCCGTTGGGATCCATCACGGCGTTCCGTATTATCCTCCTGAACCCACCGATTCCATATTCTGCTAACAGTCATTGGGTCTCGACCAACGCGAGCAGCAATGTCGCGATACGATAAACCGCAATCGCGATAGGCTACAATCCGACCTTTATCAAAGTCGGAAACGTGATGGTACGCATTTCACTTCCTTACACTAAGCATCACAACAACGTTTCACCAGGCAACGCCGGTGAACTGCTGTATGTGTATGAGAAATCTGTTGGAAACTTTCCTCGTGTCAGCACGTTGTAGGTGTCGCCACCGGCGCCAACGTTGTGTGAATGCTTTGAAAAGCTAATCATTTGCATATCACAGCATCTTCTTCCTGTCGGTTAAATTTCGCGTCTGTAGCACGTCATCTTCGTGGTGTAGCAATTTTAATGGTCAGTAGTGTAGGTAAGCGTGGGTGGGGAGTGTACTTCTGGTATCACTAACTGATCTCCCCTTTCCTGTTCCACCCGCGAATGCTGCGTGGAAGGGATGATTGTCGGTAAGTGTCTGTTCAAAAAATGGCTGAGCACTATGGGACTTCAACATTTGAGGTTATCAGTCCCCTAGAACTCAAAAATACTTAAACCTAATTAATCTACGGACATCACACACATCCATCCCCGAGGTAGAATGCGAACCTGCGGTCGCGCGGTTCCAGACTGAAGCGCCTAGAACAGCTCGGCCACACCGGCCGGCCGGTAAGTCTCTGTATTGCCTCTATTTCCTCTTCGTGGTCATTACGTAAGATGTATGTGAGAAGATTTAATGTGTTACCCGACTCTTCGCGGGAAGTGCTCTCTTGAAATTTCAATGGTAAAGCTCTCTGTGGAGCACAACGCCTCTCTTGTAACGTCTGCCACTGGAGTTAATGAGTATCTCGGTAACTCTCTCGCGCCGAATAAACGATCCCGTCACAAACGCGCCTCTCTTCGTTGGAGCTACTCTATCTCTTCTATCAGTCCTGCCTGCTAACGATCGTGCACTGATGAAAAATAAACTCAAGAATCGGTTGTTAAGCGGTTGTAAGCTACTTCCTCCATGGATGAGTTATATTTCCTTAGTCTGCCATCTGCTTTTCCTGCTATTTGTTTTATGTGGTGATACCACTTACGGTCACTCTGGATAGTTAATCCTAGATATTTTACGGTGTGTACTGTTTCCAATAGTTTGTCATCGCCAGTGTAGTTGTACAGTAGCGTATTTTTTTCTGTATATGTGCTATATGTTACATTTACTTCGGTTCAGGATCAACTGTCAGAGCCTGCACCATTTATCGCTCCACTGCACGTCATCCTGCAAATCGATAGTGCCTTCTGGCGTTTCTACTTTCTTATAGACAACTGCATCATCTGCGAACAGTGTTAAACAGCACCCAACGCTTTCTACTAGATCATTTATATACGTTGTAAACAGTAACGGTCCTATCAGACTTCCTTGTGGTACTCCGGAATTACCGTTACATCTGTTGTTTTTGTTCCGTTAATAGGAAGGAATACTTGAATCAGTCGTAAATCTGGCCCGATACTCGGTAAACTCGCATTTTGTTTCACTAAACGGCAGTGCGGGACAGTGTGAAATACCTTGCTGAAGTCAAGGAACACGGTATCAACCTGAGCACCGTTTTCTACAGTGCTATCGATCTCTTGGAGGAAAAGGGGGAGCTAAGTTTCGCACGATCACTGTTTGCTGAATCGTTGTTGAATTTTCTAGAGAAGATATTCGTTCGCCAAAAACGTCGAAATTCTTGAGCATAAAACATGTTCCATTACTCTACAACAGAATGATATAGGTCTATAATTGTGTGCATCTGTCCTGCGGTCCTTCTTGAAAACGAGAGTGGCCTGCGTTTTTCCCAGTCACTAGGTGCCCTTCGTTGCACCATTAATCCACGATTAACTGTAGTTAGAAGGGGAGCAATCAAAACTGAAATGTGCACTATAAGGACCGATGCAAAATACAGAAAACACACGGCGACCCTCAGTGACATTAAAACGAAGACGTCAACACAAAAAGTTCAAGAGGTGTTCCACTGTTAAACATAGAGGAGAGAGCGAGTAGGTGGAAAACGTAAATTGAAGACCTCCGTGAGTAGGAGGAACTGTCTGATGACAGAAGAGGAAATGAGAGTATAAATGAAAGACATGGGGGATCCAGTATTGGAGACAGAGCTTAACACAGCTCTGGAAAACTTGCGATCAATTAAGGCAGAAGGGCCGGCCGAAGTGGCCGTGTGGTTAAAGGCGCTGCAGTCTGGAACAGCAAGACCGCTACGGTCGCAGGTTCGAATCCTGCCTCGGGCATGGATGTTTGTGATGTCCTTAGGTTAGTTAGGTTTAACTAGTTCTAAGTTCTAGGGGACTAATGACCTCAGCAGTTGAGTCCCATAGTGCTCAGAGCCATTTGAACCATAAGGCAGAAGGTATAGAAAACATTTCTTTGGAATTTCTGAAATCATTGGTGGTAGTCGCAACAAAACGACAGTTCACGTTAGTTTGTAGAATATGAGAATTGGAGACATACCATTAGACTTTCGGAAAAATATCATGCACAGAATTTCCAAAATAACAAAGGCAGTCAAGTGCGAGAACTATTGGAATCCAGCTTAACAGTTCATGCATCCAGGTTGCTGACAAGAGAAAGGAGAAAGAAAACTGAGGATCTGTTAGATGAAGATCAGTTTTGCTTTACGTAAGCTAAGGGTATCAGAGGCAGTTCTGAAGTTGCGTTTAATAATGGAAGCAAGACTTAAGAAAAATCAGAACACGCTTACAGAATTTTTCGACCTAGGAAAAGCTTTCGAGATCGCGTAATACTGTAATGTGTTCGAAATTCTCAGAAAAATAGGTGTACGCTGTAGGGAAAGACGAGTAATACATATAATGAACAAGAAACAAGAAGGGACAATAAGAATGGAAGACCAAGAGCGGTGTGCTCAGACTAGAAGCGGCGTAAGACAGGGATGCAGATTTTCGCTTCTTCGTGTAGAAACAATGACACCACCAGCTGTGTGCATGTTTTATTTAATTGCATCCGTTTTCTGCGATGAAATCCACCAACTTCAGGTCTGTATCGAAGTGAATTATGGATTGTGGAAAAACTTGAAACGAAGAGAATCGAAGTGTTTTAGACACTGTGATACAGAAGGATGTTGAAAATTAGTTGGGCTGATAAGGTAAGGAACGAGGAGGTTCCCTCGGCAGGGAGAGGAGCGTGTGGAAATCATTGACAACAACAAGGGACAGGATGATAGGAAAGATTTTAAGATGACAAGGAATCACTTCCATAGTACTAGAAGGAGCTGCAGAGGGTAAATACTGTAGGGGAAGACAGAAACTAAAATATAGCCAACAAGTACAAGTGCTATTCGGAGGTGAAGAAGTTGGCAGAGGAGAGGAACATATCAAACTAGTCAGAAGACTGAACACACACACACATACACACACACACACACACACACAAAAGGGAGGAAGGGGGGCGTGAGTGAGTTGAGAACAACGCTCTCCCGGCCGTCATCAACTTCCTGAACTTTGGAGCCTCTACTTCTCATCCAAGTAGCTCTTCGATTAGTCTCTCGAGGCCGAGTGCATCCCGTTCAAGCCGTTCTACTAAAGAAAAATATCTGGCAGTACCGGGAAGTGGACCCGGTCCTCCGCATGATACTAAGACAAAGTGACCGCTCAGCTACGGCGGCATAAATTGGGAAAAAAACAGAAGAGCTAAATCTGGATTGCCGGGCGAGGATTTGAAGCTCGGACCTGTCGCTTGCTCGTGCAGTTTCTTAACCTCTGCGATTCGCTTGGTCATCATTAGGCAACCGCTTAGACACTTACGGTGGAGGAGTATGGAGTATGATTGTGATGATCTCTACATGTACATCATACTCCGCAAGTCACCTAATAATGTGTGACGGAGTGTAGTGCTGCTGCCACTAACTGATGCCTCCTCTGTTCCACTCGCGAGTGGCGGGTGGGAAGAACGATTGTCGGTAAGCCTTTGAATTAGCTCTAATCCCTCGAATTTGCTCGGCGTGGTCATTTTGTGAGATGTATGTGAGAGGGAGTAATATGTTGTCCAACCCTTCCCGGAAAGTGCTCTCTCGAAATCTGGATAGTGAACCTCCACGTGATGCACAATGCCTCTCTTGTACCGTCTGCTACTGGAATATGTTGAGCATCTTACCAACGCTCTCGCGCCGACTAAACGAACCAGTGACGAAACGTGGCGCTCTTTTCACTGGGCCGTCTCTGTCTATTCTATCAGTCCTACACGGTGAGGGTCCAAGATTGACCAACAACACTCAAGAATCGGTCGAACAAGGGCCTTATACGAATTTTTCTTCGTCAGTGAGCTACATTTTGTTAAGATTGTTCTCAGTGTGGCATCTACTTTTCTTACTATTTACTTTATGTGGTCATTCAACTTAAGGTCGCTCTGGAAAGGTACTCCCAGATATTTTACGGTAGATAGTGTTTCCAGCACTTTGTCATCACTAGTACAGTTGTGCAGTAGTATCTTTCTTTTCCTACGTATGCGCAAAGTGTTACATCTATTTACGTTCAGGTTCAACTGCCAAAGCCTACGCCATTCATTATTCCTCTGTAGATCATTCTGCAAATCTGTACTGTCTTTTGGCGTTACTATTTTCTTATAGAGTCTCAAAGAACTTCCGACGGTTTCTAGTAGATAATTTAAATATACTGTATACAGTACAGCTCTACACACTTCCTTGGGGTACTCTGGAAATTACATCTGTCGACTTTTTTGTTCCGCTAAGAGCGAAGTTCTGTATTTCTGCATTCCGCTGCTGTACATGATACGATTCAGTGCAAAATTTGACGAAATGTTCTGCACTGATTGTTTCTGTCATCCTGGCACATATTGTCGTTTGTTTCCGGATTGTTTGTTGTGACAGGTGCTTTCTCTGTCGAAGGAAGTCTAAAAAATATTTATTGCTTGGTTGGTAGGACGCTCAACAGGACGGTCAGCCGGCCGGTGTGGCCGTGCGGTTCTAGGCGCTTCAGTCTGGAACCGCGTGACCGCTACGGCCGCAGGTTCGAATCCTGCCTCGGGCATGGATGTGTGTGATGTCCTTAGGTTAGTTAGGTTTAAGTAGTTCTAAGTTCTAGGGGACTGATGACCTCAGTCCCATAGTGCTCATTGCCATTTTGAACAGGCCGGTCATCAGCACCCTTAGTAAACCGATCTGGGACGAATGTAGCTAAAATGCTTAAGATTACGTTTCCAAAGGTAAAATATGATACATGAGTCTGATGAGCTGTGGTCCACTCTCACTTGTGCCTTCACACAGATGCATGAAATGTTTTCGTAAGATCCACTGTCAAAACAACACGGACTATAACTGCACAATAGCTACTCATATCCTGGCGTGAAATACATTCTCTTGGTTGAGGTTCACAGTCACGTGGAATTTTTCAAAGGACATAATATTCGCAGTTGACTGTAGAGTTTATTTAATTGACACTTGCAGTTTCGGTCTTAAGGCCATCATCAACTGGTACTGCCAAAGGCCTTGCTTCAACACATTTCAAACTTTACAATTCTCCGACGTGTAATCGTCAGAACCGGGCCTTTTCACTGTAAGAATATAGCAATACTGAAGGAACGCGCTGTACATCGTCAAATGATGTCAATGACATGAAATATTGGCAATTTTAACTCCCCTAACACAAATCACAAGAAACCGATTTCCTTGCATACTAACGCAAATCACAATAAACAGATGTTCTTACACACTCTTTAAGGATATTAAGATTGACAATAGTTCATGTAATTTACATCATTCCACGACATACAGAGCTTCACGCTCCTTCAGTGCTGCTGTATTCTTACAGTAAAAAGGCTCAGTTCTAACGATGAGGTGTATAAATGTCGGAGGATTTTAAAGTTTTACAAGTGTTGAATCCAAATCTTTTGCAATACCAATTGATAGCTGCCTCAATAATTGTGAAATAAATAGCCACAATAGTCAACGCAAATATGATGTCCTTGAAAATTCTTTTAACGTGTGGTGTACAGAGATCTATGCACCATAAACGCTGCACACTGTTGGATTTTCTAACAGGAGGAGGAATCTGATTATGGCAGTCTGCTATGAGGCGCCATGAATAGTTGGTGTCGCTAAATAAAGTGCGAGCTAGGCAGTTCTTTCATTGTACGAGATTATCACTTCCGAAATTTGGCTTCCCTCTGGAGGAGAGAAGGCAGCCTGCAGGTCTTGATCGCCCTCTTGTTTATCAGTGTACTGTAACTAACTCCAATGTATGTCATGATGGCCGCCCATGAGGTACTGATGAGGCTGATCTACGATAGTTCAAGACTGCTTACATAAGAGAGCAATGGGCATGTAACGTCAACTGGAGGAAATGCATTTAACACGCGTCAGCCGGGGCAGAGCAGACAGCCGAGATAACTATGGCTGCTGTTAGCCTTGGCGTGTTGATACTTGGTATCTCCGTGCTGGTCTAGTTAACACGACACACTGTTACGAGGTCGCTGACTGAACGCGCAGCCACCGTGCTTCTCTTTACCTAACAATACACACACACACACACACACACACACACACACACACACACACAAACAAGCAAACATTTCGCGGCGATGTTATCCAGAATATTAAATGTATGATGCTGTGTAATTGTTCTTTCTTATCCGTTTACCAATGACAGATTAAGAAATACTAGGAGCAGAAACTCTCACATTTCACCTAGATGCTCGAATGTACGACGTTCATTCAGCGATCGAATAGACAAATAGTTTTACAGCAAAATGTTTAGCAAAATCAGAATAATATTTTATCTGTTTTACTATGAAATCCTCTCTAACGTCTATGCAGTTGCTCCATCTAGTCTAGTCAACGGGGAAAAATTAGGGGAGAAAATTGTGTTGTCGCAAATATTTGTGCATTGGTAAGCGCGTGTGTCATGAACAACATAGTAAAATGTCCCATCGTGGGATGTAGGCGTGGGTTGCCGGGCGGTGAGGGGGGCGGGGACCTTTAAATGTTTTTGTGTTTTTATCAAATAACTCGAAAATTGCGGCTTCTAACGAAAATCTAGAATTAAACTACATTTAAATTTGCTACAAAGAAGATCCTGTTCATTTTTTCTGTAGGACTGAAAGTTTCCGCATTGCAGCGTATGAAAAAACGCAGATTATTAAAAATAAAAATTTGAGAATTTGTGGTAAGACCTAAGGGACCAAACTGCTGAGGTCATCTGTCCCAAAGCCTACACACTACTTAATCTAACTTAAACTAACTTACGCTAAGGACAACACACACACACACACACACACACACACACACACACCCTTGCCCGAGGGAGGACTCGGAACCTCCGACGGTGGGACCCGCGCTTAAAAATAAAGTCTTGACGCTATAAGAGTAATATTTACTCTTAAGTAAAGTGGGTTAAGAACAGATGTTAGGTATGTTCCACTTTAAGTTTAGTAGACCCGTATTATGAGATAAATTGTGTTCTGGGGGTGTAACAGTGTGGAGTGGGTTGGGGTGGAAGGTAGATGTGCAAGGGAAGGTAGGTCCCCAGAATGTGGTCATACAATGCCCTCCATCATAGGTCTGCAAAACTAAGACCGAACACGTGATTCCCCACTCCGTGTACCCCACTACGTCACAAGAAGCGACTACGAGTTATTTCACCAAAGTTATGCAGATCTTCCGCAGTGTGCCTTATGCATCATTGGTGACGCAATGCGCAGACTTGCCCAAGGGATGTTTGTTTTCACAATGTGCCTTAACACTCCCTGGGATACAGATATGAGTTAATAATAAAAATAACACAAGAAAAACATGCGGACAGAATCTGCGTAAATCTCTGCACACTGTTCTATACTGCTAGATGAGCAATTGATTCTTAGTCGTTCTGCGCAGCAGTTCTAGCGTTTTTCGGGGAGAGATGACTTCCCCACCACGAGCGCTGCTGTCTTATCGGTTTACACACTACACCACCCCAGAATTTGCTGTCCTGTTCTCTTCCGGTAATACGATTACTTCATTGAGCTCGGCCGGCCGGAGTGGCCGAGCGGTTCTAGGCGCTACAGTCAGGAGCCGCGCGACCGCTACGATCGCAGATTCGAATCCTGCCTGGGGCATGGATGTGTATGATGTCCTTAGGTTAGTTAGGTTTAAGTAGTTCTAAGTTTTAGGGGACTGATGACCTCAGAAGTTAAGTCCCAAAGTGCTCAAAGCCATTTTGAACCATTGAGCTCGTGTTTTTACAGAGAAATTATTTTCAGTTTATTAAATAACTGCTTCTTTACAGTTTTCAAGTGAGCTTTTACGTAAAATTTGTTCCTATGAACAAAAGCTGAGAGGTGTATGATTTGTAAGTGTCATATTGTTAGTGGTGTTTGTAATGTTGGTGGGAAAGGGTTTAGATTGGTAAATGTAGCAGCTTGCTGCTGTCTATCATTGAGAGCATTTTGTAAATCGCGTAAATGTGTTACACTCACTTGTTGTTAATGAATGACCAGAAAATTACTGCACTTCTCTCAGACTGTATAAACCTCTTCAATTCAGGAATTTGTGCCAGTTGTAGAATGCGCTGTACTGAGTGGAGCCACTTACCACGGATCCACGGTGCATCTTCCAAGGCAGGTGAGAATACATGTAATAGGATGGCACTGATCATGCACAAGTCTAGAACAATAACCTGCGGCAACGCATTGATTGACTTGCGTTGAAGTATCTGAAGTTCCATAGCATCTCGGCGACCAACTTCTGTTGCAGAAGGAGACAATTTAAGCCTCTGGGCCTCTTCAGGGACAGTTGAGGCTAGAATACTGAGTTAGATATCCTTCATGCTGTGAAAAGTACTCCAGCCAGTCGCAGTGGAGACAATGAAATCGCCACTGTCGAATATATATTGATAGCAGGGTCACTCAATGTCAAATCGCCTTAATTTCGGAACATACTCCTCCTCGACTATCAGGGATTTCGTTGAAATTTCATTTGACCATTATCACATGTCCTCAGTGAACAGTTGTATAGTTTTCCGTTCATCTAAGCAATACTGGCCGAGATACAGTCACTTGTTTGGATCCGTGCACGACATTGCACAGAGTGAGAGCGAATTTCTGGTGACATTCAGCTGTTATATCTCGAGCAATATTTTATGGAAAGAGATGAAATTTGTACAACCCTATTCGTTCTCTCAAGAACAATAACTAAAGAATTGTACGAGCCGCATTAAGCCAGATTTTAGGCAACATCCTCAAAAAAATCGGCACCAGAAAAAAATCGAGTTTTTGGCATCTTACACCTCAGGGACTATAAAGTTATGACAAGGCTCTGCTAACGGTGTACTACGCCTTCCACATCACTGGCAACGGGTTCTACACAACGATGGTGACCATTTTGGACAGGCCACGCAGGATTAGCCGAGCGGTCTAAAGCGCTGCAGCCGTGGACTGCGAGGCTGGTCCCGGCGGAGGTTCGAGTCCTCCCTCGGGCATGGGTGTGTGTGTTTGTCCTTAGGATAATTTAGGTTAAGTAGTGTGTAAGCTTAGGGACTGATGACCTTAGCAGTTAAGTCCCATAAGATTTCACACACATTTGAACACATTTTCATTTTGGACAGTAACAGGTGCAAACATGTAACTCTTTTGTATCGGTTGTGAATAAATAGGTGTCAATATTTAAGTTCCAACCCTCGTATATAGAGTGAGGGCAACATCTGATGTAGGGAACTGAAATTTTTGTATGCGTCAGTTAACAATCTTGTGAAGATTGTTAGTAATTTATTCGATTAATATTTACATCAACAGAACGTCTAAGGTCTTACTTACGAAGGGCTTGTGGACTCGACGAAAGTACTTACGGAGAACAACGTTACGTGGTTCGATTTTTATTTTTGGTAGAGTGCAAGCGTCAGAAATATTCCTTAGATGACCCAGCACTATATGGCAGTAGTTGCATGACCCGTGCGAGGTTTCACGCGTGAGTGGAAAAGCTTAAAAATGGTTGCAAAAGTGTAACGGACGAGAACACCCAGGGCGTCCTGTAGCAGTATCGACCTCGGCGATGCAAACTCGTATTGATTCACTTATCCAAGAAGACCGACAGCTTACATTTGAAAAAGCTGCTGAAAATGTCGAATAGATATTGACATAACTTGCGTCACCATTCAAAACAAACTGAACTTCCATTAAGACAAATGCAAGTTGATTTTCAAGGGAGCTTAGCGTTCACTATAAAGAGCACAGATTTCGCATTTGCACCGACCTCAAATATCGTTTGAGTAGCTAAAAATTCTGCATTGTTGGACGGAATTTTAAGCTGTGACGAAAGCTGGAATCCGAGCGAGTAAGCAGTGCAAAAACCCAGAGTCGCCTCTCCATAAGGACTTTCAAACTGAACGCTCGGCTGGTACGCTCGTATTAACAACCTTTTCGAGTAGCCACGGTTCCGTTCTCCGTAATTTTTTGGAGCAACAACGCATTATCAACAACTTATACTATTCAAGCCTGATTGAGAATGAAGCCCTCAACGAAGAGAAAATGTCCGGAACGGCAGAAGAAATTCGTGCCTCTTTTTCAAGACAATATTCGGCGTTATAAGACATAACCGACGTTGGAAACTATTGAAAAAATGGTTTTGAGAGCTCCCAACTCATCTTTCTTACAGCCATGATCTTACACCTATGGAGTTTCAAGTGTTTGGTCCGAAGAAAGAAGCTTTGCATGCCATCAAGTTCAGTAGTAAAGAAGAGATAAAGAAAAAGGTACAAAACTGGCTCCGAAATCAAGGTAAGGAATTCTTCGCTGAGGGGACAATAAGACTCGTAAGTATATTGGCCCAGTCAACGAAGACAAAAAAGGTCGAACAGGTAAAACAGTCATGTAGTCGCAAATTCTTGTACAGTGATAGGAGGGTGTGTCATGAACAACGTAGCAAAAATCCCTGCATGTGGGGTGCGAGCGTGGGGGGATTAGAAGTCACTTTTTCTGTTTTTCTTGGATAACTCGAAATTTGCGACTCCTGGCGAACATGATTCCAAGTACAAACTTGAAATACGTTAGATTTCCTACAAAAAAGTCATAGTCATTATTTCCTTTAGGATTGCTAGTTTCTGCGTTGCAGGGGATGGAAACACCGCAGATTATTAACAAGGTATCTTCATGGCATAAAATTAATTTTTTGTTACATAAAGTGAGTTAAGAACAAATATTAAATGTGGTTACCACATCTAACTGTAGTAAACCCTTATTAAGATACAATGAAGCACCAAAGAAACTGGTATACGCATGCGTATTCAAAAGGTAGCTATGAAGTGAGGATTTTCCTGTACGACCATTCCACGAGTGTGCCGTAAATATCAGGAATCTGGTAAGACATCAAATCTCCGACATCTCTGCGGCCGAAAAAAGATCCTGCAAGAACGGGCCCAACGACGACTGAAGAGAATCGTTCAACGTGACAGACTGGCAACCTTTCCGCCAATTGCTGCAGATTTCAGCGTTGTGCCATCAACAAGTGCCGGCGTGCGAACCATTCAGTGGAACGTCATCGGTATGGGCTTTCGGAACCTAAGGCCCACTCGTGTACCCTTGATGACTGCACAACACAAAGATTTACGACAGGCCTGGGTCTGTCAACACCGATATTGGGCTGTAAATAACTGGAAACTTGTTGCCTGGTCGGACGAGTCTCGTTTCAAATTGTATCGAGCGGATGGACGTGTTCGGCTATGGAGACAACCTCATGAATCCATGGACCCTGCATGTCAGTAGGGACTGTTCAAGCTGGTAAAGGCTCTGTAATAGTGTGGGGCGCGCGCAGTTGGAGTGATATGGGACATCTGATACGTCTAGATACGAGTCTGACAGATGACACGTACGTAAGAATACTGCCTGGTCACTTGCACACATTCATGTCCATTGTTCATTACGACGAACTTGGGCAATTCCAACAGGGCAATGCGACACCTCACACGTCCAGAATTGCTATAGAGTGGCTCCAGAAACACTCTTCGAGTTTAAAAACTTCTGCTGGCCACCGAACTCCCCAGACGTGAACATTATTGAGCATACCTGAGATGCCTTGCAACGTGCTGTTCAGAAGAGATTTCCACCCCCTCGTACTCTCTTGGATTTATGGACAGCCCTGCAGGATGTCGTGATCGCATGGATAGATATGACCTAAAATCGATAGAGTTGCGAAAATGACGGGGGAATAGGTATAAATTGGCAGAATATGCTGCTATGCGTTTATTTGTTTCCTTGTAGGATGTGTCCCCCGCTACTAGCGATCATTTTATATAGGTCTGATGCATGCATTGTATAATTTCTGAACGGTGTTCAGATGTGAACTGTGAACACTCTATGTCTCCGGAAAGCTATATCGTGCTCATATCACACAGAGCAAGTGTTTTACGGTTCGATAACATAGTTTTTCGTGGAGAAACCGGGGAGGAGGACGTATGTCATGCACTTGAAATATATTTCTCACAAAGGAATATTAACAACGCTACATTCCATACGTCTGATAGGTCGGAAATGTAGGTGATCTAACATTATAGGCCCGTTTTAAGTGCAGAACGTTGTAGCCTTAGGAGCGCTTGTGTTTATGTTCTCACAAAGGAATATTAACAACGCTACATTCATACATCTGATAGGTCGGAAACGCTGGTGGTCTAAGATTATAGGCCCGTTTTAAGTGCAGTAGGTTGTAGCCTTAGGAGTGTGTGTGTTTATGTTCTCTCTTATCAATACCTACCAGGTACCGATCCTAGACTCTAGAACAGTACTTTAGAGTTGATGGCTTGGTTTATTTACGTAAAAATGAGTTGAACTCCATCTGTCTGGAGCTCCATCGTCTATTAAAATCATTCCTTTCTTGTTCTTCTTAACTGTCTGCTATTACGCAACGGCACTTCAAAATCTGTTACTATACATCGATAAGTAGTTCCAAGCTCCTCGACATGGACGCATCTCGAGATGGGTGAGGACTCGGAAAGCTCCATTCATTCACGAGAAGTGGAGTGTAGCGGTCTTCTTCTGGTCGGTTGCTGATTAATTCAGTAACGGCGTTGCATGGCGGGTTGGTCAAAGACAATGTGAGGAGGGTCTTTAACTCTTTAATTTTACCCTAAGACAGCGAGAATGCTCTGTGACTCCCATACGCAGAGAGATAGATCGTAAATTAGACACTATGCTCAAGGTGATAGAAATATGTGAAGCGCAGTCTGGTATACTTTGATGATTTATGTGTTTGAGAATTAACACTGAATGGATGTACTGCACAGTCATCTATCCATGTTCGCAGTGATACTCGCAAAGTGGAGAAGGGGTGGCTTGGCTATGATACTGAAATTGGGGAAACATGCTGTCACATCACCGGCCAGTATTGAAGTTACTGTAAAATTGTTCACGCTATCAACTGTGATGCTTATTATTAGAGTACATTGATGGTGTCTTTCCCATCCCATCCATGCACTGATTATCACATATTGATTGACTAAGATTGCTTGTTTGAGTTGGGAAAAAGTTTTGGTGGATGGACAGCAACTTCTGCGGTGGATATCACCGAAACACTGATTTCGTGCATGAGTGCAGTATGAGGAATCAATCGAAAGAGAATGCAGAGTCATCAGCTATTCCGTCAGTGTGAGAGACGAGTCTAAATGTAGAGCTCATGAATCACGATAGGACTGTAGTTTGGAGACCTACGCCAACACGGCAAAACTCTTCCAGCTTGCGTATCTTGTAAATGTCTTTTATTTAAAATCAACCAATGTGTCATGTGTTATGCTGCCCACCGTAAGAATATCATTTACACCATGCAACATCTAGTTTCCTACGAAAGGCCATCGATCAGAACTTCTTAATATCATTTTAGAACCTGACACTGGACTCGAAGTCTTCGCAGAAAAATGAAATGTTCGGCATTGTACAAGAGCGTGTTAGAAAACAGTGTTTGAACCAGAACCAGAGGGAGCGTCTCTTGCGACTTAGTATAGTCTGTGGGATACGGTCATTCGCCTAGAGTATAGGTGATCAAACTTTAAAGTGGCCTCTGCGGTGCCCGTATATTTAATAGGTGGCTGTAGCAGCAGCAGTTTAAGGTGTAAGTTCGGTGAGAGACGAGGTATACCGTTAGGAATGCTTGGATGGCTGCACTCTACCCTATTCTGGGAAGCATTGCGGAATCTCCATCTACGCACTGAAGGTCCACCGCAACTTTACGTCGTTGAGTCAGCATCGGTGACTAGGTGAATTCTAAATTGGACGAGCTTTTATAGTTCGTAATTTTTCTATGTTGGGGGATAGAGAATAACTAGGATAGCATGTTGGGCTGATTGATTTGAATGGATGCGGATCTGTGGTACTTGTGTCTAGTTTGGGGACGTACCACATTGCGTGCATTTCCGCCGAATTGTCAAAACATGCTCCTGTTGCACTAACTTAGGTCGTTCTGTTTCTACACAGGTTGCAGAAGGTGGTGGATATGTCTTTCTCCTACTTCTGCTCAGTTCCGACTTAAATTGGAACACTCACATGCGCGAAGCCGTAGAAAAGGGAGCAGTTGCAAGATGCGTAGGGGGTGACTAAAACCACATTGGAATTTTACTGTAGCAGCTAGGTTCGGGAGAGGTGACTCGTTTCGAGATATGGGAGTGCCAGAAATATGATTCACTTGTGGGTGTGATCCGATGCATGTATGTGCTTGAATGGAGAAACCTGATTACAAGTCATTGACACCATTTCTAGCGGATAGCGTAACACTAGAGATCTGAGAAGATAGTGTACATTTTTCTTCTTACGACCACAATCGGCACATCATCTACTACTACTGTTGTGTTCCTTCTCAATCAGTCATCGCCTGTAGTAACTCAGTGGATATATTGCGGAACCTCCGCTATGGTATTGAGACAGAATGGGCTACAAATACTATACAATTACCTGGTTGAGGGAGTGGGAAACAGCGCTTACATACCACGTTCCTTAGCCGAATCAGTTTCAAATTTCAGTGATTTTATAGCAAGGTTGCATCGTGGGCTGATAATGCACATTCCTACGATCATCGTCACAGTATTTGTCCAGAAAAAAAACATCATTGAGAGGTAATGTCGTACCTCGATTCATAATGTGGGTATATCTTTTAACAAGGATACTTGTGTGCACCTGTAGAACGAAGGCTGCTTGTGAAAGTAACATGAAATAGTTGTTGGGATCGAGTTTTTTTAACATCTGGTCGATTATGTCTCTCTTTCTAGGACATAGAAAACTTATTAGACATGTCCACCCATTCCTAATTTTCGGTCAGTATTATTTGGAATCGTAGGCAATGAGTTATTGACGAAGTTTTAAACGTAGTAGTAGTGGTGGGTGCATGATATGTTCACATTTGAGCATCAGGTTTATAAAGTATGTGTTTGTGGAAAGGAAATGACTATGTTGAGTCGTAAGGAGGGTATGGATTTGACTTGGAGTACTGTGATAGACAAGGGCAGAGTATGTCAAGTAATAAGAAAGGTAGTCATTTTTCTATTTCCAGAGCCACTGCCAACAGCAGGGTATATTTCCAATACTTCGCTCATTGTCGAATGCTGTAACATTTCATTGTAAGTATAATGATAAAACATATATGTGACTAGGTTTCTGGAATGATTCTGTGTATGCATGGCCTGTGATGGTAATGATTCACATTCCCCATTAACGGCAGCAGCCGTCCGGATGCAGAGGCCCGTTGGAGTGTAGGAATGCATCTGAGTTAACTTTAACGTCCTCTAGATGACTGAATGGTGAACTAATACTTAGTATGTGTTGGGTGGCTTTCGTGATCAAGTGGAAATATGAGAAGATTGTGTATGGAGATGCGTTTGCGCTGGACTGTTATTCGCTCCCATGTAAATTGGTCGGTTGACTGCTTCTGCACTCGATTGTGGTGTGTGGAACACATATTTGCCTTTTCTCTAGACATAGGAAAAACCTTAGTTAGCTTGTAAATTATAAGCGTGATTTGGAATCTGTTTCATCACCTATTTCGGTATTCGAGAGCTGAAATATCAGTATCCTCTATTTGTTTCTAGTTACTCAGTGGTTTACAGCATGCTGCAACTCGCTAAACTTTCGAGTCTGTAGGGAAATAATTTTCAGTCTATACCTTGGGAATTATCTTGCGCTAGCGATCGGTAGGATGGCGCCTAGTGCTTGATATCAAGAGGTACCGCGAAAATGGTATAATATTATGGCGAAAATACGTGTGTTCTTATAATCTCCAAGTCTGGAGATGGGTGTAGAAAAGCGAGCAAGCAAGGAGCAGAAAGAGTAATGCATTTGTGCTGAGGGAAACGAGTCCACGTTAGTACACGTTACAGAAAAGGCTGACGGTGATTCCTTAGGACTGAGGAGCATCGTGACATATATTCGGTGCGAGTGTAGGCATAAGATAAATTTTTCAGCTGCTGTACGGATATAAGAGATAAATGCACTGGTTGTGTAAAATGTGTATATATTGTATTGTAAAGTTAATGTGGCTTACATTGTTTAAAATGTGTATATATTGCATTGTAAAGTTGCTATGGTTTATGTTATGGCATGACTAGAGAGGATGACTGAGGGACGTATAGATTTAGCACATAGACAACCGCAAGGGTATGAGCGAATTTTTTTACGTGGAAAATTATGCGCGCTATAGATACTCAGTTTCGTTCCAGAAGCACAGTCGTCAAGAGGAGAGATTACCTGTACATCGATCGATGTCAGACTGTAGCAGCAATCGTAACATTTAATTGTAATTACACTGGTAAATATCTTCCTGGCTTCCAATATTCTTGTGAGACTAGTATGTATTTCATGATCTGTAGACAACTTGGCGGGTTTAACTGTCAATGCAATTTAGCGATCTGTGCAAAATTAATTTTACCACTGAAAGTCCGCGGTCTAAGGCGCTGCAGCCTTGGACTGTGCGGCTGGTTCCGGCGGAGTCCTCCCTCGGGCATGGGTGTGTGTGTTTGTCCTTAGGATAATTTAGGTTAAGTAATGTGTGTAAGCTCAGGGACTGATGAACTTAGCAGTTAAGTCCCATAAGATTTCACACACATTTGAACATTTGAACTGAAAGTCCCGTCTGCAGAGAGAAAGGAAAGGCGGATGGTGCTTCAATATCGATGGCAACAGCAATTCGGCGGGTAAACTCGATAAGAGAAAATCATAATGCTCAATTCATTCACATCCTTTGTGTTGTGACATAGGAGCCTCCACATAGCAGTGAGAATAAAAAATTGTTCAAATTGCTCTGAGCACTATGGGAGTTAACATCTCAGGTCATCAGTCCCCTAGAACTTAGAACTAATTAAACCTAACTAACCTAAGGACATCACACACATCCATGCCCGAGGCAGGATTCGAACCTGCTACCGTAGCGGTCGCGCGGTTCCACACTGAAGTGCGCGGTGAGAATATTTGCATATGTTGAGAGCAGGGAGGCTATCATGTTAGGCCCACGAGGAAGACTTCATTCGGTGTTATTTTCGTAAACAGGATGTATTAGGGCAAGAATTTCCATGCATACAAATGAGACATCAAGAAAGCGAGCGTTAACTATTTCTGGTGCACTATACAATTCCCGAGTGGTCGACTTGGCTGTTATTTTTTACAGAGCCATCTGGCATAAGAGTAACAATGAGAATATTTTAGATGGAGAGTCACCACGCTTTCGTTTCGCGACGAGATGTCTGTGACGCTGGGTGTGTTGGTACTGCTGAACTCGTCACACATGGTCCGTTACAACCTCTTGGCAGAAAGCATCTTGTGGTGACCACCTTGGATGAAGTCATCGCTGCCATCTTGGATACATCTGGCAACAAATCAGAGTGTCCCAGAAAGGCTTTGCCCCAATACTACCGTTGCTAGTATGATCCCATATCCTTCTCTGCTCCGCCTACATACTTTCCTTATCACATCACATGCCCGAAGCGCTACCAGGTGGCATTCAGTCTCGCAATGGGCAGTGGCCTCGAAGTGTTGGCTCATCAAGGTCCATACTTCGCAAGCCATTGTACCATTCGTAACAGAGAGCACGTTGTCTTATCATTAGTCATTTCCTTTGGCGTTCCACTCACTAATAGAGCGAGGGGAAAATAATTTCCTGTGCTTCTGTATGAGCTATGGGTGGTTGTAATTAAAATGCAGCTACTCACGGAGGCCCATTGCGAGTTGGAACTATCATATGGCAGTGAAACTTGGTAGATATGCTAAAGTGGTAATGTAGAACTGATTTACGCTGGATAAAAATAGTTTCAATTTCGACCACCAGGTGTAAATCCGGCACTGCACTGCATTTCATCGACGTCTCCAGTGCTCATAGTGAACAAATTCTGTAAGCGGCAGTTAATAAAAAATTCAGCATTATGCCTTTCCCACTTGTTTGGCCTATTCTTCTGACGCCCTGTTCCTAGTCCACTACAGATGGAAACATTTCTACGAGTGCTTCTTGCATTCACAGCGTCAGGTTTGCACTGTCTACCAAATTTAGCTGTTATACGATAATTGCGGCCCAAACTCTACCTCTTTGAGCTGTTGCACTTTAATCGTAAAGACCCGATACAATCTTCCTTGCTGGCCGGAGTGGCCGTGCGGTTCTGGGCGCTACAGTCTGGAGCCGAGCGACCGCTACGGTCGCAGGTTCGAATCCCGCCTCGGGCATGGGTGTGTGTGATGTCCTTAGGTTAGTTAGGTTTAATTAGTTCTAAGTTCTAGGGGACTGATGACCTTAGAAGTTAAGTCCCATAGTGCTCAGAGCTATTTGAACCAATTTTCCTTATTTTACTCTTACTCGTGATGAACTTTGGAGACAGTGGAATCATTCTGTAGTCTGTTGCAAACGTTACTTCTTCAACCCTCCTACACAATATTTCGCGATAAATTTGTCTTCTACCCTCCACTGATTCCTGTCTGAGCTCAAGAAACTTTTCCCTAACAGTCTCATATTGATTGAACCAGCCCGTAGCAGCGTGCCTCTGAATTCCTTTGATGTCTTCCTTTAATCCCACCTGAAGTGTTCCATACGCTGGAGCAGTACTGAAGATCAGTACAAGTGTTCTATTCGTAGTAGTAATAGTAGCAGTTATATTTATCTGTAGACAACTTTTACAAAGATATTGGACATGCTGTCTTATTGCAATTCAAGAACAACAAAAATAACATGGTTCATATATACTGACATTTATATATAGTGGACATTAATATAGCATGTGTCCGTCCTTCGCCTTTATGGCGACTTCAGTTTTACTGCTTCTGCCGATCCGCATATTAATATGTAATGCAGCCAATGAGATTGCTGCTAACGTAAAATCTTTTCTCCTCGCAGATCACACTCGCGCAGTGATACATGAACGCACGAGGTATTATAACGAGTGTACAGACCTCAGATTGGTCAGTCTGCATTGGTCTCTACCAGTCTGTACGAGTTCTACATTTGGCTGTACCAGTCTATAGTCAAGTGTCAGTCTGCACCTAATAAGATTATCATATTCCTGTGGATAGCCATGAAGATAAATGTATAGACACTTTTGTCAAGTATCAGAGATATATTTGAGAATAAGATTAACGTACCAATACCAAAGGAACTTCAGACTGTCAATTGTAAATAGCATCCAGAACCAAGTTAAGTAATTTTTATGCTTGTTATTATTTTAATAAATGTGTGTGAAAATTATTCAAGTTCTGTTTAAAGTTGGCCACATCAATCTGCTACTCTAAGTGTGCAAGTGGCATTTCTATCGTCTGACCTAACGGCAGAAGATAAACACGCCACGATAAGATCACGAGACATATTGCTGACACTCGCCTACTTCGTTAGAGCGACAAGTCAAATAATCTGATGGTGTGTGTACTGAAGGTCTTACAGTACGCACACCATAAGTAGCTTGGCTTCTGGTAGGACTTTGGAGCACACGAATGTTCCTTCAGATGACTTCACATGCTCTTTTACAACACTGTCTGCAATGTTCGACGATCTCTGTCTGTCAGTATATGAGGTCTGCCTGGTCTTTGTTTAGATGTGGTTGTTCCTTCGCGTTTCCACTTTAAAATCACATCACCAGCAGTCGGCTCAGGCTTTCCAAGGGTTGCAATGTCCCTGATGGAGTTTTCACTGAGGTGACGTCTAGTAACTAGTCTACGTTCGAGATTACTGAGCTTTCCTGACCGATCCATTCTGCTGTTACTCCCCGCATCCTTTTACACTGGCGGGTCCACCTCTCGTGGCATCTATTGGCCAGTTCCGCATTAAACAGGGGTGTTTGGATACCTTGGATAGGATAGTGTACTTACAGGTCTAGGTGATCGGCCATAGGGTTATAGTAGAAACCAACTCAGCATTTGCCACGAAAAACCTAAATCAGGATGGACAGATGCCGGTTCCAATCTCGATCCTCCTGAATACAGTGCCAGTCAGCTTACCACATTGCTACGATCGCCACTTTCTGACAGATTCACCAATAGACCATAGTCGACTAATCACCACCCCTATGACTTAACTTATGTGCTCGTTTCATTTCAAGGCGTTTCACAACGATATGCCTAGATATTTAATCATAATGACTGGGTCAAGTAGCATACCAGTAATACTCTGTTTCAGCATCACAGAAAGGTTTCTCCTGCTCCTCCGTTCAAGTCATCCTGTATACGACCATGACCACGACGATACTTTCCCATAGATAACAGCGTCATCAGCAATCAGTCCCAGACAATTGCCCAGGTTTGTATACATGAAGAAGAGGAGCAGTACTGATACACTTCCCTGAGGCACCCATAGCATTGCCTTTTTCTCTGGTGAACACTCACGGTACAGGCAAACTACTGGGTTCTAAAAAGGTAAACTGATATCAATCCAAAGGTTAGATTTAGTACCAGAGTGCTTTACCAGGCATATTCCCATAGGGATCGATACGTCGTGGTCTTCCTCCAACCGCTGAACTGACTTATCCAACCAGCTCTAGAGACACCCTCAGTTGACTGCGAACCACTGTCTTATTCTTTCTTGCCTGCTCCTGTTTCTCTGCAGGTTCGGAAGGTGTGGGGGGGCGGGGGGGGGGGGGTGACAAGGACACGAGTGCATTTTCTTAGTTGCAGATTGCCTACATCAGGGGCAGGTATGCACTCAGGGGCAAACCTATAGTTCTCCTTTGATTGACAGGAACTTAACCTATTGTTCTCCTTTGATTGTCAGGTCCTTAACCTTTTGTTCTGTTAAGTGGTTTTCCATGTCGCTGAACTCAACATATTGCCCCCCCCCACCCCCTTCCACTTCCCTCCCCGTCAGGAAACTCCCCACCCCTCATTGCTACAGGTACACTTTCAGGTCTGTGTTATTTGGAATAGACCCCCACTCATGCTTATCAATTTGATTGACTACTTAATTAAATTGTTCAATTAATTATCCTCTCTGGTGGGAAAAGTGCCACACCCCTCTGCCACGCCCCCCCCCTCCCCCTGAAAAATGGCAGGAAGTCACACCTCTATTAACCTAGCAAAATGGCGGCAAACAAGGTCACTTGGGCTACCCCCACTATCGTAAGTCACCCGACTGCCAAATCTTCCAAGGAACTGGCGCCAAGTTTGAATTTTGGCAATAAAGAAAGGTCAGCTTGTGTATCTCTACTAAGCTAAGAAAATGGCGTGAAAGAAAGTTTACCTCCACTGACCTAAGACATCCGACCGCCATCTCTTCCTAATGACTCATGGGAAAAGGAATCAACCACTGCTGGACATAAGTCTTTATTATTTTGCATGCATTAGTCTTTATTTAAACAATTTGATGCAGTACAGCCATCCAGTGTGTTCACCATGAGGTCCAGTCTCCAACTGACGTTGTACACAGTACCACCAGCTGTGCTCTTATCTGTGGTTCAATCCAAGATGATTGGGGGGGGGGGGGGGGTGGAATGGCGAGAACCAGTGTCGTCACGTGGTCACCATGGGGTCCAGACTCCAACTAACCTAGTACACAGTACCACAACCAGAGGGCGCTGTTGTCCATTCCATGACATAATCCAAGGTTGCCACTGTGGCATCAGTTGATGATGCAAGTGCCATTATCCAAAATGGTGGCAAATAGTGTGTTCACCATGAGGTCCGGACATAGTACACAGAACCACCATCAGAGAGCGCTGTCGTCCATTGTGTGCCGTAATCCAAGATGGTGGGGGGAAAACGGCGTTAAAATGTCTCTGTCTGTGCTGGACATGGGTCTTTATTTTGCAGGCAGTGTCTCCACCATGAGGTCTAGACTCCAACTGACCTAGTACACAGTACTGCCACCAGAGGGTGCTGTCATCCCTCCTGTGACATAATCCAAGATGGTGGTCTGGAGGGGGAAAACGGCTCAAAAATGACTCAACCTTCACTGGGCTACTGGGGAGAGTAAGGAGGGAGAGTATTCTATTAATTTTTGAACATGTTATTTAGGTATGGAGTATATGTATCACACTGTTTACAAAACACTCGCCCTGTTGTGCTTGGGGTCACAATACACAGTCTGCAGACCTGTAAACTGCTTCTAAATAATGCTCTCCAGACATGCAAACAACTCCTAATTTACCGAAATAATTTCAGTACAGACTTGGAGACTCCTCCTAAATAATGCAGCACAGTGATGTGTAGACACACTCAGTACTCGTTATACTGTCCAAATAATGCATAGCGCAGCTTACAGATCTGCTCACAAAATAATGCAACAGACACTCAATCAATGCACGCAGACCAGCCCTCCGCCACCCCCCTGACAGTAGAGGCGCACAGGAGGCTAGCGACAGCCCCCACGAAGTGATGCGGCCGTCAGCTGTCAAACCCACGTACAGCTGCCCTCAAGCATGAGACGGTGGCATACCTTTCATACTTGGTACCTGAGAAATTCTTATCGAAATACATGATCAGTATAGACGCAGTTGATGAGGCGATCGCAGATGCTCCAGGGATGCAAGCGCCATCACAGCCATGAGCCACCGCTGGACACAGGTGAAAACTGTCTCTGTTTTCAGGTATGCAGTCAGTTTTATACTGAACTCACAGAACTCCAAGGTGTGCTCAGACAGCTCTCATATCCGAGACACCTCTGAGCAGCACTTGTCTTTACCGTTGATGACAGAGTAGCACAGGGTGCATTGTTCATAGCTTGACATTAGAGATGTGTCTGACCGAGCTTAACCACCCAGCGTGACTGTACACAATGCCGCGGAGTGCACGTGCATAGCTACAAAACCCTTGTAAAGGCATTTAACAATGTTCTTCAATCTTATACTGATGTCACGTGACAATGTAAAAAATAAGAGCCACGTCGACCGAGCTGAAATTGTATAGTGTCCAGGAATAGTTAACGCTCGCTTTCTTGATGTCTTAACTTGCATGCATGGAAATTGTTGCCCTGACAGAACCTGTTTCCTTGTAAGAGGTATGTCCAGCTACTAAAGATCATTTTATATAGGTCTGATGCAGGCATCGTATATTTATGAATATAGGTCAGTTGTGAACATTGGACACTATTCATCTCCGGAAAGCTATATTGTGCTCGTATGACGCAGAGCAAATATTTTACGGAAATAGTTTTCCTGTTTTATGGTTCGATGACGTAGTTTATCATAGAGAAACCGGGAAGAAGGATGTATGTCATGCACTTGAAATTTATTTCTTACATTGGAATATTGACAGTGCTTCATTCCATATGGCTAATAGGTCAGAAACACAGGTGTTCTAACATTACAGCACGTTTTAAGTGCAGAACGTTGTAGACTTAGGAGTGCATGTCTTTATGTTCTCTCTTACCAATACATTCCAGATACCGATCCTAGTCCCTAGAAGAATACTTTAGAGTTGATACTTGGTTGATTTACGTAAAAATGCATTGAATTCCATCCGTCTGGGACTCCATCGTGCATAAAAATCATTCGTTTCTTGTTCTTTTTAACAGCCTGCTATTACATCATGGTACTTTGAAATCTGTTACTATACACCGATAAGGAGTTCCATGCTCCTCGACATGGACGCATCTCGAGACGGGTGAGGACTTGGAAAGCTCCATTCATTCACGAGAAGTGGAGTGTAGCGGTCTTCTTCTGGTCGATTGCAGATTAATTCGCTAATGGTGCTGCAGGGCGGGTTGGTCAATGGCAGTGTGAGGAGGGTCTTTCACCCTCTAATTTTACCACAAGACAACGAGAATGCTCTGTGACTCCAATACGCAGAGAGCTAGATCGTAAATTAAACACTATGCTCGAGGTGATAGAAATATGTGAAGCGCAGTCTGGTATACTTTGATGATTTATGTGTTTGAGAGTTAACAATGAATGGACGTACTGCACAGTCATCTATCCATGTTCGCAGTGATGCTCGCAAAGTGGAGAAGGGGTGGTTTAGCTATGATACTGAAATTGGGGAAACATGCTGCCACATGTTGAAATTACTGTAAAATTGCTAAAATTGTTCGCACTACTAGCTGTGATGCTTATTATTAGAGTACATCAATGGTGTCTTTTCCATGCCATCCGTGCACTGGCACGCTGTTGGTTACTACATGATGATTTATTGATATCGCTTGTTTGAGATGCGAAAGAGTTTTGGTGGATGGACAGCTCCTTTTGGGGTGGATAACACCGAAACACTGATCGCGTACATGTATGCAATATGAGGAATCAGGCGAAAGAGAACGCAGAGCGTTCAGCTATTCCGTCAGTGTCAGAGACGAGTCTAAATGTAGAGCTCGTGAATCATCTTCGGACTGTAGATTGGAGACCTACGCCAACGCCGTAAAACTCTTCCAGTTTGCTTATTTTGTAACTGTATTTTATTTATAATCAGCCGATGTGTGGCGTGTTATGCTAGCCGCCATAAGAACATGATTTACACCATGTAACGTCTAGTTTCATGCGAAAGGCAGTGGATCAGAACTTGTTAATGTCAGTTTAGAACCTGGCACAGGCCTCGAAGTCGTGGTAGAAAAACGAAATGTTTGTGCATTGTACAAAAGTGTGTTAGAAAACAGTGTTTCAAGCAACTAAAGAGGACCAGAGGGAGCGTCTTTTGCGACTTGTATAGTCTGTGGGATATGATCATTCGCCTAGAGTATAGGTGATCAAACTTTAAAGTGGCCTCTGCAGTGCCTGTATATTTAATAGGATCGTGTCACACAGGCAGCAGTAGCAGCAGCAGTTTGATTTGTAAATTCGGTGAGGGATGAGGTATAGCGTTGTGAATGCTTGGACAGCTGCACGCTGCGCAATTCTGGGAAGCGTTGGGAAATCTCTTTCTCCGTGCTGGACCACACCGCAGCTTTGCATCATTGCGCCAGCATTGGTGCCTAGGTGAAGTTAGTGGGCTTTTTATAGCTCGTAATTTTTCTCTGTTGGGGGGGTAGAGAATAACGATGATAGCATGTTGGGTTGATTGATTTGAAGGGACACAGATGTGTTTCAGACTGTAATATCTGTATCTAGTTTGGATACGTACCACATTGCGCGCTTTCCACCGATGATCAAAACTCGGTTGTGTTGCACTAACTCAGGTCGTTCGGTTTCTACACAGGTTGCAGCAGGTGGTGGATTTGTCTTTCTCCGACTACTGCTCAGTTCTGACTTAAATTGGAAAGATCACATGTTGAAAGCTGGAGACATGGGATCAGTTGCAAGATGCATAGGGGTGACTAAAACCACATTGGAATTTTACTGTAGCAACGAGGCTCGGGAAAGGTGACTCGTTTCGAGATATGGGAGTGCCACAAATATGATTGAGTAGTGGTTGTAATCATTGAAGGAATTGTCAATAGGATCCAACGCAGGTATGTGTTTGAATGGAAAGACGCGTTTCCGAATCCCAGGCATCATTTCTAGCGGATACCGTAACACTATAGATCTGAGAAGCTAGTGTACATTTTCTTATGACCTCAATCAGAACATCATCTACTACTACTGTCTGTGTTCCTTCTCAATCAGCCATCGCCTATAACTCAGTGGATGTGTCGTGGAACCTCTGATATGGTATCGAGACAGAATGCGTTACAAATACTACAGAAGTATCTAGCTGGGACAGTGTGAGGGAGTCGCAAATACCGCTTACATACCACGTTCCTTAGCCGAATCACTTTCAAAATGAGGTAATTTTATTACGAGGTTGCATCGTGGGCTACGTGTTGGTCTGATAATACACATTCCTACGATCACCGTCACGGTATTTGTCCGGAAAAAACCACCTCATTCAGAGGTAATGTCGTACCTCGATTTGTATAGCGGGTATAGCTTTTAACATAGAGACTTGTGTGGACCTGTAGAACCAAGACCGCTTCTGACAGTAACACACAGTAGTTGTTGCGATCTGGTTTTTTTAACATCTGACCGATTACATCTCTTTTTCTAAGACACAGTGGTAGCACTCGCAAGAAAAACCTAAGAGACATGCCCGTCTATCGTTGATTTTCAGTCAGCATTATTTTCCATCGTGTGGAATCATTTATTGGTCAAGTATTATACATAGTGGTAGTGTGTGTGTGTGTGTGTGTGTGTGTGTGTGTGTGTGTGGTGGGTGGTGGGGGGGGGGGGGATGCATGATATGTTCGCATTTGAGCATCAGGCTTGTAATATATGTGTTTGTGTTCGGAAATGTGCGAAATGTGTAAAGGAAATGACTGTGTCCAGTCGTAAGGAAGGTACAGATATTTACATTTCCAGAGTCACAGCCTTCAGCAGGGCGTATTTCCAATACTTCGCTCATTGTCGAATGCCGTTCAATTGAGACTGCGATCGTAACATTTAGTTGTAAGTACAGGGATAAAATATATATGTGACCGATTTCTTAGGATGATTGATTCTACCTGTGCGTGCTCGGCCTGCAGCGCCCATGACCTGTGCGGGAATGATTCACGTTTCTCATTAACGGCAGCAGCCGTCCGAATGCAGAGGCCTGTTGTAGTGTAGGAATGTATCTGAATTAACTTTACCATCCTCTAGATGACTGAATAGCAAACTAATACTTAGTACGTGTTGGGAGGCTTTCGTGATCAAGTGGAAATGTGAGAAGATTGTGTATGGAGGTACGTTTGCATTGGACCGTTATTCCCTCCAATGTAAATTGTTCAGTTGACTACTTCTGCACATTTCGCGCCTTTATTTAGTTGAGAGAAGATCGATTATAGGGTGTGCATCTAGCATGTGGAAGACACGTTTGCCGGTTCTCTAGACATGAGAAACACCTTAATTGACCTTGAAAATTATAGGGGTGATTTCGAATCTGTTACGTCACCGAGATCGGTATTCACAGGTGGAAATATCATTTTTCGTCTGTTTGTTTCTAGTTACTCAGCGATCTAGAGCATCCTCCTCCTAGCTAAAGTTTCGGGTTTGTATAGAAATAATTCCCAGTCTATAGCTTCGGAATTATGTTGCGTGAGCGATCGGCAGGATGCTGCCTCGTGCTTGATATCAAGAAGTACCGCGGAAATCGTATAATACTATGGCGAACCATGCGAAAAATACATGTGTTCTTGTAATCCCCGACTCTGGAGATGTATGTAGAAAAGCGAGCAAGCAAGGAAGCAGGTACGGAGCAGAAACATTAACGTGTTTGTGCCGAGGGGAAACGATCCCGAATTTGCAGAACAGCTCTGAGAGCGACTTTGGTCTGCTGAGGGTGCTCTGGTCGCGCGTTGGGGGTGTATGACTTCTGATCGTCGGCTGTGGGAAAATATCTAGTGCAGTGAAGAGTATATATATGGTACTGTCCGTCTTCACGGTATTTGTACGAATGATGTAAAAGGGGATGATTCTGTTTGGCGCAGGATACCAATTGTATGTGTACTACATCGAAACGCTATGTGGTGATATATTGCTGGGTTGGAGATCGGTTTCACACGCTAATATTCAGGCTCCTGCCCTCGGTGGGAGAGCAGTGTGAATTAGTAAGAGTTTTTCCGTATTTGGCGATATGTATGGTAGTTTGTAAGATTTAATTGCCAATTCAATATTACAATCTGTGTAAAATAACCGCTGAAAGTCTCATTGGCAGAAGGAAAAAAGGTGGACATTGCTTTGATACCAGCAGCGTCAGTTATTTGGTGGGTAAATTCGATAAGAACTAATCATAATGCTTGATTCAGTCATATTCTTTATGTTGTGATATAGGAGCCTCTACATAGTGGAGGGAACGTTTTTGTGTGTTGAAAGCAGAAAGGGTAACACGTCATGGACTGGGTACCACGTTAGGTCCACGAGGAAGACTGCATTCGGCGTTATTCCACGCTATTTTCGTAAACAGGTTCTGTTAGGGCAAGAATTTCCGTGCATGCAAGTTAAGACATAAAGAAAGCGAGCGTTAACTATTCCTGGGACACTATACAGTTTCACCTCAGTCGACTTGGCTCTTATTTTTTACATTGTCATTGACATCAGTATAAGATTGAGAACATTGTTAGATGCCTTTACAAGGGTTTGTAGCTATGCATGTGCACTTCGCGACATTGTGTACAGTCATGCTGGGTGGTTAAGCATGGTTAGACACGTCTCTAATGTCGTGCTACGAACAATGCACCCTGTGCCACTCTGTCATCGATGGTAAAGACAAGTGCTGCTCAGAGCTGTCTCGGATATGAGAGCTGTCTGAGCACACCTTGGAGTTCTGTGAGTTCAATATAAAACTGACTGCATACCTGAAAACAGAGACAGTTTTCACCTGTGTCCAGTGGTGGCTCATGGCTGTGATGGCGCTTGCATCCCTGGAGCATCTGCGATCACCTCATCAACTGCGTCTATATGATCATGTATTTCGATAAGAATTTCTCAGATACCAAGTATGAAAGGTATGCCACCGTCTCATGCTTGAGGGCAGCTGTACGTGGTTTGACAGCTGTCGGCCACATCACTTCGTGGGGGCTGTTGCTAGCCTCCTGTGTGCTCTACTGGACAGGGGGTAGCGGAGGGTGTCTGCGTGCATTGATTGAGTGTCTGTCGCATTATTTTGTGAGCAGATCTGTAAGCTGCGCTATGCATTATTTGGACAGTATACGAGTACTGAGTGTGTCTACACATCACTGTGCTGCATTATTTAGGAGGAGTCTCCAAGTCTGTACTGAAATTATTTCGGTAAATTAGGAGTTGTTTGCATGTCTGGAGAGCATTATTTAGAAGCAGTTTACAGGTCTGCAGACTGTGTATTGTGACCCCTAGCACATCAGGGCGAGTGTTTTGTGTCAGTATGATAAATATACTCCACACCTAAATAACATGTTCAAAAATAAATAGAATACACTCCTTCCTTACTCTCCCCAACAGCACAGTGCTGGCTGAGTCATTTTCGTGTCATTTTCCCCCTCCAGACCACCAACTTGGATTACATCACAGGTGGGATGACAGCACCCTCTGGTTTCAGTACTGTGTACTAGGTCAGTTGGAGTCTAGATCTCGTGGTGGAGACACTGCCTGCAAAATAAAGACTCGTGTCCAGCAGAGGCAGAGTCATTTTCACGCCGTTTCCCCCCCACCATCTTGGATTACGTCACGCAATGGACGACAGCGCCTTCTGATGGTGGGACTGTGTACTATGTCCGGACCTCATGGTGAACACACTGTTTGCCGCCATCTTGGATAATGGTACTTGTGTCATCAGCTGGTGTCACAGTGGCCATCTTGGATTATGTCATGGAACGGATGTTTTCATATGCCTCTTCTGACACTACTACTTCCGCAACAACAGATTCCATGCCCCCCATCTCTCTGTGCGTACGCTAAATCTCAAGTTCAATTGTGAGAACATATTCTAAATGTTTGAGTAATGTGTATCTGACGCTGCCCAGTATTTATCTCGTTGGATGTGAGAAACTGCCTAAAACCTAATCCAGGCTGGCCCACTGACCAGCCGTCGTCGTTCATCTGCAGGGCGTATTCGACTGGGGGCAGGCTCACCTCCCCGAATCCCAGATGCTGCTAGAGATGTGCCCCTTGGATTCTGTGATGAGGCAGCTTGTGATGGCTGTACTGCTCCCCAAATGCTGGCACCTGTGCTGAGAGATTGCGTTCCGGCTGGTATGAAATACTCACCATCCAAAATTAAACTCTCCACTCGAAACAACCTAATTCATGGACTAGTCAGGACACAGTGGGGCTCACATCCGCAAACTATTCTCTCTGCATTGGCACTGTGCTTTCCTACTGCCGAATATGCTTCTCCAGTCTGGTGCAGGTCATCTCATGCCAGACAAGTAGCCACTGCTCTCAACAGAACCTGCAGGTTGATCACAGATTGGTTAATACCTACCCCAACCAATAAGCTCTACTACCTTGCTGGAATAGCGGCACCATGGGTACGCGGAGCAGTGGCTGCCAACAAGGAGAAACTGAAAGTGGAACAGAATAGTGCCCATCCACTGCACAGAGATAATCCACGACAGCAACAGCTGAGCTCACGAAAGAGGTTCCTGAGGACATCCGAGATGCTTACCGTTTCACCAAAGAAAGCAAGGCTGGACTTATGGAAGAAGTCGACACCTCACCTGTGCGGATGGATGCCAGAAGCTGAGAAACTACCACCTGGACACAATGAAATCTGGCCGGTGTGGAAATCACATACATCCCTCGTGGGATGTATGCGATCCACACTTAGTTTCCTAACTAGATGTGTAATATTTTCTTCCTTGCTTAAGTCTGTTTACTCAGCAATTTAAGATATCTCAAATAACTTCCTTTCCCAATTATCAAAGCATTAATTTATAAAATTTTCTCTAAAGATAATCACCAGAAGAAGCAACTCAGAGGATGCAAAACTGGTTGTGTGGGTCTCTAATGAACGTAAATAAGTACAACTGCAATGGACTGTAAGATTTTTCATTCAGTTTTATATTTAATAATTTCAGTACCCATATTTAAACACCTGTTTTACTGTATGAATTGTCAATCAGTCATGTATAGTTATTTTAGCTGTGGCTGTCCCAGTTTTAAAATTATCGTATGGCATGATCGCCTGGTGGGGGAGGGGGGGGGGAGGTGAAGGGTGGTGGTGAGGGGGGGGGGGGAGGACCTCTACGGATTGCTTCATCCCCATGAATTGGAAAGTTGTTTTCTATCTTTCATACCCATAGGTATCTATCCTTTGTGAAGTGTAAGCATTGTGTGTTGCCTATTGGCCGGCCGGTGTGGCCAAGCGGTTCTAGGCACTTCAGTCTGGAACTGCGCGACTGCTACGGTCGTAGGTTCGAATCCTGCCTCGGGCATGGATGTGGGCGATGTCCTTAGGTTAGTTAGGTTTAAGTAGTTCTAACTAAGTTCTAGGGGACTGATGACCTCAGATGTTAAGTCCCATAGTGCTCAGAGCCATTTGACGCATTTGATTCCTGGATACATGGCTTTCATGATGTCATGTGACAAAAGCACGAACTCGTTTTCGCATGAGACGCTTTTCGAATCCATGCTAATTTGCCGTGGATGATGTTATTGTGTTCGAAATATCTCATTGTGTTCGAGCTGAATATGTATTCGAGGATTCTGAGATTGCTTTGCAGGGTCTGACATGGTATAAGAGGCAGCCAGATGAAAACGAGACAGATGGGAGAAAAGTAAGAAAACTGTTTATTATTTCATAAGTAATCGCCATTGTGAGACACACTGGTGAGTGTCTTCATAGAAAAATGTTTGCCGTTGCCTACGGAACGACGATTGTACCAAGGCGTACACCTCTTCGTCCGAGGCAAATCGACGGCCACGAATGTTTTTCTTCAGGGCTCCAAAAATAATAGAAATCCCGTGGTCAGAGATCGGGACTGTATGGAGGATGTGTGCTCGCCCGCATATTGCATTGTTTGTTACGAGTGCACTGTACAAGATTTCTGGGAAGCCCTTACACACCGTCTGTACAGTTTCGATCTCTCCCCATGCGATGTCCATAGTTTTGGAGACCCGAAGAAAGACGTTCCTTTCCTTCGATTTGCTTCAGACGAAGAGGTGCACGCTGCGGTACCATCATGGGTCCGTAAGCAATTGCACTTTCCCATCAAGGCACTGACCGTATTTTCTCACAGCTGTTTCACATAGGAAGACCACACTGCAGTTCCTTCTCTAAATCACCGCACGAACGAAAAGATGGCTGACTTCGAAATAAGTGTCCAAGGAATAGAAAAGCAACTGCAATCACTCAACAGAGGAAAGACCACTGGACCTGACGGGATACCAATTCGATTCTACACAGAGTACGCGAAATAGCTTGCCCCCTTCTAACAGCCGTGTACCGAAAGTCTCTAGAGGAACGGAAGGTTCCAAATGATTGGAAAAGAGCACAGGTAGTTCCAGTTTACAAGAACGGTCGTCGAGCAGATGCACAAAACTATAGGCCTACATCTTTGACATCGATCTGTTGTAGAATTTTAGAACATGTTTTTTTGCTCGCTTATCATGTCACTTCTGGAAACACAGAATCTACTCTATAGGAATCAACATGGATTCCGGAAACAAAGATCGTGTGAGACCCAACTCGCTTTATTTGTTCATTAGACCCAGAAAAAATTAGATACAGGCTCCCTGGTAGATGCCATTTTCCTTGACTTCCGGAAGGCGTTCGATACAGTTCCGCACTGTCGCCTGATAAACAAAGTAAGAGCCTACGAAATATCAGACCAGTTGAGTGGCTGGACTGAAGAGTTTTTAGCAAACAGAAGACAGCATGTTGTTCTCAATGGAGAGACGTATACAGACGTTAAAGTAACCTCTGGCGTGCCACAGGGGAATGTTACGGGACCATTGCTTTTCACAATATATATAAATGACCTAGTAGATAGTGTCGGAAGTTCCATGCGGCTTTTCGCGGATGATGCTGTAGTATGCAGAGAAGTTGCAACATTAGAAAATTGTAGCGAAATGCAGGAAGATCTGCAGCGGATAGGCACTTGGTGCAGGGAGTGGTAACTGACCCTTAACATAGACAAATGTGATGTATGGCGAATACATAGAAAGAAGGATTCGATTATGATATATGATTGTATGATAGCGGAACAAACCCTGGTAGCAGTTACTTCTGTAAAATATCTGGGAGTATGCGTACAGAACGATTTGAAGTGGAATGATCATATAAAATTAATTGTTGGTAAGGCGGGTGCCAGGTTGAGATTCATCGGGAGAGTCCTTAGAAAATGTAGTCCATTAGCAAAGGAGGTGGCTTACAAAACACTCCTTCGACCTATACTTGAGTATTGCTCATCAGTGTGGGATCCGTACCAGGTCGGGTTGACAGAGCAGATAGAGAAGATCCAAAGAAGAGCGGCGCGTTTCGTCACAGGGTTATTTGGTAAGCGTGATAGCGTTACGGAGATGTGTAGCAAACTCAAGTGGCAGACTCTGCAAGAGAGGCGCTCTGCATCGCGGTGTAGCTTGCTCTCCAGGTTTCGAGAGGGTGCGTTTCTGGATGAGGTATCGAATATATTGCTTCCCCCTACTTATACCTCCCGAGGAGATCACGAATGTAAAATTAGAGTGATTCGAGCGCGCACGGAGGCTTTCCGGCAGTCGTTCTTCCGCGAACCATACACGACTGGAACAGGAAAGGGAGATAATGACAGTGGCACGTAAAGTGCCCTCCGCCACACACCGTTGGGTGGCTTGCGGAGTATAAATGTAGATGTAGATGTAGATGATATAGATGTATTAACACTTATGGGATAACTTTTGAAATAATAAATAGTTTACTTACTTTTATTCCATCTGTCTCGTTTTCATCTGACTGCTTCTTATACATAACTCAAAATTCAGACGTCCATGTTTACATGCGACTTTTTTTTCGGTCAGGCGCAATGCGATTGAGTGGCTAACTCAGTATCATATCAGTTTCACAAAGCCAGGCGGGACGCAATGACACGCGATACGCTACACCCACAGCTGCCCGAGTAAACAGAGAATTCTTGCATCTATGCGTACAAAGGCTGAGGTTGAGTTTACCATTTACCAGGAACCAGACATCCACGAACTTCTCTCTGCGTATACGCCTGGAAAATCATTCACACTGGAAGCGAGCATCATTTTTCAGTCAGCCCAACGCCCAAAGATTTCAATTAAAGGACAAAAGTCCGTCTTATTTTTGTTTCTAAAATTGTGAAGTCGGTGAAAAGTACTCAGTCAGGTAGTGAACTTACGGTTTTCATGTTAAAAATGCACTTTTTCTAGAAATACAGTCTCGTCATGGACTCGCATTCGGGAGGACGACGGTTCAATCCCGCATCCGGCTATGCTGATTTAGGTTTGCCTTGATTTTCCTAAATCGCTCCAGGCAAATGCCGGGATGGTTCCTTTAAAAGGGCACGGCCGACTTCCTTCCCTGTCCTTCCCTAATCCGATGAAACCGATGACCTCGCTGTCTGGTCTCCTTCCCCAAACAACCCAACCCAACCCAGTCTCGTCATTAAAATTGCAGGAGTAGGTACGATGGCTACGATGCCAAATAACGAAATTTTACTTAGGTTGCGCACACAGTATATTAGGAAGAACACATTAATAATTTTGTAAATGATTTGAGGGTATAATGAGTGCGAAATTCAGTACACTGAGCGCCCATCTCTGGCAGCAGCACAGGCTGCAACCCTGCCGGACGTCGAAACGAATAGAGCTTGGCTGACATATACACTAAGATGACAGAAGCCATGGGATACCTCCTGATATCGTGTCGGATCTCCTTTATTCCCGGTGTAATGCAGCAACTCGACGTGGCATGGGCTTAACAAGTCTTTGGAAGTCCCCTCTACAAATATTGTGCCATCCTGTCTCTGTAGCCGTCCATAATTGTGAAAGTGTTGGCGATGCTTGATATTGTGCACGAACTGACCTCTCAATTATGTCCTATAAATGTTCAATGGGAGACCATGTCGTTTGCTCGAATTGTCCAGAATGTTCTTCAAACCATTCGTGAGCAATTGTGGCCAGTGATAATTTCATCATTATTTGGCTACATAAAATCAGTGAATGGGTTCAGATGACCTCTAAGTAACCGAACCTAACCATTTTCGGTCAATGATCGGTTCTTCCAGTCGGCTCCGTTGGAGCAGAGGAGCCAGTACATTTGACACAAAAACAGCCCACAGCATTATGTGGCTACCACCAGCGCGCCACACTCGAACAGTACCATCAGTCCTTATCAACTGAAATCGGGACCCATCTGATCAGGCCACAGTTTTTCAGTCGACTATGGTCCAACATGTTGTCACGAGCCCAGGAGAGGTGCTAAAGGCGATGTCGTGCTATTAGCAAAGGCACTCGCCTCAGTCGTCTGCTGGCATATCCCATTAACGCCAGATTTCGCCACACTGTCCAAACGGATACGATCATCATAAGTCAGACGTCTGAATTCCGTATTTTCGGCTCACTCTTGACACCGTGGGTCTCCGAATACTGAATTTCCTAACGATTTCCGAAATCGAATGTCCCACACGTCTAGCTCCAACTGCCATTCCACTTTCAAGTGCGCTCATAATCACATTGGATACCTTTTCACATGAATCACCTGAGCACAAATGACAGCTCCACCAAAGCACTGCCATTTTATACCTTGTGTACGCGATGCTACCGCCATATGTATATGTGCATATCGCTGTTCCATGACTTTTATGATCTCATCTTATATCTGTCCTCTCGGGCGCTACTCACATTGTGGAATGGTGAACTACACTCTCGATAGGCCACGATCCTGCTGCTGTTGTATCCTGATATGATACGCGCTTGCAGATGTTTCTCCTTCCTAAAGGAGGCTTAACACGATCTTTCCACTAAGAGTCAAAATCCAAATGCCATTTCTGAATAAGAAATCCATTGCGTAACCTTTCTTTATATATAGAATTTACATGAACATACTCCCATCTGCTTTATGTGGTTGCACTGAAATTCTTATCATTTACATAGACAAGCATGCAACACATTTCACGCCAATTTGACATATGTTGAATGCTTCCTTCATGGTGTTGCAATTTTATTTGTCAACAGCGTAGTTTCCAGATGACTATTGTACCCTGTTAATGATTTTCCAGTGAGTGAATCCTACTTTCAGCGCAGCGTTCACAATTAGTTTTATTAATTTCTTCTTAATGTGAAGTTAAAGCTGGGAGAGCTTTCTTTGGGGGAACCAAACTTTTTAACTATAATTTTGTTTTAAAGTTCTAAGTTCATTATGGAACGTCATTACATTTATGTTTCATTATTGAGGTATAGCACAGCTATGCTGTGCCATACACACAGAAAGCTGGAACATATTTTCTAACCTGTTTGTTGTTCAAGAAGCACAGAAATAATTTTCAAATTAGCACATTTATCCAAATATGACCATTGTACTTTGGTACAACTAAAAACCAGTGAAAGGTGCAAAGTTCACTACTTTTAGTTACTCGACAACTAATTTCTCTGTAACTATTTATTTGCACTTTATAATGTGTGTATGAGGCACACCTTATCCACTTTTTGCCTTATCCATTTTTGCAAATTCTTCAGGAAACGAAAAAAACGTTTTTTCTCGCCTTCAGTAAAATAAATGTATTTATATCGATTCATATCGATATATTTGAGAGCTGCATATAATTCGTGACATGTTAGGAAGGTATTTACAAATTAAGATTGGATACGACGTGTTTTTGAACTCAAGATTGGCTAAAGAGGCGTTTAGAACTGTCATCATGCATAAGGGCAGGTTTTGTAAATGTAGCTAAAACTTAATAACGATAACTTTGATCATTAATTAGAATTATTATTGACATCCTTTTATTATTTAAGTTATTTGAAATCACAAGATATTTCAGTCAAAGTATATAAAAATATAAAATGCCAATAATTATACTCAATATCATTAATAATGCAACAAAATTTTCCAAAAATCACAAATAAATGTTGCACGATACACATTACTTTCCTACATATTTTTAAAACTGTAATAATGTGCATCCAGAAAATAATCTAAGAAAATGGGTATGGGCCTTGGTAACCGGTACTTCAAATTGCAGCAGGATTATCCCTGACATAAGATTTGTAGTGATTAAGACTTGAATCTTAGGACGATACAATTTGGCACGCTGCCACATGCGGTACGTATTTTTCTATAAATGTGGTAAGGGAGGTCGTGGAGTGTGTCACAGGAGCGAGGAGGCATTCAGAGTCTGCGTACACTAGAAACGGGAATCGCCCCTGGTAGTGAGCATTTTTAAACTTTATGAATTTGTTTTCTTCAGTGGGTTCCTTGGAAGCGCAATCTATTAGATGCTCTGCTAATACACTACTGGCCATTAAAATTGCTACACCACGAAGATGACGACCTACAGACGCGAAATTTAACCGACAGGAAGAAGATGCTGTGATATGCAAATGATTAGCTTTTCAGAGCATTCACACAAGGTTGGCGCCGGTGGCGACACCTACAACGTGCTGACTTGAGGAAAGTTTCCAACCGATTTTCACACACAAACAGCAGTTGATCGGCGTTGCCTGGTGAAACGTTGTTGCAATGCCTCGTGTAAGGAGGAGAAATGCGTACTATCACGTTTCCGACTTTGATAAAGGTTGGATTGTAGCCTATCGCGATTGCGGTTTATCGTATCGCGACATTGCTGCTCGCGTTGGTCGAGATCCAATGACTGTTAGCAGAATATGGAGTCGGTGGGTTCAGGAGGGTAATACGGAACGCCGTGCTGGATCCCAACGGCCTCGTATCACTAGTAGTCGAGATGACAGGCATCTTACCCGCATGGCTGTAACGGATCGTGCAGTCACGTCTCGATCCCTGAGTCAACAGATGGGGACGTTTGCAAGACAACAACCATCTGCACGAACAGTTCGACGACGTTTACAGCAGCACGGACTATCAGCTCGGAGACCGTGGCTGCGGTTAGCCTTGACACTGCATCACAGACAGGAGCGCCTGCGATGGTGTACTCAACTACGAACCTGGGTGCACGAATGGCAAAACGTAATTTTTTCGGATGAATCCAGGTTTTGTTTACAGCATCGTGATGGTCGCATTCGTGTTTGGCGACATCGCGGTGAACGCACGTTGGAAGAGCGTAGATGTGTTACGACCCGTGGCTCTACCCTTCATTCGATCCCTGCGAAACCCTACATTTCAGCAGGATAATGCACGACCGCATGTTGCAGGTCCTGTACGGGCCTTTCTGGATACAGAAAATGTTCGACTGCTGCCCTGGCCACCACATTCTCCAGATCTCTCACCAATTGAAAACGTCTGGTCAATGGTGGCCGAGCAACTGGCTCGTCACAATACTCACTTCTCTTGATGAACTGTGGTATCGTGTTGAAGCTGCATGGGTAGGTGTACCTGAACACGCCATCCAAGCTCTGTTTGACTCAATGCCCAGGCGTATCAAGGCCGTTATTACAGCTAGAGGTGGTTGTTCTGGGTACTGATTTCCCAGGATCTATGCACCCAAATTGCGTGAAAATGTAATCACACGTCTGTTCTAGTATAATATATTTGTCCAATGAGTACCTGTTTATCATCTGCATTTCTTCTTGGTGTAGCAATTTTAATGTCCAATAGTGTAACTTGTCTGGGGAAAACACATTGAGGCATGTTAAGCAAGTATGCTGCATGTTTGCTCGGTTGGGCAGAAAGGAGTTGGGGCATGTCTTTGATACAAACATAATAATAATTATCACCTTCAAAGAAGAGCAGCATGTTTACATACGTCTCACGCTCACTGGCAAATTTTGAGAAATGGATCTATGTGCTTGTCCTGCTCATCTGACTTGCTTTTTTCTTCTCCAGACCATAAAGATGACCGATATTCCGGTGTATGCTCTGGATCTTGACGGGGAACTTGGTACCATAAAAGTTATAAGATCCACGAATATTATCACCTACATGGCATGCACCGGGACCCTCAGGATGATCTCTATAATGAGACCAGGACTGAGCATGCAAAACAAGCCTGATCATTTCTATTTTTGACATTAATTCGTAGCTGCTTCTTATCTATATTCTTAGGGAGCTTGATATAGCTAGACCTTCCATTTCCCGGATCATAGACATGTGTATGGATGTCCAGGTGTAGTATTTGGCTGAGTGCTTTAGCTGACCCTCTCACTTCCATCTCGGAAAACCGGGCCAGGATAGCATTCAAGATGGATTCACGAAATCACTCGCCGATTGATGTGCTCCGCGATATCACGCCATTTTTCACCCCAAAGATATTGAATACTTGTCTCTTCAATACCAGAGGCAACTTTGGGAGGGTGCGATAGTTTGATGCAGAGCACCGCACTGCATTTAAAGGCAAGATACCGCGGATTATTGACTACTTTGAGGAGCTCCGTTTCCACGGCAGGAAGGGATTCCCTTAGAAACCGAACAGGATCGCGGTACCCTTCTGCCTGATTCTCGATCCTTATGAAAGAGATTCGCTCCTCAAAGGCTCTGCAGTCCCAAATATGAGGTATGGTGTCACTGAAAGGACTGCCGCTAGCCACAGGATCATTTCTATTACTAATAATACAGGGTGTCCGAAAAGTCTTTCCCTGATTACATAAATTGATAACTCAGGCTAGAAGTAAGATACAAATATGAAACTTGTGTTGAATTGTTTACAACTATCAAAGTTTTTTTCTGTTTTAGGTTCGCAGTACGTAAATAGTGGATGAGGTGCAGTGCCCAAGAAGCTATGTTAACCAATCAGGAAAAGCCACAGTGTGTCCTGTGGTACCATGAGACACAATCACCAACCACAGTGCAGAGACACTTCCAGACAACATTTGGAAGGAATCCACGTGATGTCAAGAGCATTAAAGCCTAGTATGAGAAATTCAAGAACACAGGATCGGTTGCTGACCTTCCGAGGTCTGGTCGACCAGGAACTCAGTAGACAGTGTGGAAACTGTAAGGCAGTCTTTCCTGCGAAGTCCGAAAATCGGTGCGCAGGGCCTCACGTGAATTGCAGATGCCAAAAAGCTCTCTCCATGACATTTTACAGAAACGTTTAATGTTTCGTGCATACAAAGTGCAAATCGTTCAGGCCTTGTTGCCCAATGACAGTACACGTCGATATGACTTTGCGGTCGCAATGCTATCACGTATTGAAGACGACGATGGTTATCTCAAACGAATTGCCTTTTCCGACGAAGCGACCTTTTTTGTCAGTGGAGTAGTGAATCACCATAATGTGCGCATTTGGGGTTCACAACCCCCTGGCGAGGTCATGGAGTGCACCAGAGGCAGTCCAAAGGTGAATGTTTGGTGCTCGCTATTGCACGATCGAATTATCGGGCCATTCTTCTTCGCTGAGGCTACCATCACATCTGCAGTGTATCTGGACATGCTGCAACTGTATGCTGTTCCTCAGCTGCTTCAGTATCACCCCAATGTCTTGTTTCAGCAAAATGGTGCACCGCCACATTGGGGTTTGGGCGTCTGTGCCTATCAATATATGACCTTTCCTGGGCGATGGATTGGTCGTGATGGGCCAACGGTTTGGCCCCCACGCTCTCCTGACATAATCCCATTAGACTTCTTTTTATGGGGTTATGTCTAGGACAAGGTCTACCGAACACGTGTACCAGATCTTGAAACACTGCGACAACGGATAACCGCAGTCGTTGAATCGATCCCTCCAGTGATGTTGGCTAATGTGTGGACGGAAACTGAATATCGCCTATATGTGCTACGTGCTACCAAGGGTGCTCATGTGGAAGTTCACTGATGTGTGAAAAAAACTTTGATAGTTTGTAAACAATTAGACACCAGTTTCATATTAAAGTATCTTACTTCTAGCCTGAGTTATCAATTTATGTAATCAGGGAAAGTCTTTTCGGACACCCTGTACTAAGACTAGAAGGCGATGAGGTCCATCTTGTTGATGATGGAGTCTTCGAGGTGCACAGGAGTATGCACCGAGGCACACATACTTCCATTGCTGGCGAGGGCGAACAGTCGAAGCCAGAGTAGGATGAAGAGGTTGCAGTGAGGTCCATTGGGAACACCCTGCTTGCGGCGACAATGGCCGGTGATACTGCTGCCGCTGCTGCTCCATACTGGAGCTTTCACTACCGTCAGCCTGGAGGGTGGGTGATCGTTGCTCTTCTTCTTATTCTTCTTCTTCTTCCAACTGAACCACATACGGACACCCGGGGTATGCTATCATGCGTGTTTTTTTCTTGCCCCCGCAACCACCGCTCGTGGCACTTGTACCACAGCTAGCTGTTGTGGTGCTAGTGGCGACTGTGGTGCCTCAGTAACACACGAATAACGAAAAAAATTAAGTACTATGCAAGACGTTTTAAATAAATGTACGCTGTAAGCAAATAACAACATTTCTGAGTAGTAATTATTGTATGCTTTAACGACGACGGCTGCATTATAATCACTTTTTCCACTCTCGGTCCAAGGACTGAGCAGTTCAGTCGGGCTTTGGGTAGTTCTCCCACCCATCACAGTATTTCCTCATCCTTCTCCGAAAGGGTGAGATGGCGCTGCCTTTCAGCTTCCTCAGCAGCTGCCATCTCATGCACCCACTTTGGTTCTTCATTCCCACCTTGGGGTTATTTTTCTTGTTCACTGATGCTACCTACAACAGTAAGATATTGAACGTATTTACTTCTTGAAAATCTTAGGGACATAAACACAGAAAATCATACTGAAAATTGCATTCTTTAGCTCACTGAGGTGTAAACAGAAATTCGTTTTCTCTAATTCACTGAAATATAAACAGAAAATCGTATTCTCTAGTTCACTGAAATTACTTATATATGAAACACACTGAATTTGAAAACCGAACTCTGCTACTTACAAGACTGAATCGATTGCTCCTGGCTCTTGGCCTCGACACATATCCCTACCCTTCCTTCCTCATCCATAGAAACACCTAGAAAAGCAAAGAATATGACCCATACAGCTGAATGCACCATGTTACGAAAAATAAATGTATATACATTCCCCAGCCCTCATCATTAGAACTACAGCACATTACATGAACAAAAAATATATATTCTCTAACAGCCTACGTTAAAAAATAAAAAATAAATGTACTTACGTTGTTGCTGTGCCGACTCGGATACTATTGCTGGAGACTGTAGCTACAATAGTCTCTCACCCTCGAGCTCCCGATCTAAATCAGCCAAAATCTCAGGGATGAAGGCTACAATGATAAGAAAAAAAAGGACTGTAATACCAGCTACGGAATAATCGCTCCTGCTTCTCGCTATTGGGAATGTGTTCTTCAAGAGATTATCAAATAATATTATTGAGGGGGATAAAGGTTTTCCTCTAAGTGAGATATGGAATCTTATTTTGTCCGACATTAAACAACAACGGCCTTCTTTTCGATCACTGGATTCTTCCAACTAGTGCTGTTGTGATTTATCGTTTCTGCCGTCTTCTCCCACCGGCGCGCTGCGTGTGTACTTGCCGCCAGGAGGCGCTGCCCATCATCTCGCGCACGCACGGTGCTCTATCCTGCTGTGTATAATGGTTTCCGTTGTGGCTGGAATTCAGTTTCCGGCGAGGCAGTCCACGAGCATTAACTCACCTGAAGATGGCGGCCAGCTGGCCCGCCGAAATATTGTGTCTGGACGACAACATGATCCGGCTGCAAACCCGTGAAGAATATCTTACTCCGTATTGATGGCAACTTATCTGTCTGAAACACAGCAGACGGGCTCTCTACACTTCAGTGTTCTAACAGTACATGAGCTGTACGTCAAGGACATATGGAATGAGCTAGCTTATTTGAATGATATAGGCTTGGAAGTCAGCGTTCTCCCTGTAATATAAAGAAACCGTTCATCCCTGCAGTGAACAATTCGAGTATTCCTACGTTCGGTCACTGACCTGCAGCCGTGAATTAAGAACTCTCAAAGAATTTTTCGATGGACTTTCCTGATCTCAGACGTCACTGAGCTCGTACTCGGCGCAGACTTTCTCCGACTTTTACAACATAACTGAGTCCCTCGGGCGGCTACACTTGTCATGAACACTGAAATTCTGCATTGTCATATCATAATTCTATGAGACTCTCCTGTATCGACAACAACTGCACCTTCACACGAGAAGACTTCAGCATGTTCAGCGGCAGGTGCAAAAATACCATCGTTAATGGAACTCCTTACCTTGCTGTGCTGTGTTGGTGTTCTAGTTTCAGAAGTTACGAAGATTTGCATCATTTCAAGCAATGGGGCCCTGCACGCCCACATTTCGGACAGTACCACTGTGCTTGCAATAGATCAAGAGCACCTGCGTCAACTCAGGGATGACATACTCCCAGTACGACTGTAGATGCAACAGAATGCCAGCCTGCAAGCAGTTTCAAGTAAAACGTAGGACTACAGACCACATTCCTACTGTACCAGGCCCACCGGTTATTTATAAGCCTTGTAATATTTCTGGCTTTGCAGCTATCATATTCAGCTCTTCTTAGAGCACTTGAGAAGGCAGAAGTGGCAAGATGTAATGTAGTGATGGCAGAAGGTTTGCTCGGTACGGCGAAAACGACTGCCTAAATTGTGGTCCTTCTCCGTTATTGGCTGCTGCATTCCGTACTTGCACTGTAAAATAATAATCTTCAGTTATTAATATTAGATAAAATAAATAGTGTATTTACTTGAATTTCACTTTAAAGCATTTCTCAACAGCATGCTATCATTCCATTATTTCACAAGTATTAAGAACCAGCAGAATAATAAACAACTGCTAAACAAAAAGGCAGACGAAGCAGTTCGGTGATCAGCTTGCGCCTAACTTCGATGGCGGGTGAAGCGGTTTGGCTGTAAACTCAGAGTTGGTTCAGTTGTCTCGGAGGAAGGACATGTTGTCCACCGTGGCATCAATTAAGACTTAATTTGCAATGTCTACTTTGTAAATTAGAACTGGTAAGGTAGCTTCAGAGGACAGACATGTTGTCTACCGCGGTCGGTGTCGGTTAAGACTTTATTAGCAATCTATGGTTTGTAAATGTAAGAGGTGGTAGGGAAGCCTCGAAGGACAGACATGTTGTCTGCCGCAGTCACTGTTAGATAAGATTTTATCAGCAATGTGTGGTTATTTGGACATATAGATGAAAACAGTGTGGTACTAATTATTCAAATATGCAGTTCATTATTTTGTTGAAGAACAGAAATCATTTGTGGTTCTGAAACGGAATGTAATTGTGCAGTTTCTCGTGTTCTGCCAATAAAAAGCGAGTGGCATCGCGTATAAACAAACTGATTGGAAATTTAATCGTTTCTAAAATATCAGTACCTCGCAACGAGTTTATTACAGCCTCTAGATTATGGGTTGGGTTCGGTTGTTTTGGGGAGAAGACCAGACAGTGAGGTCATTGATCTCATCGGATTAGGGAAGGATCGGGAAGGAAGTCGGCCGTGCCATTTGAAATGAACCATCCCGGCATTTGCCTGGAGCGATTTAGGGAAATCATGGAAAATATAAATCAGGATGGCCGGATGCGGGATTGAACCGTCGTCCTCCTGAATGAGAGTCCAGTGAGCTAACCACCGCGCCACCGCGCTCGGCCCTCAAGATTATGGATCACGACCTACGTTTTGTTTTCTGTGCAGGAGACAACGACTGTAAAGACTGCAGGTTGGTGAACACTGTAACTCCCTCTTACGTGAAAGATAAATTGTTATAATTTTACTGAGACGTGATGATTCATGGGAGGAATCGTTATTTCATTCTGAACCCAGTTATTGTATAGAGATCTGTGTCGAAAATTTCCTTTCAGAGACAAAAAGTAGCCTTGATGAACTGTTTTTATTATTATTATTCATTTAATTACTGCTTTGATTTTATTATTATTACTATTATTATTACTCTAAGAAAAGAGTTTAGGTCTTTGAAATGAACAAATAACCAAACAGATCTCACTAGACGACGTTTATGTTCAAGGGATGGTGCATTGTAGACTAGAGATTAGCTGCTGCATGCTGACTGTAAGCTGTACTCGATGTATCTGCGCCAGTTGTCGAACGGCATGCTGAACCTATAGGAATCTTAGTCTGCGTTAATTACGGTCCAATTTTCCTTTCTATGGACGCCTGTCCGTCGAAGTGGATTTGTTTACAAATCTTTAAATGAATAACCGTATCGAGTTTATAGGTTTGAGCTTCCATAGTCTAAAGAAATCTCTTGTAGGCATGCACAAACATTTGAAAATGTGAAACCATAAGATGAAGAATAATTTGCGCCAAGAATAATTGCTTCCAAGAGACTTGTTTATTTGCTTATTATTCTCACATAAAATCAAAAAGTGCCTTTCAGTTAAATATGGAGGTCTCACAACAATGCCTTCTCTCTTAAGGGAGACATTCGTCCATACTCATTAAGATCAGAAGCTAGACTATATCTTTTCACAAAAGTTAACATTGAACCAAAGCTGTCTTATTTCAAGGAATAGAGAGAGCGTCAGCCATAATGTTGCTTTCTCGCAGTCAGTTGCGTGCGAATATACATTAAATAATATCTTGTTTGGTAAACCGCACCGCACCGCAAAGACAGGGCCACTAACATCCCTCCGTCGCGAGCAAACGTTGTTGGTCGCCTGCCTCTCGCCCCACAACCAAAATAATCACCGCGCCGCGGCACCGCACCGCAAAGACAAAAAACGGCCGTTTTCAGGGCCACTAACATCCCTCCGTCGCGAGCAAACATTGTCGGTCGCCTGCCTCCCGCCCTACAACCAAAATAATCACCACCTCCCGTCCGTCCGCCACAGCCGCTCACTCCGCCTGCCTGCCTGCCCGCCCGACCGCACGGGTGGCCGGCCGGCCGGTGACACAAACCGCTTCAATGATCCTCCTGAGTGAAAATTTTCTTAGTCTAACAATTTTCGCCGATTGCAAGTTATTTTGGAAGAGACACTGTAGTCACTATATGATCTTAAAACTACACTCCTGGAAATGGAAAAAAGAACGCATTGACACCGGTGTGTCAGACCCACCATACTTGCTCCGGACACTGCGAGAGGGCTGTACAAGCAATGATCACACGCACGGCACAGCAGACACACCAGGAACCGCGGTGTTGGCCGTCGAATGGCGCTAGCTGCGCAGCATTTGTGCACTGCCGCCGTCAGTGTCAGCCAGTTTGCCGTGGCATACGGAGCTCCATCGCAGTCTTTAACACTGGTAGCATGCCGCGACAGCATGGACGTGAACCGTATGTGCAGTTGACGGACTTTGAGCGAGGGCGTATAGTGGGCATGCGGGAGGCCGGGTGGACGTACCGCCGAATTGCTCAACACGTGGGGCGTGAGGTCTCCACAGTACATCGATGTTGTCGCCAGTGGCCGGTGGAAGGTACACGTGCCCGTCGACCTGGGACCGGACCGCAGCGACGCACGGATGCACGCCAAGACCGTAGGATCCTACGCAGTGCCGTAGGGGACCGCACCGCCACTTCCCAGCAAATTAGGGACACTGTTGCTCCTGGGGTATCGGCGAGGACCATTCGCAACCGTCTCCATGAAGCTGGGCTACGGTCCCGCACACCGTTAAGCCGTCCTCCGCTCACGCCCCAACATCGTGCAGCCCGCCTCCAGTGGTGTCGCGACAGGCGTGAATGGAGGGACGAATGGAGACGTGTCTTCTTCAGCGATGGGAGTCGCTTCTGCCTTGGTGCCAATGATGGTCGTATGCGTGTTTGGCGCCGTGCAGGTGAGCGCCACAATCAGGACTGCATACGACCGAGGCACACAGGGCCAACACCCGGCATCATGGTGTGGGGAGTGATCTCCTACACTGGCCGTACACCACTGGTGATCGTCGAGGGGACACTGAATAGTGCACGGTACATCCAAACCGTCATCGAACCCATCGTTCTACCATTCCTAGACCGGCAAGGGAACTTGCTGTTCCAACAGGAAAATGCACGTCCGCATGTATCCCGTGCCACCCAACGTGCTCTAGAAGGTGTAAGTCAACTACCCTGGCCAGCAAGATCTCCGGATCTGTCCCCCATTGAGCATGTTTGGGACTGGATGAAGCGTCGTCTCACGCGGTCTGCACGTCCAGCACGAACGCTGGTCCAACTGAGGCGCCAGGTGGAAATGGCATGGCAAGCCGTTCCACAGGACTACATCCAGCATCTCTACGATCGTCTCCATGGGAGAATAGCAGCCTGCATTGCTGCGAAAGGTGGATATACACTGTACTAGTGCCGACATTTTGCATGCTCTGTTGCCTGTGTCTATGTGCCTGTGGTTCTGTCAGTGTGATCATGTGATGTATCTGACCCCAGGAATGTGTCAATAAAGTTTCTCCTTCCTGGGACAATGAATTTCCAGGAGTGTAGTAGCTTAGGTTACGTACTGATGGGGCACAACGTTAGTCTGTCATAAACTACCTCTGTATGTTGAGGCAATTTATTTAGCCAAGGACATTCGCAATTTCCGCCACCTCATTCGAGCTCCTGTCCCTACGAAAACCCGGGAAAACATAGGGCTCAGTGTTTAGTTAACATTGCCCACATTTCTAAGTTTTACAAAAATCTCAGAGAACTGTACAAACTTTACATACTCAGTTGTACAAAAATTGAGTTATATTTTGAATTTACAAGTAACTGAATGAAATTAACTTGATATCTGAATGTTACTATTGAAAACTGAATGTTCATTTTACGAATGCACACAGTAGAAGCAATTTTGTTTGCATAATCTTGTTAGAGAAGAGACAGGTGGAGAGGTGGTTCTTGGTGGTGGAGCTGTGATGTTGCAGGAGCAGAAGCTGACTGGAGAAGCAGGAAGATGTTCAGTCCTCAGCAGGCAAATAGAATGCAGGGGTAATAATAGACTTTTCTCAAACCCGTTATGTCGACCTCAGGTACCGCCCTCATCGCAATTACATGAAACATAATTCAATGGGCTTTAATGTTTTATCAGAGCTATACTCCCTAAAGAGAACGGAGTTATATTTTGAATTTACAAGTAACTGAATGAAATTAACTTGATATCTGAATGTTACTATTGAAAACTGAATGTTCATTTTACGAATGCACACAGTAGAAACAATTTTGTTTGCATAATCTTGTTAGAGAAGAGACAGGTGGAGAGGTGGTTCTTGGTGGTGGAGCTGTGATGTTGCAGGAGCAGAAGCTGACTGGAGAAGCAGGAAGATGTTCAGTCCTCAGCAGGCAAATAGAATGCAGGGGTAATACTAGACTTTTCTCAAACCCGTTATGTCGACCTCAGGTACCGCCCTCATCGCAATTACGAGGGCCGTTCAGAAAGTAACCTCTGGTTGATTTAAAAAAATACACCAAGTTAAATAAAAATATTTTAATATATACATCTTACAACTACATCTTTGCACTATTTTTCTACATAGTCTCCATAGCGATTGAGGCACTTATCGTATCTCTTCACAAGCTTTGAAATTCCTTCTGCATAAAAATCACCCGCTTGTGCCTGGAGCCAGCCTGTGACCGCATCTTTGAGCTCTTCGTCGTCATCAAACTGCTGTGGCCCGAGACATTTCTTCAAATGCATGAAGAGGTGATAATCACTTGGCGCCAGGTCTGGGCTGTAAGGTGGATGGTTGATAATGTCCCACTTGAAGGACTCAAGAAGGGCCGTTGTTCTGCGAGCAGAGTGAGGACGGGCGTTATCGTGCAAAAAAACGATACCGGAAGTCAGCATACCACGGCGTTTGTTCTGTATAGCCCGTCGTAACTTTTTTATTGTTTCACAGTACACGTCTTGATTAATGGTCGTACCACGTTCCATGAATTCAACCAACAACACCCCTTTGGCATCCCAAAACACCGTTGCCATCAGTTTTCTGGCAGAAAAATCTTGCGAGGCTTTTCTTGGTTTGGTAGGCGAATTTGAATGTGCCCACATCTTTGATTGTTCTTTTGACTCAGGGTTCACGTACTTAATCCAGATTTCGTCACCGGTCACGATTCTGTTTAACAATGGTTCTCCTTCGTCCTCATAACGTGACAGAAAGTCTAATGCAGAGGCCATTCTTTGAGTTTTGTGGTGGTCGGTAAGAATTTTGGGCACCCATCGTGCACAGAACTTACGGTAACCCAATCTTGCTGTCACTATCTCGTACAAGAGAGTCTTAGAAATCTGTGGAAAACCAGTAGACAACTCCGACATTGAGAAACGTCGATTTTCACGAACTTTTGCATCAACTGTCTGAACGAGTTCATCAGTCACCAATGATGGTCTACCACTCCTCTCTTCATCATGAACGTTTTCTCGTCCACTTTTAAATAAACGTACCCATTCACGGACAACTCCTTCACTCATAACTCTTGGTCCATACACGGCACAAAGCTCACGATGAATAGCTGCTGCAGAATATCCTTTGGCTGTAAAAAACCTTATGACAGCACGCACTTCACATTTGGCGGGGTTTTCTATTGCAGCACACATTTCAAACTGCCACAAAAACTAAACTAGCGCAGGTACGACGTTCACTCGACCACGGCTTGATGCCGACTGACCTGTTGAGTGCGTGAACGCACAGATGGCGTCGCTACTCCCCCCACAACCCGCACTGTGACCAATCGGAGGTTACTTTCTGAACCGCCCTCGTTCATGAAACATAATTCAATGGGCTTTAATGTTTTATCAGAGCTATACTCCCTAAAGAGAACAGATTAATCACACTTATCGTAATGGTGCAGCAATTTTGATACAGCATAGCTTACATCTAGAATGCTTTCAATTAAAAAAATTCCAGCATCACTTTCAGGTTAATATGTGATCCATAACACACTAAGTCAACTACTGTCATCCATGATGTTGTTATTACTACTACCAAAAAGGTCACATTTCGGTTCACAGTAACTCAATAGCTAACCATGTCAACAGCCGTTGTCCATGATGATATTATTGGCTATTCACAGAATCACATCTTTGTGAGAATTGACCACAATAATACACCATGCCAATAACTGTCGTCCATCGAAAAGAAAAAATCACCATCACTCTTTTGTAGCTCTGAGGTTTCTTTCCTTCACCAGTGAAGTTCTTCTATTCTAAGATCACTAACAAGACTTCCATCTGAAGTTCCTTGTATCCTCAAAGCACTATGTTCACTGCCATTGCGGTTTCATCCACCAAGAATGCATAATACTTCAAATTGAAGTTTCTTGTGTACACTTGAATGGATTTATATTATCACACTAAGGCTCCATATAAAGTCACTAGTGTTTACCCATGCGATCACTGTCTAGTACATTGCCTCCAGTTTAATGTTCACTTATGAACCTTTGTTCTTCATTTATTCATAATATACAATGAACTGTACCCATACCGTCTCAAAACTGCTCACCTGCACGTTTCTGCTCTCCACCCTTCCAAAATTTTTAATTATACTGAATGCATTAAAGCTCCTATCTCTCAAGAAAAAACTTGAGCAATCTCAGTCAGTACCTTATTTATTTCTAACAAAATTGTCAGAGTACCTAAACATCTAGTTTGAATCATGACTCGATAGCAAGTCAATTTATTTTAGTTTCAGTTAACAATTACCGTTAATAATAACAAGAAAACTGAAAAATTCAATGTAAACCATGTATCAGTAACTAATGTTTTGACCTCATGTGCATGAAACGATTTGTACTCATCAAATAGATACTACCAGTAATCACTTACTATTAAATAAATTTCGTTGAATAATAACATGTTCATTGACACAATTATTAAACATCTCCATCCATAACTTCGAGTAATTATCTTATTACAAATTACTCAACATTTCACAATGATATTTTCACCAGAATCCCCTTTTTTCATGTGTTGCTTGATCAATAACTACTCATGATAGCGTTTTAAATGTTGGGGAACGGGGGTAGGGAACATCCCCTTTACATTCCCTGACCCTGTGTACTGTAATACATATGCACCAGGGTTTGGTACGTTCCTTATTATATATGACTCTGTATATAATCTTTGCCACTTCCTGTTCTTCTTCTTAAATAATGAAACTGGGGGGTATGTTCTCAATAAAACTTTTTTCCGATCTTGTATTCAGATACTCTCTTAAAATTTTTCTCAGATTTCATTACCTTTTTTCTTGTCTTTTCAGTAATGTTCACTATCGTATCTCAAAGTTTTGAATGCAATTCTTGCTCTTCTTGAGCACGTCTCAGCAAACAGTTTACCCAATCATTCTTCTCTAGCTTATTGAACATCAATTCAGCCAGTGTAAATTCTGTTGTCATGTGCGGTAAGTTGTTTACAATACTCTCGAATACATACAAATAATCAATCCATTTGGGCTGTTTTTATGGACAGCATGCCCACTTGCAACGATTTAATTCTTGAAATATGCTATCCACCTGATTCCCTTGTGGATTGTAGCATGAGATAAGGACTGGAGTAATTTTTGCTCCGCCACGTAAAACTTGTGAAGGTAGAAGCATTGTCAGATATCACCGCCACTGGTTTTCCTACACTTGGAATGTACTCCTGTATTAGCTTTCTCACTATGGTTTAACTCGTTGCGGCCTTTCCTTAGTATAATTTCACATACTTCTTGCATACATTAGAAAAGCAACGACATATTTGCATCAACCTTCGATTTCGGAAGAGGGCCACAAACATAAACTGATACCAAAGAATGTGGCCTGTCAGGTATAATCTGGTTCAACCACCCTTTTCTACCTTAATGATTATCCTTCGATCTCTGGCACAAATCACTTGACCTCAGTATCCTGGCTATTCTACTTTTACCATCAGGGATGTAGCAATACCATCTAATCATCAATGCACACTTAGAGGCACTGAAGTGGCCCCATGCTAAATGCATAAACCACACCAGATCTTCTACTATATCATCGGGTATACACACATTCCAGTTTTTGGACTTTTCACTCCCCCTGTGAAACAATACTCTATCTTCTAGCTAGAAATATCAGCCCAGATTGGCGTCGCACTTTTGTTCCAGCAGCTGTTTGATCTTACTCCAGCAAAGATCCTGCTCTTGTAGTTCTGCCAGTTCTTACATTAATCTAAATAATATCTTTGGCATGTTGTATCCTTTATTAACAAATTCTGAGGTTCATCTTCTGCTTCCCCAACATGTACATCCTCTTCTAAACCTTCCAGTATCCTTGACAACACATCCCCTATCAGGTTATCTTTGACATTAAAATATACAATGGAAAAATTGTACTTTTGGAGAAACATTGTCCAACGACTCAATCTTGCCTGTTTTTATGGCTCTTAATGCCTGATTATCACAGAATACTTTAGTCTGCGATTGGTATAGGTAATAGTGAAATTTTCTAAATTCCCCTACTATTGCCAATGCTTCTTTCTCAGTGGTGGTATAAGCTCTTTCGCAGTTGCTTGAGGTCCTACTAGCAAATGCTATTGCACAAAATGTTGTGTGCCCTTCAATTTTCCTGACTTGGAAACGATCTGAGATCCCTTGTCAGCAGCACTCATTACTTCACAGAAATAAAGAGCTAGCTGTGTTGCAAAAGAACGATATTTTCTGAATCCGTGTTGCTTATATATCAATATGTCATTTTCTACAAGGTGATTCATAATGTTGGATTACAGTATATGCTCCAAAATCCTACTGCAAATTGAGGTCAGTGATGCGGGTCTGTATTTCAATGGATTACTCGTATTTCCTTCCTTGAATATTTGATGCATCTGACATTAATCCAAATTCCACATTCATATCAGGGTGATACAGTAACTGTGTGTTTACCGAAGATTCTTTGATTTTCTCAAAGTCTTCCTAGCATTCTCTGGCCCATTGCCAATGTGCATTTTTCCTCAGTAAATCCAACAAATGTTCTGAACTCAAGGACATAAAGCTGCAGAAAAGTGACACAAGGCCCATAAAATCTTTCAACTGTCTCTTTGCACATGATGTCGGGAAATTCTTTATTGCAATGATCTTCTTCATGTCTGGTAAAATACCCTTTTCATCAATTAAATGGCCTAAAAATTTAATCCGATTCAAACTGAAGTGAGGTTTCTGCAAGTTAGCTGTGACTCCCGATTCTTCAAATTTTCTGAGTAATCTTTCCGAAGTTTTGATATGCTCATCCCATGATCTTGTAGCAATCAAAACGTCATTGACAAACAAAGTTAGGTTGCTTCTCTGTTCAGGTCCTAGGACATAATCTAAGGATGCAATAAAGACTCCTACACTTATGTTGAATCTGAAGGGCAAAACTTCAAATTGATAACTTTGTCTGGCATAAATGAATGCAGTGTACTTCCTCAAACTTTCGTGCATTTTTATTTGCCAGTATGAGGACTATAAATCAATGGTGGTAAAATAGGTTACCCCTTTGAACGTTAAATTAATTCGTCGATATTCTCCAGATGTGTTCGGTCTGGTATTATTATAGTATTGATTACATGTGCATCCAGCACAAGATGAACTTTTCCTCCCTGTTTGGGAATTACCAAAAGTGGGCTACAATATGGACTTGTGAAAGGTTCAATCATATACCACATTAACATTGTTTGTATATCTTGATCTACAACTGCTCGTAGCCTCCACCGTGGGACAGGGTAATAACTTTGGCAATATGTCTTGTGTGGTTTGATGTCTAATTTACACATATAGCCACTTATCATACCAGGTTTTTCATGAAATACATTGCTAAATCTAGACAACAATCTGCTCAGTTGGTCTGTCTGTTCAGTACTCAGTTGGGGTGATTCGTTAATTTTCTGTTGTAAATTGTTAAATAACTCATTCACATCTGTTACTTTTTTCTCTTATGGACACATGCTCGATCTGTAGCTTCTTACCAGATGTATGCAAGGTCCTTTGCAAAACTTCTCATGTATTTTTTCTGTCTGCAAAAGTGGTACCTCAATGTCCTGTGCTTCACTCTCCATTCTCAAAATACCATGTGCAAAATCTACGTTTCCACATGTTTCCCTAAAAAAATCCAGCCCTAGGATGCAGTCCACAATTAATCCTTCAGCAATTAGAAATGTGCCCTTATATGCTCCATTCCCCAAATAAACAATTACAAGCACCTGCTTCGTAACGAGCTTGGACTTGGATCCAAAAGCCCCTTTCAGTTTGCAATTACTAAGTGGATGTGCTGCAAACTTTGCTTCCTGGCTCAGTTTATCAAACAAACTGTCTGAAACCGCATTTACTGCTGCGCCTGTGTCCAGAATGATCTTTACTTCATTACTTTCAATCCTTCTCTTAACTGTTGATAACAGAGTCAGCCTCTCCTCAACTCGACACCCTGTCTGCTCTGAGACTAGTTCATCTCTTAATAACTACCCTTCTTGTATCGTAGCAGAGCCAATTTACTATTGATGACCCTCCAATTCTTTTCGACCCTAACACTGGAGCTAGTGCAGGTCCTTAGGCGTTTCCCTAATTTGTGTTGGTATCCCTGTTTATACCTTCGCATACTTCTGTTATTACAGGCGTGTTCTGACGCCAGTTTCCCGCATTTGCATTCAATAGTATTCTGGTACGTGGCTCTTGTACGTTTACTTGGTTATTGTTCCATGTTCGATTTCCACTGTTGTACCTTAGATAATCTGAGTGATATCTACTGTCAGGTCTTCTGTTTCTACCTCGATTCTGCCTATAATCTGGCCTGTAACCATATTGTCTTTGGTTATTTCCATTCATATTCATCTGTGGCTGTGCTCGCACCTCATTTGTTGCCACAGGCTGCGCGCCGATCATTTTTCTAAACCGTTGACATTTTTGCGTGTCGTCTGCCCATTATTCTCTGCACGCTTTTTGTCGTCATCTTGGATTATGTTTTATGTGTCCAACGTTGACAAAAAATCTTCATTGTCATGTTCTGTGATTGTCATGAGCTTTTCTCTGATGAGCCGGCTGGGGTGCCCGAGCGGTTCTAGGCGTTACAGTCTGGAACCGTGCGATCGCTACGGTCGCAGGTTCGAGTCCTGCCTCGGGCATGGATGTGTGTGATGTCCTTAGGTTAGTTAGGTTTAAGTAGTTCTAAGTTTTAGGGGACTGATGACCTCAGAAGTTAAGTCCCATTGTGCTCAGAGCGGTGGGTAATTTTGATTTTAATATCTGGATGATATCTTCTTCGCTCATCGGATTATCCGTGTATTTTGCTTTGGTCAGGTATTTTTCGAAATATTTGCGAAATCGTGCAGATGTCGCTGTAAATGGTTTTCTGGGTTTATTACATCTTTCTTTAGCCTTTCTTGCGCACCTCGTGACCAGTACTTCGACAGGAATGCTCGCTTGAACTCTTCATATGTAGTGCACGTTTTTATGGCATCAAGAACCTACATTTTGCTTTCTCCATGCATATATCCTGCTACATGCCGCATCTTTCGGTACTCGCTCTAACCTCTTGGTAAAAGTCAGTAAAACTCCTTATGAACCCCACCAGATGTGTCTTCTTTTCCGGACAAAATGTTTGGAATTGATGGTATTGAAGTAACTTTTCTTCACTACATGTACTCTATTCATCATATGTTGCAATTTGTCCGGAATTATGTACTCGTTTTCTGCCGACTTCTTGAATGTAGGCGGATCTGTTGTTCCTGGGCTGGTGGCGATACGTTGTCCTGTCTGTTATTTATAGATGACGCTTGACGCTTCTTCAACTCGTCTGTGAAAAGTCCCTTTTCACAGTGTTAAGCTTTTCTGAAAATTTGTTTCCCATTGCTTTCATTCTTTTAGTTACAATTCTTTCGATCTGAGGGATGTCGATCGTACCAGAATTTATTCCTTCCTGTATTTTGTTCTCAACTACAGTGCTTACTGAAATTTCTTTCTCTTGTATCCACTGTTCTCATTTTTGTTCGTGAGTAGCATGTTTCTGTTGTTTTTGTGTGCATTGAATTTCTCACACCCTGAAGCGGTTTCGGTTACTACTGTTGACAAATTATCTAATTTTTCATCTACTGATTGTTGTTTTTCAGGAGATTATTCATTTCTTTTCTCATATGTTGTTTATCTTCCTTCGCAGGTAGCTGTTCTTACTTCTCTTTCACTTTGGCAACAGTTTTGTACAAGTTTTGAACTTCGTTGGTAATTGTTTCATTCTTTATAGACAAAGATTGCATTTGTGTGACAAGATTTTCTAGTTGAGTCTTTAAGATTTGAACTTCATTTGATACAGTTTTCAATTCTTCCTTTATTTATTCCTTCATATTCTTCATATGTGAAGATACCTCTTTCACTTCTATTAGCTTCTTCGAAGTTCTTTATTTGTGACAATACTTCTTTAAGCGTTTTTCTGTTTTTTCTTCCATGTTCTTCATACCTTGCACCACTAATTTTTTTAAATGTGTTAGCATTCAGGCGACAGTATCTTCTACTGCCCTCGTTGGTACATTTTCTGTTTTGCGTGAAGTGCCCACTTCACTTGGAAGTCTGTCCACAATGGACATACTTGACTGATCCGATGATGCAGGTCTTGCATCACGATGTTCACCTACCACATTCTGACTCGATTCCATCTCAAAATTGTCTAAGTCCTTTTGTTGTTCCATTTTGTATTGGCTATTGGTTTTAAGCATTACACATACACACAATAATTGACACATGCAATGCAATAATCTCTAACACCGAAATTATTCACTTTGAAAATATGTTCATAGAAATTCACAGTAAATGTCAAATAAATAAACACTATTTTACTTCAAAGTACTAGGAAATGAATATCCTCAACCAACGAAAGTCTAGAGTTCTACTAATGCTGTCAGTTTGAGATTCTTATGATAAGGCACAGAAAGAGAACTGCCAAAGTATTTTGTTGAGCTTGCCTTTCGATGAGAAGTCATGCTGGCAGTGCTCTGCATGCACAGGATATTGCCTATCTCCAACACGAAATATTGGTAGAAGGGGGACATGAAACAAATCACACATTCATTAGTCTATTATAAGTGTAATGCATACACAAATGACAAAAACTTAACCTAAGACACATATATTAATACTTTCGCATACAATCTAACTAGCTTTCAAGTTTATCTTTGTGGTGATTACATCTTGTCACACAGAAAAAGAAAGTTAAAAGTCAAAATTTAGTAATTATTCAATTCTCATACCACTTCTAAACGCCCTGTCACATAAGGCGTCATTGGAACTCCCTCTCACGAGAAAGGTAAATTGTCATAATTTTACTGAGATATAACGATTCACGAGAGGAGTCATTATTTCAACATGAACCGAGTTATTGATGGAAATCTGTTTTGAAAATTTCCTTCCAGACACAAAAAGTAACATCGATGAGCTGCTTTTATTATTATTATTATTATTCATTTAATTACTGCTTTGATTTTATTGTTATTATTGTTACTGATTCGAGGAATTAGTTCTTTGATATTCAGTCTCTCTAAGAATATATATGAGACTGCAGTGTTCTCGACGTTTTCCAATGATGAATGCTTCTCAGGTTATCAGCCGAGTGGTGGCGTCGTCTTGTCGCAATGTTTCGATAAGTTTCGTACCTATTATCTTCTGGCGAAGTGTCGTGATGCTGCTGCCGCTCTCATCTGTTACTTTCCCATCTTTGGGGAAGTGTGAGGGGGAGTTTGTACCTTTTCGGCTTTTACTCCCCTGTGTACGTGTGTGTGTGATTATATCTGTAGTTTTTTTTTTTTTTTTTTTTTTTTGTTTGGTGTCTGTGAAATGTGATGACTGTTCTGTTTGTGTCTAGTGCTTGCCCGAGGTTGGAGAGATGTTTGGTGTTATACGGGAAGGAACAGGATTAGGGATTGGAGATTGGGATTTTCTCTTCGACTTAACCGTAGAAGACCGTTATGGGGCGCTTGTGCTTGTCGCAGGACATGTCATACCGACCTAAGGAGTGGATGAGGGCATTTCCTGATCTGGAAGAACCCTCATAGAAGGCCCTTGCCAGATCTTGGAAACGCTCTCTCAGGAGTGGGATTTCAGCTGTGGCGTGCAGATCGTCTATGGGGAATGGAAGAGGTAAACACAATGCCCTCCCGAGGGCGGTTCTGCAGCCTCTGGAGTTTGTCCAGGTGCTGCTTTGCCGCGTATCCCCAGACAGGGCACGCATATTCCATTACTGGCTGGATCAGGGCCTTGTACACATTTACTGCTACTGGGCAGGGAAGAGAGCTGGTTGAGTTCGGGATTGGGTATAGTATGGACATTCTGGCGCAGACCTTCCTGTGGACCTTGTCTATGTGGGGTTTCCACGTAAGACGAGAGTCCAAGGGTACGTCAAGGTACTTGGCGGTTTTGCGCCAGGGGAGTTGGGTTCCGTTTAGGTAATGGTGGAGGGGGGGAGGTTGAGGAGGGTTCGTGCCTTCCGAGCCTGTGGGTAATCAGCATAGCCTGCGTCTTTTCAGAGTTGACAGTGATGCGCCAGCGATGGGTCCAAGTTTCTGTGTCGTCTAAAACCCTTTGTAGCCTACGAATGACCAGGTGCTTGTTCACATTTCTCATGTAGAAGGCTGTGTCGTCCGTGTACTGTGCAGTGTGCACCAGGGGGACCGTTGGTGTGTCCGCAGTATACAGACTGTACAAGACGGGCCCCAGGACCGATCCTTGTGGCACCTCAGCATGAATACGCCTTTTGGTGATGGAGTGGTTGGGGTGGGGGTGATGGAGTGTTTCTTTCCCTTGGAGTGCTTCTCCTTCCTGTCCTTACTTGCACGCCGCTGTTTGGATGAGGTGGACTTGAGTGGGGGGGATTTGAGGAAGTGAGATCGGGTATGAGGTTGGGTAGCAGTTGTGGGTTTGGGAAGGATTTTGGTCGGTTGACGGAACTTCTGCTTACCACTTAGGTTGAAGATGTGTTCGGCGAGGCGATTTTGGCCGTTGGCAAACAGGAGCTGGCTAAGGAGACCCCAAGGCACCACCCAAGCTCGACAAACCACCTTGACGAGAAGACACGACAATCCTGCTGTCAGGCGACGCCATGCAAAACTTCTCAAGTGCCGTTTTGCTAAGCTGCTAGACCTCGGTGCAACTGCCCACCAGTGTTTTAATAAAAGCAAAGCCGGAGGACACTCCTGGTTGTACTCCCATGCAAGCGAGGGCCTATGGCTGACAGTGCGCTAGTAAGGGGGGCGATGCTCAACTCTTCACTGCCACTCAGCTGTGTTCTGTATACCTATATAGCTGCTTGGCCGTCGTCCGCTTCTGTAGGCCCGCCAGTCATATTTCTCCGGAAGGGGTACCGCGTCGGTGGTGGTGGGGGCCGCTGGGCGGCTAAGCGTCGAGCCCCAGTGGCTATCCAATCTGTCTGCAGACGCCGCGCCTTCAGATCGGAGCTTTCCTGACATTTTGTCAATCGCGGGATTCCACACTGCACTGAGCTGAAAACCGCTATCCCTGTTTACTAAATTGTTGTGCAGACGTATCACCACTGCCTCTTTGAAGATCGAGTCCCAGAAACTGTTGGCGCTGCACAGCTTCTTCGTTTTTTAGAATTCGAAGGTGTGTCCCTCGATAATGCTATGTTCTGCTACCGCGGTCTTGTTTGTCTGTCCTGGTCGTACGTTCCTGATGTGTTCAGTACAGCGCTGGGAGATACATCGTTGTGTCTGCCCAATATGTTCCATGCCACATTCGCACTCAACTCCGTAAATGCCCAGCGTCTGTAACTCTAGCTGGTCTTTGTTTGAGGCAAGTATATCTTTAACTTTTTGAGGTGCGCGAGAAGAATTCATCAACCAAATAGATCTCACTAGACGACGTTTATGTTCAGGGGGTTGTGCATGGTAGACTAGAGAGATCTGCTGCTGCATGCTGACTGTAAGCTGTACTCAATGTCTCTGCCGGTTGCCGGCCCATTGCGGCTGTGCGGTTCTAGGCGCTTCAGTCTGGAACCGCGTGATCGCTACGGTCGCAGGTTCGAGTCCTGCCTCGGGCATGGATGTGTGTGATGTCCTTAGGTTAGTTAGGTTTAAGTAGTTCTAGGTTCTAGGGGACTGATGACCACAGATGTTAAGTCCCATAGTGCTCAGAGCCATTTGAACCATTTTTTCTGCCGGTTGTCGAACTGAAAGCTGAATCTGTAGGAATCTTAGTCTACGTTAACTACGGTCCAATTCTCCTTTCTATGGACGCCTGTCCGTGGAAGTGGATTTGTTTAAAAGTCTTTAAATGAATGACAGTATAGAGTTTACAGGTTTGAACTTCCATAGTATAAAGAAATGTCTCATAGGCATGCACAAACATTTGAAAATGTGAAACCATAAGATGGAGGATAATTTGCGCAATACATATCTTGTTTAAGCTGCCGAGAAACTGGTTTATTGGCTTATTATTCTCGCACAAAATCAAAAAATGCCTTTCAATTAAAGATTGCGGTCTCGCAACAATGCCTCCTCTCTTAAGTCATAATACATTCGACCATACTCATTAAGATCAGAAGCTAGATTATACCTTTTCACAATAGTTGTAATTGAACCAAAGCTCTCTCACTTCAAAGAATAGAGAAAGCGCCAGCGATAATTCTACTTTCTCGCCGTCAGTTGCGTGCGAATACTCTTCAAATAATACCTTGTTCGACTATGTATCTGGGGTGTTTAATTTCGAAGTGCGGTGGAGGTGGAGCAACAAGGTGCTCAGGTGGAGCCCGCACGTCCCGCCACTCACAAGAATTGCCATCCTCCACGAGGAAGCGGGTATCGTCCACGTAAATACGACCATACGCAACAACGCGCGGCGGCTCTATGAGAAAGTGGATGGCTTGCGGGACACTGTCCATGGGTTACGCCACGCTGGGACCACACTTCCACGCCGCTGGCATCGACATCCGGTTCCCCCAATCATCCTAAAGGAAACGGATTCCGACCATGGCTAATACGTCCAATACTTTCCAATCATACCTGCCCATGTTAGGTTAAATTTTTCTGCCTGACTCATGTAGTACTGTCACCGTCAGAGGGTGGTACGGGACTACAAGCCCCACTGCCACACCTCCAAAGTGAATTGCAGTGATGCAGTCACTGCCCTGTGGAAATTTACTGCCTCACCAACACAGTTAGACTGCAATAGACCGGTGATGCTGTAATGTAACATATCACCAAAAAAAAAAACTTGTGGAAATTTACTGCCTCACCAACACAGTTAGACCGCAATAGACCGGTGATGCTGTAATGTAACATATCACCAAAAAAAAAAAAAAACTATGTATATGGTACTCTTCCATGACACGAACCGCTTACACAAATATTAGGGCGGTGGAAACGAATAGGCACCTCGCATGTACTGCAATGCTAGTACAACTGAGACTGGTGACACGTCATCTATGGTAACACAGTGGGGATATGAAGGGGAGAAATAATTTTGAGGGAAGGGGCATTTCTTATGCACATACATCACCCAAACTTTCCCTCACACTCGCTCTTTTTCAGCTTGCCGTAGCCTGCCAGTTTGTTCCTGACAAGTATGATCCTGCAAAGAAAGAATGTGAAGGATTGCTATCTATGGGGGTTATCAGACGTTCTGACAGCACTTGGGTATCTCCCCTACATCAAGTTCGAAAGAAAGACAATTTGTTGTGCTCTTGTGGGGACATCACCCAAACTTTCCCTCACACTCGCTCTTTTTCAGCTTGCCGTAGCCTGCCAGTTTGTTCCTGACAAGTATGATCGTGCAAAGAAAGAATGTGAAGGATTGCTATCTACGGGGGTTATCAGAAGCGGATATCGTCCACGTAAAGATGACCATACGCAACAACGCGCGGCGGCTCTATGAGAAAGTGGATGGCTTGCGGGACACTGTCCATGGGTTACGCCATGCTGGGACCACACTTCCACGCCGCTGACATCGACATCCGGTTCCCCCAATCATCCTAGAGGAAACGGATTCCGACCATGGCTAATACGTCCAATACTTTCCAATCATACCTGCCCATGTTAGGCTAAATTTTTCTGCCTGACTCATGTAGTACTGTCACCGTCAGAGGGTGGTACGGGACTACAAGTCCCACCGCCACACCTCCAAAGTGAATTGCAGTGATGCAGTCACTGCCCTGTGGAAATTTACTGCCTCACCAACACAGTTAGACCGCAGTAGACCGGTGATGCTGTAATGTAACATATCACCAAAAAAAAAAAAAAACTTGTGGAAATTTACTGCCTCACCAACACAGTTAGACCGCAATAGACCGGTGATGCTGTAATGTAACATATCACCAAAAAAAAAAAAAACTATGTATCTGGTACTCTTCCATGACACGAACCGCTTACACAAATATTAGGGCGGTGGAAACGAATAGGCACCTCGCATGTACTGCAATGCTAGTACAACTGAGATTGGTGACACGTCATCTGTGGTAACACAGTGGAGGTATGAAGGGGAGAAATAATTTTGAGGGAATGGGCATTTCTTATGCACATACATCACCCAAACTTTCCCTCACACTCGCTCTTTTTCAGCTTGCCGTATCCTGCCAGTTTGTTCCTGACAAGTATGATCCTGCAAAGAAAGAATGTGAAGGATTGCTATCTATGGGGGTTATCAGACGTTCTGACAGCACTTGGGTATCTCCCCTACATCAAGTTCGAAAGAAAGACAATTCGTTGTGCTCTTGTGGGGACATCACCCAAACTTTCCCTCACACTCGCTCTTTTTCAGCTTGCCGTAGCCTGCCAGTTTGTTCCTGACAAGTATTATCCTGCAAAGAAAGAATGTGAAGGATTGCTCTCTATGGGGGTTATCAGAAGCGGATATCGTCCACGTAAAGACGACCATACGCAACAACGCGCGGCGGCTCTATGAGAAAGTGGATGGCTTGCGGGACACTGTCCATGGGTTACGCCACGCTGGGACCACACTTCCACGCCACCGGCACCGACATCCGGTTCCCCCAACCATCCTAGAGGAAACGGATTCCGACCATGGCTAATACGTCCAATACTTTCCAATCATACCTGCCCATGTTAGGCTAAATTTTTCTGCCTGACTCATGTAGTACTGTCACCGTCAGAGGGTGGTACGGGACTACAAGCCCCACTGCCACACCTCCAAAGTGAATTGCAGTGATGCAGTCACTGCCCTGTGGAAATTTACTGCCTCACCAACACAGTTAGACCGCAATAGACCGGTGATGCTGTAATGTAAGATATCACCAAAAAAAAAAAAACTATGTATCTGGTACTCTTCCATGACATGAACCGCTTACACAAATATTAGGGCGGTGGAAACGAATAGGCACCTCGCGTGTACTGCAATGCTAGTAAAACTGAGATCGGTGACACGTCATCTGTGGTAACACAGTGGAGGTACGAAGGGGAGAAATAATTTTGAGGGAAGGGGCATTTCTTATGCACATACATCACCCAAACTTTCCCTCACACTCGCTTTTTTTCAGCTTGCCGTAGCCTGCCAGTTTGTTCCTGACAAGTATGATCCTGCAAAGAAAGAATGTGAAGGATTGCTATCTATGGGGGTTATCAGACGTTCTGACAGCACTTGGGTATCTCCCCTACATCAAGTTCGAAAGAAAGACAATTCGTTGTGCTCTTGTGGGGACATCACCCAAACTTTCCCTCACACTCGCTCTTTTTCAGCTTGCCGTAGCCTGCCAGTTTGTTCCCGACAAGTATGATCCTGCAAAGAAAGAATGTGAAGGATTGCTATCTATGGGGGTTATCAGACGTTCTGACAGCACTTGGGTATCTCCCCTACATCAAGTTCGAAAGAAAGACAATTCGTTGTGCTCTTGTGGGGACTATTGCCCATTAATGCATTCACGGTTCTGGAATACTATCCTGCGGCCCACTCACGATTTTATGGCCACTCTGGCAGCTCACTGATACTTAGTTTTATTGACATCCAAAAGGCCCATCATCAGATCCAACGACTTGCCATAGAAGATAGGTTAAGGGAGGGCAAAGCTACGTTTTCAGCATGTGTCGACTTAGAGAAAAATTTTGACAACGTTGTCTGGAATACTCTCTTTCAAATTCCAACGGTGGCAGGAGTAAAATGTAGGGAACGAAAAGGTATTTGCAGCTTTCACAGAAACCAGAAACAGTTAAAAGAACAGAGGGGCATGAAAGAGAAGCAGTGGTTGAGAAACAAGTGAGACAGGGTAGTAGACTATCATCGATGTTATTCAATCTGTATATTGAGCTAGCTGTAAAGGAAACAAAAGAAAAATTTGTGGAATGAATTAAAGTCTAGGGAGAATAAATAAAAATTTTGAGGTTCACTGATGACACTGTAATTCTGTCAGAGACAGCAAAGGTCTTGGAAGAGCAGTTGAATGGAATGGACAGTGTCTTGAAAAGAGGATATAAGATGAAGATAAAAAAGCAAAACGAGGGCAATGTAATGTGCTTGAATTAAATCAGATGATGCTGCAGGAATTAAATTAGGAAATGAGGCTAAAAATTTAATACTGAAGGGAAATATGGGGGCTAAAAATCGTAGAGGGAGACCAAGAGATTCAGAAGGGTATAGGTTGCAGTAGTTACTCGGAGATACAGAGACTTGCATAAGATAGACTGCATCAAACCAGTCTTAGGACTGAAGACCACAACAAAAAACAACATTGACTTCCAAAAGGCCTATCATCAAATCTCAGTAGTACCAGATGACATACAAAATACTGCAGTAGTGTAATCATGTCTTTTGCCTTTCTGTAAATGTACAGTTAGCATTCAGCGTTAAGAAGGCCACACAAACACTGCAAAGCTTTGTCGAAGAGGTTCTCCAAGGCCAGAATTTCTGCTTTGCAAATCTCAATGATCTGTTAATTATTTCTGCATCTGCTACTGATTTCTACCATCTGGGAAGCAGAAGTTATTCCTGAGGAATGGAAGGGAGCAATCATATGTCCCATATTCAAGAAGGGAGATGCTACTCATGTATCCAACTACCGAGGGATTTCGTTACTTGAAATTGGCTACAAAGTTTTTACAACACTGCTACTAAACCGCATGAAACCACTGGCTGAAGGAATTGTAGGGACCTATCAATGTGGGTTCGTTGCTGGACGATCGACAATTGATCACATATTTACTCTGAGGCAGTTGATAGAAAAATTCTACGAATTCAATAAGGATCTACACCTCATCTTCATCGATTTTCGACAAGCTTATGACAGCATTGACCGCGCCACGTTATGGGAAACGTTAGAGGAACTTGGCATCCCATCAAAATACATCCGCTTAATTGCTGCTTGCTACTCTCAGTCTACGGCCCAAGTGCGGTTTGGTAATCAACTATCACCATCATTCAGTATACAAAATGGATTGAGACAAGGAGATCCATTGGCGCCAATATTATTCAATTTGGCCCTGGAAAAAGTAAGCCGTGACACTTGTCGAACCAGAGAGATGGAGATGGTGGGAGCAGACACAATCTTGGCATTTGCTGATGATGTTGTGATCCTTGGCGACACTCTAGAGCAAGTACGCAGGGATACTTCCCGATTCCTCCACAATGCAGAGAAAATTGGGCTGGTGGTGAACGAGGAAAAAACTAAATATCTTGTTGTATCACGCCGCCGAGATCTCCCTCCTTCCATTGATGTCGACAGGCATACCTTCGAACGAGTTGAAGAGTTCAAGTACCTGGGCTCCATACTAACAAATAGAAGTGAAGTAACGAAAGAAGTACAGCAACGTATAACAAATGCTAATCGCATGTTCTTTAGCCTGAACAATCTTTTCAGATCTCGGCTGATATCGCAGAAGAACAAGATCCACCTATACACGACACTGGTGAGACCAGTACTTTTATACGGCTGTGAAACTTGGGCAACATCAGCAACAGCAGAAGAAGCAATATGTGCATTTGAAAGGAAGGTACTTCGGAAGATATATGGACCCATCTACAATGCCATGGAAGGTAAATGGGAACGAAGAAAAAAAGAAGATTTATACCAGCGGTATGGAAAGCCACACATTGGACGAATATTGGCGCAGAAGAGACTCCAATGGTTTGGCCACATCCTACGGGCAGACGGATCCCTTCCAAACAGAGTCCTCCACTCTCAACCCACAGGAAAACGCCCTAGAGGACGCCCAAGAACTCGATGGAAGGATAGGATAACAACGATCCTAAAAGAAGTGGAACCAGCAGCCGTGGAGGAGGACGCCAACGACCGGATGAGATGGACTGCCATCTGCAACAGCTCCCTCCTCTCGTGTAATTGACAGACACTGCGTGTGTGTTTTTTTTTTTGTTTTTTTGTTTCTGTAATGTATCCCTCTTGCCTTTTAAACCTTTGATTGAATGCCCTGTTTATTTTTTCGTTTTTCTTTAAGCTGTAATGTACATATGTAACTTTTACTACTGTATAGAGTACTTTTGTAAGTCTTTTTGTCTTTACTTTTCCTTTTGTTCTTCTTGCTGTAGGCCTTAAAGGCCCGATAAGGCAATAAATGATGATGATGATGATGATGATCTGCTACTGAGCATGAAATTCACCTACAGACTATTTTTGAGAGGCTTTCCGAGTATAGATTGAAAATAAAAAGTGACAAGTGCGTGCTTCGCTAACAGACAGTGGACCTTTTGGGACGTCGGGTGACTCCAGCATATATTAAGCCCATACTGTCGAAGGTCGACTTGTTTCAGTCGTTTCTTCTTCTTAAAACTTATCACCAATTACGCCATTTCTTAGGTATGGCTAATTTCTGCTGGCCCACCTACCATGTGCAGTGGTGGTCCAGGTACCACTCACAGCAGCGCTTTCCAGCATCACTTCACGAGGAAAATGCTCAGTCACGTGGAAACCTGATATGTTGTCTGTTTTCCACTAAGTCAGTTCCTTCTTGCTCACTCTCTGCCTTCAGCGCCACTGTCTATGGTCGTAGACGTTAACCAGACTGCTACAGGAACACTGTTGCAACATAAGGTAGAAAGGTCATGGCAGCCCGACTATTTTTCCCATAAGTTGTCTGACACACAGACTAAATGTAATTCCTACGACTGCGAGCAATTAGACACTTCCGACCACAAAAGTTAAGGCACGCCACTTCACTATCTTTACAGACCATAAACCTGTTTCTTTGGCATTTAACAACCTTCGCAGCGCCTGCTCTCCTTGGCAGTTTCGCTAGTTAGATTTCATCTTGCGGTTCACTACCGATTTCCGTCACCTGTGAGGAACTGACAATGTAGTCGCCAACTACTTCTCAAGAATCAACATGCTCTCTGCAAGAGTGGATCCAACCCAGATAGCTGTGGCACAGGAAATGGATGAGGACTTATAACAGTTCCTTACAGAACAGACGACTAGAATGCAGATGAAACAAGTACCCACTGGTAACTTCCTCATCTGGTGTGATGTTTCTCAGAGCCGACAATGACCTTTCATTCCCTTGCATCCTAGGAACGGCTTTTTGATGCAATTTACTACCTCACGCATACTGCAGTCAACACACCTATTCATATGGTGAGGGTAGGTATGTTTGCCTGGGATTGCATCATGATTGTCGTGCTTGTTTCGTCAGTCGGCCAGTCGAACTCGAAGTTCACAAGCCCCTCGGCTCCTTTCACGACCCACATGCCGTTTCTCTCATGTTCACATAAGTCATTATCCCCAGTGCAAGGATTCAAACATATTCTCATGGCTATTGATAGTTCTAGTCGCTGGGTCGAAGCCACGCCTATTATGGATATTTTTGAAGTGACAGTGACATGAGCCTTTTTGACAACGTGGATTGCAAGGTTTGATTGCTTGACGGATGTGATGACAGATCAAAGTCAACAACTGGTGTCTTCTTATTTCAATAAACTAGCTGGTTTATGTGGTTTCACTAATCAGCATTTCACAAGCTACCATCTAGCAAGCAACAGCATGATGTAATGCCGGCAAAGGACACTCAAGTCGGCATTAATACATTACAAATCCTTCTGGTTGACAGCATTGTTATTGGTATTGCTCATGCTGCAGATTTCATCAAAACCAACTTCGGAATTTCAGCAGCACAAGTGGTGTATAGCGAAATCCTGCGACTTATGTCCCACTTTTTCTCCATGCACCAAGAAAATCAACCTGAATATCCTTGCTAATTGGTATTGCAAATGAGGAACTACATTTGAAATTTCCGACCTTCAGTGGTATCTCACCAGATGAATATACCAATTTTCGTTCATGAAAACCTTACCCACACCATGCTCCATACAGATGTTGTTAGAGCACCCTTGCAAACCATCTTATGCCAGCCCCTTCCCAGCTTTAGAAATACACTCACACAATGATGCTCTTAATGATCATCTAGCCAAACAGGGTTTCCACTGAACGAGTAAATCCAGCATAGCCGCTACTGACAAATGACACCGCATAATGGCAGCCTCTCCTTCAGCTGAAAGCTGCTTCTAGACCTTCCACTGCAGACCAGACTTCCTCTCCCTGCTTCATCCACCACCCTGCCGTCATCGCCATTGGAGTCAGCTGCCACAGATGCTCGCTAGTTGATAGGCACTTCTCTACTCAATGAGCCATCTCACTCACTGACACCAGTCCACATGAGAGCAGGCAGAATAATTTGGCACAAGTTTACTTTCATTCTAGGAGTTCCTCTCTACAGGAGAGGGCCTGTGTGGCGATGCAAGCAGTCGAACAACTATTCGGAAGTGTGGACTGTAGTTGCGCCTATGTGATGGACGATCTAACAGCATTCTTCTTTATGTGTTACTCCTTGTTTTGTGAGTTCTCTCCGGTTTTCTCTAGAGTATTTTCTTTCTTGCTTTTTGCATTTGATTAATGAAATAAAGTGTACTGGTTGAACTGTGCAAATGATTTGCTCCCTTTTCTGATCAATCAACAATAGCTAATATAATACTGGAGAAATAAGTAAATGCAAGTATTATTAATAAAATTATGGTGTGGGGTTAATGCGGGGATTAGTACAGTTTTATTAGAGTCAATGAATTTAACATAGATGATGTACTCACCTAAATGAATTACCACTCATTTTGCACCATTAATCAATCCCTGATTAGTGTTAATATTTCTAATAAACATAATAGTAGCATTTTGTAAAACAGTTGAAAAGGTGGTAAACCAAATGGATTTAAAGTGTTCAAGAATTCTGTGTGGTACAACTGAACATTGCCTATTTCTTCTAGTTGGATGGAATCAAAACAGAGGTAAACATTTGCCTCTCCAAGTAACATATTGGAAATAACATATTGTTTAATTGTTGTACAATCACCATTTGTTGATCACAGAATCGCAATAAATAGAATTGTGAAATATTTTGTTGATTGATTTCTGTGGCATTGAATATGGTCTGCGTGTGTGTCCTGTGGCATAATGGAAACACGAAATATGGAAGAAAGAAGTTAGCAGACATATGACAGTTTTTGTTTTATATATAATTACTTATTTGTTAAGATGGATTAATAAGAAATAAATATTCCTGGCAGTAAATATTTCTTTTACCATTGCTGGTGATGTAGACTGAGATTAGCAGAAGTACAAATACAATGTAACGTTGCAAGTGCTATGAAGTAATGAAGAATTGAAAGTTAAATACATTAAGCTAGAAAAGTAAATGGTACTTATTGTGATGGTGAACATTGATGTAATTCAGTTTGTTCATGCAGTATACAACACTTGGTTAAAGAAAGTAATCAACTTTCACTGCTGTTGTGCATTATAGTAAAATTAAATTATCGATAATGACACCTCCTAAATTCTTTACATTGACATGTATGACAGAAGTCGCATGACACACAACGGTTTTGTAAAGAATCGAAAACCTGCAACAGCTGTTGTGCATGTTAGTTAAACAGATTATCAACAGATGGCACCTTCTATATTGCTTTTATAAAAATATTTTCAAATCTGCAATTGTAGAGTCTGCAGTTTCGGCAAGAAACGGTTGATAAAAGAATGCTTTTTTGCTCTTGTAGATAAAATTCGCTTTATCATTATTTTTTTCACCAACTGCGGGATGCACTCCTGAACGGAAGTAAATGCAAAATCTGATGATTCTGAAGAACGTGGGAAAATAAATTACAATTTTAGTAGATTTTTCACCTTGCTGAAGACAAAATACTTGTGTTGTGGTGTAGGCTACATGCAAAATCGAGAACGCCGTTGTAATCGAAAATTAGCTACAATCGATATTAGTGTGACGTTTCATCTACAGTCACATGGAGTTTAGTAGTTGGCTGTTGTTAGTGAAATAGCTTTGTGAGGAAGGTTGTCAAAATTTTTGTGTAGTTGTAGTTCTGTGATAGGAAAGTTGATCGTGAAAGGTTTTGTGATGGCGGGGCAACGCTATTTAAGTAATCAAAATAGCCCTTTTTTCGCCATAGAGGATGATGTTGATGATGAAACGTTTCTACGAAATTCGAGAGTTGGAAAATCAAGTTATAATCAAGATAGGGTAGATTTAGAAGACAGGAGACAACAGTTGCTTGAGAGAAAACGAGAAATAGAAGAAAGAACTTTAGCGTCTTCCAACAGGTCCATTACAATGTTGCGGGATTCGGAACAGATTGGAGTTGCGACAGCAGAAGTAAATTTTATGTGAAAATGTAATTTTGTTAATTTGTGTGCTTAAAATTTTTGGCGTTTAATCATTTTGTAATTGATGCACAGGAACTATTGCGTCAAAGAGAGCAGTTGGAACGTACAGACAAGAGACTGGATGATATTAACGCAACTCTGCGATTCAGCCAAAAACATATTCAGGGCATAAAGGTACGTAGAAGGAATGATTACCGATGCAAATAAGTTCATCTATGCAGGTGACACGAAATTTGCAGGCAAATATCAGTGTTTTTTTAATGAAAGGAATTCGAAATTGTTTTTGACTAAGCTCCACTTCAGTTCGCAAATTACGTTGGTGAATGTTTATTGGGGATCAAAATTGTTTAATACGTTGTTTTGTTGGCAGAGTGTAATGGGCAGTTTGAAGAATTACTTCAGTGGAAAATCTAACGAACAGCCTCCTGCTTCCAAAGAAAAATCTAGTATCGATGCTGATAAGACCAAAAGTCCATTAGTTGACACTATTGATAGAACAAGAAGCGCCCCTGGCTTAGTCTCACCAGTTGATTCTCATCCAGGTTAGTGTAATGAATTTTATGTATTCTGTGTGGTTCTCGCATTATGCATGCAGTCGGAAAGCTAACATTTTACACCCAGGTATGAACCGATTGATTCTTCCTGTGGCTAACTGCTTCCCTTATTTATGTTTGTTCAAAACATTCTGTATACTACTTGGATTGCTTGCCAGTAAATCTATATGTATTTACTTGCGTGTTGAATTCTTCATATTACAGCTAGGTCTAAAGTAAAGAATTCCTGAATTCGTCTGTCTTTAATAAAGTTGGGATCTGGATGTTATGGCTCCTTGCACTCTTCTTGAAATTATTGGAAAACGTGTAGTATATGAACTGTAATGTAACATATTCAACACAAGACTCAAGGCATTTTTATCAGTGTTAATACTTTTTGCAAGAAATTGTGGGAACTGAAACTGCTCATAGAAGTTCTAGATTTGTAATCTGCCAATTCACTGGGCATTACCCAGACATACCCCCTTGTTGACTTTTGTATGTGAAAGTCCTTTGTTGTGTGATCCTTTTAAATTATTACTTGCTGCAGTAAACAGGAACAATTTTGGTGTCTGTCTTCCTTTGTTAAAGGGATCTCCATGGCTTCATCCTTGTAGGCTGCTTCTTTTTCCTTTATAATACGATCCCATGTTACCCTCTTTTTGTAGGATGCTCTACCAGCAATTCATTGCATTGAAACTATAGACTTTTGAATTAAAAATGTTTGCATATGCGTTTGTGTGCGTACCTGAGAGGTAGAGAAAACCTTCAACTGTTCCATTATTCCTCTTTTTCGTTGCTGTTGATTAATTGCTGTTAAAGGTCGAATCATGATCAATAGCATTCTAGTGTTCTGAAACTAATGTTTTGCTTGGCAGTGTTATTGAGATGGTTTTAAATGATTGTGTTCAGAAGACCTTTCAGTAAAAGGGTACCTTCAAGTATGAGACTTTATTAACACAGTAGGCTAGTAGTTTTAATAAACTTAATAATGCAGGCTATATTGCATAAGAAAAAATTCATTATCATTCATGGGGTTTGACTGAATAGAGCACAATATTACTAATTTTTCCTCATAAAGCCAGTTTGCGTGTGTCTGAGTTAGTGCACCCTGTGTTTTCAGGTACTCACTCATCCACATACTAATGGGCCCAACATTACTAAACTTTGGTGATAGAGTGAGAGCCAGTGCATCCAACATAACTAGGTTCTTAGTACCTCATTTCAGTGATTTTAAAACTGAGTCAGGAATAAAGTCATATTTACAAAGCTGGACCCTGTCTGGCCTGGGTGCATGCACTGATTGTCTTGGGAAGGGTGTCATAAAGCCATTGTATCTCTTGCTGAGACAAGCAGGCCCACATGTATTGTAACTGATTCTTGACGTCCTGGATACTGGCATTAAGATGGAGCTGATGTCTCGGCTGGTCCTTCACAAGTCCTGTTAGGGACAGATCTGGGGGGTCTCACTGGCTACGTGACTAAATCATCATCACACGGACAGTTCATATATACACACAATATTTTGAGCATTGTCCTGTTGAAAAGTCATCACAATACTGTTGTGTGGGAAATAACATATGACACAAGATGTTCATGGGGTACTGTTGTGAACAAAATTCTCTTGGTCACTACCAGCTGTGACCTGAAGTTATACCCAATAGCTTCCCAAACCTTGAGACCAGAAGTAACATCGCTGTGCATATCCAAAACATTGGATGGATGGTGCCTCTCACCAGGTCACCACATATTCGGCAACACTGGTCATTCGGGATAATACAGAAACACTGTTCATCGCTGAATGTAATGCGACACCATTCATTGGCAGTCCATGCTCCTGGTCATGACATGACCCAAATGCAACAGTTTGTGTTGTGTTAATGCAACGTATGCTTAGAACAGCAATTCCTTAGTCAGGCAGCCAACAATGTAGGATGACGCAGAATGTTGCAGTTAGTCCATTATTTGTTCTTGGATGGTATGTTCAAATGTTAAGGGGCTACAATATGCTTAGTGCATAATATGCCAATCCTTCTTTCTAGTTGTAATATGTCAACTGGAACCTTGGCAATGAGTGTGCCTGCCCTCACATTCCTGTGCACTCAGACTACAGGCCACTGTCACTTCTGAACGCCCCACAAATCTGGATGTTTGATTCAACCAGGTGGTCAATTCGACCCACAATGAGGCCTCTTTCAGACTCTGTCAGGCACTGGTAATGCTGTCTTGCACAAATATGCAGTACCTGTCTGTGCCCATCAGTGTTCACTCAAATTCCAATGCTGTTCATGCCTCGCGTGCACCCTACCAGGTCTTTTAACACCACTGTCACAGAGATTTGTAACTAATCATTTACATACTGTTTGTACATATATGAATTTATGTTGATATCAGAGTGCATGTTCTGTATGCTTAACTTTTCTTTCAAGCAGTGTATTTAACATTCTCAATTTGTCTTTATTTCTTAGATTATCTTCTCTGAAACATTGCCTAACAGTTCAAATCAATTTTATTGGAGTAGATTGAACTCAAGAAGCAGCTCAGTCTATTGTTAGAATTTTGGTTGGGGGGTTGGATTGATTTGGGGGGAGGAGACCAAACTGAGGTCATTGCTCTCATTGGATAGGGAAGGAAGTTGGCCATGCCCTTTCAAAGGAACCATCCCAGCATTTGCCCGAGGCGATTTAGGGAAATTGCGGAAAACCTAAATCAGGATGGCCTGAAGTTGGATTGAACTGTTGTCCTGAATGTGAGTCCAGTGTGCTAACCACTGCGCTGCCTCGCTCTTGGGAGGACCTAAGCTAGAGTACAATAGGCAGGTGCAAATAGGTGTATGATGTAGCAGTTAGGTAGAGATGAAATGACTTGCACAGGATAGTCTGGTGAAATTAATCATGTTTAGTTTTAGGAGGAAGGCTGAACCAATGAGTGCATTGTTACAATGACTGTAGTTTTTATAGAACCTCTTTTGTTTTCTTGGTTCAGTCATATGGATTTTTTCCTTTTCTCTGTGCCTTAAAAATTTATTTTTGTCATATGTGTTACTGTTTAATTCTTGGTATTTGAAACCTGGTAATTATTTTGAGGGCACTGTAGTGACTGAGCATTATTTTCAAATAACTAGATCTTAACCATAGAAGCCCATTTTTTGGCTTTAAGTTAAGATATTAGTGGCCCATAATCTTTGCAAATGTTATAATTTGTGTATTTACCTTATAGATTATTTTCGTAGAATGAGTTTCACCTTTGATTGTTGATTGTCCAGTTCTAATACTGTATTTTATTATGATAAAATTTGAATTACTGCTGTCACCTGTCTGGTATATCCTATTTTTGGTTAGCAGTTAGGTTCTTTCGAAATTATTAGAACATAGGAAATTTACAAATCCTGTGTCTCAACATATTACTCTCTAAATTTCTGGTACTTGATTCAAAGTAAAACCTTCAGTAGTGTATAGTCTTCCTGATCAAAATCCAATTCCTTATTCTGTGATCAGGCACTCTATTAAACCTGTGTTACATGAGTGAGTTAATGATCATTTGGTCTGTAAACTGACATTCTGCACTCAAAATCTGTGTGTATTGGCAATTATACAGCCCATATGTGCTTCTCAAATCCCAGATTTCCATTTCCATTCGGATAGTAAATGCAAAAGGGATACCATTAAATGTCACAACATTTTACCTACCTCACATTACCCATAGTTTGCCTTGTTTGACACTATAAAGCTCCCCCCCCCCCTCCCGGGGTGGGGGGGGGGGAGCTTGCCACTCTTTGGTGGGTTTGTGATTGGCTCTCACGAGGCTCCAGCCTTTGCAGCATTTTTTCCCTTCCATGCTGCATATTTAACCTCTTGCTATTCTTTTTCCCCTCCCTTGGGGAACATGACTGGGATGTTATTGGGAATGTTCTGCCCTGTCTATCGCTGACCTAATGTCTCACCTTTGTTTTTCACTTCCTTTTCCTTTCTTCATTTCCCTTCTCTCGTTCCTCCTCTTTGACGTTTGAGGTTCGTCTTTTTCTTCCCCCCTGTGCACGCCTGAAGGGCAGTCCACGTGTCCGACGTTTAATAGGTGACTGGGTAACCTGTAATTCCCAGCCATGGGTCGACAGGTAGGGTTCAGGCGTACCCCCTGGTACAGGCCATGCCCAGGGAGGGTTACCAATGTCATTCGACACCCAGTCAAGTGTGTAACCTGCGGTAGGGATGCACATGAGGGCGATTGTCCACCCGCTTCTCCCCGCTGTATCAACTGCGATGGCAGCCATGCCGTCTCTTCTCGGAATTGTCCCATGTATCTTGATGAGCGGGTTGCCCAAGATCTCCAGGTAAAGGAGGAAGTGCCTTGCCCAGTCGACAGCAAGTTACTGGCTGGTCACAAACCCTGTATTCTACCATCTGGCCCTTCTTGTTACCTCTCGCTCCACGAAGTACATGGCCATGCAGACATGCGACCCCAAATTCAGTTCAGAGTATGTGAAATCACCCAGTGTCAAGGTGGCTTCGCCACCCCCCCCCCCCCCCCCCCTGTCCAGCTGTGCAACAAACTGTCAAACTCTCGCCTCAAGGGGCGAAGCCACCAGCAACATAACCGGTAGGACAGGAGGAGTACTCCTGTGTAGACTCCCTCTGTCCCTCCAGCCAAACACCCAAGTCTTCCTGTACCCAGAAAGCCTCGAAGTAGTCCACCAAAGACGAATGGTCTTCTCCTTTGCCAACTCAAAGATCCTCTTCGACAGTTTTGCCACGTGGTATCTTAGACCGGCCAGCCTCTGTCTCGCCGGTGCGCACCACCAACCATTTTTCAGCGTTAGACTCCACAGACCGACAGGACAAGCAAGCCGATGCTTCCGTGGGCCCCAAACTTCTCTGGTCAAGGACCTTGCCAGCTGGTATTCTTCCTTCTAGTGGTACAACTGAATCTTGGCAACAATGCAGAATATGTTTGGGAGTTCTGTGAGAGAGTTACACCCTGGTTAACAAAGAACTACCCTGCTAACTTCATTTGACTTTTCATGACATTTTCATTGAATAATCAGCGATTTTTCACTTATTGTGTGACTTCAGGTTATCAATTTATGATTTTGAGTCCAGGAAAGTCATTCCACGGAATTATAACTAGTCTTGTCTTTCACATTGAGATTTGTCTGTCATAGCTGTCAGGGGGACACTAAGGAAGAGATGAATACTGCAACTCTTCGCTAGCACTGAGGTTACGTGGTCACCAGTAAAATGGCAACTGCTTTGTCTCTAGGTTTCAGTCTCACTTAAAGCTAGATTTTCGTTTTTCCTGTGACAAAGTTGCACACAAGCAGATCAAAAATGTCTAAGGAAGTCTATTGCACAATTGATAATTCCACTTTCCATTTCAGCCTACATAATTTTTAACTGTGAATACACAGTTTTATTTATGAAATGCATTTCCGTTCTACTTGCATATGATGCACAAAGGTAAACAAACAGACAGTTTTGAAGTCCAAAGTGAGTAATGTCTTACTAATTCATGCTGATATAGGCATATTCATGTTATAGATACCTCATGTTTTATTAAAGCAGACTTTCATCATAAGATTATAGTGGTAAGTTATTTCATTTGTACTAATACAGTGCATGTTTTAACAGCATTTACCATTAGTTCGTTGAACGCAACAGTAATCATCAGAGAAAGATCAGGTACCTATTATACATTGTGCCCCATGAGGAATTGTCAGTATTCAGGGTTTTGTCAGGAATGATTATTTGAAGCAAAAAATCCCATTACCAGGGCACTAGAATGGATACTGTAACAGCTATGACCACTTGCTCATCTTTGCTACTGTGAAACACCTACTAAAAAGTGCTCATAGCTCATGAAGGTATGCGCTTTAGAGCCTTTGATTACTAAACTTTTTTGTTTCTAATGATCTTTCCTGTCACATACCTGAATATTGACCATTCTTCATTGGACATGCTGTATTTTCTTTTGCATTATCTGAAACTGTCTGACAATGTTAAGGTACTCCTTGAGGTTTTGGGATTGCAGCTGGGTTATGTAGACTTCCTGCCACGATATTTTGGCTGATAGCCACTCACTAGCTTCATGTGAGTGATAAGCACTGGAGATTACTAGTTCACATTACTAACTTTATACCAAAAATTATCATGGAAATACGTGTGCAAAGTCAGCTGTAAGATGAATGACGTCTGTCAAGTTTCACACCCTTCTTTAATATTGCTCCATCTGTGGCATGCAGGTGCATGTGTAATGGTGCTACTACAGGCATTTGTGGAGTTGAAATTCAGATGTCAAATTTAATCAAATTATCACTAGATGTGGCATTGGTCATAAAATGTTTTCTTTCTGAAGAAATTAAAGAAATGATCTGGTCCCAAACCTTATCCAGTTGAAAGCCACCATGACAATTGATAAAATTTTCTTCTAAACATATATCCTCCGATTCCTTAATAACTGAATCCTAGGAGGATCTCTTAGAGGCAAAGATTTCTGGGGCAGAATAATCCATGGAAGAATGTCATGTCAAGATATGATGCTCAGCTATCACTAACTTACTGGGCTGTACATAACACGAGAGTTGCCATTGTGTTAAACACATCTTGCATACACTGTTTGCACTGTCTATCCAATTTAGGTTTTGCCATATTGGCAAGGTATTCTGTAGAAGCCAGCACTCCACTATCCCAGATCATCCTTTGCTGAAGTAGGAAGAGCACAGTCTTTGTAGGTTGGCGTAATGTTTCCTTATGATTCTGACCAATTTAACAAAATTTTGCTGACATAAAAGTGGAGTGTCCTGAACTTGAAAGTTCCTCCTCCTCTTATTCTTGTAGGTGGTAACGTTTCTTCTCCTTAAGGCTGTTCTGATTTGATGTGGAGAATAATAATTACTTACGAACCCTGATTGTAGGTGTTTCAGCTCCTTTGCAAGGCTGTATCCATCAGATACATGTGCCTGGTGCACAAACATTTGAAAGAAACCCATAGTTAGTGATGGGTGATGGCAGCTAGATGACTGCAAATATAGGTTCGTATGTGTGAGCTTGCAGTAAATGGAATGAACCAGTGATCCATCCACATATTGCCAGAAGACTTTTGGTTTCATTTTGGCCGAATCAATTACATTCTTCTCAGTCTCCCATAAAAAACTTTGCTACCAGAGGGAAGAGGACTACGCATGGTAACACAGCCAAGTTGCCCAAAATGTTCACTGTTGAATAAAAAAGTAGGTTGAGGAACGGACATTATGAAAGTGCTATGTCAGCTTTGAACTTACTGCTGAGTGTCAAAGAATAAACGAGAGGGACCCTAGTGAAGATTGAGACAACATTTGATCTTGCTAATAGGAGGTCTGTTCAGTTGCTGGCAAGCAGCATTTGCATGAGGTAGTGTGTACTGCTCATGATGACTTTTCTTTGCTAGGGAATGACAGAACTGGCGCAATGGTATTGCATCAAATTTTGCCAGAAATTGGGTGACAGTCAGGTGGAAACAATTCAGAAGATGCAGACTGCTTTTGGTGACAGTTCTATGGCTATCACACATAGTAAAGAGTGGTACAGATAGTTTATATCGGTGGGGAGTGAGCCACACTTTGGTTGGCCATCAACATACTGAAATAACCCGGTCATTGCCAAAGTGAATGCTATGGTGATGGAGGAACATTGTGTGACTATCAGAAAAGAGCTGAGCATTGGCACTTTCTTGGCACATTCCATTGTGACTGAAGATTCGGCGCTGAAGAGTGCGTTGGTGAAATCTGTGCCGAAGCAGCTGACGGTGGAATAAAAGCAGCTTTGTGTTGAAGTCTCACGGCATGCGCTTGACTCCACAATGACATGGCATTGTGAACACCAAGTTCTGGATGTACGGGCACAACCTGGGAACCAAATCCCAGTCACTGTGGAAGCATTCCTCATCACAAAGACCAAGGGCCTGCCAAGTGTGCAGCATTGTCAAATTGTTGCTGACTGCTGTCTTCGACTCACATGGTGTAGTACAACATGAGCATGTATCACAGGCTCAAACAACAAGGATGAGTACTACAGGGATGTCCTCCATCACCCACATGATGCTATGTGTTGCGGGAGACTGGACTTGTGGTCAACAGGATATTGGCACAATTGTCATGGCAACTCATACTTGATTCAGACTTTCCTGGTGAAAAAAGATTCTGTGCTTAAACAGGCTCCTTCCTCTCCTACTGTGTCCCTCTGTGACATGTGACAGTTCCGCAAACTTGAGAGGCTATTGAAAAGAATGCGATTTCAGGCAACAGCGGACATTGTGGAAGCAATGACAGCTGAGATGAACTCCATTCCGAAAGAAGCTTTTTCAACACGCTTCCAACAATGGCAGCACTATTGGGAGAGGTGTGTGGAGTCCCCAAGGACTACTTTGAGGGTGATTAGGCATTCAGTGCTTCAGGCAAGCAAGTTTATTATTCCTGGCCATAGGTTGGATACTTCTCTAACAGACCTTGTATGTCCGACTGGTTGAGTCGAAGTGACTGCAGTCTATTAATATACTCACCGGTGTTGCGAATATGATGAGCGCTTCCCCGCAAAAGGTCTCACTAAAGACACAAGATGCCTAGCTAAGTCATATGTTGGAATGCCAGTATTTCTCACAAAAGGACCTTATTTGTGTACCTTTGGAAGACTATAACCATGGTGGAGCAGAGCTATGAAATCGTAATCTTTCGCATCTTCTTGCAGAAGCAAAGAAGAAATCAGCAATGTCATTGTTTCTTTTTTTTGCCCTCACTGTTGGGTCTGTATAAATCTTCCAGTATGTTCATTCACTCAAGAAGGTATAAATCAGCACTAGTACAGAGTGTTTCTCCTGTATGTCGCCAATATTCCGTCAATAATAGGCAGAATTGTAAGGAAACATTATGTCTAAGTAGTCTTCCACCAACAACAAAGACTTGTGCTCTTCCCAGTTCGGCAAAGGATGATCTGGGATTGTGGAGGGCTGGCTTCTACAGTATACCTCGCTAGTATGGCAAAATCTGCATTGGTCACAGTCCACAGTGCGTGAAAGATGTTCCTCCTTTCAACTAGATAAGTAGTAGGGCCAGGTGATTCCTTCAACTTTCTTCAACATGAAAACATTGTATGACCAATGGCACATCTAGCGACAATTAAATTTACTAATTTTGACATCAGAATTTTAACTCTGAGTGTATGTTCCAACAGAATGCACATTTAGTATCACCATTGCACATCCACCTGCTCACCATAAATGGAGCAATACTCGAACAGGGTGTGATACTCCATAGGTCGCTCATGTTGTGGGTGCCTTTGAGCATGCGTCACTGTGCCAGTTTTTGATATAAAGTTAGCGATTTGAACTAGTAGTCTTCTGTGCTTAACACTCACGTGAACATGGCTGAAGGTTTGTCAGCTGATATATTGTGACAAGAAGTGTGCGTAATCCAGCTGCAGTCCCAAAACTTCGTAGAATACACTTTAAAGTGGGAAAATTTCAATAATTGCAATGTTCCTAAAGAATTAGAACATTTGCAATCCGTCTTCAGGGGGAATGGATATTCTACACGCCAAATCCGCACAGCTGTAACAAAGAAGAAATGTAAAGAGAAACAAGAAGAAGAAGACAGAGGTGGTTAGGTCCAGCGTTTCTTCCGTATGTGGGTAACCTCTCCTCTAAAATAGGATTTTAAAGAAGCATTGTGTTAGTGATCTTCCGACCACCTACGAAAATATCGGCTTTGCTTGGCTCTGTGAAGGACGATCTGGGTCTGAGGAAGGCGGGTATTTATAAGATCCCTTGTCAATGTGGCAAACCCTACATTGGCCAAACTACTCGCACAGTATGGGAAAGATATGTGGAGCATGAGCGCCACACACGTCTACTACAGCCCAACAAATCAGCCATAGCAGAACACTGTATTTCGACGGGACACTCCATGGATTATTGTGGAAAAAAAATTTTAGCGACAACTAGATCTTTTTGGGAATCCATTATCAAGGAGTCCGTGGAGATACGATTGGCAGAAGATCTTATTAATCGAGACGGCGGCTTTCAGACGGATACAGCATGGGATCCTGTAATTTCTTTAATCGCTTCACAGGGACATGGGTCTGCATCTAGTGCGACGGCTGACGAAAATTGATTTTATACTTTCGACTATCGCGCCTCAGCTGCGCAAAGGCGCTTTACGACAGATAGCGCCCCCCCTGTGGGTCCAGGGTAAGAATAGGCCCGAGGTATTCCTGCCTGTCGTAAGAGGCGACTAAAAGGAGCTTCAACCGTTTCGGCATTCCATGTGATGGTCCCCCTTGGGGTTTGACCTCCTTTTTTCAAAATTCTACAGAAGTACGAGCCATTTGGGGAAGGACGCCTTACGTGGTGTATCACTGGTCCTCAGTGCACTAAGACCTTGGCACTCAGCATTGTAACGGCGTTGTAACCACACCCACTATTCCTCCAATTGGGCCTAAACGCCTGATGGGTTGCACACGTTACGCCCATAGTGCGTCCCCATCTGCACCTACGATAATGATGGACTGTCCATGGCACCCGAAATCCAGCACGGTAGCCAGCCCGTTGTGGTGGGGTCGTCATGTACCCTCTAGGTTGTAGCCCCCTGACAACACAGGGATCGTACTGCCGATACCTGAGCTGCACCCTCCCCACGTCGGCCAAGGAGTAGATGCCCGTCTCCTTGGGGCATCAGGACTCCCGGCAACGGTCATCCTGCCAGGTGGCCCTTGCTGAGGCTGGGTGGCACCCGTGGGGAGAGCCCCTGGTCGGAGTGGGTGGTATTGGGGCGGACGTTTTGCAGATGAAACGTCAACATGTATCAGGTCGCTCTGTGGCAGAGTCTTTTAAAAAGAAAGGTACTGTCTCTGGTTCTGGATCTCCTGCCCTTTCCCCCTTTGCCACTCCCTGGGAGGAAGGACAGGCCCGCCGGCTTGGGGCGAAGTACTTCCCCCGCTATTTAGTCTGTTCTCGGACCGATGGGGGGACGTTCGCCACCTCCCAGCCCATGTTCTTCGTCCAGCACATCGAGGACATCTTCGGGGAAATTGAGGCTCTCAGTAAAATGGGTGCGGGGTCCGTTCTTATAAAGACCGCCTCCGCCACACAGTCGGCGGCACTCCAGGTGTGTGACCGACTAGGAGACATCCCAGTGTCCATTGTCCCGCATCTGGCACTGAATAGGACGCAGGGGGTTATTTTTCATCGGTACCTCCTTCTGCTATCTGATGAGGAGCTCAGGGCCAACCTGGAGCGCCGTGGCGTGCATTTCGTCCGGCGTGTTCAGCACGGCCCCAAAGACCATCGCATCGACACCGGAGCCTTTATCCTTGCCTTCGAGGGGGACGTTCTCTCGGAGAAGGTAAAGGTGATGTGCTGCCAGTGCGACGTGCGACCTTATGTCCCGCCTCCTATGCGCTGCTTTCGGTGTTTGCGCTTGGGGCACATGTCGTCGCGGTGTGAGGCTGAGCCCCTTTGTGGCGATTGTGGACGTCCTCTTCCTGAGGAACATACATGCACCCCACCACCTCGGTGCGTCAATTGTCCTGGCATCCACTCGCCTAGATCTTTAGACTGCCCCGCGTATCAGAAGGAGAAGAAGATTCAAGAATTAAAAACTTTGGATTCTCTCTTATTCTGAGGCCAGGAAGAAGTATGGCCGCCTCAATCCTGTGACGTTGACAACTTTGTTTGCCTCAGTTGTGTCCACTCCTTCCACAGTATCCTTACCCCTATCCTGTCCCCCTCCACCTCCTCACCCCATCCGGGGTCTATGCCTCCGCCTCCCAAATCCCTCCCTTCCAAATCCTCCTCCCTCGTGGCCCCTGCCCCCTCTGCCCCAGGGGCCACCCTTCCTCCTCCTCCCCCTCCTCTCCCTCCGCCGCCTGAGAAGTGATCCTCTTCTCAGGCATCCATCAGGGAAACGTTCCGGACCCCGGCTTCCGAGGTCCGGCGTTCCAAAACGGACTCTGCGCGTGAGGACCTTCTTAGAGTCCAGCCCACCATCCCCGTGCCTCATCGGACTTCCAAGAAGGCCTCCAAGAAGAAGTCTTTATCCCCCTCTCCACCCCCGGCGCGTTTCGTCTGACGCTCCATCTGCGAGTCGCTGCTCCCGGCCGTCCTCAGTTTCGCCGGGACGCTCTGCTGCCAGGCACTCAGCTGGCCTCTCGTCGGCGGATGATGCTACCCCTCCTATGCAACCTGGGAAAGCGGCCGCAGCTGGCGACGACTCGATGGGACAGGATCCATCTCCCGCCGGTTGTAGCGTTGTTCCCTCGAAACCTAGCCCTCCTTGGCCGTCGAGGTGACCAGCTCTTCACCCGTTTCGTTCCCCCCTTTTTTCTGACTAGCGATGGCTTTGTTACATTGGAACATCAGAGGTATTCGATCTAATCAGGAGGAATTACAACTGCTCCTCCGCCTGCACTGTCCGCTCGTCCTTGGTCTCCAGGAAATCAAGTTACACCCAACTGACCGTATTGCTTTTACCCACTATACCTCGGAGCGGTCTAACCCCACCCCTGCGGACGGTATTCCAGCTCATGATGGGGTCATGTTGCTCATTCGGGATGATGTCTATTACCATCCCATCCCATTGACCACCCCACTCCAAGCAATAGCTGTCCGTATTACTCTTTCTGCCGTTACTTTTTCTGTTTGTACCGTCTACACTCCATCGTCCCCCCTGCGGGTCCGGGGGTTAGAATAGGCCTGAGGTATTCCTGCCTGTTGTAAGAGGCGACTAAAAGGAGTCCATCCCCCTCAAGGGGGTAGTTAGCGCTTGCGTCCGGAGACGGACGGTTCCACGACCTATATTTGTGGTCTTTTTGGTTTTTCCCTTCTCGTTTCTTCCTTCCTTTGGTTGGTTCCTTTCTTTGTTCTTTTCCATCTCACTGTCTTCCTTACTCTTTCCCTTGCCTTCTTCTGCTTGCCTTCTTCTGGTTGCCTTCTTCTGGTTGCCTTCTTCTGGTTGCCTTCTTCTGGTTGCCTTCTTCTGGTTGCCTTCTTCTGGTTGCCTTCTTCTGGTTGCCTTCTTCTGGTTGCCTTCTTCTGGTTGCCTTCTTCTGGTTGCCTTCTTCTGGTTGCCTTCTTCTGGTTGCCTTCTTCTGGTTGCCTTCTTCTGGTTGCCTTCTTCTGGTTGCCTTCTTCTGGTTGCCTTCTTCTGGTTGCCTTCTTCTGGTTGCCTTCTTCTGGTTGCCTTCTTCTGGTTGCCTTCTTCTGGTCTCCGCCTCGGCGTTTGAGACAGTCTGTCCTCTCTGTCTTCCTTTTCCTCTTCTTCCTTCCTCCCTGTGCGCGCCTGAAGGCCGACCCACGCGTTCGCACGCGTAGCCGGTGACGGGGTAACGCGTAATTCCCCGCCCTGGGTAGACAAGTAAGGCACGCACGTACCCCCTGGTAAAAGCCAGGCACGGGGAGGGGTGATTGCCTGAGCTGATACCTTCTGACCATGCCGATTGGTCCCTCTGTCTGTTTCTCGGGAAGTGTGACCTGAGGTGTAAACATTCACCTAAGGTGGGAGTGCCCTCTGAGAGGGTCCCCATAAGGAAGGAGCGCGCCATCGGAGACGCTGGCAATCATGGGGGATTCCTCCGCAATGGATTTTTCTTCTTCTCTCTCGACTTCTGCCCACAAACGGAAACATGACCAGCCACCAGTGACAAAAGTACTACCGCCTGCCCCACAGCTCCTCGTCGTTTCTCGATCTGAGGACGGAAAGGATTTCTCCTCTGTCAACCCTTTCGTTATCCAGAAGGGCGTAGATGCCATAGCCGGATCTATCAAGTCGTGTACCAGGTTGCGTAATGGTACCTTGTTACTAGAAACTGAGAGCGCCTTTCAGGCACAGAAACTGCTTCGAGCCACACTCCTGTACACGTTCTCTGTCCGGGTGGAGGCTCACCGAACTTTGAATTCGTCTCGTGGTGTGGTCTATATTAGATCCCTCGACGGATTGACTGACGAGGAGATTCAGTCTTTCCTTGCTGAGCAGGGCGTGACGGCTGTCCATAGGGTCATGAAAAAGGTCAACAATGACCTTGTACCGACCCGGACACTTTTCTTGACCTTTGATAGTGTTCAGCTGCCATCGCGCATCAAAGCGGGCTACGAGGTTATTTCTGTTCGCCCCTATGTCCCGACACCTACGCGCTGCTACCAGTGTCAGCGTTTTAATCACACTCACCAGTCTTGTTCCAATGCGGCTAAATGTGTCACTTGTGGCAGGGATGCCCATGAGGGTGACTGTCCACCTCCGTCTCCTCGTTGTGTGAACTGTCAGGGTGACCATGCAGCGTCCTCCCGCTACTGTCCCATCTATAAGGAAGAACGCTGTATCCAAGAAATTCGGGTCAAAGAGAAAGTGTCCACCTCGGCTGCTCGCAAGCTGTTTGCTAGTAGGAAGCCCACGCTGCTCCCAGCGGGGAAATACAGTACTGTCCTCACCTCTCTTCGGACTACCAGGGAGGTGGCAACCCAGATATGTGATCTGACCTTCAGAACCACGGTCGTCCGTTCGGCCAGTGCTAAGATCGCGCGGTCGACGTCCCCCCCTCCTCCCATCACCCCACAGACACAAGCCCCTTCATCAGCTTCTGCTAAGACGAAGACCCAGAAGTCAGATGCACGGCCTTCAAGAAGGAACTGTCCCGTGCAGACTTCCTACGTACCTCGACCTCCCAGCCATCGACCAGTACTTCCACCAAACGACCTTCCAAGAACGCTCATAGGAAGCACAGTTCTCCTTCTCCGCCACGGCACATTTCTTCTCCTGCGCCACCCAGCGGCTGCCGCCCCAGGCCGTCATCCGTTTCGCCTGGCCGCACCGCTGGTAGCCGAACATCTGGCCGTTCACCGGCGGAGGAAGCTCCTCCTCCCGGCCATCTTACCAAGATGGCCGATGAACCTATAGAACCAATGGACGATGACTGTCCGCCTACTGATAGTGGCGGCAGTGCTCGCTCGAAGCCAGGCCCTCAGCGGCCTTCGAGGTGACCCCTTCTTTCATCTTCCTTTTCTTCTTACGATGGCACTTATTCACTGGAATATTCGCAGTATTTGCTCCAACCGAGAGGACTTGAAGTTGCTGCTCCGCTTGCACCGTCCGCTCGGCGTAGCCCTCCAGGAAACGAAGCTACGCCCATGCGATCAAATTGCCTTGGCACACTACACCTCTGTGCGTTTTGACCTACCCCCTGTGGTAGGTATTCCGGCTCATGGAGGGGTTATGTTGCTGGTCCGGGATGATGTTTACTACGATCCCATCACATTGCACACCGGCCTGCAGGCAGTTGCCATCCGAATTACTCTCCCCACTTTTACATTTTCCATTTGTACCGTTTACACTCCATCGTCATCTGCCGTTACCAGGGCAGACATGATGCAGCTTATTGCTCAGCTACCTGCCCCATTTTTGTTAACTGGAGACTTCAATGCCCACCATCCCCTTTGGGGCTCTCCAGCATCCTGCCCGAGGGGCTCCCAGTTAGCAGACCTTTTCAACCAGCTCAATCTTGTCTGCCTCAATACTGGCGCCCCTACTTTTCTTTCGGACACATCTCACACCTATTCCCATTTAGACCTCTCTATATGTACTACCCAACTTGCACGCCGGTTTGAGTGGTATGCACATTCTGATACATATTCGAGCGACCACTTCCCGTGTGTTATCCATCTCCTGCAGCATACCCCCTCTCCGTGCTCATCTAGTTGGAACATCTCCAAAGCAGACTGGGGGCCTTTATCTTCCAGGGCGACCTTTCAGGATCAAATCTTCACAAGCTGCGATCGTCAGGTCGCACACCTTACGGAAGTCATTCTCACTGCTGCTGAATATTCCATCCCTCACCCTACTTCTTCTCCACATCGCGTGCCGGTCCTCTGGTGGATCGCAGCATGTAGAGACGCTTTACGTGCTCGTCGACATGCTTTACGCACCTTTAAACGCCACCCTACAGTGGCGAATTGTATCAATTATAAACAATTACGTGCACAGTGTCGTCGTATTATTAAAGAAAGCAAGAAAGCCAGCTGGGCTGCTTTCACAAGCACCTTCAACAGTTTTACTCCTTCTGTTGTCTGGGGTAGCCTGTGCCGGCTATCTGGCACTAAGGTCCACTCACGAGTTTCTGGCTTGATGGTCGCGAATGACGTCCTTGTGGCCCCTGAGGATGTCTCCAATGCCTTCGGCCGCTTTTTCGCAGAGGTTTCGAGCTCCGCTCATTACCACCCTGCCTTCCTCCCCCGCAAACAGGCAGAGGAGGCTAGGCCACCTAACTTCCGCTCCTCGAATCGCGAAAGTTATAATGCCCTATTCACCATGCGGGACCTCGAAAACGCACTTGCCCGGTCATGGTCCTCCACTCCAGGGTCTGATTCTATTCATATTCAGATGCTGAAGAACCTTTCTCCTGCGGGTAAAGGTTTTCTTCTTCGTACTTACAATCGCATCTGGATTGAGGGACATGTTCCCGCATGCTGGCGCGAGTCTATTGTTGTCCCTATTCCTAAGCCGGGGAAGGACAAGCACTTGCCTTCCAGTTATCGACCCATCTCGCTTACCAGCTGTGTCTGTAAGGTGATGGAGCAAATGGTTAACTCTCGTTTGGTTTGGCTGCTCGAATCTCGACGCCTACTTACCAGTGTACAATGTGGATTTCGTAGGCGCCGCTCTGCTGTTGACCATCTGGTTACCTTGTCGACCTTCATTATGAATAACTTCTTGCAGAAGCGCCCGACCGCGGCTGTGTTCTTTGATTTGGAGAAGGCTTAAGACACCTGTTGGAGGGCGGGCATTCTCCGCACCATGCATACATGGGGCCTCCGCGGTCGCCTCCCTCTTTTTATTCGTTCCTTTTTAATGGATCGACAGTTCAGGGTACGTGTGGGTTCTGTCCTGTCAGACACCTTTTGCCAGGAGAATGGGGTGCCACAGGGCTCAGTTTTGAGCGTCGCTCTCTTCGCCATAGCGATCAATCCAATAATGGATTGCCTCCCAGCTGATGTATCAGGCTCCCTTTTCGTGGAAGATTTTACCATCTATTGCAGCGCGCAGCGTACACGTGCCCTGGAGCGCTGTCTTCAGCGTTCTCTTGACCGTCTTTACTCCTGGAGTGTCGCCAATGGCTTCCGTTTTTCTGCCGAGAAGACGGTCTGTATTAACTTCTGGCGCTACAAAGAGTTTCTCCCACCGTCCTTACGACTCGGTCCCGTTGCTCTCCCACTCGTGGAGACAACAAAATTTTTAGGTCTTACATTTGACAGGAAACTTAGCTGGTCTCCACATGTGTCATATTTGGCTGCCCGTTGTACCCGTTCTTTAAATGTCCTCCGTGTTCTCAGTGGTATGTTGTGGGGAGCGGATCGAACCGTCCTACTTCGTCTATATCGGTCGATCGTCCGCTCCAAGCTGGATTATGGGAGCTTCGTATACTCCTCTGCACGGCCATCCATCTTACGCCGCCTCAACTCCATACAACATCGGGGTTTACAACTTGCGATCGGAGTGTTTTATACTAGTTCCATAGAGAGTCTTCATGCTGACGCTGGCGAATTGCCACTCACCTACCAGCGCGATATACTGCTTTGTCGGTGTGCCTGTCGGCTACTGTCAATGCCCGACCACCCGTCTTATCGTTCCTTTTTTGATGACTCTCTCGACCATCAATACGGGTTGTATGTCTCTGCCCTGCTACCCCCTGGAGTTCGCTTTCGTCGACTCCTTCAACACCTTAATTTTTCACTCCCTGCAACCTTTCGAGTGGGCGAGAGCCAGACGCCACCTTGGCTCCAGGCTCAGGTTCGCGTTCACCTTGACCTCAGCTCGCTCCCAAAGGAGGTTACCCCTGGTTCGGTCTACCACTCCCGTTTTTTGGAACTTCATTCGAAGTTCATTAATATGACCTTCATTTATACAGATGGCTCAAAGACCAATGACGTGGTCGGGTGTTCCTTTATTGTCGGGGCACAAAGTTTCAAATACCGGCTCCATGGCCATTGTTCGGTCTTCACAGCTGAGCTCTTTGCCCTCTACCAGGCTGTTCTTTACATCTGCCACCACCGACATTTTGCTTATGTCATCTGCTCCGATTCCCTGAGCGCCATCCAGAGCCTCAGTGATCCGTATCCGGTTCACCCTTTCGTGCACCGGATCCAACGCTCCCTTCAGCAGCTGATGGACGTCGGTTCTCCGGTTAGCTTTATGTGGGTTCCTGGCCATGTCGGTATCCCTGGGAACAAAGCTGCAGATGCCGCAGCCAAGGCTGCGGTTCTCCAGCCTCGGACAGCTTCTTGTTGTGTCCCTTCGTCGGATTGTAGCAGGGTAATTTGTCGCCGCATTTTATCGCTGTGACATGCCGATTGGGCTGCACTTACGGACAACAAGCTTCGGGCCTTGAAACCTCTTCCCGCGCCTTGGACGTCCTCCTCCCGCCCTTCTCGGCGGGAGGAGGTCATTTTGGCCCGGTTACGAATTGGACACTGCCGGTTCAGCCATCGCCATCTGCTAACGGCTGCGCCGGTGCCTTTCTGCCCATGTGGGCAATTGCTGACGGTCCGCCACATTTTAACGTTCTGTCCGGATTTTAACACACTGCGTCTTGATCGTGGCCTGCCATGTACTCTAGATGCCATTTTAGCGGATGACCCACGAGCAGCTGCTCGCGTTCTTTGTTTTATCAACTTAACAAACCTCTCTAAGGACATTTGATTATGCTGTTTTTTTTTAATCCTATGCCTGTCAGTCTGTCTCTTATCGTGTTTTCCCTTTTAGTTGTTTTAAACTTGTGCCTCGCGGTGCATTCTTAACGTAGTCTGGGCGCTAATGACCATTGAAGTTGTGCGCCTTAAAACCACAAAAAAAAACAAAAAAAAAAAACCACTCCATCGTCATCCACAGTTAGTCGGGCTGACATGATGCACCTGATTGTTCAGCTTCCTCCACCGTTTTTATTGTTTGGCGACTTCAATGCCCATCATCCCCTTTGGGTCTCTCCTGCATCCTGTCAGAGAGGCTCCCTCTTGACGGATGTCTTCAACCATCTCAATCTTGTCTGCCTCAATACTCTCGGACTCCACTCATACCTACTCCCACTTGGACCTCCCGATCTGTTCTACCACTCTTGCCCGTCGGTTCGAGTGGTATGTCCTTTCTGACACCTATTCGAGCGACCACTTCCCCTGTGTCGTTCGTCTCCTACACCACACCCCATCCCCACGTCCTTCGAGCTGGAACATACCGAAAGCTGACTGGGGACGTTACTCCTCCCTGGCGACCTTTCCGGACCACGATTTTCTCAGTTGTGACAGTCAGGTCGAATACCTCACGGCTGTTATCATCAATGCTGCCAAACGTTCCATTCCTCGTACTACCTCTTCTTCACGTCGTGTTTCCGTCCCCTGGTGGAATGAGGCTTGTAGAGACGCTATCCGTGCTCGACGACGTGCTTTATGCACCTTTCGCCGCCATCCTACGTTGGCGAATTGTATTGGATACAAACGACTCAGAGCGCAATGCCGTAGAGTCATCAAAGACAGCAAAAAAACTTGTTGGGCCTCTTTCACCAGCTCCTTTAACAGTTTTACTCCCTCTTCTGTTGTATGGGGTGGCCTGCGCCGGCTGTCGGGCATTAAGGGCCACTCCTCGGTACCTGGCCTAACTTCAGGTACTGAGGTCCTTGTTGATCCTGTGGATGTCTCCAACGCCTTTGGCCGCTTTTTCGTGGAGGTTTCAAGCTCCGTCCATTACCACCCTGGCTTCCTTCCCAGGAAAGAGGCAGAAGAGGCTCGGCGACCTTCCTTCCACTCGCTGAATCTGGAAAATTATAATGCCCCCTTTACTATGCGGGAACTCGAACGTGCACTTGCGCTGTCCGGTCCTCTGCTCCGGGGCCAGATGCCATTCACGTTCAGATGCTGGCACACCTTTCTCCGGCAGGCAATAGCTTCCTTCTTCGTACCTACAATCGCGTCTGGACTGAAGGTCAAGTCCCCATGCGTTGACGTGACGCAGTCGTTGTTCCTATACCCAAACCCGGAAAGGATAGACACCTTCCTTCTAGTTACCGCCCCATTTCTCTCACAAGCTGTGTCTGTAAGGTGATGGAATGCATGGTTAACGCTCGGTTAGTTTGGATTCTTGAATCTTGACGGCTACTTACCAATGTTCAATGCGGCTTTCGTCGCCGCCGCTCCGCTGTTGACCACCTTGTGACCTTGTCGAAATTCATCATGAACAACTTTTTGCGAAAGCGCCAAACGGTAGCCGTGTTCTTCGATTTGGAGAAGGCTTATGATACCTGTTGGAGAGGAGGTATCCTCCGCACTATGCACAGGTGGGGTCTACGCGGTTGCCTGCCCCTTTTTATTGATTCCTTTTTAACAGACCGAAAGTTTAGGGTACGTGTGGGTTCCGCCTTGTCCGACGTCTTCCTCCAGGAGAACGGAGTGCTTCAGGGCTCTGTCTTGAGCGTAGCCCTTTTTGCCATAGCGAACAATCCTATTATGGATTGTATTCCACCTAATGTCTCAGGCACTCTTTTTGTCGATGACTTCGCGATCTACTGCAGTGCCCAGAGAACATGCCTCCTGGAGCGCTGCCTTCAGTGTTGTCTAGATAGCCTATACTCATGGAGTGTGGCAAATGGCTTCCGGTTCTCCGAAGAGAAGACGGTTTGCATCAACTTTTGGCGATATAAAGCGTTCCTTCCGCCATCCTTACATGTCGGTCCCGTTGTTCTCCCATTCGTGGAAACAACTAAGTTTCTAGGGCTCATACTGGACAGGAAACTTTGTTGGTCTCCGCACGTCTCTTATTTGGCTGCCCGTTGTACACGTTCCCTTAATGTCCTCACAGTTCTTAGTGGTTCATCTTGGGGAGCGGATCGCACTGTCCTGCTTCGCTTGTATCGGTCCATAGTCCGATCGAAGCTGGATTATGGGAGCCTCTTCTACTCGTCTGCTCGGCCATCCCTCTTACGCCGTCTCAACTCCATCCACCATAGGGGGTTACGTCTTGTGACCGGAGCCTTCTACACTAGTCCCGTCGAGAGTCTTTATGCTGAAGCTGCCGAATTACCATTGACCTACCAGCGCGACGTACTGCTTTGTCGGTATGCCTGCCAGCTGTTGTCAATGCCCGACCACCCCTCTTATCAGTCCTTCTTCGCCGATTCTCTCGACCGTCAGTATGGGTTGTATGTGTCTGCCCTCCTGCCCCCTGGAGTCAGCTTTCATCACCTGCTTCGACAATTGGATTTTGCCCTCCCTACCACCTTCAGAGAGGGTGAGAGCCCAACTCCACCTTGGCTCCAGGCTCCGGTTCATATTTATCTCGACCTCAGCTCGCTCCCGAAGGAGGGTACTCCGGCTGCAGTGTATTGCTCACGGTTTGTCGAACTTCGTGCGCGACTTGCCAGTCACACCTTTATTTACACTGATGGCTCCAAAACTGACGATGGTGTCGGCTGTGGCTTTATTGTCGGGGCCGTCACCTTTAAATACCGGCTCCTTGACCAATGTTCCAGCTTTACGGCTGAGCTTTTTGCTCTCTATCAGGCCGTTCAGTATGCCCGCCGCCACCGCCATTCATCGTATGTACTCTGCTCTGATTCACTCAGTGCTCTTCAGAGCCTAGGAGCTCCATATCCGGTCCATCCCTTGGTGCAACGGATCCAGCAGTCCCTCCATTCTTCTGCTGCTGATGGCTTTCCTGTCAGCTTTCTGTGGGTTCCCGGCCATGTAGGAGTGCCTGGGAATGAGGCTGCTGATGCTGCAGCCAAGGCTGCAGTCCTCCTGCCTCGGCCAGCCTCCCATTGTCCCGTCATCTGATGTTAGTGGGGTTGTTTGTAAGAGGCTTGTGTCATTGTGGTGGGATGCTTGGTCCTCACTTCGAGGAAACAAGCTCCGGGCAGTAAAACCGTTCCCAACTGCTTGGACAACCTCCTCCCGACCATCTCGGCGAGAAGAGGTCCTTCTGACCGGGTTGCGGATTGGGCATTGCCGGTTTAGCCACCGCTACCTGTTCTCCGGTGACCCAGCCCCGCAGTGCCCTTGTGGTCATGTATTAACAGTGCGCCATGTTTTATTGTCGTGTCCCCGTTTTAGTCAATCTCGTGTTGTCCTGTCTCTGCCATCTACTTTACAGGATATTTTAGCTGATGACGCTCGAGCAGCTGCTCGTGTTCTTCGTTTTATTACTTTGACTGGCTTATCCAAAGACATCTAACTCTTTTACTTATTTTATCTGCATCTTTATAAGAACTTTCTGGTGTCCCCCCCCTCCCCCCCTTGAGTTTTACTAGATTCTATGTGCTCTAACAATTGTGATTGGGCGCTAATGATCTCAGTAGTTAAGCGCCCAAAAAAAAAAGACAGACAGCGCAAATGTAGGTACACCACTATGCATGCGCAGCCCGCTTCTGCTGCAGAGCGCGCCAAATTAGGTAGGGGGTGCGGTATTAGCCTTCCCCACTGCGCAGGCGCCGCCGCGCCAATTTTCGGTATATATAGAACGACGCGCACCAGTAATCTTCAGTCTCGTACTCACCTGAAGATGGCTGCATGTTTGTTACCCAAAATATCTTGCCAAGATGTCAACGTGACCCGGCTGCAAGCCCGAAATATGATGGACCAATCAATACGCTGGGAAAACTTAAAGATACACAATGTTTAAGTAGTTTACCAATTCCATGCTTATAGAAAACTGCCGGAGTTAGATATTGTCAAACCAGGTATGAGTTGTATTTTCATCTCGAAAGGCATTTGCTTGACGGTTGTTTGATGAGAAGTGGGAAAGAAAACATTTGAGGGCATAAGTTTAGAAGGATAAGTGTTTTAGGGATGACTTCCCAAACTATCTCGTGGATAGTTTTGTTTGCAACATCAGGAGAGTGTGTTATCTCATAGTAATAACATATTATGCAGTTGCACCTGTCATTTCCCTTACACTCTGACCGAAAGATGTCATAGTTGATGGCAACTAATATCAGCAGCAATGGACACATCCCTGGGAGTGGGTAGAGCACAACACCTGTTTTAAGCCACCAGATGACACATATTATTTTGACACTGCCCTTTGCTCAAGTGTGTCTTTTCTCTTAGGCCCCATTTGTTAATTTCTTCTTAATTGTAGCTTGTCACCAGCAACAATATTGCGTAGGGGTGCTTAATGGGTGAACTGAAGATATTTAAGCAAATATGCTGTAAAATTCACCTTTTTAGTTGTTGCTTCGAATTAGAACATGTGGTACTCCTAAACCTGACAGTTAAATGGTCCCAGTTCATTGCATGTCAGTTATTGAAACTTCCTGAATGATGAAAAGCATTCAAGCCAGAACTGTCTTCCTTGAAACAAGCAAATCCTTTTCTGACATGTTTTGCTCAAAAGCTCTAACCCCATCTACAGTACAAAGTATTTGGGCTATGACTGCTGCCTTCATCTATACCTAACCCAAAGTGTGCAATGTTACAAATGTTAGATTTTTGCCACACTGTTTTACAATGCTTATGCTATGTTCATAAGTAAAGTATGCATAATCCAACACATGGCTAAAAGACACATACTAAAACTTAAGACAAGAAAATGGCAGCTGATGGACACTCAAAGCACCACATCACTTGGTCGTATGGCACTTCATGTGAGGCAGCAAGTGGCTGCTTGTTGGTAGCCACAGTAGCCTGAGGAAACTCGCAAGCATATACTATCCTGATCTTCACACAGCTATGAGCTGTTTTGTGAATTGTTTCCTGAAGTTTTTACTATTAATGGGGTGCAGAAAATGAAGTGAATTATCAGGAGAAATGCAGTTTTAAAAAATAGTAGAGTATGTGGACCTGAACTCAAAACTTCGTGGCTACATTTTGCAGTGTTTACCACTATCATGAGCTCATTCAGCACTCAGCAGCTAGAGTAGGAGACAACACTTCCTCCATACATTTCCACATTCTATAATGTCGTGAAGTCATGCGTATGGTTGGACTGTCTGATGGGCGGTCAGTTTTATTGGCAGCCATAACAGAACAACTTGGGCTTAGTGTGTGTGAGCCAGTCTGTAGCTGGGTTTTATGTCTGAGACTGTACATTAATGACTCGTCTTCTGCATGTGGTGGCTGTATTTAACATTAGAAATGTAAAATTGTTAGATCACAGACCTGATATTCAACAGAAAGACTGATGAAGTTTGCAGCTCAGAAATACAAAATCTTTCTTAAATCATTCTATAAAGATTTTGAGAATCTGTGTGAATTCTTACAATCTGTTATCATCAACAGTTCTGATATGGCAGTGAGAGATGTTTTATTAATATGAAAACCATTCCAAAATGAAGGGTTTCTCAGTGAGCAATGAAGAGACCTATGTTGGGAACTACTAGGCGGTACAGTAAAGGAAACAAACTAATTAGGAAAAGGCTCGAGTGGGAGATCTTAAAGTGGAATGAAAATAAAGTTGTAGTTGGAACTTGTAGATAGACAAATGGAGCTGGTTCAAGATCATTTTTCCATACAAGTGACACATCAATTGCTCCTGACCCCTCCTCCTGAGACGTTTTGAAAATTGAGATAGATTCTGGTAGGTAGGCAAAAACTAATAACAGCATTTTGCTTGTAGTAAACAGGCTGTGAAGGTTTGTATGATGAAGGCTGTACTCTGCACCCGGATTGTTTATTCACTAACACTGATCTGAACAAAACTAAGGCAGTGGGAACAGTATTGAGAAATTGCAAATGTCTAGCTAAGGATTTAGTATACCAGACACTGAAAAGAAAATTAACTTTCATTTCACAGATGAAGACTATTTGTAGTATGTGAAATGGAAAGGCACTAGGGATGTACTTTCTTTGACAATGAAGCACAACATGGCAACATCTAATGTTGATGTCAGAATGGAGTTGGGAGTCATAGAAGAGATGAAACCTGATGTAGTTTAGATTACAATAGGAACAAGATTGGTGTGGATCACAATGACCAGCAAATAGGCTTTTACCATTTTGAGAGGGGGAAAAAAGTGGTGGAAGAAAGTTGTTTTCGCCTTTTCATGATGATGATCTTAAATGTGTGTGTTCTATATGAAGTCGAAGTGTATTAGTAGACATCTTGTTCAATTCATTACTAAATTGGCAGATGCCTTGGCAAACACAGGTGGCCTGGCTGAATAAACTTCCACTTAAAACATTTCACCTGTTAATATTATCGGTGGAAGACATTTTCCTAAGTTCTTCCAGCTTCAGAAAAGTCAAAATTGCTTTGGAGGAGATACAAAGTTAGTGCAGAAAGAAGCAAGCCAAGATCGTGCGAAGTGGCAAGGAGAGATACCAGATACTATTGTGAAGAGTGTGATGTAGGACTTTCGTTTTCAGAGTGTGAAATTTTTCACACTATATCAGATGTAACTAAGTAATAAAGAAAACCACATTTTCAAACAGTTTTATTTCTAGTAACAACAAATTCAGATTGTATCTCTGTTTGGAAAATTAAAGGTGACTGTTGCAAAAACGACACATTTTAATTTCAGTATAATAAAATTATCGTTGACATAGGTCTGTTTCTTTGCAGCATTTCTCAGAAAAAAAGATCCATGTTTCAAATAGAAACTGATCTAAAAAGTTCTGTGCATTAGAACCTGCTACGCAAAATCCAGAAAAACTGAAAATGTGCAGCATCAGTCAGTCAATGGGACTATAGTCGCCCAGCCCTCAGTGTTAAAAATAAATAAAAATGTTGAGACTGTGGAAATGGTTTTTAAATAAATAAAATAAAAAATAATACTACATACAAATTGCTCTGTAAAAGAAATAAATGTTGTCCTTTCATTCCAGTTCTGAATATTAAGATGAAACAATTCATTACCATTTAAAGTAATTTCTGAGATATTTTAAAAGCTTGTAGTGAAAGCAGAAAAAAATGAGACCTATTGTATTGTACTGGCTTAAAATAAAAATATGCTATCTGTTAGACTGAGTGGAAAGGGTGAAAATACAAAGTTTCTGTAATTTTTAGTTTAGTGAAGGAACTCCTTAATTCTGTAAGTCAAGAGTTACTTAACTGTTCATTGGAGAATGGGACAGAAATATAAAAATCGTCATCTAATTTTAAATTAGATGACACTGTTCAACTGCATAAGATGTATGTTGCATGTGAAGGAATAAAATATTAGAAAATTTACCATGAAAGAAATTAAAAATTATCATAAGACAGAAAACTTTACCTTAAGGACTGCTCTATTTTACCTAGATCACTTAAGTTCATATTTCTTCTTCACTCTCTTGGGATAAATTGTCTTTTCTATTTCAAACTCTGAATGAGATTCAGATTTGCAGCAAGCATTTATCCATCCATTATCATACTGTCTCAAGCCCTCTTGCAATGTTATCATCTTTGAAAATACTGCCAGTACTTTAAACTAGATCTGTTGCAATGTATCAGTTTACAGTAACTATTTGGAGAGCTTTGTACACCTGGTTGGGTCCTAAACATAGTTTCATACCATGTCACTGCCCAACAAAGAAATAAGAATTCTTGTGACGTTCTTGCAGTACCAGTGGTACCGTTTCTTCCAAAAGCATCTCCCTTAGAATCTTCGCTAGTTTCATAAAAGGCACCGTACGCTTCCTCAATGTAGTATCTAACAGGCTCCAAGGTATCCATTTGATATTCCCTAGAGGTACCACTGAGAGGTTTTACACCCAGGTAGATAAACCTTTCTTCAGAATCCACCATCAAAAACTTGAGAACTGTACTGAACACATACATGCCTCACCTCATTCCATCCGTGATAGGAATCACCTGAAATATTGGAAGCCATAGATACCTCATTTGGGAGTGCCAGCTTCAATCTGCTCTTCTAATTTTCTAACTTTTCTTTGTGTAATTCATTTCCATTTTTTTGGAGATCTCTTAAACTGTCATGACAGTCTTACTCTGGCTGACTGTATTTCTTATGTTAATATTTGCAAATTAACTTCAACTTATTAACTAGTACATCAAGAAGAAAGTAGAATTTTCATTGATTTCAGTTTTTTTCCCATTAAAATAGTTCTTAAGTGGAGGAATTGAAGTGTTAAAGATATAAGTAATCATTGCATAGAACAAATTAGACATTTTTTATGTATTTCAATTAATAACATCTATTTTGGATTATTCTAACTTTAGTTTTTAATGTAAACCACAACAGATGAACAATCTTAATGATTTTGATTTGTAACAGGTCTACGAACCAGAGGATTAACAACTGATACCTTTGCCTCTGCTGACACTAATGATATGAGTGACATGCAGTTAGCTTTGGACCGTAACTTGGAAGAAATGTGTGGTTCATTGTCACGGCTGAAAGGTTTGGCCGCTGGGCTAGGGGAAGAAATTGACTCTCAGAATGAGCTACTTGATAAAATAACAGACAAAACAGACACAGCAGATACCACTTTGCAGCGCCAAAATAAGGATATGCGTCGCTTGCTGGGCAAGAAATAATGTGTTGGTGACAACATAATAGGACAGTGGGGCCTTATAAAGATGGAAACTTGAGCTGCCATTACCATCTTGTGGTATGAAGAGTTCTATTTGTGTGTTTCTTATGAAGCAGTTTGTTTCCTTCCAGTGAACACTGACATTTTTTTACATGGAAGGTGGAAATTTGTGTCAGTTTTTAAAGTGATTTTTTCCTTATGAAATCTGACACATGTAAAAACAAGCACAGCTTAGTGTAGATGTCATTATGCAATCTCAGTGATATATTAATTTAGCAATCTATGTTAATTTGTTAAATGTTTTGATGAAACCTATTGTTCAGTCTGTGTTGAATGCATCCTTTTTGTGATGGGGTGAGAGAGATTGTAGGTGAGGCTACAAGGCGTGTGTGTGTGTGTGTGTGTGTGTGTGTGTGTGTGTGTGTGTGTGTGTGTGTGTGTGTGTGTGCGTGTGTGTGCGTGTGTGTGCGTGTGTGTGCGTGTGTGTGCGTGTGTGTGCGTGTGTGCGTGTGTGCGTGTGTGCGTGTGTGCGTGTGTGTGTTTTGGGGAGGGGGGTGGTACTGAAGTACTTATTTATCCTATTCCAACAAAAGTCTTGGAAGAGTGTATTAAATTTCTGTAAATAATAGCAACCTTATTTTCATGTTTTTTGAGAAAACATTGATGTGTTTCTGTGTGATAGCATACAGTAAAATTGATATTGTTCAAATGAATGAAGGTTTTATGAATGTTTGCTCAATTTACTTTCCTTTCCTGCCCAGGTAGGATTCCTATCAATTGTGATTTATTAAAACAAGACAAATAAAATGTTCTGCTTCTATGCAGCACTTGTGCTCTACAAATGAAAAAAATTCTGTGGTGCATTTAATATACCTCTGGTGTTCTCATTGTAGTTCACAAAATATTTTGTTTGTAAAATGTTTCATATATAATAAAATTGTTTTTTACTTTATTTAGAACTTTTTAAATTTCATGATACATCTCTTTTTGGTTTGGTTATTCATTGTGGTGAGTTTTTTGTGAATAGGTTGGTTTGCATTGATTCTGTGAATGTGTTGATCTTGCCTAAGGGTGGCTAGATCTCTTGCAAAATGTGGCAGCAACACAATAATGCATTCTCAGTGTGAATACACACAGATTCCATTCTGTTATTTCCTCCTTTCGCATCTGCTGCGGTAACTGTGCACATGTCACTCTGCAGAAGTTCCAGACACTGAAGGATTTATAAAAAACAGTTGGTCTGATAACTACCATGGGTCTGGAGAAAATGATTCTGGAATTCGTAAAGACTGGTTCTTTTTGTGTGCAACCTAGTAGAGGGAGGGAACAAATTGATCCGACATCAGTGGAAGCAGTGGCCACAGCAATGCAGGAGGAGACACAAGTGTGGAAATATGTAGTGCACGGAGAATCGCCCGATCATGGGACATACCCGTGAGTGCGGTGTGTAAAATCGTAAGAAACATTCCTTTTTTTATCCATTCAAAATTACCCATGTGCATGAGTTGCTTCCTGTTGATCCACCAGCAAGAAAGACCTTTGCTTTGGAATTTCTTGCTCACATGTAAGTGGACAATGATTGGCCATGGAAGATTTTGTGGACAGACGAAGCCCACTTCCATCTGACAGGATATGTCAATAGACGGAATTGTCAAATATGGGCAACAGAAAATCCACATGCAAATCAAACAGTACCATTTCATCCTGAAAAGGTCACTGTGTGGTGCGGGTTTATGGCATCTTTTATCATAGGGCCATATTTTTTCAATGAGACAGATGCTTCTGGTCCTGTTACCTGTACAGTCACTGGTAACTGCTAAGTGTCTTACACAACCACGTCATTCCAGCTCTCCAACAGTGTGGATGGGATAATTTTTATGCAAGGTGGCACATATCCACACATTGCAAATCCAGTTAAGCAGCTGCTGAAGCATTATTTCAGAAATGCTAGAATTATCAGGCGCCGTTTCCCTACAGCCTGGCTGTCCCAATCACCTGATCCTAATCCGTGTAACTTCTGGCTGTGGGGCTATCTTAAGGATGTTGTTTTCACTGTTCCGATTGCAAACATAGCTGCTTTGAAGGCACACATTGTGCAACACATTCTGAACCTGACCCTTGAAACACTTCGATCAGATGTGGAACATGCTGTTTCTTGATTTCAACATGTGGAAACTGGTGGACAGCATATTGAACATGTTTCACACCAGTCACATGGAAATTAATAATCTGATTTGATTTTGATTTATGCTTTTATGCAGTTTTTAGCCTCAGGATACTTAAAAACCGATGTTATTGATGTTTATGTGGTTTTTGGCCTCAGGACAGTTAAAAACAGATTTTTCCCATCTGTTGTGATATGACATTTTTGTGGTAAATGGGCTTTCGTAACTAACAGTATCACACCTTGTACACCCATGTACGCTGAGTTGTACTGTTTGTTTAATGCCAGATGTACATCTTAGGCATTGTTGTACAATTCATTTGTAGTTTGTAGTTGACAACTATTAAATTATGGTGCTTACATTGCCATCTATTGCTACATTTTGTAACTATTTTTCTTCTGCCATATGTTTTCCCCCCCACTTTGATAATATTCTGTTGCAATTTGATGTCATTCTGACCAGTGGTGTTACTTCTACAGCAGTTTGAACGTTTAACTTCAATTATAATCACCCTGTGCATCAAACCAGTTATAGTGATTGTCCACGGTGTTGAACATATATATAACTCTTGCAAAAATCTTTGCAGTACGCAGACACTGTAATTTCTTCTGACTGCTAAATCACAGTAGCAGCATCAGTGGAAAAGATTTTTTTCTACTGAATTCTTTGTTTGTCCCCATGGACTAACACCTCAACTTTGGTGCAGAGATTTGTGTGTTTCAGTGATCCACTGAGCTATGCTGGCTGGAGTAATGTACCTGGTAGGGTCATCCATGACAAGACTGGTCATTTGGTGAGTTTCCATACAAATTGTAGACCCCCAAGGGACCCCATTCTTTGGAGTATGGGATTGGCAATCACATGGACAATTAGCTAAGACTTGCATTACTTGCCGTGGCTTGTGAGGCTGCTTCTGTTTCCTTTCCTGTCTCTCCCTCTGGCAACTTTTTCTTTTTTTCTTTTTACCCCTGTGGTGTTAGGTTTTGAGGCCAAAGTGTGCCATGTATTTTTCCTTTTCTAAATGGAACACCACCTGCTGAAGATAACAGGTGCAGCCTGCTTCTTTGTAGGATGAGGGCTCGTCGACTGCTAAGTGACCATCCCTGATGCAAAAGGCAGCCTCCTAACAGGCTGTGAAGGGGGCAGCCTTGCTGATAGTGTGCAGGGTTGGCTTCCCTGCCACATAGAAATATGTAGTCACAAAACTTTAGAACATATGTGCAAAATGGACAATATTTATGATCAAGCAACAACAGGAACTGATCCAAAAGTGGCTGCATGGTATGTACTGTGTCTTCATAAGAGCAGGGTGTTCAGAAACTTGACAGACCAACTGAAAAAGCATTGAATAGGAATAGCAGTGTACCAGATTATTAGGTGGAAGACCTCCCTGTTGTGGATACTGGTGACTGCAAAATGTTTTGCAGGAGCAATGATACAGCCAATCTTGAAACCAGTTGCCTAGTACACAGGACAGACTAGTCAGTGAGATCTAATTCTGAAGCCATTAATTGTAGGATATGCACAGGAAGAATAAAAATGACATCCTTCAGTATTACACTGATGCTCCAACACAAAGTGAATGAGGTGGCCAAAGACTCCTTTTATGAACCGGTTGAAGGTGTATAAGATCTGATAGCATATTTTGTGTAGCTGATTGTAGAAGATATGAATGCCAAGGTGGGAAGAGAAAGTGTTTAGATCAAATGTGGGAAAGTCCGATCTGCCTGAAGAGTGTACTGACAGTGGACTGAGGCTGGTTGATTTTGCTGTAAACAAACAAGTTCACCATAACTGGCACCATATTCCCACAAAGGAATTCTACAAAAGGGGCAGGGAAGTCTCTGAATGGAAACAGTCAACCAAATAGATCATATACCCAGCCAAAGAAGGCATGGCCCAGACATTGAGGAGATTAAGGTGGGGGGAACTGATGCCAATTTGGATTACCATATGGTAGCAGTCAAGTATAAGCAAAAGATATAAACAAGAATCTGTAACCATGTAGAAAAGGACATAAAGTATTACTTGGATCCAATCAACACCAACAAGGGGAAGAGCAGAATTCCAAAGAGAAGTGGACAAAATGATGAAAGTGATTGCCACTGATGAGAGAAAAACCCCCTAGAGCAGTAGCAACCAATGGAAACATCAAAACAGAAGTCAAGCTGGAATCGGAAAAGTAAGATAAAGTGAGTGGTTCAGTGGTATTGAGAAGGCTATTGAGGAATGAAATAGTACAGACGCACTCCAGTGAGGTGCAGTGCAGCAAAAACTATATGCGAAGGAAACAGAATTTGAGAAAAGCCTTGAGGAATGTAAAATGAAAAGACAATGAAAAGAATATGTAAGGGAATAAGAGATAAAACAATAATGGTAGCATCGGACAGTGATATACATTGATATAGACGGAAAGTTGATCAGAGATGAAACTAAAATCATAAAAGGATTGGATGAATATTTTAAAGAACTACTGAAATCTAGGGAAATCCAGGAGTTTGAAGAACAGGTGGAACAAATTGGTAGCAATGATGACAAAGAACCAACATTGGGTGAACTGATGGTAAATGTTAAGGAGATGAGGAACAAGAGTTGTGGGCGAAGATAAGATAGAAAGTGAAATTTTAAAGAGTGGAGGTACAGAGGAATTAAAGAAAATGTGTGAACTGGTTTGGAAAATGTGGAGAAGTAAAAAATGCCAACAAACTGTAACACATCCACCATTATGCCAATACACAAGGGCAATAGAACAAATTGCAATAACCTTAGAGGAATGGCACTGGTGAATTCTGCCTAAAAAAAAAACTAGGATACTGAACAAGAAATTACCACCATATGCAGAAGCTATGGTTGTGGAATATTAGTGCAGGTTCAGGAATGAAAGAGCAACAACAGATCAGATGTTTGCCATTAGATTATTTTAGAAAAGTGTTGAGAGTGCATTATCTATGTGTGGGTTTTAAATCAGTGCGTGACGATGTCAACAGAAATGGTCTTTGAAGTGTTTATGGGAGCTGAGGATACCATCAAAGCAGATAAGACTTGTGAAAATGACCGTAAGCAACACTAACTGCAAAAAAAAGCTAATGGCAAACATTTCGGTACTTTTTGTATCACGGAAGTTAAAAGTTGGCTCTGGTGGCTGTCATCCAAAAACTGAAAAGCAAAACAGATGGTGCTTGGTGCTATTTTCAACAGTGTGACTCAGAATATGGTATTTGCAGATGAGATAGCCTTGCATAGGAGAAGTAGAGAATATTTGCTGGAAAACATGTAGTTTTGCAATACGAAGTGACTGCAGTTAGCTTGGTCATATGGAAAAAAACTGTGTTCAGAAGTTGCAACAAAACAAGGTGGAGAGGTGCTGACAAGTTGGAATAGTTGGAAAGAGTAAATCAGTTTTAGTATTGAGAGGGGGGGGGGGGGGGGGAGATATGATTATGGAAGCAAAGATAAAGGCAAGAATAACTGCAGGTAACAGGTGGTATTAAAATTTCCTTAACATGCTGTGATTTTCCAACACTACAAGATAGCTGAAGATAACAGTTTACAAAATGATTATAAAACCAGTGATGAATGGCTCCAAATGTGGAGAATAACGCGACAGGTTAGAAATGTTCTGGATGCTTGGCAGTGCAGAGTACTGTGCAATATCTATGAGACAGTATTTGAAAATGGTGCTTGGAGAATTAGAACCAATATAGAAACGTACATACTCTCTAAACAATCTACCAGTCAATGTAGCGGTAAATGCACAAATGTTACAGTGGCTGGTGCACATAAAGAGGATGGAAGGACAGTGAGTGCCAAAGAATGGATTAAGTATAAAGCCAGAAGATAGCCACGTCAGTGGGGAGACCAAGATTACAATGGCTGAATCATGTAGACGGATGTGAGAATGTTAGTGGTATGGAACTGGAGAAGGTTGGCAAAGTAGAGAGATGATAGGAGGAGACAGATGGTGGACAAGGCCTGGGCCCTTTGTTGTCTGTAGCACCAGCAAAGAAAAAAGATCTTTTGTTATTGTCACTTGGTTTGTAGGCTTTAGCTAAGTTTGAGTTTTTTGTGCTTTTGTTTTGATTTTGTAGTAAAAATATGCAATGAATAGGAGAAACATTTGAAGCAAGTGGTTTTATGAAGCCTTGGTGTGTCTTTAGTCAATGAAACTGAAGTATTTGATGGTGATTTAGATTACATGTTATCTGAAAGTAGTGGCAAACCTAAATTTGTTTGGTTTTGAGTTGCTGTTATGTTTATAGTTTTATTTTCATGGATCGTGTTGTAATGAATGATGTAGGTGCAGCAGGAAAAGAGTGAGCATGTACCAACTTATACACATATGCCTATTAAAAATAGAAAAAAGGTGTGAAAGTGAATTTGATGGCAACTGTACAGATGTGGATGACATTGTTGACATAATTGTGTGTACAGCCCCTCTTGGATTGATACAGAACAGCCATGTCCACTGTTACGTAACTGGGTATAGTGGGACATGTTGATGCTTACAGCACTCGAAAATGGCCTGCAAGACAGAAATTGGCCAGCCGTGTGTAATTAAATACGCCAAACAACACCTGAGGTGGGACCCGTACACTGTCAAACAAATGAGGTGTGATCAAAAAGTGCCGGTCGAAGTGGCCGTGCGGTTACAGGCGCTGCAGTCTGGAACCGCGAGACTGCTACGGTCGCAGGTTCGAATCCTGCCTCGGGCATGGATGTTTGTGATGTCCTTAGGTTAGTTAGGTTTAACTAGTTCTAAGTTCTAGGGGACTAATGACCTCAGCAGTTGAGTCCCATAGTGCTCAGAGCCATTTGAACCATTTTTTTGATCAAAAAGTAATGGGAATATTTTGTTTTCCTTAAAGAACCTTTAATCGTCATCGTCGTCGTCTTGATCACAAACATCAACCACTACGTTGTCTCTTTCAAAGTAGTCCCCCTCAGATACTCCACACTTGTGCCAGAAATTTTTTCAGGTTTGGGAAGCATTTATGGAACTCACTTTTTGTGATGTTCAGTGATTCCGTTTGTTTCATCAGTTGTGGCAAAAATGTCCTTTCGTGGTTCTCTCCAGCCCCAAGAATAGAAGGAAGTCACAGGGGCTGTGTTCGGCGAATACGGTGTTATGCCAAAAAATCATGAACAAGCATGGAGGTGTGAGTGGGAGCATTATAATTATGCAATTTCTATGAGTGGTTTTGCCACAATCCTGGTCATTTTCTTTGGGTTGCTTCAAACAAATGGCGCATAACTTCTTTATTGATTGTATGAACATGGGGGAGTAACTGGGTGTACTGTTTCATTGTAATTGAAGAAGACAGTGAGAAGAACTTTCGCATGTAATCAAATTTGGCAAATTTTTTTAGGCAGTTTCCATTGGGATGATGGGGCCTTGGTTTTGACGTCATACCCATATACCCATGTTTCATCACCTTTTATAACCTTCTTTAGAAGTTCGGGATTGTCTACTTCATCCAACAATTCCTGAGTGATGTCTATGTGGTGTCATTTTTGGTAGAACATTTGGGAGTAAACATTGCTGCTACATGTTTCATGCCAAAAACATCCAAAAAATTGTTCAGCATGAGCCAGAGGATATGGAAACATCAGCAGCCTCTCTATTGGTGATTTTTCCAGAACCGTCTTCTTTTCTACTTCCACATTTTCGTTAGTAACTGATGTGCTAGAGCATCCCAGGAGGTTGTCGTCTTTAACATCTTCTTGATCCTCTTTGAAATGTTCATACACTTGTAAATTTTTGTCTTAAATATAACAGATTCACCAAAGGCCACAACTGATATTTTGAATGCGGTGCTGCACTTTATTTCATTTATTAAGTAAAATTTAATGCAAATTCTGTGCACTATTTTTTTTGAAAGTAAAAATGTGCCGTGCACTCAAAATATATATAACCTGTTCAGCTGTCAGCAATAAAGTAAATATTCAAAACATGTGAAGAAATAAATATGCATAAGTAACATATGTGCAAACAAGATAAAAATATTGAAAATCAGATTTATAAAGCCTGCGAAATTAAAAAAAAAATTGGCAGCTGTAAAGGAACATGTGAAATGTTATTCAAGGCACAAATCTGCAAAGCTAAGATCAGAGAATAAGTTTCTGCCTAACTTTAGTTTAAAACAATGGAAAACTGTAACAATAGCAAACATTAAAAAGATCGTTGCTTTTCACTGCATACAGCAAATGTGAGAGGCCAGATATGAAGTGTTGGAGTACTGAAACTGCTGTCAGTTGTAATTTTTACCCCAATGGTTTTCCAAGGGATAGATTTCTAAACGTACTATCAAAGTTTCACCTGAATAACAAGAAGCTGCACAAGGATTTGATTTTTTTTATAAAGTTCGACCTCTCCTCAATTGATAGAGTGGAATTCCAAAGTATTTGTTACTCAGAAGCTGTAACTGACGAAGGAATTTCTCTTTAGAGGAAGAGTAAGCTTTGAGGTTTGTGGCCAATAAGCCAAATAAAAATGGTTTGAAGATTTATATCTTAGTGGAATCCAGGACAGGATGTGTGTGGAATTTTGAAGAATAATTGGAGATGAGGCAATAAATTAGTGCTTCTGGCATGATACAATAACTAGTAAGCTGCCTAATGTTGACAGTTTTTAAGCAAGTGTACACTTAACTAAAGCTAATACTTTTATTATTAGGACAGTAACAAACAGGAAAGAACTGCCAAAATCACTAAAAGACATGAAGCTAAAAAGAGGAACAAGTTTTCTGCGACAAAAGGAACTTGTTTGCCTTGACCTGGGAGGAGAATAGAGATTTTTTGATAACCAATACAAGGCACACAGGTGCAATGCAGTGTTATAGCAAAGAGATTAAAAAAAACTCCAGTAGTTGCTGACTATAATCAACACAAGTCTGAGATAGACCTGTTTGACCACTATCATATAGGGGGCACTGGACTACAAAATATTGACATGATGGAGGCTTTTCACTGCATTATAATGGCAGTATCTAATACCTCCATACTGCACAATACAATCAGAAAGAGAAACTCACTCCAATGAAGTTAGTGTAGATGAAATGTACAGGCTTTGTGCTCTCTGCTGGGGAGTCACCATAGTGCTTTTCAGAAGGCCCAAGAAAAGCAGCTTGACTTTCAGAAAAATTCGTACATAACCACACAACCATTGCATAAGGGAAGAAGAAAAAGAGAAAGGAGTTGATGTAGTGAGCAGTGGAAAGTGGAAATCTTTAACAAGGAAGGCTAACTTTGGTATTGTCTCTTTTGAGTTTGTAATGTAAAGTGGCTGGAAAGAAATTCAAAAAGAAAGGTCAAGTGGTTGTGTACATGTGTAAATACTGGAATCCTCCTTCAATTATTTTTTTCTGGAATAAATATTACTACTGAATTAGTGTTGTGTATGTCTAGTTCCTGTACTAGTAACACCAGAATTAGTGTGTTTAAAGTACAAAGTCCCACGAAATTATGAGGGTGGTTTGAAAACTTCTCAGAACAAAATAGGAAAAAAAGTACTTACCACTGAAACTTTATTTTTCAATCTAGTCTCCTTGTAGATGAATGCACTTTGTCCAACAATGTTCCAGTGGCAACAATTCATACCTTAGTTTGTGTGATTTTGCCGTGGCGATGACACGTGTGCAAGTGCACATTTTGTTGATGGAAGGTCACTTTCTCCCTTGTTAACCCTGGCATTTTTTCTCTTATATTGTGTTGCAACTTGTCCAGGAAGTTAGCATAGTATTCTCCAGTAATTGTTTGCCCAGTGGGGAGGAAATCTACAAACAGGATCCCCTTCACATCCCAGAAAAATGATGCCATGACCTTTCCCGCTGAAGGATTTTTCTTTGGTGGCAGAGAATCAGCATGTTTCCACTGCTTTGACTGTTGTTTTGTCTCTGGGGTATAGTACTGCACCCAAGTTTCATCTGTGGTCACAAACCAGCACAAAAAAATCTTGTTCATTTCTCCTAAAATGGGCCAAACATTGTTCCGATATGTCCGTTCTCAAGCATTTTTGATCCAGCGTTAAGAGTCATGGCACGCATCTTGCAGGTAATTTTTTCATTCCTAATTCTCCAGCTAAAACGTGATACACCCTTTCAGATGACATCTGGCAAGCATGAACAGTTTCATGCACTTTCAATCGACGATCCTCCATGACCATTTTGGGCACTTTTGCAATGATTTCTGGAGTAGTGACACATCTTGGCCGACCTCTGCGTGGATCATAATCTCTAAGCTCTCCTGACCAAATTTACATTAATTTGTTCACTTGGCAACAACTGAATATGAAGGAGCAGAGTCCCTTAGCGTATTCTGGAAATGGGCATGAATGTCGTCTGCTTTCATACCTTTCTTTGTGAAGTACTCAATCACTGTTCAAATCGCAACTTTTTTGATTTTTGCAAATCGCTACGTGGGAACAACAGAGCCACATCACCACCACAGCTCTCTTCCAAGAGCACTGACATGGCACGTGTTTACAGGCAACAGTACAATAAATATCACATAAACAACTCGTTCTGCTAGCGCTGACCTCTCGTGGTGATTCTAAGAACTTTTCAAACCACCCTCTTAAAAGTTTTTGAATTCCCAACAACTGTTTCCTGCACACAAATTACATCTTTTTTGTTGTATGAGGTTTCCTTCTGGCAGCATGTGGTAGATCTTTTGCTTTGATCTATTGTTCATACAAATATTTCTTATTTGGCACTCTAATGAGAAACTATCAACTTTGAATGTTTGTATTTGTCAAATTATTTATTGTTAATACAGTTATTTGCACTTAATAGCTGTAGCTTACATATTATGTGAGGTTATAGGCATAGGCTTCAGCTGTCAAACTGCACCTCCCTTACCACATGGTCTTCATTGACAATGGATCCATCACCCTACCCTTGTCCCATCCCCTCCTACACTGTCTGTGCGGGCCAAGTTATTCTCTGCAAATGCTAATGTTAATCTGAGTAAGAAGTTAATGAAAAAAATTGAAGTAGTTCATTCATGAAACAATTAGAACAGACACATTGATAGCTTGGATGGTGTAAAGAATGTTTTTTTGTATGTATATGTAAAATAAGTTTGTGATGAAATTTGCTACTACTGAAGTCTGTCTGAAAAGTACCAGGACAAGTAAGTTTGCCATGTGAGACCAATGTGAGAAATTCATAGTCAGTGATAAACTTGTTTCTTTAGATACAAAAGAAAAACATACATATTTTCAGTGTAGTCATGTTTTATGATAGTGTACTTAATTAATATTTTTCTTGTGGATAGAATGACTGTGTACTAAGAGTATGGAAGGTCTCTCTAATTCCCATCTCCTACTGTCATGAACTATTCATTAAATTAAAATAGTCATGGTACTTAAGACGTGAGAGTAGGTGGAAGTCAGCCTGGATGCTCAAACAATATGTGCTTGAAATCAGCTACTTCTCACTTTTAATGCATCTTTATTGGTGAGGACATTGTCATGATCATTTTTAATTCAACTGACTGCTCATGTGTTTTTTTCACCTGATTTGTTCAGAAAACTTGTGCAATATACATTCATTATTTTAACTTATACGAGGTAACTGATCAAAAGAATCTCTTTTGAATTCAGAAGCACTAGTCATAATATTTGAGACAGTGGGCGTTATAAAACCGTCCACAGCAAGGAACAGTTCAGCAGTGTGTGTGTGTGTGTGTGTGTGTGTGTGTGTGTGTGTGTGTGTGTGTGTGTGTGTGTGAGAGAGAGAGAGAGAGAGAGAGAGAGAGAGAGAGAGAGAGAAAAAGTCACCCTCTTATCTAATGTGAATGTGATGAGCATGTGCAGAAAAATCGTCCACTGAGTGGAATTTGACAACTGCCAGAGCAGCAACAAATAATAGAAGTAACAACTCACTGTGTAGTTTAGGAACTGAATAATCAATATTCACATGAACTAGATTGAAAAGATTCTGAACTTTAGTACAGTGTTCTCCTTCACAGCTAACCAGTATGGCATACTAATATACATACACATATGTGCATCACTACATTGTACCAGCACCTCTGCTTGACCAGGATGACAGGTTGTACCAGTTTATAGTGGGAGGGGGGGGGGGGGGGAGGAAGTAGCAAAAGGGGGTTGGTCGCTTGGAGGGATAGGAGAGGAGGGTGTGGAGTATACGAGTATTGTCAGTAACTTAAGGTCTGCGATGCTTCTTCACATAGTAAACATCACTTTATTGCAAAACCAATTACAGATTCTGAAAGCATGGCCTTTTGATATTTTTCAACAATGGCCCCATCATGATCAATGCATTTGGGAAATCCTCTGGAAGCTTTTTCATACCCTTGTCATACCACTCTCCCATTGACTTATGCAGGAAGTCGGTGGGATGCCTGCGGCCGGCCTCATTGTGCACGTTTGTGCAGCCATATGCGAAATCCCTACACAGCTTACACACATTTTTACGTCCATACACTTTTCTCCATACACATCAGTCAACTGGTGATGGATTTCAATAGTGTTGACCCCTTAACACAGAAAGCTAATCTCACAGTGCAATTCACACTTGGTGGGAGCATTGATTTTCCCTTCCATTGTTAACAGCTGCTACGCTAAGAATGAGTGCTACAGAGAGGTAGCGACTGGCAAGAATAGTGGCGAGGGAAGCAAAGAACGTGGTGCTGTTGTCAGATTTAAGCTTGCTCACATTAGCTTGTTGGAGATCTTACTTTACGGACAGCCCTCATAGTATGAGTGTATTTGGGTTGGGCAAATGGGGGGAGTGGTAGACATGGATGTCGGAGAGGGGCTGATGAAAATCAAAGCCAATAAGATTGTGTGGTATGTTGTAAGGACAGTTCCCACCTGCCCAGTTCAGAAAAACTTGTTGGAGAGGGAAGTGTCCACATGGCATGGGTTGTGAAGCAGCACATTACTACACACCCTCAGTTATGTACACCCTTATTCCAAAGTGAAAACCTTTACCTCAGCACTGGGAAGAACACTCCAGACATAACTTCCAAAAGTTAACCAACTTTGTCATCCTCTCTCTCTCCCACAGAAGTTTCTCCTATACAAAGGCTTAATTTTCATTGCTACATCTCAGTTTAATTACGCTAGACTCATCAAAGATCTAATCTCCTCCTCTCAATATCTACTGTAGATGTGACCACTATGGTGGTGGCTGGATTGCGTGCTGGTAAGTTATGATGTGTGATTCCCCGACATGGACATAGATGCAGTGGTGTCAGTGAGGTAGAGTAGAATGGCGAACTGTCATTAAACATTCCTGGTTAAAATAGTGCTTTATTATGGCAGTTACAGAGGTCGAATCATAGGTGGAAAGGAGGTCAGTACCATCTCTGATGTCGGCAGCCATGGTTGCTGCCATGTGCCAGCACCAGTGCTAGTGTGCCAGTAAGGCAGTATGCTGCGGGTGGCATGTGTTGGTGTCAATGTAGCTGTGGTAAGCTGACACAAGGTGGCATGTTGTAGGTGAAGGGTGATAGAAACAGCTCTGGTTTCTTGGCTGTTTCTGTAGTGACAGTGTACAACACTCTGGGACAGGAGATTTTAATCTGTGGCTTCTGGCATAGCTGAAGATAAGCAACAATGTAGGCCCAGGCTTGAACCCATGGTTCACCAGGGTGATTACCGTGAGCAGAAGGTAGTCACACAGCACGTGACTCGCAGCGCATCGAAGACTGCATGTAGACTTCAGCTCAGACAGAGGCCTGCAGCTGGTGGTAATAAGGGCTGGCAATGGCAGCTGGATGCTTCGTCTTGAATTGCAAGTGGTCCTCTTCCCTTAGTTATTGGCTAGTATTGACCACATCACTGTGCATACTGTGTGCATCTGGTTACCACTCAACACAATCTGAGAAAGAGGGTCTCATTTGGCTGGGATGTATGTGGCTAGTGTTTCTCCAATATACCCCAGAACCCACAGCAGGTTGCTATTGAGGAATGACATAATTTTCTCCAGTTTTCTTGTCTAGTCAGCTCCTTCAGAATCCTTGCCAGAGCTGTAAGACGTCACAGTTTTGGATTTCAGAGATGTTGGCTGATGTCTTTCACTTAGTGTCCTGAATATGTGCTGTTGCTCCATAATGCCTGGTCATTAAGCCATCTTGTGCTTCTATCCCTATGATGCCATTCTGCTGATTGATGCAACAGATCATTGCCCACAGCAAAACTGTGTATTTCAACACTACAGAAAAAACACTATTTTGCAACCAACCCCTCCAACCAAAAGCGAAGATGATACTGAACCTTAAACCTGAAAGTTGATATCTCCATCCACTTCAACCTAACCGCCTCCTGTGTCCCTTCCAGGAGCTCCTGACCTCCAAACTGGCCTCGTCCACTTCTGCTATGTCCCTTCCAAATAACCTGTCCCTTTCAGCAGAGGAAGGAAGAGCCATCCACAATCCTAAGATAAATTGCAATTTGATCATCCTTCTGATCAACAAATGCCTATCCACTGCTGTGATGAAACACAGTGACAACCAGACATATGGTATCTGGCAACTCTCTGACTCTTCCACCTACAAATCCTGCCACAATGATTTTATTGTAGAAGTCCAGCATAACATCCAATACGTATTGAAATTCTCAGACCCACCTCCAGAACCTCTCCACAGAGTTCATCTCCCTTCTCACCCCAGCTGAATTTTGCATTCTCATGTTTCCCAACCTCTAAAAGCCTAACAATGCTGGATGTGGTATTGTAGCAAGATACTGCAGAAATAATTTCAGCTGTTGTTGAGCAACACCTCCAGCCCACTACTCTCATCCTAGCTCCCCATATTAGAGAGATGAAACAATTTCTTTGAAGAGAGAACATGTACGATCATGGCTTACAAGTTGGTGGTGCAGCAGTCCAGTTTTATTGCCACAGCCATGCACTGTGTTCAGGTTGTAGGCTGTGGTGACTTTCATTGTGCGGACATGTTCTTTGTCAATTATACATTAAGAAAAGGAATATACAACCAATTAACAGTATTTTCGAATATCAGAAGTCTGTGCTTTCGTGATCACGTGACTGTAGCAACAGACATTGCACAGTAGATCTGCTTGAACACTGTTCCCAGAGAGAGCACTTTCATCAGTGATCAAGCACGTTGTCTGATTGTGTAACAACGAGAAAATGATGTGTAAGTGGACAAAACTACAACCATCATCCTGATCTGTGGGGCACTGTGTACTTTGCAGTCACAGTGAAACGAGATGGACAGATGGATAGTGCTGACTCTGTAATCCCACGTGCATTGTGGGGAGCTTATGATAAATTCAACCCATGTTCCCTGTGGCAACCAGAATCGGTCTCCGGGAGCACCATGTACATCATTCTGTTGCTCAGCTCACACTGGCATCTGCCCATTTGCATTGCACTGTTGCCAAAACTTGGCTGAACGGTAAACCTGTGAGCACACGTGAATGCTGGGCACTGCTAGCTTGTGCTGATTGTAACTATGGCTCTGGCATTAATCCATTTCTCGGTGTGACTTCCACACAGATCCTCCCTTGGAGAGCAGTTGGAATTGTGAGAAGGCACCAGTGACCAGCTTGTGCCTAAAATGTTTGGAGCTGACGTGCTTTGTGGTGATGTCAGCGTTTGTGTGATGGCAGTGGGCTGGCCCACAGTGATTGGGTGATAGCCAGTGATCTCAGTGCGTGACTGGCAGGGTGCATGGTAGGTGTGTCTGCGCGCAGCCATCTAGTGATGGCAACAGCAGGCTGTGCGCAGTCCACAGCCGTACGTGATTCATCTCGAAGGGAACGAACATGCAAGAACTGTCTGGTTGGCAATTAATATAACATGTCAAAGTACTCACAAGTTTTTTAGTTAACACAAGGAAACAAAATAGTGTTCATGGAGAAACATTGCTGTACATAGTTCACTGACACAACCCAATGTGGAACACAGCATGGCACTCGATTCAGCCTTGACGCTCGATATGCTTGATCCAGGGCAACTGTACAAAGTGTCTTTACCTGCTGCTGGAGCCGACAAGACATAAACTGGTTTGACTTGGTTGCTCAAGACTTTAGTTGGTTGCCGTTGTACTCTATGTCAAATGTTTTTTCTCTGCAAGTAATCACATAATGTGGCCCAGAGTAGGGTGACCAAAGTGGCGGCTGTACTGTGTTGGTGTAAAACATTGTGCATGTACAGTGCATCAGATTGACAAGTACAAATACTTTGCCGGTGCCAAACCGCAACGAGGTGCGGGTGGAGGCCGGCCATATGGGTGCACAGATGTTTTACTAATAGTGTGGTCAAGGCATTGTGTGAAAGTAGTACTTCCTCCATGAAATCCACAGAAATTGTGAGTTGTTGTCCATAGATGATATTGGAAGGTGAAGCACCAATCTATTCCTTCAGTGTTACTCGCAGTCTGAGGAGTACCAGCAAGAGTGCTTCCATCCAGGTGGTGTCATGGCAAGTGAGGGTGGCTTTCAGCATCCTTTGGAACCAGTCCACCATGCTGTTAGATGCTGGTTGGTAGCTAGTGGTTCTGTGCAACTGCATGTAATGCAATCGGACAACATGTGAACAGTGTGCAGTCAATCTGGCATCCTAGATCTGTTACAACATGATTGGGGCATCACAGGAATGCCACCAGGTGTTAACAAGGTTGGTGGTAATTGTTTTGGTGGTGATGTCTGCTATGACTTTTGCCTCTGTCCGACAAATGAAATGGTCCACAATTGTCAGAAGGTACAACTTGCCTTGGGACAAAGGTAGTGGGCCCAAAATGTCCATGTGAACATGTGCAAAGTGGCATGTTGTGTAGGTATAGGTACCGATGAGTCCATGAATGTGCCTCCCAACTTTGGCGTTGCCATGTGGTAGAAATGTGTGCCCATTTATGGCAGTCCTTCTGGAGCATGGCCAGATGAAGTGCTCAGTGATGAGCTACACAGTAGTGTTGACACCCGGATGTGATAGGCAGTGGACATGGTCAAAAGTGCTGCACTGGAATTTCTCTGGGAGAAAGGGGTGGTGTGTGCTTGTAGATATGTCCCACCAAACCTTAAGGGTGGACCTGGGAATGGTCACTAGTTTGAATAGTAGGCTGTTGGAGCTGTCATGGAAAAGGCTGCCCAGTTGTTCATTTCTATCCGTAGGCAATGTCCTCAAAGTTCACAGGAAGAGAAATGGTCTATCTGGTGCATGGGAGTCCTCTTCACGGTGGGGCTGTGAAGACTGCTGTCAGTGAGGGGGATGGCACCAATAAAACTTGAGCATGAGACATAATTCTTCGTGTGTCTGTAGGCATGGCATGTTTAAGATCACTTGTAGCTTGTTACGTAGTGGCACGGATCTGCGTGGCATGATCAAGTGCCCAAGAAACACTATTTCTGTGACCCTGAATATGCAATTCATTGTTTTAATGATAATATTGGCCTCAGTCAGGCACTGAAAGATGGTTGTTAGGTGATGGCATTGAAGCTTGGATGTATTCTGGAAGACTAGGATGCCACTGAGATATGCAAAACATGGTAAACCTTAAAAGATGCCATCCAGCAAACACTGCCAGGTCTGGGCAATGGCAATGGCAATCATCATGCCATTTGGTTGCTTTGAGAGCATATGTACGATGTTTGGTGTACACCAAGCATCATACATATGCTCTCAAAGATATCAAATGGCATGATGACTGTTATTTTTTGAATGTCTACAGGCACTACTGTAATTTGCGTGAATGTCTTCATGCAGTCAAGTTTGCTGAAAATTACTGAAAGGCATGGCTAAAATCCTGAAGGTGCAGTATCAAGTATGAAACTGTCACTGTTCATGAATTCAAGGCATGATAGTCTGCACAAGGGTGCCATGAATTGCCATTTTTAGGGACTAAGTGCAAGGCAGAGGACCACGGGCTGCCTGATGGCAAGATGATGCCTTGTAGCAACATGACCTCAAAATCGGCCTTTGATGCAGTGAGCCTGCTGGGCATAGTTACGATATGGTGAACCGTTGAATGTTCTATGTTTTGTGGAGCAGCAGGTGGGTGAGTGAGCTACAAAAATGTGTCTGTGGTATTGGCGTATGTTATGTTGCACTTGACTAGTTTCACACTGAAGAAAGCAGCCTGCTGCCACTGTCCCACTATCAACAAACTTATGGATGCGTTTGTCAGCTGGACATTTGTAATATAAGCAAGCAGCTTATAGTATCCGATGAAATCTGCACCCAGGATTGGATCTTTGATATCAGGTACACTGAAGGTTTACGTGAATGTGCGATGTAGTTAGAGCAAAATTTCATTGTTGTGTGCCATACATTTTGATGGTTGAATTGTTTGCAGCCGTGAGAGGCAGCACTTTGGCATTCCTGCGGACCCACAGCATGGCTCGTGGAGATATTGAGAACCCAGAAACTGTGCCTACGAGGTATCTGATACTAGTAGCCTACTCTGACACGAAGAGAAACTTCGATATGGCACTGCAGCCAGGTGCGTCTAAGCCTGGTTGCAGCTGGCATTTGGGAGTGAGCAGGGTGGCCGGCACTTTTTCACATCATTGCCATGACTAGCAGATGATGTTCGGCAGCTGATCTGATGTCAGCATCATACAACTAGAATAGCTTTTGCTGTGTTGTTAATTGTGTGAGCCATTTCAGCTCCCACTGTGGCACCTGGCACCCTTCTTTCTGAGAGTGTGGCAATTGGTCCACTTACGTGCTGAGAACTGCCACCTATGTGGCCAAGTTCTGAACTAGGTGATGCAGAATGGCATCCAGGACAGTAGCTACAGGAGGTGTGTCTCCCCACAGAGGTGAAGGAATGGTGTCACAGGCTACCATGGTTGTGGTACTAGGCCCTGCTGCCAGCAGTTTGTGCACACAATCGACCAAGTCTGCAATAGAGTCCAACTGCATGTCTGTCTATGTCACCATTACTGCTTACATGTGTGCTGGGAGCCTGCATGCCCAGTTAGCACACAGCAGCAAGTCCAGAATTATGTCAGACTGTATGAGGCTCTGCATATGGAACATGTAGCATGATGGCTTCCTGTTGCTGTATTCATGATAGCATAGTAACTGATGCTCTCATTGCTCTTGGAACAATAAAATCTGACAGATCAACTCCTCCTTCAACCAATTATATGAGGATAGCGCCAGCAGAGTGGTAAACATGTGCTGAACCACGGCAGTGTAGTTGTGGTTTAGCTGGCTCACTACGTGCTCGAATTTGATGAGATCCCATTTTATATTCTTACTCAGGAAGACCACCTGCATTTAGCTGAACCATATGAAAGGGTTGTGGGGTGAAAAGGGAGGCAGCCTGACTGACACATGTCCCGTGTTTACCGCTGCACCAGCAACAGTAGGGGCTTCGGTGCAGAGCCCGAGGCTGAAAAACATTTGATAATGCCTGACCTCTAGGCTGCCCTGCAAATTTGACATGTTGTGTAGGGTAGTGTCTGGGTATGTATATGGATAGGAATGGCTGAGCACAGAGAGGGGGAGGAGGAGATGGACAGACAGGAGGAAGGAGGTAGTGGACAGAGATAGAGGGGAAGAGGAGACGGGCAGAGAGAGATGGAGGAGGAGGAGATAGAGAACTGTGGGGAAAAAGCAGTTGGAAAAAGAAAGGGAGGAGGAGGAGGAAATGGACAGAGAGAGGGAGAAGGAGAAGGCATGTGCAATATATGTGCCATACACCTACACAGATGAAGTTGTGGATGAATAGCACAAATGAATCTGTAGTATGAAAATTTTTTGCCAGACCAGTGCCTGAAGCCACAGTTTAACTCCTCAGAACCCATTTCGTGTGATATTTTCATTAGATTGCAGGTTCAGCATTTCTGAGCAGTTTTCACTGATATATCCTGTCATTCCTTCATCACTGACTTCAGTTCCCATTAACTCCAATTATTTCACATTAATTAATTTAACTATTTGATGAACAGTAGAAATGCACTAATTTGTTCTGAATGAAATACTAGCTGATTTTCTGGTTCTATGAGGGATACTAGTTAATAAGGGTTGGTGTTTATGATGGTACAGATAAATGAAAGTTTCATTATTTAGAATACTTGTATTCGCACCTCATCATTACTTTATATATGCCTTGTAGGTGAATACAGCAAACATGAAAAACACACCAGAATATCAATATAACAACACAACCACTTAATCTGGTGACAATTTCAAGTTATGATTTAGGTCTTGTATTGCTCTGAGCAAGTTCAGTATCAGCAGGCATTTTCTTTGACTGCAAGTATTTAACAACAATGTCACTGCATTTCACACATTTGCTCCTAAAATGTCATTTAGCACAAACACGTTTCCGTATAGAATGCAGTACAGGATTTTGACAGTCTAATGGACTTTTGGTTCTCATTAAAAATTATTACACAATTATTTAACAGTTCCCCTGCCATTTGTACACTGACTCTTTGGCTGCAGAATTTAAAGTTGCATGTTCAGCTTGAGTAATTGATATGGCAGCCATCACCAGTTTCCAATTCTTGCAAGAAATTATATTTTTCCCCCATAGAAAAGCACTTTTGCACTGACACAACCCATTGGTTAAATCTTTTACAAAATTTGAGGCAATAAAACCAGTTTATTGCTGATCTTTAAAATCCCCATTGTTAATACATTGACTGTCATGAGGCAGGTGGCAGCCATAGCAAAGCCTCTTTCTTGATGCTGTGTGCTTTCCGCTGACCACAGCAGAACCTTATTCATCCCTGATGCCACCTGGCCTGGCAGTGAAACATCCATCACTATGCATGCAGCAGTCAACATGTTAAACACAATATCATAATTCATGGCACACTTGTGATGACTGAGGATTCTCCCTTGGTCTGTTCCAATGTGCCCTAGTAAACTTTCAATTATGTTGGCTTAAAGCAATTGCATTTGTACTATATACAGAAATGTCCCACAACTTATCGCCCTGCAATTCCCAAAGCGATAATCAATCTTCCATTGGTGTTCATATGGGAGTACAGTCAGACATATTAACATTTTTCAGTACAGCCGGTCAAGTTTCAAATTACCTTCTTCCCAACGCAGTTATGCAATGGCTAGACAAGACTTTACTTGTTCTAGATCCTTAACTTTGGAATGCTCAGAGAATCCCAGGTACAGCTCATCATTCTTCACATTGTTATTACAAGAGACATAAAAAGCAACATAGAAAGCAACAACTGCAAGATTTGTATTTGACCTTTTAGTACATACCATCTTTATCAGTATTCACGGCATAACCTACAATTAAAAGTATACTTTTTACTTTTTATTCCAATGTCTGGCTGACAAACCATAAATGGCCATATATACTTTGTAAACTCTACCCTCATGAGCTTTTGATACAGAACCATGTGGTTGTCATGAGAGTAGTTGCCTTTAATTCTTCACATAGAAAAACAGTTTTAAAATCTGAATGATTAATCATAAGATCAAGGTGTATAGATAAACTGATAAGAGCTGTAAGAATACTACAGCTCACAACTGGTGAAAAGGTTTCATCCAGATTTATATTGAACTTTTGAGTTCATCCCTTACCAACAACACTAGCTACACAGTATGATGCACCATCTGCATCACTTTACAATTTTAATACCCACTTATTAAATGTGACACTTATACTCTTTGGGTGATATGCAAACTCCCAAACACCAGTTCTCTGGACACTCTTTGTTTACACTTTTATAGCCTTTATCCACTCTTCTCTGTCACTCCTTGACAGGGCAACCACCAGGTTCACAGGACTTTTCCCAAATTGGAAAAATCACATACAAAACAGATGACATAATTGTGATACTTCTTGTGCTTGGGTGCATGGGATGACCTTCTGACTTCCTCTGCATTGCCCTGTTTTACCACACTGTTCACTTAGCCAGAACACACATTAATCATCACTTGCAGCTGGGTCCTTGGTACATCAGTCATGCAGTCATTCTTTAGGGAAACAACACTCCTGCCTTTCACTTTTTTCTTGGGATTTTGTGGATCAAGTAGTCCATAACCTTTAGTATTTTCATTGTAACCTACAAAAATATTTTCTGAAGCCTTGGCATGCCAAGCTGTTACCTTTTAAATAGAAGATACCTTAGTCTTTTGTAACTTCTGTGGGGCCTCTCCATTAATCACTCTATGAAGAACACAGTTCTTTACATAAACATCCATACTGCATACCTCTGCACAGTTCTTCTTACATACTCAAGAATCAAATAACAGGCGCCATGCCATCTCACAGATTGATCAGTTAGTGTTTTCCACATCATCATTCTGTTCTGAACTATAGAGCTCATTGATTTGATCTCTCCTCATACAGATATCATGCCACGCAAAGTGATGATAGCAAAAACCTTGAACCATTGTTATTCTTCATTCAGTGACAGCAATAGAAAAAATGTCTGTTTGTGAGTTGACATCAAAATTTTTTCACTAGATTCACAATGCCTATTATTTTAATTAATTATGCTTCCCAGTTTGAGATAAAAATTTTCAAGTAACTGACAGATTGTCAAGATCCTCAAAACAAATTATGCAAGGTACCATGTACGTGAGATTCTTTTGTATAAATTTAAACATAACAGAAGTAATGACCACTTGGTCATCAATAATATATTGTTCTTCACTAATTACAACAATATTCCAACAATGGGGTAACTTTTTGATTCCTTTTGAGGCAAAGAACTCATCAAGTCATGTTCGGAGCACATTTTCATACAGAAAGGAAGTTCCTTGTAGACTGTTCAACAAAGCATGGAAAAAGTGAAAGTCTGAGAGTGCAAGCTTTGGTAATAAGATGGGTATTGAATGATTTTCCAACCCAACTCCTGTATAGCTTTTTCTGTTAGTCAAGCAGAATGCGGGCAGGCTTTATCATTGTTCTTTGCCTGTGTCTGCACAACATATCAATGTTAGCAATGATGGCTACACCTGAGGGGAGCAATTCTTAGTACACTACACTGTCACTGTTCCACCAGATGCTTAACATTATCTTCTGTGGATGTGTGCAAGACTTTTTCTTATGTTAGCATAAAAACACCATTTCTCATCACCAGTAATGATACAGGATAGGAATGGTTGAAATTGTTCATGAGTCAACTGATGACAAGCAAGCAGTGATGTGCATATGCTAACCCACTGGTTTCTTTGCCTGGAGTATGCATTACCAACATGCCTGATTTTTGAACCTTCCCCATTGCATGCAAGTGTTTTATGATGGTGGAATGATTACAGTTTATCACATTAACCAGATCTTGAGTAAACTGACGTGGGTCATTGTGGATCAGTGTGTTTAAATGATCTTCATCAAACCCTGAAGGTCTAACTGAACATGGAGAGTCATTAATGTCGAAATGCTCTTTCTTAAAATGAGAAAACCGTTGTCTTGCCATGCTCTGTCAAATGACATTATCCTCATAAATGATGCAAATGTTTCTGGCTGCTTCTGCTGCTGTCACCCCCTACTGAACTCAAACAGAAGAATATGTTGGAAATGTTATGATTTCTTCACTTGGCACTCCATTTTATAGCCTCCTCAGTTCCATTCACTATCTCCAAATTACAAAATAACAATACATAAACTCAAATAGCAACAGCAAACAGCAAACTACAAATGAAAACTGAGGGTCGGTAAATAAAACCGTAGAAACTGGAATAATGATGTGAAAAACAAAAACGTCACAAACTCTTGCACCAGCCTAGTACAATAGAATTGGAGCATATAGCTCAGGGCAGGTGTTTTCAGAAAGTAGTGTTTTATGCAATAATCATTAAGAACCATATTAGTGATGAGGTGGGGTGCCAATATATGTACTTATTCATTCCCTGCATTGTTCTATTTGTGGTAGCTCATGTGATTACTTGTTCTTTTCCCCTATCCAACAATATTTTAACCATTTCATTATCTGAGGGTCACATCTGTACTTCTGCTCATCCAAAGCATGTCAATAAATTGTAGTATCTCAACCTCAATGGTTGATATGGCTTATACATTAAGTTTTATCTCCATTCCAGCACTTAAGGAGAAATTAATAAATTGTGGCCCGCACTCCCATTAAGGATAACAGCAGACATGTGAGCACTTTTGAATCTCAAAACTATTCTTTTAATGTCAATGCAAAACAAGAAAAATTTTGCCTTCGTGACAATGTACAGCTTCAACTAGCAGTGACATGAAAGAGTGTGACACCACTAAAACTCTTGCCATCATCTGAAATGACCATTTTCCATCTTTCTAACTCCAGAACATTTCTTGAAGGTTCAACACCACCCCGCCACCCCCCCCCCCCCACCCCCCTTCCTCACCACCACCACCACCTCTTATCATTTCACTTTGTCATTGCGCTTGTCCTTGTGAGCAGGTGCACTGTAAAACATGATCTAAGCACCTTTACCATACCACAAACTCCACCAAAACCCTCAGAAAAATTGAGATTATAAAGAGAAGTGCAACCTGTAGCAAAATAAAAAAAAAAAAAAAAAAAAAAAAAAAACACCACACACACGAAACTTGGTAACCTACTACTAAGTTGACTCAAAATATAACATGATATAATTAGTACCAAGGTGGCAGATCAGATGTTCCCAGATTACAGCAAAGATAGTCTGAAAGCAGTACTTGTCCACAACAGGAACAGGTTTCCGTTTTCTGATAGCTCATGCAATTAATCTGAAGGAGACATGTGAGAACTTTAAACTGCTGCTCATACGTATCCAGTATGAGGGAACGTGAATGATATGCAGGAGGTAACTGCATTCCATCTTGGTGTGCAGCTCAGGCAGACAAAGCAATGCTGCTCTCTATGCAGGTGGGACAGCGGAGACAGTGGTTTGCATTGTTGCAGTGTGAAATGCTGCCTGGAGAGAAGAATGTGGAGAAACACTCCTTTTATTTAACCCAAAAAATACACTGAGGTAACAAAAATTATAGGACACCCCCTGGTGTAGTGCAGTGACTCAATGTGGCATGGGCTAAACAAATTGTTGCAAGTACCCTGCAGTAACATTGAGTCAAGCTGCCTCTATAGTTGTCCATGATTGGAAAAATGTTGCCAGTGCAGGATTTTGTGCATGAGCTGGTCTCTTGATTATGACTCATAAATGCTCAATCAGATTTATGATGGGCAAGCTGGGTGGCCAAATCATTCACTCCAATTGTCCAGAATGTTCTTTAAACCAACTGTGAAAAATATTGTGGCCCAGTGATATGGTGCATTGTCATCCATACAAATTCCACCATTGTTTTGCTGCAATTTGTTTCCCAGTAGCTGAACATAACCATTTCAAGTCAATGATCAGTTCAGTTTGGCCAGAGGACCCAGTCCATTCCATGTAAACACAGCCCACGCCATTATGGAGCCACCACCAGCCTGCAAAGTGCCTTGTTGACAACTTGCATCAATGGCTTTGTAGGGTCTGTACCACATTCATATCCTACCAACAGCTCTTACCAACTGAAATGGGACTCATCTGACCAGGCCATGGTTTTACATTTATCTAGGATCCAACCGATAGGGTCACGTGCCCAGGGGGGGACCCGCAGGTGATGTTATGCTGTTAGCAAAAGCACTCGCATCCATTGTCTGCTGACATAGTCCATTAATGCCACATTCTGCTGTACAGTTCTAATGAATATATTCATCGTATGTCCCACATTTATTTGTATGGTTATTTAATGTAGTGTTGCTTGTCTGTTAGCACTTCCAACTCTACACAAATGCTGCTGCTTTCAGTCTCTAAGTGAAGGCTGTTGGCCCCTGTTTTGTCCATGCTGAGAGGTAATGCCTGAAATTTGGTGTCCTTGGCAAACTCTTGACACTGTGGATCTTGGAATATTGAATTCCCTAACGATTTCTGGAATGGAATGCCCCATGCATCTATGTCTACTTATTATCCCACATTCAAAGTCTGTTAATTCTCGTTGTGTGGGCATAATCACATCAGAAACATTTTCAAATGAATCACCTGAGTACAAATGACAGCTCCACCAATGCACTGTCCTTTTACAGCCTGTGTATATGACACTATCACCATCTGTATATGTGCATAGTGCGATCCCATGACTTTTGTCACCTCAGTGTATGTTTTTACCTCTACTGTATGTGAAACTTTATGAAAGTCACAGACAAAACTTCATGTGGGTTCATGTAGTTGCTAAAAATTTCCAAGAATCAGGGTAGCAAAAATAATAAACCTGTAAATTAGGGAATTAGTGTCTGGTGAACATTTCCTTGATTTGTTGGGTGATGTGATTTGTAGAGTGATGTTGGAAGAATGGGATTGTTGTTTTCACAAGTGTCTGAAAGAACATTTAAGCAACCATAAGGCAGGCAGGTATTGTACAAGAATTACTGAGATCACATCACATTTGGCATTATGGGATGTAATGTGTCACTTAAATTATATTTCTTGAATGGTCATTTGCAATTTTTCTCAGACTTTGGCAAGAATGGTTTCATTAGGACATTTCTCAAATGGAAAAACATTATCTAGGCAAGTGGAGTACCACAATCCTGTCCAACTACCACTGGTCCACAAGAAGTGACATTCCTGCATGAAACTGAGCAGGTAATATTTTTAGGTATGAGTCCTTAGATTTCTTTACTGTTGTGTTACTCATTTCTTTGATTCCTCTGTGAACTGAAAGATAATTCTGCTGTTTGCATCTGGAAATCTTAATGTGAGAGTGTGTCATTATGGCAGAGACATACAAAACATAGAGTGCTACAAGCATTTAGTACAAAAACCGTTAGTACATGCAGAAATCCTGAAATTAGATCTTGATTCAGGAACAAATTATCTTGCAGCAACAATGTATATCTATACAAATGAAGATACGCTACTGCTCTGTGAGACTTTCTTTAATGTTATAAAAATGATATTAGGATACACCTCCAAAGCAAATTTCCATGAAACTATTTACATATTTTGAAAATTTGTTAAACAATTTGATTACCATATGATATGGACTGTTGTCTGCACCTTTTGTCTTACACTTTGCCAGGTAATCATCACTATCCTTCCTAGTGTAATAAATACCCTGGTGGAAGTGGAAAGTGTTACACAACACAGCACCAGTTCAATATCTGTTAAACTTTGTGGGGATGTTTATAACATAATAGATACTGAATGATTAAACTTTCATTCCATTTAGAAATTATGTCCATTATCACATAAGTATGAAGTGCAACCCCCATGGACATAAACACACTATAGTATTCATTGTGACATTGAAACAAACAGCCTCTGAATGTCAGCTTGAGGAATTTCTTACCATGCATGAAATGTATGGTGTGTCGTTTCATCAAGATTGCTGGCTGGAGGCTTGTATGAAAGTATACATCTTTACATTACATCCTAGACATGTTGCATGGGTAACAAACCAGGGGACCAGAGAGGCCAACCAATGATCTGTATACTGCTAGAGGCATTTATGGTGTGAGTTGCAGGATGGGATAGCTCACCATGGCAAAGTCCTGCTTCTGGGACATCAGAGGTACATCAGCCCCAAACTGAATCTGCCTTATGGATTAATGACGGGGAGCATATGTGCTGGACAGCCTGTAAGTGGTTTTTAGGTGGTTTTCCATATCCCCTTTTAAGAATATCAGGCTGGTCCCCAGGACCTAAGCTGACAGTAGCTTTAAAATGCCTATGGGAGTGGTAACACTATCATTATAATAGCCTATAATAGGGTATGATTGGGCCTCTTTAAAATTGGAGATGACTCATACCAGACCCAACTAGGTAGGCTGGATAAAGGGCATCAGGAAGGAAGGATGGTGCAGGGTGTGGTGTTATACTGCTGGAATATGCCATTTGGTACCCTGCTTGTAAAGGGTATGGACAGTTTTTACCTTTCTCTTCATCTAATGGTGATTACTCAGCCTCCCTTCAACAGTCACCAAACTAATCCTGATGTCTCATGTCCAATAGCTCCACAAACCATGATATGATTAACTGGAGAGGTAGGCATATCGAGAACCACCACTTCCTGTGTCCTTGCACCATGTCTTCTATGAACACAATGTTGTCCATTTGACCATCACAAACAAAATGAGACTCACTGCTTAGCACCACAGAATGTCATTCAGTATCTCAGTTGACTCTGACTCTACACCACGCAAGTCACTGTTGGTTGTGGTGTGGTGTCATCATTAAATGACACAAGGAAGCTCAAGATCTCAACTGAGCTGGCAGTAATCGGTTCCCCATGTACTGTGATGATGATCTGCCTGGATTTCAGCTGTTGTCATCTGTCTGTTCATCAGAGCAAGTCAAACAATGCTATGATATTCCTTTGGTACAAGCTGACCTGCCACGCTGAAAAGACCAACGCTCACGCCGACTCCTTCGAGAAGCGTTTCAAGCGACAGACCCCCAGGATGATTCACAGGAAGAGGTAGTCCTTCGTCAACTGGCTGTCTTCCTCAATGCTGAGGAGGACCCAGAGGACGAATCCCCACTTTTCGCCCCCGCAGATGTGGCGAAAGTGGTTAGGTTCAAATGGTTCAAATGGCTCTGAGCACTATGGGACTTAACTCCTGAGGTCATCAGTCCCCTAGAACTTAGAACTGCTTAAACCTAACTAACCTAAGGACATCACACACATCCATGACGGAGGCAGGATTCGAACCTGCGACCGTAGCGGTCGCGCGGTTCCAGACTGTAGCACCTAGAACCGCTTGGCCACTCCGGCCGGCAGTAATTAGGTCCCTCCCTACAAAAAAGGCGCCAGGACATGGCAGTGTCAACAACCAGCTAGTTAAAAACCTTCCGCCCTTGGCTATCGAACTCCTCGCGAATGTCTTCAAAGAGATTACTTACACACGCGAGTTCCCAGCTTACTGGAAACACGCAGAAGTGGTCGCGATACACAAATCAGGGAAAGACCCTTTATTCCCGGAGCACTACAGTCCGATTAGCTTCTTGCCAAGTCTCAGCAAGACCTATGAGCGCCTCCTGCTAATACTCATACGAGATCACATCACCGACGAGCGACTTCTACCGAATTTCCAGTTCGGTATCCGACAGAAGCAATCCACCCACAACAGATCATGAGACTGGTGGAAGCAGCCACAGTGGGCTTCTACCACAGAGGCTACTGTGGAATAGTGCTACTTGATGTAGCCAAAGCCTTCGACTCAGTATGTCACGAAGGGCTATTAAACAAGTTATACACACAGGGGTTCTCCAGGAATATAGTAAAGTTTAACCAAAGCTATCTCACGAACAGAACTTTTTCTGTCAAGGTAGAAACAGTCACCTCTACCAGAAGGCGTATTCATGCCGGGGTGCCACAGGGATTGGTCCTGGGGCCCGTCTTGTACAGGGTCTGTATTCTGCGTACTGCCAAACACCAATATTGTAACTCTAAGAGTAACCTCCAGAACGGGAGCCAAACTGCAACAAATAGCACTCGGCCACCACTTCAAAACACGGGGTCCAGCCGAGCCCAAAATATGGAGGTAGACGCATAAGACATAGCACTAACTAGGAGGATCACAGGGTTTGTGGCCACAAGGACAATCAACAGAATGTCCTCTGACCACAACCCAATGATTCTAGAGGTCGATGTGGCAGAATGGGGAGTACTTCCACGGTACCAGACATCTTACAAATGTACAGACTGGGAGCGATACCGAGAAACTGTCACTTCTGACATCGCTCGTGCTCTGTCACCTACTGCTGAAACAATAGAAAAAGCGCAACAAGACCTAACAGGTACCATCTTGCAGGCAGCGGAGATGCCACTCCCCCACAAAGCCACAGCTCGCCCCCAATAGTACAACTCCCAGAACAATTGCTGGCCCAAATCCGACACAAGAACAGAGGGGCAAAAGAGTGGAAGATCACCAGAAATCAGGCCACCAAGAGGCTGCTCAGTCGTCTACAGAGAGAGCTGAAGGTAGCGCTCAGTGATCACAGAAACCAGCGATGGCAAAACCGCCTCACAGCTCTCAAAGTAGACGATCACACACTATGGCAAGCAACCAAGCAATTCACCAAAAGACGTGCTAGGCTGCCATCACTACACGGTGAGCGGGGTATGGCCTAAAGCCATACTGAAAAGGCCAACGTGCTTGCCTACTCCTTCGAGAAGCAGATTCAAGCAGCTGAACCCCAGGATGATGTATATGAATAGGTTGTCCATTGTCAACTGGCTGTCTTCCTCAGTGCTGAGGAGGACCCAGAGGATGAACAACCACTTTTGCCCTCTAAGAAGTGGCAATAGTAATTAGATCCCTCCCTACAAAACAGGCGCCAGGAAATGAGAGTGTCACCAGCCAGCTAGTTAAAAACCTCCCACCCTCGGCTATCGAACACCTCGAGAATGGCTTCAACGAGATTACTCGTACCCGCTGGTTTCCAGCTTACTGGAAACACGCGCAAGTGATCGCGATACACAAACCAGGGAAAGACCTTTTATTCCCACAGCACTACAGGCCTATTAGCCTCTTGCCAACATTCATCAAGATCACATTACCAACGAGCGCCTCCTGCCGGTTTTCCAATTCGGATTCCGACAGAAGCACTCTGCCCCACAACAGATCATGAGACTAGTGGAAGCAGCCACAGAGCTCATCAACCACAGAGGCCACTGCGAGATAGTGCTGCTTGATGTAGCCAAAACCTTCGACTTAGTATGGCACAATGGGCTATTATACAAGTTATACACACAGGGATTCCCCGGGAGGATAGTCTGGTTAATCGAAAGCTATCTCATAAACACCAAAAGGCATATTCGCGCTGGAGTGCCACAGGGATCAATCCTGGGGCCCGTCTTGTACAGTCTGCACACTGTGTACACCCCCACAGCCCCCCTGGTGCACACCGTGCAGTATACTGACGACACAGCCTTTTACACTCATAATGCGAATAAGGACCTGGTCATTCGTAGGCTACAAAGGGTTTTAGATGACACAGAAACCTGGACCCGTCACTGGCACATCATCAACCCTGAAAAGACACAGGCTATGCTGATCACCCGGAGGTTCGGGAGATGCGGACCCCCTCAACGCCCCCTCCCCCCCCCCCCCCCCTTTCACCTACACCAGCATTGCTACCGACTCCCCTGGCGCAGATCAGCCAAGTATCGCAGCATAACCTTGGACTCGAGACTAATGTGGAAGCCCCACATAGACGAGGTCCATAGGAAGGCCTGTGCAAGAGTGTCCATCTTATACCCAATCCTCAACACAACCAGCTCCCTCTCCTGCTCGATAGGGGTGAATGTACACCAATCACTCATACAACCAGTAATGGAATATGCGTGTCCTGTCTAGGGAATGTCGCGAAGCAGCACCTGGACAAGTTCCAGGGGCTGCAGTTCCTCGCTATCAGGAGGGCTCTGCACCTACCCGGTGGGTTCCCAACAGACGACTTGCGCGCCGCTGTTGAAATCCTCCCTCCCCTCAAAGAAAGATTCCAAGATCTGGCAAGGGCTTTCTGTGAGAGCTCTTTCAGAAATGGAAATAACGTCATCCACTCCCTAGGTCGATATCACATGTCCCACGATAAGCACAAACGCCCCATGTCGATCTTCGACGACTACGTCGAAGAGAAAAATCTCAAAATTTCCAAGTCCTAATATCAATCATTAATCCTTAAAATACCCAACATCTCGCCAACCTCAGGCATGTACAAGACACAACCAGAACACCATCACAATACACAGACAGCCAAAACTATCCAAGATAATCACAAACACACAAGTACACAATGTGGAGTAAAAGCCAACAGGCTACAAACTCCTCCATACATTTCCGCAAGGAGGGGAAAGTAAAAGGTGAGAGAGAGAGGGAGACAGAACCACCTGATGATGGCGGAAAGGTTATTCGCCGAATTATCGTGGGACTTCAACGTCGCATCTGACTGGACACCCGAGAGCCCTGGAAACAACACATATACCGGGAAAGCCTCTGATCATATATCAAATTTTTCCTTTCTCCCCCAGTCGATAATGACCTTGTCTAATCCTACAATATTAATAGCAAAGTTTCCAAAGGAATGAAAAATAGAAATGACATTTATCATTTTTGATAAGTATTTTACCGAGAAAGGGGAAGTGAAAATTTTGCCTGTGTTCTTATGTCTATGTACTGTAATATTAGGATACTTTCTTCGTATTTGTATAAGGTGGAATGTAAAACTATGAAGAAATATTGCACTTCCCCAAGAAGTGGATAATCCATTTATGTAATTAATACTTGTTTCTCTTTTGTTTACTTTTGTCATAATAGTAGAAAGCAATATTTAAAGTTAAGTTATGAACAAAGAGGTTCCCATCATAATTAATTAAACATATCACCGGATGTTCATAGAGAACAGACTAAGACAACAAAAGGCCGAAAAATAAAGTCTCTACCCGTATGGCCTTACTAATGATGACACCCTGCCTCCCCCTTTATATTTGTGTATGTAAATTTTTGGTGATAACCAGAATCTTTATGTAAAGTCGAACACACAGTGGCAGTAATTTTTAAGTCCATTAAAAGACGCGCTCTCTGAGCACTAGATTGGGATGCCATCTGTGACAACGATGAAATAGCGAGGCCAGAGATGATTATTAAAGAGCAATCCAGCGCGCACTAATTAATTAGTAGTTGTCTGTCTGTATTTAGATCTCTTAAGAGACTAGACGCATGTATACGCCCGCCAAGTATGGGTAACATTGTGACTGTATTACTTAAAGGTCGTGTGTGCAAATATATTCTGGACTGTTATCAAAAAGTTGTTTGAGTATTTATCAGTCCACCAAAATCCACCGTAACAATTTTGGAAGATCGTGGAGGGAAACACCAACGTGTCACCACAGGGTTGAAGACGTAGAATGTACATCAGCACATTTTTAACTTTTGTGTCTATGTATTCTTAACGAAATGTTCAACCTTTTCTTCATTTCCTATGGTGAGTGTTCGTATTGTCGAAATATCTCTCTTGTCCGATAATGTATTCCAGAATAACCTTAAAAAAGTCATTTACCCTTTTAAATAACATTTCTCAGGTCCTTTTCAAATCATTTTTCCACAAATAATACCCTGCACTGCGCAACCTCTAGACCCGACTTCAACTTTCATCGTAACTGTTGTTTCGCTTCGAAAAGGACTCAAAAGAAGAAAAAAGAATCGTGTGGCATTGTTCCATGGGAGACCTCAAGGGATTGTTCAGCAGCATAATGAGAAAGGATTTTCTTCCTCTGCGCACAATAGCACATTCCTACACTCTTTGTGACAGTTGTGTCTTCAGTGGATCTATTTGGTTAAATGGCCATAGGATGCCGAAGCACAAATAAATAAATAAGATGTAATAAGTGAGCGTAAATGACTGCAGTAGGATCGTTTTATAGTGTGCTGTCATGTTTATGTTGTAGGGTGATGGGATGATCGAGACGATGCATTTCGGTGCTAGCACACAGCCTACTCCTCTGGAATAATGTCAAGAGGACCGTTCAATGAACTTATCACTATGAACAATATACAAAAAAAAGTAATGTCGAATATCATTATTGTCTGGGAGACCCCTGAAGGGGCAGATACAGCCGCCTAATCAGAAAGGTTTTTCCTATCCTTTGCACACAACGGCACCTTTCCTTCGCAAAGTGTGAGATTGCATCTGGTAAGTGTAGGTAACTCTAATGGGTGCGTGATATCATGTCTGATGATGAGGGAAGGGAGAGGGTGAAGCCCAGTTCAGTAGCATAGCTTACCACGCCGAGTTTAAAGGGACCCAGTTATGAACGTTTTTCCTATGGTTGACCATAAACTTTTATTCAAATGAGGCCATATCTTCTTCAGAGTGTATTGCTTAAATGGCAGTAGCTTTGCTACCACAGTAGAAATTCCCAAAAAAGTATGTGACTTAAACAACTGGCATTTAAAAAAATAACATCTAAATATTTGTCACGTCTTTTATTTGATTGCCATAATTATAAAAGAAGGTGATGTAATTAATTTCTGTACCAATTTTCATTGCGACAGATATATTAGTTTCAGAGAAACTTGTACCTAGAGCTAAAATTTTCATACTTTTGGGAAAATGCATTTAAAGTTTTTGATACGGTCTGTTCAACCTACATTCAAAGTTAAAACTCGACAGCTCCACAGCTGTCGTCGTTGCAAGTTTTTGTATCCTTCAGTTTATGTTTGGAGGCCCTCTATTGAATTTGAACCTCTTCCTTTGTATGTTCCACATAAAGATACTTTTCTCAGTCTCCTCAGGTGGTCAACGGGTTCTTCATGTTCACTCCAGGTTCTATGCCCAAATCACTGAAAACATTCAGTCTGATACTAACCCATTCTTGAAACACAAATACTGTTTGAAGCAAGGATTGCCACTCACAGTTACTGAAACTGTCGTTGGGATTTTGAGTTTTCCCTTCGATGCATTCAGCAGGCAAATTTTTCTATCTCTCTATAGATAGGGTTCATGACATCTGCTATTGACACTGGTAGGGGGGGTTGTGTCTGCTATTTGCACCATGACTTGGGGCTATTTGGACAAAAAGAGTGTCAGGGGTTCTCATCTATAGAAATCCTGTGAAGGAAGGTGGCCGCATAGTTTTTCTCATTTCTTCTAAATCATAAGTATTTTTCCCCATTATTCTGCCTATAGTGCGTTCTATTCGGATAAGATAAAACTGTGAACATGTCCCCTTCAAATCACTACGACAAGTAAACCGTAAACAGCACACTTAATTGATGTCAGCTGTTACCTATTGTCGCTTAGCAACGGGGTGACCAACCTGAAAAGCAGTGGCCAAAGTATAAATACAGTGAAGTGAGGGAAGTCTGCTGTGCCGGCCGGTGTGGCCGTGCGGTTAAAGGCGCTTCAGTCTGGAACCGCGTGACCGCTACGTCGCAGGTTCGAATCCTGCCTCGGGCATGGATATGTGTGATGTCCTTAGGTTAGTTTGGTTTAATTAGTTCTAAATTCTAGGCGACTGATGACCTCAGAAGTTAAGTCGCATAGTGCTCAGAGCCATTTGAACCATTTGAAGTCTGCTGTAGCCGGAACAAAGACGGCTGAATTGACAAAAGGGATCGCTCTTTCCCACCAACATACACCAAACATACGAAAACCATACATATTATTATTCAGGAAGGGCTGGGGTATAACTTAACACTGTTCCCTTAGTGTCCCCAACCGACGGAGTGCTCACCACCAACAATGTCACATGTTCCCACTGCAAGTAGGATTGAAATATAATCCAAGACATTAGCTGAAAGACTGCTGATCAATGACTTCATGCTGTCTCTTCTTTGTCGTAAAAGCGAAGAGAAAGCAGCCAAGTAGCGTACCCAGGCGGTTACTCACCCAAATACTGACCTCGCCCGACGTTGCTCAGCCTCTGTTATTTGAGAAGAACCGATGTATTCAACGAGGCGAGGCCATCAACAGCATCACGTGCTCCTATTCCATGAGACACTGCGGAGAGGTTTTGAATTCAATCCAGGTCTTATGCAGTAAGTGCGGTGATCAGAAACTTTGCGCTGTCTTTTCCCCTCTTCTTGCAGTCCGTATTCCGGGGTCTTGAACTGCCTGTTTTCGAGTCGACAGCCATCAGACAGGCGTGCGTTAGAGACCTCGACCATGGAGGCTGGTTAAAATTAAGGAAATATTAATTTTTCATGACGGAAGAGTCGATGCCGATGAAGAGAGAGAGGCGGGTAGTAAAATGGAAGTTTATGATTCCATTTTCGCACAGCATACAGTCTTCTCTGCCTCGTGAGGCCAGAAGAGTAGATACCCGAGTAAATAAGCAGCAACTCAAATACCTAAGGCTGCTTTCAGAGTGGCTCCGACAACGGTTGTCAGAGGTCACACGATAACATCGACCAAGATCTTGGTCACAGCGAGTCCGTTCTATTCGTCAGTTGTTGACGGTATCGGGGAGGTTAGGTGAGAATTTATGTTATGTACGAAATAGGTTATACTTTAATCTCCGAGGAAGGGACAGATACCAAACGCCTCTGTACTTGGAGACGAGTGCTGCAATGCGGCTTTTGCTATTATAAGGTGCATATAAATGAGTCAAAACGAAGGTGGCGAGTACTGTATACTCTGACCTCAGTTACTGGAATTACCAGACAAGTTTTACGAATATAAGAGACGAAGCGAAAAACACTATGCCACAAAAGTTAAAAACGCTTTAACTTTGTGACGCTACTTTCCTCCTCTCACCGGCGATTACCGTCAAATGGAACCACCGCCTTAGAAACTAAGAGGCCGTAATTGATGTTTTCCATATTTATAACCGTGTGTTACGAAAATATGTAGTTTCAGTATTACACTGCACTAATGATCTCTCCAAAACATGTTGTTCAAAGTGTGGTTTATTATGCTACAGCGGCAGGATGTGCGACACCGGTCGATAAAGTTTTTGCCAATGAAGTTATGAACACATACGGGGTAAAAGTACATATTTCTGTTATATGATGCATAGATAAAATTTGTATGTAAGGAAGCAAGTATTATATAATTAATGAAAGATAGATTTACTGTTTCACAGCAGTTTACTTTATTCTAAAAACCGTGAAAATTCATGCAGTACTGGCTGGATATTCAGATAATCAGATTCTAGTACACTTAACTGCTCTGTGAACACTTACCCAGTGAATTTGAGAAAGGAAGTAACAATATTCCTGGTTGGAGTATTATTTCAAATTGAGTGTTGCTTTTAATAAAGAAAATCAGGATTATAGTGTTTTTTACTACACTTGTGCGGCTTCAAAATTTGGTTTCGAAAAAATTAAAAATTTTGTAGATTAGGTATTTGATGTGCAAAAGTGAAAATATTAGATTTTAAATTAATATTTAGAGCATTATATAAATCTTTCCGGGCAGGAAGGAGCGCCGGTCCCCGGCACGAATCCGCCCGGCGGATTAGTGTCGATGTCCGGTGAGCTGGCCAGTCCGTGGATGGTTTTTAGGCGGTTTTCCATCTGCCTCGGCTGGTTCCCCTTATTCCGCCTCAGCTACACTATGTCGGCGATTGCTGCGCAGACAAGTTCTCCACGTACGCGTTCATCACCATTATTCTACCACGCAAACATAGGGGTTACACTCGTCTGGTGTGAGACGTTCCCTCGGGGGTCCACCGGGGACCGAACCGCACAATAACCCTGGGTTCGGTGTGGGGCGGCGGAGGGGTGAAGTGGACTGCGGTAGTCGTCGTGGGGTTACGCACCACTGCGGCTGCGGCGCGGACGGAGCCTCTCCGTCGTTTCTAGGTCCCCGGTTAACATAACATTATATATATCACACAAATTTTGAAACTGTACTTTTCAGAACATGGCATGGACCTAATTATTAGAAGATGTAATCGACAGACGTCAAATATCAAAGGGTCATTTCCAGTTTTACTTGAACCAGAACTGTATCTTTAATGTGAGAATTGGATTTTTTAATAGACCTCGAGTGACATCTCTAAAAGCAGGTGACTACTCGAAATCTGTTTTGATGAATTTATTTAAAGTTGTGCAGGAATACGTCAAATAACGTTCAATGACTGTCATTCAGTATTCGTGTGAAAGACAAACACAAAGTTTAGTGTAAGATACTCTGAACACCCAAAGCACTAAAAGGTGGAAACACATACGTACACCACATTTGCAAACCACTTTACGTAACAGAATTATCAACCTGCTGCCATAGAAACAACGCCGGCAAGCACTTGTAATAGACAGCCGATGTCGACCTACCACAGCCCAAAAAGATCCACTGCAGTAACTTTAAGCGAAAGATAAGCCATCCTTGTCACCTGAACGAATTATTTTTCCAGGTTATAATCCCACACCTAAAAAAGCTTTCCTGTCTCGTAAAGAACATGGCGAGTACTATACACTCTGTCCTCAATTAGTGACCAGACAGGCCTTACGAATATATGAGATGACAGGAGAAACGTTCTGTTACATACTCGAGATAAGTCGTGGTGACCTTGAAATGCAAGTTATAAACACTCTGTTTCGCTGTATGTATTTAAAGTTGTGCCGACGCACGTCAATTAACCTTCAGTGACTATCATTTAGCAGACTGGTGAAAGACAAACATAAAGCGAAGCGTAAGGTACTTTGAAGATCTAAAGCACTTAAAAGTGTAAATACACACCGTACATCACATTTGCATACCACTTCAAATTAACAGTATCCCTACCCTACTGGCATAAAACGCTAGTTAGCAGTAATAATAATTTGTGGACAACTAATGATACCTACTACAAAAAAATCCAGTACAGTAGCTATAAGCTTATAACACACGCCACCCTCTTCACTTGAACAAATTAATTTTTGATGTTATAATCTATGCCTAAAATTAACAATAAAGATTGTGCCTATTTGAGGTTTCGAATAAACCTGCTGCGGTAGCGTTCTCGCTTCCCACGCGCGGGTTCCCGGGTTCGATTCCCGGCGGAGTCAGGGATTTTCTCTGCCTCGTGATGACTGGGTGTTGTGTGATGTCCTTAGGTTAGTTAGGTTTAAGCAGTTCTAAGTTCTAGGGGACTGGTGACCATAGATGTTAAGTCCCATAGTGCTCAGAGCCATTTGAACCATTTTGAATAAACCTGCGATTTCAGTCGATGGATTCCGAACTCTGTCCCCAATTATGATATTTTAATCCTAAGGATGCCACAAACCCACTCTTTCTTGGACTAAACGTGTCAGTTTCGCACGCTCCGTATTTCGTGTGCGAGAACGTCGGTCGATTTGACCGAAGAAAACAATCTGATTTAAATTTCACCGATTGTCGTCCGAAGTCTCTACTTTCCGGAGATAGGATCGGCTATAGAGTGACTACGCACGCAGTGGTGAACTAATTTGAAAAGATCGGTCGTCTCCGGCCAATGTCGGTCGTCGGCGGAATCCACCGATATTGGAGCCACTGTGGCCCCAGCCTAAACCACGAACTGGCGTCAAACCGAAACGTCTTGCAGTGTTGCGGAATACCGGAATACACCCATTACAAAGAATTAAAACGAAAAAGAAAAACTAAATCGCCAGAGGTTGTGTTGTAAGTAAGTTTCCCACGCTCGGTCGTGGATGTACCGGTGTACAACCCAGAAAGGGCAAATATCTGCTTGTGAGCTCCTCTTCACTGAGTTACTTCCGTGGCCCCGTACTCGGAAACACGTAGGCTGCGCCTAAGCCGAAGTCAAGGCTGCCGCGAGTCAAATGTCAAGGGCGGCAGGAGCATCTTCTCAGTTCGCTACTGCGTCACATCTGCACATTCCGTGGCGAAACGGGTGGCAATCCGATTGGTCCTACTGCGTGATTCTGAGCAGCACGCAGTAGACCAGGGCTTAATTTCGGCTGGAATGCACCGGGACCGCTTTTCGGTATCTCCAAGGGCATTGCCACTAGGCCGGCACCAGTGAACTTGACAGTGGGTTGATAGGTGTCATGTATAATTTTGATATATGAATTTTTGGTTGATATCTGTATCAATTGTGAGCGAGCAGCGATGTTGTAAGCTGTGTCGCAGAAGTTAGTGAGTATCTTTGACCTGCGCGAGGGCGCAGTAGAGCAGACATCGTTTAGCTTTAGTAGAGAGAGCTGTTGAAGTTCAGCAGTTAGAGTTACGGAAGTAAGGAAGCAATGGCGATATTATGATTCAAATTTAATGCCTCAGTTTATCATTTTTTTCAATCGACATGGTTATGAAACTGATTTGTGAAGGAATAAATCTAATGGAATGTCAAGTAAATACAATAATGATGTCACTTTTTTTGTCACTGTTGCTGCGCCATCGAAGTGACTTGGTTATCGTACTGAAAGTTGTTAGATTTGAGAGATAGGAAAGTGTGTTTGGATGTTGAGAAGTTCATTAAATTTAAATCTGCCTTGAGCACTTTTTCTCAATATATATATATATATATATATATATATATATATATATATATATATAAAATTGGTGTTTTGCCCTTAAAGAGCGCATTTGGACTAAACTACGTGGCCAGTTCCTTTTGCTGCCTTCCTTGCTGCCCAAACTTCCCTCATTCGCTCGCTGTGTTTTTATTTCCGGTCCTCTGTCCATGCTTTTTGTCGGCTTTGTGTCTTCGGCTTCATCTTGATTGCCTTTTTGGTTGCCCATATTTCTTTCATCTTCTGGCTGTGATCTTGCTTGCGTTCTTCGGTCCATTTTATGCCTGTTCGTTTGTCTCATGTAGTTTACTTTTCTTAATGATGTTTCTGAATTTTATTCTGTTGTTTATTGTGTCTGCTGTTATGTTGAGTTGGTTCAGGTCGTTTTCTATCTCTGCCACCCATTTGTTGTTTCTAGTGGTTACCCAGTCAAAGATCTGTTTGGTCAGCCTGTGTGATGGCATTCTGTATAGGTGTCCATAGAATTGTAGTCTGCGTTTTCTAATCTTTTCTGTGATTGTCTCCGTATGTTTGTACAGTTCCTCTGTAGGTTTCTTGATCCACATTCCATTGTTGTTAGTTGCGCCAAATATTTTCCTAAGTATTTTCCGTTCTACTTTTTCTAATTGTCTGATACGTGTATGCCCTAGGATTAGTGTGGTCTCTGCTGCATATAGTGCCTCGGGGAGCACCACCGTGTCGTAATGGCGTAATTTGGCTTTTTGTGAGATAGACTTCTTGTTGTAATGATTCCACACTACTTTGTATGCCTTGTCCAGTTTAGTCTTTCTTTCTTCGTTTGAGTCTCTGTTATGTCCACTCATTTGTAGTGTTTCACCGAGGTATTTGAAGTTTGCCGTTTTGTAAATCGTGCCATACTGAGAGTTTCTTTGTGCTCATAAACTGTGTCTTTTCGTAAGAGATCTGTAGTCCAGTTTTGGAAGCGATTTCGTGCAGTTTTTCAATAGCGTCTTTTGTTTCCTTTATACCTTTCGTGACAATCGCCAAATCGTCTGCAAAAGCCAGGCATTTAATCTGTAGGTTTCCAAAGGTTATCCCCTGTTGTGATGTTTCCCATTCTTTTATGACCTTATCTAACACCAGATTGAAATGGAGAGGTGAGAGGCCATCGCCTTGTCGGACACCTGTGCGAATTTCAAAGGGCTCTGATAGTTCCCCACAGAACTTTACTTTGGAGGTCGTGTTGGTTAATGTTTGCTCTATGATAGCCCGTGTTCTGTTGTCTACTTTGTATTCTGCTAGAATTTTGAAGAGAGTTTTCCGGTCGATAGAGTCGTACGTCTTTTTGAAGTCAACAAAGGTAATGATCAGGTTCTGTTTGTGTTGTAAAATCATTTTCAGGTTCCAAATTTGTTCCGCACAAGACCGCCCTTTACGGAAGCCTGCTTGGTATTCCCCGATCAAGTGGTCGGTCTGGCATTCTAGTCTGTTCAGTAAAGCTTTAGAAAGGATCTTGTATGTGACCGGTAGTAGGGATATTCCTCTGTAGTTGTTCGGGTCAGTCTTGTCACCTTTTTTGTGTAGTGGGTGTATCAGGGCAGTTTTCCAGTCGTCAGGGATTTTCATGGTCTTCCAGATGTCTTCCAAGATCCCGTGGATGTCTTTGGTGAGTTCTGGGTCTTGTAACTTCCAGATTTCCGCGATGATGCCATCTTCTCCTGGTGCTCTACGATTCTTGAGTGACTTGATTATTTCTTTAACTTCTTCTAGAGTTGGAGGTTCACTATCTGGATTGTATGTGCTCGTTTCTGTCATCATTTCTTCCATAGGGGGGTCCGTGTTGAGCAGTTTTTCAAAGTACTTTGCCAGAATGTCACAATTGTTTTTGATATTGGTTTCTAGGGTTCCATCCGGCCTTCTGAAGCACAAGTTGGGTGGTTGATATCCAGTCATATTTTCTCTGAACGTTCTGTAGAAGTTTCTTGTATTGTTCTTCATGAAGTCCGATTCGATCTCTGTCAGTCGCCGTTTGTCATACTGTCGTTTTTCACTGCGAATGATTTTGCTTGATTGCTTCTGTGTTTTCAAGAAGTTCATCCAATTCTCTTGGGATTTATGGCTACTAAATTTTTTCCATGCACAGATTCGTTGGTCAATAGCTTGGTCACATGTGTGGTTCCACCAACGGAGTTTCCGTGTGCGTGGTGCTTTTGCTAGTTTCATGGCCTCTCGGATTCTTCGTGAAAGTTGTGTCCAGTCTGTCGTTTTCTCCATTTTAATTTTGTGTAATATTTGTGTCTGGTTTAAAGTAACGTATTCTGGATCTGGTCTAACAATTTTGTTCTTCTGGAGCTTTTTCTTGGGCAAAAGACGAATGCTGATCTGTAGTAGGTGGTGGTCTGAGTCGAAGTAGCCTTTACGGGTGTCTATGTTCAAAATTTCTTTTTGTGAGTCTTTCTGGACTATTACGTGGTCGATTTGTAGTTCTTGCTTTCCGCTGGGGAATTTCCATGTGGTAAGTTTTCGTGTTGGTTTCTTGAATTTTGTTGACATAATGGTGAGGTCGTGGCTTTTGCAAAAGTCTATCAGATGTTTTCCGTTTTTGTTGGTGTCCTTGTGTGGAGTATGTTTTCCTGTGATATGTCTGTATATCTTTTCTTCATATCGCTCTGCAATGTTACGCCCAAATATTTAATCGACGTGACTGTGTCAAGCGCTACACTACTAATGGAGTATTCAAACATTACAGGATTCTTTTTCCTATTCATCTGCATTAATTTACATTTAACATCTTTCAGGGTTCCATACATACAGGGTTGCAATTAGTGCACTATATGAAATTAAATCGTCATAAATTCTGAACGGTTTGCGTTAGGACGTTCAAACGACACGGTTGGCCGCAGAGCATGATGGGAAATGATATGCGCATTATGGTTCAGTGACGAAGCTCACTTTCATGTGGGTGGGTTCGTCATTAAGCGAAACTGGCGCATTTGGGGGACTGAGAATCCGCATTTCGCGATCGAGAAGTCTTTTCATTCTCAAAGTGAGACTGTGTGGTGTGAAAATGTCCAGTCACAGAATAATCGGTGCGATGTTCCTTGATGGCACGATGACTACCGAACGGTACGTGAAGGCTGTGGATGTGGAAGATGATTTCATCCCCATTATCCAAAAGTGAACCTGATTTCAACAAGGTGTGGTTCATGCAAGACAGAGCACGACCCCATCGAAGAAAGAGAGTGTTTGATGTCCTACAGCACCACTTTGGGGAGCGCCTTCTGGTTCTGAGATAGCCAGAGGCCACTGGCATGGGCCTCGATTAGCGCCATATTCTCTGGATCCGAGCACATATGACTCCTATTTGTGGGGTTATGTTAAAGACAAGGTGCACAGCAATAGCCCCAAAACCATTGCTGAGCTGAAAACAGCTGTTCAGGAGGTCATCGACAGCGTCGATGTTCCGCCACTTCAGTGGGTCAAGCAGAATTTCGCTATTCCTCTGTGCCACATCATCGCCAATGATGGCAGGCATATCGAACCTAAATCCGAATGTCTATAGTGACGTTTACATATTGTATAAAGTGTGTGCGCGCCGTAGATTGTAATTAATTTACTTCTTTTTCATATACTTTAATAAACTATTGGCCATTTAAACTGCTACACCACGAAGATGACGTGCTACAGACGCGAAATTTAACCGACAGGAAGAAGATGTTGTGATATGCAAACGATTAGCTTTTCAGAGCATTCACGCAAGGTTGACGCCGGTGGCGACACCTTCAACGTGCTGACATGAGGGAAGTTTCCAACGGATTTCTCATACATAAACAGCAGTTGACCGGCGTTGTCTGGCGAAACGTTGTTGTGATGCCTCGTGTAAGGAGGAGAAATGTGTACCATCACGTTTTCGACTTTGATAAAGGTCGGATTGTAGCCTATCGCGATTGCGGTTTATCGTATCGCGACATTGCTGCTCGCGTTGGTCGAGTTCCAATGACTGTTGGCAGAATATGGAATCGGTGGGTTCAGAAGAGTAATACGGAACGCCGTGTTGGACCCCAACGGCCTCGTATCACTAGCAGTCGAGATGACAGGCATCTTATCCGCATTGCTGTAACGGATCGTGCAGTCACGTCTCGATCCCTGAGTCAACAGATGGGGACGTTTGCAAGACAACAACCATCTACACGAACAGTTCGACGACGTTTGCAGCAGCATGGACTATCACTCGGAGACCATGGTTGCGGCTACCCTTGACCCTGCGTGACAGACAGGAGCGCCTGCGATGGTGTACTCAACGACGAACCTGGGTGCATGAATGGCAAAACGTCATTTTTTCGGATGAATCCAAGTTCTGTTTACAGCGTCATGATGGTCGCATCCGTGTTTGGCGACATCGCGGTGAACGCACATTGGAAGCGTGTATTCGTCATCGCCATAATGGCGTATTACCCGGCGTGATGGTATTGGTTGCCATTGGTTACATGTCTCGGTCACCTCTTGTTTGCATTGACGGCACTTTGAACACTGGACGTTACATTTCAGATGTGTTACAACCCGTGGCTCTACCCTCCATTCGATCCCTGCGAAACCCTACATTTCAGCAGGATAATGCACGACCGTATGGGTACGGAAAATCTTCGACTGCTGCCCTGGCCAGCACATTCTCCAGATCTCTCACCAATTGAAAACGTCTGGTCAATCGTGACCGAGCAACTGGCTCGTCACAATACGCCAGTTACCACTCTTGATGAACTGTGGTATCGTGTTGAAGCTGCATGGGCAGCTGTACCTGCAGACGCCATCCAAGCTCTGTTTGACTCAATGGCCAGGCCTATCAAGACCGTTATTACGGCCAGAGGTGGTTGTTCTGGGTACTGATTTCTCAGGCTCTATGCACCCAAATTGCGTGAAAATATAATCACATGTCAGTTCTAGTATAAATTATTTGTCCAATGAATTCCTGTTTATCATCCGCATTTTTTCCTGGTGTAGCAATTTTAATGGCCAGTAGTGTAATTGTCACCCTGTATTGTAAAAATGTATGTGCGTATGTGTATTAACATGTGTATGTATCTTTCACATCTCTTCCTAAACCACCGGATCAATTTCAAACGAACTTGGAACTTGGTACACATATACCTTACTGTCAAGCGACAATCGCTGTGGGAGTAAGAAGCACCTACGTATCAAAAGCGTGGGGGTGAAAAAGGAGCGTTGGTTCCCAGACTTCATTCATCCAGTGTTTGAGAATGAGAGAACTTAGTTATTTGCAACAAACTTAACACATAATTTCAAACCCATACGAAATTCTTTCTCGGTAACACAACCCCAACAAAATGATGAACGGATAAATGTTTATAGCTAACTAGTTTTCCGTTGTTCCTGCAGGAAAAGGACCGCGTGGGGCATGACGCTATGATTTATTACTTCTTTGCTGCTAACTGTATTCGCGACAAATTTTACAGTGTGCATATATTACTGAATGTAATTTCAAAATTGTATCATTGTACGACACATAAACAATGAGATGAGTGAAAAGTTACTGCATCATGCAAGACGTTTAAATTTAGTACCTCGTTCTACCAACTCCATTCGAAACTGCGGCGACGCGGTTCTTTCCGTCCCTTTACGACGAACCTGCACCTACCTGTGAACATTGTCTCAGCATATCATCAGTAGGGAAGCCGAGTGAGACCTACTGTACTTCGACGTGAACCAGTCTGCAATTAAAGTCACTAATCTACGTTTCGGGAGAAAATTTTCACACGAAATGAAAGGTTGGAAATTTTGTCCTCAATTAATATATTCCGAAACTTAGTTGAACAAGTATCACTGACAAGCCCGTGCTAGTTTTAACATAGTCACTCACAATCGCTTTCACTCACGTTAGCAAGTTTATGGTGTTGCATTTCCCGGAAACGTAATAGCTACAAAGATACTGATTGTTTTTTATTGAGAACGCTCGCCAAATGCAAGTCTGTCGGTACGAAAGGCAGTCACAGTCTTTAGCCACCGACCTGCTCAATACGCCACGCGGAATATATGTCTTTTCTCGTCACAAAATTCACTTAAAAATTCCGAAATTTCTACACATCCATCGGAATAATTATGCCGTCACTTTACCACACTTTTGATGTATGAAACACAGCTAGATCTGGCAACTTATCATTTCCATCGGAACTACTACTACACACGTCCAAACTGTTTCATGGCTAGGCTCCCACTCTTCTCTAAAATACTCGAAGTCTTATCTACCAGCAGAGAAAGGCACGCGAAGAATATTGCTTTACCACTGGTCAGTTTACTCAACAGCCAATAGCAAAACTCTCCCGCGTCAATCCACGCTTTTCATCAATAACCAATCGCAAAATAATAAACCTAACGACTACACTTTTTACCGACGTAATTATCTAATATGCTGAAGTTTTGTTTATGCATAGAGTTATATACTATTGTTATTTATACCTGAATTAACTTTCCCTTTACCGTAAACTTACTTTACAAATCTATTCTACAAAAATCCCCTTTGTCCATATCCATACTTCTTCGAAGTGTTCCCACACTAAATCCTACTACATAATTCGTTAAACAATTATCTTCATATTAATATTATACCATACTCACGCATCATTCATACTGCTAAAACACATTTATAACATTTTGCATACATGAAAAGAAATAATAACACTTAATGAAAATACTAGAACAGTTTATGAAAAACATTCTATTACTTTAGTGCACTCTAGCGGGCAAAATCGAAACTAAAATCACAGTCCCCCTATCCAATATTGTCCTTTATCGGCTGATAAATAAACAACGTGCGCGTCCAGTCTCGCGTCACCATGTCACGTCCGCAGCTCGTTGTCGTGCGGTAGCGTTCTCGCTTCCCGCGCCCGGGTTCGATTCCAGGCGGGGTCAGGGATTTTCTCTGCCTCGTGATGACTGGGTGTTGTGTGATGTCCTTAGGTTAGTTAGGTTTAAGTAGTTCTACGTTCTAGGGGACTGATGACCATAGATGTTAAGTCCCATAGTGCTCAGAGCCATTTGAACCATCTGTCACTATCCAGTTCTGGGGCACATCTCCCAATTAACCGCCTCCAAGACAGGATCGTTATACGCGCTACGCCTCAGCAACACTTTTCGGAGACAGTATCGACATACGCCGCTGAATGTATGTACAAAGATATATAATTTTTCGACTGATAGTTCAGGAGATATGACGTCAAATAACGAGATACGCGAAAATTGCCGTATCGTGCAAGACGTTTAAATTTAGAGCTTCGTTGCTACTAATTCTGTTCGCTTTCGCAGACATTATCCACATACGCCACTGAATGAACCTACAAAGTTGTATAATTGTTTGTCTCATAGATCAGGAGATATGTCGTTAACACTGGGATGCGTGAAAAACTGCCGTACCATTTGTGAAGATTAAATTTATTACTTCATTGCTACTAACTCCATTCCCAACACATTTTGCAAACAGTATCCACATATGCTGTTGACTCTACCTACAAAATTATATCATTGTACCACAAATAGTTCACGAGATATGACGTCATAAACGTTAAGCACAAGGCTAGGCGCTGTATAGTACGGGTGTCGACGCACGGTTGTAAATAAATACCTGGGCAACGTTGGGTTTCTCTGCTAGTATTCAATACATCTCCCCTTTGTGTATGCAACTGTCGGCATTTTCACTGATAAAAATGATGCATTTTTTCTGCGGGTATGACAATCCCTCATGTGTAGCCTACCACCTATGTTCGGTACATTGTGAGATACACTCCTGGAAATTGAAATAAGAACACCGTGAATTCATTGTCCCAGGAAGGGGAAACTTTATTGACACATTCCTGGGGTCAGATACATCACATGATCACACTGACAGAACCACAGGCACATAGACACAGGCAACAGAGCATGCACAATGTCGGCACTAGTACAGTGTATATCCACCTTTCGCAGCAATGCAGGCTGCTATTCTCCCATGGAGACAATCGTAGAGATGCTGGATATAGTCCTGTGGAACGGCTTGCCATGCCATTTCCACCTGGCGCCTCAGTTGGACCAGCGTTCGTGCTGGACGTGCAGACCGCGTGAGACGACGCTTCATCCAGTCCCAAACATGCTCAATGGGGGACAGATCCGGAGATCTTGCTGGCCAGGGTAGTTGACTTACACCTTCTAGAGCACGTTGGGTGGCACGGGATACATGCGGACGTGCATTGTCCTGTTGGAACAGCAAGTTCCCTTGCCGGTCTAGGAATGGTAGAACGATGGGTTCGATGACGGTTTGGATGTACCGTGCACTATTCAGTGTCCCCTCGACGATCACCAGTGGTGTACGGCCAGTGTAGGAGATCGCTCCCCACACCATGATGCCGGGTGTTGGCCCTGTGTGCCTCGGTCGTATGCAGTCCTGATTGTGGCGCTCACCTGCACGGCGCCAAACACGCATACGACCATCATTGGCACCAAGGCAGAAGCAACTCTCATCGCTGAAGACGACACGTCTCCATTCGTCCCTCCATTCACGCCTGTCGCGACACCACTGGAGGCGGGCTGCACGATGTTGGGGCGTGAGCGGAAGACGGCCTAACGGTGTGCGGGACCGTAGCCCAGCTTCATGGAGACGGTTGCGAATGGTCCTCGCCGATACCCCAGGAGCAACAGTGTCCCTAATTTGCTGGGAAGTGGCGGTGCGGTCCCCTACGGCACTGCGTAGGATCCTACGGTCTTGGCGTGCATCCGTGCGTCGCTGCGGTCCGGTCCCAGGTCGACGGGCACGTGCACCTTCCGCCGACCACTGGCGACAACATCGATGTACTGTGGAGACCTCACGCCCCACGTGTTGAGCAATTCGGCGGTACGTCCACCCGGCCTCCCGCATGCCCACTATACGCCCTCGCTCAAAGTCCGTCAACTGCACATACGGTTCACGTCCACGCTGTCGCGGCATGCTACCAGTGTTAAAGACTGCGATGGAACTCCGTATGCCACGGCAAACTGGCTGACACTGACGGCGGCGGTGCACAAATGCTGCGCAGCTAGCGCCATTCGACGGCCAACACCGCGGTTCCTGGTGTGTCCGCTGTGCCGTGCGTGTGATCATTGCTTGTACAGCCCTCTCGCAGTGTCCGGAGCAAGTATGGTGGGTCTGACACACCGGTGTCAATGTGTTCTTTTTTCCATTTCCAGGAGTGTACATATAAATGCACCGAGTAGTGAGAGAGACGTTACGCTAAGTATGAACGTGTAGCCGTTTGACGCAACGTTGCCGTTTCGTGACGTATACTGTACATCAACAACAACATAGTGTCACCCACCATCTAGCAAACGTGACATTCTCGCACCATATACGAACGCTACGATGCTCGTTTGCTGACTTCAGCTTACCTGCGCAACACTAGCTGTCCACCGGGAAATGGACAAGAAATATAGACTGGTAATTACCAGGAATCTGCCGCCGGACTCTCTGCTGGAACCCTGCGGTGGCTCCATCCCATCAACTAATATGGCAGAATATTCTGGGACGTCGCTGGACAGACATCCCCGTGTTTTACTACGTCTTTGAGCGAATGTCGACGTTTCCAACCTAGCAGGGCATCACCATGTATTCGACGTTCGTTCGACTAGTGACCGAGTACGATACCAGCATATGGCAGATCGTAGGTGACCAATATACTGCACCGCTGTAGAAGTCAGTTCAGGATGTAGAACTTAAATTAGAGCTTCCCCGGCATTAGGAATTTTCCCACTAATAAACTGTATCAATAATTTATAAATGAAAAGCGCAATATTCTGGATGATTTGTCTGCCTGCTTAGCTGAGTGGTAACTGCCGACCGTGCAGCGGGCTCTGGTTCGATCAACGGGTGGATTGGAGATTTTCCCCGCTCGTGGACTGGGTGTTGTGCTGTCCTCAACATCCTTCATCATCATCACCGACACGCAAGTCGTCCAATGTGGCTTCACCTGAAATAAAACTTGGAACTCGGCGGCCGAATTCCCCCGGATGGGGCCTTCCGCCCATCAATGCCACACAATTTTTTTTCCCTGTATATTCCACAGTATTAACGTAATACGCTAGTGTTTCTGCATCTCCTTTCCTTTGTAACAACTCTTCAAGCTATTCTTCAGTACTTTTTCTTATGTTAATTGTACTTTATTGTGACTGTTAAGTTAATTTAGCCGTGCGGGATTCGCCGAGCTGTCTCAGGCGCCACAGTCGAGGACTGTGCAGCTGGTCCCGGCGGAGGTTCGAGTCCTCCCTCGGGCATGAGTGTGTGTGTGTTTGTCCTAAGGATAATTTAGGTTAAGTAGTGTGTAAGCTTAGGGACAGATAACCTTAGCAGTTAAGTCCCATAAGATTTCACACACATTTGAACATTTTTAAAAAAATTTAATTTAACTTGTAACGTTGGCTACTAGTCGATTTTATCACACGCACATCCTCTCTTCCGTTGAGTGTAATTCTTCGCTAATGTTGTCTCCTATGTTTCCCCTCATCGTCACACAGCGGACACACACACACACACACACACACACACACACACACACACACTATTTTGTGATGCTTAGTGTCAATGTTTTAATGGTTTGTTCCCTATGTATTAATTTAGTGTGTAACATTTTCAATTTCGTTACCACTGTACTGTCAAAGATAAAATTTACTCTGGGTTTGTACCTCTTTCTCGATGTGTCACAGCTTTTTCGTTGTTGTTCACCCTAATTCTACCCTCTTTGACGACGCCAGTCAGTTAAAATCTGATGATTGGTTTCTAATTCGAGAAATTGGTAACGGAATGAAGTAATACTGAAAAAATCCACAATTTTGCGTTGAGTTACAACTATGAAATTGTTTTACCATGAAGCCAAGGGAGAATCAGTTAACATGAAACGGCATTAGACTATCGGGATTAGTATGCACAAGACATCTGTACGATAGACTGTCCAAAAAGGCGACGCAATCTAACCAACACGATCAGAACAACTCCATACCAGCAATTACATTTCATCACTACGACAAGATGACCGAATTTGCTAACGACATAACACTCAGTACACGTAGCACTCATGGAACGGAAAAGATACACAGCGTAGATGACAACTACTCGAGATTTCTGAAATAAGTATTGCAATAAAATGGCGAGAAGGAATAACACCCAAGATTAAACTCCTGTCCAATTAAGGAAACATGCAGTTCGATGGCCAATCTATGAATAGTATAACCATCACATCGAGTGCCTTAAGCTTAGGCGCACACTGCCAGAGACCTGTAGCACGCTAGTTTTTTTGTGAACGGTAGAAACAACTTACAGACGGAAGAAGGCCGCGACAACTACGTGAAATTAAGTTCGTCTGGAGCGATCTAAATCTTACATCTATACTTCGTAAGCCACCTCGCGGTGTGTGGTAGAGGGTACTTCTGGAATCACTATAATTTTTCCTCTTCTCTGTTCCATTCGCACTGGTGCGTGGGAAAAACGACTGACGATAAACTTCCGCAAGGATAACTTCACTGATTTTTACGTCATGTTCGTTTAGCGAGACGTAAGACAAAAAACAGGAATTTTTAATTTATGTCACTGAATAATACGTATGAAGTGCCCAATGTGCACTAAAAATATAATGGAATTTACTTACCATAGAACTTACCTGGAGTTTAAAGGCAGCTTATATTATTTCAATGTAATTTTTTTAGAATTATTTAAGTCGTGTTTTTTTTCAAGTTTTGTGTTTTGAGTGATGTCACTGTTCTTGCCAGGGTGCGATGCGTGGTAGAAAGTAGTATTTTGCCCAACCCATCTTCGAACGTACGGTCTCGGAATTTCAGCAGTGACCTATCTAGCAGCGAACGCCAGTGGAATTTTGTTGAACAGCTCTGTAACGTTCTCGCGCTCAGTAGCTTGGCACACTGAACTCGCATTGGGGAGGACGACAGTTCAAATCCGCGTCCGACCATCCAGAATTAGATTCTCTGTGATTTCCATAGATCTCCAGGAAAACTCCTTTGAAAGGGCACTAGTTACTTTCTTCCTCATCCTTCAAAGAATCTGAACTTGTGCTCCGTCTCTAACGACCTAGATGTTGACGGGAGGTCAAGACCTAATCTTCCTTCCTTCTCCGTGCTTCCTGAACCATCCCGTGTCGAAACACGCTCCTCTTCTTATGACCTTCTCTATCTCTTCTGTTAATCCTACTTGATACGGATTCCAGACTGATGAACAGTACTCAGAAATCGGTGAAACAACTATTTTGTAACCTACCGTTTTTGTGAACGAATTACGCTTCCTTAAGACTCTTCCAATGAATCTCAGCCTGGCATCTGCTTTTCCTACAATTAGTTTAATGTGGTCATTCCATTTAGATCGCTCTGGTCTGATACTCCTAGGTATTTTACAGTTGTTACTGTCTCAAGCGATTTTTCACCAGAAACGTATTTATGAATAATACACCATCCGTCCATAGAGTTCCTAGACTGATTTTATTCCTGACGCGGAAGCAACGTCAGCGCTATAACTACGATGGCAGCTTTGAACAACAGATGTGTATTCCACCACTGATTTGTGAGCAGCCAAAGTAGTGGACATGCGGCCGTATTATGTTATAGTTAGTATCTCTAAATGAAGCAACATCTCTAAATCAAGTGTTCAGGACATTCTACAGGATGTTTTGAAGAAGAGGGAAGCACAGAGGGCTGAGAGGTTTGGTTTGTGGGGCGCTCAACTGAACGGTTATCAGCGCCCGTACAGATTCCCAATCTTTACTCAGTCCTGCCTCGTCACTGTCACTGCCACTGATGAACGTGAAATGATGAGGACAACACAAACACCCAGTCCCCGGGTGGAGAAAATCCCCAACCAGGCCGGGAATCGAACCCAGGACCCCGCGATCCAGAGGCAGCAACGCTAGCCACGAGCTGCGGACAAAGAGAGAAAAGAATGCAAAGTACGTCCTGCATACACTGATCTCACTCCACCCCACATACCTCCTCCCCTCCCATTCATGACAAAAAAAAAAAGAACTGTGGACGCTTGCCACGACTTGACTTTGACTGAAATGCAAAACGCGACAACTCTTGTCTGAAAAAAAAATCACCAAAGGTGACGAAATTTAATGTTATCAATGCGAACTTACAAAAAAACGACAAACTGCAGAAATTCACATGAAGGTTCAGCGCTTCGACATTAACGCCAATATTAGCATGAACCATGAACCATGGACCTTGCCGTTGGTGGGGAGGCTTGCGTGCCTCAGCGATACAGATAGCCGTACCGTAGGTGCAACCACAACGGAGGGGTATTGATTTAAGTGTCAGGAAGTCATTTCTGAAAGTATTCGTATGGAGTGTAGCCATGTATGGAAGTGAAACATGGACGATAAATAGTTTGGACAAGAAGAGAATAGAAGCTTTCGAAATGTGGTGCTACAGAAGAATGCTGAAGATTAGATGGGTAGATCACATAACTAATGAGGAAGTATTGAATAGGATTGGGGAGAAGAGAAGTTTGTGGCACAACTTGACCAGAAGAAGGGATCGGTTGGTAGGACATGTTCTGAGGCATCAAGGGATCACCAATTTAGTATTGGAGGGCAGCGTGGAGGGTAAAAATCGTAGAGGGAGACCAAGAGATGAATACACTAAGCAGATTCAGAAGGATGTAGGTTGCAGTAGGTACTGGGAGATGAAAAAGCTTGCACAGGATAGAGTAGCATGGAGAGCTGCATCAAACCAGTCTCAGGACTGAAGACCACAACAACAACAACATTAGCATGAGATGGACAGCATTCGAAAGAGGGACTTTTCTGCCTGTTTCTAATGGTTTCATGAACGTTCTGTGCGCTGCACTCAAGTGCGAGGAAGACTATGTACAATAACGAAGCATTAAAACCATCATCTTAATTTTTCTCTATTTATTAACCTATGGGCCGGCCGGAGTGGCCGTGCGTTTCTAGGCGCTACTGTCTGGAACCGCGTGACCGCTACGGTCGCAGGTTCGAATCCTGCCTCGGGCATGGATGTGTGTGATGTCCTTAGGTTAGTTAGGTTTAAGTAGTTCTAAGTTCTAGGGGACTGATGACCACAGCAGTTAAGTCCCATAGTGCTCAGAGCCATTTGAACCATTAACCTATGAACTTTTTGGACTGTCGTGGTATGTTACATTTATTCAAGTTCGTAGTTAACCCCCATTCCTTGCACTAGTCATCGGTTCTCTGCAGGTATTCCTGCATTTCGTCAGCAAAGAGTGTCATATAATTTCTGATGTTCCCGTTAGAACATATACAGGGTGATCCATTGATCGTGACCGGGCCAAATATCTCACGAAATACGCGTCAAACGAAAAAACTACAAAGATCAAAACTTGTCTAGCTTGAAGGGGGAAACCAGATGGCAGTATGGTTGGCCCGCTACATGACGCTGCCATAGGTCAAACGGATATCAAGTGCGTTTTTTAAAATAGGAACCCCCATTTTTTATTACATATTCGTGTAGTACGTAAATAAATATGAATTTTTTAGTTGGACCACTTTTTTCGCTTTGTGATAGATGGCGCTGTAATAGTCACAAACATATGGCTCACAATTTTAGACGAACAGTTGGTAACAGGCAGGTTTTTTAAATTAAAATACAGAACGTAGGTACGTTTGAACATTTTATTTCGGTTGGTCCAATGTGATACATGTACCTTTGTGAACTTATCATTTCTGAGAACGCATGCTGTTACAGCGTGATTACCTGTAAATACCACATTAATGCAATAATGCTCAAAATGATGTCCATCAACCTCAATCCATTTGGCAATACGTGTAACAACATTCCTCTCAACAGCGAGTAGTTCGCCTTCCGTAATGTTCGCACATGCACTGACAATGCGCTGACGCAAGTTGTCAAGCGTTGTCGGTGGATCACGATAGCAAATATCCTTCAACTTTCCCCACAGAAAGAAATCCGGGGACGTCAGATCCGGTGAACGTGCGGGCTATGGTATGGTGCTTCGACGACCAATCCACCTGTCATGAAACATGCTATTCAATACCGCTTCAACTGCACGCGAGCTATGTGCCGGACATCCATCATGTTGGAAGTACATCGCCATTCTGTCATGCAGTGAAACACCTTGTAATTACATCGGTAGAACATTACGTAGGAAATCAGCATACATTGCACCATTTAGATTGCCATCGATAAAATGTGGGCCAATTATCTTTCCTCCCATAATGCCGCACCATACATTAACCCGCCAAGGTCGCTGATGTTCGCCGCGCGGGATTAGTCGAGCGGTCTAAGGCGTTGCAGTCATGGACTGTACGGCTGATCCCGGTGGAGGTTCGAGTCCTTCCTCGGGCTTGGGTGTGTGTGTTTGTCCTTAGGATAATTTAGGTTAAGTTGTGTGTAAGCTTAGGGACTGATGACTTTAGCAGTTAAGTCCCATAAGATTTCACAAACATCTGAACATCGCTGATGTTCCACTTGTCGCAGTCATCGTGGATTTTCCGTTGCCCAGTAGTGCATATTATGCCTGTTTACGTTACCGCTGTTGGTGAATGACGCTTCGTCGCTAAATAGAACACGTGCAAAATATCTGTCATCGTCCCGTAATTTCTCTTGTGCCCAGTGGCAGAACTATACACGACGTTCAGAGTCGTCGCCATGCAATTCCTGGTGCATGGAAATATGGTACGGGTGCAATCGATGTTGATGTAGCATTCTCAACACCGACGTTTTTGAGACTCCAGATTCTCACGCAATTTGTCTACTACTGATATGCGGATTAGCCGCGACAGCAGCTAAAACACCTACTTGGGCAACATCATTTGTTGCAGGTCGTGGTTGACGTTTCACATGCGGCTGAACACTTCCTGTTTCCTTAAATAACGTAACTATCCGGCGAACGGTCCGGACACTTGGATGATGTCGTCCAGGATACCGAGCAGTATACATAGCACACGGCCGTTGGGCGTTTTGATCTCAATAGCCATACATCAACACGATATCGACCTTTTCCGCAATTGGTAAACGGTCCATTTTAACACGGGTAAGGTATCACGAAGCAAATACTGTCCGCACTGGCGGAATGTTACGTGATACCACGTACTTATACGTTTGTGACTATTACAGCGCCATCTATCACGAAGCGAAAAAAGTGGTCCAACTAAAACATTCATATTTCTTTACGTACTACACGAATGCGCAATAAAAAAAATGGGGGTTCCTATTTAAAAAAAACGCAGTTGATATCCGTTTGACCTATGGCAGCGCCATCTAGAGGGCCAACCATAGCGCCATCTGGTTTCCCCCTTCAAGCTAGACAAGTTTCGTTGTTTGTAGTTTTTTCGTTTGACGCTTATTTCGTGACATATTTGGCCCGGTCACGATCAATGGACCACCCTGTATATAATATACAATGTATAAGAAAAACTTATTGAGTTCTATGTCTCGAAGTCCTGAATTTAGTCACAAATAACGCAATGTAGTCGATCACTAAGCACCAGTGCGGAATTGTATCCCTGGGGTAGAACCGCTTGAAACTCGTCCAGATTACTGAAGCAACGTCTTCCTGCTAGGTGCCGGAACGACAAAGAGAATGCACAGCCTTGTCCGGATCTGCTTTACGTCACCTACCATGAAGTACTTTCTATCCCGAAACAAATTTCGCATGCAGAGATCTCAGCGATAACATGTTAACGAAGGAATATGTACTGTTCCTGTTCAGTATTCTTTGTCTAAGCCTTGTGGCAGAATTTCGTTTAGAAGCTAAAGGCAGGGCGGGTGTCATTGCGAGGCGTTGGCTGACACGCCCTCGAATGCTCAGAATGTTTCGTTCCGCAAGGTGAAGTTATCGTATGTAAACTCGTATCAAAACGTTCATAGAGGATCAACACTTAGTACAGGGACCAGCACTTGATCTTAAGCATAAAAAAGTAACGTAAACCACCACTACTGTATTCGGTATCGATCTGAAGAAGAATCCTAGTGTTCAGTTGTGAAGTGGAGCAAATCCCGCATGAAAATCGAAATCTTTCTTATCGACGAGACATTTGACAGTTGTTTGAAACAAATCAAGTGTACATTACACATATTGATATCAGTAACACGGAAGACGAGACGAATATATCTCCAGTTTTATATGCTTTGCCCCTACAGAAAAGATAAAATACACATGAAAGCCTTTTTTCTGGATTGAAATTTAAGATGCTCGACTGAGTAGGGGATCGAAGAAGGTTCTGGGGCAAATCATTGACACTGGCGTCAGCATACTTGCAAACTCTGATGTCAGCATCAAGTTTTCCTGGAATAGCCGACGCTAGCATTCAATACTTGGGCAATGACACCATTCCCAAAACTAACCCCCCCCCCCCCTCCCTGTAGCCAATGTTATGCATTTTAGGAAAACGTGGGATGGACAGTGGCGTGCAAGCGTGACCGTTCACTCTTGAAGCAATTTTAATTTTTATAGTTTAGTTGTGCAAGTACTACCATTTACCATCTGTACTTCGAGGATGAATGAATTCTCACTGTTTTGTAGCACTATGCTCTCGATTCTAGCTCAGTGCTTAGGTATTTGTTATAACAAATTCATTATTCTTTTGCCCAAAAGTATTCAAATTGTCTTACGGCGCTGCACTGGTGTTGTGCCGGCGTCGTTTTGGCTTTGCATTCGCATCAGACATGTGACTCTCACACTGGCATAATATCGTGTCAAAGCACATAATTAAATTAGTGTTCAAAAGTACCTGTATTATTTATCAATCACACGTGGTTTCTCTCCATTCGACACCTGTGCTCTGCAGTGAGGGTATCAGCCTTCTTGTGGCCCTGGAAGGGGTCAGCATGGATTTCTCCAAAATGCTAAACATGCCTCAGCTATTAGGGAGGAAAACAAGGGCAACCAATGCACACTTTGGTTAATGGTTAATTCTGGAAAACCTGGATACTCTTGTTACTAGCATTGTCAATGACACTGAAAATGGTATCCTCCTTAGAAAGAAGAATTTAAATGCACTTGCACCCATTACAGAACCATTTTGCGATAACATTATGGTAGTTAAAATCTGTGATAAAGTGGACAATCACGAGCGACTAGAAAAAGGGTGTTGAGCAATGTTAAAGAAGGAGATGTGTGGAACATTTAACTATTATCTAAAAACTAAATTTAATACGCTCATCACTGCGAGACACTGAAGGCAGAGCCACCGTTTCTCCTACATAGAAATGAAAGTGTGACGAGAAGAGAAATATTGGGAAAAAATAGTCGAGTAAGCACTGGAAATTATTTTGAAGGGAGATCCTGTAGAGATCGTGTAGCTATACCATGTAAAGTGGGATAAGCTGACATTGGTTTATTGGACGTCAGGTAGCCTCAGCAAGATCATCATTAATCACTCGTTAGACTGCCATTAGTCTGAGTTACCATCTTGTGGTGTGAATGCAACTCTTGACTACCTTTCTCATCGTTCGCGAAAGTGTTTTTGGCCTGACCAACTCAGAGGCGATTCCTGGAGCACCTTCTGTGACTGGCCCTTGTGTTTTTTTATTGTGTTATTTTATTATTGTATTACCAAGTTACCATCATTTATCTCACCTGTTTGGTGATCAGTTGCTTGTCCTTTGAATTAACCTTTGTTATTATATTTGCTGTATTATTGTATATTGTTAAATTATTTCTTTATTATTATTATTTTATTATTATCTAACTTGAAATGAAGTGGAAGAAGCCATAAAGAGGATGAAAGGGGGCAAGGCACAAGGTTGGGACGAAGTAACAGTGGATATGATACGAGCAGCAGGAGAAGTAGGAACCCAGTGGCTATACAGAGCGCTGAGGGTGGTGTGGAAGGAGAACAGAATTCCTGAGGATTGGAAGAAAGGAATTATAGTCCAGATCTTCAAGAAAGGGGATAAAAGAAGATGTGAGAACTACAGAGGAATCACCCTGCTATGCCACTGTGGAAAAATCTATTAAAAGATCCTGGAGAAGAGAATAAGAAGCAGTATTGAAAGTAGACTGCAAGAGGAGCAGTACGGTTTCAGACCGGGAGGATCAACAACGGACCTCATATTTGCGGTAAGGCAACTGCAGGAAAGGCACTATGAGTACGGGAAGGACTTAATCATGGCCTTTTTAGATATTGAGAAGGCGTATGACAGTATCTGTAGGGACAAGCTCTGGGATGTGCTGAACGCAAAAGGGATAGATGAAGAGATAACACGAAAAGCCAGAAAAATGTATGAGGGAAGTGAGAGTTGTGTGAAAGTGGGGAGGGAACGTACTGCATGGTTCAAGCTGGAAAATGGGCTGCGACAGGGAAGTGCACTTTCGCCTTTATTGTTTATTATTGTTATGGATGAAATCCTACAGCAAGTATCAGATGCAATTGGAGATCATAAAATGAAAGCAGTGCTTTTTGCCGATGACTTGATGTTATGGGGAAATTGCGAGAAGGAGGTGCAAGAGCAGTTAGATGCATGGGAGGCAACGACAGCACAATATGGAATGCATTTCTCTGCAAAGAAAAGTGAAATAATTGTCACAACAAGGAAGAAGAATAGGCCAAATGTGGATATAACTTGTGGAGGGGAAAAACTACAAGTGGTAGAGAACTTCAAGTACCTGGGAAGCATGATTGAAAGTAAGGGGGGAAACGCAATGGAAATAAATGAAAGGTGCAGAAAAGCAGGGCAGTTCTACAAATGCATTAGGGGGCTAATTTGGAGCAAGGAGGTGCCACAGAAATCCAAGGGAATTATATACCGAACCTACTTTGTCCCCATATTGGCATACGGAAGTGAGACATGGGTAATGCACAAAAGCGACAAAAGTAGAATACAGGCTAGTGAAATGAAGTTCCAGAGGAGCAGGTTGAGTGTAACAAGACGAGACAGATTGCGAAATGTGTATGTGAGGGAAAGACTAAAGGAGGAACCAGTACAGGACAGGATAGAAAAATCAAGACTGCAGTGGTATGGACACATGAAGAGAATGGATGAGGGAAGAATTCCAAAGAGGATGTTTGATCTGCAACTGGAGGGGAAGAGGCCCAGAGGAAGACCAAGAGATAGATGGGTGAAGGGAGTGAAGGAATGTGTGACGAGAAGAGGAGAGAACTGGACGAAGGTGGAAGAGGGGGAATGGTGGAAAGACAGAACACGATGGAGAGGCTTGTGTTCCCGACAGACCCAGGCAGTGGCTGGAAACTGTCCAAGATGATGATGATGTTAAATTATTTTAGTAATTGCTATTTTTGGCGTTGAAGGCCTTTGGCCCTGACTGTGTTTACTTGTCTTAAAATTCTAATACGACCACATTGGCTTGTTTTAAAACTTTATTTGCTGTGTTTGTATTTTATGTATGTTTGTTAAATTTTTTTAATAATTGCCATTCTTGGCGTTTAAGGCCTTCAGCCGAGAAACAATTCTTAATTTATTACCATTAAGGCCTTCAACCGTGAGTGTCGTTACTTGTTTTAAAATCCTAATTCGGTAATTCTAATTTAGCAGTAAGGTTTAAGATCTTTGGTGATTTGTCTTTTATATTTAAATAACTGTAATTGTAAATTAGAACAAGTTTAAACATTTCATAATTTATTCCCATTAAGGTCTTCAGCCGTGAAACAATTTTAAAATTATTGCCATGATTTTAATTTGTTGTTGATTTTAAATAAATTGTTTGTGATTGAAAGAAAAGTCAACCAACAGTAACTGATTACGGCTCCATCCACAATCGTAACCGAATCCTGCCTTCCTTGACCATCAGATTTCAAAATATTAGACTGAGCAAGAAGTTATCCATCTCGTATTTTTGACTGCAGAGAAACAGCCATCAGGCTGACTAAATAATATGTTGGAATCGCTGATTGCCAAAGACTTTTCGTGTAAAGCAACTAGCGATCGTTAAATCATATTTGACTGGATCAGCAAAGTCGATTCAGGCTTTAACATGTAATTTCGTCAGAAAACATCGGTTTCTGACAATCAGTTTAGCTACCTAAAGGCCTTATTGCAAGTAAATGTAGTAATTATTCTGTAACCACCTGTAAGCATTGGTGTCCACAAGGAGCAGGTGGTAATAAGTGTTGCCTTTTCATGGAATCTGACTTGCAGACTTTTAATTCATTACAGAATTACCACACAGTTCTAGAAATAATTAGCTGTGACTCTGCTGAACTGTAGATTTATTGTTGAGCACCATCGGAATACTCCATAACTTAAATTTGCTTGTCTGTCAGACTGCTCTCTAGAGGTTGTGCCTTTCCCCTGGCATGACCGCACTTTACACTGCCTTGTAGCCAAGGTTGATGACAACCATCATAGAACAGTGCTGAAATAGTGTTTCTCACCTATTCTCCGTTGCTTTCTCGTAAAATCATTAGCAGTTCAGGAAAGGAACGTTCCAGCATCCTGGTATTGCAGTTTTCTTTCTTTCGGCCGTGTTAGTACGGATCTGGCAATGTTAGTTGCAAAAGGTGGCCAGATGCCCTTCCTGGTGCCACCCCAAACCCCCTGGGACATAAGTAGTGTACCCCAGCTGTCTGCGTCTAGTGTAAGCCATGAAGTAGTGCGAGCATCTGCAAATACTGCGAGTCATGTAACTGAGGTGGAGCGTGGGGACCAGTCCAGTATTCACCAGGTGGGATGTGGAAAACCGTCTAAAAACCACATCCAGGCTGGCTGACTGGCTGACTGGCCCTCATCGTTAATCCGCCAGGCGGGTTCGATCTGGGGCCAGTGCCCTTATCCGAGTCCAGGAAGCAGCGCATTAGCGCTCTCGGCTACCCTGGCGGGTCGTCCTGGCACGCACGATGTTTGTAACAAATTCCTGGAGCACTCCTTTCCTCCATCACCAGCATAACACTGAACATGGCTGTAATACAGGGTGAAGAAAAAATGTCACAGTTGGAGGTCGGCGCGCGATTCCTCATCCAGATTTAGATCGGATGCATTTTGAAAACAAATGTATGAGAATGAGGAGCTGGCATCACTGTTACCCAGTGCCGTGCATCAGAATGTACAGAGATGTTATCACCACACACTGCCATAGCAGTCATCGCAGCTCACTGAGTAGACTTCTAGGACATCAGACCCATATCCACCATCGAGCTGTGGTTTGAATCCTTATCAGATTCCTTTTTAATATTTTAGACATCCGTTCCCTAGTTCTCGTCATTTATAAAAACGACATCATTTTGTCAGATGGTAACAGCGTCTCACATGACAGTGCAATTCATTAAATTGTGTGCATGTGTCTACTAACCGGACAGTGTACAACCATAAGAGGTCCTGTAAAGTTCATGTAGGGTGGCTTCCCAATGCAGTACACAGATGATGAATGTGTCAATATGCGCATGGTGCTGGTCTGCAAGTAATGGACAGAGGTCGCCCAAGGACTAGACGTATTCCACAAACGCAGGACGCGATTCTTGAAACCATTCACCAATCACCTCGGCAAAGTACCGGTGCAATTGCAAGGCAATTCTGGTAACTCAGACACTATCTGTTGAAGTGTTGCGTGATGAACTGCATCCATATTACATGTTACATGTTAACTCAACATGTTACATGTTACATGTTAACTCAACACTGGTTGTCAGAGGACTGCATTCGACTAGGACAATTTTGTGAATGGCTTTTACACCAAGTGGAAGATAATGAACATTTCATAAATAACAAGATGTGAACTGAAGAATGTAGCTTCACTCGCCTCCACAACAGCATTATTGGTCGGAGCACAACCCACATGTCACCCATGAATGTGGCATTCAGACATACTTTGGCATAACCCTGAGGGCTGGAAGGAGTGGTTTCAGGGTCTTACCTATTGCTGGACAAGTTGAATGAGACCCTGTGTCATACGTTTAGCTGGTGCATTAGAAAACGTTCCACATGGCGTTCACTGACAGCTATGGTTTCAGCATGATGATGTACCGCCATACTTTGAAATTAATGTGTGTAACTATTTAAACGACGCTCTTCCATGGAAACTGATTGGTCATGGAGGTCCAACGTTCTGGCCTCGACATCCCCCGATCTTAATCCACTAGATTTTTATTTGTGGGGACACTTAAAGGATGCATGGTACCCAGCTTGAACATGAAACTTCCTGGCAGATTGAAACTGTGTGCCGGACCGAGACTCGAAATCGGGACCTTTGCCTTTCGCAGGCAAGTGCTCTACCATCTGAGCTACCCAAGCACGACTCACGCCGCGTCCTCACAGCTTTACTTCTGCCAGTACCTCATCTCCTACCTTCCAAACTTAACAGAAGCTCTCGTGCGAACCTGCAGAACTAGCACTCCTGAAAGAAAGGATATTGCGGAGACATGGCTTAGCCACAAGCTGAGGGATGTTTCCAGAATGAGAGGACGGGGCGTGAGTCGTGCTTGGGTAGCTCAGATAGTAGAGCACTTGCCTGCGAAAGGCAAAGGTCCCGAGTTCGAGTCTCGGTCCGGCACACAGCTATAATCTGCGAGTAGGTTTCATATCAGCGCACACTCTGCTGCGGAATGAAAATCTGATTCTCACCTTGAACATGTTTGCTAAAGTGAACATTACTCGTATGTGTATTTACCAGCTCTGTGATGATAAACCTGGATGTAAAAATTACAGAATGGAAATACTGTGTGTAGCATAATGTGAAATCTAATGTAGCATACCTATTGTGTCTTTTGTACCTCACTGGATACAGATGATCTTATTCCATCCACTGTAATTTTCTATTGGCTTCATTTGCATCATGGACGAAACAAAGTGGTCGTTTACGTGTGTAATAAGTTCATGTCATATCTTAATGTTTCAATAACGGTATCAGTAACAGAAAGAAATACAAGATACCACATTGTGGAGATGTAAATTGGGAACAATTAGATGCTTTAACTGAAAAAAGAAGCTTGGCGTGCACATGGCTCAAACATCGGCGAGTAGGTATATCCATTCCTCAGGGCACTGCCCTGTCTCACATTTTTTTAACTCGGACCCGCTAAAGGGCAATTTTTTTAAAGAACCTTTCCAGCGCCCAAAGGAAGATGTGGGGGCAAAGTGGGCAGGGGTCGCATCCCGAGGCCTGGCCACGATGTCCCGTTCCTACCATCCAGGAACCAAGGAAAGCGTTGGGAAAGTGGAGTAGAGGTACAATGAACATCGTATTTATTTATTTTTCTTCTCGTTCTTTTTCATTTTTATTTATTTGTTTTTGTCATTAATACCACTGAGATATCAGGTAACAGGCATCTAGCGAGGAGGAGGGCGGAGGATGAGGTCAGACTAAGAGGAACATTCCGGTTACCAGCGAATATATCGGTTCTAAGTGTGGAAGAGGCGGGGATCAACTCTTCATGACAGAAACACCCCAGTTCTGGGGTGGGTTAAGCAAGACACTGCTGAGAAAATTTGAGACAAATTGTCTGTATTTTGGATTGCGGAAAACTGCATAGTGGCGTCATTAAGGAACTGCCAAAAGTCAAGGATACATTTCTCGTCATCAGCAAACAAGTAGCTGTTGTGCGTGTCCACAAATCCTCCACACAGAGTTCGTCTTTGCTTGCGGGAAGTATCCCGCGTCTGGAAAGAGGAGCAATTGAGTAGGTATCTGATGAGGAGTCGTATGGGTAGGGACAACATCTGTCGCACCAAGAACCAGACACCTCTCGCCAATTTGCACACCAGGCGGTGCTTGTCTGCACACAATGGGGTGTCTGCGAGGTGAATCCTGTGAAGGCGTGGCCGGCATACTTGCTTCCCATTGACAGTAAGGTAGCACGCCTACTGGACGTCAGTGTCAAGATAAGGAGCGCACACCGATCGCCAAACCGCACGCCAGTCGACGTGGGGAAGCTCCCCTCAACCACATTTGGTGACCTGTACTACTGAAGGAAATCATAGATCGCCTTTATGGATGACAATCGCGCCGGCAGTACCACAGTATTGGCGAAGCTCAGTTCAAGGAAAAAGTGGCGGAAGTAAAAGAAGAGCGGCGGGACTTCCGAAAGTTGGATGGGTACTGCGAGAGAGTATGGTGCAAGGGCCTCCAGTAATAGGCTGGTAAGGCACTTAGGACTACGGCGCCACAACGTCATCAGAGAGCCAATGAAAAGGACTACCGCTCTGTCAGGCTCATGATACAGACCTAAACCTTCCCTGCACCGCGAGAGGGTAGGGGTTCGTACCTTATCTTGATAGTAATCCGTGGAAAACAAATGAACCCAATGCCACTAGCATGCGGTGGGCCACAGGTGGCGGAATAGGAAGTGTGTGTGCCACGTGGAGGATACGTGACGCCAAACATAAATTTACGTGTTGCGTGCGTTGCAGAAGATCGAGTGCTCGTAAACGGTGATCTAAGAGCCCATCTCATAGTTGGGAAAGTAGACGTCGGCAGTTGAGGGCAATTGTCCACCGCAGATCACTTGAGAAGCTGAGTCCTAAGCTTCGGAGAGCATCAGCTATACGCAAAGGAGCAGCACTGTTCACAGGAAGTCCAGTACATATAGTCACGGCGCTCGATTTGGGGATGTTAAGGCAGCTACCAGAAGCTTTGCCGTAGGTGGTAACCAATGCCAGTGACTCCCTGACCTCAGCAGTGCTACTAGGAACGATGACGAGATGTTCTGCATATGCAGTGCAGCTGAATACCTGTTCATAGGGGCAACCCAGAGAGGTGTTGAAGGAGGCCACGTAACAATGGTTCCATGGCGAATGCATGCAACAGTGCAGAGAGCGGGCAGCCGTGACGCACTGATTGACAGTTCGAAATGGGAGGCCTGGCTGAAGTCAAACGCTGCCAAAAGTCCAGGCATACGATATGTGTGAGCAAGAGCGATTATGTCCCGATAGCGGCAGAGAGCAGTGCGGATGATATTGGTACCACTCAAAGAAGTTCGATTGGGGGAAACCACGTACCGAGCTGTCCATATAAGCCACACAGCCAACAGCCGGGTAAAGATCTTTGTATCGCTGTTGAGTAACGTCAAGGGGCGGTAATCGCATTTCTGTGAGATACCCCGAGGCTTGTACATGGGAATGAGGAAACCGTCTGGAATCAGCAGAAAAGGTGACGTAAGGTCCTGACAAATTTCCGTCCGCATTGGCGCCAGAAGAGAATCCAGTGTGACGCCGTCAGGGCCAGGTGACCTATTTATAGAACCTACCTGGATAGCGTCATGAACTTCGTCCTCCATGACATTATCAATCAGATTCATCCTCGCATCCATGGGACCTAGCCAAAGAAGAGTACGGAGACCGCCGTAATGCTGGCAGTAGTCGGCCGCTGTGGCCGAGCGGTTCTAGGCTCTTCAGACTGGAACCGCGCTGCTGCTACGGTCCCAGGTTCGAATCCTGCCTCGGGCGTGGATGTGTGTGATGTCCTTAGGTTAGTTAGGTTTAAGTAGTTCTAAGTCTAGGGGACTGATGACCTCTGATGTTAAGTCCCATAGTGCTCAGAGCCATTTGAACCAATGCTGGCAGGGTGGTGACGTTGTTCAGAGTACAGCGTGACATAATGTGCATGGAGGGCAGACCCGATATCCTGCTGAGTATCAAAACGCTGCCCAGCATCGGCTGTAAGAACATTAATCAAATTTCTCCGACGGTGGCGTTGTTCCACTATGACATCATACACAGATGAACGCTCTTGCGCTAATCCATCGTGTGTGCGCGCGCCCTGACCATAGCTCCCTCAAGGTGGCGACAGGAAAGGGACGTGAGCTGTGCCTTGGCAGGCTTCGCCATCGCCTGGCGCTCTGGCGAATACGGCATCATACGACAATCCCAGAGAATGATGAAACAGAATTCATGAGTCGGTCGCCGCCACGCTGCTACCTCCTTCCACAACCAATCAATGACTTGCGGAGAGCAGGCTCACCACAGAGCACCCACCATGACAGGGCAGACGGATAGGCATCACAGCATCTACGATAAGCTGCCCATGTGGTCTAGATGAACCGCTGGCAGTCGAATGAAGTAAGGTGGATCGTGTTCAGTTTCCATGGTCCACAGCCGCTTCACACCCTTTGGCGGCAGAGATTGGTGGCAAAGATATATGAGTTATGGTCAGAGAACACAGTGGGCCAGACTTCAGCAGCCTGCACCGCACCAACAATATTGTGGGAGATGGAAGAAATGGCTAATGAAATGTGTAAACCCTGGACGGTCGCCATGAACATGCTCCCAACAATCCAATAGGTTGAGATGCTGGAGAATTGTCGCTAGCACCGCGCACAGAGTGTGACGTAGTTGTTGGCCTTTGGGTGCCTGGGTGCAGATGAAATCCCCTCCCATGATCAATGCATCCTGCCGACCCAGGAAAAGAGGCATGACTGTCTGTGAGAAGAAGTTGGAACGTTCATGGCGGCGACCCGAACCAGATGGCGCATGGGCATTGAAGATCCTGCTGCCACTAAACATGAGAGTCATAACTCTGGCATCAGGGAGATAGGGATCTGCATCAGTAAGGATACCGTCATGTAAGAGGGTCCTCACCCCATCAAAAGTTGGGGAAGCATGATAGACATGTTCTGTAAGACCATGGGTAACACAGAAAGTTGCAACATGCACCTCCTGAAGGTGAGCTACGTCAACGTCCGTGGCATACAGCATGTCATGAAGTAAAGCCAGTTTGTGGCGTATGCAAACAGTGTTGGCATTTACCGTGGCTATGCGATAAGTCTGGAAAGCTGCCATCGCCAGGGGAACAGGCGATTCAAACACGAGGAGAGCCCAGGGAACTCCATGTTAGGCCCCCATGGAAGGGCACAACACTGTGACGTGGAGGGACCCGACCTCACCAAGGGGAGTCCATCGTTCTGTACACCTCCACAGCATTCATCCTCAGCATCGACGTCGTCCGCCCAGGAGAGAGACGTGTCACTGGGCCAGCCCAGTGGAACATTATCAGAGGTGCGCCCACAGGTAGCGTCAGACACAGAAAGTGAGGCAACCACATCAGCCTCAGATGGGGGAAGGTCGGTGTCCGGAGGTGGACGCTGGCTTGAGATGGAGGCAGGGAAGAACGTCGAGTCGTCAGGTGTCAGGGCGTCAGAGGACAGTGCACCATCATTAGCAGGGTCGTCATCCTGTGCAGACATCCGATGGACGCAGTCATCAGAAGGGGTACGGCGTTGTGTCTTCCGTTTTCTCGGCGACCGTTGTTTCCTAACATGCTGTTCCGTGTCGCATGGCGGGCGGTTATCGTCCGATATGTATCCTGATGGCAGAAAGGAAGAGGTAGGTACAGCTCCATGATCAACAACCATGGGGTCGGGACAGACAGCTTGTGCCTGCTGGCAGTTGTCGTTCATTTGTGCTGCCTCCGGCAGGGGTGTAGGAGAGACAGGCGAAATGTCCATCGCGTCGTCGAGAGCAGCCCACTGATTAAGAGGGAGCATAGCAGGCAGGACCGCCGCAGACGTGTAAGACAGAGGTAACACAGTGGGCGCTGCAGGAGGAGCGACGTCTCCGATCGGCGTCTGAACCAGTCTACGTCGGAGTCATCCAGAACGGACATGGCTTTCTTGGTCACAGCCTGAACAGGCGCGCGGCTGGCCATCGTACATGACGACAGCCCTGCAGCCGGCAATAACCAAGTAGGAAGGCACTTGTTTCCGTAGTTCAATTTTTATCTGACGGACACCATTGAGGACATGGTACGTTTCGAATGTCTTGCAGTTTTTGGCCACGTGACTGACGACGTTGCGGTAAGGTTTAAAAGCGGCCACCACAGCGTCCGACGGTACTTCAACGTTCGGAGGCCAAAACCAGCGTGACCAACCAGTACAGTCCCTATATGACTGTAAGAGTATCCAAACTCGAGATCGTTATCGTGGCGCCCCACAACGTCGGCGCACAGCTTGTCATTCGCCAGCTTTATGTACACAGTAGCACTAAGGACTGAAAAACGTATTCCGAGAAAGTCTTGTGGCGGGAGACGCATTTCATCCCATATAAAACGTTCAACTTCATACGCCTACGGTCGCTCGTAATCTAATGTAAAAGTTAATTTAATTGTGGCGTGGCGGTAAGAAAATGGTCAATGAAGTCCGACTCTGAGTAAACCGCTTTCTTTCTTTCTTCTGCTTTCGCTTATGCTTTTTCCCGCAGGTAGGCAGGGTCGGCATGGTTAATCGGATTTGGCAGTGTTAGTGGAATGGGTGGCCGGATACCCTTCCTGCCGCCACCCCGAACCCCCCCGGGATGGATGTAGTGTACCCCAACTGACTGCGACTAGTGTAATCGTTGGAATAGTACGAAAGTGTTCAAATGTCTGCGAGCCATGTAACTGAGGCGGTATGTGGGGATCAGCCGGGTATTCACCTAGGGGGATGTGGAAAACTGCCTAAAAACCACATCCCGGCTGGCCGGCACACTGACTGTCGTTGTTAATCCACCGGGCGGATTCGATCCGGGGCCGACGCGCCTGCCAGAGTCCGGGAATCAGCGCATTAGCGCTCTCGGCTAACCTGGATGGTTCGAGTAAGCCGCTACTCTTAAGTAAACAAACGCGCGCTCGCTCGCAAGCAGCACAACACGCGATAAGCAGACAAGGCGTGTGCGCATCACCACAGCCAGAAGCCGATTTCTCACTGAACTACTGGAACAACTCCAGCAGAGTGCAGAGCTCATGCTACTTTTTCGTGGCCATGCTGCACGCAGTTATAACATTGACAGAGCCTCGGTGGCTAGATCTCATTTGTATTAAACGTATTGGTGAATACTTTTATCTTGAACTGGGATGAGGAATAGCGTCGACCGTCAAGTGCGGCATGTTTTCTTCACCCTGTATACAGAGTGTGGCCATCTTATATATTTCCAAAACGACGCAAAATATGAAAAATGCAATAGGCCTGGGATGCACCATTGTCAAGGGCTCGCATAATGGGCAGGGATGCCCAATCCATAAATGTAAACAGACATCACTTTCAACACAAAGTTACGTTTGTTCAAATGACAGAAGCACTTTTTTTCTATGGAAATGAAAACTAGAGGTACAATTAGAAACGGCACACTTGTTTTCACTTTTGCAGACCTCATACCTTCTGGAATACTTGTACTTTAAAAGGATGGCAACGGCGCCACAGTTTCTACCGTAATATGCAGAGCAAGGTTTGGCTAGAGTAGGCTTCAGGACGGTACAGGCAACCCGCATTACGGCATTATAATATTACGGCAGAAACTGTGGCACCAGTTCCATTATTTTAAACTGTAAGTATTCGCAAGTTATAAGGTTTATGGCATTGAAACCAATTACCATCACTGAATGTAGCTCTAGATTTCATTTCGATCGAAAAAAAAATCATGTGCATTTAAAAAAGCCTAACTGTGTTGAAAGTGGTGTTTGTTTCTTTTATGGATCGTAAATTCCTGTTGATTGTGTAACTCCTTGACGTAGGTGCATTCCTGGCCAATTGCATTTTTCGTATTTTTTTCATTTCGAAAATATATGAGGTAGCAAAATTAGGTGGGACAATCTGTACCTGTCTGACATCTGCCCCCAGTTCCCACCACGAGACTTCCTCTCTCCCTGCTGCACAACTTAATCACAACAGTAGTTCACCTTTCCTCCTTGTGCAAACAGAGAGAGGCTTAGGGGTTCAGTTATGCGTCCAATTCTATTCAGTACATATGTGAAGGACCTCCCATGTAACATGCACCAAGCAGAACTGGTCGTTTTTGTAGATGATAACGACTGTAGTAATAAATCCCATTAGAGAAAAAGAAACAGATAGTTGTTGAATTATTAAGTGATTGTCTGAAAATGATATCTCCCTGAGTTTCTCTGAAAGTGGTCTCTCCCTGAATTTTTAGGAAACATGTCACATTAAGTTTTGTATAACAGAGTAATGCCAACAGTTGACGTAGCACATAAATAGGAGTCAGCAAACAGAGTAAAATGATCCAAATGTTTGGGTACATATGTTGATGTAAACTTTAACTGGAAAAAGTATGTTACTGATCTGCTGAATCAGTTTTGTTCCCTTTGCTATTAGTATAACTGCTAGTTTTGGGACCAAAAGAATCAATCTCCTAACATGTTTTGCGTATACCGACTCAACAATGTCTTATGGAATAAATTTCTGTGATAACTCGTCACTTAACAAGAAAGTACTAACGCCACAAAAGTGAGTAGTAAGAAAAATATGTGGTGTTCACCCGCACTCATCGTGAAGGTACCTCTTCTAGGAGTTATGCGTTTTAACTACACCTTCACTATATATATATTTGCTATAGAAATTCATCGTAATAAACCATCACAAAAATGTTGGCCATACCTACAAAGAAGAAAAAATAGCCTTTATTACCCGTTATTGAAACTGTCAGTGCCCAGAAAGCAGCTCCATATGCATTTACAAAAATTTTTGGTCGTTTGCCTTATAACATAAAATATCTGAAGCATAGCAAACCAAGTTTTAAGACGTACATAAAATCATTTCTCATGGAAAATTCGTTCTATCCCATAGACTAGCTTTATTTGAAAACTGGTAGCTTGTAAAAAAGAAAAAAAAAGTTTTAAGTTAAGCTGTATGAGCGGAACTGAAAAGTGTTACGTTCATTGACGTTAAAACTATTCATCTATACATATCCTTTAAACTGACTCGCTCCACATCACTTGAGTTACAGAAAATCTTTAAAACTTTCTGTGGAACATGTAATTAAGTAACTAACTTGTACACGTTGATGATATTATATACAGCTTCAGGCGGCAGAGAGATTTTTGTAGACCCTGAAAGACACTGCCATTTCATACTGTAGGTATACACCATGCTCCTTTGTGGACACAAATTTAACAGCCGGTCCAAAAAAGGCAATTATCCGCTGTAGAAAAGAGCATCAAATTGTAAACACTCGAGGTGTAGAAAGACGTTCCCTCCAGCACCTGGCATCATCTCGAATTCTGTGGAATGCAACACAGTGAAACATGCATTCATACAATTACGAATTCTATGACCCAGTTGACATGGCACCACGAAGAGCAAATTACTGCGACGAGGGCCACCTTGGTTCAATCCTAGTCCTAGTCCTAGCCCAAGTCAGTTCTACTGAGTAATATGCGGTTGTTTTCGGGAGCTTATTCGTAACTATCTGGGTAATGGTACCCCTGGTTTTCGCAGACATGTCTGGAGTATAACCTTCATAACACATACACTCCTGGAAATTGAAATAAGAACACCGTGAATTCATTGTCCCAGGAAGGGGAAACTTTATTGACACATTCCTGGGGTCAGATACATCACATGATCACACTGACAGAACCACAGGCACATAGACACAGGCAACAGAGCATGCACAATGTCGGCACTAGTACAGTGTATATCCACCTTTCGCAGCAATGCAGGCTGCTATTCTCCCATGGAGACGATCATAGAGATGCTGGATGTAGTCCTGTGGAATGGCTTGCCATGCCATTTCCACCTGGCGCCTCAGTTGGACCAGCGTTCGTGCTGGACGTGCAGACCGCGTGAGACGACGCTTCATCCAGTCCCAAACATGCTCAATGGGGGACAGATCCGGAGATCTTGCTGGCCAGAGTAGTTGACTTACACCTTCTAGAGCACGTTGGGTGGCACGTGATACATGCGGACGTGCATTGTCCTGTTGGAACAGCAAGTTCCCTTGCCGGTCTAGGAATGGTAGAACGATGGGTTCGATGACGGTTTGGATGTACCGTGCACTATTCAGTGTCCCCTCGACGATCACCAGTGGTGTACGGCCAGTGTAGGAGATCGCTCCCCACACCATGATGCCGGGTGTTGGCCCTGTGTGCGTCGGTCGTATGCAGTCCTGATTGTGGCGCTCACCTGCACGGCGCCAAACACGCATACGACCATCATTGGCACCAAGGCAGAAGCGACTCTCATCGCTGAAGACGACACGTCTCCATTCGTCCCTCCATTCACGCCTGTCGCGACACCACTGGAGGCGGGCTGCACGATGTTGGGGCGTGAGCGAAAGACGGCCTAACGGTGTGTGGGACCGTAGCCCAGCTTCATGGAGACGGTTGCGAATGGTCCTCGCCGATACCCCAGGAGCAACAGTGTCCCTAATTTGCTGGGAAGTGGCGGTGCGGTCCCCTACGGCACTGCGTAGGATCCTACGGTCTTGGCGTGCATCCGTGCGTCGCTGCGGTCCGGTCCCAGGTCGACGGGCACGTGCACCTTCCGCCGACCACTGGCGACAACATCGATGTACTGTGGAGACCTCACGCCCCACGTGTTGAGCAATTCGGCGGTACGTCCACCCGGCCTCCCGCATGCCCACTATACGCCCTCGCTCAAAGTCCGTCAACTGCACATACGGTTCACGTCCACGCTGTCGCGGCATGCTACCAGTGTTAAAGACTGCGATGGAGCTCCGTATGCCACGGCAAACTGGCTGACACTGACGGCGGCGGTGCACAAATGCTGCGCAGCTAGCGCCATTCGACGGCCAACACCGCGGTTCCTGGTGTGTCTGCTGTGCCGTGCGTGTGATCATTGCTTGTACAGCCCTCTCGCAGTGTCCGGAGCAAGTATGGTGGGTCTGACACACCGGTGTCAATGTGTTCTTTTTTCCATTTCCAGGAGTGTATTTCTCATCTTTAGTTATGACAGTTTACATTAAAAAAGAGAAGAAATGAAAATAAACCAACAAATTCATTAACACGATCCTCAGTAAAGCTTGGTTAATCAACACGGTATTATAGATGGCATCAAAGGTGTGTAAAAGATATTTGTTTTTTTAATTGTGCCTTTCTCCATTTTCAAGAGTGGCATATCTTACCTTTTTTTTTTTTTAATCCATCAAGATTTTGTCTGGCGGTTTGTCTTCTTTTCTGTTTGAAAACTCATTGTATAAGCTTCACTTAACAGTATGGGAACAAAATTTCAAATTATTGACTCAAAACTGGTGATAACCATAGCCATATGAATTACTATACTTTGCGAATACTAATGAAATACGCTTATCTTTTACATATCATAGTTATTTACCTTCAAAACTGTATTGAATGAATAGTATCAATGGTTCAAGATCCAAAAAGTTAATTGCAAGTGTTTCGAAATTTAATTCTTGAGGCGCGCTACATCTTCAGATTTGCCGAAACTTCTATAAATTCCTGCAATTATCCACGGGTGTAAGTGTTGTATCCACTAATTAATGTTATCGGAACTACTTGTAACTAACGATACTGAAGCTATAATACGCCTTCGTGAGGTACGAATATCTTGGACCAGTCGGGTGAACGTGTGAAGACAATGAACTCAGTGTATCATTTTTACCTACTACGAGTAATTACGTGCCTAATTTAACACGGAAAATTCTGAGTACAAGTACCTTAAGACTATTGCGTTTCGAAAATTTATTAGTAAAACAGAGGTAACACATTTGATTTTTGTAAGAACCAAAGAATTCTGAGAGTTTTACAAACGTCGCGTGGTTGCGTTTGGAGTAAGTATTTGGAACAGTTTTTCAGATAGGGACTGTTGTACGTAAAGTCGGTAGGAATAATCCCAAGCCCTGTTACAGAGGTGGTACATTCGTAATCGCCATGATATTTACATAACAGGCTGCCAACGTGGCTGGTGAAAGCTAGTGAGTTCACTTTCCTGTGCGAAATTATTCGCTATTGATTCATTGTTTGTTCCACGAAATACCTTTAGCTCCTCTTCCAAGTTCCGCCTGGCGTCAGATGGCTCACATGTTTTCTCGAAGTTAGTATGTCTCAGCAGATTCTTTCGCCCACAGTCAATAGGCTAACCACGACAACGCTGCTGTTGTGATACGAAATCTTCCAACAGACCATAACTCCAGCTGTAGGTCCAGTGTGTTCAGCACGCAGGCTATTTGACTGCAGGCCGTCAGCTGCCCTCTTTCTAGCCATGACACGCCCATCGCTGGCTCGACGCAGAACCAACTTTTACACTACTGCCCATTAGAATTGCTACATCAAGAAGAAATGCAGATTATCAACGGGTATTCATTGGACAAATATATTATACTAGAACTGACATGTGATTGGATTTTCACGCAATTTGGGTGCATAGATCCTGAGAAATCAGTACCCAGAACAACCACCTCCGGCCGTAATAACGGCCTTGCTACGCCTGGTCATTGAGTCAAACAGAGCTTGGATGGCGTGTACAGATACAGCTGCCCATGCAGCTTCAACAAGATACCACAGTACATCAAGAGTAGTGACTAGCGTATTGTGACGAACCAGTTGCTCGGTCGCCATTGACCAGACGTTTTCAGTTGGTGAGAGATGTGGAGAATGTGCTGGCCAGGGCAGCAGTCGAACATTTTCTGTATCCAGAAAGGCCCGTACAGGACCTGCAACATGCGGTCGTGCATTATCCTGCTGAAGTATAGGGTTTGGCTGGGATCGAATGAAGGGTAGAGCCACGGGTCGTAACACATCTGAAATATACGTCCACTATTCAAAGTGCCGTCAATGCAAACAAGAGGTGACCGAGACGTGTAACCAATGACACCCCATACCTTCACGCTGGGTGATACGCCAGTATGGCGATGACGAATACTCGCTTCCAATGTGCGTTCACCGCGATGTCGCCAAACACGGATGCGTCCATCATGATGCTGTAAACAGAACCTGGATGAATCCGTAAAAATGACGTTTTGCCATTCGTGCACCCAGGTTCGTCGTTGAGTACACCATCGCAGGCGCTCCTGTCTGTGATGCAGCGTCAAGGGTACCGCAGCCATGCCCTCCGAGCTGATAGTCCATGCTGCTGCAAACGTCGTCGAACTGTTCGTGCAGATGGTTGTTGTCTTGCAAACGTCCCCATCTGTTGACTCAGGGATCGAGACGTGGCTGCACGATCCGTTACAGCCATGCGGATAAGATGCCTGTCATCTGGACTGCTAGTGATGCGAGGCCGTTGGGATCCATCACGGCGTTCCGTATAACCCTCCTGAACCCACCGATTACATATTCTGCTAACAGTCATTAGATCTCGATCAACGCGAGCAGCAATGACGCGATACGATAAACAGCAATCGCGATAGGTTACAATCCGACCTTTATCAAAGTCGAAAACGTGATGGTACGCATTTCTCCTCCTTACACGAGGCATCACAACAACGTTTAACCAGACAACGCCGGTCAACTGCTGTTTGTGTATGAGAAATCGGTTGGAAAGTTTCCTCATGTCAGCACGTTGTAGGTGTCGCCACCGGCGCCAACCTTGTGTGAATGCTCTGAAAAGCTAATCGTTTGCATATCACAGCATGTTCTTCCTGTCTCTTAAATTTCGCTTTGTAACACGTCATCTTCGTGGTGTAGCAATTTTAATGGCCAGTTCGTTGTAACTGTGGTGTCAGCAGCTGCTCAAATTGCTGCTGCAGATGCAGTACGATATGCCAGAGCCATACGCCGAACACGATGGTCTTTCCTCTTCGTAGTGCCACACGGCCATCCGGAACCCGGTCTTCTTGCGACCGTATTTTCTCGTGGCCACCACTGCCAGCAATCATGCGCAGCGGCTACATTGCCAGCAAGTTCTTCTGTAATATCACAGAAGGAATATGCAGCCTCTCCTACCTCTGTTACATGACCTCGTTGAAAGTCAGTGAAATGTTGATAGTGAAGTCTTTGTCGCCCTAAATGCATTCTTGGCTATCATCAACTCTCCTCGTCCAATCCCAAAGATGACGAAGGCTCACGACAGTTACTGAGTGTATTTAAAGCAAACCTGATTTGCATCTTCATAGAGGCTCTACCAGCGCCACTCTTATGCGACTGGTGCGAAACATTGTAGATGTAGAAACAAGCCCACCAAATTTCGTTTTTGTTGCACAAGTGCTTCCTTTTGTTTCGATTTTCCTTTCTGTCAGCATAAAATACTTCAATACATCGCCACCGACCCCTTCTCGCCCCCACACCTCTCGTATAATTTTAATTCAGTCGAACCTCTGTTGCAATGAGGAAGTATTATAGCATACGTCTTAAGGTATTCAAAACTTTTTTAAAAGAAGACAATTACCATACTGCAGAAGTCCATACATATTATAAAAGTGGATGTACGTACTTATGTATGTATGTATGTGTGTTCGTTCCACATCTGTTCCTAAGCCACTGGACCTATTTCAAAAAATTTGGTACGCGTATCACTTACTGTCTAGAAACAATCGCTGTGGTGCTAAGAACTACCTACTTGTCAAAGGGGTGGGGTTAGGGGTGTAAAAGTAGCCTAGTCCATACACTCAATTAGGCAGACTATTCGATCTAGTATTTGAGAATGACAGAATTAAGTGACCTACAAAAACTTTACACATCATTTAAAATATCTATGAAACTTTTATCGCTGACAAATCGAACAAATTGATGAAAGGAAAAAGGTTTATCGGTTAATACCTAAGAAACTATCAGCCTCGATTGCGGTAATGAAACCAACCTTTACCTCCGTTTCAGGCCAAGTAATTGAGTCTTCTTCAGAAGATATACCTGATTCTATAAAATGTCAACGAGGGCATGTTCTAGAAATAAAACTAAAACAGCCTGAATAGGAGTAGTCACATTTTAAAAAAGCGTTACGTAGGTACTAAGTCACCACCAAGACTTGACTTAAGCTGCGGCGAGCGCCTCGTCTCCATGGACACCGTGCGATGGGCATCGGGAGCTCACGTAGAACTAAGTAGACCCAGATGACGCGCGCTGCATATCAACATGCATATCAATATGCGATGCAGCGCGTCATCTGGGTCTACTTAGTTCCACGTGAGCTCCCGATGCCCACCGCACGGTGTCCATGGAGACGAGGCGCTCGCCGCAGCTTAAGTCAAGTCGTGGTGGTGACTTAGTACCTACGTAACGCTTTTTTAAAATGTGACTACTCCTATTCAGGCTGTTTTAGTTTTATTTCTAGAACATGCCCTCGTAGACATTTTATAGAATCAAGTATATCTTCTGAAGAAGGCTCAACTACTTGGGCTGAAACGTAGGTAAAGGTTGGTTTCATTACCGCAATCGAGGCTGATAGTTTCTTAGATATTAGATTATCACGATTGCTGACTGGGCTGCAAGGTTGAAAGTACTTAAGTTTAGCGGTTACTACATTTTCGCTGTTCACGCAGTAAAACTGCCGCTTGAGTCATGACTTTTTAATTTATTACTTCTTCACTAGTGACTATTTGCAACAAATTTGGCAGACAATATCCACATATGCCACGGAATGAACCTGCAAAAATATATCTTTCTACGATACATAGTTCACGAGATATTATGTCAAAAATATTGAGATGGGTGAAAAACTGCGTATCATGCATGACAGATTAAATTATAACTTATTTATTGCTAGCTCTATTCGCAACACATTTTGCAGACAGTATTCACATATACCACTGGATGAACCTGCAGAATTATATCATTTTACCATACATACACTGAAGAGCCTAAGAAACTGGTACACCTGCCTAATATCGTGTAGGGCCCTGCGAGTACGCAGAAGTGCCCTAACACGATATGGCATGGACTCGACTAAAGTCTGAAGTAGTGCTGGAGGGAAGTGACGCTATGAATCCTGCAGGGCTATCCATCCGTAAGAGTACCAACGGGTGGAGATCTCTCATGAATAGCACGTTGCAAGGCATCCCATATATGCTCAATAAGGTTCATGTCTGGGGAGTTTGGTGGCCAGTGGAAGTGTTTACTCTCAGAAGAGTGTTCCTGGAGCCACTCTGTAGCAATTATGGACGTGTGACGTGTCGCATTGTGCTGCTGGAATTACCGAAATCCGTCGGAGCGCACAATGGACATGAATGGATGCAGGTGATCAGACAGGATGCTTACGTATATGTCACCTATCAGAGTCGTATCGAGACGTATCAGGGGTCCCATATTACTCCAACTGCGCACGCCCTACACCACTGCAGAGCCTCCACCAGCCTGAACAGTCCCCTGCTGACATCCAGGGTCCACGGATTCATGAGGTTGTCTCCATACCCGTACACGTCCACTCGCTCGATACAATTTGGAACGAGACTCGTCAGACCAGGCAACGTGTTTCCAATCATCAATTTCCCAACGTCAGTACTGATGGGCCCAGGCGAGGCATAAAACTTTGTTTCGTGCAGTCATCAAGGGCTCCGAAAGCCCATATCGATGATGTTTCATTGAATAATTCGAACGCTGACACTTGTTGATGGCCCAACATTGAAATCTGCAGCATTTCGGAAAGGGTTGCACTTCTGTCACGTTGAACGATTCTCTTCAGTCGTCGTTGGTCTCGTTCCTGCAGGGTCTTTTTCCGGCCGCAGCGATGTGGGAGATTTGAAGTTCTACCGGATTCCTGATATCCATGGTACATTTGTGAAATGGTCGTATGGGAAAATCCCCACTTCATCGCTACCTCAAGGATGATTTGTCTCATCGCTCGTCTGCCGACTATACCATATACTGGAGCTCATCCAAGATCATCCTGCAGACACTTATTTAAAGCCAGCCGGAGTGGCCGTGCGGTTCTAGGCGCTACAGTCTGGAGCCGAGCGACCGCTCCGGTCGCAGGTTCGAATCCTGCCTCGGGCATGGGTGTGTGTGGTGTCCTTAGGTTAGTTAGGTTTAATTAGTTCTAAGTTCTAGGCGACTGATGACCTTAGAAGTTAAGTCGCATAGTGCTCAGAGCCATTTTTTGAACTTATTTAAAGAGCTAGGGATCTTCACTGTAGGCTCTCAATATATATATTCACTTATGAAATTTGTTATTAACAGTCCGAACGAATTCAAAAGTAATAGCAGTGTACATGGCTACAACACTAGGAGAAAGGATGATCTTCACTACTCAAGGTTAAATCTAACTTTGGCTCAGAAGGGTGTAAATTATGCAGCCACAAAAGTCTTTGGTCACTTACCTAATAGCATCAAAAGCCTGACAGGTAGCCATATAGCATTTAAAAAGAAATTAAAAGAATTTCTTAATGGCAACTCCTTCTACTCATTAGATGAATTTTTGGATATAGTAAGTGGGTAATTTCCCCAACCCCCACAAAAAAAATTAAAAATATTAAGTGTCATGTAATATTTTATGTAATGTGATATCTTGCATAGACACCTTTTATTAACCTGACACGTTCCACATCATTACGAAGTGTCGTATTCATGATCTATGGAACAAGTACTAATCTAATCTAATCCACCACGTTCAAACTCACTTAAATCTTGATAATTTGCCATTGTAGCAACAGTAACCGATCTAATAACTGCACCAGACACTTGTTGTCTTAAATATGCGTTGCCGACCGCAGCGCCGTAGTCTGCCTGTTTACATATATCTGTATTTGAATACGCATGCCTATACCACTTTTGTTGGCGCCTCCGTGTAGTTGAGGATATGGAGGTTATAAACATTGAGCTGCGTGGAAACAAAAGTGCGGGGCGAATTTCGATACAGATGCAGGAGAAATATGTATACAAGTCGGCGAAGAAATACTACACGGATAGTAACCAGAAACTTCCTGTTGGGGTGGGGGTGAGAGCTTGGAGAGAGAATGGAGGAGGAGGAGATGGATGGACAGAGGGGGGCAAAGAGGAGATGGACAAAGATAGGGGAGGAGATGGACAGAGAGAGGTGAGGGGGAAACGGACAGTGACAGGGAATCGGAGGAGATGGATAGACAGGGGGGGGGGGGGGGGAAATTAGGACATGGACAGAGAGAGGAAACTGGAGGAGATGGGCAGAGAGAAGAGGGAAGAAGAGATGAACAGCAGGATAGGGGAGGAGGAGATGGACAAACAGAGAGGAGGAGGAGATGCAATTAGAGGGGGAGGCACCAAATGGACAGAGATTAGAGAGTGGAGGAAATGGACAGAGAATAGGGGGTGGAGCAAGCAAATGGAGAAAGGGGTTGGAGGAGATGGAAAGGGTGGTGTGAAAGGTGGGTATGGAATGAGAGGGAGGAACCAGGAGGTGGACTACTATAAGACTGGAATAAATACTGGTACATCCTCTGTCAACTCTGGGTATTCAGCTACTGAACTATAAAATTCCAGAATGAAAATAACAGTGATGGTAACATAATAACAATAATAATAATAATAATAATAATAATAATAAGTCAAGGACATGTGGTATCAGGATAAAGTTGACATTATACCAATTATAATATCAACTACAGGAGTCATACCACACAATATCCACCAGTACATCAATGCAATACAGCTACATCCAAACTTATATATACAACTACAGAAATCTGTAATTATTGATAGGTGTTCAATTACCCGAAAGTTCCTAAATGCAAGCCGGCCGCGGGGGTCTAGCGGTTCTAGGCGCTCAGTCAGGAACCGCGCGACTGCTACGGTCGCAGGTTCGAATCCTGCCTCGGGCATGGATGTGTGTGATGTCCTTAGGTTAGTTAGGTTTAAGTAGTTCTAAGTTCTAGGGGACTTATGACCACAGATGTTGAGTCCCATAGTGCTCAGAGCCATTTGAACCATTTTGAACCTAAATGCAATGTAACATATACCGTACAGTTAAAAGGAAGTCACGCTTGATCAAGGTCCGCGTCACTTTCCATTTTTGACCAGACATAACGTCTGAGAAAAGAAAGAAAGATAATAATAATAATAATAATAATAATTGTTATAAATATACAGCATAAGAGTTGCGGTAACTTCACTTTACAAAACTTGAGATTCAGAATGGAAAGGGGTAAGAACCGTTCGTTTAGAATTATTTGAATAAACCACGGAAAACACTGGTCACGATTTTTATAGGATACAAACAAGTTTGACACTCTTGACCTAAGTAGCTTTTCGTGCTTCTCAATTTATGTTTCTAAGTTGCCCAAATTATCATCCTATAGACAAAGGAATCAACATGACCTTGTACAGTGAACTGGGCATTCGCTTGAAGTGATTTCAGGAATGAATATATAAATTCCATCGCGCACAAGCTCTCACTAGACGATGTTTGAGATTTAATTGCTTGCAGTTTGGTTACAATAGAATGCTGATGAACATGCTGCATCATTCCACTCCATCAAAATTCGATTAAGTGTTAATGGAGCCAGAGTGCATTTTGGACCTTGGACTCAATCGTAAGTAACTATACTTGAAATGTGTCAAAGTATCATTGTGAGGACTGGTCAAACCAAACAAAAATGACAAGAGGACATGCGGTAAATAATGAGACATCGAGTTCCAAATGATTTTTAAGCTGATATTCTTTGCTCGGATTTGATGCAATTGTTTCGTGTAAAACAACTGGCGACCGAAAAATGGATAGTTGACTAGACTATAAACATCGATCCAGCCGTTAAGATGTAAACTCGTCAGAAAAAAATTGATTTTTGGCAGTTGGTTTTAGCATTCTAAAAGCCGTTTCGCACGTAAATTTAGCAGTTATTCTGTACCCACCTGTAAGCATTCATGTCCACAAGGGTAGGGGGGAGGGGGCGCAGGGGGGGTGGGGGGGGGGAGGTAATAGGCGACACCTCTTCGTGCAATCTTAGGTACAGACTTTTAATTCCTTACAGAATTATCACGTGCTCCTAGAAATACTTCTCTTTAGCGTTCTGCTGCTACTTTTTGATTGTCTAATTTAAAATTCAAACTTTGAACCATCATTTTCTGTAAAACCTTCGTTTCGGAACATTCGGAGACGACGGCTTAATCTGAGGCGCAGTTTCAGTCTGAAGTTCCGACATTTCTGAGCCGGAGTCGAGTCTCCATTACACTCCTAAACCAGATCAGAAGGCGGAGGTGGACCGTGGCCTAAACGCCCTGCTCTGCCGTCGCCGACCGGCGTTGTTTGCGCTGCTGGCTTTAGAGAAAGGCTTCCGGCCTGGCTGGGCGTGTTTCCCTTCGCCCAGCCCTCCCTCTCTCTCCCAGTCTTCTCGCAACTCCTGTCACCTCGCTGCCCGCTTACGACGTGTTACGCGTTCTGAAAAGTCCCTGCTCTCTAAATCACACTCCTGCTCACGATACGGAACCGTGTAACAGGCTAGTGCACTGTGTGCGGCTGCTACTTGGCAGATTCCTAGCCATGGACTGTACTCTTTCGTCACTACTGCTGTGACATACAGCAATAAACAAAAACTTCTACAGTACTGGCCATTAAAACTGCTACACCAAGAAGAAAGGCAGATGATAAACGGTATTCATTGGACAAATGTATTATACTAGAACTGACATGTGATTACATTTTCACGCAATTTGGGTGCATAGATCCTGAGAAATCAGTACCCAGAACAACCACCTCTGGCCGTAATAACGGCCTTGACACGCCTGGGCATTGAGTCAAACAGAGCTTGGATGGCGTGTACAGGTACAGCTGCCCATGAAGCTTCAACACGATAACACAGTTCATCAAGAGTAGTGACTGGCGTATTGTGATGAGCCTGTTGCTCGGCCCCCATCGATCAGACGTTTCAGTTAGTGAGAGATCTGGAGAATGTTCTGGCCAGGGCAGCAGTCGAACATTTTCTGTATCCAGAAAGGCCCGTAGAGGACCTGCAACATGCGGTCGTGCATTATCCTGCTGAAATGTAGGGTTTCGCAGGGATCGAATGAAGGGTAGAGCAACGGGTCGTACCACATCTGAAATGTAACGTTCACTGTTCAGAATGCCGTCAATGCGAACAAGAGGTGACCAAGACGTGTAACCAATGGCACCCCACACCATCACGCCGGGTGATACGCCAGTATGGCGATGACGAATACACGCTTCCAATGTCCGTTCACCGCAATGTCGCCAAACACGGATGCGACCATCATGATGCTGTAAACAGAACCTGGACGCATCCGAAAAAATGACGTTTTGCCATTCGCGCACCCAGGTTCGTCATTGAGTACACCATCGCAAGTGCTCCTGTGTGTGATGCAGCGTCAAGGGTAACCGCAGCCGTGGTCTCCGAGCTGATAGTTCATGCTACTGCAAACGTCGTCGAAGTGTTCGTGCAGATGGTTGTTGTCTTGCAAACGTCCCCATCTGTTGACTCAGGGATCGAGACGTGGCTGCACGATCCGTTACACCCATGCGAATAAGATGCCTGTCATCTGGAGTGCTAGTGATACGAGGCCGTTGGGATCCATCACGGCGTTCCGTATTACCCTCCTGAACCCACCGATTACATATTCTGCCAACAGTCATTGGATCTCGACCAACGCGAGCAACAATGTCGCGATATGATAAACTGCAATCGCGATAGGCTTCAATCCGACCTTTATCAAAGTCGGAAACCTGATGGTACGCATTTCTCTTCCTTACACGAGGCATCACAACAACGTTTAACCAGACAACGCCGGTCAACTGCTGTTTGTGTATGAGAAATCGGTTGGAAACTTTCTTCATGTCAGCACGTTGCAGGTGTCGCCACGGGCGCCAACCTTGTGTGAATGCTCTGAAAAGCTAATCATTTACATATCACAGCATGTTCTTCCTGTCGGTTAAATTTCGCGTCTGTAGCACGTCGTCTTCGTGGTGTAGCAATTTTAATGGCGAGTAGTGTACGTTGGCGGTAGTGAATCGTTGTGCAGTCAGCTTCAAATGCCGGTCGTCTAAATTTTCTCAATAGTGTTCCTTGTAAAGATAGTCGTCTTCTATCGAGGGATTCCCGTTTGAGTTCTCGAAGCATCTCCGTAACACTTGCGTGTTGTTTGAACCTACAAAACCCAGCAGCCCGCCTCTGAATTTCTTCGATGTCTTCCTGTAATCCGATCTGTAGTACTCAGGAATGGGTCGCACTACAGTCTTATAAGCAGTCTCCTTTACAGATGAACCACGCTTTGCTATAACTCTCCCAATAAACCGAAGTCGACCATTCGCCTTCCCTATTACAATCCTTACACGCTCGTTCCATTTCATATCGCTTTGCAGCGTCACGCCTAAATATTTAATCGACGTGACTGTCCTAAGCAGCGCTCTACTAATGGTGTATTCGAACATTACGCATTTGCTTTTCCAATTTATCTGCATTAACTCGCATTTTTCTGCATTTAGAGCCACCTGTCATTCATCGTACCAACTAGAAATTTTGTCTAAGTCATCCTGTATCCTTCTACAGTCACTCAATACGACATATTCCCGTACACAAATCATTTTACATTTACATTTAAATGTAATTAGTGACCACCAGGCATGAATATAACATTCACCGGCAGATTACTGTACGTGGTAAGTCACCCATCTCCTGTCCCACTGAAGAGAAACAGCCATCATGCTGACTAAATAGTAAACTGGACCTAATGATTTCCAAAGGCGTTTCGCGTAAAACAACTGGCGATCGAAAAGAGTTTGGTTCAAATGGCTCTGAGCACTATGGGACTTAATTTATGAGGTCATGAGTCCCCTAGAACTTAGAACTACTTAAACCTAACTAACCTAAGGACAGTACACACACCCATGCCCGAGGCAGGATTCGAACCTGCGACCGTAGCGGTCGCGCGGTTCCAGACTGTAGCGCCTAGAAGCTCTCGGCCACCCCAGCCGGCTTGATATTGATAACTTTTAATCAGTATATTTCGATAATAATCTGTAAGAGGTGGTCATCTATATCTATATCTTTCACAGCTTCCCACAATTTTGTTCTAGTAACCGTGTCATAAGCTTCTGCTAAATCTGCAACAAGGAATTAGGAAAACTGCTGTGGAGGTAGTGGGGACTGAGACTAGGACTGTGGACTAACAGGATCTTTCATGGATGTCGGATTACCTTAAGAAGTTGATTTGACAGAAGAAGAATTTGTTCAAAACAAGGTTATCAATAATAAGGGGCGATCAAAAATTTTCAGTTTGAGGGCGTTGCTGCAGCTTACATGCAACGCAGCACGACATCGATATGGGTATATAAGCACCTATATGTAGGTAAGGGACTGGTGTGGCATTGGTGTCTTTCCGATGTACGTTAGGTTCATGCAGATGCATCCAAACAGGACCAACGGGCTGTTATTATAGACGACAGGAAAACCGTGAGCTGGTCAGATGAGTTCCTATTTCAGTTAATAAGAGCTGATGGTAGACTTCGAGTATGGCGCAGACTCCACGAAGCTATGGACTCAAGTTGTCAACAACGTACTTGCAAGGTGGTGGTGGCTCCATAATGGTGTGAGCTGTGTTTACGTGGAATGGACTGGATATTTGGTCCAACTGAACCGATTATTGGCTGCGCATGCTTATGATCGGCTACTTGGGCACCATTTGCAGCCATTCACGGACTTCATGTTCCCAAACAAAGATGGAATTTTTATGAACGACAATGCACCACGTCAGCAGGCCACAACTGTTCGCGCTTGATTTTAAGAACATTCTGGACAATTCAAGCGAATCATCTGGCCACCTAGATCACCCGGTATGAATCCCATCGAACATTTATGGGATATAATCGAGAGGTCAGTTCGCGCATGAAATCCTGCTCGGTAACACCTTCGCAATTATGGACGGCTATAGACGCAGCATGGCTCAGTCAATGCCACGTCCAGCTGCTGCAAGAGGTCCGACACGATATTAGGAGGTATCCCATGACTTTTGTCACTCAGTCTACATTACAAACTTTACACGAAAGAAGTTGAACGAAGGAAATGCTTTCGTCGACACTTCGTCTGATTGTGAAGGGTCTCCTGGAGATTGTAACCTAGAGAAGAAAAAGTCAAGGCCGTACAATGACAGCATCCTACTGGACTGTAAAAGAAAAGTTATCAATACAGTTTTTAAAAAAGAAAAATAACGACCGAAGGATATGGGCAAACACCAAGAGGGTGATAAGCAATAGCTTATCAAAAATACCTTTAAATTTCATGTCGGAAGTTCGAGAGAATGGAAATGTGTCATAACACAAAAACGTTCATGTCTCCATGACTAAGCACGAAAACAGTTCTCAACCGTTTCCGTGGTAACTATTCAGCTATAAGGATTTACGTATTTTGGTGAAATCGATGTGTACACTATCTTCTACACAGTCAGATATTATCTTATTTAAGTTCGCCGTTCATTTTGCCTTCTTCCATTGCAATGTGTGGGTGTTGTCCCGTTCCGAAACTAAAGGAATTCATCGAAACTGTTTTCTCGTCTTCTCGATGGCTATCCTTATTACGTTTTCCAGTTTGGCTGAAATGTAATGCTTGCTGTGATTACGCGCTCACGTGGCCTCCTCTTTATGGGATTATGGTGTCTTTTTCTGTAGTTTCTAATGTCGATCTGTCACTGTTGTTTTCACGCCTCGCAGTTGTCCTATACCTTCAATCCGCACCCTATCGCTTGGCGTTAGTCCAAGAAGTGACCTCAGAAACCTCATCTCAGCTGCTTCAGTCTTTGTTCATCTCCTTTTCTTAGGAACCAGTTTTCATTGCCATACATGAGAATGAGCTTAGCCAGCACATTCTGCAGTATTAGTGTGACTTCTTTCCTCATAGATGTGCCAAGATACCTCCTTTCACAACCACTTATAGCATAATACTGCTGTATATTTTCAACCATACCTGAATTTGTTCTGTGTATTTGTAGATCTGTCTCGAGATATTTGAACGAATTTAACTGTTCTACTATTTTATTGTTTATCACCATTTTTGCTCTTCTTGTGTGTTTCCCTTTCATTGCCATAACTTTTGTTTTACTCACAAATACAACCATTTGGTAAGTCTGTTAAACTTCATTCGATTTGAACACACTTTCTGTTGTGGTTGGCAGGAGAGCCAACACCGTGTTACTAGAGGAGGCCGAAAGGCACGCGTTTTAGCTCACGCAGGCTGGCGTGAGGTCTGGAACAGGACAAGAAAATTAGAATTTAGAAAAAACGGACGTAGCTGGTGGAATACTTAACTTTAATCCATTAATGATGAACGTCGCTCTTGACGGTACATGATTCACAATATCAATAGTAACTGAATATGGCGCCTTGCTAGGTCGTAGCAAATGACGTAGCTGAAGGCTATGCTAAACTATCGCCTCGGCAAATGAGAGCGTATTTTGTCAGTGAACCATCGCTAGCAAAGTCGGTTGTACAACTGGGGCGAGTGCTAGGAAGTCTCTCTAGACCTGCCGTGTGGCGGCGCTCGATCTGTAATCACTGATAGTGGCGACACGCGGGTCCGACGTATACTAACGGACCGCGGCCGATTTAAAGGCTACCACCTAGCAACTGTGGTGTCTGGCGGTGACGCCACACTTTCTTTCAAAGCTTTTTCACTGTCTGCTAGGAGAACTTGGTCGTCTTCAGGTAAAACAGTGTTACCAAATTTTTTCCTAACTAGGTTCATCTTGGGATTTTTAGAATTCCATGCTTCTGGAACCTTATTGAGAGATATATAAAGAAGGATTGAAGAGGGACCACATTTGTGGTTTAGTCTCTGGTTTACACTCAATAACTTTTCTTCCATGCTAATTTTACTGTTATCCTGTACTGATTTAGTGGCATTTTAAAAATTTAGGGGTTCATAATAGTAGCTCCTACCTTACCGTAGACCTTCCCATAGTCTAGGACGAGCAGACATAGTGTCATAATGAAATCTCCTTTATATCATTTGTTTTACAACAAATATAGCATCTGCACGGTATTTGCCTTTACGAAAACCGCATTGCTTCTCGCAAAAATGTTCTGGTATTGCCTTGAGTTTCCTTTTGATCGTAGATGAATGGATTCTATAAGCAGCATTTAAAACGGCTGTAACTCTATAATCTGAGCATTCTCTTTTATCCCCTTCTTGTATGTACACGCTAAGACAAACGAAAGACACACCACGAAGGAGTTATGCAAATTGGTCACAAACTGATATTCATACAGGTATCGACGGAAAATGCGAAACCGTAAACTTTGACGGCCGGTGGACGAATGTGTAACGCTGCAGCGGAATTTCGTTGAGCAGCTGGAAAAGATAGAAAACAGGGGACATATCAGTAACAGGGCGTAAAGTCTTTGCGAGTGTCGTTCCGCGCACTCTTTTGGACAGTAACTGTGCCTCACGTGCAGGTACGTGAACCATATACGCAGATGTCATCATTTTAGAGAGGATGTGTGCTGAGCTCAAACAAGCCGCTCGGAGTAATGGGCGAATCGCTAGCCATATGAATAGAAACGATGCCACTGCAATATGTTGGCAGGAATGGGTAAACAGAGGCCAAACACAGTGTCAAGAAGGATACGATAGACCTAGAGAGACGGCAGAACGAGAGGGCCGAGTAATCGTCATGATGTTGTACAGGGTGAAACGTATTTAAACCGACAAACTCTGGGAGTTTGCAGGGTACATAAAAAAAATATTTTTCCCTAATGTCATTTTTTTCCTATGAGGAGTATTTAAACCGGTAGAGGAAGATTTCTCTGGCGGCAAATTAATTAAACCAACAAACACTTTTCCATTTTTTTATGACAAAGAGACAACACAACACAACACAATTTCAATTACAGTAGATTTTCAAAAATGCCTCCACTGACACGTAAATAAAGGTTACAGCGTCGGATCATGTTATGTCTGACACGGGCAAAAACCCCAGGAGTATCCTGAATTACTCCGCAAGCCACCTAATGGTGTGTGGCGGAGGGTACTTTCGGTACCACTATCTGATCCCTCCAATCCTGTTCCACTCGCGAACAGTGAGTGGGAAGAATGATTGTCTCATCAGCATATCTTATCATAGGTATCCTTTCACATGAACTTTAATTCCGTTGTTGAACCTTCCTTTTACTTCCGTAACTGCTTCTTCGACGTATAGATTGAGCAGCAGGGGCAATGGTCTATATCCCTGCCGTGTTGTTGTTGTTGTTGTGGTCTTCAGTCCTGAGACTGGTTTGATGCAGCTCTCCATGCTACTCCATCCTGTGCAAACTTCTTCATCTCCCAGTACCTACTGCAGCCTACATCCTTCTGAATCTGCCTAGTGTATTCATCTCTTGGTCTCCCTCTACGGTTTTTACCCTCCACGCTGCCCTCCAATACTAAATTTGTGATCCCTCGATGTCTCAGAACATGTCCTACCAACCGATCCCTTCTTCTAGTCAAGTTGTGCCACAAGCTCCACTTCTCCCCAATTCTATTCAATACCACCTCATTAGTTATGTGATCTACCCATCTAATCTTCAGCATTCTTCTGTAGCACCACATTTCGAAAGCTTCTATTCTCTTCTTGTCTAAACTATTTATCGCCCACGTTTCACTTCCATACATGGCTACACTCCATACAAATACTTTCAGAAACGACTTCCTGACATTTAAATCTATACTCGATGCTAACAAATAATTCTTCTTCAGAAACGCTTTCCTTGCAATTGCCAGTCTACATTTTATATCCTCTCTACTTTGACCATCGTCAGTTATTTTGCTCCCCAAATAGCAAAACCCCTTTACTACTTTAAGTGTCTCATTTCCTAATCTAATTCCTTCAGCATCACTCGACGTAATTCGACTACATTCCATTATCCTCGTTTTGCTTTTGTTGATGTCATCTTATATCCTCCTTTCAATACACTGTCCATTCCGTTCAGCTGCTCTTCCAAGTCCTTTGCTGTCTCTGACAGAATTACAGTGTCATCGGCGAACCTCAAAGTTTTTATTTCTTCTCCATGGATTTTAATACCGACTCCGAACTTTTCTTTTGTTTCCTTTATTGCTTGCTCAATATACAGATTGAATAACATCGGGGATAGGCTACAACCCTGTCTCACTCCCTTCCCAACCACTGCTTCCCTTTCATACCCCTCAACTCTTATAACTGCCATCTGCTTTCTGTACAAATTGTAAATAGCCTTTTGCTCCCTGTATTTTACCCCTGCCACCTTCAGAATTTGAAAGAGAGTATTCCAATCAAAATTATCAAAAGCTTTCTCTAAGTCTACAAATGCTAGAAACATAAGTTTGCCTTTCCTTAATCTTTCTTCTAATATAAGTCGTAGGGTCAGTATTGCCTCACGTGTTCCAACATTTCTACGGAATCCAAACTGATCTTCCCAGAGGTCAGTTTCTATCAGTTTTTCCATTCGTCTGTAAATAATTCGCGTTAGTATTTTGCAGCTGTGACTTATTAAACTGATAGTTCGGTAATTTTCACATCTGTCAACACCTGATTTCTTTGGGATTGGAATTATTATATTCTTCTTGAAGTCTGAGGGTATTTCGCCTGTCTCATACATCTTGCTCACCAGATGGTAGAGTTTTATCAGGACTGGCTCTAACAAGGCTGTCAGTAGTTCTAATGGAATGTTGTCTACTCCTGGGGCCTTGTTTCGACTCAGGTCTTTCAGTGCTCTGTCAAACTCTTCACGCAGTATCATATCTCCCATACCATCTTCATCTACATCCTCTTCCATTTCCATAATATTGTCCTCAAGTACGTCGCCCTTGTATAGACCCTCTATATACTCCTTCCACCTTTCTGCTTTCCCTTCTTTGCTTAGAACTGGGTTTCCATCAAAGCTCTTGATATTCATGGAAGTGGTTCTCCTTTCTCCAAAGGTCTCTTTAATGTTCCTGTAAGCAGTATCTATCTTACCCCTAGTGAGATAAGCCTCTACATCCTTACATTTGTTCTCTAGCCATCCCTGCTTAGCCATTTTGCACTTCCTGTCGATCTCATTTTTGAGACGTTTGTATTCCTTTTTGCCTGCTTCATTTACTGCATTTTTATATTTTCTCCTTTCATCAATTAAATTCAATATTTCTTCTGTTATCCATGGGTTTCTGCTGGCCCTCGTCTTTTTACCTATTTGATCCTCTGCTGCTTTCACTATTTCATCTCTCAAAGCTACCCATTCTTCTTCTACTGTATTTCATTCCCCAATTACTGTCAATTGTTCCCTTATGCTCTCCCTGAAACTCTGTACAACCTCTGGTTCTTTCAGTTTATCCAGGTCCCATCTCCTTAAATTCCCACCTTTTTGCAGTTTCTTCAGTTTTAATCTACAGTTCATAAGCAATAGCTTGTGGTCAGAGTCCACATCTGCCCCTGGAAATGTCTTACAATTTAAAACCTGGTTCCTAAATCTCTGTCTTACCATTATATAATCTATCTGATACCTTTTAGTATCTCCAGGGTTCTTCCATGTATACAACCTTCTTTCATGATTCTTGAACCAAGTGTTAGCTATGATTAAGTTATGCTCTGCGCAAAATTCTACCAGGCGGCTTCCTCTTTCATTTCTTAGCCCCAGTCCATATTCACCTACTATGTTTTCTTCTCTCCCTTTTCCTACTGACGAATTCCAGTCACCCATGACTATTAAATTTTCGTCTCCCTTCACTACCTGAATAATTTCTTTTATTTCATCATACATTTCATCAATTTCTTCGTCATCTGCAGAGCTAGTTGGCATATAAACTTGTACTACTGTAGTAGGCGTGGGCTTCGTATCTATCTTGGCCACAATAATGCGTTCACTATGCTGTTTGTAGTAGCTTACCCGTACTCCTATTTTTTATTCATTATTAAACCTTCACCTGCTTTACCCTTATTTGATTATGTATTTATAATCCTATATTCACCTGACCAAAAGTCTTGTTCCTCCTTCCACGAACTTCACTAATTCCCACTATATCTAACTTTAACCTATCCATTTCCCTTTTTAAATTTTCTAACCTACCTGCCCGATTAAGGGATCTGACATTCCACGCTCCGATCCGTAGAACGCCAGTTTTCTTTCTCCTGATAATTACGTCCTCTTGAATAGTCCCCGCCCGGAGATCCGAATGGGGGACTATTTTACCTCCGGAATATTTTACCCAAGAGGACGCCATCATCATTTAATCATACGTAAAGCTGCATGCCCTCGGGAAAAACTACGGCTGTAGTTTCCCCTTGCTTTCAGCTGTTCGCAGTACCAGCACAGCAAGGCCGTTTTCGTTAATGTTGCAAGGCCAGATCAGTCAATCATCCGGACTGTTGCCCCTGCAACTACTGAAAAGGCTGCTGCCCCTCTTCAGGAACCACAAGTTTGCCTGGCCTCTCAACAGATACCCCTCCGTTGTGGTTGCACCTACGGTACGGGTATCTGTATCGTTGAGGCACGCAAGCCTCCCCACCAACGGCAAGGTCCATGGTTCATTGGGGGGATCCCTGCCGTACCCCCTTTTTATTCCGAGCACTTCGTTCTTCGTCTCGCACTCTCATTGTTCCCTCTTGTTTCTTGTGCATATTGTACATTACTCACTTTTTCCTATAGCTTAACCCTATTTTTCTCAGATTTTAAAACATCTTGCACCATTTTATATAGTCGAGCGCCTTTTCCAGGTCGACAGATCGTATGATCGTGTCTTGATTTTTCTTCATTCTTGTTTCCATTACCAAAAGCAATGTCAGAATTGCCTCTCTGGTGCCTTTACTTTTCCTAAAGCCAAACTGATATTCATCTAACATACTCTCAGTTTTATTTTCCATTTTTCTGCGTATTGTTCTTGTCAGCAACTTTGATGCATGAGCTGTTAAGCTAATTGTGCGATAATTCTCTCACTTGTCGGCTCTTCACTGAATATTTTTCTACTTCCTTCTTTCATCGATTAACTGAAGTATTTCTGTACCCTCGGTTTCATCGCAGCTACCTTCTCTGTACCAACATTTTTCGTTCCAACTTGATTGCCCTCGCCTATTAAGCTGTTCCTTATCGCATTATCTATAGCATCAGAGTCTTCAAGAATATACCTTCATTCCTTAGTACTTCCGTATCCCACTGCTTTGCGCATTGGTTTTTTCTGACTAGTCTCTTAAACTTCAGCCTTCTCTTCATCACTACTATATGGTGATCATAGTCTATATCTACTCCTGGGTACGCCTTACAACCTAACATCTAATTTCGGAATATGCCTGACGATGATGTAACCTAACTGAAATCTTTCCGTACCTCCCGGTGTTTCCCAAGTACACCTCCTCCTCTTGTGATTCTTGAAGAGAGTATTCCCTATGTCTAGCTGAAATTCAACACAGAACTCAATTATTCATTCTCTTCTCTCATTTCAACTGCCAAGCCCACATTCTCCCGTAACTCTTTCTTCTAGTCCTTCCCCTACAACCACATTCCAGTCCCCCATGACTATTACATTTTCATCTCTCTTTACGTATTCCATTACCCATTCAATGTCGTCGTATACCTTCTGTATCTCTTCATCTTCGGCTTGCGACACCGGCTTGTATAAGTGAACTGTTGTTGATGGTGTTGGTTTGCTATCTCTTCTAATGAGAGCAACCCTATCAATGGACTGTTCACAGTAACTCACTCTCTGCCCTATTGTATGGTAGTGAAACATGGACTTTGAGAAAACCAGAACAGAAGAGAATTGAGATGTGGTATTACAGAAGAATGTTGAAAATTAAATGGACTTATGAGGTAAAGAATGTGGAAATTCTCTGTAGAATCGGTGGGATAAGGAATATATGGAAGACACTGACAGGAGGAAGGGGCAGGAGGTAGGATACGTGTTAAGACATCAGGGAATAACTTCCATGGTAGTAGGGGGAGCTGTAGAGAGTAAAAACTGTAGAGGGGAACAGAGGCTGGAATACACCCAGTGAATAATTGAGGACGTAAGTTGCAAGTGCTACTCTGAGGTGAAGAGGTTGGCACAGGAGAGGACTCGTATCGAGCCACATGAAACCAGCCAGAAGACTATCGACTAATAAATAAATGAATAAAAATAAAAAAGTAAAAAAATTAACTTGTGGACTTGCAATGCCAATCACCTAAATATGTTACCTATTCGAATGTATTCCCGAAATTTCATTACTATATATTAATTATTTTTTGATGTTGCGATTTTTTTCCGTCAGTATAATTGCTTCCTCCTGCGTATATCTCGCGGAGAGACCATTAAGATATAATTAGAAAGATTCGAGACCACACTAGGCTTACCGGCAATCGTTCTTCCCGCGAAGTATTTGCGACTGGAACAGGAAAGAGAGGAAATGATAGTGGTAAAGAAAGCACCCTCAGCCACACATAACTAGGTGGCTTGCGGAATATGGGTGTAGAAACAGAAACAACGATCAAGTAAGATTTACCTTAGGGTTTTACTAAAACGTGAGAATGATGAAATAATTTTTACTATTTGTGATGGAACGTTTATAAAGTGCATATATGTAAACTGAAGCGACCAGTTAAAATTTCTACTAAGGCAGGGTTTCGAGCCCACGTTTCCTGCTCGCTAATCGCTATGCCACCCAAGGACATGCGCTTTGTACAATTACACAGACAACACTATCACTCCTCCCTCCTCAATCCAAACGGCCATTCACGCCTCATCCTACTTGAAATTCCCACTAGACTCGAGCAGGATTAGTGAGCAGAAGACCGAGGTTCAAATCCTGGCGTTGGTACAAATTTTAATTCGTTGCTTCAGTCTGCATATGTATGATGTAGATGTTTCAGTTTGAAAAAGGTCTCTGGAACCATACAGTTTCATTTGATTTTATAAGCTGAGTGGCTGAGTACCTGTTGCCTCAGTACGTATTTATTCCAGTCTTCTACTAGTTCACCTCCACCACACCTCTCTCTGTACACTTCCTCCACCCACCCTCTCTTTTCATCTCCTCCAGGCCACCATTCTGTCCATCTCTTCCTACCCCACTCTCTGCCCATCTGCTCCTCCCCCTTTGTGTGTGTGTGTGTGTGTGTGTGTGTGTGTATGTGTGTGTGTGTGTGTGTTTTTATAAAAATGTGTGTGAAATCTTATGGGGCTTAACTGCCAAGGTCATCAGTCCCTAAGTGTACACACTACTTTACCTAAATTATCCTAAGGACAAAAACACACACCCATGCCCGAGGGAGGACTCGAACCTCCGCCGGGACCAGCCTCCTCCCCCTTTGTCCATCTGCTTCCTCCCCCACTGGCCATCTCCTCTCCTCTCCTCTCCTCTTCTCTTTCTCCATCCATCCCTACCTCTTCCCTTTCTCTGTCAGTTTCCTGCTTCCCCTCGCAATGTCCATCACCTCCTTGCCCCTGTATTTGCACACCTTTTCCTCCCCATTCTCTGTCCATTCCCTCTAATTCCCTTCTCTATCCCTCTCCTCCTCCCCCCTCTCTCTGTCCGTTTCCCTTTACACCTATCTCTGTCCATCTCTTCCTTCTCCTTTCTATCCCCTCCTCCTCCTCCTCCTCCTCCTCCTCTTCCTCATCTGTCTGCTCATTCCTCCTCTCTGTCTGTCCAGTTGCTCCTTGCCCTCTCTCTGTCTGTCCATGTCCTTCTCTTTCCTTCTCTCCACGTTATCATACCCACCCCAGTAAGAGTTTGGTGGCTCTTACCGCCACAGTATTATATTCCAGATTGTAACTAAAATGTGTAACGAATGTGGTTGACGTCATTCCAAAATGTTTCATATGGCTCTGAGCACTATGGTACTTAACATTTGAGGTCATCAGTCCCCTAGAACTTAGAACTACTTAAGCCTAGCTAACCTAAGGACATCACACACATCCATGCCCGAGGCAGGATTCGAACCTGCGACCGTAGCGGTCACGCGGTTCCAAACTGAAGCGCCTAGAATCGCACGGCCACACCGGGCGGCTGACGTCATTCCAGGATGAGCTTTTTACCTGTGCTTTTCCCGCAAATGCACATGTCAAATACATTTCACATACATTTAACATATTTCATAAGTACGAAGGTGGTTTGAAAAGTTCTCAGAACGGAATGGAAAAAAAGTACTTACATCACTGATAATTTTTTTTATTTTTCAGTGTAGTCTCCCCTCTAGATTAACGCACTTGGTCCAACGATGTTCCAGTGCCTTGATCCCATCTCGAAAATGAATTTCCTCCAGGCCTACAAAATGATTGTCCACTCTGGCTATCAGTTCTTCGTTTGAAGTGAATCTTCGTCCACCAAGAAAAATTTTCAGTTTTGGGAAGGGATGGAAGTCTGACGGAGCCATATCAGATGGATAAGGTGGGTGTGCCATCAATTCATACCTTAGTTCGTGTAATTTTGCTATGGCGACGGCATGCGTTATTGTCCAGCGCCAAGAATCACGGCACCCATCTTGCAGATATTTTTTTCATTTCTAATTCTTCAGTTAAAATGGTATATACCCTTTCAGATGACATGTGGCATGCATGAGTAATTTCACGCACTTTCAATCGGCGCTCGTACATGACCATTTTGTGCACTTTTTCATTGATTTCTGCAGTAGTGACACATGTGGGCCGACCACTGCGCGGATCATCATCTGAGCTCTCCCGACCAAATTTAAATTCATTTGTCCACTTGGCAACAGTTGAATATGAAGGAGCAGAATCCCCCAGTGTAATCTGGAAATCGGCGTGAATGTCCTTTGCTTTCATATCTCTCTCTACGAAGTACTTAATAACTGCTCGAATTTAGATTTTTTCCAGCTTCGCAAATCAATACATGGGAACAACAACAGAATCACGTCACCGCCACAGCTCTCTTCCAAGAGCACTGACGTGGTACGTGTTTGCAGGCAACAGTCCAATGAATATGACGTGAACAACTCGTTGCGCTCGCGCTGACCTCTCGTGGTGATTCCGAGAACTATTCTTTTTTTTCCTTTATTGTTCTTTATTTTCCTTTTTTCCTTTATGCTGCTGGCAGCAGTATATGCGCTGCTCTTCAGCCGAAAGACATTAATCATACAATAGCAGACATTTAAAATAACATAAAGGAGAGAATATAGTGTACATCGATATAAAAAAGGAGAACATCATGGAAGAGAACAAAAAAGGGGGCGACTATAAAATGGAGATAAAAACCATAAAAAATTAGCGCACACAAAACAAAATCACACAATGGATCGATAGACGGCATAGCACAGAACAATCACTGACAATAACACTATGTACAAGTCCAGCACACAGTTAAAACCATAGCTCTTGACACACAGGAGAACACTAACGTAGTACACAGATGACAATGAGCAAACAGACAGGATCTGCTAGCGGCATAAAGACGAGGGAGGAGGGAAGAAGGAGGGGAAGAGAGGGAGAGGAGGGAAGAAGGGAGGGAGGGTAGGAGATGGGGGGGAGATGGGTGTGGGGCACGACGAAGAGGGCTGAGGAGGGAAGGACATGGGAGGGAAGCAGTCGAGGAGGGGGTGCAGGGACTCAGGGAGGGAAGGAGAAAAATCCGCTCTGGGAGAAGAAGGGGAGAGGAAAAGGAGGGTCCTGGGGAGGGGGGGGGGGACAAGGCCAGGTTATAGCTGGAAGGAAGGGTAGATGTCACAGCAAAGTTCAACATCCGGGAGGGGGAGGTGATGAAAATTGCCCTGATGGAGGAGATGGAGGATGTGTAGAGAGGGAGGGTTACAGCAATAGAGGTGCGGCAATGAGTGGGAGATGGAGAGGAAGGAGGAAACCAGGCGGTGGGGGAGATCAAGCCTGCGGACAGTGTAACGAATGCGGAGATGTTGGAGGAAAAGAAGGAGGTGGGGGAAGGGGATGAGGTCATACAGGAGGCGTGTGGGGGAAGGAAGGTGGATACGGAAGGCAAGACGGAGTGCATGGCATTTGATGATTTGGAGGACCTTGTAAAAGCGGGTGGATGCGAGATCCAGGCGATGCTGGCATAACAGAGGATAGGACGGATGAGGGATTTGTAGGTGTGGAGGATGGTGGAAGGATGCCATCCCCATGTCCGGCCAAGCAGGAGTTTCAGGAGGCAGAGGCGGGAATGGGCGTTTTGCTGGATGGGCTGGAGGTGAGAGGTCCAGGTGAGGTGGAGGTCAAGGATGAGGCCAAGGTATCTCAGGGTGGGGATGAACTGGATGGGACGACCATAAATGGTGAGGTAGAAGACAACTTTTCTAACCATCCTCGTATCTTTATACATATTTCAGCTATACCTCTAGTGAGTTTTGCCCTGCAGTTTCATTTTTACACAGCTCAATGCTTATGACACCGTACCTTTTGAATTATATGTCTTAAACCGACGTATTTTTGTTGGTACATTCAGTGGGATATGTGAATACTGTCAGAAAACTGCGTTACAAATGCAGTTAGTAGCAAGGAAGTAGGAAATTAAAACGTCACACTTCACTCGGCACTGTTACTACTTGTACAATGAAAATGTAGTAAGTAAATGTACCTTCATAATTTTGTGGAAGTTGTCAGCGAGAAAAACATTTTGTAAAGGTTTAAAATGATGTGTAAAGTTCGTTATAAGTCGGTAAGGGCTCTCACTCCCAAATACTGGATGAATAAAGTATTGATATTAGTGTGTCGGTGTGTCGTGGGCTACACTGCTTTTTCACGCTCACCCCTTTGACATATATGTGGTTATTACCCCCACGGCGGTTCTTTCTACATAGCAAGTGATATGTGTACCCAGTTTGATTGAAATAGTTCCAATGGTTTAGGACGGGATGTGGAACATTCATATATACATACATACATAAATACATTTTTATAATATGAATTGATTTCGTTACTGAGTAGATGTGAAGCTTTTCTTTTTGTCTTATAACATGTTGGTGGATATTAATGTTTTTATTTACGTATACTATAGAGAGGACAAGTATACGTCCGGTTCAGTAGAGCTGAGGCAGTAATTTTGCGTCCGTCTATTTCTTAAACTAATTGTGTGATTTCAGAGCCATATGCAGCCGACAACTCCGGCTGGATCGCGCTGCGATGGCATATACAATGTTGAGACAAACGTACCGTGAGCACAAACCGGATCGTTTCTGAGCGTTCATCAGCAAGGCGGAGATGAAATCACGGCGTTGCACTATGAATGCCACGACTCGTGTGACGACAGGCTAAGAGACAATTCTTGCATCACTGAGTGCTGCCACTGTAGATGTCGGATTGTGCTGGTACATTACGCATTCTCCGCCATACTTTCGGAGTACAACTGTAGACGTCTACAAAGGCGCCGTCTACGGAAAATCTCATAGAGTTCTCAGTCCTATGCACCGGGTCATTTATGTAAATTAAAGAGAAGACCGCCCGAACAGGTTATGAAGACCCGACGATATCGGCCGGCCGCCGTGTCATCCCCAGCCTCCAGGCTTCACTGGATGGGGATATGGAGGGACATGTGATCAGCACACCGCTTTCCCGGCTGTATGTCAGTTTACGAGACCGGAGCCGCTACATCTGCCAACAGCGCTGGGCAGACTGGATAGTCACCCATCCAAGTGCTAGCCGAGCCTGACAGCGCTTGACTTCGGTGATCTAAGGGGAACCGATATTATCACTGCGGCACGGCCATTGGCCTATATTTATGTAGACTGCCTGGTAAAAGAAGTGAATCATCAAGAAGACTTGGTCGGATGTCAATGTAACTTCGTACGCATACACATCATCAGCGGTTATGTAAGTAATTGAGAGTTGCAATTCCCAGTAACAATTAGAACTGACAGCAGAGTATATTAGTGTTGTTCGTGTGTAGTATTGTTACCAGGCCTGATAGGTTATATAAAGGCTGTGAACAGCGTCATATGTTTATTGATCACTCTGAAGGACACGGAGATATCACGCACTGGGGCGAGACAACGCTATCAGCACCTGACAGAGTTTGAATGGGGCCATTTAACCAGCTGGTCGAATCGTGCAGTACCCAGATTTTTGGGGAATTCGGACGTGGCAATGGTATGATGCTGGCTTACACGGGAACGTGAGGGCGTGATACTCGTCGCCAAGGCTCTGTGCGGTCACATCCGACTACCACCCAGAGGAGGATCGCCGCTGTGTGCACCAAGCACGTAGTCGGAGACTAACAGCAGCCGGACTAGGGAATTAACGTCCCACAAACGGCTGCGTTATGTGTGGTTCTGTGACTGGGAAACATGGATTTCTGATGAATGGAGTCACATTGTGTTCAACGATGAATAGTGGTTCTGCACTACTCAGGATTACAGTGGTCGGTAACTACGGTGTCGTCCTTAAGCCTCTCAAGAGACTGTAACATGATGCCATTTTTCAATAGGACAATGCTTATGCACACATTTTAGGCTTCCCTATGAACTGTCTGCATGATACTGAGGTATTTCCGTGGCCAATAAGACCGAGGTTCCTGACAGGACATGTATGGGGTCAGCTCTTACGTCATTTCCGTCCCAGTGCTAGTATCCAGGGTATCAAACACCAGTCACAGCAACTCTGTGGCAGCCTGGCTCAGGAGTGCACACATGTTTCCTGACATCCTTGCCAACCGAAGTAGGCCCATACTATCAAGTTCTTTGTAAATCTGTCTCGATTTCGTAATCATTGCAATAACATACCCGTCTCAACGTGTGAAGTTTCATTTCGCTTCCTCTTTCCGTTCAGGGTGCTTCACATTTTTCTGATAGGCAGTGTATGCCGTGAATGATCCAGTAACACATCCTTCAAAATATTGGAGTCCCAGGAGCCTTTTCCTGATTACAGGCATTCATAAGGCATAAAATATGACACGTAGACAAACACATTTTGCCTTGAATTGCATGTGACAGATTCAAGTTTTTGTGTACATACATACTTACTGTTGCTTTGTTTGTTACAGGACCCAGCGTCGTAACATAAGCGGAATCGGACACCAATTGCAAACAACATGTACTCAAACTAGGAAAGGTCCAATGTTTCCTTCTGGTATCACGAGACACAGTCACCAAACGCAGTCCAGAGAAAATTAGAGACGGTTTACCATAAGCAGCCGGCAGATGTTAAGAGCATCAAGGTATGCGAAATTCATGGAAACGGGAGGGTCTTAGATCTCCCTAGAACAGGCGGGCCTTTACCTAGAGCGCATACAATTCAGACAGCGAGATATGCCTTCGTGCGAAGTCCCAATAAGTCATTCCGCAGAGCCTCATGTGAGTTGCAGTTTTCGATGATATCATTGTAACGCATCCTGCACAAACAACTTCTTTTCCGTACCTACAAGTTCAGGTTGTGCAGTTCCTCCATCCAACGGCTTGCCATGTTCGTTATGACAGTTCTGTTGCCATGCTGGCTGAGATTAAGAAAGATTATGAGTGTCCGAAACGTGATCTTTCCCCAGATGAGGCCACATTTCATTTGAACGGTGTTCAAAATGGCTCTGAGCACTATGGGACTTAACTTCTGTGGTCATCAGTCCCATAGAACTTAGAACTACTTAAATCTAACTAACCTAAGGACGTCACTCACATCCATGGCCGAGGCAGGATTCGAACCTGCGACCGTAGCGGTCGCGTGGTTCTAGACTGTAGCGCCTAGAACCGCTCGGCCACTCCGGCCGGTTGAACGGTGTTGTCAACCGACGACAGTGTGCTTTGATGTGGGTGTCTCAGATCCCCACGCCGTGTCTGAATCCATCGGAGATAGCCCTAAGTTAAACATGTGGTGCGATTTTATTCAAAATAAGAGCACAGTACCTTTCTTCTTCAGTGAAACGACAATCACAGCCAATACCTATCTTGATATGTTGCAGTTATTTGTCTTGCCACAGATTCAGGAAATTCCGGACCTAATTTTCCAGCGAGATGGTGCACCACCTCACTGGGGTTAGATGTTTGTGCCCATTTGGATACAACTTTCCTCGGAAAATGGATCGGGATTGGTGGTCCCGTCAACTGGCCTCCGCGATCACCATCCGTAAGACAACTGGATTTCTTTCTTTGGGGATATTTCAAGGACCAGGTTTAGAAAACCCCAGCGAACGACATCGCAACGTTACGGTGTAGATCTACTGACGTCGTAACATCTACACTTCACGAAGTTTTGACCAACACATCGGTGGAACTGGAATTTCGCTTGAATATCTTTGTGTCAACGAAAGGGCCACACGTCGAAATTTATTAATTGTGTGTGTATGTACACAAAAGGTTGAATATGTTACCTGCATTTCAAGATAAGAAATATGTGTCTGTGTGTCATGCACTGAAGAGCCAAAGAAACTGGTACACTTACCTAATACCGTGTAGAGCTCCCAAGAAAACGCAAAAGTACCGCAACACAACATGGCATGGACTCGACTAATGTCTGAAGTTGTATTGGAGGGAACTGACACCATGAATCCTGCCACAGGAGTACGAGGGGGTGGAGATCTCTTCTGAACAGGACATTGCAAGTCATCGCAGATACGCCCAATAATGTTCATGTCTGGGGAGTTTGGTGGCGAGCGGAAGTGTTTAAACTCAGAAGAGTGTTCCTGGAGCCACTCTGTAGCAATTCTGGACGCGTGGGCGCCGCACTGTCCTGCTGGAATTGCCCAAATCCGTCGGAATGCACAATGGACACGAATGGATGCACGTGATCAGACAGAATGCTTACGTACGTGTCACCTGTCAGAATCGTATCTAGACCTATCAGGGGACATGGGTCCCTGCAGCTGCAACTCCGACTGCAGGCGCCCCACACCATTACAGAGCCGCCACCAGCTTGAACAGTCCCCTGCTGATATGCAGGGTCCATGGATTCCTCACGTTGTCTCCATACCAGTACACATCCATCCTATCGATACAATTTGAAACGAGACTCATCCGATCTGGCAACAAGTTTGCAGCCATCAATAGTCCAATGTCAACGTTGGCGGGCTCAGACGAGGCGTAAAGCTTTGTGTCGTACAGTCATAAAGGATACACGAGTGAGGTTTCTGCTCCGAAAGCCCATATCGATGACGTTTCGTTGAATGGTTGGCACGATGACACTTGTTGATGGGCCAGCATTGAAACTGCAGCAATTTGCGGAAGGGTTGCATTTGGGACACGTTGAACGATTCTCTTCAGTCGTCGTTGGTACCGTTCTTGCAGGACCTTTTTCCGACCGCAGCGATGTCGGAGAATAGATGTTTTACCAGATAACTGACATTCACGGTACGCTCGTGAAACGGTAGTACGGAAAAATCCCTACTTCATCGCTACCTCGGACGTGCTGTCACCGAGCGAGGTGGCGCAGCGGTTAGCACACTGGACTCGCATTCGGGAGGACGACGGTTCAGTCCCCAATCCCGCGTCCGGCCATCCTGGTTAGGGTTTTCCGTGATTTCGCTAAATCGCTCCAGGCAAATGCCGGGATGGTTCCTTTGAAAGGCACGGCCGAATTCCTTCCCGGTCCTTCCCTAATCCGATGAGACCGATGACCTTGCAGTCTGGTCTCTTCCCCCAAACAACCCAACCCCCCATGCTGTGTCCCATTTCTCGTGCGCCGACTGTACTACCACGTTCAAACTCACTTAAATCTTGATAATCTGCCATTGTAGCAGCAGTAACTGATGTAAAAACTGCACCAACAGTTGTTGTCTTATATAGGCGTTGCCGACTGCAGCGCCATATTCTGCCCGTTTGCATATCTCTGTGTTTGAATACGCATGCCTATACCAGTTTCTTTGGGGCTTCAGTGTATTTTGTGCCTTAAGCATGTTTGTAATCAATAAAAGACTTCTGGGAGACCCTGTATTGCCCGTGAGCAGCTATTGTATCGACCTGTATTGGAAGAGATAGTCATAACTTCCGGCCACGGAGTCTCTATTGTTGCAGGGGCGTGAAGGGACAACACTCGCTTCGGGGTGCAAATTCATTGCCGAGTTCCCCGCCCTTCGCCATTCCCCTGCAGACTGGGCGGGCCTTAGTGAGTCCGGACTTTAGGCAGGGCCGCGTGTCCCCGGGCCTTTCTCCGGGCAGGCAGGGCCAGCTCAGCTCAGCTCGGCTCACCTGTTGGTGGCGATCCCGCAAAGCGGCCAAGGCCACGATAGGCCAAAGCTTTCCCTGCTGGAGCCGCGCCGGCGGCGGCGCAGTCTCTAGCTGAACACCCTCCCGACAACATGCACGTGAGTACCGCTCCGCCCCAGCACCTCTTCTCTGTCTCATCTACCGCAGCCTGCCGATGTACAGTGCTGTGACGCGCCTGAATAAGTTTTCCCATCTGATTTAATCCATTGCCACGGCGCTCAATCACAATTATTCTGGATACAATGGCATCATCTCTCCACGTGGAGTAACTCCTTAATTAATATTTTACGCACTACAGTCTTCATTTTCGCTCAGCTTTACTGTATTGGCAAGAACTGCATTTATCATATGTGTATTCCGACAAAGCTGCAATTTGGTCATTTTTACGCTATTTTATTATTCCGCAACTAGTTTCCAGCATGGTTCACTTGCAAACGGACCCCTACAAAATCAGGCCACTGCAAATATAAATATGTGCGTATAAATGTATATTTGTTGCATAGTTTGTAAACCATTTACTTCATGTTACTTATCAATTATTCTGCTTTGGCATATTTACAGCTTTGCAGCTATGATGTTATCGATCTATCTTTATGGCAGGGACAGTCTGTGATTACATTTAATTATCTTTGATGAAAGTCGATTATTGTTGAACTGAAATTTTGGACCGTCTTCAGTTCTGCGTTATCTATAAACTCCGAAGAATTTCGTCAAAATTCTCAATATACATTTCATTTCGAAGTTCGGGTTATCCATTTATAATATTATTTGGACTTTTTTTAAACGTACGTAGATCTCTTTCTTCTCCAGACTTCATATAGCTCCCCTTTTCTGCTCGATTAAGAACTGAAAGATTATTGATTACGTCTGGTGTACAATGTTGTTTCTCCCTGAGATACGTGCTAATTGTGCAGAACTTGTTTTCGTTTTAGTTTATATGTTCTTTATATTCTGTACTAAGTTTTCACCCCTTTTGTCCGATACAGATCGCGTCGCTATTGCTACATTTAATTTCATATTTTTCCTGATTGGTCGTGTTTTTGAGTTTTGTCATTTCTGTATATTGTGTTCATGCGTAAGTTATTTTCTATGCAAAAGCTAATTTTAAGATCGATATTAATGGTAGAGGGATACCAAGAGATGAGTACTTTAAGCAGAATTAGAAGGATATAGGATGTATTAGTTATTCGGAGATGAAGAGACTTGTACAGGATAGAGTAGAATGGAGATCTGCATCAAAACTGTTTTCGGATGACGACCACAACAATAACGTTAAGAAAGGTGTAACATTTTTTTTTTTTTTGTGAGAAAGTCAAGTTAATTCACAGTGTGATCTATTTCGGAATATAGCATTTCCATCATTAGACGGCACCCGTTGTGGCAGTGCACGCCTATATCAATACAAAACAATTCGCCACTGCGTCACTGATATCAAGAATAGGCACAATATATCTAGAACACAGGAGCTGAAAAATTTGCTGGACGAAATGTGAGACGGAAGGTGAAAAAGCTCGGAATGACTTCCGGTTCAAATAACGTAGTATGACAGCTTATGTTAATGGAACGACTCTCTAGTGATTTCTGGAAAGTCTCGTTCGATCAATAAAAGAAACGAGTCAAGGTAGGAAACAGGCATTAGTAACGTGTTTAGGAGTTTGTACAACAATCATGAGACAGCACATAATATTGTATGTGGATCCTGCGGAGAATACAGATAAGGCTACCGGTAATTCATGAGACAAACCACATACTTTTGAAACTAGGTAGATTTCCGGCTTCTTTTATTTTGCGGTGTCGGCTGCTTCATAGACAAATATTTAGAACACAAACAGTGAGGAGGGACTAAAAATTATTCACAACGTGAGAAGTGACCGTCTCGAGAGCGCTTTTTGGTGTGCGAATGCTGTATTCGTGGACAGATAATATTCTAGCTGTGATTGCTCAGGATCCTACGAAGCGGAGCAACGGTAGTAATAACTTTGAACCACAGGTAACTCGAATGAATAGAAGGAGTAATACGATCGTACAGTGCTGTCTGTATAATGTTCTGTCTCAGTTACATGTTAACGGTCTTTTATTATTTTCTGCGTAGCCAGAGAAAGTACTTTTTAGTGTTCGAGGACTGTGACACAATGTAGTTTCCTATTCTATGTAATACGCACTAAATTACCACGAAATGTCTTGATATCGTGCTTTCCTCGTCAGGAGTCTTTTCCTTGCCATTTATTGCAGGTTTTTCAGTTCAATGGTATCTGCACAGATTAGAAATCATAATGTAATATATGACAAATGGAACTTCTTAGTCAGCTGAATTTAAAATTTCCTTACGCTCAATTCACAAATGAATAGCGAGAAGCGGCTATTCTCTCCGTGCGAGCTGCTGTCAGTCTTGCTTCATCTTTACGGCGAAAGGTGGAGCTTTGTAGAATTAACTATGTACACGTGTAGACGGTATTATTTACGACTTCCTTTCAATCGAAGCGTCATACTTTCCTCCCCTTACTCAAAGTGGCGCAAGGGTGTGTAGATATCATTGTGCAGAGGTAGAGACAAGAGAATGGCGGAAAATGATTTTAGTGTTCTGCCGAAATTCATCGTTATTGTTTAATTACTAAACAGTACATAAATCAACTAAACTGTTATAATTTACTCCATGTTATACATGTTAATGACGTCTTACAATGCAAATCACAATGCTATCGCAAGCCTTTATAGCGATGCTCTGAGTGCAATAGCGCAATAAAAAGTTTTGAACTATTTTGACTGCCGGTCCCTTCTAGTACAGAGAAAAGTCAGGATGGCACAGGATCACTTTATTTGCCGGTTTGTCAACAACTTGTACATTATTCTTTCGCAGATTATTGGAGTGGATCGATGTGTAATTCAATTATAAGTAAGCGACATTTTCAATAATGTTGGAAGCTTGCACTTTGTTTTTTGTATGTCTTGTTTACGACTACTGGAGGAAGTAAAACGCATTTTTCCTTTCGATATATGTGCAATTTTTCCTAATTTCTGATAAATGTTGTACGATTTATTGGCGTGATCCAAAAAGAATCGAACCTTCGACGAATAAACTCTGCTCAATGGTGCTTTTAGTCAATGATCTTACTTTTCATGTGATGCTGTCGTTTGCATGAGACACACGTTACAAGTAGTTTTGGCCGTGGATTTTTAGCAAAAGGAAGTGTCTCGTGTACCAGATACGTGGCTCCACTTCAAAATGTTTACTACAAACTTTAATCACAGAAACATGTTATGTAACCTTAGAGAAAATATTAGAAAACATTTACAGTATTGCCAAGATAGGCTGTCGTTGTGACTTGTTACTGTACGAGTAATTTACTTGCAAGCCTGTCGGCTGGTCTGCAGATAAGTTACGGCGTATTATCTACTATTCTTTCCCTATTATCATTCCTGCCTACTAACACAATATTTTGATAATAAATTTATTGCCTTAATCTATCTCCCACAGTCCAATAATAATGAAATACTAGAACACACATGTCGTAGTCGAGTATCTTGGTAAAATACGACACAAAAGGAAAATATGTTGTGCAGTCAGTACTTAAGTAGCTCCGTCTTTGGCTCGGGTTCGATCCTTACTACCGTTCCGTGTCCAATTTTTGTGTGGCTCTGAGCACTATGGAACTCAATTTCTTAGGTCATTAGTCCCCTAGAACTTAGAACTAGTTAAACCTAACTAACCTAAGGACATCACACACATCCATGCCTGAGGCAGGATTCGAACCTGCGACCGTAGCGGTCGCCCGGTTCCAGACTGTAGCGCTTAGAACCGCTCGGCCACCCCGGCCGGCTCCAATTTTTGTATAGCTCTCTTGTTCGGTTTTACAAAATCAAACGAAGCACACTTTTGGCAACACTCTGGTGGATCACTTGAATTATTTCATCATTTCATAGCACAACCTATCCTGCAACAACTTTACAAGTTTTCAAAATAGCTTCTGAACACTCTGTATACAGCCAACAAATCCTACTGCAGTTGCATTGGGTACGACTTTCTGTACGTAGTGATATACAGTACATTGATGTCTTCCGTGATGGAAGCAAGACACAGGAAATAGAGAGAAATTGTGTTCCAATGGGAAGGACGGCGTCGTGTAACTAAGTTGAAGTGAGAGGGACGTTTTCTTTGTGGTAGTAATTGGGTTGGATAAGTTGCAGGCAAGCATACTGGACAAAGAATTATTTATTCCCGAGGACACATCACGCTAATACCGTGTATGGGCTGTAACCTTGATAGTGTCTTTATTTCGGCTAAGAAGAGAGTCTACAAGTTTCACCAGGTACGTCATATCCAGCAACACCCGCCATTGATAATTAGGCCCCGTATGAGCTAACAAATCGAGAGGATGTTGATTGATACGTTTCATCTGCCATTCCAAACAGTGACAACACGACAGTTCCATTCTGCTATTCGGTAACATGTCCATGTCGAACAATCTTACTGCACTTATTCCAATCAACCGACTGGTACGTACACACCATTTCACTGCCTTTAGATGTCAGCGGTGGATCGCTTAGTACCATTTCTACAGGCTGCTGCGGTCGCAGGTTCGAATCCTGCCCCAGGCATGGATGTGTGTGATGTCCTTAGGTTAGATACGTTTACGTAGTTCTAAGTCTAGGGGACTGATGACCTCAGATGTTAAGTTCCATTCGAACCATTTTGAACCATTTCTACACAACATACAGCGCTCCAAAGCAAAATGTATTCTTACAACTGGGTGTCTCATATTTAGTTGGTGAGTTTATTACAAAGGTGAATAACTGTTTGAGGGCATAATTGACTCTGTAGTGAGGAGAATGGGTGTTTTTTGCGATCTTTAGTTAAATAACTTTTTATGTAACACATTGTAAATGATCGTTTGGTGTGGGTTTGAAACAAGAAGGATCTGCAAAGTATCTCGTGCAGTAACCAGAAAAACGTTGGTAATTAGGTGGTCAATGGCTGATGGGAATATAGAGACAGATACATCTATACATAAAAAAGAGAAATACCGACGTGAGCCACATAGTGAAGAGTGTAAAATTTGTGCTAGTCCAGGACTCAAACGCGGATTTCGCACTCTACACGAACACTCACTTTAAACGCCTTTTTCTATTTTAAACCAGCGGAGATTGCTCCGTGGCCATTCAGGTACTTCAAAACATGAGAATCAAATAGCGACTATTGAATAAATTTAAATTTATCTTTCAACTGCCCAACTCAAATCCCCCAGCTAGTCGCATACTACTTCTGTAGCGCCCCCTGTCAATTTTCCTCATTGCACGCAGTATCTCACATCATTCCCACAAGAGGTCGGAGTTGGGTATTTGGGCTGGACGGGAAGCATGCTCAGACAGCCAAACCAGGAAATCTGGGTTCAAGTCACCGTCCAGCGCGAAGTTTCACTTGTCGCTATTGAACTATTTCAGTACTCTCATGCGCCTGACGTCGGTATTTCTCTTTCATCGTGTATATATAAGGCCACGCAGTCATGAGTATGGTGTCTGTTGTTTCGGACATTTCTGAAAAAACAGACACCACACATATAATAGAAAAAGAATTATGTTGGCGGAAAAACGAGAGTTGTTACAAGGAGTGTTCCATTCAAACTGACGGAACGTTGTCGCTCGCCGGACGCTCGGTCACAGTAGCGGCAGGCTCGGTTCCGCTCTCTCCGCGAGCGGCAGCGACTGCCCCGTACATGTTAACTCGGAGCAGCGCTCTCCCGTCCCTTAATCGACGAGCGGATCGGCTGTGCTAACCCACGTTTACTTTCACGGTGCGACACGCCGGCACGAACTGCCGTGACGTAACGGTTCGCTGGCGTCCGTAATCGAACCCAGGGCCTTCGCGCCCGCCACTAGGCGACACCACTCTCAAACCGGCCGATTCCGTGACTATCGTATTCTCTCGAACAAAGGGCCGCAACACTACATTGTTAATGTCAGATACGGAAAGGACAGGAGATACAGAATTGGTTAACAGAACTACCATTCTATATTACGTGTACTGACGTATGGCAGGCATCCAGAATACTGAAACGTCCCCTTTCGAAAATTATAAATTACTGTCCTAGTAAACCCCTTACGTTATTTGATTTTCAAACAGCTGACCAAAACTGAACGTACTCAGACATTTCTCTCTTTACTTATTCTGATCATCACTAAACTGACACACAATATTTTTAGCGCAACGTAATCTGACTTTCAATAATCCCTACAAAAGAATGGCCGTGACCAACAATAACCTATACCTATCACGAATCACTTACCTCACGAAAATCTTCGTTACTAGAACTACTGTAATACAGCGAGCGCCACTACTGCCATCTGAATAAAAGATTCTAACAACTGAAGGCAGCAACTACTGATAGGCATAGTTAGCAAATGAAAGATTTTGATGGAGAACGAACAATGCGTTTACCTTAATAGCGTTCAAAAGTCATAATGTACCAGGTGATCAAAAGTCAGTATAAATTTCAAAACTGGATAAATCACGGAATAATGTAGATAGAAAGGTACAAATTGACACACATGCTTGGAATGACATGGGGTTTTATTAGAACCAAAAAAATACAGAAGTTCAAAAAATGTCTGACAGATGGCGCTTCATCTGAACAGAATAGCAATAATTAGCATAACAAAGTAAAACAAAGCAAAGATGATGTTCTTTACAGGAAATGCTCAATACGTCCATCAATAGCTGTAGTTGAGGAATAATGTTGTGAACAGCACTGTAAAGCATGTCCGGAGTTATAGTGAGGCATTGGCGTCGGATGTTGTCTTTCAGCATCCCTAGAGATGGTCGATCGATCACGATACACTTGCGACTTCAGGTAACTCCAAAGCCAATAATCGCACGGACTGAGGTCTGGGGACCTGGGAGGCCAAGCATGACGAAAGTGGCGGCTGAGCACACGATCATCACCAAACTATGCCATCTGTTGGACATTTTGTGAACTTTGTTTCTTTTTTTTTTTGTTCTAATAAAACCCCATGTCATTCCAAGCATGTGTGTCAATTTTTACCTCTCTATTCAGATTATTCCGTGGTTTATTAAGTTTTCAAATTTATACTGACTTTTTGATCACCCGGTGTATATCAGTTCATGACATCCGGTCTTACAAATTTCGTTTTTTCTGACGGACACACGTCCAGATCGTCCATTCTCAAAACTCTGCCATCTCTCTTCCCACATCCACCACTGCTGGCGGCTCACCTCCAACTGCGCAACGCTACGCGCTGTTCACATCCAACTGCCTAACACTACAATAGCGAATATTCCAACAATGCCAACCAGCCACAGACTGCACACAGCACAGACAGTGATTTTCATTCAGAGCGCTACGTGGCGTTACCAACATAAAAACCTAAACAGCCTACTTACAATACACTGATAAGCCAAAACATTATGACCAGCTGCTTAATAGCTTGTTTGTCCGTCTTTGGAACGATTACATTACTGATTCTGCGTATCAGGGATGGGACAGTTTGTTGGTAGGTTTGTGGACGTATGTGGCGCTAGATGTATACGCACAGGTCGTGTAATTAGCGTAAATAACGGCCCGCTGATTTCCGTTCGCGATGATAGCGCCCGATTACGGACCAGATGGCTTCCATAGGATATATATCAATCTGAGCTCATTACAATGCTCCTTAAACCACTGTAGCACGGTTCTGGCTCGGAGACACCGGCAATTATACTGCTGAAAGATGACGTCGCCATCGGGGCAGACATCAAGCCTGAAGGTGGTTCGCAGCTGTCAGCGTGTCTTCGATTACTACCACAGGTATTATGCAGGAGAATGTCTCCCATAGAATAATACTGCTCCCACCAACTTGCAACCGCACGCTTCGAGCCGTCGTTCACCTCGATGACGGCGTTTGTTGTGACGACCAGCGGTCTAGTGTAGCAAAAATGTGATTCAGCCGAAGAGCCGACACGTTTCCATTGATCGGTGGTCGAATCCCGATGGTCCCGTGCCCAGCGCAGTTGTAATTGACAATGTCGTTGGGCCAACATGTGAACATTGAACCTTGGTCTGCTGCAGAGCTCCATGTTCAACAAGGTGCGATGAACAATGTGCTCCAAACCACTTGTGCGTGCACCAGCATTGTGCTCTTTCGGCAGAGATGCCACAGATCACCATCTATCCTGCTTTACACAGCAAACAAGGCTCCGGACCCCACGTTCGGTGGAGAGTCATCTCCGTCCAACCGTTTAGTGCCTAGTGGTAGTTTCACTGTCCTATCTCTTTCCGTAGATGCTCACGACAGTAGCAAGTGAACATTCGAGCAACTTCACCGTTCTCAAGATACTCGCTCAAAGTTTCTGCGTAATAATAATCTCAGACTCTACATAATAGTAAACTGCCCTTTGTCAAAGTCGCTTATCTCAATGGATTTTTCCATTTGCAACCCATATCTTCTCTAGGGTGACCCCCCGACCCTGTCTGTTCCACTTCCATACCCGCGTTACTGCGTCAAGTGCCCGCAACGCCAACAAGCGGCAGCCATCGTCGCGGTGGGCAGTGGTCATAATGTTTTGGAATCAGAGTATATTGTTAGCTTGATGACATGTAGGTTTCCAGTCAAAAATGTGTTTGAAGCGCCTCTTCACAGCAGTCTGTACTATGCGAGCGTTTATATCTCTGCGTAACTTCTGCATCCTGTAACCACTTGAAATAGTTTACTGTACACAACTCTCGATACCCTCTACAATTCTTACCTCCACCCCCCCCCCCCCCCCATCCCCATCCCCGTCACCAAAACTGACCATTCCTTGATGCGTCAGGATGTATCCTTTCAATTGATCCCTCCTATAAGTCAAACCGTGGCTTAAATTTATCTCCCCAATTCGAATCAGTGCCTTCACAGATCTGTCCATCTAATCTTCAACATTCTTCTGTAGCATTACGTTTCAAAAGCTACTATTCTGTTTTTATCTGATCTCTTTATCGTCTCTGTTTCACTTCCGAACAAGAATGGTCTTGTTCTAGCAGTAGTGGACACCAGAAGATCCTGAGGAAGATCCCAGCAGAGGGGTCGAAACGTCGATCATTTTAGAAGAAACATGATGCGGCCTAATAATCCAGAAGATTTTAACTTCAGTGACAACGGCCACGGAAGCCTGTAGACTTACATAAGAATGGTCGTTTTCAGAAATGCTTTTCTTGGTATTACCAAACTTCATTTTATGTTCTCTGTACTCCTGCCATCGTTAGTTTTCTTGATGCCCCAATAGCAAACCATATCTACTAATTTTAGTGGCTTACATTCTAGACTACACTGCCTGACCAAAAGAAATGAGCGGACTATTGACACACAGTCAGCACGGATTTAGAAAACATTGTTCTTGTGAAACACAACTAGATCTTTATTCATACGAAGCGTTCAATGCTATTGACAATTCCATATTTCTAGATTTACGGAAGGTTTTTGACACTGAACCTCACCATCGGCTTGAAATCAAATTCGATGTTTATGGATTATCGTCTCAGTTATGTGACTGGATTCGTAATTTCCTGTCAGTGAGGCCACGGTTCGTAGTAACTGACGAAAAGTCATCGAGGAAAACACAAGTGGTTTCTGGCGTTCACAAAGGTAGTGTTATAGGCCCTCTGATGTTCATTATCTGTATAAACAATTTAGGAGACAAAATGAGCCTCTGTCTTGGGCTTTTTGTAGATGATACTGTCGTTTATCGACTAATAAAGTCATCGGAAGATCAAAACCAATTGCAAAACGAATTAGATACTGTATGGTGCCAAACTTGCACATTGACCCTAAATAATGAAAAGTGTTTTGTCATCCACGTGAGTGCTAATAGGAATTCGTTAAAATTCGGTTACACGATTAATGAGTGAAATCTAAATGCTGCAAATTCAACTAAATAACTAGGTATTATAATTACGAACAACTTAAATTTGAAAGAACACATAGAATATGTTGTGGAAAAGGCAAGTCAAAAACTGCGTTTTATTGGCTGAACACTGAGAAAATGTAACAGATCTACTGAAGAAACTGCCAACACTACGCTTGTCCTTCCCCTTTTGGAGTACTGCTGCGTGGTCTGGCATCCTTTCCAGATAGGATTAACGGAGTACATCGAGAAAGTCCAGAGAAGGGCAGTACGTTTTGTATTACCGACAAATGGGGGAGAGAGTGTCTAGGAAATGATACAGGATTTGCGGTGGACATAATTAAAACAAAGGCGTTTTCGTTGCCGCCGAATCTTCTCACGATATGTCAATCACCAACTTTTTCCTCTGAAGGCGAAAATATTTTGTTGACACCAACTTACATAGGGCAAAAGATCATCCTAATAAAATGTGGCGAATCAGAGCTCGCATCGAAAAATATAGATATTCATTTTTTCTGCGCGCTGTTAGAGTTGTGATAATAGAGAATTATTTTGAAGGTGTTTCAAATGTTCAAATGTGTGAGAATTCGTAAGGGACCAAACTGCTAGGGGCATCGATCCTTAGACGTACACAAACTTAAACTACCTTATGCTAAGTACAACACACACACCCATGCCCTAGGGAAGACTCGAAACTCCGACGGGAGGGGCCGCACAGTCCGCGACATGACGCCTCAAACCGCGCGGTCACTCCGCGCGGCGAAGTTGATTCGATGAACCCTCTGCCAGGTACTTAAATGTGATTTGCAGAGTATCCATGTGGGTGTAGATCCAGAAGACATGATCGGATATTAATGTAAATTCGTTGATATCACACTATCGGCGAGTAGGGAAGTGACTAGAGTAACAATTCTCTGTGACTGGTAGAACAGGAAGAAGAGTGCATTAGTGTTGTTACCAGGGCTTGTAGGGTATATAAGGGATGTGAATAGCAGCAGGTGTTGAGTGATCACTGTGAACGACATGGAGATGCTGGTTACTCGTGTGAGATACCGTTATCAGCACCTGACAGTGTTTGAAATGGGCTTGGTTGTGGGTCTACATTTGACCAATTGATGTAATCGTGCAGTATTCAATTTTGTGGAGTGTTTGGATGTGACAGTGGTCCGATATTGGACTACATGAGAAAGTGGGGGCAGGTATCGTCAAGATCCTGGTCGACGAAGTATGACCACCACAAGAGAATACTGCCGTCTTGCGCACCAAACACACCGTTACCCCTTCACATCTACGCCAGCGATCCAAGAACAAGTAACGTACTTCCTGCAATATCCTGTGTCATCCCTCAGGTTGGAGACCAGCGGCAATCTGGCTAGCGTATTACCTTCCAATGCCGTTCGCATTACCAATATAGCGAGGTCATGTTAGCTAATGATACAATGCCAGATCAATCAATTGTCCAGATTGTTAGCCCTGCTAAAATTGCTGCTGCCCATCTTCAGGAACCACATGTTAGTTTGGTCTCTCTTCAGACACCCTTCCGATGCGGTTGCACCTGTCGTACCGCTACGGCTATCTGTAGCACGCAAGGATTAATGACAGATATACTTGGAACCAAGTTGCATCGTCACTGAGAATCAGCTATATTTGCTATCACAAGAAGGCGAGAGGGGATACCCTTTAAAGTCAGAATTTTTGTGATGGAGTTTCGAGGACATGTCTCTAGTGACGAGTGAAATAACGTCATAAGCGTATGTTAAAATCAATGCATCAATGACACTTAAGCAGAGCGGATAAAAATGCGTAGAGAGGCAAATGATATTGACATCGAAGGCGTTCTCTCCCGGAAGCAACAATATTCGTTGTGACACGCTTTCTTCCAGTGTAGAAAATGCTCAAAATAAATTTCTTCTTCTTTGTGTGATGGAACAGAGCGATGTTAGAACTTTTTTGATGCATGACATAGTGAATTATCGAGCCAAGTGAAGTCCATCGGCGATTATTGTAGCAACTCTGGGTTGAGAGCTGTAAACAGTGACCCTAAAATCAGAATGCCTGGCCGAAAGTCATAAAATAATGTTTTAAAGTTTTGATTACAAGCACTAATAGTCAAAGTGTATGAGTATACAATTCTGAAATGCGAAACCCATACGATTATGATCGGCATACGTTAGAATGTGTACTGTGGTGGTGCCACGAAAAGTTTGATGTCAGACTGGCGAGGACCACGGTAAGACAAAAGCTCTCCTTCCACATGCGCTACACGAGTAGCAGGGTCCTAGCGAGAAACATCGGCCTTCTCAATCTTACGTAGTGTGGCAAGTGTGCCATGTTGGTGGTTCAGTGTAAGCTACTCCAACTTCTCCTGGCGGCAGAACATTACGTTCCGCCTTCAAAAGACGCTACAAATCATACATACGATGGTCTTTCGGGAATTACAGAGCATTCGAGCAAAGATACAGCACAGCTACACTACTGGCCATTAAAATTGCTACACCAAGAAGAAATGCAGATGGTAAAAGGCTATTCATTGGACAAATATATTATACTAAAACTGACATGTGATTACATTTTCAGCCAATTTGGGTGCATGGATCCTGAGAAATCAGTACCCAGAACAGCCACCTCTGGCCGTAATAACGGCCTTGATACTACAGGGAATTGTGTCAAACAGAGCTTGGATGACGTGTACAGGTACAGCTGCCAATGCAGCTTCAACACGATACCACAGTTCATCAAGAGTAGTGACCGGCGTATTGTGACGAGCCAGTTGCTCGGTCACCATTGACCAGACGTTTTCAGTTGGTGAGAGACCTGGAGAATGTGCTGCCCAGGGCAGCAGCCGAACATTTGCTGTATTCAGAAAGGCCTGTACAGGACCTGCAGCATGCGGTCGTACATTATCCTTCTGAAATGTAGGGTTTCGCAGGGATCGAATGAAGGGTAGAGCCGCGGGTCGTAACAAAAAATGGTTCAAATGGCTCTAAGCACTATGGGACTTAACATATGAGGTCATCAGTCCCCTAGAACTTAGAACTACTTAAACCTAACTAACCTAAGGACATCACACACATCCATGCCCGAGGCAGGATTCGAACCTGCGACCGTAACGGCAGCTCGGTTGCGGACTGAAGCGCCTAGAACCGCTCGGCGACGGCCGCCGGCGGGTCGTAACACAACTGAAATTTAACTTCCACTGTTCAAAGTGCCGCCAATGCGAACAAGAGGTGACCGAGATGTGTAACGAATGGCACCCCACACCATCACGCCGGATGATACGCCAGTAGGCGATGACGAATACACGTTTACAATGTGCGTTCACCGCGATGTGGCCAAACACGGATGCGACCATCGTGATGCTGTAAACAGAACCTGGATTCACCCGAAAAAATGACGTTTTGCCATTCGTGAACCCAGGTTCGTCGTTGAAAATGGTTCAAATGGCTCTGAGCACTATGCGACTTAACTTCGGAGGTCATCAGTCGCCTAGAAATTAGAACTAATTAAACCTAGCTAACCTAAGGACATCACATACATCCATGCCCGAAGCAGGATTCGAACCTGGGACCGCCGTAGCGGTCGCTCGGCTCCAGACTGTAGCGCCTAGAACTGCACGGCCACTTCGGCCAGCATCGTCGTTGAGTACACCATCGCAGGCGCTCCTGTCTGTCATGCATCGTCAAGGGTAACCGCAGCCTTGCTCTCCGAGCTGATAGTCCATGCTGCTGCAAACGCCGTCGAACTGTTCGTGCAGATGGTTGTTGTCTTGCAAACGTCCCCATCTATTGACGCAGGGATCGAGACGTGGCTGCACGATCCGTTACAGCCATGCGGATAAGATGTCTGTCATCTCGACTGCTGGTGATAGGAGACCGTTGGGATCCAGCACGGTGTTCCATATTACCCTCCTGAACCCACCGATTCCATTTTCTGCTAACAGTCATTGGATCTCGACCAACGCGAGGAGCAACGTCGCGATACGATATACCGCAATCGCGATTACAATCTGACCTTTATCAAAGTCGGAAACGTGATGGTACGCATCTCTCCTCGTTACACGAGGCATCACAACAACGTTTCACCAGGCAACGCCGGTCAACTGCTGTTTGTGTATGACAAATCGGTTGGAAACTTTCGTCATGTCAGCACGTTGTAGGTGTCGCCACCGGCGCCAACCTCGTGTGAATGCTCTGAAAAGCTAATCATTTGCATATCACAGCATCTTCTTCCTGTCGGTTAAATTTCGCGTCTGTAGCACGTCATCTTCGTCGTGTAGCAGGTTTAATGGCCAGTAGTGTACAGGGTGATTCAAAAAGAATACCACAACTTTAGGAATTTAAAACTCTGCAACGACAAAAGGCAGAGCTAAGCACTATCTGTCGGCGAATTAAGGGAGCTATAAAGTTTCATTTAGTTGTACATTTGTTCGCTTGAGGCGCTGTTAACTAGGCGTCAGCGTCAGTTGATGCTAAGATGGCGACCGCTCAACAGAAAGCTTTTTGTGTTATTGAGTACGGCAGAAGTGAATCGACGACAGTTGTTTAGCGTGCATTTCGAACAAAGTATGGTGTTAAACCTCCTGATAGGTGGTGTATTAAACGTTGGTATAAACAGTTTACAGAGAATGGGTGTTTGTGCAAAGGGAAAAGCAGCCCAGGAAAATCGACTCGCAGAGCTAGCAGAGAGCTGCAAATTCCACAATCAACTGTATGGAGAGTGCTACGAAAAAGGTTAGTTATGAAACCTTATCGTCTCAAATTGGTTCAAGCACTGTCTGCAGCTGATAAGATTAAAAGAATCGTTTTCTGTGATTTTATCCTTGCTCAAATGGAAACAGATGAATCTTTCGTTTCAAAGATTGTGTTTAGTGATGAAGCAACTTTCCACACTAACGGGAAAGTCAACCGTCACAATGTCTGTATATGGGGCACTGAGAATCCGCGGGAAACAACTCAGTATGAACGTGACTCGCCTAAGGTGAACGTTTTCTGTGCCATTTCAGCCAATAAAGTTTTTGGTCCCTTTTTTTTCTTCGAAGGTGCTACTGTAACTGGACTACAGTATCTGGAGAAGTTAGAGAATTGGCTGTTCCCTCAGCTCGAACAAGAAGCACAACAATTCATATTTCAGCAGGATGGAGCGCCAGGACATTGGCACTTATCTGTCCGTAACTACCTGAACGTCAACTACCCGAGCCGATGGATCGGTCGCCAGGCAGCCCGTGGCAGAGCACTTCATCACTGACCTCCAAGAAGCCCTCATCTTACCCCCTGCGATTTTTTCTTATGGGGGTATGTTAAGGATATGGTGTTTCGGCCACCTCTCCCAGCCACCATTGATGATTTGAAACGAGAAATAACAGCAGCTATCCAAACTGTTACGCCTGATATGCTACAGAGAGTGTGGAACGAGTTGGAGTATCGGGTTGATATTGCTCGTGTGTCTGGAGGGGGCCATATTGAACATCTCTGAACTTGTTTTTGAGTGAAAAAAAACCTTTTTAAATACTCTTTGTAATGATGTATAACAGAAGGTTATATGATGTTTCTTTCATTAAATACACATTTTTAAAGTTGTGGTATTCTTTTTGAATCACCCTGTATTTCGGAACAGCTACTCACTCTTCCTTTGTGCTCTGTATAGTGTAGGAGATGACATAGAACATTACGTACTCCAAACCCGGTCACCTGGTGAACGTAACAAGCTGTGACAGTGAAAGCGAGGGCAAGTCACATCCACTCCAAACTTCTGAGGCGTGATTCTGTTATTCCAGGCGTAAAATATTAGACTAAGGCATGTTCATGGCAGAGGTGTGACGAAAGCAGCCAAAGGCGTGCTTAATATTTGTAGTCGAACAGATGCAGACTATTCTGTTGGTTTCTAGTGTGGGCTTGCCGTGGTTCCCACGATAGTAATTGTCAGTCTTTATTAGAAATAAAGAGTTGGCAATTCAGATTACAATTGCAACAGATATACACTGTGTAGCCAAAAGATTATGACCACACTCTTAACAGCGTCTTGACAACATAGCAGCGATTCAGCGTGACATGGATTCTACAAGTCCTTGGTAGGTTTTCGGAGGTACGCGGCGCCAGATGTCTAAGCACAGAGCACGCAATTATCGTAAATTACGGGCATATGTCTACGGGCTCTTAATTGGTACCCAATAGTAGCCCAAAGATGTTTCAACGGATTTAAGCAAAAGGAATTTGGTGGTAAAGACAAACCACTGTAGCACGATTCTGGTCTTGCGGCATGGCCAGTTACGCTGCTGGAAGGAGACACCAGACCGATTCTCCAAGTTACACGAAAAAGTTTAGACTTTGCAGAAGCAACGAAAAAACATGCCAAATTTTTAAAAAACGCAAAGTCTCCATGGTTGATGGTGTTCTATTGAAGCTCGAAATTTAGCGCCGACTTTAGTGTGACAATTTGTAATAGTTTCCACAACAAAACTATGTATCAAAACCCGGAAGAATCAATACCTTCACTGCGCGATAGCAACGATAATGTTACCGATGACAGTAACACTAAAACGGTGTTTTTAAGCACTATTTACCGAAATTCCTTCATCAAAGAAAACGAAGTAAATATTCGAGAATTCGAAATAAAAACAGCTGCCAACATGAGTAACTTAGAAGCAGAAATTCTCACTGCAGCAAAGCAGCTTACATCATTTAATAAAGGCAAGACCTCCCGTCCAGGTTATACATGGTGATTTTTTTTACCATGTACAAACTCTAGAGATTAATCGATCAGAGTATACGGAACGAAAAAGGTCTAATAAACCTAAGTCTGGAAATGCATAGTTTCCATGCTAGAGATCATTTATTCAGTCATACATTGTTTCAGATTGCGGTCTAATAAGCGCTGTACCATGTAGCCACAGTTACAGTATGTGTTGAAAATGGTTTCCATCTGTCTCAATGTATACCTGTACTTGCCGTAGCATGTTCTGCCTTACACGTTCACATCGGCCAGGCTGAACCCGAACAGTGTCAAAGGCAGCATGAATACGCTTCTCCACCATCTACATACATGGAATGGGCTTTGCATACTCGATACTTTTAAGACGGCCCCATAACCAGAAATCATATGGGTTGAGATCTGGTGAACGAGGAGGCCTTGCAACTGGACCACCGCATCCGATCCATCGATCAGGAAAGACACGATTGAGATGCGCCCGGACGTTAACGGCGAAGTGGTCTGGAGCACCATCATGTGGCAGCCACATAACCCTTAGAATCATCAGTGCCACTTCTTCCTACAAGGGAGGCAAAGTTACATGCAAGAAATGCCGATAGTTCCGGAGGCGTGGAAGGAAGACTGATCCCAAAATACGAGGCGTGTTCTTTAAGCAAGTACCGTTTTGCGACACCGCGGCCACAGCGGTGCGGTCGGCATTCTACGCATGCGCACTGGGTACCTACATCTGTTGTCTACGCATTGACGCCATTACAGTCTGATTCTTTCTTGTTTACGTTGTGTACTGGGTGTTCAAGATGCCTCCGATAATCGTGAGTCCTGCCGAATGTGAAGTACGGGCTGTTATAAGCTTTCTTAGTGATAAAGGCCTAAAAGCGATTGATATTTATCGTAAGATCTGTGCAGTTTACGGAGAAAATATTATGAGTGATGGAATGGTAAGAAAGTGGGTGTGAGCATTTGAAGATAGCCGCACAAAAGTGCATGATCAACAACAGAGTGGGCGTCCTTCGATCATTAATGAAAGTTTGGTACAGGAAGTGGACAATTAGGTGAGAGAAAACAGACGCTTTACGATTTCCTCCTTGCGGCATGACTTTCCTAATGTTTCTCGTATTGTTTTGTATGGCATTGTGACCGAGCACTTGAATTACCGAAAATTGTGCGCACGTTGGGTACCGAAAATGTTGACGGATGTGCACAAAACCAAACGTTCAGACAGTGCATTGACTTTCCTTGAGCGGTGCGACAACGAGGGTAGTGATTTCTTAAGCCAAATCGTTACGGGCGATGAAACATGGGTGGCCTATGTCACACCAGAATCAAAGCAACAGTCCATGGAATGGCTGCATTCAGATTCACCCAGAAAATGAAGTTTAAGCAAACAATTTCTGCCCGGAAAATCAAGTGCACAGTTTTTTGGGACAGAAAAGGAGTATTGCTTGTGGAATTTCTGCCTCGTAATGAGACAATCAATGTAGCAGCTTACTGAAGACATTGCACAATCTGCGCCGTTCATTTCAGAACAAAAGACGTGGCAAATTGAGCAAGGGCATCGTTTTGCTGCAAGACAATGCCCATCCGCATGTGGCGGATCAGACCAAAGATCTCATCACATCTTTTCGATGGGAAACTCTAGATCATCCTCCATACAGCCCCGATCTTGCGCCCAGTGACTACCATCTGTTCCTGCACTTGAAGAACCACCTGGGCGGTCAGCGTCTTCAAAAGGATGACGAAGTCAAAACAGTGGTGATGCAGTGGTTAACAAGTCAGGCGGCAGACTTCTATGAGGAGGGTATTCAAAAACTGGTACAGCGTTATGGCAAGTGCCTCAATATTGACGGAATTTATGTAGAAAAGTAGATTAAGGTACAGGCTTTCATGTAAAAAAAAATTATTGAGATATATTAGCACGTCTTTTTTAATTTCAAAACGGTACTTACTTAAAAAAAAACACGCCTCGTACATTCGCCAATTATCCTGGCCACACATTCTTGCTGCACCAGTGCTGATGATTCGCTGTTACCATATGACGGAGGTTCTGCAAACTATCCCACAAATGTCAGTTATGAAAGCAATATTCCAGTTTCTCCCATGATAGGCCTAGCATGTCCTCATTAATGTGTGTAATTGACGTCTGATGCCCGGACGTGATTGTGATGTGCTTCTGTAATGTGTAAGTGTAGCTAAACCTGAGTTTCAGATTACCATGTTCGGTCGCTATCTATCATTCCACACACTGTGCCATTTGTTAGCGGGGGAGGGGCAGAGAGGAAGCGATTTTCGTCAATAACTTACGTGCAAAAACAAAAACAAAACAAAAAAACTTTACCGATCCCTATTTCTGTAATATACGTGCTCAAGCTCTAAAAATCATTCTGGGGCCCCTGTAATTTATGTCTGCTATGACACCCCTGTCTCACTTAAGTAGAAAGAATTCCTTACAATTATTATTACTTATATTTAAGGAACGAGAGCTATTTAATATCAATAGCACAAAACGAGACAGTACCATGGATCAACTAACAGTTCACGGATTGGCATGTTAATTATTGAATTTGGCAATGTTAGTCTGCACCCTTTTGCCTCTCGGGACGGAAACTGTGTACGCCAACAGTCTGCGTCTAGCGTTATCCCTTGTGCAATGATCTGAAGATTTTCTAGATGTAAGCGAATTGTGCAACTGAGCCAAGGGGTGGGTAGCACCTCGGTGTTTACTTAGAGACATGTGGCAAACCGCCTAAAAACCACATGCTGGTTGGCCAGCGAATCGGCTCTCGACGTTAATCCACAAGACGGATTAGATACGGGGCCTTGCGCCTCCCCGAATCCCGGAAGCGACGTGCTAACTCGCACGGCTATTCGGGAGAGTGGTACGTGACGTTAATAGAATGTAAAAAAGGAACTGTGCGAACAACAACAGCTGCTTGTGGTGTGCGTACTGTAAGACCTTCCGTACACGCACCATCAGATTAATTGACTTGTCGCTCTAACGAAGTAGGCGAGCGTCAGCAATAAGTCTCGTGGTCTTATTGTGGCGTGTTTATCTTCTGCCGTTAGGTCAGACGATAGAAATGCCACTTGCACGCTTAGAGTAGCAGATTGACGGCGACCAACTTTAAACAGAACTTGATTAATTTTCACACACATTTATTAAAATAATAACAACCATAAACCTTACTTAACTTGATTCTGGATGCTATTTACAATTGACAATCTGAAGTTCCTTTGGAATTGGTACGTTAATCTTTTTCTCACATATATCTCTGATGCCTGAAAAAAGTGTCTATACATTTATCTTCATGGCTATGTACAGGAATTTGATAATCTTATTAGGCGCAGACTGAAACTTGACTATAGACTGGTACAGACAAATGTAGAACTCGTACAGACTGGTACAGACTAATGCGGACTGACTAATCTGAGGTCTGTACACTCGTTGTAATACCTCGCGTGTTCATGTATCATAGCGCGAGTGTGATCCGCGAGGAGAAAAGGTTCTACGTTAGCAGCAATCTCATTGGCTGCGTTACATATTAATACGCGGATCGGCGGAAGCAGAATTTGGTCCGTCTCTAAGGCAGTGCAATCTCATAGTGCGGAGACGGACGAGCGCTGCGCCTACGTTGTTATGCTTAGCGGCGCGCGATCTAGTGGGAAAGTTGTGTACGCGCTGACTACGCGGAACTATGTACACAACACTGATTCTCCTCCTTTTCCTATCAGGCAGGAGAAAGGCAATCATACGACAGCGTTGAAGAGCGTAGTGGACGCGTAAATGACACTATTTTGCGTAACCACTGTTCCGATGTCTTCATTGCGGAATGGCGAATAGTGTTCTAAGCCGGCCGGAGTGGCCTAGCGGTTCTAGGCGCTACAGTCTGGAACGGCGCGACCGCTACGGTCGCAGGTTCGAATCCTGCCTCGGGCATGGATGTGTGTGATGTCCTTAGGTTTAAGTAGTTGTAAGTTCTGGGGGACTGATGACCACAGCAGTTAAGTCCCATAGTGTTCAGAACCATTTGAACCATTTTTTTGAATAGTGTTCTACTGGTGGTAGAGGGCTGTCCTCAGACTACTGAGAACGTTCGGGTCCTACGACTTGTAGTGTTGCTGCTAATGGATTTTCCGTTTTCTGAGTAGACGGAGAAAATTATTGAGAAGAAATCCCAGGAGATAAAAGTCATCACATTCGTGGCTAACGTAACTGTTTTTCTAGCATTAAAAGCAGATTAATATGTTTCAACGTGCGGCTTAGGGCGTTGTTCCAATTTATGTGGTAAGTCCTAAACGCTTCAAAATCAGAGGCACAGTGTGCGTCGCGAACATCAAGTTTTCCTATATTGACGTATACATCTGTGTCTTTTTTAATACATATCGATATTGGAGTCACTCGTCAACCAAATGTATTAACATACAGTTCAAGAACCGTGCTGTAGAGACAAAAGAAAGAAGGTCGGTACGAATGTAGGAAAGTAAGCACTAATTAGTACTTAAAGCCACATTGCTGACGGGGTCACTAGAGTATGGGGCTCGGTTAAAATGATGATGATGATGAAGCGTATGGCATTGGTGGCCGGGAGACCCCTCGCGGTGCGGTTCAGCCGCCACTCCACAAGTTCTTTAACGCTACTACGGCGCCTTTTGAATGAATAAGGATGAAATGATGATGAAAGACATACAACACCCAGTCGTCTCGAGGCAGAGAAAATCCCTGACCCCGCCGGGAATCGAACCCGGGAAGCGAGAACGCTACCGCAAGACCATGAGCCGCGGACGGTTACGATGATAGTTACAACTAACACGTTACAGTGTTCTAGTGCCAATGAGGTACCAGGTTCTACAATCTACTAATTTTAATAGGTCTACATAGGCCGTGAAGGAAGCCGAAAAATGCGAAAAAAAAACGGAAGCGGAGGAAGGGCTCCATTTTACTGTTTGAAAGCGTCTTCTTGACCACATTTACATGGACTTCTGAAAATGATGAAAATTCTGTAGCTGTGACAGCGCGTTTTGTGACAGTTCAATCACTACTATTTTGAAACACAGCGTTTCACCACGAATATTGCACTGTACAATTTTGTTACTTCCCCCTATTACAGAAAAACTGTTCGTCCAAATAACTATAGTTCTGTCTTTCACTCATTGTTGTTAGCCACATACAATTAAAAACAAGATTGAAAGTAAAATATCTGCACTAGACTTTTTTATAGTATATCTCATTTGCATGACACGCAAGTGCAGGACTGCTGTCAAGATTTCATAACGAACTTGAGCTCCAAACGCGTCCTGACTTCCGTGTTTGAATGTTTGCACTGTTGCGCATGTGAAGTGAAATGATTCTGCAGTCCGCTCCTGTAAACTACGAGGGTTGTTCGCAAAGTGTGGTCCGATCGGGCGTGAAATGGAAATCACTGTGAGAATAAAAATTTTTTACTTAGACATTTGTCGTAACGTTTTACCAGCTTCCCAATACCCTGGTCATAGAAGGCAACCGCCTGTGTTTTCCGCTAATTCTCTACGTTGCTCTACAGCTCAGTGTCTGTCTCAAAATGTTGCCTTCATAGTCAAAGTCTTATGTGAGCAGAGATGAAACTCAGGGGGAGCCAATTACGGGCTGTACTCCGGCTGATCAAACAATTCTCATTCAAAACGCTACAGGAGCATCTTCATTGCCTGTGTAGAGTTTATTTGTTTCAAAGCTAGTTAATCAGAATTGACGTGACGTATGTTTGATGAAAGTTTTAATCAGCTGTTTAAAGGTAATCTGCTATGCCGAGTAAGGATAGATCTCAATAATCTACACTAAAAATTCAGATAGAACATATGTTTATCTAGTATGGTTCACCCACAATCAACATTTTTTGTGATGTCTTTCGGATTCGCTGCGCCAGGTGCAATCAAAAGACAAAATTGTTATGGGTGAACCGTAAAATATAAGTACACGCTTTCGTGGGCTTCTGCGTAGACCGTTTTGAGATCTACAGTTTCTTTCTTTCGTATTTGACATAGCTCTTATCGCTTGTGCAACATACTGTAAAAGAGTGCATTTCCAACAAAGATTTTTCTGCCTTGATTCACTATTATCGACTACAATCTGCCTACTGATTTAATTTTTTTTAAGTAGGGAGTGTCCTTTCTCAGGGTTCAAGCTATCTTCATACCAACCTTCATCAAATTCGATTCAGTAGTTATGCCATGAAAAGATGACAGACAGAGTTGCTTTCACATTTATAATATTCGTACCTTATGGGTTACGCACTGTGCCTTTCAATAAGAAGTGAAATAATATATCGTGGCTGAAATACGCTGGATCCTGATAAAAAGGACACAAGGTACAACTTACCATCAAGAGGACTTTGGCGAAATGTCAAGGCGCATAGGACAGCAAATATACTGAGTACGAAATTTGACGATGGTGGAAAGTTGAATCGTTTAGCTTCAAATAAAGCTGTTTACAGTAGTACTTCATGGCATTACTATTTCATACTAACTAGGAAAAGACCCCAGAGAGATGAAATATTTACCGAAAATATCTGAATGGATGAACCTGAACGCTGCCCTGAAAATTTACAATTTTTTCGCAAAGTAAAGGATTTAACTTTACTAGCATAGAGAGTAAAATTTACACAATAGCTCATTAATCTTCTACGTAATCACGAAACTATAAACGAAGTCATGTTTTATTATACGTTTATCGTAAATTCTCACGACAAAGAAACAAGAAGGCATAACACCTTTCGTGAATTTCAGGCTTTCTGTACTCTCTAAACTCACTGTTATGAGCTGTCCGTAAGTAAAAATAGTGATTATGCCGAGATTCATTGACTCTCGATTCTCTCCATTTCTCCATTCTCTCTCCCTCTTTCGGACTGTCTGGAGGAAGGAAAGGGGTGGGGGAGTGGGCACATGCTTCCACGTCCCCTCCACCCCCCCCCCCCCCCTGAATGTGCCCTTGAAAGAGTGACGTGCATAAGGTGTATCCCATGTGCTGCGGCACGGCTCCAAGTGGACTATCCCTAGAGCTGGGACTCGTCAAATCTTGTTACACATGATTGACCGTGACCGGAACTTTCAAAAGAAGATATTTACTCGTGATAACAGTCGATTCTTTGCCTACCATTCTCAAACAAATGTTTTAAAGGGGCGACGCATTCTAGGTCGATAAACATGTGGGAAAACGTAAGATTACTGTTACTCACTCGGTATACGCAACATTCTAACAACACTTCTCTAGATCCATTACAAATTTTTTGGCTCCGTTTAGATACAGTGTCATTGCGCGCTCAAGTATTGCTAAAATAAGGTTCAGAAACAATTTGTGACATCTCAGTTTTTCTCGGGGTGAGTGATTAATGATATGATTCCTAGCGCTCAGCTGAGTTTTTTCTGTTTAATGTAAATGGATAAAAATGCCTCTTTGTATTGTTATGATGATATAGATCTTCGAAAGTCGGAGTATATCGCATTCCATGTTAATGTCACGGGAGTCACGCAGCCTCAACGACACACTTTGCTGTAACAACCAAGCAAATCAGCTATCGCCTCGCGCTGCCTCGAGTATAGTCATGGAATGTAATACGATGACACCAGCATCGTCGAAACGCCAAGTTCACCTGCCAGTATAATCAAAGATTCTATCGAAATAAAGACGCCGGAAAAACTTTTAAACCAGGTCGGCGGTTTCAATTCAAACAAGGCTTAGTTTGTTGAGATATCGCCGGTCATCACATCCAACATAGCTGGAAAACGTTAAGAGAATGTGCGTTTCGCGAAATATCAGAAAAGGCTAACGAAAACGAAAGAACATGAAAGAGAGCAGTGGGTGTTGGGAGTCGAGCTCAGATACAAATAATGGCAATAGTTCAAAGTCTGGTTGGATGCAGCGAGGACATGCACTGAGATGACAAAAGTCAGGGGACAGTAATATGTACATATATAGATGTAAGTGGTATCGCGTACACAAGATATAAAAGGGCAGTGTATAGCGGAACTTTCATTCGTACTCAGATCTTTCATGTGAAAAAGTTTCCGACGTGATTATGGTCTCACGACTGGAATTAAAAGACTTTGGGGAATACAGTATTCCGAGATCCACAGTGTGTGGAGAATACCAAATATCAAGCATTACCTATCACCACGGACAACACAGTGGCTGACGGCCTTCACTTAACGACCGAGAGCAGAGGCATTTGCTTAGAGTCGTTGGTGCTAACAAGCAAGCAACACTGGGAGAAATAACCGCAGAAGTAGATGTGGTACATATGACGATCGTACCCGTTAAGACAGTTAGGCGAAATTTGGCGTTAATGGGCTATGGCAGCAGATGTCCGACGCGAGTGCCTCTGCTAACAGCATATCCCCTGTCCTCCAGACCATAGCAGTTGGACCCTAGACGGCTCGAAAACCGTAACCTGGACAGATGAGTCACCATTTCGGTTCGTAATAGCTGACGGTAGGGTTCTAGTGTAGCGCAGTTTCCATGAAGGTATGGACGTAAGTTGTCAAGAAGGCACTGTGCAAGTTGGCGGTGGCTCCATAATGATGTAGGCTGTCGTCTGTTCAACTTGGAGCGATCACTGACTGGAAATGCTTATGTTCGGTTACTGGGAGACCATTTGCAGTCATCCATGGACTTCATATTTCCAAAGAACTATCGAATTGTTATGGACGAAAATGCGCCCTTTCACCAGGCCACAATTGTTTGCGATTGGCTTAAAAGATATTTTTGAGATTTGGAGCGAATGATCCGGTGACCTAGATCGCCTGAATGAATCCCATCGAACATTTACGCGACATAACCGAGAGGTCAGTTCGTGCACAAAATCCTGCACTGGCAGCACTTTCGCAATCATGGACGGCTATAGAGGAAGCATGGTTCAGTATTTCTGCAGGGGATTTCCAACGACCTGTTGAGTCCATGCCTGCATCTACATCTACATCTACATCTACATATATACTCCGCTAGCCACCAAGCGGTTTGTGGCGGAGGGCACAAGTCGCGCCAAAGTCATATTTCCCTCCCCCCCCCCCCTCCCCCCTCTGTTACACTCACGGATCGCACGAGGGAAAAACGACTGTCTGAACGCCTCAGTACGAGCTCTAACTTCCCTTATCTTTGAATGGTGATCAATGCGCGATTTGAAAGTTGGTGGTAATAATTTATTCTCTACATCCTCGGTGAAGGTCGGATTTCGGAATGTAGTGAGCAGCCCCTTCCGTTTAGCGCAAGTGTGTCCCAGTTCAAACTTTCTGTGAGATCTGTAACGTTCTCGCGATGGCTGAATGTACCAGTTACGAATCTTGCCGCTCTTCTTTGGACCTTCTCAATGTCTTGAATCAGACCCAACTGGTAAGGGAACCATACAGACGAACAATACTCTAAGACTGGACGAACTAACGTATTGTTAGCTATTTCCTTTGTTGAAGGACTGCATCGCTTCAGGATTCTACCAATAAACCGCAATCTGGAGTTCGTCTTACCCGTTACTTGTATAATCCGATCATTCCATTTGGGATCATTTCGAATAATCACAATCAGATACTTGACGGATGGTATCGCTTCCAAAGACTGGGCATTTATTTTGTACTAGTTCATTAATGGGAATTTTCGCCTTGTTATACGCAGTAGGTTACACTTACTAATATTGGGAGATAACTGCCAGTCACTACACCACGCATTTATTTTCTGTAGATCCTCATTGATTTGTTCACAACTTTCGTGTGATACTACTTTCTTGTAGACTACAGCATCATCGGCAAACAGTCTAATGCCGCTGTCAATACCATCAACCAGATCGTTTATGTAAATCGTAAAAAGAAGCGGACCTATTACGCTGCCCTGGGGCACACCTGAAGTTACGCTTGTTTCTGTTGAAGTCACCCCGTTCAGGACGACTTACTGCTCCCTGTCTGTTAGAAAACTTTCTATCCACTCTCATATGTCTTCGAATAAGCGCTCACTTTTTGGAGCACGCGTCAGTGCGGAGCTGAGTCGAACGCCTTTCGAAAGTCGAGAAATATGGCATCAACCTGGGAGCCGGTATCTACAGCCTGTTGTATATCATGCACAAGTTGCTCCACTATGCCAGGCTAAAATAGGTCCGACGTGATATTAGGAGGAAGCCGATGACTTTATCACCTCAGTGTATAAGAGCGCATCTTGCAGCATTCGATGAAGACGGCCTGATCGGTCGTCGAAATATTGTGCATAAAATGGAAACAACAACTCGGCTGACCACTCAGAAGCACACCATTAACCACACACGTTTTGATGAAGTGATGACGGATTCTCCTGTACTATTTACAATCAGTCGCAAACTCTTGTGCTATGAATTCCTGTAGCTTATCTACTGTATCTCCCGGCCCGTTGCTTTCATTATTTTGGAGATCGTTTCAGGATCTCTTTTACTGGCGGGGTTTAATTTCAGTAGTGATAGTCTGATCGATAAAAACTGGAGAGGCGGAGTTGCATTGCATTGAAGGCAAAAGCAATTTCGGTAAGAGATTACTGGATTTCATCTCGCAGGTGTACTGCAGGACTAAATGCATTCAGCTGTCTGTGGAATTTAATACTCAATTACAATGGATGGCACTACAGAACAATGCAGCAATCCGTATTGAAAATCCGGTCATGGACATAATCAATAATAGTAGTTGCATTTTTATATTAATGGTGGATAGCAATAGGCGTATGTCAGATCAGTTTACAAAAATTGTCATATTTAGTAGTTCGAACAAACTAACATTACTGTGAGCTACAATTCTAGTGTGCTCCCCTCCTGAAGTAGCGGAGGAAAAAGAAAATTGATCAGGATTTAACGTCCAGTCGACGACGATGTTATTAGAACATGTAATGTAAGCCTCCACGACCGGTATTTACATTCCTGGCGATTTCAGTTGTATGAGCAATTGGCTACAGTCTAATGCATGTTTCTGTGACTTAAGTTTCGTCCCCTAATGCTGGAGACATCATCAGTGTGCGTCGCGAAAATATTTGAATACTGCTAAGGACCTACGCTCACCGCTCTCCACGGCAGGAATATACAAAATTCCTAATATATGCCGTCGAGTGTATGTAAGTAAATCTGTCTGCAACCCGAAGGTTTGAACACTAAAGGGTTTTCTACGTAGTCCGCAGCCATTGGTCTAGTGGTTAGTGTTTCAGCCAACATATACTGGGGTGCTGGGTTCGATTCCCGGCCGGGCCGGAGACTTTCTTCGCTCGGCGACTGGATGTCTGCGTGGTCTTTATCATTTCATGTCATCATCATGTGCGCGTATATTGCCGAAGTGGCGTCAAATAGAGCTACATTAGGCGGCCGATGTACCCCAGATGGGCCAACAATGCTATACGATCATTTCATTTCATTTTACTAGGCGTCCGCCCCCGGTAGCTAAGTGGTCAGCGCGACAGAATGTCAATCCTAAGGGCCCGGGTTCGGTTCCCGGCTGGGTCGGAGATTTTCTCCGCTCAGAGACTGGGTGTTGTGTTGTCCTAATCATCATCATTTCATCCGCATCGACGCGCAAGTCGCCGAAGTGGCGTCACATAGAAAGACTTGCACCCGGAGAACGGTCTACCCGATGGGAGGCCCTAGTTACACGACATTTATTTATTTATTTTACTAGGCACGATCATGTTGGAGGTTGTAAGTCTTTGCTTTGCTCCGATCTCTGAACTAACTTTCACAAGCTGCGACATAATCGCGAATTGAACAATGACCCGAACATAAAATAAATTTCCTTTACTTTACGTCGATGACCACAAATTTTTGTCATCAGATTACCGGTTTTGGCCTATAACGACCATATTCAGATCTGCAGCAAAATATGGGAGGAAACACAAATACATTAGCAGACTGTCTACAGCTTAACACAATAATGAACAATTACTGACATACATGTGGGTTTGTTCGCTTTAAACATGAAGATGCATACCTGTTTTATAAAAACATGTCCAAATATACTGGAGCCACAGTGGCATCATCAAATGCTAAACACAGGTTAGCGCCAGCATCGTCAAATGTATATAAATAACTGTATATACAAGAGTCATATTGTCAGCAGCACTATGTACTGTTATTTATATACATTTGACGTTGCTGGCTCTTTTTGTGTTTAGCATTTGACGATGCCACTGTGGCTCCAGTATATTACGACATGTTTTTATAAAACGGGTGTGCCTCTTAATATATAAAGCGCAAAGTAATACTTTTCATTATGATCTATTTCATTGTTTTAAGCTGTAGACGGTCTACTAGTGTATTTGTGTTTTTCCGATATTTTGCTGCAGATCGGAAGATGGTCATTTACACCGAAACCGGTAGTCTGATAACAAAAAAATATCACCATAGACGTCAAGTAAAAGAATTTTATTCTGAATTGACTTACCTAGCCACTCATACGGGGACCTGAAGCTTAACATGGACACCGAACAGCGGTGTAACTCGGCATTTTTTGCATCAACAAACACTGACAGAGGTGAAAAAAGTGAGAAATGACAGACAAAAACGCAGAAATAGAGGTACTAAAAGCATGAACACTGTTCCGAGAAACAAATATAGTGGTATTTTGCTTAAGACACAGGATTTACATTCGGGAGAAAGGTGGCTCAAATTCTCATTCTGTTATCCAGACTGAGGTTTCCTTGAATTAAGGAAAATTCGCATGGTTCATTAGCGAAGGACACAGCCGATTACTTTCGTCTTCCTAGTCTTTTCAGTGCTTGTCCTGTGACCCTAATGATTCCCTCACTATATGGTAGTCACATACTGAAGATTAGATGGGTAGATCACATAAATAATGAGGAAGTATTGAATAAGATTGGGGAGAAGAGAAGTTTGTGGCACAACTTGACTAGAAGAAGGGATCGGTTGGTAGGACATATTCTGAGGCATCAAGGGATCACCAGTTTAGTACTGGAGGGCAGCGTGGAGGGTAAAAATCGTAGAGGGAGACCAAGAGATGAATACACTAAACAGATTCAGAAGGATGTAGGTTGCAGTAGGTGCTGGGAGATGAAGGAGCTTGCACAGGATAGAGTAGCATGGAGAGCTGCATCAAACCAGTCTCAGGACTGAAGACCACAACAACAACAACTCTAAGCCACAATGCTGACGAAAGTGTGTGTTGAGTGATCGTGACGGACGGTCATTGAAGAGGATTCTGACGCAAAATAAGGAGACGACAGCTGCAAAGTTCCTGCAGAACATAATGTCACACTGGCGAACCCTCTCTGCATGAAAACAACAAGAAATGAGCGCCAGAAGCAGGGACTTGCATGGCGAACTGGAATTGCAAAACCATTCATCAGTGATGAAATTGCTCGAACACGAAAACTTGGTACGGAACCCATAAAATCTGAATTATGGAGCAATGAGAAAAGTCATACGGTCGAATGGCTCTTCTTCCACATTGTTTTCAACTTCTTGCCGAGTTCGCGCCCCAGGAGTGAAACATCGCGAGCGTTCGGTGATGATTTGGGCAGCCATATCGTGATATTCAATGGACCAGATTTTTAGTCCGCAAGGTCACGTTACTCTCAAGGTTTATTTGACCGTTTTGGCTGATCAGGTCCACCCCATGGTACACTGTTTGTTCCCCAGTGGTAATGCTGTGTTCCTAGACGACAGGGCCCGTGTCCACACAGCTCGCACTGTCCAGGACTGGTTTTGTGAGCACAAGGATGAACAGTCCCATCTCCCCTACCCACAATAGTCACCAGATCTCAATATTATTGAGCCTTAGTGCTGTACCTTGGAGAGAAGGGCGCGTCAATGCTATCACCATTCGTCACTGTTGCCTGAACTTGCCACTATTTTGCAGGAAGAATGGCATAAGGTACTCTTGAAAACTCCCGTGAGATCACCGAAGTTAAGCGCTGTCGTGCGTGGTCGGCACTTGGATGGGTGACCATCCAGGCCGCCATGCGCTGTTGCCATTTTTCGGGGTGCACTCAGCCTCATGATTCCAATTGAGGAGCTACTTGACCGAGTAGTAGCGGCTTCAGTCAAGAATACCATCATAACGACCGGGAGAGCGGTGTGCTGACCCCACGCCCTTCCTATTTGCATCCTCCACGGAGGATGACACGGCGGTCGGATGGTCCCAGTAGGCCACTCGTGGCGTGAGGACGGAGTGCTTTACCCTGGACAACAGTGTGCGGCATTTGCTCACTAAGGAACTTCCAACAATTTCTTTTCCATTCAACAAATTTACTAAGAATATACTCCAATCACAGCCTGCATGCGGTTGTTGTACGGAAATTTTCTTAAAGTTCCCTAGTTTTAGAGTCCTACCAATTTGCTTAGCAATTCGTCAATAACTTTTTGGAAGAAACAGCATTCGAGAAATTTTCCATTTCAATGGCTGCAGTGAATGGTTTACATTTATAGAGTCTCTTAAGATCATGTAAAGTGTAGAGGTAAACACACTGAGCTGACAAAAGTCATGGAATACCTCCTAATATCGTGTCGGAACTCCTTTTGCCCGGCGTACCGCAGCAACTCGACGTGGCATGGACTCAACAAGTCATTGGAAGTTGTCTGCAGAAGTGCTGAGCCATGCTGCCTCTACAGTCGACCATAATTTCGAAAGTGTTGCCGATGCAGAATTTTGTCCACGAACTGATCTCTCGATGATGCCCCATCAATGTTCGATGGAATTCATGTTGAGCGACCTGTGTGTCCAAATCATTCGTGCGAAGTATCCACCATGTTCTTCAAACCAATCGCGCAAAACTGTTGCCCGATGAAATGACATCGTTGTTCGGGAACATGAAGTCCATAAATGGCTGCAAATGATCTCCAAGGAGACGAGGATAACCATTTTCAGTCAATGATCGGTTCAGTTGGACCAGCTGACGTAGTCTAGTTCACGTAAACGCAGCCCATATTATTATGGAGCAACCACCAGCTTGCACAGTGCCTTGTTGAGAACATGGATCCATTGCTTTGTGGGGTCTGCACCACCCTTGAACTCTGCCATCAGCTCTTACCAACGGAAATCGGGACTCATTTGACCAGTCCACGGATTTCCAGTCGTCTAGGCTCCAACTGATATGTCAGGAGTGCAGGAGACGCGCTACGGGCGACATCGTGCTGTTAGCAAATGTACTTGCGTCGCCTGCAGCCATAGCCCATTAACACCAGATTTCGCTGCAGTATGCTGATACTTTCGTCATACGTCCAACATCGATTTCCACGGTTATTTCATGCAGTGTTGCTTGTCTGCTAGCACTGACAACTCTACGCATGATCTCGGTTGTTAAATGAAGGCCGTCGGCCACCGCATTGTGTGTGGTGAGAGGTAATGCCTGAAATGTTGAATTCTCCGCACACTTTTGACACTGTGGACTTCGGAATATTAAATTCCGTAACGATTTCCGAAATGGAATGCCCTTGCGTCTAGCTCCAACTAGCATTCCGCTTTCGAAGTCTGTTGATACCCGTAATGCAGACATAACCAAGTCGGAAACCTATTTACATTAATCAACTGAGTACAAATGCCAGCTCTGCCGATCCAGTGCCCTTTTTACACCGTGTGTGCGCGGGACTACCGACATCTGTCTATGTGCATATCTAATGACTTTCGTCGCTTCAATGTACTGAGCCACTATAATTGTGTAAAATAAAAAACAAACCGCTTTTAGTCACAAATCGAATTTTTATTGTAATGAACGATGCATTTCGAGCCCTTGGGGCTCACCTTCAAGTGCTTGAGCAGTAAACATACTTTATTGAATTTAAGTTACTACACTACTGGCCTTTACAATTGCTACACCAAGAAGAAATGCAGATGATAAACGGGTATTCATTGGACAAATATATTATACTAGAACTGACATGTGATTACATTTTCACGCAATTTGGGTGCATAGATCCACCCAGAACAACCACCTCTGACCGTAATAAAGGCCTTGATACGCCTGGGCATTGAGTCGAACAGAGCTTGGATGGCGTGTACAGGTACAGCTGCCCATGCAGCTTCAACACGATACCACAGATCATCAAGAGTAGTGACTGGCGTATTGTGACGAGCCAGTTGCTCGGCCACCATTGACCAGACGTTTTCAATTGGTGAGAGATCTGGAGAATGTGCTGGCCAGGGCAGCAGTCGAACATTTTCTATATCCAGAAAGGCCTGTACAGGACTTGCAACATGCTGTCGTGCATTATCCTGCTGAAATGTAGGGTTTCGCAGGGATCGAATGAAGGGTAGAGCCACGGGTCGTAACACATCTGAAATGTAACGTCCACTGTTCAAAGTGCCGTCAATTCGAACAAGAGGTGACCGAGACGTGTAACCCATGGCACCCCACGCCATCACACCAGGTGATACGCCAGTATGGAGATGACGAATACACGCTTCCAATGTGCGTTCACCATGATATCACCAAACACGGATGCGACCATCATGATGCTGTAAACAGAACCTGGATTAATCCGAAAACATGACGTTTTGTCATTCGTGCACCCAGATTCGTCGCTGAGTACACCATCGCAGGCGCTCCTGTCTGTGATGCAGCGTCCAGGGTAACCGGAGCCATGGTCTCCGAGCTGATAGTCCATGCTGCTGCAAATGTCGTCGAACTGTTCGTGCAGATGGTTTTTGTCTTGCAAACGTCCCCTTCTGTTGAGTCAGGGATCTAGGCATGGCTGCACGATCCGTGACAGCCATGCGGATAAGATGCCTGTCATCTCGACTGCTAGTGATACGAGGCCGTTGGAATCCAGCACGGCGTTCCGTATTACCCTCCTGAACCCACCGATTCCATATTTTGTTAACAGTCATTGGATCTCGAGCAACGCGAGCAGCAACGTCACGATACGATAAACTGCAATCATGATAGGCTACAATCTGACCTTTATCAAAGTCGTAAACGTGATGCTACGCATTTCTCCTCCTTACATGAGGCATAACAACAACGTTTCACCAGGCAAGACCGGTCAACTGCTGTTTGTGTATGAGAAATCGGTTGGAAACTTCCCTCATGTCGTTGTAGGTGTCGCCACCGGCGCCAACCTTGTGTGAATGCTCTGAAAAGCTAATCATTTGCATATCACAGCATCTTCTTCCTGTCGGTTAAATTTCGCGTCTGTAGCAAGTCATCTTCGTGATGTAGCAATTTTAATGGCTAGTAGTGTACTTGTACTGTCAACAAAACTAGGACAACACCAAAAAATTAATTACTCTTTCCAGTAGTGGTTACGTGCTTTTCAAGCACGATATGAGTAGACTTGTCATGTACACATACACACTTTTCGTGCTACAGCAAATCTGTAAATACAAATCAAAACCCGGCCGAGGTGGCCGAGCGGTTCTAGGCGCTACAGTCTGGAACTACGCGACCGATACGGTCGCAGGTTCGAATCCTTCCTCGGGCATGGGTGTGTGTGACGTCCTTAAGTTAGTTAGGTTTAAGTAGTTCTAAGTTATAGGGGACTGATGACCTCAGAAGTTAAGCCCATAGTGCTCAGAGCCATTTGAACCATTTTTTACAAATCAAAACAAGTGAAAGAATATCAAAATGTTACCTTTCGACAATACACAGGGGTTGGATTTCAAAGTTGATACAAATATTGTATGAAATAGCCATAATTAGGGAAGAGTGTTGTACCTGGAGGACAGTGTACGTAGAAACATACGATGTTTTCTGGTCAGTCTTTCAATCTACTGACTGATTTTAGAATCGCTTGAAGGAACGTGCAACAGAGACCGCCATAAGCAGTTACATTTTACACTGCTCTTGTTGTTGTGAGACTTTTTTTTTTTTTTTTTTTTTTTGTAATGCGGTTAAGTATTATGAGCTGTATATATTTAAATTCCTTGTAACCTATTAAAGTTATTTCAAGAACATTGTTAATTCCTCAGTTACAGAGTTTCTTGGTGAATAAAATGGTGTATATTTTTAAATCTAGCTACGTAACGTGTGAATGGGTAAGCCACGCTTCATTAGTCGTGCATCAACTTGTACTTTGAAACAGATGTTCTTCTACCACTTTACATGTGTTATTTGAAAATGAACTAAGTTTCTGTTAAGTATTAACAATTTTTACTGTCTTGAAAGTGGATATGTCTGTTGGTTGGTAATAGCTTCTTTTTCAGTATGTTTTTGACTTGTGACTGATTTCATATGATACTTCTTCTTAATTTGGTTTCACTTACTGAATTTTGGTGTCTAGTAGAATAATAATGTAATACAGAGACTATTAAATATAGAGTTGACGAGATTTTCTAAGTTGCAACACTTCTTCATTCGAATAGAACATTTTTTCCTTGATATATGGTCATGTTTTACTTTGAAACAATCTCTCACATTAGAAAAAACCATAATATCCAAAGTATTTTTTGTAACTTCAGTAAAAGACTGCAGTTCATATAACGTGAATGCCACCATTTCACAATGGAGTGAGAAAATTTAGTGAACTTCTCTTACAGAGTTGGCTAGAGACTTCCCTCTAGGATTTACAGTTCGAGAGAAAGGCCTGGGATATTACTATTATGACAACTTTTCCCAGCATGCCACAACAAATAAGAATACTGATTACTATGCAGTTCTTGACGAAAGAGGGAAAGTTCAAAAACAGCAAAGCTGAGCAAAAAATATAAATGAGTTAATGATTATTGTCGCAAGATGTACCGGGTGATCAAAAAGTCAGTATAAATTTGAAAACTTAATAAACCACGGAATAATGTAGATAGAGAGGTAAAAATTGACACACATGCTTGGAATGACATGGGGTTTTATTAGAACCAAAAATAAGTATTGTTAGACGCGTGAAAGATCTCTTGCGCGCGTCGTTTGGTGATGATCGTGTGCTCAGCCGCCACTTTCCTCATGCTTGGCCTCCCAGGTCCCCAGACCTCAGTCCGTGCGATTATTGGCTTTGGGGTTACCTGAAGTCGCAAGTGTATCGTGATCGACCGACATCTCTAGGGATGCTGAAAGACAACATCCGACGCCAATGCCACACCATAACTCCGGACGTGCTTTCAGTGCTGTTCACAACATTATTCCTCGACTACAGCTATTGTTGACTCAGCATTTCCTGTATAGAACATTATCTTTGCTTTGTCTTACTTTGGTGTGTGTCAATTTGTATCTCTCTATCTACATTATTCCGTGATTTATTCAGTTTTCAAATTTTTACTGACTTTTTCAAATGGCTCTGAGCACTATGAGACTTAACTTCTGAGGTCATCAGTCCCCTAGAACTTAGAACTATTTAAACCTAACTAACCTAAGGACATCACACACATCCATGCCCGAGGCAGGATTCGAACCTGCGACCGTAGCGGTCGCGCGGTTCCAGACTGTAGCGCCTAGAACCGCTCGGCCACTCCGGCCAGCTTACTGACTTTTTGATCACCCGGTAAATTGCATACGCTGGTGAGCCAAAACATTATAATCACCTCCTCAATAACTTGTTTGTCCGTCTTTGGAACGAAATACATCAGTAATTCTGGGCATCACGGATCTGACAGTTTGTTGGTAGATTTGCGGAGGTATGTAGCATTAGACGTCTAAGCACAGGTTACGTAATTCGCGTAAGTAAAGGGCCGCTGATTTGTGCACGTGGTGATGGCGCTCGATAGCGATCCACATGAGTTCCGTAGGATTTATACCAGGCCAATTTGGTGGCCGAGACATCAACATGAGTTCACTTTAATGCTCCTCAAACCACTGTAGCACGCTTCTGGCCCCGCGACACACACAGTTACACTGCTGAAAGATGACACCACCATCGGGGAAGATATGAAGCGTGAAGGGGTGCAGGTGGTTCGCAGATGTCACCGTTTCTTCGATTACTCCATAGGTCCCATGCAAGTGCAAGAGAACGTCTCCCATAGCATAATACTGCCCCCCCCCCCCGCCCCACCAGCCTGCGTCTGTGGCACGCTGGACATTTCGAGCTGCCGTTCACCTCAATGACGGCGTTTGTGGAGACGACTAGCGACCCATTGTGGCAAAAATGTGATTCACCCAAAACGACGACGCGGTTCCATTGATCGACGGTCGAATCCCGACGGTCCCGAGCCCTCTACAATCGTATTCGATGTCGTTCAGTCAACATGTGAACATGTAGTGGTGGTCTGCTGCGGAGCTCCATATTCAACAATGTTCAATAAAAGGTGTGCTTCGAAACTCTTGTGCGTGCACTAGCATTGTGCTCTTTCGGCAGAGATGCCACAGATCACCATCTATACTACTTTCCAGAGCAGACAAGCCTCCGAACCCAACGTTCTCTGGAGACTCGTGGAATTCCGACCATGTAGCGCCTAATGACAGTTTCACTGTCCTTCTGCCTCTTTCCGTAGATGCTCACGACGTAGCACGTGAACAGTCGACCAGTTTCGCCGTTTTCAATATACTCGTTCAAAGGCTGTACGTAATAATAATCTGCCCTTTGTCAAAATCGTTTATCAAATGGATTTCCACATTTGCAGCCCATATCTTCGCTAGGGTAATCGCCCGTCCGTGTCTGCTCCGCTTACATTCATATGTTAGCGCGTCACATGCCCGAACCCTACCAGGCAGCATCCAACGTCACTGTGGGAAGTGTTCATAATGTTTTGTCTGATCAGTGCATTCCCACAATTATCAGATTACCGACCATTAATATCGTGAGACACAATATTAATCAAGCCACTGGAGTGACTGCCGAGGCCATTGTTCGAAGATGATCTACCGATCAACCTAGTAAAATTTTTACGTATAAAAATACGAGTAAAGAACGACAAGAAATGATCGGCAAATCCATTCCATGGTGATTGTACTTAGCGTTGTTGAATAAGTAACGAGAGAGCACATAATGTGTTGGGTCGTTCTGCTGTCTAACAAATCTTCATCAATCCTTTGTTTAAGGCTTCTGACGAGAAAGATGCAAATATTCATGCAAATTTATGGTTATTATCATGGGATATGATCAGATCTGATACTGCAATTAAATCCCGCTTGCACATTTCCAAAAAATAGCTATGTTATGTTTTTTCCTAAAGTTACAGTACTTAGAAACGTGTGTGCTTACTCTACAACAACCAGACAAAAAGGACGCAACAGAATAACGAGAATGAATTAATTAGTTTAATTTCTTTTACAACAAAAGATATACAAAGTTCGTTTCCGTTTGGTGTCTTTAGCTAAAGTCTCTGACCAAATGTTTTTGTTATGATTTTAGTTCAAATGGTTCAAATGGCTCTAAGCACTATGGGACTTAACATCTGTGGTCATCAGTCCCCTAGACTTAGAACTACTTAAACCTAACTGACCTGAGGACATCACACACATCCATGCCCGAGGCAGGATTCGAACCTGCGACCGTAGCAACAGCGCGGTTCCGGACTGAAGCGCCTAGAACCGCTTGGCCACAGCGGCTGGCTATGAATTTAGTTACAGAACGGATTTTACACAGTAAAGAATAAAAAGATATTCACCGTATTCGCCGATATTAATATGTTTCTGTTGGTATATTTTCTTCTCACACTTTACACTGTTACGAAGTTACATGGGGGCATTGCAAATACGTATTTCACGTCTAGCATATACAGGGTGTTACAAAAAGGTACGGCCAAACTTTCAGGAAACATTCCTCACACACAAAGAAAGAAAATATGTTATGTGGACATGTGTCCGGAAACGCTTAATTTCCATGTTAGAGCTCATTTTATTACTTCTCTTCAAATCACATTAATCATGGAATGGAAACACACAGCAACAGAACGTACCAGCGTGACTTCAATCACTTAGTTACAGGAAATGTTCAAGTTGCGTAGACAAGAGCTTTCAAAAGCCCCCATACATGAAAGTCAAGAGGACTGAGGTCAGGAGAGCGTGGAGGCCGTGGAATTGGCCCGCCTCTACCAATCCATCGGCCACCGAATCTGTTGTTGAGAAGCGTACGAACACTTCGACTGAAATGTGCAGGAGCTCCATCGTGCATGAACCACATGTTGTGTCGTACTTGTAAAGGCACATCTTCTAGCAGCACAGGTAGAGTATCCCGTATGAAATCATGATAACGTGCTCCATTGAGCGTAGGTGGAAGAACATGGGGCCCAATCAAGACATCACCAACAATGCCTGCCCAAACGTTCACAGAAAATCTGTGTTGATGACGTGATTGCACAATTGCGTGCGGATTCTCGTCAGCCCACACATGTTGATTGCGAAAATTTGCAATTTGATCACGTTGGAATGAAACCTCATCTGTAAAGAGAACATTTGCATTGAAATGGGGATTGACACATTGTTGGATGAACCATTCGCAGAAGTGTACCCGTGGAGGCCAATCAGCTGCTGATAGTGCCTGCACACGCTGTACATGGTACGGAAACAACTGGTTCTCCCGTAGCACTCACCATACAGTGACGTGGTCAATGTTACCTTGTACAGCAGCAACTTCTCTGACGCTGACATTAGGGTTATCGTCAACTGCACGAAGAATTGCCTCGTCCATTGCAGGTGTCCTCGTCGTTCTAGGTCTTCACCAGTCGCGAGTCATAGGCTGGAATGTTCTGTGCTCCCTAAGACGCCGATCAATTGCTTCGAACGTCTTCCTGTCGGGACACCTTCGTTCTGGAAATCTGTCTCGATACAAACGTACCGCGCCACGGCTATTGCCTCGTGCTAATGCATACATCAAATGTGCATCTGCCAACTCTGCATTTGTAAACATTGCACTGACTGCAAAACCACGTTCGTGATGAACACTAACCTGTTGATGCTACCTGCTGATGTGCTTGATGCTAGTACTGTAGAACAATGAGTCACATGTCAACACAAGCACCGAAGTCAACATTACCTTCCTTCAATTGGGCCAACTGGCGGTGAATCTAGGAAGTACAGTACATACTGACGAAACTAAAATGAGCTCTAACATAGAAATTAAGCGTTTCCGGACACATGTCCACATAACATCTTTTCTTTATTTGTGTGTGAGGAATGTTTCCTGAAAGTTTGGCCGTACCTTTTTGTAACACCCTGTATAACGCTATGAAGCGAAAGGCTGAAAAGTATTAGCTACAACACTCTCCCCTATATGTGTATGACATGTCTGCTCATACTGTGCTTAAAACCATGCAAACACTACTGCAGACGGTAAGTAATTTTCGGGTGCAGTATTAGTTTCGTAACAACAGTAGTCGGTGAGACTTGTTATATGCCTATGTACTCTTAATAGGATTGCCTGTGTACTCGTAATAGGACCAGTAGTAAACTATTTTTTTTTAAAGTGATGTACGCTGACCAAACGCATCCGAAGACGAGCCCCCAGACCTCGAAATACAAATCACAATTTGTGACTGAAGGCTTTTTTTAAAATTATTTCACGAAAGTAATACTGACTCGGAAGCAACATTGGCAGCAATGGATAAAATTAAGAAACATTATATACTGTACATTTTGAATCCTCTTAAAATGTACCAGCTTCTCTGATAGTTTTTATCGATATGCTACTAGCGCCAGTAGTAGATACTACCACGCGTATAAATTTAATTGCGAAAACGCGCCTTACTCGTTGACTAAAAGCCGAAGAGTTAGGAGTGGAAATTCCCGAGCTTTTAACGGACCGTTTCCACGGAGATCTATTTCAAAGGCGAGTGCTCCAGCGACTCGTTTAAAGCTTTCAGTTCGTTCGCATTCATTTCCCCGGGTAGGACCACTCGAGAACCGCGGTCCAACCGCAGGAGGTCGGTTTTCTCTTCCGCTAAACCCCTTCCCCGCCGCGGCAGCCACATCGGAATGCTTACATGGGGAACTGCAGCCTGCCAACCGGAAGACATTCGACTTTCGCCCTTTCACCGTCCGCGTGTGTTTCATGTTAGCAAAGTGTTGAACGAAGCTTGGAGTCGTGATGCGAATGCAGTACGGTATTGACCAGTCATTTACTTATTACATACGCACAATAACGTGTCGTTTGTAAATTTTAAAGTCTACAGTTTTTAGTCGTACCGCAATCTGTCATCTCAGTTTCCATGCCTCAATCTTCAAACCAACCCGTTACTATTACCCACACAGTAAAGTACTTTGAATTAACCTTTGATGGGAAATTAATGTGGAAAATACAGCTCTTTACTATTCCACACAAAACACAAAACCGTCTAAAACCACTAACAAGCTACACCTTGGTTCCCCTATCACTGTCCTCACCTACAAATCCTTCATCCACCCCATCTTAGCGTATGGCAATCCTGTCTGAATATCTGTCCCTCCAAAATTTTACAAGCCCCCTGTAATCCTCGACAGACATGCACTCCACCTCACATTCCGCATCTGTCTTTCTCTATCTCACATACTACACATACTATACAACCTCGTCCAGTGTCCCCCCTTTCATCTCTTCGTACATCTGCGAATCTGGTACTTAATTCGGGAAACTGAGCCCAGCACCCCACAACTTACTTTCTTTTCTGCAATGAGGATTACTCTGCTCTGACATTTCAACCATATTCCACCTCCTATGCAGAGCTAAGCCTTTTCCGTCCAGTCGTTCCGGAGCTTTGATCTGTTTCCACTCCCAACCACGAAACCAGTCCTACCAACCGAAACCTGTAACATTCCATCCTTGTCATCCTAACGTATCTGCGATCCCTCCCCCTATCCTCCTCCCGTTCAATATTCTGTGCCTCCTGCTGTTCTTCATAGTTCTGTTATTGAAAACACCTTTTCGTCTCCATTGATGATAATGATGATATCCCATACTCCGAGGAGCGTAGGTGACGATGCGGGAGACCCGCACCGCCGTACTAAATGGCTCTGAGCACTATGCGACTTAACTTCTGAGGTCATCAGTCGCCTAGAACTTAGAGCTACTTAAACCTAGCTAACCTAAGGACATCACACACATCCATGCCCGAGGCAGGATTCGAACCTGCGACCGTAGCGGTCGCTCGGTTCCAGACTGTAGCGCCTAGAACCGCACGGCCACTCCGGCCGGTCCGCCGTACTATGCAAGGTCCTAGCGGAGGTGGTTTGCCATTGCCTTTTGCCTTCCTCCGACCGTAATGGGGATGAATGATAATGATGAAGACGACACAAGAACACCCAGTCATCTCCAGGCAGGGAAAATCCCTGACCCCGCCGGGAAACGAACCCGGAACCCCGTGCGCGGGAAGCGAGAACGCTACCACAAGACCACGAGCTTCGTCTCAATTACGAGTACCTGAGAAGGGAGTGAGAGAGGGTGGTAGCCTCTCCCCGATGTTATTCAAACTGTATATTGAGCAAGCAGTAAAGGAAACAAAAGAAAAATTCGGAGTAGGTATTAAAATCCATAGAGAAGAAATAAAAACTTTGAGGTTCGCCGATGACATTGTAATTCTCTCAGAGACAGCAAAGGATTTGGAAGAGCAGTTGAACGGAATAGACAGTGTCTTGAAAGGAGGATATAAGATGAACATCAACAAAAGCAAAAGAGGATAATGGAATGTAGTCGAATTAAGTCGGGTGATGCTAAGGGAATTAGATTAGGAAATGAGACACTTAAAGTAGTAGAGGAGTTTTGCTATTTGGGGAGCAAAATAATTGATGATGGTTGAAGTTGGCTCTGAGCACTATGGGACTTAATATCTGTGGTCATCAGTGCCCTAGAATCTAGAACTACTTAAACCTAACTAACCTAAGGACATCATCAACATCCATGCCCGAGGCAGGATTCGAAGTAGAGAGGATATAAAATGTAGACTGGCAATGGCAAGGAAAGCATTTCTGAAGAAGAGAAATTTGTTAACATCCAGTATAGATTTAAGTGTCAGGGAGTCGTTTCTGAAACTATTTGTATGGAGTGTAGCCATGTATGGAAGTGAAACATGGACGATAAATAGTTTGGACAAGAAGAGAATAGAAGCTTTCGAAATGTGGTGCTACAGAAGAATGCTGAAGATTAGATGGGTAGATCACATAACTAATGAGGATGTATTGAATAGAATTGGGGAGACGAGGAGTTTGTGGCACAACTTGACTAGAAGAAGGGACCGGCTGGTAGGACATGTTCTGAGGCATCAAGGGATCACAAATTTAGCATTGGAGAGCAGCGTGGAGGGTAAAAATCGTTGAGGGAGACCAAGAGATGAATACACTAAGCAGATTCAGAAGGATTTAGGTTGCAGTACGTACTGTGAGATGAAGAAGCTTGCACAGGACAGAGTAGTATGGAGAGCTGCATCAAACCAGTCTCAGGACTGAAGACCACAACAACAACAACATATTATCTCTAGCTATTTTTACTAAGTAAACTGTCTGTCAACATTGAAAATTAATCTGCACTGAAATGGACATATACAGAAGACGGTAGTACCGCGTACTGATGGAATAAAGGGCAGTGCGTTGGCTGAGCTGTCATTTGTTCTTAGGTGATTTATGTGAAAAGGTTTCCGACGTCATTATGGCCGCACGACGGTAATTAACATACTTTAAAGGTGGAACGGTAGTTGGTGCTACACCCATAGGAAATTCCATTTCGGAAATCGTTAGGAGAATTCAATATTCTGAAGTCCACAGTTTCAAGAGGGTGCCGAGAATACCACATTTCAGGCATTAACTCTCACCAAGGACAACGCAGTGGCCGACTGCCTTCACTTAACTACCGAGACCAACGGTCTTTGCGTAGAGTTGTCAGACATAACAGACAAGCAGCACTGCGTGAAATAACAGCATAAATCAATGTGGAGCGTATGACGAACTTATCTGTCAGGACAGTGCGGCGAAATATGGCGTTAATGCGCTACGTAGCAGACAACGACGCGCCTTCAGGGCCTCTTCTGGCCACGTGACCATATCGGTTGGACCATAGGCGATTGGAAAATCGTTGTCTGGTCAGATGAGTCCCGATTCCGGGTGGCAAGAGCTGATGGTAGGGTTTGAGTGTGGTGCGGACCCAACAAAGCCATGTGCAAGCTGGTGGTGGCTCCATGAAAATGAAGTGATCGTATGGCATGGTTGGCCGGGAGGCCCCATTCGGGTTCGGCCGCCAAGTGCAAGTCATATTTCAGTCGACGCCACATCAGTTGTGTGGAATGTGTTGACATGGAATGGACTGCGTCCTCTGGTCCAATTGAACCGATCATTGTCTGGAAGAGATTATGTTCGGCCACCTGGAGACCATTTTCAGCCATTCATGTATTTCATGTTCCAAAACAATGACGACAATGCGCTTGTCACGGGGTCACAAATGTTCGCAATTTGTTCGAAGAACATTCTGGACAGCTCGAGCAAATTATTTGAGCACCCATATCATCCGACATGAATCCCATCGAACATTTATGGGATATAATCGAGAACAATTAGTGCACAAAATTCTACACCGACAACACTTTCGCAATTACGGGTGGGTATACAGGCAGCATGGTTCAGTATTTCTGCAGGGGACCTCCAACGACTTGTTGAGTCCATGCCACGTCGAGCTGCTGCACTACGCCGGGGAGAAGGAGGCTCGACGCGATATTAGGATCCATCCCACGACTTTTACAACCTCACATAGGCAAAACTGAGAGTCATATTAAAAACTCTCTACACTTCATTGAGAAATTGAGGGAAATTACTGTCGGTCCTAATGACATACTTGTCAGTTTTGATATAGTGTCTTTGTTCACGATGGTTCCAGTTGATGAAGCTCTCTCCCATATAGCCAATATGTTCCCTACTGATATAGTAGCCTTGTTCCAACACTGTCTATCCTCAACCTATTTTCAGTACAATGGTGAATTTTATGAACAGATCGATGGGGTAGCCATGAGAAGCCCCCTAAGTCCCGCAATTGCGAATTTATTCATGGAATATTTTGAACATCAAGCATTGCAGTCGGCCAAAAAAAGCCCCTCGAAGTGGTATCGGTATGTGGATGATACCTTTGTAATATGGAATCATGAGGAAGAAGACTTGAATGATTCTCTGGTACACTTAAATAGCATCAACCCAAAGATTAAATTTACTATGGATAAGGAGAAGAATGGACAACTTAACTTCTTGGATGTATCAGTTATCAAACGGGTGGATGGGACCTTAGGCCATAAGGTCTACAGGAAAGGTACACATACCGATCGCTACCTCCATAAGAACTCAAACCACCACCCTAGGCAAAAGAGGGGGGTCATAAAAACACTAGTGGATAGGGCCAATAATATTTGTGAACCAGGCTACTTACAAGAAGAACTAAATCATTTACGAATGGCCTTTGCGAAAAATGGTTATACGAAAAACGAGATTAATCGAGCACTTCACCCAAATAGAAAAATGCCTAAAAATAGGAGACAGCAACAACCATCAGCTGGAAAAGTATTTCTTCCGTTTATCCATAATATCACGGATCGCATTGGAAAAGTACTAGCCAAGTTTCAGGTAGAGACCATTTTTAGACCTACTAAGAAAATTAGTGAATGCCTAAGATCAACAAAAGATGCTCGTCACCCCCTAGCCACCCCAGGGGTATATAAAATTCCGTGTAGTTGCGGCAGGGTTTACATAGGAACTACAAAAAGAAGCATCAATACACGGTTGACGGAGCACAAAAGAAACTGTCGCTTGGGACATATCGACAAATCGGCAGTAGCGGAACATGTTTTTAAGGATGGAGATCACGACATAAAATTTGGTGAAACAAGCGTGCTAGCGAGGACGTCGCACTATTATACACGTATGTATAGAGAGGCAATTGAAATCCACAAACATCAATACAATTTTAATCGTAAAGAAGAAGGATTAAAATTGGATAAGATATGGCGGTCGACGTTGCATCAATCACGTGACAATCGATTGCCTGCAATCGAGAGAACAGACGATAGCCAGAGATAGCTGCACATCGACGCCACGTGACGTGTGGTGGCGCCCCCTATGATCTCTATATAAGCGGCGGCCCCACCTCCTAGCAGCCAGTCGTCGACTCACCTCGGAAGATGTTCTCCGTAGTTGAGAACGAAACGTCAGGGAGAAGAAGTTCTACAGATCGACCACGGCAACTTAGCCCGGAAGAGTTTACTGATAAAGACGCCGGCCGTGAAAGCCTACATGGAATGATTTATCAAGTCAGTTTAATAGTCATCTGTGCATAATTTTCAAAACAAAATTTATCGTCATATTGGTTTTATATTAGAAAACTTTGTAAGACATGTGACCGACTGAAGAGTGGTTCTATCCGCAGTTGCGGTCGTGTTGTATAGTAAACGGGGAAAAAAACCATGTGTGACACTTACTGTACTGGGAATTTCGTCCAAATTATAGATCAAAGTGGATCCAGGCATTGTGTAATAATATTTTGCGACCTGTAGAAAATAAGAATGGACCAACGAGATATCAAATGAGCTTCTTTGCAGAACCGCCTAGAAAAGTAATATGCTGGCGTGTGCTAAGACACCAGAGAGACAGATAGATAGACTGAGAGAGAGAGAGAGAGTCGTAAAGGACAAAAACTGCAGACCAACACAGCGATTGAAGTATATAATGTAGATAATTAAGAACTTTATGAGTCAGTGCCACCCAGAAGAGACGTGCAAAGGAGACGAAGTAGTAGCAGGGCACAACAGACCCAACAGACGAGTGGTTACCAGCTGTTTATACTGTCCGCGAAAACGGAGCTTAAAACAGACGAACCAGTCAAATTACGAAGAACCAGTAGTTGGACAGAATGCATAGATTTTGCAGACGACAGAACGATCCAGTATCAGGACATTCAAACACCACAAACAAATAGAAATTTTTAAAGCAACAACAGAAAGAATACACCTACATCTACGTTAACAAACATACCCTGCATGCCACCGTGTGGTGCATGGCGGAGGGTACCTCGTACCAATAGTCACTTACATTCCTGTTCCACTCGCAAACAGAGCGAGGCTAAAACGATTATCTATATGCCTCAGTACGATCATTATTTTCTCTTATCTTCGTGGTCCTTACGCGAAATGTAAGTTGGTTGCAGCCGAATCGTTCTGCAGTCAGCTTCAAATGCCGGTTATGTAAATTTCTGGATATCCTTTCGCAAAAAGAACATTTTCTTCCCTCCAGCGATTCTTATTTGAGTCCACGAACGTCTACCCAGTTCTCACGTGTTTATCAAATATTATTCAGTATTCTGTCTCATTTATAGAAGAGCTACACTTTCCTAACATTCTCCAAATAGTGCGAAGTCGACCGTCCGCCTTCCCCATCACTATACTTATGTGCTCGTTCCATTTCATATTGCTTTGCAACGTTATGCCTAGATATTTAATCGTGTCTGTGCTAACAAGACATAACTAATACTGCATTGGATCATTACGGGATTTTTTTCCACTAGTCGGTAGTGACTTACATTTTCCTACAATTAGAGCAAGCTGCTATTTATCACGCCATCTAGAAATTTTGTCTAAATCATCATATATCCTCATACAGTTACTGAACGGCGACGCCTTTCCCTACACCGCAGCATCATCAGCAAACAGCCGCAGAATGCTGCTCACCCAATATGCCACATCATATACGCATGTTGAGAGTAAGAGCGGTATATCACAGTTCCCTGGGGTATTCCCGATGATACCCTTGACCATGATGAACTTTCGCGTTTGAGGACAACATACTGGGTTGTATTAACTAAGAAGTCTTCGAGGCACTCACATACCTGGGAGATTAACGCATATGCCGGACCTTCGTTAATAGTCTACAGTGGGAAATCGTGTCACAGACTTTCCGAAAAATCTAGGAATATACAGGGTCGTCCATTGATAGTGACCGGACCAAATATCTCACGAAATACGCATCAAACGAAAAAACTACAAAGAACGAAACTCGTCTTGCTTGAAGGGGGAAACCAGATGGCGCTATGGTTGGCCCGCTAGATGGCGCTGCCATAGGTCAAACGTGTATCAAATGCGTTTTTAAAAATAGCAACCCCCATTTTTTTATTACGTATTCGTGTAGTACGTAAAGAAATATGAATTTTTTAGTTGGACCACTTTTTCCGCTTTGTGATAGATGACGCTGTAATAGTCACAAACGTATAAGGACGTGGTATCACGTAACATTCCGCCAGTGCGGACGGTATTTGCTGCGTGATACATTACCCGTGTTAAAATGGACCGTTTACCAATTGCGGAAAAGGTCGATATCGTGTTGATGTAGGGCTATTGTGATCAAAATGCCCAACGGACTGCTCGGTATCCTGGACGACATCATCCAAGTGCCCGGACCGTTCGCCGGATAGTTACGTTATTTAAGGAAACAGGAAGTATTCAGCTAGATGTGAAACGCCAACCACGACCTGCAACAAATGATGATGCCCAAGCAGGTGTTTTAGCTGCTGTCGCGGCTAATCCGCACATCAGTAGCAGACAAATTGCGCGAGAGTCGGGAATCTCGAAAACGTCGGTGTTGAGAATGCTACATCAACATCAATTGCACCCGTACCATATTTCTATGCACCAGGAATTGCATGGCGACGACTTTGAAAGTCGTGTACAGTTCTGACACTGGACACAAGAGAAATTACGGGACGGTGACAGATTGTTTGCACGCGTTCTATTTAGCGACGAAGCGTCATTCACCAACAGCGGTAACGTAAACCGGCATAATATGCACTATTGGGCAGCGGAAAATCCACGATGGCTGCGACAAGTGGAACATGAGCGACCTTGGCGGGTTAATGTATGGTGCGGCATTATGGGAGGAAGGATAATTGGCCCCCATTTTGTCGATGGCAATCTAAATGGTGCAATGTATGCTGATTTCCTACATAATGTTCTACCGATGTTACTACAAGATGTTTCACTGCATGACAGAATGTCGATGTCATTCCAACATGATGGATGTCCGGCACATAGCTCGCGTACGGTTGAAGCGGTACTGAATAGCATGTTTCATGACAGGTGGATTGGTCGTCTAAGCACCATACCATGGCCCGCACGTTCACCGGATCTGACGTCCCCGGATTTATTTATGTGGCCGCCATCTAGCGGGCCAACCATAGCGCCATGTGCTTTCCCCCTTCAAGCTAGACAAGTTTAGTTTTTTGTAGTTATTTCGATTGACCCTTATTTCGTGAGATATTTGGCCCGGTCACGATCAATGGACCACCCTGTATAACTTGCCTGTTGCCGTTCACCATGGTTCGCAGTATATTATGTGAGAAAACGGCAAGATGAATTTCGCACGCGTGATCCCTTCTAAATCCGTGCTGTTTTCTGAACAGAAGGTCTTCCGTCTCAGGGAAATATATTATATTCGAACTCAGAATATGTTCGACTTCTTCAGTAGGTCTTCAAACGTCATTTGAAAAAATAATGTAAATGCCGAGCAACAATCTAATACTTTAAACTCTAAAAACTGATTGGCCTAGAAAAGATCAGCTGCAAAATTCGTTGCCGCATAATGGAAACAGCCTTCAGACTTACAGAAGATATCTACAACAACAAAAAATACATCTCAAATACACAAAACTGAGACGCTACAACACAGCCACCAAAACAGGGTGATTTTATTGGGCTGAAACATTCATTTTAAACAAAATGATATATGTCGAAGATAAGTTAAAGTCAGGACGAAGAGTAATCAGGAAAATGTTAGGTCGAAATTATTCTGAGTAAGAGACATACAGACTGAGAGGTTTCTTTCTTCTCCCTAGAGTTTATCGCGTCTACGAGGGCATGCTGAAAAGTAATGTCTCGGGTTTTTTTATCTGAAAATTCTTAAAGGTTTTTAAATAAAGCAGTCGTTATTAACATTTTAATGGTTTGTTCTTCATGTCTACATATTTATTTCTCAACACTGTCACTCTGGCGACGAACACATTTCTCTCAATGAGCGACCAGTTTGTTGATACCGTCACTAGAATATTTGACTTCGTTGACGGAGCCATAACATCACCTCTGCTCCCAACGATTCATTACTATCAAAGCGAAGTTCGCAAATATGTTCTTTAAGTTTTGGAAACAGATGAAAATCGCATGGGACCAAGGCAGCACTGTACGGAAGATGACCGACGACAGTGAACCCAAGGTGTCGGGTTGTTACAGATATCACAGCGCTGATATTGTCGTGGTGAAGGAGAGGGTGCTCCATATATGGACGAACTCTTGGAATTTTTAATTCGATTACAGCACGCTGTTTCTCTTCACGCAACGACATAGTTGCGTTACAAAGCGCCGTGTTACACGCTACATTTCGGAGCGCTCTAACAGCAGAGGGCTGCCGATATGTAAACATGAAGAATAAAGATGAAGAATGACGTCTGTTTTATTTAAAAAGGTTTAAGAGTTTTCACATTAAAAATTCAGAGGCATTACTTTTCAATTCGCCATTGTACTACAGAGTCTGCTTTTTCAGAAAACTTTATTTTACACTACTGGCCATTAAAATTGCTACAACCACGAAGATGACGTGTTACAGACGTGAAATTTAACCGACAGGAAGAAGATGCTGTCATATGCAAATGATAAGCTTTCCAGAGCATTCACATACGGTTGGCGCCGGTGGCGACACCTACAACGTGCTGACATGATGAAAGATTCCAACCGATTTCTCATACACAAACAGCAGTTGACCGGCGTTGCCTGGAGAAACGTTGTTGTGATGCCTCGTGTAAGGAGGAGAAATGCTTACCATCACGTATCCGACTTTGATGAAGGTCGGATTGTAGCCTATCGCGATTGCGCTTTATCGTATCGCGACATTGCTGCTCGCGTTTGTCGAGATCCAATGACTGTTAGCAGAATATGGAATCGGTGGGTTCAGAAGAGTAATACGGAACGCCGTGTTGGACCCCAACGGCCTCGTATCACTAGCAGTCGAGATGACAGGCATCTTATCCGCATGGCTGTAACGGATCGTGCAGTCACGTCTCGATCCCTGAGTCAACAGACGCAAGACAACAACCATCTGCACGAACATTTCGACGACGTTTGCAGCAGCATGGACTCGGAGACCATGGCTGTGGTTACCCTTGACGCTGCATCACAGACAGGAGCGCCTGCGATGGTGTACTTAACGACGAACCTGGCTGCACGAATGGCAAAACGTCTTTTTTTGGATGAATCCAGGTTCTGTTTACAGCATCATGATGGTCGCATCCGTTATTGGCGACATCTTGGTGAAAGCACATTAGAAGCGTGTATTCGTCATCGCCATACTGGCGTATCACCCGGCGTGATGGTGTGACGTGCCATTGCTTACACGTCTCGGTCACCTCTTGTTCGCATTGACGGCTCTTTGAACAGTGGACGTTACATTTCAGATGTGTTACGACCCGTGGCTCTGCCCTTCATTCGATCCCTGCGAAACCTTACATTTCAGCAGGATAATGCATGACCGCATGTTGCAGGTCCTGTACGGGCGTTTCTGGATACAGAAAATGTTCGACTGCTGCCCTGGCCAGCACATTCCCCAGATCTCTCACCACTTGAAAACGTCTGGTCAATGGTGGCCGAGCAACTGGCTCGTCACAACACGCCAGTCACTACTCTTGATGATCTGTGGTATAGTGTTGAAGCTGCATGGGCAGTTGTACCTGTACACGCCATCCAAGCTCTGTTTGACTCAATGCCCAGGCGTATCAAGGCCGTTATTACGGCCAGAGGTGGTTGTTCTGGGTACTGATGTCTCTGGATCTATGCATCCAAATTGCGTGAAAATGTAATCACATATCAGTTCTAGTATAATATATTTGTCCAATGAATACCCGTTTATCATCTGCATTTCTTCTTGATGTAGCAATTTTAATGGCCAATAGTGTATTATTTATTTTGTGGCCGGATGCTCTTCCAGCCGACAAAGTCGTTGAGGTTACCTCAGGGAGAGAAGTCGTGTGTGCCGTCTGTCTTTGAAAAGGGGAAACTTTATCTTGGGTGTCGTCGTAATTTAGCTGTTTGTGTATCGTATTCTCTGAAGCGGAATTTTAGCACCAGCCTAGCATTTGTCTAAACCAGAGAGGAAAACCCTCTAAGAAGCACACTCAGCCGGGCTGGTGTACCGCCCACGGCCTTAAATCCGCTGCGCGGCTTAGAGCGGTGTCAGGTGCACCTGCGCTTGATGCAAGCTAGCGCACTGCGTTACGCTGTATGAGCGTGTCTACCTATAGACAAACAAGGGGAGGTTCCCAGTGGTGGGATAGAGTTTTTGAAACCGTCTATATAGTATTGTAGGTGTTGGGGCCAGGTATCACATCCTACAACCATTCACCCTGTTGGGGCCTCATTTACGATGAAAAGAAATTTCGGAAATTCACGTGATCCTCCAAGGTTTTAAAAAGATTGGTTGCTTAGCGTAATGGTTATAACTTAGGTCTCTCTTGCGAGAAGGTGTGAGACCAAATCTCATTACATGGTTTGGAATTTTTTGTTATTAATTCTTTATCGAAATGAGTTTGGTCATTAATTTTATTCAGTTAGTAGGTTTAAGCGTTTTTTTAATTTATGTACCTTTCTCAGATCGTTTTAATCACAATTTTAACTTTTTCAGTTGTCTCATTTTTTCCTTGCCTTCATTCTTTTTCCAGCTGGAATTGTTCTACGTGCGAGTTTAATTATTTTTATTTATCTATCATAATATTTAAAGCTCTGAAAATGCCGATCTATTGGTTAAAAAACAAAAGATGAAATAATCTGTTTATACGTGCAGTGGTGTCAGAAACGAAATTTCGTTACAAGGTGTAATTTATTTGGATGATAATCGTCATACAAACATTTAAAATATAAATTCGTATTGGACTATGCACAAAATAATGCAGACGAAGTTTTCAATCAAAGAGGGCATTATAAGTAAAACGAAATTCAAGTAAAATGAGGAAAAGAAATAATGGATTTAATAATGTGGACGAAAATATGGGATGATGAGACGGAACAGATTAAACCGAAATCAATACACGGAAATAATTAAAATATAATAATAATAATAAAAATAATAATAATAATATAATTACAACCGAAATTAATACACGGAAATAATTAAAATATAATAATAATAATAATAATAATAATAATAATAATAATAATAATATAATTACAAATAGTTATGAATCAAACGATTTAAAGCATTTGACAAGTTTCGAAGCCACAACCTCTAGTATTTGAGGCTTGTACTATAAACGATACGCTACAAACTACTCTTTGTAACATTTATTTTCTAGAGCTATAGAGCGTCTCGCAAAATCCCGAAATTTTTTTCGTCGATTACTCTCAAATGACGGCCCTCCAGGATGAATGACTGTAGGACGTTAAACCACATCATCGTATAGATGGTTTCTAAAAGTCGATCCCCACCACTGGGGATCTATCCGTGTAACAGCAAATAACGAAATAGGAAGGTGTACCAACATTTAATCGGATACCAAGAAACGTAAGTTGAAATTCGATGGGTACTTTAAATGACTGAAAACAGCTATATTAACTGGACAAGTTGTGAAATTCTACGAAAGTCGCAGTAAAGCTAAAACTGAAGAAAAGGGAGATTAGAGTTTGATTTCCCGTCGACAGCGAGGTCATTAGTGACGGAACACAATTCCGGATTGCGAAAGGATGGGGAAGGAAATCGGCCGTGTCCTTTTAAATTAACCATGCCGGCATTTGGCAGGAACGATCTAGGGAAATCACGGAAAACCTAAATCTTCATAGCCGGACACGCACTTGAACCGTCGTCTTCCCAAATACGACTCTGGCGTGCTAATCACTGCGCGACCTCACTCGGTAGCTAAACTTTAAACAATACATTGGATGGCTCCCGTAAAAAGAAGATCTGAAGGCAGCAGGGATAACGCAACTTGGTGTAACAGGATAAAATAAGCAACGCCGCTCTGGCCAAAGACGGACTAATCTAGACCGATCAATCGGCTACCCTTGAGGCCGTTTGCATGCGTGTTGGGTGGAGTGGTGGGTGACCAGCACACCTCACTCCCGGATGTCGTCGGTTTAGCAGACCTGGTGCCGCCAGTACTCAGTTCGCATCACGAGGCTCAGTGCACTTGCTTCAGTCTTCCCGGCAGTGCTGAGAATCGAACTCGGGTCTGTTACATGCCAGTGAGTAACGCAAACCGTTCAGCTACAGAGGTGGACGCAACCTGATATAACAGACTGGAGATATACGACTGGACAGATGGCCAGGCAGGAAAAACTACGAAGAGCGGTACAATTTGGCCTGACGAGCGAAAACGAGCTCATTCTGAGAGAAAGAAAGTAATAAGGCCACAAATAACAGCTACATCTACATCTACATCTACATTGATACTCCGCAAATCACATTCAAGTGCCTGGCAGAGGGTTCATCGAACCACCTTCACAATTCTCTATTATTCCAATCTCGTATAGCGCGCGGAAAGAATGAAATCCTACATCTTTCAGTACGAGCTCTATTTCCCTTATTTTATAGTGGTGATCGGTCCACCCTATATAGGTCGGTGTCAACAAAATATTTTCGCATTCGGAGAAGAAAGCTGGTGATTGGAATTTCGTGAGAAGTTTCCGTCCCAACGAAAAACATCTTTCTTTTAATGATGTCCATCCCAAATCCTGTATCATTTCTGTGATACACTCTCCAATATTTCGCGATAATACAAAACGTGCTGCCTTTCTTTGAACTTCTTGGATGTACTCAGGCAGTCCTATCTGGTAAGGATACCGCACCGCGCAGCAGTATTCTAAAAGAGGACGGACAAGCGTAGTGTAGGCAGTCTCCTTAGTGAGTCTGTTACATTTTCTAAGTGTCCTGCCAATAAGACGCAGTCTTTGGTTAGCCTTCCCCACAACATTTTCTGTGTGTTCCTTCCAATTTAAGTTGTTCGTAACTGTAATTCCTAGGTATTTAGTTGAATTTACGGCTTTTAGATTAGACTGATTTATCGGGTAACCGAAGTTTAACGAGTTCCTTTTAGCACTCATCTGCATGACCTCACACTTTTCGTTATTTAGGGTCAACTGCCACTTTTCGCACCATTCAGACATCTTTTCTAAATCGTTTTGATGTTATGATGACTTTATTAGTCGATAAACGACAGCGTCATCTGCAAACAACCGTAGACGGCTGCTCAGAGTACCTCCCAAATCATTTATATAGATAAGGAACAGCAAAGGGCCTATAACACTGCCTTGGGGAACGCCTGAAATCACTTCTGTTTTACTTGATGACTTTCCGTCAATTACTACGAACTGTGACCTCTGTGACAGGAAATTGTAAATCGAGTCACCTAACTGAGACGATATTCCATAAGCACGCAATTTCACTAACAAGGGGAGGCCGCCAATTGCGAAATTCAGATTCGATTCATACTGCCCATAATAAAAGCTCATGGCCAGAGGTGTAATGTGGCAAAGCACCAAGATGCACTTCTCAGCCGTTGTCGAGAAAATCGACAGTTAAAAGAAACCGTTGCAGTGAAATACTCTCTACGACTAACGCTTCTCTACAGCGTCGTGGCGCAGCGGTAAGCGCTCTGGTTCGTAATCCGAAGGTCGCCGGATCGAATCTCGCGCTACGTAACTTTTTTTTTTTAGTATTTGTCTTTTATAATTCAAATATATATATATATATATATATATATATATATATATATATATATATATATATAAAATTCCCGGCAATCAATTGCAACCATTATGCATATACACCTAAGTTGTTGAAAGTCGTTTGTCGTGGAAAAACTGGCGACTTCGAACATCATTACGTTTTCCGCAAACCAAGTTGTATTTCACAAATGTTATTAATTGTCTTCATAATGTTAACCACGTATAGTTAACGGAAGACGTAGAAACGATATTCCGAAACGAATACGTATAGCGTAAGTCAAACGTTCGAATTAGAATAGAGACCCCACGAACACAAATTTGCTGTGGCAGGTATGAAATATAAACTCTGTTACTCGCTCGTTACACTTGAATGACAGATGTTGAATGGGCCGAAACGAGCCGCCACATAACAGCGTAGTTGCCTGCTAACTTCGAAAGAAGGTAGATGCGGTCCCTAGCGCAACTTATAACATTGTCGAAAATCAGTGCGGACGGGAGAGCTTTGGTACACCCTGTTAAAAAAAAAAACGGAAAAATGGAGGCGGTACAATTGGAGAGCGATCCGCCTTCACCAACATGCATAAGCAATTCATTAATACTTTATATATATATATATATATATATATATATATATATATATATATATATTACAAAAAACTAATAATAAAAAAAATGCATGGCGCGAGATTCGATCCGGCGACCTTCGGATTACGAACCCGAGCACTTACCGCTGCGCCACGACGCTGTAGAAAATTACTAATCGTCGAGAGTATTTCATCGCAACGGTTTCTTTTAACTGTCGATTTTCTCGACAACGGCTGAGAAGTGCATCTTGGTGCTTTGCCACATTACACCTCTGGCCATGAGCTTTTATTATGCGCAGTATGAATCGAATCTGAATTTCACAATTGGCGGCCTCCCCTTGTTAGAGCCACTTGTGTGGTACAGTGTCAAAAGCCTTCCGGAAATCCAGAAATACGGAATCGATCTGAAATCCCTTGTCAATAGCACTCAACACTTCATGTGAATAAGGAGCTAGTTGTGTTTCACAGGAACGATGTTTTCTAAACCCATGTTGACAGTGTGTCAATAGACCGTTTTCTTCGACGTAATTCATAATGTTCGAGCACAAAATATGTGTTAAAATCCTGCTGCATATCGACGTTAGCGATACGGTACTGTTATTTAGTGGATTACTCCTACTACATTTCTTGAATATTGGAGTGACCTGTGCAATGTATATGATTGTTAGGTATGGAGCTTATCTTAGAAGCTAGATTAAGAAAGGGCAAACCTACGTTTCTAGCATTTGTAGACTTAGAGAAAGCTTTTGACAGTGTTGACTGGAATACTCTCTTTCAAATTCTGAAATGGCAGGGGTAAAATACAACTTATACAGAAACCAGATGGAAGTTATAAGAGTGGAGGGACATGAAAGGGAAGCAGTGGTTGGGAAGGGAGTGGGACAGGGTTGTAGCCTCTCCCTGACGTTATTCAATCTGTATATTGAGGAAGCAGTAAAGGAAACAAAAGAAAAATTCGGAGTAGGTATTAAAATCCATGGAGAAGAAATAAAAACTTTGAGGTTTGCCGACGACATTGTAATTCTGTCAGAGACAGCAAAGGACTTGGAAGAGCAGTTGAATGGAATGGACAGTGTCATGAAAGGAGGGTATAATATGAACATCAACAAAAGCAAAACGAGGATAATGGAATGTAGTCGAATTAAATCGGGTGATGCTGAGGGAATTAAATTAGGAAATGAGACACTTAAAGTAGTAAAGGAGTTTTGCTATTTGGGGAGCAAAATAACTGATGATGGTCGAAGTAGAGAGGATATAAAATGTAGACTGGCAATGGCAAGGAAAGCGTTTCTGAAGGAGAGAAATTTGTTAACATCCAGTATAGATTTAAGCATCAGGAAGTCATTTCTGAAAGTATTTGTATGGAGTGTAGCCATGTATGGAAGTGAAACATGGACGGTAAGTAGTTTGGACGAGAAGAGAATAGAAGCTTTCGAAATGTTGTGCTACAGAAGAATGTTGAAGATTATATGGGTAGATCACATAACTAATGAGGAGGTATTGAATAGGATTGGGGAGAAGAGGAGTTTGTGGCACAACTTGACTAGAAGAAGGTTCTGAGGCGTCAAGGAATCACCAATTTAGTATTGGGGGGCAGCGTGGAGGGTAAAAATTGTAGAGGGAGACCTAGAGATGAATACACTAAGCAGATTCAGAAGGATGTAGGTTGCAGTAGGTATTGAGAGATGAAGAAGCTTGCACAGGATATAGTAGCATGGAGAGCAGCATCAAACCACTCTCAGGACTGAAGACCACAACAACAACAACAACAACAACAGGTATTTAATTGAATTGACGGCTTTTAGATTAGAATGATTTACCGTGTAACCAAAGTTTAACGAGTTCCTTTTAGCACTCATGTGGATGACCTCACACTTCTTGTTATTTAGGGTCAACTGCCACTTTTCGCACCATTCAGACGTCTCTTCTAGATCGTTTTGCAGTTTATTTTGATCTTCTGATGATAAACAACAGCGTCATCTGCAAACAACCGAATACGGCTGCTCAGATTGTCTCCTAAATCATTTATTTAGATAAGGAACAGCAAAGGGCCTATAACACTACCTTGGGTAACGCCAGAAATCACTTCTGTTTTACTGGATAACTTTCCGTCAATTACTACAAACTGTGACCTCTCTGACAGGAAATCGCAAATCCAGTCACATTAATGAGACGATATTCCATAAGCACGCAATTTCACTACGAGCCGCTTGTGTGGTACAGTGTCAAAAGCCTTCCGGAAATCCAGAAATACGGAATCGATATGAAATCCCTCGTCAATAGCACTCAACACTTGATGTGAATAAAGAGCTAGTTGTGTTTCACAGGAACGATGTTTTCTAAACCATGTTGACTGTGTGTCAGTAGACCGTTTTCTTCGACGTAATTCATAATGTTCGAGCACAAAATATGTTCTAAAATCCTGCTGCATATCGACGTTAACGATATGGGCATATAATTTAGTGGATTACTCCTACTTTTCTTGAATAATAGAGTGTCCTGTGCAACTTTCCAGTCTTTGGGTACGAATTTTTCGTCGAGCGAAAGCTTGTATATGATTGCTAAGTATGGAGCTAATGCATCAGCATATTCCGAAAGCAAAATTTTACAAATGCCCTTTGTTGTATATTGCGAGTTTCATTAGGCTCCAAACGTAACAGTACTAATGAACACAGAGCGAGGTGGCGCAGTGGCTGGCACACTGGACTCGCATTCGGGAGGATGGCGGTTCAATCCCGCGTCCGGCCATCATGATTTAGGTTTTCCGTGATTTCCCTAAATCACTCCAGGCAAATGCCGGGATGGTTCCTTTAAAAGGGCACGGCCGACTTCCTTCCCTAATCCGATGAGACCGGTGATCTCACTGTCTGGTCTCCTCCCCCAAAACAACGCAACCCAACTAATAAACAAATTATTTGTGAATAGGATTGTATCTACTGTGGGTCTGCGACTGGTGAGGAGAGACGCGCCTTGGTTCGGCCCTGCAGTTGCCGTCCTCCGCGGGGAGGCGTGCCTTTAGTGCCTGCGACTGCACAGCCGTCCTTACAGGCGCTCCCTAATTACCGTGAAAATACTGCTGACGCCACGTGGCTGGTACGCGGACAAACAGCCGTGTGATGGGCTGCCAGACGTCCCGGGAAAGGTCAGCAACACACTATACGCCGACGACAGCTGCCGTGTAGCGGAAGGTTGTACGCGGTCCCGAAAGGCTGCTCCTTCCGCGTCCGACGCTAACATCTCTAAACTATCCACAGCCTATTCCACCGGCTTTTTTCTTGCGTTTAAAGATATGCGGATGAAAGGACGGGCACATTTAACAGTTCATGAAGCAAACTTTTGTTAGTGTGTATTGTTGGTGTTAGCCAGCAAGTAATATCTCTCGTTCATTAAGTTGGTAATGTAGCAACCGTGAATTTGCCCGCCCGGTTAGCCGAACGGTCTAACGCACGGCTTTTCGGAGTGGGAAGGAACGCCTGGTCCCCGGCACGAATCCGCCCGTCGGCCTTGTGTCGAGGTCCGGTGAGCCAGCCAGTCTGTAGATGGTTTTTAGGTGGTTTTCCATCTGCCTCAGCGAATGCGGGCTGGTGCCCCTTATTCCACCTCAGCTACACTATGTCGGCGATTGCCGCACAAACATGTTCTCCACGTACGCGTACACCACTGTAACTTTACCACGCAAACATAGGGGTTACACTCGTCTGCTGTGAGACGTTCCCTGGGGGGTCCACCGGGGTCCGATCCACACAATAACCCTGGGATCGGTGTGGGGCAGCGGAGGGGTGAAGTGGACTGCGGTAGTCGTCGTGGGGTTGTGGACCACTGCGGCTGCGGCGGGGACGGAGCCTCTCCGTCGTTTCTAGGTCCCCAGTTGACATACAATACAATAAAACCATGAATTTGGCGTATATCCGCTAAACCTCCTTTGCACTCCATTACATTAACAGTATTCTACGTCAACAGACGACATCACTACATAAATTTAGAAAATGGCCGACATTACCGAACGTATAAGTCAGCCATCCGCGATTGAATTCCCTACTACAGGAGATGAAACGCACAGTCACATTTATGAAAGATTGCATGTGTATGGAGATGGGCGCCAGTACCGTAGTCGATGGGTTCATCGCAGTAGAGAAGCTGGAGGATAAATACAGTTAGCTGATGCAACACGGAGGGGCCGGCCAGCGGCCCGTAGTCGATGGGTTCATCGCAGTAGAGAAGCTGGAGGATAAATACAGTTAGCTGATGCAACGCGGAGGGGCCGGCCAGCGGCTGATGTACTTCAGGCGGCGTCCAGCATTTCGAGCGAAGCAGCAGTGACGACCGCCGTGTATGAACAGATGAATTGTGGCGCAAGTTATCCATCCGTAAAGACAGTGTGATGGCCAGTATTGAAAAACTGGACCACTACAAGATTTCTGCAAATTGGGTACCGAAAACGTTAAGCGACAAGAATAAAGAGGCGAGGAAAGCAGTCGCATCCAATCTGTTGCAGCCTTTGTGCAGAAGGGGAGGAATTTTTGGGAACAATTGTGACTGGAGACGATACTGGTTTCATTTTTTTTTCTGAGCTTCAGTCCACGAAGCCGTCCATGGAATGGCATAAGACAACACTGCCGACAAAGAAAAAAATTCAAAACAGTGCCTTCTTCGGGGAAGGTATTGGCGAAAGTCTTTTGGGGTGCAAAGGTTGTGATTCTGGTTCATTTTTTCGAAACAATACGTGAATACCCTCAACAGATTGAAAGTATGTCGTCTGAGAGTTCTCCCATCAAAATGTACGGCTGATGCTCTCCTTCTGCACTATATTGCAAGACCACACATCAGTCAATTCAATGCGAAATTTTAAAAATTGGCTGAGTAGCCTTGCTCCACGGTATGGTGATGTAGCCCTGATCTTGCGCCAAAAGACTTCCATCTGTTCGGCCTATTAAAAGAAGCTTATCTGGGCATTACCTCGAAGATGCGAAGACCTTGAAAATATCTGTACACCTGTAGCTCAGGAAACAGAACTATGATTTTTACAGCAAAGGTATACGTGCTCTTGATACAAGATGAAAAAAATAACTATGGACAGAGACGGAGTTTATAATAACAAGTGACAAATTAATCGCGAATATTGTATGTGTTATACTTTGTATAAGGCATTCATTTCTACTGTGAAATAAGAAAAGGAGGCATTACATTCTGACTGACCCTCACAAATACTACAAAAATTCCTTTTACATACTGCATGTGAGACATTTATAGATGAAATATTAAACTGCATAGTCACATGTGCAGATGTTTCCGACTTTAAATGTTTGGCTTAAAAATTTAGTAATTATACTGGTAATAGCAGATGTTACAGCCAGGTCATATTTTGTAACATGTGAAAAATTTGAAAATTTCGAGAAATAAATTTAACTGGCAGATTTGTTTGTAAATACTTTGGCCAAGCAGTAATACAGTTGCTTTTAAAACTGAAATTAGTCAGTATCTTAACTGCCAATCTTTATCATTTAATTATTATTATTTCTGTAGAGAAACAGAACATTACATATTCCTCTCATTGCTAATGTAATGCAGCTATCTGATGATCAACGATTTGCGACAAATTGGTAATAGTAAGGACGCATAACGTGATTTAAATGTCTCACCACTTTAGATGTCAGCAGTGGATTCAAAACTTATTGTTTAATGAGCTGTACGAAACTCCATGTGACTTGGTTTTTTACACTACTGGCCATTAAAACTGCTACACCAAGAAGAAATGCAGATGAGAAACGGTTATTCATTGGACAAATATATTATACTAGAACTGATATGTGATTACATTTTCACGCAATTTGGGTGCATAGAGACTGAGACATCAGTACCCAGAACAACCACCTCTGGCCGTAATAACGGCCTTGATACGCCTGGGCATTGAGTCAAACAGAGCTTGGATGGCGTGTACAGGTACTGCTGCCCATGCAGCTTCAACACGATACCACAGTTCATCAAGAGTAGTGACTGGCGTATTGTGACGTGCCAGTTGCTCGGCCACCATTGACCAGACGTTTTCAAGTGGTGAGAGATCTGGAGAATGTGCTGGCCAGAGCAGCAGTCGAACATTTTCTGTATCCAGAAAGGCCCGTACAAGACCTCCAACATGCGGTCGTGCATTATCCTGCTGAAATATAGGGTTTCGCAGGGATCGAATGAAGGATAGAGCCACGGATCGTAACATATCTGAAATGTAACGTCCACTGTTCAAAGTGCCGTCAATGCGAACAAGAGGTGACCGAGACGTGTAACCAATGGCACTCCATACCATCACGCCGGGTGATACGCCAGTATGGCGATGACGAATACACGCTTCCAATGTGCGTTCACCGCGATGTCGCCAAGCACGGATGCGACCATCATGATGCTGTAAACAGAACCTGGATTCATCCGGAAAAATGACGTTTTGCCATTCGTGCACCCAGGTTCGTTGTTGAGTGCACCATCGCAGGTGCTTCTGTCTGTGATGCAGCGTCAAGGGAAACCACAGCCATGGTCTCCGAGCTGATAGTCCATGCTGCTGCAAACGTCGTCGAACTGTTCGTGCAGATGGTTGTTGTCTTGCAAACGTCCCCATCTGTTGACTCAGGTATCGAGACGTGGCTGCACGATCCGTTACAGCCATGCGGATAAGATGCCTGTCATCTCGACTGCTAGTGATACGAGGCCCTTGGTATCCAGCACGGCGTTCCGTATTATCCTCCTGAAAGCACCGATTCCATATTCTGCTAACAGTCATTGGATCTCAACCTACGCAAGCAGCAATGTCGCGATACGATAAACCGCAATCGCGATAGGCTACAATCCGACCTTTATCAAAGTCGGAAACGTGATGGTACGCATTTCTCCTCCTTACACGAGGCATCACAACAACGTTTCACCAGGCAACCCCGGTCAACTGCTGTTGGTGTATGAGAAATCGGTTGGAAACTTTCCTCGTGTCAGCAAGTTGTAAGAGTCGCCACCGGCGCCAACTTTGTGTGAATGCTCTGAAAAGCTAATCATTTGCATATGACAGCATCTTCTTCCTGTCGGTTAAATTTCGCGTTTGTAGCACGTCATCTTCGTGGTGTATCAATTTTGATGGCCAGCAGCGTATTCTCGTCTACTATACTTCGTTTTTAACAAACTTCTTATATTTGTTATTTATACCTTGTAGGGCGTCTTTGTCATCCGAGCCTTATTCGACATAGGCTTACCAGTGCTTTAGGCTGTATCAGGCTTGCGAAGACAGTTTGAGCTTTGGAAAAAGGTAAAGCGAAATTAAATATTTTTGTGAAACTGACGACTGATTTTTAGGGTCCTCTCCCTCAATTTGTGAAAAGGGGACCCTTACAGGATCACTTTGTTGTCCGTCGGTTTGTTCGTCCGTCTGTCTGTCTGTCTGTTTGTCCGACTGTTGAGAAACATTTTTCTCAGGAATAGGTCGACGTATAAATTTTAAATTTATGTCACGTATTATGGTCTGTGGTCCCTCGGAGGTGTAAAAATCACTTCAGTCAAATAATACGGCTATTTATGTCACATATTTTGACACTCGAAAACTCTCTCGTCGGAACATACAGGTTGGTGTCCCGTTGACCTAGAATCACATAATTTGGTAAAATCAAGGTTTCACATAACATTTAACGGAAAAACTCCGACAATTGTCAATTTGTAATTAAATCACACGAGAAAGTATTTTTTGGTTATTTTTTTATCCGTCTGTCCAACTGTTCGTCTTTTGAGACCACCTTTGCTCTGGAACATATTGGCCTATCAAGTTCAGATTTGTGTCACATACTACAGTCTGTGGTCCCTTGAAGCCTCTAGGTCAATGCAGTCTAACAATTTGATTATTTATTTCACAAATTCTAATAATCGCAAACTTTGTCATCGAAACCTATAGGACACTTTCCTTTGACCTAGAATCATGAAATTTTGCAAGAAGCAAGGTTTCACTATACAAATATCGTAAAAAATCTGAAACTTGTTAAATTGTAATTATATCATATAAAAAGTATCTTCTGATATTTGAACGTACATTGCACGCAGCATTTGTCAAAAGCATCGAAAACGAACATTACTGCAGACATGTAACCATGTTTTCGCTGGCCGCGGTGGTCTAGCGGTTCCAGGCGCTCAGTCGGGAACCGGGCGACTGCTACGGTCGCAGGTTCGAATCCTGCCTCGGGCATGGATGTGTGTGATGTCCTTAGGTTAGTTAGGTTTAAGTAGTTCTAAGTTCTAGGGGACTGATGACCACAGATGTTAAGCAATTTGAACCATTTTTAACCATGTTTTAGTAAGTAAATTAAAATGTTTTATTAAATCTTCTCTCTAAGCATATATAAACTGAAGTCCCCTTCTCGCTTCCTTTTGTACGCCCGGGCTAGTCTGAAGAACTACTGAAGAGATTTTGATATGGTCTTGGAATTGCTGGCACCAATATCTTACCAGTATTCATACTGATAACAGGCGACAATCGTTAATATTCTCGATTTCCAGGATGTGTGAATTTTATATACACAATTAAATTTTCACGGGAAGCTCAGTGCGCGAGTCCTACCCGCACAAGGCCAATTTTTATTTATTTTGGTGGAAAAAATACACGACTGCAGCTGCTGAACAGTTAGGTAATTTCTTAAGCTGCTAGCGGTGCCTGTTGTTTTGAGGATCGGAGGGACGGTTGGCAGCAGCTAAGAGTGGCCAGTAAATATTTGCTGCCTGACTGCCAGAGGTCTGGGCCTTCTCCAGTTCCGCTGCAGCAGCCGCCAGACAGCAGATACCAGCCGGTCACGACACTCGCTCTGGGATTCCCGGAGTCGCTTAGCGCCCACCAGCCTCCCATCCGGGAATCATAGGTGCCAAGGGCGCGCTTACCGCCTGCTCTCGGCTCCCGGTCCGTACCGACCCTCTCGTGTCGTCTCAGCAGAATAAAAATAAATACGACTTATCTGCACTGATAGGCATTAAAGTTACCACACCACGAAAGAGGCAACAAACGTCAAATGGCGTGAAGTGCACTAAATGCGTCAGTATGCGGACGCTTAGCGTCCCAGTCCAACCTTACAATACGTGTAGAAGTAATGCCATCTACTTTTTGTATACGAAGATGGACAGTGGAGCGGCTTCCTCAGTCATAAATCGCATTCGAAAGTTGGTCGTTTGTGACTACGTCATGCTATGCTTCGTGTGATATGACACTTTCCACAAAATACTCTGTGGTCACGGAAGACATGGGATACCTTCTAATACCGTGCTGAACCTCCTTCGCAGCAGCTCGACGTGGCAGGGACTCAACCAGTCATTGGAAGATCCGTATGCTGCCTCTATTGCCGTCCATAATTGCGAAAGTGTTGCCAATGCAGGATTTTGTTCACCAATTGATCTCTCGATTATTTCCCATAAAATTTCGATGCGATTCATGTCGGGCGATGCTGGTGACCAATTCATTCTATCTTAACTGTCCACAACGTTCCTCCAACCATTTTCGGACAGTTGTGGCCCAGTGATAAGACATCGTTATTCGGGATCGTGATGATCACGAATGTCTGCAAATGGTCTGCAAATAGCCGAACATAACCGTTTCCAGTCAATGATCGGTTCAGCTGGACCAGAGGACCCACTCCATTCCTTGTGAACACAGTTCCCACCATTACGGAACCGCCTACAGATTGCACAGTGCCTTATTGACAACTTGGGTCCATGGCTTCATGGGATCTGCGGCACACTCGAATTTACCAACAGCTCTTACCAACTGAAATCGAAACTCATCTGATCAGGCCACAGTTCTGCAGTCGTCTAGCGTCCAATCGATGTGGTCACGAGCCCAGGAGAGGGACTGCATGCGATGTCATGCTGTTATCATCTGTTGCCATAACCCATTTAACGCCAAATTTCGCCGCATTGCCCTAACGAATACTTTCGTCGTACGTCCTACATTGACTGCTGCTGTTATTTCACGCAGTGTGGCTGTCTGTTAACACTGAGAACTCTACGCAAATGCGCTGCTCTCGGTCGTTAAGTGAAGGCCGTCGGCCACCTCATTGTTCGTGGTGAGAGGTAATACCTGAAATTTTATTTTCCCTGAACACTCTGAAGCCTCTTTATTTAAATGACTGTGCCTGTACTTAAATTGCAGAATGACTGAGAAGATGAAACTTCTACGTTATTTGATTCTTAAACAGCTGAGTAAAACTGAACGTACTGGGCCTACTTTCTCTTTCTTTCTTCTTATCATGTCAACACTGACCCACAATGTTCTAGCGCAACGCAGTCTGACTGCTCAAAAAAATTAAAACCTGACTTCAAATAATTAATTCAAAATAATGGCCCTGACTAAAAAGATATCTTAACAATAACCTATACATTTCATTAAGCACTTACTTCACAAAAATTTTCATTACGCGAACTACTGCAATACAACGAGCGTCAACACTGCCAGCTAAATAAAAGATTCTAACTACTAAAGCCACTAACTACTAATAGGCATGTGGTTAGCAAAGGAAAGATTTTGTTGCAACCAAATTATGTATTTTTTTACCTTAATAATGTGACATCGAATTCAGACACGAATATAAATCGTCATTGACATCTAGTACAAAGGTATATAATCATGAATAATATTCAAACTCCAAGTCGAACATGTACAGATCGTTAGCCTACGCTAACATTTCAGACCTCTAACCTCCATCAATGCTACCTTCTCACATCTAACATCCATCACTGCTGGCTGTTCACCTCCAACTGCCCAACAGTACTTCCATCACTACTGGCGACTAACTTCCAATTGCCCAACAGTACTGGCGATTAACTTCCAACAACGATTCCAACCAGTCACTGAGTCTCTTACAAAGAAAGCGCAGTCAGAGATCCAATGCAATGCGCTACACAGCGCTGCCAACACAGAAGTAGCCTACTTACAACTCTTGACTCTATGGAACGCGGCAGATTAAAGTCCCTAACGATTTCCAAAACAGAATATCCCATGCGTCTAGCTCCAACTACAGTTCCGCGTTCAGAATCTTTTAATTCCCGTCATGCGGCAATAATGACGTCGGAAACCCTTTCGGATGCCTCACTTGATTACAAGTGGCAGCTCCGACAACGCACTACCCTTTTATACCTTGAATACACGATACAACCGCCACTGTATACCTGTATAACGTTATTCCATGATTTTTGTCACCGCAGCGTATATAAACGATTTAGAGCATTATGTCGGTAATTCCAGGCAACGGCCTTGCCGCAGTGGATACATCGGTTCCCGTGAGATCACCGAAGTTAAGCGCTGTCGGGCGTGGTCGGCACTTGGATGGGTGACCATCCAGGCCGCCATGCGCTGTTGCCATTTTTCGGGGTGCATTCAGCCTCGTGATGCTAATTGAGGAGCTACTCGGCCGTATAGTAGTGCCTTCGGTCAAGAATACCACCATAACGACCGGGAGAACGGTGTGCAGACCCCACGCCCCTCCTATCCGCATCCTCTACTGAGGATGACACGGCGGTCGGATGGTCCCTGAAGGCCACGCGTGGCATGAAGACGGAGTGTTTATCTCGGTAATTCCATGAGGCCCTTCGCGGATGACGCAGTTGTATACAGAGAAGTCGCAACGCTGCAGAAGTGTAGCGAAATGCAGGAAGCACTGCAGAGGATCTACGCCTGGTGCAGGAGTTGTCAGTTGACTCTCGACATAAAAAAATGTGACGTATTGCGTACACATAGTCAGAAAGACTCGTTGTTGTATGATTACACGACTGCAGAATAGTGACTGGAAGCAGCTATTTTCGGAAATATCCAGGAGTGTGCCTACAGAGCGGTTTGAAGTGGTATGACCACATAAAATTAATCGCGGTAAGGCATATTTATTGAGATTCATTGGAAAAATCCTCAGGAAATGTAATCCATCAACAACGGAGGTAGCTTGCAAACCACTCGTTCGGCTAGCAGTTAAATATTGCTCATGAGCCTGGGATCTGTACTAGGTGATCGATAGAGGAAGTAAAGAAGATCTGAAGCAGTGGAACAGGTTGCATTGCAGGTTCATTTACTAAGAGCGCAAACATCACAGAGATGCTTAGTCAACTCCAGTGGGCAGACGCACCAACACGATATGGCCCACTGTTAAAGTTCAGGAGCGTACATTCCTGGAAGAGTCAACCAATATATGTCTTCCTCGTACGTATACCTCCCGAAAGACCAAGAAGGTTAAATCACACAGATTGGAACCCAGGTGCCGGTTTACCGGCAATTGTTCTTCCCGCGAACCAATCGCGACTGGAAGATGTAAAGGGAGAAAACGAAATTGGTACACAAAGTACTCTCCGCCATACACTGCGAGGTGACTTGCTAAGTATATATAGGGTGAAAATTATTTAAACGGACAAACTATGAGTGGTTGGATGGCACATCAAAGCAAATATTTTTCTCTGACGTATTTTCCTGTGAGGATTTTTTAAAACTTTAGGAGGAGTTTTCTCTCGATGAACATTAATTAAATCAACAAATCTTGGGATATTGAAAACACTTTTCGTAATGTATTTTCTTGCGAGGCACCGTTTTATGACATTAAATCTTATACTAGGCAAAAAATAAAACAAACAATTTTTAACTCATTATTACCGAGAGACAACAAAATTAACACTGCACAATTACTTCAATTACAGTAGACGTTCAAAAATGCCTCTTTTTACTTGTAAAACGATAGTAAACCAGCGGGGTGGGGGTGTGGGAGGGTAAGGGTAGTGGGGGGGGGGGGGGGGGGAGCATGTTCTGTCTAACACCCAGGCAACCAGATCCTCTTACACTCACTAGAGGTTTTGCAGACAAAGTTGCGCGTATCTCCCCACACAAAAAGGGCCAGAGTGGGCCATGGTACAGCACCACCTCTGTCAATCCACTTTTCTGGAAACTGTCAGTTCCAGAATCGACGTACAAGAAGACTGAAATGTGCCGACGCCCCGTCATGCTGGAACCACATGCGCTGTCTTGTAGCGAGTGGCACGTCGTCCAGCAATTCTGGCAATGTTCTGGGGAGGAAATTGTAATGATGATTGCGATTTAATGACCTAGGCAGGAGATACGTCACAGCTGAAAAGCCACCAACAACACCTGCCCACACATTCACGTAGAACCGCACTCGATGAGCGCGAGAAAAGGTGGCAGGTGGATTAAATCCACTCCAGAAAAGCCGATTGTTGTTATAAAAAATCTCATCTCTGTTTAGTAAACAACAACCCCATCATTGTACTCACACTAGGTATATCGCTCCATTAGAAAACAAAAACATATGTTGGGTCAGCACTTATAACTAAATGTGAATGTGAAACAACTAATACAACTGGACAATGAAGCATGCCCTATACCAGTACAACAGCGACCGCTGCAACAACAAATCAGTCATTATGACTGAAGAGTGAATAATCCCTCTATCAGATTAAATAATGCTCACAAGAAATTATGATGTTAGAGAAAATTATATGCTTTGGTGTCTCGTGCAGCCTCCCAGAGTTTGTCGTTTTAAACAATTTTCGCCCTCTATGTAGCACGTGTCGGAATTCAGCAGCGTCAAGACTTGGGGGCTATCGAGTCTACTGTTTATCGTTCCGCATTATTGATGCTTGAGTTGATCGGTTCCCACCATTGTCTTGCGAAAATGAAACCGATGGGTTCAGAAAAGTAGCTACCCTGAACGTCATGCAGGATCAAAGCGATCCCAAGCGAATAGTGCCAAAGAGAAGAGTGTTTTTTTTTTTTTTTTAAGGAACTGTAGAAACGTACAGTCAGTAATGTCACGAGCCATTGTTTCGGCTTCACTTGACGCTGTAGAAAGTGGCGCTCCGACAGTGGTGAGCGCAACGGGAGCACTGTACGCAGGAGTGGTAACAACGTCGTCTTTTCAGAGAAGTTCTAGTCTGGCGCACAGCATCAAAATGGATGAATCAGTGTGTAAAGGTTACGAGGATAGCGGACTTGAAAAGACTGCATCCGTCGCCGCCATATGGGTGCAGCACTTGGCGTCGGGATATGGGACTCCACTGAGTATAAACACAAGACGATCACTTTTGATTCACATAGCAGATAATTTGAACAGCAGCCGCTACATACAGTAAGGTGAGGAAAGTCATGGGATACTCCTAATACTCTGTCAGGCCTCCTTTTACCCTGTACAGCAATTCGACGTGGCATGGACACAACAGGTCGCTGGAGATCCTCTGCATAAATACTGAGCAATGCTGCCTCTGTAACCGTTCATAATTCCCAAAGTGTTGACAGTGCAGGATTTTGTGCACGAAGTGACCACTCGGTTATGTCCCATTAAAGTTCGATGGGATTCATGTCGGGCGATATGGAACGCCAACTCACTCGCTCGAATTGTCCACAATGTTCCTCAAACCATTCACGAACATTTGTGGCCTAGTGACATGACATCCTTGTTTGGGAACATGGTGTCCATGAATGGCTGCAAATGGTCTCCAAGTGGCTGAACATAACCATTTCCACTCAAAGATTCTATGTAAATACAACCCACGCCATTATGGACCCGTCACCAGCTTGCATAGTGTCTTATTGCCAACTTGGGTCCATGGCTTCGTGGTGTCTGCTCCACACTCGAACCCTATCATCAGTTCTTACTAACTGAAATTGAGACACATCTGACCAGGTCACGGTTTTCCAGTCGTCTAGGGACCAACAAATATGGTCACCAGCCCAGGAGAGGCGTTACAGACGGTATCGTACTGTTAGCAAAGGCACTCGCGGTCGTCTGCTGCCATAGCCCATTAACGCCAAATTTCGCCGCACTGTTCTAACGAATACGTTCGTCGCACTTCGCACATTGATTTCTGCTATTATTTCACGCAGTGTTGTTTGCCTGTTAATACTGAGAACTCTACGAAAAGGCCGCTGGTCTCGGTTGTTATGTGAAGGCCGTCGGTCACTGCATTGTTCGTGGTGAGAGGTAATATCTGAAATTTTATGTTCTTGGAACACTCTTGACTTTATGGATCGCGGAACAGTTACAAAACGGAATATCCCATGCATCTAACTACAACTACAGTTCAGCGTTCAGAATCTTTTCAGTCCCGTCGTGCGGCCATAACGACATCGGAAACCTTTTCGGATGCCTCACCTGATTACAAGTGACAGCTCCGCCGATGCACTGACCTTTTATACCTTGTATACGCGATACTAACGCCATCTGTGTATGTGCACGCCGCTATCCCATGACTTCAGTCACCTCATTGTATTCGAGGTCTTACAGCAAGACGACGCAAGACCTCACGTTGCCCATGTTCTCCTTCTGTATTTCGTAGCAGAAGGTGTTAGACTGCTGTCCTGGTCGGTACGTTCTTCATACCCCTCACCCAGAGACTAGCTTCCCACCATTCTCCAGCCAATACAATTGATGAACTCTGGTGCATAATTGAAGCAGAATAGAATGACGTAACCAAGCCTGTCATCGAAGTTCAGTTCGACTCATTGTGCATCCAAGTTAGAGTTATTACTTGTGCCAGAGCTGACAGCTCTGCGAACTAAATTTCACATTCTGTACACCCCAAGATCACCTGTAGCTTTAATGACGTATTCTGGTCACTACATCGAATACGCACGCTAACTGAAGTTATGTCAGTTGCTATCCTCACAGGTGCTGCAAATTTGTCAGAGCGTATACTGCCACCTCTCTGGGACAAAATACAGATTAAAAAAAAATGATATCTCCGATTTCAATCATTTATAGTTACTGATTTGTACTTGCCACAAACGAGGGAGAAAGTACAAAAACTTACTAAATCCTAAAGTTTTATTGATGCGTTGTTACGAATTCTACACTACCTGATTAAAAGTACTCAAAACCTATTAGTGGACATTAAATGGGATGCAACCACCATTCGCGTTTATAATGATTTGAACTCTGCAGCGTACATTTTGACTGCCGTGTCTGTGGAGGAATGGCAGCCCATTCCTCCTCAAGAGCCGACACCAGACAAGGTAGTGATGACAGCCGCTGGGATCTGGAGCGAAGTCGAGGTCGTAACTCGTCCAAAAGACCTTTCATTGGCACTCTGGTTCAGATTCATGTCGGGACTCTGGGCAGCCCGGACCATATCAGGAGTGCTGTTTCCAAAAATCATTGCCTCTCAGGAGTTGCTTTATTATGAGGTATATTGTCATGCGGATGCTGGTCGTCGTGCGACTAGGGCCTCCCGTAGGGTAGTCCGATCGCCGGGTGTAGGTCTTTCGATTTGACGCCACTTCGGCGACTTGCGCGTCGATGGGGCTGAAATGATGATGATTAGGACAACACATCACCTGGTCTTTGAACGGAGAAAATCTCCGACCCAACCAGGAATCGAACCCGGCCCTTAGGATTGACATTCTGTCGCGCTGACCACTCAGCTACCGGGGGCGGACGTCATGCTGATAAAATAAACCATTTTCTCTGAACTATTCCTCTACTGTACGCAGTACACCGTCAAATGTGTTAGTATACCGGGTGATCAAAAAGTCAGTATAAATTTGAAATCTGAATAAATCACTGAATAATGTAAATAGAGGTACAAATTGACACACATGCTTGGAATGACATGGGGTTCTATTAGAACCAAAAAAATACAAACGTTCAAAAAATGTCCGACAGATGGCGCTTCATCTGATCAGAATAGCAATAATTAGCATAACAAAGTAAGACAAAGCAAAGATGATGTTCTTTACAGGAAAGGCTCAATATGTCCACCATCATTCCTCAACAAGAGCTGTAGTCGAGGAATAATGTTGTGAACAGCACTGTAAAGGATGTCGGGAGTTATGGTGAGGCATTGGCGTCGGATGTTGTCTTTCAGCATCCCTAGAGATGTCGGTCGATCACGATTCACTTGCGACTTCAGGTAACCCCAAAGCCAATAATCGCACTGACTGAGGTCTGGGGACCTGGCAGGCCAAGCATGACGGAAGTGGCAGCTGAGCACACGATCATCACCAAAAGACGCGTCTAGCAATATGGGTTGTTTTCATTTTTGTTCTAATGAAACCCCATGTCATTCCAAGCATGTGTGTCAATTTTTACCTCTCTATCTACATTATTCTGTGGTTTATTAAGTTTTCAAATTTACACTGACCTTTTTATCACCCGGTACTTCCGCATTTAGCCCAATAAGGGGGCCACGCACTAACGACGAAATACACCCCCCACGGCATAACACCACCTTCTCCGTACTTCACTCTTGGCACGGCACATGATAGCAGGTAACATGTCCATCGCATCGCCACAAGGTATAGAGTGATATATTGCTTAATATAACTCGTTTCCAGTCATTCACTGTTCAGTGGTGTGGACGATTAAACGTTATTAACCGTCGCGTATCATTTACTAAAGGAAGCCGCGCGGGCTTAGCCGAGCGGTCTACGACGCTGCAGTCATGGACTGTGCGGCTGGTCCCGGTCCTTAGGATAATTTAGGTTAAGTAGTGTGTAAGCTTAGGGACTGATGACCTTAGCAGTTAAGTCCCATAAAATTTCACACATACATACTATAGGAATTTGTGGCATATTCGGAGCTGCTCGATCGTTCTACCTCACTTTTTTAAAACTCTGTACGTGGAGACATTGCTCCAGCTGGATGTTGGTAGCACTATGAAACTCACCAGTGATTCCTTTCACTGGATTCATGAGATTTTTGGTAAGCACAATCCGCAATACTCGACGTCCCCACCCGCCAGTACATGAGGTTTGTGTGGTCTTGGTTCAGCTGTGGTTGTTCCTTCGCGTTTCTTCTTCAAGATCACATCACAAACAGTCGTCTTAGGAAACTTCGGAAGGACTGAAATATTCCTTATAGGTTTGTTACACAGGTGATATCCAACACTTAGACATTGAACTCTCCTGACCGATCCATTTCGCTGTTACTGCTTCTCTATGCAAAACACAACACTTACCGCCTCCTTTTGTACTGATGTGTCCGCATCTCGTGACTTCTAGTGCTCAGTTCCATGTTACATAGTGGTGTCCGGATACTTTTTACCTGAAAGTGTGTACGTGTCCTTCACAAGTTACCGAGGCAAGATGTAGACTATAGCTAATTTAGTCATAAACCTTATATATGAAACTTCCTGGCACGTTAAAGCTGTATGTGTGATTGAGGTTCACATTAGGAACCTTGCTTTTCACGGGTAGTTTTCTTACCGGATGAGTTATCCTGGCGAGACCCGTCCTCACAGTTGTACACTACAGGCCATTAAAATTGCTACACCACGAAGATGACGTGCTACAAACGCGAAATTTAACCTACAGGAACAACATGCTGTGATATGCAAATGATTAGCTTTTCAGAGCATTCACACAAGGTTGGCGCCGGTGGCGACACCTACAACGTGCTGACACGAGCAAAGTTTCCAACCGATTTCTCACACACAAACAGCAGTTGACCGGGGTTGCCTGGTGAAACGTTGTTGTGATGCCTCGTGTAAGGAGGAGAAATGCGTACCATCACGTTTCTGACTTTGATAAAGGTCGGATTGTAGCCTATCGCGATTGCGGTTTATCGTATCGCGATATTGCTGCTCGCATTGGTCGAGATCCAATGACTGTTAGGAGAATATGGAATCGGTGGGTTCAGGAGGGTAATACGGAACGCCGTGCTGGATCCCAACGGCCTCGTATCACTAGCAGTCGATATGACAGGCATCTTATCTGCATGGCTGTAACGGATCGCGCAGCCACGTCTCGATCCGTGGGTCAACAGATGGGGGCGTTTGCAAGACAACAACCATGTGCACGAACACTTTGACGACGTTTGCAGCAGCATGGACTATCGGCTCGGAGACCATGGCTGCGGTCACCCTTGACGCTGCATCACAGAGAGGAGCGCCTGCGATGGTGTACTCAACGACGAACCTGTGTGCACGAATGGCAAAACGTCATGTTTTCGGATGAATCCAGGTTCTGTTTACAGCATCATGATGGTCGCATCCCTGTTTGGCGATATCGCAGTGAGCGCACATTGGAAGCGTGTATTTGTCTTCGCCATACTGGCGTATCACCCGGCGTGATGGTATGGGGTCACCTCTTGTTCGCATTGACGGCACTTTGAACAGTGGACGTTACATTTCAGATGTGTTAAGAGCCGTGGCTCTACCCTTCATTCGATCCTTGCGAACCCCTACATTTCAGCAGGATAATGCACGACCGCACGTTGCAGGTCCTGTACGGGCCTTTCTGGATATAGAAGATGTTCGACTGCTGCCCTGGCCAGCACATTCTCCAGATCTCTCACCAACTGAAAACGTGTGGTCTATGGTGGCCGAGCAACTGGCTCGTCACGCCAGTCACTACTCTTGGTGATCTGTGGTATCGTGTTGAAACTGCATGGACAGCTGTACCTGTACACACCATCCAAGCTCTGTTTGACTCAATGCCCAGGCGTATCAAGGCTGTTATTACGGCCAGAGGTGGTTGTTCTGGGTACTGATTTCTCAGGGTCTATGCACCCAAATTGTGTGTAAATGTAATCACATATCAGTTCTAGTATAATATATTTGTCCAATGAATACCCGTTGATAATCTGCATTTCTTCCTGGTGTAGCAATTTTAATGGCCATTAGTGTATTTCTGCCAGCATTGCTGTCTTCACTTCCAAACTTCACAGAACTTCTTCTGCATACCTTGAGGAACTATTAGCCCTGGACTAAGGAATACCGTGGAGAAGCAACTTAGCTACAGCCTAATAAATATTTCATCCACCACACGAGTGTGCGCTGATTTGAAACTTCTTGGCAGATTAAAACTGTGCGTCGAGCGAGGGTTCGAACCAGAGAAATTGTCTTGAAAAACTTTGTCTTGCATACCTTGCTCGTGAAAGATAACTTTTCATGTTCAGATCCCGGAGCGGTAAAAAGTTTTAATCTGCCAGTAGTACACACTCTTTAAAGGCACATTTGTAGGAGGGGCGTGGAAATATAGCAAAAACGTAGATATAAGTTCAGAATATAAATAAAGAATTACATAAAATATTAATTAGTATAAGCGGTTATATCGATTGTGGCGTGCAACCTCTGAAACTTTAGAATAATTACGTAGTTCAGTTGTATTGCCTAGAAGATGGCACCGTTTTTGTCCTGGAAGCCGTCCTGATCGGACGCATATCTGCCATCGCTGCAGTTAATTATTTGGCACACCGCCATTATTATACGTATGTACGCCGGTTAATTTTGCCGCTAACGTAAGATATTGCTTCATCGTTGAAAATTAACCTTGGTAAAAAACAGTTTTCTCCTATGACCTCTAAGAGTTAACTGCCGACACCAACACGTTTGCTTGTATCATCAACATGAAGAGTTTGCTCTAATTGTAGTAGAAGTTTGCAGATCAGACATTGTTAAATAATTGGTGATCTGTTTTAGGCTATATGTGCATTGTTAGCAGAGAGTTCGTCCCCGCTGGTAAGATGATCAATAAAGTGTTCCATTGGGATCTTCTAAGACGTCAGAGGGAGGTGATGGGGAGAAAGCGTCAACATAAGTGGTGTACGAACGATTGGTTACTCCAACATGAGAATGCACGACCAGCTCCGTGCGACTTCTTCCTCTAGCTCAAGATGAAAATCAAGTTGAAGGAGCGAAGATTTGATACAACAATGGAGAATCTAGCAGAGTCACAGACGGTACTAAGCACGTTAAAGCAAGACTTGCGTGCCATATTGCAAAAGTACTAGAAATGTTGGGTTAGAGGCATTCTCTACCAAGGGGACTACTTCGGAGGTGATGGTGCAGAATAAAATCTAGGTAAAACGTGTTCAAAAAAATGTTCAAATGTGTGTGAAATCTTATGGGACTTAACTACTAAGGTCATCAGTCCCTAAGCTTAGACACTACTTAACCTAAATTATTCTAAGGACAAACACACCCACCCATGCCCGAGGGAGGACTCGGACCTCCGCCGGGACCAGCCGCACAGTCCATGACTGCAGCGTCCAAGACCACTCGGCTAATCCCGCGCGGTTAAAACGTGTTAATATGAATTAATATATTTTGGGGGACTTTGGGATAGCGCTTCGAATATAAGACAATGGTTTGCAAGAAGACACGTAAGCTTTCCACTTAAATGTTAGCATGATGCTCTCCGAGCGTAACGGACGTGGAATGATCAGTTCGTCTTATTGCAGCAACAGCAGCTGGGCCAGTAGTCCGACCTCGAAGAAAATGGACGCCTGCTAGTCAGACGTGAATCATACAGCTGTGTTGCGGAATCTGCGTGTTACGCAGGTCAAACATAACGTAGCACAAACCTTCGGTTCGCTGCACCATGTGGTCAGAATAGGCCGACGATTCTGAAAAACGGTTCTTACCCAAATTCTGACGAATTTCCGTATCTAACCCCAATATTTAACATATTTTCAAGATTGTACATGACATACTTTGAAATATCGAAATGCTGACCCGTTTCTCTTCTGAGCTTTGTGAGTCAAATTTGTGTCAGTGTTGTTTGGATGGCAGCATGGAGTGTTGTGCAGCGTAAGGGTATGTTCATGTAGTTATCGTCGATTACGAAGATTACCAGACGGAAAACGAGGAAACCTGGTGTCAGCACTTAAGCCACATTGACGGTCAAGAAATCTGCAACACCGTAAAGACGGTGTGCAACAAACGTCTAATTGACTTGAAGTAAACTACATGATTCGAAATGCAAACGATTAGTATTTCAGCAAAACGGCGTAAAGTGGCTAGGAGTAACGTCATCCTCATTCCATATACAGCGTTATTTTTTTCACCGTGTACAAAATCTAGGAAGTGATCGATGAAAGGATACGGAACACAAAAGATACCGAAATGTAGGGTTTTCATAGGAGAGACCATTTTTCAGTCATACATTGTTACAGAGACTGCGCTCTAATACGCGCTGCACCAGGCAGCTACAGCTACAGTATGTGTTGAAAATGGATTCCATGTGCCTCTTTTCATGCTTGTATGCGCCTTAGCATGTTCTGTCTCACACTTTCACATCGGCCAGGTTGTATCCGAACAGTGTCAAAGGCAGCATGAATACGCTGCTCCACTGCCCCCACAACTGGAATTGGCTCTGCATACACGATACTTTTGAGATGGCCCCACAACCAGAAATCGCACTCTCTGAGATCTAGTAATCGAGCAGGCCATACAATTCGACCCTCTTGTCCGATCCATCGACCAGAGAAGACATGATTGAGATGCGTCCGGATGTTAACAGCAAAGTGGGCTGAAGCACCTACAGGGTGATTTTTCCACCGTGTACAAACTCTAGGGGTTGAGCGATGAGAGGATACCGAACAAAAAAGGTCTAATGAACTTATGTCTGTAAATGCATGATTTCCATGCTTGAGACCATTTATTTAATCATACTTTGTTTGCGGTCTAATACGGTATGAGCCACGCAGCAGTACAGTATGCTTGGTTTCCTCCTAGAGGGTGGTAGTGTTCCTCATAAGTCATGCCCTAGCGCTCTCTTTTGCCATCGTAATTGGTAGTGTTGGGTCCGATTCACTTCTCTTGCTGAACCCAAATTGTCGTGAATATGCGACAGCGTTGTATACAACGGTCCCGTATTCGAATCGAGAGCTTGCCAGCGTGGTGTTTACTTACGTAAAGGAAAATGCCAACGGGCGGCGGGGAGCACGGTTGTATCAGGAGACCTACTCTCGCCGACAACCACTACAGCTTTCAATGTTTGCAACTGTGTTTCGTCGTTTCTCTGAGACAGGGTCGTTTCAGGAAGCAGGAAATCACGAAGGAATTACCCGAAATGTTAGGACACCAGACTTGGAGAATAATCTGTTTAATATTGTGGAAGGCGACCGCCGTGTCAGTACCAGGCAGTTATCCCGCCAGTACAGGGTAAGCCAGACGACCGTGTGGAACATTCTACATGACAATTGTTACTACCCTTGGCACTTACAGCGTGTGCAGCGTTTATTAGCGACAGGCTGTCCACATCGGGAGCAGTTTTTCACTGGTTTCTTCACCAGGCAACCACGATTCCAGGATTTGTGTCATCCTTCCTATTCACAGACGAGGTCACCTTTATGCGGAGTGGTATCTTCAACTTTCATAACAGTCATCTGCGGAATAGTACGCAGAACCCAATGGTATGATGACAGCGAATCATCAGCATCGGTGCAGCCGGAACGTCTGGATAGGGATAACTGGCGACCGTATTTTGGGACAAGTCTTCCTTCCACGTCGCTTAACAGGCCGGAACAATCAGGATTTCTTGCCTCCCCTGCTGGAAGAAGTGCCATTGATGATTCGAAGTCCGCAGCTCGTGGTCGTGCGGTAGCGTTCTCGCTTCCCACGCCCGGGTTCCCGGGTTCGATTCCCGGCGGGGCCAGGGATTTTCTCTACCTCGTGATGACTGGGTGTTGTGTGATGTCGTTAGGTTAGTTAGGTTTAAGTAGTTCTGAGTTCTAGGGGACTGATTACCATAGATGTTAGGTCCCATAGTGCTCAGAGCCATTTGAACCATTTTTTTGATGATTCGAATGCTTATGTGGCTGCTACATGATGGTGCTCCAGACCACTTCGCCGTTAACATCCGGACGCATCTCAATCGTGTCTTTCCTGGACGATGGATCGGACGAGGGGGTCCAGTTGCATGGCGTGCTCGTTCACCGAATCTCAGCCTGTACGATTTCTGGTTATGGGGCCATCTCAGAAGTGTCGAATATGCAGAGCCGATTCCATATGTACAGCCATTGGAGCAGCGTATTCATGTTGCCTTTGACACTATTCAGATGCTGCCTGGCAGATGTGAAAGTGTGAGACAGAACATGCTACGAGGCATACACGCTTGAGTAGAGGAATGTGGAACCCATTTTCAACACGTAAAACAGCTGTGGCTGCATGATGCAGAGCGTATTAGGCCGCAGTCTCTGTAACAATGTCTGATTGAATAAATGGTCTCTGCTATGGAAAGCATACATTTCCGGACAGATGCTCATTAGGCGTTTTTTTTGTTCCGTATCCTTTCATCGATCAATCCCTAGAGTTTGTACACGGTGGAAAAAATCACCCTGTATATGACGACTTTGCTAAGTGGGATAAGGTGAAGGAAACGATCCCTGAGAGGAAAAAAAAATAATAATACTCACACATAGGGTGGAGCCCCTCCACGCCCACACCGGCGCGATGGGCAACACAAAGGTCTACAGTTATCTCTGCGTAGGGGTTAGTGTTCACTAAGTTAGGTCTTCGCAGGATGTGGGTACTGCGATGATTGCGTACGTCTGGTTATGATTAACCATTAATACGCGCTCATCTGTAGGTACAGATGTTTTAACACTGAAATGCAGGGCAAACAGTCGACACGACACGGTATTCAAGCTGGAGTACCCCAGGAAAGGGCACTGGAGCCCGTGTCGTTCAACCTCTACGTAAATAATCTCTCGGCAGCACAAAAGAGGACGTTACAATCTAAGCGGATGACAGAGCCATCCTCGAACAAGACCATCGGACAGATGGTCGTTGGCGTCTACGGAATGAAACGTTTGGAAACAAAACACCCTGGAACCAGGAGGCAGTGTTACAGTCTAGGGAATGTTTCCGTGGCATTCTCTGGGTGATCTCGTTCTGGAAGACACAATGGATGAACACAAGTGTGCATCTACTATTGGATACCATATTCTACCGTACGCGACGCATTTTCTTTCCTACGGATAATATATACCAGAAGAAGAACACAACGTCTCACACAGCTCGCAGTGTGCGTGTGTGGTTGGGGGGAACACCAGTATGAGTTCACCGTACTCCCCTGACCACCAAACTCCCTAGATTTAAACCCAATGGAGAATCTGTGGGACCATCTCGACAGAGCTGTACGCGCCATGGATCCGCAAACGAGAAACCTACCGCAGCTGGCCAAGGCACTGGTGTCGGCATGGCTCCACATCCATGTCAATGCCTTCCAGAACCTCATTGATTCTCTTCTTGCATCTCTCGCAGCGGTCCGCGCTGGAGAATGAGGTGCGTGCCTGCATATCTAAAGGGGCAGATCTTTTAACATAAATACTAGGAATGATTCAAAAAGCAAGAACATGTTTCAGTTGTTCGTTACTGACGAACTATGAAAGATAGAAACACATTACAAATGTCACTGGGTAGAGGACGGTTCAAAGTTTCATATTCGCACAGACACTGTACTATACACTCAACATGAGAACCATGCCTCGCTCGAGAAACATATAAACAGTAGTCTATTTCATTCCACACACGTATCAACACGTCCCTGTCCACTGAATCGACAGCTTCAACAATGTGATTTCTCAGCTCATGAAGAGTAGCTGTCATAGATGGGACAAATACACTGTCTTTCAAGTACCCCCCACAGAAACTCGAGGGGGAAGGCGTGCCGGTCCCCGGCACGAATCCGCCTGGCGGATTAGTGTCAGGTCCGGTGTGCCAGCCAGCTTGTGGATGGTTTTTAAGATGGTTTTCCATCTGATGGTTCTCCTTATTGCGCCTCAGTTACAATATGTCGGCGATTGCTACGCAGACACCGTGTCCTCGTACGCGTACACCATAATTACTCTACCACGCAAACATGGGGACTACACTCGTCTGGTATGAGACGTTCCCCGGGGGGGAGGGGGGGTCCACTGGGCGCCGAACCGCACAGTAACCCTGGTTTCCATGTGGGGCAGCGGTGAGGTGGGTGGACTGCTGTGGCCTGTTGTGGAGTTGTGAACCACTGAGGGCTACGGCGAGACAAAGCCTCTCCGTCGTTTCTAGGTCCCCGGTTCAATACACACACACACACACACACACACACACACACACACACACACACACACACACACACACACGCACAAAATCGCAAGATGTGAGGTCTGATGACTCGGAAGGACAAAAGCAACGAACAAGATGTTGTCCACCTCTTCCGATCCAACGATGTGGGATGGTGTTGTTAGGGTAACATCGCTGCTTAAGATGAAATCATTGGAATCTTCACAAAGTTGAGAAAACTACAAATCTGGAGCACGTCCAGGAATGATATTCCTGTCACAGTTTCCTCCGCAAAAAAGAAAGGTCCATATACTTTGTGAATAGAAACGGCACAAAACACCTTCAGTTTCGGTCACTCTCCTTTCGACGAGAATAAAGCCAGGATTTTGTGACCCCCAAATTCTTTGTACCGCGGTTTCCTTACCTGATAGAAGAAACGTCAGTTCGTCCGAAAAGATGAGTGTTTCGGAAAATGTTTCCTTTTGCCATGTCCTGGAAAACTGAAATGCAAAATTAAATTCGTTCCGTCTGTTACGGTCGCCGGGATGCAATTGTTGCAGTAAGTGCAAAATGGTTCAAATGGCTCTGAGCACTATGGGACTTAACATCTCTGGTCAACAGTCCCCTAGAACTTAGAACTACTTAAACCCTACTAACTTAAGGAACTCACACACATCCATGCCCGAGGCATGCCCGGTCGGGCGGTTCCAGACTGAAGCGCCTAGAACCGCTCAACCACCAACGGCCGGCCACTAAGTGCAACTGGTAAGGCTTCTTATGCAGGCGTCGTTTCAGAACACGCCACACAGCTGTCTGAGGAAGCTTAAGCTCCTGGCCTGCCCGTCTTGTGGATTTCCGAAGGCTCCATGTGAACGCATCTCGGACACGTTCAAAATTTTCATCAGACATGCGTGGTCTACCAGTGCTCTTCCCTTTGCATATGCGAGCAACTTCCAAGAATTTTGTATGCGAGTGAGAAATCTGCTGACGTAGAGGCGGCTTCTCGCTTACTCTACAGAGTAATGCACGCTGCACTTGAACTCTGAATTTACTTCGCACGAATTTCAACACGCAGAATGATTTCTCTTGCGGTGTAGTCGCCATGTTGCATTAAACAAACAGTGCACAGCTGTGTCAAAACTTTGAACGTTAGTCAACCCAACGACGTGCGCAATGTGTTCCTATCTCTTATAATTTGTCTGTAACAAACAACTGTAATCTGTCCTTTCTTCTTGAATCACCCATTGTTACACTACGGGCCATTAAAATTGCTACACCAGGAAGATATGCAGATTATTAACGGGTATTCATTGGACAAATATATTATACTAGAACTGACATGTGATTACATTTTCACGCAATTTGGGTGCATAGATCCTGAGATATTAGTATCCAGAACAACCACCTCTGACCGTAATAACGGCCTTGATACGACAGGGCATTGAGCCAAACAGAGCTTGGATGGTGTGTACAGGTACAGCTGCCCATACAGCTTCAACACGATGCCACAGTCCATCAAGAATAGTGGCTGGCGTATTGTGACGAGACAGTTGCTCGGCCACCATTGACCAGACATTTTCAATTGGTGAGATATTTGGAGGATGTGCTGGCCAGGGCAGCAGTCGAACATTTTCTGTGTCCAGAAAGGCCCGTACAGGACCTGCAACATGCGGTCGTGCGTTATCCTGCTGAAATGTAGTGTTTCGCTGGGATCAAATGAAGGGTAGTGCCACGGGTCGTAACACATCTGAAATGTAACGTCCACTGTTCAAAGTGCCGTCAATGCGAACAAGAGGTGACCGAGACGTGTAACCAATGGCACCCCATACCATCACGCCGGGTGATACGCCAGTATGGCGATGACGAATACACGCTTCCAATGTGCGTTCACCGCGATGTCGCCAAACACGGATGCGACCATCATGATGCTGTAAACAGAACCTGGATTCATCCGAAAACATGACGTTTTGCCATTCGTGCACCGAGGTTCGTCGTTGACTACACCATCGCAGGCTCTCCTGTCTGTGATGCAGCGTCAAGGGTAACCGCAGCCACGGTCTCCTATCTGATAGTCCATGCTGCTGCAAACGTCGTCGAACTGTTCGTGCAGATGGTTGTTGTCTTGCAAACGTCCCGTCCCCTTCGTGGCTGCACGATCCGTTACAGCCATGCGGATAAGATGCCTGTCATCTCGACTGCTAGTGATACGAGGCCGTTGGTATCCAGCGTGCCGTTCCGTATTACCCTGCTGAACCCACCGATTCCATATGCTGCTAACAGTCATTGGATCTCGACCAACGCGAGCAGCAATGTCGCGATACGATAAACCGCAATCGCGATAGGCTACAATCCGACCTTTATCAAAGTCGGAAACGTGATGGTACGCATTTCTCCTCCTTACACGAGGCATCACAACAACGTTTCACCAGGTAACGTCGGTCAACTTCTGTTTGTGTATGAGAAATCGGTTGGAAACTTTGCTCATGTCAGCACGTTGTCGTTGTCGCCATCGGCGCCAACCTTGTGTGAATGCTCTGAAAAGCTAATCATTTGCATATCACAGCATCTTCTTCCTGTCGGTTAAATTTCGCGTCTGTAGCACGTTATCTTCGTGGTGTAGCAATTCTAATGGCCAGTAGCGTACTTTGCGCAAATTTCAACACGAAGAATGATTTCTCTTGTGGTGTAGTCGCCATGTTGCATCAAACAAACAGTGCACAGCTGTGTCAAAACTTTGAACGTTAGTCAATCCAACGACGTGCGCAATGTGTTTCTATCTTTTATAACTTGTCTATAACAAACAACTGTAATCTGGTCTTTCTTCTTGAATCACCCATTGTTATATAGGAAAGGGACTAATTGTGGTCCATACTCGGTGCAAAATCTAACTGGTAATCTGACAGGGCCAAGTGCCTAGTTCGTTTTAAGTCATAACAGTTATTACAAATTTCTCTCGTAGGGAACCAGGTAAAAGTAAGATCATGGGAGTCCGAACTAAGAGCTCAGCGCACGCGCGGCAGCGGCGCGAGGGCAGATCGCGGTGAGGAAGAACCTGCTGGAAGGCGCCAGCTCGTCTGCTGTGACGCAACACCACTGGTAGGTCAAGGGTCAGCGCCGAGCCACCGGGGAGGCCTTCGTGGATTCTCCCGCCCGCAGAGGTCACCTTCCGACTGCCGCCTCCCTACAAGCCATTACTTCGCAGCTCTTTGCTCGGTGCTGATAAATGAAGAAGCCGGATTACGAAATGAAGAATGCCATTGAGCACAACCCAGGACTGTGTTACTATAGGACACTGTCAGAATACGAAATCCGCCAACGGCAAATGCGAGACTTTCGGGGTGAGGTAGACTGGTAGTGGAGATTAATGATGCCATAGGAGAAGGCAACGGCTCTATAACAGAGCATTTTAAGTCAACGTATAGAGCTAATCTTATTGTTTGAATGGATTTTGGTACAGGTAAAGCATTGTTATTGAAATCTGCATCTGCATTTACATGTAAAGTCTGCAAGCCACCTTACAGTGTTTGGCGCAGTGTACTTCTGGCTCCATTATCATTTGCCCCCTTTACAGTGCCATTCGAGAATGGTTCCTGGGATCTACGACTGTGGACAAACTTCGGCAGCAATTCTAAATTCTACGATGTGGTCATTCTGTCAGACGTATGTGGGAACTAGCATGATGTCAGTGTCTTCTTGGAACGCACACTGTCGCAATCTCAGCAGTAAACATCTCCTTGATGTACAACACTGCTGTTCTCTTTTGAACCTTCTCTATCTCTTCTATTAGTCCAACTTGGCAACTGTCCCAAGCTGATGGTAATATTCGGTATTAAATGTGTTTTATAAGCTGCTTCTTCGGTAGGTGAATATCATTTCCTTAAGATTAATTTCAATTTCAGCACGGGATACACGCTCCGTACAGGGAGTTTTAAGTTGTAATTGCACTTCAGATCACTCAGGACTGTTACATCCAAGTATTTTACGATTCTTACTTTTTACAGTAACTTTCAGCGACGGCGTAATCCAACTGTTCAGATCAACCTTTGGATGAGGACAGTTTTGATTACTATGGTGTTGGGGGCCAGTTATCTAACGAGTTTGGGATCATTCAGAATTCCCTGTGAAACAACCCAGGACTGCGATTCTACAGAAAACTCTTTGTCAGAATATGAGACCCCCACATCTGTTCAGGATGAGCTATGTTGACAGTGCAGCTTAAACGCTGTAAGAGACGACAAAGAGTGTTAAGACAGGATTATTTTACGTCAACATTCAGAGCTCCTCGTACTGCTGTACAGTATTTTGGTGAAAATGTGGTTGTGAAACCAACCTTCGGCTTCAAGATACCTTTGCTTGACATTATATTGAGTACCAGTGATCTAACAAGTCTGGAATCGCTTTAAAATTCCTTGGGAATAGTCGATGAGTCGTGTTATTTGTTAACCGACATGATATTCCGAAATTCTGTTCTTCAGTAGGTCGGGAATCTATCATAGTCCTCGTTCTCCCTTGATTTTTAATGATGGTTTAATTAGCATTCAGTGTTTAGGGTGCTCGAAATAAAATGGGCAACTTGACAATAAGTTCACTACCAAGTTGCTCACTAAGTTTGGGTCCTGGATCTGCTTTCAGATGTATGGAATATTAATTTCTTGGGGTCTCTTTCTTTGGTAGAAGCCTTTCGCAAACGCACACGTATGTGTCCAGAAAAGCGATGATCCTGACTAGGATCGTTGTTACGTAACGTGCCAGAATGTAGCGACTTCTCCGGTATTGTTAAAGGACTTTTGACTCCTCCACGTACACACTTTTTCGTCTGCCCAATACAACCATTTTTTGGTAATTATATATTCCTAGGTAATGTAATACACGGTATTAGTCCATGCTACTCTTGTACAATTAATCTATTTTTCGGGAGATACAGTGTATGTATGTCCTCGTAATACGACACTGAAGGCGGCTTTAAGCTAATTGACAAATTATTTCTGTTTCTCTCTTCCAAGTCTCCCTGTTATCGGACTACAGCGGATTACATTGCAGCCTGAGTGTCGACGTGTGTGTGGCTTTTTTTCTGGTTTTAGGGCTCTACACTACAGGGCTATGACCACTCTTGCGTTGCAACTTGTATCTGAACACAATAATAATACTACTAGTAGAGATAAATATCTACAGATCAGGCTGGATAGCGAACTGGAGGAAAATCGTTCGTGAAACTAAGTAACAATTTCTGTATTCGCCTCAAGTGGTTTAGAGAAACAAAGAATTTCCGAAATTTTAATCTGTCAGGAAGTTTCAACATATATAATTGTTTAGCGTCGAGGCGGACCTATTATCTCTACATCGTCGCCTTTGGATACCAATCAGATAAAAAAAAAATAAATAAAAAAAAAATAAACTGGACGGTAGGTGACTTACTATTGATACACAACATGGTGAAAGTGATTGTCTGATTACGATAACCAAAATGTTGCCACACGTTGCCTTTTCCACAAATCCTATTTTACATCTACTGGTTTTGGTAATTTTGTGGTCCATTCCGAAATCGCTGTCCTAGTTTAGCCATCAGTCTGGTCACTGTAATGGGTCTGTTTGTTCACACGTTCAGCCTGAATGATGAAACAGAGCGAAGATTACGAAAACCCAGCTCACGACGTCTAGAAAAACAAGGCGAACCACACTAGTAAATTACAATCAGACTTCCAGAATTCTAATGAAGGGGACAGTGTCTCGCAACTACTACATACTGATGAGAGTATACTAACTTCAAAAGAAACTAAATTACATATACCAAGTGATTTGCTTTCATCAAAATGAAGATTTATATAGGCCTACATTTTTAATAACCTCTACCAAGCCATCTTACGGTGAACGACTCGATTTCAGATCCCTTTTCTGGCCCCGTTTCCATTTTATTCCATTGTGACTTTGTACTCCTCCATATGAAGTAATCTTTTTAATAGATGTAATATTCCTAAGCTCGCTGTATGCACGTACGATTAGTGTTATTATTATGTCATTTACACACTTAGGACAATTCGTGTGACAACTACAATTACGTCTAGTCGCTCAAGACGACCACATACGCCCAACACCTGTTAATATTTACACGGAGGACGAATTTTGACATACTGTACCCGTTCGTTTTTTGTCTACTTTCTTCACTGTTAGAGGAGTTCCTCCGGTATTATTCCTTAAGCGCTGTTAGTTGATGAACCGATATCGGCATCGCCAGACTCAAACAGTAAGCCCGTATGCCTCGCCTACGGTTTGAATAAGCACACAGTTCCTCAACCAATAATGTAGTTTCTATTTCTCCTCCAATACATCAGTATCCTGTTACATACAATAAAATTGTGATCTTCCTTTTCCATTATCTCCTTACTACTTCAGTGCAGTGGCTTATATATTCCATCGGCTATCACATACACGTATGTTTTGTAGTTTCGTCGGCTTCGGATTTCTCACATATTTAACTTGCAGATGGCATTATATCAACTCTGCTGCATTTTGTTTCCATTACAGTGCACTTGAAACTATTCTTCATCTTTTTACCAATTGGTTTCTATGTACAGACATCTTCCTCCCTGTTCTGAATGGTATTATACTCGATTCTTTCGCCAGTGTCGTTCATTTATTTCTCTTGAGTTTCATAAATGTACCTTCACAATGTTCGTTTGCCTTACCATAATTTCGTCGCACGTATCCCATTGAGCAACCATTACTACCCTCATCTTTCGAATTGTCCCCGTCACATTGTAGGGTTACGCGAATTCTGGGTGTTGATTATGAATTGACTTTCACAGTACCAGCACCTTTATTGCAAGGCAACTGGTAACTCTGGAATGTGACAAAAATATATTAAATACTGCAAAACAGGGTCGCTACTAGGTTTAACTACGTAGAAAAGAAAGAAGTAAGTTTGGCTGTTCTTCAGGTCTAGGGCCGCGCGGGATTAGCCGAGCGGTCTCAGGCGCTGCAGTCATGGACTGTGCGGCTGATCCCGGTGGAGGTTCGAGTCCTCCCTCGGGCATGGGTGTGTGTGTGTGTTTGACCTTAGGATAATTTAGCTTAAGTAGTGTGTAAGCTTAGGGACTGATGACCTAAGCACTTAAGTCCCATAAGATTTCACACACATTTGAACATTTGAACAGGTCTAGGTCAGGGCAGCGAACCAACTTTCCTGACAGCATTTATAATCGATGGCATGATGTTACAAGTTAACAGTCGTACCATGAGGCACTTTGAATATTCATTGATATTTAATTTAAATAAGTTTACTACCACACACTGCCAAGAACATTTTGGGAATAATGAAACAGGTAAATAAACGGTGGCAGACTATCTACACATCTAGGCCTATATACGAGTAATCATCTGTGTGTGCTACTGCACTTCACTGAATTTTTACTCATCTTCCACTGTACTCAGGCAGTTTCGTGGTGTACCTAGGCACGTCCTTCCTCTTTTCAGATCACAGCTAAGAGTGACGCCCTGCACAGCGGTTTTAGCAGGCTGGCATACGCGTCATTCTAACTGTACAATTTTGAATCGTCGTTCGCTAAATCCCCCCACCAGAACAGAGGCCACCTCCACATATTGCACAATATTGACTTATTATATAATATTCCGCAAAACACACATCCCTTTGATAGGAGTCCTTTTCTTATATATATTATTACATCAGGTTGCTTACCGCCATGATAATTCGTAGCTTAGGATCGCCATTTCGTGCTATAGTCTCTTATCATGGTTTCCCTGTTCATTCAAAATCTCCCTCCTTTCGAAGATGAGGGAAGTGAGAAGAAGGTGGCGAGGGGGGTGGGGTGGGGGGCTAGTGATGATCGTTCTGTAAACGAGGGGAATAAAACTATCTCATCGTTGCTGGAGTGTGTCTGTGGCCCGAAGTTGTAGTTTTCTTGTACCTTATACTATCAAAGTAACCAGCTTACCATCCTAAAAGCTACGATGTCGATGCAGATGCCTTACAACTATTAACTAAATGTATTACTCTAGATTCACCTATATTGCACCTTTAACTATAAACTTTTCCAACGGCCTTGCCGCAGTGGTAACACCGGTTCCCGTCAGATCACCGAAGTTAAGCGCTGTCGGGCTGGGCTAGCACTTGGATGGGTGACCATCCGGTCTCCCAAGCGCTGTTGGCAAGCGGGGTGCACTCAGCCTTTGTGAGGCAAACTGAAGAGCTACTTGATTGAGAAGTAGCGGCTCCAGTCTCGTAAACTGACATACGGCCGGGAGAGCGGTGCGCCGACCACATGCCCCTCCATATCCGCATCCAGTGAAGCCTGTGGTCTGAGGATGACACGGCGGCCGGTCGGTACCGTTGGGCCTTCCAAGGCCTGTTCGGACGGAGCAACTATCAACTTTGAAAAAAATGTCAATCATTAACAGTCACTATTTGTTTAATAAGCAACTACCTTCTTATCCGCGTTTTTAAACATATTTCAAAGTTCCGGGCTTTGGTCTTCAGTCGGTTTAAGGAGTTTTTCCTGTCACTCATCACTTCTTTCACCTCTGGCTACAACTTGGTGATGGTAAGTATCTTCGTGGTGTGGAGTCCTCGTTACTGTAGGGACCCATATACGGTGTTCTGTGACCACCTGTTGAAATCATAAATAACCACCTTTCGCAGCGCGGACCACCACGAGGCGTGCAGGAAGAGGAAGTGACGTTCTAGAAGGTTCCTACAGGGATGTAGAGCCATGCCAACTGCATTGCCGTGGCCAGCTGCGCTGTTTCTCGGTTGAGTATCCGTGGTGCTACAGCCCAGTCCAAGTTATCCCATATATTCTACACTGGGTTTAAATCCGTGGAGTTTGGTGGCCAAGGGAGTGTGGTAGAGTCATCCTGGTGCTCTTCGAACCACGCACGTGCGTTGCAACCTGTGTGGGTTGTCCTGTTTGTAGATGCCACTGTGCCGAGGGAAAACAAAGAGCATTTAGAGGTGAACATGGTCCCCGAGGGTACATATATACTTTTGCTAAGCCATTGTGCCTTCTGGAATGACGAGCTCATCCATGGAATGCCAGTAAACGTTCTCTAGACCGTAACACTCCCTACTCCGGCCTAGACCCTCTCGACGGTTGTTGCTGGGTGTTTGCTTACAGACGGTCAATGTCTTACACGCCAACGGCCGTCTGTTCGATAGAGTATAAAACATGATTTATCTGGAAAGACCATCTTTCGCCACACAGTGGACGTCCAGTTGCGGTACTGGCATGTAAATTCCATCCCTCGTCACCAATGAGCAGCAGTCAGCACGAACCAGGTGACTGCTGCGGTGACCCGTACTCAGCAAAGTCTGCTGAAAGGTCGTTGAGGAGAAACTCATATTTGACCCGTCGTGCAAAACGATTGGTTCAAATGGTTCAAATGGCTCTGAGCACTATGAGACTTAACATCTGAGGTCATCAGTCCTCTAGAATTAGAACTATTTAAACCTAACTAACCTAAGGACATCACACACATCCATGCCCGAGGCAGGATTCGAACCTGCGATGGTAGCAGTAGCACGGTTCCGGACTGAAGCTCCTAGAACCACTCGCCCACAACGGCCTGCACACCAGGATTGTCTTGACGTCATTTCGCTATGTACAGTATGCTTTATCCACGGCGGCACGCTAATAGTTTACATACTTAGCAGTTCCAGAAATGTTTCCACCCTTGGCCCAAAAGCCAATGATCATGACCTTTTGAACTTCAGATAAAACCTTCCGTCTCTGCATTAACGACTGCACTGTTTTCGCCGTCCCCCGACACGCTTTGTATGCCTTCCACTGCTAGTGCTACCACCTGCTGTCTGTGAGTGGTTACTGGACGTTGACGTCGATCATAGGCGGTGGTCACGTTAATGTGACTAGACTGTGTAGCTGATTGGCTAAGTCACAAAAGCCAGAGGGAGGTGTTCACTAGAGCATGCGTTGTGCAGCATTGCAATAATTCATGACAGCCTTTGGTTAACGGCAGCTTTAATTAGTTTTATTTCTTAACATCTCTAACGCAAAAATTTTAGACTGTATTTTATTTCATTATTTCGTTTTCCATGTATTGTAGAGCGCTGCTTGAGAATTGAAGAGTGTCAAAACTACTAATCGTGATATTAAAAACTAAACTACGCCTGAACAGGCCATAAAGGCCCACCGGTACCGACTGGCCGCCGTGTCATCCTCAGCCCACAGGCGTCACCGAATGCGGATATGGAGGCGCATGTGTTCAGCACACCGCTCTCCCGGCCGTTTGTCAGTTTACGAGACCGGAGCCGCTACTTCTCAATGAAACAACTCTTCAGTTTGCCTCACAAGGCCTTTGTGCACTCCAGTTGCCAATAGCGTTCGGCAGACCAGATGGTCACCCACCTAACTCAATCTCGACAGAGCTTAAATTCGGTGATCTGATGGGAAGCGGTTTTACCACTGCGGCAAGGCCGTTAGTAGTGCTATTAAAAGGAAGTATAGAACTCACACTTCACAGCCTGTCTTGGTGGTTTGAGCCTGTGAGGGTTATCAGAATTTTCAGCGTATGCGCTTAGAAACTTTCGCTAAAACGGTTTTCTGTATTTTAAAAGCAACTATCCATGTTCTGTGGTCCGCAGCTCGTGGACTTGCGGTAGCCTTCTCTCCTCCCACGCCCGGGATACCGGGTTCGATTCCCGGTGGGGTCAGGGATTTTCTCTGCCTCGTGATGACTGGGTGTTGTGTGATGTTCTTAGGTTAGTTAGGTTTAAGTAGTTCTAAGTTCTAGGAGACTGATGACCATAAATGTTAAGTCCCATAGTGCTCAGAGCCATTTGAACCATGTTCTGTGAAAAGGAAGTGACCAAGCAGCAATGGAGGAAGGCTACGTTAAACTGATCGAAATGGAAGGCATTAAACCATCCACAGCTCGTCGGGATGCTACCAGACTGCTCATACCCCAGTATTTCCGTGGCTATAGGATATGTTGATTAAAATCTCGTCTATATGCGAGCTTATTTTCAGTACGGAAGAAGACATTCGTGCAGATGAACAATAGTGTGAGTACATGTTGGCTATAGGGTGGGTCTAACGTTACTAGAACTGTTGAGGTGGAAATTGCAAAACAGAACGTCCAGAGCACGTGTGCATGTACCCTATTTTCGGGCACTGAGAAACGTCGAATCATTGACGGTAAGGATGTGAGAGGCTAAAAGCAATGACCACAGGCGAGAAGAGCAGGCACAGGTTCTTCCAGAATGTCTGAGTACACCACGAGAAAATCGTAGGATAATTCGACTGGCGCAGACCGATAGACGCATGACACCACCTTAAATCTGGACGGAAGCTACCACCAGAGTGCACTACGAACTGTCGGGAACAGAGTACTGGAAGCTGGTTGAGATCTCAAGTTTCCATATCGCTGACACTTCCATAGTGTAGAGCCAGAACCAATGTGACTTTGGCCCGAATTTTGCCCTCCGCCACACACCGCTTGGTGGCTAGCGGAATATCTATGTAGATGTAGATCCTCCTTAAAAACGAAAAAAGCATTTTCTTACCGTCCTCTGTCCAATATCATTATCCCCATATACAGCGTAAATGCTTCTGGCTGCCTCTACTGCTGTCACCTCTCTATTGAACTCAAACAGAGGAATATGTCGGCACTCCATTTTCTAGCGTCCACAGCTTCGTACACTACCTCCAAATGACAAAATGACAATATGTAAACTCAAACAGCAACAGCGAAACAGTACTTCAGTACCCGTCCTCAGACGGTCAGCATCTTGACGGTTAGACGATATTGTTGAACTTGTGAGGGCCATTTAACATTTCGTATTTCCAACGATTGGTCCTCATACCGCTCCGATGAAGGCCAGCCACGCGGCCTCAAAAGTCGCGGTCCGCGTACTCTGCAGATTCGTGGCGTTACCCGCTCGCGAGGTGTGGGCTGCACTTTCACCCGTGATTTTAACGAACGGCCCACGAGCTCAGCTCCAGTGGCGGCAGTGTTTGGCTGGAGGCCACCGCAAGGATGCGTCAGGACTTCGGCGGGCCGAGACGTAATGGACGCGACGCGCTCCAGTTTGGTCGCTACTCGGCTTTCACCCGGATGAAGTAACGCAGGTGCCGTCAGTTGGCAGCCTTGAGCAACGGAAGCCGATCCTTGGAAACCGCAGGCTGTTTTTCTTCCATTACACGGACAGGTAGCGCCTCTCCCTAAACCACCCAAGCCGAACACTGGGACGCTTCTATCAAGTACGAGGTCAACTCATTCTCACCAAGCGAGGTGTGTCGCGTGATACTATAGTGGCCAAGGCTCTGGACTCGAACTGAGTGAACTGAGTGAGGTTGCACAGTGGGAAGATCGTGCTATCGCATCCGACGAGATGGGGAGGAGGGATTGGGGCGGCGTTTATATCCCCGTCCGACCATTCAGGGTGCCCAGACGCTGGTGTACTTCCAGTGTTACATATTTTCTCTTATACAATTTAAATTTCCCGGTCGTTCGACGATTGTGCAAACTGTTCCTTTACTTCACCAGTTCTTTGCGGTCGCATCGATTCAACATCATTGTTGTTGTTGTGGTCTTCAGTCCAGAGACTGGTCTGATGCAGCTCTCCATGGTACTCTATCCTGTGCAAGCTGCTTCATCTCCCAATACCTACTGCAACCTACATCCTTCTGAATCTATTTAGTATATTTATCTCTTGGTCTCCCTCTACGATTTTTACTCTCCACGCTGCCCTCCAATACTAATTTGGTGATCCCTTGATGCCTCAGAATATGCCATACCAACCGACCCCTTCTTTTAGTCAAGTTGGGCCTCAAATTTCTCTTCTCTCCAATTCTATTCAATACCTCCTCATTAGTTATGTGATCTACCCATCTAATCTTCAGCACTCTTCTGTAGCACCATATTTCGAAAGCTTCTATTCTCTTCTTGTCTAAACTATTTATCGTCCACGTTTCACTTCCATACAAATACTTTCAGAAATGACTTCCTGACGCTTAAATCTATACTCGATGTTAACAAATTTCTCTTCTTCAGAAACGCTTTCCTTGCCATTGCCAGTCTACATTTTATATCCTCTCTACTTCGACCATCATCAGTTATTTTGCTCTCCAAGTAGCAAAACTTATTTACTACTTTAAATATCTCATTTCCTAATCTAATTCCCGCAGCATCACCCGATTTAATTTGACTACATTCCATTATCCTCTTTTTGCTTTTGTTGATGTTCATCTTATATCCTCCTTTCAAGACACTGTCTATTCCGTTCAGCAGCTCTTCCAAGTCCTTCGCTGTCTCTGACAGAATTACAATGTCATCGACGAACCTCAAAGTTTTTATTTCTTCTCCATGGATTTCAATTCCTACTACAGACTATTAGTAGACAACATATATGGACGACTTGCTCTCGAGATACACGTATCACTGCTTGTCTGGCACGTGTTTTTCGATCTGTAATTCTGCTTTGAATATAACTGAATCAATGAACGTACGGAGCTACTATAAATTATTCACTCGTTTTCAAAGATTGATATTTTCCGAAGTATTAGGTTTATACTAACAATAAAATAGTAAAATTATCATGTCTCTCTGCTTGTCTTTCACCACTCTTTTCACAGGTAATCAGAGTGTAACTTGGGGCAACATAAAGACTTTATTTCATCAGAATCGGAACAGGGAAAATATATTTTAATTTAAAGTTATATCTAAAACCGTCTGTTCAGTTTAGTAGGTCTTTTTTAAAAAAATGTTGTCATCGGGACGTGTACATACAGCTATCTTAACAGTGTGAATGTCAGTTATGACAATAGTAATAGTAGAACGACATAACACCCAGCCCTGAGCAGAATAAATTCGTGATCTGGCCAAGAATCAAACCCAGGACCCTTCGGTGAGCAATCCGCTGCGCTACTGAGGCGAACATGCTTAGTTGTTTGGATGTTTAATCGTCACAGCGTAATACGTCAAAGAACCAAGAGGGGGCACTGTTAGTTTCGTAGTACGTCAAAGAACCAATAGATGGCGCTGGTGGTTTTTTTAAACTCCGTGGCAGACGAATTTTCGGAAGTTTAAATCAGTAGCAGAGTTAAGCGCCTCAATATTATCTTTACGAACACAAAGTAACAGCGAATTTATTCGGCTAGGATATACGGGTTCACTGATTTCGCTTTGTTTACTGGGAGCATAAACGACGTCGCTTTGCTTATTTTGATAGCTTTTATTTATATTTGACTCCTTTCGACGGAAAGATTTTTTCCACCTCAGTGACAGAAGTATTTTCGGAAATTTGACAGAAGCATTTTCGGAAATTCATGTCAGAGACAGAATTAAGACCGCCGTCTTACCTTTACAAGTACAAACTAACACTGAATTTACTTGCCTATCGCGACATTACCGTTGCTTCTATCGATGGGTTTTGTTTATGTTCTTTGCTAGATAAAAAGATTTTATTAAGATTCCTTTGTGATTTAGGTGCCTACTCATTACTGTTTCATTTTTTTTATTTACGAATAAAAATGTCTAGACAATGGTGGAGTTTTCCTGAATACAGCAGAACATCTAAAAGTCTAAGGACTATGTGGTCTCAGAAATTCAGTGAAGATTGTGGCAAAATACTTGCTGCAGCTCGCTTAACATCAGGCTTTAACGCCCTCTTTAGAAACATGATAGTGATGGGATGTGGAGCAGGCGAACCAGTTTTTATGCCCTGAATCCCTATTAATCCCTAACCATTTACCGTTTCACTTTAAACATGCAGAACTCCTAATGCGCTTATGTTATGCCATGACTATACAGAAAGCACAAGGCCACAGAGGGCGTGTACCAGGTTTGGGTTTTCGCACGGCAGCTCTACATGGCTTTCTCCCGTATTAGGGAAGCACACAAGCTCTTTGTTCGTGTCCCCAATCATACTACTTCAAACATTGTATATAAAGAAGCTTTATTGATGAATTCTTCTCAGGTTATCAGCAGAGTGGTGGCGTCGTCTTGTCGCAACGTTTCAGTGAGTTTCATATCCATCAACTTCTGACTTCGCCAGAAGATAATGGGTACGAAACTCATTGAAACGTTGCGACAAGACGACGCCACCACTCGGCTGATAACCCGAGAAGAATTCCAGTGGAATAAGCCGAGAAAGACTGAAATCGCGTGTAAGAAGCTTTATAATTAAAAAATAAACACACGTGCGAAGTCTCGGGCATAGCTATAAATAAACATTCGGGCAATGTCGGGTTTCTCAGCTAGAGTACAAATATCATTGAGACATAAATAGAACCGTTAACTCACCGAGTTTGCATTATGCTCACCAGTTGGCGTACGAGTGCAGTGGCTTGATGAAACGGCGTCAAGACAAGAAAAGAGTTTTCGTGTGTCGGAATATGCGAGATGTTTGTCTCTTACACCAATCAAGAGTGCATTCAGGGGAATTATGGAAGAGAACCGCAATGTAAAAGGAGCATTGTACATTGATATTTACACTTTAGGGAAACTCGTTGTGTCTGTAAAAAGAAAAGTACTGATCGACCAAGCGTGCCATATGCATCCGTGGGGAGGGCGAGGGAAAGTTTCGTACGGAGTAAGGAAAAAGTCAAAGGTCCACGCAAGCCGCGAACTTGGAACACCGCAGCAAACTGTGTGGGAGATTTTGCGAATGCGCTACATTTCAAACTGTACCGTCTGCAGCTCGTGCGCCAATTACACTACTGGACATTAAAATTGCTACACCACGAAGATGACGTGCTACAGATGCGAAATTTAACAGACAAGAAGAAAATGCTGTGATGTGCAAATGATTAGCATTTCAGAGCATTCACACAAGGTCGGCGCCGGTGGCGACACCTACAACGTGCTGACATGAGGAAAGTTTCCAACCGATTTCTCATACACAAACGGCAGTTGACCGGCGTTGCCTGGTGAAACGTTGTTGTGATGCCTCGTGTAAGGAGGAGAAATGCGTACCATCACGTTTCCGACTTTGATAAAGGTCGGATTGTAGCCTGTCGCGATTGCGGTTTATCGTATCGCGACATTGCTGCTCGCGTTGGTTGAGATCCTATGACTGTTGGAATCGGTGGGTTCAAGAGGGTAATACGGAACGCCGTGCTGTATCCCAACGGCCTCGTATCACTAGCAGTCGAGATGAAAGGCATCTTATCCGCATGGCTGTAACGGATCGTGCAGCCACGTCTCGATCCCTGAGTCAACAGATGGGGACGTTTGCAAGACAACAACCATCTGCACGAACAGTTCGACGACGTTTTCAGCAGCATGGACTGTCAGCTAGGAGACCATGGCTGCGGTTACCCTTGACGCTGCATCACAAACAGGAACGCCTGCGATGGTGTACTCAACGGAGAACCTGGGTGCACGAATGGCAAAACGTCATTTTTTCGGATGAATCCAGGTTCTGTATACAGCATCATGATGGTCGCATCCGTGTTTGGCGACATCGAGGTGAACGCACATTGGAATCGTGTATTCGTCATCGCCATACTGGCGTGTCATCTGGCGTGATGGTATGGGGTGCCATTGGTTACACGTCTCGGTCGTCTCTTGTCCCCATTGACAGCACTTTGAACAGTAGACGTTACATTTCAGATGTGTTACGACCCGTGGCTCTACCCTTCATTCGGTCCCTGCAAAACCCTACATTTCAGCAGGATAATGCACGACCACATGTTGCAGGTCCTGTACGGGCCTTTCTGGATACAGAAAATGTTCGACGGCTGCCCTGGCCAGCACATTCTCCAGATCTCTCACCAACTGAAAACGTCTGGTCAATGGTGGCCGAGTAACTGGCTCGTCACAATACGCCAGTCACTACTCTTGATGAACTGTGGTATCGTGTTGAAGCTGCATGAGCAGCTGTACCTGTACACGCCATCCAGAGGTCTGTTTGACTCAATGGCCAGGCGTATCAAGGTCGTTATTACGGACAGAGTTGGTTGTTCTGGGTACTGATTTCTCAGGCTCTATACACCCAAACTGCGTGAAAATGTAATCACATGTCAGTTCTAGTATAATATATTTACCCAATGAATACCCATGTATCATCTGCATTTCTTCTTGGTGTAGCAATTTTAATGGCCAGTATTGTAAAACCAGAAGATTATGAGCTGCGCCTGAAGCTGATGTGTGTCAGTTCTGTTGGCCTCCCAGGTCGCCTGATCTACGCCTTCTGACACTTTCCTTTAGGGTTTCTAATAAGGACAGTGTTTACGTACCCCTGTGTCAAGAACCCTGGAACAGCTCAGCTCAGCTGTTGCTGCACAAGGTAGGGAACGAACTTGACTACCACTTGGATGACGAGACGGCAGTCATAGAACATTTCTAGTATGCAAAATGCAAACTTGGCGAGTTTACGGTCGTATTCATGCATAAGTCAAATACTTTGGAAACTACAGAGCTTCGAAAACGGATGAATCATTTATAGTAGCCGTGTGTTATGGCGCAGAGGGATCTTCAAATTAAACAGTTTATGAGTAACACTGGGTTCATTGTGTGTTGAGTTTATGAAGAGATCCTTACGTCGATCCAAAGTGTACATGCACACACACACACACACACACACACACACACACACACACACACACACACACACACAAAACTCACATTTTACTTGAGCGCGGTTCTATAGTTTCTGTTTTCGATAGGCTTCCAGCAGAACAAATTAATACGAGTCAGAAAATCCATATTTTTAGACCTTGATTGAAAAGTTTCCTTTTTTAACACTTCCTTCATGCTGTAAAGGACTTCTTCGCGGTCGTTTACAATTTAGTTTTTTGTGTCGCCGCTTGAATAAAGGAAATGGTTCTCAACCCGAACGTCAAAGTCCGGAGTGGTGCACTAAGTAGGTTATTGTGAACTGACGTAGGCACAGGGAGCTACTTTATAATTCAACGTGAATTACGAACTATGGTACAACTTAGTATTTTTCAGAAACTGATTACAGTGGCAGAGGTAAGGGTAGCGATTGGTAACAGAAAAATGATACGGGCAATTAGGAAACGAACCTTAGAGTATCGAATTCGTGATCTTAGACTCAGAGATTGAGACACTATTTCACCGAATCCAACAGTAGGTGTCTCGCTTTAGTGCACTTGTTGTATTGTACTGTATGTTAGTTAACCGGGGGCCTAGAAACAATGGAGAGAGCCTCCGTCCCCGCCGCAGCCGTAGTGGTCCACAACCCCACGACGACTACCGCAGTCCACTTCACCCTTCCGCCGCCCCACACCGAACCCAGGGTTATTGTGCGGTTCGGCCCCCGGTGGTCCCTCCCCCCCCCCCCCCCCCCCAGGGAACGTCTCACACCAGACGAGTGTAACCCCTACGTTTGCGTGGTAGAGTAATGGTGGGGTATGCGTACGTGGAGAACTTGTTTGCGCAGCAATCGCAGACATAGTGTAGCTGAGGCGGAATAAGGGGAACAAGCCCGCATTCGCCGAGGCAGATGGAAAACCGTCTAAAAACCAGTGCACTTGTTACTTGAATTTGCATCATTTCCTTGAACTGCGCAGTTACTGGCCGAGCGGACGCCGTTCTGAGCAGCTTCTCGCTCAGGACATCGAGAGATCTAGGCCTGTAACGAACAGTGCCAATCTTGTGACATGGGTACAGCCTTCATCTTATCTGTTTATGTGGCTATACATTTGACCAAGTTAGTTTGAAACTTTGAGTTCGCAGCGGTTTTAGTTACATGTCACTTGCGTCATGCTCTTCTGGTGATTTCTTCACATTACTAAAACACTGACCAGCATTATATCAAGTGAGAATACTGCAGCGACTGTCAATTTAAGCAAGACATTAAGGTTAAGTCGTCTCACTTAAGTTTTCAGCAGAACGCTGAACTAATTACGAGGCACTGTATGGCAGGGCCTGTCCTTTTCAGACGTACGAAGGAACATTGCATCCTACTTATCAACAGTACAGGCACTGCAGAACAGGTCTCTTTTTATCCACCTACACCAGGCAAGCTCCATTAAATTAAAATGCCTCCCCTATACGGTAATATACGTAATGGATGTACGAAAAGGTTGTACACACATTATTGACGACTATGAAAGCTTGGGTCTGTCCGCGAAGCGTGCACGGATAGCCTAATGCTAGCGATAAGCGGAAAATACATGTTCAAGTCCCAGTCCGGCACCTGTATTCATTGTCGTCATTCCATTATACAGCTAATCGTTGCCTATAATCGCAACAGGAAACACATTTCATGTAATTACGAAATTATTGATGTTTATGTGGTCATTTGCTGACCAATCTGTATCTCCAAACGGCTGAAAAAGTGCAAAGTCGCAGTCGTATGTTTTCTGTCTAATGACTTCCAAGGGCAAGAAAAATTTGGATTTCAATATTTTATATAATTAAATACTGAATTTAGAAACTTACATTGTGGTCATAATCTACTCATTATGATGTATAATCTTACTTTAAAGGTTTAACGCAATACATCAGTAGTATAAATGTTAGAAACTATATATGTCTTGAGGCAGCGTAATTCTAGGCGCACAAATTCATACACCATTTGAGAATGAGAGCATTTAGCGACTTCTAGAAACATTACGCATAATTTAAATTTTTCTAAATTTTTTCTCACTCAAACCCCCACATCATGAAAGGAAAAACTGTATCCCTTACTACATTTTCGCTGTTCTTGAAAAAAAAATCATTATCAGACATGACGTTTCACTTTATCAGTTCTTTACTGCTACAACTATTCGTAACACATTTCGCCGGCAGTAAACACAGACACCAATAAAAGTATAAGGGGAATTCAAATGAAGACGTGACAGGTGGATACACATATTCACTACTGGCCATAAAAATTGCTACACCAAGAAGAAATGCGGATGATAAACGGGTATCCATTAGAGAAATATATTATACTAGAAATGACATGTGATTACATTTTCACGGAATTTGGGTGTATAGATCCTGAGAAATCAGTACCCAGAACAAACACCTCTGGTCGTAATAACGGCCTTGATACGCGTGGGCATTGAGTCAAACAGAGCTTGGATGGCGTGTACAGGTACAGCTGCCCATGCAGCTTCAACACGATACCACAGTTCATCGCGAGTAGTGACTGGCGTATTGTGACGAGCCAGTTGCTCGGCCACCATTGACCAGACGTTTTCAATTGGTGAGAGATCTGGAGAATGTGCTGGCCAGGGCAGCAGTCGAACATTTTCTGTATCCAGAAAGGCCCATACAGGACCTGCAACATGCGTCGTGCATTATCCTGCTGAAATGTAGGATTTCGCAGGGATCGAATGAAGGGTAGTGCCACGGGTCGTAACACATCTGAAATGTAACGTCACCTGTTCAATGTTTCGTCAGTGCGAACAAGAGGTGACCGAGACGTGTACCCTATGGCACCCAATACCATCAGCCAGGTGATACGCCAGTATGGCAATGACGAATACACACTTCCAATGTGCGTTCACCGCGATGTCGCCAAACACAGATGCGACCATCATGATGCTGTAAACAGAACCTGGATTCATCCGAAAAAATGACGTTTTGCCATTCGTGCAACCAGGTTCGTCGTTGTGTACACCATCGCAGGCGCTCCTGTCTGTGATGCAGCGTCAATGGTAACCGCAGCCATGGTCTCCGAGCTGATAGTCCATGCTGCTGCAAACGTCGTCGAACTGTTCGTGCAGATGGTTGTTGTCTTGCAAACGTCCTCATCTGTTGACTCAGGGATCGAGACGTGGCTGCACGATCCGTTACAGCCATGCGGATAAGATGTCTGTCATCTCGACTGCTAGTGCTTGTTGTCTTGCAAACGTCCCCATCTGTTGACTCAGGGATTGAGACGTGGCTGCACGATCCGTTACAGCCATGCAGATAAGAGGCCTGTCATCTCGACTGCTAGTGATACGAGGCCGTTGGGATCGAGCACGGCGTGCCGTATTACCCTGCTGAACGCACCGATTCCATATTCTGCTAACAGTCACAGGATCTCGACCAACGCGAGCAGCAATGTCGCGATACGATAAATCGCAATCGCGACAGGCTACAATCCGACCTTTATCAAAGTCGGAAACGTGATGGTACGCATTTCTCCTCCTTACTCGAGGCATCACAAGAACGTTTCACCAGGCAACGCCGGTCAACTGCTGTTTGTGTATGAGAAATCGGTTGGAAACTCTCCTCGTGTCAGCACGTTGTACGTGTCGCCAACGTCGCCAACCTTGTGTGAATGCTCTGAAAAGCTAATCATTTGCATATCACAGTATCTTCTTCCTGTTGGTTAAATTTCGCGTCTGTAGCAAGTCATCTTCGTGGTGTAACAGTTTTAATGGCCAGTAGTGTACCACTGACAGTATAAGGAGCATTCAAATGAAAAGGTGTAAGGTGGAAAATGAGTAAGCTAACTGTTTATTACACACATCAAAAAAAGTTTTGCATTACCACAGTTCCCAGAACTTATGAAGATAGACATTGACTGTGGGTATTGTATCACAGACACAGCCCCTTTGACTGTTCAGTGATGTCACTAAACCCGCCCAAAGATGGTAACAACAGTGCATGAGCAGCGGCTATTAGACGGAGGGGGTCCGACAGCCGATCATTTCCAGTCATTCCACCAGGAAGGAGAGACACGGCTCATGTTGTTTGTAGTTTAACCGTGTCTAGATGGTCAATACCGTGGTTCGATCGCGTCCGCATTGTTACTTTGTGCCAGGGAGGGCTCTCAACAAGGGAAGTGTCCAGGCGTCTCGGAGTGAACCAGAGCGATGTTGTTCGGACGTGAAGAGATGCAGAGAGACAGGAACAGTCGATGACATGCCTCGCCGCTCAGGCTGCCCAAGGGCTACTACTACAGTGGATTACCGCTACCTACGGATTATGGCTCGAAGGAACTCTGAGAGCTACGCCACCATGTTGAATAATGCTTTTTGTGCAGCCACAGGACGTCATGTTACGACTCAAACTGTGCGCAATAGGCTACATGATGCGCAGCTTCACTCCCGACGTCCATGGCGAGGTCCATCTTTGCAACCATGACACCATGCAGCACGGTACAGATGGGCCCAACAACATGCCGAATGGACCGCTCAAGATTGGCGTCACGTTCTCTTCACCGACGAGTGTCGCATATGTGTTCAGACGATCGTCGGATACGTGTTTGGAGGCAACCCGGTCGGCCTGAACGCCTTTGACACACTGTCCAGCGAGTGCAGCAAGGTGGAGGTTCCCTACTGTTTTGGGGTGGCATCATGTAGAGACGACATACGCCGCTGGTGGTCACGGAAGGCGCTGTAACGGTTGTATGATACGTGAATGCCATCCACCGACTGATAGTGCAACCACATCGGTAGCATATTGGCGAGGCATTCGTCTTCAAGGACGGCAATTCGCGCCCCCATCGCGCACATCTTGTGAATGGCTTCCTTCAGGATAACGACATCCCTCGACTAGATTGGCCAGCATGTTATCCAGACATGAACCCTATCGAAACATGCTTGGGATAGATTGAAAAGGGCTGTTTCTGGACGACGAATAGCTGTTGAGGAGTGGGACAATCTGCACCAACAATGCCTTGATGAACTTGTGGATAGTATGCAACGACGAATACAGGCATGCATCAGAGTAAGAGGACGTGCTACTGCGTATTAGAGGTACCGGTGTGTACAGCAGTCTGGACCACCACCTTCGAAGGTCTCTCGCTGTATGGTGGAACAACATGCAATGTGTGGTTTTCATGAGCAATAAAAAGGGCGGAAATGATGTTTATGTTGATCTCTAGTCCAACTTCCTGTACAGGTTCCGGAACTCTCGGAACCGAAGTGAACTTTTTTTATGTGTGTTTTTCGAAAGTAGTCGCCGTAACTGTTAACACATTTATCGGACGGTGAGACAAGACTGTCATTGCCTTCATGAAAAATGTTAGCGGGTTGCCTACGAACCCTGACACTGTGCAAGTGTGCACCTCTTCTTCCGCATTAAACTGACGGCCACGAATGTCTTTCTTCAGGACTCGAAAAACATGATAATAGCATGGGGAGAGATCGGGACGTTATGGAGCATGTGCGTGGGCTTCCCACTGGAATTTCTGCAGCGTAGTCGAAACAAGTTCGGCAACATGCGAACAGGTAATTTTATTTTGCGAAGGGTCTGGCAATCGCTTGAAGACAAATATTTTCACGTGGAAAAGACGCCGATAACAGCATACGTTTTTTCTTTTTTTTCATGAAATTTCTGAATACAGCATAAATAACACCAAGTTGAAGGAAAAGGAAACTGGAAGCTGAGAATAAATCATTAAAATAAATGAATGTAAGAACCCTGGTTGTGGCTTCTCATGCTTAGGTTGTTATGTCTTTCCAAGTAAGTGGAACGATCTCGGGTGACTAACCTGCGTGACTAACTGAAAGAGGTGGTTGGTCCGGGTGCGACCGCCTGGACAAGTCTGTAAAAGCAAGCGTGTCGAAAGACCAGTGTTGCAGCAGCAGCGTGCACTTTTCACTGTGTCCCAGAATTTTTCGGGTACCAAACGAAAAGAAAAACACTCAATGTTCTTTAGGTAGTAACAATAGACTTAGCTTGTTAGTTCAGCGAATAGGTTGCTCAACTGTCCTACTAACATATTAGAATAAAGGCCCAAAAAATACTGAGACATAACAGTGTAATAAGAATTACAAGAGGGGTACAAGAATAACTGTTCGAATTACATGTAACTGTGTAGGAGGGGTACAAGAATAACTGTTCGAACTACATGTAACTGTGTCTTGGCTTTTGAAAGGCACTGATATATTTTCTTCGCATTTGTTTAAAGTGTTGTTGGTGAACACTTCTTGAGATTCCAACTTATCAATGACATTAAACAAGTCGCCAAATTTCGATGAGACTATGAGGCGTCCCTCTTCGAAACACCGCGACTCAACAGTGTTTATGTCCATCTGGGTTCCCCTACAACTGCTTATCAGTTCCATAATCCGCCAATGTCTACAGTCTAAAAGTATTGTTTTATTTTTTTTATTTTTGTAAAAAAATTATTTTATCTGAATTCATAGTATAACATGACCAGGAAATTGTGATGAGGATTCTACAACGTAGCTTTCGGTATACGAATTTGTGATATTCGGTGTATGTGATCCGTGTCGGATCGACTTTAGGTAACGGATACTCCAGACAGATTTGGTGCGGTGCACGTCCATCCCCATTAAGCATTTACGTGTAACTTCCATATCCTCAACGGCCCATCGATGCACGTGTACAAAGTAAAATCTGGTTGTCTGGTGGTAAAGGGCGTCTCTGGCAGCCTAGATGTCGCGGTATTGGATCCCGGTCGGACCACGGATTTTTCAGTATGCGTTTTAACCTAGCCTCCACCTCTTAACGAACTGAGGAGTCGCCATAAACGACACGTAGTTCGCATTCCCCGTTAAACTGTAGCTGCTTTTTCCCCGCTTGGGTAACTGGGATAGGTTAGGGACACGCAAGTCGCCAAAGTGGCATACGATACCTTAAAGACGCACATATTTGTGAACAGAACATCACTTCAGAAGAACAATTTTAAAACCATAAAACATATGTCACGTTCGGATGATATTAATATTTAAGTTTTCTGTCTGTACGACAACATAATGAATATCAAACTTCCGTGGTATTTCAGAAAGACGTCACGAAGTGCGGTGTGAACTTATACAGGGCCATCGAGTCAGAGAGGACAGCCGCGCGGGATTAGCCGAGCGGTCGAAGACGCTGCAGTCATGGACTGTGCGGCTGGTCCTGGCGGAGGTTCGAGTCCTCCCTCGGGCATGGGTGTGTGTGTTTGTCCTTAGGATAATTTAGGTTAAGTAGTGTGTAAGCTTAGGGACTGATGACCTTAGCAGTTAAGTCCCATAAGATTTCACACACATTTGAACATTTTTTCAGACAGGACAATGGCAACAAAGGCGCTTCGAAGGTATCTCACAGCTCGTTGGCAGTAATCACTGGTGGACATCTGTTTGGCAGCCCAGTCATAGGTTCTCCGATGTTCTACGACGCATGCTTAGAGACTCGTTAAGATAAAATGGAGCGCTGTCTTCTTGACCTACATCGCTAAAGTTCCGCAGCTTTCTTTTGTGAACACTCGCGGTTAGCAGCAAGTAGCAGTCCAAACTGATCTTGTGACTCAATCTGGTACGCGGGCAAGTGATTAGAAAGCAGAGCTTGTTGTTGGAAGCAACGTTTAGATTTACAGTTTCCGCCGTCATACGCCCCTTTTTCACGAGCAGCTGTCTTGTCTCAATCGTCTGCTCGTGGCAAGTGAGTCTACTGCCCCAGGCAGCCTTATACAGCACTCCGTCCGGCCTCAGGATCGCACTGCGTGCGTTCAAAAGCAGCCGATTGTGGAATGCACTGTTTCCCCGATGGGACCTGTGACTTCCTTTGTCCCGGCCAGCAGTTGCCGCGGTGCCGTGTGTATAACCAGCGCCAAAGAAAGATCGAGACCCGCCCAAGTCTTCCAGAACTGTGCCGTCTAGGCAGCCCCCCACGTACCCCTTAGTTGCTGATATAAATCGGGTAGTACATTAATGTGAAACTTAATCTGAGATAGTAAACTCATTTATAGTAATTTTTTTAAATGGTAGTTTACTACTGGAGTTGTCTACAGACATAACAGTATAATGTCCAGAAAATAACCTCTTCAGAGAATATGGAAGTGAGGAATGAATTCCAGATAGGGATGAGAAGGTAGCCCATTTCAGGCATTAGCAGTTCTATGCACCTCGACCATGACTGATGTCGCAAACCCCATCTGCCTGTAGTGTTTTGATATGATGTCAACAATAATGCACAGTGGTTTACTTGATTGGCTCGTCGGCTGAGCTGGCCTCTATTGCCCGGCTGCGGTAGAAGTAAGCTTTCAGAAATTTGCAATTGGCACTCTAAACTTTTTAGGGTGGTAGCAAAAATTAATCAGCTGTTTTTATTTCAAGAAAATGACTTAAAATTAGTTATTACTAACGTTTTTAACTGGTTCGGAGTTGGAAGTTCTTTTGGCTACTTAAAAGTCGCTATTCATTTTCCAAAATATCAAAAATACTCCATATCCCCATGTCTAACCCCTGTGCTCCTGTGACGATTTACGACATACGAGCATAATATTCGCCTTTTTTGGAGTTGGTCTATCCACTTGTTTCCAGTGCTTGCTTTGTTTCTTTGTTGTCTTGGCGTCATAGTAATACGCCAGCTATCGCTATGGGGATTAGGAGGCACACCAAGTTATTTGCATTGGCCTGACAGGGCTGCAACATTCCGCTGGTGCCTCGGGTCGTCGGGCTTCTTGAATGGTTGTAAGCAATCGCGGCACCCAGCGTCGACGACTTCTGTCATGTTTAAAATGTTGTGCAACTCAGCCCGGATTCTTGCATTGTTGTTTCAGTTCAAAAGCAGAAAACGAAATACCTACACTATTTAACTTCATTAATAGTCTCCACCATTCGTTTTTTTCTTTTTTTTGGCTTGCCTGGCCACATGCTGCGATATTTTTCCAGAGATTTCAATTTAAAACCAAACACCTGCCACAATGGGAACTTGGAATGGTTCCATTGAAAAGTAATCACCACATGCATTAAGACATTTATCCTACTGGGAGACGAGATGTTCAGTTCCTGTTTCCTAGAACGTGGTCGGCCGCTGACGGACACATAATCGCACACACTTTTGATTTTCCTTGTCCAGCTAACGAACGTCCACTTCAATCTTTCTTCAGGTCGCCAAAGATGTGAAAATCACATAGCAAAAGATCCGAGATGTACGGACAATGTTGCAGTGTTTCCCAACCACCTTCGTCCGATTGGCAGTGTGGGGACAGGCGTTACGTGAAACAGGATGATTTCCTCCGAGAGGGCTCCTAATTGTTTTGACTTTATGGTGCGTCGCAGTTCCTGCAAAGTGTCTTCAGAGTGCTGCGCATTGATTGTGATTCCAGACTCGAGGAATGCGACTAGCAGAGGGTTTCTGCAGTCGAAGAAGGTCATCATGACCGTATCAGAACTTGTTTGTGCCGGCATGAGCTACCTAAGCACGACTAATGCCCCGTTCTCACAACTTTACTTCTGCCAGTACCTCTCATTCTGGAAACATCCCCCAGGCTGTGGCTAAGCCATGTCTCCGCAATATCCTTTCTTTCAGGAGTGCTAGTTCTGCAAGGTTCGCAGGAGAGCTTCTGTAAAGTTTGGAAGGTAGGAGACGAGGTATTGGCAGAAGTAAAGCTGTGAGGACGGGGTGTGAATCGTGCTTGGGTAGCTCAGTTGGTAGAGCACTTGCCCGCGAAAGGCAAAGGTCCCGAGTTCGAGTCTCGGCCCGGCACACAGTTTTAATCTGCCAGGAAGTTTCTTATCAGCGCACACTCCGCTGCAGAGTGAAAATCTCATTTCAGCTTTAGATTTCTTTGCCAGGGCAAATGTGGGATGTTTCCTCTGTTGGCTCTGCCGTTTGCCCTCAAGATGTCGGAACGCTGTCGGACAGGACAGAATCATCCTATTGCATGATAACGCCTTCCCCCCCCCCCCCCCCCCCCCCCCGCCTCCCGCTGTCGAGCGGACGAGGCTACACTCCAACAATTCAACAATTTAGTTGGGAAACACTAAAACATCGTCCGTACAACCCGGGTCTTTCACCGTGTGATTTTTACATCTTTGGAGACTTGATGACAGGCATGCGTGGACGTCGGTTCCATTCGGACGAGGAAGTGCAAGAATGGGTGCGGTTATGGATCTACGAAACAGGAAATGAACGTCTCGTCTTCCAGAGGGATAAGTGTCTTAATACATATATGGTGGTTACTTTTGTACGGATCCATTGCATGGTCTCGTTGTGGGGGGTATTTAGTTTTCATTTGACTGCCTTCATACACCATCACTGCAGACATGTGCCTGAAAACAAAGAAAAAAATTATTTACGTAGCTCTATTTTTTTGAAGAAATAAACGAAACTTTGTCTAAATCTCCTACAGCCTGTAGTATTATGATAGTTATTACTATATGCAACAGACAAATCTTACAAGCTTCGTTATATCCGTTACGCATGACGAAAGACAATTGTGATTTAAATTGGCGGGTTATGTACTAGCGGTATGCAACCAGTAGCTTTTTAAATTTAATATGATGCATTATACCATTAACTACACTCCTGGACAAAAACGTGAAACACCCAGACGACACAGTCAGATGCCAAAATAACTTCGTACACGTACACACCATCAGAGGGTACGTAAACGATTGGAGTTACAGTTGTCTGTGACAGGTGCAGTGGTACCAGAGTGCTTTTGTGTTGTTTATGTATACTGTTGTTCAAATGTGTGTGAAATCCTATGGGACTCATCTGCTAAGGTCATCAGTCCCTAAGCTTACACACTACTTTGCCTAAATTATCCTAAGGACAAACACACACACCTATGCCCGAGGGAGGACTCGAACCTCCGCTGGGACCAGCCGCACAGTCCCTGACTGCAGCGCCCTAGACCGCTCGGCTAATCCCGCGCGGCTAATCCCGCGCGGCTTTACTGTTGTTATCAGGCTTGGTAACATATACGGGTTGATTCAAAGTTCCTATTAGAGGCTTCTAGGAGATGTAGAGCACACTTTGAGGATGAGGTTTTGATCAGGAAACCATGTCCGGAAATGTACGATTTTGATGTAACATAAGTTTGGCAATCTGTCAAGCAAATCTCCCAGTTCACGGTACGCACAGAAACTGAGAGAAGGGCGCCGACGTCAGTCCCTGTTCTAATAGTGACCTCACATGACGCCTTCGTCCAACTACAACTGCTCTTAGAAATTGGTACGTTCGAAACTGGGAGTATTGGCTATGGTGCTCCATGGACGTCCCGGACTCTCGACTTTAAAGAGGACGTCCTTAACGACGTAGAAGAGAACCCGAGGACAAGTACTCGAAACACTGCCCATGCCAAGTGATCCTGCAGCATACAGGTCAGAGCTTGTTGTCTCTGCTGCGTGCGTACCGTGAAGTGGGAGAAATGGAAGTGATCCGATCCTCAAACTGATTTTATATCTAAATGGAGCATTTCCAGACAAGGATTCCTTATAAAAACTTCTTCTATTAAGTCCCCTCTACAACCTATAGAAGCCCATAATAGGAAATTTGAATCTTTCTATACAAAGAGCGCAAACAGTGTCAGATGTTGAGTGATCACTGCTAAGGACACCGAGATGCTGCACACTCGTTTGAGACAGAGCTAAAGAGCAAATTAGACAGTTTTAAAGGGGCTTTACAGTGGGTCTCCATGTGGCAGGCTAGCTGAAACGGATCGTGCAGTATCCAGATTTGTGGGGCTTTCGGACGTGAAAGTGGAAGGTGAGGACAGGTATACTCGTCGCTGAGGTCCTGGTCTGAGGAACTCAAGGGAGGACTGCCATATTGCGCACCAAGCATACTGTAACACCTTCGCATCTGTGCTTGCCACCCGATAAGTAATGGACTCCCTGTAACATTTAGCGTCATCCCGCACCATTGGTCAGAGCAAAGTAGCAGCAATAGGCAATTGCCCTCCAATGTGTAGGCTGTCGGAATCACTACAATACAAACAGCAGCATGGGGTGGTGGTGCCATGACTGGGAAGTATGGACTGCTGATAAATGGTGTTGCACTGTGATCGGTTATGAATCGCGGTTCTGCACTACCCCAGGGGACCATCGTTGGCTAGCGTGGTGGCTGCCTGCTGGGAGGTCCAATTTTTCCAATTGTTTGGAGAGGCACAGCCATCAGGTAAGAGTTCAGGTCACGGCTGGCAATGACTGAGGAAATCGGAGGGAACAACTGTACGTCAAGGACATTGTGGGTCTTCACATATTACCTCTCATGCGACAGTGTTGTGGAGCTACACTACTGGCCATTAAAATTCCTGTACCAAGAAAAAATGCAGATGATAATCGGGTATTCATTGGACAAATATATTATACTACAACTGACATGTGATTACATTTTCACGCAATTTGGGTGCATAGATCCTGAGAAATCAGTACCCAGAACAACCACCTCTGGCCGTAATAACGGCCTCGATACGCCTGGGCATTGAGTCAAACAGAGATTGGAAGGCTTGTACAGGTACAGCTGTCCATGCAGCTTCAACAGTAGTGAGTGGCGTATTGTGACGAGCCAGTTGCTCGGCCACCATTGACCAGACGTTTTCAATTGGTGAGAGATCTGGAGAATGTGCTGGCCAGGGCAGCTGTCGAACATTTTCTGTATCCAGAAAGGCCCGTACAGGACCTGCAACATGCGGTCGTGCATTATCCTGCTGAAATGTAGGGTTTCGCAGGGATCCAATGAAGGGTATAGCCACGGGTCGTAACACACCTGAAATGTAACGTCCCCTGTTCAAAGTGCTGTCAGTGCGAACAAGAGGTAACCGAGACGTGTAACCAATGGCACCCCAAACGATCACGCCAGGTGATACACCAGTATGGCGATGACGAATACACGCTTCCAATGTGCGTTCACCATGATTTCGCCAAACACGGATGCGACCATCACGATGCTGTAAACAGAACCTGGATTCAGCCGAAAAAATGACGTTTTGCCATCCGTGCACCCAGGTTCGTCGTTGTGTACACCATCGCAGGCGCTCCTGTCTGTGATGCAGCGTCAAGGGTAACCGCAGCCATGGTCTCCGAGTTGATAGTCCATGCTGCTGCAAACATCGTCGAACTGTTCGTGCAGATGGTTGTTGTCTTGCAAACATCCCCGTCTGTTGACTCAGGGATCGATACGTGGCTGCACGATCCGTTACAGCCATGCGGATAAGATGCCTGTCATCTCGAGTGTTAGTGATATGAGGCCGTTGGGATCCAGCGTGGCGTTCTGTATTACCCTCCTGAACCCACCGATACCATATTCTGCTAACAGTCATTGGATCTCGACCAACGCGAGCAGCAATGTCGCGATACGATAAACCGCAATCGCGATAGGCTACAATCCGACCTTTATCAAAATCGGAAACGTGATGATACGCATTTCTCGTCCTTACACGAGGCATCACAATAACGTTTCACCAGGCAACGCCGGTCAACTGCTGTTTGTGTATGACAAATCGGTTGGAAACTTTCCTCATGTGAGCACGTTGTAGGTGTCGCCACCGGCGCCACCCTTGTGTGAATGCTCTGAAAAACTAATCATTTGCATATCACAGCATGTTGTTCCTGTCGGTTATATTTCGCGTCTGTAGCACGTCATCTTCGTGGTGTAGCAATTTTAATGGCCAGTAGTGTACTTTTCAGGAGAATGCTCGCCCACACATGGCACATAGTCTCTATGAACTGTCTGTGTGATGTTGAGTTTTCCGATGGCCAGTAAGATCCCACATCCACCCCCAATACGACTTGTGGGACCAGATCTGACATCAACTTTGCCCCAGTACCAGTAGCCTTGATATCCAGCTAGGTTCAGGAGGGGATACGACTCCTTCATGACACCCTTCTTTACTGTATTAGTGCATGCATCCAGGCCGGGAGGGGTGCAACATCATACTGGTAAGAGGACTTATACTGCTAAGGTCTTTGTAAATTTGACTCGCTTTTGTAATCATTGCAATGACTTCACATAACCTCTCACCCCGTAAAGTGTTCGTTTCCTCCTCCCCTTCTGGGTGCTTCAGTTGTTTCTTTTTCCTTTTTTTCTTTTTCCAGGCAGTGTACTTTTGAGCCAATGCAGGCTCATCATCGGACTGAGGTGTTATCAGAAACATTACAAGATGTTTCAAAAAGAATATACATACTTCGAAGACATATATTTATTAAATTGTAAGACATACAACCATGAAATATGCCTCGCGGACTGGCTGCGCGGTTTGAGGCGCCATGTCACCGATTGTGCCGCCCCTCCCGCCGGATGTTCGAGTCCTCCCTCGGGCATAGGTCTGTGTGTCGTTATTAGCATAACTTACTTTAAGTAGTGTGTAAATCTAGGGACCGAAGACCTCAGTAGTTTGGTCCCTTAGGAATTCACACACATGGAACATCGGACACACATTTACGAGTGAGTCAGATCGCTGGTCGATCATGAGCGATCGGCTTGTTATCTTTGGCGCGTCCCCGGGCATGAGCATCTTTGCGCTTTCGGCGGGGGGCGCGCGGGGCGGCGAGAGGCAGTCGGTTTGGGGCGGCCAGTGAGACTGGCGGAGTTGTGGCTCGGGCGTAAGCACATGTGTGATGCCTGTTACGCTGGGGCTGTTTGCTAGTCGTGAAACTCTTGCGGCGGTTACTGGTTGCCTGGAAGGCATTTGATATAAACTGTGCCAAGCCTCGCAGTGAGAGGGGAGTCCGGAGTTGGTGTTGGCCTAGATGTTTGTACAAATTGAGGTGCCTGTGTGAGAAGCACGGCGTGGGCCTGTTGGTTGCTTCGTCCTTTTGGCAGCCACCACATGCGGATGTTCGGCTGAAATGTCTACAGTTTGCCGGCCGAAGTGACCGTGCGGCTAAAGGCGCTGCAGTCTGGAACCGCAAGACCGCTACGGTCGCAGGTTCGAATCCTGCCTCGGGCATGGATGTTTGTGATGTCCTTAGGTTAGTTAGGTTTAACTAGTTCTAAGTTCTAGGGGACTAATGACCTCAGCAGTTGAGTCCCATAGTGCTCAGAGCCATTTGAACCATTTTTTGTCTACAGTTTGTGGTGAGCATAGTGTGAACAGGTTCTCGTAGGATGTGCTCCCAGCCTGACTCTTAGCCTGTGTTATTTGTGGGTGCCGACCCCTTGTCTGTTACTGCTTCCGGGTGTCCTGTAAGATTTCACAGCAAAACTGTGTTTTTGTGGCATTCTGTGTTTCTGGTTCAGCCTCCGCCTAGAAAGGGGAAAGATTTGGAATTCCTTAATGCTGTAATTTAAACATATGTAAAAGAAAATTGTTCTTTCAGAATAAGCGCCTGTTTCTGGGGCCACTGCAGTTCAAACAGTAGTGGCATAATGTTAATGAGTATTTGTCAAATAAGTGTATGAATGTCTTGCTGTTTTCTGGGGCACGGAGCTGTGTTATTGAACTCATTTTGAAGTGTTATGTTGGGAGAACGACTGCTCCCCACTTCAGTGTATTCTTTTGAGTAGTATTGTAAGGTTTTTTGGACATATGTCGGGGGGGGGGGGTATTGATCCAATTTTGTTTCTCTTTCTTTGAATTACGGTGAATTGCTTACTTCATCTGGTTAGTGGCTTAACTCGCGCTTCACGCATTAAATCAGGTGTTTTTGACATTGTTCTTTTTATTCCTGTTTCATGTCAGACAGATTGAAATGTAACTTCATTTATGTTAGTTGAAATAAATGTGTTGGATTGACAACGAATTATGTGCAATCGAAGTAAGGGACCCAGTCCTTCATTAGTGCTTAACAGTGGCGTGTGGTTCGGGTTGTGAGCCCCGTGCTCGTACCAACGAGTCTCTCGGGTTTATATTACAGATCTTCAGTATATGCTCCACATGTGAAACGAACAATATCATATCGACACTCGAATTCCTCGCGTATTCGTGCATATCCTCCGTCATTGTAGTTATGGCAGTATGGATCCGGTTCTTCAACTCTTCTCGATTCTGTGCTAGTGTTGGTGCATAGACGTTGCCTTAATGAAACTGCAAAGGAAGAAGTCACAGGGCGTCAGATTCGGTGACCGTGAAGGCAAGCTGAGAAGTGCTAAGTCACGGCTGTTTGACGGCCAATCCAACAACTCTGTAGAGATTCATTCAGATAGTCACGTACTTGGCCGTTCCTGTGAGGGCGTGCTCCATCTTGTTGAAAAATAAAGTTGTCCTCGTTAAGCCTCGGAAACAACCAATTTTGTAACATAACGAGATACTTCTGACAATTAATCGTGTTTCCATCAAAGAAGAATGGGTCGTAAACAGATCGCACATTGACTTTGGGTGAATCTCATGCATGTTCAGGGTGTGCATGTGAGTTCTGTAGCCCCCAAATTCGAACACTGTGTTTGTCTACTTTCCCAACAAGGTGGAAAGTCGCTTCATCACTGAAAACGATGCGTTGGGAGAAAGTATTATCATTGTCAATAGCATTATGAAGCTCGTCAAGAAATGCAACGCGTTTGTGTTTGTCGTCATGACGTAGAGCCTGTAACAGTTGTAACTACGGCTTCATAACCAATCATCTCAAAACACGCCTAATTGTTGTTGTAGACAGTTGTAACTCCCGACTGGTATGACGGGTTAATTTCGTAGGACCACGCTAGAAAACGAGGGTACTCTTTCCTTTACATACACTGCCTGTGTCTAAAAACTGTCGATACCATCTGCGAATGTTGCATGCATTCGGGGGATCAGTTTGGAATCACCCTGAAATGTCTTTGCACTGTAATCGCGGAATTCCACTTCGCAAACTCGAGAACACAAAATGATTTCTGCTGCGGAGTAACCATTTTACAATATCTGACGGTAACCAAATAAGAGAAGACAACCGACATCTAGCGGCAATGAATATAAACTGGAAAATGTATTTGTTCCTCGAATAACTGAGCCGTTGTTTAGCGATCGATAGTTTTGACAACGTAATACTCTGTAATACGTATGTTCTTTTTGAAACACCCTGTATTTTCTGGATCGTGTGCAGTCGACTCTAGGGTCGCTGTGATTACATGGCATATTAATGAGAAAATTATTTCGAGAATGTACACTGCAGGAAAAAACATTTGTATGCCCTTTTACAGGTATCCAGTTCACTCAAGATTTATTGTTCAAAAGTGCATATGCGTTTCTGAGGTATCAGGTACCGACCCATGCTGAAACACCTGGTGTAACCTCCACTGGCAGCAGTTCAGTCACTCACGCTATCATCCAGTCCATCGTAGAGATGGTGAGTACTGTCCTGGGGTACGTTATTCCACACCTTCTCGGCCTGTCCACGTAGTTCTGTAATAGCTGTTGGTTGACGAGTCGCATAACACACTTCTTGTCCCATGATATCCCACACGTGCTCGATTGTAGACGTGTCTTCGATTGGAGATCAGTCTGTAGATCAAACTGGCCAGCGCAGTTGCTTCACATCTTGCAGAGCACGTTGTGTTTCACGGGCAGTGTGTGGGCGAACTTTATCCTATTGGAAGAACATATCACCTTCCTGTTACAAGAATGGCAGAAGAATGTGTCTAACAACATTATACACATACTGTGCACTGGTTAGCGTCGTCTCCAGAAACACAAAGTTGAACGAGAGTTGTAGCTGGTTGCACGCCAGACCATAAGTCCTGGGGTTGGGCCAGTGTGTGTTGAACAAAGGTACTCCACTAGACAGTGCTCACCAGGTCTACGCCGTTCGCGCAAACGATCGTTAGTTGCATGCAGGCATAATTTGCTTTCATCGCTGAAGACCACGGCGCGCCATTCCATCTTCCAAGTTGTCCTCTGACAGCACCAGTGCAGCCTTGCACGTCGATGCTGTGGCGTGTGTGGTAGACTGGCTAGAAGTGCACGTCCACGTAGTCCCACTGCTAATAACCGATTAACAACAGCTCGTGTTGAAACACGTGGGCTCACTTGCCCTGTTATCTGTGCTGTGGAAAGTGTCCTTACATTACAACAATCCTGGCGGGCGTCTGCGCTGCGTGGGCGTCTTCTAGAACCTCGTCTGTGTGCATGAGAATGTTCACGTTATCACTGATACGAGCATCGTTGAGCAAATGACACGGCACGTCCAACGTGTGTGTCAATTCTCCAAAAGGAGTATCCAGCCACTCGGAAGGCCACAGTATAACCCCTTTCAAACTCGCTCAGCTGGCTGTAGGAAGTGGGAGAGCGTCTGTGTGGCATGGTTGCCTGCTTGCTTGAAACGTTTGCACCAGAATGAGCCTTCTGATAGTGAACATTCCCTATTAAAGGATAGACACAGATGGTGCTCCGGCAGTTATGCCACTATGCTATCTCTTGGTGGACGGCCGGCCGTTGTGGCCAAACGGTTCTACGCGCTTCAGTCCGGAATGGCGCTGCTGCTACGGTGGCAGGTTCGAATCCTGCCTCGAGCATGGATCTGTGTGATGTCCTTAGGTTAGTTAGGTTTAAGTGGTTCTAGGTCTAGGGGACTGATGACCTCAGATGTTAAGTCCCATAGTGCTTAGAGCCATTTGAACCATCCTGGCGGACAGCGTTGAAACCATTATCAGTACATCTACTTCCAGAATGAGTTTTTCACTCTGCAGCGGAGTGTGTGCTGATATGAAACTTCCTGGCAGATTAAAACGATGTGCCAGACCGAGACTCGAACTCGGGACTTTTACCTTTCGCGGGCAAGTTCTCTACCATCTGAGCTACCCAAGCACTACTCACACTCCGTCCTCACAGCTTGTACCTCGCCTCCTACCTTCCAAACTTTACAGAAGCTCTCCTGCGAACCTTGCAGGACTATCACTCCTGAAAGAAAGGATATTGCGGAGACATGGTTTAGCCACAGCCTGGAGGATGTTTCCAGAATGAGACTTTCACTCTGCAGCGGAGTGTGCGCTGATATGAAACTTCCTGGCAGATTAAAACTGTGTGCCGGACCGAGACTCGAACTAGGGACCTTTGCCTTTCGCGGGCAAGTGCTCTATCATCTGAGCTACCCGACCACGACTCACGACTCAGGCAAAGGTCCCGAGTACGAGTCTCGGCCCGGCACACAGTTTTAATCTACCAGGAAGTTTCAGTACATGTACTGTCCCCCATGTGGCGGGTCAAAATCGACGTTGGCTTTTCAGATGTACTAGTTTTTTTTCAGCACTATACATTTTAGCCAGCTTAGACACACAGTCTCCCTCTCCCTCTCCCTCTGCCGGCCTGAGTGGCCGTGCGGTTCTAGGCGCTCCAGTCTGGAACCGAGCGACCGCTACGTCGCAGGTTCGAATCCTGCCTCGGGCATGGATGTGTGTGATGTCCTTAGGTTAGTTAGGTTTAATTAGTTCTAAGTTCTAGGCGACTGATGACCTCAGAAGTTAAGTCGCATAGTGCTCAGAGCCATTTGAACCGTTTGAACCTCTCCCTCTCTCTCTCTCTCTCTCTCCCTCTCCCTCCCTCCCTCCCTCTCCCTCTCCCACTCTCCCCTCTTCCCCTCTTTCTCGAGACCCCCCCCCTCCCACACACAAAATACTTAGGTGCACTTGGCTGGTGACGACGAGCCTGCAGTGACTCGAAAACTACATGCTGGTACAACAACTCTTATGAAATTCAAAAATCGACTGGTTGCATGTCTTACCTACACATAGCGCCGAACTTCGGAAGAGACAGCTCGTAAAGTCTCGAGTTAATGAATCGCGCTGACAGTTGTGTGTACATTGGTTTGAAACTTCCTGGAAGATTAAAACTGTGTGAAGGATATCGACTCAAACTCGAAACCTTGCACTTCAAGGTTCGAGGCCCCAGTGTGGGGAAGACTGTCAGTTTACAATGAAATGTTAATTTGTTTATTCTTTAATGGCACACAAGTGCCAGGGCAAGGTCGCTAACGGCAGCACGTGGCTCCCCCTGTGCGCAGGCCCCGTCGCTGTTGTTCGTGCCGCTCCTGGTGTCCGCGCTGTGTGCGCCGACCTGGGGGCGCTTCGTGGCCGCCGACGGCTCGCTGACGACCACCACCACGGAGGGCCCGCCACAGCCGTACAGCTTCGTCTACGTGGCCGGCCGCTACCCCGGACACATCGACCGCACCCACAACGAGGAGAGCGACGGCTCCGGCGTCGTCAGGGGTCAGTAACCATTATTTCTTTTTCTTTCTCGTGTGAATCCACAACACGTTACTACGACGGCTATCGCCGTGAAATGGAAACCACAGGAAACGTAAATAATTGGTCAAGTGCGGGTAGGACGCGCGAATTCTGTGCAAAGTTAATTTTATAGTTCATCGATCCTCGGAATCGAGAATCCCAATGGTTTTCGCCTGTTATCGGTATCGATACTGGCAAGATATTGAAACCGGGAATTGCAAGATTGTATCAAATTCTCTACAGTAGTTCCTCAGACTGGCCCGTACGTAAAAGAGAAGCGAGGAGGGGAGTTAAATTTACATGTGTAGAGAGAGATGATTTAATAAAACATTTTCATTTACTTACTACAACATGACTGTAATATACACTCATGCTCATAAATTAAGGATAATTGCAGAATGTGGTGCCACACAACGTGGCACTACCCAAAACTGGCGCTAATAGCATGGGCACATAGGGAACACACACGACACAGATCTGTAAGTCCACGGTATTGGTGATAAGTTGAGAAAACCGTCCCGAAACACATGTGCTACAAAACGCCACTATTTCCTGCGCATGTACCCCGACATCAATACGGGATATGATCACCATGCACACGTACACAGGCCGCACAACGGGTTTGCATACTCTGGATCAGGTGGTCGAACAGCTGCTGGGGTATAGCCTCCCATTCTTGCACCAGTGCCTGTCGGAGCTCCTGAAGTGTCCTAGGGGTTTGAAGATGTGCCCGATGGGATTTAGGTCTGGAGAACAGGCAGGCCACTCTATTCGCCTGATATTTTCTGTTTCAAGGTACTCTCCCACGATGGCAGATCGATGGGGCCGTGTGTTATCATCCATCAGGAGGAAGGTGGGACCCACTGCACCCCTGAAAAGTCGGGCATACTGGTGCAAAATGACGATACACCTGAGCAGTTACAATTCCTCTGTCAAAGACATGCAGGGGTGTACGTGCACCAATCACAATCCCACCCCACACCATCAAACCACGACGTCCATTCAGATCCCTTTCAACGTCATTAAGAGGTTGGTGTCTGGTTCCTGGTTCACGCCAGATGAAAACCCAGCGAGAATCACTGTTCAGACTATACCTGGACTCGTCCGTGAACATAACCTGGGACCACTGTTCCATTGACCATATACTGTGTTCTTGACACCACGCTTTACGGGTTCTCCTGTGATCAGGGGTCAGTGGAATGCACCTTGCAGGTCTCCGGGCGAATAAATTAAGTCTGATCAGTCGTCTGTAGACTGTGTGTCTGGAGACAACTGTTCCAGTGGCTTCGGTAAGGTCCCGAGCAACGCTACTTGCAGTACTCCGTGGCAGTCTGCGGGCACTGATGGTGAGATATCGGTCTTCTTGTGGTGTTGTACACTGTCGACGTCCCGTACTGTAGCGCCTGGACACGTTTCCTGCCTGCTGGAATCGTTGCCATAATCTTGAGATCACAAAGTGTTTGACCAGCCTCCAGTCACCCTAGTATTCTACCTCTCATAACGTCGTCAATATGTGTTCTTTGAACCATTTCCAACACACAGTCACCATTAGCACGTCTAAAAACGTCTGCACACTTATTCGCTGCACCGTTCTTTGACATGCAGCAACACAACTCTGCGTATGTGGACTGCTGCCAGCGCCACCGTGCGACGACGGCAGGTCAAATGCACGGCAGGTCATACCCTGAGGTGATTTAAACTCGCGAACTCCCCACCAGAGCATTCACCGTGTATCGGCATTAGCCTTAATTTATGAGCATGAGTGTATATATTATGTTTCGATGCAGCAATGTTCGTCTATTATGTTTTTGACGGATGATGAAAGACATGTATGTTCAAATAGCAAACATACTTTTGATGTAATACAATTACAATTTAACAAGTTTAAGATATTTTGCTTTACTTGTACTGTGAAACTTTGCTTCTTGCCAAATTTCATGATTCTAGTTCAAAGGGAAGCACCCTGCAGGTTTTGATGAGTGAGTTTTCGATTATCGAAATATCTGACGTAAATGACTGTATCTTTTAACTGAACTGACTTAGAGACTTGAAAATTTTCAACCGCCAAGGGACTTCAGACATTAATATGTGGCATAAATTTGAGCTTGTTACGTTTACCCGTTTCTGGGAAAAGGGGCTCTTTACAGTCCAACAGACCGACAGACAGACAACAAAACGGTTCTGTAAGTGTTCTGTTTTTGTAGATTGAGGCACGGAACCCTAGAAATGTTTCATCTGCAACATTTAGCTACACCTTCCACCTACTTTTATACATAGTCGCTACTCAGACGTAGAAGGGAACATTTTCAAGTGTAGATAAACGTTCTTGATGATACTTGGCGGGTGTATAGAGGGGGCAAAATAACACTATATGTATTTTTTGCGTGTCTAGTATTGTTTTTAAAAGGTAAAACACACCATTTTGGAATGTTAGGTTCGGAGGGAATACCTTCAGAACGGCGATATATAAAAATGTATTTGGTATAAAGGTCGATATGTAATAGTTCATGAAAACTGTATAATCAACTTTTATAATGATTTGAAATTTTGTGCTATACCATACCAATTTATTTTGCAAAATGGAAACTTCTTTTACAACAAAAGTTAAAGAAACTTTTGAGCCACATACGTCCACGTGTAATAAAGCTGGGGTCTAGAATAGCATTTTTGGAAAATAAGCTGTACACAGTGCACTGTCAGAATTTTCAACATATCTCTTTAAAATATCTAAACATGTGTTAGTGTTTTAATTTTTTATTTGTTTTGTATTTAACTGTCATTTTTACATTCTTGTTCTTTTTTGGTTCTTTAGTTCACCGTTTCGCAAACGTGTATTTCGTTAATTAAAAATAATAAGTAACCAATCATTAAGTTGCAAAATCATTACAATAATCGTAATACGTAAATAAATGCTTGAAACATAGATTTTTCTTTTTTGCAAATATAATTAAAATAAATAATTTGAATGGTAATGAATGTTCACATATTTTAATTAGGTGTGCTGAAAATACTCCGACAGCACGTTGTGTACAGCTTATTTACCAGAAGTGGTAGTCCAGAAACGAGCTTTATTACACGTGAACAAATGTGGCTGAAAAGATACTTTATGTTGTAGCAAAAGCTTTCATTTTTCGAAATAAATTGATGGTGGTGGTACATTGCAAAATTTCAAATTATTAAAAAATTGATTATATAGTTTTCAACAACGTTAATTACATACACATGTATGAAAAACATTTTTATATGTTTCCGTTTCGAAGATATTCGTCTAAACATAATGTGCCAAATTACCTTTCAGGATGTATTCTACCCCCTAAAAATGAAACTAACACAAACAAAAAACACGTATTGCATTCTTTTGACCCCTCTACACATCGCCAAATTTCATCAAGATCGTTTATTTACACTTGGGAATGTTTCCTTCTTAGACATTTATCGCAGCTTGGTACCAAATTTTAACACCCTCGTCATAGAAGCAGCTGCCCGCCAGTTCTCCATGCTGATCTGCAGCTCGTTGTCTGAGCCAAAATGCTGTCCTCGTAGATAGCGGTTCATGTGAGCAAGGAGTTGAAAATGAGAGGGATCCAGGTCCGGGCTGTATGGTGGATGATCGAACACTCCAGTTAAAATACTGCACGAACGTCATTGTCGCAGCTGCAGTGTGCGGTCGATCATTGTCATGAAGAAGTGCCTGGTGACAATATTCCTCTTCGCTTGTTCTGAATTGCCCTTCGTAGTCAGTTTTCTCGAATCGCCTGATCCACTCGTTGAACAAGATCATCGGTTGACACTCGCTTCCTTCTCTGTCCGCCTGCGTCGTGAACGTCTGCATGTCGCGCTTCAAAGCTGCACTCCACTGTCACACGTGACAATTACGTTACGTGGACTGCATGAAATCGGGCGGATACTGTCAGGATGCAGAGATCTAACGACAGCACGCACTTCACACTTCGCAGGAGACACTATTGTTCTAGACATCTCTATGTTCTCACTGTGTGCTCAGAACAGAAAAGCGTTACATGACGCAATGGACTGGCGTACTAGAACCATTCTGCAACGCATCTGCGCAAAGCGTCATTGCGTTTTCACTGTGGTTTTAGTTTAGCGACCGATTGGACCTTGGAGAGAAAAAAAAGATTAGCTCTCATATAATCAGCACACCACACAAACAGGCAGCATTACGCTAATCCCGTGTAACACCGCTTCGAGTCTTGATTAAGGTCTCAGATCGGCGAGGAACAGAGTCCACGAGTTTCTTCATGCATGCCATATCAGCAGAAGCCACTCACTGATGCTTAGATCCGACAAAGCCAGCAAATTCCGGGGATGATGACTGTTACTTTTCACCAGTTGTTCCAACTAGTCCCAGGCATTTTCTGTGGACATTAAGATCTGTTGATATACGAGGGCCAGTCGAGGGCAGTAGGATGCCTAAGTATTCATAAAATCAAACCTGTGAAGACGGATTTTGTCATCTCGGAAGACCGGAGTGCCTGCACAACACTCGTTATAAAGATCCGGAAGGAAAGAAAACATTTGGTCACGAAGAATGTCGAAACAAACGTTCTAGATCGTGTTAACGATAATCGAAGTGAGTAGACCCAAGTCACGATACGAAAATCACGCTCACAAAATCATAAAGTCCTGAACTACACCCGCCACCACTGCGGGTTAAACGCCTCACTGGGCTGGCGGTGCCCTCGTTGCATTGCATCGTTTGAAAAGAAGCAAAATCACGACTTGTCGGACAATAGTACACGCTTCCAGTCAGCTGCTGTCCGCTTTCTACTGACGATGTATAATTACAAGGGGCGTTCCATACTGATTTAAAGTTTATTTTTTCCCATCATTCATGGTGGATCATTTGATTCATCTCTAACAGTACATGGGAGGACGATCATTGGAAGTGTAATCCCTGAACAGTATTGCGCAATTTCCCAACTGCTGTCACTATGTGAGCATGGAGTGTGATCATCAAGAACAGTGGTGAACAATGTAGAGCGGTGTAAACACTGTGGGCATTCACAAACGATTGGTGGCAGTGTGTGGAAGTATGATTCGTCATATGATTCGTCACGAAAAGTGCTTTTGCAACACGACAGCGCTCGTCGCCATACAAACCGGAAAGCCTATCTTACCTCGCTGAAACTGGGTTCCAGGTAGTGCCACACCCATCGTATTCTCCCGGCTTGGCTCCTTCTCAATTACCACCTATTCAGGGCTATGAATAAACCTCTGCACGGAGAGGTCATTTTGCAGACTTAAGCAACTGCGAGTATATGCCCTGCGATGAGTGCGACAGACTCCAGAAAAGTGGTTCGAGAAGGACGTACGGAAGTTAATGGGGCAAAGTCAGAAGAAAACACTGGGTGTGGCTTTACCTGCAATACCATTTCAGCGATGGCAGCCGAGGTTTTCCGACACGTGTAGGGACGAGTGGTGTCGTGCTGCAAGACCAAGCTTCGTACAGTTGGGAAATTGGGCTTTAATGTCCAGTACACCAAAAGCTTTCAGTCATTATACTCGAATCTCTGTTTTCCCCTACAGTTTTTCTCCTCTACAGCTCCCTCTAATACTATGAAAGCTATTCCCTGATGTCTTCACACATGTCCTGTCATTCAATTCCTACGTCTAATCAGTGTTTTCCACATACTCCTTCCCTCGCCGAATCTGCGGAGATACCTTAAAGGTCCACCTAATTTTCAACTTCTTGACATGACACACACAACTCCAACGCTTCCATAAACTTCTTTCCCGGTTTTCTCACAGTCCGTGACTCACTTCCATAGAATGCTGTGCTTCATATGTACATTTTCACACACTTCTTCCTCAAATTAAGTCATATACTTCAGAGAAGTAAACTTTCCTCAGCAAGGAACTCCATCTTCGCCTGTGCTAGTCTGTTGCTTACATCCTCCTCGTTTCGTCCGCCGTATGTAGCAGAAATATTCCACTTATAGCAGAATTTCTCTTGCAGCAGAATTATTTCAATTCGTGTATTTTCTGGCCATCAGTTTTGATCGTATGTTTCTTTACTTTTGTCTTTATTCGGTTTACACTAGATCGATATTCTGTGCTCAATAAGCTGTTCATTTCATTCAGTAGATCCTGAAATCATTCTTCACTTTTTCTGAGGATAGCAATTCCATTAGCGAAACTTATCATTGACATCTTTTCTCCCTGAATCTTTAATCGCACTCCTGAATGTTTTTTATTTCCGTCATTACTTCTTCGATGTTCATGTGTAACAGCAGGGGAGAATATATTCCTGTCTTACACTTTTTTTCTAACTGAGCGCTTCCTTCTTCGTCTTCCATTCTTATTGTTCCGTCTTGGTTCTTGTATATATAGTACATTACTCGCCTTTCCCTATAGTTTTCTCATTATTTCAAACGTCTTGCGCCAAGCTACGTCATCAAGCGCTTTTCATAGAGCAATTAATCAATCATATGAAAGTATCTTGATTTTCGTTAAGTGATGCTTTCATTGTTAAGTACAGTGATATAAGTTCCTTAAAGACAAACTGATCGTCATGTAACAAACCTTCAATTTTCTTTTCCGTTCTCCTGTATATTGTGTGCAATGTATGTATGAGCTGTTAAGATAATTCTCGAATTTATCTACACCCGCTGTCCTCTGGATTGTGTGGTTGATAGTCTCTTGAAAGTCCGATAGTCTCCAATCTAATGTACTATACACACTGACTTGAATAATATACAGGATGTCCCATTTATCTTGACCACCCTAAATAACTGTTTGTGCTGATGCAAATTACAAAATGTTTCAAACAAATGTTCTTTAGCCGTCAGGGGACATCAATTAGCATGATTGGCTTCGTTGTAGCTTTGTTTTTTACAAAGATATGTACAGCGGTATGACTTTTTTTAAATGGCACCCTGTATTTTTTATTCGGTAGTTCATTTCCTCTCCTAAAGACCTATTTAAAAATGTATCACAGTGTACCATTCAGTGAAACACAGCATCATTAATTACATAACACAACATTGAGTTGACGCTCCCAGTGCTTAGTGCTGGTACTCGGGGTAATGGAATACATCCACCTGCTGACATTGACAGAGGACAAATGTAAACATAAGTAGAATGAACACCCGTCATTCCGACAACCATCGTCAGTTGAAGAGTTGTGTGAGTAGAATGTACACCAACGAAGAGAAGGTAGAAATGATACTCATCTATGGGGAATGTAAGTTAGCAGAACAGTAATTACAGTACTGTTTTCTTATGTACAGGTACATTTAATATGGTAGTTTAGTCCTTTTAAATACTGTAGTGTAGAGTAGACATACAGTAACGCCTGTCCTTCCTACAAACTGCATCGACATAATGTTTCTTTTATTGTTGTTGTTGAAGGTAGGCGAGATGCTACGCAGGCAGCGCAATTGCACAGAGAGCGATATCCTGACAAGGACCCACCTTCCCGACGAATGTTTTCTCATCCTGTTGCGACGCTTCAGGAAACGGGATGTTTCAACCCACGACAACGTAATCGTCATAGTACTCGAGCAGACGAAGCTGCCGAAGTTACTGTTCTCGCTTTCGTTGCTGTGAATCCACATGTGAGCACACGACAGCTTGAACACGAGATTGGCATACCTAAAACCAGTGTACATCGTATTCTTACACGTCACCGGTTTCATCCTTACCGTGTACATCTACATCAAGAACTGCATGGGAATGATTTCCAGAACCGTGTACACTTCTATCAGTGGGCACAGCTGCAAATCCTCGCCAACTTGAACTTCTTCTCCAGTGTTCTATTTACCGATGAATGTTCCTTCTCAAACAAAGGACAGGTAAATACAAGGAACATGCATTAATGGTCCAGCGACAACCCACGATTGCTTAGACTGGTGGAACATTAGCGTCAATGGAGAGTTAACATCTGGTATGGGATGCTTGGTACTACAATTATTGGCCCTTATTTCATCAATGGTAGTCTAAACGGCACAGCGTAATGCCAACTTCCTCAGACGAATTCTTCCTCCTCTTCTGGATGAAGTACCGCTTAGAACCAGAATGCTTATGTGGAATCAACACGATGGATGTCCAGCACATAATGCCTTGCGTGCACGTCGCGTTCTGAACCGAAGGTATCCTGCCAGATGGATTGGTCGAGGAGGAACAGTTATTTGGCGTGCTAGGTCTCCTGATTTAAATCCTCTGGACATTTTTCTTTGGGGATGGATTAAAGACGTTGTCGATCGCGATATTCCAACAGCTCCAGAGGACATGCAAGAACGTATCGTGCTCGCTTGTAATTCTCTTCAGCAGGCAACGCTGAGCCAGTAAATAATTCTTTCATTCATCGAGTGCAACAGTGTATCGGTGTCCAGGGTCACCACTTTGAGCACCTTTGTATGTTCTACTCCTGGAAAATGGTACAGGACAGTCAAAGTCAATTTTGTGTTATGTTTTCACTTGTTTTTCATTTGTTTTCTGACAACTCCAGCAAGTGGACGAGTTTGTGATCCCAGGCTCAAATTCAATGTTGTGTTATGTAATTAATAACGTTGTGTTTCAGTGAATGGTACATTGTGATACATTTTTAAATAGGTCTTTAGGAGAGGAAATGAATTACCAAATAAAAAATACAGGGCGCCATTTAAAAAGTCATACTGCTGTTCATATCTTCGTAAAAAGCAAAGCTACAACGAATGCAGTCATGCTGATTGATGTCCCCCTGACGGCTAAAGAACATTTGCTTGAAACATTTTGTAATTTGCATCGGGACAAACAGTTATTTAGGATGGTCAAGATAAACGGGACATCCTGTATTTTTCCAATTTCCCCGAACGATGTTTCATATTTCAAAAGAATATTGTCCCTCCTTCCTACCTTGCCAAATCGCAAGTCATTTAAATTCCATCTCTAATACTGTATCATCTATGTCTTCCACTTGGTCTTCTGTCACGTCAGCAAATAGTTCTAGCGCCCTTTAGAGGGCCTGAATGCACTATTTTCATCCATCCGCTATTTGCTCTGCGTTTGACAGTGAAGTTCCCTTTGCGCTCTTAATGCTGATGTACTCGCTGTTAATTTCTCTGAAAGTCTTTGGGTGTGTTGAATCTGCCTTTCCAACGATTATTTTCTTTTTGGTTGCTGTATATTTTCCTACAGCTATTTCACTTTATCTTCTCTGCTCCTCCTATTGACATTATTTCTAAGTGAACTATATTGCTTTATTCCCGTCTGTCCCTGAAAATTTGTGCACATCCTTCTTTCGTCGATCAGTTGAGGTATCACCCTATATTTATTCAAAGCTACCTTCCTTGTACCTATGTTTTTTTTTCCTGTCCAACTTCAGAGTGCCCTTTTTAGGGATTCCCAATCCTCTCCAACTAAACTGCCTACTCTAGTATTCATTAACGCCCTGGAACATCCGAGAACTTCAGGCACCCATAATTATTATGCAGTACTTCTGTATCTCACTTCTTTACAGTTTGATTCTTACTGACTATTCACTTGATCTTCAGCCTAATATTCTTCGTTAGTAAATTGTGACTCCTGGATACGCCTTACACTCCAGTATCTGATTTCGAAATCTCTGTCCCATCACGAAATAATCCAGTCAATATCAACCCAATATCTTCAGGTGTTTTCAAAGTGTACTTCTTCCTTTTGACATTTTTGAACAGTACATTCGCTATTACTGGCTGAAATTTATTGCAGAACTTAAAGAGTCTTTCTATTCTCTCATTCCTGCCAACGAGTTTGTATATTTTAATTCCATCTTGGGCTCCTTTCTGGCTGTTGGCAGAATGATAGTACTCCACAAGCATTCGGCTGTCGTTGATGACGATTTTTGTTCTAAATTTAAGCTGTGGTCAGAATCGACCCCTTGACCAGCTGTGTTTTAATTAGCAGTGTAAGACGTGTTGTACCTGACTCCAAATGTTCATTGCATGCAGTTTTCTTCGCGATGTCCGCTCGGAAACTGATTGACGTGGATCTGCATTCACTAGTAGCTCAGCTCCCGTCAGTTTTGAAACTGATTGTGATGACACTTGTCTCCATCCATTGTTGGTTAGGATCTTTTTATGACTACTGTTCTTATGCCGTGCTACACGGTTACGAGAATTTCACCATTCGTTGTGAACACGTTGGACATTCCGCACTGATACCGAAAATCGGGCAACTTCATTCACAATGCAGTAATGTGCACATTCATTACTGGTAGCTCCTTTCTGTCATTGTGTCATGTCTTCAAGTCGACCCATGTTACTGCGTGATACTATGCAACTAGCTGGAACACACACACATACCACATTAAGACACTTCCTTGCCATAACTTAAGCTGGGTTTACACTAGCAAGTCGCTTGCAGAAGTTATTGCTGCAAGTTATTGCTAGCCGCTTGCAGCTGTGTTTACATAGCAGTGCAAGAATTAAGCAAGATTCTTCCGCAAGTTCTTTGGCAAGAAACTTGCATCAACAACTTGCTGATACTGTTTACATATGCTTTCAGTACCATTACGAGTGTCAGCTTAAGTATAAAATGACAAGTAGGCGGGTGAGATATGCTGCAGCTCTTGTAACTGTAATGAAAAACGTGAAAAAGAAAAAGAGAAGTATTTGGGTTAGAGAGTGGGTAATGAGAAGATCGCAAAATGGTGCCTATAATAACCTTTTGCAAGAACTTAGTTTGGAGAGCATGGATACTTTTGAAAACTTTTGTAGAATGTCTTCGAATGATCTTGAGTGTTTGTTGACGTTAATAGCGCCCGTCATATCAAAACGTGACACAAACTTCCGTACTTCTATTTCAGTAAAGCAACGTTTGCTAGTCACTGTACGATTTATAGCTACAGGTGAGCTACGAATTAAATAGGCCGTTTCATTTGTTTATGTGAAACATGCAACCAAAAAAAGTTTGAATTTTGAAATCTTTTCTTTGTAGGAGACTCATACAAGTCCCTAATGTACTTGTTTCATTTTCCCGTCAGCACAATTTCTTTGATCGTACCCGATTTATGTAGAGCCATTTTTGACGTCTTGAAAAGGGAATATTATTTGAAGGTATGTGAAAACACACAATGAAATTAAATTTTTATTGAAATAAACTGCATTTTACAGAATATGCTTATAAGAATGTTTTTTTTTCTAATGCTCATAAAATTGAAAGTGACAAGCAAATTAAATAGAACATGTAATCATTACACGTCGTCTTTTTCTAGACTCCTAAAACAACAAGCGAGTGGATGCAGGTGGCAAAGGGGTTGTGTCTTCAAGTTATGCTACTTTCTCTGTATTTCTTTCACAGATGTGTCGAATATCGACGAGATTTCATTTAATGCGCTCATCTTCTTCATTCTATCCTTAAAGTCCCAGTTATGCACATTCCATATTTCAGGGTAGCTCTCCACGGCTTCAATAAAATGTTCTGTATCCTGCTTCATCCATTCCCATTTCTCCTCCATTTCTGAAATTTGTTTGCATATCATACGTAAGATGGTTGCATAAAATTAAGTCAAAACATTAAGTAAAACGTTAAATATGAGTGTTATGCAGACGACATACTTACTATAACTTGTGCTTCCTACTTGCAGGAAATAGAAATAAATCCTAAAAGCTGCAAGTTACTTGCAGATACTTTTTGCGTGGTGTGCACATTGGAAGCGGAAAACGTGCAGCAAGTCACTTCCGCAATGAATTACTGCAGTCGCAAGTCGACTTGGCGATATGTTAACACTTGCAACTCGCGCGGCAAGTTCCTCCACACAAGTAAATTGCTGCAATAACTTGCTAGTGTAAACCGAGCATTACATCACCAACGGAGGGCCAAATCACTGTCTTCTATACGAGTAGCTTTCCAAAGTGATCAATAGGCTCTTTTAAGGTGATGACTAATATTTTGTTAGGTGAGTTTTCCAGTATAGATCGTATTGTTTTGACTGTCATTGAAAGCAGTCGATGGATTTTGCAGGTTCGTTCGCCTATATCGACCCGCGGTACCAGGTGCGCACGGTTGAGTACACGGCGGACAAGCAGGGCTTCCACCCAATCGTGAGCCTGCCCGTGGCAGACACGCCGACCGTGGCGGCCGCCAAGCAGAAACACGCTGAGCAGTACGCACGCATCGCCGCCGAGCACCAGCGCATCGCCGCCGAGCGGGAAGCACTGCTACCGCAGCAGCCACAGCACGACGGCGACTACAACGCCATCGCCGGTGCGCACCAAAATTACTGAGCAGAGATAAAATTGTACCTGTCGCAGTGCAACCAACTGCTGAACCAAAAATTTTTGCTTCTATTGACATAAGGGAAATAAAACTCGTTTACAGTATAAGTATCATTATTGCTGCTAATTGTAATAATGCAGGCAAACTAAAGTATTTAATTACATTTACAATGACATTAATTTTCTTGTACTGATGTAGCTGAGTTTACAATTCGCTATTAAAATATCAACATTTCCTGCAGCTGTAGCTGACATAAATTGGTTTCCATGTAAATTATTTTTGATTTCATCCTCATGCAATGGATTTGCAAGTAAGGCTATTAAACAACGATTGTGGGCTTGGAATACTCAACAGCAACGTTAAGTGCTAAACAGTGGTTCAACATCAAATGTTTAATCGATTTCGTTGATTTAAAATACAGATTTGAAGCCTGACAGAATTGTAAAATTTTGGAAGGAAATTTTGGGTAGGAAAACATCTGGTTCACAGACATTCCATTGAAAGACGTTATATTAAGACTGTTGTACACTGACATTCTACTTATACTATAGTGATGTACTGAATTATTTTAAATTAAAGTTTACTAAACAGTTTCTTTGGCGTTTATTTTTTGAAAGAGATTAGAACAAGATGTCTATGATTCTTTACTTTACACTTTACTCACATTATCATACTACGAATTTGCGAATTTGCTTTGCTACAGACTGATGGAAGACAGTGGTTCTAGTCATCGTCACTGATGCTCTTCCTTTCTTTATCTTAGCAACTGACTGAAAAAATCTACATTTTTTCCTCAAAAACATTTATTCAAAGACACGGAGACAAGGAAAACGTAGAGAATGCTCCTAGTGGTAATAATTTGAAATGGGGCATTTGTATTGTAGTGTGTTGCATGTTAACCGGGAGCTTAGAAACGACAGAGAGGCTCCATCCCTCCTGCAGTCGCAATGGTCCACAACCCCATGATGACTACGGCAGTCCATTTCACCCCTCCGCCGCAACACACCGAACCACTCTTTCAGAGTTATTGTGCGGTTTGGCCCCCAGTGGACGTTCCCAGGGAATGTCTCACACCAGAAAAGTGCAACCCCTATGTTTGCATGGTAGAGTAATGGTGGTGTACGCATATGTGGAGAACTTGTTTGTGCAGCAATCCCCGACATAGTGTAGCTGAGGTGGAATAAGGGGAACCAGCTTGCATTCGCTGAGGCAGATGGAAAACCACCTAAAAACCATCCATAGACTGGCCAGCTCACCAGACCTCGACACAAGCCCACCAGGCGGATTTGTGCCAGCGACTAGGCGCTCTATCCCAGTGCAGAAAGCCGTGAGTTAGATCGCACGCCTAACCGGGCAGGCGAAATGGAGCATACTAACATTCTTAACATTTCTACGAATCATCAGTAAATGGTATTTGCATTCCATCCAAGACAGTAATGTGTGGTTCTCCATTTCTATGAAAACAGTACGCAGACAGCTCCAAATTATGTCACTGCTGTTAATACTAATAAGCAATTTACAGTGGCACTATAAATTATGTATGAGTCTGTGCTAGCTGTTTGGCTTATAATTTATTCCAGTCTTCTGTAATCCTTCAGCAACATAAAATCTGAAATTTAAGTACAGGTCTGGGAACAAGGTAACACTTAGACAGTAATTCGGTTTGTACAGTAATTTATTAATAACAGTTCAACACTTTATGCCTTTTGGTCAACAACTGTCTTCAGAATCTATGATATAAAATCAAAGCCAAATATGAGAATAAAATAGGTAATTCTTATGAAGATGCATATGTGTGTGCATAGATAAAACAGTATGGCACTTACTGAAGCACCAAAGAAACTGGTATAGGCATGCGTATTCAAATACAGAAATACGCATATGTAAACAGGTAGAATACTGCACTGTGATCGTAAGTGCCGTATAAGAGAAGTGCTGCTGCAATGGCAGGTTATCAAGATTTAAGTGAGTTCAGACGTGGTGTTACAGTCGCTGCACAAGCGATGGGACACAGCATCTCCGAGGTAACAATAAATTGGAGATTTTCCCTTACAACCATTTCGGGAGTGTACCGCGAATATCAGGAATCTTGTAAAACATCAAATCTTCGACATCGCTACGGCTGGAATAAGATCTTGCATGAACAGGACCAATAACGACTGAAGAGAATCGTTCAACGAGACAAAAGTGCAACCCTTCCGCAAATTGCTGCAGATTTCAGTATGGGGCTATCAACAAGTGTAAGCGTGCGAACTATTCAACAAAACATAATATGAGCTTTTGGAGCTGAAGGCCCACACATGTAGCATTGATGACTGCACAACACAAAGCTTTACACCTCGCCTGGGCCCATCAACACCGCCATTGGACTGTTGATGACTGGAAATATGTTGCCTGATCGGACGAGTCTCATTTCAAATTGTATCAAGCAGATGGATGTGTATAGGTATGGAGACAACCTCATGAATCCATGGACCCCGCATGTCAGTAGGAGACTATGCAAACTGGTAGAGGCTCTGTAATGGTGTTGGGCGTGTGCGTTGGAGTGATATGAGACCCTTGATACGTCTAGATACGACTTTGACAGGTGACACATGCATAAGCATCCTGTCAGATCACCTGCGTCCATTCATGTCCATTTGCGTTCTGATGGAGTTGGGCAATTCCAGCAGGACAATCCGACACCCCACACGTCAAGAACTGCTACAGAGAGGCTCCAGGAATATTCTTCTCAGTTTAAACACTTCCGCTGGCCACAAAACACCACAGACACGAACATTATTGAGTATATCTGGGATGCCTTGCAACGTGCTGTTCAGAAGAGATCTCCACCTCCTCATACTCTTACGGATTTATGGACAGCTCTGCAGGATTCATGGTGTCACTTTCCTCTAGCACTACTTCAGACATTAGTCGAGTCCATGCCACATCATGCTGTGACACTTCTGCATGCTCGTGGGTGCTCTACGCAACATTAGGCACGTGTATCAGTTTCTTTGGCTCTTCAGTGTAGATTTAATATAGACAAAAGATATCACATTACTACAATCAGTACCGTTGAAAGTGTTTACAGCGTTATGTGCAGAGTAGCATCATTAAAGCCACTAAAATGAACAAACAATACTTTATTATAAATGGAATGCATGACCTACATTACTTTCTTGTACGTGCTGTTGTGTTACTACATCAAGAAACAATATTTTATTTTAATTACAAGAGGAAAATCTGAGCAGATAAAAGACAGAATCATATAATTAATTTAGACATCTATATTTTTCTATTTGAGAATTTGGATTATCTGTTGGTATTGATTTGAATGTTGTGCTGCCTTATAATTATGCTTTACATTAGCTGAATAGATTGATCTCTCCATATGTATATTCTATTGCTAACACTAATGCAGACAGCCTATCAACTGTGTCATCAGATAATATTAATCCCTTCTTCCCTCTAATTTACTGCATTTGAATATGGCCTTGCCACAATTCAGTCGCCAGATAAAACAAATGCTTACTGCTGGCACTGTGTATTCTACACACTTTCTTCATTTTTTCATTAGCATAAGACTTGTTACATACATACACTTAGATATTCACTCAAATACGTATCATTTACATAATGCAAATTTTCATTAAAATCAACACACACTAAAAGCCACAGAAACAATTGTCAAATATGATTTTGCATGTTTTAAATTGCTGACAAGTGATTATGTGAAACAGTAAATACGTCGTTTTGTATGTGTTATTACTAAAAGTTTTCTAAATTTTGGGGATATGTAAATCATCTATCTGCAATCTAAGCTACTGTTTACTGTATCCCGTGGGAGAGTTCATACCACTAACTTGCCTTGACTAATTAAAATTGATACAAAAGTTTATTTGAACTGACTGATTTACTTTTAGCCAGTACAGACTTTTGTTGAATTCGATGTCAGATCCTACCTGATGATGTATTTAAGTGGCAAGGGATACCGCAGTTTCTGGATCTGCTGTCTCTGCTTATGCATGGCATTGTGGCAATTCTTTGCATTGAATTAATGCAAACTGTTCATTAAAATAATAATTGCTACTCTTAAGCACTGAGATGCCGCTGAATTCGCAGTTTTGGAGTTAAAAAATACTTCTAAGATGCTCAGAATGAAATGTTCAAATGGGGTTGATACAAAATGTTCACTTAAACACAAGTTTTCAATTGTGAATGACTACACACCCAGCCCATTTTCTTTCACCGTTGTGCTATTGCTACTTCATAAAGTCTGTACTATGCCTCTTCAAATACACTCCTGGAAATGGAAAAAAGAACACATTGACAACGGTGTGTCAGACCCACCATACTTGCTCCGGACACTGCGAGAGGGCTGTACAAGCAATGATCACACGCACGGCACAGCGGACGCACCAGGAACCACGGTGTTGGCCGTCGAATGGCGCTAGTTGCGCAGCATTTGTGCACCGCCGCCGTCAGTGTCAGCCAGTTTGCCGTGGCATACGGAGCTCCATCGCAGTCTTTAACACTGGTAGCATGCCGCGACAGCGTGGACGTGAACCGTATGTGCAGTTGATGGACTTTGAGCGAGGGCGTATAGTGGGCATGCGGGAGGCCGGGTGGACGTACCGCCGAATTGCTCAACACGTGGGGCGTGAGGTCTCCACAGTACATCGATGTTGTCGCCAGTGGTCGGCGGAAGGTACACGTGGCCGTCGACCTGGGACCGGACCGCAGCGACGCACGGATGCACGCCAAGACTGTAGGATCCTACGCAGTGCCGTAGGGGACCGCACCGCCAGTTCCCAGCAAATTAGGACACTGTTGCTCCTGGGGTATCGGCGAGGACCATTCGCAACCGTCTCCATGAAGCTGGGCTACGGTCCCGCACACCGTTAGGCCGTCTTCCGCTCACGCCCCAACATCGTGCAGCCCGCCTCCAGTGGTGTCGCGACAGGCGTGAATGTAGGGACGAATGGAGACGTGTCGTCTTCAGCGATGAGAGTCGCTTCTGCCTTGGTGCCAATGATGGTCGTATGCGTGTTTGGCGCCGTGCAGGTGAGCGCCACAATCAGGACTGCATACGACCGAGGCACACAGGGCCAACACCCGGCATCATGGTGTGGGGAGCGATCTCCTACACTGGCCGTACACCACTGGTGATCGTCGAGGGGACACTGAATAGTGCACGGTACATCCAAACCGTCATCGAACCCATCGTTCTACCATTCCTAGACCGGCAAGGGAACTTGCTGTTCCAACAGGACAATGCACGTCCGCATGTATCCTGTGCCACCCAACGTGCTCTAGAAGGTGTAAGTCAACTACCCTGGCCAGCAAGATCTCCGGATCTGTCCCCCATTGAGCATGTTTGGGACTGGATGAAGCGTCGTCTCACGCGGTGTGCACGTCCAGCACGAACGCTGGTCCAACTGAGGCGCCAGGTGGAAATGGCATGGCAAGCCGTTCCACAGGACTACATCCAGCATCTCTACGATCGTCTCCATGGGAGAATAGCAGCCTGCATTGCTGCGCAAGGTGGATATACACTGTACTAGTGCCGACATTGTGCATGCTCTGTTGCCTGTGTCTATGTGCCTGTGGTTCTGTCAGTGTGATCATGTGATGTATCTGACCCCAGGAATGTGTCAATAAAGTTTCCCCTTCCTGGGACAATGAATTCACGGTGTTCTTATTTCAATTTCCAGGAGTGTACGACTGCTTGTTATTATGAGTCATGGATCACTCTTTATGCAAGGAAACGTACGTGTAAATTTTTTGGATCTGCTTCATATACATTTCACATATCCCTTAGTGAACTCAATCTTTTTCATTTTAAATTGTTATTATGAAATCACTAGCAATCGGGGCTCTTTTTATACACTTCTGAGAGAGATAATGATATTTTTATTTCTGCAGCTATAAAATTCTTTCCTGGCTAACAAGATCGACAAGTGTCATTACAGCCTTCTCTGAACAAACACTTTTCTTCAGCATGTCTGGGGAACTTTTGCCTGAATAGAGCCACCTTATTATGTATCATTTTACCTTTATTCCACGCACTTTTCCATGAAAAACAGCTCACTTTATATACGTCCGAACCATCTTTCAGAAAAAAATCACACACTGTCTCTCAACATATCTACATAACATCACTCCTACAACGTTTTTTGACTCTTTTATCTTTTCCTTCCACTAAATTTATATTGGTAACATTTTATCTGTGGGTGTAGCATTCATATTACAGAAAATACATAAGTACAAAATTTTACACACACAAAATTTACATTTGCTAGGTAACATTAATATAAGCTAAGTATGAGGAAACATAATGTAGTAGCAACTTCTGCCACCGGATGTATCATGAAGACCAAATGCAGTAGGAAGAGGTAGAAGACACCATATTCAGACTTTTCCCAGCTTTCCAAATGATTTATTGTTTCCAACCACAGTGCCCTTGTTCACCTCATCTGCGTCACAGAGCCCCGCAATGCTGAGGAAGCACCCCAGTGGCCCGTGCAATGCAATGCCATCACAGAAGCATACTGCCATGCCATGTCCAAAAATGTACATATTTTTTACTTGTTACTAGCACAACAACTTGACTATGCAGATAAATGTGATACATTTACTGTAAATTATAAATCTGTCATTATAATTCTCACATAGAATATATATATTTTTCGATCACAGCATCAAGCTTCTGAGAAGACGATAGCGAAATCTGTTAAAGCAGTATTAAGTGTCTGAAGATAAAAGATTTATCTATCAAAACCAGTAAAGCAAAATAAAAATAACTATGCAACTGGCAACTGAACTTTATTCCGATATATTTATTGCTAGCAACTGAGAACTGAATTTTATTCTGAAATGTTGTATACATCATACTACAAACTGTTGATGAGAAAATGACAGCTATGAATAAGATCATAATTGTAATAAACAATGAAACAATGCTATTGCAGAATATTTTCTGGTGTTATGTTTTGGTGCCATTCACTTGAAGCAATTGTAATTTATTTTGAAATGTTTAAGTCTGTCTCTTACCTGTGCAGACCATAATATGTTTTACTCCTTTTGCAATGATTCCACAAAATTAGATTTTAGTATTGTTTTGACTTGAAGGCATACATACTAAAAACTATTGTAATGAACCTGCTGTATATATAATGTATCATTACATGGTAATTTTAGTGGCCTAATTTTAAATACAAAATAACTGTGTATTAATGTAACATTTAGTGCCATCTGCCTGTCACATTAACTACTAACTTCACATGATGTTATTGTCCACACATTTCATTAAGCACTTCTTAGTGATATTAATACATACTGAAGGGATACCTCGTATATATCACTGAAGAGATACCTTGTATCTATCCCTGAAGAGATACCATGTGTTTGTCCCTCCGCTTTGATAGATTTGGTTTCTTCTCATATTTAATTTTGGTTTCGTATAGCGATGTCTACTGACCAGAATGAATAAACTAACAAATTGTGATCGAGATCGAACTGTTCAATGAATTATTTGCAAGAAAAACTTTGTAAAAATATTTAATTATTTTTCCTATAGCAAAGTTGGGTACAAACTACAGCTTTTAACAAACTTGGCTATCATGATTTTAAAATGCAATTGACTTATGGGGCTACTTCTGTGGTTCAGATTTATGACCACTAAATTTATAACCACTAATCAGCAAGTATCAGGTCGACCTACATCGTCCTGATGTTAAATGGATGGTACTGATTAAATACACCTATGCTGTGAGAGATATCTCGATCTAAAGAACATAATTTATTTTCTCATAACCACTCAGCATCGAATGACTTAATACACACTGGCAAGAGTACAGCACATATAGTTTATAGCTGGTGCTACAGATTTTGATTTCAGTTAGTTCTGGATGACATAGTCTCAATAAGCAGATTTGGGGGACAATATTTTTGTGTCATTAGTCATCATTTCATACTAGCTGCAATGCCCATCATTTCCCAGGATGTTTAATTATCTGCTACAAAAAATACTTAGCCATAGGCCTTGTTGATATTCATACTGAATGAAAGCCACATGGGAAACTGTAATTACTTTATATCGAAGGATATATTTAAATCATTGAGTGTCAACGAAATGCAAAAATTAGTACATGTTCACCTGTGCCATATCCTCTGATGATGGTGGCCTCCATTAGTTCAGCAATAGTTTCTTCATGGCCAACTTTGTATTGTTGCGCACTTAACAATGTCAGTTAATCAATAAATAAGAGTTTCCAATCATATTTTTGTCAAATTGTCGACCTTTCGCCCATCCCACGATCTAATGACATCTGATGGTATTATCTCCTAGATCGGTACTGCCACTGTTAATTTCTTCTCGCTGTAGGTATTGCAGTCAGTTTACCACGGCATATCTGGTTTTTCATTAATTTTCTTCATTGTTTCACTTGACTGTAGAAATTTAAGGTAAATCAGCCAAGAACTTTTAGAAATTTTTGGTAATAGCCTTTTCTCTTTATACATTATATACATGTATGTTGCAATCAGATTAAGATATCTCATGTAGACAGTGAACTTCTTCTTGTCTCGAAGGTAAAGTGTGCAAAATTTCATCAAGATCGGAATGAAACTATAAAGTAGTATGAATTACCAACAGACAAACAAATAAATGGACATTCTTCTTAGTATATATTATATATAGACTTTATAGTAAAATTTCTATCGTTAATGGGCTTTGCTAATTTACACTGTTTTGAAACAGCACAAAGGTAGTGGCCAGTTTGCTGCTAGCACACACACTAGGAACATTGGAGAGTCTGGGAATTCTTAGACTGAGATCTTCGATTCTGCACAGCATCTCTTTAATCTCCCTGTTCTGATCATTTGTCTGCATACAATTCTGTCCATATTCTTGGTTGTATGCTGACAGAGAGGACGCAATAGACTGTAAAATAATCTTAGATGCAAAACTCATAAACAAATGTCTGTGACTTGGTGTTGACTATCGTTAATCACATTTCATGAAGTATAAAAAAAAGTTGCACCCTAAACTTAGCTTATTGGATACCAATGCGACAAAATATAACTGCTATATGGGATGTAGATTATTGTTACATTCAGTAAATATATCCAGAGTGAGAGCATTCACAGTCAGAAAGGACAGCGTCAAGGTGCTTTTGAAACCTGCCACCATAGTAAAACTGATGCTGTACTTAATCAATCCAGAAAGAAAATCTTTATTTGCAGTGTGTATGCCGTTCCAGTAAACATAGGTGATGCAAAAATTAAAAAGCTATCATACTTTGCTTAGATTCATTCTATAATGTCATACAGGATTATATTTCTGGTTGAGTGGCCAAAGATTTATGAGTCGAAAAATGTGCAATATGAACTAAATGAGGTGTGAAATCAAGAACATTCTGCACAGACTTGTTCTAGGATCTGGAAATGCTAACTATTGATTCCCTTACTTAAATCTGTTATTAATAATATATCTCTTTTTCAATCCAGCAGCTGAAGATATGGAATCAACAGTGGAAATAAGAATAATCTTCACAAAGACTTAAAGTCACTTACCTTGGTCCCAAAATGTGAGTGTTATTCAAGAACACACATTCTCAATAACTTTCCAGCAGCTATAAAATGTTTGACTACTAACAACGTTTAGTTTAAGAAGACCCTAAATGTTTTGTTCAGTTTCAGCTCATTCTACTTCACTGACGAATTTCGTAATAGACCTGGCAATGTGTAAATACTATAAATAATATCAAATACTGTGAGTACTATGTAAAATCTGACTTCTGCATCTCTTCAGTGGAGTGGAGCTCTCTGAACTGATTTTATCTTTGATGTGTGAGAACATTGTATATTGTTCATTGAGAGGCTTGGCAATAAGTTTGCTATTATTTTAAAATGAAAATATTCGCATGTTTATGAGTTTTTCCTACAGCTCTATGGAAAAAAGTATGTCTAATCTCAACCAACAGTCTGAACACGTAGTGTGATGACATCCTGCTCCAAATCATAACACGGGACAAGTTCATCTCCAACTCTTACACGTAGTGGGCTTTTTCCTTAGACCAGAAAATCACATTTCCCCTGTGTGAACTGTGATATAGCGCACATTCATCAGAAACTAACATTCTTGATCAAAACATGGCATTTGAAAGTTGTGCCTAGAAAGCACAGCAGGTGACGACCCACTTTTCCATGTTTTCAGGAAATTTGTTAACAAATCGTCGGACTAAATCCTTCACTTTCGAATTTATTTACTGTTGATTGAGATACATGAAGTTCAGATGCTATTTTGCTAATGGACTTCACTGGAGACTGATCATCTGATAGAGTGGAGGAGCAAACCTTTTCCTTTCACGTTTCCTTGCGCACAGTACGCTCTGATCACTTCTCAACAGCGTAACTGTATCCTCTCTCAGTAGCCATGGCTTCACAATTGAAATGATGTAATTCTAAAACAACAGAATACAATATAGTCAAAATGATTTTGTAATATTCAGATCAGGGAAACGAATAATACAACGATTGACTTCTCCAAAAGTACACAGTCAAGAGGGGTACGAGATCATTTCAGACACCAGTAATACTTGCAATAGGATGACATCACATGCACCATTTATTACAGCTACCCTTGGCAAGTTGTCAGTTGAAGCCGGGGCAGGTAGCTAGTTTGGTATATAAATGTAAATATCTTGCGACTAGGGTCTCCTGTCGGCTAGACCGTTCGCCGGGTACAAGTCTTTCGAGTTGACGCCACTTCGGCGACTTGCGCGTCGATGGGGATGAAATGATGATGATTGGGACAACACAACACCCAGTTCCTGAACGGAGAAAATCTCCGACCCAGCCGGAAATCGAACCCGGACCCTTAGGATTGACATGCTGTCGCGCTGACCGCTCAGCTACCGGGAGCGCGTTTGATATATAAAGGTTAATGAGAAGATGTGTGTTTTACAGTGCTTCGTGTTGAACAGAAGAATTTTTATGGGTCCAACGTTGGAACTAGCACATGGAATAATCTACAAGCGACTTACTGTGCTCGTCATCAGATTCGCACGGAACCAGCATGATCAGACTGTTGCTTCGCTCGAATAAATAGACTTTGAACTGTGAATTATGTCAGCGTGAATGAGAAGGACATGGACGTGTCCTATTGTTTGAAGATTAATAAACTAAGTCAGTGGACAGATTCTTGGTAGATACGTTGCGGGCAGTAGGCATACAATTTCACTATTTTGCCAGTCGCGAGCTGTTTGTAAGTTGTCTCCTTTCGAAAAATCCGACTGCCCTCAAATTAAATATATTGTAGCATTGCTATAGACATGGACGGCGATCCTACATGTCGCAGTGATAAAACACTGGACCAACCCAAGCTTACGTCCCTTCTCTAACAACCTCTTCGTCGACGGGAAGTTGAACCCTGTTCTCCCTTCATTTATTCCTGACAGCGCCGTTCCTAAGTGGTCATATGCCTCTGCAACGTCCATACTCTCAGACTATATTGTTATTTTCTATTATTCCGCTTTGAATCTTAAAAAAAGGAAAACTGTAGGATTCAGTAATGTTTTTAAGACCTATTGCTATATTTACTAGTGTGAATTGTATTTGTCGTACCCTAAAGAGTGTCACCGAATTTGTGCTCAACGTACAGATGGTGCTGTATCTGCTGCGTCCATGAGCTGAATTTACTGTCTTTAGCATTACCCTGAAACTACTCGTGGAACAAATATTTAAATCGTACCACTGTAGCATGCTGTGGTCCAAAGATTAGATATTCTAGGTGTTTTGAAACAAAGGGCTGTTTCGTTAACAGCCTTTTAGTCTCTACAGCGCCTTTAAGAACTAAATTTAAATTGTGAATAGCACTGGCTGAAATACTTGCGAACAATCTCGTCCTTTTCATTCTACAGAATACATTAGGGTAAATCCGGAATAGATGGCCATGGTTTTTTTTCAAAAGCCGGTTTCACAGCATAATCCACAAAAACAACCTGAAACTTTCCGTAAATTGCCATTTCAATTCATAAAGAACACGAGTCGACTTCGTTTACGAAGATACACCAACTTTCACACTAGCTACAAATTCTTAAAAATATATGTAAAACTTGGCCATCTTACCCAAGTATCAGAGTTCGGTGGCCAGACATGTAAGGGACGGATGGCCATCGGACAAAACACTTTAAAATCGAAGAGAAAATCACAAAAAACTTTTAACACTTTAAACATGTTTTATTGGATCTCTTTATATAAAAAATATTTTATAGAGATATTGATTGTAGTGAATTACAACTTAATCTCACTCATGAAGAGTATTTTACAATTCCTTTTTTAACATTTTTATTTAGTCTTTGCAAGATACTAGTTTTATAAAGAAAATAATGAGAAGTTGTCTCAGTTATGCAGTTAGTCTAGAAATAAGCAAAATTTATTAAAAGGAGTGTTTACTTTGTCGGCTTAGATTTAATTTAAAAAAAATGGTTCAAATGGCTCTGAGCACTATGGAACTTAATTTCTGAGGTCATTAGTCCCATAGAATTTAGAACTACTTAAACCTAACTAACCTAAGGACATCACACACATCCATGCCCGAGGCAGGTTCGAACCTGCGACCGTAGCGGCCGCCCGGTTCCAGACTGTAGCGCTTAGAACCGCTCGGCCACTCTGGCAGGCTTAATTTTTAAAAATTGCATTACTACACTCCTGGAAATGGAAAACAGAACACATTGACACCGGTGTGTCAGACCCACCATACTTGCTCCGGACACTGCGAGAGGGCTGTACAAGCAATGATCACACGCACGGCACAGCGGACACACCAGAACCGCGGTGTTGGCCGTCGAATGGCGCTAGCTGCGCAGCATTTGTGCACCGCCGCCGTCAGTGTCAGCGTTTGCCGTGGCATACGGAGCTCCATCGCAGTCTTTAACACTGGTAGCATGCCGCGACAGCGTGGACGTGAACCGTATGTGCAGTTGACGGACTTTGAGCGAGGGCGTATAGTGGGCATGCGGGAGGCCGGGTGGACGTACCGCCGAATTGCTCAACACGTGGGGCGTGAGGTCTCCACAGTACATCGATGTTGTCGCCAGTGGTCGGCGGAAGGTGCACGTGCCCGTCGACCTGGGACCGGACCGCAGCGACGCACGGATGCACGCCAAGACCGTAGGATCCTACGCAGTGCCGTAGGGGACCGCACCGCCACTTCCCAGCAAATTAGGGACACTGTTGCTCCTGGGGTATCGGCGAGGACCATTCGCAACCGTCTCCATGAAGCTGGGCTACGGTCCCGCACACCGTTAGGCCGTCTTCCGCTCACGCCCCAACATCGTGCAGCCCGCCTCCAGTGGTGTCGCGACAGGCGTGAATGTAGGGACGAATGGAGACGTGTCGTCTTCAGCGATGAGAGTCGCTTCTGCCTTGGTGCCAATGATGGTCGTATGCGTGTTTGGCGCCGTGCAGGTGAGCGCCACAATCAGGACTGCATACGACCGAGGCACACAGGGCCAACACCCGGCATCATGGTGTGGGGAGCGATCTCCTACACTGGCCGTACACCACTGGTGATCGTCGAGGGGACACTGAATAGTGCACGGTACATCCAAACCGTCATCGAACCCATCGTTCTACCATTCCTAGACCGGCAAGGGAACTTGCTGTTCCAACAGGACAATGCACGTCCGCATGTATCCTGTGCCACCCAACGTGCTCTAGAAGGTGTAAGTCAACTACCCTGGCCAGCAAGATCTCCGGATCTGTCCCCCATTGAGCATGTTTGGGACTGGATGAAGCGTCGTCTCACGCGGTGTGCACGTCCAGCACGAACGCTGGTCCAACTGAGGCGCCAGGTGGAAATGGCATGGCAAGCCGTTCCACAGGACTACATCCAGCATCTCTACGATCGTCTCCATGGGAGAATAGCAGCCTGCATTGCTGCGCAAGGTGGATATACACTGTACTAGTGCCGACATTGTGCATGCTCTGTTGCCTGTGTCTATGTGCCTGTGGTTCTGTCAGTGTGATCATGTGATGTATCTGACCCCAGGAATGTGTCAATAAAGTTTCCCCTTCCTGGGACAATGAATTCACGGTGTTCTTATTTCAATTTCCAGGAGTGTACATCGACGGCAAACATCAACATATGATATGCAGGATTCATGTAACCGACGCCTACATCTGGCACACTAAATCCAATCAAAGATTTTATCTGTTTTTCAGCAGTCTTCCCGCATCAAGCGCTCTCGTCCTCATCTTCAAGATTTTCGACTCTTGACTCTTCCTTGCAGTGAACGTTATTTGGCGAATCTGGACGGTCTGAAATACCTTTAACCTTCCTGATCCGAGTCTTTTCCACTAGTTTCCTTCGACTAGGCCTACTTGTTTTTCCTTTTGAATCAAGTTTCAGTTTTACCTTTTTAATATTTTATTTTGACGTCAGGTTTGTAGCTTTAATTTTTCGACACCTTCGTGTGTTTGCCGGCCGAAGTGGCCGTGCGGTTAAAGGCGCTGCAGTCTGGAACCGCAAGACCGCTACGGTCGCAGGTTCGAATCCTGGCTCGGGCATGGATATTTGTGATGTCCTTAGGTTAGTCAGGTTTAACTAGTTCTAAGTTCAAGGGACTAATGACCTCAGCAGTTGAGTCCCATAGTGCTCAGAGCCATTTGAACCATTTTGAACCTTCGTGTGTTTGTTTGAGGTTCGGGTCAAGCTGGCAAAGGTAAATTATTGTTCAAAATTTTTGTAGGGGTAACTTGGGTCGTTTCATTTGATATCCCAGCCCAAATAGGTCTATCGTCTGATCTTGTAGAAGCTTCTGATAGAGGTGATGTTGCCCTTCTTGCAAGAGATTTTTGGCTGAAGTAGACTCGGTGGATCTGAAAGTGGTTTGTGGCTTGGGTAACAGAGCTCTTTCAGTGGATTTCTGGCTAGATTACTCGATGATATCTGCTCTAGTAGGGGAACAGGACAAGGATGAAGGAGTGTTTGGCCAGATAAGTTGATGTTTTCATTTCCCATGAGTCTATCTGGTTCATTTCCAAAAGCGTAATCAGGAACTGCATTGGGATAAACCGGTAGATTCCTGCTGCTTTGAATCGAGAGACGGCATTCCCTGGCGTTGCAGCATTTCCCCAATCTTCCTAACTTCTGATGTGGGTGATTGTTTTGTTACCATTTTTCAACGACACTGTAAAAATGAAGCTTTAAGAATCTAAGACATGTCAGTGCAGTGGCTGCAGATAATAATTGGTATGGATGGAGGCACCTTAAAATAGCACTTTTCCTCTCGACAAACTCCAACATTTGTACCGAGCTGGAGTGTGAATTATGGCCATCCAAAATCAGCATAACTGTGGCAAGGGGTTTATGGGGCATAAAATTATCCCATAGCCATTCAAAAACTATCTCAGTGTCACACAAGCAGATTTTTTTTTGACATGGCAGCTGTACTTCCCAGCGGCATGTTGTCCTCTCACTCCTCATTTCTCATTTTTTTTTTTTTTTAACTCCATTCATGACAACGCAATGAGGGAGAAACATCCCTTCAGCCTTTCAGCATGCAAGTACTATAATAGTGTCTCCTTTTTGTGACGGGCTATTTAACTGAAGGCCTATATCATCAATGTTAAATATACTTCCCAGTTTATTGAGCAAGCCACTTTCTCCATCAGGAATGAAAGTAAGTTGAAATATAGCTTGACTCCATCACGATTCATTCGCTGTACTCTGGTCAAAGATACGTCTTTAGATTTTTGCACACTTAGATCTGGATGTCGAGATAAGAACACTTGTAACCAATCGTGAATTTTCGTTATTAAATTTATGTTTCGGCCACGTTGCACAGCAAAATCATTAGCTAGACTTCATATACGATCCCTCGTCGTGGGAAAACCATGGACTTGCTTTTTTTTATGTGGTGGACAAGCCATAACTCATTAGCTGAACCCAAACAAGAACTAGGACCCATTAGAATTTTGGAATCACAGCCAGTCTTTGATTTTCTCTCAAGAGGTTTCTGTGAATAATTAACACGTGAAAGCTTTTCTCACAGAATAACTATTGTTGTTTACTTTATTAATAGTATTTTTAAGGTCTTCTTCTTTTCATGATTTTCTAGAAGCGTCGGCCTTTCGAATGTACTTATTTCGCATCTGTAAAAAAATAACGATGCCATCAAAATTTACTATATAACACGCTTCTGGGATGGTCATCTATCCCAATGATGGTATGGCCGTCTCTCCCGATCAGCTGGGAGACACTGCCATAGCGCATTGTCAAACATGGTGGACGCAAAGTCAAAGACATACCGCTATGCAGTTAGGCCTAAACAATTCTAAAATTAAAGTTTACGCCACTACTCAGAGCCAAGTTGTGTTCAAATCGAAAGGTCATAACGCACTACGTAATTTCATGGTATATTGAAAACTAAAAACATGGATTTTGCTTAGTTTTAATTGAAACAAGGAGTCATGTGGAGCAGCAACAATCACGCAACTTACTAACTACCGACTGACCGATAGCGCTGCACAGGGTATCATGAAAGAACTATAAGTGTTGGCCATCTTTCGCTATTGCCGTTTATCACGGGTTTACCCTAACTCACGTTCGAGAGCTAATGCAGATTGCTCATTAAACTGAGCAAAGCAGGAAAATGATCGCACATCATTACTTCACAAGTATTTCCAAATAATCTTTGATTGCATTGATAAAGCGAAAGACTTCTGTAGACTGATCGATTATCTTAATTTTGTTTGCATTTCCCTCCCAGTTTAAAAGTTCCTTTTTTCAAATGGTTCAAATGGCTCTGAGCACTATGGGACTTAACATCTATGATCATCAGTCCCCTAGAACTTAGAACTACTTAAACCTAACTAACCTAAGGACATCACACAACACCCAGTTATCACGAGGCAGAGAAAATCCCTGACCCCGCCGGGAATCGAACCCAGGAACACGGGCGCGGGAGTTCCTTTTTTCCGCCCATTCTGTTGTTAGAGTAGACAACAAACAGATCGCAACATGACGCGTTTCTCAACAATACAGGGATATCTGCAATGGCCTAGGCCATTGCTAAGCATCAGTCTGAGACGAATAGAATGACGAGCAACAGGAACGTTTCCTTCCTCATTCGAAAAATTTCAAGAAAACCGTGAAAAGCAGCAAGAACACTGAGCAATGACATCAGTCAGAAGGTAAGTCATTAACGAACATCTGATTTCTGTTAGCCCATGGCGCCCAAAACACAGGCATCGAATCAACTGTGTCTTTCGGAGGTGGCGACGCATAAGTTATCATGGCCATGTATGTTTAACGACAGGCGTTTAAAAGTCTGTATTACGAAAGTTTTTAACAGGGTCGGAACTGGAACTTTTTTCTGGCTTCTTACAAGTCGCCATTCGTCTCCCACAATGTTAGAAATACTCCATACCCCCAGATCTAGGCCCACCTCTACAAACTATCGTATGGACACCATTGGGGTAAACGTAACACATTTGCGCCAGTGCAATTCGTATCGCGTCCTCAATCTCAGTAGAGCGCAGGGTGCCAATATTTTCTTTGCTCCTCGTCTCCTCAATACTGAACCAGTAGATGTCGCTGGAATTCGAGCTATTAATATGTTCCTACCATTCGCTGTCAACTTTAATTCACACTGCGCACAATAGGCCTGACACTATAGGCGTTATTGCTTGATAAAATTTGACTGAATTACTCCTGGGGATTGTCCGAAAGGAGCAACAGCCAAAATTTTTAAATTTAATTTAGTCATTGGCTGTCGCAAAAAAACGTGACCAAAAACGCACGAAGAAACTACACTACTGGCCATTAAAATTGCTACATCAATAATAATTGCAGATGATAAACGGGTATTCATTTGACAAATATATTATACTAGAATTGACATGTGACTACATTTTCAAGCAATTTGGGTGCATAGATCCTGAGAAATCAGTACCCAGAACAACCAACTCTAGCCGTAATAACGGACTTGATACGCCTGGGCATTGAGTCAAACAGAGCTTGGATGGCGTGTACAGGTATAGCTGCCCATGCAGCTTCAACACGATACCACAGTTCATCAACAGTAGTGACTGGCGTATTGTGACGAGCCAGTTGCTCGGCCACCATTGACCAGTCGAACATTTTCTGAATCCAGAAAGGCCCGTACGGGACCTGCAACATGCGGTCGTGCATTATTCTGCTGAAACGTAGGGTTTCGCAGGGATCGAATGAAGGGTAGAGCCACGGGTCGTAACAAATCTGAAATGGAACGTCCACTGTTCAAAGTGCCGTCAATGGGCACAAGAGTTGGCCGAGACGTGTAACCAATGGCACCCATACCATCACGCCGGGTGATACGCCAGTATGGCGATGACGAACACACGCTTCCAATGTGCGTTCACCGCGATGTCGCCAAACACGAATGCGACCATCACGATGCTGTAAACAGAACCTGGATTCATCCGAAAAAATGACATTTCGCCATTCGTGCACCCAGGTTCATCGTTGAGTACACCATCGCAAGCGCTCCTGTCTGTGATTCAGCGTCAAGGGTGACCGCAGCCACGGTCTCCGAGCTGATAGTCCATGCTGCTGCAAACGTCGTCGAAGTGTTCGTGCAGATGGTCGTTGTATTGCAAACGTCCCCATCTGTTGACTCAGGGATCGAGACGTTACTGCACGATCCGTTACAACCATGCGGATAAGATGCCTGTCATCTCGACTGCTAGTGATACGAGGCCGTTGGGATCCAGCACTGCGTTCAGTATTACCCATCTGAAACCACCGATTCCATATTCTGCTAACAGTCATTGGATCTCGACCAACGCGAGCAGCAATGTCGCGATACGATGAACCGCAATCGCGATAGGCTACAATCCGACCTTTATCAAAGTCGGAAACGTGATGGTAGGCATTTCTCCTCCTTACACGAGGCATCACAACGTTTCACCAGGCAACGCCGGTCAACTGCTGCTTGTGTACGAAAAATCGGTTGGAAAATTCCCCATGTCAGCACGCTGTAGGTTTCGCCACCGGCGCCAACCTTGTGTGAATGCTCTGAAAAGCTAATCATTTGCATATCACAGCATCTTCTTCCTGTCGGTTATATTTCGCGTCTGTAGAACATCTTCGTGCTGTAGCAATTTTAATGGCCGGTAGTGTACATCTTTATTTCAAACGCCCACCATTTTTTGTTGTCTTTTTTCAAATTTTTAAAAAACTGTACTATTAGTCGGTGCGGAATATCCTGTTAGGGTCACAGGCTCGGACTCAGCCACCACGTGCGGTTGCGAGTGCAAGCTGGCGTTATCGTGGAATGCCGACGAACTGCGGTGTCAGTATACGCCGGTCGCAGAGCGCCTTACACAGTAGCCGCTGGCCGTCTGCACGGACAGAACGTATTCCAACGAGCGTGGTTCCGACGCGGAATTCTGTCTCTTTATAGTGGAGTGTTGTCAAACCTGTGGTTGTTCGTGGTAGGACGTCAGATACAGCTATGAACGGGTTGGCATAAAGAGCGCCTTATTATTAATGTCTTCACAGAAATAAAGTGGTGATGGCTAATAACTCAGAGTTCGCTTATATCTGTATCTCATGGACGCAATGCCCACCATAATTCTGACAGATACCGAGGGAGACCCTCAGCCGAGGATAAAAACCTCTTAAAGCCTTATAATCCTACAGGTTAAGAAAATTGTTAATGTGCTGATTTCAGAGAAGATTTGTAGACTGCAGGACCTCCGTCATGGACACACCTCATTTTGGACACAGCAACTTTAACCCCTCGGAGTGGGGACGGGCTTATGGTGACTAAATTTCTTAAAAAAAAAATCAGAAGACGTTGCCCGAGAATCAATAGCTAATGTGCGAAAAGAATTACGTTGATTGCTTCATTAGTTTTTCAAAAACAACTTGCAAGCATCGCTTATTTTATAGGCTGACTGAGGAGAACCCCCCATGAACCATGGACCTTGCCGTTGGTGGGGAGGCTTGCGTGCCTCAGCGATACAGATAGCCGTACCGTAGGTGCAACCACAACGGAGGGGTATCTGTTGAGAGGCCAGACAAACGTGTGGTTCCTGAAGAGGGGCAGCAGCCTTTTCTGTAGTTGTAAGGGCAACAGTCTGGATGACTGACTGATCTGGCCTTGTAACAATAACCAAAACGGCCTTGCTGTGCTGGTACTGCGAACGGCTGAAAGCAAGGGGAAGCTACAGCCGTAATTTTTCCCGAGGGCATGCAGCTTTACTGTATCATTACATGATGATGGCGTCCTCTTGGGTAAAATATTCCGGAGGTAAAATAGTCCCCCATTCAGATCTCCGGGCGGGGACTACTCAAGAGGATGTCGTTATCAGGAGAAAGAAAACTGGCGTTCTACGGATCGGAGCGTGGAATGTCAGATCCCTTAATCGGGCAGGTAGGTTAGAAAATTTAAAAAGGGAAATGGATAGGTTGAAGTTAGATATAGTGGGAATTAGTGAAGTTCGGTGGCAGGAGGAACAAGACTTCTGGTCAGGTAAATACAGGGTTATAAACACAAAATCAAATAGGGGTAATGCAGGAGTAGGTTTAATAATGAATAGGAAAATAGGAATGCGGGTAAGCTACTACAAACAGCATAGTGAACGCATTATTGTGGCCAAGATAGATACGAAGCCCACACCTACTACAGTAGTACAAGTTTATATGCCAACTAGCTCTGCAGATGACGAAGAAATTGAAGAAATGTATGATGAAATAAAATAAATTATTCAGATTGTGAAGGGAGACGAAAATTTAATAGTCATGGGTGACTGGAATTCGAGTGTAGGAAAAGGGAGAGAAGGAAACATAGTAGGTGAATATGGATTGGGGGACAGAAATGAAAGAGGAAGCCGTCTGGTAGAATTTTGCACAGAGCACAACATAATCATAACTAACACTTGGTTTAAGAATCATGAAAGAAGGTTGTATACATGGAAGAACCCTGGAGATACTAAAAGGTATCAGATAGATTATATAATGGTAAGACAGAGATTTAGGAACCAGGTTTTAAATTGTAAGACATTTCCAGGGGCGGATGTGGACTCTGACCACAATCTATTGGTTATGACCTGTAGATTAAAACTGAAGAAACTGCAAAAAGGTGGGAATTTAAGGAGATGGGACCTAGATAAACTAAAAGAACCAGAGGTTGTACAGAGATTCAGGGAGAGCATAAGGGAGCAATTGACAGGAATGGGGGAAATAAATACAGTAGAAGAAGAATGGGTAGCTTTGAGGGATGAAGTAGTGAAGGCAGCAGAGGATCAAGTAGGTAAAAAGACGAGGGCTAGTAGAAATCCTTGGGTAACAGAAGAAATATTTTATTTAATTGATGAAAGGAGAAAATATAAAAATGCAGTAAGTGAAACAGGCAAAAAGGGATACAAACGTCTCAAAAATGAGATCGACAGGAAGTGCAAAATGGCTAAGCAGGGATGGCTAGAGGACAAATGTAAGGATGTAGAGGCCTATCTCACTAGGGGTAAGATAGATACCGCCTACAGGAAAATTAAAGAGACTTTTGGAGATAAGAGAACGACTTATATGAATATCAAGAGCTCAGATGGAAACCCAGTTCTAAGCAAAGAAGGGAAAGCAGAAAGGTGGAAGGAGTATATACAGGGTCTATACAAGGGCGATGTACTTGAGGACAATATTATGGAAATGGAAGAGGATGTAGATGAAGATGAAATGGGAGATATGATACTGCGTGAAGAGTTTGACAGAGCACTGAAAGACCTGAGTCGAAACAAGGCCCCCGGAGTAGACAATATTCCATTGGAACTACTGACGGCCGTGGGAGAGCCAGTCCTGACAAAACTCTACCATCTGGTGAGCAAGATGTATGAAACAGGTGAAATACCCTCAGACTTCAAGAAGAATATAATAATTCCAATCCCAAAGAAAGCAGGTGTTGACAGATGTGAAAATTACCGAACTATCAGCTTAATAAGTCACAGCTGCAAAATACTAACACGAATTCTTTACAGACGAATGGAAAAACTAGTAGAAGCCAACCTCGGGGAAGATCAGTTTGGATTCCGTAGAAACACTGGAACACGTGAGGCAATACTGACCTTACGACTTATCTTAGAAGAAAGATTAAGGAAAGGCAAACCTACGTTTCTAGCATTTGTAGACTTAGAGAAAGCTTTTGACAACGTTGACTGGAATACTCTCTTTCAAATTCTAAACGTGGCAGGGGTAAAATACAGGGAGCGAAAGGCTATTTACAATTTGTACAGAAACCAGATGGCAGTTATAAGAGTCGAGGGACATGAAAGGGAAGCAGTGGTTGGGAAGGGAGTAAGACAGGGTTGTAGCCTCTCCCCGATGTTGTTCAATCTGTATATTGAGCAAGCAGTAAAGGAAACAAAAGAAAAATTCGGAGTAGGTATTAAAATTCATGGAGAAGAAATAAAAACTTTGAGGTTCGCCGATGACATTGTGGTTCTGTCAGGGACGGCAAAGGACTTGGAAGAGCAGTTGAATGGAATGGACAGTGTCTTGAAAGGAGGATATAAGATGAACATCAACAAAAGCAAAACAAGGATAATGGAATGTAGTCTAATTAAGTCGGGCGATGCTGAGGGAATTAGATTAGGAAATGAGGCCCTTAAAGTAGTAAAGGAGTTTTGCTATTTGGGGAGCAAAATAACTGATGATGGTCGAAGTAGAGAGGATATAAAATGTAGGCTGGCAATGGCAAGGAAAGCGTTTCTGAAGAAGAGAAATTTGTTAACATCCAGTATTGATTTAAGTGTCAGGAAGTCATTTCTGAAAGTATTCGTATGGAGTGTAGCCATGTATGGAAGTGAAACATGGACGATAAATAGTTTGGACAAGAAGAGAATAGAAGCTTTCGAAATGTGGTGCTACAGAAGAATGCTGAAGATTAGATGGGTAGATCACATAACTAATGAGGAAGTATTGAATAGGATTGGGGAGAAGAGAAGCTTGTGGCACAACTTGACCAGAAGAAGGGATCGGTTGGTAGGACATGTTCTGAGGCATCAAGGGATCACCAATTTAGTATTGGAGGGCAGCGTGGAGGGTAAAAATCGTAGAGGGAGACCAAGAGATGAATACACTAAGCAGATTCAGAAGGATGTAGGTTGCAGTAGGTACTGGGAGATGAAAAAGCTTGCACAGGATAGAGTAGCATGGAGAGCTGCATCAAACCAGTCTCAGGACTGAAGACCACAACAACAACAACAACAACGACTGAGGAGAAGAGACTCTGAAGTAAAACTTTTCCGTACATCAAAACATAGAGCAGCACACAAATTTCTAGCTCCTCATCATAAGCAGTTCAAAAGTAAAGTGTGTAAATGTATCTGAAGCAATAAAAATAAAGTTACGGAAAACTGAAAAAAAAGTACGTACAAGTGTTCAAATAACTTATGTAGCATAATAGCTCAGCATCGTGATCTTCCTTATCCTGACACAACTGATTTTCCTCTTCTTCTTTTGTTGCTCTCTTTTTCTTCTAGCTTCTTTTAAGCAGCTGAAGAGTGAGAGCCTCTACTTTGCCAGGACGTTCCTCTCCAGCTTCCATCCTTATTTTTCATAATTCTAATCTCTCGGGATTTTCAAACCCGATTTGAAAGCGTGTCCTGTGGCGCGCTCCTTTTAGGAATTCATCATTATAGCTTATAGCCTTTCGCTATAACGTATTATTCTCCTGTAATACTCGTAGTTGGTATTTTGGCTGGAACAGTGTTTTGGAAAATAAACATATATGTTCAAAGCAGACCCCATCCGGATATGTTATCAGCGACATGAGAACATTTGTCTTGCCACAGTTGGATGGACCTACAATTATTGCACGTATGTTGCTAGGAAAAGGAGTACACCTTTCTTCTTCCGGTCATCTTGCACACTTACAACAAAGTCTTGATGATGTTTCACCCACACTGCCATGATACTACGTCAGTTATATGTGTGCAATGGGTTTTTATAGAAAACAATGAACACTATGCCCTGCAAAGTCACCGATTATGTCATGTAATGGCGAGCAGTGGGCTTTTACAGAGAATTTAGTTAAATGGCATAATTTTGTGCTGTTGCATATTTGCAGTGAAAATAATGGAATGAATAGCATTAGTACTTGCAATATAATGGGAGGTGATATGGCGCGCGCCGCTATCCTGTGATCTTGTTTAGAGCGCGCGATATAATCGATTATAGCTCGCTGTTCTGGTGTGGATGGCGCTCCGGTGGTGATTTGCTATTACGTCGCTGGCGTGTGTTTGCGGTGGCCGGCGGAAAGCGAGAGGGTAGTCGGTTTCCCGGGTATTGCATGGAACGTGAAGTTCGCTCTGCCTGACCTGCTGGTGACTAGCACTAAGGTGGTTGTGCATCGCAATATGAGCAGAGTGGTCTGGGGCGGAAGCAACTCGCCGCTGTGCTGGCCATGCGGTGGTGATTAATTGGAGTCGGCGTACTTGTTCTGCCTGCTTGTCTGATGTGGAGGTCCGGTGGGGTCCTGTGATACTATGGCCCGGAGACAATTAGTTGCTGAGTTTTGGAGTCGTCTGCCAGGTTAGGGTGTGGGCTCGGTTGGCTTGTCAGATTTTCCGAATGGTAACATACCAATATCAGATCCGTAGTGGCCTTCCTAGTATGATCTGAACAGCAGTCTCACTGGTTGAATCAGTATTAAATTGTTTCTTGCATTAATACTACTTTTGCTATTTTCAGAAGTTGATAATATGGCGGCTCATGCTTGTCCAGGACTCCACCTACTTACTAAGAGCAGTTGATGTACGAATAATGGGTTCGTAAGCGACCAACAGAAGGTACCGTGGCGGAATTGATAGCGTGACTTCGGACAGCTCTAATGTTACCGGTAGTCGTCTGCGCAGATCTTGTCCCTGACCACAATGAGTGGTTGAACACAATATTTATCTTCTTGTCCTCCTCAGAAGTAACCATCAAGGCCTTTGAAAATGACCCACCAACCCCTAAACAAGTTAGTTGTGCTCAAGCACAGTTAGCCCACGTCCATAAGGATTTGTTGGATTTGAATCAAATTGGGGTCGAAGAAGTGCATAAAGATTTTTATGGTCGCACGTGGGCTCTTGCAAATCCCTTGCACGCGCGTCTTCTCTACATTTCTTTGGGAGAAGGAGCTGTAGCTGCTGACCAACTGGTAGCGAGTAGATTAATGGCGAGTGAGGTGGTTAACACAGATGGGGATTGTGTTTCTGTTTTCCAAATTACCACATCCCCTTTTGGGTGTGTTGCAAGACATCACGGAAGTTAAGGTTGGCACTATGGTTCAAATGGTTCTGAGCACTATGGGACTTAACATCGGAGGTCATCAGTCCCCTAGAACTTAGAACTACTTAAACCTAACTAACCTAAGGACATCACACACATCCATGCCCGAGGCAGGATTCAAACCTGCGACCCTAGCGGTCGCGCGGTTCTAGATTGAAGCGCCTAGAACCGCTCGGCCACTCCGGCTGGCTTGACACTATGGATCAGGTTCAACAAGTTTTGAGGTTGTTCGTTAGATTGTGGCGCGATGGCGATGCACTTAACGTATCTCGTGTGGTTATTCTTACTGCATTATACCCGTTGTCTCGGGATAGTCTTCCTTCCATGATTGACGAAGTTTTGCAAGAAGGGGGTCACTTAAAGAACTGCGAAATAGGATTTTGAAAGTTAAGTTGTTGGAAAGGATGCGAAAAGGATTGGAGCAAGAATATTTTTGGCACCCCCAAGCCAGGAATGAAAATCTTGGCCAATTTGTGGAGCGAATTAAAATAGCCGTTCAAGCGCTAGACATTCAGATTGCGGAGGCCGCGTGCGTAGACCACATTTTAGATGGAATACAGTTATCGGAAATGAGTCGTCTTGTTTTTTTTTTTAAAGTTAGACGAGCGTAGTTTGCAGGCCGTAAGGAATAGCAATGAGAATTCGCCGACAGAACCTAAGTTTGAACGCGCTCGGTATATACATGAAAGATCGAGCGACAGATGATGGGAGCGGCGTTTTTTTTTTTTTTTTTTATGCGGATCGCGCGATCATCTTATTCGGGCCTGTCCGGTGCCGCGGACACCCCGTGATGCTAAATGACGCCATGGGAAGAGGGGATGGGTTCGGAGACGCAGTAAGAGAAATTGGTCGGTTAATTGCTGGGCCATTCGTGTTGTCTCTCACCCCTCCTCTCCTTACATTTGCCTGAAGATTGGGGATGAACAGATTTGTGCCCTATTGGATACTGGTAGTGCCCGTTCTATAATAGATAAGAACAGGTATTTTGAATTTAATAAATCGACCCGTAGTTCAAACTTGCTTCGTATTGAGGTTAGATGTCGTGCAGCCAATGGCCAGTTGTTGCTTATCCTCGGGGAATGTAAGATTAGCTTATCTGTCGAAAAATTTTCTTGGGCGGTGAAGTTGGTGGTCGCCAAGCGGTTAAATATCCCGTTGATCTTGGGATGTGATTTCACACACAAAGCGGGTCTTGTTATAGATTGTTCTAGAGGCACATTTCATTTCCAGTTCCGGCCTGGAACTAAAATTGCCTTTTGTGATTGTAGACAGGGGGGAGGTTGCCAGGTGGTCTCTGTTCAGGAAGGACTCCCTGATATGGCCCATTTAAACCATAGCCAGACTGACGCATTAAGAGCGTTGCTGAATTACCCTGAGGTGGTGACTGGTAAGCTCGGGGTAACTAGCTTGATTGAGTACGAGATCCGATTTATTGACAACATTCCCGTGCGTTAGGCGCCTTATACTGTCCCCTCTGAAGATGCACATTTTGAAAGACAAAATTAATCAAATGTTAGAAATGAGGGTCATTCGTTATTCCACATCTCCATATGCTTCGCTCGTGTTCTTGGTCCCTAAGTCGGGTAAAAACGATCACCGGGTCGTGGTGGAGTATCGTCTTCTTAATCAGAAGGTTATATTAGTCGGTACCCTTGCCTGATCTCCATAATTGTTTAACCTGATTTCGCGGCGCGAAAGTATTTACTGTATTAGATCCAAACCAAGCGCCATTTTCAAATTCCCCTTAGTGAATCTTCTAAACCGGCCACGTCATTTACCACCGATTGGAACTTACTTGAGTTTAATAGAGTTCCATTCGGTTTGGCTACGGGCACCGCTGTTCTTTCAAGACTTCTGGACACTTCTTGGGTGATCTGAAGTTTCAGTGCGTCTATAATTATTTAGAAGATTTGGCAATTTACAGCTCGTCGTTTGAGGAACACCTTACGCATGTGCAATTGGTATTGGAAAGATTGCGTAATGCGGGTCTGACGGTTAAGCCTTCCAAAATAATTGTGTAAGACTAGTATTGCCTTCTTGGGGCATGTTGTCTCTGAAAGAGGTGTAGAGGTAGATCAGAAACGGACACGAGCTATTAGAGAGTTTCAACCTCCCCGCGATAAACAAGATGTTGCCCGTTTCGTGAGTATGTGTAATTTTTTGCGTAAGTTCGTCCCTGATTTTTGCCTTGTTAGCGGATGCCCTCAATCGGTTACGAAAGAAAAATGCTAAGTTCCATTGGGGCTCCCAGCAACAAAGTGATTTTCTCGTTTTGAAACAGGCCATCGCTAATCATCTGGTCCTTGCGGCACCTGATTTCAATTCGCAATTTATTGTGCAGACTGATGCCTCCCGGGGAGGAATTGCCGCCGTATTACTACAAGAGCAAGAAGGTAGTCGACGTCCCATTGCTTATGCGTCGCGTCGTTTATCCGATCCGGAACGGAAGTACTCTGTTTATGGGTGCGAGGCTTTGGCGGTGTTGTTTGCCCTTGAAAAATTTCCATTTTACCTGGAACAACGCCTGTTTGTACTGGAGACCGACAATCAGGCTCTCAGTTGGGTTCTAGCTCGCCCCCGAAAAACATGCAGATTAGCGCGGTGGGCAGTTCGCATATCCCCCATTCGATTTGAGGTTAGACACGTTCGTGGTGCGGGTAATACTGTCGCGGATGCTCTCAGCAGTATGTTCGCGGATGGGGAAACGGAGGAGGAAACTGAGATAGGAGTGGGGGCCTTACTGACGGAGGTTCCGGGGTTATTTTGCGACCTACCCCAGAAGCAAATTGATGTTTTATATTGGGTACCGTTATATCGGCGTCTTAAAGAAGGTGGAGAGGTACCCGGCCTTCAAATTCGCGTCTACCACGATTATACTGTTTGGCTTGTCTATTGTGCGCGCGCAGAATGTTAAGCCTCGCTCTGTCCCAGTTCTCACGAAGGCCTGCCGGAGTAATTTCCCTGGGCAGTAAATCATTAATATTCCACAAATTAGACAAGGGGGAATTTATCGAATGCCCAAACATCAGCGCATTAGGCGTGCTGCCGGTTGACTCGTGACGCGCTGAGTTAAACGCCTGGTTGAGCCACGGCAATGACGTGTCCCAGCTTTTAGGGGAACGAGAATGAAAAATGCACAAGGCAGCTTTCAAGTTACGTTTGACTCGTTCAGCAAAGGAGGCTTTGGGATAATACGGTGTCGTGGTTATATTTTTCACACCATGAGAGAAACAAAAAGATTTAAATCGCCCTGATAAGAAAGCCAGGGCGTTATCACTAACCAAGGTCCTCGGAGGGCCAAACCAAGAAAAAAACACTAGCAAGTTGCTGAACAGTAATATCCGCCGTGACTTCTGGTCGGCAACAACCATGAATATCGCGAAATTGCGTCAACTACCACCAAGATGTACTTATTACCTTTCCTAGTTCGAGGTAGGGGGCCTATGTAATCAATAAAGAGACGCTCCATGGGACTGGACTCCGACTGAAGAAATCCAGTACAGGGGCTACATCAGGTTTGTCTCGCTTGCATTCGTTGCATTTCGCAACAAACCGCCTAATGTCCCTGTACAAACTCGGCCAGTACAAATGCTCTCGCACGCGGTTTAAGGTCTTACTAAAACCCATATGCCCTCCCGACGCATTCTCGTGGAAATATTTAAAGCCGGCCGAAGTGGCCGTGCGGTTAAAGGCGCTGCAGTCTGGAACCGCAAGACCGCTACGGTCGCAGGTTCGAATCCTGCCTGGGGCATGGATGTTTGTGATGTCCTTAGGTTAGTTAGGTTTAACTAGTTCTAAGTTCTAGGGGACTAATGACCTCAGCAGTTGAGTCCCATAGTGCTCCGAGCCATTTGAACCATTTTTGAAATATTTAATAGCCATAGTTACTAGCTCCTTAGGGATACACAATTTGTACTTCCCAGAACCCTTTCCCTGTTTACACAAAATAGCCTTGCGAATTTGAAGGCCGGGTACCTCTCCACCTTCTTAAACACACCAATAAATTAGGATAAAGCTACAATAAATAACAGAATACAGCATCACTTTTTGAGAGTTTATTAAGTAAAACTCAAATTAACTTTTCGGAGGAAAAAGGCCTAATTTTATAAAAAGGCGTAAAATACAATGTAGACCCTAGGCTTAGTGACTCTACAGTTATAAACGATTTTGTGGTTGACCTTAAAATTGGTCTAGACAGTGCTAGTAAGTGGTAATAAGTAAAGCCGATAGAGGCAATACAGTTATTGACTACAAAAACGAGTATGTGAACAAAACGTTACAGTTTTTTGAGAAAAATGGTATCACCGAAAGTAGTGCAGGTCCCGTAGTTAACTTGCGGAAAGAAATTCGGAATTGCTTAAAAAATACTGAAAACTTTATCTGGAAGTTTCAGAAGAAATAGTTAGTGAACATGAATCCAAAGCCTCTCGTTTTATAAAACCAGTTCAAGCTTCACAAGAACCAGCATCCGAACCACCAGATAATAAATATCTGTGTAAAGAGATGCTAAGCTGTTTGGGCAAAGACCGTATAAAGAATCAGTAGTACAGGAACTTCGACCTGGTGGTCGCACACACAGGGTGCGTGACGGTGAAATGGACCCTTATCTTATTCTGTTTTCAGACAAGACTTGGTTCCATTTACATAGGTACGTTAATTCCAAAAATTGTTGACACTGGAGCACAGATAGACCTGTTGAGCTTGATGAGGAACTCTTTCATGATCAGAAAATAGGGTCATGGTGCTTAGTTAGTGGTAACAGAACAATAAGCCCAATTTTTTTTTTAATGACGCAGTTACAAGTGAAAGATATATGCAAAACATTTTGCGGCCGGTTTTTAGTGAACTGAATGAAAGAGAACGAAGCTTGGCGTTTTTTCAGCAGGATTAGGCAAGGGCTCATAAGGCCAATGTTTCTTCGCATGCAATTCACGATGTGTTCGATGAGTGAGTAGTAACAATATCTGGGCCGTTAGAAGTCCTGATTTAACTCCGCGCCATTTTTATTTGTCGGGGGGACTGAAGGACAAAGTGAACACGGCATATCTTCACGCGATTGAGGAACTCAAGCATTATATCAGCGAATCAATTAATTCAATACCTCAGAGAGAATTACATCGTGTGATTAATAATTTCTTGAGTAGATCCCAGAAATGCGTGGAAAGTAATGGCAGGCGCTTGCAGCATCCCCTTGTGTGACGTGGGTGAGTACAAAATTTATTTTACACTACTGGCCATTATAATTGGTACACCACGAAGATGACGTGCTACAGAGCATTCACACAAGGTTGGCACCGGTGCTGACATGAGGAAAGTTTCCAAACGATTTCTCATACACAGACAGCAGTTGACCGTCGTTGCCTGGTGAAACGTTGATGTGATGACTAGTGTAAGGAGGAGAAATGCGTACCATCACGTTTACGACTTTGATAAAGGTCGGATTGTAGCCTATCGCGATTGCGGTTTATCATATCGCGACATTGCTGCTCGCGTTCTGTTAGCAGAATATGGAATCGGTGGGTTCAGGAGGATAATACGGAACGCCGTGCTGGATCACTAGCAATCGAGATGACGGGCATCTCATCCGCATGGGTGTAATGGATCGTGCAGCCATGCCTCGATCCCTGAGTCAACAGATGGGGGCGCTTGCAAGACAACAACTATCTGCACGAACAGTTCGACGACGTTTGCAGCAGCATGGACTATCAGCTCGGAGACCATGGCTGCGGTTACCCTTAATGCTGCATCACAGACAGGAGCGCCTTCGCTGGTGTACTCAACGACGAACCTGGGTGCACGAATGGCGAAAGGTCATATTTTCGGATGAATCCAGGTTCTGTTTACAGCATCATGATGGTCGCATCCGTGTTTGGCGACATTGCGGTGAACGCACATTGGCAGCGTGTATTCGTCATCGCCATACTGGCGTATCACCAGGCGTGATGGTATGGGGTGCAATTGGTTACACGTCTCGGTCACCTCTCGTTCGCATTGACGGCACTTTGAACAGTGAACGTTACATTTCAGATGTGTTACGAACCGTGGCTCTACCCTTCATTCGATCCCCGCGAAACCCTACATTTCAGCAGGATAATCCACGACGCATGTTGCAGGTCCTGTATGGGCCTTTCTGGATACAGAAAATGTTCGACTGCTGCCGTGGCCAGCACATTCTCCAGATCTCTCACCAATTGAATACGTCTGGTCAATTGTGGCCGAGTAACTGGGTCGTCACAATACGCCAGTCACTGCTCTTGATGAACTGAGGTATCGTGTTGAAGCTGCATGGGCAGCTGTACCTGTACACACCATCCAAGTTCTTTTTGACTCAATGCGCAGGCGTAACAAGGACGTCATTACGGCCCGAGGTGGTTGATCTGGGTACTGATTTCTCAGGATCTATGCACTCAAATTGCGTAAAAAATGTAATCACATGACAGTTCTAGTATAATATATTTGTCCAATGAATACCTGTTTATCATCTGTATTTCTTCTTGGTGTAGCAATTTTAATGGTCGGTAGTGTAAATGTGGTCACGTCTTTCGGCAGCAGTAAACCGGCGACACGGCATCTGATCACAGGGCAAGTGAGCGCACGCTGCCCGGCATCTACTCCGCCGCACAGGCCGTCATCAGTTAAATGGAACACCCTGTAGTACAGGGTGTCCCACTCAAACCTCCCTGATTTCAAAGACATAGGAAAAAAACACAATAGATACGACAGTGAAAAATGCAGCACATCGTAGAGAATATCAAAGAATTTATTTATTATCAATAGACCTCTACATGTGAACCATTTGTAGCACGAAGAATATCGCTTCTATATTCAATTTCTTGCCAAGTTCTTTGTAACATTTCCTCTGTTATTGTTGGAATCGCATTAGTGATACGATTCGCAACGTAGGAATATCATCCACTTTAATCGCATACACGCGGTCCTTCACGAATCCCCACATGAAGAACACATGAACATGGTGGGCAGGCAATGGGTCCCCCACGTCCGATCCGTTGACCAATGCGGCGTAGCTCCATGTTGAAAATATTTGCAGTCATGTACCTGAGGGTACACAAACTGCTCCAACATCTCCAGATGCACTACCCCATTCAGAGTTCCGCAAAGAACGGTCCAACAATCCTGTCGTGCATTAGCCCGCACCAGACGTTTAGTTTAGAGCTATCACGAACATGTTCAATGGCAACGTGTGGATTTTGTGAATCCCAAAATCGAACATTATGCCTATTAACCCTTCCTGATAGATGAAAGGTTGCCTCATCTGAGAATAAACATCTTTCCAGGAAGCTGGCATCCATATCAATACGCTGCAGCATATTCGCAGCAAATTGTTGTAGGCGTGGTCTGTCGTTCGGCGTCAGATGTTGCAGAATTTGCACTTTTTGAGCACACATACGAAGACCCTGGTGAACGACACGTTGCAATGTTGGCCGAGGTACATCAAGTTGCCTAGATGCTTGACGAATTGACTGACGTGGGCTTCTGAGAAATGTTTGTCTGATGTCCTGCACTGTCTCTCCTGAAAGTCCGTAACGTGCACCGCCAGAATGTTTCAGAACACTTCCTTTTGCCGGAATCTTCCTATTCTATTCCTTAATTGTTTCCACGTCAGGTGGATCACATTTATACACAAGTCAATGATTTCGTTGCACAGTAATCGGCGACTTTGTTTCTGCAAACCACACTATTGCGTGTGCACGCTGCTGTGGAGTCGCCGTTTTCACTTCATGCTGCACTCTGGCGACGATACTTGGCACTTCTGACGCGGCAATATAAATTCTTTGAAATGCAATACAATGTGGTGCATTTTCATTGTCGTATCTACTGTGGTGTTTCTCTCCTGGGTCCTTGAAATCAGGGAGGTTTGAGTGGGACACACTATATGTGGAGTACCCACAACAAATTAGCTAGACATTTTCAGAGCAAACTCAAGGAATCTTTTAGTTTTGACAGTAATTTTTTCTTTAAAAATAAGCAAGATCTTTTTTCCCCACCTACCCTCTTCTGCCCCACGTTCTCTCCCCCAAGACCTTTTGCATTACCCTCCTCTGCCTTTTCCCATTCCCTCTCGCGTCTTCCCTGCCCCTCCCCCCCCCCCCACCTTATGTGTCCTCTCCCTTCTTTGGTTCCCCCCCCTTTCGTTTTCCCTCTCCTCCCTCCTTGTTTTCTCCCTCATTTACCGAGGTCCACCTCTCCCCCCCCCCTCCCCCCATCTACTCTAGACTATGGTGTGTCCTCTTTGTGCCGACGTTTTAGTGCAGTGTTTACAGTGAGTGTCCAGTGTTGTGTGTCTTTTCCGAAGTGTTGCGAACGGCCATCATACTGTCGCTGAGTGTGATTTTATATCTCTTGCGAACAGAAACCAGACTGTCGCCATGTTTTTTAATTGTCTGTCTACTATGTTACCTGTCTGTGTATTTTTATTCGCTTTGCCAACCCTTTGCTTTATGTTTTAACTTTCCCCAAATTTTCGCCGTTTTACAATTTGAGTCCCCGTTTTATCGCCTGCTTTTATTGTTTCTTATCTTCTCCTTACATTTTAAAAATTCTGTAGGCTGCAGAGCAGCGTAATAAGTTGCTGCCAGCTCGCCCCCTTCGGGGGAATCGAAATACAATAAAGGAAAAGAAAGAAGGAAATGAACTGATAGGTTTGCTAAAGGTAGTGCTCAAATACAATTATTTTACTTTTAATGGTAAATCGTATGTTCAGTCCTTTGGCCTTGCCATGGGTTGTCCCTTGGCTGGCATCCTCGCTGACATTTTCATTAACTCCGTTGAAGATGGCTTCTTCAAAACCAAGTCAGAATTAATGAGTAAAATACGGTTCTATGCGCGGTATGTACACGACCTAAGTTTTGCATTTGATGGAACTGAACGAGAATTAGATTTGTTATTCAACATCTCTAACGGCTTCCACGAGAAAATTAAATTTACAAAAGAATTTCAAAATGAGAACGGTGACCTAAATTTCCTTGATCTGAAATTACGCATACGGAATGGCAGTGTCACACTCGATATTCAGCGCAAGACAACGTACTCTCATAATATTATTCCATCAGATTCTTCCCATCCACTGGCTCATAAAGTTGCGTATTTCCATTCAATAAACCGTGCTTTAACAACGCCACTTTCCTCATACGATTTTCAGAAATATAAGCAAGGTGTTGTCGACCAGATACTTAGCAACAAAAGAGCAAATAAAAAAATAAAAAAAATTTTTCGTCCGCAGCTCGTGGTCGTGCGGTAGCGTTCCCGGGTTCGATTCCCGGCGGAGTCAGGGATTTTCTCTGCCTCGTGATGACTGGGTGTTGTGTGATGTCCTTAGGTTAGTTAGGTTTAAGTAGTTCTAGGGGACTGATGACCATAGATGTTAAGTCCCATAGTGCTCAGAGCCACTTGAACCATTTGAAAAAAATTTCAACACTAGGTGACAAAAGTAATGAAGAGGGAAATGGCAAGTTTATTTCGATACCATTCTTATGTGTCCTACAGGATTAGCCGTCTTTTGTAAAGTTACTTTCCCCACGAACAATAATTTCAAGAAAAATTTAGTACATACATTAAAAACTGGACAAGATCCTTTCACAAATTCAGGCATCTATAAAATCGTCTGTAAAGATTGCCCTAGATATTATACAGGGCAAACCGATAGAGCTATACAAAGTCAGATATAAGGAGCAGCTGTTGGGTAAGAAAGGGGGAAATGTGCGTAATTCTTCATTTACTGAACATTTACTTATTTCAGACCATACTCTGAGGGAATTAGAAGAAACCGTAGTTTTATGTAAGGAAATAAAAGGCTGGAAATTGGATTTATTTAAGAGAACTTGAAATTTACGAACATCTTGCTAAGGGAGACCGTATCATTTTGAACGATCACTTGCAATTCGCGTGTAAACACTTCCTTGATGGATTTAAACAGCTGCTCACGTTCACATAATACGTGAATACCGATGCCCTCCAATGTCGAGAAATGTGCTGTTTTCCTCAAAATATTTTTTTCTCTAATGGTGAGCTCCTGACATTTCATATCACTGGGTCCATGTTTCGTTGCTTTATCAACACATGTTCCTACAGTCGATATTTAAAAAATGGTGTTGGCACAGTGTAACAGAAGATTCTCTTTTTTATGTTGTAAAGTAACTTTATCCATTTATTATATCCTCCACGGTTTTGGTAACAGTAGTAAGATTTATAACAGTGATCTTTTCTTAACAGTACCTTCTGCACGCTAAACTTATGTACAGCATTACTCTGTCAGCAAATGTATTAGTAATTTTATACGTGATGTATACCAACAAATCTATTATATTTTTAGTAGCCTTATAGAGGAAATTTCTTGCTTATTTTAATGTAAAATGCAGTTGTTCAACAAAACCAAGACGCAGTTCTTACGCGCGTGTACCGGGTGATCAAAAAGTCAGTATAAATTTGAAAACTGAGTCAATCACGGAATAATGTAGATAGAGAGGTACAAATTGACATACATACTTGGAATGACAAGGGGTTTTATTAGAACCAAAAAATTACAAACGTTCAAAAAATGTCCGACAAATGGCGCTTCATCTGATCAGAATAGCACTAATTAGCATAACAAAGTAAGACAAAGCAAAGATGATGTTGTTTGCAGGAAATGCTCAATATATCCACCATCATTCCTCAACAATAGCTGTAGTCGAGGAATAAAGTTGTGAACAGCACCGTAAAGGATGTCCATAGTTATGGTGAGGCATCTGGCGTCGGATGTTGTCTTTCAGCATCCCTAGAGATGCCGGTCGATCACGATACACTTGCGACTTCAGGTAACCCCAAAGCCAATGGAAATGTCGTGTGGCTAGGGCATCCCGTCGGGTAGACCGTTCGCCTGGTGCAGGTCTTTCGATTTGACGCCACTTCGGCGACCTGCGCGTCGATGGGGATGAAATGATGATGATTAGGACAACACAACACCCAGTCTCTGAGCAGAGAAAATTTCCGACCCAGCCGGGAATCGAACCCGGGCCCTTAGGATTGACAGTCTGTCACGCTGACCACTCAGCTACCGGGGCGGACCCCAAAGCCAATAAGCGCACGGACTGAGGTCTGGTGACCTGGGAGGGCAAGCATGACGAAAGTGGCGACTGAGCACACGATCATCACCAAACGACGCGCGCAAGAGACCTTTCACGCGTCTAGCGATACTCTTTTTTTTTTTTTTGGTTCTAACAAAACCCCATGTCATTCCAAGCATGTGTGTCAATTTTTACCTCTCTATCTACATTACTCCGTGGTTTATTAAGTTTTCAAATTTATACTGACTTTTTGATCATCCGGTATTTAGCGCCTTGTGCAGCCTAATTTTCCCTGGTCGCTTGAGCCTGTATATTTGTAGCAGTTAGCCTTAGTCTCTGGCATTATGTATTCGTAACTTATGCAAATATTTTATCCTGTGACGCTTGTTACAATTTTATGTTCCAAGAGCCTCCACCTGTGGGCATATACTAGTAAGCATTTAATTTGAAGTACGATGTATGTAATCTGGCTGCTTTCTATAGCCATGGCTTGGGATAATTCTTCTTTTGTCAGTTTTGTATATGACAAGAGCCGCTCGGGTTCATCTAATCTAATGTACCATTATGTGATGTAACGTGTGAGTACTCTTACCTCACAAATACTTTCTATTAATATTTTATTATGTTTGTAAAAATAAATGTATAACTAGTTTTATAGATTTCTACGGCCCACTGCTTCTGAAGAAGATATTTTTACAAACATAGAAACCTACGTCAAGGGCTAATAAATCTTTATTTGCTGTTGATTGGCTCTTCAAATTTAATGAAGCTAAGTTTCATAGAGAATGATTCACAACAATTTTAAGAAAAGTGACCCAGTTAACCTAACTCACCCCTACTGATGTCAAAACTGGAAACATTTCACATTCTAGCTCCTTACAGCACCACATTTTCAACTGGTGGCAGAAAGCAGAACTATTAATTTTTAGCATACTTCTCAAGTCTATCCATTAATGAACATACCTACAATGTTGCAGCGTCGTGTGATGTGTACAGTGCGCGCTGTAGTACCTGGAACACCGTCAGTTTAATTATAACCATCCTGTATATCACATTTTGTCAACAAAATAGATCACAAACAAAACAAATATTCAATATTATTAACTTGTTTTTGGTACACTGAAAGCACGATAAAATATTTACCTACATCTTCATCTACATCGTACTCCGCAAGCCACCTAATAGTGTATGGCGGAGGGTACTTTCAGTACCACTATCTGATCCCTCCAACCCTGTTCCACTCGCGAATAGAGCGTGGGAAAACTGATTGTCTGTAAGCCTCTACATTGGCTCTAATTTCTCGAATTTTCTCCTCGTGCTCAATACGCGAGATGTGAGGGTAGGTAATATGTTGGAAGACTCCTCGTGAGAAGTGCTGTCCCGAAATTTCAGTAGTAGATCTCTCGATGATGCGCAACGCCTCTCTTGTAACGTCTACCAGTGGGGCATGTTTAGCATTTCTCTAACGCTCTCTCGCAGCTAAATGATCCCGTGACGAAACGCACCGCTCTGCGTTGAATCTTCTATCTCCTCTATCAGTACTACCTGATAGGGATCCCTGATACACTACTGGCCATTAAAATTGCTACACCACGAAGATGACGTGCTACAGACGCGAAATTTAACTGACAGGAAGAAGATGCCATGATATGCAAATGATTAGCTTTTTAGAGCATTCACACAAGGTTGGCGCCGGTGGCGACACATACAACGTGCTGACGTAAGGAAAGTTTACAACCAATTTCTCATACACAAACAGCAGTTGACCGGCGTTGTTTGGTGAAACGTTGTTGTGATGCCTCGTGTAAGGAGGAGAAATGCGTACCATCACGTTTCCGATATTGATAAAGTTCGAATTGTAGCCTATCGCGATTGCGGTTTATCGTATCGCGACGTTGCTGCTCGCGTTGGTCGAGATCCAATGACTGTTAGCAGAATATGGAATCGGTGGGTTCAGAAGGGTAATACGGAACGCCGTGCTGGATCTCAACGACCTCGAATCACTAGCAATCGAGATGACAGGCATCTTATCCGCATGGCTGTAACGGATCGTGCAGCCACGTCTCAATCCCCGGGTCAACAGATGGGGACGTTTACAAGACAACAACCATCTGCACGAGGAGTTCGACGACGTTTGCAGCAGCATGGACTATCAGCTCAGAGACCATGGCTGCGGTTACTCTTGACGCTGCATCACAGACAGGAGCGCCTGCGATGGTGTACTCAACGACGAACCTGGGTGCACGAATTGCAAAACGTCATTTTTTGTGATGATTCAAGGTTCTGTTTATAGCATCATGATGGTCGCATCCGTGTTTAGCGAAATCGTGGTGAACGCATATTGGAAGCGTGTATTCGTCATCGCCATACTGGCGTGTCACCCGGCGTGGTGGTATGGGGTGCCATTGGTTACATATCTCGGTCACCTCTTGTTCGTATTGACGGCACTTTGAACAGTGGACGTTACATTTCAGATGTCTTACAACCCGTGGCTCTACCCTTCATTCGATCCCTGCGAAACCCTACATTTCAGCAGGATAATGCACGACCGCATGTTGCAGGTCCTGTACGGGCCTTTCTGGATACAGAAAATGTTCGACTGCTGCCCTCGCCAGTACATTCTCCAGATCTCTCATCAATTGAAAACGTCTGGTCAATGGTGGCCGAGCAACTGGCCCGTCACAATACGCCAGTCACTACTCTTGATGAACTGTGGTATCGCGTTGAAGCTGCATGGGCAGTTGTACCTGTACACGCCATCCAAGCTCTGTTTGACTCAGTGCCCAGGCGTATCAAGGCCGTTATTACGGCCAGAGGCCTTAAGGTTCTTCGGATGAATCTGAATCTGGTGTTTGCTTTTCCCACTATCTGTTTTATGTGGTCATTCCACTTAAGGTCGCTCTCGATAGCTGCGCCTAGATATTTTACAGCAGGCGCTGTCTCCAGCTGTTTGTCATCAATAGTGTAGATGTACAGTTTTTCCTATGTATGCGCAATATATTACATTTATTTACGTTCTGGGTCAAGTGCCAGAGCCTGCACCATTCATCAGTTCTCTGCAGGCCGTTCATCTGCGAATAGCCTTAAAGAGCTTCCGACTCTTTCTAGTAGGTCAATTATATATTTTATCAACAGCAACGGTCCTGGTTGTATCTGGTACATATTGTCGGCGTATAGACAGACGCAGACAGTTTAAACGATTTTAGTCCGTCAGGTTGCCACCTAATCGTAATGATTTAGTTGCATAATCTAAAAAACCCTTTCACAAAGATATTTTGTTCGAAAATTTTATCACATTTGCAACATCGGTATGAAGTCTTGGAAACCTTTCCTGAGGAAAACAACGTAGATCTCCTGACAGTTTTAAAGTATTTGTCTTTTATACACGAATTACTTTGCAGATCCATCAGCCGCACGGGGTAGCCGGGCGATCTTGGGCGTCTTGTCACGGTCCGCGCGGCTCCCTCCCTTCGGAAGTTCGAGTCCTCCCTCGGGCATGGGTGTGTTTGTGTCGTCCTTAGCGTAAGTTAGTTTTAGCTAGATTAAGTAGTGTGTAAGCTCAGGAACCAGTGACCTCAGCAGTTTGGTCCCATAAGACCCGATCACAAATCTCCAAAAAAAGAAACCCATCAGTTCCATCTGCAACTGCCCAGAGGCACCCCAACTGAAACGGAAACGGTCTCCAAAACGGGTGTAAGATTCGCAGTGTTCTCAAAAACGTTTCGAAAACTATCATTGTAATTATTTCAGGGCCGCATTGAATCCTTCAAAACTCGCGTTTTCTTTAACGCCAGTTGGTTGGTTGGTTTTAAGGAAGGAGACCAGACAGCGAGGTCATCGGTCTCATCGGATTAGGGAAGAACGGGGAAGGAAGTCGGCCGTGCCCTTTGAAACGAACCATCCCGGCATTTGCCTGGAGCGATTTAGGGAAATCACGGAAAACCTAAATCAGGATGGCCGGACGCGGGATTGAACCGTCGTCCTCCCGAATGCGAGTCCAGTGTCTAACCACTGCGCCACCTCGCTCGGTTTAACGCCAGTGATCTTAGGGAAATAGACGATTATTTTTGTCACAATTTGTCCCTTCCTAAATGTGATTTTCTTTTTAAATGTATCCCTATCAAATCAGAAATAAGTCGTTTCTCACCTTGACATTTATCTTCCTGTAGGCGCATGTAGTCAAGTCCACTTAAAATGCGAGGTCTGAAATACGTTCCTGGTATTCTAATTTTCATCCCTGCTTTCCTTTGTCTTCAATGAATTCAACAACTGCCCGTTTTAAATCGGAAAATGTTTCCAGGAATGCCCCTCAACTTAACCAACTTACTGTGTAGAAATATATGACGTCTCCATACTCCCCGTTCAGTTCCATTGAAAACAGCTGCAAGTGACAGTGTAACAACGCGTGTGACTTCAGTAAATTTACTATTCGTATCGCCAATTTCATTAAGTACTTCACGCCCGCTAATTTAGCGCGAAGTGATTCTTGGTTCACAGAACAAGGAATCTCGTCTGTCGATCGGTCTAATATTTTGATCTTTTACCGTCAATTAAATCTTCACATTCCTTTTGCATGGTATTGTAATGTCCTCCCACAGAAAATTTCCAGTACCCGTCAATATGCAACTGTGTAATAGATACTGAGAATTCTTATTGTTCTCTGTTGCTTGTGACGATAGATCGCTAAGGTGCCTCCTTACGTGTAAACAGCCACTGGACCTGTGAATTTCCTTTATACCACTAAAAAATGTTGTCTTCAGTCCACAGACTGGTTTGATGCAGCTCTCCAAGCTACTCTATCCCGTGCAACCTTCATCTCCCGGTACCTACTGCAACCTACAACATTCTGAATCTGTTTAGGTATACATCTCTTGGTCTCCCTCTACGATTTTTACCCTCCACGCTGCCCTCCAATACTAAATTGGTACTCCCTTGGTGCCTCAGAATATGCCGTACCAACCGATCGCTTCGTCTAGTCAAGTTGTGCACAAATTTTTCTTCTCTCCAATTCTATTCAATACCTCCTCATTAGTTATGTGATCTACCCATCTAATCTTCAGCATTCTTCTGTAGCACCACATTTCGAAAGCTTCTATTCTCTTCTTGTCTAAACTATTGATCGTCCACGTTTCACTTGCATGCATGGCTACACTCCATACAAACACTTTCAGAAACGACTTCCTGACACTTAAATCTACACCCAATGTTAACAAATTTCTCTTCTTCAGAACGCTTTCCTTGCCATTGCCAGTCTATATTTGATATCCTCTCTACTTCGACCATCATTAGTTATTTTGCTCCCCAAATCAGCAAAACTCCTTTACCACTTTTAAGTGTCTCATTTCCTAATCTAATTCCCTCAGCATCACCCGACTTAATTCGACTACGTTCCACTATCCTCATTTTGCTTTTGTTGATGTTCATCTTGTATCCTCCTTTCAAGACTCTGTCCATTCCGTTGAGCTGCTCTTCCAAGTCCTTTGCTGTCTCTGACAGAATTACAATGTCATCGGTGAACCTTAAAGTTTTCATTTCTTTTCCATGGATTTTAATATCTAATCCGAATTTTTCTTTTGTTTCCTTTACTGCTTGCTCAATATACAGATTGAATAACATCGGGGATAGGCTACAACCCTGTTTCACTCCCTTCCCAACCACTGCTTCCCTTTCATGTCCCTCGTCTCTTAACTGCCATCTGGTTTCTGCACAAATTGTAAATAGCCTTTCACTCTCCCGCCACCTTCAGAATTTGAAAGAGAGTATTTCAGTCAACATTGTCAAAAGATTTCTCTAAGTCTACAAATGCTAGAAATGTAGGTTTGCCTCTCCTTAATCTATCTTCTAAGAGAAGTCGTAGGATCGGTATTGCCTCACGTGCTCCAATATTTCTACGGAATCTAAAGCGATCTTCCCCGCGGTCAGCTTCTACCAGTTTTTCCATTCGTCTGTAAATAATTCGTGTCAGTATTTTGCAGCTTATGAAACTGATAGTTCGGTAATTTTCACATCTGTCAACACCTGCTTTCTTTGGGATTGAAATTATTATTTTCTTCTTGAAGTCTGAGGGTATTTCGCTTGTCTCATACATCTTGCTCACCAGATGGTAGAATTTTGTCAGGGCCGGCTCTCCCAAGGCTGTCAGTAGTCTAAATAGCGAACTGTAATTGGCACTGACACCACGATTCCGCTGAACTGAGGAAAGTTGTACCGATCTAAGCATACCGCACCGCAATACTAAATGACATGTCGCACTGTACCGAGTACTTGCAAGATGGATCGAGCAAAGCCAAGAGGGGCTGAGCCTCTGCCTGCACATTCCCTGCACAAGAGGCTTGCGTGCAGACTGTCATGCCTTGGCCGGCCCTGCCTTCTCATTTAGTGATACTACAGAAAACCTAAATCTGCATGGTCGGACAGAGATTTGAACCTCCGTCCTCCCGGACACAGTGCCGTATCACTGTGCCACATCGCTCAGTTTGTATGAGGAGCACTGAACCTGTGCGGCGGTAGGGGCACTTTGTCGCGATTTACGATTTTTTATTTTTGAAGAGGATGTGTTTGCAATCGCCGTTCCTACCATCGGTTTAACTCGTAGTACGCGTCCTTAGCTTTATTTTCAAATAAAATTAGGGCCGTAGCATCATTTGGCTTTTACTCTTTCAGAGTACATTTCATCTTCAGATTAGATGTCTCACACGTTGAAGTTGATTGTCACACGTTATTTAGGTACGAAAAGTGAATTATTTATTCAAAAAAAAAATTATTGAGAATATAAAAATCAAAGTTATTTTGATAAGTCACTAATACATATTTAAGACAAATTTAGGCACTAAAATAGTAATTTAAACAAATATTAAAGAGAATGCTCTATATAAGCCCAGTCTCTTTCGAATTCACATTCACAGTTTTCGCATGTATGGAAATTATTTGATCTTGGCGTAAATAGTTCGTCGGTCCATTTCTTACTTTCTGTATGCTCTCTACCGTAAGCAACAATTTTCGTGTGGCTTTTGCACTGAAGCAATGTCAGTTTCGGCCAGATTCCAAATTTTGTGAAGTTTCTTTACTATGAATGAGAAAACATGAGGAACTGTAGTAATATTTTACAATATTATTTTACAAACCAGTTTTGACTATTACGCCATCATCAGTTACAAAGATAGATATGTCTGATTGTGATATTTTTGTGGGATAAAAGACTTTAAAATAGTGCAAGTACAGAGTATTTCATGTGGTTCCAAAGATAAAAATTGTTAATGCCTAATTTAGGACTTAAACGAGAGGGACTATTTTAATATACATGTAATGTAAAAATATTTAGGTTAGATAAACTTCGTGACACACTAAATAATGAATCACATGACAAATTAAAATTGTTCTCAGAGGAAAGCTAAGGTAAACAATATGGAGTAAAATATGGCTGAACAACATAATCTTGTCCTTAAAAGGTCCAATGTTATAAGCTAAATATATCAAACAAGATTGAATAGGTACATGAAACAACTGTAATTATACAAAGTAAGATTTTAACAGACCAAGTGAAACTGAAATTTCAGTTAGTGTAACGTAGTTTGCATTTTACTGAAATAATCCTTCTCGTTTTAGTCCTAATCAGCCATTAACAATTGTCATATTTGCAAACTATCTGTTATACTCTAGTTGCACAACCTCAAAATCTTTGATCACACAAAAATTTGTCACACACAGTTATCTTTGTACCTGATGATGGCAGAACAGCCGACAGCCCGCTTTGTAAAATAATTAATATTATAGACTGTCACACCAGTGTCGTGTGTTTTTTCATTCATAATGTATGAAATATTCTGCCAACAACAGACGGAACAGTGAGTTAGTGAAATTTACGTCCCTATTTTGCGAAAGGTTCACAGTCGGGAGTATCACAAGTCCTCCTTGCGTAAGACATTGCAGAGATTTTCTGGATTGAATCCCAGACACAGGAATACAGTTCAGTGAACAGGTGTCTTATGCCACCATCTCTTCTTCCATTGCCGCCAAACAGTGGCAATGGCATTTTTTTCCGCCATGGCTCTAAGTCGAGCTCCACCATTCTAGCATCTTCGGCTTCACAACAGGGTATGCGACTTTTGTCACATGAATGTTTCGTCTTCGAAACAGTGAAGCATATCCGCTACATATGTGAATAAATATTAACAAGAATGGTTAATTATATCTCTGATAGTATTCCTCTCTTTTTGTCTTCTGCTTTCCCACTGATTTGCTCTTATACGCCGTATCCTGCAATACTATGCCAGTATTTCTATTCTTTGTCTAAGCCAACATTTTCTTTCAACTGTCTCCTTTTTGTAAAGGTTTCCTATAAACTTCTCTCCGCCTTGTGTTTTATTCACTACCCTTGCATCTTGATTATCTGGGTAGTATTCAGATTCGTGAGTGAATAGGAACTAATGTAATTTTCTATCTAGTGAGAGATCTAACTCGCACTTTTTACACGTGGTACATCGAGAGACATGGTTAGTGGTAACCAGATATTCAAAGATTTCGACAACTCGAGAGGATAAAACATATCGACGTCTACCAAGGAAAATATGTTCACAGGGGATAATAAGCCAGGATGGAGGATCAGAAACGAAAGTAAACGTAACTTCTAGTAAGCCCCTAGGCAGTCTAAAAGGACATGTACTGACTATACAATAGCGATATAGAAGATACTATTCACTCAGTTTTGAGCTTCTAACCAGTCGTCGTTATTACGCTCGAAGATATTTCGAATGACCATCTGCCATTCACTTTCAGGCGAGCATCGAATACTGAACAATACTTTTTTTCTCAATTGTGTTTTCACTCCCCACGAAGGGCGGGCTAGTAGCAGATAAAATCACACTTCAGCTAAAGGTTTCACACATTTAATAGACGTTTTAAAATATATAAAAGGGGATGAAAATAAATGCTGTTTTTTAAAAATATATTTTGGTTGACCATTTTTTGCGATTTTCTGGAAATTTTATTATTTTTAAAACGTTTTAGATGATTAGTTAAAATTCAATCACTGATGGTAATAATACTGCTATGGTATAATGGAGAAACTGATAGTGCATGTGTTTGTGATGAAGGTAGAATCATCAGAATGACTATATGGCGTAATGGAACCCAGGTAGCTACTGAGTCACTGAATGGAAGGTAGGGGGAGGGAGGAAACTGGAAGGATGGTATGAGGAGGAGCATTGTGACTAGGGCTGGAAAGAAAGGTGTATCTCAGATTTCATCATTGGGTGGAGGGACTTGTTTAAATTTCCCACAGACTTGGATGGATAAAACGTGGTGTATGGAAAATGGAATATGAATTTAGCAGTGCAGTAGGGTGCCTAGATTGGTGGTTGGTAACGGGTTTTGCAGTTGATGCACTGGATTCAGAAGTGCTCCAAGAAGCGAAGGAGGTGTAGGAAGTGGATGAGTTGGTACAGGATGCGAGTTGGGGAAGATAGGTGGACGTGGAAAGTGCGGTAAGGGTGCACGTCTTTCCAAGATTTCAAGGGGTTTGTAGAATTTGAGGTAGTCGGAGATCCGGGAAAAGCTGAAATAGGTTAGGACGAGGGAAATTAGGGATTTATAAATGAGGATAATAGTAGGTTATAGACCCCATGTCTGGCTTGTTAGTAGTTTTAGTGGGTTTTCTTCTTCCTAATTATTGGTGAGGAAATACGCATTCCATGTCAGTTTTGTGTCAATTGCTAGTTCTAAATATTTCACCATATTAGTCAGAGGGATAGATTGGTTGTATATGGAAATGTGGAAACCTGAACTACAGAAACATCAAGTGTTGCACCTGAAAATGTGGGTTTAATTGGAGCTCTTCTCATATTAGACAGCTCGGCCAGGAGATTCAAGCAGCTTGGAGGGAGGCATGGCAGAGTCAGGGGGTATAGTGGGTATCTGGGTAAGGGGAGTTATCAGCACACTGCAGGAGATAGGTGGTGGATCGTGGATGCGAATGTCTGCGGTGTACAGGATATAAAGGAGAGCTGTGGTTGAGTGTAACATAGTAAATACACTGAAGCGCCAAAGAAACTGGTATAGACACGCGCATTCAAATACAGAGATACGTAAATAGGCAGAATACGGCGCTACGGTCGGCAAGCCGATATAAGACTAAAAGTCTTACTGCTGATACAATGGCAGGTTATCAAGATTTAAATGAATTTGAACTTGGTGTTATAGTCGGCGCACGGGCGATGGGACACAGCATCTCCGAGGTAGCTATGAAGTGGGGTTTTTCCCGTGCGACAGATTCAAGAGTGTACCGTGAATATCGGAAATCCAGTAAAACATCAAATATCTGATATCTTTGCGGCCGGAAACTGCATGAACGGGATCAACGACGACTGAAGAGAATCGTTCAACGTGACCGAAGTGCAACCCTTCCGTAAACTGGTGCAGATTTCGGTAGTAGACCATCAACAAATGTCAGCGTGCGAACCATTCAACGAAACATCATCGATATTGTCTTCCGGAGCCGAAGGCTCCCTCGAGTACGGTTGATGACTGCACTACACAAAGCTTTACGCCTCGTCTGGGCCTGTCAACACCGACATTGGACTATTGATGACTGGAAACATGTTGTCTGGTCGGACGAGTCTCGTTTCAAATTGTACTGAGCGGATGGACGTGTACGGTTATGGTGACAACCTCATGAATCCGTGGACCCTGCAAGTCAGCAGGGGACTGTTCAAGCTGGTGGAGGCTTTGTAATAGCGTGGGGCGCATGCAGTTGGAGGGATATAGGACCCCTGATATTTCTAGATATGACTCTGACGGTTGACATGTCTGTAAGCATCCTGTCTGATGACATGCATACATTGTGCATGTCGACGGTCTTGGGCAATTCCAGCGGGACAGTGCGACACCCCACACGTCCAGAATTGCTACAGAGTGGCTCCAGAAACATTCTTCTGAGTTGAAACACTTCCGCTGGCCACCAAACACACCAGACTTGAACATTATTGAGCAAATCTGGGATGCCTTGCAACGTACTGTTCAGAAGAGAAGTCCTGCCCCTCGTACTCTTACGGATTTATGGACAAACCTGCAAGATGCATGTTGTCTATTCCCTCCAGCAGTGCTTCAGGCATTAGTCGAGTCCATGCCACGTCGTGTTGCGTCACTTCTGCATGCTCGTGTGGGCTCTACACGATGTGAGGCAGTGTACCAGTTTCTTTGGCTCTTCAGTGTAGGATGATGGTGAATGAAAAGTGATGTAAGTTGGAATTAATTAAATCGGACTGCATATGTTTGTAACTTGAAGAGCAATGTCAGTCAAGGGTTTTTTGGATATCAAGGGAGATAAATGTGGCGGATTGTCGCATCAAGGTGGGTAAGGTAAAGAAGTTATTAGTTGATAGGAACACTGGGATGAAATCCGTACTAACCGTTGGGAATGAGGTGTGTTACGAGGTGCTGATGGACTCATTGTGTAAGGATGATTAAAAAGCTTTTACTAGCTGTGTGCCCGACTGTACTTTCTGTGCCGGTGTTCTCCCTTTTTCTGTTCTAAGCGCAAATGGTCCATGGGAAGAACGATTGCTGGTAAGTCTCTGAGGGAACTCGAATCTCTTTAATTTTATCTTAATGGCCTTTTCACGAGAGATACGTAGGACGATGACTTTTCTAAGAAGAAACAGTCTTGGAACTTCAACATCAAATCAAACCATAACGCAGAACGCGTTTGTCCGACATCTGTCACTGGAATTGGGTGAGCATCTCGGTGATGTTTTCGTGTTTACTAAATGAGTCTGTAACGACACAGGCTGCTCTTCTTCGGATCTTCTCTTTCTTCCATCAATCCTATCTGGTATGGATCCCAGACATTACAGACTGACGAGCAGTATTCCGGTATTGGTTGAACGAAACGTTTGTAAGGCAGGTCGAAAGGATGAGGTCTGCAAGAGTGGTTTATCAGGTTTTAGGAAGACATGATTTCGTTTTAGGAAGACATGACTTCGTTTTAGGAAGACATGACTTCCTTTTAGGAAGACTTGACTTCGACATTTTTCACTGCTCTGGGTAACGACCTGTGCAGAGATGGTATAGTAAAGGATGGCATGGATTTCGTAGTAGACTCTGGGACATTCCTTGCGGTGCCGGTAGGTAATTTCAGCATGACCGAGAGCTGGTTTTTGCTTTTTAGCAAGTGTTTTTGTCATGTCTTCAGTGATTATTAGTGTTTGGTCCTGTTAGTAGAATGTGCGTAAGTGCTGGAAGTATAGTGCAAGAGGTGAGATAGCTTATTTCTATACATTCATACGTATGGGAGCCCATCAGAGTTGAAATCATGTAGGGTGGTGAAAGTGTCTTCCAGGCAGGATGCAAAGTGATTGTATTTGATGAAGTGTCAGGATGGGATACGTGGGAGTGTGGCTTTTTTAGAGAGCCTAGGGAATGCTTTACAATATTTTGTGGAGTTTGTAGGTATTTAGTGCATGCCATGAGACAGTCCTGATGATGAACTTGGGACTGCAAACCTGAGCAAAGAATGCCAAAAAGTACTAGTACGGTCAGATGCTTTCTACCTTGCTGGTGACTGTAACGCTGAAAAACCTCTTCTGGAACGCAGTCGACAAGCAAACCTTTAAATACCTCGCGAGACATTACAAGGGTAACTGCCCATCGCAACACCCTCAGAGTCAATGGTAAGATGGCCCAGTCGATAACCCGTCAAAAACTGAACACAGGTCAAGCATAAAAACAAGGTGTACTGAACTATAAAAAAAATAAAAAATAAAAAGAGTGAATGGTTCAAGCTAACAAGGGAACCTACCCATCGCACCCCCCTCAGATTTAGTTATAAGTTGGCACAGTGGATAGGCCTTGAAAAACTGAACACAGATAAATTGAGAAAACAGGGAGAAGTTGTGTGGAACTATGAAAAAAATAAGCAAAATATACAAACTGAGTAGCCCATGCGCAAGATAGGTAACATCAAGGACAATGTGAGCTCAGGAGTGCCGTGGTCCCGTGGTTAGCGTGAGCAGCTGCGGAACGAGAGGTCCTTGATTCAAGTCTTCTCTCGAGTGAAAAGTTTAATTTTTTGTTTTCAGACATTTGTCAAAGTTCAGGCACTCACACATAATCAACTGCGCTCTCCGAAATTCCAGGACATGTTCAGATTTGCTTGGACATATGCAGGATTTGACAGTCTACACACGGAAAAATTTGAAAACGTTAAAAACGTATGTTTTGACAGAGCACAGGGAAAACTGTGCGACTGCGAAACTGTTGCATTCATTTGTTGCAGTTTATGTGACAAACTCTTATTTTTTCATAACTTTTTTCAGAGTGTTTATCACATACACAAGAAAACCTAAATCGGGCAAGGTAGAAAAATCTTTTTACCCATTCGCCAAGTGTACAAGTTAGGTGGGTCGACAACATATTCCTGTCATGTGACGCACGTGGCGTCACCAGTGTCGAATAGAATATATCAGATGTGTTTTCCTGTGGAGGAATCGCTTGACCTATGACCTTGCGATCAAATGTTTTCGGTTCCCATTGGAGAGGCACGTCCTTTCGTCTACTAATCGCTCGGTTTTGCGGTGCGGTCACAAAATACAGACACTAAACTTATTACAGAGACGTCAATGAACGAACGGGCAGATCATAACTTTGCGAAAATAAAGAAAGTAAACTTTTCACTCGAGGGAAGACATGAATCAAGGATCTCTCGTTCCACAGCTGCTCACGTTAACCACGGGACCACTGCGCTCCTGAGCTCACGCTATCCTTGATGTTGCCTATCATGCGCATGGACTACTCAGTTTGCATATTTTGCTTATTTTTTTCATAGTTCCATACAACTTCTTCCTGTTTTCTCGATTGATCTGTGTTCAGTTTTTCAAGGCCTATCCACTGTGCCAACTTATAACTGAATCTGAGGGGGGAGCGATGGGGAGGTTCCCTTGTAAGAAGTGCAATATTGAGAGAAGCTGAACCGTAGCGGTGTATTCGTTAACTGGTCATGGCGTTGCACTCTGGCACAGTCGACCCGTGTTAAAAAGCACAATGAAAAGAATAACTCTAGCTGCATACAGTCGTTGATATAAGTCAACGTGGACAGTTTAAATTGTGTGCCCCGGCCGGGACTCGAACCCAGGATCTCCTGCTTACATGCCAGACGCTCTATCCATACTTTTTTTCTTGTTCGGTATTGTTCGTTGCATTTTGTCTTGGCGGACGTCACAAGACATCCGTTAAAGTTGATCGTTGATTCCTTTACTCAGTTTTTTTATTATTACAGAGAGAGAGCAGCCCGCTGACCGAATACGCTGAGTTACCGTGCCGGCTGTCCAGCTGAGCCACCGAGGACGCAGAGGATAGTGTGACTGCAGGGACTTATCTCTGGCACACCTCCCGTGAGACCCACATTCTCAACTTATTGGTCCGCAGTATATTCATAGTGCCCCTGCCCGTTATACTCATTACTCGCGGCTTTTGCCGATTCCCGTAAGAGTTCGGGCACTGTTTGTGCATTCACACAGAAGAAGAAGGTCAAATGGCCGGTTACCATATATATATATATATATATATATACGTGTTAAAAAGTGCCTCGTGCCATTTTTTATTTTTTTCACAACATTATGAACTGTCCGTCTGGTCATTGAAACTTTTGTTCTCTTTCTGTAGTCTTGACATTTGTCATACTATACATTGGTTATAGAATATGAGTCACGTAAGAATACGTACCGTCGATAAGTAAATGTGATGAACAGCGAGAGCAGGTGAGATGCCACATAGACGTCTCACAGAAATGAAAACAACAAATAAACGATCGTGAACAATGTTACAACAAAGGAATTCAAGAGTCGAAACTTCCAAAACGGGACGGAGCTTCAAAAACGTTAAAAACATTGGCTGCGTCGATAAGAGAATCCTATCATATGGCACACGTACTGTCACTGATGCCGTGTATGACACACCAGACTTGTTTCCGGTGGAGAATTCGGTTGACTTGTCGCCTTGTCATCTAACTTTTGCGGTCCCCCGTTTCGGCTGCTAATAGACTAGTTGTGCAGAATCAACTGTCATTATAGGTTCCTACCTTACACCTCACTGTTGCGAAGGGACTTTACACCACAACAGAGATAAATTTGAATACAGCGAACTGGGTAGCAACATATACAAACAAATTTGTAACAAAAAATAATGTCTGCATATACTTATTTGTTTATGATCCGTGTGTGGGTTTTGACGATGTTCATACAGTGTTTATTCTCAACGGATGGATAAATAAATAAAATAAATGTTATTTACAGGGTGTGCAGTAAATATGTGATGTAGAGCAGTCCTATTAGGTTGTATGGAGATATTGATAGTGGAACCAACGGAAAAGTCGGAAACATTTTCTTTCAGTAAAAAAACTACCCTTATGTTCTGTACATTGCGCAGCGAAAGATTGACATAGGTCAAAGGTCACGCGCCCCTTTTGTTTGCAGCCTCGGCCGCCTGGTGCGCTGCCTTTAATCGATAATGCGTTTTTCGCGATAGCTCGCAGTTTCGAGGGCAAGTTATCGCAGAGAGTCGATGACTACGGGCGGTTGGCTCTAACTAAATTGATTTCTGCAGGGGCGGTCGGCTGGAGCGATCGCCCGCTCTTCAAATGTACAAATAAGTAACAAAAAATTTGACGCATATCTGGGGAGAGCGTAGTAAGACGCAACACTCCTGCTGTAAAACAAAAGTAAACGTGACATAGTTATGGAGAAGACAGCGGATCAACTAGAAGTCACAGTGAGTCTGCGGCATTCTGTGTTGCCCTGTTGTTGCTTTCCGTTCTGTTATTTTTTACCGTCCGTTTCTTTTTAATTTAGGTGTGGGCTGAAAAGCGGAGCCTGTTTGTTTTATTTCCTCCTCTTTACACATCCCTACTTCAAAATAAATTATTGAAAGCAAGTTAAGTCGTGAATTTAATGCACGTCATTGACCATAGTTTCGTTTATGTTTTCCCTCTTTTTAATTGCCTGCAGGTCCAAAAAGCTGACACAAAGCTGGACCTGATTGCATGGAAGCTTGAGAAATGCGAGAAAGAGTTGTTTCATTTGGACGGCACTGAGGTAGGCCCAGAGTGCCATTTTCGCTAGCTGTCTTATTTCTCATGAATTTTAATTTGCGCTATTAGAATACGCCTGCAGTGTAAAGTGCTCTTCTAACGTTCTTCCATTTCTTCCACTCTGTGGGTTACGGCTTTTGGGAGGCATTTTTCTCATTTTGTGCATTGTCACACTTGGGGTGCAAAGTATTACCGGTACCGTAACTCGTGGTTGCCCCAATGCCAAAGGCCAAGTAGTCGGACATAGGTGCGGCAATTGCGCTCCTGATGTAGAGAGATCTGTAATTTAGATTTCATTTTAAAATTAAAACCACTGCTTCTGATCATTTGTGTCTGTACCACAATACTTAAAAGAAGCATGTTTTTTGAAAGTGATGCTCTTGTAATTCCTGCTACTGGACAGTAAATCTCTAGCTCTTGCAGGGAGAGTAATTCTGATTTATTTTCTCCTACGAATTAGTGGGCTACTAGCACCTATTATCTGGACTGATTTTTGGTCGATTATAAGCGTTCACAATAATGGGAGGTTTGTAGTAATGAAACTTTGGCATATTTCATGGAAGTTGCTGCTGACTTATATTCAGCAAGCCCACTTTAGAGAATAAAATTGGAGAAAGCAGACAAGACACTCTTGAATTTCATGTGCGCCAGAGTCTGCAGGTAAAAGAGTGTTGCAGGCAAACGAAGAATGAGGCACGAAATGATTTGTAGTCCTTAATACATTCCAGACTGTGGGATACACCATTTACTAATAAATATCATGCAAGAACACATGAAAATTTGACACTAATAGCCTATTCAAGTAAATAAATGAATTTTGGGCTTATCTAGAAGACGGCTTTTGCACTTCGTTGTTTTGCACTTTGTTGTTTAGCGTATCTTGTATTTCACAGGTTCTAAAGATTCTGCTATTAAATGGATGCAATGAGGGGAGTCTAGAGTGTTTCATTTGGAAATGGTTGTTTTGACATGTTTCATTGTCTCGCATAACATTTGTGAATAGTACATTACCAAAGAGCAAAAATATCGGTAGCATAGCCTGAGGTCTGGGTAAGGTTGGAAGGTGACAATTTGGTTGTTAGTCAGTGAAGCCAACTAATGTGACTGAGGATTAAAGATTGTGGTAAATGGTTTGATCTGTAGTTTAGACTAATACTGAGTTAATTTCCCTTTATCTTATAAACACAAAAACTGCTAGATAAATGCAGAAAGCCTATATTAGATAACACAGAAACCTCTGAATAATATTATGGTGTATTGTATACATAAAACATGGAAAATGCAACTCGAATGTGAACCCAGTGATTTTGTTGAGTATGTTGAACTGTATGTTGAAATTTTGTTTCTAATTCTACAACTGTCAGTAGAAGTGGTGATAAATTGCATTGACTGATTCTATTGACATGGAACTTCCATCTTGTGCTACACTGTTATTTACGTTGTACAAAATGTGGGTGCAAAATTGCATTGATATCCTGTGAGGAAATATAAGAAGAAAGTGACATACTGGCTCAGATTGCAATGCCTGTGTAGAGGAGTGGGAGGGGATACTAATAATAGAGGAAAACTACTTGTTGCTGATTCATAATTCAGTGCACATATTTTAGGGTTTTCAAGGGCAAGGCTATATGTTTTCTCACACAGATGCATAAATTGTTGGTATGTATTTCGTATTCTGCAGATTGCTACTGGGCATGTGAGAGTAAAATAATAATAATAATAAAAAAAAGACCTTATGCCTTTATATTACCTCCAGTTTTTTTCTTCAAACTTTTTTTTATATTACATCAATCAAGACTAAAGGAACAATACATAATTATTTTCTGTTTTACTAAGCTAACTTGTATCAAATATGTACAGATGTAAGAGAACTGACCATTAGGTATAGCCAATAGGGTACGGTAGTGCATTTGTTAAGGCATTGGCCTCAGGTTAGGAAAGAAAGAAGGAAGGAAGGAGGGTCATGCTCTGGCTGGTCATTCTGAATCAGGTTTACCTAAATCGCATAAGGCAAATGCCAGTATGGTTCCTTAAACTAGACCATTGCCAACCAAACATTCTGTTCTGTTCTGTTCTCCTCATTAGATATTTACGTATATATATATATATATATATATATATATATATATATATATATATAAATACAAAGATGAGGTGACTTACCGAACAAAAACGCTGGCAGGTCGATAGACCACAAACAAACACAAACATACACACAAAATTCAAGCTTTCGCAACAAATTGTTGCCTCATCAGGAAAGAGGGAAGGAGAGGGGAAGACGAAAGGAAGTGGGTTTTAAAGGAGAGGGTAAGGAGTCATTCCAATCCCGGGAGCGGAAAGACTTACCTTAGGGGGAAAAAAGGACAGGTATACACTCGCACACACGCACATATCCATCCACACATACAGACACAAGAAATATGTCTGCTTGTGTCTGTATGTGTGGATGGATATGTGCGTGTGTGCGAGTGTATACCTGTCCTTTTTTCCCCCTAAGGTAAGTCTTTCCGCTCCCGGGATTGGAATGACTCCTTACCCTCTCCTTTAAAACCCACTTCCTTTCGTCTTCCCCTCTCCTTCCCTCTTTCCTGATGAGGCAACAATTTGTTGCGAAAGCTTGAATTTTGTGTGTATGTTTGTGTTTGTTTGTGGTCTATCGACCTGCCAGCGTTTTTGTTCGGTAAGTCACCTCATCTTTGTATTTATATATAATTTTTCCCACGTGGAATGTTTCCTTCCATTATATATATATATATATATATATATATGTGTGTGTGTGTGTGTGTGTGTGTGTGTGTGTGTGTGTGTGTGTAGGTGACTGATGTGTAACTTGTATTAAGCTGGCATATCCATATTCTGTTATATGATCCTTGGACATATAAATTGCTAAAATTAAATCTCCCAATTCATGAAATGTACTAAAATTAGTTGAACAGTCACTGTAATCAAAATGACAGATTTCAGTTTTTATTTTTATCTGTGGTTCATGAGCATTAAATTTCCTTATTACTCTGTGATTGTGCACTTTCTTGGTATTTGACAAGGTTTGTAGAATGTTCATTCCTCTGGTAAGATGTTCTTAATTTTCTATTCTATGTAATAGATCTTTGTTCCACAATCTGTGTCACATTCTAATGTTTAATCACCATTTATGATTTTCAACAGGGAAAAATCAATTGTCAAAGATACTTCATTCCTCAATCTTGCTTTTATTTGTTTCTGTTACTCTGCTTACCTAACAGCAGAACTTCTTCACTGATGCTGCTTGTTTTTCCTATGTTCAGTATTTAAGATGATGATATTTCAAAAAATTTATGTTGCTTACACATTTCTTCCATGTTTGTCACAATACTCTTCATTGAGTTGTTCCTACATTCTGTTTAATATTTGCAGATTTTCTTTAATTTTATGAAGAATTAAAATGCCACCAGCAAGCAACAACACTGACACCCATTTCCCTAACAATTACGATTCCTAACAGTTTCCCCCCACTTCATTACTTTCTCAATGTATATGCTTGTCAGTGATTCAGTTATTTTCGCAGCTTCCTTCCTTCTGCCTGAATATGGGGTTTAACTGGAAAATAAGTTCCATAGAGCTGTTACTAGAAAGCAAACATTTATTTGGTAACATGTATAGGAAGGGATAAGCGATCATTGAGATACTTTTCAACATGCAGTGTGTTTCACAATTCACGTGAGACACATCTAGAGGCTTTAGAGGGGACTTAATGGATCAAGTTTTACATACGAGCCCATATCCAGTAGCATTGTGTAATGACACTTCAGAGTGTTGAAGTTGTAGATGCCGACACCTGTCAATGTATGTATATGCAGAGTGATTGTGTGGTGATGTTACAAACTTTCAAGGATGATGGAGATGGATAAATGTATCATTCTGAGGTAAGGGTCCCTGGATCAGAAGCGAAAGAGTTGAAAGTTATAAGCGAAAATCATTCTGATACCTCTTACAGTGGAATGCTTGTATGGGTGCTGTTGTTGCTACAATTGTAGGGTAGGCAACATTCTGAGGTGGTAGCATGGACCAAAACAAGAAAAAAGGTCTAGTAAACATGGGCTCTAAAATGCATACCTGCGTAGTTATGAGCACTTGTTCATCTTCATTAGTGTGAAGCACATCTCGTCTATTGAGCAAGTGCTCATAGCCATTAAGCTATGCATTTTAGAGCCCATGTTTACTGGACCTTTTTCCTTGTTTTAGTCCACGCTACCACCTCGGAATGTTGCCTACCCTGCAATGTTAGCAACAACAGTACTGGTACATGTATTCTACTGTCAGAGGTATCAGAATGATTTCCACTTGTAACTTTCAACTTGTTCATTTCAAAACCAGAGACCCTTACCTCAGATTCTTACATTAACCTTTTTCCATCATCCTTGAAAATTTATATCCCCATCATGGGATCACCCTGTCTATACAGTGATTTACAGGCACCTATAAATTAGACGCTCTGTAGCGTAGTTGGGTGACATTTCCGGACATGGGTTCCTATGTAAAACTCGATCTATCAAGTCCATTCTAAAACCTCTATAAGTGTTTAACATGGATTGTGAAACACCCTGAGAAATTTCATATAATGGTATCAACTTTTTTATGTCGTAGAAGCCTGCCAACTGGGATTGGCATCAGTGCCTGCACTTAATCACTACAAGAGCTATTGAATTCACAGGAAAGAAAATACATGTAACCAAGAGGATTAATATTTGGACACTTTCCAGGACAACTGCAGAAAATGTGTTCACCTGTCAATGACCTTTTTTGTGGATTGACACTGTTTGTAAGATGCAGAAACTGATGTGCACAATGTTCTGGGGTGCAAATCTTCAAATACTGCATAAATTGGGTAGAAATTAAGAACTGGGGTCACTCAACACATTTTGTGTCACTTTTGTGTTGGGAGATGTTATTTCCATCCTACAGTCCACACTCCCCCCCCCCCGCCCCCCCCCCCCCCAAATTCTATCTTCCCTGCTACTCAAATAACTGCTGACCATTGCACTGCACATTTTCACAGTAATGGACAGGTGGAGATGGTTGCCACTTACTGGTTACAATCCCAAGTAACACACAAACACGAAAGTTAATCGCACCATATGACTAGTGCCTTGGTTTAGATGTTACGCTTGAGTTGAGAAGACATTGTAAGCCAGAGCCATTGACTCTTTAGCTTTTGAGTTGTTAATACTGACATTAGAAGCTGGCGGTACATCTGCCAGTATATGATGTTTGTCCCCACACATGTGAAATTGCTCATAAAAGTGAAATGACTGGAATACAGGATGGGTATACAGGCAATCATTGTTATTGATGAGTATCATCTGTGTGCATCCCTAAATGCTAATGCAAAGTTTATGTATTGTCAAATGCTTTTTCCTGCATGGTGATCGCTGAAATGTAATTCGAACTGTCTCTAAGGTGAGTGTTATTCACCTACCAGTTTCATTAGTATATGTAACAATGATGTAGTCAGGTGTGTATCTGGCACCAACAAGGCCTTATTAGCTGAGTCTATAACTCCATATGGCAAAATAAGATCCTTGACACTGACAACTTTGTTGCCAGCTTCCAGCTGCCAAGTGCAAAAAGATGCTGGCAGTATTGATGCCAGGTGACTGACATAAGTGCCTGTAAAGCTGTGCCAAAACTGACTTGTTATAGAAAGAAAAACAAAATCACATTTTGTGAGTGGTAATGGCAGGCATGTGAAACAGTGATGCCAAGCCCACTTAATCTGTAAGGACTCTTCTTTCACCATGAGGACTACTACCAAGCTCTTGATCATGAGAGGATAAGAAAATTTTGCTCACTTGAAGATTGTGCCTGAGTAACCAGTGAGATTGCTCATGGAAGTGTAGAAAGCTCACTACCAACAGAACTCAATATGTGCTTGCAAGCTGAATTCACCATAGAATTAAATCTGATTTCATCTAAATGGAAGTAAGTACAGTTCTAAGGAAGATTATAGTTTCACATCATGTTGACAATAATATAATTGCACACAAGTTTTGAGTGAGCAAAGATGTTGATGTAAGTCTTCCATAGTCTTTTTCAGCAGATTTAGGTATGATAGAAAATTTATTGATGCTTAGCCCAGGCTCTTATCACTCTTCTTAAATGCAAATCCATTGTGTTAATGACAGTGCCATTTCTCTCAGTTTTAAGAAAAATAAGTATTTCCTCATACTTTTAAAATATTTGCTCCAACTCATGGTAGTGCCCTGCCCTTTAAAGCCTCCTTTGCATGAACTGGCATAATCATACTATACAAGTTTATCGTGAAAAAGTGTTTATTGCCTGCTATAGCTTGAGGAGCACATTACACTGACAGAAAATGTTATAAATAAGAGAAACCTGCTTCTGCAGCAAACACAAGTGTGATCTAGCTTAATAATGTTGCATGTAAACATACCAGCTGGTACAGTTGAAGTGAGAATCCTAGTGTTTGTGAGCATAGTTGACACAGTGGAAAAATTTCTGTGATTACGGAGGACACTGTGGACTCATACTAAGCTTTACAATCTGCATTCAATAATGCTGCTAGCTGTACCAGAAGTGTGACATAATAGCTATAAAATTTGTAATAATTTTACAAGAAATTGATTATAATGTTATTTGCATTTGGAATTATTCATTTTTCTAAAAAATGGATAGAACATATGTTGAAAGTTTTAATTACATTCGGTAATTATCTATCTTGTGTGAGTGATATGTATTTACCTCATTTGTGATATATAAAAACAACAATGATGTGACTTACCAAACGAAAGTGCTGGCACGTCGATAGACACACAAACATACACACAAAATTCAAGCTTTCGCAACCAACGGTTGCTTCGTCCGGAAAGAGGGAAGGAGAGGGAAAGACGAAAGGATGTGGGTTTTAAGGGAGAGGGTAAGGAGTCATTCCAATCCCGGGAGCGAAAATACTTACCTTAGGGGGAAAAAAGGACAGGTATACACTCGCGCATACACACACACACATATCCATCTGCACATACAGACACAAGCAGACATTTGTAAAGGCAAAGAGTTTGGGCAGAGATGTAAGTCGAGGCGGAAGTACAGAGGCAAAGATCTTGTTGAATGACAGGTGAGGTATGAGCGGCGGCAACTTGAAATTAGCGGAGGTTGAGGCCTGGTGGGTAACGAGAAGAGAGGATGTACTGAAGGGCAAGTTCCCATCTCCGGAGTTCTGACAGGTTGAGTGGGAAGTATCCAGATAACCCGGATGGTGTAACACTGTGCCAAGATGTGCTGGCCATGCACCAAGGCATGTTTAGCCACAGGGTGATCCTCATTACCAACTAACATTATCTGCCTGTGTCCATTCATGCAAATGGACAGTTTGTTGCTGGTCATTCCCACATAGAAAGCTTCACAGTGTAGGCAGGTCAGTTGGTAAATCATGTGGGTGCTTTCACATGTGGCTCTGCCTTTGATCGTGTACACCTTCCGGGTTACAGTAGTGAAGTAGGTGGTGGTGGGAGGGTGCAAGGGACAGGTTTTACACCGGCGGCTGTTACAAGGGTAGGAGCCAGAGGGTAGGGAAGGTGGTTTGGGGATTTCATAAGGATGAACCAAGAGGTTACGAAGGTTAGGTGGTTGGCGGATAGACACTCTTGGTGGAGTGGGGAGGATTTCATGAAGGATGGACCTCATTTCAGGGCAGGATTTGAGGAAGTCGTATCCCTGCTGGAGAGCCACATTCAGAGTCGGATCCAGTCCCGGAAAGTATCCTGTCACAAGTGGGCCACTTTTGGGGTTCTTCTGTGGGAAGTTCTGGGTTTGAGGGGATGAGGAGGTGGCTCTGGTAATTTGCTTCTGTACCAGGTCGGGAGGGTAGTTGCGGGATGTGAAAGCTGTTTTCAGGTTGTTGGTGTAATGGTTCAGGGATTCCGGACTGGAGGAGATTCGAAACTTCCTGGCGGATTAAAACTGTGTGCCCGACTGAGACTCGGACTCGGGACCTTTGCCTTTCACGGGTAAGTGCTCTACCAACAGAGCTACCGAAGCACGACTCACGCCCGGTACTCACAGCTTTACTTCTGCCAGTACCTTGTCTCCTACCTTCCAAACTTTACCGAAGCTCTCCTGCGAGAGCTTCTGTAAAGTTTGGAGTAGGATTAGGATCATTTTTCTTTGTGGCAAAGTGATATTCCTAATGATCCAACTCCCCAAGACACTATCCAAATTGAACCCTGCCTGGAACAGTTCCGTCCTCCATCACAGCGGGACCCACCTCCTCTTCCTCAAAATCACCCTCTCCAAACCTTCCAGGTATTTCTCACTTCCAGCCTTGCCTCTCAATCCTTCTTAAAAAACCTTAATCCTACTCCAACATCATCACTGCTGAAGCCCAGGCTATCTGTGATCTGGAGGCTGACCGATCCATCGTCATTCTTCCGGCAGACAAGGCTTCCACGACCGTGGTACTTGATCGTCTGGAGTATGTGGCTGAGGGACTGTGTCAGATTTCTGACAACACTACATACAAAGTTTGTCAAGGTAATCCCATTCCTGATGTCCAGGCGGAGCCTCAAGGAATCCTCAGAACCTTAGGCCCCCTACAAAACCTTTCACCTGACTCCATCAACCTCCTGACCCCACCGATACCCAGCACCCCTACCTTCTACCTTCTTCCTAAAATTCACAAACCCAATCAGCCCGGCCACCCCATTGTAGCTGGTTACCAAGCCCCCACAGAACATATCTCTGCCTACGTAGATCAACACCTTCAACCCATTACATGCAGTCTCCCATCCTTCATCAAAGACACCAACCACTTTCTCGAACGCCTGGAATCCTTACCCAATGTGTTACCACCGGTAACCATCCTTGTAACCATTGATGCCACTTCCTTATACACAAATATTCCGCACGTCCAGGGCCTCGCTGCGATGGAGCACTTCCTTTCACGCCGATCACCTGCCACCCTACCTAAAACCTCTTTCCTCATTACCTTCGCCAGCTTCATCCTGACTCACAACTTCTTCACTTTCGAAGGCTAGACATACCAACAATTAAAGGGAACAGCCATGGGTACCAGGATGGCCCCTTGTACGCCAACCTATTTGTGGGTCGCTTAGAGGAAGCCTTCTTGGTTACCCAGGCCTGCCAACCCAAAGTTTGGTACAGATTTATTGATGACATCTTCATGATCTGGACTCAGAGTGAAGAAGAACTCCAGAATTTCCTCTCCAACCTCAACTCCTTTGGTTCCATCAGATTCACCTGGTCCTACTCCAAATCCCATGCCACTTCCCTTGACGTTGTCCTCCATCTGCCCAATGGCCAGCTTCACACGTCCGTCCACATCAAACCCACCAACAAGCAACAGTACCTCCATTATGACAGCTGCCACCCATTCCACATCAAACGGTCCCTTCCCTACAGCCTAGGTCTTTGTGGCAAATGAATCTGCTCCAGTCCGGAATCCCTGAACCATTACACCAACAACCTGAAAACAGCTTTCGCATCCCGCAACTACCCTCCCGACCTGGTACAGAAGCAAATTACCAGAGCCACCTCCTCATCCCCTCAAACCCAGAACCTCCCACAGAAGAACCCCAAAAGTGGCCCACTTGTGACAGGATACTTTCCGGGACTGGATCCGACTCTGAATGTGGCTCTCCAGCAGGGATACGACTTCCTCAAATCCTGTCCCGAAATGAGATCCATCCTTCATGAATCCTCCCCACTCCACCAAGAGTGTCTTTCCGCCATCCACCTAACCTTCGTAACCTCTTGGTTCATCCCTATGAAATCCCCAAACCACCTTCCCTACCCTCTGGCTCCTACCCTTGTAACCGCCGCCGGTGTAAAACCTGTCCCATGCACCCTCCCACCACCACCTACTTCAGTACTGTAACCCGGAATGTGCACACGATCAAAGGCAGAGCCACGTGTGAAACCACCCACGTGATTTACCAACTGACCTGCCTACACTGTGAAGCTTTCTATGTGGGAATGACCAGCAACAAACTGTCCATTTGCATGAATGGACACAGGCAGACAGTGTTTGTTGGTAATGAGGATCATCCTGTGGCTAAACATGCCTTGGTGCACGGCCAGCACATCTTGGCACAGTGTTACACCGTCCGGGTTATCTGGATACTTCCCACTAACACCATCCTGTCAGAACTTCGGAGATGGGAACTTGCCCTTCAGTATACCCTCTCTTCTCGTTACCCACCAGGCCTCAACCTCCGCTAATTTCAAGTTGCCACCGCTCATACCTCACCTGTCATTCAACAAGATCTTTGCCTCTGTACTTCCGCCTCGACTGACATCTCTGCCCAAACTCTTTGCCTCTACAAATGTCTGCTTGTCTGTGTATGTGCAGATGGATATGTGTGTGTGTGTGTGTGTGTGTGTGTGTGTGTGTGTGTGTGTGTGTGTGTGTGGGCGCGAGTGTATACCTGTCCTTTTTTCCCCCTAAGGTAAGTCTTTCTGCTCCCGGGATTGGAATGACTCCTTACCCTCTGCCTTAAAACCCACATCCTTTCGTCTTTCCTTCTCCTTCCCTCTTTCCTGACGAAGCAACCGTTGGTTGCAAAAGCTTGAATTTTGTGTATATGGTTGTGTTTGTTTGTGTGTCTATCGACGTGCCAGTGCTTTCGTTTGGTAAGTCACATCATCTTTGTTTTTAGATATATTTTTCCCACGTGGAATGTTTTCCTCTGTGATATATACATTTGTGTGGGGTTGTGGCTCAGTTTTATAAAATGTTGCAAGATACCAATTGTGCAGTGCTATCTTATGTACAGTTTTTTCCCATTGCCCAAATTTTTCAACCATATTGCCCTGTGGTTGACAAAGCGGAGTTGTGGTAGGAGCATTTTGTTCCCATAACAGTGATTCCTTAGGAATTTCATGATAGTTAAGAGCAAGGTGAAATGTTTTTGATCCATTGACGGAAGTTAAAATGCACTGGTTTTTAACATAGTCAATAACTCTGTGAACATTGTCCATTTTTTCTAGCCCTTATATTCCACCCCTGATGTGTAGTTTTGAGAATTTAGCAAAATGTGCATCTGCACCTGGTAGGACTTCATTGTCATCAAAACATTCACTAGCAATAGATATATTTTGGTATGTGGTCAGGTGGAATTCAAAGGGTGTTAAATCTGGTTAATAGTTTGGATGCTCTAACAATAAATGTTTCAAATTCTCCAGTGTTCCCATTACAAAAACACCTTTGTGGCATGTGCATTGTTCTCATCGAAGAGAATTTATTTATTTTGCCATATGCAACACTCAGATTGGTATTTTTAAATCCACCCGGTTCAGAAGACTTGTCATGTTGACCAGACATTGTTTTTACCTTTGCAAGATAATCAATACGAAGAATCCCCTTTACATTCCAGAAAACATCTGTGATAACCTTTCTAGCAGATGAAAAGTTTTCATTGGTTTTTACATTTTGAGATGTGTTCCACATGGATAATCCTCAGCAAAAATAACACAACTTTTCTATTTTTGTCTAGTTTACATTTTCTTGACAAATAATATTGTTTATATTTTTGTTGATGAATCATTTATGTATTAGATAAGTTATGTGTTATGTCTAACTTCTTTTTTATTATTCCTACAACTATTTGCCTTGAATTGTTAGTCAGTATTTTGTTGCAATTTAAGTTACAGGTCAGTGTGCCTTTGTGTATAGAAATAAATTTCTCATGTTATAGTGGGTGCTTTTTGATTTGAGACACTTAATTCCTGTTGTATAAAGTCATTCTGTTGTTCCAAAAGGTTTCAGTGATATCACTTCTACGAGGTGTTAACCAGGTGAAGGAGGAGTATGAGAATCTGAGAAGAGAAATATCAGAAGTGCAGCAGTTACAGAAGCAGTTGTCTGATTCTCTTAGATTGCAGCTGCGTCAGGTACAGGGTAGGTTTGGTTCGCTTCGTGAGCGTATAATCAAGAGTCAGCAAAATAACTGAAACTGTAATTCTATACTTCTTTCTTATTTTTTTATGACATGAAAGAACCTTTTTCAAATGATGTAATTGTAACATCTTCCACATGAGGGTTGCCATGTTCTCCATTGATAAATTTCGTATTTACAAATTCATGAAGACTGTCAACTTGGTGAGGGGAGTTTTCCAGATCTGAATTTTGAAGACTGTAAAAATTAATGGCACATTATTAGAAAACATTTACATTTTGTAACTATTATTGTTTTATATGACTATTCATAGACATCTGCAGCATTGCAAATTTTATTGAATACTCTGCAGATTACAAATACTACACAGCCATACCTATGATGAGTGTGTAGGAAGTGAAAATATGTGATACATATCTTGAGCCAGTTGGTTCACTTATTCTTTCTATAATGATGACAAAACCAATAAAAAAATTGTTTCTTTAAGTGTGAAGTGCAATAGCTTAGATATATTTATTTTGTTTCAATATTATTCGTATTTACAACTATGTCACAAATGTCTTAAAAATCATAAGGTATTTGATGTATGTATTTTCATGTTTTTGCTATGACATGTTTTTGATGTGATATGGAATTTCAAGGAATAGTAAACAATAGTTTGCCATGGTTCTATCATTACAAATAATTCCAAGACGACAGGTAGTCTGTTTTCTGTATGCATTTATGTACATTCTGTAAGCCACAGAAAACGTGAGTGCTATATTTTGTGTGCTTCATTTTAAAAACTCCATTAAGTTTGGAGAGATTCAGAATCATCATTCAAAAATTCTGTGTAACATTGCATGACTTAAATGTCATTATTTGTCTTATGTGAACTATTTATGCCTGTCAGCACTTGCTTTCTTGGAATTAGGATAATTACATTTTTCCTGTAGCCTACTCATAAGAATTAAAACAAAAATATCTTATTTTGTAGATAACTGTGTAACAACAAAAATGTGTTTCAGTTCAGTTAAAGTTTCAAAATGCTTATAAATATCAGTGGCATACACCATTACTGCTACCAATCTGGTCATCCTAACTGAATTCTTTCTGAGAGATTCATCATTAGAGGAATACCAAGAGACTCGGGTGCTGTAATTTCTGTAGAGAAATTCCTCTTCCTTTACTTGAATTAAAGTTCCCATGAGGCAGTTTGTGTGATAGGTGCAAATAAAGGATTGTGCAGATGCTAATCTGTTAATGCATGAACGGTCAAAATTTGTTATACGGTATCGGTGTTTTTGTAGCCAGGTGTCTTATTCTGATACCACTTGAGCAGAAACATTATTTTGAACCACATTCATTTCTTTCACTTGGATCACTGTAACAGTTTCTTCTCACAAAACTGGTTATCTTATTGATCACACTTGACACTGGATTAGCCTGTGCTAAATCTCCCAATGGTTTATTATTAATGAAGCTCTCATTTGTTTGTGTTGTCGGTGATTATTTAGTCTATTCTTTGAGGCCTTAATGTTGATTGTATTATTTGCAGATGTTTGGTTATTGCACAGCTTTGTAATGTCTCCATGACATAGTTCTGTCTCTTCTCTCTCTTAATGGTAACAATGAAGGAAGCATCTAATAGCTTGAGATTGCATATGAATCTGATGTGGTAGAGACTCATTGAAGTATTTATTCAACTCTCTTAAGTCCCTTGCCTCTCAGTGTCCTCTTGTGGAACACTATCTGTAAGGGGGTGTTAAATAGCTTGTTTTGTATGCAGTTAGGTAGGCACTCTAAGCTTCATTGAGGCTGAGGTTGGCGGTGTTTTTGTGTGGCTGTTCCATATGTCTCCAGATGGGCATCTGTGTGTCACACCTTATCAGTCAAGGTTTTGTGGTCTTCAGCTTAATATGCGCTTTTTAAAAACTGAATCTTTATCATGCTGTATGTTAGAACAGTCAGCTTTTTTTAAAACTAATTTAGTCATTTAGAAATCTCTAAACTATTTTTCTGCAATGTAAGTTGCACACTTGCCTTGGTTAACTTCCCCCTCCCCCCCCCCCCCCCTCCCTCTTGTAATAATTTGATTGTATATAAATCACGAGAGGCACGAAAGAAAGTAAAGGTAACAATGAACTGTATAATTGAGGTGTTGAGTCATTAGTAGATTCATAAAACAGTATTTAAAATGTTGCTAAACATTGGATGAAGATGACTGTCATCATTCTCATCTTTGGAGCTAACTAATGTAGCACAACTGCATATATACACAGATTCATGCATACACCTGCATGATTACGTAGCCTGAGGTGGATACATTGTTCTGGCACTGCAGATCAAATGGTGTGAGGGATTGTTGGAGTGGGTGAGGAGAAAGCTGGTGAGGAGGGGGTTTGGAGGGTTGGTAGGATTGGTGGTTGGCAGCTCAGGGGGAGAAGCAGCAAGTGCACCGAATAGAAAGTTTGCTGTGGATCAGGCAGGGCAAGCTGTACACAATTACGGTGAGCAGCAGACTGGACAGGAGATAGACTGGAAAGGAAACTGAGAGAATGGACTGAATGAAATGGGGACAGGGTAGCAACGGGTGGGGGAAAGTGGCCAGAAAACTTTGATGTCAGTGGATTTTCTCTCCTCCCACTCACCTTTCTTACCCCCTCAGCTGCTCCCACAAATACAACCCGTAACAGTTGAAGACATGAATAAGAGTCCCTGATCATTGTTTGCACTTTCTATTACAATGTTCCATCAAGATTGCAAATTTAATTTTGGTAATAACTAGTTGTAGATACTGACATCACCATCTTATAAAATATTAAATGAAAACCAGAACATTAGTACAAACTACAGTACATCATATGTTTTACCAGAACGAAATTTTTACTCTGCAGCTGAGTGTGCACTGATATGAAACTTCTTGGCAGATTAAAACCGTGTGCTGGACCGAGACTTGAACTCGAGACGTTTGCCTTTCACAGGCAAGTAGAGTACTTGCTTGTGAAAAGCAAATGTCCTGAGTTAGGGTCTTGGTCCGGTACACAGTTTTAATCTGCCAGTAAGTAACATATGTGTGGTTTGTGTTTCTAAGAATAGGTTGCATCCATGCTATAAGTAAGTGCCATGTGATAGCATGTCTGTGTTTTAAAAACAAGTAGTTGCCACTTATAGGTGGCATTGCTGGCAAGCTCACAAAATTGTCCTTATCATATGGTTAAAACAAGTATATGGTTGTAAAATCATTACCGTATAGAGAAATGAATATGAAAATGACCTATGTTATATGTTAAATTAATCTGACATATTTAAACTGTATATATGCAGTAGAGAGTTTCTGATGACAACATTCATCCAAGTTACAGCAAGTGGGGAAAGTTATTATTATTATTCTGGATTTACAATGTGAGTACATTTTTTCCAGCACCTATTCTAGATTACAGTAAGTCACTAATTATTGTTCTCCACTCTTCTCTATTTGTCCATAAATCTTCAGGAATGTTGTTCTTCCTCATTGCTGACTGAACTCCCTGTATCCATGTATCAGGTGGTCGTCCCCTTTTTCTTCTTCCAATTGGTACCCAGTCGATTATGCATTTTGGTAGCCTTTCCTGTTCCATTCGTCTGATGTGTCCATACCATTTAAGTTGTTTGTGCTCGATGAAATCAATAATTGAATTTTTACATTTCATCTCGTCTCTGATTACTTCATTTCTTATTCTTTCTCGTCTTGATATTCTTGCTGACCGTCTCCAGAAATCCATTTCTGTGGCTAATAATTTTGATTTCAGTGCAAAGTGGGGAAAGTTATATACATAAAATCGTTAAATTTCACTGTGAAAAACGCTGCGATAGGATAAATTAAAAAGTATTAAACATCAACAAGGAAATTGGCTGTCAGAGAAGATCTTCTTGGAGATTGATAGTGTTGTTGTTTTCTTCAAAACTGTTTAATTGTTATGTTGCCAGAGCTGCACCACACGTTCGTAATATTGTCCATGGCCGAAGTGATTGGTTACAGGCTCCCAGTTTCTGCTGCATGCTGGAGCATCCAGCTGCAGGTCCCTGCTTTCTGACTTGTCACTTTTACTTTTATGAATCTCATGCCTAGAAGGCCTTCTTTTCTCTATACCTGTCTTTGCCATTAATTGGGTTGGTGTGTGTGTGTGTTTTTTTTTTTTGGGGGGGGTGGGTGTACTAGTGACATTTCTCCCACCACAGATGTTCCCTGGGGATCCCTCATCTGCTCTTTGATCTTCATACTGGCCTGACTGTAATACTTGTATCTCCCTTTAAATTATTTCTCAGCTCTAGCATCAGTATTGGTTTCAGTGCCAGAATGTTCTCACTCCTACATACTTCGGTTGGCTGATGTCAGTAACTCCAGGTGACCTCTATTTGGACTGATGACCTCACTGTTTATTCCCCCAACCCCCTCCCCCAACCAACCAACCAATCAACCTACCTTTCTGAATGTCACAATAACTGGAATGATTAAATTAATTTTGTTTATTACGTGTGGCTGTATATTCCTGTGGTTGTAGGTTTCCATTTCCTTCAGTAGGTTCAACAAATATCTTTTTGCCACCATATGTAAGATATTTAGATTGCTTTGGATGTCAACTGTTACATGCTTTCCAGCCTCTGGTGCAAACTGAACACATTATTGTTTTTGTTGGCATGTTCCTTAAATAAAACTGCAAAATTCCTTGTATTTGTCACATACTTGGTGCCTAGGTCCATATGCCCTGGATGCTAAAAAGTTACTCCTTTTACTCCTGAAATTGACATTATTCTGAATTAGTGGCACCTCTGATTTAAAAGCCTGTGTTTGCTTTGGGTTTTTATTAAAAGTGTTGCACAATTTTGTCAGATATCATTCCTTTATGACATAGTTCCCTATTCCTTGCTACTTTGACTAACCTAGTTTTCTCTTCTTTTCTCATTTAAATTTATTGTACATTTTAATGATGTAATTTTCTTTGTAAGTGTTAGTTTTTGCCAGTGCTATAACAGTAGTTAACTCCCTCCAAACTTCATCTTCACCACTGGTATTTTCAGAATGCTGTTACAATTATGCCATTAGAATTACACCTATTATAAGTACACCATTTTCATTCTCGTTTTCCCCCTACCATTCTGTATTTCTTCGGTATGAGCTAATGATTACAAAGAAAATAACATCATTGAAATGTACAGCAAAATTAGATTGACAGGGGAAGTAAGTGTTAGTCAAAACAGTAACGAAAATGTTGCTATGCTATATAGTGGCACAATACGAGAAATAAGTCACATAATAATATAATGGAACAATAGGTAAGTGTTTCAAAAATTAAAACGAATGTACTGTTTCAGATTAGGAGTATTATTGATTCAAAATTCTGGGATAAGATCAAAAGAAAAAGAATAAATTGATAGCAAGTGAGGAGTGTAGATTTGCCTGTCAACACTGTGACAAACCTTGTTAGCCAAACACGAAGGACATTCACAATCTGCTTTGAGGAACATACCTATTGAGAATGGGTTCAGTTTGCACTTGGAGGCTGAAAAGCAGGTAGTGGGTTATATCCTAAACCACTTAGAGCCCTTGCATTTGACACCAAAAGTGTCAGTTGGATTTACTGAAGGTATTGAGACCTATAAGCAGAAGGCTATTCAGCCACATCTACTGCTTGATTAATAAAAGGAATTAAATGATAATAGTTATTCTGATATATTCAGAAACTTAACTTCAGTAAGTGAATGGTGGAGAGCATGAGGCTGATTCCTTGGGCTGTGTGGTGCAGCTCAGGTAATGTCTCAGCCAGGACAATGTCCCTAAGCAGGTGTTTGTGATTGTTTATTCTGTGCTAAGTAGCTCTAAAGATAGTCTTCCAAAAGGTTACCAATATTTTCAGTCTTGCTTGTGTGGGCACTGCTGATTCAGCACCTCAACAATGTGGTAAGTTTTTATACTTACTCCTGCCATTATATTTCACCATATTGATTTTATAATATTAATTATAATTAAGATCTCTCTTGACGTCAGCCCACATGGCTGCTGTAGTTCATTATAGAAAACTCTTTCAACCAGATAATTAGTGCATTTGTATTTTGTCAGTATCATTTAATATTTCCAATTCTGTCACTTTTTTGTATTTCAAATGTAACTGAAGTGGACTATTCTTTTTTCTTAGCATTCATAAGAAGTACCATAATTCATAATTATGTGGAATGTTACACCTAGTCTTCCATTTTAGACTGCCTGAAGATTCTGTTGATGTAAATACTTAATAGGATTCATACCTCATTGAAATTTGTGTACATTGTTTCTAAAATAAAGACCAAAGATATTCTCTATGAAATATAATCTAGGAGTACACTTCCATAATGAAAATGACTGATATTATTTTAGAAGATAATAAGAATCACATTGTATGTACTACAATTTTATGCAATTGTTAACCTATGAAATTCCCATATGTCTCTGACACTGCTGGTACGTATGTGATAATGAAATATGTCTGCTTGTGTCTGTATGTGTGGATGGATATGTGCGTGTGTGCGAGTGTATACCTGTCCTTTTTTCCCCCTAAGGTAAGTCTTTCCGCTCCCGGGATTGGAATGACTCCTTACCCTCTCCCTTAAAACCCACTTCCTTTCGTCTTCCCCTCTCCTTCCCTTTTTCCTGATGAGGCAACAGTTTGTTGCGAAAGCTTGAATTTTGTGTGTATGTTTGTGTTTGTTTGTGTGTCTATCGACCTGCCAGCGCTTTCGTTCGGTAAGTCACCTCATCTTTGTTTTTATATGATAATATTCTATTCTTTTTTTATTATGCTGTTGTATATTTAGACCTTTAGAGAATGAGTTAAGATAATCAGAATTCAGGAGACCCATGCCTACCATCATTACTAATAGCCAATGCATGTAAAAGTGCTCTGAAAAATTGGTTTATTAAGTTCTGTGGCACTACTACAAATACTGCTTCATGAAATGGGGAAAAATTTGAGCAAGACCAAAGCATAATCTATTTATTATCCCTTTTCATTTTGACTTGACTATAAATGCAATGTTTCATAAATTAATACATTAGGTCTCTACACTCAGTGGCAGAGAAAGAAGCAACTTAAAGGACAGTGTTTAAATGATACAGTATTTGTTTGGTTCTTGGTGGTGTTCTAGTCTTCAGTCCAAAGAATGGTTTGATACAACTCTCTACACTGATCTATCCTGTACAAGCCTCTCCATCTCTGAATATTTTCTGTAGCCTACACCCATTTCAAATTGCTGACAGTATTTATGGTAGGCCTCCCTCTGCAATTTTTACCCTGTACACTTCCCTTCATTACCAAATTGATGACTTCTTGGTGCCTCAGGATGAGCCCTGTCAATTGATCCCCTATTTTAGTGAGCTTTTGCCATACATTTTTTCTCCACAATTTCGTTTATTACCTTGTTATTAGTTAGTCAATCTACCCATCTAATTTTCAACAAACCTCTATAACAGAAAATTTCAAAAATGTCTTAGTCTTTTCTTGCCTGAACTGTTTATTGTCAATGCTTCACTTCCATGCAAGGCTACACAGTAGACAAATACTTTCAGTGAAGACTTCCTGACGCTTAAATTTGTATTGTGTGTTGAAAAATTCCTCTCTTTCAGAAATGCTTTCCAGTCTCCATCTTATATAATCTCTACTTTGGCTAGCAGTTATTTTTCTAAAATCAGCTAGTACTTTGTGTGTCATTTCCTACTCTTTTTCTTCCATAATCAGCTTGTTTAATACCACTACTTTCCATTAGAATTTTTTCACTTTTGTTAATACTCATCTGTCATTGAGGCACTAACCATTCCATTCTACTGTATTTATCTTTTAAGATAAGACATAGGATCAATACAGCATCATATGTTCCCACATTTCTCTGGAACACAAACTGATCTTCCCTAAGGTCAGCTTCTAACATGGTTCAATTGGCTCTGAGCACTATGGGACTTAACTGCTGTGGTCATCAGTCCCCTAGAACTTAGAACTACTTAAACCTAACAAACCTAAGGAGATCGCACACATCCATGCCCGAGGCAGGATTCGAATCGGCGACTGTAGCAGTCACGTGGTTCCATACTGTAGTGCCTAGAACTGCTCGGCCACCCCGGCCGGCCTCCTAACATGTTTTCTGTTCTTGTGTAAATAATTTGTTTAAATATTTTACAACTATAACTTATCAAACTAACACATTGTTATTATAGTATACAAAAGTAACTGGTACCTTTTCTAGTTTGTAATGTAAAAATATTATATTTATTGATTATAAGATTGTAGAACAGGAGAATATTCTGTGGCTTACAATCTCATGATTTGTCACCGTATATATCATCATAATATGGTTGTATTAAGGATGAACATAGTATTTGAATATGAATTCAGCACAGCCTAAATCAATAGAAATAACATTTTTGCTAAAGATTTTATGCAGTATGACTGATCCCCCATGTTACATTGGACAAATCACTCAAGAGAAATGCTTTCAAAATCAGTGTCATGTAAAAGATAGGAAACAAAGGTGGGAATGGTGATGAATTAAAAAGAAGATTTTGTAATAAGAAAGAAAGATCAGATGAAAGACGTTGCATCTTGTCCTCATCTTTGTCAGATGTTTTTTTGTTGACACAGTTCTGCAATGTTTCCATTCTTCATTTCCTTCCTCAGCTGATTGTGAATAATTCTTCTATTAAAACAAATAATTAAACATAATAACTTACCATAAAGAGGACACATAAAGTTGCAGATAGGCATGATTAAAAGACACAAATAGCTTTCGGCCACAGACTTCATCAGTAAAGAGACACAGACACAACATTAACATACACAATCATGCACACATGACCACCAATTCCAGCATCTGGCCTGAGATTATAAAGGCTGTGGCCGAAAACTATACGCAAGTCTTTTAATTGTGCCTGTCTGCAACTTGATGTGTCTTCTTTATGATAAGTAGCAATCTGTCTTTTCCTACATTTTTGATGTACCTACCTGGAATTTCCATTGTTTGAAATATAACTTAGTGTTTGTTTTGCTACCTATGGTCTTCTTGTCTGGTCACATAAGACATCTGTTTAAAGTACAATGTGAATAACTATAAAAAGAACAGAACACATTTCACCTTAATGATAAAAACTGAGAATAGGTGTATATAAAGAATAGAAACATTCTACCTCCATAGCTAAGTTGTCAGTGTGACTGCTATATGAAGGGTCCAGGTTTCATTCCTGGTACTGCTAGAAATTTTTCTTTGATGGAAGGACAGGTAAAGAGTGCACTTAAGCCTCATGATACCAATGTCACTCACTCACTTTTAAAACCTATGGCTGTCCTGGTGAGGCAAGATTAAGAAAAAAGAGGAAATGCACTACAAACAGATTTGGTGACTAATACTTCTGAACTAGGCTTCATTTATTTGGTGATTTAATTTCCAAATGCAGTTTTTTTTGTGCTAAAAGGCAAACAATGTGCTATTGTACTAGCATTTACTAGTAAGTGTAAGAACTGGCATTACAGCATTACGGGCAGTATTGACATTACAGTATTACTTGCATGTTACACTAAGAGTGATGTGTATGTTTAATATGCTTATTTGTCTTTGTAGACCATAGTATATCTTTTCAGAACTATTAGAGAGTCACTTCACTCTTGTGGCTATTTTATGTCCAGGTATGAACAGTGAACCCATGAAGGATTTGTCGTTTATATCCTGCTTATGTTGTGGTCAAGTTAACATTTTATTGTTATGAGATGTGTGTCAAGGTAGTTTTTTAATGGCGGTGTATATTATACTGATCATATATAGCTCTGCTCTGAACTATGAATATTCTTTAAAGTTGACATAAAATTGTAGTGGCGCTAAGGAGTGCCAACTAACTGTATTTCCATACAGTTCTTTAAATTTTTATTGAAATAACATTACTTGTTTTTCAATAAAATATTTAGCAGGATATAAGAAAGCTTAAATGCATTTAGTTTGTTAGTCAAAATGCATTGTAACAATCCCACAACAAATGGATACAATTGCTATGTGTATATAAGGCAGTGGCTATAATTGTCCTTACTGCTGATAAATTGAATAGTGTATTCTTGCTATTTTGTCATAAGAAATGACACACCAAGAATGACTAATCTACAATAAGACGCACAAAGTTGAGTTCAATGACCCTGTGCTCTGGCTGTTATAAGGGATTCTAGTTAGATTTGTTACTTCAGGAAGAAATTTTTGTACCACTTTTCCAGTGAGTGATGTTCGTGCCAAACAGTAGAATAAAGTGTGGCAAAGCTGAATACTGGCATGGCAACCCTCAATTCATAATATTAGTACCTTGATTGCTCAAATGTACCTTGTTCCTCTAGAATAAATACTTCATAGAATGTGTGTTGTTTGTGTACTGTGAGTAAAATTTTAATAATCATTAATATTGGTTTCAAAATATTTGTGTTTGTGTGAGAGTATTATTCAAAGGTAGTTTAATATTTTGTTGGATAAAAGAATTTTACATAAATCATAAATTATGTGTATGTATTAACCTGTATTTGGGTATTACTGCTACAGTTTATAAACACAGTTATTGTAAGCATAGTAAATATAAATTAGTAATGCTATTTAATTTGGTGTAATTCTAATGAAAATTTCACAGCAGTTTGATACCTATCATGTACAAAACTTCTGAGTTTTGTGTAACATATAACTTCCTTGAAATTTAGTTTTAATGTTTTTTTTAAACTTTCTTCTGCACATGCACATTTTGTATTTATTTGAATTACTATCATGTTACTGGCTTATGTCACATTCCTTTAAAGTAGTAGTACATTGTTAGTCACATTAGGACCTTGCTTGTACTGTCAGAAAGCAATACATATTTTGCTAAAGTTATGGTAAGGCTCAAAGACTGTTGTCACTCAGGTTGCTTTGTGACAAGGAGAATAAGGGGTATCCACATTTTGGAAGGTGGACTTTTCATACATTACTGAACTTCATATGAACCCTAGGTAACTATTTACCTTTTAGAATGTTGAAAAGTTATGTTTAGATTATAAAGTAATGACTTCACATGTTTAGCTCCATGTAATTGTTGGCAAACACTGTATGTGGCACAAATACCTGGTTTTGAGTGATTCTTATCAAAGAATTTGAATATTTCAGATTATTTTAGGAATGTAATCTCTCTGGTGAAATACTGTCCATATTGTCACAGTATTGCATTTCAGTTAGACTGAATTCATTACATGAAAATAAAAAAATAAATGTTCAATGGTCAATGGTAGAATGAAAACACATTCTAAAAGGAAAATGAGTAAGTTGCAAACTTAGTAGGTAATTAGAGATGATTTCTGGAGGTTTTTATACAGTGAAGCTCATTTCATTTAAGAAATTTGTGTAAATTAGTGTAGAATATTTTCTACTTTCTAATCGCTCCAGAAAATTCTCACAAAGACTATAACCCAGGAAATTACCATATGATTCTTTTTATAATAACTACATAAAAAGCTAGGACTGTCTGATGAATGTTTCTTAGTTCTCCTGGGAATTTGAGATATAATGACCAGTTATTCCTCAGTTTATTTTACTTGTTTCAGATGTTGTCTTTCTGAATTGTTTCTTCATCATTTTATGGTTAACATTTAAAACTAATCAGCAAAATTTAAGCTGTCACTTCAAGCATTAAGATTTTTAGCAAGCGCATGTATCCAGAAATCATTAGGCTTAAAATAAAGGATTGACACTGTGAAAGACAATAAGTGAAATAATGATTTATTATAAAATATCTAATTTTGTTTCCTTTGTTGGCATCTACCATAAGGCTATTCAGAATATCTCTGTGGCAAGGACATGTAAGCTATCAACCATTCTGTTTTTACATTCTGCTCTTTATCGTTACTACAGTATTGCACCATCAGAATTGCACAAATATTACAACACTATAGGCAGTGCGTTTATTCCATTGAGTTGTGTAAACTATAACATCAGCACATTAAACACTTATCAATGAAACATAGATGCTTTATCATATCATTCAATGAGCACATATCATAAATCAATTAAAAAGGAACTGGATCATATCTTAGTGTACTACAAAAACTTTCTTTTGTTTGTTGAAATCAGAGTATTTTCAGTATTGTATGTTTCAGATGCATATGCATAAAAGATGTTAGTTCTTGTTAAATTCATTTGCAGATAAATAAATTTAAAAAACTTTAAATAAATGTTTCTATCTGTTTCTCTGAAAATGATTTACTTTGTTTATTATCACACTTCATGAATTTCTTGCCTCATTATGTACTTGTTGTACTAAATTAATCAAAATATGTTCTGCCCAGTAGGTGCTAACATGTGTGATTGAGCCATCAGTTTCAGAATTCACGGTTGCAGAATGCTAAAACAAATTGTGTATAGAAGAATGGAACTGCTGGCAAGAGCTGACATGAGGGAAGATCAGTTTTGGACTCTGGAGAAATATGGAAACATGCAAAGCAATATAGAACTTATAACTCATCTTAGAAGATAAACTGAGGAAAGATAAACCCATGTTTATCACTTGTAGATTAAAAAAAAAAAGGCTTGTGACCATATTGACTGGGACTTACTCTTTGAAATTCTGACTGTAATAATAAGATACAGGGAGTGAACGGTTAAGTCGCATGTATGGAAACCAGATTAGTCATTTGAATCAAAGGGCTTGAAAGGGAAGCAACAATTGAGAAGGGATTGAGACAGGGTTGTAACCTGTACCCTAAGTTAATCAATCTGCACATACAGGATGCAGTAATGTAAAACTAAGAGAAATTAGAAAAGACAATTAGTTGAAGGAGAAAAAATTCTTGAAAATTTTGCAATGGCATTGTAGTTCTGTCAGAGGCAGCAAAAAACTTGGAAGAGCAATTGAATGAAAGGGATAGTGTCTTGAATAGCGGTTATTAGGTGAACATCAGAGTAAAAGTAAAAAACGGGTAAGTGAACGTTAACAGATTTGAGTCAAGAGGTGATGAGGAATTAGATTCGGAAATGAGGCATTAAAAGTAGAAGACTAGTTTTAATATTTGGCAGATAAGTAACTGACAAAGGTCAACGTAACTGCCATAGGTGCTCGCATGGTACCATCCTATGCCAACTTACTTATGGGCCATCTGGAGGAATCCTTCCTGTCCAATAAACACTAAAACCCCATGTCTGGGTCAGATTCATTGATGACATTTTCATGATCTGGACTCGCAGCAAGAATGACCTTAGCTCTTTCCTCCACAAACTGAACATCTGTTCCAAAACCCATTTCACCTAGTCATTCTCAACTTATTGAGCCAACTTCCTAGATGTCGATGTCCACCTCTCAGATGATTCCATAAATACGTTTGTCCATATCAAGTATACTGACCATCAACATAACACTCTGACAGCAGTCACTTATTCCATGTCAAAAAGTCTCTTCCTTATACTCTTCCCATCAAAGGACAACACATCGTCAGTAGGATGCAGGTATTGTTGAAATATTACCAGAACCTTTATTGACAGGCAGTATCCTACCCCAAACAAGTCTCTTATGCCATCTGATCCTCTGACACCACTAAACCTGTTAAGCAGGATCAACCAGCACTCCTCTGATCACCCAGTATCATCCTGGTCCATGGAAAGCTCAACCACATCTTCCTCCAGAGCTTAGGTTTATTTCACATCTACCCAGCTGCAGCAGCAATCACCAGCTAGCCAGTTGTGAGGATGAGGTGCTTACAGGGCATTTCACACCTGGCCAACAGATGACATGGATGGCTAAACGACAGCCGGGCCGAGGCTGTGGGATGCTGGCGGCCCCCACTGTGTTGGCCCATTGTCATTGTTGTGTGGAAATACCGACGCAGGTGGTGGGGCGTGCAGAACAGTAGAGCACTATGCATCTACCCAACAACTATGGTATGCTGACCAGTTATGTTTTGCTTTGGTGGTGGTTCAGTCTGTTCTGGACATTTCTAGTCTACTATGTGATAGCGGAAATTGATACCGAAATCCTTATAAAATTAGTTCAGGAATGACCAGTTTTGTGGGATAAGACTTTAGCTACTTATAAGGATGGAATACAAACAAGCAATGCATGGTTCGAAGTTTGCAAAGAACTGAACGAAAACTTTGAACTGATGTGTGACAAAGACAGAGACAAATATGGTAAGTACAAATATTTATTTTTACATTAAATACAATTTTGTTAAAGATCAGTGGCACATTAAATTTTGGATAATTGCCATTTCATAGATCCCTCAGGTATCATAAAATAATCCATCATTTCTCATACATTATTGTCAGAAATTCCCCTACGTACACATTCACTTCTTGTTAAACTTTCAAGTCCAGTTCTGGACTTAGTATCATTGAGGTAGTAGCCTTCTTTTTTAAGAATGATATTGTGCAAAACAACACACACCTTTATAATGTCAAGAGCAAAATCAGGTTTTAAATTTATAGCTCTGTGGAAAATCCTCCATTTATTAGTCAGTATCCCAAATGAACATTCTACATACCTCCTGGCTTTTGACAGGCAGTAATTGAACACTCTTTTAGCAATTGTTAATTGGTGCCCAGAGTCTGGTCATAGAAGGTGTTGATGCAGTCCAAATGCTTCATCACCAATAAAAAAATAAGGCACCTTTAGACTTAAACTGTACTACAAAGGCACCTGTCTTCAGGAATAACCAGTTTTTTCCCCATCAGTGATTTCCATAAAGAACATTCCTTAAATATAGTAAAATCACTCTTTGCCATAACTGCCGATATCTACGTAGATAAATCTATTCAGAGTCCGCCACAGCCATCAACACTATAGATGAATATCCTGTGTAATTGTAGTACATTGAGTTACATGGATGGATGATACAAATGGGCTTTTCATCTAAAGCTCCAACGCAATGAGGAAAATTACATTCATAACATAGACCAAATAGCTTGGCACACACATCTATTTTACTGATTGTGGAAATGCCAGGTCTGTAACTATAATGAAGATCTGTGAATGTACAGCTACTGGCCAGATATCTGGAAAAAAAAATAGTTGTTTCAGTAATGGTACATTTTTTGTTTCTTTCTGGGAAAGTGGATAGTGTGTACCAAATGTAAAAAATAATGGAAGAAATAAAGTGAATAGTCGTACATTAGGACCATTCTGTGCTCAGTGGTCTAAAATGGGGAAGAATTCCCATATGAACATCAGTTATTGACGAAACTATGTACAAACATTTTTACATATTCCCAATTAACAATGGCAGCGTTCTACTTTTGCAGATTAAATACTTGGGTAAATAGTCACTTGTTTCACTCGATAGCGCATATCTGCACAGTGCACCCACAGTTTTCAACAACATTGAGACATATCTTTGGCAATATTTTTGTGTAAGAAACAAGTCTATGACATGTTGTACAATGTTTTTCCCTCTCTTAAATGACATAATAAAAAAGATTGCATCACCAAGTCACATATAGATAACATAAAGCTGAGTCGAGAGAAAAAATAGCTCCATGAAAAAAGTGTGCACTCTGGCCTTTCATATCTCAGGAAAAAAATTGCGGAATAAACCTGAAACTTTGTATGTAATAACTTACCAACATATGGTTTTACAATATAAAATTTTGATCTCCTACTAGTCTTGAATACTTTTCAAATTGAGGCCAAAACTAACTGGTTTTATAAAATCAGTAACTTCTATGCCACTAGACCAATTAACTTTTTCGCTTTTCATGATGCTATTATTTTAGACAGGTTGAAAACTATTAAACTTTTTTGTAAGGATAGTAGTATGATGTACCACCTCAGATAGTATTGTTTCAGGCAAATTTGTTATGAAGAAGTGGGCAAATATTGGCGATTCCTTCCACAGAAGTGAGAGGATGTATAAGCCATTGGTAAAATCTGGCAGTGAGAGGCAGCCACCCAGAACATATATATACAGTCAACAGCTTCAATTTTTTAAGAAAACCACAGAAGGATGTGTGACTTCTGACAGTTTCCCCCCTCAATGACAATGATGAGTTTACGGAAAGATCACTTTCTGATGACACTTTTTTGTTCACTGTCAACGCTGAGCACTGAGAAAATGGTGGTAATGAGACAATCAGAGGAAGTACGCAGTTTTAAAACAGTAGAATCATGCAATAATAAAAAAAAGCAAACTTGATCCTGTAGAGATAGAGCTGATTAATGCACGACACAGGAAATCCGATCAGCGTATGTCTTTCTTCAGTGGGATAGTTCCAACTTTGGAAGCATTTGATGATGATGAGGTAGTAGAGTTTCAGTTATGGGCTATGCAGCTTGACTCTGAAATTAAGAAATGTAAAAAGTCATTAGAAAACGTTAATACAACTGCTCACCGTAGTACATCATGTGCATACACCTCAAGTTTCCATTTCTGTCAGGAACAACAATCTACAAACGTTGCAGTAAATAGTCAGCCACCCACTACCAACACACAGTATTGCGAACAAGCAGTGGAACAATTTTCAGGACCATCTTCCGGATCCCCACGCTTCATAAGTCTCCGAAAATTCAATGTTGGGTCTCTTAATGTTTAACAAGTGTTTTAATTTTTTAAGATAACAAAAATGTACATTCATTAGGATAATTTTTTTAAATTTTAGCTATTGTTTTCTTCGCACTCACCTGATTGTAATTGCCAACATTTGTATAGGTTGGATACATCCTCAGAAGAATGTATTATGGCGTTGAATGGAACTCTTCATTCGTGCATATAGATCGTCAAAAGTATGTAAACTCATCCGAAAATAATTAAACTTATCTTCATTTCCCAATTCCTTCGTCTCTTCTCATATTGAGTGGATGGACCCAATACACTTCTTCTTCTTCTTCTTCTTCTTCTTCTTCTTCTTCTTGTTTTCAAACGTCTGTACAAGAGATACCACACTAATAGCTGGTTGTGCTCCATTTTTAGTCGAGGTCAACTGAATATGCACAAGACACTGAAGGACGGAACAGCATGCCATGCAGCTGTTGGCTATGTGTGAAGAACTGGTATGTCCCGTGTCGGCCCGGCAAAACTGCCGGCTTGTCGGCTGCTGGGTTGATGTGAAATAAGCCTTAGACTACCTCCCTCCATGCCATGAGATGAGGGATATCCTACCCAAAATCCTACTCGCATCTCCTGTACTGGTTGTTACCTATCTCGTTTCTTGATAACTGAATGATGTGGAATCTTACGCGGTATATTGTGGTAGGACCACATTCACACCACGTGTTTGTAATTGATAATAATACGAGTAGTTCCAGCACAATTTCAGCAAGGCTTATTTATTAGTAGCTGCTGAAAGATTACACACTGCAGATCTCGTTTGTCTAGGGGTTTTGTCTGCAAAACATTACTCTAACAAGCATGGCCTGGGTTTTCTTCTTGTTTGAAATAAACACTACCGGATTCGAATTACTTTCGGCTAAAAATAATATTTATTCGTACTCTTTGTTTAGTAACTACAATATTTTCACTTCGAACATTGATACCCTAAAAATGCATTATACTGTACTGGTCACTTAAACACGTCCATCTCCCTCCAATACCGACAAAGAAGTGGCGGGCAAGCCAACATGTGCCCGGAAGTTGCAGACATTCCTGCATTCCAGATTCTTTGGTCTTCTGACCTTAATACACTCCAAAGACACATATAAATAAATACATATAAATATACAACATTTAACATCTCAAACAAATCCATTATTTATCATAAAAGAAAATATTCATAAATAAATAAATTAAACACATTGTATGGCAACATAATGAAGTTACCTTAACTCTCTACTGTGGGCATCGTACTTTTCGCATGAGATAAACTTTATCTCTGACAGTTAATTACATTACACTCCCAAAGCAGACTACCTAACCTACATTTTATTCTTGTCCATCCCTGTTCCAATCCTTTACCCAAACCTGCACCCTGTGAGCTTTCCCTTTTGGTTGGCCCAGGTGCTCCATACACCCAACTACTACTTTCTACTGCAGTCCAATCATGGGCGTTTCCTACCCAGTAACAGGCAGGACCATGCGTGAATGCAGCCATGTTGTATACCAGCTATGCTGCAATTACTGTACAGCATTGTGTGTAAGCATGAGAAGTAACCAGCTGTCTATTTGCACGACAGGCCAGTGTCAAACTGTGGCACACTCCCAAACATGACCATCCAGTTACCAAACATGCTACACACTACAATAAAAATGTCTTCAACAGCTGCTTTGCCATGTGAGCCATTTGGATACTCCCTTCCAGCACAGGTTTCTCTGAACTAGACAGATGGGAATTGTCTCTGCAACACAGGATCCTGAGCTCTGCCAATTCCCCTGGTCTAAACTTCTGCTAATGTGGTCCCCACTGCCTCACCTTGCCTTTTCTCCTTGGCCATACCACTCCTCTGTCTACATCATGCACTGTCTTTTTCCACTACTCTTCCGTCCTCCCCCTCATACGGGCATTTTCTCTCCCCACCTTTGTCCCCCCCCCCTCTCTCCTCATCCTTTTTTAACCCCTCTCTCTTCTCACGCCCCTCTCTTTCTCTTTCATCTTCCTCTTCCCTACTCCATCCATCAGTTTGCCCCCATCTCCTTCTTCTTACATCTTTTTGTCGTACACTCTGTACTTTTTTCATCTTGTTGTGCAATCTGAGTTGTCTGTTCGATGACCTGCCTCTTTTCTACTGCAACCTTCTTGCATCCTTCCCTACCCCCTCCCTACTTCCATCAGATCAGGCAACTACTTTCAATAATCCAGTAATTAGTCTTGCCATGGCCTGTGGAGTGTGTGTTTGGGGTGACTGCATGGCTGGCAGTGTGTGTGTGTGTGTGTGTGTGTGTGTGTGTGTGTGTACTATTGTTGGGAAAAGAAATAGTGCTTGAAAGATAATGTGGATGCTATTTTCTGTAATGTTACTGTCTTCCACGCATTGATCAGCCATAGGTGAGTGATTGCCTTTCCTTAATTTTATGTAAAGGAAAGAGGATATAGAAAGCACAGTGGTGAAAATATGGGACACATTTCTGATAAAGGAGAATGTTATTTAATGTAAATTTGAATTTTAGGTAATATTTTCTGCAAGTGTTTTTCTTGAGTGTAGACTTATAGAAAAGTGAATTGTGGATGATGAACATTACAGACAAGAAGGAAATAGAAGCTTCTAAAACATGGAGCTATAGAAGGGTGCTAAAATTGGATGGTTAAATCATATAACCAGTGAAGAGGTATGGAAACAGACAATAAAGGAGATATGTGTATGGTACCATTTACCAGAAATAAGAGGTAGGCTGATAGCACACATTCTGAGACTTCGAGGAATAGTCAATTTGGTTATGGAGCAGACTCTGGGGCAACAGGTCTAGGGGCAGAGGAGGACTTGGCTGCAGTTAGCAGGTCCAAGTGGATGTAGATTGCAGTAGTTACACAGAGTGTAACTTTACTTACCTGTTTCACAGGCCTGTTCAGTCTCACAGAATTTCTTCTCCACCTTATTTTTACTTGCAGAGCATTAGGAATTTGAAAGAGCTGCAAAATAATTGTACACAAACCAGATGTGATTAATATTAATTTCATTCAAATTTGCTGCTCATAAATGCATCGGATGATCAGCATGTGTTGTATTGCATTATATATATGTATTTAGCTGCACATATTGGCAAAGTATGTCCTTTTTTCCACTCCACAACTAACTGAAACATTGTAAAGTTTTAAGCAGAAAACATGAACACTAAAATTAGACAGAAATATAGTTCAGTTTACTTATGGTGGTGCTATCATTAAATGGGTACAAAAAATGCTTCTGTTTTATGTGGCATTAGTGTTTGTTTATGTTCATGGGAATCTCCAGAGCTTTCCAAGAATTTTATGAATTAATAATGTGAATAATTAAGTAGAATATTATTTTTGTAAAGGTATACCTTTTTGTAAAATAATTCATGACTACTAAACTAGAACAGTGGATTCTGGAAAGGATTGAATTTTAGGACTGGAATATGTGCAGCTCTTAGAGACTACAGTTGGAGCATCCCAAGATATGTATTAAAATATGTTTCTGAATAATGGATTACAGAATATTCCAACAGAAAGTTACATAATGACAGGCAACCTTTTTGGAGCTGTTGATACCTGATATCGAGTGATTTTTTTTTTTTTTTTTTTTTTGTACAGGTGGTATATAGCCTTAAGGCTACACCTTAAAATACCACTTAGCTCTATGTAACAGAGCTTTGGGGGCATGATTTCTACAGAGCACAGCTCTTATGGGCTTCCAGAAGGCTCAGTCTCTTCAGCCTAGCCATCGTGTGTCACAAGCAGAAGTCAGGAGATGCCATATTGGATTTTTTCATAATGATTTGATGCCCATATTTGGTGGGTTTTATGTTATAATGAATGTCCTATGTATATATTATATTTCAAAGCACCAGAACATTAAGAACCTATAAGAAACTGACAGGTATAGTGATGGTTATAGAATGTTTGTGTTTCACTATTTTTGAATTAGAATTTGTGTGTTTTGAAAGAAGACCATTTCAAAGCAATGGTGTACTGAAATGTATGAAAAATAAGTCAGGTGGGGGAGGGGGTGGACAGTTCCTTGTAATAGAATTTTGGTTAATGACATATCAGTGATTAATGCCTTGAGGGATCACATAATATAAGGGATATAAGAGTGCAAGTGTACATTAGTAGTGGAGGAAAATGCAGACTGGTGATGTGGAAAAACAGATGTTTCGAATGAGAACTGGTTCATGCCGTTTCCTTCAGACTTTCTTCATTCACCTTTGCATTTTCTGAAAGATTCTGGAACATTTTTATTAATTTAGTAGATGTATGTTCTGTAATATTAGATTTTGTATATGTATAAGAGTGTTCTCCCTCCCTCCCTCCGGAAGTTTCAGGATGATTTGCTTGTTAACACTTTGGAGATCGGCCACTTGGAGGTGTACCAGGCATAGGAAACCGGATACTTATGTGGTTATTTAAAGTGTTACTGGCACATGTGGAATTGATGTATCTTTAACAGCAATAGATATTTTTAAAAGTACCAAGCTTCAAGATGAATTTTTCATGTTTACTTGGGTTCTTTGAGAGATTATAGATTTTAAAATAATGACAGAAAGTATAATTATCCTTCCAAGAAAAAAATGCGAGGTGAGTTAGTTAGCAATTTCCTCTTGAGCTTCCAAAATTTCTTGCTCACAAAAAAACAAAAACAAAAACAAAAAAGACTTATTTGTAGCAGAATTACAGAAAACTGCAAAGTCTAATGAGTACAGACACAAAATTATGGCAATGTGATCATATTGGCTCAGCCATTCTTGACAGCGGTTATGTTTGCTAATGTTTCTTTCAAAATAATTTTGGAAATTGACACTCAAAAGTAGCATCAATTAAGGGACAGGTAGCAGGATGTCTGTACATCATTCTCTTACGAAGAGTCCAGTTTTTGAGTGATAGGTGCACATCAAGAAAATCACGGCCCGACTTATACTCATTCATGGTATTTTTAACAAAGTTGCTGCCTGAGCAGTGTTTGAGTGTGGACTCCAAAGTGCAGATTGCAATGATGCAGGATGTTTGGTGTGGCAGCAGGTAAGAAGATCCTGTGGGCAGCCTTTGTGAAGTCACAGAAATAGAAGACAATAGTTCATTTATTCACTGCATACAGTACAGCTGTTGAAACATAGCCTTATTGTGGGCAGCTGCCAGGAGTGCAGGCTGGCCCTGAACATTAGTGTGTGCTTAGATTAGCATGCAGCATTGGGAGACAGCCAGTGGCCAGAGTCGCCATGCCAGGCAGGCAGCAATGGTGACAAAGTTATGTAGGCATCAGACCCAGGCAGGAGACCAACATGCAGTACCAATGAACTTCATAGCAAGTCGATCACACCATATGGTTGAAACTGCCATTTAGCTTTCTTATCTGGGACACACAGGTCACGATGTGCACTACAAACTCCATTGTGGCAAGATCAGTTGAATGATCAAGACTGATATTCTTGTATTTATGTTTTGTTGCATTAGTCTCTTCCAAGATGGCAATGCATCATTTTTCTTCAGGTCTTCCAAGATTTTGTGTAATATCACTAAATATCTTCCACTGTATTTCAAATAGAAATGCAGGCTGTATAAATTGTTTATGTCTGCATTTATTCACTGGTAGGTTAGCGGAGTAGTTGCAGGTGATGAATAATTTACAAACATCTCGTTTCATTAAGAAGTCCACATCACAAGTACCATCTGCCCCATAAATGTTCAGTACCATTGACAATACTCACAACATCAATCTACTGCAGTGTGACCTCCTTATACAGGTGTTTATTAGAAAACAATATTAATGTAAAAAATATATATTAACAATTCGTTTGAATAAGTTGTACTTCCTCTCCTGTACCAACCTCTTCATCTCAGAGAAGCACTTTCAGCCTATGCCCTCGATTATTTTCTGGATGTATTCTAATCTCTCTCTTCCTCTACAGTTTTTACCCTTCAGTTTGAAAAATAATTTTTGTTTTTTGTACCATAATTAAATGCTCTATGGTTTTCTTTGAATAAATCCAAGTCTTGTTCAGAGTAGTTGTTTACCACATTTTGAATCATTGGCGATGCTGTGGACATTTCTGGAGTATACAATTTCACATATTTTGTATATGTATTGTATGCAGTAAGGAGATACTTAACACCATCTCATGCTGTGGGTAAGCATCCAGCTATGTTAATTGGCATTAATTGCAAAGGACTAGTTGGTAATACATTCTTACTTCATGGCTTGGTCTGCAGGTGTATTTCACATGTTTGTATTATGCTTTGTGCTTGTCATGTGAGGTTATTGGCATAACATTACCTTTTTATGATGATTGTTACACACTTGTGTATCCATGAAATTGTTCATGCATGACTGTGGCTCGTGCGCACGCACACGTTTACATCCACAGGACTGAATTTTCTACTTTGTTGCTCGCTTGGACACACACTGGATCTTGGGACAAGGCTGTTATTACCTAATTCCAAGTTGGATCTGAATTTTGCAATTCTGCCATGTCTTTACACATCCACAAATGCATTAGCCTATGTATTTGATCCCTAACTAGCAACACTTTATACTCAGAAGGCTATTCAATCAGTTTGGTAAGGTCCTACGTACCATGTGGTAGGTGTCATTTGGTACTACATTATTCTTAGTTGGTACTCTTGTAAAGTTAGGGCCCACCAAGAGGACTTGTCATGTAAAAGTTTGCATGTAAGCAAAAAGCTAAGAGCTTGATGATTACAGCATACTTTCAATGACTTACCGTAGATGTAAAAATAGAACTTTTCAGTGGCCCAAATGACCACTAAGGCTTCCTACTATGTTACTGAATAGGATCACTCGCAACTTGTGAGCACTCAACTTTCAAAACTGATCACTCATATTTCTTTGTAACCATTCACTTCTGCTTGAAACAGACAACATTCTAGCCCATACGAAGAAGCTTCTCTTGTAATACAGAAATTATTCGTCATATTTGGGTGTTACAGCAGGTTCGCTGATAACAAGGAGTCTTTGATTGTTACAAATGCTCTCTGGCAATCTGCTGATGACACCCACAGTGCATTTTTCTCTAGTGATCCCAAAAGACCATCACTGTTCAAAATCTGTTTCAGCACAGAATGCTGGAAAAAGACATGAAATTTATGAAGGCCTTTAATTATGTATTTGTTCTTGATTGAGGAAATTCCTCAATTGCTTGCATTTCCTTAGGGTCAGGAATGATGCCTAAGGACAAAATAATGTTTCCTAAAAATTTGATTTGGTGCCCACCAAACTTCGATTTCTTTAGGTTTGCAGTCATTCCTGCTTCTCTAAAATATCAACATGGTCTTCCCATGTTGGGGTGGCAATAAGTAAGTCATCTATGTGTAATGTTACTCTATCCAGCAATTCAGAACCAAGCATTGTATCAAGTGTTGTTATAAATATGCCTGCACTGTCATTCAGGCTGAATGGTAGTACTCTAGATTGGTAACATCAAAAAGAAGCTTCAGGTAACAGAATCTGCCAGTAACACGATATTAAATCTATTAATTTTATATATGCAACACCAAAGAATTTTTGTAGCTGTTCTTCCATTTTCTCCAGTTTAGTGTGAACCAATACAGTTGTCTTATTTATGTCTCTAACATCTAAAACCAGACGTATTTTCCCACTGGCTTTTGCTACAGTAACTTAAGGGCTATTATATGCCAACAAGAAACGTTCTGATATTTCCCATTCAACTATTTTCCTAATTTCCTTGGTGACTGACTCCTCCTTCGCCCATATTACAGAATAAGTTGCACGATAAAATGTATTGTGAGGTATCACCTCTGTACTGTACTTGTATCACTTCATGACACCTGGTTTGTCAGAAAAGACCTCTATGTATGTACATAGAAGTTGACCTAATTTGACTAGTTAGCCACTAGTAAGATACTCTGATTCTCCTGTTTTTGAGATAATCAGCTTTTCCTCTGGAGGTAAGGCATCTTCCACAGTGCCTGAGTAGTAGAATCCCTAATTGTACATCATATTGCAGATTTGTAACACGTGTGGCCCCCTACACGTAATTTGAATACTTCGTTGGTGTTTGTCATGTATTTCCTTTTTCCTCACCATTGCCAGTGATGCTCTCTATGCCGTGAAACCTATTTTACCTTTGGAAAGGTCAATATTTGCTTTCCTTTCCCAGAGAAACTCACAGCTCTGGATACAGGCAACTGAGAGTCCTCAGACTACAAGATAGGTGCTTTGAATAGCTTCCTCTCCCACTATTATTACAACCTGAACCTGATATTTTATCAATTGCGACTGGATGCCAGTAGCACCTGCCATATTGAAATTTTTCACTAGTAATAATGTTAGTTTTTGGGCCTGTGAAATTTTCTTGAATTCTACACTCATTATGCCTGCAGAAGCACCTATGACTATGATTATATTGACTGGAATGCCACATATGGTCCCTTCTACTATGGCATGCACAAGTTCTCTATTTGTCTTCAGACATGAACCCTGTTCATTCAGCAAATCTTGCTGTACATGAAGCTATTATTGTACCTCAACACTGATACCCACTGCCATTGGTATGAGTCAAGTTACTCTCACTCTGTTGCAAGGTCAACAGAGCATATTGCGGCCGAATCTAGTTTAATGGAACACATGAACCATACAGGTTTCTGTTGGATGCTTCCACTGTAGGAATGTTTTGTTTAGAATACTGCCATTGCTGTGCATGCGGGCTTAGCCCTTGCACACTTGGTTGGCTGTTGTCACTTTGTATGTTCGAATTACAAGGTGGTGATCCCGAATTTTTATTCCAGGTTCCGGAGTATCCTCCTTGTTGAGTTTTTCTCCCTTTCACATTGTTATTAGGGCTTGACTGGTTTCTCTCCTCGTGGCCCATTTTTAAGTTAAATGACTGACTGCCATGGCTGTTTTGTGGTCTATTGTTGTTGTGATTGTGATCAAGCTTCCTATCACCTCCATTGTCATTGCTATGCTGAGAATAGTTACGTTTATCTCTCTTACATGGAAATGCATTACGTTTTCCATGCCCCCATGCACATGCCTCATGTCTTCCTGTATAAGGCCAATAGAGTCAGTTCAGTATCGTTTTGGATACATTCATCCATTTTTTTTTATATTGTGAGTTAATGTAGACTTCAGTAAGTGAACAATGTCTCTATTTATTTATTTATTTATTTATTTAACCTGATCAGATTAGGGTCATTGGGCCCTCTCTTACATCGGACCAGTGTTTCACACATGCAGCATTTCACACATCAGAGTTACATCATGACAATAGTTTAAATAAGAAAATTAGATTACTCTAGTCACAATATGAATAAAGAGTAATGACTAAGACCTAATAAAGTAAGTACTGGCAGTATTTTTACAACAGGTGCTATACATACAAATTATGATAAACACAATAATATTAACAGTAAAAAAAAAAATCAAATAATAATGATAAACATGAGAAAAATTGGCAATAGTAATGAAGATTTGCACAGATTTACATTAATATCTTGGTGTGTAAAGTAGATGTTTACTAGTATAGCGAGTTTTGGGGAAGGGAGATTTAAGGAGGGGGAAAGAGGGAAATAATGAGGTGAAGTGCATTCATGTACAGAGGAAGGCATTACTGTTGCTTAAGTAGATACGTCATTAACTGTTTTTTGAAGCCGGACGTGTTTTTTTAAGTTCTCTAATATAACGAGGAAGGTTATTCCAGAGTCGGGTTCCCGCTACTGTAAAGGACTTGGAGAAGATGACTGAGCGATGCAGTGGAACAGAGAGGATTTTATTATGATGGGAACGTGTTTTTCTGTCGTGTTGTTCCGACATAAGTGTTAAGGACGAGGAGAGAGATGAGGGACAGTGTACATTTGTAAGGCAGTAAATGAGACAGAGTGTATGGAAATCTCTGCATTTGTCTGCACGCAGCCAAGACAATTTTGCATATGCTGGTGAAATGTGATCAGAAAGTCGAACGTCACAGATATATCGGATGCAGGCATTCATGACCAGTTCCAGACGTCACGAGTTTTCCTGAGAGGGAAGAGTTTTTTATATTTTTGTAGGACATGAAGGGACGCTGATGCTTTTTTGCACACTGCAGTTATGTGCTCTGTCCAATTTAGATTTACATGTATTATTACACCCAAACTCTTTGCTGAGGGAGAGAAGTTAATATTTTTTCCATTTAGGATAAGAGATGGTACGGATTCCCGATGTTTTGGGCTAATGAGCTTAGAGTGACCAACAAGTACCGCTTGGGTGTTAGATGGGTTTAGTTTTAATCCTATGTCCTGTACCCATTTTGATAGTGCATCGAGATCAGTATTGAAATTTTCAATAGCTTTCTTAAGATTGCTTGGTTTCGCACTTAGATACAACTGAAGGTCATCAGCATACATATGATATTTGCAATAAGCCAGAATGGATGACACATCATTGACATACAGAGAGAAGAGTATGGGACCTAGTACTGAGCCTTGGGGAACGCCTGACGCTACCTGCCGCCATTGTGATTTTATATTCCCAGACAGGACGCGTTGCTGACGAGACGTCATGTATGAGCGAAACCATTGCACCGCACTTGCTGAGAAATTTAGACTGCTAAGTTTGGCTAGTAAGATGTCGAAGTCAACAGTATCAAATGCTTTGCTGAAATCTAAGAAGCAAATGATAGTCGCTTCTTGTCTGTCCATGGCAAGTTTCAGGTCATCTGTCACCTTTATCAGTGCGGATGTTGTGCTTCGATGTTTACGGAAACCTGGTTGGTATTCGTCTAGTAGGTTGTTAGTAGTTAGGTAGTTGGTTAGCTGGTCATGGACTATATATCCTAAGGCTTTTGATAGTGCAGGAAGAAGGCAGATAGGGCAGTAGTCAGAGGGTGCTGTGGCGATGTCCTTTTTAGGCAGTGGCTTAATTTGTCCCAGTTTCCAGGCCTCAGGGAAAACACTTGTGATTAATGAATCATTGAAAATGTCTGCTATACAGGGCAGTAGTTGATCAATAATAAGTTTTATGATCTGGATAGTGATGCCATCATGTCTAGTAGATGCTGATCTAATCCGCATTATGGCTTTCTTGACAGTATTGCAAGTGACGTGCCGTAGATAGAATTTTTCTTTGCTACAGTTGTTCGTCCCCATGAAGTAATCAATGATTCTCTGTGGTTTTTTTTTTTTTTTTTTTTTTGCGGTTCAATTGTGGTTGCAGGTAATGTGAAGAATCGGTTTGAATCGGTTTAGTTCTTCAGCTGGGACCATGGGATTTTCTGCAACTTTTATTTTGCTTAAACCGAGACTATGGAGATTTTTCCACAGGATAGGTGGTCTACATCTATTGTCAGCTGATGTACGGGCATGCCTGAGCTTAGCGTTTCTCACCGCTTGACTGACTTTGTTTCGCTTCTGCTTGTATACGGTGTGATTTTTCAGGTGTAGGGTGTATCTTGTATGCTCGATGTGCAGCGTCTCTGAGATTCATGAGCTGTTTTAGTTCATCAGTCAGCCAAGGTGCAGGTTTCCTTTTTACTTTTCTGGTCTTTATTGGAGCATATTTGTCATATAGTTGAGTAATTTTGTTAGTGAAATCTTGGAGTTTGTCGTTTATGTCCATGAGGGGAGTAGAGATCATCACCCAAGCTATTTCTTGTGCCTCAGCTTCGAGTTCAGGAAAATTGATGCGTTTGAAGTCTCGGTATGTAGACAGATTTTGTTTCTTTCTAGGACATTCTAGTGAATACATCATGAAAATGATGTCATGGGCAGACATGCCAGGCACAGATATTTGAGAGGTGCGGATTATTCTGTTTGGAGATTTCGTTGCGGATATATCTATGAAAGTGTTACTGGTAGTCGTGTAATGAGTAGGTCCAACCTGAAGTAGCGTCATATTTGAGGAAGAAAGCATCCTCTTAAATTTCCCAGTGGAAAGATTATTGCGCAGAAAATTAATGTTAGCGTCGCCTGCTATAATTACATGTTCATATGACGGTTTGAGACTATAGAGGACCCTTTCGAAGCAGGAAAACCCTCCTACTTTAGGTGGTTTGTAGAGGACACATATTAAGCACTTTCTGTTAAGGGATTTGATCTCTATGAACATATATTCCTCTTGTTCATCTACATTGTTGTCGGATGTGTGTAGTACAGTAGGTGACAAATCAGAGCGTATGTACGCCCCTACTCCACCCCCTCGTCTGTTGCATCTGTCGTGCCTGAGACAGATATAGCCATCTAGGTTTACGGAAGTTGTAGGAATACTTGGTTTCAGCCAAGTCTCTTACAAAAGTATTACGTGTATATCAGTAGTCTGAAATATATATTTGAACTCGTCGAAGTGAGCAGGCAGAGATTGGTGCGTTCGGGTGTTGATTGCCCGAGGAGACTGCTGACAGATGTTTGCGGGTCATGGTTAGCGGTGACAAGAGGGTCTGGCATGAGGAATGCGGAAGGCATGTGAAGGAGAGGGGGTGAAGGAGTGTCCTCCCAGTTCTGAGCAGTGATAGCGGCCGAGAGGGGGAGTGGGTGGGTCCCCGGGGAGGCAACGAGAACTGCGGCCAAGGTCAGGGAGGTCTGCAACGGTTCTGGAAGTAGCCGTGGGCTGGCAGGGGAAGGGATTTCGTTAAACACAACGGGAATAATCTTCACGTAACGGTAGTGTGTGATATTAATTGCACTTATGAGGATAACAACTAAAGTATGATGGTGGGTTGCTAATTAAAGATGGAAGTGAGACTACCTTGTGTAATAATTAACAAAATTACATGAGAAAACAATTAGAGATGAAAATCGTTATGTGGAGAAATGAAAAGTTGATAATACAAATAATAACAAAATTACATTAGAAAGCAATTAGAGATAAAAAATAGTTGTGTGGAGAAACAAATAATTTGATAATACATTAGTTAAGTTATGGTTGACAGTGTAAACAATATAAACATACAGGTTAGTGGCAGCGAGATTAGACATGATTTAGCTTCTAAAGCACAGGCTTTCGAGTTCATTAACACTCCAAATTGTTCTCTTTCCATTTTCGGTCTTAACCATTATCCTACCATCATTTGTCCATACGTTCTGTAGCCCAAATTTCGAAATCGCTCTCTTCAAAATGTTTAGTCTTTCAGATGTCAGATCCCCGCGTACTGTCAGACCCAACTTCGCGAGATTCTTCTTTGCTCTGAAGATTTCAGATCTTTTCCTATAGGACACAAATTTCACTATTATAGGTCTTGGTTTTGTAGAACCTGGCGACCTACGACCCACTCTATGACTTCTGTCAATGTCACTCAGAGTCACCTGCACGCCTAGCTTTTCTTGGACAAGGTTTATCACTAGTTCATCTGTGCTCTCTCTGCTGCTCTCTGGAATGCCGAACAGTCTGAGATTATTGCGCCTCTGATATTGTTCGAGCTCATCCATCTTCTCGATCAATTTCCGTTAGAGCAGTCATGCTTTCTCCTCACTTACTTTTAACGATGTGTCCAGTGCATGGTTCTCGCTCTCATTCGCCTCCAGAGTTTTCTGTATTTTGTCTGTCACGGCTGTAGTGACAACATCAGTGATGGTTTGAACAACGAGCCTGAGTGTCTCCTGATCCCGCACCGCGGCACTCGCCTCAGCCTTCATGAGTGCGGTGATGTCAGTGATGCCGGGCAGAGCGGCCACAACTCCCGGTGTAGACTCCACACCTGCGCTGTTTCCGGCCTGGCCGTTGGCTGCACTGCGCGTTGTTCGATTTTCCATTTTAAGTGCGATTCTGTGTAATTGGTGCTTAGTATGTGATGTAAAATACAACACTTGGCAGTAGATATACGGCTTTAGTATATGTAGACTAACCTAACTGCTTAAATTAGAGATCAGCTCATCCCAGTAGCACATTTTATTTATGTACCTTTCGAAATACTTCCTCAAAGAACCTTGCTTTGAGTTACATAATTCTGGGCTTTAGACTTGTTCGTGTATTTGCTCATGAATGCCAGTTAACCAGAATTCCTCTAGACATGTGTTTTCGAATTGCTCTTGTTATCACAAGTCTCTGCCACTTGTGCTGGTTTAACTTGACTGTGAGACAAAATAAATTGGATTTTCTGCCTCTCTTCCAAGCACTGGGTAACATATTCTTAGAATCTTGAATGAATGCTACTGAATGAATAGATTTCTTTTCATCAGTATCAGGCTGAAACTGTGTATGTTTAATTGCACTTTCTTCAAGCTATAAAGCTGCCCCTGCAACTGATGAATGTTGTACAGGGTGTCATCAATAAGTAGTAGGACTGAATTAATTTCTTTTTAATTGAACTAACTGGTACAAATCCTTAGTATTCCTTGAAGTAGCACCCTTGTGCTTCGACGCAATGCGTATAACACGATTCCCACTGCTTGTGTGCCTTCTGGAACTCATTTTCCATGATACTCTTCAGAGACACTGTCACAGTGTTTTGGACATCATCTACAGAGCTGAATCGGTGTCCCTTGAGGTCCCGCTTGAGCCACAGAAAGAGGAAGAAGTTCGCCAGTGACAAATCTGGACTGTAGGGAGGGTGAGGCAACGTGGCAACCCTGTGCTTTGCCAGATGTTGCAACACCTGGAGCGCGCAGTTGCATGGCACATTGTCATGGTGCAGCTTCCAACAAGCAGTGATGTCTGGCTGCACTCAGAGGTCGCATTTGCGCAACATTTCAAGCACTTCCATGTAAAATTTAGCATTCACAGTTTGTCCAGGGGGCATAAGCCCCCGGTGAACTACACCATGACAGTCAAAAAAGCAGATGAGCATGGTTTTGACCTTTGACTTGCTCATTTAGGCTTTCTCCAGATGCAGGGAATTGACAGTGTGCCACTCATTTGGTCTCTGGGTAATAATCAAAACATCACAATACAATTCATCACCGGTAATCGTACTGTGAAGAAAATTTGGGTTTTCTTGGATGCTGTTTAGAATTTCCTGGGAAATTTGCACACAATTCAGTTTTTGTTCGTCACTCAGGATTTTTGGCACAAACTTGGTGGCCACCTTTCGCTTGGCCAAATCCTTGGTAACAATTTTTTGGATGGTACCGTACAAAATCCCCAACTCTTCAACCATCAGACGAATATTTAAGCGCTGGTGAGAGACCAGGAGCACCTTCACTTTGGCCACAGTTTCATCAGTCCTTGAAGTTGACAGGCGACCTGTGTGCTGGTCATCTTCAACAAGCTCCTGCCCCTCCCGGAAGAGCTTTGTTCCACTCAAACACTGCTGAGTGGCTCAGGTCAGTGTCCCTGTAGGCGTCCTTAATCATTCTGAGGGTCTCCATTATGGTTTTCCCAAGTTTCATGCAGAATTTGATGACATAGCACTGCTCAAGATTTTTCTCCAGACATGCTGACTCTCCGCATCCCTGCAGGCGGATGGAAAAAATATGTCTCTCTAGAAGGCTCACCACTATCACACCCAGGGAGTCTGCCCCCCCCCCCCCCCCCGCCACCCCCACCCTCCACTGCTCTGTTGGCACTACAGGAATTCAGTCCTAGTATGTATTGATCACACCCTATATATTGATTGGACTGTAACTATTTGACATCCATGTGTATAGCTGCTCAAATGCACGTGGAAAATTGTGCTCATTACCACACATATTTTCACATGTCACATTACAGTTTGCAATATGCCTGTTACTATCTACTGGACTGTGATTCATGTCAAAACACTCTGCAGCACTTTTCTGCTGGAGCTTGTTGCTACATTTGTTTTTGTGCACTGTGTTGTGTGACTCAGCTGTAGCAGAACCGATATTGCCAACATTGTTGCTTGGAGTTTTCTTGCTAGGTGCTATATCACACAGTTTGAGTTTCTACCCATTTGGTAATCTTGTTGTCTTTGCTATCTAGCTTTTTATTGAATTCAGATTCTCTGTTCTTTGCTTCCTTGGAAAATTTTTGTTTGACACTTTTATTTGTTTCTACTGCAAGATTATTAAACCATTTAGTTAGTGATGCTACTTCTTCCTCTAGAGCCAAATGTATGGCTTGTAATGTTTCTAGTTGCATGGACAAGTACTGCACCAATTCTGGTAAACCTTTACATGCCCTTTTTAATTCTGTAAATCCATCCTTTATTCGTTTCATTTCAGTGACCAATTCCCTATCATGCACTATCTGACATTTTGCTTGTAAGCAATCACGTTCTTTTGTCAATTTCTTCTAACTTACACAGAAGTTCAGCAAATGGATCTGGTATATGTGAACAGATAGACCTATTCTGTAAACTATCTGTTTCCCTTTCTACAACTTGTCTTATCAGAGTCTCAGCACCTATGCCTTTCATCATAATATTTTCTGTAAACGGTAGTGCACCCAGTTCACCGATTATTCTGGTTCCTTGCTGAGTATCAACATTTCCTGTTAGGTTCTTTACTTCAGTGTCTTACACTATTTCTGGTGAAGATAACCCTTGGCTATATTGCTGTTCTAACTGTTTCATAGGCCTAACCATCAGTCATCTCATGAAATACAGGACATATTTGGTACAAAACACAGTACATTTCTATACAAGAAGCAACAACAAACAAGTAAATGATTCAGTGCTGCAGGACTACCAACACTAGAAAATATCTTCTGTACAATCACTTTAGTAATAACTCGACAACAGGAAATTCTGTGCTGCCACCTGTACATGTTGACAATTAATCTAATATTCCTTGTATAGTATTCAATTCAATTCAATTTTTATTATCACATAACATGCCTTATACAATCAAAGATTGTGACATAGGTGACTTGTCAGTTTTACGCTATATATAATAATACTAAAAATAGACAATAAACTAATATAATATATGGTGCAACATCTTCAAATAGGTATTTTAATTACAATTATAATGCATTGTTGCCATTCATGATATCTTCTACACTATAGTAACATTTATCTTTCAGATATTTTTCCAGGTCTCTTTTGGTACCTTTTACATTTGGGTCATCCATATCTTTCCATATTTTATTTACAAATTTTATGCCCATATAGTATGGGGTTTTTTCATATGATTTTAAACTGTGGGTAGGTAACATGTAGCTCATTCTATACCTAGTATCATATTGATGCAAGAAGAAGTTGCCCTCAAAAAGTTGTGGGTTTCTTTTCGTGAAAGTGAGAGTATCATAGATGTATATGCTTGGAATGCTCATTAGATCTAGTTTTACAAATAAAGATTTACAATGTTGCTTTGGTTTTGGTCCCACCATTGCTCCGATGATTCTTTTTTGTAGTCTAAAAGCTCTAAGTAAATTTGTTTTTTCAGACACCCAGAAAATTATACTATCCCTAATGACTGAAAACAAAATATGCATTATATGCAGTTTTTCTTACAGCTAAATCAGTAATACTATACAAGATATTCACAATATATACAAGGCTATTCAGTCAATCCAGTATGTTGTTCACATGGTGACTCAATAACAGAATTTTATTGACTAATACGCCACAGAATTTGACACAGTCTGCAGTCTCTAATTTTTTTGTCCATATACCTTAGTTCAGTTATAGACTGTGCAGATTGTTTTGTGGTGAAATGAACAATTTCTGTTTTTGTAAAATTTAATGTCAAGTTATTGTTTTTGAACCATGCCTCCACTTCCCCAAGTGTTTGTTCAATATGATGAATTAGGTCTACCTCATTTTTACAGCAGACTACAGCTGTTGAGTCATCTGCATAGAGGAACTGGACCTGACATGGCATATGATTAATATAATACAGAAAAAGCAGTGGCCCTAATATTGAACCTTGTGGAACACCTAATTGAGTGTTTTTCCAGCCAGAGAGAAATTTCTTGCTGTTGATGTTAATAAGTACTCTCTGTTTTCTATTTGCCAAGTATGATGACATCCAGCTAAGAGATTTGCGTTGAAAACCATAGCGTGCCAGTTTTTGGAGAAGCAGGTCATGATTTACTGTGTTGAAGGCTTTGGACAGGTCACAAAAGATGCCTGACACACACATTCTATCATCAAGACATCTGCAGACTTTTGTGACTAGGCTAATTCATTTATTGCATGGATTGTGCTACGGCCTTTTCTGAAACCATATTGATTGCCTAAGATAATGCTGTTAGCTGAATTGTGATTTTCGATCTGATCACATGCAGCTCTTTCAAATACACTCCTGGAAATGGAAAAAAGAACACATTGACACCGCTGTGTCATACCCACCATATTTGCTCCGGACACTGCGAGAGGGCTGTACAAGCAATGATCACACGCACGGCACAGCGGACACACCAGGAACCGCGGTGTTGGCCGTCGAATGGCGCTAGTTGCGCAGCATTTGTGCACCGCCGCCGTCAGTGTCAGCCAGTTTGCCGTGGCATACGGAGCTCCATCACAGTCTTTAACACTGGTAGCATGCCGCGACAGCGTGGACGTGAACCGTATGTGCAGTTGATGGACTTTGAGCGAGGGTGTATAGTGGGCATGCGGGAGGCCGGGTGGACATACCGCCGAATTGCTCAACACGTTGGGCGTGAGGTCTCCACAGTACATCGATGTTGTCGCCAGTGGTCGGCGGAAGGTGCACGTGCCCGTCGACCTGGGACCGGACCGCAGCGACGCACGGATGCACGCCAAGACCGTAGGATCCTACGCAGTGCCGTAGGGGACCGCACCGCCACTTCCCAGCAAATTAGGGACACTGTTGCTTCTGGGGTATCGGCGAGGACCATTCGCAACCGTCTCCATGAAGCTGGGTTACGGTCCCGCACACCGTTAGGCTGTCTTCCACTCACGCCCCAACATCGTGCAGCCCGCCTCCAGTGGTGTCGCGACAGGCGTGAATGGAGGGACGAATGGAGACGTGTCGTCTTCAGCGATGAGAGTCGCTTCTTCCTTGGTGCCAATGATGGTCGTATGCGTGTTTGGCGCTGTGCAGGTGAGCGCCACAATCAGGACTGCATTCGACCGAGGCACACAGGGCCAACACCCGGCATCATGGTGTGGGGAGCGATCTCCTACACTGGCCATACACCACTGGTGATCGTCGAGGGGACACTGAATAGTGCACGGTACATCCAAACCATCATCGAACCCATCGTTCTACCATTCCTAGACCGGCAAGGGAACTTGCTGTTCCGACAGGACAATGCACATCCGCATGTATCCCGTGCCACCCAACGTGCTCTAGAAGGTGTAAGTCAACTACCCTGGCCAGCAAGATCTCCGGATCTGTCCCCCATTGAGCATGTTTGGGACTGGATGAAGCGTCGTCTCACGCGGTCTGCACGTCCAGCACGAACGCTGGTCCAACTGAGGCGCCAGGTGGAAATGGCATGGCAAGCCGTTCCACAGGACTACATCCAGCATCTCTACGATCGTCTCCATGGGAGAATAGCAGCCTGCATTGCTGCGAAAGGTGGATATACACTGTACTAGTGCCGACATTGTGCATGCTCTGTTGCCTGTGTCTATGTGCCTGCGGTTCTGTCAGTGTGATCATGTGATGTATCTGACCCCAGGAATGTGTCAATAAAGTTTCCCCTTCCTGGGACAACGAATTCACGGTGTTCTTATTTCAATTTCCAGGAGTGTATTTTTGAGAGAATTGGTAACAGTGAGACTGGCCTATAGTTGCCCAATTCATCTTGTTTTCCTTTTTTATGTATGGGCTGAACTTCTGCATATTTTAATCGATCTGGGAAACATCCCTCATCAAAAGATTGGTTGATTATGAAAGAGAGTGGATATGCAATACTATGATGGACTATTTTTATTATTTCAGTGTGGACCTCATCCCACCCCGCAATTTTGAATTTTTTAGGGACGTTATGATTTTGATGACATCTGAGATGAAAACATGAGAAAACTTAAAACATGGGCAATTGCTGTCTGTCATATTGGGCTTTGTTTTTGGTGGTGAACAGTCACCAAATTTGTTACAGTTTATGAAAAAGTAATTGAATAACTCACAAATGGCACTGGGTTCTGTAACAGCTCTACAATTTATCACTATTTTAGAAGGGCATTTTCTCTCTGCCTCACTGCCAACTTTGCTTCTTATAAAAGACCAAACAGCTTTTGATTTGTTTTTTGCATTTGAAATGAAGTTATTATTCACAGTATGTTTTGCTAGTTTAACTATTTTGTCAAATGTTTGTGCTTACATACTTCAGAAATTGAGGACTGTAATTTACTTTTGTCTCCATATGCAGTTTCCTCTTAGTAGCACTAGGCACTCTAATTCCTTTTGTTACCCAGGATCTACTTTTATGGGACCTGGTCCTCACTGTTACAAAAGGGAAGTATTCATTGAGTATACCCAAGAATTCAGTTAAAAAGTTATTGTAATTGTCACTTGTGGAAGTGTGTTTGCTGACTGTCCATTTTGTTTGGCTTGGTTTTTTGCAAAATACTTCCACATTTTCTTGACTGAAATTCCTACATCTTTTTATTGTGCGAACTGAATTTAGCTTCGGTAGTGATACAGATAGCGCTTTATGGTCTGATACTCCTAAATCTAGAAGAAACTTTTCTTTTACATAATAATTATAACTACTTACAATATTGTCAATACATATTGCAGAGGTTGCTGTATTCTTGTATACTGATCAAAATTGAGATTTAGCCCATTTGTGGCTACCAGGTTCTTTAAGTGTGAAGAAAATTTGTCATCAGTCCTTACATCTATGTTGAAGTCAGCACATATAACCACTTTCTTGTACAGTTTCTCACTTTTTAATTTATGTAGCAATGTATCAAACTTATCTAAAAATACAGAGCATATATGGTACCCAGGGTTGCGATATATGCTGATAATTAGTATGTTATACTCTTTAAGTTCTATACAACAACTTTCAAATATACCTTCTTCATTCAGATGGGTAAAATTCTGTCTGATATCATAGTCTACTGTGGAATGAACTAGTATGCAAGAGCCTCCATACCCATTGGTCCTACAAAAGATGGTAGCCAGTTTGTAACCTGTAAGTTTATTCAGGAGACTGATATTTTCAGGTTTTAGCCAATGCTCATTATATTACTTTCACAGATTGTTTCACACTTTCTAGCAAAATTTCTACATCATAAAGCTTCCTGATCATTCCTTCAGACAGACGTTTAAGTGCATAATGAAATTACTACTGCATATATTATTAGGTAGAGGGTCTTTAAAACTAATTTGACTATAAAGTAATGGAAGGTCCACCTGAGTGCTGACTGCTTGTTCGGGATTCATTGTATTGGGCCAGATTGGGAAAGAATTGGCCCCCTTCAGCAGTTTCCCTATGTGTGAGCAGCATCTGGATGATGAGTAGGTACAGTTTTCTTGACGATAATTTCAATCTCTGCTGTACCTTCTGAGGCTGGTTCTGGCACCGTCTCATCTTCTGGACTGTTTGTTCTGGCGCTGTGGCTGCGACTATGTGTGTGATTTTGAAGTTGTTTCCCCGTTTTTCCATTTCCTTGGTCGAAACTGGTTGCATGGCAATTGGTTTTCTTGCAATGTGGTCATCTTTTTGTATTAATTTCGCTAGCATTTTGCCAACGTATGACTTGCCAGCATTATTATAATGTATTCCATGTTTTATAAACAAATCTCTTGCATCAGGAAGATCAAAAAATGTTACATTTTGTTGGGACTTGCATATTTTGTAGAACTGTCTGTTTACTTTTGCAAGCTCCGGATTTACGATGGAATTGTCTTGCAGGTCGTATCTATGAGACAAGCTAGTAACTATGATGTTTGGAACTTTCAGAGCAAGTAATGTAGTTTTTAAGCACTGGGTCGCATGTTTACCCTCATTTCTGTATACATCATTACTTCCACCCATGATTATGACTGCATCATTCATAGATAGCTCATTAAGTGAGTTGCTGCACTTAATTATCTCAGTCAAAGGTGCACTGGGTTTCGTCATACCTGTTGCCGTGAATAACGTACTGTATTCATTTATTTTTTCGGCAATTTTCTTGGCGTCGCTATCACCAAGTACAACAACTCGTCGTTTGATGTTCACTGGTTTATTTTTCGGCATGTCCAGTCATGTTCGTCTTTTATATATTTTAGATTCACTTTAACACATTTGTCGTGATACCACGACCTGCACTGGATGCGTAGGATACCTCTCTTTACCTTTTTACGCAGATTTTACACACATCACTATCACTTTTTAAGGAAACTGAGACATCGTTACAGAACGAAGCTTCATTCGGCGCCATCTTTAAATATATTTTTTGGGTAGTCTTTTCCTCCCAGGATTACGAGTATCTTCTTGTGATTAATCTTGCACATATTTAATGGAAAATGAAACATACATACAATTATTACATGTTGCAATAGTTTATAATACAACAAAATATATATTATATACACACATACATATATATATATATATATATATATATATATATATATATATATATATATATATATATATATATATATACACACACACTTCTGGCCTCACAAGTGTAGGGCACCAATTTTATTGTCTATCAAGTTTAAAAGTTATTATTACTGCAATTAAATGTTTTTGTGGTTTTCCTTCATAAATCCAACGTGTCCTCCACCACACACCGTCAGGTGAGTTGCGGGGTATAAATGCAGATGTAGAAGTATTGTCTGGAAATTAGCTTGTAAAATATTGCATGGATTCTGAGCCTAGCAGTTTCATTTGTGACATAAATTACAGGACTTTTCTCAAATGCATTTACTTTAATAATTGTGAATTGCGCCTTGCAGCTAATTGTCGTGATTGTGTTGCAAAAATTCTGTTATAAGCAAAGACTAAGGAGAAAAAGAACAATCTCATGATGATAAGCATGCACAAGTATGTCTATGTAAAGTATCTATTTTTGAACTACAAAATCAGCTGTGCCACTGTAAATGCGTATTGTTGTAAATATTTCTCAGTACAATTGTTTAACAGTGCTTAGTCCCACATCTTTCCTTCATAAGATGACCTGAAATTACATCTTTATTGGTTCATAGCCAAGCCAGCTGAAAAATCAGTCATTTATTGTACACTTAGCTGTTTAAGTGTAAATAAAATATCCTCCAAGTCCGCAGTCTCCTGTGAAATAGAAATGTTATACTAGCTGAATGAGCAGCTGCGCAACATTAAAGAAAAGCTATCTTGAACACACACTTACACTGCCTTTTATTCCTGTCATCCTGGATTTCCCTGAACATCGATTAACTGAAGTATTAATTGTCACCCACAGTTTCTTCACAAGCATGAGATCAAAAAGTAGTAGCTGTAGTAAAATTTTTTTTATAAATTTGGAATCATGTTCTTACATATACTTTCTGTGATGTCCCCATTTCTTCTCCTTCCTTGTTCTAACAAGCAATCTCGTCATCACTAATTCTGTAATTATTCCTACCTTTGTATCGAAGTTTATTCTCTGGTTAACTTCACTAATCCTGCCAGAATCACCAGTTTAGTTAGCCTATGTTTATTCACTGGTTAGGCCTTATTATGTCTTTTTACGATGTGTCTTCCATACTATTCCAAGAATAGAATAAGATGACTGCTAACGGGGGGCTGTACAACTCCCCCTTAGTAGTGTGGTGATTTGGCAAAAATTTTCTGTCAAAATTTCATTTCCTCAGATTCACAGAGAAGACAATGTGTAGTTTTTTTTTGTTATTCCTGTTAGTCATTTATTTCCACTCTGGTAGTCTGAATCTATGGATTTCAATAACAATTATAAGTATGCTTATCATTCACACACTCAATCAACAACATAAACAAACAGTAATTGACATTTGCCCATTCGGGTCTGTTTGGCTCAGCTTGTATAGCCCCATCCCCTTTTGTCTGCAGGAAAGTTTCTTATTTCTAGATGTGATGGGGATTCCCCTGGCAGAGACAATATGTACACTATGCATGCATTCAAAAATCAAGTTATGATCCGTTCAGAAATCAACTTAGAATGTGTTCAAAAATGTTCAAAAACCAACAGGGATGTGTTTCAAAATCATACAAACAACTGATAGACCAAAGTGCACTGGATGCTAGGCGCTTTGTGGAAAAAGTTTTTTTTTCTTCAAGAATATGAATTTGGAGCCCACTGAAATTGCTGTTCGGGACAGATACCCCAGTTTTTATCCCTCCACCCCCCTCGATTCAGGCCTGGGAAAAACAATCCCATAATGATCCAGTACAGTGTTACTGGTGTACTGCTTGGCACAGTCATGTTGATTAAATATATGCATGTAACACTGAAAAGTATTATGAGATGGAATAAGCATACAAATACAGTGGTAGGGAAGGTGAATGGTAAGCTTCAGTTTACTAGGAGAATTTTACAAAAGTTTAGGCAGTCTGATGCTAGGATTTGTCCATTCAACATGGAGTGAAAGTGAAAATGCCATGAAGTTATGACAAACATTAGAATGGTGTGATCATGCACAGTAAATTAAGCATGGAAATAAGCCTGTTTGTGCAGAGTTTATTGTAATGCGTAACAACTTACAACTAATGGCAGACAATGATACACACAGAGAATAAAAAACCAAAAACTAAAGCATCTAAAGAATGGAAGATAACACAAATCAAAGAAAAATAGTGTTTCTTCTTTATTTATTTATTTATTTGTCCATATAAATCTCTTTTTAAGTACATATATTGTACACAGGATATTGGACAGAAAACATTTTTTGGCTATTGGATTTTCAAATATCAAACATAAATTTTATAAATTTTTATGACAAATTGGATCTATACAGTTAATAATTACAAATTTTTGAAATACTGTATATTTATAACTTACTTCTACAATTGAAGATACAAATTACATTTTTTCTTGCATAAGATACTGTGAGACTGAATAGTAGCAGTTTTTCAGAAGGTAGGATGTCACAGACTTTTTAAAGCTTTGTAGTTCAGTAAGAGATTTTATATGTCTTGGTAATCTGTTGTAAAGTTTTGTTCCTGCATGATATACACCTTTTTGGCATAATGTGGTGTTACAATGATTGACGTGTATGTCACTGTCTGACCTGGTACTGTAATCATGGACACTTTTGTTTTGAGGAAAAAGGTTTTCTTTTCTCAGTATGCTTTTTTTGACATGCGTGACTATTTCCAGTATATAAATGCAGGGAAGGGGTAGGATCTTTAGATCTTTAAAGAAAGGTTTGCATGATTTTCTGCTGCTCACTTGTTTCATTATTCTTATAATTGCGTTTTGTTTCCTGAAAACTGTTATGGCCTGATGTACATTTCCCCAGAAAATGATACCGTACTTCAGTATTGAATGTACACGAGCGAAGTATACAGCCCTAACTGTTTCTGCACTAGTACTGTTGCAGAGAATTCTTACCACATAGCTCATTTTTGCTAGTTTTGAATTTAGGGCTGTGATATGAGTGTTCCATTTAAGATTTTCCTGGATATGAATCCCGAGAAATTTAGTTTCATTGACAGAACTAATGTTTTGGTTATCCATACATATTACAGGTTGTGCCGGATTTTTATTTTGATCAGTGTGGAAATTCATTAGTACAGTTTTTTGGGGATTAACTATTAGCCTGTTTCTGGTAAACCATTCAGACACTCCTTTTGTAATATCTTTTGCAGATGCAGTAAGATTTTCTTCATTATTCCCTTCAATCAATAGACTGGTGTCATCTGCAAACAGTACTGGTTCAGAATCCCTAACGTGTGATGGGAAATCATTAATGTAGACCAAAAAAAGAAAGGGACCTAAAATGGAGCCCTGTGGAACACCATGAGTTAGTCCACATGGTTCTGAAACGTGTACCTGGAGTTCATTTCCTTCTGTGTACTTAATTTCAGTTACCTGAGAACGATATTCCAAATATGATTTGATCCACTGATTTGGCACACCTCTTACACCATACCATTCGAGCTTCCTCAGGAGTATAGAATGATCAATCACATCAAAAGCTTTTGTTAGGTCCAAGAATAAACCTGAGATATTTCTGTGGTTGTCTACTGCATTTACGACATGGTTTATCAGATTGAAAGTGGCAGTTTCAATTGATCTCTGTGGTCTGAAGCCATGTTGACACCCAGAAATAATATTATTCTTGTCGAAGAATGTAATTAGTTTTGAAAGGAACACTTTTTCAATAATTTTCGAAAACCCTGACAATAGAGACACAGGCCTATAGTTACCCATACATTGATGATCACCTTTTTTATATAGGGGTATTACTTTTGACATTTTCAGTTGCTGAGGGAAGACACCACATGATAAGGATGAATTGCATATGTCCAATAAAGGTGAAAGTATTTGTCTTGCTGTTATTTTTATAATATAATCTGGAATATCATCAATACCAGTTGAGTACTTACTCTTCAGTGAATTAATGGTATTTAGGAGCTCTGTTGGGCTTACTGGACTGAGGAACATGGATATATTATTTATTTCAATAGATGAAAGTTCTTTCCATGTTGTATTAGGTGGATTTCCAAATTTTTCCTTCACTAATTTCCCAGCAACAGTTGCATAGTAAGAATTGAAACTATTTGCAACTTCCCTAGGGTCAGTGACATTATTGCCATCATGTGATATCACAATATTTTTGTGAGTTGTCTTCTTCCCAGTAAGATCCTGCACAGCTTTCCACATGGACTTAGTTTTATTGGATGACTTCATAATATATTTGTCGTTTTCCTTAATTTTTGCCTCCTTTATGATGCGTTTCAAAACTAGCTTGTATTTTTTGAAATAATTAATAAATTCTGGACTGCTGTTAGTTTTTGACTGCAGAAAAAGTTCCCGCTTCCTTTTACAAGATACTCTGATGCCTGATGTAATCCAGTTTCTGAATCTATCTGTGCTCTTGGAAATAACTTTCCTTTGTGGAAAAGCTATGTCAAAGTTATGCTTGAATATGTTCAAAAAATGTTCCATCTTTTCGTTAGTATTAGAGGTATCATATACTTCTCTCCAAGATTGTTCACTGATTAGGTACTGGAAGCATTCAATATTTTTCCCACTATAAATCCTTTTATGGATAACATTTTCTATACTGGTCGAAGTGTGATTTACAGGTATGGTCAGTAATTGTGAAAGGTGGTCACTATAGCCGGTATCAAAGTTTTCTGATGTACACTTGTCCATGTTTACACATACCTGATCAAGGAAAGTGACACTAGTTTTAGTTACATGTGTTGGAGAGCTAACAGTAAGACAAAGATTGTAGGCTTTTATAATATTTAAAAACGTTTCCCTGTGAGGGCTATGGCTCAGAAAGTCAATATTAAAATCACCACATAGTACCACTGTTTTCCCAGTTGTCTTAAGTTTGCCTAAAGCAAGGTCCCATTTTTTGAAAAAAACACTTATGTTGCTAACAGGAGACCTATACACACATAAAATAATAGTGCTTTCAGACATTAACTCTACAGCTGAGATTTCAAAGTCTCTTTCACAACCAAGTTTGCAAACAGATGTTATACTCTTATAATCTACATTTTCTTTTACATATATACAAGTTCCCCCATGTTTTGATTCCATTCTACAAAAGCAGTTTGCAAGGTTAAAATGTAATATTTTTAAGTACTGAAAATACTCATTTTGTAACCAATGCTCACAAAAACATAACACTGAAACATCTTTCCATTCACTATTGAGGAGTATATTTACTTCATCAACTTTGTTAATGACTGTACATTCTGGTGTACAATCTTCAGTCTATATTTGCAATTTAATTCTGCATCACATTTATTTGTGATACAGTCTACTTCCCTAAAAAATGCCTTTCACCCTTTTTATAAGACATTGCATCTTTCTTTATGACCCATTTGTCCAAAGTACTTTGGACTGCTTCTATATTAGGCCTATTGTGATTCCAATTTGCTAGATGACAGATTTCTTCAACCAAAAATTGTTTCCCAATGTGATTTAAATGAAGGCCATGGCTGGTGTGCATGGACCTGTCTAACGTGCTTACATTTATTAAGTTCACGTACAGACACTTTTTGCATACAGTATCTATCTCTTTGTTTACTCTTTCTATTAACTTATTTACACATGACCAAGGAGGAAGGTCGTATCTGTGTGGTTGATTTACAACAGCTACATTTGTGTTGCCTAATTTGGGTAGCACACTTTCAAGAACAGTGATGAGTTCACTACCTTTATCTCTGGCAACATCATTCGCACCTGCAAAAATTACGACACAGTCTTTTGGGTTAAGGTTTTCACACGATTTTACCACTGTTTTTGTCACTTCTACAATGCCTGCTCCTGGTTTGACAAAGGCTTGGACACTTGCGTTAGTTTGTGTATCTGCTACCTTTTCTGCTATCTGACGTCCATGATTATCGGCAAAAATCAACACTTTTTGTTCTTTTTTGCACACTTGAGGCCAGTCGACAGATTTTTTAATCATATTTCTTTGTTTAGGATGCGACATGCGCGAAAAATTTACAGTGGACGGCTGTTGTTGTTTGTAATTATTATCTGGACTCATATGTTCCTGATTGACATTGTTTGTGGAATAACGTTTGGCATTATAACTATTTGATGCACTTACTTTATTATTTCCAAGTTTTGTACTGGTTTCCACAGTAGTTCTTCCTTTGATTACATCACTCGTAGCTGATATTTCTTCCAGGTTCAGACCATGCTCTGTTTGTTGAGTTTTACAGCCAAGATGTTGCAGCTGTTTCTCCAATAAGGCTACAGTTCTTTTAAGTTCACTGATTTCACTGTTTTTTGCAGTTAAAACGAGACGAAAATCATCGCAATGTTTACATGTCGATGTCACTGAATTTGCATTTGCTACGGTTTTTTCACTAGATTTTGATCTTGTAATGATTTCGTTTGCGTTTTTTGCTTTAACTTCGTAGCAGTAACATTTTCCAGGTCGAACAACGATACTTTTTTTGCACTGAATACATAAAGACTCATTCTTTTTTACGTTTTTCGCGGAACTCGATTTTCGTGAACCTTTTTTCACCGCCATCTTGTAGTTATAACATTAACATTGTACCATTAACACCCTCTCTCAATGTTAATTATCAGTGTTACAGGAACAAATTGCAAGCTCTAAGTAAGTCCCAACAAGGCTCTAAGTTTTTCAAATTTTATTTTATATAGTGACTTTGTTAGAACATGAGCATTTTGGTCATTTGTCCTAATGTACTTCAACATAACTTTCTTAATAAAAACTTTCTCTCTCACATATAAAATTTTCATATCTGTATGCTTTAGTTTATGATGGAACTGTGGGTTCTTGCAAAGGTTTATTACTGGTATATTGTCTTCATAAAGTACAACAGCTCTTTGACTGCCAGAAAGGCTATGATACACTAGTTGCCATGCTTGTTGTTGTTGTTGTTGGTGTTGTTGTTTTCAGTCCGGAGACTGGTTTGATGCAGTTCTCCATGCTACTCTATCCTGTGCAAGCTGCTTCATCTCCCAGTACGTAATGCAGCCTACATACTTCTGAATCTGCTTAGTGTATTCATCTCTTGATATCCCTCTATGATTTTTACCCTCCACGCTGCCCTCCAATACTAAATTGGTGATTCCTTGATGCCTCAGAATATGCCCTACCTACTGATGCCTTATTCTAGTCAAATTGTGTCACAAATTTCTCTTCTCTCCCATTCTATTCAATACTTTCTCATTAGTTATGTAATCTACCCATTTAATCTTCAGCATTCTTCTGTAGCACCACATCTCGAAAGCTTCTATTCTCTTCTTGTCTAAACTATTTATTGTCCATGTTTCACTTCCATACATGGCTACAGTCCATACAAATACTTTCAGAAACGACTTCCTGACACTTAAATCTATACTCGATGTTAACCAATTTCTGTTCTTCAGAAACGCTTTCCTTGCCATTGCCAGTCTACATTTTATATCCTCTCTACTTCGACCATCATCAGTTACTTTGCTCCCCAAATAGCAAAACTCCTTTACTACTTTAAGTGTCTCATTTCCTAATCTAATTCCCTCAGCATCACCCGAGTTAACTCGACTACATTCCATTATCCTCATTTTACTTTTGTTGATGTCCATCTTACATCCTCCTTTCAAGACACTGTCCTCTCCGTTCAACTGCTCTTCCAAGTCCTTTGCTGTCTCTGACAGAATTACAATGTCATCAGCGAACCTTAAAGTTTTTATTTCTTCTCCATGGATTTTAATACCTACTCTGAATTTTTCTTTTGTTTCCTTTACTGCTTGCTCAATATACAGATTGAATAACATTAGGGAGAGGCTACAACCATGTCTCACTCCCTTCCCAACCCCTGCTTCCCTTTCATGTCCCTCGACTCTTCTAACTACCATCTAGTTTCTGTACAAATTGTAAACAGCCTTTCGCTCCCTGTGTTTTACCCCTGCCACCTTCAGAATTTGAAAGAGAGTATTCCAGTCAACATTGTCAAAAGCTTTCTCTACGTCTACAAATGCTAGAAACATAGGTTTGTCTTTTCTTAATCTAGCTTCTAAGATAAGCCGTAGGGTCAGTATCGCCTCCCTAGTTCCAACATTTCTAGGGAATCCAAACTGATTTTGCCCGAGGTCAGTTTCTACCAGTTTTTCCATTCGTATGTAAAGAATTCGCATTAGTATTTTGCAGCCATGACTTATTAAACTGATAGGAGGTGTGGCTAGAAAAAAACCGTACTAGTACTGGTGAAACAATAAAACGAATGCAATAAGGCTGAAAGTCGCGTGGCCTGTCACGTGACTCTCGCTCCACCTACTGCTCGAGTTTCATCTGCCTCCTGCACTCAGTCTGCCCGTGGCGTCTGTTTTAAGTAGTTGACGTTTTGTCTGTGCGTCGGAAAATGTTGAGTGTACAGAAAGAACAGCGTGTTAACATCAAATTTTGTTTCAAACTAAGAAAATCTGCAAGTGAAACGTTTGTAATGTTACAACAAGTGTACGGCGATGATTGTTTATCGCGAACACAAGTGTTTGAGTGGTTTAAATGATTTAAAGATGGCCGCGAAGACACCAGTGATGACACTCGCACTGGCAGACCATTGTCAGCAAAAACTGATGCAAACATTGAAAAAATTGGTAAACTTGTTCGACAAGATCGCCGTTTAACAATCAGAGCAGTGTCTGAGTTAACAGGAGATGACAAGGAAAGTGTTAGGCAGATTCTTCATGAAAGTTTCAACATGAACAAAGTGTGTTCAAAAATGGTTCCAAAGAGTCTCACAATTGAACAGAAGGAACGCTGAAGAATGATTTGTTCTGACATCCTGGAAAACATTGAAAGTGATCCCACCTTCTTACAAAATCGATGCATTGGAAAACTCCTGGTTCTCCACGACAAAAAAAAGCGCGAATTTCAAAATCGAAATTCAAGGCAATGATGATTGTTTTTTTGACATCAAAGGGATTGTGCACATTGATTGGGTACCAGAGGGACAAACAGTGAATCAGCATTACTACATTAGCGTCCTGGCTACCATACGTGAGCGAGTACGGAGAAAACGGAACGATTTGTGGAGAAAAAAGTCATGGATCCTTCACCAAGACAATGCCCCAGCTCACAGTGCGTTGTCAGTGAAGACGTTTTTGGCAAAACACAGCATTCCCATCTTAGATCATCCACCCTATTCACCTGATTTGGCCCCCTGTGACTTTTTTCTTTTCCCTAAAGTCAAGTCAGCTTTGAAAGGAACTAGATTTGAGACTGTTGAAGCAGTAAAAGAAAAAGCGACTGAAGTAATGTATGGACTTACCGAAAATGATCTGCAGCATTGCTATGAACAGTGGAAAATTCGTATGGAGTGGTGTAGAGACCGAGGAGGAGAGTACATTGAAGGAGATAACATGAAATTGTAAATAATTGTAAATAAATGTTTTTTCCAGCATCTGTCCGGTATTTTTCTAGCCGCACCTTGTAGTTCGATAATTTTCAAATCTCTCAAGACCTTCTTTCTTTGGGATTGGAATTATTATATTCTCCTTGAAGTCTGAGGGTATTTCACATGTCTCATACATTTTGCTCACCAGTTGGTAGAGTTTTGTCAGGACTGGCTCTTCCAAGGCTGTCAGTAGTTCCAATGGAATGTTGTCTACTCGCAGGGCCTTGTTTCGACTTAGGTCTTTCAGTGCTCTGTCAAACTCTTCACACAGTATCATATCTCTCATTTCATCTTCATCTACATCCTCTTCCATTTCCATAATATTGCCCTCTAGTACATCACCCTTGTATAGACCCTCTATATACTCCTTTCACCTTTCTGCTTTCCCTTCTTTCCTCAGAACTGGGTTTCCATCTGAGCTCTTGATATTCATCCAAGTGGCTCTTTTCTCCAAAGGTCTCTTTAATTTTCCTGTAGGCAGTATGTGTCTTACCCCTAGTGAGATTACGTTTGCCCTCCAGCCATCCCTGCTTAGCCATTTTGCACTTCCTGTCGATCTCATTTTTGAGACGTTTGTATTCCTTTTCACCTGCTTCATTTACTGTATTTTTATAATTTCTCATTTTATTAATTAAATTCAATATCTCTTCTGTTACCCAAGGATTCCTACTAGCCCTCATCTTTTTACCTACTTGACCCTCTGCTGCCTTCACTATTTCATCCGTCAAAGCTATCCATTCTTCTTCTACTGTATTTCTTTCCCCCATTCTTGTCAATTGTTCCCTTATGCTCTTCCTGAAACTCTGTACAACCTCTGGTTTAGTCAGTTTATCCAGGTCCCATCTCCTTAAATTGCCACCTTTTTGCAGTTTCTTCAGTTTTAATCTACAGTTCATAATCAATAGATTGTGGTCAGAGTCCACATCTGGCCCTGGAAATGTCTTACAGTTTAAAACCTGGTTCCTAAATCTCTGTCTTACATTATATAATCTCTCTGATGCCTCCTAGTATCTCCAGGCTTCTTCCATGTATACAACCTACTTTTATGATTCTTGAACCAAGTGTTAGCTATGATTAAGTTATGCTCTGTGCAAAATTCTACCAGGCGGCTTCCTCTTTCATTTCTTACCCCCAATTCCTTCTCTTCCTTTTCCTACTATCGAATTCCAGTCACCCATGACTATTAAATTTTCGTCTCCCTTCACTATCTGAATAATTTCTTTTATCTCACCATACATTTCTTCATCATCTGCAGAGCTAGTTGGCATATAAACTTGTACTACTGTAGTAGGCATGGGCTTCATGTCTATCTTGGCCACAATGAGGCATTCACAATGCTGTTTGTAGTAGCTTATCCACACTCCTATATTTTTATTCATTATTAAACCCACTCCTGCATTACCCCTATTTGATTTTGTATTTATAACCCTGTATTCACCTGACCAAAAGTCCTGTTCCTCCTGCCACCGAACTTCACTAATTCCCGTTGGCTCTGAGCACTATGGGACTTAACATCTGTGGTCATCAGTCCCCGAGAACTTAGAACTACTTAAACCTAACTAACCTAAGGACATCACACACACCCATGCCCGAGGCAGGATTCGTACCTGCGACTACAGCGGGTTCATGGTGGAGGTTGTCATGCTTAGGGGCTACAAATTCAGATTCTATTGATCACAGAGAGACTGTGGATTGCTTCTTAGAAGCCCATGAAATATGACAACCCAAAACTTTGAAAAGATAACCACTTGTGGACTTTCTGTCTACTCTGTCACCAGCCCAATCAGAGTCCACATAACCAGTTATAGGATATGTACATTTTTCATCTCTAGCATATAAGACACAGTTTTAGGGTTTCCTCAATGTAATGCAAGATGGATTTTAAAGCGTTCTACAAATCCGGACTTGCATGTGATTGGTACCTGCTTAGAATCTTTATAGCTATGCAAATATCTGATGTTAAACCTAACATAGCATATGTCAGTGACCTTATTAATTTTCTACACCTTTTCTCAGTGTATTCATTTACACATTTTTCTATTTTTAACATACTGTGATCAAAATTTTCGTCCATGGGTGTTGAAACAGAATTACGTTCAAACTTATAAAAAACTTACAACACTTTTTCAAGATAGGTACTTTGACAAATTGTTATAGTGCCCTCCCTCAAATTTTGAACAATATTCATTCCCATATAGTTCCTAATCATACCCAAATATTTTAGTTTTTAGTTATCACTCAATAACAGCTTTATTGTCAGTTTCAGTAAACAAATATATATGCTTTATGGCTATTTTCTGTTGTCATTACATACAAGCAATACTCAAAATCACTAATTAAAAATCCTAAGCCAGTTGTCACTGTGCAAAATTTAAGATTCCATTTTTTGGGTAACTCCTTTAAAGCATACAGAACTTGCTAAGTTTACAAACTTTACCAGTCATTTTACTGCAACATCCAGTACATAATTTAACATAAAAGTCTTCAACTATCTCTCCATAGGGAAATGCACTAAAAACATATGGTTGACAGGTGGGAAAATTATTTCTCATTCTGAAACAAAAAAAAAGAAAAAAAAAGGTTTCACTGATGTTAGTTTTCCTACTGGACTTTATATCTATCAATAAGACAAGCTTTTAAGAAACAACATTACCTTTTTTGTGTTTTTTTTTCACCTAAAAACCCACTTTTTGTCAAAAACATCACAACCATTTGGCATACATAGATAATCCCACGTGTTGTTTTCTTCCAGGGCTTGCAGCTCTCTTGGTATGGCATCTTTCCAATTTTTAGCTTCACTACAAGAGATTGCTTCGGTGTAGGTGCTGGAGTCTTCATCATTCACTGCTGTCAACAGACCCAACTCATAATCCTCCAAGTAATTCTGGTGTTGAATTTTCCTCCTGGACCTAAGATTTATTTATTTTGTTTATTTCTATTTGCATGTCAAGTTCCGTAGGACTAAATTGAGGAGCAAATCTCCAAGCTCATGGCACATGTCAGTACATGAAATTACAACATAAAAGTAATAACAGATAAAAATAAAATGTTTATGAACCTGAGAAAAGTCAGTCCATAAGTTTAATTAAACGCAATCAGCAATACAACAAGAATCAGCTTAATTTGCAGGGCACAGCGTCCAGGAGAAACTACAGCATCCTACATTCAAGACGTCTTGGAGCTGTGTAAAATAGAGGATCCTAGAATGAAGTAGGAAGATAAGGTTGCACATCTCATGAAGGGTGTTGCTGAGGACATGTATCAAGCCCCACTCCTGAAGGAGGTTTCGACAGCAGACGACATCATAAAATGGTGCCAGTATATCGAGACGATGCATCAAAAAAGAAGTTTGAATGGCTTCCAAATGCCGTATCGATGTCTGTGGTGGAGGAAGGAACTGATTTCACAGGTGTTCTTCATCAGATAGTGAGAGAGAAAGTTCAGGAGGAACTTGGATTGCACGGCAAGCAAAAAACCGAAATGCGTCAAGAGGTCATAAGGGAAGAAATGGAACAGACATTGAACCCAGTCTCTCGTCCTGCATTTCCCTTTAGAACGGTGAAAAAGTCGAGACTCAGGCGAAGTTACGTTCCTACAATGCCGCATAAGGAACTTGTTTGGGCACCAAGGGAGACTGACGTCTGGAGGACCCAGGATAACCAACCAGTATGTTTCCACTGCGGACTACCGGGACATGGGGTGCGCTATTGTCGAGAAAGGCGGCGGATATTTGATGACGCCCGCGCCAGAAGACAGCAGATCGATCTTAGCCGACGCCAACTCCGGGACGTCGAAGATGAACAAGAAGGTTTGGCTGCAGGACGACGTAGGTCACCATCGCCGCAAGCTAGCCGCTGGAGAGGACGCTCCCCAACACGTAGATCAAGGTCTCCATTGCCGTTTAGAAGCTCCAGCCGATCACCTAACCGCAGCAACCTGGAGAAGTAAAGGGTGCGACCTTCCTTGGAGGTGAGGCCTCCGAACAGAAAAATCCTCCGCCGTCGATCACTACAAAAATGATAGGAAACTACATCGATATTCTCATGGGTGGCCGACCAGCCCAAGCTGTTGTGGACTCTGGAGCACCATATTCAGTCATTTCGAAGGAGTACCGTCGCCCGTTGCAGAAAACCGTATTCTTCGACAACAGGACATCCCTGTTAAAGGTGGAAAATATATAAAACCTACAGGAAGATGTGTTATTCGTGTGAGTATAAGTGTCCATACAAAGCTCTTAGAATTCATCGTCTTACAAGAGTGTAGTAGTGACGTCATTCTTGGATGGTACTTTTTGATAGCTTCTCAAGCAATTATAGATTGTGGTCACTGGAAGATTATGCTAGACGAGATGAGATACTGTGGACAGGAAGATGCGCAGCCGTGTATGTGTGGAGACTATGTGTGCTCGATGAAGTGATCATTCCTTCAGTCAGCGCTAGAAAGGTAACTGTCTGAAGAATAACTTGGTCATCCCAGACTCTGTCGTCTCGTTTAAGAACATTTTCGGTGAATTGTGGAAAGTTAACTGTCGCCGAGAACTGCAGATCCTTCCAAAACGCATGTGTATAGCAATCGCTAAGCCGTTAATTGCCGAACAGCTGAGCGTCATAGAAAGCTCCCGTGCCGAGTCTGTGGACGAAATTGGCGCTACCACTACGAGACAAGATCTTCTAGCTCGACTATCACCAGATCTTACTAAGGAACAACAGAAGAAGCTACTTGCCATTCTTCAAGAGTTCTCTGAATGCTTCAATCCACAGGTGAAGAGCAAATTGGGCAAATTGACGGTGAAGCACCGGATTAGTACTGGAGACCATCAACCAATAAGCCAGAGAGTATACCGTGTGTCAGCAATGGAACGTCGAATAATTCGCGACGAGGTAGAGAAAATGATGAAGAATGACATCATTCAGCTTTCGCAGAGCCCATGGTCGTCACCAGTGGTTCTCGTCAGGAAGAAGGATGACAGTTGGCACTTTTGTGTTGATTACAGGAAGCTTAATAAGATAACTAAAAAGGACGTTTACCCCCTTCCACAAATTGGCAATACAGTAGATTGTCTGAAGGGGACTAAGTTTTTCTCAACCATGGACATGTACGCAGGATACTGGCAAATCGAAGTAGATGAGGCTGATCGCGATAAACTGCATTCATCACCCCTGAAGGCCTGTATGAGTTTAAGATAATGCCGTTTGGTATCTATAATGCACCAGCAACTTTTGAACGGACGATGGATAAACTTCTAAGTCACCTAAGTCACGAACACGTAAAATGACTGAGGGCCGTTCTTAAGTGTCTCCAACAAGGCGGACTGAAACTTAATCGAAGAAAGTGTCTCTTTGGAGCAAAAGAAATCAAAATACTTGGACACCTTGTGTCAAATGAAGGTGTGCGGCCAGACCCAGAAAGGATGAGTTCTATAACGGAATTTCCTATACCTAAAAGTATTAGAGACGTGAGAAGCTTCCTCGGACTATGTTCTTATTACCGTTATTTTATCAATGACTTTTGTGTCAAAGCCAGGCCACTCCAAGAGTTGTTAACAGCCGATGCTAAATTTATCTGGGTTGGTGCTCAACAACATTCTTTTGATGTGCTGCGAAAAGCTCTGACGACTGACCCTATACTTGGTCTGTATGATAAGAGGGCACATACAGAACTACACACAGATGCCACTGGGTATGAGATCGGTGCTGTTCTGGTGCAAATTTCGGATGAATGGAGAAGGTTATAGGTTATGCTTCTAGGACACTTACAAAAGCCGAGAGAAACTACTCAACTACAGAAAGAGATTGTCTTGCTGTGATCTGGGCCATGTGCAAATTTCTCTATGGATGCCGCTGCCCATTCACAATTGTTACAAACCATCATTCACATTGACAGGTCTTAAGGACCCAACCAGTTGGGCACTACGTATTCAAGAGTATGACATTACCGTAGTGTACAAAAGTGGAAGAAAACACTAAGAAGCCGACTGTCTCTCAAGAAACCCTGTGCAAGATCATAAAAACTTTGATGAAGATAGTGACTTTCTCGCTGCACTCCAGGATCTCTCTGCTGAGCAGAAGAAGGACGCCAAGATATCTCAAATTATGCGTGCCTTAAATCAGTCAGATGATGTGAAAGGACAATTTAAGGTAGTTAATGAATTACTTCGCAAGAAAAACGATAGGATCCGCAAGAGATTTTTCTGGCCAGGTCTATTTAGGAGTGTCCGTCACTATGTGTCGCACTGTCGAGAGTGCCAGAGGAGAAAGGCAGTTCCTCAGAAACCACCTGGCCGACTCATACCGATTCCACCCGCCGAAACGCCTTTCCAGCGTGTTGGGATTGACCTGCTCGGACGATTTCCAACGTCTGCTAGTGGCAATAGATGGCTTATTGTTTGCACTGATTATCTTACACACTATGCCATTACAAAAGGCGTGAAAACAGCCGAAGCATTAGAGGTAGCCAAATTCATCGTGGAAGACATTGTATTAAAACACGGTGCCCCAAGGTCGTTAATTACGAATCGAGGGAAAGTTTTTCAATCGAATCTTGTGACAGAGGTAAACCGTCGGTGCAACATTACTCATCACATGACGACTGCCTACCATCCACAAACTAACGGGCTTACTGAACGCCTTAATAAGACTCGGATGAGGTACTACCTTTCGTGACGTTTGCCTGCAACACCGCCAAACAAGACACCACAGGATTTACGCCATTTTTCCTGGCGCATGGGCGTGAGGCGTCGACGACTATGGACACTGTGTTTCCATTACATCCTGATGACGTGGACGACGACTACATCGGACAGGTGTTAACCAGGGCTGAGGAAGCACGGCAGTTAGCTCGACTCCGCACGCTGCAGGCTCAAGAAAACGATCGCCGAAAGTATGACGCGAGCCACCGCCCTGTTGTCTACCAGCCTGATGACCTCGTCTGGATCTTCGCTCCTGTTCGGAAGGTTGATCTCTCTGAGAAACTCCTCAGGCGCTACTTCGGACCTTATAAGGTTGTAAAACAGTTGTCTGATGTTACTTATGAAGCTGAAGATTTCGACCTCGACACAAGACGTCGAAAGATCAGAGATGCGGTCCACGTCCTTCGAATGATGCGCTATAAGGATCCTGCAACCTAGGGTAAATTCGAAGCTCCAGCGACAGGCGACAAGCGGAAAGCCAGGGCGAACATCAGTCATCGGGAGTCGGAGTATGCAGGACCGATGACTCGTGCCCCGACTAGGAGCACGTAACACTAAGACGCTGTTCTCTTAAGGAGGGAGCAATGTCGCAGAAGAATCTGAGTAGCACAGTAACTGTGGTGTGGTGGTTATAATACTAGACTGTTGCATGGAGAGTCGTGAGTTCAAAACTCATCTAAACTGTAAAATCTTAATTTCTATATTTGGTTCGAGTAAATTCTACAAGTATCCACAAATGTCAAGAATCATTGTCCTGGAATGTTCTGTAACTGTGTATATACCATACATGTTCTGGCCATAGGCAGTTCGGTCCACACTCTTGTATGTGCAAGTGGTGAATAAACCTTCGTTAAGTGATGTTAGTGTTCGTCATTCATCTAATTACATCTTCTTCTACGTGACAATATTTCACAAAATATGCCCATGATTTAAATAATAATTTCTGCATAAATGTCATTTCAGTTAAACGAGATAGACAGTAATAAAAGTCTGTGATCTATTGACATGTTACACCTCTCTTTGCTTTATGTTTCTCTCTCTGAAGTTTTAGAGTTCATACAGTGGCAATGGAACCATAAGCAAGTCAGTTTTGTATGTTGATGGTTGGTGGACTTGGGGAAACAAGACCGTAACTTGTCTCCATTGCATCTATATGAAGTGTGTGTAAAAAGTTTTAGGGGATGTATGAAAAGAGTGAGCAATCAAGATGTGTCTCCTAACTGTGTCAAAACTGTAAAATTGGTGCTTCAAAAAAAGTATTTTATTGAAAAGTATGTCAAGCACACCTACTTACATTATTCTGGGAACTCGATGGCTGACCATATTGTTTGATGAAAGGAGTAGAGCAGAGCACTGATGCCAGGAAGAGATATGAATATTGCTGTTAAAAGTGACATGTCCATATATTGACCATCTGAGGTCGCATACTGACGTGTTAGAAATATTGATGGCTACAAAATATTCTCAATATTGTCAGTAGATAATGAACATTGGGGTCAAGTATTGATTGTTTGACATATTGTCCTGTCATATGTTGCCAGGTAGAGGTCTGCATCTGGCATTTGCGCCCGCTCGAATTGCCTGGTGCATGTAGTAACAATGAAGTCCGGCAGACGACAAAGGAGCTGCTTTCAACATGGAGAGCAACTGCATTCGACTTCTTCCAAGTAGTCCAGTAGTGTGGTACTTTTTGCTTGCAAGGAACGAGGTAGAAGATATTATTTTTATCTTGTGCATATATATGTACACGCTGAATCCAAGCTTTCGACCTCCAAAACGCTCATGACAGCCGGCCGGAGTGGCCGAGCGGTTCTAGGCGCTTCAGTCTGGAACCGCGCGACCGCTACGGACGCAGGTTCGAATCCTGCCTGGGGCATGGATGTGTGTGATGTCCTTAGGTTAGTTAGGTTTAAGTAGTTCTAAGTTCTAGGGGACTGATGACCTCGGAAGTTAGATCACGTAGTGCTCAGAGCCATTTGAACCATTTTTGAACTCATGACAACTTTTTGTGGCCAAGAAAAACCAAGAAATTTTGGCACTTTTTCAGATCTTCGCCTATTATTCGGAAACTATGCATCATACTGAAAATGTTACTATTACCAAAAGGAAAGTGCATTAAATATTGCGTCGAATAAGCTACTTAAATGTCAAAATCGGTGCAGCCGTTTGGCTGCAGTTAGTTGTCAAAGTTCGTTCATTTTTACCAGCTTAGCCAAAAAGCCAATGTCTGTAATTCAAAAACGACTACTCCAAATAAAAAATGTCGAGTTGTCAAAGTTGTAGAGCACGAAATTTCATGTTACAAAGGCATCTAGTTATTCAGTTTTAGGCACCATTAAGCTTTCGTACACTTGAAAGCCAAAGTAATTCCTTTTTTTTGAAAGAAATCAAAGTTATTCAATGAAATGAAATTTCCAGTGGAAAGTCGGCTCTCTAATGAGCACATATGTGTTTTCTCTGTATATGTTTTTTAAATTTCCCTCTTTCACGTGTATTTTATTCATTTTATCAATGCCTTAAATGGTACGAGTGTGTTGCCAAAACGAAAACCAAGTACATAGTGATAGCGAATATGTATTTCAGTACAAGTAATAAAAAATTTGTGCAAATGAAAAAATAAAAGGGCATGACATTATTTAAAAAACACAATTTAAACATTGAGAAGGTGTAATATGACAATTCCAGGTGAACCAGTGCATGAGCTCGTACAGCTCGGGTTTGCACATGCCCACTCAAAACCCTATCCAAACTGTTTTCAGCACATATTGTGGACGGTAAGCCTGCCAGGGCACCTCATACCATTATTTCACTGATGCACCTTAAGAAGATCATTAGAAGGTGAAACCCACCTAATCGTACATGACACATTCTAATTCACTGCCTTTGCTTCTTATAACATCCATCGCCTTCAGGTAAAGAGGTTGATCGAAAGTGACAAAACACCACCTTCGCCCATGTTTTATGCATCTTTTTTCAATGCTGTTAAATTTAAGAATGGAACGCACATTATGTTAAAAAGAACTGACAGTCGGTGACTTCTGGCTTCTTCCATGGATCCATTCCACTGTAGCACACCAGTGAATTTCTTCAACTTTCCATAAAGCCACAAAATCTCATATCCAGAGAATGATAAGCACTCAGGGCTGTCGAAACTGATATCTCGATCTCTTATAATAATACTGCTTAAGTCAACACCATTTGCTTTTTGATAGGTGATCAGCTGAGGTACTCCAGCTGGAGACAAAAATTCAGAAGTTGATCATCTTCTTTCCTGATCAGTGTTCTTGTCAGACTCCATAGTCGTATAGGAAGTGACTCCCATGATTCATCCCATGGATGCTCAGGACATGCAATCGAAGATGTCCAATTGCACTAAGACCGTTAACAATAGGTCTTGATCCGAATCTTTTGTACATGAATGTACTGAGCGCAATCAATAGTGAAGATAGAAACGATCGTGGTCTTACTGCAGAAATCACTGTATGTGACAAAGCAACACACATTTTTCCCCATTTATCTAGCGTTCCTCGTTTGTTTTTCAAAATCAGCGAGAAAAAAAATGGAGCAATGATTCAAGGATCACTGATTGGACATCTGGCAAGAAATCATCAGGTGGGGGCTATTGCAATGTACAGGGTGTTTCAAAAATGACCGGTATATTTGAAACGGTAATAAAAACTAAACGAGCAGCGATAGAAATACACCGTTTGTTGCAATATGCTTGGGACAACAGTACATTTTCAGGCAGACAAACATTCGAAATTACAGTAGTTACAATTGTCAACAACAGATGGTGCTGCGGTCTGGGAAACTCTATAGTACGATATTTTCCACATATCCACCATGCGTAGCAATAATATGGCGTAGTCTCTGAATGAAATTACCCGAAACCTTTGACAACGTGTCTGGCGGAATGGCTTCACATGCAGATGAGATGTACTGCTTCAGCTGTTCAATTGTTTCTGGATTCTGGCGGTACACCTGGTCTTTCAAGTGTCCCCACAGAAAGAAGTCACAGGGGTTCATGTCTGGCGAATAGGGAGGCCAATCCACGCCGCCTCCTGTATGTTTCGGATAGCCCAAAGCAATCACACGATCATCGAAATATTCTTTCAGGAAATTAAAGACGTCGGCCGTGCGATGTGGCCGGGCACCATCTTGCATAAACCACGAGGTGTTCGCAGTGTCGTCTAAGGCAGTTTGTTCCGCCACAAATTCATGAAGAATGTCCAGATAGCGTGATGCAGTAATCGTTTCGGATCTGAAAAATGGGCCAGACCAGTACTTTTTGAGGATGCAGGGACGATGGGACTGCACATGGGGCTTTTTGGTTCCCCATATGCGCCAGTTCTGTTTATTGACGAAGCCGTCCAGGTAAAAATAAGCTTCATCAGTAGACCAAATGCTGCCCACATGCATATCGCCGTCATCAATCCTGTGCACTATATCGTTAGCGAATGTCTCTCGTGCAGCAATGGTAGCGGCGCTGAGGGGTTGCCGCGTTTGAATTTTGTATGGATAGAGGTGTAAACTCTGGCGCATGAGACGATACGTGGACGTTGGCGTCATTTGGACCGCAGCTGCAACACGGCGAACGGAAACCCGAGGCCACTGTTGGATCACCTGCTGCACTAGCTGCGCGTTGCCCTCTGTAGTTGCCGTACGCGGTCGCCCTACCTTTCCAGCACGTTCATCCGTCGCGTTCCCAGTCCGTTGAAATTTTTCAAACAGATCCTTTATTGTATCGCTTTTCGGTCCTTTGGTTACATTAAACCTCCATTGAAAACTGCGTCTTGTTGCAACAACACTGTGTCCTAGGCGGTGGAATTCCAACACCAGAAAAATCCTCTGTTCTAAGGAATAAACCATGTTGTCCACAGCACACTTGCACGTTGTGAACAGCACACGCTTACAGCAGAAAGACGACGTACAGAATGGCGCACCCACAGACTGCGTTGTCTTCTATAACTTTCACATCACTTGCAGCGCCATCTGTTGTTGAAAATTGTAACTACTGTAATTTCGAAAGTTTGTCCGCCTGAAAATGTACTGTTGTCCCAAGCATATTGCAACAAACGGTGTATTTCTATCGCTGCTCGTTTAGTTTTTATTGCCGTTTCAAATATACCGGTCATTTTTGAAACACCCTGTACTATAGACATGTGTATGCATGTCCTCACGAAGTATATCTGCAGCAGCTTGAACAATTGCCAGACGCTCTTGTCGTGGATCTGATAGCTTGCTTTGATAGAAACTATCAGACGGTATCTTATAGCTTGTACTGTTGAAAAACATTACTGCGCTCTTTTTATGTCTGTCAACAATCATTATTTCTTCAACATACTTACTGAAGAGTCGGGTTTTTATGGTCCTTACATCTGCTTCCCAGCCATTCGTGATTTGAACCTTTAACTTCTGCAAAGTATATTGGCACTCCTCTGATTGTTCGGTGTAGAAAGAAGTCATTGCCATTGGTTCATCTATATGTATGGATCCAGCAAGTATGGATCCAGCACTTTCTTGTTTCCCTCCACCTCTGATTAGCCGGTAAAAATCCGTTAACGAAACGTATGATATTGAGAATCATTATCAAGGTTATTGTCATGGATGCAATCCAATACTTCATGCATCCAGTCATCACCTCGCCTTTCAGCTACCCCGATAACAATATCTCTTAGTTCGAGCCTCATCACTTTATGAACAATATTTCCCTTTGTATAGGGAAGTCTGTTAAGTTTCTCCAAATTATCATCAATTTTCTCGACACACTGAAACAGTGTTTATTAAAATCAAACGCCTGTTTGGATGATCGAAGATTCAACGTTGATGACACAGGGCCTTTTGTCAAAAACGAACTAATCAGTTCTGGGTTATCGTACTTCTTCTGATAAGCACTATGCACTACAGCTTCAGCCGGACCAGTTAATAGCTTTAGCTGTGCTGCGATTTTCCTTTCCTTACTGGATCGTAGAAGCGTTTTCAGCCCTTTCTGTCTCACTTTAACCACATCTCCATCTGCCAAATTGCAGTCGCATATAAAACACACCTCCATACGATCTGGAGCACTCATTTTAAATACGTGACCGTCAACAAATGTAAACTCAAACGATGAAACGAGAGTTTTGCAAGACACAAGGAATTTTGAACGCGTCTGTCGCGCAACACAGGATCTTCTAACTCGTTTTTTGCAAGCAAAGGGCCTTTTTTTGTGACGCCGTTCCTGGACCAAAGCTTGTTCGAGAGCGACGCTCAAATGTCTCGACCACGTATTCTTACCCGATCGCCATTTAGTCACTCTCTGCAGGATCATGCCGCATGAACGTGAGACGAAGGAGACTGAGAGAGAGTAGTTTAAATCGGAAGAATACATCCCGAGTGCGAAGGCAGGTGACCATAGCAACATTTGGGAGAGATTTTCTTGAGTAAATGTTAAGGATAGAAATCTTAATGGTTATGTATACTGCGGCAGATGCTCTGCTCTCCCGTGTTACAGATCCAATATGACACATCTGAAGACACAAGTCTGCAGAACACGACAAAGTGGGAGTTCTGAAGCATTACCAGTTAGAGTGAAAGACTCCGTCACTAAAAAGCACGAAGAAATGTGTCAGCAGCTTGTAAATGTCGGTTCCGAGTTTGGACAGGTGGATGTCTCTAACATTCCGCATCATTCTATGAAGATGGTTCGAAATATTGAAAGACAAGACAATGAAATACGGGCGAATATGATGCAAAGCATTGTCCAGCCCACAGCTGTAAACACATGTGCACTTACGGAGTATGTTGCAGCAGACTTTGTTGATCAAGACTGGTCATTCAGAAACATAGTATTGACAACAACTCACTTTTCTGAGAAGAAAAAGTCTGCGGATTTAATTAAGAACCATACTGAGGAAACATTATTTAATTTAGGAATAAATCCCCAGCACCTTTCTTTTGTCATCGACCAAGGCGCTAATAATGCAACGCACTGCAATCCTTTCCGTCTTATGCATGTGTTACACATCTTCTGAATACAGTCCTGAAACACGTTTTCGATGACGGTTATTTGAGAAATGAGATTCGCAGAGGTATGTAACATCCAAATAATATGAAGGTGTTAAGTTGTTCAGTAGTAGAGTTTTCATAACATTTCTTTCTTGTCGTCTACAGGGTGTTACAAAAAGGTACTGCCAAACTTTCAGGAAACATTCCTCACACACAAATAAAGAAAAGATGTTATGTGGACGTGTGTCCGGAAACGCTTAATTTCCATGTTAGAGCTCATTTTAGTTTCGTCAGTACGTACTGTACTTCCTCGATTCACCGCCAGTTGGCCCAATTGAAGGAAGGTAATGTTGACTTCGGTGCTTGTGTTGACATGCGACTCATTGCTCTACAGTACTAGCATCAAGCGCATCAGTACGTAGCATTAACAGGTTAGTGTTCATCACGAACGTGGTTTTGCAGTCAGTGCAATGTTTACAAATGCGGAGTTGGCAGATGCCCATTTGATGTATGGATTAGCACGGGGCAATAGCCGTGGCGCGGTACGTTTTATCGAGACAGATTTGCAGAACGAAGGTGTCCCGACAGGAAGACGTTCGAAGCAATTGATCGGTGTCTTAGGGAGCACGGAACATTCCAGCCTATGACTCGCGACTGGGGAAGACCTAGAACGACCAGGACACCAGCAATGGACGAGGCAATTCTTCGTGCAGTTGACGATAACCCTAATGTCAGCGTCAGAGAAGTTGCTGCTGTACAAGGTAACGTTGACCATGTCACTGTATGGAGAGTGCTACGGGAGAACCATTTGTTTTCGTACCATGTACAGCGTGTGCAGGCACTATCAGCAGCTGATTGGCCTCCACGGGTACACTTCTGCGAATGGTTCATCCAACAATGTGTCAATCCTCATTTCAGTGCAAATGTACTCTTTACGGATGAAGCTTCATTCCAACGTGATCGAATTGTAAATTTTCACAATCAACATGTGTGGGCTGACGAGAATCCGCACGCAATTGTGCAATCACGTCATCAACACAGATTTTCTGTGAACGTTTGGGCAGGCGTTGTTGGTGATGTCTTGATTGGGCCCCATGTTCTTCCACCTACGCTCAGTGGAGCACGTTATCATGATTTCATACGGGATACTCTACCTGTGCTGCTGGAACATGTGCCTTTACAAGTACGACACAACATGTGGTTCATGCACGATGGAGCTCCTACACATTTCAGTCGAAGTGTTCGTACGCTTCTCAACAACAGATTCGGTGACCGATGGATTGGTAGAGGCGGACCAATTCCATGGCCTCCACGCTCTCCTGACCTCAACCCTCTTGACTTTCATTTATGGGGGCATTTGAAAGCCCTAGTCTATGCAACCCCAGTACCAAATGTAGAGACTCTTCGTGCTCGTAGTGTGGACGGCTGTGATACAATACGCCATACACCAGGGCTGCATCAGCGCATCAGGGATTCCATGCGACGGAGGATGGATGCGGGAGGACATTTGGAACATTTCCTGTAACAAAGTGTTTGAAGTCACGCTGGTACGTTCTGTTGCTGTGTGTTTCCATTCCATGATTAATGTGATTTGAAGAGAAGTAATAAAATGAGCTCTAACATGGAAAGTAAGCGTTTCCGGAAATATGTCCACATAACATATTTTCTCTCTTTGTGTGTGAGGAATGTTTCCTGAAAGTTTGACCGTACCTTTTTGTAACACCCTGTATATCAAATTTCATAATCCGTTGTCTCCATTCCCTCACAGCGTCGTCTGAACATAAATTAAAATGTATCGGTGAAATACACTTTAGCTTGGACCCACTGTTACTATTTCCTTAGCGATATTTCCAAATTCTAGCTTAAAATTTTTCTGTGTTCCTTCCTTTGGATAACTTCGGTCAGATGTAGTGATATACCGATATTTACCATAATATCCATAGTTTTCCGGTGTGAACATAAAACTTTCCTATAGTCTGTAAGGACTATGTAGGTCATTAAATCGCATTCTATTATTTTTTCTATTATTTGTTTTAATGAGAAAATTTTATCTTAGCAGGACTTTCCTTTCCGAAGCGCAGTTTGCTCTTCAAGTAATATGCTGTCTACGATATTTCTCATTCTCTATACTGCAGTCGTCACATATTGTGAATGCTGTATTTAAGAGACTTGTAACTCTAATTTCCACAAGCTGTTGCTGATCCTTTTTTGAAAACAGGTACCGGTAATGCTATTGCTTTCTTCCATTTCATTTGTAATTTTGTTTGCTGCCAGCACTGTTTCACAAAATCTAAAGCCTATACATCTTCTGGTTGGTTTTTAAAAAGTTCTGTAGCTAGATTGTCCGTTCCAGGAGCTTTTTCTATTTTACGGCTCTGTGTGGCCTCTTGAAGTTCCTTAAAATCTGTTTTATCTGTTTCCGAAAGACATCAGTTCATTTCTTCTTCTTCCTCATTTTCCTCTTCTTCCGACAACTGATTTTTACACAGTAATTTTTCATTTGGTATTAAATAACCACCTACTGATCTACAAATGCGGACACCTAGGTAAATTTGAGAATCTCTCTGTCTGAAAAAGTTAGTTTCCGTTTGCAATGAATTTTAAATTTTTTATTAACTGTCGATTCTCCATTTATTCCGATTAGGTCCTTACTGGCAGTTTTTTATTCTAGCATTCATATCTCCCCCTTGGACAAAATAGCCAAAGACACTTCGCTAGCTCTTGTAATATTTATCAGAAACACACTTTCTTCCTTCTTCTGAGTTGTGTACTGATAAATGGCCGTATATCCTGTAGGTGTTATATATTTCCGTGTTACAATTCTTTCATTTAAGCAACTGTAAGATGTTGTCCTGCTCCTTTTATTTTTGTGATATTTGTTATATATTTATTTAGCATCGTCTATAGAATCTCAGGAGCGCTGACCAGTCATAAAAATGAACCCCTTATTTTCGGAATGGCTGGACTGTGGGCCACCCGATTTTTAATACACCCATGAGGTTGACATGCATTTAACACGAATGGATGGTGATGACGAGGATGATCCACTTGAGTAGTCTAAACGTAACAACAGAGTTTATCCCAAGCTAGCTATTTCAGCGGAAAGAGTGTTTTCTGTACGAGCATCAAATGCAGCTAGTGAAAGAAATTTAAACGCTGCAGGTAATCTCATCTCGGATAGACGAAGATCCGAAACGTGTAGATAACATTCTAACAGTTCACTGCAATTACAATACTAACAAAGAATTCTTAGGAGGCAATTTATTTTTCTTTTTGATTTCTGATTTTTAGGTGGTAATATTCACATATATAACTTTGAAACAAAAAAGCTGTAATACCTACAAATACCACAATACCGTTTGGGATCCTGTATCCTTTTCCAGTCACATTCTCACTCTCCAGAAAAGCGCATATATGTAATATCAGTAATTTACACCAATTTAAACTGCTGCTTTGACTTCGTTTTTTCTGGTTATCTGGATTCTGGAATCGCTCAACACTGAACTTCACGAAACACATTTAGAATTGGCCAACAAATTTAAAATACCAGCTCATTTTGAGGAAATAACAGAGAGAGAAAAGCACACATACAGAAAGTAATGCAAGAAAAAAGGAGAAAAAAAAACAGAAAACTGAACAGAACAATTAACAGCACAAACACACCTACTGAAACCAATCACAACCAACAATATAAATTCCACGACATAAATCTTACAAAACAAGGAAAGAGCCTACTAGAAAAAGGACCAAAACACAACATTATCACAGATATATCACACAAAACAATAGAAAGCCTCATAAGAGAATCAGGACACATTATAAAGGAGCAAGAAAGATTGAGCACACCATACTTTAATGCAAACTTGGCAATAGAATTAGTAGCTGCAGGAATAACACAAATAATCGGAACTCACAAATCCACCATTATTTCTAGTACGGCAACAGAACATCAGAGGAAATCACAGCCAACGAGCTAAAACAAAAATTAAAACAGAACAATGCCATAGTAACAAGAGCAGACAAAGGGAAGATTACTGTAATTATGGATGAAAAGAATACACAGAAAAAAAACACTAGATTTTCTCAAAGACAACAATATCACAAAACTGGCCAGTGACCCTACAGCAAGGTACCAGAAAAACATTCAAAAGACACTGAAAAACATCAAAAATACATTCTCAAAAGGCCAGGTAAAAAGGATAGCACAGAAAAATCCAAAATCAACCAACCCTTAGTTCCCTACCAAAGTTTCACAAGGATAATATCCCATTAAGGCCCTCAGCAAGTTCCAAATTCCTCATCCTATCACCTAGCCCAATAGACACACATTTTACTAAAAATTATACACTTTTGATACGAACAGGAACCTGGAAAATTCAAAGGAATTAATCGACAGAATCAAGAACATACACATACCAGGCACAGCAACCCTCATACCATTTGACATCACATCAATTTACACTTGTATTTCAATAAAGGAAACAACAGCAACATCACACAAAGGTTAAAACAACAAGGAAACACACCGGACACACACATTAATGAAATAACAACCATACCTCCAGACCATAACATCATAAAATTATTTTGTATTCAACAAAGAATTTCATTCTCAACATGAAAGACTGTCAATGAGATCACCAATTAGTGGCCTCCTATCCAACATATTTATGAACAACCTGGAGAACATGATCTTCAGACACCTAATAAAACCAAATAACTACAAAGTTATATACTTGTACCTTTATGTCAATGACATAAGATGCCTGACTGATGAACCACATACACACATAGAACAGCTACACAATGAAATAAACAATTTACACCCAAAAATTAACTTCACATTAAAAACAGAAACTAACAACACACTACATTTTCTAGATCTCACCATACATAAAACAAACAACACACACAACTTCACAATATTCAGGAAACCAACAACCTCAAGTACCACCATTCACAACCTATCGAACCACCCACTGACTCATAAGCAAGCAAACTTCAGGTTCATGCTCCATAGATTAAACAGAACACCCATGAACAAACAGAACTACACACAAGAACTAAACACAATAAAACAAATACCAATAGCAGTAGAAAATGGTTATGATACCCATATGGTACACAAACTTCATAAAAAAGTTGTAATCAGTGTAAAACATGAACATACCACACACACACACACACACACACACACACACACACACACACACACACACACACAGTCCCACACAAAGATAAAATGTAATCAAAATGTAGACAATGAACACTGACTAGGCTGGGATACACAACAACCACAATTACAGTGTGTTTTGGTGAAGTGCAAAGTGCTCTTACAACCTTATTTTGTGAAAATGTGTGTTATGTTTAAGCGTACTTCACAGTACCTCACCTTGATGCTGAGAAAAAAAAGGGCTTGCCACACAAAAACGTAAGTAAAAACGAATGTAGGTGCGAAATATGGCGAAAAAATAAATTACGTTTAGAGCATAAAATGATAGGTTAACTCCCAACAAAATTTCTCAACATCGTCTGGTTGCAGATGACAAGCTACATGTAATAAATAATGCACAAGTGGTCCTGAAAAACCATGCAGACCGATTGCGAAGATACTAACAAAAAGAAACGAATTGTTGTTTGAACTTAATATCCACATAATTTTGTAATTATTTAGTAAAAATGTTCACATTACCGATTAAATAAAACGGAAACCAACTGTTGATGGCACAGAAGTGCTGAAACATGTTTGGGAACTTGGAAAAAACGTTATTTTGCGTAACTGGTGGACCTTACATCCAACAATAGCGTAGCAGTTTGGGAAAGAGTTTCTACTTCAAAAAATACGTTATATATCTGTGATGATAGTAAGAAACCTATGAAATTCATGTAATTTTTATAACATTCTTTTCGAAATGTAAAAAGAGTGTTTTATGTTAATTGCCTGAACATATACTTGCCAGGGAGATATAATTGCTTAACATGTTTACATAGAATTTCACTAATTGTGTTTGCTGATATCACATAACTAAATTTCGTGAATTCGAATAACCTGCCAGGCGCCTGTAATTTCGCGACTTCATCATCATTTTCTTTGAGCCTTTGTCCCACTTCAACGCAGATTCGAGCTTGTTACTACAGATTTGGCGGTTTTAGTGGCACAGGGTGGCCGGATGCCCTTCCTGCCGCCACTCCGAACCCCCCTGGGACAGAATTAGTGTATCCCAGCTGTCTGCATCTAGTGCAAGCCATGGAATAGTGGGGACGTTTTCAAATTTCTGTGAGGCATGTAACAGGGTCGGAACGTGGACACCAGCCCAGTATTGACCTAGTGGGATGTGGAAAACCGGATAAACAGGGGCGGAACATGGGCACCAGCCCAGTATTCACCTAGTGGGATGTGGGAAACCGAATAAAAACCACATCCAGGCTGGCTGGCATACCGGCTCTCGTCATGAATCCATCGGGCTGATTCGATCCGGGGCTGGCGCGCCTACCCGAGTCCAGGAAGCAGCGCGTTAGTGCTTTCAGCTACCCTGTCAGGTTGTAATTTCAGGACTGACTACTCATCTCTCATTGACTACGATTATCTCTCCCATTAACGTATTTTGTTTCTCTGTTTTACCTCGTCTCACCATTAATACACTCCTGGAAATTGAAATAAGAACACCGTGAATTCATTGTCCCAGGAAGGGGAAACTTTATTGACACATTCCTGGGGTCAGATACATCACATGATCACACTGACAGAACCACAGGCACATAGACACAGGCAACAGAGCATGCACAATGTCGGGACTAGTACAGTATATATCCACCTTTCGCAGCAATGCAGGCTGCTCTTCTCCCATGGAGACGATCGTAGAGATGCTGGATGTAGTCCTGTGGAACGGCTTGCCATGCCATTTCCACCTGGCGCCTCAGTTGGACCAGCGTTCGTGCTGGACGTGCAGACCGCGTGAGACGACGCTTCATCCAGTCCCAAACATGCTCAATGGGGGACAGATCCGGAGATCTTGCTGGCCAGGGTAGTTGACTTACACCTTCTAGAGCACGTTGGGTGGCACGGGATACATGCGGACGTGCATTGTCCTGTTGGAACAGCAAGTTCCCTTGCCGGTCTAGGAATGGTAGAACGATGGGTTCGATGACGGTTTGGATGTACCATGCACTATTCAGTGTCCCTCGACGATCACCAGTGGTGTACGGCCAGTGTAAGAGATCGCTCCCCACACCATGATGCCGGGTGTTGGCCCTGTGTGCCTCGGTCGTATGCAGTCCTGATTGTGGCGCTCACCTGCACGGCGCCAAACACGCATACGACCATCATTGGCACCAAGGCAGAAGCGACTCCCATCGCTGAAGACGACACGTCTCCATTCGTCCCTCCATTCACGCCTGTCGCGACACCACTGGAGGCGGGCTGCACGATGTCGGGGCGTGAGCGGAAGACGGCCTAACGGTGTGCGGGACCGTAGCCCAGCTTCATGGAGACGGTTGCGAATGGTCCTCGCCGATACCCCAAGAGCAACAGTGTCCCTAATTTGCTGGGAAGTGGCGGTGCGGTCCCCTACGGCACTGCGTAGGATCCTACGGTCTTGGCGTGCATCCGTGCGTTGCTGCGGTCCGGTCCCAGGTCGACGGGCACGTGCACCTTCCGCCGACCACTGGCGACAACATCGATGTACTGTGGAGACCTCACGCCCCACGTGTTGAGCAATTCGGCGGTACATCCACCCGGCCTCCCGCATGCCCACTATACGCCCTCGCTCAAAGTCCGTCAACTGCACATACGGTTCACGTCCACGCTGTCGCGGCATGCTACCAGTGTTAAAGACTGCGATGGAGCTCCGTATGCCACGGCAAACTGGCTGACACTGACGGCGGCGGTGCACAAATGCTGCGCAGCTAGCGCCATTCGACGGCCAACACCGCGGTTCCTGGTGTGTCCGCTGTGCCGTGCGTGTGATTATTGCTTGTACAGCCCTCTCCCAGTGTCCGGAGCAAGTATGGTGGGTCTGACACACCGGTGTCAATGTGTTCTTTTTTCCATTTCCAGGAGTGTAACTTGTCCTACGGTGCAGGATCCTTCGGAAAAGAATTTCCGAAAGTTTTTGCGTCTGTGGTTCTCATTTTTCAGTAAATTAATATGTGACCAGTTGCTTCTCGTTTTCAACCATTATCGGACCTATTTCCTCTTTTTCGCTATTTTCTGTTGGTTGCAAGCTATTGCCACTATAGCAGGAGCACACGCTTTGTTTAGGGTGTTAGACATCTTAATCTCGTAAAACCGCATCGGCAACTGACAATTTTTGTCAATATGGTGTGGGGTCGCTTCAATATGTTGAAGGTCTGATAAGTTAGTATTGCCAATAAATACTGAATGTGCACAGACCCTTTTGTAAGTGCAAACGAAGTAAACACTCAACGCGGTGACTGATGCTAGTGACTGTAAATGAGAATTGCTTTAAGGTTCCTCCCATCAGCAGCAACACCAAATGTCAACTTAGTTTTCGTATCAATTTGAACTTCACTCTGTTGAAGTTCGTATGTTATAACAACACCTACAGCACAATTCCTATGACAATTTTTGAATTATATATATTTAACAACTTGAATACACAGTATTAATAACTTGAATATACGGTAGTATTTTTCCACAATAATATTTATTTAATACTTCGTTAGGAACCGTCTTCTGGCTTCTTAGGCCATCTTCAGATAATTTGATACTAAACCGATAGTCTACACAACTTCAGCGAGACCTCATAGCTGTCTAAATATAGTTGCACAGAGATATGTGAAATTTTATGACTATATCAATACAATAAACAAGCATAATGTAATAGCTAAAGAGACTCGAAACAAATAAATATTCTAGAACAGTACATTGAAGCATTAAAACTATGTGAATTTATAATCCAAAAATGTTGTACAAGTGAGTATTTGCACAGGCTACTATGTCATACGGAGGAACTGATGAACTTGATGAACGAACCGAAAGAAAGGGGGGGAGGGGGGAGCGGAAGTCTATGGAATGCGGATGTGGAACAGTTATAACAAGCTTATCATCTACAAAGTGAGAGAGATAATAACTGGCTGCTGCTACTTTAATAAGTTTGAGTAATGGAAATGTGTTTGGTCATTAACGACCACGTCAACATCCTTTGATTCGTCTTTACTAATGGCCAGAATTCCAAGTAGTATTAGTTTTCTGCCTTTAATTCCTTGATGGATAACATCAGATTTCACATCATATGAAAGACATTCATTCAGAGCATGTTCAGCAAATGTGGAGACTTCGTTTTTCAGTCTCCAACTCCTTTCATACACAAAATAAAAAGTAAAACCAAAACACTTTCAGCTGTCTAAATTTCCAGTTTCTTTATTTGAGCAACAAGTTTGAGTGCTACATTACAACATATTCAGGTCTCCTGACCGACGTGTGAGAAGAATCCCACCTCTGGTCCAATCAAAGTAGAGGCAAACATTCAATGACTGGTTTCCATAGATTTCTTCTTCACACAGCGGTCTCTTCGATCATCACTTGCCGTTGGCATAACGTAGTGCTGAAACTGGTTGCTCAAATAAAATACCTGGAAATTTAGACTTTTTATATTGAACAAAACTGTTCAAATATGTGTGAATTCCTAAGGGACTAAACTGCTGAGGACATCGGTCCCTAGACTCACACTACTTAAACTAACTGATGCTAAGAACAACACACACACTCATGCCCGAGGGAGGACTCGAACCTCTGGCGGGAGTGGCAGCGCAATCCGTGACATGGCGCCTCTAACCGCGCGGCCACTTAGTGCGGCTTATATTGAAAAGCTGAGGTCCCGCAACTACCTGTATAAGATGGAACTACGGAGTCTCTCATGCTCAGTCAGTCTAGTAACTATAGTCCTACCTGACTGACCTACATATAATTTGCCACACAGACTGCAGGAAATTTTACAAATTCCGCTCTGTTCTAAAGGCGGAATCTCATCTTTACTGTTGAACAGAAGTTAAACAACAGTATTCCTAGTGTAAAAAGTTGGAGTATATTTCCTGGGTTTCAGCTTCCAGGCAAGAACCTTTGAAATGCTGCCCACATATGGCATGAGAGCCCATATTTGTTATCAGTGCGCTGTCCGCACATTTTACTAACAATGAATCAGCTCCTTGTTTATTCCTGCAATCGTCACAAATATTCGAGTGTCCGTTGGATGAAGTAAACAAACATTTCCCTTATACCAGCCACATCTCACAAAATATTAATACATTCAGGCACTACACAGTATTTGCTAGTTTTATTTATACAAAACTGGAATGGAGTACGAAATGGTCGTGGCCATTGTTCTGCAAAGTGTGCTACGTTCCAGGCATTCTTGATCAAATTTGCAAAATCTGATGATGCAAATGAGCTATCAGAAATCATACTGGCCGACAATTTTCTGAAAAATGCTTTACACCGCTGAAAATTTATTTTTTCGAGAGGCTGAATTGCTGTATTAGTTCTGAGTGAAATCATAATTATATTAAATCCTTTTGTCGTCGTCCTAAAGACAGAGGTATAGTCATGTCCAGGCCAAGAGTCCAACAAAAGCAGTGAATTTGTTTCTACAAACAGTAATATGATGTTTTGGATGTAATTCTGAAAATTATTCTCCACCATGTTTCCAGTTTTTGATATGTGAATTACAAGATCTTTGCTAGTAAATAGTCTTCCTTTTTAATTTTTGCCCTAATTTGCCTTGATGTTCATGACGACTGATATAAAGATGCAGGAACAGTAATCCACTGATACTTATAAATGGCATTGCATAATGTGTCATGAGTGTGTCACAGTCTTACACTAAGTTTTCGGGGGGAAGGGGAGGAGAGGGTGACTCAGTATATTAAGTCCAAACGGAAATTAGCCTTAACAAAGTTGAAAAATTATGGCCTAAAACAACTCTTTGGAACATTATGGATGCCTCAAACCACATGTTTCAGTGGCACTTCAAACTCCTGGAGGATGTCAATATAAGCTTCATTTACTACGTATTTTGTGATTACTCAGTATAAAAAATTGTATGGTATTAATATTTAAATTAAATGACAGTGTGTGTGTGATTATTATGTATTATGTCCAAAATTACTGTGGCAACTATTTTAAACTGATTAGTTTTTCATACTAAATTCTACTTGATTTTGATTGGAATGTAATTCGGAAAAAGCTGCGAATGATAAATAGCTAGTCTATTGTAAACCTTTTTGTAGAAAAGAATCAAGGCAAAATAATATGTGTAGAACATAGTAGTCTATATGCCATATTTAGATCAGTTTAAAAACAGTTGATAAATTCCTATAAACTAGGAGTTCTATTACATTGTAGTAGCAAAATTGGGTAAACTGGACTACATTTTTATAAATGATTACTTACCGTCATACCTTTGCCTTTGAAAGAAAAAAAGACAGTGTTGATGAATTGCTTGATTTCTCTTCATAGCAATATTCCTCTTGACAAATGCACTTACTATAATTTTATCATCATATCAACACATGACTCTTAGTGATTATCACATTGTTAGCCATCTGCCTCCTGGCGATCTCTCCTACGAGCTTACAGCAAAATCAAGCAGATTCATTCTTATCTATCCCGCTCCTTCATTACTCATGGTCGTAACAATTCATTAAGGGGGGATGTAATGGACTTTGGTCCAAAAAATGGATTTTTCACAAATATTATTTTCTTGATCTACACAGTTTAATCTATGCAGTTTGAGAACTTTATCGTGATAGCAGCTTCAGAACTGCCTTTAAATTGTTAAACTGATTAACTGTGCACTAGCGGCCATTCCCACCTTTTCTGACATTTGGGAATCTCCTTGCTTCAGCGGTACTTTTGTCAATGTGAAGGCTATTTTTATTCTATATATTTGGATGACGTCTATGTCTCAGGCTGACATCTATATCTTCGCCTGAAAACTTTCTTGCATGTGGTTTATTTACGTTTTAAAAATACTAACACATATTAGTAGGTGGAAGGTTGAAATCGCAAACCTTTACGTGGAAGTCAAGATTTATGCATAATAGGTGGTCTAGGGGCAGCGGCTTTGATTCATAATCAAAACGTCTTCGGTCCCGGGTTCGATCCCCGCCACTGTCTAAATTTTGATAAATAATCAGCATTGGCGGCCGAAGACTTCCGGCATAAGAAGTCAGCCTCATTCTGCCAACGACCTTGTCAAAGAGGGAGCGGAGAAGCGGATAGAGATTCAGGGCACTCTCTTGTCCTAGGGATGGGAAAGTGCTCCTAAAGGCGGAAGAATCAGCAATGATCAACGACATGAGGATGCAGAAGGCAATGGAAACCACTGCATTAAAGACACGTAACGTGTATCCACAGGACATGTGGCCTGTAAGTGAAGAAGTGTCATGATGATCTCTCCATTGGCAAAAGATTCCGGAATAGTCCCCCATTCGGATCTCCGGGAGGGGACTGCCAAGGGGGAGGTTACCATGAGAAAAAGACTGAATAATCAACGAAAGGATAACGTTCTACGAGTCGGGGCGTGGAATGTCAGAAGCTTGAACGTGGTAGGGAAACTAGAAAATCTGAAAAGGAAAATGCAAAGGCTCAATCTAGATATAGTAGGGGTCAGTGAAATGAAGTGGAAGGAAGACAAGGATTTCTGGTCAGATGAGTATCGGGTAATATCAACAGCAGCAGAAAATGGTATAACAGGTGTAGGATTCGTTATGAATAGGAAGGTAGGGCAGAGGGTGTTACTGTGAACAGTTCAGTGACCGGGTTGTTCTAATCAGAATCGACAGCAGACCAACACCGACAACGATAGTTCAGGTATACATGCCGACGTCGCAAGCTGAAGATGAACAGATAGAGAAAGTGTATGAGGATATTGAAAGGGTAATGCAGTATGTAAAGGGGGACGAAAATATAATAGTCATGGGCGACTGGAATGCAGTTGTAGGGGAAGGAGTAGAAGAAAAGGTTACAGGAGAATATGGGCTTGGGACAAGGAATGAAAGAGGAGAAAGACTAATTGAGTTCTGTAACACGTTTCAGCTAGTAATAGCGAATACCCTGTTCAAGAATCACAAGAGGAGGAGGTATACTTGGAAAACGCCGGGAGGTACGGGAAGATTTCAATTAGATTATATCATGGTCAGACAGAGATTCAGAAATCAGATACTGGATTGTAAGGCGTACCCAGGAGCAGATATAGTCTCAGATCACAATATAGTAGTGATGAAGAGCAGGCTGAAGTTCAAGACATTAGTCAGGAAGAATCAATACGCAAAGAAGTGGGATACGGAGGTACTAAGGAATGACGAGATAAGTTTGAAGTTCTCTAACGCTATAGATACGGCAATAAGGAATAGCGCAGTAGGCAGTACAGTTGAACAGGAATGGACATCTCTAAAAAGGGCCATCACAGAAGTTGGGAAGGAAAACATAGGTACAAAGAAGGTAACTGCGAAGAAACCATGGGTAACAGAAGAAATACTTAAGTTGATTGATGAAAGGAGGAAGTACAAACATGTTCCGCGAAAATCAGGAATACAGAAGTACAAGTCGCTGAGGAATGAAATAAATAGGAAGTGCAGGGAAGCTAAGACGAAATGGCTGCAGGAAAAATGTGAAGACATCGAAAATGATATAATTGTCGGAAGGACAGACTCAGCGTACAGGAAAGTCAAAACAACATTTGGTGACATTAAAAGCAACGGTGGTAACATTTAGAGTGCAAGGGGAATTCCACTGTTAAATGCAGAGGAGAGAGCAGATAGGTGGAAAGAATACATTGAAAGCCTCTATGAGGGTGAAGATTTGTCTGATGTGATAGAAGAAGAAGCAGGCGTCGATTTAGAAGAGATAGGGGATCCAGTATTAGAATCGGAATTTAAAAGAGCTTTGGAGGACTTACGGTCAAATGAGGCAGATGGGATAGATAACATTCCATCAGAGTTTCTAAAATCATTGGGGGAAGTGGCAACAAAACGACTATTCACGTTGGTGTGTAGAATATATGAGTCTGGCGATATACCATCTGACTTTCGGAAAAGCTTCATCCACACAATTCCGAAGACGGCAAGAGCTGACAAGTGCGAGAATTATCTCACAATCAGCTTAACAGCTCATGCATCGAAGCTGCTTACAAGAATAATATACAGAAGAATGGAAAAGAAAATTGAGAATGCGCTAGGTGAAGATCAGTTTGGATTTAGGAAAAGTAAAGGGACGAGAGAGGCCATTCTGACGTTACGGCTAATAATGGAAGCAAGGCTAAAGAAAAATCAAGACACTTTCATAGGATTTGTCGACCTGGAAAAAGCGTTCGACAGGGTAAAATGGTGCAAGCTGTTCGAGATTCTGAAAAATGTAGGGGTAAGCTATAGGGAGAGACGGGTCATATACAATATGTACAACAACCAAGAGGGAATAATAAGAGTGAACGATCAAGAACGAAGTGCTCGTATTAAGAAGGGTGTAAGACAAGGCTGTAGCCTTTCGCCCCTACTCTTCAATCTGTACATCGAGGAAGCAATGATTGAAATAAATGAAAGGTTCAGGAGTGGAATTAAAATACAAGGTGAAAGGATATCAATGATACGATTCGCTGATGACATTGCTATCCTGAGTGAAAGTGAAGAAGAATTAAATGATCTGCTGAACGGAATGAACAGTCTAATGAGTACACAGTATGGTTTGAGAGTAAATCGGAGAAAGACGAAGGTAATGAGAAGTAGTAGAAATGAGATCAGCGAGAAATTTAACATCAGGATTGATGGTCACGAAGTCAAAGAGGTTAAGGAATTCTGCCACCTAGGCAGTAAAATAACCAATGACGGACGGAGCAAGGACGACATCAAAAGCAGACTCGCTATGGCAAAAAAGGCATTTCTGGCCAAGAGAAGTCTACTAATATCAAATACCGGCCTTAATTTGAGGAAGAAATTTCTGAGGATGTACGTCTGGAGCACAGCATTGTATGGTAGTGAAACATGGACTGTAGGAAAACCGGACCAGAAAAGAATCGAAGCATTTGAGATGTGGTGCTGTAGACGAATGTTGAAAATTAGGTGGACTGATAAGGTAAGGAATGAGGAGGTTCTACGCAGAATCGGAGAGGAAAGGAATATGTGGAGAACACTGATAAGGAGAAGGGACAGGATGATAGGACACCTGCTAAGACATGAGGGAATGACTTCCATGGTACTAGAGGGAGCTGTAGAGGCCAAAAACTGTAGAGGGAGACAGAGATTGGAATACGTCAAGCAAATAACTGAGGACGTAGGTTGCAAGTGATACTCTGAGATGAAGAGGTTAGCACAGGAAAGGAATTCGTGGCGGGCCGCATCAAACCAGTCAGTAGACTGATGACCAAAAAAAAAAAAAAAAGTGGTGGAAACACTGTGATTAGGAAATGGAGATTTCATGGAAATCGGTTTACAAACAGAAAAGAGGAAGCAGCTCGAAATGAAGAACATAAGCTCTCAGCTTCAGCATCGAAACTTGGGACAGAAGAATTGTACAGGTGCGTGAATAGTATTGATATGAATTTCACTGGATTCAAACTTATTGATTTAGAGCTACTCTGCGAGGCTATAAAGTTTTCATGTTCTTGTGTTAGCTGTAGAAATACGGAATGCATGATTGTTGTTGGAGAAAGAAGAGTTGGAATAGCTTGTGATTTCAATTAATTTGTAATTCGTGTGGCTATGAATATTCATTTTCCTTCTCCAGGAAAACTGGCACTGGTACCTATGAAAGCAAGTTTAGGTTAGCGTATACTCTGAGATGCCTTGGACAGGGCAGGGAAAGAGGTAATTTATTGGGTGGTTTTCTGAAGATGCTCCACCTTGTGAAATGTTTGAAAAAATAAATAACGAAATGTCTGATACTGTGTGCGATACTGCTAAAGTTTCTATGAAGAAAGGAGTGAAGGAACTGGTGGAAATAAACCAAAAAGAAATAGATCCTGGGGTAGATGTGCATGACAGTGTATCTCTTAAAAATTTTACTGACCTGTGTGTGTCTGTAGATGGGACCTGGATGAGAAGGGGTCACGCATCTCTGTACGGTGTTATATATACTAAATACCTAGGTGATGGGGACTCCTCTTCGTTCAGAGCTGTACAACACAACAATAGAAAATTTGGAATGTTTGGCCACATCCAAAAGAGACAGACAGCGACACGGTAGGAACGGCAACCAAGTACAATAATTTTATACACCTGAAGATGTTGTTGTTGTTGTTGTGGTCTTCAGTCCTGAGACTGGTTTGATGCAGCTCTCCATGCTACCCTATCCTGTGCAAGTTTCTTCATCTCCCAGTACCTAGTGCAACCTACATCCTTCTGAATCTGCTTAGTGTATTCATCTCTTGGTCTCCCTCTACGATTTTTATCCTCCACGCTGCCCTCCAATGCTAAATTTGTGTTCCCTTGATGCCTCAGAACATGTCCTACCAACCGGTCCCTTCTTCTAGTCAAGTTGTGCCACAAACTCCTCTTCTCCCCAATTCTATTCAATACCTCCTCATTAGTTATGTGATCTACCCATCTAATCTTCAGCATTCTTCTGTAGCACCACATTTCGAAAGCTTCTATTCTCTTCCCGTCCAAACTATTTATCGTCCATGTTTCACTTCCATACTTCCATTCATGGCTACACTCCATACAAATACTTTGAGAAACGACTTCCTGACACTTAAATCTATACTCGATGTTAACAAATTTCTCTTCTTCAGAAACGCTTTCCTTGCCATTGCCAGTCTACATTTTATATTCTCTCTACTTCGACCATCATCAGTTATTTTGCTCCCCGAATAGAAAAATTCCTTTACTACTTTAAGTGTCTCATTCCCTAATCTAATTCCCTCAGCATCACCCGACTTAATTCGACTACATTTCATTATTCTCGTTTTGCTTTTGTTGACGTTCATCTTATATCCTCCTTTCAAGACAACGTCCATTCCGTTCAATTGCTCTTCCAAGTCCTTTGCTGTCTCTGACAGAATTACAATGTCATCGGCGAACCTCAAAGTTTTTATTTCTTCTCCATGGATTTTAATACCTACTCCGAATTTTTCTTTTGTTTCCTTTACTGCTTGCTCAATATACAGATTGAATAACATTGGGGAGAGGCTACAACCCTGTCTCACTCCCTTCCCAACCACTGCTTCCCTTTCATACCCCTCGACTCTTATAACTGCCATCTGGTTTCTGTACCAATTGTAAATAGCCTTTCGCTCCCTGTATTTTACCCCTGCTACCTTTAGAATTTCGAAGAGAGTATTCTAGTCATCATTGTCAAAAGCTTTCTCTAAGTCTACAAATGCTAGAAACGTAGGTTTGCCTTTCCTTAATCTTTCTTCTAGAAGTCTGAGGGTACTTCGCCTCTCTCATACACCTTCCTCACCAGATGGTAGAGTTTTGTCAAGACTGGCTCTCCCAAGGCCGTCAGTAGTTCTAATGGAATGTTGTCTACTCCCAGGGCCTTGTTTGGGCTCAGGTCTTTCAGTGCTCTGTCAAACTCTTCACGCAGTATCGTATCTCCCATTTCATCTTCATCTTCATTCTCTTCCATTTCTATAATATTGCCCTCAAGTACATCGCCCTTGTATAGACCCTCTATATACTCCATCCACCTTTCTGCTTTCCCTTCTTTGGTTAGAACTGGGTTTCCATCTGAGCTCTTGATATTCATACAAGTGGTTCTCTTTTCTCCAAAGGTCTCTTTAATTTTCCTGTAGGCAGTATCTATCTTACCCCTAGTGAGATAAGCCTCTACATCCTTACATTTGTCCTCTAGCCATCCCTGCTTAGCCATTTTGCACTTCCTGTCGATCTCATTTTTGAAACGTTTGTATTCCTTTTTGCCTGCTTCATTTACTGCATTTTTATATTTTCTCCTTTCATCAATTAAATTCAATATTTCTTCTGTTACCCGAGGATTTCTACTAGCTCTCGTCTTTTTACCTACTTGATCCTCTGCTGCCTTCACTACTTCATCCCTCAGAGCTACCCATTCTTCTTCTACTGTACTTCTTTCCCCCATTGCTGTCAATTGTTCCCTTACGCTCTCACTGAAATTCTGTACAACCTCTGATTTAGTCAGCTTATCCAGGTCCCATCTCCTCAAATTCCCACCTTTTTGCAGTTTCTTCAACTTTAATCTGCAGTTCATAACCAATAGATTGTGGTCAGAGTCCACATCTGCCCCTGGAAATGGTTCCTAAATCTCTGTCTTACCATTATATAATCTACCTGATACCTTTTAGTATCTCCAGGATTCTTCCATGTATACAACCTTCTTTTATGATTCTTGAACCAAGTGTTAGCTATGATTAAGTTATGCTCTGTGCAAAAATCTACCAGACGGCTTCCTCTTTCATTTCTTAGTCCCAATCCATATTCACCTACTATGTTTCCTTCTCTCCCTCTTCCTACGCTCGAATTCCTGTCACCCATGACTATTAAATTTTCGTCTCCCTTCACTATCTGAATAATTTCTTTTATCTCATTATACATTTCATCAATTTCTTCATCAACTGCAGAGCTAGTTGGCATATAAACTTATACTACTGTAGTAGGCGTGGGCTCCGTGTCTATCTTGGCCGCAGTAATGCGTTCACTATGCTGTTTGTAGTAGCTTATCCGCACGCCTATTTTTTTAATTCATTATTAAACCTACTCCTGCATTACCTCTATTTGATTTTTTATTTTTCGCCCTGTATTCAGCTGACCAAAAGTCTTGTTCCTCCTGCCACCGAATTTCACTAATTCCCACTATATCTAACTTTAACCTATCCATTTCCCTTTTTAAATTTTCTAACCTACCTGCTCGATTAATGGATGTGACATTCCACGCTCCGATCCTTAGAACGCCAGTATTCTTTCTTCTGATAACAACATCCTCTTGAGTATTCCCCGCCCGGAGATCTGAATGGGGGACTATTTTGCCTCCGGAATATTTTACGCAAGAGGACGCCATCATCATTTAACCATACAGTAAAGCTGCATGCCCTCGGGAAAAATTACGGCTGTAGTTTCCCATTGCTTTCAGCCGTTCGCAGTACCAGCACAGCAAGGCCGTTTTGGTTATTGTTACAAGGCCAGATCGGTCAATCATCCAGACTGTTGCCCCTGCAACTACTGAAAAGGCTGCTGCCCCTCTTCAGGAACCACACGTTTGTCTGGCCTCTCAACAGATACCCCTCCGTTGTGGTTGCACCTACGGTTCGGCCATCTGTATCGCTGAAGCACGCAAGCCTCCCCACCAACGGCAAGGTCCATGGTTCATGGGGGGGACCTGAAGATGAGATTTCAAAATCGCGAAACCGGTCGTGATCTGAATAATTAGTACGACTGGAGCGGATCTCTCTGAATTAACTGTCATGCCTGTCAGTTGTGAATATCCTACATACAAAATCTTCTACAACTTTGCAGCAGGATGAAAATTCATTTTGGACATGATCTATTGAGCGACCGTCTACTACATTTTGGAACATACTGGAAATTTCGCCATAAAGGCCATTACTTTCGTTTTTTGCCTGAAAGTATTACATGCTAGTTTTCATATCTTTGATTTGGGCAGCAAACAAAAAACGAAAGATCTTTTCTTTAATTTTAAAAATAACGTGGTCGTTATCCTCACGTTTATGTGATCTAACTATGTTATCTGATTATACAGCGTGTTACAAATGTATAGACAAATGACAAACTTTGAGGCTTTTGTAGAGGGTGCCTTGAGTAAAAAACTGACGGTAGAAACCAGTACCCATGAAAGTCATCCGCTGGTTACATGGGAAATCTCCTGTCTCTAAGTCACTCCTTTCGGCAGCAATCGTGAACTGACTTCGTCGCCAGTGCGCTTAGCAGTGTCTATAGTATTACAAGAGGCGGGGACGCGCTGGAGGCCATCTGACGTCAGTCTGCGGTACATCAGCGCTAGAACTCAAGTCCGATGCCGAAGGGGTAATCTAAAGGCAGGAGTTTTCCCATTTAACCAGTGGATGACGCTTACAGGCATGGATTTTTATCCACAGTTTGCTCCTGAAGGCACCGTCTGCAAATCCTCAAGCTATGCAGGCATTTGTTCGTAGCACCCTACACCCTGAATAAAATAATGTAGGTGAAAGGTTACTTCGTTGTTGTATTGTTCTGCTGACATACTGACGAAAAAAAATTCGCAATGAGGAGTTGTGCTACATAAACAAAAGATGACAGACGTGTTTCCACATCTGAAGGATGATGTCTATAAAACTTTCTCGCCAGTGGCATAAGAGTGGCGCTAGTAGCGTCACAATGAGGATCCAAATCAGGTTTGCTATAAATACATGCTTTAACGGTCATGAGCGTTAGTTACCTCTGAGATTGGACACGGTGAGTTGATGTTAGTCGAGAATGCCTTTAAGGCGACAAAGAAGCTACACTACTGGCCATTAAAATTGCTGCACCAAGAAGATAACGTGCAACAGACGCGAAATTTAACCGACAGGAAGAAGATCCTGTGATATGCAAATGATTAGCTTTACAGAGCATTCACACTAGGTTGGCGCCGGTGGCGACACCTACAACGTGCTGACATGAGGAAAGTTTCCAACCGATTTGTCATACACAAACAGCAGTTGACCGGCGTTGCCTGGAGAAACGTTGTTGTGTTGTCTCGTGTAAGGAGGAGAAATGCGTACCATCACGTTTCTGACTTTGATAAAGGTCGGATTGTAGCCTATCGCGATTGCGGTTTATCGTATCGCGACATTGCTACTCGGGTTGGTCGAGATCCAGTGACTGTTAGCAGAATATGTAATCGGTGGGTTCAGGAGGGTAATACGGAACGCCGTGCTGGATCCCAACGGCCTCGTTTCACTAGCAGTCGAGATGTCAGGCATCTTATCCGCATGGCTGTAACGGATCGTGCAGCCACGTCTCGATCCCTGAGTCAACAGACGGGGAAGTTTTCAAGACAACAACCATCTGCACGAACTGTTCGACGGTGTTTCCAGCAGAATGGACTATCAGCTCGGAGACCACGGCTGCGGTTACCCTTGACGCTGCATCACAGACAGGAGCGCCTGCGATGGTGTACTCAACGACGAACCTGGTCGCACAAATTGCAAAACGTCATTTTTTCGGATAAATCCAGGTTCTGTTTACAGCATCATGATGGTCGCATCCGTGTTTGGCGACATCGCGGTGAACGCACATTGGAAGCGTGTATTCGTCACAGCCATACTGGCGTATCACCCGGCGTGATGGTATGGGGTGCCATTGGTTACACGTCTCGGTCACCTCTTGTTCGCATTCACGGCACTTTGAACAGTGGACATTGCGTTTCAGATGTGTTACGACCCGTGGCTCTACCCTTCATTCGATCCCTGAGAAACTACATTTCACCAGGATAATGCACGGCCGCATGTTGCAGGTCCTGTACGGGCCTTTCTGGATACAGAAAATGTTCGACTGCTGCCCTGGCCAGCACATTCTCCAGATCTCTCACCAATTGAAAACGTCTGGTCAATGATGACCGAGCAACTGGCTCGTCAGAATACGCCAATCACTACTGTTGATGAACTGTGGTATCGTGCTGAAGCTGCATGGGCAGCTGTACCTGTACACGCCATCCAAGCTCTGTTCTTAGTCAATGCCCAGGCGTATCAAGGCCGTTATTAAGGCCAGAGGTGGTTGTTCTGGGTACTGATTTCTCAGGATCTATGCACCCAAATTGCGTGAAAATGTAATCACATGTCAGTTCTAGTATAATATATTTTTCCAATGAATACCCGTTTAACATCTGCATTTATTCTTGGTGTAGCAATTTTAATGGCCAGTAGTGTATTATCAAGAATTCATTGAGTTTGAACGAGGTCGTGTAACAGGGCTACGAGAAACTCGATGTTGCTTCCGCGATATTGCAGGAACACTTGATAGATATGTAGCCACTGTACATGATTGCTGGCATCGGTAGTCATGAGAACGTATGGTCGCAAAAAGACAGGGCTCTGGTGGGCCTCGTGGGACTACAGGAAGGGAATATATCGTGTTCGGCGTTTGGCTCTTTCGCATCGAACTGTATTTTCACCATCAACTTGAGCAGCAGGTGTCATCACGGTGACACAATGAAATTTTATAAATCAGTTACCTCAAGAACAGCTCCAAGCCAGACGCCCTACAGTGTGTATTCCACTGACTCCAAATGACGTCTATTTGCGACTCCAGTGGTGTCACGCGAACGTTCACCGAAGGACAAGGTGGAGGTATATTTTGTTTTCTGATCAAAGCTCGTTCTGCCTCGCTGCCCGTGATGGCCGTGTGGGGTTAGAAGGACGCCATTTGGGGGTCTGCAACCAACCTGCCTGCTTGCTAGACACGCTGGACCTACACCTGGAGTTATGGTCTGGATTGCGGTTTCGTATGACAGCATGGCACTCTCGTGGCTACCCCACGCACGCTGGTTGTAAATCTGTTTGTTAGTCTGGCGATTCGACTTGTTGTGCTGCCATTCATGAACAGCGTCCCAGGGGGTGCTTGCCAACAGGTTAACGCTCGCCCACATATCCCTGTTGTAAAACCAACGTGCTCTACAGAGTGTCGACATGTTTCCTTGGCGTGCTCGATCACCACATCTATATCAAATCGGGCACGTACGGGATATCGTCGGACCACAGCTACAGCTCACATCCACAAAGATCATTAACCGTCCATATATTTACCGACCAAGTGCAACGGGCGTGGAACTCCATCTCACAAACTGAGATCCGGCACCTGTACAACACAATGCATACACGTTTGCGTACGTGGATAAAAAATTTCGGCGGTTACACCAGTTATTGATGTATCAGCATTTTACATTTGCAGTGCTTTGTATCGCGCTTATACTAACCTGTGGTTTTGCAGTGTTCATCACTCAAATATGTTACACTACTGGCCATTGAAATTGCTACACCAAGAAGAAATGCAGATGATAAACGGGTATTCATTGGACAAATTTATTATACTAGAAATGACATGTGATTACATTTTCACGCAATTTGGGTGCATAGATCCTGAGAAATCAGTACCCAGAACAACCACCTTCAGCCGTAATAACGGGCTTGATACGCCTGGCCATTGACTCAAACAGAGCTTGGATGGTGTGTACAGGTACAGCTGCCCATGCAGCTTCAACACGATACCACAGTTCAACAGTAGTGTCTGGCGTATTGTGAGGAGCCAGTTGCTCGGCCACCATTGAACAGACGTTTTCAATTGGTGAGAGATACGGAGAATGTGCTGGCCAGGGCAGCAGTCGAACATTTTCTGTATCCAGAAAGGCCCGTACAGGACCTGCAACATGCGGTCGTGCATTATCCTGCTGAAATATAGGGTTTCGCAGGGATCGAAAGAAGGGCAGAGCCACGGGTCGTAACACATCTGAAATGTAACGTCCACTGTTCAAAGCGCCATCAATGTGAACAAGAGGTGACCGAGACGTGTAAGCAATGGCACCCCATATCATCACGCCGGGTGATACGCCAGTATGGCGATAACGAATACACGCCTCCAATGTGCGTCACCGCGATGTCGCCAAACACGGATGCGGCCATCATGATGCTGTAAAGAGAACCTGGATTCATGCGAAAAAATGATGTTTATCCATTTGTGCAACCAGGTTCGTCGTTGAGTACACCATCGCAGGCGCTCCTGTCTGTGATGCAGCGTCAAGGGTAACCACAACCATGGTCTCTGAGCTGATAGTCCATGCTGCTGCAAACGTCGTCGAACAGTTCGTGCAGATGGTTATTGTCTTGCAAACGTCCCCATCTGTTGGCTCAATGATCGAGACGTGGCTGCACGATCCGTTACAGCCGTGCAGGTAAGATGCCTGTCATCTCGACTTCTAGTGATACGACGCCGTTGGGATCCAGCACGACGTTCCGTATTACCCTCCTGAAGCCTCCGATTCCATATTCTGCATAGTCATTGGATCTCGACCAACGCGAGCAGCAATGTCACGATACGATAAGCCGCAATCACGGTAGGGTACAATCCTACCTTTTTCAAAGTCGGCAACGTGATGGTACGCATTTCTCCTCCTTACACGAGGCATCACAACAACGTTTCACCAGGCAACGCCGGTCAACTGCTGTTTGTGTATGACAAATCGGTTGGAAACGTTCCTCATGTCAGCACGTTGTAGGTGTCGTCACCGGCGCCAACCTAGTGTGAATGCTCTGAAAAGCTAATCATTTGCATATCACAGCATCTTCTTCCTGTCGGTTAAATTTCGCGTCTGTTGCACGTCATCTTCGTGGTGTAGTAATTTTAATGGCCAGTAGTGTATTTAATTGTAACTAATGAAAGTCCAGCAAACAGCAATTGGTAGTTCTAATAATTGTAATCATGTAAAAGAGAAAGTGTGGGAAACCTTTTTAGTCAATCCGCAGGAGGTCATAATACAAGCAAGACCTGTGCCTGAAACTACTGTACAATGTACGCAGACGAGTTAGCGTAAATCACAAGTGATAAAAGGTGCCGAGCTTTATCTAAATTCCGTGTCTGGGAATTTGTACAGGGACTGTTTATCATTGATTGACTGTGAACTCGTAATTAGTTTCCTGTTAATCTTCAATAATGCTTACTGCTACTGTATGATCGGAGTGTGAACAGCGTTATTTCCAAATGCTTACTGCTACTGTATGATCAGAGTGTGAACAGCGTTATTTCCAAATGACATCGTTTTCGTTCTGATGTGACTATGTACTTGGAAGGCGAATCACCCGGCGTGATGGTATAGGGTGCCATTGGTTACATTTATCGGTCACGTCTTGTTCACATTGACGGCACTTTGAACAGTGGACGTTACATTTCAGATGTGTTACGACCAGTGGCTCTACTACCAGTGGCTCTACTCTTCATTCGATCCCTGCGAAACCCTACATTTCAGCAGGATAATGCACGACCGCATGTTGCAGGTCCAGTACGGGCCTTTCTGGATACAGAAAATGTTCGACTGCTGCCCTGGCCAGCATATTCTCCTCATCTGTCCCCAATTGAAAACATCTGGTCAATTGTGGCCGAGCAACTAGCTCGTCACAATACGCCAGTCACTACTCTTGATGAACTGTGGTATCGTGTTGAAACTGCATGGGCTAGTGTACGTGTACACGCCATCCAAGCTCTGTTTGACTCAATGCCCAGGCGTATCAAGTCCGTTACTACGGCCAGAAGTGGTTGTTCTGTGTACTGATTTCTCAGGATCTATGCACCCAAATTGTGTGAAAATGTAATCACATGTCAGTTGTAGTATAATATATTTGTCCAATGAGTACCCGTTTATAATGTGCATTTCTTCTTGGTGTAGCAATTTTAATCGCCAGTAGTGTATTTCCATTTCAGAATAACTGAATAGAAGAATAAGATATGTTTGACGGTGGGCTTTTAGATAAAACAGTAACTTATATTAAACTATGCTAAGTAATCTCTCAAAATATGGTATTTTATTTCAGTATCAGTGTTTCAGTTAAAAATGTTAATTACTTTGAAATTAAATGAGTGCAAAAGTTACTACCATATTTTCAACATAAGTTGTACAGTTACTTCACTTATTTATACACACTGAGGTGATAAAAACCATGGGCTACCTCTTAATATCCTGTCGGACCTCTTTTTGCCCGGCGCAGTGCAGTAAGTGGATGTGGCAGGGGCTCAACAAGTCGTTGGACGTCCTCAGCAGAAATTTTGAGCCTGGCTGTTTCTATAGTCATCCATAGCTGCCAAAGTGTTGCCGGTGCGGCATTTTGTGCATGAACTGAGTTCTCGATTGTGCTCCATAAAATTTCGACGGGATTTATGTCGTGCTTCCGATATGTCCAGAAAGTTCTACAAAGCACTCGCGAACAATTGTGGCACGGTGACATGGAGCTTTGTCACACACAAAAATTCCATCGTTGCTTGGGAACATGAAGTCCGTGTACGTCTGAAAATTGTCTCCAAGTAGCCGAAAATTACTTTTTCCAGTCAATGATTGGTCCACACCACACCACACCACAATGGAAATACCACCAGCTCGCAGAATTCCTTGTGGACAACTTTGGTCCATGGCTATGTGCGGTCTGCATCACACTCGAACCCCACCATCAGCTCCTACCAACTGAAATCGGGACTCATCTGACCAGGCCACGGTTGTACAGTCATCTAGGGTCCCACCGATATGGTCACGAGCACATGAGAAGTGCTGTAGGCGGTGTCGTGCTGTTAGGAAAGGAATTCGCGTCGATCTCTGCTACTACAGCCCATTAACGGTAGATTTCGCCGCACTGTCCTAACGGATAAGTTCGTCGCACGTTCCACATTGACTTCTGCAGCTGTTTCAGGCAGTGTTGCTTGTCTGTTAGCACTGACAGGTCTACTCAGATACAGATGCTCTCGGGAGTTAAGTGAAGGCCGTCGACGACTGCGTTTTCCCTGGTGAGGTGTCACATTTTTAATACTGTGGATCTCGGGATGCTGAATTCCCTAACGATTTCCATGGAATATCCCATGCGTCATCTACCATTCCCTTTTCAAAGTCCGTTAATTTACGTCCTGCTGCCGTAATCACGTCGGAAACCTTGTCACATGAGTCACCCAAGTACAAATGACAGCTCTACCAATGCACTGCCCATTTGTAGCTTGTGAACACGTTACTACCGTTATCTGCATACGAGGGTTGGAACTTAAATAGTGGCACGATTTATTCACAACCGATACAAAAGAGTTACGTGTTTGCACCTGTTACTGTCCTTCAGAGTAGTCACCAGCGTTGTGTAGAACCTGTTGCCAGCAACGTGGAAGGCGTACACTACTGGCCATTAAAACTGCTACACCAAGAAAAAATGCAGATGATAAACGGGTATTCATTCGACAAATATGTTATACTAGAACTGACATGTGATTACATTTTCACGCAATTTGGGTGCATAGATCCTGAGAAATCAGTACCCAGAACAACCACCTCCAGCCGTAATAACGGCCTTGATACGCCTGGGCATTGAGTCAGAGCTTGGATGGCGTGTACAGGTACAGCTAACCATGTAGCTGCAACACGATATCACAGTTCATCAAGAGTAGTGACTGGCATATTGTGACGAGCCTGTTGCTCGACCACCATTGACCAGACGTTTTCAATTGGTGAGAGATCTGCAGAATGTTCTGGCCAGGGCAGCAGTCGAACATTTTCTGTATCCAGAAAGGCCCGTACAGGAACTGCAACATGCGGTCGTGCATTATCCTGCTGAAATGTAGGGTTTCGCAGGGATCGAATGAAGGGTAGAGCCACGGGTCGTAACAAATCTGAAATGTAGCGTCCACTGTTCAAAGTGCCGCCAATGCGAACAAGAGATGCCCGAGACGTGTACCCAATGGCACCCCCTACCATCACGCCGGGTGATACGCCAGTATGCCGATGACGAATACACGCTACCAATGTGCGTTCACCGCGATGTCGCCAAACACGCATGCGACCATCATGATGCTGTAAACAGAACCTGGATTCATCCGAAAAAATGTCGTTTTGCCATTCGTGCACCCAGGTTCGTCGTTGAGTACACCATCGCAGGCGCTCCTGTCTGTGATGCAGCGTCAAGAGTAACCGCAGCCATGGTCTCCGAGCTGATAGTCCATGCTGCTGCAAACGTCGTCGAACTGTTCGTGCAGATGGTTGTTGTCTTGCAAACGTCCCCATCTGTTGACTCAGGGATTGAGAGGTGGCTACACGATGCTTTACAGCTATGCGGATAAGGTGCCTGTCATCTCGACTCCTAGTGATACGAGGCCGTTGGGATCCAGCACGGGGTTCCGTATTACCCTCCTGAACCCACCGATTCAATATTCTGCTAACAGTCATTGGATCTCGACCGACGCAAGTAGCAATGTCGCGATACGATAAACCGTAATCGCGATAGGCTATAATCCGACCTTTATCAAAGTCGGAAACGTGATGGTACGCATTTCTCCTCCTTATACGAGGCATCACAACAACGTTTCACCAGGCAACGCCGGTCAACTGTTGTTTGTGTTTGAGAAATCGGTTGGAAACGTTCCTCATGTCAGCACGTTGTAGGTGTCGCCACTGGCGCCAACCTTGTGTGAATGCTCTGAAAAGCTAGTCATTTGCATATCATATCATCTTCTTCCTGTCGGCTAATTTTCACGTCTGTAACGCGTCATATTCGTGGTGTAGCAATTTTAATGGCCAGTAGTGTAGTACACCGTTAGCAGAGCCTGTTCTGTTGATGGTACGAATGGAGCGGTCTACTGCCTGTCAAATCTATAGAACAGTTCTGAAGCGAATGCCACGAAGTGGTTCTTTAATCTCAGGAATCAAATCAAACTCACAAGTACGAGGAGTATGGTGGATGGTACAGTACTTCCCAGTCCCAACCACCGAACAGAGCAGCCACAGCTGGCGCTGTATGCACTCGCGTATTGTCGTGCAAAATTATGGGTGGGTCGCGCAGAAAGTGTAGCCGCTTCTTTCGCAAAGCTGGTCACACGTGATGCTCCAAAAATGAACAGTAATACTGTGCATTGACGGTCTGCAATGGAGGAACGTAATTCGTTAGGATAACACCACCACAGTCGTTCACGAGAATCACCATAACTTTCACCATACTGGGGCTCTGACGCGCTTTCAATTTCGCGGCGACCCATAATGACGCCATTCGTTGAACTGGCGTTTCAGTTTAGGCTCGTAAGATGTGGCCCATGTCTTACCCACTGTTAACGGTACGGCGTAAGAAAGCCTCGCCTTCGCGCTCATAGCGCTCCAAGTGCGTCTGAGCAGCGTCGTAACGCATACATTTCTGCATTTCCGTCAATTCATGCGGAACCCATCGTGATGCAATTTTTCGCATACTGAGACCTTCTTCATGATGCGAAGCACAGTCGTATGCGGTAATCCGGTTTCGTGGGCGAGCTCACGAATCGTATGGCGTCGATCGCTGTCCACTAACGCGGCAACAGCATGCACTTTTTCTTCAGAGACGCTAGGACGACCTGCCCGATGCATATCTGCCACAGTTTGCCGACCTTCGTTGAAGCCTTTTACCCAGCATGCCACTGTTCTGTACGGCAATGCCGATTCCCCGCACGCCTCTTGAAGACCTTGATGACACTGTCGTGTTGTACGACCTCTGGCACATGCAATCTTGATCCAACTCCATTGTTCCTGTTTCGAAAATATAGTGACACCGTTACATTAGAACGCTCGCTCACAAGTGACTGTGTTTCCCTCGATTAGACGCACGCCGGTGACGTGGGACGGGCGAGTCCATTTGCTCGGAGGTAAGGTAGGTATGTCAACAATGTGTGCTATCAGCGACAATAGTGATTCCATTGTATAGTGTCTCCACAACAGTGTTGTCACTCTTTAAGTTCCAACCTACGTATGTGCACGTCGCCATCCCACAACTTTTGTCACCTCAGTGTAGAGTGTTTGTTCAGTGATAATCAGTTACAGTGACAATATGCAGACTGGCGAGAGGCAACAAAGTTATTTAGATTTAATTGTATTAGGGTTATGCCACCAAGTGCCACGCATCAAACTGAACCAAAGTTACATATCGTTTTGTAATATACTCTCAATAAATGTTATTTGTTATTTCTTATTGTACTGCCAATCTTTGTTATTGTGTCACCCAATGAAACAAGTGTTTGAGAGCATTCAGTTCAGCCACCATTAAGGAACCATAGCAGGGAAACAGTTTTCTGCTAGCGTGGAATTTTGAGATTCATTTTTTGGAGCATTCAGTTACTAAAATCGCAACAAGTACTGCAGTGATACTGTCTCCACAAGAATGCCTATTTCTAAAACCATTTTGTTCTTCTAGTGTAAAGGATTCATCTGTCTTTCTATCCAGTTGGTTCTAAATACTGCGTAGAATAAGAAGCCTTTAGAACTCCTATAGCTCCGATAGCACGATTAAGCAGATCAAAAGTCTTCCAAGAGGGAACAGAAGGAGTTTTCCAAAAAAAAGCCTACATCTTCAGATTTCAAAACCTGTGGCTTATTACTAACCGTCTTCGACCTTAGTAGAGTCCGTAGTGAGTGCGTCCAGAAGCGTGCTGTGCACATATTTGGTCACTTGTTGTGGATATGTTCACAAAATAAAGACGGTTTCTCTGTCTTGTGTTCACTGAATGGACGTACTACGAACTGTTTCTCCGAGATGTAACCGTCACTGCTGAAATTTATTGCAATCAACTGAGATGTCTTGCAGCCGCAATCCTCGAACAACGAGAAAGACTGCGTGAAATGATGCTACTCCACGACAAGGCCTGCCCGTGTTCTGCTAGACTGAAAAAAAAAAGAGAGAAATTGAGCTGGGAAGTCATTCCACACCCACCTTATTCTCCTGATCTTGTGACCTCAAGTTTTCACCTTTTCCACTCTATGTCGAACAACCTTCAAGGAACTTCCTTTCCTACTGAAAATGCTCTCCGAACATGACTCGACGAGTTCTTCGCCTCAAAACCATGTGCTTTCTACAGTCGTGGAATCGAAAAGCTACCCCAGCGTTAGCACACTGTTGTAACTAGTGAACTAAAATATATTATTCGTTACTAAAGTCTCTGTTATGTGTATCTATTGTGTTTAGTAAACGTATGGGAAAACATTACGAAATTATGTACCAATCTAATCCTATATCCTGTATGACACAAAGTCATAGTTATTTTTGCTGTGAATATGTACATGGCCACATTGCAGATGATTTCCACCAGCATTCATCGATCATAATAGCCCAACAAACGTCTGCACAGTGATCGTCGAATGTCTGATGCGTTGTAACGAAATTTAACTTCGGTTTCATGTTGCCACGAGTCACTTATGCCACCTTGCAGCGAAGCACTTTGCAGAAGAAATAACTGGGGCTTCCTCAGCTGGTAACCTGAAAAGTAAAATAACTACATCTAGAGGGCAACTGGGAAGTAAATACAAAGGTTTTGAAACAACCAACATAACATTTTAATTTCATAAAAAAAGTAACAGTTAATTCCATCATAACTGTAATTAAAAGTTGCGTTTTGTATTGCTGTTAATTAGACAGGGCACTTTACTTAATTAGCGCCATGAGCACCGAACTCGTTAAGTAGCTTCACCCTTCAAATGAAAATAAACTTTCGCCGCGAGCTGTTCAGCTTCAGTATAAATTCTGCAGGACTTTATTCCTGTTCCAGGGCATTCATTCTCGAGCTTTGGCTGGAAGTTAAGTAATCAGTTTTGTGGTTACTGTAGAAACAAAAAACCTCGACTTTTGTTCGTATCCTCGTAGGTTCGCCAATACTGAAACTGAAGACTGAAAACGAAATTGATTCACAACTATGTACTGACATGAACTCGCGGTTCAGTTGGTATTTCGTGTATCCTCGCTCGTCATATATATATATATATATATATATATATATATATATATATATATATATATATATATAAAGTACCAACCTAATCTTATCCTGTATGACACAAAGTCATAACTATTTTTGCTGTGAATATGTACATGGCGACATTGCAGATGATTTCCACCAGCATTCGTCGATCATAATAGCCAACAAACGTCTGCACAGTGATCATCCAATGTCTGATGCGTTGTAACAAATTTTAACTTCGGTTTCATGTTGCCACGAGCTACTTATGCCACCTTGTAGCAAAGCACTTTGCAGAAGAAATAACTGGGGCTTCCTCAGCTGGTAACCTGTAAAGTATTCTCAATCGGTACTTGGCAGATCAACTGTTCCACATAGTCTGAAACGTCTTCGTGAAAGACTTTTTTTGTCGTTCTGGGTAGAAAATCGTGAAACGGATCGAGGCACTAAAATAGAAGTTCAAAGTAAAGTTCAAATTGAGCCCACGCGCTATATTTTGTTTATATGGAGATACATTTTTGTAAACAGAGAGGATTACGATGATACGTTGACCAACGAACAAAAGAACGAGGTAACGTTCATTCCATTCACTCAGTTCTGGAAGATTACGTGCATACATGCCTGTAACTCATATTACGTACCTTGTAACAGGTAATTTCTTCTGATTTGGCGTTTTTTATGAAAATCTGAAACGGAGAAAATGTGTATCGCATAGAAAGACTAACAACTGACGAAATTTACCGATCTCACGTACGCGATAGAGAATGCTGTCTGTGCGTCTCGTAATTTGGGGTTTTTCCGCACCGTTTTACACAGCTGACGTAAAAAAAATAGACCATGTTTCTGAGCTTCTGATAATGAACTTCGTTGCAGTTGGAATTTCTGTTCCTAGTAAATTCTGAGAAAAACTGTAAATGTGGCTAGATGTTTACAATATTCCTTACCTAAGCCACTTCGTCCGTTATTAACACCTGATTTTCCGCTCATGAGGGACCAGTAATAACTTCATCTCTCACTGAATGAAGTCACTCAATACACTGTCGTCTTTAATGTTCTTAATTATTCGATCATCCTTTGGTATAAATATTTCATAGTACAGTTTTACAGCTATTCTTTCCAACGAATACGTATCTCTTCGTTGTCTATCAGTAACATTCCCTCTACATATTTAATTACTACAGATTTAGTTCTAGCTTTGCACTGAAGGACATTGATTTTCGTATAAATTTGATTTTTTTTGCTTTTTCCGATTTTCTGCTGCTTCTGCAGCATTACTTTTCACTCATTTATCTTTTTCTTCTTTGGGCTTGGTTGTTGTGTGATTTTTATTTCATCTTAAGTCACCTACATTGTTTTCCTATCTGAGAGTGCTCCTTTCCCAAGTTAGGAACAGTATTTCTTCTGCCACTCTAGGTTTACTGACTACGAATTCCCTTTTTCCTAAAACCTCATATTTTACTTAAGATATCTTCATCTTCACATAACTCCACTGTATTGTCTGGTCACTTCATTATGTATTCTTCCTGGTTGTTTCTTCAAAAGCCATCTGTGTTGATTCTTCTTTTGAGCCTTCTACTCTCCATTTATTTCTAACAAATCTCTTGGTTCTTTTAAATCTAAAGTTGCATTTGGCTAACTCAGGTACATGGTCACTATCAGTGTCTGGACCTGGATAACTTTGGTATGGTTTTATCTGACTCCTGTTCCGTTGCTTCACTAGTATGCATCTAATAGCAATCATCTTTTGTTTGTCGCCTCCCATATGCATCTTCTTCTAAGAGTAACTTCAAATAATTTGTAATAACCATATCATTTTGACTGCAGAACTCTACCAAATATTCACGTCTCTCATTTGTTTCCTCCGAATTCAAAATTTTTTACCCTTTTAATGCCTGTATGGGATTCCACTAACGCATTAAAATGGCTGATTATTTCGACAATTTCTTTTGTTTTACTCTGTTGTAATAGTTTATTATTATCTTCATACTCAGTACCATATCTTACTAGTCATGAGCCAAAGTTGGTAATCATATCTGAATTACTACCAAGTCTGCAAGTGTTCTACTTATTTTAACCATCATTAACCAGTCGCAGACGTCGTAATTACTGGTCTTTCACTTCATTCAGTTTTCCCGCATTTTGTGATCGTAGATTTCATGTTTGCGTCGTCAGGCCGTTGTAGTGATATTTCGCTTGGTTATGACCTGAGAAGTCTTTACCTCGCCTGCCAGATCTTGAGTTAGGAGATCCATGATCGGTACTTAATTCCTCGTTAGGTCAACTTCCAAGTTTGGATTCTATTTGGAATATCCTTAAGTTCCTTAATGTAGTGGTTTGCCATTGTTTTCTTCATTCTGTGACGTTGATCAAGGTTCAATGGTTCATCCGCCTTTAGGGGAGATTTATCACCCCATGGACAAAAGAGTACCCTGGTCTAAATTCGCTCGTCCACCCTCGGATAACGCTGCTGCCAAAACTGGGGGTCACTTATACAGGTGGCTAATCGGTCTTCTTTTAGTGGGATTTTACGACAGGCAGAGGTTACTGTGAGTGAATTGTCACCCGAAACCCACACGGGTGACATACAAAGTGCTGAATGTGTATTGTCAGGTTTCCTATCAGCTGCATGTACAAAATCCACAACACTTTTGACCGATATTTTCTTGCGTCTGCTGTAATGGCATTCGAATTTTTCCGAGTGATTACGGATAAACTTTACTCCACATTATTGTCTCTAGACGTATCGACTCACGGTATGTTGTCAACAAAAGTTCTGTTCTGTGCATCTGACGCTCATTCCATAGATATTCCCACTCAGCGATAAAAGCCTAAGATTGTAATGTGTTAGATATTAAACAGCCCTGATATTCAAACTCAGAGTTGTAATCATAGTTATCCAAATTCTCAATATTGTAAAAATTTAAGTGGAACAATACAACTTTGTTGCGTAGCAATGCACATCGACCGTATACAATTAGACGGGAGCTAACTTGATGTACATCCAATGAGACATCACTTAACGTTGCCAGATGTGCTCGTGTGATTTCGCCGGTATCTGCAGCTGAACTGAACGAGAGAATATTACAGTCATTATTATAACTTAAATCAGACCTTAATCATACGAAAAATAGGATAAAATTTTGTACAACATTTTATAATGCGAGTAGCTAACGGCAGTAAGAATTTCAGCATCTTATCTAAAATACTTTTTAAGACACACACAAAATTATATAAAACACCGACTTTATAACTTTCATTAATAACTTAACTTCCTGACAAGTTAGTTATAATTGGTAAAAGTCAGTGAAGAACGCTGACTTGATATACATCCTTCAATAACTTATTGAAACTCATTCTTTGGAATACAATTTTACGTAATAATTTTGTGTTTTGCTGAAATTATGAATTCTGTTAAACAGTTCTTATTTCATTTGTTCTGTTGCTAGAGCGAATGAGAGAATAAATGTTACTTATATGTGATGTATGAAGCAGTGTAATTGTAACGAAGTGTGTATGAACATGGGAATTTGCGTATGTGTTGCAATGATGAATCACTTACGGAGGGGGAAATTGCGTATTGCAAAGAATCTAGTTTTCGATACTCTGGAATCTTCAAAATTATTTCAGATTTTTTTTCTGAAACATATTATGTGATAATTTTGTCTAAACTTCGGAACGAGACTGGCTCAGGGACGGAATATACCGGGTTGGGTGGATCAATACTGAAAGCTGACTGACTGCATTGGGATTCAGCCAACTAGAAGAAAGAGATTTGATGTGCCTTAGGACTGGGGGCTGTAATGCGAGCGTGAGTCGGGATGTGTCAGTCGATCGTGTCGCCATGAACTCTATACAAATTTATTACTTCCGAGTAACCGCTAAATTTAGGATCTTGTGAGGTGTCAGAAAATTTACGAGTATAGACATAAATGACAATTAAAGGAATTCTGATTTTTTTCTGTGCGAACTGTGATTTTATTTTCGAAGAAGAAAATTCCAAGTGACGTGTCGTGCAATCCTAACCATTAGAACGGCGTTCATATTTTCGGTGTCACGTCAAGGTGGAAACCTTAGACTGGCTACTAAGAAGTGATTGCGCCGTAAGGATGAATGAATTAGTACAAACTGTGTTCGATTTCGTTGCTTTATATTGAAAACTACAAAACATTACGAACTTTGCTTACATAGTAGCTTGGTTAGACTAGAAATTTCAGTTATTTTGCAGTGGCTAAATTTTTTTACAATTTTCTAGTCGAGAAACATTCTACGTCGCGCCGGGGTAAGCGTGTATGTTCAGGAGTCACCAAAAGCGAGTGATTTTTTTACTGAAGGACAGGAAATTGTACCGCCACGACATTACCCGTGTTCTTCGTATGAAATATTAACAGTCAGTATTTTTCAGATATCCTGTGTATTCTCCAACACATCATGTACTTTTATTGTTTACTTGCTTCCAATGTATGTCGTTATCTGACATGAAGTGTTAAATGTTGCGAGGAATAAAAATATTCAAAGTTAATACAAAATGAATTCACAGTATGACAGGCCAAAGTCTAAAGCCCTTCTCGGAAATAGGTTCCTGCTTACCAGTATTATTTCACACATTTCTGTTAAATTTTTCCAGGTTAATTTTCCTGGGAGTCTATTCCCTTGGAATGGTGCAGTAAATCAACTACATTATCTTTTTTATTGAGAAACATGTTTGGTAGTCTGTTATCTTTTTTATGCCATGGTTGTTGGCCTTTATACCTGTAACAATGTTTTTCCTAAGTGACACTGAGTCCTTTGTTTACTGGATTCTTGGTGTCGGTGCTTTGAGCTACAGAATATGTACATATAATGATAAGTGTTGCTTATCGAATTATCAAGAAGCAGTCAGCTCTATTTCCATTTTACCGATTTTCATCTGCAATTTAACACAGCTCCTGATGACGATGGCATAAAGTGATTTGATGTTTTTCGGTTGATTCTGGAACGCTCTCAAATCCCAATAGACACATTTTTTGGTCCGTTGGACGTTGAGAATGACATTAAATCTGCCTCTTATTCACTGTGAACTTCAGAGAAAGCTTTGTGTTCCTGATATGGGGCCTAATCATCCTCATTCTTCCACTCAGTATAACCGCTTCTTGTTCGATGCACATTCAGGACATCTAAATACTAGATTCCGCTCCAAATACGCAGTACGAGGTGATTAATAACAAGTATGCTGATTCCATTAGGCATCAAGGAATCGAAGTTAAATGTATGCTTTGGAGTAAACATAGGCATTTTGGGCGTCTCTCCATATTCCAGTATCTTCATATGTGAGCCTTATGTGCGTGGATAGCACATTTCATACTTTCATCTAGTAGATATTTCTAATTATAGTAATGAAGAGTACAACTGAGATGTTCAGCACTCATTATATCCGCCTAGTCATTACATAATTAGCTCAATGTTCGATATATAATTCAGATAGTTGTAGGGATGAATATTTCCTGCAACCTGAGGGAGATGATTATTGTGCTCCATAGTTCCATTCAGTGTCTGAAAATAAGGTATTTGGTGTTTTTTATATTTACGGTAGTTATCAAATAAGCTATGTTCTTTATAATACAGTCGAAGTAGATGACTTCCGGGCCCCTGATTTTGATGGCTGTCCTGCAATCTGCCTCCATCCTGTGGAAGTTAGTTTGCTTGCTCGCAGAGAACATAATTTGGGATGCTCGGTGCTACCTCTATTGCGACAGTCATTAAGGTAATTCACTGCTCCAAATCACAAGTACTGTTAGTCATAATGACTCATACAGTTTGGAAATTATGTGGTACAGCAAACAGTACTTAAGGTAGGGACAGCCATGAGAGTAATCGAATGAAGGTGGGTGCGTTTCTTATGGCTGTCCACTGGACTTCAAGTGTGGACAGTGTTGATAATCTGTTAGGGTATATACTGATTTTTGTCACGAACTTCAGAAAACTAGCATCAAATGCATTTCGAAATTTTCCCGAAGTGTGCTACCGTGCGAGGAATTTTATGGCCCAGACATTAGTGATTAATAAATGTACATACTTATGTGTACGCATAGGGGATCTCACGTGTGCGGAGCACTTCAGCCATGGCTTCGCTTCTGCAGCATTGAGGCACGGGTTCTTCTCAATAGGAGGAAATTTAGCTGATGGAAACCTGTACTCAGGGATTTAATCGTACTGCAAACCGTTGCGTTATTGGGACAATCGTTAGAGTAATTTCAGGGCTCAAAACCCCAAATATTTCTAGTCATATCGGGCAATACACCTGGGAAATTGCATGACACTAGACACATTTATTAGAAACAGCGGCGAGACGACCTAGTACACTAGGGTCGTTTTTGAGTTTACCAGTCATATCTACACACAGAATTCTGGAATTTCTTCACTTCTTTACTGTATATACAGTGCTGGCCACCGTAAATGTAACACCCTGAAGGAAGCATCCGAATCAAGTGAAATTTACACCATGAGTTTGCAACGATGAAATATGCAACTGATTAGAATTTCAGCGCAGACGCACATCACGCGCGCCTGTGGCGCCACCTCATAGCCCCATTTAACGCTTGGCGATTTCGACGAGTGTACGTTCGGCACGTGTGTTTACCTTGTGGTTGTTTCACAAGACGATCAGTTATGCCTCGTAGACAACAGCGAACATCTTTTGATCAAGTATCCGAGTTCGACAGAGGAAGGATAGTGGCTTACCGAGATTGTGGATTATCATACAGAGAAATCGCTAGTCGTGTTGGACGAAACCAAACAACTGTAATGCGGATATGTGACCGTTGGATGCAGGAGGGTACGACGGACCGACGTGGTCGATCGCATTCACCTCGGTGCACCACTGCACGTGCTGATAGGCAAATTGTGCGCATGGCAGTGACGGATCGCTCAGTGACATCCCGAACCATAGCACAGCACATTGCGTCTGTAACGCATCATCCAGTGTCTGCGCGTACCATTCGACGCCCTTTACAGCAGAGTGGTCTGTCCGCAAGACGTCCATTGCTTCGTCTACCATTGACGCAGAACCACAGACGTCTCCGTCGCCAATGGTGTGATGACAGACGGATGTGGACGGCAGAATGGAATGACGTTGTCTTTACTGACGAGGCACGCATCTGTCTGCAGCACCACGATGGTCGGATTCGAGTGTGGAGACACCGTGGAGAGAGGATGCTGGACAGCTGCATTATGCACCGCCACACTGGTCTTGCACCGGGTATTATGGTATGGGGCGGTATTAGATATTACTCTCGCACGCCTCTAGTACGCATTGCCGGTACTTTAAATAGCCGGCGCTACATATCCGAGGTGCTGGAGCCAGTTGTCCTTCCTTACCTTCAGGGCTCGGCCACAGCCATATTTCAACAGGATAATGCGCGACCACACGTGGCACGCATAGTCCAAAGGTTCTTCGTCAATAACCAGATTGAAGTGCTTCCCTGGCCGGCTCGCCCTCCGGATCTTTCGCCGATAGAAAACATGTGGTCCATGGTTGCTCAACGAGTGACCCAGATTACATCCCCAGCTGCCACACCAGATGATCTTTGGCAACGTGTGGAAGCTGCTTGGGCTGCTGTACCCCAGGAACACATCCAACGTCTCTTTGACTCAATGCCGAGACGTGTGGCAGCGGTGATCTCCAACAATGGCGGCTACTCTGGCTACTGATTCTGGCAGGAACCACATGTCACAGACGTCTGTAAACGTAATCATTTGATACTTGGTCAACATGTTATCTACAAAATAAATTTTGTTGTGCTACCTCTTGTCTTTCTTGGTGTTGCATTTAAGGTGGCCAGAAGTGTATGTCCTGTTAGTGTACGTTCTGCTGTCGTCATGGACATCAGATATGGACAGCCGGCCGAAGTGGCCGTGTGGTTAAAGGCGCTGCAGTCTGGAACCGCAAGACCGCTACGGTCGCAGGTTCGAATCCTGCCTCGGGAATGGATGTTTGTGATGTCCTTAGGTTAGTTAGGTTTAACTAGTTCTAAGTTCTAGGTGACTAATGACCTCAGCAGTTGAGTCCCATAGTGCTCAGAGCCATTTTGAACCAGATATGGACACAAGAAATTATGTGCGCTTGCATCACTGGTGCATGAATTTATATTTGTGTGTGTATGGGGCTGACACATGACTATGAAGACCAGAGTCAATGCTTCGCTTTAGGTGCAGTGGGGCAGAAGTTTGCTTATTCAGATGACATTTAGTCGATCGAACTCTGTCCTCAAGGGTTTGTCCTTATTATGGCTCTGAGCACTATGGGACTTAACATCTATGGTTATCAGTCCCCTAGAACTTAGAACTACTTAAACCTAACTAACCTAAGGACATCATACAACTCCCTGCCGGAACCGAACCCGGGAACTCCTTATTATGACTCATCGCTTTAACAGGATAGTAATTAGAGTCATTCCAACACACAAAAGTACAAGTGGTTTCGGTCGTATTCTCTGACATATCTCGGAGAAATGTGGAACTATGTATGTTGCTCGTTGTAGGGGCAGACACAAAAAGAGTCCAATAAATCTGGGTACATTGGTTTTGGCTGTCCACTGTGCTCGGTTTGGACTAGTGTGACGTATCAAGTTGAAGATGTCCGGAATATCTTCACTTCTGGACAGTGTTAGTATCTTGTTAGTGTATAAACTGCTATGTGACAAATTTCAGAAATGTACTGCTACATGAGGAATTTTAAGGGTCTGCACGAGTGATCCATCAGATGCATATGTACATGTCAAAAGCTCGTATCTGATCTGGAAAGACTCGAGCGACTGCACAGGATATTCATTACGGTCATTCCAGTGCTCGAACTACAAATGGTTTAAGTAGTGTCGTCTCACGTATCTGGGGAACTGTACGGTATTGCACACAGTTCTCAAATAGGCCTAGAGCCACGGGACGAGCCCAGCGAACCGGGATTCATTACTTATTGCTGTGCAATGGACTGGTGTTCGGCCCGGCAGGACGTGACGGAATTTTCTACTACTGGGGTGAGAGCGTCCTCAGGGAGTCGGCCGCTATGCGACCCGCGGCGGCCGGCGCTGCCCGGCGGGGCCCCGGCGTCACAGGATGCTGCACTTGTTGCGGTCGAGCGCGCCGTGGAAGTTGTCCATCATGGGCGAGGTGGCGTCCTTGGCGGAGTGCAGGGCGGCGTCGACGGCGCGCGTCACCTCCTTGAAGACGGCGACGACGCGCCAGTTGTACTTGGCGCTGCACTCGACGTAGGCGCACTTCCAGTGTTTGCGTACCAGCGTCACGATGTCGCGGCGCCGCTCGCGCTGCTGCTGCTCCAGCGCGGCCGCCGCCGCCGCCGCTGCCGCCGCCGACGCCGCCCCCGAGCCGCTGCCGGACGCGCCGCCGCAGCCGCTGCCTGCGGTACAGAGAGCGGCCGTCACCTCAGAGAGGCGAAAACGCCCTGCGTTGCGCGATATTACACTACTGGCCATTAAAATTGCTACACCAAGAAGATATGCAGATGATAAACGGGTATTCATTGGACAAGTATATTATACTAGAACTGACATATCATTACATTTTCACGCAATTTGGGTGTGTAGATCCTGAGAAATCAGTACCCAGAACAACCACCTCTGGCCGTAATAGCGGCCTTGATACGCCTGGCCATTGAGTCAAACAGAGCTTGGATGAGGTGTACAGGTACAGCTGCCCATGCAGCTACAACACGATACCACAGTTCATCAAGAATAGTGACTGGCGTATTGTGACGAGCCAATTGCTCGGCCACCATTGACCAGAGGTTTTCAGTAAGTGAGAGATCTGCAGAATGTGCTGGCCAGTACAGGACCTGCAACATGCGGTCGTGCATTATCCTGCTGAAATGTAGGGTTTTGCAGAGATCGAATGAAGGGTAGAGCCACGGGTCGTAACACATCTGAAATGTAACGTCCACTGTTCAAAGCGCTGTCAATGCGAACAAGTGGTGAGCGAGACGTTTAACCGATGGCATCCCATACCATCACGCCGGGTAATACGCCAGTATGACGATGACGAATGCACGCTTCCAATGTGCGTTCACCTCGATGTCACCAAACACGGATGCGACCATCATGATGCTGTAAACCGAACTTGGATTCATCCGAAAAAATGACGTTTTGCCATTCGTGCACCCAGGTTCGTCGTTGAGTACACCATCGCAGGCGCTCCTGTCTGTGATGCGGCGTCAAGGGTAACCGTAACCAGGGAGTCCGAGCTGATAGTCCATGCTGCTGCAAACGTCGTCGAACTGTTCGTGCAGATGGTTGTCGTCTTGCAAACGTCCCCATCTGTTGACTCAGGGTTCGAGACGTGGCTGCACGATCCGTTACAGCCATGCTGATAAGATGCCTGTCATCTCGACTGTTAGTGATACGAGGCCGTTGGGCACGACGTTCCGTATTATCCTCCTGAACACACCGATTCCATATTCTGCTAACAGTCATTGGATCTCGACCAACGCGAGCAGCAATGTCGCGATACGATAAACCGCAATCACGATAGGCTACAATCCGACCTTTATCAAAGTCGACGACGTGATGGTACACATTTCTCCTCCTTACACGAGGCATCACAACAACGTTTCACCAGGCAACGCCGGTCAACTCCTGTTTGTGTAACGGAAATCGGTTGGAAACTTTTCTCATGTCAGCACGTTGTAGGTGTCGCCACCGGCACCAACCTTGTGTGAATGCTCTCAAAAGCTAATCATTTGCATATCACAGCATCTTCTTCCTGTCGGTTAAATTTCGTGTCTGTAGCACGTCATCTTTGCGGTGTAGGAATTTTAATGGCCAGTAGTGTAAGTTTCCTACATCTTCCAGCTACCTCTGTACACAGTCGCCGCTCCAACTTCGCAGTACCATCCTCATAAAAGGCAGCCGTCTGTGTTTTCTTCCATCTCTCTACACTGGTCTGTAGACCGTTGTCTGTGCTAAAATATTGCCAACGGCTCACGTGAGCAGAAATGAATATCAGAGGAAGCCAAGTCCGGCCTGTACGACGGGTGATCAGACACCTCCCACTGAAAACTCCGTAGGGGCATTCTCATTGCCCCTGCAGTGTGCGGGCGAGAATTGTCATGAAGAAGGAAGTGTACGACAGATAAGTAGGGTTGCTTGAAATCAGGCGAAACCTCGTAGCGTACTTGGCTGGAGACACTATTGTTCTACGGATCTTTACGTGCTGGCTGTGTGCTTAGAACTCAAAAGAGAGACGTGACGCGAGCAACAGGAATTCTAGAGACACTACCTGGCAAATAAGTGCAAAATTTCGTCGGATTGTCACTGTCATTTCCATTTCACGATCTATTGGGCCTTAATTTCCGAATATCCCTCACATATAAATAAGAAACTAAGTAACAATAAATTTTTAAGATATCGCATTTTTAATTTCGACTAAAAACTGTACAATAATTTCTCCTAGCCCCATACAGATAATCCTGAAAACTTATGACGGTGGATTTTGAATAGGTATGAAAAAACTTGTAAGATTTAAAACAAAAAATGCAATGCAATGCATGCAATGGTCAATACTGAGGAGGTGTACTATTTATGAGTCAATTATGAATTGCATCTGACCCATATCTTACAAGTGTTTTCATAGCTAAAAAAATTCAAACTCACAAATTTTAACAGCTGTCTGTATGGGGTTAGGAATCTGTATGGGTCTAGGAGAAATTATTTGCTACTTTTTGTACATTTTAAAAACATGGCATATTAAACATTTATTTTTATTTATATAATTATTTTCTAAACTTCAGCTATGTGTATGAAATTTATCAATGGATTTTAAATATCCTCATCAGGTTACAAGAAATATGTATTAAATTTCAGGTTTAGTTCAGTGTTTTTCACTTGATAATATTTGAAACAGAATAGAGCTACCTACAAGTAACACATCAATCTGTTTAGTTGTTATTTTGCTAAAATATAAAATACAGAAGCAAACTAAACTAATTTTACATGGGTTTTATAAGCATTTAACTTAAAAACTAGATTTATTGCCTTTTCCTTGTTCACGTATGTCACATATATTGTACACATATTCTCCTCCCCATCTCTCTCTCTCTTCCAACTCCTCTGTCATTCTCATGGTCCATCTCTTCCTCCCCTATCACTCCATCCATCTCCTCCTCAGCCCTCTCTCTGTGCATCTTCCCCTTCCCCCTCTCTATGTCTACCTCCACCACCCTCCTATCTCCTCCTACCCTCTCTCTCTGTACATCTCATCCTCCCCCCTCTCTGTCCTTCTCCTCATCCCCCCACTCTCTGTCCATTTCCTCCTCTCCCCTCTCTCTGTTCAGGTTGTTGTGCATGGCAGCCTAGATATCATGTGTTGCCAAATTTTCACCCCACCCTCGACCACCAAACATAGCAGTAAGAAAGCGAGTTAATGTTGTAATATCCTCCAATTCTGAGCTATGTTTAAAATTTTAAGTATCCAACTCATTTGAAAGTTAATTTAAAATCAACTGCAAAATTTGTACCAAACAGGCAGACAAGATAGGGCATAATAAAAACGTGGTAAACTGAGTATCTGTTTGTCTGTTCGTCTTCTCTTGATTCCTATACCATTCGCCTGATTATGACAAAACTTTGTTAGGGGGTAGAATGTAAAACCGGCCGACTGGGAGTAGGAGAGGCACCACAGGTCATTTCAGTTTCCACTGTTCTGAATGTGGGCTTGATGGCTTCCATCACAAAATATACACGTTTGAATTCCAAAGAGCTCAAGACAGTGACGTGCGATAGAAGAATGCTGTGAGAAGATGCATGGCACTGCACTTTGGCAATCTTAAGACCAAATAACATGTCTTACATTTCCTCGAACGTACATGTTTTGTATATCAAACTCTTGAGAAAAATGTGCGCTGCAAAATGGACGACGGCCGTTCTGGCCGAGCGGTTCTAGGCGCTTAAGTCTGGAACCGCGTGACCGCTACGGTCGCAGATTCGAATCCTGCCTCGGTAATGGATGTGTGTGACGTCCTTAGGGTAGTTAGGTTTAAGTAGTTCTAAGTACTAGGGGACTGATGACCTCAGATGTTAAGTCCCATAGTGCTCAGAGCCATTTTGAACCACAAAATGGACATTTTTTGAAAATTCTCTCTTTTTTAATTTTTAACGACCTGTCTGAAATGCTTAAGTGGGTGGGGGGGGGGGGGCAAGGGAGGGCGCCACTATCAATTTTTTGCCCCGGTTCGTAAATATCGTAGATCTGCTGATGCACGTGTACGTCCATCACTCGCACACGAACAGAACCTACTCCGATCACTGAAGACGACAGAGCGCAATTGCGCTCAGCAGTCGACTCCTTCACGACACCAGAGCAGCCATGCATGGCGGTATAGTGGTGTCAGCGGTAGCATGTCCCGAGGCACATGTAATCTTAGTCCTACTGCAAGCAGACCGTTCCCTGTTACCCTCGGTGACACGACGGGGGCAGTATGTGCCCCTGCTGAAAGCAGTCAATACATCCATTCGACTTCCTGTAGGCCCAGAATACAAATGGTTCAAATGGCTCTGAGCACTATGGGACTTAACTTCTGAGGTCATCAGTCCCCTAGAACTTAGAACTACTTAAACCTAACTAACCTAAGGACATCACACACATCCATGCCCAAGGCTGGATTCGAACCTACGACCGTAGCGGTCGCGCAGTTCCAGACTGTAGCGCCTAGAACCGCTCGGCCACTCCGGCCGGCTCCAGAATACAGTCCCGGTCAAATGGGTCAATTTGTTGAACAGAAATATGTACTTGTCGGTGAGGTGTCGTTGTACCCTAGAATGAATGTTGCGAACAATGTTCACGTCTAAGCTCGGAACAGTTACCGCCCGGTAGAGTCAAAACAGAGGGCGCACAGATAGGTTTCGTAAGCGCCATTTGACCGCAAATTAGCGTGAAGTATGAATAATTAACATTAGAACCCATCAGTATACACACATTACACGCTGGTGCCACTGTACACAGTTTTTAACTTAATAGCCCACGGACATTTGTATTGGGGAGACAATAAGTGTTAATCATTGCATATTCTCATGGGATTTCGTTTAGCCCCTTCCGGTGACGCTTGCACTTGGATGGACTTACTAACGCCGGTTATAATATTCGCCTACTCATAGACAGACCTCCACAATCGCAGGCAGCAATGCCACACGACGTTTAATCCATACATACGAGCAGACATATAATAAAAATAGATGTACGTATGTTCCACACCTTCTCCTAAGCCACTGGACCGATTTCAAACAAATTCGGTACACATACGGTTTACTGTCAGGCAACAATCTCTGTGGGGGTAAGAATCACCTGCCTATTATAGTTCAGTAGATATGACGATATAAACAATGAGTTGCGTGAAAAACTGCCGCTTCATGCATGACGTTTAAATGTACTTCTTCTGTGCTGCTAACTTTATTCGCAGTAAATTTCACAGGTACTATCCACATATGCCCTTAAATGCACCTACAAACTATATCATTCTACCACACATACTTCAGGATATAAACTGAAGCTTCAAAGAAATTGGTATAGGCATGCGTATTAAAGTACGGAGATATGTAAACAGGCAGAGCGATGGGACACAGAATCTCTGAGGTAGCGATGAAGTGGGGATTTTCCCGTATTACCATTTCACGTGTTTTCCATGAGTATCAGGAATCCAGTAAAACATCAAATCTGCGACATCACTGCAGCCGGGAAAAGACCTGTAAGAACGGGACCAACGACGAATGAGAATCGTTGAACGTAACAGAAGTGAAAGCCTTCCGCAAATTGCTGCAGATTTCAGTGCTGGGCCAGCGTCCGAACAAGTCAAAGAAACATCATCGAGAAGGTGTTTTGCGGATGAAGACCGACTCGTGTACCCTTGATGCCGGCACGACACAAAGCTTTACGCTTCGCCCCGGCCGGTCAACAACGGCATTGGACTGTTGATGACTGGAAACATGTTGACCGGTCGGACGAGTCTCGTCTCAAATTGTATTAAACGAATGGACGTGTACATATATGGAGACAACGACATGAATCCGTGGTCCCTGCATGTCAACAAGGGCTGGTGGAGGCTCTGTAATGGTGTGGAGCGTGTGCAGTTGGAGTGATATGGGATCCATGATACACCTAGGTACGACTCTGGAAGGTGTCAGGTACATAAGCATCTTGTCTTATCATCTGCGTCCATCCATGTCCACTGTGCATTTCGACAGACTTGGCGAATTATAGCAAGACAATGCGACACACCAAACGTCCAGAATTGCTACAGTGCGCCTCGAGGAACACTCTTCTGAGTTTAAACACTTCTGATGGCCACCAGACTCCCCAGTCATGAACATTATTAACATTATTGAGCTTATCTGGGATGCCTTGCTATGTGCTGTTCGGAAGAGATCTCACCCACTCGTATTCTTACGGATTTATGGACAGCCCTGCAGGATTCATGGTGTCAGTTCCCTCCAGCACTACTTCAGACATTAGTCGATTCCATGCCACGTCTCACACCATCACAGAACCTCCACCAGCTTGAAGAGTCTCCTGCTGACATGCAGGGTCCATGGATTCATGAGGTTGTCTCCATACCCGTACACGTCCATCCGCTCGATACAATTTGAAACGAGACTCGTCCGATCAGACAACATGTTTCCAGTCATCAACAGTCCATTGTCGGTGTTGACGGGCCCAGCGAGGCGTAAAGCTTTGTGTCGTGCAGTCATCAAGGGCACACAAGTTGGCCTTCGGCTCCGGAAGCCCATATGGATGATGATTCGGTGAGTAGTTCGCACACCGACATTAGTTGGTGGTCCAGCATTGAAATCTGCAGCAATTTGCGGAAGGGTTGCTCTTCTTTCACGTTGAACGATTCTCTACAGTCGCCATTCGTCCCGTTCTTGCAGGATCTTTTTCCGGCTGTAGCGATGTCGGAGATTTGATGTTTAATGGATTCGTGATATTCACGGTACATTTGTGAAATGGTCGTATGGGAAAATCCCCACTTCGTCGCTATCTCGGAGATACTGTGTCCTGTTGCTCGTGCGCCGAGTATAACACCACCTTCAAACTCATTAAAATCTTGATCACTTGCCATTTAGCAGCAATAACCGATCTAACAACCACGCCAGACAGTTGTTGCGTTGTATAGGCGTTGCCGACCATAGCGCCGTATTCTGCCTGTTTACATATCTTTGTAGTTGAATGCGCATGCTATAACAGTGTAATATAAAGGAGGAAGTGTTTCGAAGTAACTTTAATGCACCAGTTGCGACAAATACGAGGGTCACTCCAAAAGATATGCACACTATTTTTTATAAATTCCATCTTTTATTCTACATGTTTGAATGTTTTACAGTGTGTAGATACATCGTCTAGGAACAACTGCCTTACTCCATCTTGGAACCAGCGCCTGTATACCCGCACGGTAAAATTCTGGACCTACCTGCTGGAGCCACTGTTTGGCAGTGTGCACAAGGGAGTCATCATCTTCAAACTTTGTTCCACGAAGAGAGTCTTTCAGTTTCCCAAAGAGAGGATAGTCACATGGAGCCAGGTCAGGACTGTAAGGCGGGTGTTTCAGTGTTGTCCATCCGAGTTTTGTGATCGCTTCCATGGATTTTTGACTGACATGTGGCCGTGCATTGTCGTGCAACAGCAAAACATCCTGCTTTTGCCGATGTGGTCGAGCACGATTCAGTCGAGCTTGAAGTTTCTTCAGTGTCGTCTCATATGCATCAGAATTTATGGTGGTTCCACGTGGCATGATGTCCACAAGCAATAGTCCTTCGGAATCGAAAAACACCGAAGCCATAATTTTTCCAGCAGAAGGTGTGGTTTTGAATTTTTTTTTTCTTGGGTGAATTTGCATGACGCCACTCCATTGATTGCCTCTTCGTCTCTGGTGAAAAATGATGGAGCCATGTTTCATCACCTGTCACCATTCTTCCAAGAAATTCATCTCCACCATTCTCGTACTGTTCCAAAAGTTCGCAGCATACCGTTTTTCTTGTTTCTTTGTGAGCCACTGTCAACATCCTGGTAACCCACCTGGCATAAACTTTTTTTAACGCCAGCACTTTCAGTATTCTGCATACACTTCCTTCCCCTATCCCAACGTAGCATGACAATTCGTTCACTGTGATGCGTCTGTCAGCAGTCACCAATTCGTTAACTCTCTGCACATTGTCTGGAGTGTGTGCAGTACGAGACCTGACGCTACGAGGACAATCCTCAATATTGCCGTGCCCGCTTTCATCATGTAACCTGCTTGCCCACCAACTAACTGTACTGCGATCGACAGCAGCATCTCCATACACCTTTTTCAACCTCTTGTGGATGTTTCCCATTGTCTCGTTTTCACAGCACACGAATTCTATGACATTACGTTGCTTTTGACGAACGTCAAGTGTAGCAGCCATCTTGAAGACATGCTGTGACAGCGCCACTCACGGGAACAGGTTGAACTAAGTTTGAAAACAAGCGGGAAGGATGTATCTACACACTGTAAAAAATTCACACATGCAGGTCGCACCAGTGTTTAAGAAGGGTAGTAGGAATAATCCATCTAACTGCAGACCTATATCATTGACGTCGGTTTGCAGTAGGGTTTTGGAGCATAAACTGTATTCAGACATTATGAATCACCTCGAAGGGAACGATCTATTGATACGTAATCAGCATGGTTTCAGAAAACATCGTTGTTGTGCAACGCAGCTAGCTCTTTATTCGCACGAAGTAATGGCCACTATCGACTGGGGATCTCAGGTTGATTCCGTATTTCTGGATTTCCGGAAAGCTTTTGACACCGTTCCTCACAAGCGCCTTCTAGTCAAGCTGCGGGCTATGGGGTATCGTCTAAGTTGTGCGACTGGATTCGTGATTTCCTGTCAGAAAGGTCGCAGTTCGTAGTAATAGACGGCAAATCATCGAGTAAAACTGAAGTGATATCAGGTGTTCCCCAGGGAAGCGTCCTGGGACCTCTGCTGTTCCTGATCTATATAAATGACCTGGGTGACAATCTGAGCAGTTCTCTTAGGTTGTTCGCAGATGATGCTGTAATTTACCGTCTAATAAGGTCATCCGAAGACCAGTATCAGTTGCAAAGCGATTTAGAAAAGATTGCTGTGTGGTGTTGCAGGTGGCGGTTGACGCTAAAAAACGAAAAGTGCGAGGTGATCCACATGAGTTCCAAAATAAATCCGTTGGAATTCGATTACTCGATAAATAGTACAATTCTCAAGGCTGTCAATTCAACTAAGTACCTGGGTGTTAAAATTACGAACAACTTCAGTTGGAAAGACCACATAGATAATATTGTGGGGAAGGCGAGCCAGAGGTTGCGTTTCATTGGCAGGACACTTAGAAGATGCAACAAGTCCGCTAAAGAGACAACTTACACTACACTCGTTCGTCCTCTGTTAGAATATTGATGCACGGTGTGGGATCCTTACCAGGTGGGATTGACGGAGGACATCGAAAGGGTGCAAAAAAGGGCAGCTCGTTTTGAATTATCACGTAATAGGGGAGAGAGTGTGGCAGATATGATACGCGAGTTGGGATGGAAGTCATTAAAGCAAAGACGTTCTTCGTCGCGGTGAGATCTATTTACGAAATTTCAATCACCAAATTTCTCTTCCAAATGCGAAAATATTTTGTTGAGCCCAACCTACATAGGTAGGAATGATCATCAAAATAAAATAAGAGAAATCAGAGCTCGAACAGAAAGGTTTAGGTGTTCATTTTTCCCGCGCGCTGTTCGGGAGTGGAATGGTAGAGAGATAGTATGATTGTGGTTCGATGAACCCTCTGGCAAGCACTTAAATGTGAATTGCAGAGTAGTCATGTAGATGTAGATGTAGATGCAGAATGAAAACTGTATTTTTTTTAAAAAAAATACAGTGCATTTCTTTTGGAGTGACCCTCGTAGTATTTTTACTGGACACAAAATTTAATGCAAAAGCTATGAAACAACACCGTCTACCTAAAGGACTATGCAATCTAATGTGACTTGTTCCGTCTGTTCTCCACCAGCCAGTCACAGCACAGTAGGTACGGTGTATCCGTGAGTAGACCATATAGCACCGGAGGGAAGATTAAAGAATGTCCTGTAGTGGATAGACTGCTCTACAGTGGTACCGACTGCGTGCCGTTCGAACGTTACGTGGTTGTGTGCTTCCAGAGGCAGGCGCACCTGAGCCGGGCGTGGGCGGCTGGGCGGCGGCGGCGGCGGCGGCGGCGTGCATCTGCAGCGCGTCCAGCTTGTTGCCGACGACGACGACGGGCACGTGGCGCATGTCGCGGCTCTCCCACATCTGGTCGCGCAGGCTGCGGATGTACTGGAACGAGTCCGTGTTGCACAGGTCGAACACCTGCAACAGCGAGCCACACCACTCACACGGCGCTCTCTCGTGTCCCCACCACGTATTACATCTACCGAGCAGGTGCTTGTTCATTATACCCGTTGGTTACAATTAAAGTCCAGCTACTCACAGACGTCCAGTGTGGGCTGTAACTATCGCATGGAAACTAAACTTGGTAGATCTCCTAATACACAACTGGCCATTAAAATTGCTATACCAAGAAGAAATGCAGATGATAAACGGGTATTCATTGGACAAATATATTATACTAGAACTGGCATGTGATTACATTTTCACGCAATTTGGGTGCATAGATCCTCTGGAATCGTGTCGGCTAAGCCCCCTTGCATGTACTCCTTGTCCCCACGTCGTGCGCTTGGGTGTGTTAGCCGATGCTAGATGTCCTGATGCGGAGCAGCAATGTCCTGCCCACCACCACCAGTGGTAGATCAGGACAATGGTCGTAGACGTCCAAGTTGATACGAGGCCGCTAGGGGGTGCCTTCTCCAGCCAGATCGTAGACAGTTTGCAGTCTGTTGACCGAAGTCGTCAGAGGGTGAAGGCTGGTAGTACTCCAGCTCCCTGCCCAGTTTCAAAATAGTTCAAATGGCTCTGAGCACTATGGGACTTAGCTGCTGTGGTCATCAGTCCCCCAGAACTTAGAACTACTTAAACCTAACTAACCTAAGGACATCACACACATCCATGCCCGAGGCAGGATTCGAACCAGTGACCGTAGCGGCAGCGCGGTTCCAGACTGTAGCGCCTAGAACCGCTCGGCCACTCCGGCCGGCTCCCATCCCAGGCAAAACTTATCCCAAGTCCCACAGCTGTCATGCTGCAGGTGTGATACCGAGCGAGGTGGCACAGTGGTTAGCACACTGGACTCGCATTCGGGAGCACGACGGTTCAAACCCGCATCCGACCACGCTGATTTAGGTTTTTCCGTGATTTCCGCAAATCGCTTCAGGCAATAGCCGGGATGTTCCTTTGAAAGTGCACGACCGATTTCCTTCCTCACCCTTCCCTAATTCGATGGGACCGTTGGCCTCGTTGTTTGGTCCCCTCTCCCCAAAATCAACTAATCGACAAACTGGCCAACTACAAGTGTGACGGTCTTCGTGCTGGAACTTGATGAGTTAGTCAGCTGCAGGTTGCTAGACGATTTCTACCATCAAAAGCGGATCGTGGTTTTTCTGGCACTCAGAAGCCCGTAATTCTCTACAGTTCAAGGCACAGACGCAATGGCGACACGTCTGAGTGATTTGGTCCCCTAATCTCAATTATTTATACCTTAGTAGCTACATTTCTAACGTAGTCCTATTGGAGGTGTGCGACTAAGTTTGCTCGACGTACTTGTCCCATCAACTTCCCCAAGACGTCTCTGCACCGGGCAGGCCTATTTAAATTTGCAGCAAGTGAGTTCCTCGGTAGCACACATGTGCCCGAGTTACAAAATATTACTTAATTCTTGGTCACACTGTGTTAGCTGTTCCGCATGCTCGATCGCTGACCGGCGTCGCCAACTTCTGTGTGCCTGAAGAGTTTGGTCGTAACGTCAATAATACCGTCCAGTAGCTTACTCGATTAGCCCATCGATCGAACTGCCCTCTACTGGGTGCGTGTAGGAATAAGACTTTAAAAAATTCACATTTCACACGAACTTTTTAGGGGCACAGCAGCATGGATCAGTCAGTCACCCTGCTCCAGGTGCCAAGTCCAATGCTGCAGGCTTAGCTCTCTTCAACAGCTACGTCACCTGGGGGCGTATTTGAGCCTCATCCCCTGGAGGTCTACAGTTCGAGTACAGAGCTGTGCAGCCATTCAGCTGCCATCGCTCATACTAGCAGACTCTTTGCTGTGTACCTCTGCTCGTGTGGGCTGCTGCTGCCTCTGTACGCTGTGACCTGGGTGCCTGTTCTGTATCTTTCAGCCATTGTGCCGATCGTTTAGGCACTCAAGAGCACCGAATGGTCCAGTACTCGAATTAGAGTCCATGATTATTCAGTATGCATTTCGGTAGCGATACCGTTCGGGTCTAGAGAACCGAAGCGCTGTTGTCGGTTCGTGTCTCGCAAGCCGATCAAAAGCAAGCGGCCGCAGATCCGCGTATGTGCACTGTAGCGCGCACAGCGCCACGAACACAAAGCAACTAGCAGACGACACAGGCCCGCTATTCTTCCAAATACCGAAAATTGAGTTTACGTTGCCATAACACATGACGCCGCATTCCATCTAGCTGACGTGCTCGCCTTCATCGCTCTTGCCTCCTCCTTAACAGTATCAGGCGCAGTATATCCATTTCCATGATTCTCAGCTGAAATGCATAAAAATTTTTACAGTTTCTCTGACCTCATGTTTCCATGCATGCATAATAACGATAGCGTAATTGGCTGTATTCTGCAGATTGTCGTTAATGCCGCATTGTGTCATCTTATTCTCATTCAGCCTGATATTGAGTTTGTATTTTATGTTTCGGAAAAAGAGTTAGGAATCGTGTGTAGTACCACATTGTACTAATACATCTCTAAATCACCCGAAAAATTGATTCTGAGAGTTTCAAAGAATAAGAAGCTAAACAGAATGTGGTTATAACTCGCTCCTAGAGATCCAAATGATTAAGTAGCCCACTTCCCTATATGATACGTGAACGATTTGGGTCTTAAAAGCAAAATTGAAAAAAAAAGAAAAACGCATTTTGGAGAGCCCCTGCAGTTCGTCGAAGTTTAAACATGCACCTTATGAATGAAAATGTTTCGTATATGGTGCTAAAGTTGAAAGGTGGCTACACTGTGCCACTGCGCCAGAGATTGCGCCAAAGAGTACTATTAAGCCGCCTTCACAGTGCGTGTTATGAGATCGTGGCAGTCAGTGATTGTCGAGAATTCATAGCAGACAGTGCGTGTTAAGAGTTCATAGCAGTCAGTGCTAGTGGAGAGCTCGTAGAGGACAGCGCGTGTTAAGAGTTCGTAGTAGTCAGTGCTTGTTATGAGCTCGTAGAGGACAGTGTGTGTTAAGAACTCATGGCAGTCAGTGCTTGTGAAGAGATCGTAGAAGTCAGTGCTAGTAGAGAGCTCGTAGAGGACAGTATGTGTTAAGAGTTCGTACCGAGATGTGCTAGTGGGCACTGCTTGTCGTGAAGTCGGAGTGAGATGTGGTAGTAAAGAGTGTTGTGCCATGTTTTATGCAGTTATTTGATGGGAGAGATAGCAGATGTTATTGTAATGAGTGCATTTCGTCAATATATGAAGGTAAAAACTACAATGTTCTTTTATTAATTGTGTGTCTGAAATAATGCGTCACTACAGGTTCAGTCAACAAAGCATCTGGCTTGTGTTCTTGTATTAGAGTGAATTCTGGTTTTCTTGCGTAATTATAGTTTTTCTAAATTTCTTTTGTCACGTCAGTATAGTTGGTATTTAAAAATTCTTGTCTTGTTGGAGAAGAACCGTGCCAGATGTGGACGTTGAGTCACACTCCTACATACAGAACAGTTACTCTTGTGCTTATTGGTTTTGTAGGTTTTATAGTTGCTGGGGACTTAATTAATTAACTGTGTTTTCGAAAATTTTCTTACATTGTTCTTTGCAGTCAGATAGCGTAATAATACTAGTCAGGGCCAACTGATTACGAGACACAGCGTAATCGGACAAACAGCTACAGGTTCTAAAACTATTTTCAATATATATATTAAATTAAGCCCCCATGCACGTGGCGACCGCTGCTTCGGATCGTCCCTTGGATTCTTCTGATTGTAAAAATAGTAGATGGTAGTACTGTGTGGTGTCACCGCCAGACACCACACTTGCTAGGTGGTAGCTTAAATCGGCCGCGGTCCATTTAGTACATGTCGGACCCGCGTGTCGCCACTGTGTAATCGCAGACCTAGCGCCACCACCAAGGCAGGTCTCGTGATACGAGAGAGCACTCGCCCCATTTGTACGAGAACCTAGCTACCGCCCAGTTGTACGAGAACCTAGCTACCGCCCAGTTGTACGAAGCCTTTCTCTCTCATTAGCCGAGAGACAGAATAGCCATCAGCTAAGTTAATGGCTATGAACTAGCAAGGCGCCATTGGTATCAGTGCCTATAGCTTACGAGTATTCAAGAGAGATGTATTCCAAGGACTAATAAAAAGATAAGTAATAAGCATCTACATACTTTTCTTCTTATTCATTTATAAGTTCTCATGTTCCAGACTTCACGCCCGTCTGCTTTAGCCGTGCGTGCACTATCGGCTACAGCGTTAGTCTAGAGTTCATTTTCAGCAATCTCAACTTCACGGTGTCGGCCCAGCTACCGACACAACATATATTGGCGACGATTTAAAGTTTTCTGATTGCTTACATTTAATTGTGTCATGGCTTCGCCACATTCTCCAGATGTACTGTCCGAATTTTATCGCTTGCAGAATCAGCAGACGCAGGCGTTACTGGACACCCTTGGACAGCTCGTCCAGGGTCAACGTACCATTCAACCCGATGCGGCCGCCGCCGCTTCTTCGCTACCGCTGCCACTAAACGCTGTTGCACCTCCCTTTCGACCATACGTGGCAGCCGATGAGACCTGGCACGAGTGGTCTCGCCAGTTCAACTTTCATCTAGCTGCCTACAGAATTCAAGGTAAAGAGCGGCAGCCGTTTTTGCTTTCTTGTGTCGGTGTGTCCACATACCGTGTGATAGTGAAATTGTTTCCCCGACGCGACGTAGCAACTCTGTCCTACGAGGAAATTTTGTCTGCTTTAGATGCCTATTTCAAAGAAACAGTTAATGTGGTTGCAAAACGGTATACGTTCTTTCGTACAAAACGTACGGCCGGTCAAACTAATAGGGAGTGGGTAGCAACATTGCAAGGACTTACTAGGGACTGTGCCTTTGAATGTGACTGTGGTCTTTCTTATTCAGATACAATGGTGCGTGATGCAATTGCACAGAACGTTTCTGATGTTCGCATACGGGAGCAAATTTTGAAACTAGTTAATCCCTCCCTTCAACAAGTGATAGACATATTGGATAGACAGGACACACTTGACTGTGCTCAGGAATCTTTTGAAACTTCGCCAGCTGTGTGTAACATTAACCGGCCCGCCGGGCGCGCTCGCGCTCAGCGGCCCGGTCAACTGCCCTCGCATACGTCCGCACAGCTGCCGCCGCGCGCTAAGCCAGGTGTGCCGCGCCAGCCCACAAATGCAGTGAAATCATGCCCGCGGTGTGCTACTAGACATTCGCGTGAACATTGCCCGTCACGCCAAGCTATTTGCTTTTTCTGCAATAAGAAAGGACATGTTCAAAGTGTTTGCCAGAAAAAGCTCAGATCAGACAATCACAATCATTCCAGGCCCTTTGCTTCGCGCCGGAATCGAACCAAGGACACTCAGGCTCGTGGACCTTCGCCTATGGACATTCATGTCGTTAATTCCACTTCGTCCAGTGACACTTTCTCTAACAGTAACTGTGTTCGTCCCACAAAAACTGTGCGTCGACGTCGCCGGAAATCACGTCAATTAGCAAGTGATTCTGTACCAGTGTCTGTTCCAATTGCACAAAACAGTCGCTCTTGTCGTCAGCAGGACAATAAACTTTTTGTGGACTTAGACTTTGAAGGCAAAGTGATACCATTCCAGCTCGATACCGGAGCTGCAGTTTCATTGCTCAATCACGACACGTACAAACAACTGGGCAAACCTCCGTTGCGTTCCGCAAATGTTAAGCTAACTACATATTCCGGACAGAAAATTCCTGTGTTAGGACAGTGCAGCCTTCTTGCAACATACAAGGGACACACAAAACTTGTGTCATTTTACGTTCTTCGTTCTTCTACGCCAGTGAACTTGTTTGGTCTAGATTTATTTCAGTTGTTTAACATGTCTATTGTAAATCAGGTCCTATCAGTGAATCAGACTGTGCCTACAGACAGTGTTTCTCGGCTGTGTGACGAATTTGCAGACATTTTTGCACCAGGCTTAGGTTGCGCTAAAAACTATGAAGCACATTTAGAACTGAAGGTAAACGCGCAACCGAAATTTTTCAGGGCGCGCAATGTTCCCCACGCATTGCGTGATGAGGTCGCAAGAACGTTACACGATCTCGAATCACAGGGTGTAATTGAACGTGTGCAAGCTTCTCTCTGGGCCTCACCCTTAGTAATTTTGCCAAAACCTTCCGGAAAATTGAGACTTTGCGTGGACTTCAAGGCCACAGTGAATCCACAGCTAGTGACTGCTACTTTTCCTTTGCCCCGCCCGGAAGATCTTTTTGCTAAACTGTGCCCGGGAAAATATTTTTCAAAGTTGGACCTAGCCGATGCGTACTTGCAAATACCGGTGGACGACGAATCCCAGCGCGTATTGGTGGTTAACACGCATCTTGGATTGTACCGCTTCAAAAGACTGCCATTCGGGTGTGCATCCGCCCCTGCCTTGTTTCAGCAATATTTACAAACTATTTGTGCGTCGGTCCCTACTGCAGCAAACTATCTGGACGATATAGTGATCTCCGGACAGACAGAAGATCATCTTGCGAATTTACGATCATTATTTCAGGTCTTGCGGCAAAATGGTCTTCGCTTGAGGAAGGACAAATGTGTGTTTTTTGCTCGTGACTTACCATACCTGGGACATGTCATTAATGCCCAAGGCATACATCCGAGTCCAGAGCACCTCCGTGCCATACAAGAATTGCCTTCCCCTCAAAATGTGAAACAGCTACAGAGTGTGTTGGGTAAAATTAATTATTACAATAAATATGTGCGCAATGCCTCTTCCATTTCAGCTCCGCTTCATCGCTTACGCCGTAAAGGTGTTCCGTTTCTCTGGACGACGGAATGCGAACGCGCCTTTCGCCAGTTGAAATCGGCGTTGCTTTCTAATACTTGCCTTACGCCATTCGATCCCCAGAAACCCCTTTTGTTGATGGTAGATGCATCGGATTTCGGGATCGGTGCTGTGCTTGCGCACAAAGTTGGCTCCCATGATCGCCCTATTGCCTTTGCGTCCAAATTGCTCTCGTCTGCGCAAAGAAATTATTCACAGATAGAGAAAGAAGCTTTGGCTCTCGTGTTTGGTGTTACTAAGTTCCATGATTTCTTGTATGGTCGTCACTTTACCATCATCACAGACCACAAACCTTTGACATCGCTTTTTCATCCGACCAAGCCTGTACCTCCACGTACAGCGCAGAAATTCATTCGCTGGTCTATTTTCCTCTCGCAGTACCGCTACGATATCTTGTATCGGTCCACTGCTAAGCACGGAAACGCCGATGCGTTGTCCCGTTTGCCTGTTGCTGAGGATAAAGCATTCGATTCTTCCGAACTTGCTTGCATGTTCATTGATTCGGAAACCGATGAAGTGGTCGAATCGTTTCCGATTGATTTTCGTCGTGTCGCTACAGCCACAGCTGCTGACCCTGTCCTTGCTACTGTTTTGCGTTTTGTTGATACGCAATGGCCTTTGTCAAAGTCTCGGATCGAGGATCCGTTGGTTCGCCGATTTTTTGCTCACAAGGAGAGACTTTTTGTTCGACGTGGTGTTTTGTTGTTGCGTTCTGATAATGATCAGTCCAGAGTCGTGGTCCCACGTTCGTTACAGTCCTCTGTTTTACGGCTTCTTCACCAAGGACATTGGGGTATAGTGCGAACGAAACAACTTGCTCGTCAGCACTGTACTTGGTTCGGAATCGATGCTGCGATTACGAATATGTGTTCTTCGTGCCCGGCGTGTGCCGAACAACAATCCGCACCGCCGCGGAAAGTCTTTGCATGGCCAAAAGCCACTTCCCCTTGGCAACGCTTGCACATTGATTTTGCTGGTCCATTCTGGAATGCTCGATGGTTGGTTCTGGTCGACGCCTTCAGTAATTTTCCTTTTGTTGTCCGGATGTCTTCCACGACGTCCTCCGCCACCATCCAAGCGTTGTCTGCTATCTTTTGCATTGAAGGTCTTCCGCAGACTATTGTTTCCGACAATGGCCCACAATTCATGTCCGCAGAATTTCAGTCATTCTGCCATCCCAATGGTATTCAACATCTGACATCTGCGCCGTTTTCGCCTCAGTCCAACGGTGCCGCTGAACGATTGGTCCGGACTTTCAAGTCACAGATGTTGAAATTGAAAGAGTCGCATTCTCGGGAGGACGCATTGTTGCTCTTTTTGTCTTCGTATCGCTCTCAGCCCCGAGATGGTCGCTCGCCGGCTGAGTTGCTCCACGGTCGTCCTCATCGCACCTTGATGTCTTTGCTGCATCCGCCGCATCAGGTTCCTGTGCAGCGGCAGACTCCTGCTTTTGCTCCAGGCGACGTTGTATTTTATCGCAACTATCGAGGTTCACGGCGTTGGCTCGCAGGGCGCATTCTTAGCTGCCTCGGCCGCGCGATGTATTTGGTTTTGGGGGCCTCTGGTGAGGTGCGTCGGCATCTCAATCAGCTGCGCCTCTGTCGTCGCTCGGGTTCTGCCGCTCCCCGTCTGCTTTCAGCGACGGTGCCGTCCGGTCAGCGCCCTGGGGACCCATCTACTGGCTCGCCTCATCCCCAGGTGTTACCGCCGATGCCTTCCATTTTGCCCGATGGCGACGCGCCGCCGCCGCCGCAGCAGCAGCAGCCGCCGCCGCCGCCGCTTGTTCTCCCGCCGGCGTCGCCCGCATTAGACGCTTCGCTGCAGCCGCCCAGCGCCTCCCAGGGTCACGCGCCGCCGATCGCTGCCCGTGACCAGCTGTCCTCCGCCATGGAACTCCCGCCCGCTCCGGACCACATGACGTCATCGCGCGTCGGCTACCCCGACGCAATGGAGGTCGACCCTTCGGTACCTCCTGTCTCTTTACGGGCGCATGCACCGCATGTTGACGTGCACCCTGGACTAGTTTTTCAGGCGTTTCCTAGCTCCCCTCGGATCGGATGGCCGGGTGCGGGTGGCACAGCCTCGCCTGTTGTTAGGCTCCCCACCTCATCGCATACGTCAACATGTGGTCCTCCCCACGGCGGGCGGAAGCCTTATCACACGACCGTTCGCCGATTTGCGGGGGAGGAATGTGGTGTCACCGCCAGACACCACACTTGCTAGGTGGTAGCTTAAATCGGCCGCGGTCCATTTAGTACATGTCGGACCCGCGTGTCGCCACTGTGTAATCGCAGACCTAGCGCCACCACCAAGGCAGGTCTCGTGATACGAGAGAGCACTCGCCCCAGTTGTACGAGAACCTAGCTACCGCCCAGTTGTACGAGAACCTAGCTACCGCCCAGTTGTACGAAGCCTTTCTCTCTCATTAGCCGAGAGACAGAATAGCCATCAGCTAAGTTAATGGCTATGAACTAGCAAGGCGCCATTGGTATCAGTGCCTATAGCTTACGAGTATTCAAGAGAGATGTATTCCAAGGACTAATAAAAAGATAAGTAATAAGCATCTACATACTTTTCTTCTTATTCATTTATAAGTTCTCATGTTCCAGACTTCACGCCCGTCTGCTTTAGCCGTGCGTGCACTATCGGCTACAGCGTTAGTCTAGAGTTCATTTTCAGCAATCTCAACTTCACGGTGTCGGCCCAGCTACCGACACAACATACTGTTGTAGTAATTTGTAGTTAGTAATTGTAGTCTATTTTGCATGTGTAGATTTGGTAATTGTCATTCTTCTAATGGTATTTTTTTCTCAGAATTAAATTTGTTGTCTTGTCAACGGGTTTGACAATTTAGTGCAATTATTTCAATTGTTCGATTGATCGTGTTTGAGGGAGTCATTGCATTTGAATGGTATTGTTGAGATAAAGAGTCACCGTGTGTAATTTTCGTACAGTGACGAATTTTTTGTATGTTTTGCAAATGATTACGCGATCGATGAAAAAGGCAAAAATGATGAATAGTGAGAATAACGAAATTGTTGACATGGCGAACTCGCCAACAGAGGAAAACAGTATGATGGATAATGAAGGGGAAAACAATGTAATAAGTCGGGAAAATAGTCCAGAACCATTTCAAAATTTTTCTCAATCAGAAAATCCACAGAATCCGAGATTAACGATAGAAGATTCTGGAATAGTATCGAACACTGATAGCTTTACAGCTATGACGAAGGAAAATAGTTTTGCGGGAGATGTTAGGGGCGAAAAGAATTCTGAACAATTTAATATGGAGCAGTTGATGGGTGCAATATTAAATCTGGGATCACAAATGGAAACAATTAAAACTGAGATGGGAACAATTAAAACACAGATGGGAACAATGGAAACACGGTTTGGATCTGAATTAAAAACAGAGATGGGAACTTTGCGATCTGAAATTAAAACTGATATAGGAACAATGGAAACACGGATGGGAACAATGGAAACTCGGATAGATTCACGAATAGGAACATGTTTCAAAAATATGAAAGATGAATTAAAGAAAGAAATCAGAGAAGAAGTGCAACCGATTTTGAATGCTCACAATAATAGATTAATTGCAGTAGAAATCAGACAAAGGGAACAGGATAGAGAACAGGAAGAAAGAGATCGCGTGATAGTACAAAAATTTTCAGAGTTAAATTTACAACGTGCAAACGATAAGAAAGAAATATTTGAAAGAATCGAGGAATCCGTACCAAATGACAGAATAAATAATCTAACACGACAATATGAACAGTTAACTACCAAATGTGACAATACTGAAACCCGAGTCGCGACACTTACGGAAGACGTAAATAAACAGAAAGAACAATTAGGTGATTTATCGGAAAGAGTTGAGGAGATTTCAGACAAATTGACAAATCTTAGTTTACATGGGGACAGAGATTCGGATGATACAGCTCCATTACCATTTGCAGAAACCGAAGAGTATCAGAACATAAATAAGCATGTTGAAAATCAGGGAAAATTTAATGAACGTGTGAAAAGGGAATTTGAGGCATTACGGAAGCAAGTCACGCAGATCGAAGGCGAAATTGTAGGAAAAGATAGCAGAAGAAATTTAGAATCACAGGTAGCAGAGGGGTATGAAGAAAGTAATTTATTTCATTTACGAGAAGCAACAAGAGAGCGCCAGGCGCGTGAACTTAACAATAATCGACATTCGGACTGGGACAGACGCGGTAGGTCTTTGTCGCCACGAGGCGAAAACTTTGACTATAAACACTTTTTGACTGTTCGGAAATTTAAGATCTTCCGCAACTCTAAGAATGACATACATCCATGTGCATGGTTAGATCAATTTATGTACGCACTTCCACCAAATTGGCCACTAAGTCACAAACTGGAATTTATGTGTGGATATTTAGAAAACGAACCGGCGACGCGGATGCGCGCACTCATTAGAGATTGTAATAATCTAAATGATTTTTATCATGCATTTCTATCGGCATATTGGTCCGAAAACACGCAAGACAGAGTCAAACACAGTCTTATTATGCAGCGTAATTTCAAACAGTCTGAGTTCCGCACGCCGGCAGAGTACTTTGAAGACATGATTCGAAAGAATCAGTTCCTGTCCAACCCTTATAGCCCGACTGAATTAATTCGCATTTGTTTAACTAAGTTGCCACAATCCATAAGACAAATTGCTTTAGCTGGAAGATGTAAGGACGACATCGAGACTTTTAAGACTTTGTTGCAAGAACTTGAGTATGACAACGACGACGGGACCTCTTGTAACTTTTTCAGTAACAGTAATTACAATAGATTTTCAGAGAAAAGTGATAGTGGTCGGAACGGACGTTATAGCGGTAATTTTGAGAATGACAGACGTAACAGACACGACAATAGATACCAGCCCTATGACAATAATAGACGTTCTAACAGAAATTACACAGAGAATTACAATAACGGTAATTCGTATCGGAATGATCAATCATACGGAAACAGTAATCGGTGTTATCAAGACAGAAATTATTCAAACAGTAATAGAAATTCTTACTACAGAAATAATCAGGGTAGTAGATACAACAATAATTTCAGAAATGACAGTCGAAATTACACAAGAAGTAGTTATGCAGACAGACAGGAAAACAGAAATTTTAATAACAGACACAACCCAGAATTTGCATCTAACAGACAGGAGGGACCTAATTGGCATCCTCCACGTGACAGAACTTCTGAGAGACAAGTGCAAATCGTTGAAATCGATCCGCGAAATGACGCGAATAATCAAAGACGTGACGCAAACAATCGACAATGACTTGTAGCTTCGGCTTCTGGCAGCAATATAGACGGTTCAGAAAGTAATGACACTACGACTTTACACTACGTACGCCTGGAAGACATGAGAGACATTTTATTAGATGAAAAGGAAAATAATGTAGACGCATTTTTACATCCTGTTATTGAAGTATGTGTGGGTAAGAATAAGTTCACTGCAGTTTTAGATTCTGGGAGCCCATTGAATGTCATTAGTGAATCAGTTTTTCGTATATGTGTAAGAACTATTGCTTGTCCTGTGTTACCTATTTCTAAAACTACAATTCGAGGTGCGATTTCTGGAAAAAGTGTGGAAGTTAAACAACAGACCAATTTAAATTTCATTTGTCAAGGATACGAATTTTCTGCTAATTTTATTATTGTTCCATTACTCAGTACACAAATTATATTAGGTATGGAGTTTCTTAACGCACATAAGGCAATTTTGAACTTTAAAGAAGGAAGTGTAAATTTGACTGTTGCCGGAATGCCGAAATGTTTGAAATTTTTCGAGTGTTTAACAAGATCTGAGTCAGATACAAAATGTTTAAGGTTTCTTACTTCTGATGTTTTCGTTGAGCATTATGACGACAATGTGTTTATTCATGATAATGACAATAGATACAGAGACGCGATGGATGATATAATTAATAGCGAAGAATTAATTAATGAAAAGGTTAAGAAAGCTGAAGTGCCAGATGACGTTGCAAGAGAAGAGCTGCACCACATTTTGACTTCACATGCTACAGTGTCTAGTCATCACACAGGAACTATACAAGGCTTACAATATTTATTTAAAGTGAAAGAACACACACCATTTCGCGGGAAAACGTACGCTATTCCTTTGGCTTACAGAGACAAGGTTAAGAATGAACTTCAGTACATGTTAGATCAGGGCATTATTGAGCCTGCAGTCAGTCCTTATACTAGCCCATTACACGTTGTTCTTAAAAAGGATGGATCAATTCGTCTGGTTCTGGATTCCAGACAGATAAATAACATCATCATTCCTGAAACTGACCGCCCACAAAATTTAGATGAACTTCTTCAACATTTCCATGGAATTAAAGTCTTATCCACGATTGATATGCGCGCAAGTTTTTGGCAAATAGAACTCCACCCTGATTGTAGAAAATACACCGCCTTTTTAGCCTTTGGTAACTGTTACCAATTTCGGAAATTACCGTTTGGACTTACAGTATCTTCAGCAGCATTCATTCGTAGCTTAAATGAAATTTTACCCGTTTATCTTCGTGACAATATTACTTCTTATGTTGACGATATTCTTGTTGCTAAACGTTCTTGGAGTGAGCACAACAAAATTTTGGATTCATTATTACGTATTTTTGCAAGAGTTGGCATCACAGTGAACTTAGAAAAATCTGAATTTGGTCGTTCTCAGGTGAAATTTCTCGGTCACATTATTTCTATAGAAGGTATTCTTCCTGATCCAGAAAAATTAGACGCTATTCGTAATTATGCTGTTCCTACCACAAAACGTGAGGTTCGTAGTTTCCAAAATTTTTGTGGAGCGATATACTTTTGAAAAATTTTTGTAGAATGACATACTTGTGAGAAACTAACAGCTACATGTAAACATGCGGAGAGTACAAGGATACCGCGCTGTGTTTTGGCGGCGGCACATACTCAAAGCAACAGTCAAGTCTGCGCGCCGCACAAGGCAGTCGTTGACCGCGAACAATTGCTTCCTACGTCACGCGGCTACAGCTGATCGAGCGCTCAGTGCGAATGCACTGACAGCCGTAAACAAACACACAGTCTAATTTCTCCGACTAAATTCTGTATAAAGCTATAAGGACTTGTTGAATTGTGTTACTAACATTCAGTATTTTGCAGGATACGGTTGTATAAAGTATTTAAGAACTTCAGGTAAATTCTGTGCGTGTCCGACGTTAAGACGACTTGCTATCGAGAAATTTTCAGGAAGAATGTAATTTCGAAGAAGAAACTAATTAACTAAAAAAAAAGGGTAACTATTAATTGAGTTTATTTTCAGGTAACAAATTTCCACTTAGGTACGTACTTTAGACGTAATTTGCTGCTCGCGATTACGTGATTCATACTTTGTGCTAAATTTCATGTGCTATGAATTTACGTGTGAAGCGACGTGCTTGCGTACGTTAACTGATTTTGACAATGATTATTAATGAACTGGGTTGTGACTTGTATATATTATGCATCGCTTGGCTGCACTGCTATTTCACTGATGTCATATTTTTTAATTATGTGCCTGCTGAGCTTATTTATTTAAATTATAATTGTAACCTGATTAATTGTGCTGACTGTGGTTATGTATGTAGGTTATACTTTGTGATTTATCTGCTTGCGCCTTCATGTTTACTTATTAAGATGACATATGAACATTTATTTGCTTATGCTGATATGATGCTAATGACCTGTTTATTGCGTAAGATATATGTTTTCTGCTTTGCGTATGGATTGCATATTTATACATTTCTGTTTGTCGTCACAACTACTCTTTAATTTGGTTTATAGAAATGCTCATATACTGTGTATGAACATAGAGTTTTGGTCACACTATTGTATTAATTATAGATTGTTCGCTTGGCAGAGCCTCGTTGTAGGAATTGTGCTGCATCCACTTGTTGACATTCTGTTCTCTACCGGTATATTTACTCGCTATTGCAAGTTTTGCTTACGCTCAGTGCCTTACATTTTTAAGATAAGAAAATGAACTGCTATAATTCGACGAACGACATTGGTACAAAGAACTTCGTTGAAGTCACATGAGCTGAGGTTTTATGGAAGCTGTATAAATTTATGCTAATAGGAAGGAAGCTAACGACATGACATACCAATACTAGGTTTAGACCATTAACAATTATTACACTGCATTTTTCGTGAGCAATTGAAATAGGAAGTGACACTTGATACAAGAAATACTCCACATGTTTGCTTCTGCTATGATTCTTGAAGTGGTGTACACACTGTGAAATATTATGATCATTCACACTCCGTAATCGTACTTAATTACTGAGAGTTATTCGAACTAAGTCTGTTAGAGGTCAGGTATGCATTTCTTTTATTTAATGATGGACAAGGATCTTATAATTTATAATGAGTAGAAAATTTGGGTCAGATGGATTACACAGAGGTTGTGTGTGGACACTGTGTCTTCGGATTGTATGGGATGCTGAATTGAAGTTGCATTAGGATTTTGTCTGTACTTGTTCGAGGAGACTGACTAGAGGAAAGAGTTGTTATGGAAGTGAAATGATATTGGTGCTGAGGTTTATATTTATCGACGTATTATTGAGGTATTGAGAGTATATGAAGTTGATGATTATTGGAGTTTTTGTGGACAAGAGGTAAGGTAAATGCTATTAATGATGAGGTTTATATGTATCGACGTATTGAAGAAGTATTAGTGACGTATTGAGATTATGTGAAGCTGATGATTATTGGAGTTTTGGTGTATAAGAGGTAAAGTAAGTGAGATGCATATTTTTTTGTTGGTCTTATGGAACAAGGAGGATGAAGATAGCAGACTAGAACATTAAAATAGAAGGAAGATAGTCTATACACACACTTTGTTAAATAACTAAGCAGTATATACTTTTTTTTTGGAGAGAGGAAGTAATTGCATATCTTGGCTCACTGACAGTTGTTCACCAACAGTACATTTTGATCTGGCTTGGCAAACATTGGTCTTGACATGATGACTATGACGGTGACTTAACTATTATTCACTGTTATACATTGCTGCCAGTACTACTTGATACACATGATGAACATCAGATTTTGACAGAATTACATTTACACAATTAACACTATTCAGTTACACAGTAGCACTAATGTGGATGAAAGATGAATGAGTGTGTTTTGTGTGTTTTCCTTTCCTAATCCTACCCACCTATCTCGTAAATATTATTTTATTTGTTTGTAGTGGCTTGCACTGACACCCATGAATATTATAGGTTTACTGGTATTTGTGTATTGTAATAGTTAATAGGACAATTATCTGACATCATTTGTGTGTTTGTTATGATTTGTATGTTACTGTAAAGGCATTTGTATGTGCATTCAAACTATTGTTCATGCCTGAACTGTCTGATTAGTGAAGATAAATATTCTGAACTGTTACCTGCACTTTTTAACATGATGTGTGACATTTGGTCGTGTTTAATTTCTGCTGATGAACTGTGTGATCAGTGATTGTAAAAAATTATTATGGACTGTTACCTGTACCTTTTCTACATGGTTGGTGCCACTAGGACATGTTCAATTTCTGCTCATAAACTCTGATGAACAGTGTGATCAGTGCTAGTGAATTTTGCGGAACTGCTTCTGCTGAGAGATGTGACTTTTTGCTGTCTGCACCAACTCAACATTACTGGGTGCCACAGATGGAACTGCTTCTACTGAAATGAAGTCACTTGTTGGTGTCTGCACCTGCTCAACATTGCTGGGTGCAACTGATTGACTGCTTCTACTGAAATGATGTTACTTATGAACTGTTTCTACTGAAAAGATGTCCCCTGTTGCTGTGTGCACCTGATCAACATTGCTGATGCCACTAATGGGCTGCTTCTACTGAAATGAAGTCACTTGTTGCTGTCTGCACCTACTCAACATTGCTGGGTGCCTCTGATGGACTGCTTCTACTGCACTAATGTGACTTGTTGCTGTGTGTACCTCTTGAACTTTACTGGGTGCCACAGATGGAACTGCTTCTACTGAAATAATGTCACTTGTTGCTGTCTGCACCTGCTCAACATTGCTGGGTGCAACTGATGGACTGCTTCTACTGAAATGGTGTCACTTGTTGGTGTCTGCACCTGCTCTCAACATTGCTGGGTGCAACTGATGGACTGCTTCTACTGAAATGATGTCACTTGTTGGTGTCTGCACCTGCTTAACATTGCTGGGTGCAACTGATGGATTGCTTCTACTGAACTAATGTGACTTGTTGCTGGGTGCACCTGCTCAACATTGCTGGGTGCAACTGATGAACTGTTTCTACTGAAATGGTCACTTGTTGCTGTCTGCACCTACTCAACATTGCTGGGTGCCACTGATGAACTGCTTCTACTGAATTAATGTGACTTGTTGCTGAGTGTACCTGCTAAACTTTACTGGGTGCAACTGATGGACTGCTTCTACTGAAAAGATGTCACCTGTTAGTATCTTTTTTTTGTATAAACTAATCATTGAAAGCATTTTATGTGAACATTTGTATAAACTGATTTTTTGTATATTGTATAAACTATTATGTAAAGCCACGTGTATGAAAAGAATTTGTATTGCCTACTGTATTTCATACATTAGGTTAGTGAAAGGTCAGTGCAAAGCCAAAATTTTTAACTAATTATGTGATGTTTAGGTAATAATATTATCTTTTATTTTTGTCTGTATTTTTTTTTTGGACGAATTTGGTGGTATTTTCACCACCAATGCTGGCAAAAATACCATCAAATTCTGGCCTGTGGAGGAGGGGCATATGAAAGGTGGCTACACTGTGCCACTGCGCCAGAGATTGCGCCAAAGAGTACTATTAAGCCGCCTTCACAGTGCGTGTTATGAGATCGTGGCAGTCAGTGATTGTCGAGAATTCATAGCAGACAGTGCGTGTTAAGAGTTCATAGCAGTCAGTGCTAGTGGAGAGCTCGTAGAGGACAGCGCGTGTTAAGAGTTCGTAGTAGTCAGTGCTTGTTATGAGCTCGTAGAGGACAGTGTGTGTTAAGAACTCATGGCAGTCAGTGCTTGTGAAGAGATCGTAGAAGTCAGTGCTAGTAGAGAGCTCGTAGAGGACAGTATGTGTTAAGAGTTCGTACCGAGATGTGCTAGTGGGCACTGCTTGTCGTGAAGTCGGAGTGAGATGTGGTAGTAAAGAGTGTTGTGCCATGTTTTATGCAGTTATTTGATGGGAGAGATAGCAGATGTTATTGTAATGAGTGCATTTCGTCAATATATGAAGGTAAAAACTACAATGTTCTTTTATTAATTGTGTGTCTGAAATAATGCGTCACTACAGGTTCAGTCAACAAAGCATCTGGCTTGTGTTCTTGTATTAGAGTGAATTCTGGTTTTCTTGCGTAATTATAGTTTTTCTAAATTTCTTTTGTCACGTCAGTATAGTTGGTATTTAAAAATTCTTGTCTTGTTGGAGAAGAACCGTGCCAGATGTGGACGTTGAGTCACACTCCTACATACAGAACAGTTACTCTTGTGCTTATTGGTTTTGTAGGTTTTATAGTTGCTGGGGACTTAATTAATTAACTGTGTTTTCGAAAATTTTCTTACATTGTTCTTTGCAGTCAGATAGCGTAATAATACTAGTCAGGGCCAACTGATTACGAGACACAGCGTAATCGGACAAACAGCTACAGGTTCTAAAACTATTTTCAATCGTATAATTAATTAAGCCCCCATGCAAAGTCTAAAAATATTACGGCAGAGATCTTTCATCTCTCCCTACTGTGGTTGAGGATTCGATCGCGGATAAATACTTGTGACAAGCAAGATTATGAAGATGGCTGCTGCTAGTTACATTCCCAGTAATTTAAGTTGTGCTCTTAGATTCCTGTCGAACCGCATACTCGGAAATCGCTACATATTCGGAAAAAATGGAGAATTATTTATGACAAGAAAAAATATAAAGGTCATTGTCGGTTGTTTCACTTACAGGAATTTCATCTCCAACAATTTAATATTTCGTATTTTAAACACACCTAATCACGAAATCATTACTGAGGAAGTGCGCTCTTACATGTAAGTAAGAACGAATATTGCAGAAAAATCTTAACTTACACGAATAACAATGTCTCAGAACATGTTGCATATATGAAGAGGAAAAAAACATTTTTTTGCATCCACTCATGCGCGAACCTGTGTCCTCTCGTGTCACAATCCCGCACGCCATCCACTTTTTTCTTTTTCCTTTTTTCCAACTTTTTTATTTTTCTTTTATTTTTTGTTTATTTTATTTTCTTTTTATAAAGAAAGAAAATTACCTGTTCCACTTCAGGCGTAGGAATGTAGGCTGACTTCGTTGCCAAACGGTGCTGTGTAAGTCATAAATGCGTGATAGTTTGGAAGGTTTCCAATAACAAGCTTCACATAATTGCTTTCCATTGTTACTTGAAAGTTGTAAACACGTTTCGATAATTACTAACTAACCAATTTGTTGGAAAAAGTACACAAAGGCACTAGTAACGTCAGTTCACACTCATGTAATATACGTAAGCAGAGCTGATGTCTTGATATTTAATGATCTTTAAATTCTTATTTGTATAAAAATAACATGTATTTTGAGAGAATATTGACCGAAAACGTTTCTTTTTTTATGTAATCATTCACAGTAACAACCTAACCATATTTCTAACAAAGGAAAATAGTCTATTATGAATTCACTTTCCAACCGGATGGGTCCTCTGGTGATTCTTTAGTAACACAATCACTAAATCCAAATATGAAACCGCTAATATGTTTAAAATAACAAATTATATGTGTACATAAACCACAGCCCACCGATCGACAGGACCAGACCGAAATCCAAAACCTCTCGGTACAATTGTCGTGAAATCGGTGGGAGGACCATTCGGTAACAAGTCTCAGAAGCTTATTGAATAGGATATTTCGATAAAGAACCGAAAATGACGTCACTACCGAGACTAGCCTACTACACCGATCGGTATGAACGATACAGGATAGGGCCCCTGGACTTCCGGGCAGTCTCTATTCTGCATTACGGCCCTCCGCTCACTGTTGCGGTAGGCATCCGTGTAGAGCATCTACTGCCATCACCACCAGCCATCCGACACTACAAGCTGTCATGCTGCCCCCTGACGGCTTCGCCTCCTCACAGCCCGTATGCAGCTAGCGTCCGGGATGCACTGACGCCTCCGAATATAATCAAAATTGTTGTAGATGACATATATTTTAGTAACAGTGTTTTTATGAGAACATGTAGGGTGATAACTAGGATATCTATTCACCAGTCCACCGCTACCCCGCCCAGGTTGGTGGACTATTGGCCTCCACGCCTGTGCCAACCTGGTTCCAGCACCAGTTGCAGAGGCTACCACGACAGTCTCCATAGTACGCAAAATGTGCCAGCAATTCTGTCTAGAGGTCGATACAATGAGGGGTATTCCTAAGTGAAAAGCAGAAAGAACTGCGCTTTTTGTTAACTTAGCCACTTCCTGGTGTCATCTCACAGTTTGTTATCTCTCTGGAGCCGCGCAGGGTAGCCCTGCGATCTAGGGCGTCTTATCACGGTTCGCGCGGCTCTCCACGTCGGAGGTTCGGGTCCTCCCTCTGGCATGGGTGTGTGTGTCCTTAGCGTAAGTTAGATTAAGTAATGCGTAAGCCTAGGGAGCGATGACCTCAGCAGTTTGGTCCCACAGTCCTTACCACAAATTTCCAAATTTATCTCTCTGGATGCCTGCGAACACCCCACGTGGTTCCTCGTCCAGTGTGTGATCTTTGATCTCTACTTCTGATTCTTATAATTCATGTTGTTTTCTCTGTAACTGCATAATATTCGTATGATTCTTTGTAAGGTTAGGGTGTACTCTGTTTGTTCTTAACCAGGTACAAGCCTGCACCATTATTCTCTATTCTGTGTCTAATATGGATGTGTCTGGGCACTTTATCGGTACGAATTTATCATCAGCAAACATCAGATATTTTAGAGAGACCTCTAGTTTCCCATACAAATTACTTCTGAAACTCAAAGAACAGGAATGTTCCAAATACAAAACCTTATTTAACGTTTTCTCATTACAAATTTAGTCTTATATTTGTGGTATCATATGTTATTGCGGCCCGCTAATAGATACCAGAGGAATACCTTTAATACTATAAAATTTCATTTTTCAAAGTAGAATGTTATAATCTACACAGTCAGAGAACTAGCAAGGTTTTAGAAAATACCAACACAGTATTGCTACATGTTCGCTCCCATCAGAAAAATACGAGCGATCTTATATTGCTTTCTCAATAGCGAATTCCTTACGTAGGGTGAACTGAGCTATTATTAAACGTGTTGTTGAATATTCCGTTGTAAGCTATCTCCTGAAAAATATTTGATAACAATGAAAGCACGGAGATGGGTCGATAATTAGAGACCTGTTGCTTATTTTCACTTTCATAAATGGGTGTTAGTACTGGATTTATCTTTGTCTGAAAGTTCGTAATATGACCTTTGTTCCATTGTTTTCTGGACTCTGGTTGGTATCTGTGTATTTGGGCCCTTTATTGTTGTAGTTGTATCAAAAACAAACATTACAGTTTTTGAAGAACAATGCTATTTAGTCGAAAACTGACGTGAGGCAGTGGCTATGAGAAAATTCAGGTTTATTCTTACAATAATGTAAAAACAGCCTGAATATAGGTGTATCTAATGTGTTGTATACTCCCTGTAGCCTAAATTTCAGAAAAGTATTGAGACTTGTTTACTATTCGCTAAATATGAAATTATTCAAAGTCGGTCAACAGTGCTATGAAAAGAGGCAAGATTTTTGGTGGCACCACCACCGTAAGAAACTTTTGTCGCGATTAAAATCAATCATTACCTCGTGTACAGCATAAACTACAATACAATGTAATAACGTCAGTTTGAGTATGAATCAGTCGTTTTGAACCCTTTAACAGTACTATTTCATATTAATAGAGACTACCTTAACCAAAGCTGTTTTCACATTATTGTAAGGATCAACTAGTATTTTGAAGAGTAAAGTGCTTTCGATTCTACATCTACATTTGCATTTATACTCCGCAAGCCACCCAACGGTGTGTGGCGGAGGGCACTTTACGTGACACTGTCTTTACCTCCCTTTCCTGTTCCAGTCGCGTATGGTTCGCGGGAAGAACGACTGCCGAAAAGCCTCCGTGCGCGCTCGAATCTCTCTAATTTTACATTCGTGATCTCCTTGGGAGGTATAAGTAGGGGGAAGCAATATATTCGATACCTCATCCAGAAACGCACCCTCTCGAAACCTGGACAGCAAGCTACACCGCGATGCAGAGCGCCTCTCTTGCAGAGTCTGCCACTTGAGTTTGCTAAACATCTCCGTAACGCTATCACGCTTACCAAATAACCCTGTGACGAAACGCGCCGCTCTTCTTTCGATCTTCTCTATTTCCCTGTCAACCCGACCTGGTACGGATCCCACACTGATGAGAAATACTCAAGTATAGGTCGAACGAGTGTTTTGTAAGCCACCTCCTCTATTGATGGACTACATTTTCTGAGGACTCTCCCAATGAATGTCAGCCTGGCACCCGCCTTGCCAACAATTAATTTTATATGATTATTCCACTTCAAATCGCTCCGTACGCATACTCCCAGATATTTTACAGAAGTAACTGCTACCAGTGTTTGTTCCGCTATCATATAATCATACAACAAAGGATCCTTCCTTCTATGTATTCGAAATACATTACATTTGTCTATGTTAAGGGTCAGTTGCCACTCCGCTGCAGATCTTCGTGCATTTCGCTGCAATTTTCTAATGCTGCAACTTCTCTGTGTACTACAGCATCATCCACGAAAAGCCGCATGGAACTTCCGACACTGTCTACTAGGTCATTTATATATATATTGTGAAAAGCAATGGTCCCATAACACTCCCCTGTGGCACGCCAGAGGTTTCTTTAACGCCTATAGACGTCTCCCTTAATACAGTGATAATCTAAAACATTATGATCAATTGCTTAATAGCGTGTGGGTTCAACTGGAAATCACTACAGCAGGTATTTTACGTGGCATGGCTTCTAAGAGATCCTTGGTAGTTATTCAAAATGTGTGGAAACAAATTTCCACGTACAGGTCACACAGTTTCTGTAAATTCCCATCCTGTGGTTTGCCTGGGCGAATATGGCGCCCAACTGCGTCCCATACGTGTCCCCTCGCATTCGGATCAGGCGAGATTGATAGCCAAGACATCAATTGTCGTGTTCCTAAAACCAATGTTGCCCTATCCTGGCCTTATGACATGGGCAGTTATCCTACTGGAAGAACCCATCGCAATCAAGAAAGGCATCAATAACGGAGGGATACAGGTGGTTTGCAATAATGTTCATGGACTCCACAGCTGTCTTGGTGCCTTCGATTACTGCCGCAGGAGTCATTGATGTCCAAGCGAATGTCCCCCATAGCTTACTCCGACCGCCAATTGACCTGCGTCTGTGGGCGCGATGCATGTTTTGAGCAGCTGTTCGCCTAGATAACGGCGTTTCAGATACGTCCATCGACCTGGTGCAACAAGAAACGCGAGTTATCCAACCATTTGACACGTTTCAGTTGATTCAGAGTCCAATTTCGATGACCTCGTGCCCACTGATATCGTAACTACGACGTCGATGTGTAACACCAAAGCTTAGACACTACATACTGAGCCGTGGTAAAAATTGCTGTTTTGAAGAGCGCGCCGCAGCGCGTAATGTGAAGCAGTCGCCCTCCGTTTCTGGCGGTGGCGCCGTTGTGGCATCGCAGCTCTGGTGTCTCCCTTTGGTGGGAAAGGGGAAAGGTTGCTTGTTGATGTGCATTTAAGGGGCGCTATGAGCTCGCCAGTTGGTCAGTCTGGGTGAGTCTGGAGTCAGTCTGCGGTCAGTCTCTCGTCCCCAGCTTGCTAGTCTGTCTCTCGTCCGAATTTTTGAGGCAGTTAGTGTCTGTCTGTCGTCCGGAGTGTTAGTATGTCTTTCGTTCGGATCAATCTTTAAAGCCGGATAAACGAGAGTCTTTCTATTACGCCAGTAAGAGAACTCAGCGGGTGGTCACCCGGTCGGGGCTTAGTTCCTGCATCTGAGTCTGCGCGTTAGGCCGCCAGTCCGCTCGAGTTGCTCAGGCAATAGTTGGTTGATTTGGGAGATTAAAGGGACCAGACCAGACAATAGTCATTGGCGGTTGGATCGATCTGTTGGTCGGTCGCGCACCGAGACACGAGACGACTTGTCCGCCTTGAGCGTCGGCGCATGTGAGGTCGCCACGTGAGTCCAGTGGGTAGTGGCGTCTCGGTCGACACGAGAGCAACAGGAGTCAAGCCACGACATCGGTCTGGCCGGTGCGAACTGCGACGCCGTGAGATGAGGGATCGGCGCGCCTTCCTGCGTCCGTTGAAGCGGCTGGCAGCGGACGGTTCGGGAGAGCGATTTGGGTGTGCTGCGCCAGGTCTTCTCCAGAAATCGCAGTTTATTAGAAGTTAAATGATTGGTGATATGGTGTTTCATTTACTTGTTAAATTGTACTTGTTTTCTTGGTGAGGTCAGCAGCCGCTTTGTTTTGGGGTCGTCCCACCATTCATCTCCGTTTGCCCACCCGCGAGAAGGTGGTCCGTTTTTCCGTTTTTTATGTGGAGTAGGGGCAGGTTAGAGCAACCTGCGGTTCGGGTTGTTCGGTAATCTCCCTATCAATCTGCCGTACGTTAGTAGCTGCCTCTGTCATGTTTGTCGGATTCGGTGTGTTAACGAATTCATTGCTTGGAGTGTAACGGCCTAGCTCCTGAAATATGTTTTTGTCTTGCCTATCATCTTGATAGGCGGTATATGTGTACTGTAGAGCATTTTAACTCGTTTGGCCAACCTGGTATAATTTTATATAAGATTGCATTTCATGGTCTTTTACTTAAATGGTCATTTTAGTATAAAAAGTTGCTACCGTTCCACTGCAAGACTTTTCTTAGAAGTTAAAATCAAGTTGCACCTCCGGTGGCAAGTTAATCTTTTAATTTCAGTGTTTTGTACAATGTCCATCCCTCCTACGGGGTGCATAGTTTGTGTGCTTGTGTGAATTGTTAAAACTTTTAGTTTAAAGTAATCTGGTGTGTTGCAGATTTGCACCAGTGTAGTCTTTCAGAGGTTGTTGTGAGCGGTCGTGACTACGGCCATGTCAAAAGGGAGCGGAAAGGTTCTCAGCCTGAAAGCTCATACACTCAAAAATTTGTTTCTTTCTGCCTCTGAATAAATTGTAACTTGATATTTAGAGGGTGCTTTCTGCTTATGATTTTAAATCTTTTTTCTTTTTTTAAAAAATGCTTTTAGGAATAAAATTCCCATTTGCTAAAAGCTATTTGATTGATTTCATCAGTTAAACCCCAGGCAACTACTTCCACGCTCACATAGTGTAATTAAATGTGTTAATGTTTTTGATGAATCGTTAGTAAATAAAATAAAATTTTAAGAATATTCTTCGAAAATTAAATTCACGGTTCACATACCTTTTGTTGGTTCATTTTGCTTTCCGTTTTGTTCAACATTCCATTGTTGAGCTTCTCTGAATGTGTTTGACTGAATCGATAATACAAAATTGTATACCCCTTTCTTTGTAAAAACTTTGATGTCATGGTTTGATTCTATGCAATGTAGTTTATCTGTCATTTACATTCTTTGTCTCATTTGGAGTGAACAAAATTTACTGTATATAATTGTAATTTCTGTGTGAATAATTTTTTGTACAAATGTCAATGTATGCAAATGTTCTGTTTTATTTAATATGTTTGGTTGCTGTTACGTAAACTGCTCACCTTCACTTAAGGTACTTAGTTATTTTGTATGTAAAAGGTGTTGTGGTTCCCCTATGGAACGGAACTTTGTAGCGTGCGCAAAATGTGATGGCATGGATAAAAAGTTGGAACCAAGAGTCAGTTAGGGACGAGCTACCAAACTATCAACTGCTCATGTAAAAGTTGTGTATTGTGCTGGTTCCGAGAGAGGCTTTTCCTGACGCTTTCCAATGCCTCGGATGCGTGGACAAAGAGCTGGAACTATTCTGAAATTGGTATCTATCATCGCCATCAAGAAATGACAGAGTCCAGCAATTCTACCTGCAAATCCACCTACCAACACCCAATCGCCACCACGTTGTGCAGTCTCTGAAAAGGAACCAAAGAATTATAAAAATGTACCGTGAAGGATCAGCTCATGTCGATGATTTATTTGTTTTCAATAATAAGGTAACCAAAAGACTATTTATGAAAACTTACTTTGCTTTATCCTCCGTCACATTTCCACTTAGGGTCCTTGCCATGATAAACTGATTACCGAGTGTCCTTATTGAAAGAACATTAAATGGTTCAAATGGCTCTGAGGACTTTGGGACTCAACTGCTGTGGTCATAAATCCCCTAGAACTTAGAACTACTTAAACCTAACTAACCTAAGGACATCACACACATCCATGCCCGAGGCAGGATTCGAACCTGCGACCGTCGCGGTCGTGCGGTTCCAGACTGTAGAGCCTTTAACCTCTCGGCCACTTCGACCGGCAAAGAACATTAAAGCACAGTGTTTTACTAATTAATTCCACTTGAAGATAGTAAGAAGAAACTAAGTTAAAGTTAATGTAGCAGAACTGAGTAATATAGTAAACGATGCTTGCTGAAAATACACTCCTGGAAATTGAAATAAGAACACCGTGAATTCATTGTCCCAGGAAGGGGAAACTTTATTGACACATTCCTGGGGTCAGATACATCACATGATCACACTGACAGAACCACAGGCACATAGACATAGGCAACAGAGCATGCACAATGTCGGCACTAGTACAGTGTATATCCACCTTTCGCAGCAATGCAGGCTGCTATTCTCCCATGGAGACGATCGTAGAGATGCTGGATGTAGTCCTGTGGAACGGCTTGCCATGCCATTTCCACCTGGCGCCTCAGTTGGACCAGCGTTCGTGCTGGACGTGCAGACCGCGTGAGACGACGCTTCATCCAGTCCCAAACATGCTCAATGGGGGACAGATCCGGAGATCTTGCTGGCCAGGGTAGTTGACTTACACCTTCTAGAGCACGTTGGGTGGCACGGGATACATGCGGACGTGCATTGTCCTGTTGGAACAGCAAGTTCCCTTGCCGGTCTAGGAATGGTAAAACGATGGGTTCGATGACGGTTTGGATGTACCGTGCACTATTCAGTGTCCCCTCGACGATCACCAGTGGTGTACGGCCAGTGTAGGAGATCGCTCCCCACACCATGATGCCGGGTGTTGGCCCTGTGTGCCTCGGTCGTATGCAGTCCTGATTGTGGCGCTCACCTGCACGGCGCCAAGGCAGAAGCGACTCTCATCGCTGAAGACGACACGTCTCCATTCGTCCCTCCATTCACGCCTGTCGCGACACCACTGGAGGCGGGCTGCACGATGTTAGGGCGTGAGCGGAAGACGGCCTAACGGTGTGCGGGACCGTAGCCCAGCTTCATGGAGACGGTTGCGAATGGTCCTCGCCGATACCCCAGGAGCAACAGTGTCCCTAATTTGCTGGGAAGTGGCGGTGCGGTCCCCTACGGCACTGCGTAGGATCCTACGGTCTTGGCGTGCATCCGTGCGTCGCTGCGGTCCGGTCCCAGGTCGACGGGCACGTGCACCTTCCGCCGACCACTGGCGACAACATCGATGTACTGTGGAGACCTCACTCCCCACGTGTTGAGCAATTCGGCGGTACGTCCACCCGGCCTCCCGCATGCCCACTATACGCCCTCGCTCAAAGTCCGTCAACTGCACATACGGTTCACGTCCACGCTGTCGCGGCATGCTACCAGTGTTAAAGACTGCGATGGAGCTCCGTATGCCACGGCAAACTGGCTGACACTGACGGCGGCGGTGCACAAATGCTGCGCAGCTAGCGCCATTTGACGGCCAACACCGCGGTTCCTGGTGTGTCCGCTGTGCCGTGCGTGTGATCATTGCTTGTACAGCCCTCTCGCAGTGTCTGGAGCAAGTATGGTGGGTCTGACACACCGGTGTCAATGTGTTCTTTTTTCCATTTCCAGGAGTGTAATTTTTCTATTAAAACTGCTTATTAATATTTTGTTGCCAACTTCTAAAGTGAATGTTTTCAAAACTGTGGCTTATAGAGTTTTGCAAATTAAATGATCACAGTGCAGTCTGTTGAAAATCACCCAAAGGTGATCCATTGCCTTATAACCACATCAAGTTGTGTTCTACTGCAGTAAAAGCTGAGTACTATTAGTGTTGAAAGTTACATGTTCGTGTTTGTTAAGGGCTTGTTTCTTTATTTTATTGAAAGTATGTTTAGTTTGCTTTGCTACAGTGGTCAAGATTAAGGGCCCCCCTCCTCCATTAAAAGCAGTTCAAATGCACAAAGTTACTTAATTATAGAAAATTTTAATTACTCCCGCTATTCAAGTTAAATTCTGTACAATATTGGGTTCCTCTTGTGTATTAAAAGTGCATATTCATGATGTAACAGGATCCACAGTTTGTCTATTATGCTCATGCTAGATAACGTTTAATAGAAAGACCACTATCTATGAAAACAGTAACTTCTTCATTCAGAAGACAGTGAGAAATAATCTGTTAGTGAATTCCATTTAATTTTCATTTTAAGTAGAAAGGTGTATAGGAGTGAGAGACTTATTCTATGCACAATAACTAATTTTGCTGTGAACCATATCCATATTTCATGTCAGATAGGAATATGTTTGAAAAGTAATATTGAACCTATGTCCGATTTACGATTCTACAGTGAATATTAATAGTAACATTATTGAGACCATTCAGTTTGACTAAGTCCTCAACGTAATAGTGTGTTTCGTTATCTGTTATATTTATGCAAATAGTTTGTTCAGTTCTGTCAGCTCCAACTTTAAAGTGAACATATGCAGGTGCTATAGTTCATTGCACTCTCGGGTGACAGAGTATAGGCTGTGATTACCCATTGAAGTTACTTATTTTCAGTTTCTTGAACAAGAATGTTACTCATTTTTATGCCTAATTAGGCTAGCGACCATTTTTTATTATCATTTGGACACTGTGGATAGGTAAATTATTGTTTGTTACTGTTTGAATGTTTACGTAATTCTGACTTTCACTTCCGATAAGCCACCTCCGTTAGGTACATCACGGGCAACGTAACAAAATTCCTTTCAGAGGGTAACACTGCTCTGCTTCTTTGTACTGTAATTGCTTTAATAAAAATAATTTCATTATACGAACTGCCTCCAGCTTTTAGGTTATAGTATATCAATAGCACACGTTAAAGTTGAATGAACATGGGAACTCAAAGGGTCATCCGCTGCGGAGCCAATGTTCAACAATGTGCGCTAAACGGTGTGCTCCAAAACACCTGTGCTCGCACTATCATTAAACTCTGGTGACAGATAGGACACAGTAGGGCACGGAAGGTGGACCTGCTGCGGCGTTTCTGAGGTGGTCGTTCTCAGCTACCGGGTAACAATAGGCGGACTTTGGCCCTAAGACACGGAGAGCTAGATCGATCAACGACCCGAAAAAAAATATCGGCCGTGGTTTTGATGAGGGAGCTACTGGAATAAAAGAGCCGTCACAAGTGCGAATGGGGCGATACAGTTTGAAAAAGGGGATACTGCTTTGGTTCATACGACAAAATGAAGCATCAGAATAAAGCATCCTGAGGATTATTCAGACAAAACATGGCTTCCCACACAATACACCGTCAATAAGAACTGTGAAACTTCACGAGGGGTAGTCCCAAGCAAAAGTGACAGCCATTGGTTAATCACTGTGCCATGCACGACACTTGTCGTATACAGGGTGTCCCAGAAGGAATCGTCAATGTTCAGGGATGTTACAAGTATGCTTATTTGAAGCAAAAAACTTCATATCGACATATGCTCTATTCCGAATGGTTTTCGAGATAGAACACATTACATTTAATGTACATTGTTACCCTTTAAGAAGGAATTAACACAATGGGACGGAATTCGGTAGATGTTATGTACATGTACCGACAAAAAAGAAAAATTGGACGATTTATCCGAGAGGAAGGACATTACAAATTGAGCAAGTCAGTGAGGCGTTGGCCCACCTCTGGCCCCCTTGAAGAACTTATTCGGCTTGGATTAGATTGATGGAGTTGTTGGATGTCTTTGTGAGGAATATCGTACCAAATTCGGTCCAGTTGGCGCGTTAGATAGTCGAAAACATGAGCAGGTTGAAGAGCTCTGCCCATTATGCTCCAAATGTTCTAAATTGCGGAGAGACCAGTCGACCGTACTCGCAATGATAGGGTTCGACAAGCACGAAGACAAGTAGTGGATTAGATTAGAGATTAGATTAATCATTCATTCCATAGACCCATAAAAGAGGGAATCCTCCTGGGTGTGGAACATGTCAGATAGACACATTACAAAAATTTAATTAGAAAAACTTGAGTTTCATTAATTTTAATGACCCTCAGTCAATAAACAGTAAAATTATGTACATGAATTAAATGTAAACTACTAATATTTACAGGTTTAATGCTTATAACTGCTTTAATTAAATCCATCATTCAGACATTTGCTAATTTCTTGGCGATTACAACCAAGTATTGTCAAAAATTAAAGTATAATAAATTTTCATTAAAATGGTCTACTGCACTTGTTGAGAGACTCATGGATGTAATAGAAGGAGTTTGCCACCAAATATTCTTTTAAATTATGTTTAAATTGTGCCTTGTCTGAAACTAAACTCTTAATGGTTGCTGGTAACTTATTGAAAATATGCGTTGCTGAATACTGGACTCCTTTCTGGGCAAGAGTAAGCGATTTTAAATCTTTATGTATATTGTTATTATTCCTAGTATTGATACTGTGTACTAAGCAGTTAGTTGGAAAAAGAGATGTATTGAAACTTCCTGGCAGATTAAAACTGTGTGCCGGACCGAGACTCGAACTCGGGACCTTTGCCTTTCGGGGGCAAGTGCTCTACCAACCGAGCTACCCAAGCACGACTCACGCCCCGTCCTCACAGCTTTACTTCTGCCAGTACCTCGTCTCCCACCTTCCAAAGAGATGTATTATTTACAACAAACTTCATTAAGGAATAAATATACTGAGAAGCTGTGGTTAATATGCCCAATTCCTTGAATAGGTTTCGACGTGATATTCTTGGATTTACACTACTCATTACTCTTATTATACGCTTCTGTACTCTAAAAAATTGTTCTCTGTTTGTGGAGTTACCCCAAAATATGATACCATATGACGTAATGGAGTGAACATAAGCAAAATATGCCAGTTTTTTTATATTTATATCTCCTATGTCTGACATCATTCGCATTGCAAACACAGACTTGTTTAGGCGCTTTAGCAGTTCGTTAGTATGTTGCTTCCAACTGAATTTATTATCAAGTTGTAATCTCAAGAATTTTACACTCTCAACCTCTTCTATTTCCATGTCATCATATTTTATACACACACCAGAAGGAAATCTCTTGGAAGTTCTGAACTGCATATAGTGGGTCTTTTCAAAGTTTAATGACAGCGAATTTGCTATGAACCACTTATTAATGTCAGTAAAAATCTGATTAGCTACCTTTTCTAAATTTATATTTGATTTACTATTTATTGCAATGTTTGTATCATCTGCAAATAAGACAAACTTGGCATCTGGTAATGTAACAGATGACAGGTCATCGTACCAAATTCTGCCGACACACATTTGCTGTGTGTCGGCTGGTATTACCTTAATGAAATGTAAGCCAAGTATGGCCTGTCATGAAGGCAACAAAAAGGTGCGTAGAATAACGTCGACGTTATGCTGTGCTGTAAGGGTGCCGCGGATGACAACCAAAGGAGTCCTAGTGTGAAGAGAACTGGTCGTCGAGTAGTATGCAGACGACAGATTGGTATCCCATCAAAGTCCAGGCGTCTCCAGACGCTAGTCATTGGGGCTCTGTTCGAATTGGGACTCATCACTGAAGACAGACAGGATCTCTTCCCAAATGAGATTATTTGGAGAATTATTGGCCGAGCCCTCCAGCCAGCTCGAGATTGTGACGCTCTAACATGTCAGCTGGACAAAATTTGGCACGCCATCCCTCTGGAGCACATCCTACAACCCTACCAAACAATGCCACAGCGAATAACTGCCTGACTGCATATATGCCAGAGGTGGACCAATGCGTTATTGATTTACTCAGTTTGTCAAGCTGTTTCTCTTGAGAATTCATCCAATTTTTCTAAAGTTGCAATAATTTTTTTGTCTATACGTGTACATCACATCTACAGATTTCTGTCCCATTCGAATAATTCCTTCATGGTGCGTGTATTTCGGAAACCATGGGGAATAGGGTGTATATCAATATTAAATTTTTCACTTCAAATGAGGGTTCCTGTCATATCGCTGGATAGCGACCGTTCCCCCTGAGACACCCTGCAGACGGACGTGATAATGCTGCACTTCTAAGAATGATGGATTATACACTGTTGCCACTTCCCTCTGCCTGCTCCTCGGGCATAAACTTGATGGTGCTGCCGCCCTGACCAGGCCTCCATTTCGCTTTGCAGAGTTACGCTAAAGACAGCAGAAATGTTCATCACAATTCGAAGTGGAACTGGAAATGTCGTTGTTTACACTCCGTACTCACCAGCACGTACGCGTTGGCGCTCCTGAGTCCGTAGAAGCGGAAGTCGGCCCACTCGTAGAAGGAGTTGATGGGGAAGTAGGGGATGACGGGTATGTCGGAGACCTTGAGCTCGTAGAGGCGCTCGTTGATCACCACGGTGGGATAATAGGCGTAGCGGCGGTCCGTCGCCGAGTAGTCGTCGCTGAACTCGTTCCACACGAACTGCTGCGCACACAACGGCCGCCGTCCGCAAATAAGCATCACAGTCTTTCTGTTCCGTTACATACAAATGAAATAATTTGACGCGCTTTGCAAGAGACTCGTTAAAATTTACACTTATCTTACACTACTGGCCATTAAAATTGCTACACCACGAAGAAGGCGTGCTACAGACGCGAAATTTAACCGACAGGAAGAAGATGCAGTGATATGCAAATGACGTGGTCGATGGGATTTAAGTCAGAGGAAAGGGCAAGCCAATCCACTCGTCAAGTAACCTCTCGTTCCAAGAGTTGCTCCACCTTAGCGGTTCGATGTGGTCGCGTACTGCAATCCATACCAATGTGGTCAGGACTGCATGCACCCGTGTAAACAGGCACGTGTGGAAGGAGTACAGCGTCACAATAATGTTGACCTGTGAGTGTGCCGTGCTAAGATTTGGAAAGCAATACGCCCTTGCTGTGTTATACCTCACCACACCCCAACACCTGGACCACCCATACGGTCAAGGTCGACAGTGTTCCTTGGTGCATTACGCATTTCTACCTCTTGCCATACGAGAGAACGTCCAACATTGATGAAATGATCGTTTTGGTGGGCTAGGTGGAGGTACGAGGGTTGCCCAGAAAGTAATGCACCGCATTTTTTTTCCTTCAACAGTTCTTTATTGAACGTAATAAGAATTACACACACGAAAGAATGGTTTTTTTATCTACACATCCTGTTTTTCCACGTAATCTCCATTCCATTCTATGGCCTTACTCTAGCGTGAAACAATGGCGTACATGCCGTAACGGTACCGACCCTTGTCCTGGTGAAGGAGCCAGTGCTTCGCTGTGTGAATCACCTCATCGTTCTCAAAATGTCTTCCACGAATGGCATCCTTTAATGGCCTAAACAAGTAGAAGTCCGAGGAGGCTAGGTCTGGTGTGTCAGGTGCGACAGCCGTGGATGGTCTCCCCGACCGCCGCAAATCGTGGAGCTCCGCCGAACCGCCTTCTGATGACCTCTCCCTCCGTGCCCAGCGACTAACTGTACTTCTGTCGTCAGCAGGTGCTCCAAAGACTTTGCACAAGCGTTTGTGGATATTCCCCACAGTTTCTTTCTCTGCAGTGAGAAATTCAGTGACGGCACGTTACTTCTAACGTACATCAGCTACAGACGCCCTTTTGGAGCTGTCCTACAGCTACGCTATCGGTCGCAAGTGACGGAAACTTCGAGTCCTCACTCAGGAGACTTCAAATACTGTATACGTAACGTTTCGCACTCGTAGAATTATTTTCGGCTAAGAAAAAAAAAATTCGGTGTATTACTTTCTAGGCAACCCTCGTATAACTTTGCATGGGCATAATTAATAAGTGATGGTACTGATCCCCCATGGTACACAAAAGGCTTTAGAAAGCTGTTTCAGAAGCAGCGAAAAAAGCATGCCAAATTTAAAAGATCGCAAAATCCCCAAGACTGGCAAAGTTTCGCAGAAGTTCGAAATATAGCGCAAACTTCAATGCGAGAAGCTTTTAATAATTTCCACAACGAAATTCTGTCTCGAAAAACCCAAAGAGATTTTGGTCGTACATAAAGTAAACCATTGGCAAGACGCAATCAGTACCATCACTGCGCGATAACAAAGGTGAAGTCCATGACGACAGTGCCACTAAAGCAGAGTTGCTAATCACGATTTTCCGAAACTCCTTTACCAAGGAAGACGAAGTAAGTATTCCTGAATCCCAATCAAGAACAACTGTCAAGATGAGAAACATAGAAGTAGATATCCTCAGTGTAAAAATGGTTCAAATGGCTCTGAGCACTATGCGACTTAACTTCTGAGGTCATCAGTCGCCTAGAACTTAGAACTAATTAAACTTAACTAACCTAAGGACATCACACACATCCATGCCCGAGGCAGGATTCGAACCTGCGACCGTAACGGTCACGCGGTTCCAGACTGAAGCGCCCTTAACCGCACGACCACACCGGCCGGCGTCCTCAGTGTAACAAAGCAGTTTAAATCATTTAATAAAGTCAAGGCCTCCGGTTCAGATTGTATACCAGTCAGGTTCCTCTCAGAGTATGCTGAGACAATAGCTCCATATTTAGCAATCATATGCAACCATTCGCTCACAGAAAGATCAGTACCTAAAGACTGGAAAATTGCTCAAGTCACACCAATACCCAAAAAGGGAAGTAGGAGTAATCCGCTGAATTACGTGCCCGTATCACTAACGTCGATTTGCAGTAGGGTTTTGGAACATATACTGCATTCGAACATTATGAAGTACCTCGAAGAAAACGATTTACTGACACATAGTCAGCACGGTTTCAGAAAATATCGTTCTTGCAAAACACAACTAACACTTTATACTCATGAATTAATGAGTGCTATCGACAGGGTATGTCAATTTGATTCCATATTTTTAGATTTCCAGAAGGCTTTCGACACCGTTCCTCGCAAGCGTCTTCTAACCAAACTGCGTGCCTATGGAATATCGCCTCAGATGTGCAAATGGATTCGTGATTTCCTGTCAGAAAGGTCACAGTTCGTAGTAATAGACGAAAAATCATCGAGTAAAACAGAAGTAATACCCAGCGTTCCTCAGGGAAGTGTTATAGGCCCTCTATTGTTTCTAACGAATTGCAAAATGATTGAGATAAGATATCTGTATGGTGCGAAAAGTGGCAATTGATCCTAAATAAAGAAAAGTGAGAAGTTATTCACATGAGTGCTAAAAGAAATCCGCTAAATTTCGATTACGCGATAAGTCGCACCAATATGATGGCTGTAAATTCAACTAAATACTTAGGGATTACAATTACAAATAACCTAAATTGGAACGATCACATAGATAATGTTGTGGGTAGCGCAAACCAATGAATGCGATTCATTGGCAGAACACGTAGAAGGTGCAGCAGGTTTACAAAAGAGAGTGCGTACACCACGCTTGTCCGCCCTATTCTGGAGTATTGTTGTGCGGTGTGGGACCCGCATCAGGTTTATTTAATTTAATCGTATGGTGATTTTATACAATATACAGTTGATACAAGGCAAATGATTTAATACAATATAAATATGATATAAGAAAAGATGAAACCTTAAAGTCCGTGTTTTCAACCAGTTAATTTACACTCCTGGAAATGGAAAAAAGAACACATTGACACCGGTGTGTCAGACCCACCATACTTGCTCCGGACACTGCGAGAGGGCTGTACAAGCAATGATCACACGCACGGCACAGCGGACACACCAGGAACCGCGGTGTTGGCCGTCGAATGGCGCTAGCTGCGCAGCATTTGTGCACCGCCGCCGTCAGTGTCAGCCAGTTTGCCGTGGCATACGGAGCTCCATCGCAGTCTTTAACACTGGTAGCATGCCGCGACAGCGTGGACGTGAACCGTATGTGCAGTTGACGGACTTTGAGCGAGGGCGTATAGTGGGCATGCGGGAGGCCGGGTGGACGTACCGCCGAATTGCTCAACACGTGGGGCGTGAGGTCTCCACAGTACATCGATGTTGTCGCCAGTGGTCGGCGGAAGGTGCACGTGCCCGTCGACCTGGGACCGGACCGCAGCGACGCACGGATGCACGCCAAGACCGTAGGATCCTACGCAGTGCCGTAGGGGACCGCACCACCACTTCCCAGCAAATTAGGGACACTGTTGCTCCTGGGGTATCGGCGAGGACCATTCGCAACCGTCTCCATGAAGCTGGGCTACGGTCCCGCACACCGTTAGGCCGTCTTCCGCTCACGCCCCAACATCGTGCAGCCCGCCTCCAGTGGTGTCGCGACAGGCGTGAATGGAGGGACGAATGGAGACGTGTCGTCTTCAGCGATGAGAGTCGCTTCTGCCTTGGTGCCAATGATGGTCGTATGCGTGTTTGGCGCCGTGCAGGTGAGCGTCACAATCAGGACTGCATACGACCGAGGCACACAGGGCCAACACCCGGCATCATGGTGTGGGAAGCGATCTCCTACACTGGCCGTACACCACTGGTGATCGTCGAGTGGACACTGAATAGTGCACGGTACATCCAAACCGTCATCGAACCCATCGTTCTACCATTCCTAGACTGGCAAGGGAACTTGCTGTTCCAACAGGACAATGCACGTCCGCATGTATCCCGTGCCACCCAACGTGCTCTAGAAGGTGTAAGTCAACTACCCTGGCCAGCAAGGTCTCCGGATCTGTCCCCCATTGAGCATGTTTGGGACTGGATGAAGCGTCGTCTCACGCGGTCTGCACGTCCAGCACGAACGCTGGTCCAACTGAGGCGCCAGGTGGAAATGGCATGGCAAGCCGTTCCACAGAACTACATCCAGCATCTCTACGATTGTCTCCATGGGAGAATAGCAGCCTGCATTGCTGCGAAAGGTGGATATACACTGTACTAGTGCCGACATTGTGCATGCTCTGTTGCCTGTGTCTATGTGCCTGTGGTTCTGTCAGTGTGATCATGTGATGTATCTGACCCCAGGAATGTGTCAATAAAGTTTCCCCTTCCTGGGACAATGAATTCACGGTGTTCTTATTTCAATTTCCAGGAGTGTAGCTGGGTGTGAGTGAACAAGTCATCGGAAATTCCAGGATATGAATGAAGTGGACAGCGTTGGACTAAATGTTCAGTTGTGTGTTCTTCTTGATTACATTCACGCATTGGTGAACAGATCCAGCCCCATTTTTACCTGAAGTAGCTACAACAACCATGTCCAGTCCCTAACCTGTTGAGGCGGCACCAAAGTATCCTCGGTAGGTCAAAACCTTTTGGCTTCTTCAAGGTGATGGGCTCTTGTTCTCAATGTGTTTGTTAACCGTTCATGCTTCCAGTCCGGCCGTGGTGACCGAGCGGTTCTAGGCGCTTCAGTTTGGAACCGCGCGACCGCTACAACCGCAGGTTCGAATCCTGCTTCGGGCATGGATGTGTGTGATGTCCTTAGGTTAGTTAGGTTTAAGTAGTTCTAAGTTCTAGGTGACTGATCAGCTCAGATGTTAAGTCCCATAGTGCTCAGAACCATTTTGAACCATGCTTCCAGCTTTCATTTAGATCAAAACCATACGCGATGAGTTGTCCTGCAGTAACACTTACTGGTCTTCTTGATCGCAATCGTTGCTGTGGCGGATGACAGAATTCCTGGTGCAGTGGTAGAGATGGTGATGCAGAGATTTCCTTGGCCTCCCTCAGTAGAGCTTGTTTCCGCCTTAAGTGTGGTGGAGGGATGTGACTCAGTACAGGTAACCAGTGGCATGGGATTGATTTGATGGAACCAGTTATGCAGCGCATTGTGTCGTTAAGTTCTGTGTCTACCTTCTCCACATGTACACTATCCAACCAGAGAGGTGCACAGTACTCGGCAGCAGAGTACAGAAGACTGATGCCAGTTAAACGCAGACAGTCAGCAGAGGTTCCCCAGGTGGTACCACTGAGCTTATGTAGTATTTGGTCCTTGCAGCAACTTTATGAGAAAGCTTGGTGATGTGGTATTTGTAGCTCAGGGTTCTATCTAGAGTGATTCAGAGATATTTTGGGAAAGGATTGTACCTCAACGTTTGTCTATTGAGCAGAACTGTTGATTTGTAGTTGGCAGCACGATTCGCTAGCAGTGATGACATCGAAAAAGTACAAAGAAGGGCAGCTTGTTTTGTGTTGTCGTGAAATAGAGGAGATTGTGCCACAGGCATGATACGTGAATTGGAGTGTCTATCATTAAAACAAAAGCTTTTTTCGTTGTGACTGGATCAATCAGCAGCTTTGTCCTCCGATTGCGAAAACATTCTGTTGGTACCCACCTACATAGAGAGAAATGATCATCACGATAAAATAAGAGAAATCAGGGCTCGCACGGAAAAATTTAAGCGCTCGTTTTTCCCAAGCGCCGTTCGAGAGTGGAACGGTAGAGAGACAGCTTGAAGGTGGTTCATTGAACCCTCTGCCAGGCATTTTATTGTGAATAGCAGAGTAATCATGTAGAGGTCGATGTAAATGTACTGACTTTCAAATATTTGAAGACACTGGATTCACTGGTCAACGTTATTGTCCCTGTACTCCTTCCCCTGTGCGTTTTTTCATGGGTGTGTTGGGCCCTAACATCATTTTCATTGACTACAATGCGCGACCGCTTCGAGGTGCAAAGGTGGAGGAGCTCCTGGAACAAGGGATTATTCGGCGACTGGACTGGCCAATCCGTTACCCCGACTTAAATCCCATCAGGTACGCGTGGGACTCGATGGGGAGACGTATTGCTGCATCTCCGCATGCACCACTGACCATCCGACCATCCAACAGTTGTCAAACGCGCTTTTGAGGAATGGAAGGCCCTAGCACAAGAACCAGCTATCAACCTCGTGGTCAGCATGACAGCATGTTGCAAAGCGTGCTTTGCCGTACGTGATGATCACAACCCCAATTAAGAATCAGGTCCTGCCTTTTGTAGTATACATGGGACCGTCATAAATCGCAGTGAACTAAGTGTAATTACTGTCTTTCTACAAAAGTGGCACTTCTGTTCGTCTCATTGTGTGTGTGTTTCAATTACCTTCTGTACTGCACTGCACAGTACTGTACTGTACTGTACTGAGGCAATGCTTCCTGTGTGTGGTCTAACTTTCACGAAGTTACACTACTGGGCATTAAAATTGCTACACCAAGAAGAAATGCAGATGATAAACGGGTATTCATTGGACACGTATATTATACTAGATCTGACATGTGATTACATTTTCACGCAATTTGGTTGCATAGATCCTGAGAAATCAGTACCCAGAGCAACCTCCTCTGGCCTAATAACGGCCTTGATACGCCTGGGCATTGAGTCAAACAGAGCATGGATAACGTGTACAGGTACAGCTGCTCATGCAGCTTCAACACGATCCACCGTTCATCAAGATTAGTGACTGGCGTATTGTGACGAGCCAGTTGCCCGGCCACCATTGACCAGACGTTTTCAATTGGCGAGAGATCTGGAGAATGTGCTGGCCAGGGCAGCAGTCGAACATTTTCTGTACCCAGAAAGGCCCGTACAGGACCTGCAACATGCGGTCGTGCATTATCCTGCTGAAATATAGGGTTTCGCAGCGATCGAATGAAGGGTAGAGCCACGGGTCGTAACACATCTGAACTGTAACGTCCACTGTTCAAAGTGCCGTCAATGCGAACAAGAGGTGACCGAGACGTGTAACCAATGGCACCCCATACCATCACGCCGGGTGATACGCCAGTATGGCGATGACGAATAGACGCTTCCAATGTGCGTTCACCGCGATGTCGCCAAACACGGATGCTACCATCGTGATGCTGTAAACAGAACCTGGATTCATCCGAAAAAATGACGTTTTGACATTCGTGCACCCAGGTTCGTCGTTGAGTACACCATCGCAGGCGCTCCTGTCTGTGATACAACGCCAAGGGTAACCGCAGCCGTGGTCTCCGAGCTGATAGTCCATGCTGCTGCTAACGTCGTCGAAATATTCGTGCAGATGGTTGTTGTCTTGCAAACGTCCCTGTCTGTTGACTGAGGGATCGAGACGTGGCTGCACGATCCGTTACGGTCATGCGGATAAGATGCCTGTCATCTCGACTGCTAACGATACGAGGCCGTTGGGATCCAACACGGAGTTCCGTATTACCCTCCTGAACCCACCGATTCCATATTCTGCTAACAGTCATTGGATCTCGTCGAACGCGAGCAGCAATGTCGCTATACGACAAACCGCAATCGCAATAGGCTACAATCCGACCCTTATCAAATTCGGAAACATGATGGTACGCATTTCTCCTCCTTACACAGGCATCACAACAACGTTTCACCAGGCAACGCCGGTCAACTGCTGTTTGTGTATGAGAAATCGGTTGGAAGCTTTCCTCATGTCAGCACGCTGAAGGTGTCGCCACCGGCGCCAACCTTGTGTGAATGATCTGAAAAGCTAATCATTTGCATATCACAGCATCTTCTTCCTGTCGGTTAAATTTCGCGTCTGTAGCACGTCATCTTTGTGGTGTAGCAATTTTAATGGGCAGTAGTGTATGTTACTTGGCAGTGATTCATCCTACGAAAGTTACCTTGGTGCTAAAGTTTTGCACACCAGTGTAGTTATTCGACCTACTATCAAACCTTCAGCATTCGTCTAAAGCACCACATTTCATTGTGTTGTCGTCTTGTCTGAACTGTTTAGTGTTCACGTTCCACTTCAGTGCGATAAATGCCTTCAGAAATTTATGTTAGATGTTAAAAAATTCTTTTTTCTTGCTATTTGACATTTATGTTACATGTTAAAAAAATTCTTCTTTCTTGCTATTGCCTGTCTGTGTCTTATATGCTCTCATGCTATCTTCTTCGGCTATCGTTAGCTATTTTGCAGCTCAAATATAAAAAATTACCGACTACTTTTAGACTGCAATTCACTAATTTAATTCCGTCAGCATCGTCTGATTTAATTGGAATATATTAATTTTCATTATTTTCGATTTTACTTTTGTGAATGTTCATCTTATAACCTCTTCTCAGGACACTATGCACGCTGTTTCAATTCCTTTATCGGGTAGACAAAATTACCATGTTGTCGACAAACCTCGAAGTTTTTATTTCTTTTCCCCGTATTTTAATTCACTTTCTAAATTTCTTCGTGGCTTCGTTTGTTACCTCTTCCAGTAGACCTCGAATAACATCGGGGTGAGACTACAATGCTAAGTCCTTCCCTTCTCAAGCAACGTCTGTCTTTAAGGCCATTATTTTGTTATATTATTGTATAGAAATTCCTAGAAGGAATAGTAGGATTTTTGTGTTAGTGCATCGTACTGGGTCTTCTTCCGTTTCCCTAGCTCGATGCAGTGAATATTTCTGTCCTCGGACTTATGAAAACTTTTCATGTACGTGCATTGTGCAGTCTGAGCATACACCTTTAACACGTAGGGTAGGAAGCTTAAAACTTTATGATTTCTGCTCTCATACGTATGACAAAGTGCTTTTCTTCAAATTATGTTGCATTTTGGTGCATGAAGCAAATTAGCTCGAAACGAGCAAAGAAGGAATATAAAAGAAATACTGCAAATAGAATGGAGGTGTAATAAAAGGAGATGGACTTGCCGTCTTATGAGTTCCCCAAAACATCAGCAGGCGATTGCTTCTTGTTCTGGTGTTCGTGTCCATCCAACAGTTATTTAAATAAAATATGTTACAGTGCTTTCATGAATAACGGAACATCAGGAAGGCATTTTGAAACACTTTCTAGTCTTAAGTGCATATTTGATTCAGTTATAAGACGCATTTCGCGTCGTTTTTGTTATACGTTTCGAATAACCAAGAACAGAAGTATCTGACGCTTCGAAGAGTTCACTTGAGAAAAAAATGTTAGTCGTTTACACTTTAGACTATAATCGGAACGATTAGTTCACTTCTAAACGACGGCATCTGGCATTTTTGATTAAAAGACTTCCACCAGTAGCCGATGTGGTGGATTTTGACGTATTGACTACTTTCCTCATTATACCTACATGGTAAATAGCTACTCAAAGACATAACACTGACTAAAGCATAAAGCTGCGGATACCTATAAATACCAGAAATGTACATACGTATACATTGCTGGCCATTGCAATTCCAGAATGATGGCAACATGCAGAAAATGTCAGATTGTCGTCAAGTGTTCGACAAGCTTGGATATGTACATGATTAGCATTTCAACACAAAATAAGTAAGAGTAATACCATTAGCATTATGTAAACAAAGAAACATAACTGTGGTTCAAATGGCTCTGAGCACTATGGGACTTAACATCTGAGGTCATCAGTCCCCTAGAACTTAGAACTACTTAAACCTAACTAACCTAAGGACATCACACACATACATCCCCGAGGCAGGATTCGAACCTGCGACCCTAACAGTGGCGCGGTTCCGGACTGAAGCACCTAGAACCGCTCGGCCACCGCGGCGGGCCATTACTGTGCAGGTTTCACATTCAAAGTTGCCGTTTAAATGCCGGTTGTTGGAAGAAATTGTTATGCCTCGTGTAAGAAGGAGGGACGTCTACTGACATTTACCGGAATTCGACAGCGGCAATATCTTAGCCGACAGAAACGGCGGGTTATCGTTCTGCGATATCGCTGGTCGCTTCGGGCGGGATTCCACGAATGTCCGGCATATATGGAATCGATGCGTTTAGGATGGCCATACTCGATCGCAGAGGCGTCGCTTTGCTGGTGACCGAGAGGTTCGACATAGGCCGGCTTGGCACGGGGCCGCCCAGCAGCGCCGCTCGGTGGTTGGCAAGCAGCGCTTCCGCAGGCGTTAGTGGCGCTGCTACCGAACGTGATCGGCGCTCCAAATGGACGTTACTAGCAGTACAAGTTCTTCTCACCTTATGTAAAATAGTGTGGAACAGCTGGGGAATATCTCATTGAACTAGATTCGGCAGAAATTACACTAGAAACTTGTTGCTTTCTGTATAACATCGTCAGGGAAAGGTATGGGTGTAAACTTACGGACATACACTACTGGCCATTAAAACTGCTACACCACGAAGATGACGTGCTACAGACGCGAAATTTAACCGACAGGAAGAAGATGCTGCGATATGCAAATGATTAGCTTTTCAGAGCATTCACACAAGTTTGGCGCCGGTGACGACACCTACTACGTGCTGACATGAGGAAAGTTAGGCCGGCCGGAGTGGCCGAGCGGTCCTAGGCGCTACAGTTTGGAGCTGCGCGACCTCTACGGTCACACGTTCGAATCCTGCCTCGGGTACAGATGTGTGTGATGTCCTTAGGTTAGTTAGGTTAAGTAGTTCTAAGGTCTAGGGGACTGATGACCTCCGAAGTTAAGTCCCATAGTGCTCAGAGCCATTTGAACCATGAGGAAAGTTTCCAACCGATTTCTCATACACAAAAAGCAGTTGACTGGCGTTGCCTGTTGAAACGTTGTTGTGATGCCTCGTGTAAGAGGGAGAAATGCGTACAATCACGTTTACGACTTCTATAAAGGTCGGATTGTAGCCTATCGCGATTGCGGTTTATCGTATCGCGACATTGCTGCTCGCGTTGGTCGAGATCCAATGACCGTTAGCAGAATATGGAATTGGTGGGTTCAGGAGGGTAATACGGAACTCGGTGCTGGATCCCAACGGCCTCGTATCACTAGCAGTTGAGATGACAGGCATCTTATACACATGGCTGTAACGGATCGTGCAGCCACATCTCGATCCCTGAGTCAGCAGATGGGGACGTTTGTAAGATAACGAACAGTTCGACGACCTTTGCAGCAGCTTGGACTATCAACTCGGAGACCATGGCTGCGATTACCCTTGACGGTGCATCACAGACAAAGGCGCCTGCGATAGTGTACTCAACGACGAACCTGGGAGCACGAATGGCAAAACGTCATTTTTTCGGATGAATCCAGGCTCTGTTTACAGCATCATGTGTTTGGCGACATCGCGATGAACGCACATTGGAAGCATGTATTTGTCATCGCCATACTGGCGTATCACCTGGCGTGATGGTATGGGTGCCATTCGTTACACGTCTCGGTCACCTCTTGTTCGCATTGACGGCTCTTTGAACAGTGGACGTTACAGTTCAGATGTGTTACGACCCGTGGCTCTGCTCTTCATTCGATCGCTGCGAAACCCTATATTTCAGCAGGATAATGTACGACCGCATGTAGCAGATCCTGTACGGGCCTTTCTAGATACAGAAAATGTTCGACTGCTGCCCTGGCCACCACGTTCTCCAGATCTCTCACCAATTGAAATCGTCTGGTCAATGGTGGCCGAGGAACTAGCTCGTCACAATTCGCCAGTCGCTATTCTTGATGACCTGTGGTATCGTGTTGAAGCTGCATGGGCAGCTGTACCTGTACACACCATCCAAACTCTGTTTGACTCAATGCCCAGGTGTATCAAGGCCGTTATTACGGCCTGAGGTATTTGTTCTGGGTACTGATTTCTCAGGATGTATGCACCCAAATTGCGCGAAAATGTAATCACATATCAGTTGTAGTATAATATATTTGTCCAATGAATACCTGTTTATCATCTGCATTTCTTCTTGGTGTAGCAATTTCAATGGACAGCAGTGTACTTTGTGTTGCTGTGCTGGAGGGTGAGATACCAGTAGACAAATCTCTACCTGGAAGTGGCAATAAATGCATCCCAACACATTTTATGATTACTTCATGAATGAAGGTGAATGGAAATGAGTTAAGACTACATGGAATTTAAAGGGAAGCTTAACATGAAGCCGAGATGTTTGCTTGAAATACAACTTTGCATGTACTGTACTTGTAAAATATTTTCGCTATAGCAATATTTCCTGTATTAGTGGAATTTGGTGGAAATAAATATTACTTTTACTATCGGCTAAGTTTCTCTCTATTATGGACATGGTCAGTGAAACTGGTTTGGACTTTTTCTGTGATGGATTGCCACGTATTCTTCTTTGCGACCTACTTGCTGTAGTCGTCGCAGATCTCACTCATGTGGCACGCCACTTTTCAGTGTCAATGGCAAAATATCTGAATTTTGTTTGGTCCGTGTGTTTCCATGTCCAACGCCACTATCCACGAGAGTACAAACTAATCATTTCCTCTTTGTAGCAGCGCCAGGGGCGATGCGGCCCACGACTCGTGCTTTAGCAGCGCTGCACTCGCGTGTCTGAAGTACTGGTGCGGCTGTGATGTAGTCTGAACGCTACCATTACCGTCTTGCTCGTAAATTAGCGGAAAGAATCATTACTACTTGACTATACGATTGGAAATCAGTCACCGCGGTAATTAAAACGTTAAAATCGTAGGAGTGATACGCTCCGAAACATTTAAAAGGGAACTACATAAACTAGAAGTAGGGATAGACACAAGGACATTCAGTGGAAAAGCGGTAGCCAAATGTAATTAATCCACAAACGAGGTAACCCAAAGTAACCCGAGTGCTTTATCCGGCATAAAACAGGGAGTCACAGATACATATTTATACAGGGTGGTCCATTGATCGTGACTGGGCCAAATAGCTCAGGAAATAAGCGTCAAACGAAAAAACTGCAAACAACGAAACTTGTATAGCTTGAAGGGGGAAACCAGATGGCGCTATGGTTGGCCCGCTAGATGGCGCTGCCATAGGTCAAACAGATATCAACTGTGTTTTTTTAAATAGGAACCCCCATTTTTTATTACATATTCGTGTAGCTCGTAAAGAAATATGAATGTTTTAGTTGGACCACTTTTTTCGCTTTGTGATATATGGCGCTGTAATAGTCACAAACATATGGCTCACAATTTTAGACGAACAGTTGGTAACAGGCAGGATTTTTAAATTAAAATACAGAACTTATGTACGTCTGATCATTTTTGATTTCGGTTGTTCCAGTGTGATACACGCACCTTTGCGAAATTATCATTTCTGAGAACGCATGCTGTTACGGCGTGAGTACCTGTAAATACCACATTAATGCAATAAATGCTCAAAATGATGTCCATCAACCTCAATGCATTTGCAATACGTGTAACGACATTCATCTCAACAGCGAATTGTTCGACTTCGTAATGTTCGCACATGTATTGACAATGCGCTGACGCATGTTGTTAGGGGTTGTCTGTGGATCACGATAGCAAATATCCTTCAAATTTCCCCACAGAAAGAAATCCGGGGACGTCAGATCCGGTGAACGTGCGGACCATGGTATGGTGCCGTGAAACATCTTGTAGTAGCATCGGTAGAACATTACGTAGGAAATCAGCATACACTGTACCATTTAGATTGCCATCGATAAAATGGGGGGCAATTATCCTTCCTCCCATAATGCCACGCTATACATTAACCCGCCAAGGTCGCTGATGTTCCACTTGTTGCAGCCATCGTTGATTTTCCGTTGCCCAATAGTGCGCATTATGCCAGTTTACGTTACCGCTGTTGGTGAATGACGCTGCGTCGCTAAATAGAACGTGTGCAAAAAATCTATCATGGTCCCGTAATTTCTCTTGTGCCCAGTGGCAGAACTGTACACCACGTTCAAAGTAGTCGCCATGCAACTCCTGGTGCATAGAAATATGGTCCGGGTGCAATCGTTGTTGATGTAGCATTCTCAACACCGACGTTTTTGAGATTCCCGATTCTCGCGCAGTTTGTCTGCTACTGATGTGCGGATTAGCCGCGACAGTAGCTAAAACACCTACTTGGGCATCATCATTTGTTCCAGGTCGTGGTTGACGTTTCACATGTGGCTGAACACTTCCTGTTTCCTTAACGTAACTATCCGGCGAACGGTCCGGACACTTGGATGATGTCGTCCAGGATACCGAGCAGCATACATACTACAGGCTCGTTGGGCATTTTGATCACAATAGCCATACATCAACACGATATAGACCTTTTCCGCAATTGGTAAACGGTCCATTTTAACACGGGTAATGTATCACGAAGCAAATACCGTCCATACTGGCGGAATGTTACGTGATACCACGTACTTATACGTTTGTGACTATTACAGCACCACCTATCAAAAAGCGGAAAAAGTGGTCCACTTAAAACATTCATATTTCTTTACGTACTACACGAATATGTAATAAAAAATGGGGGTTTCTATTTAAAAAAAACGCAGTTGATATCCCTTTGAGCTATGGCAGCGCCATCTAGCGGACAAACCATAGCGCCATCTGGTTTCCCCCTTCAAGCTAGACGAGTTTCGTTGTTTAAAGTTTTTTCGTTTGATGCTTCTTTCGTTAGATATTTGGCCCGGTCACTATCAATGGACCACCCTGTATGCACACTTGTCAGAACGTTTCGTTATTGCTTGCCACGCGGTCGGCACATCTGAACCGACAAGAAGGATAAAAAAAAATTGATCTGAAGATAGCGTTGTGGTATGAGGCAGAAATACTCCCCCAAAAACAGCATCCATGAGTTCCTCACTGTGTGCTGGACTGTCCGACACTCAACCGAGACAAGGTTTTCCTGCTACCAACACAACAGGCCTCATAAGCTTCTGGCACGACGTTGCTTCCCTCTTAGCCTCGGGCGCTGTTATGCCCGTAGACGCAGAGCCTATACTTCACCGTTAACGAGGATCCATGCGGCGTTTACGACCCGTTAATAGGCCAGAGAGGAGCGCGCAAGGAGCTGATAGCCTTCAAAATGGGCGGCGCTGCCTTCCAAGAGGATCTCATCTGAGAATAAAAGCCTAGGGCTTCATTTCAGGCCGGGTACTTTCTACATCAAATGACACAGCTTTTATTTCGAAAAGTCACTGCACCGTGCTAAATATTCGATATGTAAATTCCCCTCGTGTCGTATTGGCACTTAAAGTTCCTCATTTAACTTCTTTGGCAGTAGTCAGAGAGGTTGTTCGAAACCTCTCTGGATACCCCTCTCCACTCTGACCCGCACGATCGTGCGGGCTTGGTTTTAAATTTTCCGTGCCTCAGATACGTCACTTTCCTGTGTCACTTCCGACTGCGACGACTGTGCTAGCTCCCGGCTTGCGTTCAGTAGCGGTTTTGTTTCATGATGCGACCAGAAGAGCGCAGCAAATGACTTCAAACTTCCACGAGAAGATAGAGCCATGCGTCTGTTAGGTTTATTTTGCTCCATTTCATTAAATTAAGGCAATGCTACATTATTTTAGACTGAGAATGTTTCACTTAACATGTATATGTGTCTAAACAAGTGCATGAAGTGCCAGTTGGAAAATGTTTAAATTTTGGGGTAGCACGATCGTGCGTGTCAGATGTTAATCATGCCAAGCTTTGACGCTAACATCACTTTCACATGCAGACAGTATAGTAAATATTCGCACTAAGGTCTATGAACAAATAGAACAGCTTTGGTTTTTATATGCAAATAAAATATCCTTTTGTCTTTTAGGCTTAACAGATGAAGAAATAATACAGCTTATTTTGGAAGATTGAGCAGATGGAGTGTTATAGAGTTTGGTTCAAAACAAGGAAATCAACTCTAGAATCAATACTTCACTTTCTTGATTTGGGCACTGTCAACAGTTGGTTGCACTACAGAGAATATTGCAGAGAAAATAAAGTTCCTAAAAGAAGTATCCCGAATTTGCATAAGTGAAGGATGGCCATTTCACAGGAACTGGTATCAGCACCAGAGAAAAAGCCAAATGATGCAGAAAATGACAACGATCGTGAAAATGAACATCTTGAAAAGAAAAAACAATGAAACATTTACACTCCATTAGGAAAGCCATTTGTGGAGAAGCGTTACGATGTTTATTACCATTGGCCTGCAGTGGATGACAATCTTGATCTTGCAGATATTAACACTTCAAAAGGAGGACCAAGTCATATTGCATCAAGTGTGACGAATATTTGTGCATGACCAAGGAAAAAAACTGCTTTCATCTTTTCCATTATTAAAAATTAATATTTATGTGTGTTTGTGTGAGAGTAGGGTATTTTGCAACATACGGGGTATATATGTTTTTATCAATTTCGTCATGCTATTGTATTCAAAGTCCTTGAAAGAAAAAGAAATAAAAGCACTTCTTGAACAGCACAGCTCATATTATTTGGACTGGGATAAAACCTAACTAGAACGATCGTGCTACTGACGTTTTGAGAAAACTATCACCCTATCCACGAGTCATAATGCGCGGGAATTTGCAGATTTCAGATAAAAGTTTAAAAAAAAATCTCTCAGGGTGGAAACGGATACGCGCCTTTGTACTGAAAGCCAGACCGACACCCAAATAGTTATTTTTTGAAGCACAACGTACTTCGTGCCAAGATAACTATAGTTTTATATCGGGTTTCTTAGTGTGTGGTGTCCGTTTTGGTGTTTGCACACCCAGTGATGCTATAGTGCGATCTCTGGTGACCCACAGAGAAGAGAGACACCCATACAATCATACATATTAATTAAGGGAAACGCTACTGTCATACAATGAAAACGTGTTACTGAAAGATAATTAATAGGGATGCCCCAATCAAGCATTACAATATGGGTACTACACCAGGCACGTAGACATGTTAATGAGAGGAGGGATAATGTGATCCATAAACAGAAACAAGCGGTCACTTCAACAGTCAGGTTTACTATTGAAACGTATAACACATGACTTTCCAACTGAATAAACAACTGAACATTTAATACATGGAGAAAGGATTTAAATGATGGACTATAACCGCGACACAGATGGAGGGACGCGATAAAAGCAAAGTTATGTGAAAAATATGCGAATGCCTCCAGTGACTGAAAAGCAGGGTTAGTAAATTACAGAAAGAACACGGAAAAATAGGTTTGAACCCCAGCGAGATCGGGAAAGTGCATACTGAAAGCAAACTAGCACGCTGCGAAGTATTAAGACGGAAATATTGGCTCCTAAAGAGAGGTTTCAAAATGGTTCAAATGGCTCTGAGCATTATGGGACTTAACTTCTGAGGATCAGTCCCCTATAACTTAGAACTACTTAAACCTAACTAACCTAAGGACATCACACACATCCATGCCCGAGGCAGGATTCGAACCTGTGACCGTGGCGGTCGCGCGGTTCCAGACTGTAGCGCCCAGAACCGCTCGGCCACCCTGGCCGGCTAAAGGGAGGGAACTAATATCGGCTTTCTACGGGTTCGATGACCACAACGCTGGCCCACTTTACCAAACTCATAGCATAATGTGGAAGTCATAGTCGACAGCGGCTGGATATTTTGAGCTCCGGGCTCTCTCTGTTCTCAGTACTCAAGTGCAAACATCCTTCTGTGCTATCACAAGGCTCTCCTCTTCAGTCGTCCAGCAAAAAGTCTTTTCTGGCAGACATTGTGAGTTCTGTCCAGTGAAACTTAAGTAAATACACTGAAGAGCCAAAGAAACTGGTAAAACTGCCTAATATCGTGTACGGCCCCCGCGAGCACGCAGAAGTGCCGCAACACGACGTGGCATGGACTCGACTTCAGTGCTGGCAGGAATTGACACCATGAATCCTTTGGGGCTCTCCATAAATCCGTAAGAGTACGAGGGGCTGGAGACCTTTTCTGAACAGCACGTTCCAAGGCATCCCAGATGTGCTAAATAACGTTCGTGCCTGGGGAGTTTGGTGGCCATCGGAAGTGTTTAAACTCAGAAGAGTGTTGCTGTAGCCACTCTGTAGCAATTCTGGACGTGTGGGGTGTGGCATTGTCCTGCTGGAATGGACCAAGTCCGTCGGAATGCACAATAGACATGAATTAATGAAAGTGATCAGACAGGATGCTTACGTACGCGTTACCTGTCAGAGTTGTGTCTAGACGTATCAGGGGTCCCATATCACTCCAACTGCACACGTATCACACCATTACAGAGCCTCCGCCAGCTTGAACAATCTCCTGTAGACATGCAGGTCCATGGACTCATGAGGTTATCTCCATACCCATACACGTCCATCCGCTCGCCACAATTTGAAACGAGACTCGTCTGAATGGCAAGATGTTCCCAGTCATCAACAATCAATTGTCGGTGTTGACGGGCCCGGGCGAGGCGTAAAGCATTGTGTCGTACAGTCATCAAGGGTAAAAGAGTGGGTCTTCGGCTCCGAAAGCCCATTTCGATGATGTTTCGTTGAATGGTTCGCACGCTGACACGCAGTGAAATCTGCAGCAAGTTGCGGAAGGTTTGCTGAACGATTCTCTTCAATCGTCGTTGGCCCCATTCTTGCAGTATCTTTTTCCAGCCGGAGCGATGTCAAGATTTGATGTTTTACCGGATTCCTGATATTCACAGTACACTCGAGAAATGGTCGTACGTGTCTCATCGCTCGTGCGCCGACTATGACACCACCTTCAAACTCTCTTACCTCTTAATAATGACCTGCCACTGTAGCAGCAGTAACCGATCTAACAACTGCACCATGACACTTGTTGTCTTATATAGGCGTTGCCGATTGCAACGCCATATTCTGCCTGCCCACAACGGTTTCTCTGGCGCTTCAGTGCATTATCTACATTTTTCCCTCAATAACGTAAAATAACTCTACTTTTTACTGCTTAACATAATGTCTTATTATGATCTGTTACCAGATGACATTTTTACGCACTTTTTAAAAATCATCGAATGTGCTAATTATCCAGTAGGTTTGAAACTAAATGTCCTCCCGTGGAGGTAGTGATTCATACTGTCACTAGTCATATTACCGATGGATTGGTCTCACGCCACTTAAAGTAATTGTTGACTGAAATTGCGACCCAGGAGACTTCGCTTCGTTTGATCACTCAAATGGTTTATAACCAATTCAGTGTACACTTCCTTTCCAATTTTTCTCGTTACGGTGTAATGCCACACTTACTAGGGGTAACGGAACTTAATAAGAACAGCTAGATTCGTTTGGTGCTACACGAACTCTGTAAGTGGGTCCAAATAATCTATTCAATCAGTGAATGACTGTACTGGCACTGAAATGGAAGAAGATACAGAGGCGTCCGAGAAACTAGATTTGGTTTTCCGGAACTCTTTCACCACGGAAGATCGTAATACGGCCCCTCCTTTCAACTATCGCACGAACGTCAAAATGAAATATATTGAGATAAGTGATCGTGGAATAGAGGCGGAGAGGTATCGGGACCAGATGAGATACTTGCAAGGTTCTACAGAGATTATGCAAAATAACTAGCTTGTCGCATAGCAGTAGTTATTCGTAGATTGCTGGAGCAACGAAAGGTGCCTAGTGACGGAAGAAAACCACAAGTCATTCCCGTTTCAGAAAGGTCGTAGGACAGATGCAATAATTCTAGGCTTATATCGTTGACGTCATCAATGATGAAACTACCCCACATGGTGTGCAAGATATATGAGACAGACTTCAAGACGAATGTAATAGTTCCAATTCCAAATAAAGCAGGTTGTGGCGGCTTACCTCTTCCTCAGTCCACTAACTTTATTTGGGATAAGTTGTTTTATCGATCAGCCGGTGCGTAAGGAACCCAGGCACACCTAGTTCGAGCCATCGATCTACGCCGACTCAACATGAATTCAAGGCCTGCGTAACTATCCCGTAGTTATCAACTATCACGATAGTATTCCAGCCCCGCTTTACTATTTCTGACTACACAGAAATTGCTGAGGGTGACCTTGAATGTTCTAAGCCTGGTGTAAAATCACAGCTTCCTCAGAACACTTCATTTGCGTCGAATAAACGAATTCTTATTACCAAAGTACACCACTTTTTTCCGTCCAGAAATAACTCCGGTCAACCCAACACTAAAATTCAGTCATAACTTCTCGCTATTGTTCCGCAATATAATCCAGTAAAAATAATATATTAAATCACTTGCAACAACATTTAAATGCACGCCACTGCACTTTGCCACAATTTATACAGACAAGCGCCAATTCACTAAGGAGCCTTTGCTATGGTTCAGTACTATCAGAAAAAACTGTTCATAAAACAGTAGCAAACGACGTAAATGTTACTACACAACAGTGGTTTCATTTAACACATCTTTTGTACGATTAATAATTTTCTGCGTCTGTTTTCTCTGGTGGCTGCTCAACCCCCGCTGCTACTGGTCAGCTACTTAGTTCACCGATCGTTTAAGCTGCAGCGTCGCCCCATAACTTATACTAACTTTTCTTTAACAGTTTACAACTCCCATTAATTCAAGAACCCCCTCCCCCCTCCCTCATGTTTCTGACAGTGATTGCCCCTTCCCAGCTGTTCTTATAATTTCTTATTCCAACGTGGAGGACGACACAGCCGGACCGTCACAAGGTTCTGACTTAACGTGACTACTACAGAATTGTCAGTTTCATAAGTCATGGTTGCCAAATACTAACACGAATTATTTATAAAAAAATTGAAAAACTAGTAGAAGTCGACCTCGTGGGAGGTTAGTTCGGGTTCCGGAAAAATGAAGGAACATACGAGGAAAATACTGACCCTACGTCTTATCTTAAGATACGTCGAAAAAGTCAAACCTAAATTTTATAGCATTTGTGAGATTAGAGAAAGCCTTTGACAATACTGACTGGACAGCACTCTTCGAAATTTTGAAGGTAATATGTATGAAATATAGGTAGCGAAAGTTTATTTACAGCTTGTACAGAAACCAGATAGCAGTTATGAGAGTCGACGGGCGTGAAAGGGAAGTCATAGGTGAGAAGGGAGTGAGACAGGCTTGTAGCCTATCCTCAATGATAACTGCAAATGGCTCTGAGCACTATGGGACTCAACTGCTGTGGTTATCAGTCCCCTAGAACTTAGAACTACTTAAACCTAACTAACCTAAGGACATCACACACATCCATGCCCGAGGCAGGATTCGAACCTGCGACCGTAGCAAATGATAACTAATCTGTACGCTGAGCAAGCAATAAAGTATATCACGGAGAAATATGGCAAGAGATTTAAAGTTCAGGAAAATGAAAGAAAAATTTTGAGGTTTCCCAGTGACACGGTAATTTTATCAGAGACGGAAAAGGATTGGAAGATCAGTTGAACGGAATTGATAGTGTCTTGATAAGAGGTTTTAGGACGATCATCAACAGAAGTAATACATGAAGAATGGAATTTGTTCGAGTTAAATCAGGCGATGGTGATGGAATTATGTTAGGAAATGAGACAGTAAATGTAGTAGATGGGATTTTCTATTTGGGCAGCAAAATAATTGATGGTGACCGAAGTAGAGAGAATTTAAAATGTACACTGGCTATAGCAAGAAAAGAATTTCTGAAAAAGGAGAATGTGTCAACATAGAACATAAATTTAAGTGTTAGGAAGTCTTTTCTGAGTTAGAATGTAGCATTGTAAATGATTAAAAAGTAGCCGATAAGTGGTTCAGACAAGGAAAGAATAGAAGCTTTTCAAATGTGGTGCTGTAGAAGAATACTAAAGATTAGGTGGGTAGATTGAATAACTGATGAGGAGGATGTTATTACTGTGGTCAGAAATCCGAGGACAGCTCTCAGGTAGTTCTCCGCCTATTTCCTGAAGACGACGTCTTCTGAGTAGTCCCCGTCCACAGACCCGAATGCGGGAGTATTTTATCTCCGGAATATTTTACCCAAGAGCATGCTATCACCTCTTCAGCATACAGCAGAGCTGTTTACCGTCGCGAAAAGTAACGGATGTAGTTTCCCCTTTGTTTCAGCTATCTGCTGTACTAGGATACCAAGGTCATAGCATATTTACTCGTTTGGCTGCGCGCTTCGTAGTCAGTACGTCATTGACGGAAACGAAAATGGAAATTTTTTCTTGCATTAGAATTCTTATTTGTGCTAGCCTATGCAATCTATTACCCAATTTCAAGCACGTGAAACGCTCGGATATTATTCTTATTGGTAGCCTGCACTTGTACATAGTGCTGCAAAAGGGTGAAGAGGTCTGAAGTTTGGCCTGTTAAGAGAAATGTTTTTGATGCCGATGACTTTGCAGCAGCTGCTGTACAAGTTGATGCAGTAACGTCTGCCGGTACTAAAACGATCTCACAATTCATCAGCATCAGAACTCTAGAAGTGTAAGGCCTACACGAAGTCTCAGGAAACATAACCAGAATCTAAAAGGAAAAGAAGTGAGAAAGATGATGATGATGATGATGTTTGGTTTGTGGGGCGCTCAACTGCGCCGTTATTAGCACCCGTACAAATTCCCAACCTTTGCTCAGTCCAACTCGCCACTTTCATGAATGATGGTAAAATGAGGAGGACGACACAAACACGCAGTCATCTCGAGGCAGGTGAAAATCCATGACTCGCCGGGAATCGAAAGTGGGACCTCGTGCTCGGGAAGCGAGAACGCGACCGGGAGGCCACGAGTTGTGGACGAGAGAAAGAGGAAGAAGGCAGGACATACATTTGTCTTCGTCATCGTCTAAAAAAGTGCAAAAAAGACCTGAAGATTTATTTCCCCGCCAAGGTAGTGCATTAATGACGTAGTCACCTGGTTTAGTAAAATATGCCAGAAAGATCAAAAGAGGGATATGATTCAGTGTATGAAAATAGGGAGAGGACACATGAAGATCGTGCTCGTGTAGGGGCCATATATATTACTGTGTGTAACTGAATTAGAGTTTTTTTAATTGAATGTTATTTTCATTTCGTCATGGTTCAATTTAGAAATCTAAAGGTTCAAAAAATGGCTCTGAGCACTATGGGACTTAACATCTGTGGTCATCAGTCCCCTAGAACTTAGAACTACTTAAACCTAACTAACCTAAGGACATCACACACATCCATGCCCGAGGCAGGATTCGAACCTGCGACCGTAGTAGTCGCGCGGTTCCGGACTGAGCGCCGGAACCGCTAGACCAACCACCGCGGCCGGCTCTAAAGGTTCAATTTAAGACAGTGCATTCATAAGTTGCTTTAATGCTGGCTCACAAGAAAATATTTTTACATCATTTTTATATTTACAAATTAACTGATATAGCCTATGGATCTTTAGGCTCGCAATAAATGAGTTTCCATGAACATATGTTTCGATACAGTCGCAACGTACTTTGGTGACCCATATAATCGTCTTACCCCAGTGATTAACTCCAGTAACCTATTTCGTGAGAAGTGTCATGCCTTTCCGGGACATTTCTACTTCTCCATCCGTTTTGCGCAAGTCACTTTACTGTGTACGATAAACGGTACTTAATACAGGGTGTCCGAAAAGACTTTCCCTGATTACATAAATTGATAACTCAGGTTAGAAGTAAGATACAAATATGAAACTTGTGTCGAATTGTATATGTGGTGTCACCGCCAGACACCACACTTGCTAGGTGGTAGATTAAATCGGCCGCGGCCCATTTAGTACATGTCGGACCCGCGTGTCGCCACTGTGTGATCGCAGACCTAGCGCCACCACAAGGCAGGTCTCGTGATACGATATTGCACTCGCCCCAGTTGTACGGACGACCTAGCTAGCGACTAGATGTACGAAGCCTTTCTCTCTCATTAGCCGAGAGACAGAATAGCCTTCAGCTAAGTTAATGGCTACGAACTAGCAAGGCGCCATTAGCCTTACAGTGATTGTAATTAAAGTCTCCTGTGTATCGTCAAGAGCGATGTACCACAATGATTGATTAAAGATAAGTATTAATCCAGCTACGTACTTTTCTTCATAGCATTAATTACGTAGCCTGTTCCAGTACTTCACGCCCGTCTGCGTTAGTCCAGCGTGCATTTTCAGCCATCTCGATCTACAAGGTGTTGGCCCAGCTGCCGACACATCAGTATACAACTATCAAAGGTTTTTTTTTCTGTTTTAGGTTCGCAGTACGTAAGTAGTTGATGTGGTGCAGTGCCCAAGAAGCCATGTTAACCAATCAGGAGAAGGCACAGTGTGTCCTGTGGTACCATGAGACACGATCACCAACCACAGTGCAGAGACATTTCCAGACAACATTTGGAAGGAATCCACCTGATGTCAAGAGCATTAAAGCCTGGTATGAGAAGTTCAAGAATACGGGATCGGTTTCTGACCTTCCGAGGTCTGGTCGACCAAGAACCTCAGCAGACAGGGTGGAAGCTGTAAGGCAGTCTTTTCTGCGAAGTCCGAAGAAATCGGTGCGCAGGGCGTCACGTGAATTACACATGCCAAAAAGCTCTCTCTATGACATTTTACACAAACGTTTATCATTTCGTGCTTACAAAGTTCAAATCGTTCTGGCCTTGTTGTCCAATGACAGTACACGTCGATATGACTTTGCGGTCGAAATGCTATCACGTATTGAGGACGATGATGGTTATCTCAGACGAATTGTCTTTTCCGACGAAGCGAACTTTTTTGTCAGTGGAATAGTGAATCGCTATAATGTGCGCATTTGGGGTTCACAAACCCCTGGCGAGGTCATGGAGTGCACCAGAGGCAGTCCAAAGGTGAATGTTTGGTGCGCGCTATTGCACGATCGATTTATCGGCCCATTCTTCTTCGCTGAGGTTACCATCACATCTGCAGTGTATCTGGACATGTTGCAACTGTATGCTGTTCCTCAGCTGCTTCAGTATCACCCCGATGTATTGTTTCAGCAAGACGCCGCAACCGCCTCATTGGGGTTTGGACGTCCGTGCCTATCTCGATATGACCTTTCCTGGGCGATGGATTGGTCGTGATGAGCCAACGGTTTGGCCTCCACGCTTTCCTGACATAACTCCATTAGACTTCTTTTTATGGGGCTATGTCAAGGACGAGGTCTTCCGAACACGTGTATCAGACCTTGAAACCCTGCGGCAACGGATAACCACAGTCGTTGAATCGATCCCTCCAGTGATGTTGGCTAATGTGTGGACGGAAATTGAATATCGCCTAGATGTGCTACGTGCTACCAAGGGTGCTCATGTGGATGTTTACTGATGTGTGAAAAAAGCTTTGATAGTTTGTAAACAATTAGACACCAGTTTCATATTTGTATCTTACTTCTAGCCTGAGTTATCAATTTATGTAATCAGGGAAAGACTTTTCGGACACCCTGTATATGGCTGTCACTTCCAGCCTTTCCTGTTCCAGTCACGAACAGTACGTGGGAAAAATGATTGCTGGTAAGCCTTCATATGAGTTAGAATCTTTCTAGTTTTACCTTCATGCTCTTTTCGCGAAATATACGAAGAGGGAAGCAATACATTTATTGATTCTTCTGGGAAAGTATGCTAACAGAATTTTTAACGGTGAACCAAGTCGTGTTGTACTACGAGCCTCTTGAGACGTCTGCCATTGGATGAGGATGAGCACCTCCGTCATACTTTCGCCCTTGCTATACGAACCTGTTCTTCAGTGGATCTTCTTTATTTTCTCTATCAACCTATTCTGTTACGACTAACAACATTAAAGTGACGAAGAAAGATTTGGTTTAACGTCCCGGTGCACAAGCTCGGATTGTCTCAAGAATGGAGGAAGGAAACCGCTCTTTTATTTTCGAAGGAACCATCCCAGCAGTTGCCTGGAGTGATTCAGGGAAATCACAGAAAACCTAAATCAGGACGTGTTTGAATCGTCGTCCTACCAAATGCGAGTCAAGTGTGCTAACCACTGCGCCACCTCGCTCAGTCAATATTAAAGTATCGGCCATATAAAGGTTTCGTAAGCTGTTATTTCTGTAGATTTCTCTATGAACCTCAGTCTTACACTTGCCTTTCCCTCCGATTATTTTTATGTGGCTGTTACACTTTAAATAGCCCCGTACGCATAGATATTTCATGGATGTGATTGTTTAAAGTGCTTTGTAAACATACAATCACCGGCCTTCGAGCCTATTTATACGAAATATATTCAATTTCTTCACACTCAGGGTCAACCGCGATCCCTGGAATTCAGGTGTTCCTGCATTTACCTACAGTTTGCTAGTGTTGAAAAGTCTCTGCAAAGAATAAAATTGTAAGCAAACGGCCTAATGGAACTTCCGCCGTTATCCAGGGCGAACCAAAATTCGTGCAGCCTTATGCGACGGGGGGTTTTCTTGCATGCCACCAACACAAAACAATCTCTAACAAAATGTCGTCCCGCATGTGTTTTCGGTAGAAGCTGAACATCAAAAAAGGGCAATTTGGAAGCACTGCAATCACATGTACAACAAGAAACTTCATTCAGTAAACACAGCCATGCTGAACAGTTACGTCAGAAGGCAAAGTTTTGCGTTAAAATACTCGAGTTGACGAGTGCGATTCCAGGTTTAGATCTAATTATTAGTTTTATAATATTTGTCTACTGAATAATGCTGTGGATTACATCGTTTATTAAACGATATGTATCTACATCTACATCTACATTTATACTCCGCAAGCCATCCAACGGTGTGTGGCGGAGGGCACTTTATGTGCCACTGTCATTACCTCCCTTTCCTGTTCCAGTCGCGTATGGTTTGCGGGACGAACGACTGCCAGAAAGCCTCCGTGCGCGCTCGAATCTCTCTAATTTTACATTCGTGATCTCCTCGGGAGGTATAAGAAGGGGGAAGCAATATATTCGATACCTCATCCAGAAACGCACCCTCTCGAAACCTGGACAGCAAGCTACTACACCGCGATGCAGAGCGCCTGTCATGCAGAGTCTGCCACTTGAGTTTGCTAAACATCTCCGTAACGCTATCACGCTTACCAAATGACCCTGTGACGAAAAGCGCCGCTCTTATTTGGATCTTCTCTATCTCCTCTGTCAACCCGACCTGGTACGGATCCCACACTGATGAACAATACTCAAGTATAGGTCGAACAAGTGTTTTGTAAGCCACCGCCTTTGTTGATGGACTACATTTTCTAAGGACTCTCCCAATGAATCTCTACCTGGTACCCGCCTTACCAACAACTAATTTTATATGATCATTCCACTTCAAATCGTTCCATACGCATACTCCCAGATATTTTACAGAAGTAGCTGCTACCAGTGTTTGTTCCGCTATCATAAAATCATACAATAAAGGATCCTTCTTTCTATGTATTCGCAATACATTACATTTGTCTATGTTAAGGGTCAGTTGCCACTCCCTGCACCAAGTGCCTATCCGCTGCAGATCTTCGTGCATTTCTTCTCTGTGTACTACAGCATCATCCGCGAAAAGCCGCATGGAACTTCCGACACTATCTACTAGATCATTTATATATATTGTGAAAAGCAATGGTCCCGTAACACTCCCCTGTGGCACGCCAGAGATTAATTTAACGTCTGTAGACGTCTCTCCATTGAGAACAACATGCTGTGTTCTGTTTGCTAAAAACTCTTCAATCCAGCCACCCAGCTGGTCTGATATTCCGTTGGCTCTTACTTTGTTTATCAGACGACTGTGAGGAACTGTATCGAACGCCTTCCGCAAGTCAAGGATGATGGCATCTACCTGGGAGCCTGTATCTAATATTTTCTGGGTCTCATGAACAAATAAAGCGAGTTAGGTCTCACACGATCGCTGTTTCCGGAATCCATGTTGATTCCTACAGAGTAGATTCTGGGTTTCCAGAAATGACATGATACGCGAGCAAAAAACATGTTCTAAAATTCTACAACAGATTGATGTCAGAGATATAGGTCAATAGTTTGGCGCATCTGCTCGACGACCCTTCTTGAAGACTGGAACTTCCTGTGCTCTTTTCCAATAATTTGGAACCTTCCGTTACTCTAGAGACATGCGGTACACGGCTGTTAGAAGGGGGGCAAGTTCTATAGTGTTGTGAACCGAGCAACAGGTAAACACCGCTAGACGCCTCCGTCATCACACAGTCGCAGTCACCTGCCGGGCGCCTATCAGTTCGGGCACCATCCTCCAGATGTCACTCACAAACCTGGATCTCTTCCTACTTCCACGCTACTTGCTCCGACATCTATCGTTAGAGTGGACATCAGTCAATAGGGAAAGCTGTCAACCACATATTCCATTACTTCGGTATTGTATTGGAGAATCTGGAAATTCTTCCGCCAACAGTCACAAAACACGACGTGCTGCGGACGCTTAAATAGTTACGAACTACAGTCAGACAGTTTAGATCAGTGCCTGCAACCCGATGCGTAAAGTACTCTGAAGACTGCCTTCTGACTCAGCAGTCACCATTTACAGAGAACTTGGACTAGTAAGAGTGTCTGCAACATTACCATCAGTTACATATCACAGACTGCCAAGAGACAGAAAAATTACTGGATATCATGTATTAGGCTTGGGACAAGTGCTACGCGTAAAATTATATTAGAGTTAAGTACCATATTGTAATATACTCTTAATAAATGTTATTTCTTATTGTGTTGCCTCATTTCTGTTCTAGTGCGCCTTGCCACAGCAAGTGTTTTCTGAACAATTATAGTACGCAATGGCTACCTTCCAGGAACTGTAGCAGGCAAACATTTTTCTGCTACTGTCGCTGTTTGGCCTGAATTAATTCAGTTACTACATTCTCCGCAGTATTCCACAAATACACTCTTTAATGCTGAAAAATAATTATTTGTCACACATGTCACAAGCATTCATGAAGATGTAGGGAAGCAGCCTACTCACGCTGTAGTAAATTCACATCAGTTTCCATTGTGTGTCAGCTAGTCTGCTGTAACTAGCTCTGACGTCATAAATGTTGCGCAATACCTTAAAAATCAAGCGAATGAACTAAAACTTTTCTAGTATGTCAGAAATAACACTAAATTAATGTGTGTTAAATATCAGTTCGATAACTTCAGCCATTTCCGAGATTTGGACGTTTTTCTGGAAAAATCATTGGCGCAACAGAACAGAGCTAGAGACTTCAAAATTTATATTTAGATTCATCTTTCATAATGATTTAATAAAATCAGTACTTTGGATTTCACATATTAAGATTTTAGTGGAAATTCATGATTTTCTGGTTTTCATCTCAAAACTGAAGGAAGCAAGATAGATTAAGTAGGCTAGTAAATAAGGCTAGGATGTTTAGATTTAAATAGGTTGGAGGTCCGCTATGATTATGAAGATGTGTAAAGTTTCTTTTTAATACCTATAAAATTATAGCGATAGCGGATCTCAAAAGGGGCAGTTCAGAGCTCATCTACTGCGGGCAGTGTAATTAGATTAATTCTCTCGCCCAGAATATTTAACTTAGCCACGTCAAAATTTTATTATCAATACTTACCTGCGTGCTGAATGCACGTTTAAATTAAGAGCTTCTTCGGCCATCAGCCAAAGAAGCTATAAATTATTATGTAACTTGAAGTGGTGCGTTACTAGCCCAGCGGCTAGTCGGGAGAGCGGATTTAATCAGGCGTTCCCTCAGCCGTCCGCACCGCGGCTTTATATATAAGAACTCTGCACGAGGAAGCAAGGCCCCAGTTCTCTCCAGACGCTGAATGACACGCCATCTGTGTCGGTAGTCGCGTCGCATCAGTGTATCTGCTACAAACAGCCTCGGGTGCCGTATTAAGTTACTAGAGATATGCGGAACCATGAAAACATTTCATGTGAAGTGTTAATTCTGGGATGATTTTCATTATCTAGCTTCAGTTTGCGTACTGTCGTATTTTCACGTGCCGTCGCAGGACAGACATTCTACCAAATATTTAGCGTGGCGTTTGATGAAGTATTTTCATCAAATTATGGCGAGCATTCTTTTTAACATTTGATTCGGACATTTATAGTTGCATCAGCGCATTAGACTCTGAACTGTTCTGTTAGTTAGGTTGTAGGGATACTTGTGTTGTTTATCAGTGAATTTCAGAATATACTCAACTATTTTGGAAAACCGGTTTTGATTAGAAATCCCGGACAATCTCCTAATTCCTCAGAGCTATAAGCTGCAGTTATAATAACATTCTCAGGTAAAGTGGGCACTAGGATATCTATTTACTGGCTCCAAGTTTTATTAAATCACTTTCTGGGGGCCACGAAGTAAATAGAGAGCCAGTGTTGAGAACGGCAAAAGACAGCATTAACAACATTCTAAAAGCTAGAAACTGATTCAACACGCAAGCATATATCCAGCAATCAGATTTTTTATTATTGTTACAAACTTATACATCCGCCGCCCCACATATGGTGCATCGGCCGGGAAACAACTAAGTGAAAGTGATTTTTAACTATTCGGATTCGCGAGTGAAATGCGACACGCAACTGAGTATAGAACAGTGAATGTGTTACGTGTGCATGTGGACGACGCAATTGGATTAACAACGCATCTGGATTGACGGAGCTGGCACTGAGTCTAGCGGTGCTGCCGGCATCGCGAGAAGCCAGTCTCGCCGCACCGCAGTCGTCCGCTGGAGCAGCCGACGCAGAGCCTGCAATTGTGGGCCACGCTAACACACAACAGCCGTCGGAGAGCCGTCTGCAGTTTAACGTGCCACGTCGCATCAGGAATCCTGGTACGCCGCGCCGGCAACGCCATACGTCGTGCAGAAGGAACTAAGTTAAGTGAAAAACTGTTAAAAATTTTACTAACCTGCACTAAAAGACTGTCGGCGATGGAGCCGCCAAAAGAAACTGAGTTTAAACTTAAATTAGAACCTATGTCTGTTGAGGGAACTGTAAATTCAGACAACGTTTCAAGTATAAACATGCATGAAGGTAGTAATGTTAAAGTGAAAAATGAAGTATTGTCTCCTGACAATAGTGTGCGAAGGGGCAATGATTCAATAATAGAGACCCCTGTAGTAAAGCGGAAAGTAGAAATGGTAAATTTATTGGATGATAGTTTCTCTGATGAATTAAAAATGAAACAGTCATCAAAGATGGTAGAGTTTAAGAAGGAGAAGTTAGATATGACTAATCAATCAGAAGTTTCATTTAGTTTTGATGATTCTGGTGTTGGAGCTAGTTTTATGTCACCTGAGTGTGATAAAAAACCCGCCAGTGAGCAACCCAAAGATGCTGGGGCTGTTGATTTAAATGTTATATTACAAGCAATAGCTGCCAGTCAAACAAATTTTAATATGCGGTTTGAGGCAATGAACAATAAATTAGAATCCAATAATGCTGAAATGTCAGCCAGTAATGCTAGAATGAATGCTGAGTTAAAGTCTGAAATAAGTGAACAGGTCAAAAGCAGTAACGCTGAATTAAAGTTTGAATTAACTGAGGTCAAAAACAGTAATGCTGAATTAAAGTCTGAGATTGTGGCCAGCCAAACAAATTTTAATAAACGATTGGAGGTAATGGACGATACTTTCAAGGCTGGTTGCAATAAGTTGAAAGAGGATCTAGACAGTTTGAATTATAAAATTGATTGCAATCATGAGGATATTAAGAAAAAGGTTGCTCAACAATTTTCTGAAATGTATAAGACAATAAAATCCGAAGTCGCTGAGGTTCGCAAAGACTTCCAAATGGAAGATGCGAAGCTGGAGCACAAGTTAACAGAAAAGATCGAGGCGGAGTCTGAACTGTGCTCAGATAGATTTAAAGATGTTAATATAAAAGTAAACATATGTCAAGCAGAAGTAGAAGCAATCAAAACTGACACTACTCATATTGTGCAAAGAGTAGATAATGTTGAAATGAAAGTAGAAAATATAAGTACTAACATTGCTAACATTGAGAGTAAAGTAGCTTCAGTAACTTCTGGTAATGGTAATGTACAACAAGTTGTAGCCGCAAACGCCGCTTTTATCGGGTGTCGGCAGTTCTTGCGGTTCGATCCAGATAAAAATATTCACCCGCTAGATTTCTGGAACGATTTTGAAGATGTAATTCCACCTACAATTTCTAACTCTTCTTTACAGCATTAAACCAATGAATGCTGTAGGGAGGAGGTTGTACTGTAACCTCCACACAGTGTGGCAGCTGTGCAGTCCCAGCTGTGTGAGATCTTCTTTCCCTTTCAGGTCTCACTCATTCTTCATCTTTCCTATCCACAAAAATTTCGACATCTTCTTACAACACATAAAATTTTCCGTTATAACTCTTCTTTACAGCATTAAACCAATGAATGCTGTAGGGAGGAGGTTGTTCTGTAACCTCTACACAGTGTGGCAGCTGTGCAGTCCCAGCTGTGTGAGATCTTCTTTCCATTTCAGGTCTCACTCACTCTTCGTCTTTTCTATCCACCTAAAATTTCTAACTCTTCTTTACAGCATTAAACTAATGAATGCTGTAGGGAGGGGGTTGTTCTGTAACCTCTACACAGTGTGGCAGCTGTGCAGTCCCAGCTGTGTGAGATCTTCTTTCCTTTTTAGGTCTCACTCACTCTTCATCTTTTCTATCCACCTAAAATTTCTAACTCTTCTTTACAGCATTAAGCTAATGAATGCTGTAGGGAGGAGGTTGTTCTTTAACCTCTACACAGTGTGGCAGCTGTGCAGTCCCAGCTGTGTGAGATCTTCTTTCCCATTTCAGGTCTCACTCAATCTTCATCTTTCCTATCCCCCCAAAAAAAAAAAAAAAAAAAAATTTCGACCTCTACTTTCCAACACAAAATTTTCCGGTATAATTATCACGTCAATATTAAACCAATGAATGCTGTAGGGAGGAGGTTGTTCTGTGACCTCTACACAGTGTGGCAGCTGTGCAGTCCCAGCTGTGTGAGATCTTCTTTCCCTTTCAGGTCTCACTCATTCTTCATCTTCCCTATCCTCAAAAATTTTGATCTCTTCTTTCCAGACATGAAAATTTTCTGTCATGGCTATCAAGCCATGAGTTCTGGAACCGATTAGTAAAAAAAAAAAAAAAAAAAAAAAAAAAAATACGTAATGTGACAAACCTAATAGTGACAAACAATAGAGAAGTATGACGTAATTAAGATATAAAATGTACTTGAGTAACAATTATGTATAGTACCCTGGTAATATAGTAAGTACAAAGTGTTGTTTTATTGGAAATGGTCCACCAACAATAATTTAAAAAGATGTATGAATTCATGTACAAGCAGGATCTGAAGTGGTAGTGAAACCTAGTGTATGCATTAGAGCTAACTAAGAAATAGTAAAAGAGATTGCTTAGTGTTAGGAAAAATATGCAGATAAGTTGTAAGATTAAACTCACCTGGTGTAGCAAGGAAAGACAGTGTAATAGAATTGAGCAGTGTTTGTGGTTGAGACGCGAAGGACACGTCCCTGAAGTATTTATACGGTTGGAGTTGGCCATTATTTTAGTGTAGTGTGTGACAGGATACACCTACACGTATTGAGGTTATGAGTTGGAGGCGTGAATGCGACCATAGGTACCCTTATGTTAGATGAGACAGAGCAGCTCATGGTGTCCTATAGGTTTAAGGAATTTAGCATTACGCTCGTCCATATTTACTTGATGCACTTTAGTGGTAGGTCCGAGAGAGACTACCTGAGGTTTCAGCGTCCGATTGAGTGGAAATGGATTGCCACGTGAGCAAATTGATCAGCTGCAATACACTAAAGATATGAAATAAATGTGCTTTCTTATGCTTTAAATATTAATAGAGTGAGTATTAAATAAGTACATACACTAGCAAAATGAATAAATAACATACTGACAGGCGTGAAACATTATTTTAGCTCAGCATAAATACACTTCTAAGTAAGTAAGTACCTAATTGCAGATGTGGGACTGACAACAGCAGAGGACCAATTAGTGGATTTAGTAGTCAACTAAACGTAGTGTGTTTTGAACACTCAAAACTGTACTATTGCCAAAAGTTACTCACATGTACAAAGAAGCTGAGAAAACAACCACTAATCATACTCATACTATCTCTAAGAATAAAGTAATCAAAGATGAGTCAGTTAAGTGCTTAAAATACAAATGTATTCAGGAATGTACCGAGCATTGGTTCAGCGTTCCGGCCCAGAAATAAGAAATTCAGATTAAATATGATTTATGATTGTATGCCTTAGGAGCATAAATTTTCTCCAGTACGTGACTAACGGCGTTTTGAGCCATTTGTTTACCGACTTTATGACAATTAAGTAACCGTGAGAGAAAAATTAAAAAGGTTCTGTTAACTTTGTTCCAGCAAAATACTGGAAGATAAAATGTATATATCCCCATTTCTTTGTGACCCACCCTTAGATATTAAGTGAACAGAGTCTGAGGCACTCTTTTTGTTTGTTCTACAGGACAAACCAGATAATGGCAGCCTGATAGCTGCGTGAAAGCGTGGAGTGACTTGGACACAACTCACAGTGACCCCTCCCCTTTCCCCCATGTAATTTAGAGAGAACGTGAAGGACGCACACCATAGCAACTTCCCCTCCTCTACCCTTGTGAATGGAAGTGTAGGACGCCAGCCAAAGCGGCTACAACCACGTGTGTAAAAATTATTTGTGAACTTTTCTTTCAGGTTTAGAAAAGACTGCTAAGAGATAATCATCTGTTTATGTGTTATGTTATTTTCTTTGAATTTGTGTATGTAAAAATGTATTTAACGTATTTAATGGATCTAAGATTTTTATAATTTTTCAATTTCTATGTGTTTGTTTGTCTAAGGCAATATGTATGCCAAAATATTTCATGACTTTGTTTTAAAAATTTGTGTAATGACATTGTTTAAAAAGGCAGTGAACATGCCTACAATTTAAATAATTAATGTAGGTCATCAGTTTTCTTTAATGTTTCTACAGGTTTATATTTCAATTTTGATTTTTCATAGGGAGTTAAACTGTACTCTTGCTTCCCTTTTTGTAATTAAATTTTTTTTCATTCATTAACATTCATAAACAAAAAATTTAAGTAGAGGGTGATGTAGGGAAGCAGCCTACTCACGCTGTAGTAAATTCACATCAGTTTCCATTGTGTGTCAGCCAGTCTGCTGTAACTAGCTCTGACGTCATAAATGTTGCGCAATACCTTAAAAATCAAGCGAATGAACTAAAACTTTTCTAGTATGTCAGAAATAATACTAAATTAATGTGTGTTAAATATCAGTTCGATAACTTCAGCCATTTCCGAGATTTGGACGTTTTTCTGGAAAAATCATTGGCGCAACAGAACAGAGCTAGAGACTTCAAAATTTATATTTAGATTCATCTTTCATAATGATTTAATAAAATCAGTACTTTGGATTTCACATATTAAGATTTTAGTGGAAATTCATGATTTTCTGGTTTTCATCTCAAAACTGAAGGAAGCAAGATAGATTAAGTAGGCTAGTAAATAAGGCTAGGATGTTTAGATTTAAATAGGTTGGAGGTCCGCTATGATTATGAAGATGTGTAAAGTTTCTTTTTAATACCTATAAAATTATAGCGATAGCGGATCTCAAAAGGGGCAGTTCAGAGCTCATCTACTGCGGGCAGTGTAATTAGATTAATTCTCTCGCCCAGAATATTTAACTTAGCCACGTCAAAATTTTATTATCAATACTTACCTGCGTGCTGAATGCACGTTTAAATTAAGAGCTTCTTCGGCCATCAGCCAAAGAAGCTATAAATTATTATGTAACTTGAAGTGGTGCGTTACTAGCCCAGTGGCTAGTCGGGAGAGCGGATTTAATCAGGCGTTCCCTCAGCCGTCCGCACCGTGGCTTTATATATAAGAACACTGCGCGAGGAAGCAAGGCCCCAGTTCTCTCCAGACGCTGAATGACACGCCATCTGTGTCGGTAGTCGCGTCGCATCAGTGTATCTGCTACAAACAGCCTCGGGTGCCGTATTAAGTTACTAGAGATATGCGGAACCATGAAAACATTTCATGTGAAGTGTTAATTCTGGGATGATTTTCATTATCTAGCTTCAGTTTGCGTACTGTCGTATTTTCACGTGCCGTCGCAGGACAGACATTCTACCAAATATTTAGCGTGGCGTTTGATGAAGTATTTTCATCAAATTATGGCGAGCATTCTTTTTAACATTTGATTCGGACATTTATAGTTGCATCAGCGCATTAGACTCTGAACTGTTCTGTTAGTTAGGTTGTAGGGATACTTGTGTTGTTTATCAGTGAATTTCAGAATATACTCAACTATTTTGGAAAACCGTTTTTTATTAGAAATCCCGGACAATCTCCTAATTCCTCAGAGCTATAAGCTGCAGTTATAATAACATTCTCAGGTAAAGTGGGCACTAGGATATCTATTTACTGGCTCCAAGTTTTATTAAATCACTTTCTGGGGGCCACGAAGTAAATAGAGAGCCAGTGTTGAGAACGGCAAAAGACAGCATTAACAACATTCTAAAAGCTAGAAACTGATTCAACACGCAAGCATATATCCAGCAATCAGATTTTTTATTATTGTTACAAACTTATACATCCGCCGCCCCACAAAGAGTAATAATTAGTTGACACAAACTACCTGTCATGGTACACAAATAAATAGAAAAAGTAACAATCTGGAGATGTTAAACATACTTACTACATTCTGTAAGAGTGAACAGTTGTAATCCTGCAAATACACAATTAGTGACAGCATGGTTTTGACAAAAGACAAACAGTCTTCCTAGCAAATGCTCAAACCACCGCGTTGCGTCTCCAAATATTTAGCGACGCATTGCTTCATGTTTCTCCGAACTGCTCTCTTAAGAGTGGAACAATGAAAACGTTTGTACTCTAACTTCTGTGTTATTACTAAATAATTGGACGCCTCTAGTGTAAGACTTGCTGTAATTTCTGTACAACGGTTATTAACGTAGATACCATATCATGCAGTCTAAGATAAAGACATTAAAAAATTACACTTAGACCCGGAATTGAATTTGAAAACTCAAGTATTCTAACGCAAAACTATACTCACTGCACTAACATCCTTTTAAATTAACAAGAGTTGGTATTGTTTTCCTTAATTAGAGTATCATTTCGGTATAAAGAAACAAGTGCAATTACAAATATAATGGAATGAAATTTTTTTCTTAAAAATGTTCTTTTACTTTATATAAGGTGACGTCCTGTGACAAACATTTATTTTCAGTGAGGCTTGCACGTTATACAATACAAAATTTGTGGAATTAAGCTTTCCAAACGGTGAAAAAGGTGTGTCGAGTTTAATATGCGACAACATTATCCATGCGGTAGCTTTTACTACAAACCAACCGCTCAAATTTGGTTCTCTCCTCTACTTGGATGAAGTTTCCTCTGCTGCAGATGCGCCCTTCTGATCAACCTTTAAAGGTTCCGATAATTGTTTACCGCTATGACCTTACTATAGGCGCTATCCTCTCATCAGCATCAGGCATATACAGTGTTTCTTTCTTCGGTGCAACAATACTAATTATACCTTCCGAGGATAAGATCGGTGCTACATTATTTATATCAGTTTCTTCCACTATAAGGTAACGACGAGTTCAACTACGTGAAATATATCCATGTTGGCTGCCTTTGCCTCTCCTCGTGTTCGCTTCTACAAAGACCAATTTGTCAATTACCTTAACTGTAGCTTCATGAGGTCTGAACTGTTGCAGATCAAGGTTCACCTTTAAGCCATCAGCACCATAGCATACGGCTGCAATGCGTTCTTTCTATGCAGCTTGCAACCGACTCAAAGCATCGAGAGGCAGGCTACTATTATACAGACGGCTAATTCTCGGGCTTGGACGCTCTGTTTCACCAAAAATCAGTGGCTGCAACGGCATCGCGAAACATATTTATCGGGATTCAGGTATTACTTCTGTATTCCAAGGGTAATTCCGTGATTCCTTGATAATGTTGCAAACTATCAAATATGATGGGGAAGCGTAAATGTATTAATATGAGGTAACGGACCCTGGTCTGGAAACTATCTAATCGAAAACTATAAGCGAAAATCGTGCTGATACCTCTGAAAGTGGATCTCTTTTGCTGTAAGCTCTTTGCTTTCATGGAGGAGTCAGTATGGACCGAAACAAGAAAGTCCAGTTAACATAGGCTCTGCGGTGCATACTTTAAGAACTATGAGCATTTGTTCGTCGTTGATACTACGAAACACATCTCTTCTGTTGGAGTAGAAGAGGTCGAACGATTTTCGCTTGTAGCTTTCGTCTCGGTCGTTTCCGGACCAGGGAACCTTACCTCAAATTACGTTTGCCCTTCTCCATCTTCTTGAAAGTTAGTAACATCATGACGGAAGCACCCCGTATATTGAGTGATGGCGCGCTGTGGGATGATCTGGGATGTTTTCAGGCGACTAAGCACTATCTGGGCGTTAGAGCCATACATTACTGAATGACGATGCTTCTCTTGCAGGTGATTACAGAGTCGTAAAACTACCTGTCACTGACGACCACTTTCCACCGAAAATAAGCGCGGAACGAAATTTTATAAGAGACATTTTTGTTAGCATGCAAGGAACCCTTTTGTGGCGTCCTAATGTGCGAATGTCAGTTCATCCTGTACATATTTCTATTCGCCTGGCTGAGTGGTCAGTGTGGCTAACTGCCATACGGGGGGCCCAAGTGCGATTTCCGGTACTACCAGGGATTTTTCCTCCGTAGGACGACTGGAATGGGGTGCACTCAGCTTCGTCGAGCCATTTCATGAGCTACACTGCTGGCTATTAAAATTGCTACACCAAGAAGAAATGTAGATGATAAACAGGTATTCATTGTACAAATACATTAACTACAACTGACATGTGATTACATTTTCACACAAATTGGGTATATAGATCCTGAGAAATCAGTACCCAGAACAACCACCTCTGGCCATAATAACGGCCTTGATACGCCTGGGCATTGAGTCAAACAGAGCTCGGATGGCGTGTACAGGTACAGCTGCCCATGCAGCTTCAACAAGATTCCACAGTTCATCAAGAGTAGTGACTGGCGTATTGTGACGAGCCAGTTGCTCGTCCACCATTGACCAGACGTTTTAATTGATGAGAGATTGGAGAATGTCCTGGCCAGGGCAGTAGTCTAACATTTTCTGTATCCAGAAAGATCCGTACAGGACCTGCAACATGCGGTCGTGCACTATCCTGCTGAAATGTAGGGTTTCTCAGGGATCGAATGAAGGGTAGAGCCACGGGTCGTAACACATCTGAAATGTAACGTTCACTGTTCAAAGTGCCGTCAATGCGAACAAGAGGTGACCGTACCGTGTAACCAATGGCACCCCATACCATCACGCCGGGTGATACGCCAGTATGGCGATGACGAATACACGCTTCCAATGTGCGTTCACCGCGATGTCGCCAAACACAGATGCGACCATCATGATGCTGTAAACAGAACCTGATTCGTCCGAAAAAATGACGTTTTGCCATTTGTGCACACAGGTTGGTCGTTGAGTACACCATCGCAGGCGCTCCTGTCTGTGATGCAGCGCCAAGGGTAACCGCAGACATGGTCTGCGAGCTGATAGTCCATGCTGCTGCAAATGTCGTCGAATTGTTCGTGCAGATGGTTGTTGTCTTGGGAACGTTCCCATCTGTTGACTCAAGGATCGAGATGTGGCTGCCCAGTCCGTTACAGCCATGCGGATAAGATGCCTGTCATCTCGACTGTTAGTAATACGAAGCCGTTGGGATCCAGCACGGTGTTCCTTATTACCCTCCTGAACCTACTGTGCTAGCAGTCATTGGATCTCGAGCGACGCGAGCAGCAATGTCGCGATACGATAAACCGCAATCGCGGCAGGCTACAATCCGACCTTAATCAAAGTCGTAAACGTGATGGTACGCATTTCTGCTTCTTACACGAGGCATCACAACAACGTTTCACCAGGAAACGCCGGTCAACTGCTGTTTATGTATGAGAAATCGGTTGGAAGCTTTCCTCAAGTCAGTACGTTGTAGGTGTCGCCACCGGCGCCAACCTTGTGTGAATTTTCTGAAAAGGTAATCATTTGCATATCACAGCATCATCTTCCTCTCGGTTAAATTTCGCGTCTGTCGCACGTCATCTTCGTAGTGTAGCAATTTTAATGGCCAGTAGTGTACTTGACCGAGTAGTAGCGGCATTAGGTCTGCTACAGCGATAACGGCAGAGTGTGCAGTCTGCTGACTCCCTGTACTCCATACCGCATCGGCAGAGGATGGAACGGTGGTCGGTCGTCCCGACTGGCCCGTCTGCGGTTAGAACAGTGATGCTGGCTTGTACATTTCTGCTCCAGAGAAACAAAGCCTCGTCTCTGTGTGTAATCGGTTGACTGTGTGGTGTGTTTTCTATGTGGAGAAGCACTATTGTGTTAATTAGTTACCCTGACGATGGAGGTCTTCCCGACGGCGGACGCCCCCAGGAGCGCCACCTTGACGCAGCTGAGGCAGGAGTCCGCCCCCGCGCTTGGGGGCCGAGCCGCGTGGTCTCCGCGGGGCCGGCCGCCTCCGGAAGGTCCTGCGAGCACACGGGAACAAGTCCGAGCTTCATCTCCTGTTTGCGGCACACTCTCATGGTTTGCTATACTGAGGCCACATAACAAAATAACGACAGCACCATCAAACAAAAATAGAAATTCCTTAGTTTAATCGTTCGTAGATCATTTACTTACTTGTTATTTATTTATTTAACCTGATCAGATTTGGCCCTCAGGACCTCTCTTACATTGGCAAAGGGTTTTACACGTACATTACTTTTTGCATCTTTGACTGTTGTACCAAAACATTATGATTGTGAAAAAATACTATGACCACTGTAATTCCACAGGCTTTCGTGGCCGTTGTCACTGAAGTTAAAATCTTACCGGTTATTAGACCACGTCATATTTCTACTAAAATGATCGGCATTTGCCGGCCGAGGTGGGCGAGGGGTTCTAGGCGCTACAGTCTGGAACCACGCGATCGCCACAGTTGCAGGTTCGAATCCTGCCTCGGGCTTGGATGTGTGTGATATCCTTAGGTTAGTTAGGTTTAAGTAGTTCTAAGCTCTAGGGGACTGATGATCACAGCAGTTAAGTCCCATAGTGCTCAGAGCCATTTTTTTGATGGGCGTTTCGACCCCTCTGCTGGGATCTTCCTCAGCATCTTATGGTGTCCACTATTGCTAGAACACTGTCAGAGACGAGTGTCACGTCCTCTTATAAAGGGGAGTTTTCTCGCGTTCGTGCTGGAGAAGTGATATTATTGGTTAAAATTCATATGGCTACCATTGGTGGGCCATAGTCATATGCTAATATCCCGCTCTGATGCAGAAGAAGTGGCATTGTTGGCTAATCTCCTGTAGATATCATTGGCGGCCCATCGTCACTGAATAGAAAGGCACTATTCCACACTTACACTGGAAAACGGCTATTGGTTGGTCGTCATCACTGGCTGGATTCGAAAAGGACAGAGCATGAGAGGCAGACTGTTTACCCAAAATATTATTGTCCGCCGAAGTGATTTGCAGCGCGTTGTTTATGTTGGTCGCACACCGCGGCCGCGTATTCACTTTCTTGATGGCGTGGAGCTACGATGCCGGAAGCCTATAGCCGCCTTCTCTATTGAAATTATATGCATTCTTGGAAATTTCAACCACTTCTCGGACTTTCCTTCTATAAATGTTTGTTTCCTTAGCCAGGAGATTCAGCGAAGACGCTCAGTCTGCAGGTATCACTTGAAGATGACGGCAAGGAACGCTGTCAAAATATCGTGGTTTGAAAACGACTGCACCCGGCTGGAGACCCGAGAACAGTGCAAACAGTTAATTCGCCGGGAAAGCCTAAGATCACACATCATAACGTTCTGGTTGTCGGCGAAGAGATCGGCCCCGTTCACGCGCCATGCCACTGTGGAACGTGACATTGCGTGCCTTGCTGACCTATTAAATGTAACTGCAACTGCACCCGCCGTTTCGCGTAGGTTCTTTCTTTCCTGTTCTACATCTACATCTACATGGTTACTCAGAAATTCACACTTAAGTGCCTGGCAGAGGGTTCATCGAACCATTTTCATACTACTTCTCTACCATTCCACTCTCGAATGGCGAGTGGGAAAAATGAACACCTAAATCTTTCGGTTCGAGCTCTGATTTCTGTTATTTTATTATGAAGATCATTTCTCCCTACGTAGGTGAGTGTTAACAAAAATTTCGCATTCGGAAGAGAAAGATGGTGATTGAAATTTCGTAAATAGATCTCGCCGCAAAGAAAACCGCGGTTGTTTCAGTGACTGCCACCCCAACACGCTTATCGTATCAATGACACTCTCACCACTGTTGCGCGATAACACGAAACAGGCCGCGTTCTTTGCCCTTTTTAGATGTCCTCCGTCAATCCTACCTGGTAAGGATCCCACACCGCAGAGAAATATTCCAGCAGAGGACGGACAAGTGTAATATAGGCTGTCTCTTTAGTGGGTTTTTCGCATCTTCTAAGTGTTCTGCCAACAAAGCGCAGCATTTGTTTCGCCTTCCCCACAATATCCTCTATATGGTGTTTCCAATTTAAGTTGATCGTAATCGTAATTCCTAGGTATTTAGTCGAATTGACAGCCCTTAGATTTGTGCGATTTATCGTATACCCAAAATTTATCGGATTTATTTTAGTACCCATGTGAATGACCTCGCACTTTCTTTGTTTAGTGCCAATTGCCACTTTTTGCACCATACAGAAGTTCTCTCTAGATCATTTTGTAACTTAAATTGATCATTTGATGATTTTACTAGACGGTAAATTACAGCATCATCTGAAAACAATCTAAGGGGGCTGCTCAGATTATCATCTAGATCATTGATGTAAATCAGAAACAGCAGAGGGCCTATGACACTACCTTGCGGAACACCAGGTACGACTTCTGTTGTACTCGATGATTAACGTCTATCACTACGAACTGTGATCTCTTTGAAAGGAAATCACGAATACAGTCACAAAACTGAGACGATTCTCCATATGCACGCAATTTGATTAATAGTCGCTTGTGAGGAACGGTATCAAAAGCCTTCTGGAAATCTAGGAATATGGTATCGATCTGAGATCCCTTGTCGACAGCACACATTACTTCATGGGAATAATGTGTTGCACAAGAACGATGTTTTCTGAATCCGTGTTGGTTATTTATCAATAAGTCATTTTCTTCAAGGTGATTCATAATGTTCGAGTACAGTATATGCTCTAAAATCCTACTGCAAATTGAGCTCAGTGATATGGATCTGTAATTCAATGGGTTATTCCTATTTCCTTTCTTCACTGTTGGTGTGACCTGTGTTATTTTCCAGTCTTTAGGAACAGGCCTTTCGTCAAGTGAGCGGTTGTATATGATTGCTAAGAAAGGCGCTATTGTGTCTGCATACTTTGAAAGGAACATGATTGTTATACCATCTGGACCGGAAGACTTGCCTTTCTTAAGTGATTTGAGTTGTTTCGCAACACCTAAGAAAAAAATGGTTCAATTGGCTCTGAGCACTATGGGACTCAACATCTGAGGTCATCAGTCCCCTAGAACTTAGAACTACTTAAACTTAACTAACCCAAGGACATCACACACACCCATGCCCGAGGCAGGATTCGAACCTGCGACCATAGCAATCACGCGGTTCCGGACTGAAGTGCCTAGAACCGCACGGCCACCACGGCCGGCAACACCTAAGTTATCTATTTTTATGTCACTCATGCTAACAGCTGTTCTGGTTTCGAATTCTGGAATATTTATTTCATCTTCTTTCGTGAAGGAATTACGGAAAACTGTATTTAGTAACTCCGCTGCACTGTTGCACAGTATAGCGCTAATCTGCTACTATAGTTGACCATGGTCTACCCCGTCTCCTTCGGGCAGCAGTGTTCATATATCTGAATGCTCCTCATACCCTTGAAACTATGCTATGAGCAATATCAAACTCCTGGGCTACATTCGTCACTTTTCGTCCTCCTTCCAGTTTCCCAATGATTGTTCCCCATGTAAAGTCTTCCAAATGTTGTCTCTGGGCCATGTTGTAATGAATACCATCACAGTGTGTGTTAACGGTTCGCTCATTGACACACACTGTCTTTCCCTGTTGCCTGAACTGCCTCATGTTGTAGCCTCAGCCCCATTCGGCGCTATAGTCGCGCTGATCTCACTCCACGTGCTTTGCTACTTACTGTGTACGACTGGGAGACTTCTCGCAACACGCTTCCGTACCCTCGTTCATTTCCGCCGAGTAGTTAATATGTTTTGTTAAATTATCTACCTCGTGCTTAGGTGTTGCAGAGCAGCGAAATTATGTCAGGGGTTTTTCTAGGCTGTTGGTTATTACTTAGAGACAAACGAAACATTGACAGAGGACTTTCACATTAGCACCTCAGTGGTGATGGCTATCGGGAGGCGATTCGTGGTAAGCGGCAGGTGTACTTGTCGTGTGCATGTGGGATAGTCAAGCGGCAATTGCGAAGCGGCTTGTTCTTTGCATGAAGATGGCAGACACTGTATGAACGGCCGAGGCCCAAGTTGTCCTGAACAGAAGTGTGCTGGCTGTGAGTAACTCACAGTCACTGTATTAGAGATGAAGCACTGAGCGACCTCCAAGCAGTACTTGGAGTGCCTCAACGACTCCCCATATTGCTAAATTTGGCCTGGGTGTGTCCTTACACCTGAATGGCCATGCAGGATTCGTCATCTCTCCAATAAAATCATTTCTTACCAACTTCTGTTGCTGTTTTCTGACGCTCTATTTTCTCATGCTAAAAGAAACACACGTTTTCTCAATAATCTTTCGCTCTGAAAGCTATCCTTTGTGTGGTTTACTTTGCCAACATCCACCTAGCTCCGTATATTGTTGGGCCGTACATTTTCTTCTTATTCTTCATGATCATCATTTGGTATTCTGCCTGTTGGCAGGTCCCTGACACCATCTCACCCTGTTCCAGGTCAACTACTTCGTAGTCTGGTACCTTCCTCATTCAACATCATCCAGAATTTTTATTCTTGTTTTTCCTATTTACTTCCATCCTTCCATTGTAGGTTCAATAGCAGTTGCCAGAATTCCTTTTCCTCGCAGTGTATCTCCCGTATAGTTTGCTTTCCTTTTGCTAAACAGATTGAGTGAGTTCTTTGCTTCTTTGTATCTTCCAGAGCTTCAGAGTTCATGACTTTATTCATCCATTTTATTTTCTCGGTTCCCGCCCCTCCAGTACCAAGTGCTCCGATTTTGTCTCCTTTTCTATTCTTCAGTGCACAGTTTTCAAATCTATTCTGAAAAACACCCCTAACGAAATATCTGACCAAATTTTTCTTAACTCCAACCCCAATTTGCTGCATATAACTGGGCATCCCACTGCCTATGTGGAAAATAACTGGACACTACCAGATTAATTTCGTAAGCAGTACATGGTGTGTCTCTCCACGTGAAAGTGTCCAAAGTTAAAACTTCCCCTCACTCGGAACTCCAGGAGGCGAACACATTGTAAGCAAACATATTAAGTGTGACAATCGCTGAACTATATGAAATAAAATCGTCGTAACCTCCGAAAGATTTGCTTCTGGATATTAAAACTGCATGGTTTGCCTCGGGGTATGATGAGAGTTGTTGTCGGCCTTGTTGTTCGTCAATAAACAAAATTGGCGCGTTTGGGGGACTGAGAATCCGCATTTCGCGATCGAGAACTCTCTTCACCCTCAACGAGTGAACGGAATAATCGGTGCGGTATTACTTGATGTCACGGTGACCACCGAACGGTACGTGAAGGTTTTGGAAAATGTTTTCATCCCCATTATCCAAAGTGAACCTGATTTCGATAAGATGTGGTTCATTCAAGACGGACCTCGATCCCATCGAAGCAGGAGTGTTCGATGTCCTGGAGGAGCACTTTGGGGACGGCATTCTGGCTCTGGGGTACTCAGAGGCCGTTGGCACGGTTGTCGATTGCCGCCATATTCTCCGGATCTGAATGCGTGGGACTCCTTTTTGTGGGGCTATATTAAAGACAAGATGTGCAACAATAAGCCCAAAACTATTGCTAAGCTGAAAACAGCCATTCAGGAGGTCATCGACAGAATCAATGTTCCGACACTTCGGCGAGTCATGCAGAATTTTTCTGTTCGTCTGCGCCACATGATCGTCAATGGTGGCACCTATATAGAACATGTCATAACCTGAATCCGAATATCTGAAGTGAGGTTTACATGTCGAATAAAGTGTATCTACGCCGTAGTTCGTAACTAATTTACTTTTTTTTCATATAATTCAATAACTTTCACCCTGTATGAAAGGAAGGAGTAGAGAATGAAGTAAGGGAAGATAAGGGTTGGACCACGAAATGTCCACGCCCTGCTACTAGCAGGAAAGATGAAGATGCAAAACAGGAGATGAAAAGAAACAGATGAGATGCACTTGGCATGTGTGAAATAAGATGGGAGAGAACGGAGAGGTAGAAATCGAAGATTACAAACTTTTCTTCTCTGGGGAAATCAAGAACGTAGAAAACCGAATGGGACTACTGTAAGGACGGAAACTAAAAGGTAAGGTAATAAAGTTACACACTGTTGATGAGAGATTGATGATGATACGACTGCAGTGTATTGATAAAGATGTGGTATTATTGCAGGCATACGTACCCACTAGTCAGCGTAGAGATGAGAAGGTGGAAGGATATTATGAGAAGATTCAAGAACTTATCGAGAAAGAAAGTAGAAGTGCCTGCATTATTGTTAACGGGGACTGGAATACAGCGGCCGAGCAGTTGTAGGCGCTTCAGTCCGGAACCGCGCTACTGCTACGGTGGCAGGTTCTAATCCTGCCTCGGGCATGGATGTGTGTGAAGTCCTTAGGTTAGTTAGGTTTAAGTAGTTCTAAGTCCTAGGGGACTGATGACATCAGCTCTTAAGTCCCATAGTGCTCAGAGCCATTTGAACCATTTTTTTGGAATACAGCGGTGGGCGAAGAAAGAGATAAATAGAAAGAGGAGATTATTATGTGGAAAACTGGTTATAAGTCTGAGGAAAAGGTTTGGCAAGTGTTTTGTCCGGAGTGTGGCACTCTATAGTGCAGAAACATGGACACTGAGTCGAGAGGATGAGAAAAGGCTAGAAGTAATTGAGATGTGGATGTGGAGGAGAATGGAGAGAATAAGCTGGGTGGAAACAGTAAACCAGGCAAGAATGGTGAAACGTGTTGGTGAGAGGAGACGACTGCTACAGGTTATAAGCAAAGGAAGAACTGGATGGGATATTCGGTGAGACGGGAGCGCCTGCTAACAGTCGGTTTGGAAGGTCTGGTTTGAGATAGGAGAATGAGAGGAAGGAGGAGATACAAAACGATAGACAACATAGAGGTAGTCACGCAGACCTGGAGAGTATGGCAGAAGGCAGGAGAGCATCGAGAGTTACCACGTGAAAACCTGTCTTTGGACAGAACACTGATGACGACGAGTTCTCCGTTAGCGAACACCAGAAAATTGCTGTGCCTCGGCTTGTCGCCAACCAGTCAGACACCAGTCTCCAGCGGGTGGCCTATACAAAAGGCTGCAGGGACTACGTGAGTAAATGCGACAGAGGCATCGAGTAGGATGGCCACCAGGAGTCGAAATCACCGCGGACTTACTTGCTTCCGTAGAGACACGCGTGCGCAAATAGTTCTGACAGTATCCACGCACATCCACCGTATTTAGGCCAGTGGTCATCAGTGCCAGGCCACTTCATTCTCAGAGACCTCTCTGGCCCAGGGGCCAACCGAGTGGTGGTTCATCAGTCAACGTCTCGCTTAGGAACTATCGCGCATGGAGGATCATCGACGACCATTATCCTGCCAGAAGCCAGCGCCAATCGGAGCAGTCAGTTCCGTCGTCGGACCCCGCCGAGAAGTGGATTTCTTCTGCAACACAGATTTGTGTGGAGATAGGTATTGGGGCTCTCTCCATGTTGCGCTTTTAAACTTTCAATTCCTTCTGTACGAGGGCAATGACTTCATCTGTGGTTATTCAGGCTCTGTCCTTCAGTTAAGTGTACATTGTGTCTCTGTGTGGAGACCAACACCAAACAGTGAACTACTAATTGGGCTACTAACTTTGAAACATTCATAGTGAACCCACAGTTTGAACGTTTGGTTATTTCGATCTTGGCCTTCTGCCAGTTAATCATTTATTGCCTCTCTTTTAGGACTTGAATTACCAAGCGAACTTTCATTTCTGTATAAATGAAGCTCCCGAAAGGGGACTTGAGTTTGATTTCAATCCATATTATTGCTTACGGACTGAGAAAGTTGCTTTTTATGTGTTTATGAGAAATCTGACGAACTTGGTATGCAGTGTTTATCTCTGTGCGCCGCCACCGGCACGGGACATATCAAAATATCTGTAGGGGATACCTGGGCACGTTTATGCACGTAGCACGTTTGCGCAAAGCACTTTTCTCGGGATACATTCTTGCTAGAGAGTTACCAACGATGGAAGAATAGTACTGCTATCTACCGTGGGCTCTTAAAAAGTTGATGGCACCAACTGAGTCAACGTTTGGTGCGAGGTGCATATTTGTATTCCTATGAAAAGTGAGTAAATTTTGTTATTCAATTATCGAAGCTCCTAAGGAGCATACTTTTGGAACTGAGAACAGATAAATGTGTGTTACATTACTGGAGGTTATTCTACTTTACAAGGTACATTTGTATAATTTCAAACCCTGACAGCTACTACTGTTTTTTGAAACCTAATTCAAACATGGTGATAAGGTATGTTTACACACTTCTGTTGGGCTACGTTAATGCAATATTGCCTTTATACTTACTGCTTGAAACGACACAACCAATCAGAAGCAAATCGAGAATAGGTCCAGTGCCATAGATATAAAAGGTGGACTCGCGATGATTGTCCATAGGAAACATTATTTTTTTGTAAGCACAAATTTCAACTTGGACAATGATGATGAATAGGCGTTTCATTCGCATTCAACTCTATGTAGGCCATACTACGCTAACAGTTCGAAATTTGCCTAAAAATGTTTACTGCCAGATAAATTGTCGTATTTTACCGCGTATTTTGTTGCAAATAAGCCTTTAATTTCATCTACTGCCAATAAAAAACTGTTTGAAAATTTAAGTACTGTGTTTCGTTTGCTCATTATTGTGTTCTGCCATATGCATAAACCCCCATTGGTGCATAAACTTGTCCCATACCTGGGAAATGTTTATGCACTCAACTTGGATAAATTATTTTGCCCAATTAAATGCAATGTTTAGTTAGCAGTACATATATGCCAAGTTATACTTTAACAACCATGTTGTTGGACTGAACAGTTTTAAAGACGATAAATCTAACCAAAAAGATTTAAAAAATTACTAAAAGAAATCCGCGTAAATGTGCCCCAGTCTCCCCTACTGTGCAACCTGTACAATCTAATCTTTCACAACGACGCTCTTCCATAAAATATTCTCAGACTTCTCGCACATCAGTTCTGGAGAAAACCTCGAGCTTTCGATAATAACCACCATCACCTTTGTCACGAGCAGCTGCCTATCTTGACTGGTCTACTGATTTCCCAATAGAGGTGCCGTCACTCCCGTAGGGACGTAAAGAATGCGGTGAGAGAAATTTGGACATCTTATACACTACACATTAGGCTCATCTGTTGGATATTATAACTGATGTACGATGTACGGTACAACATCAAGTCTTGTCCAAGTTCCCTCGGAACTGCTCCTCAATCTCTTTCCAAAGGGCACCTGAAGAGTCATTGCACAGCGAGGTATCTCAGTGTCTCCCGAGCATCCTACTTAGCGTAGACACACATGTACTTTAGACTGATGCCAAGTATAAAAATTCCAATACGAGATTCTTAATTACATTTGGAACATTCTGAAAGGAATTTTGATGGTTTTGTCCTCAGATTTGCTAGTGTGAATGAGGCGTGGTACATGCATTGGGTAGATACTGTTGGCCCCACATCAAAGCAGAAAGATTCGTTTACATCTGCTGGAAATATTATGTGCGGTGTCGTTCGAAATATGAAAGACATTCTGCTAACTCATTTCCTAGCAAAAGATAAAAACATATCTCACATACAATAAACACATCTTGTGGACTAACTGGATTTGCAATAGAAAATAACGTTCTTATCAAGAAGGTAAACGTGCCAACAATTAGTAATTGGCACTAGTATAAGGCCAACCGAACTGACTTCCACTTATTCCAATTTCTAAGGAAATTTGAGGTTCGAATCCTGCCTCGGGCATGGATGTGTGCGATGTCCTTAGGTTAGTTAGGTTTAAGGAGCTCTAAGTTCTAGGGGACTGATGACCTCTGAAGTTAAGAGCTCAGAGCCATTTGAACCATTTTTTTTTAATTTGAGGCTTCATAACTTCATTAGTCCATTAAATAGATTATAGAATTCATTGGTACGTATTTTGTACACTTTCCAGACTAGCACTTCAGTCGTGGAATCAACTCAATAGAAAAGTCGAACAAAGGTCGCTGGTCGCTGACATAATAATTGCATATTTCATGTCAGGAAGTATGTCTTCCATTTCTCGCCTTGCTCTCCTGTACGAGCACAGCCCCACGAGGCATAGCCTGTATTAGAGGAGACGAAGCCGGCTGCCGAGTGGAGGACGACAACTGGAATTAAATCTGTGGGGACAGAACTGGCTGCCAAGTGGGGCCGTAGCGCCCTGTACTAATGGAGCTACACCCCTAATGGCGACGTGGGGAGGGGTGAGGCAGAACGGAAGGGACCAATCTGCACGCAGTATCCCGCTAGTAGTTTCCGCACTACCGCTTGACGTCGCCACTGTCCTCGCTGGCAAACTCTCCTCACGCTGGTGGGAGCAACGCTTGCGCAAATTAAAAACTTAAGCGAGAAAACACACTAACATAACCTAACCTAACATACTCGTTGGCGTCCTCTTTGTCTCGCACACGGCATTTTAGTGTGTATCGGAATTTCCTTTCAGACAAATTACGTTTTTAGGTATCACTTTGCACTGAGTGATACTAAGGTCATAACTATAGATTATGAAGATGTGTGAAACAATTGAGAGGCACGAAAATGAAAATTTCACTGTGCAGCGGAGTATCGTTCGCTGATATGAGACTGCCCAGACCAAATGACAAACACAAGAACAAAATTTACTAGTCCTGCAAGTTTCGCAGGAGAACTTCCGTCAAGATTGTAAGATAGGAGATGAGATAAAGCTCTGAGGAGGGGTCGAGAATCTTGTGTGGCTCAGTCGGCTGGGCACTTGATCGCGACTGACAAAGGTCCGGGTTCGAGCCTCCGTCTACCACACAATTGAGAGACATACTGGACTAAACGAGAGACAATTTCAGCATTTTGGAAAGTAAGATCGTATACGGTAACCATAGATGAAACAGACAATTGTTTCACAAGGATAAACATGCCAAGAGCAATAGCTGTTGCAGATACGAAGAAACCGAAAGAAAATAATATATCTATTGCATCGAGGCAGCCAGTGAACAAAATGGTAGATGTCCAACTAAACGATAACAGCAAGTTGACATAATTTGCTGAGTTTAACGAAATTATTGGTAAATATCTTTGTGCAGGTGTGGAAAGGTATACTGAAAATTTTGAGAACAGAAACGACTGAAAGCAATGAAATCATGAAGAAAAGGAAAGGCAGTAACTTTTATTGAGTAGGCACCACATTTCAACATTTAATCATAGCCAAAATAGCAACTCCATTCCTATTTCCCATACTAACGAGAAGATTATTGTATTGCGTATATACTATGTGATATTTTACATTTTGGAACTTTCCCCTCTGGTACATTATTTTAACAATTTTGTTTTTATTTTATCTCTGTTAGCTCTTTTTTATGTACAATATAGACCTCCGAAATTGTTAGTCCACTTCTACTTTTCTTCTTTTGTCAACGTTATATGTCTGCACACACTAGCTGTCGAAACATCTCGAACAGCTTTGTAAACCTAAGCGAATGGAAACGTAATCTATGAATACGCTGTCATTTGTATAGATATGACAATTTTTCTAGGTAATTATCCTTCCGCTAATTTCGTAACGATAATATCGTGTGCTTTTGTACGCAGGTAATCACTGGAGCACGGCTAAAAAAGACGAAATTGGTCATGAAACGAAGAACAATTTAAATAAATAATAGCCCTAGTGGGAAATGCCGCAATAACTTCTTTAAATGTTTGTACCGTTTAAGAGACGACTTACAAACAATTTTAAGTACTAACAAAAATATTGAGATTCAAGAAGAGACATTAGATATGTATAATTAAAGCTGGTGACAAATTAAAAAAAGGAAACTTGAAAAATTACTTGCATAAAGTTTTTAAAAGAAGAAAATTCCCCAAAATAATGTTGCAATTGAAGCGGAACGCACAAGCCGTAAGAAACTATAAATCTATCAGCTTCTTTACAGTAATGTACAAGATATTCACTAAAATTATTACGAGTCTTAAATTAAAAACATTAAAGTTTAATCGAGAAATGGAAAGCTGAGTTTAGAAGACCATTAGCAGGTCGCGAACGATATTATAGAACGGAGCAGTTAGAATAGGAATTTCTTTAGCACTTCAATTGCGATTCAAGGGTATTGACAGTGTATCTGACTCTGTTACGACGAAATGTGTGCTAACAGTGCTTGAGGAATAATGCACTGTATCGGCCTATATTAGTACGATGAAAAATATACAGGCAATATTAGTACTTCCATTAGACTTAATCAGTACAGTAAGAATTTAAAAATAGGAAGTGGAATCCATAAATAGATTCTATTCGCTGAAACTAATCTCAGGAGTCATATAAGAAGTTTTGATATTCCAAAAAAGATAAAATGAAGAAATGATGTGGAAAAAGTAATTCATGTTAGTTTTTGGGGTTCGTGCCTCGTTGTTGTTGTGGTCTTCAGTCCTGAGACTGGTTTGATGCAGCTCTCCATGCTACTCTATCCTGTGCAAGCTTTTTCATCTCCCAGTACCTACTGCAACCTACATCCTTCTGAATCTGCTTAGTGTATTCATCTCTTGGTCTCCCTCTACGATTTTTACCCTCCACGCTGCCCTCCAATACTAAATTGGTGATCCCTTGATGCCTCAGAACATGTCCTACCAACCGATCCCTTCTTCTGGTCAAGTTGTGCCACAAACTTCTCTTCTCCCCAATCCTATTCAATACTTCCTCATTAGTTATGTGATCTACCCATCTAATCTTCAGCATTCTTCTGTAGCACCACATTTCGAAAGCTTCTATTCTCTTCTTGTCCAAACTATTTATCGTCCACGTTTCACTTCCATACATGGCTACACTCCATACGAATACTTTCAGAAATGACTTCCTGACACTTAAATCAATACTGGATGTTAACAAATTTCTCTTCTTCAGAAACGCTTTCCTTGCCATTGCCAGCCTACATTTTATATCCTCTTTCCGTGCCTCAATCAGTAGAAACGTATAAACGGAACCATATACGATCACTTTCTTGTACGCCTATCCGTCTGTCTGTCCAACTGTTTAGATCCATTTTTCTCAGGAACGGATAAATGTGTGAAGTTGAAATTTATGTCACATATTAAGGTCAACAGTTCCTTGGCAGTGTAAAAAACTTCTAAGTCAATGCAGTTATAAGATGCAGCCATTAATGTCACGTGTTTTGATACTCGCAAATTTACTGATAAAAATGTATGGGGTACTTCCAGTTAACCTGGAATCATGAAATTCGGCAAGAAGCAAGGTTACACAGTACAATTAAGGGAAAAAATCAAAAAAGGATTTTGTAATTTACCTCGGAAGTCTTGGAAATCCCTGGACAAATAACTTTTCAGTATCGATATCGATAAGAGGCAAAAATCGCCAAGATTCTCAATCCCGGATTGGATATGGTACCGATATACACAATTAAATCTGTACGGAAACCTCGGTGCACGAATTCCACGGATTTTTTCTGTTGACATTGCATTGTTTGCCTCTAACGCAGATAACTTGAACAACAAACAACGCAACTTAACGGAGGGAGTATGGATGAAGGCTTGAAAATCAATTACAGCAAAACTAAAGTAGTGTACATAGTTTTTTCGAATAAAATGACACAAATTAACAATGAAGTAACAGAACTACTTGAATACAATGACTAGGTGCAGAGCAAAGAAAAGGTTAGTGGAGAAAATACAGGAGCCGCCGTTTTATACTCGTCCCTACGCGAAGATCAGTGCTGTAGATATTAGAAACCGCTAAAGTTAAAGCAGGCTTCAGCGTCTGGTGGAAACCCTGTTAGGTTCTATATAGGATTTTCATATGAGTTAGCTCCCAGTTCAACCATAATATACTGCAGATCCCTCGAATAAAAATTTATGTCTAAGTGATTAGGAAAACCACATGCTGCATCTGTCTACAGCAAATGTGCTCAGTCAGTGTAGACTAGTCAGTTTGGCAGATGTGAACCCTTCTCATATGTTCTAAGCAGTGCTGCGAGATGCATCACTTTTCAAAGCATGTCAGGAGAGTTTACCTTGGCGAAACGTACAAATCTGTAGTGACTGAACACAGCATGAACGAACGACGTTATGTTGGACAGACGAAGGCAATATGCTGCACCAATGGCTTCTGGGATTAGCTGATAAAAGAGGCAGTGGAAAGACGAGTACGTGACTGTGTTATCAACTGGGACAGTAGTTTCCAACTGAGCTCCGCATGGGATGTTGCGTAAACAAAAATACGTCATGGGCACTGACATGAAGCGGCGGCGACTGCTGATGGAATGAACAGTCAGCACCAGGACTCTACACCCGGATCCCCTTCCACCAAGTAAGGGGTCCTCCCCCCACCACCACCGACCACATCTCTTCTGAAGGCACGCGCTTGGCCCACCAGTTGGACTCTCGGCAAATGAGTCTGCTCTTCAGCGGTTATAAAGATACGAAATGGGTATTAACTCGATAATTCACTTGTAAATGACGACAAGGGAACTTTTCGAAACGTTGCGATAACATGACGCCAACAGTTGGTTGGTAACCCGAGCATAGTGCGTCAATCAGCTTCGCCGAGAAAACCTGCAGTCCGAAGAAGAACAACGTAGCACACCACCTCTCTTTGAAAAACAGGGAATTGCAAGAGCAGGCCCTGATTCACGAAGATCGGTGTAGACCATAGTTGAGACATTCAAGATAATATTCGTTTATTGTTCCGTCTCAGTTGCATATTTTTAATTAGATTACGTGTTCCGATCACTCTGGATCATTTTCATATCTAAGTAGTTGTGTCAGTAACCCACCTTGTCCACTCAGAATCACGTATCAGAGTGGTAATGAGTAGACAAGACGGGCTGCTGACGCAATTGCTTAGATACGTAGATGATTTAATGTGATTGAGGCCTGTAATCTAATTAAAAATGTGCAACTGAAACGTAACAAATAAGTGAAAATTATCTTAAATATCAATGAGATGACTGAATCCCTCAAGACGATTGTTTCGGCTATTGTGATAATTGAGGCTAAAGAGGAAAATATGAAAATCACTGACTGACAGCTTTTCAACATCTTGCACGAGATTTTGAACGTGACAGAGGTCGCTGCCCACTGTGCTCCGCGACTGCTCACTCGCACTGATACAGCCGTCCTAACCGAGGCAGCAGTAGGGATGTTGCACGTGTGTCAGGCCTCTCCAGGCGATTTCTGTACCTGCCTAATCGCCAGGAGCAAATACTAGCTGTATCATTATCACCTCGAGAAGAAAGAGCAAAGCAAACACAGGGAACTAGGGAATTCATCACAGCGAGACAAGGTGACGATCCAACCATCATCGGGCAAGGTGACGCTTAGGAGTTTTTTTGTGACTACCGCTGTGCGGTGCTAACATTGCGGGAGGCTGCCAAGACGAAGCATCGTGAAAAGCTCTTCAAGGGTGTGTTTTCACTACGCGACAGCGCCACAGCTCATTCTGTGCAGCATACAGTCACACATGCTGCTTTTTTCAAATATTTCTATTTTTCAATACGCTACTGGCCATTAAAACTGCTACACCAAGAAGAAATGCAGATGATAAACGGGTATTTATTGGAAAAATATATTATACTAGAACTGACATGTATTTACATTTTCACGCAATTTGGGTGCATAGATACTGAGAAATCAGTACCCACAACAACCACCTCTGGCCGTAATAACGGCCTTGATACGCCTGGGCATTGAGTCAAACAGAGCTTGGATGGCGTGTACAGGTAGAGATGCCCATGCAGCTTCAACACGATACCACAGTTCATCAAGGGTAGCGACTGGCGTATTGTGACGAGCCAGTTGCTCGGTCACCATTGACCAGACGTTTTCAATTGGTGAGAGATCTGGAGAATGTGTTGGCCAGGGCTGCAGTCGAACATTTTCTGTATCCAGAAAGATCCGTACAGGACCTGCAACATGCGGTCGTGCATATCCTGCTGAAATGTAAGGATTCGGAGGGATCGAATGAAGGCTAGAGCCACGGGTAGTAACACATCTGAAATGTAGCGTCCACTGTTCAAAGCTCCGTCAATGCGAACAAGAGGTGACCGAGACGAGTAACCAATGGCACCCCATACCATCACACCGGGTGATATGCCAGTAAAGCGATGACAAATACACGCTTCCAATGTGCGTTCACCGCGATGTCGCCAAACACGGATGCGACCATCATGATGCTGTAAACAGAACCTGGATTCATCCGAAAAAATGACGTTTTGCCATTCGTGCACCCAGGTTCGTCGTTGAGTACACCATCGCAGGCGCTCCTGTCTGCGATGCAGCGTCAAGGGTAACCGCAACCATGGTCTCCGAGCTGATAGTCCATGCTGCTGCAAACGTCGTCGAATTGTTCGTGCAGATGGTTGTTGTCTTGCAAGCGTCCCCATCTGTTGACTCAGGGATCGAGACGTGGCTGCACGATCCGTTAGAGCCATGCGGATAAGATGCCTGTCATCTCGACTGCTAGTGATACGACACCGTTGGGATCCAGCACGGCGTTCCGCATTACCCTCCTGAACCCACCGATTCCATATTCCGCTAAGAGTCATTAGATCTCGACCAACGCGAGCAGCAATGTCGCGATACGATAAACCGCAATCGCGACAGGCTTCAATCCGACCTTCATCAAAGTCGGAAACGTGATGGTACGCATTTCTCCTACTTACACGAGGCATCACAACAACGTTTCACCAGGAAACGCCGGTCAACTGCTGTTTATGTAGGAGAAATCGGTTGTAAACTTTCCTCATGTCAGTACGTTGTAGGTGTCGGCACCGGCGCCAACTTTTTGTTAATGCTCTGAAAAGCTAATCATGTGCATATCACGACATCTTCTTCCTGTCGGTTAAATTTCGCGTCTGTAGCACGTCATCTTTGTGGTGTAGCAATTTTAATGGCCAGTAGTGTACATGTAAAATTTGTTTTTATGCAAGTCGCACGTGCCGAGACAATTTAAAGTGACGCAGATGGTAATAAATAATATATTATTCCGGTAATTGTAAGAAATGTTTGTAAAAATATACCATCTTTCGGGTTTTACATACGGAAAATTACTCGCTTGCGCATGAAACCGTGTTTCGTATATATGCGTTAAATTTTAAGGAATGTATGTGGATGCAATTATTAAAAACCTGGTTATTAAGGCTGATTATCCTTTCTTTGTTTATTCGTTAAAGATTTAATTCACCAGTGGCAAAAAATTATCGAAAAATCTGTGGGAGTGGAAAAAAATGCATGTACGGAACGAGAATTATGCCCAGCTCTGTACAAAATGATACAGTGTTTGGTCTAGAATTAAAACTCTGTCGATGGGCTCCCAAAAAATATAACTAACCCGAAAATTGTATAAAATAATTTTGAGAAAATGGTCACCTTATTCTTAACAAACAGAAAGTATTTATTGTGTTTTCTTAAAAAAAACCTGCATGCTATCTTGTAGAAAATTTATTCTCGGGAAAATAAGCTAAGTTCATCAATTTTCGTACAGGATTGGAAAACTGATAGTATTTTGTCGTGCACACACTCTTCTGCAGTTCTTGTGCATATTTCAGCCAATGATACTCATTCTTAATTTGGATTATTTGTTACAACATTTCGCACCAAAATTATTCACGTGAGTTTTTCTAGCGGCGGTCTCTTAATTTTCAATATTCATTATTGCATACTTTTAAATAAACAAGAGATAATAACAAGATGTATTATTTGTTGCGCGAATCGTTGAGCTTGGGGCTAGTAAGCTTTTAAGTAAATTTATCTGTGTAATATGGTCGTATCGCAAGTTTATCTACGTAGTATAAACTACTTCCATACATTATTATGATAAACTTTGCACAACATTTAATATTTCATTTGGTATCGTGTTTATGTTGGCCGTTATTTTATGCACTGTATTAATATTATGGTTATTTTTCTGAGAGAAGGCATCTAAATAGGGAGTATCCCAGAGTGGGGACGCATCAATCCTAAACTTTAATGACATGTTGTGTCATATTGCACGACATGTCAAATGCCATATTCGATGACATGATGTGACATCATGTATCATGTTATTTTACACTAGGCAATTCAGTATATTACCTGACATAGATAATAGTGCTAACAAGTTGCGAATATGTCGGAGTGTATTGATTTAAATGTCTTAAAAGTTGTCAGGTAAGCCGAAAAGCTAGTTCCCTTCTACTCCTAGGTCTGCCCAGGGCATAATAGCTTCTTTATATGCTATGGTACGAGCATTTGTCATTCTGTTATTAGTCATGATCGTTTAATTTAAAATTCCCCATTTCAGAGTGTCAGATGATGCAGATGGCTTCCCATGTAATGGTCGCAATCGATGGAACGCACCCATATGTGCTAGAGAATAAAGGAAGGTTTGATGTGCTGCACATGGGTCAACATATACATTGAACAAGCTCGTATATTTAGTCTATAAATTAGTGTCAAATTTTGACGAAACTTCTTTATAATAATAAAATTTCATAGATAATAACTGCTATCACTTTATTAATGCAGAAGCACTATCATAACTACCCGTTGTCGTTAATAATCGCTTCCGAAAGTAAGAGATGCTCCAAGTTGGTGGTCAGTGTTTTTAACGTCCCGTCGACAACGAGGTCATTAGAGACGGAGCGCAAGCTCGGGTTAGGGAAGGATTGGGAAGGAAATCGGCCGTGCCCTTTCAAAGGAACCATCCCGGCATTTGCCTGAAACGATTTAGGGAAATCACGGAAAACCTAAATCAGGATGGCCGGAGACGGGATTGAACCGTCGTCCTCCCGAATGCGAGTGATGCTCCAAGGGTTGAAAAGTTGCTCATGGTAGTATTCTTTTTAAATCACACACAGTATATATTACTCGTATTGACATTACGGAGCTGTCTTATTGTAAGACCGATGGCGAAGCCGTTGGTATCCACGGAAATTCCATAGACATGATAAGAAGCAAAGAGCCAAGAATCTGGTCCAACTGCCTAATACCATATAGGGCCCCAGTGAGAATGCAGAAGTGCCTCAGCACGACTTGCGATGGACTGGACTAATATCTGACGCAGTGCTGGAGGGAAATGACATCAAGAATCCTGCAGGGCTGACCATAAATCCGTAAGACTACGAGGGGGTGCAGATTTCTTCTGAACAGCACATTGCAAGGTATCCCAGATATGCTCAATAATGTGCATGTCTGTGGGATTTGCTGGCCAGCGGAAGTGTCTAAACTCAGAAGAGTGTTCCTGGAGCCACTCTATAGCCATTCTTGACGTGTTGGGTGTCGCATTGTCCTGCTGGAATTGCCCAAGTCCGTCGGAATGCACAATGGACATGAATGGATGCAGGTGACAGACAAGATGCTTACGTAGGTGTCACCTGTCAGAATCGTATCTAGACGTATCAGCAGTCCCATATCACTTCAACGGCACACGCCCCACACCATTACAGAGCTTCCATCAGTTTAAACAATCCTCTGCTACACGCATACTCCATCGATTCGTGAGGTTGCCTCCGTACCCGTACACGTCCATCCACTCGATACAATTTGAAACGAGACTCGTCCGATCAGGCCACGTGTTTCCGGTCATCAACAGTCCAATGTCGGTACTGACGGGCCCAGGTGAGACGTAAAGCCTTACGTCGTGCAGTCATCAAGGGTACACGAGTGGGCCTTCGGCTCCGAAAGCTTATATAGATGATATTTCGTTGAATGGTTCGCACGCTGACATTCGTTTATGGCCCAGCATTGAGATCTGCAAGCAATTTCCGGAAGGGTTGCACTTCTGTCACGTTGAACGATTCTCTTCAGTCGTCGTTGATCCCGTTCTCGCTGGATCATTTTCCGGCCGCAGCGATGTCGGAGATTTCATGTTTTACCGGATTCCTGATATTCACGGTACACTCGTGAAAGCGTCGTACGGGAAAATCCCTACTTCATCGCTACCTCGGAGACGCTGTGTTCCAACGCTCGTGCACCGACTACAACACCACGTTCAAACTCTTGATAACAGGCCGTTGTAGCAGCAGTAACCGATCTGACAACTGCGCCACACACTTGTCTTATATTGGCGTTCCCGACCGCAGCGCTGTGTTCTGCCTGTTTACATATCTCTGTATTTGAATAAGCATGCCTATAGCAGATTCTTTGGTGCATCAGTACGGTATGTATATAATGTAATCCAAAATCACTGTAACACCTCAGACGGTTTAAATGGCGTAATATGTTTGTAACATGCCTTGTAAAAAAATAAATAAATAAACAATGGACGTGATGTTTTGCGCATACGTGATATTCTGTATAAGGCAGGAGGCCAGTGTGCAAACAAAAATACCATTTATAGCACAAGGATTTAAAAGCACTCAGAGATTCATTTTGTTCGATTTTCCGATTGCAGGCTAACTGCAAAAAAGACGCAAGAGAGGCAGAAAATCACACATGTATACATCACCAAACACAATTCATGTAAACAATAGCACGAATGATCTTGAAAATGAGAAATTCTCCAAACACGTTGTGCTAAGCATCAAAACGTAAGTAACTGGTGCAATTTTTGTTGTTTAAATCATGAATCGCCGATTTATGAAATAATTAATTCCTAAGAACTTAAGTGCGGGAAAAATGGCCTGTGGTGGTTAAACAGTGATTGCAAGGTCGTGCCGAATAGAGACAGGAATGCAAACGTGTAACTACTCATGCTGGCCGCTGTGGCCGGCGGGCCTAGGCGCTTCAGTATGGAACCGCGCGACTGGTACGGTCGCAGGTTCGAATCCTGCCTCGGGCATGGATGTGTGTGATGTCCTTAGATTAGTTAGGTTTAAGTAGTTCTAAGTTCTAACAAGGGAACCTCCCCATCGCACCCCCCTCAGATTTAGTTATAAGTTGGCACAGTGGACAGGCCTTGAAAAACTGAACACAGATTAATCGAGAAAACAGGAAGAAGTTGTGTGGAACTATGGAAAAAATAAGTAAAATATACAAACTGAGTAGTCCATGTGCAAGATAAGCAACATCAAGCATAGTGTCAGTTCAGGAGCGCCGTGGTCCCGTGGTTAGCGTGAATAACTGCGGAACAAGAGGTCCTTGGTTCAGGTCTTCCCTCGGGTGAAAATTTTACTTTATTTATTTTCGCAAAGTTATGATCTGTCAGTTCGTTCATTGACGTCTCTGTTCACTGTAATAAGTTTAGTGTGTGTTTTGCGACCGCACCGCAAAACCGTGCGATTAGTAGACGAAAGTACGTTCCTCTCCAATAGGAACCGAAAACATTTGATCGCAAGGTCATAGGTCAACCGATTCCTCCACAGGAAAACACGTCTGATATATTCTGTACGACACTGGAGACGGCATGTGCGTCACATGACAGGAATATGTTGTCGACCCATCTAACTTGTACACTTGGCGAATGGGTAAAAAGATTCTTCTACCTTGCCCGATTTAGGTTTTCTTGCGGATGTGATAATAACTCCCAAAAAAGTGATGAAAACATAAGAGTTTGTCACATAAACTGCAACAAATGAATGCAACAGTTTCACAGCCACACAGTTTTCCATGTGCTCTGTCAAAACATATGTTTTTAACGTTTTCCAATTTTTTCCGTGTGTAGACCGTCAAATCCTGCATATGTCCAAGCAAATCTAAACATGTCCTGGAATTTTCGAGAGCGAAGTTTATTGTGTGAGTGCCTGAACTTTGATAATTGACACACGTCAATTGCTAGAAAATAAAAAAGTTAAAATTTTTACTCGAGTTAAGACTAGAACCTGGGTCCTCTCGTTCCGCAGTTGCTTATGTTAACCACAAGACCACGGCTCTCCTCAGATCACATCGTCCTTGCTGTGGCTTATGTTACACATGGACTACTCAATTTGTATATTTTGCTTGTTTTTTCATAGTTCGACAAAACTTCTTCCTGTTTTCTCGATTGATCTGTGTTCAGTTTTTCAAGGCCTATCCACTGTGCCAACTTATAACTAAATCTGAGGGGGGTGCGATGAGGAGGTTCCCTTGTAAGGGGCTGATGACCTCAGATGTAAAGTCCCATTGTGCTCAGAGCCATTTGAACCAATTTTGCAACTACTCGTGTTCGGCTGGTCATGCATGGATGAGCCCGGATTATTTTAAATGAGATACGAGAAACACCTACCTTTACTCCTCCCTAATCAGCCGACGCCGCCAGACAACGTCATCATAGGAGACGAGGTACTGGCAGAAGTAAAGCTGTGAGGACGGGGCGTGAGGCGTGCTTGGGTAGCTCAGTTGGTAGAGCACTTGCCCGCGAAAGACAAAGGTCCCGAGTTCGAGTCTCGGTGCGGCACACAGTTTTAATCTGTCAGGAAGTTTCAACGTCACCAATACCGATATCGAGGGATGCTAGCTGCGTATGGTCCCGATGGGTGTCGCTGCTACTCGCCAGACAGCGCACAGGCTGCCTCGCAGAGCAGAAGTCCAGCTCGCTGCTGCACCCCGACGCTGAAGCCCCTAAGTCTCAAGTCTTGACTGAGAACGAGCTTGCTCCTCGAAAACTTAACACAACATCTTCTCCTCACAGTTACAGCTGTAAGTTTCTCCACTGTATCTCCTATCTCTGCTATGATCAGAGTCCGTGCCACAAAACAAAGTTCTCCAATACAATTTCTGCCTGTTGAGGTAATTGTTATGGCGCTGCTTGTTCTCACACCAAACAACTGGTGTAAAAGGATGTCCAATCTGTCGGCTTCCTGCCAACACCGTTGCTAGAACATTTCATCTAGCTATCCTAACTCACTGATTTCTTTCTTTAGTCCGTCCGTCACCCCTTGTTCTCCCGTGCGCAAAGTGAGCCGCGCGTGCCTCACGATTGCGACCTGTCCTTCCTACATTCTGAAACGGCGAAATTTTTTTAAAATTTTCTGTTAATGTCTTCTGGCGCCACTATCCTTGCCCACCTTTGCTGTCCGTGACTGGCAGCACCAGCGTTTGCAATAGTAAGTTCGTGTTAGTATCTGTGGAGCGGCCGCTTGTATTTCCGGGTTCTGCTCTGGCAGGAACGAGGCGGTGTGACTGAGTCGGTGGAGTGACTCGGTGGAGTCACTCGGAAGGCAGACAGTCGCATGTTAAGTCAGTCGGCTCTGAGTCTCAGTTCCCTTTGGGTTGTGAACTGAGTCGGGTCCGTCGTTACTCGGCTGTTGGACGAGTTGGCAGTCAATAGCAGGCAGGTCCGCACGGTGCAAGTACGCGCCGGGACCGTGGTCAACGCAGACGGAAGGCCGTTGGTCAGTCGGTCTGTCGGTCGACTGGTCGTCGGATGGCAACATGTGGCCTGCTGAGCACTGACACCAGTGTCAGTCGGGGAAGAGTTGGCAGCCAGCAGCGGTCGGGTCCGTATGGCGTTAGTATTCGCCGGGACCGCTGTTGGCGAAACTGGACTGTCGTTGGTCGTTTGCTAGGCCAGTCGTCTCTCTCGACGACGCCTTGGATCCACCATTTTACGAGTCGGAGTGTGGTTGGACCTTGTTCGTTCGCTGGAGCTGAGCAGCGATTGTCTCTACAGCGCGAAAACAGGCCGGTGCTTTTGGCGGCGGGCACGCGCTGTTGGATTTCGAGGCCCTAGCTGTGAGCGACTTTCGCTTTTCTCGGAAGCAAGATCCTCAAGTTTAGTAATTAGTTGCCTGTTCTTAAAACTCGACTGTTACGATTTCTTCGTTTTGGTGGATTGTTCGTTCCTCAGCCGTTGACGCGTGTGATAACAAGTGGTGTGTGTTGTTGCCTGGAACCCAGAGCCTTCTTCCGTAGTGATTTGGCAATTGTCACTTGTGTTTTCTGTATTCTTTTGAACTTGTCTTGAGTGGTGTTTGATGCCTTGATCGTGGTGACGCCGTGTCCGAAGTTTTAGGTATCTTGGTTTACTCGTCATCGGCCGATATTTTCTATTAGTTATGCAGTTGGTTCTGACGGTTGGAAATCGGTCAGATTGTCGGTCGGTCGTGAACCGTCCCTAGGTTGTGCTGCTTTCTCTTATCCGACTTAAAGCCTTGGCTGCCTGTCCCACTTCACTACACTCTTATGAGACTTCCTCAGGCCGACCCTGGACTATTTTCTGAACACCACTTGTGACTGTTTCAATTTGTGATTTTTCCCTTTTTTTAATTTTTAAGCACTGTGCTTGGCCTTCTATGTGTATTAATTAATGCTGTATTAATTAACTGAAATTAGCCCTTGAGCCGTGTTTTATTTAAAATTCTTGTTTGCTCGGTATTTAGGCCTTCAGCCGCGTCTGTTTTAAAATTGTGGCTTTCAGCCGTACTGTGTAAATTCCTCTCTGTAAGGTTTCTCTTTAATTATATTGAATTATTAAAATGGCCTTCAGCCGTACTGTGTAAATGATTTTCTTCAGGTTTGTCTTTAATTATTTTGAATAATTGTTTGGGCCTTCAGCCGTTAAGGTATGTCAAGTTTTCTGAAAATGGCTTCTGTTGTACTGTCTAAATGCTTCTCTTTAAAGATTGCCTTTTATTATTTGAAATATTATTGGGCCTTCAGTCGAGTAATTATTTCAAATTTTCTTAATATGGCCTTAAGCCGAAATTCGTAAATGCTCGCCTTTTAAAGAATTATCCTCTGCTGATCTGAAATATTATTTTGGTTTTTAGCCAAGAAGATATTTTAATTTTACTTAAGTAAGGCCTTCAGCCGTTTGTCTAAAGCCTTGTCTTTTAAAAGGAATTATTTAAACCTGATTATTGATAAGCTACTAGGACCCTCTGCCGTGAATTGACCCCGTTGGTTTAAAGAGAAAACTTTGCATTGTGTTTTGAAGGAATAAGGTTGTGTGTTACTGTGTAACTAACAGTAACTGATCTTGGCCCCTTTCCACGACATTATCCTGATCCGCTCTGTCCTGCGATACCGGATTTCACAAAATTTCCAGAAAGTCAGTTCTAGTCACTCATTCCCTAGTACGAGGTGCATTCAAGTTCTAAGGCCTCCTATTTTGTTTCTCCGGACTGGAAAGAGATAGAAACATGCGCATTGTTTTAAAATGAGGCCGCGTTCATTGTCAATACGTCCCAGAGATGGCAGCACCATACGGCAGATGGAATTTTACCGCCAGCGGCGAGAATGAGAACTGTTTTAAATACCTAAAATGGCGACGTTTTCCTTACTTGAACAGTGTGCAATCATTCGTTTTCTGAATTTGTGTGGTGTAAAACCAATTGAAATTCATCGACAGTTGAAGGAGACATGTGGTGATGGGGTTATGGATGTGTCGAAAGTGCGTTCGTGGGAGCGACAGTTTAATGAAGGCAGAACATCGTGTGACAACAATCTGAAACAACCTTGGGCTCGCACAAGCCGGTCTGACGAGATGATCGAGAAAGTGGAGAGAATTGTTTTGGGGGATTGCCGAATGACTGTTGAACAGATCGCCTCCAGAGTTGGCATTTCTGTGGGTTCTGTGCACACAATCCTGCATGACGACCTGAAAATGCGAAAAGTGTCATCCAGGTGGGTGCCACGAATGCTGACGGACGACCACATGGCTGCCCGTGTGGCATGTTGGCAAGCAATGTTGACGCGCAACGACAGCATGAATGGGACTTTCTTTTCGTCGGTTGTGACAATGGATGAGACATGGATGCCATTTTTCAAACCAGAAACAAAGCACCAGTCAGCTCAATGGAAGCACACAGATTCACCACCACCAAAAAAATTTTCGGGTAACCGCCAGTGCTGAAAAAATGATGGTGTCCATGTTCTGGGACAGCGAGGGCGTAATCCTTACCCATTGCGTTCCAAAGGGCACTACGGTAACAGGTGCATCCTACGAAAATGTTTTGAAGAACAAATTCCTTCCTGCACTGCAACAAAAACGTCCGGGAAGGGCTGCACGTGTGCTGTTTCACCAAGACAACGCACCCGCACATCGAGCTGACGTTACGCAACAGTTTCTTCGTGATAACAACTTTGAAGTGATTCCTCATGCTCCCTACTCACCTAACCTGGCTCCTAGTGACTTTTGGCTTTTTCCAACAATGAAAGACACTCTCCGTGGCCGCACATTCACCAGCCGTGCTGCTATTGCCTCAGCGATTTTCCAGTGGTCAAAACAGACTCCTAAAGAAGCCTACGGCGCTGCCGTGGAATCATGGCGTCAGCGTTGTGAAAAATGTGTACGTCTACAGGGCAATTACGTCGAGAAGTAACGCCAGTTTCATCGATTTCGGGTGAGTAGTTAATTAGAAAAAGAATCGGAGGCCTTAGAACTTGAATGCACCTCGTATTTCTTAAGAACGCGCAGTACGAAGATTTCTCTCTTTTTCATGGAAGAAATCCTCACACCACTGAAGTTGGCATCGAACTGACATACTTGCTTTCTCCGGGAGACTGAAAACACAGCAAACATGGCTGTATAGTGTCCTTTCCCTTGGAGCAGCAGGAGATAAAGAGTGTGGCGTTCACTGTCTTCCTATAGCTCCAAGAAAGGCACCCAACGAAACACTGCAAGCTGGCGGAGTACCTGCGCCCCGTCTGACCAGAGGCATTACCCCTCCCCCTGTCGGCTCGAGTCTCCCAACTCAGCCCCTGTCCTTTTGAACGTTTCTCTGAAGGAATGCCACCCACCATCCCCTGCTGTGGCATACCGTTGAGTCCCCAGACCAACGCTCACTAGTGACATTTACACTACTGGACATTAAAATTGCTACACCAAGAACAAATGCAGATGATAACCGGGTATTCATTGGACAAATATATTATACTAAAACTGACATGTGATTACATTTTCACGCAAATTGGGTGCATAGATCCGGAGAAATCAGTACCCAGAACAACCACCTCTGACCTTAATAACGGCCTTGATACGCCTGGGCATGGAGTCAAACAGATCTTCGATGGCCTGTACTGGTACAGCTGCCCATGCAGCTTCAACACGATACCACAGTTCATCAAGAGTAGTGACTGGCGTATTATGAAGAACCAGTTGCTCGGCCACCATTGACCGGACGTTTTAATTGGTGAGAGATCTGGAGAATGTGCGGGTAAGGGCAGCAGTCGAACATTTTCTGTATCCAGAAAGGCCCGTACGGGACCTACTACATGCGGTCGTGCATTAACCTGCTGAAATGTAGGGTTTCGCACGGATCGAATGAAGGGTAGACCCACGGGTCGTAACACGTCTGAAATGTAACGTCCACTGTCCAAAGTGCCGTCAGTGCGAACAAGAGGTAACCAATGGCACCCCATTCAATCACACCGGGTGACAAGCCAGTATGGCGATGACAAATACACGCTTCCAATGTGTGTTCACCGCCATGTCGCCAAACACGGAAGCGACCATCATGATGCTGTAAACAGAACCTGGATTCATAAAAAAAAATGACGTTTTGCCATTCGTGCACCCAGGTTCGTCGTTGAGTACACTATCGCAGGCGCTCCTGTCTGTGATGCAGCGTCAAGGGTAACCGCAGCCATGGTCTCCGAGCTGATAGTCCATGCTGCTGCAAACGTCGTCGAACTGTTCGCGCAGATGATTGTTGTCTTGCTAACGTCCCCATCTGTTGACTCGAGACGTGGCTGCGCGATCCATTACAGCCATGCGGATAAGATGCCTGTCATCTCGACTGCTAGTGATACGAGGCCGTTGGGATCCAGCACGGAGTTCCATATTACCCTCCGGAACCCACCGATTCCATATTCTGCTAACAGTCATTGGATCTCGACCAATGTGAGCAGCAATGTCGCGATATGATAAACCGCAATCGCGATAGGCTATAATCCGACCTTTATCAAAGTCGGAAACGAGATGGTACGCATTTCTCTTCCTTACACGAGGCATCACAACAACGTTTCACCAGGCAACGCCAGTCAACTGCTGTTTGTGTATGAGAAATCGGTTGGAAACTTTCCTCATGTCAGCAGGTTGTAGGTGTCACCATCGGCGCCAACCTTGTGTGAATGCTCTGAAAAGCTAATCATTTGCATATCACATCTTCTTCCTGTCGGGTAAATTTCGCGTCTGTAGCACGTCATCTTCGTGGTGTAGCAGTTTTAATGGCCAGTAGTGTACTATTCTGCAGGCAGAAGTTCCCACTCAGAACAGAGAAGGTTAATGTCTAGGAAAATATGTCTTGACCTTTACAATCACCATCATCCTCACTGCAATTATCAACCAGAATAATCGAGCTGTAGGAATAGGACTAAATTGTGATTAATGGAATGAACAGAATAAAAATGAGATATGTCATGCCGGGAACGTATCGACGCCTCTCAGAGGAAACTGTGGGATATTAACAAATGAACTCTCAGTCTTGTGCAACGCTATCGTAAGTGATGGTTCAAGCCCAAGCCAAGTAAAACAGAATGTTCGTGCTTCCATCTCAGTAACAGACAAACCAGTCGTCGACTCCAAATCTATTTCACTACAAAACCTTAAAATAGAACCCAACCCCAAATTATTCGAGTGTCGTATTTGACAGAGTCTTGGCCCATCGATCACAGCTCTTCAGTATTATAGCCAAGTTCACGCCAAGGAGAATACCCTCTGAAAGCTGTGTGGTACCACTTGGAGATGAGCAACTGCAATGCTTCAATGCCAACCACTCGGTCTGCTGTACAGCGCAGTAGAATATTCTCATCCAGAGTGGCTAGACAGCAATCACACCGGCAAACTCACCAACCAACTCAATTCAAAAGTCTAAAAACTATGTCAACTTACTGGCTCCCAACACTAAGCCATATCTCTTCACCTGATCTCAGGATCTGATATACAAGGGTGTGCTGAAAAGTAATGTCCCAAATTTTTTATGTCAATATTCTTACCTCTTTCAAATGAAACAAAAGAAAACAAACGTCATTAAAATTCTACGTTTTATTGTTCACGTCTACATACTGGGGCTACAACTTTGCTTCCGCCGTATTTTCTCAAAGTTCGAGGCTTTATTGTGAGAATCTTACAAAAAATTTACGTTTCAAAGTATTTTCCGTCGCTGGCCACCACTTTCTCCCATCTTTCGGGCTGTATACGAATCCCGCGGCAGTAGAACTGGGCGTCTTTCGAGAAGATCCATGCATCGATCCAATTTTGCAATCGTTCATATGACGGGAAGCGCTGGGCAGCGACGTCGTATGCCATTGAACTAAAAAGTTGGTAGTCAAAGGGAACAATGTCTGGAGAATACTGCAGATGGGGTAGGACTCCCCATTTCCACCTTTCTAGGTACGTTTTGGCGGGTTTTGCGACATGGGGTCTAGCACTGTTATGCTGCAAAATCATTTTTCCATGTCTATTGCTGTATTGTGGCCGTTTGTCTTTCAGTGCTCGGCTCAAACACATCAATTGCTTTCGATAACGAACTCCTGTGACTGTTCCCGTCGGTTCCTGTAGCAAAAAATGGTTCGAATGTCTCTGATCACTATGGGACTTAACTTCTGAGGTCATCAGTCCCCTAGAACTTAGAACTACTTAAACCTAACTAACCTAAGGACATCACACAGATCAATGCCCGAGGCTGGATTCGAACCTGTGACCGTAGCGTTGCAGTAGCATCGAAAGCTTTCTCTCTTTCACAAGTATGCCGGTCTTCAACGGCAAAAGCACCGTTCTTGAAGCATGGAAACCATTTTATGCAAAGTTCTGCCACTAACAGACGTCTCATCATAGAACTTACCCAGCTTTTTATGAGCCTCAGCCGCAGATTTCTTCATATCAAAGCAGAAAATTAAAACCTCCCGCAGATGTCGAGAACTGGGCTCGTAAGTTGACATATTCAGCCGATAATAACTTTAAGATGCAATCAAAAATCGACTAATATTTTGAAGGCGTTATGTTCTCAAATGCCTAAACTTACTGTATGACACTTATACTGACCTACGACTTGCGCCACTACTTTCTACTAATGCCATCTACTGCAAAACGGCGGAAGCAAAGTTGTAGACCTAATATTTATTTCTCAACATAGTCACCCGAGCGACGAACACATTTCTTCCAACGAGAGACCAGTGTGTTGAGACCGTCACGTAGGATGTTGGACTTTGTTGAAGGCGACACAACTTCACCTCTGCTTGCACCGCTTCATTACTATGAAAATGAAGTCCGCGAAGGTTTTATTTAAGTTTTGGAAACAGATGAAAACCGGATGGGCCCAAGTTGACACTGTACGCAGGATGATCGATGACAGTGAACTCAAGGCGTCGGATTGTTGCAGATGTCGCAGTGCTCGTGTGTGGTCTCGCATTGTCATGCTGGAAGAGAGGGTGCTCCACACGTGGACGACCCCGAATTCGAAACTCGACTACAGCACGCTGTTTATCACTCACCGACAAAGTTGTGTTACACACCCCCATGTAACACGCGACAATTCGGAGTCTTCTATAGGCAGAGGGCTGCTACTATCCAGGCATGAAGAATATAGATGTAGAATGTTAGTAACGTTTAGTTTATTTAAAAAGCTTTAAGAGTTTTCGCATAACAATTCGGACGCATTACTTTTCAGCACGTCCTGGCACACCATAAATGGGAGAAAATATGGAACCAGGAGCAGCAACAGGGGTACAAACGTACCTAAACACTCGCCGTAATGCGAGTCTCGATGTAAGTGAAAGGTAGCAAACAGAATGCGGACAAGCCAGAGAGTACGCAAGGATTTTCTTTTTAAGCCTCCAGCCCGTCAGTTAATCAACACAAAGTGCGGGAGTGCACTTTGACATCATATCGAGGGAAAGCAAGGTCCTTACTGACACTGCCGTTGACTGCAAAAAAATAAAATGGCTCTGAGCACTATGGGACTTAACATCTGTGGTCATCAGTCCCCTAGAACTTAGAACTACTTAAACCTAACTAACCTAAGGACATCACACACATCCATGCCCGAGGCAGGATTCGAACCTGCGACCGTAGCAGTCGCGCGGTTCCGGACTGAGCGCCTAGAACCGCTAGACCACCGCGGCCGGCTGTTGACTGCATTCGGAGACTAAATTTAATATTATAAATTATTGTATCCTATATATCAGTATTCGCAGTCTATTTTTTATATGTTTTTCAGTAGTACCATGGTTTTATATTGTAGAATAATACCATCTGTTCGGCCATACGTTAAATAAATAATAAATGAAATAAATATTGAATAAGTAATGTCGTAGGCTATAATTCCGACTAACCTTGTATTAACATACTTTGTGCACAATTTGTTTAATATTTATTACCAATAAACTATGTTGCCGAAATTAATTAATAACTTATATCTGGCACGAAACTGAAGAAGACAATGACACCAACGTGTAGAGCATTTTCAGATGATATTGCATTTGTGGCAAGATATGTGCACACCCTTAAAGAAGTATATTAAGTAATAGAAGGAGAAGGATCAGTAACTGGTCTTATAGTAAATGAAGAGGAAGAAAATACTTGACAGTGTACATAGACTATTTTAGAAACTAGCTAGTATTGAAATACTCTCTAATTACAAAAATAACAAAATTTAGAGTGTACTGTGCCTTTGTACCACCTATTGTTACATTTGGCTCTAAAGTGTGGACGATGACAGAAGCGGTTGTGAACGATTAAAGAACATCTTCACGAAAAATATGTATGAGATTATGAAAAAGACAGGGACTGGCTATAAGGCATAATCCTAACAGGTAGCAACATATACAACACAAAGATGCAATTAAATCCATCGAAACACAGAGTATGTTTGTTAGCAAAAATGAAGAAGACGACAGATGACAGGAAGCGCAAGAGTATGATGAAAGGAAGCTTGCACTTCACTAGAAAGAAGGGCCAAGCAAGTGCAAGATGAATGGACGATGTGCTGGCTGACGTTACCAAGACGGAATTCCTAGGGTGGAAGATAAAAGCAGAGTGGCAAGGAGATGGGTTGCTGAAGAGGTCAAGGCCATGAAGGGTTGCGATACTGCAGCCGAAAGAAGAATGATAAGTCCGTACGATCTCTAGACGAAGGTTCAACAAAAGGGAAAACAAAGATTCTGAAGACAGCATAGCATTTGATGAATCGTTAGGTTAGTTACTGAAAGAGCCGAATACACAATATCAAAATACACAGGTCGTATGAATGTAATACTAAAGTTTGTAAGATACAATGTCAATTCTTTTGTGGTACAAATTTGTGGAGCTAAATGTGATGATTGGGATTCAAGTTTGGGAGCTTGTGGCTGGTTGGTTGCTTCTTATGAAGCTTAAGAGTGGGGACGTGGTCTGCTGCAAATCATTTAGACCGGGTGTGTGTGTGTGTGTGTGTGTGTGTGTGTGTGTGTGTGTGTGTGCGTTGGTGGTGGGGGGGTGGGGGGCTAAGAGCTTGTTTCAGTGTTTCTTACAGGTTAAGTTTTTGTCTCTTTACCCCTTTGTCAACTATATGTAGCATCTCTGTGTTGACTTTGTATCTGTTATCTTTCTTCAGCACATGGTCAGCAAAAATGACGTCTGACTTGTGTAATCCACAGCTTCGTTCATCTTCAGACAGTCTAGCTGCGGTTGCGCTTCCTGTATGGCGAAAACAATGAAGTTATATAGTTGCGAGTGAAGACGTCTTGATTTGATATTTCTCATCTAATGTCATGACCAAATACTGTATATATGTAGATAATTTCTAATGTTTGGTTCTACACACACTAGTGCCCTGGACGCAAGTCAGTTGTTTCCCGACGATCACAAAAGGCCAAAAACCGATTCGAAACACACAAATTAAATTATGAAACTTTTCGAGAATCCATGAACAACACCTTCATTCTGCACTAATTGTCACTTTCGAGAGTAGGTTATTATCTGGTGGATGTGGACATACTCTTCAAGTTAAGTGCAGGTCAAAAATAGTGCCCCAATGCAAGTACAAACAGAGGGCGTTCATCAAGTCATCTGGATACTTTTGATCAGACAATGTGCATCTCGTGAAAAGACCATGAATGTAAAATTTAGAGAGATTCGAGCTCGTCCCCATCAATTGTTCTTCCTGCGCACCATTCCCTACTGGAGCAGAAAACGGGAAAAAGACAGTGGTAGACCAAGTGCACACCTATAATCGGATGCATGTTCAAAATGGCATATTCGACCAGGCGTGGAACAAATTCGAAAGTATAGTCCAGGAAAGCACTTACATTTATATAAGTGAGGCTCGAGTCGGATCGACAGTGCACAATAAAGTATAGGTTGTCATTCAACATTGAACACAATTGTTTCTGTCTTTCAAGAAGTTTACCAGGGCTGTGGAGTCTGACGAGAAAAAAATCAAACGAGTATTTGAAATTCTCCACGATGAATTTTTTTTGCCGGCTTTGGGTAAATCTACTTCTACGACGGTACAGACGTACTCGAAACCCGCCGCACCAATACTGTATAGGCTATAGATGTATGATAGACCAAAGAAATAAAGCGTAATTGTAAATTATTAATTAATGGCGTACGAGACTTAGCGAACTTGACCAACTCACCCAGGAAAGTGCGTTCGGATGAAATAAAAACTAAAAATTATAAGTTGCTAAAAAATCCTATTTCCTAACGTAACTTTCCGCAATGACACAGTATAAATCTTAGACGACAATACACATACATTCCATACACTAACACGTGATACAGTTTTTTTCCTTTTACCTACCAAACTTTAAAGAATTTACCTGAATTACAGTGGAGACTCGGTTATCTGGACCTCAGTGATATGGATCACGATTATCCGAATAGTCAACCGCGAGCAAATATCTTTGTAGTCTAGTTCGTGCGGATACGGACCTACCTTCCTAACAGATCAAAACGAAATTTTCTGTTCCGACACTGACAATGTTGAGTGTTTATGGAAAAAGTTCAAGGCAATCGTAAAATGCGTTTTAGACAAGTACGTGCCAAGTAAAACTGTGAGGGACGGGAAAAACCCACCGTGGTTCAACAACAAAGTTAGGAAACTACTTCGAAAGCAAAGAGAGCTTCACTGCAAATTTAAACGCAGCCAAAACCTCTCAGACAAACAGAAGCTAAACGATGTCAAAGTTAGCGTAAGGAGGGCTATGCGTGAAGCGTTCAGTGAATTAGAACGTAAAATTCTACGTACCGACTTGACAGAAAATCCTAGGAAGTTCTGGTCTTTCGTAAAATCAGTAAGTGGATCGAAACAGCATATCCAGACACTCCGGGATGATGATGGCATTGAAACAGATGACAGGCGTAAAGCTGAAATACTAAACATCATTTTCCAAAGCTGTTTCACAGAGGAAGACCACACTGCAGTCCCTTCTCTAAATCCTCGCACGAACGAAAAAATGGCTGACATCGAAATAAGTGTCCAACGAATAGAAAAGCAACTGAAATCACTCAACAGAGGAAATTCCACTGGACCTTACGGGATACCAATTCGATTCTACACAGAGTATGCGAAAGAACTTGCCCCCCTTCTAACAGCCGTGTACCGCAAGTTTCTAGAGGAACAGAAGGTTCGAAATGATTGGAAAAGAGCACAGGTAGTGGCAGTTTTCAAGAAGATGCAGATGCGCAAAACTATAGGCCTATATCTCTGACATCGATCTGTTGTAGAATTTTAGAACATGTTTTTTGCTCGCGTATCATGTCATTTCTGGAAACCCAGAATCTACTCTGTAGGAATCAACATGAATTCCGGAAACAGCGATAGTGTGAGACCCAACTCGCTTTATTTGTGCATGAGACCCAGAAAATACTAGATACAGGCTCCCAAGTAGATGCCATTTTTCTTGACTTCCAGAAGGCGTTCGATACAGTTCTACACTTCCGCCTGATAAACAAAGTAAGAGCCTACGGAATATCAGACCAGCTGTGTGGCTGGATTGAAGAGTTTTTAGCAAACAGAACATAGCATGTTGTTCTCAATGGAGAGACGTCTACAGGCGTTAAAGTAACCTCTGGCGTGCCACAGGGGAGTGTTATGGAACCATTGCTTTTCAAAATATATATAAATGACCTAGTAGATAGTGTCGGAAGTTCCATGCGGCTTTTCGCGGATGATGCTGTAGTATACAGAGAAGTTGCAGCATTAGAAAATTGTAGCGGAATGCAGGAAGATCTGCAGCGGATAGGCATTTGGTGCAGGGAGTGGCAACTGACCCTTAACATAGACAAATGTAATGTATTGCGAATACATAGAAAGAAGGATCCTTTATTGTATGATTATATAGTAGCGGAACAAACACTGGTAGCAGTTACTTCTGTAAAATATCTGGGAGTAAGCGTACGGAACGATTTGAAGGGGGATGATCATATAAAATGAATTGTTGGTAAGGCGGGTGCCAGGTTGAGATTCATTGGGAGAGTCATTAGAAAATGTAGTCCATCAACAAAGGAGGTGGCTTACAAAACACTCGTTCGACCTATACTTGAGTATTGCTCATCAGTGTGGGATCCGTACCAGGTCGGGTTATTTGGTAAGCGTGATAGCGTTACGGAGATGTTTAGCAAACTCAAATGGCAGACTCTGCAAGAGAGGCGCTCTGCATCGCAGTGTTGCTTGCTGTCCAGGTTTCGAGAGGGTGCGTTTCTGGATGAGGTATCGAATATATTACTTCCCCCTAATTATACCTCCAGAGGAAATCACGAATGTAAAATTAGAGAGATTCGAGGGCGCACGGAGGCTTTCCGGCAGTCGTTCTTCCCGCGAACCATACGCGACTGGAACAGGAAAGGGAGGTAATGACACTGGCACGTAAAGTGCCCTCCGCCACACACCGTTGGGTGGCTTGCGGAGTATAAATGTAGATGTCGCATTGGCACTGCCCGTCCACGCCTCGCGCTGTCTTTGTGCCAAGAGTTTCATTATATCGGCCACTTCATTATAAAGTCAGACAGTTGCCAATTGCTCCAGCACTGCGCCGTGGTGCGTCTGTGCCTAAAAATGTTAAAGCGCAAGAGAGTGATGTCATCGCTTCAGAATATAATAAACATTATTGATTCATTAAAAAAGAAGAAACTGATGTCGGTACTTGTACGGCAAGCGATATTACGAAGACCGCCGATTCAGTTCTGATGTACATCCGCAAAATTGATAGTGAATACGGGAGTAAACGTCGAAAAGCGATAAAGAAACCAAAAAGTTTGTATTGTTCATTTTTACAAAAACGGTCAATTGGGGAAACGATATCTGGTCCTTTGTGCTGGGAAAAGGCAGTACAGTTAAAGAAGTAAATAGCAAGTTACGAATCGTTTGTGGCAATTAAAAGATGGTTTTGTACAGATTTAAGTCTCATCATTAAATTCGCGATTTAGAAATACAAGACGAAAAATTGTCAGTTGATGTAGACGCAGCAAATTCGTTTATAAACGGGTGCAAAAAAAGAATTGGGCAGAAACGACTACAAGTTTGACTTTGTTTACAGCGCTGCTGAAACCGGATTGAATTGTTAATCATTACTGTCAAAACGTTTAGCTTCTCGGCGAAAGAGTTCAGCCCTAGACTATAATTGTAAAACCAGCAAAGAGCGGGTAACAATATTAATGTGCGCTAACACTAGCGGGACCCATAAAATGCCTTAGCTCCTCACTGGAAAGTCCAAAAACACCAGATGCTGCAAAAATATCACTATCTTAATTCTGAAAAGAAAAAAAAAACGAAAAAAGTGCATGGATTACCGCCGAAATATTCTTTGACTAGTATGACGACACTTTTATCCCTGAAGCAAAAAAATTTCAAAACGAAATTGGAAACAAGGAAAAGTCCTACTCTCATTGGATAATGCGCCAGCTCCTCCTGCGGCTGAACTTTTATTGAAAGAAAATGGAATATTTACATTGAAATTTTTGCCTCATAGTGTGACACCATCGCTACAACCAGTGGAACAAAGTGTTATCGAAACGACTTTACAGAAAACAACTTCTACATAAATTATCTGTTGATGAGGGTAACGTAGAAGTCGTTTTGGCATTTTAATGGTTCAAATGGCTCTGAGCACTATGGGACTTAACATCTGTGGTCATCAGTCCTCTAGAACTTAGAACTACTTAAACCTAACTAACCTAAGGACATCACACACATCCATGCCCGAGGCAGGATTCGAACCTGCGACCGTAGCGGTCACGCGGTTCCAGACTGTGGTGCCTAGAACCGCACGGCCACACCGGCCGGTTTGGCATTTTACAAGCAAATGAATTTATAGGAGTAATGTTACATGGCTATAGATGCGTAGGAATTGACTGACAGGAAGACTTTGAACAAAATATGGAACAGAATACTAAAATGGGAGCACGAATATTCAATAAAATGATTATGTTTTGGAGGAGATAAATGAGCAAATTAAAAACCATAGCAATATGCCAGGAATGTGATGCCGATGATAGGAAAGAGTGGCTCACTTGTGACAGTAATGATCAAAGGTTTTTAGATCATGCCAGATGAGAAATTGTTGACGAGGTATTGCAGGTAAACGAACAGCAGGAAATGCAAGAAGATGAAACACAAGAAAATTAGATGAAGAAAATGATGCAGGGCCATCTCATACGTAAAAAATTTCAAGTCCTGGAAACAGCTTCCAAACGGTTCGAAAAAATAGTGTGGTATCATGAGTTTACTACAGTTAAAAGAAATTCGTGATGCAGCAGCAATGAAGAGCAAAAAATGTTTACATCAAGTAACAGTTACTAAAGATTTTAAACAAAATGAAACTATAGTGACTGTCCTATGTGACTTGTTGCATATTTCGCGATTAAGATTACAGTATTTTAGAAATTTTAAGAAAATATGTACACCGATACAAAAAGTTGACTCTAATTTCTTAATAAAGATTGACGTTTCTTGAGTTTAATACCTTTAATTTATTTTGTTGTTTTGAATAAACATCTAACATTAGGTATTAACGCTAGAAACATAATCATATGACAACGTATCCTTCTTAGAAGATAACCACACATGGGCGACGAAGACTATCTTCCTAGAGTTAATAAAACCAAAATCGCTGGTCTTCATACTTTCAGTTACGCGGATATTCGATTATCCGAATGACTTACGACAACAATTAGTCCGGTTAAAGGAGTTTCCACTGTATTTCAATACGTACGCCTACGGGTTACAAATACAGCACATTGTGCCACCTGTTAGTGGTATAGGGATCTTAGGGATCTGTTTATATGAATATTTTCATTTTCCTTCTAAGTAAAGTTGTAACAACAAAATTTTATTACCATTGTGATACGCTTTATATAAAAATGAACAGTACAGAAAAAGTAGAAAGTGTGGTGAGACAAACTGAAGTGTGTAAAAGTTTTTATTGCATCTGAAAGAGAAGTGCATTGGCTGGGCAAAGATTGTAGGAGTGTCTTAGTAGTAAAGAATAAATGTATAAAAACTTCATGCAAGATGCGGCATTTCTTTCAGGCTTTTCAGTGTTTATGACATCATATCTCCTGAACTATTATAGATAGGTGGTTCTCATCACAACAGCGGCTGTTGCCAGACTGTAAGGGATATGTGTACCAAGTTCGGATGATGGCTCTGAGCACTATGCGACTTAACTTCTGAGGTCATCAGTCGTCTAGAACTTAGAACTAATTAAACCTAACTAACCTAAGGACATCACACACATCCATGCCCGAGGCAGGATTCGAACCTGCGACCGTAGCGGTCACGCGGTTCCAGACTGAAGCGCCTTTAACCGCACGGCCGCACCGGCCGGCCAAGTTCGGATGAAATCGGTCCAGTGGTTTAGGAGGAGATGTGAAAAAACAACCAACCAACCAAACAAACAAACACGCACACAGACACACACACACACACACACACACACACACACACACACACACGCGCGCACACACATACATAGACATTTTTATAATGCGTATAGATGCACGCCTGCATAAGCGCATTATTGTTATTGTTATTATTATCTGACATGTGTATACATTTTTCCATTTTGTTATAATTTTTGGTAGGAATATGTATCAGGAGTATTTCTTTTGTCAGTCTTTCGTTCATCATTTCAACAAGAATAAATTTTTCAATATTTTAGTTTTTTAAAATTACGTTTCAAAATTCTGCAAACAAACGAAAATAAGATTCCATAATTCTGTGTTCATCGCGGTCATCAGCGCCAATAGGCTACGCTGACTGTGTGAGACAAATGGGGCTATAACACACAAATGAAGATAGCCTAAAATACAACATAAGACTACATACGCATCCTTGTGTGCTTGTAGTATTTTCGTTTAAAACGGCGTTGGGTAAACCGATAAGCTCACGGCGTCAGTATTTGATTATGCAGGATAATTAAATAGCAGTATCCAGACGGGCGCACTACACTTTCAAAATATAGAAAAACGTCTGACGGTTACCGGAACAGCAGTTTAACTTACTGCGCCGCCCATAAGCTAAATTTTTTCGTGTGTTGCGTTCTGTATGGGGGAGCACGAAGCGGCGAAGTAGACAGGCTTCGTTAATTGGCATTAGGTGACGCAAACAGCGCTGATTGGCTACCACCGCTTCTGGGGCGCGGAAGGCAGCGCTGTGCGTGGGCGTACGTGGAAATATTGCCACCCCCAGGGCGAACGACCTCTTCACGTCAGCGGCTTGGCTTCATTCGCAGTCAAACGCGCTAACGCCATCAAGGAACATGCTTTTTACAAAGGACACATCAATTCATACGCACGTTTCACATCTACGTTTACATGCTTTTTTTCTCGTAAGCGATGTGTGCAACTTTATTCGAGTAAAATACTTCGTACTGAAAAGTAATGCCTCTGAATCTCTTCTGTGAAAATTCTTAAAGCTTATTAAATAAAAAATTATAAATATCGCATATTTTATTCTTCGTGTCCACATACTTACAGCCCTGTACCGCTGGAGGCCTACGATTTGTAGCGTGTAACATGGCGGCGTCTAATGTAAGCGGGTCGGTGCTTGAGAAGCTGAAAGTAGAACTTGAAGATTTCGGAGTTCGTCCGCACGTCGAGTACCCTCTCCTTTAGCATGACAATGTCAGACCACATACGTTCGCTGCTAGCCTTACGTCCACAGTAATCGATCACCCTGCATTGAAAGGTCTCTGTTGGATTCCTTTCATGTTAATTTCTCAAATCTGTTGTCATTTACAGCATAAATTCCTCTTCTAAATTTACTGTGCTGTTTCTGACTCTATCTGGGAGGAGACTGAGCAGAGGATCGCGTTTCTTTTACACATAAACAAGAACGATCTGTCACACTACTACACTTTAAAACACAGTTTATATGTAATTCATGTCACACAGTCTCATACGGAACCTACATCTACTTTCTTTTATATACTGTATAGGATAAGATACTGTCGTCCCCCTTCCCCTCTGTGTAAAAGGATGAATGAGCAAATGTATTTCTAGTTGCATGCTGGATGGTAGCAGACAAGCCTGTCTGCTAGAGAACAGTAGGACCAATGTCACAACAGGTAGCTACGCTTTCTAAAAGCAAAGATGTTTCTATTCTTGGTATGGTCCTGTCCATCCCTTGTCATGTTGGTATAGGAAGCTGCCTCTCTGGTCACTTCCGTTTGTATCTGTGAAGCACCCTCGGTAAGGGCCCACGCCAGTCTGTCCGCGGCGAGCTTCTGAAGTGGTAAGATCTCTGGCTAAGCGCGTGTCTGCTAAGTCCGTAGGACAATGGATTTCTTAAGTTCAGCCTAACTGAAAATTTAATCACATTTATAACAGGTTTAGATCTAAAATATCTAATGTTATCTTAAATTGAAACGCAGTGTAATTCGAGTGTGAAGTTCAGAATATCTTCCAGTAGTTACTTTGTCACTACTTTGTGGGTAAAGTGGAACCACATGTTCATGATCTGTAACTTTAACTAAGATCATCAATCTTAAATGCGAATGTGCGTGAGATTATAACATCTCGTCTTGACAATATTTTTCAATATAGTAACTTTTCTTTATGTTCAACCCACGTGTGGTGTACTTTGTGAGGCCAGTACCACGTGCTTATACAATTGTTTGACCCATCAGGTTAATAGTAAGACGATAGTAACCAGTTCGAGGTTTTTCTTTAGTAAATTGCGTTTCGATGTAATTTATTTTAATTATCAAAATTATTGTGGAGTTACACTCTTTGTGTAAACCAAGTTGACCACATGAAGCATGTGGTGTAATCATCAAAGTAGCCCTCAGCTATTTTTTTGGGAAAATTTCACAGAGAGATAGTATGAATTTAGTATACCAGTGTGTGGTAATTTCATGATGGACAGGATTGCGCTACGAATGTAAATTCTTTGGGTGAAAATTGAATCGGTTGGTTGTTGTTAATTTCCTCTTGCATATGTTTCAACATTCTTCGTGTGTTATTTTATGAATGCAGTGTTGTACGCAGTCTCCCAATCTTGGCTCCATATTTGATGTGTTCCGTAAGATTACAAACTCACATTTTCACAATCCTAAATAAGGAACCATTTTAGCTATGAATCAAGTTTAATATGCTGAAATTTTAACGGAACAATGATCAATGTTAAAATAAATGTCCAAATATAAACTGATTTATTTGTTTTTATTTAAATTCTCCTTTTATATATATACATATATATCACCGGTTGTCGTAAGATGGCTATTAATAGATTATAATTAATGTTAGTCTGGTTGGGAATTTGGTAAGCTACACTGGATACCTGGTGAAACAGTTGCTCAGTAATGCAAGGTTAACTTCCGCAGATAGCTCACAGCTTTTAACTCGTTATTACTGTCTTGAATATCAGCACCGCTTTCAGAACAACTTAATGCATCAACATTCCAGCATACAGTTCCGACTTGGCGGCATCCGATTTTAAACTGTTCCTAAGACTTAAAGGACACCTTCCAGAACTTCACTTCGATCATGATGAAGCGGGGCAAGCAGATGCGAGGTTGTGGTTCCGTCAACCAAGGCAAACGTTCTACAGTGACGGTATCAACAAACTTGTCTCTTGTTGCAAGAAACGTGTTCGTCGCCAGAGTGATTATGTTGAGATACATGTATGTAGACATGAAGATTAAGAATGTAGCACGTTAATAACGTATGTTTTGTTTAAAAAGTTTTAAGAGTTTTCAGATAAAGAATGTCGGAAGCATTACTTTTCAACATGGTCTCGTGTTTAGGTAGGTGAAGGCAGAAATTGGAATACATCTAAAAAATAACTGAGGATTTAGGATGGAACTGCTGCTCTTGTGTTCTGAAAGAATGATCGCTGAGAGTGAACCCAAGGCATTGGATTACTGCAGGTGTCGCTGGGATCGTGCATGGTCTGGTATTGTCATGAGGGGAGGAGAGAGAGATCCATGTGTGGATGAATTCTTCGGACTCGTACTCTCGGTTTCCCTTGCACCGACATAGTTACGTTGCACGCCGCCATGTTACAAGCTACAATTCGGAGCCTTATAACAGCAAACGACTGCAAGACTGTAGACATGATAAATAAAGATGTAGAATGCTAATAACGTGGACCATCATACAGTATAGAGACTAAAATAACTGAAATAAATAAATAAAGACGAGATTTGGAACTTAAATGGTGGCAACTATTTTTTCACAACCGATGCAAAAGAGTTACATGTTTGCACCTGTTACTGTCTTTCAAGGTAGTCACCAGCGTTGTGTAGAAACCGTTGCCAGCGATGTTGAAGGCGTAGTATACCGTTAGCAGAGCCCAGCCTGTTCTGCAGATGGTGCGAACTGTTCCAGAGATTCGACAGCCAGTAGACCGCTCCATTCGCACCATCAACAGAACAGGCTCTGTTAACGGTATTGTATTGTATGTTAACCGGGGACCTAGAAACGTCGGAGAGGCTTCGTCCCCGCTGCAGAAGCAGTGGTCCACAACTCCACGACGACTACCGCAGTCCACTTCACCCAGGGTTATTGTGCGGTTCGGCCCCCCAGTGGACCCCCCGGGGAACGTCTCACACCAGACAAGTGTAACCCCTACGTTTGCGTGGTAGAGTAATTGTGGTGTACGCGTACTTGGAGAACTTCTTTCCGCAGCAATCGCCGACACAGTGTAACTGAGACGAAATAAGGGGAACCAGCCCGCATTCGCCGAGGCAGATGGAAAACCGCCGAAAAACTGTCCACAGACTGGCCGGTTCACCGGACCTCGACACAAATCCGCCGGGTGGATTCGTGCCGGGGACCAGGCGCTCCTTCCCGCCCGGAATGCTAACTGTATACTACGCCTTCCACATCGCTGGCAACGGGTTCTACACAACGCTGAACAGTAACAGGTGAAAACATGTAGCACTTTTGTATCGGTTGTGGATAAATAGTTGCCACTATTTATGTTTAAACCCTCTTAAATAAAGAATAAAGGTTAACGGCAAACTGAACATTGAACCACACTGTACTTAGTATCTGCTACAACTAACCTAAACAGCACTGTGGCTTCCTGCGTCACATTTCAAAACGAAAATATGATCTAAAATTAGTACCACTGAATACAGCTATGAAAGCCGATAACTTGTTTGGTACGTGGCAGCGATTCTGCGAGGAATAGTGATTAAGATTTAACTACCAACGTGAATAAGCAAAGTTACCTAATTAAAATGTAACATGGTAGGCATTTCCAGGACGATAACGAGAAGTCTTTCCATGTGGAACGTTTCTTGAACAGCTGAAATGTAAATTTCTGCCAAGTCATCCACAGGTGGAAGAAATAAGACGCACTGAAGGGTGAACATGTATAAAAGGACTTGCTCCAAATCTTACGGCAGTAACTAGATTCTTTCGAGCTAATGATGGAAAATTTGCGGTCCATCTTGCATGGCATCATCGAAACAGTCTTTCCTATACTGATGGAATTAAGTGAAGAAACGCAAATCTTGGAGGATAAGGAAATTGCCTGAGGGTTTTCTTTTTAATACTGTAACGAAGGAAATGCGTCCTTGCCAGCATCGGCATCGTGCACCACTCTGTTACTTCTTTTTTTTTTTTTTCATGGACCGGATCTTAGGGTCTAGCCGCTCATTCGCCCTGCGATACATGTGAAGTTTTAAGCAACCTGCAAGGTATGGTGCAGTGAGGAAAAACGCGTGAAACGGGAAAGAAATATTAGTGCTATATCAGACGGTAACGCATTTGGATGAATATGTCGTTCAGGTTTATTTGAGACAGTCTTCTTACTATTTAAGCAGTATTAGTACATGCACTCCTAAAATTAATTTGGAAGTTTTATTTCGTGTCGTATTCTTGCAAAAGCGCCTGTATTTAATTCCACAGGAAACTGAAGGCGCAGAATTTATCAATTCTCACTGTAGGGCCGACACATTCAACATAATCTTGTGAAGTTCATTACTCTCCTTTTTATCTTCAATTTTTTGTTTCTGGCTAGTCAGATACGGAGTACAATTACGTATACAATGGACATGGGTAAGACAGAAGTATGAAATCAACGCGAGAAATGCGTTTTGAACATAAATGCGGATGTTCGCCAAGTCTGCAAGTTTTACTGTTGGTTTTGACCACGAAGGGCGCCTGTCCAGTGTTCTCAGTACGTTGCAAGTGGCGGTCGTGGTTACAACGGTATTTTGTGTCGGTGTGAGTGCATTATGTCGTAGCAAAGTGACCTCGAACACGGGCAAATTCTTTCTTGGTATTCATATGGTGGGTGCTTCCATAAAGTGTTCAAATGTGCGTGAAATCTTATGGGACTTAACTGCTAAGGTCATCAGTCCCTAAGCTTACACATTACTTAACCTAAATTATCCTAAGGACAAAGACACACACCCATGCCCGAGGGAGGACTCGAACCTCCGCCGGGACCAGCCACACAGTCCATTACTGCAGCGCCGTAGACCGCTCGGCTAATCCTGCGCGGTGGTGCTTCCATAACCAAAGCAGCCGAAGTGTTTGGTGTTTCAAGAATCGCCATATCGAAGATTTGCACCGCTCACAGGAAAAGCGGAAAAACATCATCCGCTTAATCACAATACAGGTGAAAGTACGTGCTGAGTGATCGTGACAGATGGACACCGGAGATGACTGGGACGAAAACTACCAGGACGGCGACTGCAAAAGTCCCAGCAGAACTGAATGTCGCACTCTCCAACCCTGTCAGCATCAAAACAACACGTAAGCAGGAAATTGCAGGGCGAGCTAAAATTTCAAAATCACTCATCGGTGATGCAAATGATAGTAACAGAGAATAGTGGTGTGGAAGCCATAATACCTCTACTATGGTGCAATGGCCGAAAGTCATTGAATGAGCCTTGTTTCTTACTGTTTCCAAATCTTGGCCGAGTTTACATCCCAAGAGTCATAAATGGCGGGGTTCGGTGATGCGTTGGGCAGCTCCATCTTGGTATTACACGGTCACCATGGATCTCTGCAAGTTCTTATGCTCACATAACCGCTTTCACTGATCAGATGATACACTGTTTCTTCCTCAGTAATGATGCCGTGTCCGAAGACAACAGGGTACCTGTTCACACAGGAACTGGTTTTGTGAGCACGAGGATGAACCTATCGCATCATCCCTGGCTGCCACAGTTACCAGATCTTAATTTTATACAGTCTCTGTGGTCTACTGTGCAGAAAATGGTGTGTAATCGCTATCCACATCCTTCATCGTGACGTGAACTCGCCACTGTTTTTAAGAAAGAATGGTATAAGACTGCCTTGTGCAGGACTTGTATTCATCCGTTCCAAGACGACTGGAAGCTGATTTCGATGCCAACGGTTTTCCTACAGCGTAACAGGCATGGTAATGTGGAATGTTTTTGGTATTTCCATATTTCTGTCCACCCCTGTACATCTACAGCTAGAGACATACTCCAAAAGCCGCCATACGGTTGTTGCCGGAGAAAAGTTATTCCCTACTGTGTTCCACCCGCCAATGGACAGAGGAAAAAAGACTGTCTTTTGCGCTTATGTATGATCCCTAATGTCTCTCGTCTTCACATTCCTTACGCGAGATGTACCGTTCGTTCGTGTCGGTAGAATCACTCTGGGGTCAGACGCAAGTGCCAGTTCTTTATGCTGTCTCAATACTGTTTTTTCCTTCAGTGATTACCATTTGAGTCCATGGAACTTCTCCGTAATAGTCGCGTGGTGATCAAACGTACCGTTGACAAATCTAGCAGCACGCCTCTGGACTGCATCGATGTGCACCTTTAATCTGATCATGTGGGGATCCCAAAAACTCGAAAAATACATAAGACTGGGCCGCACAGGTGTTCTGTACGCAAAGATGAGCTGCAATTCCTTAGATTTCTTCCAGTAAACGGGAGACTACCATCCCGATGAACAATGTAATGTGCTCGTTCCATTTCATATCACTGTGCAACGCTACACATAGATATTCAATTGAAGTGTCACAGTGAAGCAGAAAACCACCAATACCGTATACGAACATTACAGGACTGTTTTCCTACTCATCTCCATTAACTTAAATTTTTCTACACTTAGAGCAATCTGTTTTTCATCACACCAAATAGGAATTCTGCCCAACTAAACCTTTATCTCCCTACAGTCACACTCAGTCGATACTTTCCCGTACATCACACTGCCATTAGCGAAAAGTCGCAGTTTGCTGCTAACGCTATCCGTCAGATCCTTTATGTATCTGGAGAAAAAGAACGGTCATATCACACTTCCATGGGGCTCTCCTGCCGAAACCACTGTCTCCGATCAGCACTCGCTCTCCAGGACAATGTACTGAGTGCTACTGCACAAGCAGTGTACGAGCCGCTCACGTATCTGAGAATCTACTCCGTTTGTTTAGACCTCCGTAACAGTCTGCAGAGGTGCACTTTATCAAACACGTTTCACGGAAATCTATGAATGTGGAATCTGTCTCTTGCCCATAATCCTTAGTGTACAGGATATGCTACGAGGAAAGAACAAGGTGAGATTGCACGAGCGATGCTTTCTAAATACGTTTTGATCTGAGGATAGAAGTTTTCCTCGCCGAAGGAAATTCGTTATATTCTGACTCACAATTTTCTCAAGAATTCTGCAGCCAAGCGACTTTAAGGATATTGGTGGATAATATTATGGGTCTCTGCGCTTTTTTCCAGTGGCTGGAGACTTACCGTTAGGCCACACTTTCGCAATAAATGCAAGCTGTTCAGGTTACAGTGACGAATAGTTACAAGAGTCGAAGGGCGTGAGAGGAGAGCAGTAGTTGAGAAGAGAGTGAGACAGGGCTGTAGGTCAACTCAGATGTTATTCAATATGTATACTGAATAAACAGTAAATTTAACCAAAGAAGCATATGGAGAAAGAATTATAATTCAGTAACAGGAAATAAAAAAAACTTTGACGTTTATCAATAACACGGTAATTCTGTCAAAGACAGCATAGAACTTGGAAGAGTAACTGGACCTAACGGATATTGTGTTGAAAAGAGGTTATGACCTTACCTTGTAGGTAAGTGAAACGTACACGATACGCAGTTGGGATAAGAGGAGAGCAGAAGCTTTTGAAATCTGGTGCTACAAAAGAACGGTGAAATTTAGATGGATACAACCCGAGTAGGAGGAAAGTATTGGTGGTAAAATTGTAGTAGGAGACCAATAGACGAATACAGAAGCAGGTTCTGATGTATGGAGCTTGCAGTAGTTATTCAGAGATAGAACGACTTGCTGGGCGAGCTACATCAAACCAGTCTTCCGAGTTAAGTACGCAGCAACAACATTTATGGGTGTCTATAATTTCTGAGTTTTGTCTCCTACTTCAAATACTGATCCTGTCTTCTATTTAAAGGTATTTAATCGAAAGAATGTGTCCGACAACTAAAGGATTTCAGAGGAGGTGAAGAGCAACAGAACGGCAAACTGATTTTTTTCCATTATTTTTTTCCCAATCCGAACCAAAGTGTTCGATTTATTTTGCGTTTTGATGCAAGGGAAACTTCCCATCGCACGCCTCTCACCTTTAGTGCTAAGAGGGCCCAGTAAACAGCACGTCAAAAAGTAAACACAGATGAAGTATCAAACTAGGAGGAAGGCGTACTAGACTGTAAAAAAAGAAGCAAAATAGAAACAGTGAACGCCAAAAATAACAACTACAATATAGAGCAAACATGAAGAGAAGTGGCGTCGTAGTGAAGCCGTTATAGTGTTGCATTGCCAAGCGAGCAAGCCGTGTTCAAACCTCCCTCACGCCAACGTTTTTTCGGGTGTAACTTCCGTTTGCAACAGCGGGGTGTAAGGTAGGGACCTATAATGACTGTTGATTCTGCAGAACTACTCTATGACCAACCCAAAGGAAGTCGCTTTCGAATGGGAACCGCTAATGTTTGATGACAAGGCGACAAGTGAACCGAATCCGCCACCTGAAAACACGTCTGGTGTGTGATGCCATTAGTGACATACCATAAGAATTTTAGTACTGTAGTACTTTCGTCCATGGAGACGAGGAGTTCACCGGAGCTTAAGTTAGGTCTTGATGGTGACTTAGTACCTATGTACCGCATTTTTAAAATGTGACTACTCCAATTCAGGCTGTTTTAGTTTTATTTCTAGACCATGCCCTCGTAGACATATTATAGAATGAGGTATATCTTCTGAAGAAGGCTCAATTACTTGGGTTGAAACCTAGGTAAAGGTTGGTTTCATTACCGCAACCGAGGATGATAGTTTTTTATATATTACAATAAGAATCTTTTATCGACGCACCTAATTTGTACGACTGGTAATTGAGTGAGATGTGCATCCTTGCTCGATATAGGTGTTGGTATGAATGTGAATGCCATCACTCCCTAGGATATTATGAAAACATAATAGTTTGTCACACAAGCTGCAACAAATGAACGCAATCACACAGTTTCTCTGTGCTCTGTCAAAACATATATTTTTAGCGTTTTCGAAGTCGCGTTTCGTTTTCGATGTCTTGACTCTTGACTTCTTTTGTTGTAACATTGTTCACACCCGTTTATTTGTTGTTTTCGTTTCTGTGAGACGTCTGTGTGGTATCTCGCCTGGTCTCACTATAACCAATGTGTAGTGTGACAGCTGTCAAGAGTGAGTTTTGAACACAGCTCGCTCGCGTGGCAGTCTAACACCATTACCATTTCAGGCAGCTCTTTATTGAACTTGTTCCTGGACCGTTCACTATTTCTATTTTTTTCTTTTTTTTAACAGTTCGGTACACATTCTTCCTGTTTTCATGCTTATCTGTGTTAAGCCTTTTAGAATGTAGTACTCGTAATAAATGATGACTTTTTCTTTCTCAGTTTTTAGAAATATTTCCAAATAATCTTGAATTTAAAACTGAACTTTATTAGAAGTGCTCAATTCTGAATATTCTATTCATGGTTCCTCATAGTTTTTCTTGCATTCTCTTCACTAAGAGCGCTTCTCCGTGTGCAAAACAGAATACCACATTAAATGTATGAACTTCTCGATGCTTCGTTTTCTGAACCATTGTTTGCAGACCTAGCGATACAAAGCAAACCCTGTAAAGAATAAGAAGGGCATGTAAGAGAATTTTCCTCCATCTTCTGTTACAACCCACATTCACCATTATCTCTCATGAGAAGAAACCATAAATATGAATATAATTACTCAAAAACTTACGAATATAAACTGAGCTTAAGTACAATAAATAATTTATAGTTACATTTTCAAAAGTGCAAGATTTTCTCTGAGATACTGGATCCCACAGTCTCAGGTCGATTACATCTGCTGTAAGCATTTATTTTCACCTCCGTTTATAGCAGGCTACGTCCAGAACAGTATTGCGCGTTATGTTTAGCAGGGACACAGTAAATCGCACACTGCAGGCAGACCTTGCACGCTCGGAATTTCACTCAGAAAGGCACGCGGTTTCCCTAAATAACTAAGGTGAAAGCTCGGTCAGTTTCTCGGGGAACGACACTGCACAAACTGCCCCATTGCCGTCAATTTCGAGTTAGTTCACCGGTTCTAATAAACTTGTCGACGACGGGGCATTAAAAATTAAGGTGAACAGTCGGTCAGTTTCTCAGGGAAGGACACTGCACGAACTGCCCCATTACCGTCAATTTCGAGTTAGTTCACCGGTTCTAATAAACTTGTCGACGACGGGGCATTAAACCGAACCCTCTTAGCCTTCTCCGACGAAGGACGTTACGTACTGCGCGTCACGGAGCGGAACTACGAAGCATTTGACAGTGCATCTGAAATGGCAACATTCAGCAGACCGGAACGGAATGGGACGGGGCATCAACGTCAAGGATGCTCAGGTCACGTTCACTCATGTTCTGTTTGTGTATTTTTTGTGGTAAGTAATTTTCGTTTTATCTTCTGCTTCGTTTTTGTGACGTTTTGCGAAACTTACATGAGATCTTGGGTATTTTTTCTGTGAGTATTCTTCCATAAAAGAAGCCAAATATCTGAAAATGAAAAATGATTTTGTTTTCACAATTCTTTGACAAAGAGAAAACCTATCCTTTCATAAATACAGACATAAATAGAGGAAAGAATTTTCATTAACAGAAGTTTTCTGCCTTTTGAGTATTGTTTGATCGGTTTATATGTACACATTTTGTCTATGTTTTGTCGATGTTTTGGGACGTTTGGACGTCACTTTTCCAATTACTCAAAAATTTACCATACAAACTTTATCAAGAACATTTTTTATGATTTGGATTTGGCCAGTAATGAAATCTAATATTTCTATTTCCTTAAGTCTGATACAGCGTATGTTCCGACTCTTTCCAAAACAGACGGTTCCTCATAACGTCAGATTCACCGTTCGGTCCTGGGTTAAGTAAGCGACGTTGTATCGTGAGAGCACTGGCATTTCACGGTGTCGTTACTTTCCGTTGGCGTTCAACATGAGCCGACGTTAAGAAAATACTACATAGGAATGCTGAAAGGAGATATCACTAATAGATTCTTCATTCAGCCATTACTGTTGGCTTCCGAAACCAGAGCATCTTCTACTACCTCTGCTTGAAGTAGCTCTTCAGCTGTCCTCATTCTACTGCACAGTCCATGCATAAGAAACATAATGTAATTTCATTGGGAGATACATAGCTGGACGGCAGTTATATGTGGTTTCATTTTCAGTCGGTGAAATCCGAACGCTTACAGGACGAATTTGTTTGTTGACTGCCTGTCTGTCTGTCTGACTGTTTTGAAAAACATTTTCCTCAGGAACGGGCAGACGCTTTTAGTTGACATTTATATCATATAATAAGGTCCATGGTCCATTGGCGATGTAGAAAACTCAAACTTCTAAGTCAGTGCATCAAAACATACGGCCATTTATGTCACATATTTTCTTACTGCAGACGTACTTATCAGAACCTATAGGCTACTCACCATTGACATAGATTCCTGAAATTTAGCCATAAGCAAGGTTTAACAGTAGAAGTAAAGGAAAGAAATACGAATAGTGTTAAAATATATCACATGAAGCAAATATTTCTTGTCATTTGTTATCCGACGTAAACCTTAATATTAAAAAATTCTCCACAGGCGTGGAACTTCCCAGGACCGACTACTTGCCAGTATCAAGATCGATAAAAGACAAAAATAGGCGATATCCTCGATTCTCAGAGTCTATGAACTGTCCATATATATACTCTTAACTGAGATTGTACGATATCCTCACCGCCGGTCCTATTATTCTTCCCCCCCCCCCCCCCCATCATGTTCTTTTCAACGTTTCAGTTTTTTCGCAAGCGGTCTCTCATCCCATTGTGAGAACATGTTTCTGCACCTCGTTAGTAGTTATAACTATAAATATGGACGCTTTCTTCTAGACTGAATTTTCTCTCTTTGGAAAATTGCAAACGAGAAACATGTGTCATTTGTGCACTAGGAATAAAAGGGCACGTATCACATCAATGGACTACTGCTTATCGAAGTAACATTACAGAACAGTGTATGTATATCATAGGACACATGTTCAGGACAGCTTTTTTCGGGAGGTGTCAAGAATTCATCAAGAAAACTGAATTACTACTGCTCTTGAGATTTTAATCATACATCCTTCGGGGCATTATTGCATTTTTTTTACAACACAACTAATACGTTACGAATAGTTTCGAATTAAATAAATATATATTCAGGACCACAAGATGATGTGTAAATTCAGAATAATTTTGACACAGACGCCGCAGAAGCGAACAACCTGACTGCTGATAGTCTCCTTAGTAAAATCTTTTTATTAAAAAAATGTATAAGTCCGAGTGCAACTCGCATACCGAGGATTCTGTGCAAATTTATGTATTAGCCACCCTCAAGGCACTACCGTTTTTGATCAATGCATGTAATGCCTGTTGGCCGGCCTTCATTCACAGTTCATTGAAATCTAGATCTGCCAATAAAATTTCAAAAGAATGACTGATAGCTGAAATATATTATTTACAAGTCAATAACAGTCGCTGCGTGCTACAGCCTCTGAATGGAGGGTAACCTGATATATATAGAGTTCATCCATGCGGGGAATCGAGAATTTCGAGGATTTTTGCCTGTTATTGATATCGAAATTGGCAAGATATCAAAACATGTGATGTAAATGGCATTATCTTTTGGTCGCAGTGATGTTGAAGCTTAACTTTTTTACGGCGTCGGTGACCATATACTTTAATATGTGACATAAATATCAATTTTATTCATCTACAGGTTCCAGAGTAAAAGGGTTCTAACAGTCGCAGAGACAGACAGACGTACAAACGAACACAAAGAGATCCTACAAGGAATCCGATTCTACGGACTGACGTACTGAACGGTAAAACTGTGTTAGACCGTAACCGCGTCAGTTCAAAATTTTGAACTAATGCAGTTTAATGGAATGTATTAAGAACCACCATTAACTATTTTCGCCCTTTTCTTGTGTGCTCCATGCGTGCACATACGTATTTCTAATTCGGATTTACTAACTCTTACGGGAAGATACTTACCGAACTCATTTACAAAATTTCATTGGTGAGACTTCCTGATAACCGCAATTGACTGTAAAATGACTCGGTCCATCGTGAGGCGAATGTTGGCTACCTTAAGGAGCGATTATATTTTAAGGATCAAGGGAATAGCATTTTAAGTATACTTGATACCTCGCCGTGAACAGGAATCTGCATCTAATCTCGCTCCAGGCATCCAGGAAATTCGCTGTTTCCAAGTTAACGATGCGTCAATAAAGCGCAGAATCCGACTTGGGCCATAACGGAGAGCAATAAACTTTGACAGAGCACTTCCTCTCGGAATGGCGGCCCATCATCTTAAACCTCCGCCGCTGTACCGGGTCTGACTTGTTGCTTACCAAGGCCGACTGTAATGGTGTTTTCAGCCATTGGTAAAAATTAAAACGTTTATTTACCGTTTTTTCAGTATACATCGAGGAGGATGCGGTATGATCATCTACGTATATTATAAATTAAAATCCCCCCCCCCCCCCCCCCCCATTTTTTTCTGTCTGTATGTGAAGACTGCTCTGAGGAACTACAGTAATGCTTTTGATACGGTTTTCAGTAATATTATTATTCCTCAGGAAGGTTTGTGTATATAATTTATTATCAATAATCGTCTGACCAGAGTGGGTCACTAAAGTATTATACGAGGCGTGTTTTTTAAGTAAGTACCGTTTTGAAATAAAAAAAAGAAGTGCTAAGATATCTCAATAATTTTATTTTACATGAAAGCCTGTACCTTAATCTACTTTTCTACATAATTTCCGTCAACATTGAGGCACTTGTCATAACGTTGTACCAGTTTTTGAATACCCTCCTTATAGAAGTCTGCCGCCTGACTTGTTAACCACTGGATCACCACTGTTTTGACTTCGTCATCGTCTTGAAGACACTGACCGCGCAGGAGTTTCTTCAAGTGCAGGAACAGATGGTAGCCACTGGGCGCAAGATCGGGGCTGTAACAAGGATGATCTAGAGTTTCCCATCGAAAAGATGTGATGAGATCTTTGGTCTGATTCACCACATGCGGACGGTCATTGTCTTGCAGCAAAACGATGCCCTTGCTCAACTTCCATGGACTGTTGCTTTGATTCTGGTGTGACGTAAGCCAGCCATGTTTCATCACCCGTAACAATTTGGCTTAAGAAATCATCACCGTCGTTGTGGTACCGTTCAAGGAAAGTCAATGCACTGTCTAAACGTTTGGTTTTGTGCATATCCGTCAACATTTTCGGTACCCAACGTGCGCAGAATTTTCGGTAATTCAAGTGCTCGGTCACAATGCCATACAAAACACTACGAGAAACATTAGGGAAGTCATCCCGCAAGGAGGAAATCGAAAAGCGTCTGTTTTCTCTCACCTTATTGTCCACTTCATGCACCAAACTTTCATTAACGACCGAAGAACGCCACTCTGTTGTTCATCTTGCACTTTTGAGCGGCCATCTTTAAATGCTCTCACCCACTTTCTTACCATTCCATCACTCATAATGTTTTCTCCGTAAACTGCACAGATCTCACGATGAATATCGATCGCTTTTAGGCCTTTAGCACTAATAAATCTTGTAACAGCTCGTATTTCACAGTCGGCGGGACTCACGATTATCGGAGGCATCTTGAACACTGAATACACAACGTAAACAAGGAAGAATCAGACTGTAATGGCGTCAGTGCGTAGATTAAGGTACAGGCTTTCATCTAAAAATAAAATTATTGAGATATCTTAGCACGTATTTTTTTAATTTCAAAAGGGTACTTGCTTAAAAAACACGCCTCGTATATAGCTCTTCTCGTGTCCGAAAAAAAGTGCCACAGATCCTAACTGTTATGAGATACTTTACGTCTAACATTTTTTTTCTTCAAAATCAAACGTCGTATCATCAGCCGGGGAGTTATAGAAGCGTTATTTGAATTTGGACAAGGATTGTAATTTCAGAACCGTTTCCGCTCCCACTTGGTGTAACGAAGACACAAGTCAAAGAAAATGTAATATTCTCTCATGAAGTTTACTGGCACAATGTATTCATTTTCGGAAATCGGTTGTGTGTAGTCACTAACACGTAAACCGGCAGGCTGAGATAAGGTATGATAATGGAACTGTTTCTGAAAGACTACAAAATACACGCATGCTCTTAACGTACGTTTGCGCTGGAACACACCAAATGAGCTCAGACTAAGAGAATATGAATTACAGTGTTTTGCTCGTACATGGGGTACGCATAGACCATTGTCGTTTGGTCGAAAAATACTATTTTACGACAAGCTCATTGCCTAAGGAGATCTCAAGGCAAATGGAAACGCATAATCATGAGCCATTTGTTCGAAAAGAGGAAATGTCAACTTCGTCAAGTGCCACTTTTCCACAAAATGCGTTTTACGCGCTATTGTGTTTTCGGTATTTTGTTGCATGTCCCAAGACTTGTTCCAAGTGCCACATCATGGAGAAAATGTTTCAGGTATTCTTTACTAGATGATGTTCAGCAAGATTTACATGAGATTCCATTTAATTCCCATGCATTCAACTGACAACTTGAAGCTGGAGATGCTTCTGAAACATTTTTATCAATACAGGCGTGAAATGTCTCCACATGCAATATTATCAAAGTGTCTCATACTCATCTGTCTGCAATAAGTATTAAAAATGCTTTCTGTAAGACAGACGAATGGCAAACGCCAACGTATTAAAATGAGGGAGGACCGTGGATGATGTATGCCACGCCGTACTCCATCTAAAAGACCAGGCATGTAGCAAAACAGAATGGCATGTCGACGATGTCGGTATTTCTTCCTCAACGGCAAAGGAAACACTAACTAAACTTTGCAACATCTAATACCAAGACTGAGTTGTGCGAGACACGGAAGACAAATTTTGAACGCCTTTTTGTGGAATTTAATTTTGTTGTTCTCTAGTAAGAAATTTAAAATATATAAGAAATTAATATGAATGCTCAAAATTGCTGAATTGGTTGTTAAATGAAATATCACTAGTTAAAAACCAATGACTTCATTGCATGAGTTTCGGGAGATACCCATCATCATATAGTCTGGAAACCAAGGCGGCCGCGTGGTCTTAGTAGCCTTACCACGGTTCGCGCTGCTCCCCACGTCGGAGGTTCGAGTCCTCTCTCGGGCATGGGTGTGTGTGTTGTCCTTAGCGTAAATTAGTTTATGTTAGATAAAGCAGTGTGTATGCCTAGGGGTCGATGACCTCAGCAGTTTGTTCCCATAGTAACTTACCACAAACTTAAAAAAAAATGTTCTGCAAACCAAAACACGAAGGACAGAAGATATACATAAATATAGAGAGCAACATGACAAGGTTACAAGCGTTACAAAGTTTCGTCACATTGAGAGCTGACACACATTATATGATCATCTCGGTATCCAGATGCAAAACATAACATATACAGCTGTTATGGCAGATTAATTTCAAAACTACGTCATGCTTTCTATGTAGACAATTCACGCCATCAGAGGGCGGTGAATAATACATAGGTGGTGCGGTACAGCCGTACAGCGGCGAAAACAGAATGATAAATTTAAATTTATTTACATAAAAATTTAACATGAAACATAACAGAAACGTATACAAAGCAAGAAAGTATACAACACGCCGTAAAATACAATTGTTACGTTGATATAAAACGCCATCAATAAAATAATATGCGTAAGATATACAAACCAATTATACAAAATGGAAATTATGCGCAAATGACGATTTGAAGGAAATGTGAACCATACCACTTAGTGATAACAGTAAAATATATGAAATTCCACTGCTGGAAAGAAAGGAAAAAAGCTGTCACGGCGTACGGCTAGAATACAAGCACTTATTTTCCTTTCTTTTCTTTTTTTTTTAAATCATTGGAATGTCATAGATTTTACTGAGGATCACTATGTGGTATGGTTCACATTTTTGCCAGTACATCATTTGTGCATAATTTTGATTCAGTATAATTGGTTTGTATCGTTACGCATATTATTTTATGTGTATATTCTACTGAGGGCATTTTATACCAATGTAAAAAATGTTTACTGCGTGTTCTTTACTTTACTGCTTTGTATACGTTCCTTAAAGTTATTTTTATATTCAACAATATTTTCAACAATGTTTTCGATGCTATGCGGCGTTAACTGTGTATGCTTGACCGCCTTCTGGTGACTAAAATTGTCTATCTAGAAGGCAAGATGTAGTTGTGAAATTAGTCTGCCATAACAACTGTCCACTTACTTTATGCTTCTGAATACCTAGACGATCATGGTGTGTGTGTGTGTCAGCTTACAGTAAGTACTCTTGTCATGTAGCTCTCTATACCTTTGCATATTTGCCGTCAGTTATATTTTGGTTTACAGACTATCTGATGACGGGTATCTCCCGAAATGCATCAAATAAAGTTATTGGATTTTTAACTAGTGGCATTTCATTTAGCAACCAATTCAGCAATTTTGCAACACTCATAATATGGCTCTGAGCACTATGGGACTTAACATCCATGGTCATCAGTCCCCTAGAACTTAGAACTACTTAAATCTAACTAACCTAAGGACAGCACACAACACCCAGCCATCACGAGGCAGAGAAAATCCCTGACCCCGCCGGGAATCGAACCCGGGAACCCGGGCGTGGGAAGCGAGAACGCTACCGCACGACCCAACACTCATAATAATTTGCGGAATGGTTGCATTCTTCCTGCGTGACTTAACGTCACAATTACAAAATAAGAAATGGTTTTGTGGACTACAGTTCTACATTACTGCTGTATTTCTGTACTTATATTACCAAAAATAAAATATACTGCCTCAGTATTAATGGCACTTAAACGACTACTTTCTTATTGGCACTTAGAACCAGTCAGTGGCAACTAGAACATTCTTAATAAGCTATTTATTTTCTAATTTGTCTTTTCTTGTAGTGATGAGGTGAGCGGCGTAATTCTCTAGTATCAGAATACCTTCTCATTCTCTGTCTTTATTTTTATTTATTTATTTATTTATTTGTTTGTACGAATACGTTACGTGCAAATAGAGGGTGTTCGGAAAATCCCATTACAAACTTCTAGAACTTGTAGGGGGGAGTGGGCAGATTGTATTTTGAACTTAGGCCCATGTCCGGAAACGTATCAGTTCCGTGCTACAACCGTTTGGAAACATGTTGGTAACACGATCACTTTTACAAGTAATTGATTAGGTGTGATCCAGCATATCGGTTGTTTTACAGTTCCACACGTTAATAGTCAAAGTAATTGCTCGTGTACTCGTTGACGGATTGTACGGCCTCTTCCAATTCGGGTGTGTGGCGTCCTCTTCGAGCACCACAGTCACGCCTGCTGACAGTGAACGGACCCTTTCTCAAAGTTGTTGCGTAACAATGGAGAAAAAAAAATGCGATGGAGTCGGCCATCGTGGAGAACGATCCTGCTAAAGGCGACGAGCGGTTCTTCCATTACGGTGAGCTTCGCGATTCAGAAGGATCATGTCGGTGTATTCACCAAACGTGTAGTGAACCATGTTGCTGTAACGTGAATAAGCCTCGAACCACGTTAGAGAGTTAGGACTGACGTCAAATGACATCAGCCGATCCGACGTAACCAACAGCCCACCGTGACTACCCTGTTGCATACCTACCTAGCAAAAATGTTTTCAAACGGATGTGGCACGGAAACAGTACTTTTCCAGACATAGGTCTCAATTCAAAATATTGTGTACTCATTCCACTCTACAAGCCCTAGAAGTCTGTAAGGGGAATTTCTGAACACCACGTAGACATACTTGTTTTGGTTATTCTGACGATTGTGAGATTTGGCGCTTAGAACGTTTGATATTTCTCTTCAATTGGCGCACTATCAACTCACGATTGTGGTCGAAGATGGAAGAATATTCCACTGCCGTGGATTTTCATCCTTGACGTTTCGGCTTGCACAGTGCGAACTACTATGCTAATGGGACAGAGGTGGTACTGTGATTCCACACCCCCAAGGCAAGGGGACACCATATTAATATTATAAAAAATATAGTAACTTTAAGTAGACGAAGTGATGAAAGCAAAAAATTGATTGAAAAACTTTGTAAGTATTTACTCATGAAATATACACATTGATTTGACAGTATGTGTGTTCCCTGAGGCGACGAGAGATGCCGATAACGTCGTGATTCCCATTAAAAAGCAGCCTTGGCATGCAAGACGTTCTATCATGTGCAGCGATATTTTCTGACAACCTGTAACAGAACGGTTCCTTCAGAATTTGCTGCAAAAACGATCCTGTTTGGTTAGTCACAAAAAACAGTTCGAGTCTGATCAGTCGACTGTATTTCTCGGGAATAAGATTCTGTAAATGGAATCCAGGTGAACACTCTTAGATTTTAGCTGCACTTCGAAAGGATAACACGCACTTCGGCTGTCGATATTGTGTGCTACCAGCTGACAAGATATTTAGGCGTCATGAAGGTTGACTTTGTTTAGTGAGTGCTAAACATTTAGAAGGGAAAGCAACATTTACGACGAGCAGCCATTTCGATGGTTATTACTTGCGCGTCGTCGCCTTCTTCATCGACTTCAGAAAGGAATTTGATGTAGTTCTGCACCGACGTTTAGTGAAGAAGCCGGCCGGGGTGGCCGAGCGGTTCTAGGCGACGTTAACAAATTTCTCTTCTTCAGGAACCATTTTCTTGCCATGGCAGTGTACATTTTATATCCTCCCAACGTCGGCCATCGTCAGTTATTTTGCTGTGTAAATAGGAAAACTCATCTACTACTTCAAGTGTATCGTTTTCTAAACTAATTCGTGTGGCATTAGCTGATTTAATTCGACTACATTCAACTAACCTCGTTTTGCTTTTCTGATGTTCATCTTATATTGTTTTTTCAAGACATTATTCATTCCGTTCGACTACTCTTCCAAGTCCTTTTCTCTCTGACAGAATTACAATGTCATCCATAGGCCTGAAAGCTTTTCTTCCTTCTCCCTGCACTTTAATTCCTACTCGAAATTTTTCTTCAGTCTCCTTTACTGCTTGCTCAATGTGTAGATTGAATAACATACATTCCTGTCCCACTTCCTTCTCAATCACTGCTTCCCTTTCATGCCCCTCGACTCTTATAACTACTGTCTGGTTTCTGTACAAGTTGTAAACAGCCTTTCGCTTCCTGTATTTTACTCCCCCTACCTTCAGAATTTCAAAGGGAGTATTCCAGCCAAATCTGTCAAAACCTTTCTCTGTATCTACAAATGCCATACACATAGGTTTGCCTTTTCTTAACCCATCTTCTAACAGAAGTCGTAGGGTCAGTTTTGCCTCGCGTGTTCCGACATTTCCCCGGAACCTAAACTGATATTTTTCGTGGTCTACCAGTTTTTTCATATTCTTCCGCAAAGACTGGGTGTTAGTATTTTGCAACTATGACTTATTAAACTGATAATTCGGTAATACTCACGCCTGTCATCACCTGCTTTATTTGAAATTGGAATTATTTTACCATTCTTGAAGAGCGAGGGTATTTCGTCCGTCTCATACATTTTGCATACGAGGTGGGATATTTTTGCCATGGCTGATTCTCCCATAGCTGTCAGTAGTTCTGATAGAATATCACCTATTCTAGGTCCTTATTTCGATTTAGGTTTTTCAGTGCTCTGCCAAATTATTCTCTCATTGTCAAAGCTCCCATCTGATCTCTATCTATGTCCTCTTCCATTTCTATAACACTGCCCTCAAGTATCTCTCTTTTCTGTAGACCCCATATATACTCTTTCCATCTTTCGACTTTCCTTTTTTCGCTTACGGCTGGTTTTCCATCTGAGCTCTTCATATTCAGAAAGCTAATTCTCTTTTCCCCAAAATTCTGTAGGCGATAAATATCTTTCACCTATTGATATGCGGTTGTAGATCCTTATATGTATCCTTAGCCATTCCTGCTTAGCTATTTTGCACTCCCTATCAGTCTCATGTTTAGACGTTTGTATTTCCTTTCGCCTGCTTCATTTTCTGCATTTTCATATTTTCTCCTTTCTTCAGTTAAATTTATTATCTCTTGTGATATCCAAGAAATTCTACGGGTATTTGTCTTTTTATCGGTCTGATCTTCTGCTGCCTTCATTATTTCATCTCTCAAAGCCAACCATTCGTTTTCTACTGTATTCCTTTCCCCTGTTCTAGTCAACTTTTGCCTAATGCTCCCTCTGAAACTCTCGTTATTTCAGCTTGTCCACGTTCCATCTCCTTAAATTTCTACCTTTTTTACAGTTGCTTCAGGTTTAATCTACAGTTCATAACCAATAAATTGTGGCCAGATAATGCATCTGCCCCCGGAAATGTTTTACATTTTAAAACCTGATTCCTAAATCTATGTCTTAACATTGTACTGTGCAATGCTGTGTGAAAAATTCTACCAGGCGGCTTCCTCTTTCATTCCTTTCCCCCTGTCCACATTCAACTACTACTTTTCCTTCTATTCCTTTCCCTAGTATCGAATTCTAGTCCTCCATGACTATTACATTTTCATCTTCCTTAACTATCTAAATAATTTCTTTTATCTCATCAAACATTTCTTCAGTGTCTTCATGATCTGCAGAGCTAGTTCGCATATAAATTTGTCCTACTGTAGTGGGCGTAGGCTTCGTGTCTATATTGGCTACAATAACGCGTCCACTACGCTGTTCCTAGTAGCTTACCCCCATTCCTACCCCCTATAAACAATAGGAATGGGGTAAGCTACTAGAAACAGCGTAGTGGACACATTTTTGTAGCCAAGATATTATCATATTAAACCTACTCCTGCATTACCTCTATTGATTTTGTATTTATAACCCAGTATTCAGCTGACCAGAAGTCCTGTTCCTCTGTCATCGAATTTTACTAATTTCAGCTATGTCTGACTTTCATCTCTCCATTTCCTGTGTTAAATTTTCTAATCTACCTGCCCAGTTAAGGGATCTAACACTCCGCGCTCTGATCCGTAGAACGCTACTTCTGTTTCTTCTAATTACGACATTCTGTTTAGTAGTCCCCTCAAGGAAATCCGAATGGTGCACTATTTTACCTCCGGAATATTTTACCCAGAGTATGCCATCATCAAAATGTTGAAATGTGTGTGAAATCTTATGAGACTTAACTGCTAAGGTCATCAGTCCCTAAGGTTACACACTACTTAACCTAAATTATCCTAAGGACAAATACACACACACCCATGCCCGAGGGAGGACTCGAACCTCCGCCGGGACCAGCCGCACAGTCCATGACTGCAGCGCCCTAGACCGCTCGGCTATGCCATCATCACTTAGCCGTATAGTAGAACTGCATACCCCCGGAAAAAATTACGGCTGTAGTTTCCCCTTGCTTTCAGCCGTTCGCAGTACCAGCACAGCAAGGCCGTTTTGGTTGATTTTACAAAGCCAAATTGAACCATTGTCCAGACTATTGCCTCTACAACTACTGAAAAAGTTGCTACCCTTCCTCAGAAACTACACGATTGTCTGACGTCTTAACAGATACCTCTCCGACACGGTTGCACCTGCGGTAAGGCGATGTGTATCGCACGCAAGCCTCCCCACCAACGGGAAGGTCTATGGTTCGTATTTTCAACTTTTATGCGTTTATGCTATTAATTATGATAACAGCGGCAAAAATTAATACACCTGGAAAGACGTCAATTTTGAACTGATGACGGCGTTTGCCACGTGGGGAATAGTAGCAGAACTGGCAACGGTTTCGACGGAATGGCGTAGCTACCTGAGCGTCATCTGTGTCCATCCTTTAATAGGGAATGCCCACAACCAGAAGGCTCAACGTGGTGCAAACGTATGAAGCAAGCAGGCAACCACGCAATGAAGACGCGCTCGTGCTTCCTACAGCAACTGGCCGAGTTTGAAAGGAGTCAAGTTGTGGCCTTTCGAGTGGAGGCCTTTCGGAGAATTGCCACTCAGGTTGGTCGTGCTGCGTCTGTTGCTCAATGATGCTGATATCAGTGGTCACTTGAACAGCGGGGGAAGGGGGAATTGGACAGAGAGAGCTGGATGGTGCAGATGGACTGAGAGAGTGGGTGGAGGTGTGCTCCCCACAGTCAGTGTTCCTCGGAAATGAAGTGTTCCGTAAATTTTAATTACTATTTTTTTTCAAATATTAAATATATTTTAGGTTTGAAACATTTTCTCTGTTACACATTACAAATGATGTGAAACTATCATAGTTTGAATTCCTTCTAAAAACGTTTCCATTGCTACTATTAAACCTGTTCACGAAGACGTTGTCATTTCGCACTTACAGCATTTCCCATTTCTAGTCAACAGTTCTGGTGTTAAGGTATGTGTTCAGCAAATCTTCAGTGAAAGTGACAATTTCAGTGCTTCTAAATACTTTCCTGCACTGTAAGTTTGTCGTATACAGAAGTCAGAATCACAGTGACTGGGTTTGAAAAAGATAGTTTCAAAAATAGTGCATATTCCGCTGCGGAGTGAGAGATTCTTTCTAGAAACATCTGCATCCTCATTCATAGGCTGAAAACCAAAAGGTCCACGGAAGAGGGTATGTCCAACTATACCAGTTATTACGTCTTATTGCCGTTCCATTCATGTACGGAGCACGGGAAGAATGATTGTTTAAATGCCTTTGTGCGTAATATAAGTAGTGAGTTGTAGTACATTGCTGGAATCACTCTTTAAAGATGGTTCTTGAAACTTTGTTAATAACTTTCCTGGGGGTAGTTTCCGTCGGTCTTAAAGAGTCTGCCAATTCAGTTCATTCAACATCTCTGCCACACTCTCCGCCAGGTCAAACAAATGTATGACCACTCGTGCTGCCCCTCCCTGTACGCGTTCAGTATCCCCTAAAAGTCGTATCTGGCAGGGATCTCACACACATGAGCAATATTCCAGGATGGATTGCACGAGTGATTTGTAAGCAATCTCCTTTGTAGACTGACTGCATTTCCCTAGTGTCCTACCAATAAACGGAACTCTGGTAGTTGCATTATCCACTATTCAGCTTATGTGGTCTTTTCATCTCATGTCTGTACAAGGAGGTGCAACCACGAATTTGTGAGAGTTTATCGATTCCAGTTGTGGCTTCCCAATATTATAGTCATAGGATACTATGGTTTCTTTGTTCTATTTATGAAGGTGACTAGTTTTACATTTATCAACATGTAAGGCAAGTTGCCAATTTTTGCACCTTATCAACATCTGACTGAATATTTCTCTACTTCTTTCAGTCTGTACTTCATCGTACGACTATCCAGACACCTGCCTGAGAATGACTTACATCGGTAATGCTCGTTTTGGTTTTGGAGACTGAAGCGCCTAGAACCGCTCTGCCATCGAATTTTACTAATTTCAACTATGACTTTCATCTCTCCATTTCCTTCAGAACAGCTTGTGTTGGCCCACTTCACGGCATTCGCTTCAGAACAGCTACAAATTCGTCGGGCAGTAGACCGCGCCGCTCGAACTGTCAACACAACTGTCACTGCTAGGAGTATCCTACGACTTCCACATCGCTGGCGGCCGGCCGATGTGGCCGAGCGGTTCTAGGCCGTTGGGATCCAGCACGGCGTTCCGTATTACCCTCCTGAACCCTCCGATTCCATATTCTGCTAACAGTCATTGGATCTCGACCAACGCGAGCAGCAATGTCGCGGTACGATAAACCGCAATCGCGATAGGCTACAATCTGACCTTTATCAAAGTCGGAAACGTGATGGTACGCATTTCTCCTCCTTACACGATGCATCACAACAACGTTTCACCAGGCAACGCCAGTCAACTGCTGTTTGTGTATGAGAAATCGGTTGGAAACTTTCCTCATGTCAGCACGTTGTAGGTGTCGCCACCGGCGCCAACATTGTGTGAGTGCTCTGAAAAGCTAATCATTTGCATATCACAGCATCTTCTTCCTGTCGGTTAAATTTCGCGTCTGTGTCACGTCATCTTCGTGGTGTAGCAATTTTAATGGCCAGTAGTGTAATTTAACAATTTGTTTTGCAGTTGAGGTCATGACCTATTTCTTGTTGCATTGTAAATATTAAAATGTCCGCTAATGGTTATAATGTGTCATAAATAAACATTTAAACTTTAATGATCTCTAAACAAGACGATGTATAAATATATATTTGCGTTAGGGCTTCCGCTAATTCCAGAAATTTACCTATATCTGCTGTAGCTCAACAGTAGACCATCTTGGCAATTTTAGTAGACATACAATACTTTTAATTTGATACACTGCCGGGGCATGCTGGCGCTCGCCTCCTTATAGCGCTCCAGAGATCTGCCAAGCAGCTCGTTTTGCCGTAAGGCGACCTTTGGCCCTTAGGCGGGCGGGACGCAGCCACCGACAGCAGGGCACGGCACGCAGAGAAAGGCGAGCCACGGTGTTGTCTGCGGCTGCTGCGGCCGCAGCCCTCAGCTGCGTGAGTATCGACCGGTGCCTCTAGTCCCGGCCCCAGTCCAGGTAGCTGCCTAGCAGCCTCGCTCCTCCTCCCCCTACCCCTCGCACACCACCAAGCACATTGATCTCTCAGCGCCCCGCGCTACTGCTGCTGCTGCTGTTGCTGCTGCTGCAGCTTCCGGTTCCTGCCCAAGGACGCTGGGACGCCAACCCGCCTGTCGTGTCCTGCCACGGTCGCCACAAGTGGGCCAGCCCGTGACCCGACTCTGCACTCCTCGAGTCCATTGTTGTTGTGGTCTCCTTTCAAGACACTGTCCATTCCGTTCAACTGCTCTTCCAAGTCCCTTGCTGTCTCTCACAGAATTACAATGTCATCAGCGAACCTCAAAGTTTTTATTTCTTCTCAATGGATTTTAATACCTAATCCGAACCTTTGTTTCCTTTATTGCTTGGTCATTATACAGATTGAATAACATCGGGGATAGGCTACAACCCTGTCTCACTCCCTTCCCAACCAATGCTTCCCTTTCATATCCCTCGACTGTTATAACTGCCATCTGCTTTCTGTACAAATTGTAAATAGCCTTTCGCTCCCTGTATTTTACCCCTGCCACCCTCAGAATTTGAACGAGAGTATTCCAATCAACACTGTCAAAAGCTTTCTCTAAGTCTACAAATGCTAGAAACGTAGGTTTGCCTTTCCTTAATCTTTCTTCTAAGATAAGTCGTAGGGTCAGTATTGTCTCACGTGTTTCAACATTTCTACGGAATCCAAACTTCCCCAACGTCGGCGTCCACCAGTTTTTCCATTCGTCTGTAGAGAATTCGCTTTAGTATTTTGCAGCTGTGGCTTATTAAACTGATAGTTCTGTAATTTTCACATATGTCAACACCTTCTTTCTTTGGGATTGGAATTATTATATTCTTCTTGAAGTCTGAGGGTATTTCGCCTGTCTCATACATCTTGCTCACCAGACGGTAGAGTTTTGTCAGGACTGGCTCTCCCAAGGCTGTCAGTAGTTCTAATGGAATGTTGTCTACTCTGGGGGCCTTGTTTAGACTCAGGTCTTTCAGTGCTCTGCCAAACTCTTCACGCAGTATCGTATCTCCCATTTTATCTTCATCTACATCCTCTTCCATTTCGATAATATTGTCCTCAAGTACATCGCCCTTGTATAGACCCTCTATATACTCCTTTCACATTCCTGCTTTCCTTTCTTTGCTTAGAACTGAGTTTCCATCTGAGTTCTTGATATTCATACAAGTGGTTCTCTTTTCTACAAAGGTCTCTTTAATTTTCCTGTAGGCAGTATCTATCTTCCCCTAGTGAGATAAGCCTCTACATCCTTACAGTTGTCCTCTAGGCATCCCTGCTTAGCCATTTTGCACTTCCTGTCGATCTCATTTTTGTTTGTATTCCTTTTTGCCTCCTTCATTTACTGCATTTTTATATTTTCTCCTGTCATCAATTAAATTCAATATTTCTTCTGTTACCCAAGGGTTTCTACTAGCCCTCGACTTTTTACCTATTTGATCCTCTGCTGCCTTCACTATTTCATCCCTCAAAGCTACCCATTCTTCTTCTACTGTATTTCTTTCCCCCATTCCTGTGCATTGTTCCCTTATGGTCTCCTTGAGTCCATGGAGCAGGGAATAAACTAGGTAACCATCAGGCGGTGTCTTAACAGGGGCAGCTGGGAAGTAGGTCTTTTAAAAGAAAGACTTCTTTCGTGATGTGCCAGCTGAGATTAAGCACAAATTCGGAGTTGTGATATGGAGGGAGGGGTGAAGGTTTGGCAGGGGAGGTGATCACAACTTCATATTCTCTCCTTCCCTCCTCCACCTCAAATATAATTTGCAGTCACTGCAATTTATGATGTACTATAGATGTATAAGATTTAATGGTCATAACAATAAAATAGCAAATCATCTGGTGAAGGAGCAAACAATTTGAAATAAATTGTCTCGCATTTGCAGATGACATTGCTACACTTTCTGTTATACTTGATATACTATATTTGCCATACTTTCTGCTATATCAAAAATTAATCTTTTAGGAGAAATAGCTAGCAGGACTGGCTTAAGAATTTCAGCAGAAAAAACCAAATTTCTTACAAACGTTAAAAATACACCTAAATTTCTGAAAAGATACTGACCAAATTGGAAAGGATAAAAAGCACTCCGTCTTCAGGCCACAAGTGGCCCGACGGGACCATCCGACCGCCGTATCATCCTTAGCTGAGGATGCAGATGGGAGGGGCGTGTGGTCAGCACACCGCTCTCCCAGTCGTTATGATGGTTTTCTGTGACCGGAGCCGCTACTATTCGGTCGAGTAGCTCCTCAATTGGCATCACGAGGCTGAGTGCACCCCAAAAAATGGCAACAGCGCATGGGGAAAGGTTAAAGATCTACACATTATGGGGACACTATCCAAGAAAGTGGTTCAGATGAAAATGTTTGGTTTTTGGGGCGCTCATCTGCGCAGTCATCAGCGCCCGTACAAAGTCCCAATTTTTACACAGTTGAATGTTTTTCCATAGTCCAGTCGAGTCACTATCACGAATGATGATAATGAAATGATGAGGACAACACAAACACCTAGTCTCCGGGCAGAGAATATCCCCAGCGCGGCCGCGAATCGTACCCGGGACCCCATGATCCAGAGGCAGCAAGAATAGTCACTAGACCACTAGCTGCTTACAAGAAAGTGGTTTGGAAAAGTTGTTGTAGAGGAAAGGATACATAAAATAAGAACAGTATATGGTATAACAAAATATCTTTACAACAGCAAGTACCTGTCTAAAAACGCAAAAATAAGGCCTTACAGCGCAGCAATGGAGCCAGAATGTCTATATGCAAGCGAATGTCTAGTATTATACTATAATTTAGTTAAATTAGATATACTAGAAAGGCAAATCATTAGGAAAATGTTAGGCCCACGAAAAACTATGGAAGATAAATTACGTAATACTAATGAAATTTATCGGAACACAGAAAATATATCAGAAGTAACGAGAAAAAGAAGACTGATAGTTTTTGGATGTTATATCGAATTCAAGGAAGTAGATCAACCAAAAACATCTTCAAATAGTTGTGGGTTGAGAAGTCAACAACATGTTGGATCCATGAAGTAATAAAATTTGCAAAAAATAATATAGAAGTAGAAGAAACAACTGAGAGAGAAGGGTTTAGGGAAAAGGTACCATATGGAAGGCTTCCAGCGTAGGAGAACGAAAAAAGAAACTGATCTGAAATAGCTAGAAGACAGAAAGCAAAAAACATAGTGAAGAGTACTTCAAGAAAAGAAGAAAAAATAAATAAGAAATTGAAATTGGCACGTCGCTAGTTGCCTCATCTGGGAAGGAAAAAAAGGGCCAGGAGCGGCATAACTGCAGAAATGTTAAAAAACAGGATCAGGTGACTTTATTCGAACAGTTTATGCACTCTTAACAGAAATGTGGAGAACTGAAACAATATGAAAGGATTGGAAGAAAACTATTATACATCTGTTGCATAAATAAGGTGACACGACAGACCCCAACAACTACAGACGCCAGTATCATCCGTAAGTGATACATAATGTTTTACCCAAAGCTTCCTTAAAAAGAGCTGAACAATAAATAGATTGATGAGTACCAAGCAGGCTTCACGAAATGTAGATCATGTGCTGTGCAGATTTGGTGTATGAAGACGGTACTAAGGATATCGAAATACCAATAAAATTTAAAAAGGACGACTGATCGCTGCAACCTATAATTTACAAGTCAATATAACAGTCGCTGAGTGCAACAGCTTTCTGAATGGAAGGTAACCTGATGAATACCAATACAGTTGTCACCTTTGTGGACTTTAAGAAGGCGTATGAGTCTGTTTTCAGACAAACCGCTTCGAGCACTTCAGTAGAGCTCAGAGTAGACAGTAAGACTAGATAACTAATGCGGCAGCCTCTCACAGGCGCAAGATCGCAAGTGAAGTTTCATGTTGAAGAATATGAGCCTTCTGAAGTATGCACAGGAGATCGGCTTGGAGATGACTTGTTTCCGCTTCTGATTAACATAGCGTTAGACGCTGCAAGTTATACTCTGTCCTTTGTTCCTTCATACCGTTTGACCAAGTCATCAGAAAATAAGGGCAGAAATCGAGGGTATAAGCATCGAGACCTCGGGACAGAGAATCAAAGTGAAATGCCCAGCTTTTACTGGAGATATAACTATCTTCTCTAAGAGTAGTGAAGAAACTAAGGATGCCATAGAGTGACACGAGGTAGCATCAAAGACAACCCTTCAGCTACAGTCTGGAACCGCGCGACTGCTACTGTCGCAGGTTCGAATCCTGCCTGGGGCATGGATGTGTGTGACGTCCTTAGGTTAGTTAGTTTTAAGTAGTTCTGAGTTCTAGGGGACTGGTGACCTCAGAAGTTAAGGCCCATTGTGCTCAGAGCCATTTGAACCATTTTGAACAGCCCTTCAAATATTCATTTGATGAAAAACTTACATCAAAATACCAAACATCCCCGTTACAAACGAAACATGGAACAATTTCATAAGTGTCTTCTTTTAAATACCTCGTAGAAATCATTGCACCATCCTTATTTTAAATACCTCGTGGAAATCATTGCATCATTTGAGCTAGACAGTAATGCCAATTTAGAAAGAGCCATCAAACTCAAGAAGACGTACAGAACATCGAATAACTGCAATAAACGAGTGATATTCCACAATGCAAAACTTCGCCGTTAATAGGCCTGAAGGATTTTATATCTCTCGAAATACAGCTTTAACTGGCTACTCAGAAAGTGATGAAATTTGAAAGAAAAAGGGAAAAATTCTCAGAAACATTAATGGCTTCGTAGCAGACAAACACACAGCAATAGACAGGTCCACTGATGCAATACGTAGAAGAAGCTTGAAGTTGTATGGGCATATTTGCAGAATGGACAACGATAGATTAACTTAAAAACAACTTAATACAATAAATGTAAAATGGTAAGAAAGCAGTTGGTTAGAAGTAGTTAAGCAACACTTACGAGCAATGAACGCGGTGGAGGTCAAGGAAAATGCAAATCATTTTGAATCCTAGTGGAAAATCACTCATTCGTTTAGAAAGCTAAGAAGAGCTCTGGAAAATAGTGGGTAAGGGAACGATAGAAAAAAACAAAGCGAATTCATGAAGAGATTTTGCGAAGAGAAGAAGGAAGCGAAGCCGTAAGACGAAGCTAAAAAGTTCAACCACCATCTTTAACTGGGCACAACGAAGAAAGAAAAAAGTAAAATATATGTAACGTTTTAATATATGAATAATAATTTGTTCACATTAATCCATCGCTTTGCAGATGATGCTCCCGATTACCGTCTAATAAACTCATCAAAAAGAAATAGGAATAGCAAAATGTCAGAGACAAGTTGTCTGCATAGTGAAAAAGTGGCAGTTGACCCCAAACAATAAAAAGTGTGAGGTACTCCATATGCGTACTAAAAAAAAAAAAAAATCTAATAAATTTAGGTTAGACGATAAATCACAAAAATTTACAGTTTTCGGTTCCGTTAAATGCTTAGGAATTACAGTTACGAACATCTTAAACTGGAATCGTCACACAGATAAAGTTGTGGGGAAGGCGAACGAAAGACTGCGGTATAGTATCAGAACACTTCAAAGATCAAACTAATCTACTAAAATGACTGCCTCCACTATTCTCGTCCGTCCTCTTCTGGAGAATCGCTGCTCGGTATGGAGTCCATGCCAGACAGGAAATTGAAGAAGTTGAAAATGGGCAGCTGGTTTTGTATTATTGCAAAATAAGGGGAATAGTGTCACGGATCAGATAAGCAAGATGAATGGTTCGAATGGGTCTGAGCACTATGGGACTTAACATCTGAGGTCATCAGTCCCCTAGAACTTAGAACTGCTTAAACCTAACTAACCTAAGGACATCACACACATCCATGCCAGAGGCAGGATTCGAACCTGCGACCGTAGCAGTCGCGCGGTTCCGGACTGAAGCACCCAGAACCGCTCGGCCACCGCGGCCGGCTGATAAGCAAGTTGGATTTATAATCTTTAAAACAAAGGAATTTTCAAATTTCAATCACCAAGTTTCTCTATGGAATCAAGGACGTATCCGGGATTTTATCAAAGGGACGGAGGGCGACTTGTTAAAGAGGACCTTAAAAGACTTATGTATTTCATTTATTCTGGAAATTTGCGTAAAGAACGATAACCCATTTTATTCGAAAACGATTTCTGAGTTTTCTCTAAGCGGGGATATAATCTCGATGTTTAGGAGTGGCTGTATTTTGGCAAACCACTAAGATGCAGTCATGCTCCAATCTCCTTTCATCCTCGATGATTATTATACACTCCTTTCAGTCTGGGTTTGAACTGAGGAGGTGATCAGGAATGCACGAGCGCTAATATTTTGGGACATCATTATTATTACAGACAAAGCTTCTGGAATAAAGAGATCTCTGCTCGACAGAGAAGCTAGAATAACTTTTAGTGGCGAAAATACAAAGGATCTGGAATTATTCAACCTTACACTTTCCCAAATTTACTCTTTTAAGTACTTCTTGTAATGTAAGAAAGGTCATTTTCTGCATTAAAGAATTTTCCAACAGACAAATGCATGAGCCTACATGAGAAGAATTTACTGCCAGGGATCTGCGAGATGCTCGGCTTGGTTTCATCTAATTCTTTAGTAGAGGTGTTGCATCTGTAAGGGAACTGGAAACTGTGAGGAAAGAAAGGTATTCGCAAGAAACTGACAGTGGTCTATAGTAAGGAACCAGCCCCACCATTTGCCTAAACTGAAAATGCGCAGAGTTACCCAAAGTCGGTAGAGAATTTGAAAAAAACTGAGTGTTGTACATCCAAAAAATGGAAACTCCAGGTAGGAATGTCAACATTTTAGGAAAATACAGATTGTTACTTACAGTAAGGAGGACACGTAACGCTGCAGACAGGCTCAATTGAAAGACGCTCACATAGAGCTTTCGGCCACAGCTCTCATCTGTTACAAAAAGACACAGACCATTCATACACACTAGCAAGTACACGTCAAGCACACATGACCGCCAACTCCAACTTTGGATTTCGACTCGAGGTGCTGGGGTTGGCGGTCACACGTGCATGAGGTGTGGTGTCTTGCGTGTATGAATGGTGTGTGTGTGCTTCTTTTTTCCTGATGAAGGCTGTGGCCGAAAGCTTTGCGCAAATCTCTTAATTGTGCCTGTCTAGTGTCTTCTTTACAGTAAGCAGCAATCTGTCTTTTCCTACATTGTTGATTGTTATACAGGGTGGTCCAAAAGTCCGGACACTCCGTGATAAAATCCAAATGAAGTAGAAAACAAGGCAACAGAGCCCCTACACACGAGGAAGGGGAAGGGGGAAACTTTATAGGCTATGCCACCAACATGACGGCCATCTTGAAAGCCACCATCTTGGATTCAACTCCAAAATTTCAAATGGGAATGTGGTCATGTGACATATCAAACAGATTGAGAATTTCACCAGAAAAACAATGCCGTTGTTATTTTAAACATAGCTTTATTCGTTCTCGGGTTATAGCCAGCTTCATGTGGCAGCAGTGGAATGCTCGGCAGCGTGAGTGTTACGTACTGAGAAGTCATAAAATGGAGTCTGAAACGGTGCAAAGTGACTATCCCATGCCTGATATGTTACATGTGTTTTACTGTTAAGTATCATTTACTCATGCTAACGTTTTAATCATTGTTTCCTTATTCACAGGTTACAAAACGTCCTTAACACATGAAGAACGCATTGAAATCTTCTTGATATCAGGAGAAAGAAGCACACGGGTCATTGCTGAGGACTTCAACAGTCGTCACCCAACCAGACAGCCCATCACTCACAGCGCAGTTGCCAAGCTTTTGGGCAAATTCCGAGCAACAGGTTCTGTCGCAGATCAACCTAAGGCTGGAAGACCAAAATCCGCCACCGATGAAGCAACAACAGTGAGCGTGTTGGCATCATTTAGCAAGATTCGGCAACGGAGTACTCGTCGCCTGTCACAAGAATGTGGGGTTAGCCGTACCTCCATATTGCGAATTTTATCGCAGCACAAATGGCACCCATACAAAACTGAGCTGCTCCAACACCTGAACGAGGATGACCCAGACCGTTGGGTACAGTTCGCAGAATGGGTGACACAGCAGCTGCAGATACACCCACGTTTCCCCTATCAGGTGCTGTTCAGTGATGAAGCCAATTTCTTTATCAATGGTGAAGTGAACAAGCAGAATCACAGATACTGGTCCGACACAAATCCGCACCGGATTGATGCTTCCAAAACGGTCGACTCACAAAAAGTGATGGTCTGGTGTGGTGTGTGGGGTACCAAAGTCGTTGGACCTTTTTTTTATTGATGTTACCTTAACAGCCAATGGTTATCTGAAGTTATTGGTTGAAGAAGTGTTTCCCTCGTTGTTAACGGAGGACGGGACATTTACGGAATTCTTCCACCATGATGGAGACCCACCACATTATGGGCACAATGTGCGAGCATACCTGGATGTGCAGTTCCCTCAAAAGTGGATTGATCGTAGGGGTGCTGTGGAGTGGCCACCACGTTCATCAGATTTGACTCCTTTGGATTTTTATCTTTGGGGTCATGTCAAAGCACTGGTTTATTCTGTGAAAATACGGGATTTGCATCATCTAAAGCAGCGCATTGCTGATGCGTGTGGCCAAATTCAGCCAGATGTGTTGGCCAAAGTTCATCAGGACTGGGTTCGGAGGATAACATTAACAATCCAACATAATGGACAACATATCGAGTCATTCCTATGACTGTTGGTGGTTTCTCGGGACTGTGTAACATCGGCGTAATGTCTCTTCGGCACATAACACACATGCTGCCCAGCGTCCCACCGGTGCCACATGCAGCTGGCTATGACCCGAGAATGAATAAAGCTATGTTTAAAATAACAACGGCATTGTTTTTCTGGTGAAATTCTCTATTTGTTTGATATGTCACATGACCACATTCCCATTTGAAATTTTGGAGTTGAATCCAAGATGGCGGCTTTCAAGATGGCCGCCATGTTGGTGGCATAGCCTATAAAGTTTCCCCCTTCCCGTTCCTCGTGTGTAGGGACTCTGCTTCCTTGTTTGTTACTCCATCTGAACTTTGAGGGTGTTTCCGGACTTTTGGACCACCCTGTACTTTGTATAATATAAAATAAAATGCAATTTATCCTTTAATTGTGCACGTTCAGTTATTTGATAATGCATAAATGCATACATATTATAAGACGTAATTGTGCATATAATTGCTGGCTTCCATTTATGGGTGGGGATGCACGGCGCAGTAAGCTCGGGAGAATTCAAGGAGCCAGCTCAAAAAACTCGTTTAGAAATATGGAATGTGCTAACATAAAACACCCCTCCCACTCTCCACAAACCCCTTCCTATCTTGTTCATAATTGCGTACCACCCAGGTGGCCAGATTGGGCAATAATTTTGCCGTGTGTGCCATTAATGATAAAGTATTGCAGCCACCGCCATTTGGGAGATATTTTTTTGATAAAAGCGATTTTTGGGCGAAACTGATAAAACCTAGTGTACTATTATGAAACGATTTTAATTTAATATACCAGGCATAGAAGTATGAAACCGGAATTTGGTTGCAGTAATTACACGTCTGTTGTTTGAAACTGGTAAACTATATATTATTCAACATAATCTCCATTGCTGTTTATACATTTCTCCCATCACTACGGCAGTTTATGAATGCCACGCCAAAAAAACAGTTCTTCTTTTGAAACGAACCAGTCAGCGAGCCATTTTCGTACATTTTCATACGAATTGAAGCGTTGTTCAGGGGGAGCGTGTCCCAGTGATGCAAACAGATGATAAGGGGAGTAGCCAAATCTGGAGAATAAGCCGCATGCCCTAGTATGTCGCAACTGAATGCCTCGGTCGTTTCCATGACCCATTTTGCTGTGTGTGATAGGGCGTTATCATGGAGCAGTGTGACTCTGTGTTGCCTTTTTCCATATTCCGGTCGTTTTTCACGAAATGCTTGATTTGAATCGATCATTTGCTGTCGGTAATGATCAGTGTTAACGGTTTCACCAAGTTTTAGCAGCTCATAATAATGACACCCTTCTGATCTGACCAAACACAGAGCATTGTCTTCCTTCCAAAGCGATTTGGATGTCAATGGTTTGCCTGGATTCACTCATGAAATACGACGCTTAGGGTTCTCAAAATATATCAATTTTTCATCACCTGTTACTATTCGATGGAGAAACGGCTTGCTTTTGCATCTGGCGAGCAGAATTTCAGAAGTATTCTTTCGATTCTGTTCATTCTGTTCGTGCGGAACCCATTTTAGCAATTTCTGCAAATTTCCCATAGCTTTCAACGAAAGATATATGGCTTTCTGCCTCACATTCAATTTTTCGCGACTTCCTGTTGAGTTTGGGTGTCATCTACATCCAATATGACCTGCTAATTCGTTGTCTTCGAAATTTTTCGGTAGTTTCCTGCGCCACGCGCTCGTCGTTTCTTACGTCAGAATCACCACTTTTGAATTTTTGAACCACACGAAACACTGAGTTTTCCAATGAGCATGTTTGCCGAAAGCTTCGGGATTAAAGCTTTAGGTCTCATGGGCCTTACACTGACGGCTAGCACCATCTATAGGGAAATTCCGGTTTCATACTTCTATGGCTGTTAATTTGTAATGATACTTATCGCTCCGCTGGACTGCATTGCTAACGTTAAATTGATGTAGACAAGTAATTAAGCTATTATAGTAGTACATACATATTTTTAACTTACCATAACGCTATCTCAAAATCAGTTTTCCTTTCTTTTCCTTCCTTGTTACAAACTTGATTACAAAGGATCACAAGAGCACACAGCACGAAAACAGCAAACACTATCAGATATATTAAATTCAACTGCAGGTAAGAACTGAACTGATAAACAAAACAACTGACAGAAGTAAAGTCAAAATTGGTCTTGGTTAAAATAATAGTTTGAATCTATTGTTGGCCTTGTTGACTGTGGGTAGTGCGTATCTCTTTTTTGTCGTACGACTGAATATCTTTCAATTTCACTACAAAGCGCCTAGGTCGTGTGTAACTTCATTCAGGTGATGCGGGGAGGGGGATTATGACACTTATTGACCTCCGTTTAACTACGTCCTTGATCTAATGGCAAAATATTTTGTCTCCCTCCTACAAACGGCGAAGTGATCCCACCATGATAAAATAAGAGAGAACAGAGCTCTCACGAAAAGATTTAGGTATTCATTTTTCGCACGTGATATTCGAGAGCAGAACGTTTGAGACATTGTGTGTAGGTGTTCCTGTGCACCCTTTCTCAAATAATTAGTAGTGAATTACAGAGTAAGCATCTAGATGTAAATATCTGATAAATGCTTAGTAGTACATGGCTTATGAATGACTTGCAACAATGATAAAATCGAAGTCAGCTCCCACCACTGTCAGTATTTCACTTAGGACTATAGCTGCGTAACGGCAAAAACAGTTGTTATCTACGAAAGGAAAGCCATGATGTCTGATGTTTGCCACATGTATTGCTTCGTTAGTTTGGATCGCAAATGTGTCCGTCTGAATACACGAAAACACAGGTTCAACCCTAACCAGGGTTGCCATATCTAGCTGGGACCATGTCGGTACACTCTGAGATAGAGGTGTAGAAATGAAGTAAGCAATTTATTTAATATATTTACTTTTTATTTAGTACGCAATAACATGGAACCTACTGCGGCAGGAGTAGTTGGTACACCATATTTTTTCAGCATGTCTTTTTTCCATTTACGTATTTATAAAACTCCAGCTTGTAATCAAACTGGCACTGTAAGATTGATTCCGTAGTCCCTGGCAGCAGACGATTTCTTTCATCTGTCGACTGGGCCGACGTCAGTAAAATACCCTTTCCACGGGCGGCGTTGTGTTCGTGAGAAGAAAATAAATACTAACATAATTTTATCAGTTGGCATTTGCGTTCGGGATGTTCAATTTCCTTAATGAAGTAAATACACCCTTCTTCCTCGGAGTGTTCAGACTTCCATTCTTCTGAGTCACGTTTAGTTTCTAAAAAGCTCTTCACATGCATGAATTCCTGAAAACAATTGTCGCCTGAAATCTTATCATCATTTTTAGTCACATATATAATAGCGTTTTCAATCATCGCACAACTTGCGTTTTCAATCATCGCCCAATCTGGATTTTCAGATAGCGTCATCCACCCAGTACTTGATATTTATTAAAACAAGTAGCCCTTCCAATGCTATGGTATAGTAAGCCATTTTCTCTTCCTCAGATTTCGGTATCAAATTAATTATTCCTCAGTTAGGGTTCTCATTCTTTAATTTGTTCAAATTCGTCTTGGTTTGCATGCCAATAAAATTGAGTCTCCCTTTCATTCATACGTCTGTGAGTATCGATTAATATATTTCTTATTTCATTTATCGATACATTGTTCTTCTCCATGGTTTTTATATTTCTTCCAAACAGAAGCTAGTTTGACTACAGAAACATAAATAAATATCACTGATAGGACTACTGAAAAAATCTGAAATTATTTTAGGTGGCTTGCCTTCGGCGCTAAAAAGTGTTTTAATGGAATCCAAAGCTTAAGAATTCTCTCAACTGCGATCTTTAACGACAGCCATCTTGTTTCTGAGTGAGATAGAAGAGTCTGATGGTTGACATCAACGCATAAGCAGAACTCTTTCAGCTTCCCTGTCCTTGTCATGTATCTTGAAAAATAATTAAATATTGTCATGATCATATTCTATGCTTACTATTAAGACTCCACCAGCTCTTGATACAGTATTGTGGAGAATATGGGCGGGGCACACAATTCCTTCTGTATTTGTCCCTAGTTCTTCTTTAATTTGGTGAAATTCATTTCGCTGGCCGCGTCGACGAAGCCCTCCGAAGACAGTATTGGTATTGTATCTACAAAAAGCGATTAATTTATCTAATTGAATTTGCAGTTGCCTTAAGGTGTCTAGACAAAATTTTGCTACTGTCTCCGATGTTTCGTTATTCAGCAAACCAAACTTGAGCAGCTTCTGTGGGGTTCCATCAGTTTCAGTAAAGTAGTGAAGAGCTAAAGGAAACATCTTTTCAGCCTTGTAGTTCGATGCGTCGGTGCCTATGGCGTAAAATGAACCTTTTTGCAATTGTTTCATGCGTTCGGACACGGACTGTGGAGCGAGAATACTTTTAACAGTCGCTGTAGCTTTGGTGCTGGCTGTAGGCTGCTTTGCGGCGACTTTGGTGTCAGGATACATCGCGGCGTTCAGTCTTAAAGTATAGTCAAAAGAAATGGACTGATGATGCCTGACAACTTTATAAGCTGTTGTTAGTTCTGCAGCAGCGAAGAGCAGTTCTTCCTGGGTATCTTCTCTAATCACGACTGTTGAAATAGGCTTTGATGCTTATGCAACCGCGAATCTAATCATAGAAATGTGGTGCCTCACATATGTGAGTTACTGAGATAAAACAGCTAAGAATTTCACACAACGCTCCCTGATCGTACCTCATTTCTTGACAAAAGATCAGTCTTTTGTGAAGTCATGCGAAAAGGGAGACTTTCTCGTTCCATCATTAGGTATTTTCGTAAGCTATGATAAAATGATTAGACGGTGAACAGTCGGCAATAATATTTTAGTGAGGGAAGTACACGTCACTATACACTACACGCCCTATATTCCCTTAGTAAATACTTCAAACATTACTAACTTGCACCCGTTGTTCGTATAACGTTTAGAAGGAATCGTCGTATCAGATTGCTATTCAGATGGAAATGGCCCGGGTCTTCCGCGTGGCGCTGCTGAAATAGTTCCAGTCCCGTACTACTAGAGAAGTCTGGTATTGTCTCGAATGATGGCACTAGATCTAGAAGGTACGCAACATGGAACGCCATCCTTGAGACGACCTAGTCAACATAAACTTGGTGACATAAATAAAACTAACTGAGGCTGCATTTACATGTTGCGGTAACACGTGGCGTTACTTCAGTACTTGAACCAAGATCGTAACAGTATTTTGAAAAATCGAGACAAAATTGGTTCTTGTTTGGATGTCGTGACAAGAAGGTTCATAACGGTGACGGTCCTGATATACTGGGACGGATGGCAACCCTAACCCTACCAGACTTCCTTTGACTCTGCTACGAATAGGAAGTGATTCAAATTTAACTATAGTAAAATGCGGGTTATTGAGTCTTACAAGTGAAGGAGCACTGAACGGCGAAAACGGAATAAAAATGATTTTAAAATACGCCAAAACTATGTCTCTTCCGCCGCTTATCAAGTTACTTTATCTATAAAGCTCTACATGTATATAAAAGCTGTGTTTCAAGTTGAAAGAATTTAGAGACTTCAGAAACACCTGTCACTGAACAAAGAGGCAAGCTGATCAGCGGATAATGAGGTATTGTTATTGGTTTGACAAAAAGGTTAAACCTTCGCTTGAAACAATATGGGTTAATACGTGCAATTCTTACATAGTCGTATTTCCCACAGCAGAATTTCTCGTGTTACCGTATGTTCTTTCCTTATTCGATTTGGAAGGACAAATGTGTTGAGTTTCAGTCAAGTGATAAAACGCAGTAGTACAAGACAGCTCGTTGAAAGATCTGGGTATTGTGATCGCTGAAATTTATATTGGGCTACTGTGGACACATCTAAAATGATGTACTGCCCTTGTCAAGTTTGCGTACTGTTCCATTCCTCTGTATCATCATTGCACTGAAATACACTTTGGAACTCCCGTGGCAAATAAGGGAGGAATGTACGACAACATGACTAGTAATTTTAGGAAATATAACTCTTTTGGTACTATATGCGTTAGCGTGTATGGCTTCAAGCAAATCTTCCTTTTTACGTCTAGTGACACAATTACACATAGTAAAGAAGATCCGTGGCAGATGGCAGCAATGTGTCAACTACGAAACACAAAAGGCTGCTGGAAGTTCGCAAGATACGTGATTCAAAAAAGTAGTCATCTTGAGAGCTGCGACAGTATGGGGCGTATAGAAAACAGCGTTACATGATTCGTTATAGTAGACACTGGAAGCAGTCGTTCCAAGCCCACTTCAACGCCAGGACTCCTCTTTCACCGTCCGAACTTTATGTAGGTAACGGCAGTAGGGCACAGTGTTGTGACATGTGACTGTAAGCTGCGACATGCAAAAGACCTGCTTTATTGGTTCTCCACGATTCTCGACGTTCTGAGTAGGATAAACTGACGCTACCGTGTTCGTCTTTGGCACGCTAGTGTTCAAGGTGTCAGAAATTCAGCTACGTAAACAATCCGTGCATTTCGCAATAAGTCTGGTTTTTCCTTAGTGTGAGGCAGTTTTAATATTAACAGTTTCTGTAGTTTTACTATAATCTATCGTTTATTGTGTCAAGGCTTTTGTGAATCGTCATATACTGTATATCTGAACCATTTGCAACTGTAGCGCAAAATTTATACCATATCGTTAACTGTAAACTGTGTTTGTGCTTTTTAGATATTTTGGCAGTATCCTCGTTTAGCTAGTCGTCCCGCCTCCTAATTTCACATTGTATCAAAGTGATAAAATGTACATATTTCACAACTTTCTGACGTTTACGAGAGATTATAGAACGTACATGTAAATAGACACGCATAGAATTAAATAATTTCAGGTAATTCTATGTGTGTCTATTTACATAATGTTTCATTTACATTTTCCTTTTAATAGAATTAAATAATTTCAGGTATAGAAATAACAAGTTTTCAAATCGTAATTTTGGCTCAAACAATTTATCTACTTTAAGGTATAAGTGGGTGCAGATGACAAACTGTCCAACAAAACTATCACTGTAGACACACAACACATCAGAAAAACCACACCATGTGGTAAAAAGGTATGAATTTGTAATTTATGTGTTTTTTCAAATATCCGTAATTACGATTTAAAAACTAATAGCTACATGTATACAAACAGAATGAACACTCTTTATCTTTAACAGATGAAAAATAAAAGCCCACTGAAGACGCTGCAACTACAGTGAAATATGTTTGGGTTAAAAAAACAAAATTGTTTTGCTATAGGTGGACCCTATCCAAAAACATAAGTACTGTTAAAGCGAACACGGAAGAAAAGAGCTTCAACCCCAAGACGATTATTATAGAACGTATTTCGTAGTAAATTATGAAATGTAGTTCCGTGTTCTGCAATCTTCGACAGCAATATCTTTTCAAATAATCGTTGAGCCTTACGGATTTGTAGATAATTATATGATTAGTGAAACATTTATACGCTTTCTCCGCTCATTGGGCCGTTTTTTGCAAGCCAATGTTTGAAGTTTTACAATCGCAATGAAAACTAAACTCTTACGAAATCAACAGCTACGGTATATTATTGTCTTTTGCGCATATTGTCATGTTCCATTTATTTTCCCCTTCACCAACAGTGAGTATTGACAGGATTTATCGTACATTAACGCTGTTTTTCACTCTGTTGCAGAAGTTCGTCAGTGAGCATAAGATTGACCAAAATGCCGGACATCAAATTATTCTCATGGAATCGATAAATTTTAACTCACTTTTTTCTCTAGTTTTCATATAGATCACTTGCTTGAGTTCTGTAGTTTCGAATCGCAAAGGAAACTTGCGATTCTTGAAACCAAAAAAGAATCAGTGAGGCTAATATAAAATTATTACCTTAGTGTTCAGACAAATATTGCACCAGTCGTATGCAGCTCCACTGTGAATGTTGTTCTCAGGCATGGGATGATTTATTTGCTGGTCGTAAGCAGCTGCTGGAAATCACTTTGACTACTATCAAACGATTTTGATCTGCTTCGGATGGGCGTGTTGGGCAAACTACTGAGAATCATATACTAGAGATACTACTTGCCCATACTTGGAGGCAAGGAGTCATCGTGCCTCCATGTTCCCGTCACCACCAGCACCCCCCTCCCCCCTCACCACCACCATAGCTCTCAGAGAAATGAAAGAAAATAGTATTATAAGCTGCTTTTATTACGAGAAAATGATTTCAAAGTCGGTATTATGCAAGTTTTTAAGAGTGTCGCATCTGAAACTTTTTTATGGCTATTCAGAAGCCATCATTCACCTTCTAAAATATTAAAAGTACTACATACCTCCTGCTCTAGCCCCTCTCCCCCTGCCTCCCCCTACGAACTGTAGTATGGACCCCCTAGGATATATGCCAAATATTGTCCATTTTTGCTTCTCTGCGGATACCGTTTTCTCCATATGAAGTACAGGATGTCACCGTTCGTTTAACTGTAAGTGGTGTGTCAGTGGCAGATCTAGGGGCCCTGCTAAGGAGAGGCAGCGAGCAGGGAGAAGTCACGGTGTTACACCTCACCTCCTAACGAACAAGTTTCAGGTGCTATATTCCACTGAACTGAAGATGACACGGTGAGAGACGTACTGTGTCCCGTGTCTGAGGGAAGAAAGCGCTAAAAACTGTTGATCGTCGGTATTCGAATGTATGATGAATAATAGAGGAAATGGCGAAGAGATGGGAGGGTCACCTTGTAGATTAAAGATGTTGAGGAGGATCTTCTGGAAACCACTGAGGAAGCAGGGTGCAACCAACGGCAGATTGCGGCAGGCTTTGGAAGAAACGACTGATGCCTGTCAACTGGGCTGCGAAGCCATTTAAATGGCTGTGCAGTGTGGGTTAGAAGACCAGCCGAGTAGAAAGCTTGAACCAGAGACTTCGCACGTTTACATTTACATCTACATCAATACTCCGGAAGCCACGTGACGGAGAGTGGTGGAGGGACCACTACTGATGCCCTGTTCCATTCGTAAATGGCTCGTATGAAGAAAGACTGTCGGTAAACCTCTGTAGTAATTATAATTACACGGATGTTTTCGTTATTGTCATTTCGCGAGACGTATGCGAGAGGAAGTAATGTAATATGTTGTTTGACTCGTTCCATAACGTACTCTCTCTGATTTTCAATAGTAAACCGCTCCGTGATGCAAACGCCATTCTTATAGCGTCTGCCACTTGAGTTTTTTGAGCAAATGTGTAACTCTCTCGCGCCGATTAAAGCCACCCTGCGACTAAACGCCCTACTATTCATTGGAACTTCTCTATCTCTTCTATTAGTTCACCAAGAGTGGTGAACAGTGCTCAAACATCGGTCGAATTTTCTATGACAACCTGAACTGTTTTTTGTTATTTTTTGTTATGGCTTAAGGGCGCAAAACTGCTACGGTCATAAGCGACCATTCTGCGGCTTAGTGAAGCGTAAAAAACTGAATTTCAAATGATCAGCAATGGGATCGAAACTCAAGAAGGTGGTAAACTAAAAACGGAAGGTGGGTTGATTTCCCCGAAAAAGAGCTTCAAATGACCGATGTCATCTCACTGACACTCATAAACTCAAGGACGCGATCGGCTGAGCGTGTGTCATCTGCTGGAAGGGAAGATATATCAGGCGACAGCTGCAAACAGGCGCGAAGCGGAGTGAAATAGAGGCACTGAAGTAAAAAGTGTCTCACCGTCCACGATTGAGAGCAGTGGGGACAAAGCGGGAGGGATCCCGACTTAAAAGATGTCGATGGCTAAAAAGAGTCTGGTTAAAATTACGTCCTCCCGACAGAGGGGAAGATGTCCAAGCACAGGGAAGAGGTTTGACCTCCCGTAACTTATCGGGAAGTGTAGACCAATGTGTGTGCCATAAAAGAGCAACATTGCGACATAAAACGCTCTGTAGATCGGCAAAGGGAACAATGCGAACAGCTGGCCGAGGGAGAGAGACTGCTGCCTTTTCCGCGGATACCAACATGCGCCGGGATGCAGAGGAATGCCACAGAGACATCCCCCAAGTGGAGCACGTGGAAGCGGTCCTGAATCAAGTGGACCAGAGGATGGACGGGATAAATAGCTTGGAGGTTGAGAAGAGAGCTGAGCGAATCCGAGCATATAATATACTGTAGCCGCTTATGGCGACGGATGTATTGCTCGAAAACAGCGTAAAACTCCGCAGTAAAAACCAAACACTGGTCGGGTAGCCGAAATCTAATAGCGGTGTCGCCAACAATATAGGCACTCCCAACAACAAATGTAGTCTTTGAGCCGTCAGTGTAAATAAATGTGGCTTCTTACCATCCTCCACTTGTGCGCATAGAGCAGCAAATGCCCAACGATAAACTCCAGAGGGGGGTGGGGGTGGGGGGAGAGGTACTATCCTTGGGAAGCTGGCAAACGTCATGGAAAAGCTTCTGGAAACTGGAAGGAAAAGGAATGTAGTAGTTGATGGAAGTGGACTCCTGGTGATAGTAGGCAGGAAGGGCGGCCACCATAGTGGTGTCGAAAAAAAGGGCATGGGTCGGATGAGCAGGCAAGGAAGACAGATCACTAGCCTAATGACTCAGAAGGACAGCTCGCCAATTGGACAGCGGAGGCTCAGCAGTCTCAGTGTAAAGGCTCTCCAAGGGGCTGGTGTAAAAAGCTCCAGACGCTAAACGCAGTCCACGGTGGTGGACAGAGTCGAGACGCCAAAGAATAGATGGCTGCGCAGAGGAGTGAACTATGCTTCCATAGTCCAATTTAGAGTGCACTAAGGTGCGATATAGGTGGAGGAGGGCCGGCTGGTTGGCCGAGCGGTTCTTGGCGCTTCAGTCTGGAACCGCGCGACCACTATAGTCGCAGGTTCGAATACTGCCTCGGGCATGGATGTGTGTGATGTCCTTAGGTTAGTTAGGTTTAAGTAGTTCTAAGTTCTAGGGGACTGATGACCTCAGATGTTGTCCCATAGTGCAGGGGGCCATTTGAACCATTAGGCGATTAGGCGGAGGAGGACCACTCTGTCCACTCCCCAGGAAGTACCAGTCAGAACACGGAGGGTGTTGAGGGACAGCAGACAACGAACCGAAAGATATGAAACGTGGGAAGACCAGCAGAGTTTCCTGTCAAACATAAGTCCCAAGAATTTGGCGACGTGCGCGAACGGAAGGTCGACAGGGCCTAGATGTAGGGCACGACGCCAAAAATTTACACAGAAGGTCTTACTGGGAGAGAATCGGAAGCCGGTTTCGATGCTCCGTGAGTCGAGGCGATCGACACATCCTTGAAGACGTAGTCCAAGAAGACTGTTCCGCTGAGAGCTGTAGTAGATTGTAAAATCGTCGACAAAGAGGGAGCCGAGACATCGGGAAAGAGACAGTCCATAATTGGATTTATGGCGATGGCAAACAGTACAACACTTAGCACGGAGCCCTGGGGCACCCCGTTGTCTTTGGAGAAAGTACGGGAGAGAGTAATGTTCACTCGCACCTTAAATGTGCGCTCTGTCATAAATTGTCGAATGAAAAGTGGTAGCCGATCTCGAATTCCCCAAGAGAACAGTGTGCAGAGGATGCCCGTCCACCAACAGGTATCGTATGCTCTCTCCAGATCAAAAAATATAGCTACCGTTTGGCGTTTCCTGAGGAAATTGTTCATGATATAAGTGGAGAGAGCAACAAGATAGTCAATTGCGGAACGATGCTTTCGGAAACCGCATTGGGCAGGTGTTAAAAAGTTTCGGTACTCCAGCCACAAGCCTAAATGGCAATTTACCATCTGCTCCAAAACCTCACATACACTACTCGTGAGAGAGATGGGGCGACAGCTAGAGGCGAGATGTTTGTCCTTTCCAAGTTTCGGAACAGGAATGACGATAGCTTCCCGCAAACTTCTGGGAGAGGTACTGTCAATCCAAATTCGATTATAAAGGCGAATGAGGTAACGCAGACTACGGTATGATAAATGCAGCAATATTTGGACGTGGATGCCATCCGGTTCCGGGGGCGGAAGAGCAAGACGAAGAGAGTGCATGTTGGAGTTTCCGCATAGGAAAAACAGTATTATACCTTTCGCGATTTTGAGAGGAGAAAGGAAGAGATCGCACTTCTGCTGCTCGTTTCTTCGGTAGAAAGGCTGGCGGGTAATTTGAAGAGCTCGAAATCTTAGCGAAGTGTTGACCCCATGAGTTAGAAATTGCGACTGGGTCTACTGTCTTGCGCGACAGTTAGCCCAGAGATCGGGAGAAACTAGACGTGCCGAAAATACGTCGAACTCCAAACTAAAGATGAGGGAGTGAAGGTGTTAAGGAGCTGGAAAAGAAGTCCCAGCTTGCCTTCTTGCTACTGCGGAAGATACGATGGCATCGCGCACGTAACTGCTTATAGCGGATACAGTTGGCCAACGTAGGATGGTGGCGGAAAATGCACACGTCTCCGCTCGCGTATTGCATCACGGCACTTCTCGTTCCACCAAGGAACTGGGGGTCGCCGGGGCAAAGTGGAGGTACGAGGTCTTGAACGTTACGCGGCTGTAAGAATAACTTCCGTAACATTAGTGACCTCATCGTCGATGTTAGGAAATGGACGGGCGTCAAATGTTGCTAGAGAGGAGAAAAGTGTCCAATCGGCTTGGGAAAACTTCCAGAGTCTTGGGCGCATAGATGGCAGTTGTGGCTGTAATAGGACACATGGAAAATGGTCACTCGAGTGTGTATCAGCAAGAGCGAACCATTGAAAGCGCCGAGCTAGCTGAACAGTACCAACCGTAAGGTCCAAATGAGAGAAGGTTGACGTGAAGGCAGACAAAAATGTAGGTTCCCCAGTGTTGAGGCAAACAAGATCCGCTTGGTGGAAGAGGTCAGTCAATAGGGAGCCAGTCGGACAAGCGCTACAGTTGCAGTTCGTTTTGGTCACGCAGGTTCGAAACCTGCTTCAGGCATGGATATGTGTGAAGTCCTTATATTAGTTAGGTTTAATTAGTTCTAAGTTCTAGGGGACTGATGACCTTAGAAGTTAAGCCCCATAGTGCTCAGAGCCATTTGAACTATTTTGTCGGACAAGGATGCGGAGATCCCAAAAGCAGGTGGTGGGCATTGAAGTCCCCAGATTTTTGGACAACATGGTTGTGGAGATGAAGCACCGATTAGTACGATTAATCAATTATTCAGAAACAGTCTTAATCGCATTTATTATTATTATACCGCCAACCGGTTTCAACCCGACGTAGGGGTCATCCTCTGGGCGTTGACACCACCAGCAGTCGACCAATGGTGTAAACGCCCAGAAGATGACCCCTACGTTGGGTTGAAACCGGTTGGCGGTACAATAACAATAATAAATGCGATTAAGACTGTTTTTGAGTAATTGATTGAAGTCCCCAACCTGCAAATAGGGGGATGGGAGCTGACCAAGGAGATGAAGGAGATAAGCTCTTGCCATTGATGTGGACGACGGAATGTATATGGTACAAGGAGAGAAAGTGTATTCAGAAAGGGAAAGACGTGCAGTGACAGTTTGGAAGGACCTGTTTTAGGGGAGTGGGTGATAATGGATAGTATCATGGAGAAGAATCGCAAGTCCCCTGTATGCCGGAGTGCCATCAACAGAGGGGAGATCAAACCAGACTGATTGGAAATGAGGGAAAACAAAGTGATTGTGGGGATGTAGCTTTGTTTGCTGAAGACAGAAGACGACTGGGGAGTAGGATCGTAAGAGGATCGACAAATCATCCCGATTGGAGAGAATTCCGAAGATATTCCTATGGATAGTTGACATAAGGTGGACAGAAAATGGAAAAATCTCAACACGGCTGCTGTCAACTCAACGACCGCTGAGAGCCGAAGGCCAACGGCATGGAACGGCATTCAGCCAAAAGCAGAAGATCCTGGTCCATAGGTAATTCTGGGACGGCTCCTAGCGCCAGTGATCATCAGGTCGATCGGCCGCCAGCGGCGCGTCTTGGCGACACAGAAGACGGCAGAGGGCGGCTACCACTGGGTGGCGCTGTACAAGAGACTTCTTGGTAGCAGGACATTGAGAACAGGGAGGAGTCGATGGTTATGACGTCTGGGTACATAAAAAGTCTTTACAAGTAGGGTCTTTTTTGGAAGTCCAGGCGTCCAATTTTGGGGTCCATGATTTAGGAGGAACTGATAAAGTTTGAGCCTTAGAGTGAGCTGGTGATGGTGGGGAGGTTGAACGTGTGATCTTTGGGCTGGCCGATTTGACGACTGTGTCGCTCGCTTAAGTTGACATCGCAAGTCCTTAGTAGATCGAGGAGAGGCGAGGACAGTGCTATATTTACCCGCTAGGAGCACAGTTGGCTTTCTACTGGCGAATAACTTACGAGCAGCAAAGGTAGACACCTTTTCCTTCACTCGGATTTCCTGAATGGTTCGTTCAACTTTAAAGAAAGGGCAATCTCTAGAGGCAGCAGCTTGGTCGCCCATACAGTTGATGCAACGAGGGGATTGAGGTGGACAGTCACCCTCATGAGCATCCCTGCCACATGTAACGCATTTGGCCGTATTGGAACACGACTGGCTGGCATAATTAAACCGCTGACAACGATAGCAACATGTAGGGTTGAGGATGTAAGGGCGAACTGAAATGATCTCATATACCGCTTTAATGTTCGATGGAAGTTGAACTCTGTCAAACGTCAAGAAGAGAGTATGGGTCGGTACCAGTTCTTTCTCAATCCGTTTCATGAAGCGATGTACGACCGATACACCCTGATCAGACAGGTAATTTCGAATGTCCTCATTGGATAATCCGTCAAGTGATCTAGTATAACCCACCCCGCATGATGAGTTTAACGTACAGCGTTCTTCCACCTCGACAGGGAAGGTGTGTAGCAGTGTACTTCGAAGCAATGTTTGTGTCTGGAGGACACTGTCTGTTTCTAACAAAAAGGTGCCATTTTGTAACCGGCAACAACACTTAACAGGGGCTGCAATTGAGTCGACACCTCTGTGAATAATGAAAGGGTTGACTTTTTCAGACCGAGAAATAACTAGGGAGTTACGCATTGAGGGAAGAATTGACCGTGGTTGAGAATGATCTAACTTACTCTTGTGGGCAGAAGTTGTGGAAGTAGAGGAAACCAGTGCGAAAGTATTCCCCTTGATCCCTTGATTACCGGCGTCTCCAATGGCGCGTTCCTTCCTAGTGGGGGCCCTCTCTGAGGTCACTCCCGCCTTAGGTGATTGTCCACACACAGGTCACACCTCCTGAGAAATGGACGAAGGGACCAAACGGCACGTTCGGAAGGTACCCCTGGGCCTGGGGTACGTACGTGTCCTACTTGTCTACCTGGGGCGGAGAATTACGCGTTACCCCGTCACCGGCTACGTGTGGGAACTCGTGGGTCAGCCTTGAGACATGCACAGGGAGGAAAGAAAGAGAAAGGGAGGGACAAAGAAAAGGAAAGAAAAGGTCTCAAACGCTGCATCAGAGAAAAAGAGTAAGAGATGAATCTAGGAAAAGAGAAGGACGAAGTGAGGACAGAGACTTTCCAGTATAGAGAGAAAAAATAGAAACCACGTTTCACAGTCATAAGCGTCCATCTCCAGCTGTAGGCACAAAACACACTCCCAAAGAGAGGATGAAGAAGAAGGGAAGGGGTGGGGAAGGGGGCAAGGATCGGGGCAGGGAGGGATGTGGGAAGGAAAGGTATGCAGCCCTGAAAGGAAAGAGAGCTGCACTAGCTCGGTGTCCCGTGCTCGCCATGCACGTATTGACAAAAGAGTTGTGCACTCCCTGGGGAAAAGCTGAACTGTGACATTAAGGATTTTCCACATAGGGCTGAGAACTGTGTAGCCCTCCTAAATGGGGGATGGGTACACAACGCACCAGAGGCTGCTACCCAGGTGGTAACTGTGTGTGGAGTGCACACAAGGTGGTTGTATGTTAGGCCAAAGTAAAGGGTGGGTGAGAATTTCCTGTACCCTCTTCTATCGAAATCTAATTTATTTGATTTGTTTCAGCTGAAGTACTTACTGACGTATTAAGTGTCCAATATTTTGGTTCGTTCCCCATAATGCTGTAACCACATTGCCATATGCCTCCATGTTATTCTTGAAATATTGTTGAGCATGTGCGGTGTTATAGGACTTGTTGGTTGCTATTTCAAGGGAGACAGTATTGTTGATGAACCATGACCTACCCATTGTCGTGTCAGCTTCATAGGAGATTGTTCAGTCGAAGTACAGATCCCGTCAAGTATTTCTTCTCGTCTTCTTTCTTAGATTCCGCGGTCTGTCTTTAAAACTGCCAAAAGCAATCCATCAGGGTTGCCTTTCGCGATGGAACCTTTTTTCTGTGTCATCAGTCTTCTGACTGCTTTGGTGAGGCCCGCCACAAATTCCTCTCCTGTCCTAACCTATTCATCTCAGAGTAGCATTTGCAACCTACGTTCTCAATTATTTGCTGAGTGTATTCCAATCTCTGTCTTCCTCTACAGCTTTTGCCCTCTACAGCTCCCTTTAGTATCGTAGAAGTCATTCCCTCATGTCTTAACAAATGTCCTATCATCCTGTCCCTTCTCCTTATCAGTGTTTCCCACATGTTCCTTCCCTCTCAGATTCTGCGCAGAAACCCCCCATTCCTTACCTTATCAGGCCACCTAATTTTCGACATTCGTCTGTAGCACCACATCACAAATGCTTCGATTCTCTTCTGTTCCGGTTTTCCCACAGTCCATGTTTCATTACTAAACAATGCTTTACTCCAGATGTACATTCTCAGAAATTTCTTCCTCAAATTAAGGCCGATGTTTATTACTAGTAGACTTCTCTTGACCAGTAATGCACTTTATGCCATTGATAGTCGGCTTTTGATGTCTTGCTTGCTCCGTCCGTCATTGGCTATTTTACTGCTTAGGTAGCAGGATTCCTTAACTTCATCTACTTCTTGACCCTCAATCCTGATGTTAAGTTTCTTGCTTTTCTCATTTCTACTACTTCTCTCTACCTTCGCTTTTCTTCGATTTACTCTCAATCCATACTGTGTACTCATTAGACTGTTCATTCCGTTCAGCAAATCATGTAATTCTTCTTCACTTTCACTCAAGATAGCAACGTCATCAGCGAATCTCATCACTGATATCCTTTCATCTTGAATTTTAATTCCACTCCTGAACCTTTCTTTTATTTCCATCATTGTTTCCTCGATGTACAGATTGCACAGGCTACGTCCTTGTCTTACATCCTTTTTAATACGATCAGTTTGTTCTTGGTCGTCCACTCTTATTACTCCCTCTTGGATGTTGTACATATTGTATATGACCCGTCTCTCCCTGTAGCTTACCCCTACTTTTTTCAGAATTTCGAACATCTTGCACCCTTTTACACTGCCGAGCGCATTTTCCAGTTCAACAAATCCTATGAACGTGTCTTGATTCTTCTTTAGTCTTGCTTCCATTATTAAGCGCAAGGTCAGAATTGCCTCTCTCGTGCCTTTACCTTTCCTAAAGCCAAACTGATCGTCATCTAGCGCATCCTCAATTTTTTTCTATTCTTCTGTATATTATTCTTGTAACCAATTTGGATTAATGAGCTGATAAGCTGATTGTAAGATAATTCTCGCACTTCTCAGCTCTTGCCGTCTTCGGAATTGTGTAGAAGATGCTTTTCCGAAAGTCAGATGGTATGTCGCCAGACTCGTACATTCTACACACCAACGTGAATAGTTGTTTTCTTGCCACTTCCCCCAATGATGTTAGGAATTCTGATGGAATGTTATCTATCCCTTCTGCCTTATTCGATCGTAAGTCCTCCAAGGCTCTTTTCAATTTTGATTCTAGTACTGGATCCCCTCTCTCTTTCAAAACAACTACTGTTCCTTCTTCTATCACATCAGACATATCTTCCCCTCATTGAGGCTTTCAATGTATTCTTTCCACCTATCCACTCTCTCCTCTACATTTAACAGTGATATTCCCGTTGCACTCTTAATGTTATCACCCTTGCTTTTAATGTCACCGAAGGTTATGACTTTCCTGTATGGTGAGTCTATCCTTCCGACAATCATTTCTTTTTCGATGTCTTCACATTTTTCCTGCAGCCACTCCGTCTTAGCTTCCCTGCACTTCATATTTATGTCATTCCTCAGCGACTTGTACTTCTGTATTCCTGAGTTTCCCGGAACATGTTTGTACTTCCTCCTTTCATCAATCAACTGTAGTATTTCTTCTGTTACCCATGTTTTCTTCGTAGTTAACTTCTTTGTACCAATGTTTTCCTTCCCAGCTCCTGTGATGGCCCTTTTTAGAGATGTCCACTCCTCTTCAACTGTACTGCCTACTGAGCTATTGCTTATTGCCGTATCTTTAGCCTTAGAGAACTTCAACCGTATCCCGTCATTCCTTTGTACTTCCGTATCCTACTTCTTAGCGTAGTGATTCTTCCTGATTAATATCTTAAACTACAGCCTACTCTTCATCACTACTATATTACGATCTGAGTCTATATCTGCTCCTGGGTGGAAATTAAAATCCAATATCTGATTTCGGAATCTCTGCCTGACCATGATGTAATCTAACTGAAATCTTCCCATATCATGCGGCATTTTCCAAGTATACTTCCTCCTCCAGTGATTCTTGAGCAGAGTATTCGCTATTACTAGCTGAATCTTGTTACATAACTCAATTAGTCTTTCTCCTCTCTCATTCCTTGTCCCAAGCCCATATTCTCCTGTAACCTTTTCTTCTACTCCTTCCCCTACAACTGCATTCCAGTCCCCCATGACTAATAGATTTTCATCCCCCTCTACATACTGTATTACGCTTTCAATATCCTCACAGTTTCTCTATCTCTTCATCTTCAGCCTGCGACGTCGGCATGTACACCTGAACTATCGTTGTCGGTGTTGATTTGCTCATGATTCTGATAAGAGCAACAACCCTGTCACTGAACTGTTCACAGTAATACACTCTTTCTCATATCTTCCTATTCATAGCGAATCTTACTCCTGCTGTATCATTTTCTGCTTCTGTTGCTATCATCCTGTATGCTCATCTGACCAGAAATCCTTGTCTTCTTTCCACATTACTTCACTGACTCATGCTATATCTAGATTGAGCCTTTGTATTTCCCTACCACGTTCAAGCTTCTGACAATCCACGCCCGGACTCATAGAACGTTATCCTTTCGCTGATTATTCTATTTTTTTCTCATGGTAACATCCCCCTTGGCAGTCCCTTCCCGGAGACCCGAATGGGGGACTATTCCGGAATCTTTTGCCAATGGAGAGATCATCATGACACTTCTTCAGTTACAGGCCACATGTCCTGTGGATACACGTTATGTCTTTAATGCAGTGGTTTTCATTGCCTTCTGCATAATCGTTCCGTTGATCCTTGCTGATTCTTCCGCCTTTAGGGGCAATTGCCCACCCCTGACCTCTGTGTCCGCTCCTCCGCCCCCTTTGACAAAGTCGTTGGCAGAATGAGGGTGACTTCTTATGCCGGAAGTCTTCCACTACCAATGCTGATTATTAATCAAAATTAAAGCAGCGGCGGGATTAGAAACCGTTACCGAAGATGTTTTGATTATGAATCAGGGACGGTACCCATTTTTTATCTCTTTTTTTAATACAAATGGATAAAGGAAAACCATTCCTTTTCGGCTACATAACCAGATTAACAGAAAGTCGTTCCGTTACGACAGAAGGATGCTCCATACTACAGACCGCTGCGAATTTTTCGATGACTGTCGTTTCGTTGCTGTGTTGTTTCCGTTGTTGGTTCAATCTCATAAAAAAGAAATTGGAAAGAGGTGCGATGGTTATCTTCTCATGTCATCGATAATCCAGCTGCGAGGCGGATTATGGAATGCGCTCCAAAGAAAATTAGAAAAATATTGCCCGTATTTAGGGTTCTTGACGATCGCACAATGTCATTCGTTGAGGTAATACCAAAAATCGGGTACTGTCTTTTCGCCATTACCGAATAGGAAGTGAACAGTGTGGTCTCTAATCCACGTCGCAGAGTTCGTTTTTGCTCTTGGGAAATACAACTCATCGGGGAAAAGAAGTGACCGGGTAGTTATCCTGTGGGGAGTATTGCGTGTGAGAAAAGCCAATATCCCACGCACCAAATACGAAACATCCTTTGCCGACCCGCATTCGAAACGATGTTCATCCGTGTCAATCACTTGGCATGTGGCACAGAAGGGTGAGTCGGCGAGGTGGATGTGTTGTAGGTGGGACTAGCACATCTGTTTTCCATTAACAGTTACGTACCATGCAGATTGCGCCTCAGTATCAAGGCTTGTGACATTCACTGCCTGCCACACAGCACGCCACTTTGTAGTGGGGTGTTTGCTTTCAGTCACATTCGACGTCCTGTTCAGTTGCTTGGCAGCATATATCGCCCTTGTCATCATCAAGCGTGTAGGTAGTAGTGCGGTATGGATGTAGGTTAATTGAAGGAAGAATTGGCTAATGTAGAAGAAAGGTGCTGGGATGTCCTATATCATCAGAGGGGGTGCGAATGAGGTTGGCCCTAAGGCCTCCAGTAAGAGACTTGTGAGGCACGTCGGGCTTCGTCATCACAGTTGCAGGTGACAGCTGACGAACAGGGCCTTTGCTCTGTTCTGAACATGACAAAGGCCTAAACCCCCTCTGCTTCTCGGGAGGGTTAGGGACTCGTAACGAATCTTAAATAACATGTCCATATTAATAAAGGATCCTAAAACCGCCAACATGCGGTGAGCCAAAGTAGGTGGAATCGGGAGAATCTGTCCTAAATGGGGGATACGTGACCCCAAATAAACGTTAGCATATCGCGTCCGTTGCAGGAGAAATAGATGTCTAAGACGGTAGTCACTTATTCCTGCTCTCATCTGATTCAATAAACGCCTGTCGTTGAGGGCTGTTGAACGCTTCATATCAGATGGGAATTCAATGCCAAGACAGCGGATTGTGTCACTGATTACTAGCGGTGCGACGCTCTCGTCGGATAGACCTCTGCCTAGAGACAGGGCGTGCGAACCCCTAGACCACGGATCCTTATTAAATATATTCTGGAATGCTCCGATAATCTGTCTCATTCTCTACCCTGTGTGTTGTCGTTCCTGCACCTACACACTCGTCGTTAAGCGTTCCTCAGTAGTGTAAATATGACCGATCACATCTGCCACCGCTACAAATTAAAGCATGACTGCGACTGCTAAAACAAGTGGACATGAATTCCAACAATTGACTCCATCAGCTGATAAGAAGTAACATAGCTGCCAACCTGCGTAATAATGTGCACGATGGGGACGTGAACTGTCGTCCATGAGGGCGAATGCCTCGGCAATATGCTGCCGATATGGTTGCACTATCGGTCGGAGGATGGCATTGACGTGTCGTACCGCCATTGGGTGCCTTCCATGACCACCAGCGGCGTACGTCGGCGCCACACAATGCCTCCACAAAACAGCAAGGAACCACCACCTTGCTGCACTCGCTGGACAGAATGTCTAAGGCGTTCAGCCTCGCCGGGGTGCCTTCAAACACGTCTCCGACGATTGTCTGGTTGAAGAGATATGCGACACTCATCGGTAAAGAGAACGTGATGCCAATCCTGAGCGGTCCATTCGACGTGTTATTGGGCAAATCTGTACCGCGCTGCATGTTCTCTTGGTTACAAAGATGGACCTCCCCATGGGCGTCGGGAGTGAAGTTGCGCATCTTGCGGCCTATTGCGCACAGTTTGAGTCGTAACACGATGTCGTGTGGGTGCACGAAAAATATTATTGAACATGGTGGCGTTGCTGTCAGGGTTCCTCTGAGCCATAATCCATAGGTAGCGATCATCCACTGCAGTAGTAGCCCTTGGGCGGCCTGAACGAGGCATGTCATCGACAGTTCCTGTCTCTCTGTATCTCCTCCATGTCAGAACAACATCGCTTTGGTTCACTCCGAGACGTCTGGACACTTCCCTTGTGGAGAGCCCTTCTTGGCACAGAGTAACAATGCGGACGCGGTCGAACCGGGGTGTTGACCGTCTAGGCATGAACTACAGACACCACCAGCAGTGTACCTTCTCCACGGTGGAATGACAGTAACTCATCGGCTGGCTGGCCCCCTCCGTCTAAAAGACGCTGCTCATGCACGGTTGTTTACGTATATGGACGGGTTTAGTGACATCTCTGAACATTCAAAGGGACTGTGTCTGCGATACAATATCCACAGTCAACGTCTATCTTCAGAAGTTCTGGGAACCGGGGTGATGCAAAACTTTTTTTGATGTGTGTATAGCACGAAAAAGTTTTTGTAATTTTTTATTCATCTGTCTGTCCATCTGTTAAGATCCTTTTTCTCTGGAACTGTTTGGCATACCAAATTCAAATTTATGTCACAGACTAGATTGCTGGGACCATGACGGTGCAAAAATTTTAAGCTTCGGACTCAATGGAAGCAAAAACGGGCATTTACGTCACATATGTTGATACTCGAAAACTCGCTCATCAACTGCGTTGACCTAGAATCACGAAATTTGCGAAGGCAAAATTTTCTGCATTTTGTCATTTGCTTTCCCACTCCGTGTTTCTCTCAAGAAATGAATAAACAGCCTAACAGCGATGAAGAGTAAGGTCTTTTGGGAGCAGAACAAGGTAGGTAATGGGTGGCAGTGGTACAATGTACCTTCCGCCACGCACTTTATGGCGGGTTAAGGGGTGTGTAATGTGGAGGTAGACGCAGGCCAATGGGAAGTGGGTTCACCATGTCCAGCAGTACGCATTGGTATTATACCGATTCTTTGGATGCAGATGTGGGCCGACAGCAGAGCAGTGGGTCGCATTAGGGGACTGACTGTGCGTATCGATTGCTGCACCCGGGCAGGGTCCCGGCAACAAGTGAAACTGGCAGCGGGGGCGGGCAGTGGGGGTCAATTTCACGCCAGCGTGCGCTTCGCGCCAGCATCACGCGCCGTCGTTAACCTCGCTGCACCGCTGGGTCACCAGCGCACGGCTGTAGAGTGCCCGACTTTTGCCGCTGCCGCGCTATACACCGAATATCAAGTCTTATTTTTTCATTTTTGAAAATTTGTGATTCATATTTTGTCTAAGGTGTATATTATCCGTGTAATAATTATGTCGTAGGCATAGACACTTGGGTCACATTGAGAAGGTCTCAGTGGCTATAACAACCATGCCAAGAAGATGCTAAAAATACACTACTGGCCATTAAAATTGCTACACCACGAAGATGACGTGCTACAGACGCAAAATTTATCCGACACGAAAAAGATGCTGTGATATACAAATGATTTGCTTTTCAGAGCGTTCACAGAAGGTTGGCACCGGTGGCAACACCTACAACGTGCTGACGAGACGAAAGATTCCAACCGATTTCTCATACACAAACAACAGTTGACCGGCGTTGCCTGGTGAAACGTTGTTCTGATGTCTCGTGTAAGGAGAAGAAATGCGTACCATCACGTTTTCGACTTTGATAAAGGTCGGATTCTAGCCTATTGCGATTGCGGTTTATCATATCGCGACATTGCTGCTCGCGTTGGTCGAGATCCAATGACTGTTAGCAGAAAATGGAATCGGTGAGTTCAGGAGGGTAATACGGCCCACGGTGCTCGATCCCAACGACCTCGTTTCACTAGCAGTCGAGATGACAGGCATCTCATCCGCATGGCTGTAACGGATCGTGCAGCCAGCTCTCGATCCCTGAGTCAACAGATGGGGACGTTTGCAAGACAACAACCATCTGCACGAACAATTCGACGACGTTTGCAGCAGCACGGACTATCAGGTAGGACACCATGGCTGCGGTTAACCTTGACGCTGCATCGCAGACAGGAGCGCCTGCGATGGTGTACTCAACGACGAACCTGGGTGCACGAATGGCAAAACGTCATTTTTTCGGATGAATCCAGGTTCTGTTTACAGCATCACGATGGTCGCATCCGTGTTTGGCGACATCATGGTGAACGTACATTGGAAGTGTGTATTCATTATCGCCATACTGGCGTATCACCCGGTGTGATGGTATGGGTTGCCATTGGTTACACGTCTCGGTTACCTCTTGTTCACATTGACGGCACTTTGAACAGTGGACGTTACATTTCAGTTGTGTTACGACCCGTGGCTCTACCCTTCATTCGATCCCTGCGAAACCCTACATTTCAGCAGGATAATGCAGGACCGCATGTTGCAGGTCCTGTACGGGCAATTCTGGATACAGAAATTGTTCGACTGCTGCCCTGGCCAGCACATTCTCCAGATCTCTCACCAATTGAAAACGTCTGGTCAATGGTGGCCGAGTAACTGGCTCGTCACAATACGTCAGTCACTACTCTTGATGAACTGTGGTATCGTGTTGAAGCTGCATGGGCAGCTGTACCTGTACACGTCATCCAAGCTCTGTTTGACTCAATGCTCAGGCGTATCAAGGCCGTTATTACGGCCAGAGATGGTTGTTCTGGGTATTGATTTCTCAGGACCTATGCACCCAAATTGCGTGGAAATGTAATCACATGTCAGTTCTAGTATAATATATTTGTCCAATGTATACCCGTTCATCATCTGCATTCCTTCTTAGTGTAGCAATTTTAAAGGCCAGTAGTGTAAGACAACATCCACGCAGGGTGTATCAAAAGTTGTGTTACAAGGCGAGGTGGTTGGTAGATGGGTACCATGTGGCCATATTTTGCTAATAAACGTATGTTTGAAATCGCATCGTTCCATTTGGAGGAGGACGTAGTCAGTTTGGACCAAACAAGCTACGCCAGCAGTAAAGGTGACCATGTACACTGGAATTGCAATCCATCATATCTCGACAATATGGTACTTTGTCGCTTGAATGACAACTTTGCCGACTTGCGGACTGGATGTGGAGGCCCAATACCTTGGCACTCCTCGCTTACCATGCCTGATACCACTGGATTTTAATTTCTGGGAGTACATGAAAACCCTGGTGTACGCGGTACGTGTGGAATCGCCATAAGATCTTGTGGCACGCATACATGCATCTTTGATACACCGGGAAATTTTCAAGGGTTCGACCATCAGGCGAGACACAAAATGTACCGACGTTGGTGGTGTCATACTGATCATCACCTGTAAGTGAATTCATTGGTTTTCAGTGACAGTGAACTCCTGGTTTGGCTTGTGTGGTCAAAACTGCATATGTCCTCCTCAACGTTTAAGAAATGCTAGCACGCATATGAAACTTTTTCTAACGTAAGTTTATAACCGCTGTGTGCTCCTCTGGTACCCATCTAGCAATCACAAGCCTTATAACGTATCTTTTGATACATCCTGTAGAACTATGACGTGAACGATTCATCTAGCGAACGCCTATTTTGCGATCCCCAACCATTATTTATTTATTTATTGTGTGATGACAATAAGTAAATATATACAATATTTATGGACAAATGTGCACTATCACAAGCTCGCACTGTCGTACATCTACAGATAAGGTCCCTGGTCCATTTAATTGCTCCATTCAAGGCACAGTGAATATCCTTTGTACTCTCGCAGTAACAATGTAGTGGCTTGACTGTAAGGAGGCTCCACAGTCACAATTTTCAGTACTAGCCCATACCTACTTATGAATTAAGTTATTTGCATTAAATAATTTGCGTGTTCCAATCTCGTTCATGATCCTCCACTGAGGTCTGGTAGATTGAATTCTTGTGTCCGCAAGGAAATGTTATCAACTAGATGTTTAGTTACTACTGCTGACCGCTCCCACTGGATTTTTCATGATTACCACTGATAAAGCCATATCTTCTAAAATTAATCCTCTCTAAATTTCATGGTGCTTCAAGTCACACTGCCGTTCATATCTACAACCATTTCGTAAGACCTCAACCTCTCGTAGAGAACTGCCTCTTAAAAATAGCGTCCAATGGGCTACACGGGTTACCACAGGGTGGACAAATAAAATCACTTTCGCACACAGATCTCGACCTCAGGATTCCCTCTCTATGAATACTGTCTTATAGAATATACCATAGCTGAAAGCATAATAAAACACGACCCACGCGAAACCCATCAAGTGATGCAAAGTATACAGGGCACTGAAAGGCAATGTGCGAATAATACCACCAACATTATTTCTAGATTGTAGTACAGGAATTTAAAAGTCAGTCCACGATACAACGAACCTAGTTCAGTCTGTTCACACTTATATACGCACCATCGCATTGAAATCTAACGCAACCCAATGTTGCAAATTACTAGTTCGCCACAAGAACACTCAGTTAAACTAAAACCTAATTCGATAATAACCAAGTTACTGTACTGACCTTTCTTTGCAATTTTTCCCAGTTGTAAGAAGAACGTCTAGGGAAGAATACCCACCGGAGATGGGGAATACGCGACGTGTACAGGAATTATAAGTCTAGAACGAAATTAAACAACCTTCAGTGTGAAAAAGTGATTACACCACAAAAGCACAAAAATACGTTACACCTATTGTTGAAAATGGGTTGAGTTGCCCTACAACTGCTGTCACCTTTTCGCTCAGGGACGAGCTTCTATTTTATTAAAAAAAAGCTATACCTCGGATATCAAGTACTCCGTTTTACTTCTACTAATAACTGACCTGAGCTCACTACATGTGCAATGCGGATATGTGTGCTTATTCATGAACTCTGGTTCACCAAGGTCAATATAGAAGAGTTAAATTACTTCATGCACTAAGTACACCTAAATGAGTTAACAGTGAAGAATCTACTGAACTGCACTTATCAAACTTGCAAGTATTTGAGGAAAGAGACCAAATCAATCCAGAACGTCCCTCCCTACCTCTATAGACTATATTTATACAAGCCGAAACCGAATTCACTTCGCCCGCATCTCGTGGTCGTGCGGTAGCGTTCTCGCTTCCCACGCCCGGGTTCCCGGGTTCGATTCCCGGCGGGGTCAGGGATTTTCTCTGCCTCGTGATGGCTGGGTGTTGTGTGATGTCCTTAGGTTAGTTAGGTTTAAGTAGTTCTAAGTTCTAGGGGACTGATGACCATAGATGTTAAGTCCCATAGTGCTCAGAGCCATTTGAACCATTTCGAATTCACTTCATTTGTGACTAACAGAAATATCTGGTCTATCTAATGCTATGAAAAACAAAAGTTACGTGCATGTTGGTGTGAGCACAAGTCTAACTGTTTGGAGATATGGCAAGTGTCTCGAATCACAGACGAAATTAAAAGGGAAAAGGTGCAGCAACTGTCAAAAATAGCTGTACCCTCTTCGACTGAACTGTAAACGAAATAAAACACCCTTATCTTGATTTAAAGTAGTGAAAATCACAATGAGTCTTGTAAAGGATAAAAAAATCAGGCAATCAGTCTATCGCATTACGATTGCTGTTTACCACTGTGTTCAAGATTTTAAACCACAATGAGGATGAATTCGTGGAGTTGTTAATTATTTGTCAAAAATGGAAAGAAGGCGAATAATTATTACAAAACAATATCATGGTAAGTCAGCTTTGAACAATTTAACCAAATAATTAGTTATTCCCTAAATGGTTCACATACTTTTCCAGTACACTCCAGTTTACAGTTACGTAAAGGCGTCACGTATGCAAGGCGAGAAATTTCCTGTCCGACTCAAAAATTAGTTACTTTGAACTAGAGAAACACACTTTCTGTGAAATTAAAAAAAAGGCTAGTACTTTAATTTGCACTCCAATTACTAAGATTTAAATAACCATAAGTGACAATGTAAAAGCATTGCAAAACATTAACGCTTACTTGCACAGATTTACACTGCCTACCCTGATCAAAACTATTAAAATCCCTGTTTTGAATAACATGTTCAACAATATTACATTAAGAATATTAATTCAACGCCGGAACATACCACGCTGTGCCACAATAAGCTGACGGTAAAGACACAAGTCGTTAGACAGGTATGAAAAAAATTGTGCAGTACACAATCAGCCGTAGTAGAATTGAGAAAAATGGTATTTGATGTACTTAAAAAGGGTGAGTGTGTCACAGGCATACTTTTAGATATTTCTAAGGCTCTTGATACTGTTACCATAGATTCTACTAAATGAGCTAGAAATTTTAGGATAAGAGGCGTAGCTATTGACTGGTTCCGATCGCACCTAGGAGACGGGGTACATAGAGTAGAGATAATACGTACTCCAAATAAGTCTAAACTTTTAGTAAAGCATTTTTCAGAACCAAGATACCAAGTGATTCAAGAAGAAAAAACGATTTTAAGTTTTTATCACAGACAAACTATTAAAGATAGAAACACAGAGCGTATGTTACTGGACAAGGGAAGTTCAAAGTTTTGACACAGAATGCTCTGCTGTGTGTTTGTAGTAACATGGCGACTGCACCACGAGAGAAATCATTTTGCGTGCTGCGGAGAAAACTGTAACAGGAATGTCATACCTGGACTTGCTGCAAAATTGGTTGTTTCCTCAACTTCACGAACATTCCAAAGATGTCATTTTTATGCATGACAGTGTTCTACCTCACTTTCACCTCTTAACATCATCATCCCACAGCGTTGGATTGGAAGAGGTGGGCAACAAGATCTTCTTCATTGCTTTTGGCCTCTCATGTCACCAAACCTCACACCTTACTATTTGTTACTGTGGTGGTACGTTTAAGATACAGTCTTTGTCCCACATATAGCAGCTACTCTTCAAGAGCTAGGAATCGAATTGTTGAAGCAGTCTGTTAAGTAAACAGGGACTTTTTGATTCGTGTGTGGAATGAAATGAACTACCGTTTCGATGTTCCCCGAACAGTGCTTCGCGCTCCGGTTGAGTGTATGATACAATGGTTCAAATGGCTCTGATCACTATAGGACTTAGCATGTAAGGTCATCAGTCCCCTATAACGTAGAACTATTTTAACCTAACTAACCTAAGGACATCACACACATCTATGCCCAAGGCAGGATTCGAACCTGCGACCGTAGCTGTCGCGCAGTTCCAGACTGAAGCGCCTAGAACCGCTCGGCCACACCGGCCGGCTAGGAGTTCCTCAGCATGGCGTATTAGTATCAATACTGATGCATATATACAGTAATGACTTTCCCAACACCGTCCATCACGGGGATATTATTCGCTTTGCTGATGCTCGCAATGTTATAGTCACTGAGGGGGAATAAAAGCAGCAAGCACAAAAAGAAAATGAAGAAACAAATGGTCAGTATGCAGTAAAGTGAGATTGTACATAAATGAAAGAAACACTATGACTTTTAGCTTGACGAGAGTGAATTAAACTATTAAATTAAAGCCGGCTGGAGTGGCCGTGCGGTTCTAGGCGCTACAGTCTGGAGCCGAGCGACCGCTACGGTCGCAGGTTCGAATCCTGCCTCGGGCATGGATGTATGTGATGTCCTTAGGTTAGTTAGGTTCAATTAGTTCTAAGTTCTAGGCGACTGATGACCTCAGAAGTTAAGTCGCAAAGTGCTCAGAGCCATTTGAACCATTTTTATTAAATTAAATGTATGTGGGATCTCTATAGACTGCGTAACAAACATAAGACTTCTAGGAAAGAATAATGATTCTCACTTGCAGTAGTGTAAATTCACAAAGATACCTACAAATATAAATTCTGCAGCATGTTAATGGCTGTAGAGTCCTGTCATCAGTGTGTACCAGACAATGTCTTTCAGTTATATACTAACCATATTTACACGAAATTCTTAGCTATGGAATACTTTTATGGTTTTCTGGGGAACAAATGCACGAAATACGGCCACAAATTTCAGACATCACAGATGGACCAAGAGAATAAACAATAATAGCAGTCCAGCTCATAGCTAGGTTCTGTTCCAAACACTGGCGATTTCAAATACACCACGTGAGTATGTTTACGAATCAGTTCCGTAGTTCTGGTGTTACTTATAATTAACATTTATAACCGTTTTGCTGGACGTGATACGAACTAAATGGGAGTTCTGGTTGATATTCTGTCGACTTACAATGCTTGGTGCCCACCTGAGTGAGATCTGGAGGTTTGTGTGTAAGCAGGAATGCCTAGAGGACAATTGTAAGGATTTAGGGGCATATATCACTAAGGAAAGCATACATACTATCTACATAAAAATTAAAGAGGCCTTTAGAGAAAAGAAAATCAACTGTCTGAATACCAAGAGCCCAGATGGAAAAGTAGTCTTTCACAAAGAAGGGAAAACTGAAAGGTAGGAGTATATAGTGGGTCTATACAAGAGAGATGTACTTAGGCAATGTTATACACTACTGGCCATAAACATTGCTACACCAAGAAGAAATGCAGATGATAAACAGGTATTCATTGGACAAATATATTGTACTAGAATTGACATGTGATTACATTTTCACGCAATTTGGGTGCATAGATCCTGAGAAATCAATACCCAGAACAACCACCTCTAGCCGTAATAACGGCCTTGATACGCTTGGGTATTGAATGAAACAGAGCTTGGATGACGTGTACAGGTACAGCTGCCCATGCAGCTTCAACACGACACCACAGTTCATCAAGAGTAGTGACTGGCGTATTGTGACGAGCCAGTAGCTCGGCCACCACTGACCAGACGTTTTCAGTTGGTGAGAGATCTGGATAATGTGCTAGCCAGGGCAGCAATCGAACAATTTCTGTATCCAGAATTGCCCGCAAAGGACCTGCAACATGCGGTCGTGCATTATCCTGCTGAAATATAGGGTTTCGCAGGGATCGAATGAAGGGTAGAGCCACGGGTCGTAACACATCTGAAATGTAACGTCAACTGTTCAAAGTGCCGTCAATGCGAACAAGAGGTGACCGAGACGTGTAACCAATGGCACCCCATACCATCACGCCAGGTGATACGCCAGTATGGCGATGACGAATACACGCTTCCAATGTGCATTCACCGCGATGTCGCCAAACACGGATGCGAACATCGTGATGCTGTAAAGAGAACCTAGATTCTTCCGAAAAGATGACGTTTTGCCATTCGTGCACCCAGGTTCGTCGTTGGGTATACCATCGCAGGTGCTCCTGTCTGTCATGCAGCGTCAAGGGTAACCGCAGCCATGGTCTCCGAGCTGATAGTCCATGCTGCTGCAAACGTCGTCGAACTGTTCGTGCAGATGGTTGTTGTCTTCCAAACGTCCCCATCTGTTGACTCAGGGATCGAGACGTGCCTGCACGATCCGTTACAGCCATGCAGATAAGATGCCTTTCATCTCGACTGCTAGTGATACGAGGCCGTTGGGATCCTGCACGGCGTTCCGTATTACCCTCCTGAACCCACCGATTACATATTCTGCTAACAGTCATTGGATCTCGACCAACGCGAGCAGCAATGTCGCAATACGACAAACCGCAATCGCGATAGGCTAGAATCCGACCTTTATCAAAGTAGGAAACGTGATGGTACGCATTTCTCCTCCTTACACGAGGCATCACAACAACGTTTCACCAGGCAATGCCGGTCAACTGCTGTTTGTGTATGTGAAATCGATTGGAAACTTTTCTCATGTCTGCACGTTGTAGGTGTCGCCACCGGCGCCAACCTTGTGTGAATGCTCTCAAAAGCTAATCATTTGCATATCACAGCATCTTCTTCCTGTCGGTTAAATTTCGCGCCTGTAGCACGTCATCTTCGTGGTGTAGCAATTTTAATGGGCAGTAGTGTATGTCTTCTTCAACATGACAATGCCAGACCACACAGTAGGGCCGCGACATCAGCAACAATCCGTCGCCTTGCGTTCACTGTCCCCGATCATCCTCCATATAGTCCCGACTTGGCCCCATCCGATTATCATCTGTTTTCAAAACTTAAAGAACACCTTCGATGGCTTCACTTTGACAGTTATGAAGTGGCGCAGGCGGAGATAATTTGTGACTCTGTCAACAAAGTCAAATATTCTCCATCGAGAATATCAACAAACTGGTCTCTCGTTGGGAGAAATGTGTTCCTTACAAGGGTGGAAAATCGAGAAATAAACGTAGAGACATCGAGCAGAAAGATGTATAATGTGAATAGCTTAAAAAAACATTAAGAATTTTCACAGAAGAAATTCGAGGGCATTAATTTTCAGCACGCTCTCGTTTCAGAACCTGACACAGTCTGAAAGCGACCCCATTGTGGGTCTCCATTTGGCCAGTTGGTCGAATCGTATACTATTTAGACAGTAGAGCATTCATATGTGAAAATAACCCGAAGATGGTCTGCCTGGAAACGTTAGGGCAGCTATATTAGTCGTGAAGGTCCCAGTCGACCACTTCTCATCACCACAAGAGAGAATCGCTGTAATGTGTCAGCACATCCTAGAAAGTACAAAATGTGTGTGAAATCTTATGGGAGTTAACTGCTAAGGTCATCAGTCCCCAAACTTACACACTACTTAACCTAAATTATGCTAAGGACAAACACACACACACACACACACCCATGCCCGAGGCAGGACTTGAACCTCCGCTGGGACCAGCCGCACAGCCCAAGACTAGCGCCCTAGACCACTCGGCTAACCCTGCGCGGCCCTAGAAGGTACTTACTGTGCACCAGATACATTGTAACCGCTTGATATTTGTGCGTGTCATCTGAGAACAATTAATCGACCTCGTGTTATCGTAAGATCTATACTGTTCTTCTGGAGGGCTCTAGCTTTTAACATGGGCTGGGGGGTGGTCCTGACGTAACAGAGACGCGAAAAAGTCTCACGCTAAAACTTGCGGCTGGGGTGTGGTCCTAGCGGTTAGCTGGCGACGTGGGTGTCCGTCCCTTATCGTAGGGCCTTCCAGCTTAACACGGTTCTGCTCTCGGCTTCTGTTCTCGTTTCTCCCCTCGGAACTGCGTCTGTCTCACGGTGGGAAGGTAAGACATGCATTTAGGCATTCTTGTGTTAGTCTGTGGTATTCCATTTGCTCACTCGTTACTCGTATTACTTTGGTTAATTTAATGTCACGATTTATTCGGAGCTATGTGACATACTACTGGATTTGCTTATCATGTCAGGGTTTTCATGGAAGGTGTTGGATTTGCCTGACATCTTACATAGTGTTGGTCAGTTGGATGTGAACAGCGCGTAGCGTTGGGCAGTTGGAGGTGATCCGCCAACAGTGGTGGATGTGGGGGGAGAGATGCCAGAGTTCTGAGCGGACGATCTTGACATGTGTCTGTCAGAAAAAGGAAATTTGTTTAACTGGATGTCACAAAGTTACATGTATATATTATGACTTTTGAACGCTATTATGGTAAATACATTGTTCATTCTCTATCAAAATCTTTCATTTGCCTATCAGTAGTTAGTGCCTTCACTGGTTAGAATCTTTTATTTAGCTGGCAGTATTGCAGTAGTTCGAGTAACGAAGATTTTTGTGAGGTAAGTGATTCATGAAAGGTATAGGTTATTGTTAGTCAGGGCCATTCTTTTGTAGGGATTATTGAAAGATTGCGTTGCGCTAAAAATATTGTGTGTCGGTTTAGTGATGATCAGAAAAAGTAAAGAGAGAAATGTCTGAGTACGTTCAGGTTTGCTCAGCTGTCTGAAAATCAAATAACGTAGACGTTTATCAGCACAGTCATTTATAATTTTTCTAAGGGGACGTTACAAGGTTTATTTCCATTTAGTCTGTGAAATAGCAAAGATATAAATTTCCAATCTTTGGAAAACCATGACCTCCGAAACATCATATCAAAGATGAATGCTGTGTTTTTACTGTAGAATGGACAAATACGTATTTTTTTGTTAATACGAGGAATACAGCAGTGTATTTAATGTGTCAAGAAACGATGGCTGTATTTAAGAAGTACATTACGAGAGAAAAATTGGCGAATTTGGCAAAAAATTTTCCAAGGAAGAACTCAAAAGCAGTGGAGAGTGTGAAAAGGCTGAAGAATCAAAATATGTTATTTACAATGCAATCAACACTTCAAAACAGCCCGATGAAAGCAATTTTCATGGTGAACTATAACCTTGTCAAACATAACAAGGGTTTTTCGAAGTTTAATAATCATTATTTGGTAGAGGCGCAAGCATGTTATATGCTGATGTTAGAAGCAATTTTGAAAGCATTTCACTGTTATGAAGGTCTATTGACTGAATCAGTAACAAGCTCACAGAACATGGAATTAATGAAATTTTCATGAATGCAGAGTAATAAATTGGCCTAGAATGGATGAAAGGTAAAGCCATTGATCAGGAATGACATGAGTGTGCTGTGAATTGCGTGAAGAAAAATGACTGGTTTGGAACAATATGGCAAGCATTACAACAGACAGGGCAACGGCTTTCAGTGAAAAGAATGTAGGTATGGAAAGTCGCAAGCACATGATACAGAGAGTGATATCTTGTTTTTTCATTGCATTTTGCATCAGACAAAGCTATGTAAATCACCACTGTACTTAAAATATTTGCAGATCTTGTTGTTGCTGTGTTCGACACATAAGAGCAAGAGCACTCTACCATCGACAGTTCACATCTTTTCTTGAGGGAACAGAGGCAGCGTATGAATACATAATTACCCACAGCAGTGTGTTGTAGTTGAGACTGGACAAAGTGTTAGAAAGCGTGGGCATTCCAGTATGAAATCCTCTTAATTTTGAACACCAAGGAATAGATCACGATTTTGTTACAAAAACAGGACGGGAGAGAGGAGACATGAGTTGATGTTAGCAGCTGGTATATTAGAGAAACTGAATGAACTGAACGTGACATTGCACGGAAAGGAGTGGAAGCATGTAAAAAAAAAGCAAAACTACGTTTGTTTGCAAGGCTAGCAGATCAAAGTAATTTTTGCCTTTCCGTTTACTGAGAAAAAAATAAACTGCCTGAAAGTGCTTCTGCTAAGATTAGGAATCATCTTATTATCTTCAGAGTTTGGAGGACAAGGTCACAAAGAAGTTTGAGGACTTTAAGAAAGGTGAGTTCAATTCAGTTTGCTCTCTCATCCCATCAGTGATGATACGGGCACAGCTCCCGAGGGGCTGCAGCTTAAAATTATTGAATACAGACAGATCACATTGTGAAAGAAATATTTAATGCTGAGATTTTTCGAATCTTTGTTTGCTCAAAAATTTCTATGCATGAAGAAATTTGCTAGGAAAATGTTGTCTATATTTGGGACTACATATAATAGGAACAAAGTTTTCCTTGCCTGAAGAGCAACAAGAATAATATAGACGCTCTTAGACAGACATTTACTACAGGCTGTGCTGATAAACTCATCAAGTAATCGCAAAAAAAGACTGTAGAGAAGTGTGATAGGATACAATTATGTCATTAACCTAATTCTAAAATTGTATGTGATTGTAGCTGTAGATGATATGAAAATAGTACAAAAATAAATTGAATAAAACTTCCTTCCTAGTCGGCCTACTGGATTGCGATATAATTGACCGTGAGTATGTACGCCTAATGAAATTTTGCAGTGAGTAAGGCTCTCGTTACCGAAGGAAAATGATACCAGTTGGTGGGATGAAAGTGTACAACAGACTCTTCTGAAGGAAGACTCTATTTTAAACCTAATCTAAATACTGACGATAATTTTGAAATGGGTGGAATATAGTGCAGTCGCTCATGAACAACACAGGGGGGAAAAGGGTACCACACACTATTAAATACAAAAAAAATACTGATAATACAAAAAATACTGATTACCTAAAAAGGGGATAATTACATGGTCGTCAGAACACTAGGGCAATTACACTTAATCTCCAGAATCTTAAGAAAAGTATGCTAAAGAAATTTAAGCAAATAATCACTGGCGTGGCAACAGAAGATCGTCATGCTTTTCCACAACACAACAGGTCACGAGAAAATGATCGAGTCAGAAAGCACTGAATTTGCAGTTACTTATTCCGAAATACTAAATTTTGAAAGTAAATTAAATGAAGCTGCAGGTTAAATAAATGACTGGCTAACTAAAACTTCATTACGCAAAAAATGGCTTTAAGTAACCTCAGTGTAACGTAATGCAAAATTTAGAAACAGATAAGCAGTTTGCTTTTGATTATTAAAAGATTGAATTGAATTTACTTTAAGCAAATGAGCAACTGATTTTATTTCTAATGTAACCACCTTTTAAGCCAGCAGAAGTCACTCGCTAATATAAATACAGAATAAATGAAATTGCGCACTCTTAGTTTGTGCTGTATCTATAGTTATTAGTTTTGCCAGTGAAATTTTATATTACTTTAAGTGAGTGAAGTTAATACTCAAAACTGCAAACTTGTTAAGCCTCTGTTATGCAGTACAAGAATGAGCAGCTACTGAGACAGAAAATTTACACTGAAATTGATCATTAGGAAACAAACAAAACTGGCAGTGAATTTCTAATAATTTTTCATATTTTACGACATTTGGTGATTCCATGGAAAGGTCTGATAAAAAGAGTTATGCAAATGAATAATAATAATAATGATAAAAAAATATTCAACATTCTACATAACACCTTCACTTTGTTTTTCCCTTCTTTTCCCTTTCTAGAAATACTTACCCCCAAGCTATGCATAACACAATACTAACACCTCTTCCTCTTTCTGAGCTCAACATCTCACTCATTATGGAGGGATGCTGACTCAGTTTTTCAGGATAGCAAATGGGCAGTTGCGGTAAAGAAAATGGTCAGTGTGTGTGTGTGTGTGTGTGTGTGTGTGTGTGTGTGTGTGTGTGTGTGTGTTTGTTAGTTTGTGTGTGTGTGTGTGTGTGTGTGTTTGTGTGTGTGTGTGTGTGTGTGTAGTGGTGTATCGAGTGAAGTATTATGAAACAATGTGTGTACAGGGTGTACAGTGACTGATAGTGAGATATGAGAGAACAATGTGGCATTACATTATTTAATATGTTATTTGTAAAAAAAGTATACTATACCAGGAGTAAATATAATGTTTGCCTCTAACTAGGTGTCTGTAAATATATGTGTATACGAACTAGCTTATTTTAAATTGATCTAAATTAGTAATTACTTTTGACATGTCCTATATCCTTGCAAAAAGAGATCTACGGATGAATAAAGCTACTACTACTACTACTACTACTTCTACTAGGAAAGGGACCTTCCCTGTTTTAATGTCTGAGGACAATAACAACACAGGAGCCCTAAAAGTTTTAACTATTGCAGGTTATTATGCAAGTTAGTCACACTTTGTGAAAGAAATGTCTCCATAAGGTTAGTTATATTTTGACACTTGACACTCTCAGGATGCTGCAGCTATGAGGACGACGAAGAATGCAGTCGACGACAATGCCGAGCAGCCGCTGTTGCTACTTGAGAACCACGAGTCGTCTCCAAAGTCACGTATAATTATGGAACAGGCAATAGTTAGAACTGCAGCATCCTACCCTTGCCTACTCCTACGGAGCTCTCAATACTCGCGGGGTAACGACTATGGTGCGCCTACACTCGTGCGCTCATAGCTGCACCCCGCGTCTGCGGGAGAGCCCAGCAAACACTTCCACACTCTTTCCTGACGCAAGCTGCTCTGCTTCCTCTCTGCTCGCAGCGCGGCAAAGACCCTCCATGCGCAAAGATAAACAACGGCACAGCTACTGCCATTTCGTCGTTGCTAACGATACATTAAAATAGTTGCCTTGGCTGTGATCCAGCAGTTTACACTATTTGCATTATAATTACAATCAATTGTGCACAGTCAAAAATAAATACACTATTACACCCATTAAATATTAAATATAGTTTCTATAATAAAGCTTACATATACAAAACCAGAAGTACATCTACATCTACATCTACATGGATACTCTGCAAATCACATTTATGTGCCTGGGAGGGGGTTCATCGAACCACTTTCACACTTCACTATTATTCCAATCTCGTATAGCGCGCGGGAAGAATGAGCACCTATGTCTTTCCCTACGAGCTCTGATTTCCCTTATTTTATCGTGGTGATCGTTCCGCCCTATGTAGGCCGGTGTCAACAAAATATTTTCGCATTCGGAGGAGAAAGTTGGTTATTGGAATTTCGTGAGAAGATTCCGTCGCATCGAAAAACGCCTTTCTTTTAATGATTTCCAGCCCAAGTCCTGTATTATTTCTGTGACACTCTCTCCCATATTTCGCGATAATACAAAACGTGCTGCCTTTCTTTGAACTTTTTCGATGTACTCCGTCAGTCCTATCTGGTAAGGACCCCACAACGCGCAGCAGTATTCTAAAAGTAGGTCTGTTACATTTTCTAAGTGTCCTGCCAATAAAACGCAGCCTTTGGTTAGCCTTCCCCACAACATTTTATATGCGTTCTTTCCGATTTAAGTTGTTCGTAATTGTAATACCTAGGTATTTAGTTGAATTTACTGCTTTTAGATTAGACTGATTTATCGTGTAACCGAAGTTTAACGAATTCCTTTTAGCACTCATGTGGATGACCCCACACTTTTCGTTATTTAAGGTCAACTGCCACTTTTCGGACCATTCAGATATTTTTTCTAGACCGTTTTGCAATTTGTTTTGATCTTCTGATGACTTTATTCGTCGATAAACGACAGCGTTATCTGCAAACATCCTAAGGCGGCTGCTCAGATTGTCTCCTAAATCGTTTATATAGATAAGGAACAGCAAAGAGTCTATAACACTACCTTGGGCAACGCCTGAAATCACTTCTGTTTTACTCGATGACTTCCCGTCAATTACTACGATCTGTGACCTCTCTGACAGGAAATCGCAAATCCAGTCACATAACAGAGACGATATTCCATAAGCATGCAATTTTACTACGAGCCGCTTGTGTGGTACAGTGTCAAAAGCCTTCCGCTAATCCAGGAATACGGATCGATCTGAAATCCTTTGTCAATAGCACTTAGCATTTCATGTGAATAAAGAGCTCGTTGTGTTTCACAAGAACGACGTTTCCTAAAACCATGTTGCCTGTGTGTCAATAGATCGTTTCGTTCTGACAAACTGTCAGTGTTTTATTTGACTTGTATTTACTGATTTTTATGGTACAATCTATACCTTTTCTGAATTGCACAGTTAACTAAAGAATGTCTACATATCAAGAAGTCCAGCCCTCCGCTAACTTCCGCTTTCACAAAGCGAACCCCGAGCCGAAATAATTGCCCACCTTGTATTAGGCCCAAAGACAGCCACAACTTACCGTTTGGATATTGTCTCTTGTAATCTCGGGTGACGCAGTAACAGGGGGTCGAGGAGATGAAGCAGCCAGCGCTCCACCGACCGGGCCGTAATTTGCGCGCAACCGGAGGCGGCGGCTGGTAGGGGCGGCTGCGGTGTGTGGGTGGCGGATGGAGGGGACACGCGATCCGCTTGTCGCCGCAAAGTGGCGGCCGCCTCCAAACAAACCCGTGTGCCTTCACTTCCCCCAGCTTCCCATTCCGCCCAGCTACGGAGGGAGCCCGGCGATGCCTCACGTCGTAAACCGACCACTTGTTCCCGCCCAGCACAAGCCACTGAGGTCGGCGAGTAGCTCCAGCACGCCCGCCTAACCGATGCCGAGTAACCTCCAAAGCAGCAGGCAACGTCTAAGCTTTGACCCGCTCCACGGATCAGAGGTGCCATTCCCCTGAGGGGCCAGCGTATGCTAGTACGGAAAGTGTGTTGCACTTGGGGCGACGCATTAAAGAGCGGTTCCAATGAAACGACTGTTGCCTGAGGCTTGTATTGTGCAGATGTTTAACGTGGCCGGTTTTGGCAGGGATGTGTGCGTTTTGAACTGTGATAGCATAAAATACAACCAGGGATCGGGTCTGAGCTGACAACCTCAGCAAAATATTGCGCAGAAGCCTGTACCAAATACTTTGCTTCCTCAATTTTGGTTCGTTGTGCCGATTTTGCCTGATGTTCTCTTTTCTTAACAAATGTGGCCATTTTCCTCAGAAAGAAATGCGATCTAAAGTATCCGGACACCCCCAAAAACATACAATTTCCATATTAGGTGCATTGTGCTGCCACCTACTGCCAGGTACTCCATATCAGCGACCTCAGTAGTCATTAGAAAATGTGAGAGAACAGAATGGGGTGCTCCGCGGAACTCACGGACTTCGAAGGTGGTCAGGTGATTGGGTGTCACTTGTGTGATACGTCTGTACGCGAGATTTACACACTCCTAAACATCCCTGGGTCCACTGTTTCCGATGTGGTAGTGAAATGGAAACGTGAAGGGACACTTACAGCACAAAAGCGTACAGGCCGACCTCATCTGTTGACTGACAGAGACCGCCGACTGTTGTAGAGGTAATGTGTAATAGGCAGACATCTATCCAGACCGTCACACGGGTATTCCAAACTGCATCAGGATCCACTGCAAGTACTGTGACAGGCGAGAGGTGAGAAAACTTGGATTTCATGGTCGAACGGCTGTTCATAAGCCACTCATCACGCCGGTAAATGCCTCGCTTGCTGTAAGGAGCGTTAACATTGGACGACTGAACAGTGGAAAAACGTTGTGTGGAGTGACGAATCACTTTACACAATGTGGCGATCCGATGGCAGGGTGTGGGTATGGTGAATTCTCGGTGAACGTTATCTGCCAGCGTGTGTAGTGCCAGCAGTAAAATTCGGAGGCAGTGGTGTGATGGTGCGGTCGTGTTTTTTTGGAGGGGGCTGCTCCCCTTGTTGTTTGCACCCCTTATTGTTTTGCGTGGCATTATCACACCACAAGCCTACATTGATATTTTAAGCGCCTTCTTGCTTCCCACTGTTCAAGAGCAATTCGGGGATGGCGACTGCATCTTAAAAACACGTTCGAGGAGCTGTTCATAATGCACGGACTGCGGCGGAGTGGTTACACGACAATAACATCCCTGTAATGGACTGGCCTGCACACTGTCCTGACCGGAATCGTTTAGAACACCTTTGGGATGTTTTGGAATGCCGACCTCGTACCAGGCCTCACCGACCGACATCGATACCTCTGCTCAGTGCAGCAATCCGTGAAGAATGGGCTGGCATTCCCCAATACACCTTCCAGCACCTGATGGAACGTATGCCTGCGAGAGTGGAAGCTCTCATCAAGGCTAAGGCTGGGCCAATACCATACTGAATTCCAGTATTATAGATGCAGGGCGCTACGAACGTGTCCGCATACTTTTAATCACGTAGGATATATATATACGTTTTATGAAATGCCTTTTTCTTGTTTGAATCTATGTTCCAAAGGCATTTAGACCATATTAATAGCATCTAGGGTAGATTTAATCTAAAATCATAAAATGGAGCCAGTGACAACCATAATGGCTAAAGCACAGAATAAAATTATGAGAAAAATAGTAGTTTGTGAAAATAAAATTTATAGACAAACTGCCAGTTACACAGGCCTGAACTGTTTTTTTTTTTTTTTTTTTTTTAAGGAAGTCTCATCATCCTCCACTTCCTACAAAAAAATAATGCATCCATCTTATGTTTTGAAATATTAATTAACATTTAAAATTATATTTATTATTAATGTTAATTCACAAAATCACAAAATGTCGTATAGGCTAGCAGTAATAGTGTCTTTTGACAGCTGTAAAGTCTGTAATTAATGTGCAGCTAGAATCATAATATAAGGGATGGATACTAAACTACCCACACACACACACACACACACACACACACACACACACACACACACAATTATGATATATCCAACACTTCATAGTCCTTGTTATTATAATTTTCATTTATTTCGTCTGTGGGAATGAGGTTGAGCTAAAACTGCCGATACACCACCGTTTATACAGAATAGCTGCTACGTACCTGATGTAGACACTAAATTATATTGTCACCCTTAGACAACAATTAAGTGTTGCTGAGCAACTTAATCATATTTCGAGTTCTTATGAAAATGAATATCCGAGAAATTATCAAGACTATTTTTTCTTCAACGTTCATATATACAGTCTGAAGCTACAGGTGTAGATAAAACTGGTTCACAATAAGATCAACAGATGTCGCTAGCATGTGTACATGCCACAACCCCAAAATCAACGACGGTGTGCTTTACGCTGCCATTGTTCTCAGCGTCCCAATTTTAGTTTCATATGAGATAGCTGTAGATTATATAACTGTCCTTACCACAATTTTTCATGGATAAATTATTACTTACAGTTTTTCGATTTTTCAGTAGAGGTCTGTTTTTCCTTACATCTGACCGTAGGCTAGAGTTTTTATAAGTGAAGTGAAAGTGCGACCTTGAAAGGTGGCTACACTGAGCCACAGTGCCAGAGATTGCGCCAAAGAGTATTATTCAGCCGCCTCCACTGGCAGTGCTTGGGGAGAACTCGTAGTAGTCAGTGCTTGTCGAGGACTCGTAGTAGGGAGTGCTTGCTGAGATGTCGTAGTGAAAACTGCTTGTCGAGAACTCGTAGTAGTCAGTGCTTACTGAGATGTCGTAGTGAAAAGTTCTTGTCGAGAAGTCGTAGTGGTGAGTGCTTGTTCCATGTTTTATGCAGTTGTTTGATGGACTAGACAGCAGATGGTGTTCTAATGGAGATATTGTAATGATTAGAGTGCTTTTCATCAATATATATGAAGGTAACAAAACTCGCTTTATTTTTCATTATTTTAATGTCGTAAATAATGCGTCATTACAGGTTCAGTCAACAAAGCATCTGGCTTGTGTTCTTGTATTAGAGTGTAATTCTGGTTTTCTTGCGCAATTATAGTATTTCTAATTTTTTTTTATCACTTCAGTATAAATGGTATTTGAAGTTTCTTGTCTTATTGAAGAGGAACCGTGCCAGATGTGTACGTTGAGTCATACTTCCACACACAGAACAGTTATACTTGTGCTTTGGTTTCGCAGGTTTTATAGTTGCTGGGGACTTAATTAATTAATTGTGTTAACGGAAATTTTCTTTTATTTTTTGTTGTTATTCTATGCAGTCAGATTGCGTACTAAAACTAGTCAGGGCCAACCGTTTACGAGACTTCGTAATCGGACATACAGTTACTAAAAAAATTAAAATTATTTGCATATTTTTTAAATCATTGAGCCCCCATGCACGTGGCGACCGCTGCTTCGGGTCGTCCCTTGGAATTCTTCTGATTGTAGTAATAGTAGACAGTAGTATTGTTGTAGTAATTTGTAGTTTAGTAATTGTAGTCTATATTGCATGTGTAGATTTGGTAATTGGGATTCTTCTAATGGTATTTTGCAAAATTTAATTTCTGTTGTCTTGTCTATGGGTTTGACAATTTAGTGCAATTATTTCAATTGTTCGATTAATCGTGTTTGGGGGAAACATTTCGTGTGAATGATATTGTTGATGATAAAGTGTCATTGTGTGTAATTTTCATATAGTGACGAGTTTTGTATATTTTGTAAATGATTACGCGATCAAAGAAAAAGGCAAAAATGATGAATAGTGAGAATGACGAAATTGTTAACATGGCGAACTCGCCAACACAGGAGAACAGTGTGATGAATAATGAAGTTGAAAACAATTTAATAAGTCGGGAGAATAGTCCGGAACCAATTCAAAACTTTTCACAATTAGAAAATTTTCAGAATTCGAGATTAACGAGAGACGATTCTGGAATAGTATTGAATACAGATAGCCTTACAGCTATGACGAAGGAAGCTGGTTTTGTGGGAAATGATAGGGGCGAAAGGAATTTTGAACTAGTTTATATGGAGCAGTTGATGGGTCCAATATTAAATTTGGGATCACGGTTAGGCTCACAAATGGGAACAATTAAAACAGATATAGGAACAATTAAAACCGAGATGGAAGCAATGGCAACACAGTTAAGCTCACAAATAAGGACATGTTTCAAAAACATGAATGATGAATCAAAGAAAGAAATTAGAGAAGAAGTACAACCGATTTTGAATGCTCACAATAATAGTTTAATTTCAATAGAAATTAGACAAGAGGAACAGGACAGAGAACAGGAAGAAAAAGATCGCGTGATAGTACAAAAATTTTCAGAGTTAATTCTACAACGTGCACACAATAAGGAAGAAATATTTGAGAGAATCGAGGAATCCGTACCAACTGACAGATTAAATAATCTAACACAACAATATGAACAGTTAACTATTAAATGTGTCAATACTGAAACCCGAGTCGCGACACTTACGGAAGACGTAAATAAACAGAAAGAAAAAATAGGTGACTTATCGGAAAGAGTTGAGGAGATTTCAGATAAATTGACAAATCTTAGTTTACATGGTGACATTCGGATGATACAGCTCCATTACCATTTGCAGAAACCTAAGAGTACCAGAACATAAATAAGCATGTTGAAAATCAGGGAAAATTTAATGAACGCGTTAAAAGGGAAGTTGAGGCATTACAAAAGCAAGTCAAACAAATTGAAAGCGAAATCGTAGGAAAAGACAGTAGAAGAAATTTAGAATCACAGATAGCAGAGGGGTTTGAAGAAAATAATTTGTTTCATTTACGGGATGCAACAAGAGAGCGCCAGGCGCGCGAACTTGACAATAATCAACATTGGGACTGGGACAGACGCGGTAGGTCTTTGTCGCCACGAGGCGAAAACTTTGACAATAAACACTTTTTGACTGTTCGGAAATTTAAGATCTTTCGCAATTCCAAGAATGACATACATCCATGTTCATGGTTAGATCAATTTATGTACGCACTTCCACCAAATTGGCCACTAAGTCACAAACTGGAAATTATGTGCCGCTATTAATGTCCTCAGGGGATTCACTACACTAAGTGAATATGTGCCGTAGCATGCATAGGGCCCCGAGCTGTAGTGGTGCTATTTCCCTTTTAGTTTTCTGCACCGCTGCCTACTCTTTTACTATTCTTTGAATCTGTCAAAACAACTCATCGACTATCAATCTATCTAGAGAGTCGTTAAAGAATAACCGGATATGACTATTTTACCCAAAAGTGATTTCGGAAATTACCATTTGGACTTACCTGTTTATCTTCGTGACAATATTACTTCATGTGTTGCCGATATTCTTATTGCTAAACATTCTTGGAGTGAGCACAACAAAATTTTGGATTCATTATTACGTATCTTTGCAAGAGTTGGCATTACAGTGAACTTGGAAAAATCTGAATTTGGTCGTTCTCAGGTGAAATTTCTTGGTCATATTATTTCTACAGAAGGTATTCTTCCTGATCCAGAGAAACTAGATGCTATTCGTAATTATGCTGTTCCTACCACAAAACGTGATGTTCGTAGTTTCCTTGGTGTCTGTAATTTTCTTAGACGCTTTGTTAGATTGGACGATTTGGCCACACCTCGTTTTTGCGATCTATCTGGAAAGTTCTTTTTAAACGAAAATCGGTTGACAGCTCTTTTTGGTTAGTTTGTATTCCTGATGAGTGGGTTAATAAGTTGATTTGGTACATACATTTCAGTTATGCACACTTTGGTCCCAGAAAATGCTTTCGTAAATTACGAGAAAATTGCTACTTCAGTAATATGGAAAAACGTATTCGATCTGTTCTTGCCAAATGCAATTTATGTCAAAAGGCTAAGCCGCCAACTATTTCTCACAGAGCATCGTTGTTTCCTATCATTCCAGCGAAATTAAAGGAGATGGCTGCAGTCGATTTGTTCGGTCCAGTGGTTCGTTCTACTAATGGTTTTGCGTACATTTTCGTAGCAGTGGAATTGACATCAAAATATGTGTGTTTTACACCTTTACGCAAAGCAACAGCTCGTTCAATATCTAATGCTTTCATCAAACATTTTCTTAAAGAAGTGGGTCATGTTGATGAGGTTATATCAGATAATGGATCACAGTTTCGCTCTAAAATTTGGCTTCGTACTCTACGGCGTCGTAAGATTAAACCAATTTTCATTTCACTTTTTCACCCTCAATCTAACGCTTCAGAGAGATGGATGAAGGAAATCAATAAATTGTGTCGTCTTTATTGTCATCAGACTCACAGAACTTGGGATCAGTATCTTCATATTTTTCAAAACATTCTGAATGAACTTCCTAATGACTCAACTTCTTTACCGCCAATACTGATATTAAAAAACAAAGCACCGACAAATCGCATTTCTGAAATCGTTCCTTTTTCGCCTACACGGAAACTACGGCATTCTGAAGTTGTCAACATGGCTCTACAAAATATTGCATCTGCAGCTGCTGGAAGAGAGAAATCAGCTAAGCATCCTGGTCGCTTAAAAATCTTGTCAGTTGGTCAAAAGGTGTTCATTAAGTCTCATCGTTTGTCTCACAAAGGAATAGGCTTGTGTCGGAAATTTTTTCTGCTTTATAACGGTCCATATAGAGTTCGCAAAATTATTCATGATAACACTGTTGAAGTAGAAACTCTTAAATCTCGACGGTCTAAGGGAATACATCACATATCAAACGTTAAAATTTTTGTGGAATGACATACTTGTGAGAAACTAACAGCTACATGTAAACACACGGAGAATACAAGGATACCGCGCTGTGTTTTGGCGGCGGCACATACTCAAAGCAACAGTCAAGTCTGCGCGCCGCACAAGGCAGTCGTTGACCGCAAACAATTACTTCCTACGTCACGCTCCTACAGCTGATCGAGCGCTCAGTGCGAATGCACTGACAGCCGTAAACAAATACACAGTTTAATTTCTCCGATTAAATTCAGTACAAAGGTAGAGTGACTTGATGAATTATGTTATTAACGTTCAGTATTTTTCAGGATACGGTTGTATAAAATATTTAAGAACTTCAGGTAAATTCTGTGCGTGTCCAACGTTAAGACGACTTGCTATCGAGAAAATTTGAGGAAGAATGTAATTTCGAAGAAGAAACTAATAAACTAAAAAGGTAACTATTAATTGAGTTTATTTTTCAGGTAACATATTTCCACTTAGGTACGTACTTTAGATGTAATTTGCTGCTCGCGATTACGTGATTTATACTTTGTGCTAAATTTTATGTTCTATGAATTTACTTGTGAAGCGACGAGCTTGCGTACATTTGCTGAATTTGACAATGTTTTATTAATGGACAGGGTTGTTAATTATGTATATTATGCATCGCTTGGCTGCTATGCTTTTTCACTGATGTCACATTATTTTTTTTATGTGCCTGCTGTGCTTATTTATTTAAATTATAATTGTCACCCGATTAATTGTGCTGACTATGGTTATGTGTGTAAGTTATACTTTGTGATTTATCTGCTTGCGCCTTCATGTTTACTTATTAAGATTACATATGAACATTTATTTGCTTATGCTGATATAATGCTAATGACCTGTTTATTATGTTATATAACATATTTGCTGCCTTGCTTATGGATTGCATATTAACACATTTCTGTTTTGTTGTCATAACTACTCTTTAATTTGGTATATAGAAATGCTGATCTACTGTGTATGAACATAGAGTTTAGGTCACATTATGGTATTAATTATAGATTGTTCGCTTGGCAGAGCCTCGTTGTAGAAATTGTGCTGCATCCACTTGTTGACATTCTGTTCTCCACTGGTATATTTACTCGCTATTGCATGTTTTGCTTACGCTCAGTGCCTTATATTTTTAAGATAAGAAAATGAACTGCTATAATTTGACGAACGACATTAGTACAAGAAACTTCATAGAAGTCACATGAGCTGGAGGTTTTATGGAAGCTGTAGAAATTTATGCTAGTAGGAAGGAAGCTAACGACATGACATACCAACACTAGGTTAGACCATTGACAGTTATTACATTGCATTCTTCGTGAGCAATTGAAATAGCAAGTGACACTTGACACAAAAAATACTCCACATGTTTGCTTCTGCCATGATTCTTGAAGTGGTGTACACACTGTGAAATATTATGATCATTCACACTCCGTAATCGTACTTAATTACTGAAAGTTATTCACACTAAAGGCTGTTAGAGGTCATGTATGCATTTCTTTTATTTAATGATGGACAAGGTAACCAAAATGTATTTTATAATTCATAATGAGTAGAAGATTTGGCTCAGGTAGACTACACAGAGGTTGTGTGTTGACAGTGTGTCTTCGGATTGTATGGGATGATGAGGTTTGCATTAGGATTTTGTCTGTACTTGTTCGAGGAGACTGACTAGAGGAAAGAGTTGTTATGGAAGTGAAATGATATTGGTAATAAGGTTTACATGTATCGACGTATTGAAGAGGTATTATTGAGGTATTATTGAGATTATGTGAAGTTGATGATTATTGGAGTTTTGGTGGACAAGAGGTAAGGTAAATGATATTGATGATAAGGTTTATATGTATCGACGTAAGAGGTATTATTGAAGTATTGAGATTATGTGATGCTGATAATTATTGGAGTTCTGGTGGATAAGAGGTAAAGTAAGTGAGGAGCATATTTTTTTTGTTGGTTTATATGGAACAAGGAGGATGAAGATGGCAGACTAGAACACTAAAGTGGAAGGAAGATTATCTACACACACTTTGTTAAATCAATAAGCAGTATATACTTTTTTTGGAGAGAGGAAGTATTTGCATATCTTGGTACACTGACGGTTGTTCAGCAACCGTACATTTTGATCTGGCTTGGCAAACATTGGTCTTGACATGATGACTATGACGTTGACTAACTATTATTGACTGTTATACATTGCTGCCACTACTACTTGATACACATGTCGAACATCAAACCTTTGACAGAATTGCATTTACACAGTTAACACTATTCAATTACACAGTAGCACTAATGTGGACGAAAGATGAGTGAGTGTGTTTTGTGTGTTTTCCTTTCCCAATCCCAAATTGGTACCGACCTATCTCGTAAATATTATCTTACTTGTTTGTTGTGGCTTGCACTGACACCCACAAATATTATAGGTTTACTGTTATTTGTGTATTGTATTAGTTAATATGACAATTTTCTGATATCATTTGTGTGTTTATTATAATTTGTATGTTTAGTGTAAGAGCATTGATAATAAATTTATAAAAGCAATTGTGTGTGCATTCAAACTATTGTTCATGTCTGAACTGTCTGATTAGTGATAGTGAATATTATGGACTGTTACTTGCACTTTTTCTACATGATTGGTGCCACTAGGACATGTTTAATTTCTGCTTATAAGCTCTGATGAACAGTGTGATTAGTGATAGTGAATATTATGGACTGCTGTCTGCACCTGTTCAACATTACTGGGTGCCACAGATGGAACTGCTTCTACTGAAATGAAGTCACTTGTGGTGTCTGCACCTGTTCAACATTGCTGGGTGCCACTGATGGATTGCTTTTACTGAGATAATGTCACTTGTTGGTGTCTGCACCTGTTCAACATTGCCGGGTGTCACTGATGGAACTGCTTCTACTGAGTTGATGTCACTTGTTGGTGTCTGCACCTGTTCAACATTGCTGGGTGCAACTGATGGAACTGCTTCTATTGAAATGATGTCACTTGTTGGTGTCTGCACCTGTTCAACATTGCTGGGTGCTACTAATGGAACTGCTTCTACTGAAATGAAGTCACTTGTTGGTGTCTGCACCTACTCAACATTTCTGGGTGCCACTAATGGAACTGTTTCTGCTGAATGATGTCACTTGTTACTGTCTGCACCTGCTCAGAATTACTGGGTGCCACTAATGGAACTGCTTCTACTGAAATGATGTCACTTGTTGGTGTCTGCACCTGTTCAACATTACTGGGTGCGACTGATGGAACTGATTCTACTGAAACAATGTCACTTGTCGGTGTCTGCACCTACTCAACTTTGCTGGGTGCCACTGTTGAAACTGTTTCTACTGAAATGATGTTGCTTCTTGCTGTCTGCACCTGCTCAACATTGCTGGGTGCCACTGATGGAACTGCTTCTACTGAACTAATGTCACTTGTTGCTGTCTGCACCTGTCAACATTACTGGGTGCCACTGATGGAACTGTTTCTACTGAATGATGTCACTTGTTGGTGTCTGTTGACCATTGCTGGGTGCTACTGCTGGAATTGTCAACTACTTGTTTTTTTTTTTGAATAATTAAAAACATTTTATGTGAACATTTGTATAAACTGATTTTTTAAGTATTGTGCATACTATTATGTAAAGTCACATGTATGAAAGAATTTGCATAGCTTACTGTATTTTATATATTAGGTTACTGAAAGGTCAGTGCAAAGCCAAAATTTTATCTAATTATGTGATATTTACGTATTAATATTATCTTTTATTTTTGTCTGTGGACGAATTTGGTGGTATTTTCACCACCAATGCTGGCAAAAATACCATCAAATTCTGGCCCGTGGAGGAAGGGCATATGAAAGGTGGCTACACTGAGCCACAGTGCCAGAGATTGCGCCAAATAGTATTATTCAGCCGCCTCCACTGGCAGTGCTTGGGGAGAACTCGTAGTAGTCAGTGCTTGTCGAGGACTCGTAGTAGGGAGTGCTTGCTGAGATGTCGTAGTGAAAACTGCTTGTCGAGAACTCGTAGTAGTCAGTGCTTGCTGAGATGTCGTAGTGAAAAGTTCTTGTCGAGAAGTCGTAGTGGTGAGTGCTTGTTCCATGTTTTATGCAGTTGTTTGATGGGCTAGACAGCAGATGGTGTTCTAATGGAGATATTGTAATGATTAGAGTGCTTTTCATCAATATATATGAAGGTAACAAAACTCGCTTTATTTTTCATTATTTTAATGTCGTAAATAATGCGTCATTACAGGTTCAGTCAACAAAGCATCTGGCTTGTGTTCTTGTATTAGAGTGCAATTCTGGTTTTCTTGCGCAATTATAGTATTTCTAATTTTTTTTTATCACTTCAGTATAAATGGTATTTGAAGTTTCTTGTCTTATTGAAGAGGAACCGTGCCAGATGTGTACGTTGAGTCATACTTCCACACACAGAACAGTTATACTTGTGCTTTGGTTTCGCAGGTTTTATAGTTGCTGGGGACTTAATTAATTAATTGTGTTAACGGAAATTTTCTTTCATTTTTTGTTGTTATTCTATGCAGTCAGATTGCGTACTAAAACTAGTCAGGGCCAACCGTTTACGAGACTTCGTAATCTGACATACAACTAAATCAAAAATTTAAAGTATTTGCATTGTTTTTAAATAATTAAGCCCCCATGCAACCTCTAGTCTATGACCAGAGGAGGGGAAGTACAGATTTCGACCAGATAAACGAGTTACCATTAGCAATAATTTATTAACGTAAAAACGTGAATATTATATACAGGGTGAACATTGTATAAACAGACAAACTCTGGGAAGTTGCAAAGAACACCGCAACAAATTTTTTTTTTCTAGTGTCATGTTTTCCTGTGAGGATTTCTTAAACCAGGAGAGGGAGTTTCCTCTGGATGAAAATTAATTAAATTAACAAACTCTGGGAGATTGTATGGGATAATGAAAACACTTTTTCTACTATGTTTTCCTATGGTGACAAGAACTACAATATTAACGCAGCAAAATTACTTCAGTTACAGTAGAGAATCAAAAATGACTCCAAACAGAGGATACACCGGTGTGTCACGTTCTGACTAACACGGTCACAGATTACAAGAGTGACCATAATTCCTGCTGCTACAGCTACTGCTACCATCTGAGCAACCAAGTCCTCTTCAAATGGGATTTTGTTAACAAGATTGAACATCTATCTTCACACAAATAATTGAGAGGGGTAAAATCAGGGAATCGAGCAGGTCACGGTTCAAGACCACCATTGCCAATCCATTTTTTTGGAAACTGTCGGTTCAAGAATCGACGCAGAGGACGGCTGAAATGAGCCGGCGCCCCGTCATGCTGGAACAACATGCGCTGTCTTGTAGCGAATGGCACGTCATCCAGCAATTCTGGCAACGCTCTCGCGAGGAATTTCTACTAATGCGTGTCTTTTAATGGCCTCAGTAGGAGATACGATCCATTTAAACAATCACCAATAACATCTATCCACACATTTACGTAGAACCACTATTGGTGAACGCGAGTAAACGTGGCAACGCGGCATGTGGATTAACTTCACTCAAAACATACGAGGTGTCGATGTTAAAGCCCCATCACGCTCGACCGTTGCTTCATCTGTAAACAGCACAGAACCCGTGTACCACTGCGAAAACTGTGCTCTGAGTTGACAACCATCTTGTTCGAGGTTGTGCCCACGCTGTAAGTGAAGTGGATTAAGTGTTGCTCATGAAGAACGCTTGTTGCGTTCATCTGATTCGTCCCCATGTGATGCGCAACTGCACGAGAGCTGAGAGCCGTGACGACCTCTATGCGATTAAAAAATGCTCACAGGTAATTACGATACTAGCGGAAAATGTTTTAGTGTCCCGTGCAACCTCCCAGAGACTGTCGGTTTAAATGATTTTCACCCTGTATAAATTAAAACTGTATTACTCTAGATTAAATGTGTTTTTATCTAGGAGTCGAAATGCTCCTCGAACATTTATAAATATCGATTGCAGCAATAAAAAGGGTTTCAGTTTATAAAACCCAAATTTTCTTTTCTTACTTTGATATGAATTAAGAGAGTAATCTTTGCACCACGCGGGGTAGCCGCCTTGCCACGGTCCGTGCGGCTCCCCCCGTCGGAGGTTCGAGTCCTCCCTCGGGCTCATCAACGCCAAGAATGGAGGCGTAGTCCATAGGATACGAAGCCTGTGGCAACTGTAAGGCAGCCAGAGTGACGCCACGAAGTCGGCGCCACGCCAGGGCCAGTTCTATGCGAATTGCCGTGGAAGTCTTGGAAATGCCGTTGGTCACTTTCGATATTTTAAACTTTACTGCCTTGGAGATCTATTGCAAAAACTGTTATGCAGTGTGGATTATGTCGAAATTTTGTCTAGTTATAATGCAATGGAAAAAGTCTGCCACTACCAGTACCCACTTGGTCGTCACTTCAAGAAAATAAGCTACGGGCCATAAAACCGTTCCCAACAGCTTGGACAACCTCCTCCTTACCATCTCGGCGAGAGGAAGTCCTTTTGGCCAGGTTGCGGATTGGGCATTGCCGGTTTAGCCACCGCTACCTGCTATACGGTGACCCCGCCCTGCAGTGCCCTTGTGGTCATGCATTGACAGTGCACCATGTTTTATTATCGTGTCCCCGCTTTAATCAATCTCGTGTTGCCCTGTCTCTGCCATCTACTTTACAGGAAATTTTAGCTGATGACGCTCGAGCAGCTGCTCGTGTTCTTCGTTTTATTACTTTGACGGACTTGTCCAAAGACATCTAACTCTTTTAATTATTTTATCTGCGTCTTTGTAAGAACTTTCTGGTGTCTCCCCCCCCCCCTCCCCCCCCCCCTTGAGTTTTACCAGATTATACGTGCACTAACATTTGTGACTGGGCGCTAATGACCTCAGTAGTCGAGCGCCCTAAAACCCCACAAAAAAATTCCAGTATCTGTAGTTCCTCTAAACATACTTTAAAATTTCCATTTGCCGTATTTGTTTTCTTTGCTATGTAGTACTAGGACAATAACAACTATCATTCATTTAACTGGATATATTTTCATTGGTCTCCAAATATTTGTTATTATGTAAGTTCCTGATGAGTCCTCTAGAGAGTACAGTAGGTTTATTCACTGCAGAAGAATGAATGGCGTAGCATGTTACTATGTGTCGGTTTCGCATGTCTTAGGCTCCAAAAACAAAATGGAGAGGATTAAAAATGAGATCTGTATTGTCGGAGGAATTCTCTGTAAAAGACCTGCTGTTGAGTTATGAAGAAATAGCTGATTATTAAGTGTGTTAGGTATTTAGAGCACGTTCATGAACATGTAAACAAAAAAGAAACCACTCCATGGTGATTCAGCTGCCCCTATCTAGGGGTTTTTTGCAATCCGCAAAACCTTCGAAAAACTCATACGAGATCTTTATATTCTCTCGCTTGCTATGCACAAACTACCAGCCCTATGGAAAAAATGAACAGAACCTTTTTGTAAGAAATATGTTAACTTTTGCACTGGCTTACATTTCCGCTGGAGGCCACGGATTTCGAGTTATTCAAGAACAACTCATTTGAAGTTCACTTTTGTACGGTTTTCTTGAATAATTCGAAAACTACAGCCTCTAGTGAAGACGTGTCGCAGTACTAAATTTAAGTACATTAAATTTCCTAAAAAAGGTCCTATTTATTTTTTCTGTGGGTCTAATGTTTTGTCCATAGCGAATGAGAGAACACGAAAATCTTGTGTGTGGTATCTGAAGGCCTTCCAGGCTGTATAAAACCCACAGACAGGAACAGATGAATTGCCCTGTATGCTGTAGGTAACATACCGCATTGTTTATTAAAATTCATAAATTTGTACGGTAATTGTAAAATGAGCTTACTGCAACGGGATGAAAACAAAACCGATAGCATTGTTAGTTCGTTCCTGAGCAGCGAAAATAATAGACAAGTCTTTACCAGCTTCAGTTGACGACTATACTCGCTTTTATGAGAAATCTACTTGTAACAAAGATGCGAAAGAAATCACTTAAAATGTGACACAGTTTTGGAAATTTTTTCACAAACAGTTATTCTAAACCAAGGAAACCTTGTAAACAACAATAGACAGGAGTTATCCGTATTTTCAAACAAAATGCATGTTTCTGTGCAGTGGCGTTTATCTTCCTTACTACTTTTACCTCCCGGATTTAAAAGTTGTATTTCTCCCGCTGCATCAAACTCCATGGTTGCATATTTCACAAAAGCCTGAAAGTGAAACAATCGCCTTGATGGTAAGTTGTGTGTAAGGTAATACTGGTGAAGGACGTTTATAATTTTTATTCCCGCTTCTCATTTGCTCTGCAACATAATGTGATTTGTATGAAATGCATACTGCACGACGGTTTGTACGTTGGTAAAAAAACTGTCGTACTGGAATTTTCGGCTTTATATTGCTACCAAACGTAAAGGAATAAACGTAGACTTCGAACAAAGATAGAAAAAAATCAAACGGAGATGTCGAAGAAGATGTCGATCGATAAGAGGGGAGAAATCGGTCTCACTGTATCCAGCAAATATTGCGAATGTGAAGGAGAAGGGATCGGCGACAGTAAGAGCAAAAGGTCAGAGGTAGGTGACTTAACTGCATCATCACTTTTTTTTATGGCATCAAAATGTTTCCTCAAGCAAACCACAAAATTAAGTGTTCAGTTATTATACCGAGTTTATAGCACTTCAGTGAAACTATAGATGTGCCAGTCAAATTTATCTTCTCTTCCAAGAAACGTTGTGGATGTTTCCTCCTCATACGATGTCGCAAGTTTGTTGTGTCTCCTCCCGTTTATAATGTCTCAAAGCATTATACTTCACTGTTAAGGCACATTACAAAATACGTTCAGTCTAGGGCTAGTGTCATTGTGCAGTATAACCGATGTGCGAGGACGACAGCGTAAAACCACTGTGTAGACCAGGCGGGGCGGGTTTTCCACATAGCACGTACACGCGTAACGCCAAGGAAGCCACTCCACACTGCAGCACGTACATATTGTCACAGCAATGCTGTACTGATTCTTAAGTCAGGTGTTTATTGCTAATTTCGAACTGTTGGTGTCGTTATTGAAATAACATTGATCGCGTTTTCCGCCTTCTGTAATAACCCAATATTCCAAAAGAATGTAAGTTTTACGAATAAATATTACTCTTATTTTTTTCAAAAAAGCTTTGTTTTAAAACTAAACATTTTAGCACTGTTGCTATGGCAAACAGATGTGTCGGTTTTTGACTGGTTTTTAGTAAAAAACCTGTTATATCTGAGAGTGATGAAATTCGGGAAAGCACCGATAATTCAGAACTAAAATATCAGTATCGGTTGTAACCGGTCAGTTTTTTCCATCCCTACGTCAAGCTTGTGCCTATAAGTATCACTCAGACTGTGACGTCACAGGTCTCCTTTCACGAAGGCCTCGACGCAGGTCTGTGGGGGCAGTATCATGCTATAGGGGGAATTCACCTGGCCTTACATGGGCCTGTAGTAGTAATCGAAGGCACCATTACAGCTGTGCACTATGTAACGGCAGTGGTATCTTCCAACGTTTCACCAGGCCAGAATAGTGCTACAGAGACTTGGAACACATCACAGTGAACTCATGCTGATGTGTTGGTCTTCAGATTCGTCTGATGTGAACCCAATAAGCCAGTTCTACACAAATAAACCATAGTCCAGTAATTTGACGGAACTGCGTGACCTGTTTGTAGACATCTTGAGCACACACCTCCGAAAACATACGGACTTGTCGAATCCGTTCCACACAGAATCGCTGCTATATTGCACTGTAAAGGAGGACCAACATGCTATTAAGTAGCTGGTCAGAATGTTTTGGTTCATCACTATATAAGAATGTCATCGCTTGAAATAGAGCTGCAGCACCGAAAAAGTGAAACGTGCATTTTTGAGGAGTATTTGTTGCTATTGCATGTATTGTTCTGACTTTTTCGCACTCTTATGAATTTTGGTGTTAAGACCGTGGGAAGTAGTGAGATGGCGCGTTTTGCTTTATCCGAGGAAGCTGCTCAAACTGGAGGCAAAGACAGTGTTTGAGAATGTGCTTCGTAAGTCATGTGTCGTGGGGAGCCCTGGCTGTTGTTTCAGTGTGGCCACCTTGCAAACATTTACAATGCCGCCGAGGTAGCGGGAGAAATGAGACAGAAGGCTTATGCCGTCGCCGCATTACCATCTGTTTACCCGCGTAAAAGGCCCTCCAGCTGCTTCTCTCTTCCTTATGGTTACTGCCTTCCCCTGAGCACAGATGCCTGCCTAAATGATTTCCTTCCCGTTTTTTCGTATACTCGGTGTAATATGAGTTTTTCACTTCCATAACCAGACCCATTTCTGTATCTCGACAAAGTGTTAGACGCTCTTCACCTTAATGTACTTTCGTCCATGTGTTTGACCACTTTTTTTAAAAATTATTTTTGCGTGTACAATTTTGTATGACGATTCAGGGCCAAAGAATTCATGCATAAACATGTATACTATCTGTATCCATAAACGAGGGCGCGGCCTTCAGGTTTTTTTTTTTTTTTAGAGTACCTAGGAGAGGCCTGGTTGTTCGCTATTGTCTTTTGCGTCCTGATCTTGTCATGTAAGCGCCTTTCTCCGTAACTGAATAATTTTCAATATATTAAGCTAATTCTCATTCAAAATGTTTTAGAATACTTTATTACAGCACCAGTCCGCTTATTTATGTTAATAATCATTATAATGCCGGTTCACTTTTTCAGCTTCTTGTGGAAGAGGCGCAACAACTCGACGGGGCACTGATCCACCATTGGTGTAACTTTGTTACCAATTTTCAGTATTTTCTTCTCTTACCGTGGAGCCTTAACCTTCAATAATTCGAAGAAGGAGTCCAAGAATTTTAACTAATTACAAGGCGTACTGCGATTATCGGACGATGATATGCAATTTACATTTTCAAAAATTCCATCGGTCCACACCTTTAGTGGCGTGGTTCCCAATGCCAGACTGGGACAATAACAAGTTGCATTATTTCCCAGGTTCGGAACTTATTTAGTGAACAGTGGTTGAAGACAACTCACACATTCATGCCTTCAGTCCCGTCATACTATTAAATTATCTCTTACAGCAAGGAAGTTACAGGCAAGCGACTCGACGACATCTGTATCATTAAAGATGGCCGGCCGGTGTGACCGAGCGGCTCTAGGCGCTTCAGTCTGGAACCGAGCTACCGCTACGGTCGCAGGTTCGAATCCTGCCTCGGGCATGCATGTGTGTGATGTCCTTAGGTTAGTTAGGTTTAAGTAGTTCTAAGTTCTAGGGGACTGATGACCTCAGAAGTTAAGTCCCATAGTGCTCAGAGCCATTAGCCATTAAAGATGGAGCGCCAGTGCTATTGGGGACAAGCATAATGAACGCAAATTGATCGTAATCTTGTTGTAGGAATCTGAGCCCATTCAGTTGAAGGAATTTAAGGGAACCATTTGAAGAAAAATTAACATACGTGTTCCATATGTTCCATATTCGAGAGGTGGTAGTGTGGACCCAAACAGAACAAAAATGTGCTGTAAATTTCTTCACTACTGTAAAACACATCTCTTATGTAGCAAGTTCTTTGCTATTACGAACGACCTACGGAATGTTGTAAACAAATAAGGACACGTTCCTTGTTACTTTCCATGGATACAAATATGTAATAAACATCTGTTTAAGATGTTATTGCAAACCGTATTCACAATTTTGGGTAAGTGCAGCGCCTGCTTTAGTTCCTATGCAACCAGTTTGTGTTTTGATAAGTTTGTGAAATGCTTTTACATTTTAGTTTTATCTTTGCACCTACCAGCAGGTGGAAGAGCATTATTCGATACTGGAAACGGCAAGCACGACCTTCTGTTGTGCCTATTCAGCCTGTTCAGCCTATTCAGGCTGTTTTAGTTTTATTTCTAGACTTTGCCCTCTTAGACAAATTATAAATTCAGGTATATCTTCTGAAGAAGGCTCAATTGTTTGAATTGAAACCTAGGTAAAGGTTGGTTTCATTACCGCGATCGATACTGATAGTTTCTTGTATATTAAATGGAAGGAACGTCGAGATCGTGCCCCGTTTGCTGGGAAATATTCATAATGCAGCGTCCTATTTGCGTAATTATTTAGCCATCTTTTCAAGCGACTACGAGTTTTCTGGCCACTTACATCCAATACCGGCTGATTGTGGCAGACATTGCACCATTCCTGTTGCTGTTGGTGAGTTAGTGAGTATTGCATGGAGTGGAAGAGTATCCTGGAACTGAGGTACATATAGTTCGGGCGTCCATCGAGATTAGTCATCTTATTGTCTGGGCGGCCCTGCGTGAACAGTTGCTGTACTCATGTTGTCATATATAGCGAGTATAAGCTCTCTGGACACAAGATCAGCCAGCCAGAACGTAGTTTTGCCAATGCCTGTTGCAAAGATGTGGTGAAGGTTCACTTTCACAACTGTTCACAGACGAGGCTGGTTTCACGCGAAAGTGGGATTGCCAGTTTTCATAATCAACGCTGATGAAAACCTACACGCAGTTGAAGAAGCAAGGCATCGGCGCCGATTTTCAGCTAATATATGGACTGGAAGTATTCGCGAAAGACCAATAGGATTTTGCATATTACCAATCAGGTTAACTGGTACAAGATACCGTCAGTTCCTATCAAACGACTTGCCTCTTCTGCTGGTGGTGGAGCAATTCCAACAAAAGTTGGAGGTATGGTGCGTTGATGATGAAGCACTAGAATTTTTTTCCCGAAATCGTCGAGAACACCTTACAGACACTCGATGGCAATGTATTGGTCAGGGAGGTACCGTATGTTGGCCAGCTAGTCCCCCTAATTCAGTCAATTTGTTTGTGGAGACACTTGAATCTTTGTTGTACGCAAAACCACTTATTGATATACAAACATTACAGAAAGGTGTTATCAACTCCTGCCAGCCCATCCGTGACCAACCTGGAGTTTTTCAGTGTGTGCGAGGTTCCGTCAGACGTCGGACAGAAGCATACCTTTTTATGAAAAATAGGCTTTTAGCGATGGCTCACAAAAGCAGGTCGTACCTAACAGCAAGTACATACATTAGAAGCTCTGCTGTTTCACAGTAACAGAATAATGTCTTCTCATTTGTTTATTCCCTTGTTTAGCGCATTCTGTAGGTCGATCGTAGTACGAAAGAGCTTGCGGTAGAAGAGATGTGTGTCACAGTAGCGAAGATTAACATGTGTTCGTAAGGTATGGGTTTTACAACCCATATTTGCTGAATGTTGTTTTGGTCCCTCTAAGAGTATGGAATACTTCATTTAACCGCACGTACGTATTCCGCAAGCCACTATACTGTACGTGGCAAAGATTACGTAGCGCAAGAGCAGCAGTCAGAAAGTAGGGTAGAATGCTCCAAATTTCTGGGTGTACATGCTGATGAAAAGTGGAACTGGAAGAAGCATGTTGCTGAGCTTCTCAAACAAGTAAACAGTTAGGCTCAGCTACTTTTGTTCTTCGTATAACTGCTAATTTTGGAAACAAACATATAAAATGGCTCTGAGCACTATGCGACTTAACTTCGGAGGTCATCAGTCGCCTAGAACTTAGAACTAATTAAACCTAACCAATCTAAGGACATCACACACAGCCATCCCCGAGGCAGGATTCGAACCTACGACCGTAGCGGTCGCTCGGCTCCAGACTGTAGCGCCTAGAACCGCACGGCCACTCCGGCCGGCAAACATATCAAGATCCTGACATATTTTGCATATTTCCACTCAATAATGTCGCACGAAATAGTTTTCTGGGGTAACTCGTCAGCTAGAAAGAAAGTATTGAATACGTCACAATTTGAGAAGAACAGTGATGTACGTATCTACGGTAGTAAACCGGAACTGGTAGGAAAAAAACTTTTTAAGTGTAATAGCATGACTAGGAATAAATTGACGTGTTCATTAATATTGGCACTAATCCTATATACATGTCCTGTAAATTGACTCGTTCCACAGCATTTCGATAAAAGAATAGTTCAAATCATCTATGGAACATGTAACTAAGTAACTAGCTAATCATTATTATCGATCTTATCCATTTTGTGTGTTCCCACATTCGTGTATTAAGTTAAGGTAAAACTGGCTATCTTGATGCTTTCAGTACGAGCCGTAATACTTGTTATCTTTTCTTGACGATCCGTAAATGGGATACGCAAAACAGGAGAAGAGTCACACCGCCTTCCTCTAAAAACAGTTCTCCAAAGTTTTCAAAGAAGGTTTCGCGACAAGAACTTGGCATTTCTTTCAAGGATTGCCATTTAAATATACCGACATTTTTGTTACAATTTTTGCAATGAATACATCGGCCTGTTTCTAGCAGCGCGCCTCTGAATTTTTCGGTGTCTGCTGCCATACTTACATGACAAGGACTCCAAACGCTGAGGTAGTACTCTTAGAACTGGTCGCACTTTCATGTTTCAAGTGATTTCCTTTAGACATGCGCTGAAGTACTTGGAACGCTTTCAGTAAATCATGAGACTTTCATGCGTTGTCCCTACTAGTCATGTTACATGTTCGCTTCATTTCATACCATTTCTTAGTAAAGGCAAGACTGTCATCAACCCGAATGGTAGTCTGAACAAAACTGTACTTTATACAAGGCATAGTACTTTATACAAGCCATAGTTCAATTAAGCTGCTCATTATTTTGCTAACGAACTCTCTACCATTGTCAGGCTGCAATACCGAGGGAGCGCCTAACAACGTAAAAATGTCAATAATGTTGTCGCATACCTCTTGAGCTGGTTTGGACTTCAGTGGCGTGAGAACAACGACTTTAGTGAGGTGGTCCTGATAAACTATTACGAATTTGTAATCTCCATCTGGTTGCGATTTGGCAGCATTGGCTTCACTATTGTTAATTCTTTCTGACCTGTTTGGTTTTGTAAACAAGGCTTACACAAACTAAAATAAATTGGGACATCACTCTATGTTATATTACAGAACCTTGGCTTCAAGCATTTCATCATTCAGTCTCGTCCACCGTGGCCAGTCATTACATGGACATCATGCAGAATATCATACAGTTCTCCATTATAAACACAGTATTTAATCTTACCTTCTTCAGTTACATGTTGTATTAATTTGGTTACTCCATTCATTTCCTGCTCTACAAATCTCTTCAAAAACTTGTCGACGTTGCCGTCCCTCTTTCGTCAAGATTTTAGTGGTTTAGCCTTGCTGATAAGTGACTCGTACTTTTCTCTGACCATGAAGGCAGAATTATAACTGAGATTTCCCCGTTCCACTCTAAGATGTTCGTAGAACTTCACTGATACAACCATAGCTGCACTGATGTGAACCGTAACTGCACTACTGTCAACCATAACTGCACTGCCGTATGACATAACAACAACGAGCTGATGACATTTACATTCATGCTGATGCTTGATAGCGTTGTTGGACGCACCGTTAATAACCGGGGAGCAGCGATGGTACACGTTCACTAGTGGACAATATGCTACTGTACACTTTCCCTAACCGAGTACTGTGATGGTTCGTTCACCTTCACTAATGGATGTGTTTTTTTCAGTTTATGGTAAGCTCTCACTGATCATTTTAGTGATGGTGTACATCGAATAGGGAAGTTTTACCTTCTGTAATGTTCCACTTCCTCTATTTTATATATATATATATATATATATATATATATATATATATATATATATATCACGCCCGATGCTATATCAGTGTGACAATGACGGGTGCAGTCTGGCAACTTTCGTTCCCCTCAGAGGCTGCACACAAGCAAGTCGATCGTGATGTTGTATGCAGAACTGGGACTCGTCTGAAAACAAGACGAGATACCATCACTACGTTCACCGTTGTCGTTTGACGCCAAGAGCAATCCCAACAAAGGTCGCCGTGCGGACACTCCGTGGCGCTCTAGGCATCATCACACAGTCTGTATGTGTTCTTAGCTTACTGCAAACTGGTTCACGTTCTGACCAAGCGCGCACATACGGTAGTTTGTAGGGGGGGGGGGGGGGGGAGGGGACCTAGTCCTTAAGGTATGGAGTATTTTTAATATTTTGGAAGGCGAACGGCGAATTGTAGTTTGCCATAAAAAGTTCCAGTTTCAATTCTGTTAAAAACCCACGTATTACCGACTTTTAAAATCATTTTCTTGAACGAAAAGCACCCGACTGCACTATATTTTCTCCCTATCCCTCAGAAGTAGGGGCGGGGGGGGGGGGGTGCCGCGGCCCCACTTACCCTGAGCATGGGTGCCCTTGGTTCTGACTTAATGTAAGCGACCTGGGTGTTCGATCCTGTGCGGGCGATGAACATCTCCGTCACCTCGGGCACTAGTTGCTAGTGCCTGTTGAGATCTGAGATCCTCTGTAACGCGAGAGGCAGTGTCACTCGAGGGTAAACCACAGTTTCGGTAGGCCACCGTTCCGCCGCTGTCTAATTGCAACACGTGCTAGCATACGACTGTCCTTATTACAATGTAAATACAGATATGCTCTCGCAAAGAACCCATATTAAAATATGATTTCTCGGTGAGAGCCATCTGTCTCGTCTTTCCTTATATAGAGCGGTCAGAAATTGTCTGAAAAGCTTATAAGGGTGTCGCAAGGTAGGTTATGCTAAGAAATAATTGTGAAGAAAAACATTCGGTACGTTGCGCGGTTTCCGAGTCTATTAGCATCAAAGTTAGGCAATCAGGCCTTCGCACGCGCAAATTCAAGCGGCCTGCCAGAGACCGTGTCACCAAACATGTGCTTCGTTTCGTTTCCTGAAACCGAACAACAGAGCGAACAAAAATTGGACATGTAACGGTAGTAAGGATCGAAGTCGATGCAAAGGCTGCTCATGAGAACAACTGGCACTAATTTTAACAGGCTAGATACTTCTATTTGGGTGTCAAACAGCCTGATTTGCTAACTTCAATTCACTTAACCCAGAATTGGCCCACCCTGTCCAATTCTCTTCTCAACAATTATTTCTCAACATAAGCAGCTCTGCAGCACCGTTACAATCTCTTCAGACTGTTTCAGACCTCGCTGTATACTGGATGTACACTGATAAGCCAAAACGTTATGACCACTACCCACCGCGCCGTTGGATGCCGTCTGGTCGCCTTGCAGGCCCGTGACGCGGTAACAAAAGTATGTAAGCGGAGCGGACACGGACGGGGGATCGCCCTAGCGAAGATATGGGCTGCGAATGGGGAGATCCATTGAGATAAGTGACTATGACACATTACTTTATGTGGAGCCTGTGAACGAGTATCACGAAAACGATGAAGCTGGTCGAATGTTCACATGCTACTCTCGTGAACTTCTATGGAAAGAGCTAGAAGGACTGTGAAACTACCACTAGGCACTACATGGCTGGACGTCCACTACTCTTCACAGATCGTGGGTTTGGAGGCTTGTGTGCTGTGTAAAGTAGGATAGATGGTGATCTGTGGCGTCTCTGCACGCACTAGTGTTTCGGATCACACGATTCATCGTGCATTGTTGAACATAGAGCTCCGCACCAGATCACCCCTACGTGCTCACATGTTGACCCAACGACATTGTCAATTACGACTGTAGTGGGCATGGGACCACTATTTGGATTCGACCTTCGATCAATGGAAACGTGTCGGCTCTTCGGGAGAATCACATTTTTGCTACGCTACGTCGACGGCAGCCTCCACAAACGCCGTCATCGAGGTGAGCGCCGGCTCGAAACGTGCAGTGCGCCACTGGTGCAGCACTACGCTATGGGAGACATTCTCCTGCGCTTGCAAAGGACCTGTGCTGGTAAGCGAAGACACACTGACAGCTACGAACCACATTTGATGTCTCCTCCGACGGCGATGTCATTGGTTCAAATGGTTCAAATGGCTCTGAGCACTATGGGACTCAACATCTTAGGTCATAAGTCCCCTAGAACTTAGAACTACTTAAACCTAACTAACCTAAGGACATCACACACACCCATGCCCGAGGCAGGATTCGAACCTGCGACCGTAGCAGTCCCGCGGTTCCGGACTGCAGCGCCAGAACCGCTAGACCACCGCGGCCGGCGGCGATGTCATTTTTCAGTAGTATAATTGTTCGTGTCTCCGAGCCAGAACCGTGCTACAGTGGTTTGAGGAGCAATATAGTGAACTCACGTCGATGCCTTGGCGACCAAATTCGCCTTATGTAAATCCTATGGATCCCATTTCGATCGCTATCGGGCGCCATCAGCACGCACGCAAATCAGCGACCTGTTATCTACGCGAATTTGGTGACCTGTGCGTAGACATCTAATGCCACATTCCTCCGCAAACCTACCAACGAACTGTCAGATTCCTGATACGCTGTATCAGTAATGTATTTCGTTCCAAAGTTCGACAATCAAACTATTAAGCAGGTGTTCATAATGTTTTGGCTCATCAGTGTATTTGGCATTACTCCTACCAATTCGTGCGGCTACGCTGAAATACTAATGATTTGCATATATACATAAAATACCAATTTGACACTTGTTCAGCGCCGCCTTCATGGTGTTACAGTACTAGTGGTCAGTTGTGCAGATTTTACTATTTGATTTGTTAAATAGCTGAATAACGATGGTGGCTCCGAATAAGGGCTAATGTGTTTCGAAGGCGCGTAAGCCGAAGAAGTTTGCGCTCCTGAAGTAAGTTAGTGAGCGCTAAGGCGTAAATAAATCACTTACCCGTTAGTCTGGTGCCCAAATCGTAGCTTACCTGAACAGTTTAGCGTTGTGCAGAAATGTGTTCGTGAACTTTAAGAGACAGTTTTTATCACCATAATAAACGTATTATTGGCATTCTGACCTTTATGGAACCTTTGCTTGCCATTTTCCACATCACTGAGCAGCAGCTTTTGTGAAGAATATCCTCTACAGCAACAAATTAAGCGATGAAAAGTTAGTAAGGTTTATGAATAGAGCCTGTCGCTAATTCAAGGGATTCATAAAAGATGTCTTCTCGTATCGTATCCCAGTGATAAGCATTTGCGTAGCTTAGTACCATGCAGTGTAAGGTAACTGCGAGTTACCAAGATACTCTCGCAGACTGAGTCGAATTTTCTGAAATACTCCAGTCTCTCTTTAGTGAATATGATCCAGTTGGCACCCTCGAAGCTGACGTGCCCCATGCCAAGTCAGAGAGCTAACTCTTATCCTCTGGCCTTATGACATATAGTGTTATTTGTAATATACGTCTTCACCCAAAGCACTCCTTGCCACGGGTCAAAAAATTTCTCACCCGACGCTGTAAACAAATAGGACCAAAGACCATACGTTACATCATGTCCAGAGCAATCACATCAACCTGGGATACGCTTCTTTTGGGCACTGTTATATCAACAGGCAAATACCGTTAGCGTTGAAGTGCTGGACGTAATGAGTTATGGGACGTCACAATGACAGAAAACATGACTATACTCTATCAAATTTTTGGCAAATTTTCTGATGTAGAAACACGTGTTGCATTCCAGCATACGGAATCTTACAACACGTATTAATATTTTCCACTTATTTCTATACTTCTGTGCCAGTTTGACGTTCTATAAATGTCTCTCTACCGTTAAGACTTTAAGATGTTAGCGAACTCCTCGCAGCGTGGAAACGTCAGGGAAGAATTGAGACTAGTCAAAGATGTGACGTAATGAATTTACAGACAAAGGCAGGTCAACTGTGAAGAGTAACGTGTGACAAGCTCCAGAAATTATCATCTGTTGAAGAGATTATGTTCCTTCTGAATGGCGTTGATGGGTACATTGTGCATGTGAAATGGCAACTTTTCGCAAGACAGCTATAAGTGGTCTAACGCCCAATTTATTCTACGATGCTTGGTGTTCTTCAAGGTGAGCAGCCAAGTTGTTATTTCTGTTTTATGAAAAATGTTTTGAGACCGACCCAATCGTCGTCTTCAGGTGCTGCGAGTACTTCTGTTATGTGTATTCGCTGCCGTGACTTCAACAAGGCTGTGAACTGTTATTGGTAGCGCGCCACTATTTATAGTCGAGTTCAACTTCCGACATCCAATACGACCTTTGACGCTCTTTTGTGCTTCAGATCCCGCAGTAGGTGTCTGGAGTCGAACTCACAATCAGCTGTAAATAGCGGTGCGAGAATGTGCAAAAATGGTATCTGCTTCTTGCATGTATACCTGGAAGCACACCATTAAACCTGAGTGATTATATTCCGCCATAGATTATAGACTACAGCCCATTGTCAAGAGGTCAAAGTTGGTGATGTCAAATATTTTGGCACATTTTGGCCCGATTTTAAATTATGAAATGCGCTGTGGAATTTCAGAAACTTTGAAAACTGCTTGCGTGTTGTCGGCTGAAGAATAAATTGGACATCCAATCCTTTACTGTTGTCTTATAAAAATGTTACCGTTTCGTGTTGCTGAAGACTTCCGTCGGAGCTCAGGTGAGGATCTCATAGAATGGTTTGTCTAGCAACACGACTCGATTTTCAAGATAATATTGTTCCCCAGAATCCATTTATCAGATGATCATAGGAATTGAATGACTTAGATGGTGCTACTGCACCGTAATTAGTGTACAGAAAAGTGAGTATGTTTTGTGTGGCGTGATAAGTCGCAGCAGGTGCTGTAGCAGGTCAGATAGGCGTGTGTGGACATAGTGAATGTCATTTATCCTTATTGGTTGTGGCAGCAGTAGAGTTCATTCTGTGTAGTAGGGAACTGCTTCCTTGTTGAGATCGGACCATTACTTTTCATCGCCGTAAAATGATTGCAGATGTCAGTCGAAGAAAATCTCCTGACACTGTGATAACAGTCTGGAAAGTCATATCTTCTGTATCGACATCACAAGTGTCCATTCCGTGGAACAAGCACCTCTGAAATCTAGTTCCAAGAAAATCAGGCAGATTTGCTGACGCACCCTGGTCAAAGCTCTTGTCTGACTTCTGCAAAATATCTTCGAGTAAATTAGGGGATCTGTTAGGTACTTAACAGTTCGCCATTGTGCTAGTAGATGAAAACAAGTTATGCCTTCAGTGTGGCAGGGGCTTGGATGGAAACCTTTGCTGGAGATCAAATGATATAATGGGAGAAGTAAGAGGCAGTAAGCCATCACTGAAATTATAGCTGTACTTCAAGCGAAGAGCATGGGTGCCGGCAGTCTTAATTCTGTACTTTAACGTCCCTTTACGCCTTTTAAATGTTTACTCCGCCTCTGAATTAAGTTTTAATATTGTTTGTCTTTGGAAAATTATACAGGACGACCTAAATAAAACTAAATCTGACATAAAATGAGCTATCTTAGATGGTTAACTGCGAAATTTCTCTGTACAGAAGATGCTGGAAGTGGCCGCAGCTATTGTGTGTGCAGAGCTGTGCTCCGTTTGTCAAACTGAGAGACCCGCAAAGAAGGGCAGTCTGAGGGGAGGTAACAATCGTATTTCATATGTTCTGCTGTTACTCTTCTTGTGCGTAGAGGCTATTTGAACACAACTGAGCCTTAGGTAAAAATGGCTCAAATGGCTCTGAGCACTATGGGACTTAACGTCTGAGGTCATCAGTCCCCTAGAACTTAGAACTACTTAAACCTAACTAACCTAAGGACATCACACATCCATGCCCGAGGCAGAATTAGAACCTGCGACCGTAGCGGTCGCGCGGTTCGAGACTGAAGCGCCTAGAACCGCTCGGCCACACAGGCCGGCCCTTAGGTAAAAATCCCGAGGAGAGACCAGATGGCTTTACGCATTACGGAACGTCTCGTCAGCTCGTGCTAAGACTGCATATGCGATACACACTGTTGCCTCATATAAATCGATTCTGTCGCGTTTTATAATGATCGCTTCTATATGAAATGATAATTAAATCGAAACCCTTAGCTGCCAACAGCTAAGGGTTTCATTTTAATTATCCTTTCATCTAGAGAAGCTGCACGTTCACCAATGGTATCTGTCCTTTCAGGAACAGATACTATCTTCATATAGTTAAAAGGCTACCCGGCCATTGACCTGTGCGAATGCACAGGCTTTGCCCGACCTCTAAAGGGACTCGGCCGCTTAGTCTGCAGCGAGTAATGAGTGAATGGTCAAATATCTATTAGAAGCACTACGAATGTAGGTTGTGGACAGCCGGGAAGCGTGCAAGGGATAAGTCCCTGCAGTCGCACTATCCGATCCTCGGTGGCTTAGATGGATACAGCGTCTGCCGTGTAAGCAGGAGATCCCGGGTTTGAGTCCCGGTCGGGGCACACATTTTCAGCTGTCCCCATTGATGTATAGCAACAACACCTGCCAGCAGCTAAGGGTTTCGATTTAATTATCATTTCATTCTAGAGAAGCTGCACGGTCATTATCTGTTCTTTCGGAAACAGATACTATCTTCATATTGCTTCTATATGAATGCCTCGGCGGACAATGAACCCACCACTTTCAGTGCGAATGCACAATTACATTCGATCTCCTGCGGGAATCTCAAAGTAGAAAACATCGACGAGGATTGCGGCTAGGTGGGAATGAGGGTCGGTTCGGAGGCGTGCCGAGATAGTCAGCGCAATCACCATAAGCACTGTGTCCGGATGGCGCAGTGGTTAATGCATTTGCCAGGTAAGCAGGAGATACTTGGTTCGAATCCTAGTTGGACACGCACGTTTTCACTCGTCGCTCCTGATTCAGCATAAAGTCCCGATGTAGCTGACACCATCAGTTCTTTCCCTACCCTTTTTCCTTTCTCCCCACTAACCTTCAATTACGTAATAACGATCGTTTCACTATTTGTTAACCATTAAAGCTGCAACGCTAGAAGGGAGAGCAAATAACTACACTCATGCTCATAAATTAAGGATAATGCTGATACATGGTGAAACAACGCTCTGGTGGGTGGTTTGCGGGTTTAAATCACATCGGGGTATGACCATGCGCTGCATCTGATTTGCGGTCGTCGCACGGTGGCGACGGCAGCAGTCCACATACGCAGAGGTGTGTTGGTGCAAGTTAGAGTACGGTGCAGCGAGTAAGTGTGCAGACGTTTTCAGACGTGCTAATGGTAACTATGTGTAGAAAATGGCTCAAAGAACACATATTGATGACGTTATGAGGGGTAGAATACTAGGGCAAATGGAGGCTGGTCAAACACAGCAGGTCGTAGCCCGGGCCCTCTGTGCGCCACAAAGTGTGATCTCAATATTATGGCAACGATTCCAGCAGACAGGAAACGTGTCGAGGCCCTACAGTACGGGACCTCCACAGTGTACAACACCACAAGAAGACCGATATCTCACCATCAGCGCCCGCAGACGGCCACGGAGTACTGCAGGTAGCCTTGCTCGGGACCTTACCACAGCCACTGGAACAGTTGTCTCCAGACACACAGTCTACAGACGACGAAACAGACATGGTTTATTCGCCCGGAGACCTGCAAGGTGCATTCCACTGACGCCTGGTCACAGGAGAGCCCGTAAAGCCTGGTGTCAAGAACACAGTACTTGGTCATTCGAACAGTGGTCCCAGGTTACGTTCACGGACGAGTTCAGGTATAGTCTGAACAGTGATTTTTGCCGAGATTTCATCTGGCGTGAACCAGGAATCAGATACCAATCCCTTAATGTCCTTGAAAGGGACCTGTATGGAGGTCGTGGTTTGATGGTGTGGGGTGGGATTATGATTGGTACACGTACACCCCTGCATGTCTTTGACAGAGGAACTCTAAGAGGTCAGGTGTATCGGAACGTCACTTTACACCAGTATGTCCACCTTTTCAGGGGTGCAGTGGGTCCCATCTTCCTCCTGATGGATGATAACGGATGGGCCCAACGAGCTGCCATCGTGGAGGCGTACCTTGAAACAGAAGATATCAGGCGGATTGAGTGGTCTGCCTGTTCTCCAGACCTAAACGCCATCGAGCACGTCCTGGATGCTCTCGGTCGACGTATCGCTGCACGTCTTCAAACCCCTGCAGCGCTGCAGGAGCTCCGACAGGCAAGGTGCAAGAATGGGAGGCTATACCCCAGTCGCTGCTCGACCACCTGATCCAGAGTATGCCAACCCGTTGTGCGGCATGTGTACGTGTGCATGGTGATCATATCTCTTATTGACGTCGGAGTACACGCGCAGGAAACAGTGTCGTTTTGTAGCACATGTGTTTTGGGACGGTTTTCTCAACTTATCACCAATACGGTGGACTTACAGATCTGTGTCGTGTGTGTTGCCTATGTGACTCTGCTATTAGAGCCAGTTTTGTGCAGTGCCACGTTGTGTGGCACCACATTCTGCAATTATCCTTAATTTATGAGCATGAGTGTAATTTTTAGTTATTGTGTACATACAGCATTGTGCGTACAACACATGACTACATTTGTAGATGATTTGGGGGTACGCTGTCCAGTCACATTAGTCTGACCACCGCCTAAGTTCAACGTCAATATTCAATAACCACTCATACTCACAGACGGCAGGTGACAGCACTAGCAGCAGTTGGTAGGTGGTGGGGCGGGGGGAGGGGCAACCCACAGCACTGGATTCGGCATGGCTCCACATCCCTGTCAGAACCTTCCAGAACCTCACTGACTCTCTACGTGCACATCTCGCAGCTGTCAGTGCTGCAAGAAGTGGTTATTCATTCTTTTGACAGGTGATCACATTAATGCGACTGCGCAGTGTACAAAAAGTGCGAAATTCAGTAGACTATTGGTCGCTACAATGGCTCTAACCCAGCGTGGCATCGAGTAGAACTGAGACTGGATGACAGATACGGCTACATCATTGCATGCTGCTTCAACTGTGTCCTGGAGTTTACAAATGGTAGTCGGTGACGAATGGTGACTCATCAGTCTCTCGTCAACCCATGAGCATATGTGTTTCAGTGGCTGGAGAACATACTAGCCACGCAACAGTCGGACACCTTCTGTATCGAGGTTGGTCAGCGCAGCACAGGCAACACGCGGTCTTGCGTTATCACGTTGAAAGATAAGCAATATCATGTTGGAAGATAACGTGACAGAGGCCTCTAACACCCCGCACGTGCGCAGTATAACGCCTGCTGTCCACAGTACCAGATATGTGAAGCAGAAGTAATCGTTAACGCCACCTGTTCTCTTCAGAGCCTCCACCAAATACTGGTCCATCACAGAGCGTATGCAGAACCAGGGCTCGCTTGGAAAGACGACGTGGTGGCACCACTGCGTTTAATGTTGTCGAAAGGTTCACCACTGTCGGCATGCCTATCTCTGTTGCTGCAACAATGGTCATGGGCATCCGTAGAAATTTTACAAAGAGGGTCCAAGTTTCTACCATTACCATTTCTTGGTGTAACTGTTTTGGTGAGATAGAAAACTGTCGCATCGCAAGAACAAAATTTATTTGGAAGTACGCAATACTTTTGTATCTCACAGAATCGATCTACACGACCTCTGACATTTTCTCGGCGTGACTGATTAGTAGTGAGCTTCCAGGTGTTCAACCGAGTTGTTATTTTCATTTTCTGCAGAATACTGTGCAGAAAATGGAAACAACTTGGCTGAACACCCAGAAACTGAGTATTAATTTATCTCTACGTAGCAATTTTAAAGTAGCTTTACTTTGATACTTAAACAATGACCATATTTAAGGGGATTTGGAATGCCCTATCCCGACAATGTTAAATTTCGTGACTTGGCTTCCCTGTATTTCAGGAACCATCGCAGCCATTGACATGAAACTTTTACAGGACATTAAACAGTATGTTCTGAGTCTACTCACCTACAATAATTGCATTTCGGGCACTGCTTTGGAAATACTATTTTTTAATTACACGGTTACAATTTGGTGTACTTTTTTGTATGTTATACTAAATAATTTTAATTATACATATCATTATGCTCTTCTTTTAGTTCAGTAGACTCAGGATATGTATTTTATTACTCCCTGAAAATCTGAATAGGCTACACGAAGTGGTTTCTGAGACTTAGGGAAAAATACAACAGAAAATGTAAATTTTTAGGAACTGTTTCTGAAGTTTCACAAGACAGTAACTCACTTAATATATGCTTAATTTATTATTTTTAGACACTCAGAAGCACCCTGCACCATAGTGTATACCATTCTCTTGATCTTTTTCCAGGTTTTTTTCTTCTTTTCTTCTTTCTGGACTCGTTAGTGGCCAACTGTGCTGCATACTCTGCTTTATCAATGCGAACCTAGTCCATCCGTTCAAGTTCGCTGATGCGGTTAGCTCCATTCCCATGTGCTGTAGCACTTTCACCCCAACGATGTTGCAATAATTAAAAGCAATAACAGCATCACTGACCCTGCTTTAGTGTCTTCATTCCAACGAAAACATCGTTTTGATAACGATTCCGTATAAGATGATTGAACGACTCATTGATATTTTGAGACTGACCATGCAGACACTTCTTCAGTAATTCAGGATTTGCCAGGTCTCTGTAAATAGGTTTTATGATATTCACGACTGCTGTTGGGATGGAATGTTTATGGCTGTAGGAACTTTTTGAGTAGTCGGCATTGAGGTAAATGCACCATGGATCAGGTCCAGGAGGGCAAAGGTGGTGTACTGGTTTTTCATCAGTTGACGGTCTGTGGAAGAAGGTAGCCCATACTGCCTGCTTCATTTGCAATAAACCCTCAGTATTATGTCTGATGGCCATCCCATAACACTGCTGTAGTTCACTAATCATTTTGTCTGTCAGCCTGCCTCTTACGGTTTTACCATCAGAAAATTTCTTGTCTCTCAAACTTTGTTTCAACTTCCTCAACCTGGTGCCCAGTCTCGTCTGGACATGACCAACACATTCCAGTTTTGTGATAATCTTCTTACCATAAGGCTGAGCGGCTACTACAGTGTTATATGCATTTGAGTCTCCATCACCTAAGAACATAGTGTAACACACTACCCTTTCCTTCACAGATTGACTAAAAATTCCAGTAGTTGCAGAACCCTCCGTACCACCACTTGTTCCTTCATAATTTCTGTCAGAGATATGCCCTTCTTCATTCCCTGATTTGCACTTATAACAATGTTTGGTTAAAATCTGGAAAGCTATTATCTTCCCAGTAACCACACTGATCACCATAGCAACAGAATTCTTAGAACTGTAGCCGTGCTCCTGCCAAGTGCCATCAAAAGCTACTGGTATGTCAGTCATACCATCATTTATTTCAACAGCTTCGTTTGCAGCACCCTTCATTGACTCACATGCGACAGATTCCACAGCAGTTCCAATAAATTCTGCACACTTTTTGATTTTACAAGGTGGGCGGCATATTCATCATGAGTCACATTGTTTCTGCTGCAGTGCGTCCTTTGCCAATAGCTCTCAATCCAAAAAACCACCTAACATTTACTTCAAAATTATTATCTTTACATTTACCATAATTCCAAAAAGAATTAGTATATTTTCAACTCTCACAATTAATGATAAGTTTCCTGGCTAGTCCATTTGATACCTCACTGTCTTCATGTAAACTTTCAACACACACATTCGCCTAACACACGCGTTAGGATGTGTAAATCTATCAGAATATAACCTAACATACTATTTACATCACTTTCGGTTTGAGAAAACTGTGTAGCACAGTGTTTTATTTTAATCTTCGAAGCACTAATGGCTGTTTCTCTAGATACTGACGAGTTTGCCTGTATTTCATTGTTTGTAACTCCACACGCATCATGTTGAACACAATATTTCCCTTTATTCCAAAATCTATTATCGTAAAACCCACATTTCTTAAAAGCGCTTCGTTTTGGCGTCATACTTTACATTTTGAGAGATTCACCAATCTATTAGCCCCTTTCCCCGAAAAAACGTTAGCACTTTGACATACAACGCGTATTTGTACTATGAAACGAAACGATACTGTTTTTGACAGTGCTACCAACACAAACACGTAATTTAACCTTTATAACACAGCAATCCACAGCCTTCTATATAAAAAATTACCGATCTCATTAGGTCTTGAAGTAATGCACGTAGAAATTTTAACAATTTCAATCGGTGTAGATTATATTTAAAAAATAAAATAAAATACTTCCCATGTGAGTTTATAAGTGACATATATACCATTTTATTCGGAAAACTGCAAATTTCATGAGATAAAAATCCGGAATGGCGAAAAAAAAATTCCGTTCTAATTCCCCTTAACAGTAAAAACAAAGTGTTGCGACTGACATTTCGCAATTTTTCACAAACTCAACTTTTATTTCTGTAAGTTTACAAGGTTGATGACTGAACAACAAAAGAAGGGTAACAATAACGATGCCAGTAAAAGTCTCCTAATTGAGGCAAAGAAAAGCTCTAATTTTCCACAAAGGTTCGTGATAACATACACACACGCTAGTAAAAGTCCAATTCAGAGACGAAGACGTAATCTTCAGCGGTCGAAGTTCATGAGGTTGGCATCCGGAGTGAACTGAACTTCAGGGCTGATTCTAGCCCCTAAATAGCTGTCTCCAGCCAATCAGGTTTTTGCTTAGTGATACTTCCTGCAGGCCATGGCTCGAGCTCCCCTGCAGGAAGTAGTGGTCTGTTTCCATTATCTTGTACGCAAATAGCCAGTGTTTACCATGGTGCTGGTACACATTGGACGTAGACAATCCCATCCTCTGTGGTGTAATATGGGTTGCCGGCCCTCAGGAGCTACCTTGGCTCCGGCATCACCCCTTCCTCCTTGGAAAAGCTGGTGCGGCACGGGCGACCACGAGGGAGAGAGTACCAATATAGCCCGGTGCCGTAGGCTGATCTGCAGCTACGTCCTCCTGAAGGAGGAGGTGAAACCCGGCCGCCAGAGAGTAGGACCCTGCCTTCCGCGCGAGGCAGCTGGAACGCCGAAATAGTGGCGGTTGCGAGGCGACGTTGGGGTGGGCAAGCGGCATGGGGACTTCCGCGTCGTCAGAGAAGAAAAGCGCCAGCACCGACGCCAAGCCCAGGAAAGAGTATAATTACCTACGAACATCATAAAAAAGTCAGGGATATAAAAGATACTTCATGAAGATATGTAAATATTTTAATATGTTATTCTGCAAGTAAAACTAAAGAAAAAAGTTAATATAAACATAGCTCTGCATATAACGGCTAACAGAAGTTTTTGCCTGAAATTTAGCAACTTCGCTAATATGAAGCCATCGCAAAACTGTACGAGGTTAAAGAAAAGCACGATTTCCATTTATTTTGTTGTTATTGGTCAGGTGAAAGTACAAAAAACCATGTCCCAGACGTTTATCTGCAGTAGTTTTCCAGAACATCCAGAGAAGTAACGATTATTATACAAGTAAATTTGTTTACTTCTCATTAAGAATGTAGAAACGCTTATGTCATTGTTGGCAACCGTTAGTGAGTCGTTTCAGTCGTTAGTTTATGAGGACAGAGTCAATACACGTAAGGCATTACTTGCTCGCATTATGAATACAACAGTAGAAATTAAGAAGAACCCTGTGAAACTGAAACGAGCAACAAAATATGTTCGTACCCGTGCAGCTAAATGCATCGAACTCGGTGGAGACATTTCTGAACATTTACTGTGAATGTATAATGAAACGTTATGTACACTGTACAACTTTCTTAACACTGAGCTTTGTTTTTTCCGGTTTAACGTGAATTCATGTGTCCTGTGGTATTACTCAAAGCAGGTTATTTGACACATTCATATAGTTTCAGTTAACGTTATTAGTATCATTTTTCCAAAATTAAATTCTCTACAACTTCTGTTGAAAACTTTGTGCAATTGCCTGAAATTTAAAAAACAAATAGGGCCAGGTAGATAATAAATCAAAAATTTTACTAAATTACGTCTTTGCTTCTCTGGATGTTGGGGAAAACTACTGTAGATAAACGTCTGGGACATGTTTCATTAGATTCACCAGACCAATAAAAAAAATTCTTTAACCTCGTACAGTTTTGCGATGGCTTTGTATTAGCGAAGTTACTGAATTTCATTCAAAATCTTTTATTAGCCGTAACTCCGTAACATTTGCGGACCTATGTTTATCTGAACTTTTTTCTTTAGTTTTGCTTGCAGAATAACACATTAAAATATGTGCATGTCTTCGTGAATCATTCGGTATTGTATGGAACTATGGACCTAGAAACGATGGAGAAGTTTCTTTCCCGCCGTAGCCCGCAGCGGTACACAACCCCACAACTGGCTTCGTCTCACACCAGACGAGTGTAACCTCAATGCTTGCGTGGTAATTAGAGTGTACGTGTACGTGGAGAAATTGTATGCGCAGCAATCGTCGATGTAGTGTAATTTTTGGCGGAATAAGAGGAACCAGCCCGCATTCGCCGAGGCAGGTGGAAAACCGCCTTAAAAACCATCCACAGACTGGCCGGCATACCCGGGCGAATTCGTGCCGGGGACCGGCACGCCTTCCCGCCCAGTAAGCAGTGCGTTTGACTGAACGGCTAATCGGGTGGGCATCACCCTGTCTAGTGAGTACTGATGTGAAATTAGTTCACGTCGTGATTGGCGCCGTTAAATACACTCCTGGAAATGGAAAAAAGAACACATTGACACCGGTGTGTCAGACCCACCATACTTGCTCCGGACACTGCGAGAGGGCTGTACAAGCAATGATCACACGCACGGCACAGCGGACACACCAGGAACCGCGGTGTTGGCCGTCGAATGGCGCTAGCTGCGCAGCATTTGTGCACCGCCGCCGTCAGTGTCAGCCAGTTTGCCGTGGCATACGGAGCTCCATCGCAGTCTTTAACACTGGTAGCATGCCGCGACAGCGTGGACGTGAACCGTATGTGCAGTTGACGGACTTTGAGCGAGGGCGTATAGTGGGCATGCGGGAGGCCGGGTGGACGTACCGCCGAATTGCTCAACACGTGGGGCGTGAGGTCTCCACAGTACATCGATGTTGTCGCCAGTGGTCGGCGGAAGGTGCACGTGCCCGTCGACCTGGGACCGGACCGCAGCGACGCACGGATGCACGCCAAGACCGTAGGATCCTACGCAGTGCCGTAGGGGACCGCACCGCCACTTCCCAGCAAATTAGGGACACTGTTGCTCCTGGGGTATCGGCGAGGACCATTCGCAACCGTCTCCATGAAGCTGGGCTACGGTCCCGCACACCGTTAGGTCGTCTTCCGCTCACGCCCCAACATCGTGCAGCCCGCCTCCAGTGGTGTCGCGACAGGCGTGAATGGAGGGACGAATGGAGACGTGTCGTCTTCAGCGATGAGAGTCGCTTCTGCCTTGGTGCCAATGATGGTCGTATGCGTGTTTGGCGCCGTGCAGGTGAGCGCCACAATCAGGACTGCATACGACCGAGGCACACAGGGCCAACACCCGGCATCATGGTGTGGGGAGCGATCTCCTACACTGGCCGTACACCACTGGTGATCGTCGAGGGGACACTGAATAGTGCACGGTACATCCAAACCGTCATCGAACCCATCGTTCTACCATTCCTAGACCGGCAAGGGAACTTGCTGTTCCAACAGGACAATGCACGTCCGCATGTATCCCGTGCCACCCAACGTGCTGTAGACGGTGTAAGTCAACTACCCTGGCCAGCAAGATCTCCGGATCTGTCCCCCATTGAGCATGTTTGGGACTGGATGAAGTGTCGTCTCACGCGGTCTGCACGTCCAGCACGAACGCTGGTCCAACTGAGGCGCCAGGTGGAAATGGCATGGCAAGCCGTTCCACAGGACTACATCCAGCATCTCTACGATCGTCTCCATGGGAGAATAGCAGCCTGCATTGCTGCGAAAGGTGGATATACACTGTACTAGTGCCGACATTGTGCATGCTCTGTTGCCTGTGTCTATGTGCCTGTGGTTCTGTCAGTGTGATCATGTGATGTATCTGACCCCAGGAATGTGTCAATAAAGTTTCCCCTTCCTGGGACAATGAATTCACGGTGTTCTTATTTCAATTTCCAGGAGTGTATGAAATACAGCTGACAGTCCGTGGTGTTCCAGACATTGTTGCAGTGTCCATGTGGTTACTTGTCCTGCTGCAAACAAGTCCATGTCATCTCTCAAAGTACGAGGTATGGCTGTGTGATTTTGCACGACGGAACGAACAATATGCCTGTCCTCTCAGGACGAAGATGCGTGGCGCCGTTGAGATACTGCACTGCGCTGAGTGTGACCTCCCTGACCTTATCGATTACATATTTGCACATCAGTTTAGGGATCCCGACTATCAGGAGAAGCAATGTTGTAGAACGATAAATTGCAGTCCCGGTAGGCCACGATCCTGCCGCTTTCGAATTCCACACGTGCTAGTGGACCTTTCTTCTCCTTGCGCGATCTTCTCACAAACAAACAACATTCAAATGCGATTACTAAATTAGACGATCGCCGCGTTATATTTCCCTATATACCAAATGTAAATATTGTTACTCTTACGTACTTCGTCGGCTGTGATGAAATGCTGACGATTTGCATTTAGTACACACCATGCCGATATGATGTTTGGTGACGCCTCCTTCACGGAATCGCAATTTTAATGCCCATAAATGTAAGTTAAACCGTCATGAAATACCAAAACACTTTTTTTGGGCTGTCCTTTTTAACCTGGTTAAGGGTAGTGCGAGGTTCCTCTTGTAACACGTTTTCCTCTGGGTCGTTCATATCTGACGTTCAGTCTTTAGTTTAAAAGGACAAATTCAGAACCACCACTTTCTCGCCTATTTCCCATGGTATTAGTAATGAGGTAAAGTCCATATAATATTTGCAACTAGTAAGTAATCTGTCATGTGTGCTGAAAAGTAATTCCTCCGAATTTTTATGTGAAAACTCTTAAAGCTTTATAAATGAAGCAAGCTTCATTAGCATTCTACACTACTGGACATTAAAATTGCTACACCATGAATGTGACGTGCTACAGACGCGAAATTTAACCGACAGGAAGAAGATGCTGTGATACGCAAATTATTAGCTTTTCAGAGAATTCACACAAGGTTGGCGCCGGTGGCGACACCTACAACGTGCTGACATGAGGAAAGTTTCCAACCTATTTCTTATACACAAACAGCAGTTGACTGGCGTTGCCTGGTGAAACGTCGTTGTGATGCCTCGTGTAAGGAGTAGAAATGCCATCACGTTTCCGACTTTGACAAAGGTCGGATTGTAGCCTATCGCGATTGCGGTTTATCGTATCGCGACATTGCTGCTCGCGTTGGTCGAGATCCAATGACTGTCAGCAGAATATGGACTCGGTGGGTTCAGGAAGGTAATACGGAACGCCGTGCTGGATCCCAACGGCCTCGTATCACTAGCAGTCGAGATGACAGGCATCTTATCCCATGTCTGTTACGGATCGTGCAGCCACGTCTCGATCCCTGAGTCAACAGATGGGAACGTTCCCAAGACAACAACCATCTGCACGAACAGTTCGACGACGTTTGCAGCAGCATGGACTATCAGCTCGGAGACCATAGCTTCGATTACCCTTGACGCCGCATCACTGACAGAAGCGCCTGCGATGGTGTACTCAACGACGAATCTGGTTGCACGAATGGCGAAACGTCATATTTTCGGATGAATCCAGGTTCTGTTTACAGCATTACGATGGTCGCATCCGTGTTTGGCGACATCGCGGTGAACGCACATTGAAAGCGTGTATTCGCCATCGCCATACTGGCGTATCACCCGGCGTGATGGTATGGGGTGCCATTGGTTACACGTCTCGGTCACCTCTTGTTCGCATTGACGCACTTTGAACAGTACATTGGATGTTACATTTCAGATGTGTTACGACCCGTGGCTCTACCCTTCATTCGATCCCTGCGAAACCCTACATTTCAGCAGGATAATGCAGGACCGCATATTGCAGGTCCTGTACGGACCTTTCTGGATACAGAAAATGTTCGACTGCTGCCCTGGCCAGCACATTCTCCAGACCTCTCACCAATTAAAACGTCCGGTCAATGGTGGCCGAGCAACTGGTTCTTCATAATACGCCAGTCACTACTCTTGATGAACTGTGGTATCGTGTTGAAGCTGCATGGGCAGCTGTACCAGTACAGGCCATCGAAGATCTGTTTGACTCCATGCCCAGGCGTATCAAGGCCGTTATTAAGGTCAGAGGTGGTTGTTCTGGGTACTGATTTCTCCGGATCTATGCACCCAATTTGCGTGAAAATGTAATCACATGTCAGTTCTAGTATAATATATTTGTCAAATGAATACCTGTTTATCATCTGCATTTCTTCTTAGTGTAGCAATTTTAATGGCCAGTAGTGTATTTCTTCTTGCGTATATACTTATTTCTCAATATAGTCACCCCGCAACGAACACATATCTCCCAACGAGAAACCAGTTCCTTGATACCTTATAGTATAATGTTTGACTTTGTTGACGCAGCCACAAGCTCACCTCTGCTTGAAGCGCTTCATAATATCAAAGTGAAGTCCTCGACGGTATTCTTTTAATCTAAAATAGGATAAGGCCGAGTCGGGACTGTATGGGGATGATAGAAGAGAGTTAACCCAAGCTGTCGGACTGCTGCAGCTGTCGCAGCGCTGGTGCGTGGTCTGGCATTGTCCTGCTGAAAGAGAGGATGATCTATGCCAGGACGAACTCTTAGAATTCATGCATTCAGTTTTCTGAGGGCCACACAGTATCTTGTATAACTTTTGGTAGTCCCTTGCGCAATGAATTCCTACTGTGAGCATGAATTTACCTGCAGATGGCATGGTCTTCAACATTTTTGGCGTAAGTGATCCTTTGTGGAGGAACGCGATTGATGCACGCTTGGGCCGGCCGCGGTGGTCTAGCGGTTCTAGGCGCGCAGTCCGGAACCGCGCGACTGCTACGGTCGCAGGTTCGAATCCTGCCTCGGGCATGGGTGTGTGTGATGTCCTTAGGTTAGTTAGGTTTAAGTAGTTCTAAGTTCTAGGGGACTGATGACCACAGTAATTAAGTCCCATAGTGCTCAGAGCCATTTGATGCACGCTTGTTCTCTGGGTCAAAATGGTGAACACAGCTTTCATGAACTGTCACAATGTAGTTAAGGAGCCCATCACTCTCACGATGAAAACGTAGATGTCCAGTCTCCTCTGCTTCGTGTCAGAAGCGAGCATTCGAGGCACCCACCATACACACGTGCGTACGCTGGCGGATCGAGACGCATATGAGGTCAATCCCTTCTGTATTTTCGTAGTGGCCGCAACGAATTTTCGTTATTAGGAACAGGAGAAAGTATCCAACTCAGAACTTTTCATCGGATGTAATGATATTACTGGTTGAGGATAGGTAAATAATATCCTGCAGATAGTCACATGATGTTCTTATATTAGATCGAAACAGTTATAAACTTTAGTATACATTTTGCACGAAAACTGTCAGATAAAGGCATTTAATCGTCTCTATACAATGGTTAAGTTTTAATAATCTCTTATACTTTTTTTTTTCAAACGATCTAACAGTGTTCAGAAAGGATAGATTAAATACAGTTGGTGGTGGAGTATTTATTGCTGTCAGAGGTAGTTTCCCTTGTAGCGAAATTGAAGTAGATAGTTCATGTGAAACAGTATGGGTAGAGGTTATACCTGACAGTCGGACTAATCTATTAATTGGATCGTTTTACCGACCCCCCGACTCAGAAGCCATAGTTGCTAAACAGTTCAAAGAAAACTTGCGTCTCATTTCAAATAAGTACCCCGCTCATACAATTATAGTCGGTGGTGACTTCAATCTACCCTCGATATGCTGAAAAAATTATACGTTTAAAGCCGGCGGCAGGCATAAAACATCATGCGAAATTGTACTGAATGCTTTCTCAGAAAATTATTTTGAACAAATAGTTCATGAGCCTACTCGAAGCGTGAATGGTTGCGAAAGCATACTTGACCTTTTAGCGACAAATAATCCTGGACAAATAGTGAGTGTTGTGACGAATACAGGGATTAGCGACCACAAGGCAGTTGCTGCTAGGCCGAATACCGTAACGCCTACAACCATCAAAAAGATACGCAAAGTACGTCTATTTAAAATGCTGATAAAAATGTTCTTAGCGCCTTTTTAAGAGACAGTCTTCACTCCTTCCGATCTGATCATGTAAGTGTAGAAAAGTTGTGGAATGTTTTCAAAGAGTTAGTATCAACATCAATTGAAAGATATATACCACATAAATTAATAAATGATGGTACTGGTCCCCCATGGTACACAAAACCGGTCAGATCGTTGTTGCAGAAGCAACGATAAAAGCATGCCAAATTTAAAAGAACGCAAAATCCACAAGATTGGCAAAGTTTAACAGAAGTTCGAAATATGGAGCGTACTTCAATGCGAGATGCTTTTAATAATTTCCACAACGAAATTCTGGCAGAAAACCCAAAGAGATTCTCGTCATACATAAAGCACACCAATCAATACTTCACTGCGCGATAACAACGGTGAAGTCTCTGATGACAATACCACTAAAGCAGAGTTATTAAACACAGTTTTCCGAAACCCCTTCACCAAAGAAGACGAAGCAAATATTCCAGAATTCCAATCAAGAACAACTGCCAAGATGAGAAACATAGAAGTAGATATCATCGGTGTAACAAAACAGCTTAAATCACTTAATAAAGGCAAGGCCTCCGGTCCAGATTGTATACCAGTCAGGTTCCTCTCAGAGTATGCTGATAAAATATTTCCATACTTAGCAACTATATACAATCACTCACTCAAAGAAAGATCCGTACCTAAAGACTGGAAAATTGCTCAAGTCACACCAATACCAGGAAGGGAAGCAGGAGTAATCCGGTAATTACTGGCCTATATCACTAACGTCGATTTGCAGTAGGGGTTTAGAAACATATACTGTATTCGAACATTATGAAGTACCTCGAAGAAAACGATTTATTGACTCATAGTACGGATTCAGAAAATACCGTTCTAGTGAAATACAACGAGCGCTTTATACTCATGAAGTAATAAGTGCTATCGACAGGGGATGTCAAATTGATTCCATATTTTTAGATTTACAGAAGGCTTTCGACGCCGTTCCTCACAAGCGTCTTCTAATCAAACTGCGTGCCTACGAGTGTCGCCTCAGTTGTGCGACTGGATTCGTGATTTCCTGTGAGAAAGGTCACAATTCGTCGTAATAGACGGAAAGTCATCTAGTAAAACAGAAGTAATATCCGGCGTTCCCCAAGGAAGTGTTATAGGCCCTCTATTGTTCCTGACCTATATTAACGACATAGGAGACAATCTGAGTAGCCGTCTTAGACTGTCTGCAGATGATGCTGTCATTTACCGTCTTGTAAAGTCATCAGATCATCAAAACGAGTTGCAAACTGATTTAGATAAGATATCTGTATAGGTGCGAAAAGTGGCAATTGACCGAGAATAAAGAAAAGTGCGAAGTTATTCACATGAGTACTAAAAGAAATCAGCTAAATTTCGATTACGCAATAAGTCACACAAATCTAAGGGCTGTAAATTCACCTAAATACGTAGGGATTACAATTACAAATAACCTAAACTGGAACGATCACATACATAATATTGTGGGTAGAGCAAACCAAAGATTGCGATTCATTGACAGAACACTTAGAAGGTGCAACAGGTCCACCAAAGACACTGCTACACTACGCTTGTGGGCCCTATTCTGGAGTACTGATGTGCGGTGTGGGATCCGCATCATGTGGGACTGACGGATGATGACATCTAAAAAAAACAAAGAAAGGCCGATTAAGGGATCTGACATTCCACGCTCCGATCCGTAGAACGCCAGTTTTCTTTCTCCTGATAACGACGTTCTCCTGAGTAGTTCCTGCCCGGAGATCCGAATGGGGAACTATTTTACCTCCGGAAAATTTTACACAAGAGGACGCCATCATCATTTAACCATACAGTAAAGATGCATGCCATGGTGAAAAATTTCGAGCCGGCCGAAGTGGCCGTGCGGTTAAAGGCGCTGCAGTCTGGAACCGCAAGACCGCTACGGTCGCAGGTTCGAATCCTGCCTCGGGCATGGATGTTTGTGATGTCCTTAGGTTAGTTAGGTTTAACTAGTTCTAAGTTCTAGGGGACTAATGACCTCAGAAGTTGAGTCCCATAGTGCTCAGAGCCATTTTTTTTTGAAAAATTTCGGCTGTAGTTTCCCCATGCTTTAGCCGTTCTCAGTACCAGCACAGCAAGGCCGTTTAGGTTAGTGATACGAGGGCAGTTCAATAAGTAATGCAACACATTTTTTTTCTCGGCCAATTTTGGTTGAAAAAACCGGAAATTTCTTGTGGAATATTTTCAAACATTCCCTCTTCGTCTCGTATAGTTTCATTCCGACAGGTGGCAGAGCTGTATGGAGCTGTTAAAATGGCGTCTGTAACGGATGTGCGTTGCAAACAACGGGCAGTGATCGAGTTTCTTTTGGCGGAAAACCAGGGCATCTCAGATATTCATAGGCGCTTGCAGAATGTCTACGGTGATCTGGCAGTGGACAAAAGCACGGTGAGTCGTTGGGCAAAGCGTGTGTCATCATCGCCGCAAGGTCAAGCAAGACTGTCTGATCCCCCGCGTGCGGGCCGCCGTGCACAGCTGTGACTCCTGCAATGGCGGAGCGTGCGAACACACTCGTTCGAGATGATCGACGGATCACCATCAAACAACTCAGTGCTCAACTTGACATCTCTGTTGGTAGTGCTGTCACAATTGTTCACCAGTTGAGATATTCAAAGGTTTGTTCCCGCTGGGTCCCTCGTTGTCTAACCGAACACCATAAAGAGCAAAGGAGAACCATCTGTGAGGAACTGCTTTCTCGTCATGTGGCTGAGGGTGACAATTTCTTGTCAAAGATTGTTACAGGCGATGAAACATGGGTTCATCACTTCGAACCTGAAACAAAACGGCAATCAATGGAGTGGCGCCACACCCACTCCCCTACCAAGCAAAAGTTTAAAGCCATACCCTCAGCCGGTAAAGCCATGGTTACAGTCTTCTGGGACGCTGAAGGGGTTATTCTGTTCGATGTCCTTCCCCATGGTCAAACGATCAACTCTGAAGTGTATTGTGCTACTCTTCAGAAATTGAAGAAACTACTTCAGCGTGTTCGTAGAAACAAAAATCTGAACGAACTTCTCCTTCTTCATGACAACGCAAGACTTCACACAAGTCTTCGCACCCGAGAGGAGCTCACAAAACTTCAGTGGACTGTTCTTCCTCATGCACCCTACAGCCCCGATCTCGTACCGTCGGATTTCCATATGTTTGGCCCAATGAAGGACGCAATCCGTGGGAGGCACTACGCGGATGATGAAGAAGTTATTGATGCAGTACGACGTTGGCTCCGACATCGACCAGTGGAATGGCACCGTGCAGGCATACAGGCCCTCATTTCAAGGTGGCGTAAGGCCGTAGCATTGAATGGAGATTACGTTGAAAAATAGTGTCGTGTAGCTAAAAGATTGGGGAATAACCTGGTGTATTTCAATGCTGAATAAAACAACCCCTGTTTCAGAAAAAAAAAGTGTTGCATTACTTATTGAACTGCCCTCGTACAAGGCCAGATGAGTCAATCATCCAGACTGTTGCCCCTGCAACTACTGAAAAGGCTGCTGCCCCTCTTCAGGAACCACACTTTGTCTGGCCTCTCAACAGATACCCATCCATTGTGATTGAACCCTACAGTACGGCTATCGGTATCGCTGAGCCACGCAAGCGTCCTCACCAACGGCAAGGTCCATGGTTCATGGGGGTTATTTGCTACGATGCATCTGAAAAGTGTAAATGCTCTCGATTTGCGTTTGCAGCGTTGATACATCTCATTTAATCGCTACAGATTTTTACAAAATTCAGTATAATCGCATATTTCAACTTTACGCTACATAAAGTTACACAATGCTCTTTTATCCTTCTTCAAATTTCCCCACCTTAAGCAGGCCTCCCCCTTCTGAAAAATACCTGAAACCAACCTACTATAAAAGTTGTACGCGGGAAGTGAATTATCTCTAAATATAACATTCTCGTGCAATAAAACGAGGCTAATTAAACTGTATGTTTGATTATGGAGGGTAAGCTTTTGCTTAAGTTTCTAATCTTCGTAATTTCAGGTAAAAGCGTAACAGATACAGTAACAATACCGTGTGTGAATTGTGATGGCAATTATTATGTGTAGTAAAAGGGTGTTCGTGTGCTTCCGAAATTGTCAATGGAACAAACAAAAGACTAAAGGCCAGAAGTTCTCCGACTACTAGCTACTTCTGTCGATTCAAAATTAAAGAGTGCGTGTATCAAAAAGTTTTCCAAATAGTAGTTCTTAAGGGATAATGACTATTTGTGTTCATGATACTTCCTGTTGCACCAAGATTATCAACTAAATTAATATCTTGGGCTATATGGAGACGCTTTCGCTACTGATAGTGTGACTGTTCCACGTCAGGCGCGCAAAATGCCGCGGGCGCTAGATGCGCAGTCGGCTAGGGAAGCACAAATGTTCAAATGTTTGTGAAATCTTATGGGACTTAACTGCTAAGGTCATCAGTTCCTAAGCTTACACACAACTTAACCTAATTATCATAAGAACAAACACACACACCCATATCTGAGAGAGGACTCGAACCTCTGCCGGGACCAGTCGATGACTGCAGCACCTAAGACCCCTCGGCTAATCCCGCGCGGCGGCTAGGAAAGCACTGCCGGAGCGGCAGTGGTGGGGGTCGCTCAGAGCGCTGGAGGGGCATGCCGTTCTAAATTGAAGCCTACACTCACATTTTCTGGGAAATGTTAAGCGGGTTACCTCCACGCCCACACTTGTATGGTGACTATACAAAAGATATGTCACCTCTTCTTTGGTTAGTATCTAAAAAGCATTTTCAGAGAAAAGTCACGAGTGGGGAATTTTGAGTAAAACCTACTCATTACTCTTGTTTCCATGATAATATCAGCTTCTTTTGCCAAAACTCAGCGGAGTTTAGACAGTCACACCTCATTAACATGTTGTGCAGACGCAATTACGAGAGAATTTTGATACAGTGGTTTATTAAGTACATAAAGTGAGGAACAGAGGAAAAGTAAGGTCAGCATCTTATGACAAAGCATGTCCTCAGAACAAAATACATGTATAATGATTTCACTTACGTTGTTACAAAAGCCGTGGCATTTCCAATTTCACCAGCAATCGACGGCCCTTCAAAATTACATTCTTTCATCGGACAAGTCTGAAAACTACATTCTTTCATCGGAAAAGTCTGTCATTATTTGAATTACACGGTGTTTAATAAAGTTTTGCCTAATACCTATAAGGTAGAATACTCTCCTCTTTGTGTGCTATCATGTGCCAAAATCTCATTTCGATATCTCAAACCGTTTATGAAATATGAGGCATGTTGTGGGTATTTCACTCTGGCTTTATCGCTGGGGCGGTGCGACCGCAAATGACTGCCCTACGTCAGAGTCCTCCAATCTAATATAAAGAAAAATTCAATATGTTAGCTAAATTTCATATGCAGCACCTTATTATGTAATATGCACCAGATCCCTATTTTACATTGCAAACTTTTTCCAATTTCACGCAGTGTAACTTCCACATATGTATCACAATAGCTATGACCGTTAACAAAATTATGTGCACATCATAATGAGCCTGACATATAAAGTTACAAGTAAGGCAAACATGAAATTTTCTACCGATTAGTTTCTTTTAAGTGTTTGAGAAAGAGCGCAGGGCGTGCGCGTCGATTCTATGATTCAAATGGCTCTGAGGACTATGGGACTTATCTTCTAAGGTCATCAGTCCCCTAGAACTTAGAGCTACTTAAACCTGACTAACCTAAGGATATCACACACATCCATGCCCGAGGCAGGATTCGTACCTTCGACCGTAGCGGTGGCGCAGTTCCACACTGTAGCGCCTAGAACCGCTCGGCCACTCCGGCCGGCTCGATTCTATCATCGCCGACCGGCCGAATGGTGGCAAACACTTGCTGGGCCCCCCTTCTGAACAAACGAATGACCTCGCGCAGCTCTTTGGACGAAAATTTGTCACTGCTCGTCGGCCACGCTACCCTGCGCGACCTATAGGTCTGGTGCTCATTAAAGTCGCCACTTCAGCCACATAGACATAGTGATACGCACACAAAGAACATAACTGTGTAATCGTCTAAGAAGCATACGTTAACGACACAGATGTAAACCTTGGAAACGAATTTTCCATGATAAGTGCACCGCTACTGATGCTGCCAACATTCCATGTTAAAAATAGAAGTGCCTACTATCGCGTGTTTCTACAGAAATACTGAAGGCGATATATTCTTGCTGCATCAACGTTAAAAATTATTTAGATTTTTGATAGCAGGAGGCCCCAAAAGGCGTGCGGCCCTATATAAGTAACATCACATACGAATAGCCGTCGATGAAACAACGAATTTACTCGTACGTTTCATTGGATAACTCGCCGGAAGAGGACCCTCAAAGCCATTAGCCATTACTTGCAGAATGTTGGAACGCACATATCGTTCCACAGTTGGTGGTTTTGTAAACGATAGTCTTGAAGTGGTGTGACTTGAGGGAATTCAAGGAGAAAGTGTTCTTGTATTGCATTCGGATGCCGTAGCTTAAATCGTGAAGGTAGCATATTCAAAATGGTTCAAATGGCTCTGAGCCTTATGGGACTTAACATCTGAGGTCATCAGTCCCCAAGACTTAGAACTATTTAAACTTAACTAAACTAAGGACATCACACACATCCATGCTCGAGTCAGGATTCGAATCTACGACCGTAGCGGTCACGCGGTTCCAGACTGTAGCGCCTAGAACCGCCCCGTCACCCCGGCCGGCTAGCATATTCTATCGGCATTTCATCAACGTTTCTGATTCATACACTGCAAAGTATCTCCGAAAAAGTACGTGGTAGCTACCCAGGAGTAAATAGAATAATTTCGTAATAAATTCGTAATAAAATAATTCCATACACCAAGAGTTTCCCAAAGCCACGCATCGTGTGACGCTGTATAGGAAAGTGCTGTCGAAGCTAGCGTTGCCACCTGAGCCTATTCTCATGAAATGGGGTACATGGCTGAAGCAGTCGGTTTTTATAATGAACCTTTTCAAGCCATGAAATTCGTGGTTGATTCACTTGCGATGGGCTCTTCAGTTACGGTAAGAGAAGCACAAAAAGCTTTCACTGAACGTTCGATCGAAAATCTCTGGCTCATAACCACAGATACTTCGGTTTCCTTCTCAGAAACATTCAAAAGAATTAGAATCTATCCGACCGTCATTGCAATTGTTGATAATGCCAAATTCAAGCTGACTGACACTAGAACTGATAATGGGTAGAGATCAGTTTGACGCTGCCAAAAATACAGTTTAATCGACTTTTGCTAACTACCTACGATATCCTCACAGGGGGAGAAGCAGACACGCAAACCGACTACACTGTAGGAATATTTAATATCCTCAAAGATGCATCATCAACGTCCTATGACGTGGAGAGACCAGTTTCCTCCTACAGAAACACTCTTTCTGATCGGCGACATTCTAGAATATGGAGAAGTACCTGGTTGTTCACTTGGTTTCAAAATGAAATGGAGAGTGGGGTACCTTTGTAACTCTAGCAAAGACGGACATTTTAGTAAACAGGTGTGAAATAATTTTCAATTTTTAGCCCAATACAGAGTTTCAAAAGAAAAATTAAAGTTATGTAAACTTTACCTTCTTAACAAACTATTTACTTTTCTGGTAAGTTTAAGTGCACATTAAAATATTACTGTATATTATGGTGCAATTCAGAAGTTAATTTATTAGAAATTAATATTCTGTGTTAAATATGTAGTAAAATATTTTCGCTGTGCTACCAATTACCATTACATGAATTACCAAAAACAATATATATACGAAACTGATTTTTTTCAAGAAATAATATACAATTATAATACTGTATAACATATTTATTGCATATATATTTAAAACGTTCTATTGTGAACTCATTTACACTACGGAAACTCATACTTGATATACAATTCGCATTATTTTATAATTCATGCTTGTTAAACTTAGTCTAAAATCGGTATAGACAACGTGCTTAGTATCACGGTATTCATAGCTTTGTAATCACGAACAGAGATTTATGCTTCGACGTGCTCGTAATATACGGCAACAATAGCGAAAAAAATCACGCGAAATAAGTTTGTCGAAGTAACGTAACGGCAGTTTCTAATTCTGCTCTATGACTTTTTCATTCTGACCCACAAAACTAATAATAACACAGAAATTGAGCACAAATGAGTAAATTTCTGAAGTTTGTGACAGAAAGGTCTGTGTCTACAGCATTTACTAGATAACAAAACAGAGAAGAACCAATATTTTATTTCAGGTTTATCAGAGCTTCTGTCAGTCATAAGCTCTTTCCACCCCTAGAAATTCCTTCATTAGTGTCATATGTCACCGTTCTGTGCCACGTCGTGTTGTGCGAGAACCTTCAGGATATGAGATCCTCACAAGACCACGCTTAGAACTGTTGTTACTGAAACGTGATACCTTATCAGTAGTTGACAGCAATCACGCATTATGTTTCAAACTGGTACCTTCTCACTATGGTCATTGTTAATTTGAAACCTGACACTCAGAAACCCGGCATTCAAATTAGTAAAAAAGAACCAAAGCCTGAATATTCAATGCAGATCTACGAAGCATGCATATTCAATTGTAGAACTACATTTATTTTCTAATTATTATTTTTATTGGTGTACTTTTAAAAACTTACTTTTCCTTTTGTGGGAATAACTAATTAACAGTTACGTGAGAGATTCTCTTGTACACGTCACAGTCTGTCGCACTCGCGACAATACAGTGGGAAACACACGGAGCCGTAGCATCTCCGAGAACCTCCGAAGTAGGCGAGAGTGCCATAGATAGCCACGATCGAGCGACAAACATTTCAATAATTCTTTGCAAAAAAAAAAAGAAGGTTCAAATGACGCTAAGCACTATGGGACTTAACATCTGAGATCAACAGTCCCCTAGACTTAGAACTACTTAAGCCTAACTAACCTAAGGACATCACACACATCCATGCCCGAGGCAGGATTCGAACCTACGACCGAAGCAGTCACGCGGTTCCGGACTGAAGCGCCTAGAACCGCTCGGCTACAGCGGCCGGCAATTTATTGCAATTCCTCACCTTTCCTACCAAGTGATTCCGAACTAGAATCTCAGAGTCATTACATCTATTTCTGTCAACGAACAGTTCAAGTCCTCCTCATACTTTCTCAGAATTCCAAGACTTTCAGAATCCCCAGAGATTTCCAAAATATTTCAGGTAAATTCAAATTTACACGAAAATTTTCGATTTTCAGCTTTCACCGACATATCGCCTCCAGGTTACACTACCATCACATCAATTTCATACTTCTGTATCACACACACACAATGACATTTGCGAGAACAGCAAAGGTAGAAGGATACATCTGCTTGAAATTAACATCAATCCACATATGGAAATATACAAAGCATTAATGTTGCGAAACTGTTACATGATTCCTGGCTCTGAGAATCTGCTATGGTGTGTAACACCCACTCACAATCACTACAATCAAACCTGAGAACTCCGTAACATGGGATCAAAGACGTCCTGGAAATATTTCCTCGAGAATCTCCTGACGCTCGATTTGTTTGTGAGTCACCGAGACATTAATAGTTAGTGCTGGGAGACGGGGACGAACAAGTCGTTAGCCAGCCTGTTCCAGACTCATTCTAAAGGAGGCCTGTCAGGTGAATGTTCCAGTAAAACTATGGAACCAGCCATTCTTCAGTCAACGCTTAAACATTCCTCGTCACATTCTATCGCAAAAGGGAAATGGACAGGTTAAAGTTAGTTATAGTGGAAATTAGTGAAGTTCGGTGGCAGGAGGAATAGGACTTCTGGTCAGGTGAATACAGGGTTATAAATACAAAATCAGATAGGGGTAATTCAGGAGTAGGTTTCATAATGAATAAAAAATAGCAGTGTGGATAAGCAACTATGAAATACAAAATCGGATAGGGGTAATTCAGGAGTAGGTTTCATAATGAATAAAAAATAGCAGTGTGGATAAGCTACTATGAACAGCATAGTGAACCATTATTGTAGCCAAGATAGACACGAAGCCCACGCCTACCACTGTAGAACAAGTTTATATGCCAACTAGATTCGCAGATGGAAAGCAGATTGATGAAATGTGTGATGAGACAAAAGAAATTATTCAGATAGCGATGGGAGACGAAAATTTGATAGTCATGGGGGACTGGAATTCGATAGCATGAAAAAGAAGAGAAGGAAAAGTATAGGTGAATAAGGAATAGGGATAAGGAATGAAAGAGGAAGCCGCTGGTAGAAGTTTGCACAGGGCGTAACTTAATCATAGCTAACACTTGGTTTAAGTGTAATGAAAGACGGTTGTATACGTGGAAGAGTCCTGGAGACACTGGAAGGTTTCAGATAGGTTATATAATGTTACGACAGTGATTTAGGAACCAGGTAAGATATTCCAGAGGCAGATGAAGACTCTGCCCACAATCTATTGGTTATGAATAGCAGACTAAAACTGAAGAAACTACAAAAACGTATGAATTAAAGGAGATTGGACCTGGATAAACTGAAATAACCAGAGGTTGTAAAATTTCAGAGAGAGCATTACGTAACGATTGATAAGAACGGGGGAAAGAAATACGGTAGAAGAAGAATGGGTAGCTTTGAGAGATGAAATAGTGAAGGCAGCGGAGGATCAAATAGGCACAAAGACGAGGGCTAGTAGAAATACTTGGATAACAGAAAAAATATTGAATTTAATTGGTGAAAGGAGAAAATATAAAAATGCAGTAAATGAAGCAGGCAAAAAGGAATACAAACGTCTCAAAAATGAGATCGACAGGAAGTGCAAAATGGTTAAGCAGGGATGGATAGCGGACAAATGTAAGAATGTAGAGGCTTATCTCACTAGCGGTAAGATAGATACTGCCTCCAGGGAAATTAAAGAGACCTTTGGAGAAAAGAGAACCACTTGTATGAATATCAAGAGCTCAGATGGAAACCCAGTTCTAAGCAAAGAAGGGAAAGCAGAAAGATGGAAGGAGTATATAGCGGGTCTCTACAAGGGCGATGTACTTGAGGACAATATTATGGAAATGGAAGCGGACGTAGGTAAAGATCAAATGGGAGATATGATACTGCGTTAAGAGTGTGACAGAGCACTGAAAGACCTCAGTCGAAACAAGGCCCCCGGAGTAGACAACATTCCATTAGAACTACTGATAGACTAGGGAGAGCCAGTCCTGACAAAACTCTACCATCTGGTGAGCAAGATACATCGCCCTTGTATAGACCCTCTATATACTCCTTTAACCTTCAAGAAGAATATAATAATTCCAATCCCAAACAAAGCAGGTGTTGACAGGTTACCGAGCTATTAGTTTAATAAGTCACGGTCGCAAAACACTGACAACAATTCTTTATAGACGAATGAAAAAACTGGTAGAAGCCGACCTCAGAGAAGAACAGTTTGGATTCCGTAGAAATGTTGGAACACGTGAGCCAATACTGACCCTAAGACTTATAAGATAGATTAAGGAAAGGCAAACCTATGTGTCTAGCAGTTGTAGGCTTAGAGAAAGCTTTTGGCTCTTTCAAATTCTGAAGGTGGTGGCGGTTAAACACAGGGAGCGAAAGGCTATTTACAATTTGTCCAGAAAAAAAATGGTTCAAATGGCTCTGAGCACTATGGGACTTAACAGCTGTGGTCATCAGTCCCCTAGAACTTAGAAATACTTAAACCTAACTAACCTAAGGACATCACACACATCCATGCCCGAGGCAGGATTCGAACCTGCGACCGTAGCAGTCGCACGGTTCCGGACTGCGCGCCTAGAACCGCGAGACCACCGCGGCCGGCAATTTATCCAGAAACTAGATGGGAGTTATAAGGGTCGAGGGATATGAAAGGGAAGCAGTGGTTGGCAAGGGAGTGAGACAGGGCTGTAGCCTCTTCCCGATGTTATTCAATCTGTATATTGAGCAAGCAGTAATGAAAACAAAAGAAAAATTCCATGGAGAAGAAATAAAAACTTTGAGGTTTGCCGATGACATTTTAATTCTGTCAGAAACTACTAAGGACTTGGAAGAGAAGTTGAACGGAATTGACAGTGTCTTGAAAGGAAGATATGAGATGAACATCAACAAAACCAAAACAAGTATAATGGAATGCAGTCGAATTAAATCGGGTGATGCTGAGGGAATTAGATTAGAAAATGAGAAACTTAAAGTAGTAGATGTGTTTTGCTATTTGGGGAGCAAAATAACTGATGACGGTTGAAGTAGAGAGGATATAAAACGTAGACTGACAATGGCAAGAAACGCATTTCTGAAGAAGAGAAATTTGTTAACATCGAGTATAGATTTAATTGTCAGAATGTCATTTCTGAAAGTGTTTGTATTGAGTGCAGCCATGTATGGAAGTGAAACATTAACGATAAATAGCTTAGACAAAGAGAGACTAGAAGCTTTCTAAATGGGTGCTACAGAAGAATGCTGAAGATTAGATGGGTAGGTCACGTATCTAATTAGCAGGTACTGAATATAATTAGGGAGAAGAGAAATTTGTGGCATAACTTGATTAGAAGAAGGGATCGGTTGGTAGGACATGTTCTGAGGCATCAAGGGATCACCAGTTTAGCATTGGAGGGAAGCGTAGAGGGTAAAAATCGTTGGGGGAGACCAAGAGATGACTACACTAAGCAGATTCAGGAGGATATAGGTTGCAGTAGGTACTTGGAGATGAAGCAGCTTGCACACGATAGACTAGAAAGGAGAGCTGCATCAAACCAGTGTCTGGACTGAAGACTACAACAATAACAGCAACAGCAAAGAAAAAGAATACGTAATTACATAAAAAGCGGGACTCTACTAATAAGTAACGTGGCAACTCGAGAAGAAAAACATCATTGGAGGGTATGAGGACAGTAAAGTAAAACTGCCCTCACGTCGAGAAATTTGGAAACTGAAGTAGAGAGGATATAAAACGTAGACTGGCAATGGCAAGAAACCCATTTCAGAAGAAGAGAAATTTGTTAACATCGAGTATAGATTTAATTGTCAGGAAGTCTGTATCCCCCCCCCCCCTCCCCCCATGAACCATGGACCTTGCCGTTGGTGGGGAGGCTTGCGTGCCTCAGCGATACAGATAGCCGTACCGTAGGTGCAACCACAACGGAGGGGTATCTGTTGAGAGGCCAGACAAACGTGTGGTTCCTGAAGAGGGGCAGCAGCTTTTTCAGTAGTTGCAAGGGCAACAGTCTGGATGATAGACTGATCTGGCCTTGTAACAATAACCAAAACGGCCTTGCTGTGCTGGTACTGCGAACAGCTGAAAGCAAGGGGAAACTACAGCCGTAATTTTTCCCGAGGGCATGCAGCTTTACTGTATGGTTAAATGATGATGACGTCCTCTTGGGTAAAATATTCCGGAGGTAAAATAGTCCCCCATTCGGATCTCCGGGCGGGGACTACTCAAGAGGATGTCGTTATCAGTAGAAAGAAAACTGGCGTTCTACGGATGGGAGAGTGGAATGTCAGATCCCTTAATCGGGCAGGTAGGTTAGAAAATTTAAAAAGGGAAATGGATAGGTTGAAGTTAGATATAGTGGGAATTAGTGAAGTTCGGTGGCAGGAGGAACAAGACTTCTGGTCAGGTGACTACAGGGTTATAAACACAAAATAAAATAGGGGTAATGCAGGAGTAGGTTTAATAATGAATAGGAAAATAGGAATGCGGGTAAGCTACTACAAACAGCATAGTGAACGCATTATTGTGGCCAAGATAGATACGAGGCCCACACCTACTACAGTAGTACAAGTTTATATGCCAACTAGCTCTGCAGCTGACGAAGAAGTTGAAGAAATGTATGATGAAATAAAAGAAATTATTCAGATTGTGAAGGGAGACGAAATTTTAATAGTCATGGGTGACTGGAATTCGAGTGGAGGAAAAGGGAGAGAAGGAAACATAGTAGGTGAATATGGATTGGGACTAAGAAATGAAAGAGGAAGCCGCCTGGTAGAATTTTGCACAGAGCACAACATAATCATAGCTAACACTTGGTTTAAGAATCATGAAAGAAGGTTGTATACATGGAAGAACCCTGGAGATACTAAAAAGTATCAGATGGATTATATAATGGTAAAACAGAGATTTAGGAACTAGGTTTTAAATTGTAAGACATTTCCAGGGGCAGATGTGGACTCTGACCACAATCTATTGGTTATGACCTCTAGATTAAAACTGAAGAAACTGCAAAAAGGTGGGAATTTAAGGAGATGGGACCTGGATAAACTGAAAGAACCAGAGGTTGTACAGAGTTTCAGGGAGAGCATAAGGGAACAATTGACAGGAATGGGGGAAAGAAATACAGTAGAAGAAGAATGGGTAGCATTGAGGGATGAAGTAGCGAAGGCAGCAGAGGATCAAGTAGGTAAAAAGACGAGGGCTAGTAGAAATCCTTGGGTAACAGAAGAAATATTGAATTTAATTGATGAAAGGAGAAAATATAAAAATGCAGTAAATGAAGCAGGCAAAAAGGAATACAAACGTCTCAAAAATGAGATCGACAGGAAGTGCAAAATGGCTAAGCAGGGATGGCTAGAGGACAAATGTAAGGATGTAGAGGCCTATCTCACTAGGGGTAAGATAGATACTGCCTACAGGAAAATTAAAGAGACCTTTGGAGATAAGAGAAAGACTTGTGTGAATATCAAGAGCTCAGATGGAAACCCAGTTCTAAGCAAAGAAGGGAAAGCAGAAAGGTGGAAGGAGTATATAGAGGGTCTATACAAGGGCGATGTACTTGAGGACAATATTATGGAAATGGAAGAGGATGTAGATGAAGATGAAATGGGAGATATGGTACTGCGTGAAGAGTTTGACAGAGCACTGAAAGACCTGAGTCGAAACAAGGCCCCCGGAGTAGACAACATTCCATTGGAACTACTGACGGCCTTGGGAGAGCCAGTCCTGACAAAACTCTACCATTTGGTGAGCAAGATGTTTGAAACAGGCGAAATACCCTCAGACTTCAAGAAGAATATAAAAATTCCAATTCCAAAGAAAGCAGGTGTTGACAGATGTGAAAATTACCGAACTATCAGTTTAATAAGTCACAGCTGCAAAATACTAACGCGAATTCTTTACAGACGAAAGGAAAAACTAGTAGAAGCCAACCTCGGGGAAGATCAGTTTGGATTCCGTACAAACACTGGAACACGTGAGGCAATACTGACCTTACGACTTATCTTAGAAGAAAGATTAAAGAAAGGCAAACCTAACATTTGTAGACTTAGAGAAAGCTTTTGACAATGTTGACTGGAATACTCTCTTTCAAATTCTAAAGGTGGAAGGGGTAAAATACAGGGAGCGAAAGGCTATTTACAACTTGTACAGAAACCAGATGGCAGTTATAAGAGTCGAGGGACATCAAAGGGAACCAGTGGTTGGGAAGGGAGTAAGACAGGGTTGTAGCCTCTCCCCGATGTTGTTCAATCTGTATATTGAGCAAGCAGTAAAGGAAACAAAAGAAAAATTCGGAGTAGGTATTAAAATCCATGGAGAAGAAATAAAAACTTTGAGGTTCGCCGATGACATTGTAATTCTGTCAGAGACAGCAAAGGACTTGGAAGAGCAGTTGAATGGAATGGACAGTGTCTTGAAAGGAGGATCATCATGAACATCAACAAAAGCAAAACAAGGATAATGGAATGTAGTCTAATTAAGTCGGGTGATGCTGAGTGGATTAGATTAGGAAATGAGACATTTAAAGTAGTAAAGGAGTTTTGCTATTTGGGGAGCAAAATAACTGATGATGGTCGGAGTAGAGAGGATATAAAATGTAGACTGGCAATGGCAAGGAAAGCGTTTCTGAAGAAGAGAAATTTGTTAACATCGAGTATAGATTTAAGTGTCAGGAAGTCATTTCTGAAAGTATTTGTATGGAGTGTAGCCATGTATGGAAGTGAAACATGGACGATAAATAGTTTGGACAAGAAGAGAATAGAAGCTTTCGAAATGTGGTGCTACAGAAGAATGCTGAAGATTAGATGGGTAGATCACATAACTAATGAGGAAGTATTGAATAGGACTGGGGAGAAGAGAAGTTTGTGGCACAACTTGACGAGAAGAAGGGATCGGTTGGTAGGACATGTTCTGAGGCATCAAGGGATCACCAATTTAGTATTGGAGGGCAGCGTGGAGGGTAAAAATCGTAGAGGGAGACCAAGAGATGAATACACTAAGCAGATTCGGAAGGATGTAGGTTGCAGTAGGTACTGGGAGATGAAAAAGCTTGCACAGGATAGAGTAGCATGGAGAGCTGCATCAAACCAGTGTCAGGACTGAAGACCACAACAACAACAACATCTGAAAAAACCTGGAAATCTCAGAGAAATCTTTTGTTTAAGTCTCCATCCTGCGTAACGAGAACAGAATACATGCGTTGAGCCCTTGTCATTTTATAATGGAGTATTTAAAGAAATCCGACTCGGTCGCATAAAGGTAAATAGCTAATCGGGAAATGGCAATATGCTGTTTCCTTTATTCATTGACAGAACCACGCCTCAGAAGGCTGTTGTAGAACATAATACGTAGGCGTCCATTATACGGTTCTCGAAGTCATTACGTCACTTTACTGGTTTATAATTAGCCTCTCCCTTGTTACTCATGCCTCGTTGCGCCATTGCCTAAGATACCGTATGCTTTACATAAAACAACGGGCCACGAACCGCCTGCACTTACAGCAGCATGGGTTTGACAGCATAAATGGGTTACTGGCCCGTTATACTGTGTGATGGATCACCCGCCATTTAGAGAGGATAACCTGAATTTATGCGCTGACGTCAGTTTGTGGCCCAATGGAAGCGGATTCACAGAAGCAGCCGCCCTACGACTTACCGATTTTATGTGATGGTAGTACATTCTCAGATGTAACAAATGCCTCTCTAGTACGGTGAGCTTATAAACCATTTTCAAGAGATCGTGTTCTAAATTTTTCGAGCCTGTTAAACACTATTCGGCAGCACGAGCTAACAGCGGAGTTAGCACACCCGCGTGAAGTTTGATACGTGTCATAGTAGTACATTCTCAGATGTAACAAATGCCACTCTAGTACAGTGAGCTTACAAATCATTTTCAAGAAATCGTGTTTTAAAACTTTTCGAGCCTGTTAAATATTATACGGCAGCACGAGCTGTCTAGTAGTGGAGTTAGCACACCCGCATGAAGTTTGATTCGTGTCATTTTTCTCTTTAATCTTCCTCTATTTACTCGTATTATTACAACGAATCATTTTTCTTCGAAAAGGGCAATAATATCAGTTTGCAATTGCAGAATTGCTTTGGTATAAAGGACAAGCAACTCAGTAATATACATGTAATTGGATTGCACCGGATGATTGCAGCATGCTGCCGAAACTCGATGTGCTAATTAAATATTAATAACAAAGTGATTGATGCAGTGTAAATTATTTCATAAATTTCATAAACTCAATTTATTTATTATTTGTTTAATTTTCCGTCACTTATGCATATCACCTTTGACGATGACTAGCTTCTACCACTTGCGTTCATTTTCACGCCATTAACAAAAATATAAAACAAAATATGGTAAAATACATAATGTTTTCAGTATACTGTATGCACAGCTCACAGCAGTGCAATGTATCGTTTATGACATATCTGCGACCGTGATATTTAGTTCTAATACAATTCTAATGGAACATTCGAAAGATTTGTTCATACATCAGGCCAACATAACAAATGTGGTTAGGAGAACTTGACACGCACCTTCAGTTGTTTACTATATGAATATGCCAGCTGTTTCCGTTCACACCCAATAATATCTCACATTTTCCTATTTAAGTTGATAATAAAGACGAAGTTGTGAAGTACTATTGGGTGTGAACGGAAACGGCATGCATGAACGTATAGTAAACAAAGGAGGCTGCCTTTCAAGTTTTCCTACATTCATTTGTTATGTTGGCCTGACGTACGAACAAATCTTTCGAAGGTTCTATTATAATTATGTTGATGTTAATTTTTTTGTGGGGTTTAAGGGCGCTCAACTACTGAGGTCATTAGCGCCCAGTCACAATTGGTAGAGCACATAGAATCTAGTAAAACTCAAGGGGGGGGGGGGGACACCAGAAAGTTCTTGCAAAGATGCAGATAAAATAAGTGAAAGAGTTAGATGTCTTTGGATAGGCCAGTCAAATTAATAAAACGAAGAACACGAGCAGCTCCTCGAGCGTCATCAGCTAAAATATCCTGTAAAGTAGATGGCAGAGACAGGACAACACGAGATTGACTAAAACGGGGACACGACAATAAAACATGGCGCACTGTCAATGCATGACCACAAGGGCACTGCGGGGCGGGGTCACCGTATAGCAGGTAGCGGTGGCTAAACCGGCAATGCCCAATCCGCAACCTGGCCAAAAGGACTTCCTCTCGCCGAGATGGTAAGGAGGAGGTTGTCCAAGCTGTTGGGAACGGTTTTATGGCCCGGAGCTTATTTTCTTGAAGTGACGACCAAGTGGGTACTGGTAGTGGCAGACTTTTTCCATTGCATTAGAATTAGACAAAATTTCGACATAATCCACACTGGATAACAGTTAGAGCACATAGAATCTAGTAAAACTCAAGGGGGGGGGGGGGGGAAGACACCAGAAAGTTCTTGCAAAGATGCAGATAAAATAAGTGAAAGAGTTAGATGTCTTTGGATAAGCCAGTCAAATTAATAAAACGAAGAACACGAGCAGCTGCTCGAGCGTCATCAGCTAAAATATCCTGTAAAGTAGATGGCAGAGGCAGGACAACACGAGATTGACTAAAACGGGGACACGACAATAAAACATGGCGCACTGTTAATACATGACCACAAGGGCACTGCGGGGCTGGGTCACCGGAGAGCAGGTAGCGGTGGCTAAACCGGCAATGCCCAATCCACAACCTGGTCAGAAGGACCTCTTCTCGCCGAGATGGTCGGGAGGAGGTTGTCCAAGCAGTTGGGACCGGTTTTACTTCTCGGAGCTTGTTTCCTTGAAGTGAGGACCAAGCATCCCACCACAACGACACAAGCCTCTTACAAACAACCCCACTAACATCAGATGATGGGACACAATGGGAGGCGGGCCGAGGCAGGAGGACTGCAGCCTTGGCTGCAGCATCAGCAGCCTCATTTTCAGGCACTCCTACATGGCCGGGAACCCACAGAAAGCTGACAGGAGAGCCACCATCAGCAAAAGAATGGAGGGACTGCTGGATCCGTTGCACCAAGGGATGGACCGGATAAGGAGCTCCAAGGCTTTGAAGAGCACTGAGTGAATCAGAGCAGAGTACATACGATGAGTGGCGGTGGCGGCGGGCATACTGAACGGCCTGATGGAGAGCAAAAAGCTCGGCCGTAATGCTGGAACACTGGTCGAGGAGCCGGTATTCAAAGGTGACGGCCCCGACGACAAAGGCACAGCCGACACCATCGTCAGTTTTGGAGCCATCAGTGTAAATAAAGGTGTGACTGGCAAGTCGCGCACGAAGTTCGACAAATCGTGAGCAATACACTGCAGCCAGAGTACCCTCCTTCGGGAGCGAGCTAAGGTTGAGATAGATCTGAACCGGAGCCTGGAGCCAAGGTGGAGTCGGGCTCTCACCCTCTCTGAAGGTGGTAGGGAGGGCAAAATCCAATTGTCGAAGCAGGCGACGATAGCGGACTCCAGGGGGCAGCAGGGCAGACACATACAACCCATACTGACGGTCGAGAGAATCGGCGAAGAAGGACTGATAAGAGGGGTGGTCGGGTATTGACAACAGCCGGTAGGCATTCCGACAAAGCAGTACGTCGCGCCGGTAGGTCAATGGTAATTCGGCAGCTTCAGCATAAAGACTCTCGACGGGACTAGTGTAGAAGGCTCCAGTCGCAAGACGTAACCCCCTATGGTGGATGGGGTTGAGACGGCGTAAGAGGGATGGCCGAGCAGACGAATAGACGAGGCTCCCATAATCCAGCTTCGATCGGACTATGGACCATTACAAGCGAAGCAGGACAGTGCGATCCGCTCCCCAAGATGAACCACTAAGCACTCTGAGGACATTAAGGGAACGTGTACAACGGGCAGCCAAATAAGAGACGTGCGGAGACCAACAAAGTTTCCTGTCCAGTGTGAGCCCTAGAAACTTAGTTGTTTCCACGAATGGGAGAACAACGGGACCGAGATGTAAGGATGGCGGAAGGAACGCTTTATATCGCCAAAAGTTGATGCAAACCGTCTTCTCTTGGGAGAACCGGAAGCCATTTGCCACACTCCATGAGTATAGGCTGTCGAGACAACGCTGAAGGCAGCGCTCCAGGAGGCATGTTCTCTGGGCACTGCAGTAGATCGCGAAGTCATCGACAAAAAGAGTGCCTGAGACATTAGGTGGAATACAATCCATAATAGGATTGATCGCTATGGCAAAAAGGGCTACGCTCAAGATGGAGGCCTGAGGCACTCCGTTCTGCTGGAGGAAGACGTCGGACAAGGCGGAACCCACACGTACCCTAAACTTTCGGTCTGTTAAAAAGGAATCAATAAAAATGGGCAGGCGACCGTGTAGACCCCACCTGTGCGTAGTGCGGAGGATACCTCCTCTCCAACAGGTATCATAAGCCTTCTCCAAATCGAAGAACACGGCTACCGTTTGGCGCTTTCGCAAAAAGTTGTTCATGATGATTGTCGACAGGGTCACAAGGTGGTCAACAGCGGAGCGGCGGCGACGGAAGCCGCATTGAACATTGGTAAGTAGCCATCGAGATTCAAGAATCCAAACTAACCGAGCGTTAACCATGCCCTCCATCACCTTACAGACACAGCTTGTAAGAGAAATGGGGCGGTAACTAGAAGGAAGGTGTCTATCCTTCCCGGGTTTGGGTATAGGAACAACGACGGCGTCACGCCAATGCATGGGGACTTGACCTTCGGTCCAGATGCGATTGTAGGTATTAAGAAGGAAGCTTCTGCCTGCCGGAGAAAGGTGTGCCAGCATCTGAACGTGAATGGCATCTGGCCCTGGAGCAGAGGACCGGGACAGTGCAAGTGCACGTTCGAGTTCCAGCATAGTAAAGGGGGCATTATAATTTTCCAGATTCAGCGAGTGGAAGGAAGGTCGCCGAGCCTCTTCTGCCTCTTTCCTGGGAAGGAAGGCAGGGTGGTAATGGGCGGAGCTTGAAACCTCCGCGAAAAAGCGGCCGAAGGCGTTGGAGACATCCACAGGATCAACAAGGACCTCAGTACCTGAAGTCAGGCCAGGTACCGAGGAGTGGGCCTTAATGGCCGACAGCCGGCGCAGGCCACCCCAGACGACAGAAGAGGGACTAAAACTGTTAAAGGAGCTGGTGAAAGAGGCCCAACATGCTTTTTTTCTGTCTTTGATGACTCTACGGCATTGCGCTCGGAGTCGTTTGTATCCAATACAATTCGCCAACGTAGGATGGCGGCGAAAGGTGCGTAAAGCACGTCGTCGAGCACGGATAGCGTCTCTACAAGCCTCATTCCACCAGGGGACGGAAACGCGACGTGAAGAAGAGGTAGTATGAGGAATGGAACGTTCGGCAGCATTGATGATAACAGCCGTGAGGTATTCACCTGACTGTCACAACTGAGAAAATCGTGGTTCGGAAAGGTCGCCAGGGAGGAGTTAAGTCCCCAGTCAGCTTTCGGTATGGTCCAGCTCGAAGGACGTGGGGATGGGGTGTGGTGTAGGAGACGAACGACACAGGGGAAGTGGTCGCTCGAATAGGTGTCAGAAAGGACATACCACTCGAACCGATGGGCAAGAGTGGGAGAACAGATCGAGAGATCCAAGTGGGAGTAGGTATGAGTGGAGTCCGAGAGGAAAATCGGGGCGCCAGTATTGAGGCAGACAAGATTGAGATGGTTCAAGACATCCATCAAGAGGGAGCCTCTCTGACAGGATGCAGGAGAGCCCCAAAGGGGATGATGGGCATTGAAGTCGCCAAACAATAAAAACGGCGGAGGAAGCTGAACAATCAGGTGCATCATGTCAGCCTGACTAACTGCGGATGACGATGGAGTGTAGATGGTACAAACAGAAAAAGTAAAGGCAGAAAGAGTAATACGGACAGCTATTGCTTAGAGTGGGGTGGTCAATGGGATGGGATGGTAATAGACATTGTCCCGAAAGAGCAACATGACCCCACCATGAGCTGGAATACCGTCCACAGGGGTGAGGTCAGTCCGCTCCGAGGTATAGTGGGTAAAAGCAATACAGTCAGTTGGGCGCAACTTGGTTTCCTGGAGACCAAGGACGAGCGGACAGTGCAGGCGGAGGAGCAGTTGTAATTCCTCCCGATTAGATCGAATACCTCTGATGTTCCAATGTAACAAAGCCATCGCTAGTCAGAAAAAAGGGGGGAACGAAACGGGTGAAGAGCTGGTCACCTCGACGGCCGCGGAGGGCCAGGTTTCGAGCGGACAACGCTACAACCGGTGGGAGGCGGATCCTGTTCCATCGAGTCGTCGCCAGCTGCGGCCGCTTTCTCGGGTTGCGTAGGAGGGGCAGCATCATTTGCCGACGAGAGGCCAGCTGAGCGCCTGGCAGCAGAGCGTCCCGGCGAAACTGAGGACGGCCGGGAGCAGCGACTCGTGGATGGAGCGTCAGACGAAACGCGCCGGGGTGGAGAGGGGGATAAGGATTTCTTCTTGGAGGCCTTCTTGGATGTCCGATGAGGCATGGGGATGGTGGGCTGGACCCGAAGAAGATACTCACGCGCGGGGTCCGTTTTGGAACGCTGGACCTTGGAAGCCGGGGTCCGGAACGTTTCCCCGATGGACGCCTGAGAAGAGGATCGCTTCTCAGGCGTCGGAGGGGGAGGAGGAGGAAGGGTGGCCCCTGGGGCAGAGGGGGCAGGGGCCACGTGGGAGGAGGATTTGCAAGGGAGGGATTTGGGAGGCGGAGGCATAGACCCTGGATGGGGTGTGGAGGTGGAGGGGGGACAGGATAGGGGTGAGGAAACTGTGGAAGGAGTGGACACGACTGAGGCAAACGAAGTTGTCAACGTCACAGGATGGAGGCGGTCATACTTCTTCCTGGCCTCAGAATAAGAGAGACAATCCAAAGTTTTTAATTCTTGAATCTTCTTCTCCTTCTGATATGCGGGGCAGTCTAAAGTTCTAGGCGAGTGGATGCCAGGACAATTGACGCATCGAGGTGGTGGGGTGCATGTATGTTCCTCATGAAGAGGACGTCCACAATCGCCACAAAGGGGCTCAGCCTCACACCGTGATGACATGTGCCTAAAGCGCAAACACCGAAAGCAGCGCATAGGAGGCGGGACGTAAGGTCGCACGTCGCACCGGTAGCACATCACCTTTACCTTCTCCGGCACAACGTCCCCCTCGAAGGCGAGGATAAAGGCTCTGGTGTCGATGCGACGGTCTTTTGGGCCGCGCTGAACTCGCCGGACGAAATGCACGCCTCGGCGCTCCAGGTTGGCCCTGAGCTCCTCATCAGATTGCAGCAGGAGGTCCCGATGAAAAATAACCCCCTGTGTCCTATTCAGTGCCAGATGCAGGACAATGGACACTGGGATGTCCCCTAGTCGGTGGCACGCCTGGAGCGCCGCCGACTGTGTGGCGGAGGCGGTCTTTATAAGAATGGACCCCGAATGCATTTTACTGAGAGCCTCGATTTCCCCAAAGATGTCCTCGATGTGCTGGACAAAGAACATGGGCTTGGAGGTGGCGGTCCAAGAACAGACTAAATAGCAGGGGAAGTACTTCGCCCCAAGCCGGCGGGCCTGTCCTTCCTCCCAGGGAGTGGCCAAGGGGGAAAGGGCAGGAGAACCAGAACCAGAGACAGTACCTTTCCTTTTAAAAGACTCGGCCGCAGAGCGACCTGATACATGTTGACGTTTCATCTGCGAAACATCCGCCCCGATACCACCCACTCCGACCAGGGGCTCTCCCCACGGGCGCCACCCAGCCTCAGCAAGGGCCACCTGGCAGGATGACCGTTGCCAGGAATCCTGATGCCCCAAGGAGACGGGCATCTACTCCTTGGCCGACGTGGGGAGGGTGCAGCTCAGGTATCGGCAGTACCACCCCTGTGTTGTCAGGGGGCTACAACCTAGATGGTACATGACGACCCCACCACAACAGGCTGGCTACCGTGCTGGATTTTGGGTGCCATGGAAAGTCCATCATGATCGTGGGTGCAGATGGGGACGCACTATTGGCGGAACGTGTGCCACCCATCAGGCGTTTAGGCCCAATTGGAGGAATAGTGGGTGTGGTTACAACGCCGTTACAATGCTGAGTGCCAAGGTCTTAGTGCACTGAGGACCAGTGATACACCACGTAAGGCGTCCTTCCCCAAAAGGCTCGTACTTCTGTAGAATTTTGAAAAAAGGTCAAACCCCAAGGGGGACCATCACATGGAATGCCGAAACGGTTGAAACTCCTTTTAGTCGCCTCTTACGACAGGCAGGAATACCTCGGGCCTATTTTTACCCCAGACCCGCAGGGGGGTGTTACAGTTAAGTATCAGGGACAACAGTGTGATCTGTGCATTCAGTATACTGAAAACATTATGTATTTTAACATATTATATTTTTGTTAATATGGTACCTTCTGATGTAGGCAGCAGTGTAGAAATGTATTAAAGCATTCGAAACTAGTCACCATTAACGATGATATGCAGCTGTGCCGGAAACTAAGTAAACAGCAAATAATAATAGTGATAGTCATGGTGGGACATTAATGGCAATGTGTAATCAGGGTAAGACAACGAATAGCGTTGAAATTATGATTTATTTATTGATACATTCACGCGCATATCACAGTCAAGTCATATCGCGATGTACCTGCTTTAAATAATGTACGCTTGTTTGGGATAGGAGCATGGATGTATCGACAAATAAACGTTCAATCGTGGTTCCTTATTACAGTGTGGGCAAAATAAAACTGTCTAGGAAAATATTTACAATAAGACTGACCCGAGACAGAGCCTTCATAATGAACATCGCAGGAGATAATGGAAATGACCACTGTTGACGTCGGTGCAGCACTGTACCCGATTTATGAAACTGTGAAATGTGCGTAGCTGATATACCTGAGGGATAGCGGCTATAGCCTTTTAAGTGTTCTGCTGTAGCTCTTCCAGTTGGTGAGAATTATCTGAGCACGTCTGACCTTTAAATTTTCGGCACAGGTAAGAATCGCAGGGAGTAAGATCGTGCGATCGAGATGGCCAGGAGAGTACACTGTTTCTGGTGATTGTTCTCTCCTCACCGAACACCTCATGCACTCATGACAATGTTGTGTACAAAGTGCAGCTCATGTGTTACTCATGAAGAATATGTATACAAGGCAAACCAAGGCTGCCTGTATGAATTCAAATAAGGCGTCAAGGGGAAAAGCCGAAAATGACTGTAGCATTCCCGAAACTAAATGATTCTTCGTTAAGAATGTCTACCGCTGTAGCAGCATAAAACGAGAAACGTTTTATCCAGTCCTAAAGTATCGACTGCACATATGCCAGCGCAGCGCCGAGAAACGGCATCAAGAAGGTGCTGGCCATAGCGCCAGTGGAAACAGCGGGCAGCGCCAAACCTTCAGGAAGACAGAGTTTAGCGCCCCCTGTCAACGCTGACTTAACCAACCGCCCATTTGTGGTCGGGGGCGGTTCGATCGCAGACTTCGAGATCGTCAGTACTTAGTAACAGGAAGACGATAGTTAACTTGCTTTCTGCTAGTAGTAATTGTGTGTAAAAGTAATTACATGTAGGAGGCACAGAAAACACAGGAAGCCACCTCATAACAAGAAGATAAGTTATATAAGAACGTAGGCTTCCGCGGCAGGTGTCATAGTGATTCAAATTCTTCTGGGTATTATGCCGCGTCAATGCTGGAAACTAACAACAATAATAATCTAAAACCGACGTTTCCGCCGAATTGCAACGGCCTTCCTCAGGGCACGACTGGTTTTGCATAGTTTTGCATGTGGAGGACACATTTTTTATCTGGCCGCACGGTGAAGCGGAGTTGGGAAACTTCTTGCAGCACTTAAATAGCCTGCACAAAAATATGAAGTTCACACACGAGACTGAAAACAATGGTACCTTGCCATTTCTGGATGTGGAAGTATACAGAGCTGCCGGGGACACAAAGTGTACCGGAAACCAACGCACACTAATCGGTACCTGCACGCGGAGAGTCACCACCACCCAGCTGGAAAGTATTATGTTCTGCATACGTTAACTGCCCGAGCCTACCGGATAAGCGATGACAATAACATCAAAGAAGAATTAAAGGAGCTACAAAACACGTTTCGTGCCAACGGCTATGATGACAACATCATACGAAAGGTAGCTAAAACCAAAGGGAGCAGAAGACGAGAGGAAGTCAAAGAAGAGAAGCTTCCACTGGTACACTTACCATAGTAAAAGGCGTCAGTGAACGGCTAGGCAACGTCCTTCGCCGACGAGGTTTAAAACCGATTTTTCGAAGCAGTCACAGGATCCACGAAATGATAGGTTCCACCAAGGACGTAGTCAACAATCTTAACACTGCAGGTGTTTACGAACTACGGTGTGACGGCGGAGCTACCTACATAGGAGAAACAGGGAGAGCTGTCAGCTTACGAGTAGCAGAACACGAACGCTATGTATGATTACAACAACATAATAAATCGGCGATAGCGGAACACCACCGCCGCGGGGGATTAGCCGAACGGTCTAGGGCGCTGCAGTCATGGACTGTGCGGCTGGTCCCGGCGGAGTCCTCCCTCGGGCATGGGTGTGTGTGTTTGTCCTTAGGATAGTTTAGGTTAAGTAGTGTGTAAGCTTAGGGACTGATGACCTTAACAGTTAAGTCCCATAAGATTTCACACACATTTGAACATTTGATTTGGAACACCACCGTGACTGTGAACAACCTGTCAGGTTCCAGGAAGCCCTAGTACTGGCGAAAGAATCGTGGATGCGAGAACGCAAAATACGGGAGGCGATCGAATTTATTAAGCAGCCTGACAACATCAACAGAGAAGATGGCTACAAACTCCCAGCATCCTGGCTTCCGGCCATCCCAGTCTAACGGGCCGCGAGCGGTCGCAGGGCAGAAGCTACACGGCACACGGACGTATCTGCACAAACAGCTGTAGAGCAACTGTCAGTCCACTTCCACGCACCAGGAGGAAAACTTGCCGACCAGAAGCCAAACGCTGATTGGCGGACTGCTACCAATCGTTGACGACATGGACATCCACGAATAGCCTCTTTCCTTCCATCTTCCCTTACGTCATGACTAGCCAATCATATTAGAGGGCCAATTAAAAGTTTTACAACAGTGACGTCAGACATCGATAGTCTGTAATAAATAGAAGCACCTATCCCCATGCAAAACCAGTCGTGTCCTGAAGATGGCCGTTGCAATTCGGCCGAAAGGTCGATTTAGTTTATTATTGTTGTTAGTTTTTAGCAACGACGCGGCATAATACCCAGAAGAATTTTAATCAAGAAAAGTTATGTTTCTTTGCTTTTTAGAAATAAAGTGTTCTGTTAATCTGCAAGTGTTATGTACAGATAATTTTGGATTTCTGCCACAAGCCATCGCAACTTCTCTCCTTCCTTGTTTCCGTCGGTGCTGACTCCCACAGTAGCCGACGCAACACGTTTGAAAAGCGGAAATAACTTTCAGCCGAAGCCAAGAAATTGCATTCCTTAACAAGTTCATAAATCCATACCGCCAGCTCGCAGTCGGTAGCTCAAATACGATTTGTGAGTCAGGCCGTATCTTGGTCGCACACTCAGAAGAGAACGAACGATGGCATGGAACCTGTGCGGTTATTTACCGTGTACCATTCGCAGCTTGAAAAGGAAATGAGGTGAATCATATTTGTGCCACAGGTACCCTTTGATACACACCGAAAGATGGGTCGTGAGTGTAGGTTTAGATAAAGGATTTTTAGTCGCCACTGGCTAGCCACAGAGTAATTATTTCGGTTGGTAGCTCCGATCTGTGACGGTATTCACTGAGATGCTTGCCAACCAGTGCAGATGTCTGTACCTTTATATAGGTGTTGTGTCTTATTTAGGACGTGTCCGAAAGGACAGACACATTCATGATCTTGCAGCCATGCACATTTAAGATGAAATGAAATCATTTTTGACTCGGCTGCAATTAAGCCCTGAAATGATTTCAATGGCGACAAATGAAAACTTGTGCCGGACCGGGATTCAAACACGGATTTCCCACTTCTCGCAACCGGTTGCGAGAAACTGGATAACCAGGTTCGAGTGCCGCACAGATTTTATTCTCGTTATGAAAATTATTTCAATGCCTACTTGCAGCCGAATCAGGAATTATTTCATCATGGATATATGCACTATCGAGTAAATTTACATGTAACGCACGTTCCAGGGATTGGCAGCCCTAGAAGTTATTGGCCAATCCTCAACGATTCTTGAGAGTGTAACGCAGTCTTTGTCAAGTCGCTTTACAACGCATCTTATCACAGCCGTCGACATTTTGAACAGCTACTCTGTAGAAATGTTATGTAGTGTAGTGAACAGTAACTGTCTCGAATGTTTTTATTATCTGTTCCTGCACATGTGATAGCATTCTGCAATTGTCGTTATTCCAGCCTGGAAGCGAAGAGAAAACGGAACATTTGTGTTGTGAGTACGATGAATCAGTTGTAACGTATTCTTTAAAAACGTGGCACGTCAAGCATATTATCTGTTCTAGTTGCGGTTACCTCATTTCAGTACGGACAACGGTGATCAAATTCGGTATGTTTCACGGCGTAGACTAGACTCGCCGTACATGTGTAGTTTATGTGGTCAGGGTTATGCATGAAAACGACACGCAATAAAACAACGGATAGCGATGGTGGGATTGCAGCCAGCGACTTTTTTGGTTGCCGCTGACGAAACTGAAAGAGCACATGTAGGTAGAAAGCAATATTATCATTAAAACTACAGTAGATTTACAAAATTTTATGAATAGAATGCGCAGAGTTTCAGTATGTATTGGAAGAGTTTTTATTGCTTTGAACAAAGTTTTCATCAAAAAAAGTATGTTTTGTCGTGCAATAGTTTCATCTTGCCGCTGTTGAGGCGGCTGCTGCCGTAAATATTGCAGCCCTCCACCAGAAGAAGTGACACAAGTTCTGCTCAAGTTCCGTCTGAATTCAAAAAAGTCGGCGAAACATGGTAGCGCTTTTGTGATGGATACTAGTGCGAAGGTAGGCAGCAAATGAGAGGTCGTTCAGGATAAGAGGACAGGAAACTTCCATGTTCCGTTGACATTGTGCAAACACTATACAGTAAAATTATGATAATAGAGTACTTTACCCACCGAAGACAAATGCTGATTTATTCTACGATTTTCAACTCTTACTCGAGAGAGTATTTTCTATCTTAGTTTGATTAACATGTTTTGATAACATGGTGCCCTGTTTAAGGTCCTACTTTCTTTTTTAAATCAGTATATTTACATGCCCGTAGTTTGGTATATTACACTATTATGCTACATTTCTAGTTCTAAAATTCTTGAAAACATTATTCCTTCTTTTTTTACATTAATAGTTGCAGCCACATTGGACCAATAGGTAATATAATTAAGTAAAAATATTGATAGCCGCCCGTTTGGGTACAAAGCTGTAAAGGTGAGAACAAGTTACATTTATTTCTCGGCATTACCAGTCCACTTAGATCAGGTATTGGGATATGTCACGTGTTAGACTGAAATGTCTTTATCGTCTGGCAATTATATAGCGATATTGAACGCCAGCAAAACTGCTAAATGCTAACGCAGAATTTGCGCAAGACCTACACAAAGAGCAACGAAAGAAAGTGGAGAACATTCTCTCTCTCTCTCTCTCTCTCTCTCTCTCTCTCTCGCCCTCTCGTCCTCCCTCTCTCTCTCTCTCTCTCTCTCTCTCTCTCTCTCTCTCTCTCTCTGTCTTTTTCTGTCTCCCTCTCCCTCTCTCTTTATCTCTCTCTCTCTCTTTGTAGTGGACTGGTACGTTCGTTTAAAAATTTCAAGAGAATTTCAGCATTCCTTTTTCTCGTTCAAGAACTTTAAATGGTGTAATATAGAGAATTGAGTTGGTTATTGTCTTGTAAAGTCATCAGAAGATAAAACTGAATTACAAAATGATTTTGACAAGGCGTGTACTGTGCAAAAAATGGAAATTGACACTAAACAATAAAAAGTGTGGGATTCTACACGCGAATACTAAAAAAATCAGTTAAACTTCGGTCTCACGATAAATCGCATAAATTTAAATGCTATCAGTTCAACTAAATACCTAGGACTTACAGCCACGAACAAGTTAAACTAGAGGCATCATACAGAATACCTGTGGGAAAGGCAAAGAAAGACTACATTTTATTGAGTGAACATTTAGAAAAATGCAAGTTACTGCCTGCACTGTGCGCGACCTGTGGTTGTTTCATGTGATATCAAGTCACAGGAACTTTAAATACTGATGGCCGAATAGAGACATAAATCACCGTTCTCAGAACGAGTCCGGTGTCCTACATTGCGTCACCTTTTTGTATTTTATTTAGTTTTCCTTACAGTCCGCCCTTACTGTCATACAATTTCCTTCAGTGGTCGTGGCTCTTTGGCCTACACTTATGTTCTTCAAAGGCTTTTTCCACGAAAATGAACACAAAGAGGAAGGTGAGTTGAGGTAGAACAGGGTCTTCGTCCTTGATAGTATATTGATGTTAAACACAGTGGAAAACCGAAACTCTCTTGATAAACTGAAACTCAAAACCGCTTGAAACCTAAAATATTAGAGTGTTGTACTAGTTCTACTAGTTATTGAAAAGTTTAGAAACGAAAATTGATCCTGAAACTAAAATATGTTGCAGTAGCAAAATTCTATTCAAGTGTAACCAGTCGTGGCCCCATGCCGTCTCTAAAAATAAATCTTCCTGAAACCTCTGATCTTGATCAACTAAATCTTACTGAACGGTAACATTTCCTCGTGAAAGATAAACTCTGTCTTTACACTAAAAGAAAGGCATTTTCCATAAGATTCTGAAATAAAAAATTCTTATTGGGCCCAAGAATCTGCCTAAAGGCGTAAAAACCAACTAAAACAACGCTTGGCCTTCTGTTCGCGTATTGGTCGACAGAAATTTGGCAGAATGAGCGACGTAAATCATCGTATGTAAAAATCTAAAGAGTATGTGTACACAACCATCGTTAAAGCGCGGAAGCTCTGTAATATTCACATTTATGTGAAAAGGCCGCGTACAGAATCGCAGTTTGGGGTGGTTTGGGTGCCCTGTTCCTGTATGAGCTAGCAACTCGGGGGAAAAACTTTTTGATTTAGCCTGTACCAGTGAGCATTTATATAGCCATTCAAACATCTGTCTTACTATAGCTATGTTACAGAACATTCAGCGAGGTCTGAACGACGAACTGGAGCTGGCGCACAGGCAAGTTGTTTAAATCGCTTAATTTCTTTTGAAAAACATTTTAAATGGGCTGAAGTTCTCACTCAGCTAATGGCACCATTTGTAAGTGCACCGTTCATATTTTACATGAAAAAACAGTCACCCGCGTTCGGATTTCACGTGCAAAAACAGGCGGCCTTAAATAACTTCGAATTCGAGACAATGGTTCAAATTTGGTCCGCAGTTGTACCGGACCTTGGTCTATGATAAATATTAACAGTTTGAATAAATTTCGCTTCCTTTGGATTTTACATGCAAAGCACACGTTTTTTCTGGGAGGTTTCTGAATCGTGCTTCTTCTATTATTTGAACTTGAAAGAATCGGTTCGAACTTAGTACGATGGTAAACAAATGGATGAAGTCAAATCAGTTTTTTTTTATCCAATTATCTTTATCCGATGCCGAGATACGATAGTTTAATGGTGAGCTAAATATAGCACGAAAAATTCATGAAACGATTCAAAGTGAATCAGATAAATAAAAATGCATTCTTATGATAAAATTGAAAACTAGCTTTCAAAAATCGAGCTTCGTTCGGATTTTACGCCCAAAAACACTTTTTACGCGCAGTACTTTCATGTCTCAGACTAGTGTAAATCGATTCAAATTTAATGCGAAGGTAAACAAACAGATATCATTAATGGTCCCGCTGATGTTTGTGTAAGCTTTATCCGTTTCCACAATATAGGCGACATGTTTCGAAGCACAATAATAAAAAGTTCAATACCCGATGAGTCCTCGACCGAGCAAAAAAAAAAAAAAATGCTGCATCGGTTGCCAAGGTATGGTGGTGTAATGAAAAAATTGTGGTAGAGTAAAAGTTGAGAGACGGAAAGGGAAATGCTCCTACCACTGCTCAAAAATGCGAATGTGGCCTGAGCAAAGTGATGTAAAACTAGGAAACTTTTCGACTTATCTGGCAGCTTGGAAGACGTTTAAATCGAAACGTCTCGAAATATTCACGTTTTTTAACGTCAGCAGTACTTCCCCAGCGTAGTGGACTCTCTTAGCTGGGCACCTTCATCTTGCAATCTATGGGTTTAAGTCCTTGTTCCTGTGTGCAGAATCGAGAAGATTCGCCAGCGATACTAATCAATGGATGATGGGAGATATAATTTCTGATGGTGGATTAAATGCGTGAATGCGGCAAGATGTTTTGATTTAAATGTGTTTGTAAATGCCAGACAAGTCGGAAAGCTAGTTCCGTTCTTTTACATCTGAAACTCTGCCCAGGACATATTCGCCTTTTTTGTTAAAGTGATAGGAGCAGTTTTCATTCTGGTTACTGCTATTATTAATTAGCTTTTTAGAAACTGGAACATCTACAGTAATTTAACGATTGTCATATATCGTCGGAAGCTTTTACCATTCCTACTCTGCAAATATTACCAACTCATGTGAACATTGGTTTAAAATTTTCTTTTCTTCATCCCTGCTCCATATCAAGAATTGCTTGCGGTAAGATGATGTTTCAAAAGCCACACTGTATGCACCGTATTCGCCAATAATTTGTATAAGTTCGAAACTGATTTCCTAGAGCGTTTCGATTAGCTCCTTACTACGTCTGAAATAAAGTACGTCGCTAGGTGAACTGCTGCGAGCCAAGCAGCTCGTCATTGGTTTCGTTCGCTCTGTAACTAGATCTGCATACATACTCCGCAACACATGAAACGGTGTGTGGTGGAGGGTACCTTGTACCACTCCTGAACATTCTCTCTCCTGTTTCACTCGCAGAATGGAGCGAGGATAAAAGGACCATCTATATGCTTCCGTACGGGTCCTGATTCGTCTTATCTTGTCTTCCTGGTCATTACGCGACGTGTACGTTGGTGGTAGCGTGTCGTAACTGCCGGTTCTCAAAACTTCTCAATAGTGTCTCGCGGACACAACGTCTTCCTCCCTTCAGGGAGACGTTTTTGAAGTGACGCAACATTTCTGTAATACTGGCTTGTTGATCGATGCTACCAATAACAAATCTAGCACGACGCCTCTGAATTGCTTCAATGTCTTCCTTTAATTCGACATGGTGTGTAACACAAACACTTCAGCAATACTGAAGAATGGGTCACAAAAGTGTTCTGTAAGCCGTCTCCTCTGTAGACGAGATACTCTTTCCTCAAAATTTCCCAATAAACTGAAGTCGACCATTCGCCGCCAATACAACAGATCTTACCCGAACTTTCCGCTTCACTCGACGTGACTGTAAAAAAGAACACACTTAATAACTGTATTAAAAATTTACACGGTTGGTTTTTGCTACTTCTCTGTTCTAACTTACATTTTTCCACATTTTCTGAAAGCTTCCGTTCGTCGTACCTACTTGATAGGGACCCAAATCGTTGGGCAGTACCCCGTAAGCGGTCGCCCCAGCACCTGCAGTGCGCTTTCCTGTAACCTAGAGACACGCTAGTGCCGTCGTGCTGAACAGCAGCGGCAGAGACCCGGCCGCCCCACTGACCTGCCTGCGCGGCGCGCTTCTCCCGGCGCCGCTCCTTGTCCCTGTCGCGCTCGTGGCGGCCCGCAGGCGTCGCCCCCGGCGTCGAGCCGCCCCCCGGCTGCCTGGGCAGGCTGCCCGTCGACCCCGCGCCGCCCCCGGCGCCGCCTCCGCCCCCGGCGCCGCGACGCGCCCGCTCGCCGGCGCACATGGCCGGCTGCCTCTGCCGCTGCCTGGGCGCTCACCGGCGCAGCCTCCCGCCGCTACGCGACTGACGACGCCGCCGCCGCCGCCGACGCCGACGCAGCCGCTGCCGACGCTTCGCGGCGCGGCCAGGCGTGCGCGGTCGATCGCCGGCTGCAGCGCGGCTCCCGTGCCACGGCGCATCACGGCCCCCGCGAACAGCGGCTCGCGAAAAGTCAGAAAAATCTCAGGCTATACGCGGGGTTACTGAAGGTCCGTTTCCCACGCACCGCTTGCGAAGGGAACAGAGATTTATCTGGATGTATAGCACACTCAACAGTGAGATTACTGACGCTATTATCAAACTAATTTAGGGTTCAAATGGAAGTATATGGTTCCAGAGACCTTCCCGAGTTTTAAGATCTGTGATGTATATATCCACACAGAAGCGACGAACGAAAATTTGTACCAGGACTGGGATTCGAACCTGGGTCTGCTGCTCACTAGGCAGCGCTAGCCACTAGGCCGCTCTGCCGCAATGTCTTTGCACAACTGCACACAGTACCCTAGCGCGCCTCACTCCTCAACCCAAATTCCCGTTCACAACTCATCTCACTTGGTATTCCACCTAAAGCAAAGTCACTGTGCCGGGGTGGGGGTAGTGGTTAGTACATCCGCCTAGTGAACAGGAGACCCGAATTCGAAAACGGCATTGGTATGAATTCTCATTCCTCTCTTCAGTCGTAATACACTACTGGCCATTAAAATTGCTACACCACGAAGATGACGCGCTACAGACGCGAAATTTAACCAACAGGGAGAAGATGCTGTGATATGCAAATGATTAGCTTTTCAGAGCATTAACAGAAGGTTGGCGCTGCTGGCGACACCTACAACGTGCTGACATGACGAAAGTTTCCAACCAATTTCCCATACACATACTGCAGTTGACCGGCGTTGCCTGGTGGAACGTCGTTGTGATGCCTCGTGTAAGGAGGAGAAATGCGTACCATCACATTTCCGACTTTGATAAAGGTCGGATTGTAGCCTATAGCGATTGCGGTTTATCGTATCACGACATTGCTGCTCACATTGTTCCAGATACAATGACTGTTAGCAGAATATGGAATCGGTGGGTTCAGAAGGGTAATACGGAACGCCGTGCTGGATCCCAACGGCCTCGTATCACTAGCAGTCGAGATAACGGGTTCAAATTATGCAAATGGCACTGAGCACTATGGGACTCCATAAAAATGGCTCTGATCACTATGGGACTTAACTGCTGAGGTCATCAGTCCCCTAGAACTTAGAACTACTTAAACCTAACTAACGTAAGGACATCACACACATCCATGCCCGAGGCAACATTCGAACCTGCGACCGTAGCGGTCACGCGGCTCCAGACTGAAGCTCCTAGAACCGCACGGCCACACCGGCCGGCGGGACAACATCTGAGGTTATCAGTCCCCTAGAACTTAGAACTACTTGAACCTAACTAACCTAAGGACATCACACACATCCATGCCCGAGGCAGGATTCGACCTTGCGACCGTAATGGTCGCGCGGTTTCAGACTGTAGCGCCTTGAATCGCTCGGCCACACCGGCTGGCCGAGATGACAGGCATCTTATCCGCATGCCTGTAACGGATTGTGCAGCCACGTCTTGATCCGTGATTGAACAGATGGGGACGTTTGCAACACGACAACCATCTGCACGAACAGTTCGACCACGTTTGCAGCAGCATGGACTATCAGCTCGGAGACCATGGCTACGGTTACCCTTGACGAACCTGGTTGCACGAATGGCGAAACGTCATTTTTTCGGATGAATCCTGGTTCTGTTTACAGCATCATGATGGTCGCATCCGTATTTTGCGAAATCGCGGTGAACACACATTGGAAGCGTGTATTCGTCATAGCTGTACTGGCGTATCACCTGGCGTGATGGTATGGGGTGCCATTGGTTACACATCTCGGTCACCTCTTCTTCGCATTGACAGCACTTTCAACAGTGGACGTTACATTTCAGATGTGTTACGACCCGTGGCTCTACCCTTCATTCGATTCCTGCGAAACCCTAAATTTCAGCAGGATAATGCAAGGCCGCATGTTGCAGGTCCTGTACGGACCTTTGTGGATACAGAAAATGTTCAACTGCTGCCCTGGCCAGCACATTCTCCAGATCTCTCACGAATTGAAAAAGTCTGGTCAATGGTGGCCGAGCAACTGGCTCGTAACAATACGCCAGTCACTACTCTTGATGAACTGTGGTATCGTGTTGAAGCCGCATGGGCAGCTGTACCTGTACACACCATCCAAGCTCTGTTTGACTCAATGCCCAGGCGTATCAAGGCTGTTATTACGGCCAGAGGTGGTTGGTTCCAATGGCTCTGAGCACTATGGGACTTAACATCTGTGGCCATCAGTCCCCTAGAACTTGGAACTACTTAAACCTAACTAACCTAAGGACATCACACATATCCATGCCCGAGGCAGGATTCGAACCTGCGACCGTAGCGGTCACGCGGTTCCAGCCTGAAGCGCCTAGAACCGCACGGCCACACCGGCCGGCCCAGAGTTGGTTCTTCTGGGTACTGATTTCTCAGGATCTATGCACCCAAATTGCATGAAAATGCAATCACATGTCAGTTCTAGTATAATATATTTGTCCAATGAATACCCGTTTATCATCTGCATTTCTTCTTGGTGTAGCAATTTTAATGGTCAGTAGTGTATATACATCATGGATGTCTGAGACTTGGAAAGGTCTCTGGAACCGTGTACTTTCATTAGATAAAAGCATCTGTGCCTGTGTTTGGGGCAGGATCACCCGATTCGTTCGATGATGAGGGAATATTCCTGTGCAGTTCAGAGCCTCTGCAATGCTGTTTGAGTGTAGTGGGGATACCCAAGTCCGCTGACGCATGAGTGGTGCAAAGCCACTGCGCTAGGGTGGTGTAGTGCTTAGTTCATCTGCATAGTGAGCGGGATACCCATGTTCGAATCCCGGCCTTAATACAAATTTTCATTCATCACAATTTGACATTCATTTGGCTACGTTATTTCGCTTTGGCCGTCTAGGACCACGTTAAATCCTTTTAGACTTGGCAGTGAAAATAATTATCTTTCAAACCCATATCTCCTGCATTCTTCGAGAGCGGGATTGTTTAGGCTCTCCCGTCCAAGGAGCATTGTGTCTGCTTTTGTTTTCTCTTCTCGGTGCAGCCGCACTATCTTCTTGTGGAAGAGATCTCTATTGCAAGGGTTTCGGGTTTGATTTGAAGCAGATGGACGTCTTCTTTGGTGTATGTACACCAGTATAAAGGCGTCACGCATCCCTCCTCCAATAAAATTTTTCTGGTTTTACCGTATCAAAAATGGCTCTAAGCACTATGGAACATCAGTCTCCTAGTCTTAGAGCTACTTAAACCTATCTAACCTAAGGACATCGCACACATCCATGCCCGAGGCAGGATTCGAACCTGCGACCGTAGCAGCAGCGCGGTTCTGGACTGAAGCGCCTAGAATCGCTCAGCCACAGCGGCCGGCCCTTTTACCGTATCAAGTTCGATAAAGTATCGTTTCTCTGCCTGCATTTGTTCATGATTTTCATACTCATATTTTTCACGTCAGGGGGGCAGGTCACTCTGGGAATCTGGATTCAGTATCGTTATTTTGATCTTAATTACAACTGATGGAAAGTTCAACGTGTACCAATAATCACCTATCAGGAACATGAGTAATCACTTATTTTCAATGAATGTAGTGTCCGCCCTGAGAGGTGAGTGGTCAGCGTGACGGATTGCCGTCCTACGGGCCCGGGTTCGATTCCCGGCTGGGTCGGGGATTTTCTCCGCTCATGGACTGGGTGTTGTGTTGTCTTCATCATCATTTTATCCCCATCCGGCACGCAGGTCGGCCAATGTGGCGCCGAATGTAGTAAGACGTGCACCAAGGCGGCCGGACCTGCCCCGTAAGGCACCGCCCACCCAATGAAGCCAAACGCTCATTTCATTTGCAATGAATGTGGTTATAATCACAAAAGCATGCAACTAGTTTTAATCAGGCTGAAGCTCTTGGTTTAGCTCTTCAGTAGAAGGCTGGGAAGGCAGTTTCGAAGCTAGCTCCAGTGGTGACAAGTTACCGCGACGCTCTTGTTACCGCACGTGGCCTGGGGCCACACGGCTGACCGTTTCCAACTCGAGCGTTGGAGGCTGTCTTCAAAATTTCAACCGTTGAACTTTAGCCCGAAAAGACCAGGTATTTCCTCCCCTGTATTCTGACTGGAGGAAAGCCCACTCTTTCGGAAAAAAAGTCATATTGATGCTTGGCCAGGATGCCCCACCAGGTTTTGTCGCTCTCTATTTGAAGAGGTAAGACACTGGAGATGTGAAAAGAACTTTCTGGACTGTGGACAAGGCAAGACGAAGCAAAAAGTAATGATTTTTAGATAGAAGTTAGTTCGACTTCGAGTTAGGCTCCTCTGCAACGATGAAACTCCTTTGTTTGGAGGAATGCGCTGTTCTTGCGAGCGATGTTTCCAATATCGGTTTACGTAAAGTCGGATGAAACCAAATTCGGTCTTTAATCGGTCACGATGCGCTTCGTATATCGTGTGCCCACTTGATTGTCCTGATTCTTTTCACTGTAAGTCACGAGGTGGTGTTCATGATCCATCAAGTAACGGAAAAAGACGAACTTTGCTTTCGAATCTTTGTGGTTGGGTAATTTGCATACATGTGTCGTGTTCCCTTAGTCCATAAATCCTTGCTGACTAACAATCATCTATATTATTTGCACGTATGGAATCATACGATTAGTATTTTATGTGCATTCCATATAAATGGAGTATCAGAAGTACACGCCTTCTGTTACATGAAGTTTAATAACGCAACTACTTAGTTCGTTAAACGTTTCCCAACGTGCGTAACAGCATGCATTTCCCCATTCTGCGCCGGCTGTTGTAGCCGAGCGGTTCTAGGCGCTTCAGTCTGGAACCGCGTGACCGCTACGATCGTAGGTTCGAATCCTGCCTCGGGCATGGATGTGTGTGATGTCCTTAGGTTATGAAACTTCCTGGCAGATTAAAACTGTGTGCCCGACCGAGACTCGAACTCGGGACCTTTGCCTTTCGAGGGCAAGTGCTCTATCATCTGAGCTACCGAAGCACGACTCACTCCCGGTCCTCACAGCTTTACTTCTGCCAGTATCTCGTCTCCTACCTTCCAAACTTTACAGAAGCTCTCCTGAGAACCTTGCAGAACTAGCACTCCTGAAAGAAAGGATACTGCGGAGACATGGCTTAGCCACAGCCTGGGGGATGTTTCCAGAATGAGATTTTTCACTCTGCCGCGGAGTGTGCGCTGATATGAAACTTCCTGGCAGATTGAAACTGTGTGCCCGACCGAGACTCGAACTGCTGTGAAGATCGGGCGTGAGTCGTGCTTCGGTAGCTCAGATGGTAGAGCACTTGCCCGCGAAAGGCAAAGGTCCCGAGTTCGAGTCTCGGTCGGGCACACAGTTTTAATCTGCCAGGAAGTTTCATATCAGTGCACACTCCGCTGCAGAGTGAAAATCTCATTCTGGTCCTTAGGTTAGATAGGTTTAAGTAGTTCTAAGTTCCAGGGGACTGATGACCTCAGATGTTAAGTCCCATAGTGCTCAGAGCCATTTGAACCATTTGAACCCCGGCTGGCCGGTGTGGCCGTGCGGTTATAGGCGCTTCAGTCTCGAACCACGTGACCGCTACGGTCGCAGGTTCGAATCCTGCCTCGGGCATGGATGTGTGTGATGTCCTTAGGATAGTTAGGTTTAAGTAGTTCTAAGTTCTAGGGGACTGATGACCATAGATGTTATTAAGTCCGATAGTGCTCAGAGCCATCTGAACCTTTTTTTTTAAACCCCTTTCTGCAATCTCTACAAACAGGTACCTTGTGAGAGAAAATTACTTAATAAGCTCAGTCAAGTCCAAACTAGGATTGGTCGTTCTGGATTTCACTAACTAAAGTTTCACTGCACGGTTTTCTCTTTGGGAGAGAGACTAGAGCCATAGTCAATTAATATTATTCAATTTTAGACGATTTGGCACTCAGAACCGCCTATGTAATATTGAGCACGGCATTTGTTCAACAAATAGTCCTCAGATACAAAAGTTACTTGCTGTACAGTAATGAGAAACGGAACCAAGTTTAAAGCCGAATTTTCTCAACAGAATTCCTCAATTCGCTCTATGTTCCGCTTCTGTGCTACCAAAAGAGCTTCTACAAACAGCATAGAGGCGGAAAAAGGGCAATCAGTATTCATACCACGAACTCCATCATTTCAACTAACTTAGCACTCAGGTTCCAATTACTGGTAAGCATGGCATACAGCGTATCAATAAAACACAAGGGCAAACATTTTAATGCTGCACAGTGAATTTAAATGAACAGTCTTTTTCATGGGGACAACTATACGTAACATGAAACTTCCTGGTAGATTATAACTGTGTACCAAGTATCAGACGAGGTACAGGCGGAAGTAAGCTGTGAGTATGAGCCGTGAGTCATGATTGGCTAGCTCACTTGGAAGAACACTTTCACGCGATAGGCAAAGGTCCTGAGTTAGAGTCTCGGTCTGCTTCACAATTTTAATCTCCCAGGAAGTTTCCAATCTGCGCACACTCGACTGCAGAGTGAAAATTTCATTGTGGAATATGTAGAATGTTTGTTCTCGTGTAAACAGCTATATGTTGCTTGTTCGTGTGTGATCAACATCAAGAAGTATTCATCTTTACATCCAAAAGAAAAACACCAAATGTAGTTTATAAAAATATAATTTGCATGAGTTAGACTTCTTTTTCCAATTCAGAAAAGAATTGAAAAAGACATAGCGAAGCGAGTCAGATATTAATCTCATCCACTCTGCTCCATTCTTTTCCACTCCCACTCACACTTTCTCACGGATCAACAAAACACCCAAGACTCAGTCGTCTTCTAAAATAGTTGAAATACAGAAACTATGCCGATCGTCATAAAAATAGCTGTATCCGGAAGGATAAGGAGAGTTCCGGTTATTATTGGGAGGCAGGTAAATGGTACTATACGTAACGAAATGATTACACTTTCAACTTTGAACGACCAGCGTTTATTGCGTTGCACGATAGTTCTCGTGTTAGTACGGTATCTATCCCCAATGGTAGTGACTACAAGTGTCGAAACGACGTGGCATGGCCTTGAACATATATGACGATGGTATCTGTTCTTTCGGACATGTCTGAACATAATTAAATAAAGAACCTAAGCTGCCCGACAAGCGTTGATATGCATCAACGGAGACAGTTGAAAAATGTGTGCCCCGAGAGGGACTCGAAACCGGGATTTCCTGCTTATATGGCAGACGTTCTATCCACCTGAGCCACCGAGGCCACAGAGGATAGTGCGACTGCAGGGATTTATCCCTTGCACGCCCCCGTGAGACCCACATTCCCAACTTAATGTCCACACATTACATTCGTAGTGCCCCTGCCCATTACACTCATTATTCGCGGCAGACAATCTTACCGAGTCCCGTAAGAGTTCGGACAATGTGTGCGCATCCGCACAGAAGAAGGTCAATGGCCGGTTAGCCTTAACTATTTGATGATGGTATCTGTTCTTTCGGACATGACTTCGGTTTATTGGGAGAATTTAAGGAAAGAGAGGTTCACTTGCAAAGGAGACTGCATATAGGACGCAGGTGCGACTCATTCTTGAACTCTGCTCGTGTGTTTGGGATCCGTACCACGTCGGATTGAAGGAAGGTATAGAAGCAATTCAGAGGCGGACTGCTAGATTTATTACCGGTAGGTTCGAACAACACGTAAGTATTAAGGAGATGCTTCGGAAACTCAAATGGGAATATCTGGAGGGAAGACGACGTTCTTTCCGAGATTGCCGAACGATTCTACTGCCGCCAATGTACATAGCTCGTAAGGACCACGAAGATACGAGAAATTAGGGCACGTACGGAAGAGTACAGACAGTCGTTTCTCCCTCACTCTGTTTCCTATTGGGACAGGAGGGGAAATGACAAGTAGTGGTACAGGGTACCCTCCGCCACGCACCGTGTACGGTGGCTTGCAGAGTGTCTATGTAGATTTAGGTGTAGCGTGTGATGGGAGACCATAAACCGCTATTCGTGCCACTCTCCATTACGCCTCCAGACACGGGTGCGGTTGCCTTCGCTTCTAAGGCAGAAGCGGAACTCGTCGCTAAATATGACCTGCTGCCAGTCCGCAGCGCGCCAAGTCCGTCGTTGCCGACACGAGGCGAGTCGAGCGTGACGCTTCAGGGGTGTGTGTGGCAGGCGTCGTAACGGTTGGCGAGGGCGGGCCCTAAGTCAAACAACCGCCTGCCGACGGTCCCAGGCATTATGAGATGTTGAGTGGAAGGCATATCGTTTCTGTCTGGTTTGTTTGCGCGTGATGAAGAATCCGTCAGTCTTTCCTCCTTGTGGTGCGTGTCGGACGTCGAGATCCCACATGTTGTACATGCATCCCTTCCCGTATCCATTACCACGAATGATGATGTCCGTACGACCGGTACGTCGCGCAGTACGGCGGTATGACTACAGCCGGTCTCGAACTCGTCTAGCTGAGCAACCCACTGCCGAATATGCCTCCTCAGTATAGCGCACGTACAGGTTATGCTCTACTGACAATACCCTCTGTCGCATTGGCCGGTACGGCAAAATGGCTCTGAGCACTATGGGACTTAACTTCTGAGGTTATCAGTCCCCTAGAACTTAGAACTACTAAAACCTAACTAAGGACAACACACACATCCATGCCCGAGGCAGGATTCGAACCTGCGACCGTAGCGGTCGCGCGGTTCCAGATTGTAGCGCCTAGAACCGCTCGGTCACCCCGGCCGGCCCGGTACGTCAGTTTAAGGTTCTCTTACATCAACCAATGAGCGCCACATCACGTCCTCATCCACGCTTTCCGAGTGCGCGGTCGAACGTGCAAAAACGATCTACTGCGTAGCTGATGGTGTGCGATATACCCACCCAGCTTGCAATGGATAGCATGGATCGTTCTGGGTGCTGTTCTTTTTATGACGATCAGTGTAGAACTGCACAACAGCTAAAATATTGTAACAAGGAACTATGACTGGCTGATAACTAGGAGAAAATAGGACAAACCAGGTATCATGAAAACACTTTGAAACTTTGTAACTAATAACTAACGTTGAAAATCATACATTACGCAAACCTTAAATCTCGAACTACATTTTGTAACTCACCATTGGGTTACTTACTTTCACTAGCAGGAGCTTCTTTTGATTATTATTGTTTCTTTATGTTCCAGCCTGCTATGAAGGCATATCCTCTCCACATTCGCTCTTATTTTTCTTTGGCGACGTAATCTTCTCTGAATAGTTTTCCCCGCTATTTGAAATAGATTTAGGCCCATCTAAATTTTAGGAACAATTCCTTCAGTGATTGAATTTATTAAGCCCGCAACGGATAACGCAATGGTATTCTATGGGGCAGTCAGACAAAGCTACGTGCTGTCAGCTAAACATGAACCAAGCACTTTGGATTTTAGGAGCGTAATTATCAATACTACAAATGTGACACTATTTTCAGGTGTACTGAAAATAAATTAACGATCACGGAAATAGCTTCAAATGATAAAATATTTATTTTTGAATAATATTTCGCATGTTAACAGTAATCTTTTTGTATTTAATAGATGGACAAAACATTCCTGGTACATTTATATAAGATCCTATGACTTTCTCATACGAGAATAACAAGCCACCTTGGCCTTAGTCTGTAGTCCTGTGGGGTGGGAAGATCTGGGGAGCGCGTGGTCACTGCTCAAGTTTGTAACACAGACATTCACATGCACTAATTCACAAGGCAAACAAAATGTCGACAGCATTTATTAGTGGGAAGAATTGTATGCACCTTGTGCCTGGCATCGAGCAGGATTTTGGTGGCTGCATATCTTTGCGTGAAGCGCTTGGAAACAAATCGATTCATCTTGCTAAATATACTCTCGGTACAGTTTTATTGATAATTTAAAATGTCCCAACAAATAAAATAATATGGCAAGCAGTAGCTTTTAAGGCTTGGGCTGCACTTTGAATCTATAGACCGCGTGGTTGCACCTAACGGAAATCACACTATTATGACACTGATTAACTGAACCAAAAATTGTAACCAGAACATAAATGGTAATTAAAAAAATAGCTAGGAAAAGAAATGGTTGAGATTAACAAATTATTATTAACATATTCAAATACCTTTTGTCCTTTGTTCGACACAGCCGTTCTGAGGGGACGTCTGGTCGCTTACCTGTCTTCAGAACAACTCAATCTGTAACCGTCGCGTGGAGCTCTCTCCGAACCGCCCGAGGTGGTGCGGGAGGCCCATGACCAACATCTGCTAGAAAAACGTTTTTGCTTTACTCGTCTTTGGCCAAGCCCTCCTGTTCCTGCTCTATGCCTTCCAGCGACACCGTTTAAGTCTGTAGAAGATTAGGAAACCCACCACTTCTCTGGTTCGTCTGCTACTGCATTCAAATCATTCACACTTGACCACACACTTTCAGGAAGGATGATAAATGGAAGTAAGGACACAGTACGTGCACATGCGAATGAAAAAGATATGTGTGGACCCCTATTGCTTCTACAGGCATGAAGTTATCGGGTTTGAGATTAAATAGTTGCATTACTTTTTTTTATCATGTAACGACACCTATTGTGATGTTGCAATTTGTTCTATCGTCTTCTAAAACAGATGGCACATCAGCTCCTGGAAGTAGTTACAGGAGGTTAGTATTGGTCTAAACTAGAAGACAAGTTCGTATAATGATTTGTCTGGAAACCAATACCCGTTGAGATATGGGTCGTTGAAGATCCGCCGTTCACAGCTTACATTTTATTTTACAGAAAGGCAAAAATCACTAGAGATGACATAGAATTATAGGCAGCCGTTTGGTAGGTAAAGCGAGTTTATGCTCTGACGGACCAAGTTTCGTTGTGGCAGGAGTGGACGTGTTCGACACCATTTGACGACCCTTCGAAGTGTGTTTTTGTGTATTATCAATACGACCCATAAAGGCTCCCGCGCAGAAACATTTACTGACATTCTGGGGTAGCCGCTGTTCAAGGCGCAGGTGGCTTGCAAGTATACAGGACGATTTAAAATTAACTACACACACTTCATTGGTGTAATTTATGCGTCAAAATATGAGTAAAATGTTAAATTAAAGGTTTCTTTTAAGTTGCTTCATTTCCGAACTATGATGCGTAATGTCATTTGTGGGAGGCGTTACATCATCGGCTGTTACAGGCTTTTGCCGTGTCGTCTTCGCCTGTATCATTTTGAACATGTTCTGTGGTAAATGAACAGTAAGTAGTTGTTTTGTGTTTCGGATTGCTTCCTGCTGTTTATGAGAAGAATTAATTTTGTGTCGTTTTTGTTGCACCTGTGGTCCCTAATCTCCAGCATAATTCTGAAATAAAGTAATTTCAGACAAAACTTTATTTAAAAATTTAACCTTATTTCGATGCATACATTACATCCACGAAGTGGATACAGTTATTTTGAATCACCTTGTATTTTTTGTAAATAGTAAGAAAAACAAAACTGGCTAAATGGTTGGTAGGATGAAGGAAAAAACTTCAAGGAAATTCTTTGTCAGAGAATTGTCTGTTCATTCGGTGCCGATGTTTCTGCACTTATCGAAGGCTCATGAAGCTCCTCACACATAATGTTGTATCCCCAGAAGTCTGTAATCTCCCCCTCCTTCCTTCTTCCATCTATTATCAACATTAAACAACGCCAAGTAGAAGTAATTAATAAGCAAAGTCTTTTATGAGGATTCGAGAGGAGCGAAGATTACAATAAACTTTCAAGTTTAGTTAGCTTGTCATGCTGAGATGGCTCCAGTTCTTCTTGTCTAGGGGTCTGATTCTTGAACCTGAAAATCCAACATTAGATCCTAACGGTCGGTCTCAACTAAATAAATTATAAGATTGTTGTTGCAGAATTTTTTACTTAAATATATTTTCTCACATTTTAGCGTATCGTACAGTATTTTGATTTTTCACATTAACAAAGCCGAAATCACATTGTTCGCACCTTTTATGTAAAAATACGTCCGATCCCTCAGAGGCAAGCTTACGACTGTCACAATGTGCGGAAAATAACAATATTCCAAAGGTTTTATAACTTTTCTTAACAAATGGATTCCTACTAATTTTAGCTACGTTATTAATTTCGATTATTATTTCATAAATCCAGAAATAAACATAATAAACAGTACAGGACTTCGTAATAAAGAATAGAAATTTTAAGTGCGCAAATAATTCAATGCACATTCACAACTGGCACTTATCGATTACCACATCGAAACTAAAATATTTTATAAAGAAATTCCTTTTCATAAATTTTAACTTGGAATATAACATACTGTGTGTAAAATTATATGAAAGATTTCGGAAAAGCTACTGAGATAATACTGACCTGTCCAAAAACCAAAAAATAATGTTAGTATCGACAACTACTGTTGAGGAAAAGTAATGCTAGAAGAGAAAATACCGTTACAAGTCGCAACACTAGAAAATTGCATCTCAATGCAGCAGACGTACATAAGATCGCCTACGGATAGTGTCACTAATAGTTGGTCCTAAAAATAAACAGATGTGGTGTATTATGTGGATGTTGACGTAAAAACCCATTAGTGTTTCATTACGCGATTACTAAACGATCACTGGAAACGGTCACAGATATTAAATACGTAGGTGTATGCGTACGGAAATAATTAAAGCGGAACGACCACAGAAAAGTAATCGCGTGGAACGCAATTTACAGGCTGACATTTGTTGAAGAGTCGTGAGGAAATGTAGTCCAGCTATGACTGATATAGCTTACAAAACAGTAGTTCCACAAATACTTGAATATTATTCGTCAGTCTGCGACCGGTGTCAGAAAAGATTTACAGAGGAAACACAGAAGCTCCAAAGGAAATAAGTAAGTTTCGACACAGATTGGTTTAGTAAGCACGAAACCTAACCTAACTTGGTTCTAATGGCTCTGAGCACTATGCGACTTAACTTACGAGGTCATCAGTCGCCTAGAACTTAGAAATAATTAATCCTAACGAACCTAAGGACATCACACACATCCATGCCCGAGGCAGGATTAAAACCTGCGACCGTAGCGGTCGCTCGGTTCCAGACTGTAGCGCCTAGAACCGCACGGCTACTCCGGCCGGCGAAGACGCATTAGCCGGCCGCTGTGGCCGAGCGGTTCTAGGCAGTTCAGTTCGGAACAGCGCTGCTGCTACGGTCGCAGGTTCGAATCCTGCCTCGGGCATGGATGTGTGTGATGTCCTTAGGTTAGTTAGGTTTAATTAGTTCTAAGTTCTAGGGGACTGATGACCACAGATGTTAAGTCCCATAGTGCTCAGAGCCATTTGAACCATTTTCAAATTCCCTTAAATCTTGTAACCGAGCTAACAACTGCGCCAGACACTTATTGTGTTGTATAGGCATTGCCGACCGCAACGCCGTATTCCGCCTATTTTCATACCTCTGTATTTGAATACGCATGCCTATACAAGTTTCTTTGGCGCTTCAGTGTATGTAACAAGTGACCCAGACTGCGTCTCTTTTCATTTATGGTAAAAATCCCATACTTTAAATCGGTATGGATCTGGTAAGCAGATATTGTGAGACACAGAAGCTCGCTGGCGAAAGTCAGTCACGTCGTGCTGAAGCCACGAAGCACCAGTCCACGAGACTTGATAGCGTTCTGTGACGTTACTGTCACATATCGCTATGCTACATTACTTCGTTTACTGCGGCTATTTCGCAGTTACCTACTGAGCCAGGAAACTGTGTCTGAGAAAGCAGCGCCGCTACCTTTACGGGAGGCGGATTACCGCTGGAAGTGTCCCTGTAACCTCTCTTGTTGGCAGAAAGACCATCGCGGAATCTCATTATCCTGAGCGACTCCCTCTTCGGCGAAAATAGGCAGTTTGCTGAACCCGAGCGACGATATGGTCTGTGGCTACTGAAAGCCGAGCTGGTGCCTTCAGAGCCAGTGTATACGACGGCTGCGCTACAGACCCAGAGAATAACTGAGAGCAGTGAATTCGTTTCCGCTCGGTTTCGAAAGACAGACGTTGCTGCCCTATCTTACCAGTGTGAGGGGGAATCAGTTGCGTTCGCCCTAAAAATTTGCTACCGCCGACAGTGCTGCGTCGCTCTGGATAGAGTTATTTGCAGTTAAGGCCGGCCATTTGTGAAGATACTGCTCCGGTCGATTGCCAACTTCGTCATATATGCAAAAGGAAGGATGCTGAATGTGCTTTTCCCTGATTTTTTTTGCATGAATTTAGCAACAATTCTCGCCGGTTACTTTGCTAACAGCATTCCCTTCACGTAGAGTTTTTGAGCAAGGAGTTGGATTCTAGGCACTCTGCTCTGGGCAATCGGAAGGACGGCATTATCTCCGGCTGTCGTTCGCTGCTGGTCGGGACACAGTAGCTGTTTAAGTGGATGTAAGTGGCACAATTGCGGTCGCGATCCATATTCTGCGCAATTTGTTACTTGCTCACTTTGACGTGCAACTTGTGTTGCTCAGTTTGATCGTGTTTTTTCGTAGAAATACTGAACAGCCAATCAGCTGCAATACAGAAGGTCGTTTTTGACCACTTTACCATGGTTTCAACATTTATAAAGACTTCTTCTTCAGAAGGAAATATTGAGTTACATGTTGTGGCAGAGGTATGTTAAAATAAAGCCGAAAGACGCCAGAAAAGTACAAAATTTCACATCCATAATGATTAAAACACGCACGACATGGTTGTTGTCGTTTGGTGTTTTCTCACCAATGTACAGCAAGGGCGCTAGCTAGAACACTAGCCCAACTAGTCTCACAAATGCACAATTAGTACACTAGCTGGGATAGTCACCAAACTAGTCTTACAAATGTACAGTTAGGGCACTAGGTAGTACACTAGTCAAACTAGCTTCTCAAATGTACAGCTAATGCACTAAGTACTACAGTAGCCAAACTAGTCTTACAAATGTACAGCTACTGCACTGGTTTTCGACTTTATTGCAACGTACCTCTAACACAACATGTAAGTCAGTTGTATGAATGCAGAGTCTGGCGGCGATAACATTGAATAAAATGTTCTCAGATTTCCAACCGCGTCAATTGCTTAAAACTACACGAGCTTTCGGCCAAGCACTCCTCGGCCATTGTCAAGTGGTATGACTGCCAGTGGGCTGTTGGTGAAAACCCACCCACACAGACCTGTACCTGCACGCCACCAGCCATCATCATCCAGCACAGAAGCGCACAGTATTACAAACATTAGTGCATCGTGCAAGAGTAATATCAGACGACGATAACCTGCTCCATGAACTGAGCCACCTACGCCAGGTTTTCAGGAATAACGGCTACAGCGCCCATCAAGTGAAAGAAGTGATTTCTGGGAAATATCAGAATAAGAGCACCGACGAAGAGCAGGAAAAGAAACTTGCTTTGCTGCCATTCTGTGGCTCTGTGTCGGGCAAGATAAGCCACCTGTTGAAAAGACACAAGATAAAATCAATCTCCAGGCCTCCAACGAAAATCCGTCAATTACTGAGACCAGTTAAAGACGCAGTAGGTCTCAGAACACCTGGAGTCTACAAAATACCTTGTGAGTGTGGCCAGAAGTACATCGGACAAACAGTGCGCACTGTGGAACAACGCAGGAAAGAACATGAGAGGTATTATCGCCTACGCTATCTAGAGAAATCTGCGTTAGCTGAGCATGCGTTAGAAAACGGTCACCACATAAAATTTGACGATACCTCTGTCGTGGCTCGCACTAACAGCTTCTGGGACAGTTTAATAAAGGAAGTTATTGAAAAAAAAAAAAAATACCGCAAACACCCTGAATAGAGACGGTGGCTTACAGCTCAGCGCTGCGTGGGATCCAGCGATCGCGCGGCTGAAGAGGGCACATCGAACGCCGACTCAAAACAAGCCCATATATGGCAATGTCACGGGCACCAGTGACGTCACAGCCGGCAGATAGCGTATATAAGGGCGCACCAACAGCCCACTGGCAGTCATATCACTTGACAATGGCCAAGGAGTGATTGGGCGAAAGCTCTTGTAGTTTTGAGCAATTGACGCGGTTGGAAACGCGAGAACATTTTATTCAATGTAAGTCAGTTGTCAATATGTTCTTCTGAAGAGAACGTTTTTATACACGCTGAAACCATAGTAAAGGCGTTAAAAAAAACCTTCCATTTTGCAGATGATTTGCTGTTTATTATTTCTACTGTTGCTGCTCCAGCCATGTACAAAATTTTAAAATGTTTGTGGTTTCTTGAGTTAATGTTGTCCTCGATTTCGTGAGCTTTCTAAATAAGCAGATCTTGACCGCTTGCTCCACGCAGACCTCTAGTTTTTTTTGGTACATTCTTCTGTGTTTGCGCCATTTGTAATTTAATTTTAACTGCATAAAAATTTACTGCCGGCCGCTGTGGCCTAGGGGTTCTAGGCGCTTCAGTTCGGTACCGCGTTGCTGCTACTGTCGCATGATCGAAACCTGCCTCGGGCATGGATGTGTGTGATGTCCTTAGGTTAGTTAGGTTTAAGTAGTTCTAAGTTCTAGGAGACCGATAACCTCAGATGTTAAGTCCCACAGTGCTTAGAGCCGTTTGTACCATTTTTTTGAAATTTGCTCTTGAAACATACAATTATAGATAAAGGGATGTAAGGCGAAAGGTTAGGGCTCATGTACCATATTGTGTCATTTCCTGTTACTGCCTTGTTTACATAATACCTCGGAAACAGGCAGGCCTTTGGCAATCACAATTTCAGTTATTTACAAGACAGATTAAGATATCAGATCTCAATAATAGGAGAGTAAAACAGGTAGCTCTTGGTTAATAAGAATATCAGCTAACCCAAATTGTGAAACAACTCTTAATTTAATAAAAAAGGGAAAAGTTCAGCCTTCAATAATACAGCTTTAGTTAAGTAGAACTACCAAATAGAAAACAGACGTGCCTTGTTTAATAACAGCTTCGGTTAAGTAAAATTATTATATAGAAAACAGGCAGGCCTCCAGTGGTAACAGCTTCAGTTGAGTGAAATAAATCAGCTAAGAAATCGCAGTGATCACAACAGACCTATAGGCATCAATAAGAAAATAACAGTTAAGACCTCAAAGTCCAAAATTTAACTAAGTTCACGAAACGAAGCTGAAGCGTGCCAGTTCCAAAGAGGGCCCAGATTTCACCACAACGAAACTGACTTCAACTCTCCGATTGGTGTGCTACGTGAGCCGTGCCTGGCTCGTCTTCCTGCCCTCATGTATTTCACACTGTTTTTAACGTACTTCCGCCTCACTACGTTAATTCAACTTATTACTGTCACTGAGTTGCTGCTTTGCCTGACCGTGAACGGCGTTAGCAGCGCGTATCGATATACCCCCTCTCGTAGTATCTTTGCTCGACTGCTATTATTTCCCGGTTGTTGTCTGTTGTAGAGGAGTTCGGGTCGCAGTTCGGGTCTGCCAGTCAGTTGGAAAGCTTCTGGAGCGCAGTCTGGACCTGCCAGTTGGGGAGTTACAACGCGGCACTACTGCAGTCGGTTGAAGCAGCAGTGAGGTCTGCATCGACATGGCTCGCCCAACCATTGGCGCCACGCCTCACGGTCTTGGTGGACCGTCGGTTGGTCGTCCTACCGGACGACGCGTTTTGGCTCGCCGATCGTTCATGAGTCGGCTGTGTGTGTGTGTGTGTGTGTGTGTGTGTGTGTGTGTTGTGTGTGTGTGTGTGTGTGTGTGTGCGCGCGCATCGACTCCCTATTTGTCTTCGTGCGTGCTTAGTTACTGTTGGGTATCGTTCAGATCTTCGTGTAAGTGTTTGTCAGGTTGTGTGAGTGGTTGGTGTTATTTCCACTGACGACTATTTTAGATGTTGTCGGCATTCTGAGGGGAGTCGACCGGTTGCTGCAGACCAAGGAAGTTATCTCTGCGCGGTGCAGTCGGCTGTGTCCACTGGCGGTCCCTGCTTAGTGTCGGAGCGTGAGTGGAGCTGTCCGATCGCTACGAGCTTCGCGGTTCACCTATCCAGGACGTCAAAGTTGAGTAGTGGCTTCAACTACCCAAGCTACGTCCATTCATGTTGTGTGGTTCGTTTCGGTGATTCGCTATTGGGGAAGTTTACCTGTGAACAACACTGAGTGTTTCTATTGCTGAAATTTAGCCGCCATGCGGTGCAATTAACTATTTTGGTTGACTACAATTCAAGTGCACCAGCAGAATTTTCTGCCTTGTGGTTGTCAGTGTTTTGGTTACCAGCCCTGGCCACTGATGTAAATTCAGGAAGTGTTCCTTTTGGGTGAAGTTAACTATATTACCAAATTTCAAATTGAAGTGTACCATCGGAATTTTCTGCCTTGTGGCTGTTAGTGTTCCAGTTACCTGCCCTGGCCACTAACGTAATTTCAGGCAGCGTCCTTTCCTCACCTGTTGTCGCTGTCCAACTTCGTGTGTAGTTTTGGCAGCTAATACATGTTTAATTGTGGATAATCACGTTCGTAACTTTGTGTGTTTGAGTTCTCTCGTACCGATTGGTGGCAAGCAAGTCGTTTTGTCGGTCGGTCTGTGGCTGTCCCCTGGTTGGGTTCCGACGGATCGAGTGTAGTTGGGCCCACCACCTGTCTCACCTAAGTGAACGAGGGCAGACCGACCTCCCTGGAGCCTACTGAGTGCCATTTTATTTATTGTCCTTCTCACCGGTGTTTAATTGTCAGTTTATAATCTATCATAGCCAATGATTTAAAAAATTCTTGCTTTTACTGGAATTTATGTATTTTGAATTTTGGAAAATCAACTGTGGGCCTTCAACCACTTAAATACTTTTTTTAAAAAAACATTGCGGCCTTCTGCCTTTGAAAGGTTACGGTAATTTATTTTAAAATCTTGAAAATTTTATTGTGGGCCTTCAGCCGTTTATATTGCATCTTGTTTATGTTTGTCTGTTCATCCTTGCCTTGAGGCTCTCAGCCTCGTTGTATATATATGTTAATTATTTTATTTGCAACTTTAACTGCATGTTTTTACCACTTGAGATTTATCTTGTTGCTTTAAGATTTCTTGTTTGAAGGCCTTTTTGAAACTCGTAGTTCTAATGGTTCGGCTATGTGCCGTTTTCTTTTAAAGGTGTTATTAAATTACAATAAATTACAGTTTTGAGTGAACCTGACCGACACCTTATTTGGCCCTTTCCACAATCCTAATCATCTGTTCTGCCCTGCGGGTTTAGCGGGCGTCTCACTACGTATCAGAGCTGTCTGGCGCTGATGCGTACGAATACGGCACTCCAAATCACCTACGGACTCAAATCAACCCATCAATATGTCTAGGAACCACTCGCCGGTCTTTGTGCCCAAGACGCTTGTGGAAATGTTCGCATTAGTCGCCGGGCGTATCTCTCACACCGTCCTCTTCGCTCCGTTACCACTCCCCAACTCGCTACGCCACAATACGCCCAGTCCACGCCAACGACCTCCAGCAAAGATCTTCGTGGCCTCAAAGCAGAGACATCACACGACAGATAGAGCTAATGGCGCCAGGAATTTGAAAGGTGACGCTAGAAACCCCGCCACTGCTCAGCTCTGTTAACCTCATTTTGATTCTGGGAAAGCAACGGCCACCGAGCGAGGTGGCGCAGTGGTTAGCACACTGGACTCGCATTCGTGAGGACGACGGTTCAATCCCGCGTCCGGCCATCCTGATTTAGGTTTTTCGTGATTTCCCTAAATCGCTCCAGGCAAATGCCGGGATGGTTCCTCTGAAAGGGCACGGCCGACTTCCTTCCCCGTCCGTCCCTAATCCAATGAGACTGATGACCTCGCTGTTTGGTCCCTTCCCCCAACCAACCAACCAACCAAAGCAACGACCATTGTATCCAATCGTCTTACGTCAGTACGACTTAATAGCTCCTGGTATTCAGAGTCAGTGCAACGAGCCTTGCACTCACTAATCGTCCTGCACCAATACGCCGTGGTCTTTGTTGTGGAAAAGCTACAAGCATTGCACGCGGTTCGACAAGCACACGGCTCGACTTGCACCATTGCACACGCAACACAAGAGGTCCACAACGTTTCGCTTCATTTCATTGTGCACTGGAATGTGTATGCAGGAGACTCCAGACACCCTACCGTAACAACAGGTTCGTCAGTAACATGGATATTGTCTCTTATGTGTTACTAGTCTTTTCATAGTTAAGATATTGTTCATTATATTTCATTTATTTTAGTTTGAGAAGTTTACTGGGCCTGAAATGTTAAGTTTCGGTGTGGCAGGGCAATGGCTTTTTCAACAGTCAGTTTTCCACGATGCCTTTGGTGGTGCGACCCCGTACGGATGTGCCTATATTAACTGGGCAAGGAGCATGAGGATGCCGGCCGATATTCTCTGTCAAAATTACCATACGACTGAGACATCCTCAGTAGCTGAGTTGCCGAAGAATATGTTTTTTCATTCAGCTCACTTAAACCCGTGCGCTATTCACGCATAAAGGTGGAAGTGGTATGCGTGTGTTCTGGAAGAGCTGCGCTATGATGTCAGTATTATTTCCTGTGACTAGTATTTTCGTCGATAAGTGTAAATTTGTGTAATTTCGTTTCCTAATGACATCACATAATCATCGATATGACTTAGTTTACCTGTATTTATTATTTGAACCCATTATCATCTGCTTCAATCCGGAATAACATGAAATAATTTAAATTAAAGGATAGGCACAATGAAATGGTTACGCATGCCAGGACTAGTGAAAACAGGTATTGTTTCATCCATGTAATAGGTCCGTAAGTTTATAAGTAAGAATTTTTCTTACAAGTCCACATGTTTCTATCGTAATTCTTGTTGAGTCAAAATACGAAACCTTATCATTGAGAGAAAGAAGAACAACTATGCGAAACATTAGACGTCAGTGTTGCACCAATTCTTTTGGAAGTAGTGTGAGAGGTATGGTTAAAGACAGCAACAATTTTTTTAAAAAGTCCACGGTTCTAAAATCGATCTTATAATTTGAGCAGGAAACAATAGGTAACAGTAAAAAGAAAGCAGCGACCGGTCCTAAGACCACCTGTACAATATCCAGTATATTTTCAGTGCATGTGTGCATTGCAGCTGATGTCGCTAAGATGCATAAATCATATTGGCAGTAGACATACTGTGCCAGTCCCCTGTTTGATTTCAGATGCACAGTCGCTATAACTTGACGTAAAACTGCTGTTTTCCTGACAGATGTCAGCACTTTTGCGGCTCACAGTACTTTGGCACTATAACATGGATGACGGCAGTAATAGCAAGGCGAGAGTCTTCTCTCTGTGACTACTGCGCTCTTACCCATTATAGCTGACGACAAGCCCGTGACGACCGCTGAATGTAGTAAACCATACACTCTCTATTTACTATAGGGATGACGAGCAGCAAGTTATAGCCACTAAACAACGCAACAGCTTCGATGCTGTTTACGAAAAATTCACGCGAGAAAATTGTTAGACACGGCGTATTTAAGGATGGTATCCGTCCGGTATTTTTACAATGGGTAGGAAACACGAAAGCAAAATTTCATTTACAAATGTTAAAATTTTAATAGCAAGCACATTATATAAGAAAAATAAAAAAAATACTTGTTCAAAGTGTAATGCCACTTCCTCGGACGAGAAATGAAAATCAAAAATTAGCTCCAAAATTCCCAAAAATTTCCCCAAAATAAGTTCCACATTCCATGAAAAATGAACAAGCAAACAAATTTCCAGTTAACACTATTATCTGAATATTAACGAGTAATTAAATCAGGAATCTAATACTTAGTAATTTATTAACATACGAAAGAAAAATAGGATTCCAGTAAAATCAAACTCAAAATTCAAAATCATAATAAATCGCAAAATCATTATAATTAAAATTCGCAAAGTAGAACGAACGTTCCCAAAGAATACTCCGTGTGAATACTCCTTTAGATTCGTGAGTAATGGCTAAGGATAATTCAATCCATTGTTACTACGTTACGAGAGTTAGCCGAAGCAGGTCATACTTTTCAATGCTCATATATGTAGGCGCAATTAGATTGTTTTTTTCCGAAATGATTATTGCGATCTACTATGACGCAGTGAAACGATACTTTGACTTCAAATACACTCCTGGAAATAGAAAAAAGAACACATTGACACTGGTGTGTCAGACCCACCATACTTGCTCCGGACACTGCGAGAGGGCTGTACAAGCAATGATCACACGCACGGCACAGTGGACACACCAGGAACCGCGGTGTTGACCGTCGAATGGCGCTAGCTGCGCAGCATTTGTGCACCGCCGCCGTCAGTGTCAGCCAGTTTGCCGTGGCATACGGAGCTACATCGCAGTCTTTAACACTGGTAGCATGCCGCGACAGCGTGGACGTGAACCGTATGTGCAGTTGACGGACTTTGAGCGAGGGCGTATAGTGGGCATGCGGGAGGCCGGGTGGACGTACCGCCGAATTGCTCAACACGTGGGGCGTGAGGTCTCCACAGTACATCGATGTTGTCGCCAGTGGTCGGCGGAAGGTGCACGTGCCCGTCGACCTGGGACCGGACCGCAGCGACGCACGGATGCACGCCAAGACCGTAGGATCCTACGCAGTGCCGTAGGGGACAGCACCGCCACTTCCCAGCAAATTAGGGACACTGTTGCTCCTGGGGTATCGGCGAGGACCATTCGCAACCGTCTCCATGAAGCTGGGCTACGGTCCCGCACACCGTTAGGCCGTCTTCCGCTCACGCCCCAACATCGTGCAGCCCGCCTCCAGTGGTGTCGCGACAGGCGTGAATGGAGTGACGAATGGAGACGTGTCGTCTTCAGCGATGAGAGTCGCTTCTGCCTTGGTGCCAATGATGGTCGTATGCGTGTTTGGCGCCGTGCAGGTGAGCGCCACAATCAGGACTGCATACGACCGAGGCACACAGGGCCAACACCCGGCATCATGGTGTGGGGAGCGATCTCCTACACTGGCCGTACACCACTGGTGATCGTCGAGGGGACACTGAATAGTGCACGGTACATCCAAACCGTCATCGAACCCATCGTTCTACCATTCCTAGACCGGCAAGGGAACTTGCTGTTCCAACAGAACAATGCACGTCCGCATGTATCCCGTGCCACCCAACGTGCTCTAGAAGGTGTAAGTCAATTACCCTGGCCAGCAAGATCTCCGGATCTGTCTCCCATTGAGCATGTTTGGGACTGGATGAAGCGTCGTCTCACGCGGTCTGCACGTCCAGCACGAACGCTGGTCCAACTGAGGCGCCAGGTGGATATGGCATGGCAAGCCGTTCCACAGGACTACATCCAGCATCTCTACGATCGTCTCCATGGGAGAATAGCAGCCTGCATTGCTGCGAAAGGTGGATATACACTGTACTAGTGCCGACATTGTGCATGCTCTGTTGCCTGTGTCTATGTGCCTGTGGTTCTGTCAGTGTGATCATGTGATGTATCTGACCCCAGGAATGTGTCAATAAAGTTTCCCCTTCCTGGGACAATGAATTCACGGTGTTCTTATTTCAATTTCCAGGAGTGTATTACGTTATTTAGAATTCATATAGAGGACTTGCATTTATTAGACAGAAGTGACTTAATTAGATAACCGGAAGTTAATACTATTTAGGAAGTGAACACAGATAGAAAATTTCATTCGTAATAACTAACGGACTATGGAACTTGGCGATAGTTACGAAGCATATAATTTATAATGCCCCCCAACACCCGGGAAAGCTTCTTCCTCACGGCTCTGTTAGGAAGTGCCTCATATTGTGTAATAAACCAGCATATCGTGTCAATTCACGCATTTATCATTCAAGTTTTACAATATTATTTACAGAGATAACGTGCTGCGATATTATTTGACTGAAGCGCTCGGCGCTTGACGTCAGGAATGAATAACACTGTTACGACTGATTATAGATTTGAGATTACAACCAGTCTATAGGGAATTTGGAGTCGCTGGAACTAATTTGAACTTATCAGTAATATTTAAAAGGCAACTGATAAACCATCGATTATAAACGATTTAATTACGACATTTGGTGAAGTAACTATCTCGCACAAGTCGCGAGTTCAGTTCTTCAACGTTCTGATTTGTAACGTCGATACCGATAGATAAGAAAGAACAATCTCATTGCTCTACCGCTGAGTGTTAGCCAAGACCGAAGATCCGAAGGACGTTACAAAAGGCGAAGTTGTTACTTTACCGATGACATTTTTCGTTATTTGGGTCAAAAACAGTTTAAATTAAATACAGACTTCCTTTGCTGTACACCACATGAGTCTCCAACACACGGCAGAAATTATTTCACATAATTTTACGCCTTTAAACGTTGTGTTGTGCGAGTAGAGCATACATCTGAAATTAGTCCACAGTAATTTCCTACGTATAATTCTAGATAGAAGCATTTTTGGCCATTCCTTATTGCGAAGTCATTGACAATGACATTGACAATGATATATACTGCTTCATCCGTATTTATTAAGCGAGCAGTAACATCTGTAGCGTGCAGATTGTACAACAAATACTAATAATTAGACGACAAAGTTATGATATTGTGTCATATTGTTTGATATCACACATTTCATCTTCTCCAGAGACTAAATGTGAGTGAGGCTTGTAAAGCAGTAAATTATTACGAGTCGTCATCTTGCACTGAAAACGTAGCTGGTTGTGGAGCCGGGAGGAAAGGAAATGTTGGTTCCAGGCAGGCACAGCTGACGCTGGCTACTGGGCCGAGCGAGGCGTGTACTTGCTTAATGCTGCGTGCAATACGTTACACATACTCTCTATGAAATGAAGGAGTACAATTAAATATTTATCGATACTTTTCGTACTTAGTGTGCCAAATTCTATGGATAACTAAACGATACTGCTAAAATTTCAAATCAATAACCTCACTACTTTCGGAGATATAAATTTTTACCTAAAACACATAATAACCGTGCTGGTATTAGGCCGAGTTAGATGCTGTAATATATTCATCTACAGTATCAATTGAAACCACGACCATGAATATAGATTCATATAATCTAATTTTCTACAATTTTCTTTAGTTTCATCAAAACACATTTCTGACCTAATTAAAATACTGCGGGAAATCATTATTTCGTCGTGTTTTGGTTGTCTGTGAGAGCTTTGGAGACACTGAGAGAGTGAATGGAGGACATACATAATGTGAGAATGTGATATTTTATGAAAACCATGTAAATGTAGGTGTGAGAAAGTTGTGCTATAGAGGAATTTGTGACGCGTGTCAGGGAGAGCTTGACTTTGTTGAAGGCAACCAAAAGGATGGAAACGTATCATATTTTGTTTCATTACAGTTTATTTAGTTTCACAATTACTAAATTTCTTGTCTAGCTTACTTGCGGTAATCTGATGGGCTCAAATACTGTGAGTATAGATGTGCTTGAGATGATCTAATTGGCTGCTTAACACATCGGAATTCAGCGTTTCCCACGCGTTTGAGTGGGGCTTTGTGCGTTAGATCTATGAGTTGATAGTTGCTCGGGAGCCGTCTTCTGGTAAACGCATATGTTAAACCGGACTGATCAAATTTGTGCTAGAATGAAGAAATCTGCAAGTTTGAGCGGGTTTCGTGTCGTTGACAAAAAACGACTACTGTGTCGAGTATTTTGAGAAAGTCTGAGTTTTGTGAGTGCTCTATTTTAGGAGATTTCGTGTGTGAACGTTTCAAATCGTACATAAACTCCGCGTGGCGTGTTTCGTTCAAGTTACGAGAAACTATGGCAACCACTTCTGTACAAGAAGACTATTGAACGACTGACTGTGTTCACTCGCAAGTAGTCGTGGGTCAGCGACAGTTCAGGACGATTAAAATATCCGATCGGACGAAATAACTTCTGGCTGCTTTCGAATGTGAACTTGTTACAGAGACGGTCAGTAACATTGCATAATTAGTGTCGGGATATTAAATAAGGACTTGAGAACCATGTTCTGTCTTTTAAAGACAATAAACCAGCTTGCAGGAAATTTTAGACATTTTTAAAACGAGTCGCGGAAGAGGCTCGAACGCCCGATAGTTTAACTAACATTCAGACGCTGCCCATGGACTGGAGGTATGTGGCCTTTGCGTGGCAGGTACTTCTACATCTACATCCATACTCCGCAAGCCACCTGACGGTGTGTGGCGGAGGGTACCCTGAGTACCTCTATCGGTTCTCCCTTCTATTCCAGTCTCGTATTGTTCGTGGAACAATTGATTATTTGTCAACACTGCTTTTATCGGCTAAACCAGTATCTACCATCGCAGAGTGAAGGAGTAGGCAACCTGAAGCCAATCCAGGTAGGTGGATTGATTGTTTAAAGCATAGTGAGAGCGCAACCCGCCCCGCCGCAGGCTCTTCGTAAATGGGATCAACAGTTTCAGACCAGGCGAGAAAGAAATTAGTCCTCCTCGCTCCCCTTGTTCAATAGGGGCGGCTGGCAGGTAGTCGAGGCGCCATGCCACAGTTCCCGAAGCCTCTCCCTCCAAGGTTTGGTTTCAAATCCCCTAAAAAAAGGGGTGGGGGGTGCGCGGCAGATTTGCCGCCCCTCGGAAAGTGCCGCCCCGTGCCGCACGTGCCTTGCGCCGGCCCTGACGATATTTGTAATAATGGGGCGTGCGTTATCATGACGCAGCAGCTCCCATTAACGCATGCCATTTCACAACTGTGGTTGTCGACAGACATGCTGTCCCATACATATTATTCATTCTCCGATGGATGTCTACGGTGTTTGCCGGCCGGAGTGGCCGCGCGGTTCTAGGCGCTTCAGTCTGGAACCGCGCTGCTGATACGGTCGCAGGTTCGAATCCTGCCTCCGGCATGGATGTGTGTGATGTCCTTGTGTTAGTTAGGTTTAAGTAGTTCTAAATTCTAGGGGACTGATGACCTCAGAAGTTAAGTCCCATAGTGCTGAGAGCCATTTGAACCATCTACCGGTGTTTGTGTCTCGGCAGCCAAGGGAAGAATAATAGCGCGTTGGTCCTCTTTGGTCACATTTGGTAATAACCCCGCCATTGTTCACGTTCCTGCATTTACCTCACGCTCGTCGAAATGACACGAATGCTGCACTAACCCCTAGCCTACATGTCGGCGTTATACAAGATATTCATTTTAACTGAAGACATTGAAATATCTCGAAACCTACACATCGGATCAAAAAAAAGTTATGATTCCAATATGCTTGTCTCGGAGGGAGACATCCAACGATACCAAGCGTGGGTGGCGGGGGCAACTTTAAAATCTTCAGTGGGGACCCCCATTAATGATTTCTAGTTACGAATGTACAGCAAAATCTACGTTTTGTCTGAAGCATTTTCTTTGTTTCGCTACAGATGGTACAATAATCGGAAGAACAGAAATTGTTACACCATAGTAATTTACGACATGCTACTCAATGGCCCTTGAATGTCCGATGACACATGGGCACCCACCTCCATGTTGTATGGATAGGCCAGTGTTTCATAACTTCTACTTGTAAACCCAATTCTCAATTTGGTATTCCTCCGACATGTCGAACAGGAGACTACTCAACGCAACACTGTGGCCACAGCTCGAGACGAACGCTACTCTACTTTTCTAGTTAGAGTAAGTATTCGAACGTAGTACCACCAAATTCAATGCAATTAGCGGTCCGCTTTTCAAATGACCATACACAGCACAGTAGAATATCAGCTGGAATGTCAGCACACGCGTGTCTGATGCCGTTGATCATGTCTTCACGGCCTGTTAGCACTTGCTGGTACACCGTATCTTCTAAATATCCCCATCGAAAGAAATCCCGTGTTGTCAAAACCGGCAACCTAGCGGGCCATTTAATAGGTCCACCTCTACCAATCCGCCGCCCGGTGTAAATACACGATTTGAACACGCACTGGTAGAACAACATTATAAAAAATGAAAAGCGATAGTTAGCTTTTGTTCTACAGTAGTATTTTTATTATGTTAGTCGGTTTCCGGCTTACAAGGTCATCTTCAGACATTTACTGATCACTGTCGCCAAGGAAGTTACAAGGCCATCCAGATTTTTACTGACTATTGTAGCCAAAGATGTTACGACAGTTGTAAGTTACAGGTCACATTGTAACATCTTTGGCGACAGTAGCCAGTAAATGTCTGAAGGTGGCCGAGTAGTCCCCAGTTTGATATGTCAGAGTAATACAATGTTGCGAATGGGATTCCCACCAGAAAGTTATAAAATAACGGTCTGTCCTACTCTCGCAGCATGGAGGTGGGGTCCCGCGTGCCACTGGATATTCAAGGACCGTTGCATTCAAGGGCTATTGAGTAACATGTTGTAAATTACCATTATGTACCCATTTCTATTCCTGCGGTTACAGCGCCATCTGTGGCGAAACTAAAATGCTTGAGACAAAACGTGTTTAGATTTTGCCGTAGAATCATGATCTGAAATAAAGAACGGTGGTTCCCATTGAAGATTTCAAAGTCACTCCCTCAGAGACAAACAAATTTTTGTGTAGTTTTCGAGATATTTGAATGTCTTCAGTTCAAATGAACTCACTATATGCCCGCATTGGAATCACGCTGTGTCGCATATACGCTGCAGAGACGCCCCCATATCGACTGCGAGACGAGGATTTAAGATTCTATACGAGACTCATATTATAAAGCGAGACAACGAAAGATAGGTAGCTCTCACATTTTCCGAAAGAACACTGGGCAGAGAAACTGCATGCAAAGGATATTTCGAGTTTCGCGTTTCACAAAAGACCATTGCTCATAGTGGTACTTAAAGCTACAAGCCAAACAACACAGAAATTCGGTAGCAGCTATTCAGAGGCGTGCAGTGTAGTCCAACGAGTCGTATTTTTCTTGTTTTCATGTGAAGTCCAGTTTCTAGTGCACAGGCGGACCAACGAACTATTAAACAACCCGTATGTGAGGATGTGGTCTCGGGGTAGCGTCTTTGACTAATTCTATGAGGGGGAAGATTTGCCTGATGTGATAGAAGAAGAAACAGGAGTCGAATTAGAAGAGATAGGGGATCCAGCATTAGAATCAGAATTTAAAAGAGCTTTGGAGGACTTATGGTCAAATAAGGTAGAAGGGATGGATAACATTCCATCAGAATTTCTGAAATCATTGGGGGAAGTGGCAACAAAACGACTGTTGACGTTGGTGTGTAGAATGTATGAGTCTGGCGAAATACCATCTGACTTTCGGAAAAGCGTCATCAACACAATTCCGAAGACTGCAAGAACTGACAAGTGAGACAATTACCGCACAATCAGTTTAACAGCTCATGCATCCAAGTTTCTTACAAGAATAATATACAGAAGAATGGAAAAGAAAATTGAGGGTGCGCTAGATGACGATCAGCTTGGCTTTAGGAAAACTAAACGCACGAGAGAGGCGGTTAATAATGAAAGAAAAGTCAAGACTTGTACATAGGATTTGTCGATCTGGAAAAAGCGTTCGACAGGGTAAAATGGTGCAAGATGTTCGAAATTCTGAAAAAAAGTAGGGGTAGGCTACAGGGAGAGACGGGTCATACACTATATGTACAACAGCCAATAGGGAATAATAAGAGTTGACGACGAAGAACGAAGCGCTCGTATTAAAAGGGGTGTAAGACAAGGATGTTGCCTTTCGCCCCTACTGTTAAATCTGTACATTGAGGATACAATGATGGAAATAAAAGTAAGGTTCAGGAGTGGACTTGGAGTTCAATGATACAATTCGCTAATGACATTGCTATCCTGAGTGAAAGTGAAGAAGAATTACATGATCTACTGAATAGAATGATCAGTCTAATGAGTACACAGTATGGATTGAGAATAAATCGAAGAAAGACGAAGGTAATGAGAAGTAGTATAAGTGAGAACAGCGAGAAACGTAACAACAGGATTGATGGTCACGAAGTAGATGAAGTGAAGGAACTCTGCTACCTAGGCAGTAAAATAACCAATGACGGATGGAGCAAGGAGGACATCAAAAGCAGACTACCTATGGCAAAAAAGGCATTTATGGCCAAGAGAAGTCTACTCGTATCAAATACTAGCCTTAATTTGAGGAAGAAATTTCTGAGGATGTACGTCTGAGTTCAGAATCGTATGGCAGTGAAACATGGACTGTGGAAAAACAGGAACAGAAGAGAATCGAAGCATTTGAGATGTGGTGCTATAGACGAAGGTTGAAAATTAGGTGGACTGATAAGGTAAGGAATGAGGAGGTTCTACGCAGAATCGGAGAGGAAAGGAATAAGTGGAAAACACTGATGAGGAGAAGGGACAGGATGATAGGATATTTAAGACATGAGGGAATGATTTATACGGTATATGATCAGAGATAGAGGGGAGCAAGATATGGTAAGAGAGAGAGAGCGGGTGGAGAGTGTGAACAAAGGGAGGGCAAAAAGAGGGAGGAGGAAATACAGGGTCAGAGAGAGTGGGGAGGAGGGGATACAGATAGAAGTGGGAGGAAGAGGGAGGTCGAAGTGGACAGAGAAAGGAGGAAGAGGAGATGTGTCAATATATGTGTAGGATGCATACATGGTCGAAGTATTGGGGAAAAGCTTTCTATGCAATATGTAGAAGTATCAGGAGGGAAACATAAGAATGGGAGTCGAATAAGGAAGTGCTCGGATTAGAATGGATGTATGACACCCGACTGGTCAGTCTGTACGTCACAGAAGCAGTGACGAAAATAAAAGGAAGGTTCAGGAGTGGGATTAAAATTCAGGGGAAAACAATGTCACTGATAGGATTTACTGATCACATTGCTATCGTTAATGAAGGTGAGCAAGACTTTCAGAATACTGAGTGGATGAACAATCTAATGAGCAAGCAATGTAGACTGAGAATAAATAGAAGAAAAATGAAAGGAATTAGCAGTAACAGAAATGAGATTAGCCATAAATTTAACATCAAACTTGATGACCACGAAATAGACGAAGTGAAGGAAATCTCCTACCTTGGAAGCAAAATAATGCATGACAGATGGAGAAAGGAGGACACAGAAGGCAGACATGCACATACAAAGAGGAAATTTCTGATCAAAACAATACTCATATCAAATATTGACCTTAATTTGAGTAAAAAAATTCTGAGAATATACGTTTGGAGCATAATGTTGTATGGAAGTGAATTATAAACTTTGGGAAAACCGGGAAATAAGAGAATCTAAGAGTTGGAGATGTGGTGCTATTGGAGGATACTGAAAATTAGTTTTACAAACCACCGGGCTATTCTGGTACATTAAAGACTGATGTAACCTAATGTTCTGTACTTCGTAGGAAAGGCATTGATTCTGAAGACCAAACATTCATCGAAAGGGTGCAAGCAAAATTATCATTGATCGAAAAATTAAGTATACTGAACACAACGATCAGAAACAAACATTGTATTCAAGTTAAGTGGTTTCGTGCAGTTGGTAAAAACTTTAACTAATTACGTAACTAAAACTGACTGAAAATATTAATAATACAATGATAAGCTCATGCTTGTGCAAAAGTTTGAATTTGTGTGTTCAGTTGAAAATAATTTAACGTAACAAATATTGGTTTTTGCTTATGCGATAACGGTAAAACGCACATGTGGAACAAATAAAAGTGTCACACATATATGTACATAGATATGTACATAGATATGCATCATAAAATGACTGAAAGTTAATTTTAGAAACGTGGCAAACCGATACTGATTAGCTACAAGCTATATGTAACGGGGAATAAACTGAGAAAAGTCACAATAATACTGCCACTAGACTTTGTGGAGCAATACCCATGATTAAACAATTTCCATACTATATTTTGTAAGGGTTATGCTCAACATGATGATTTTACAGATAGTAGCAATGACCATAAACAATACCGAAATTCCAAGTGTCAAGATAAAAGATATATTTACAAAACACAGAAAATATAACGACTATTTTAAGTACGATAATTCACCACTCGTAACCTGTACGTCTAAGATCTTCTTAGCACGCACTAAATTTATTTCTCAAGTAATCGTAGAATGCAGTTAAAGTCTTCAATAAAATATGAATTTCAATTAATTAGCACTTCCGCCACTTTCATGAATTAATCAAATTTAAGCTTTAAGGGCAAGCGTGTTTAAGTTATTTTAAGTCAAATCATGTGTCTTTTGATAATGCTTCACTCGGTGATAATGACAGGAAAGGATCCTACTTATGGTTGATGACTTGGGTAAACACTGAATATTGTTTACTGTTTAACAGAAAGTGCTATAATATTCGAAAATATTGAATCTACCACACTGGCAAGAGTTTTGCAACACCACACTGCTAAACGGCACAGTCTTACTTTCTCCAAGCGTGATGCATTCCGTGGCAACAATAATTAGCAATAAGCTCTTCCTCTGGTGACGAGTACATTGTATTAGCTTTGGCCGCACAGCAGTCTTCTTCCGCTAATCCATGTTGCCAACTTTCCTTGATTGAACTTTGTTCTGTGGCCTTGGTATACGCTCGTTCGTTAACCATTTACAATGCCTTACCGCACTTTGGATACCACATTGACAATGTAGTTAGTTATGCACGCTAGCACAGCCACTTTGCGACTATGCTCCACCACCGTAAACTTTCAGCCCTTCTCTGTCCGTTGCCGTGCGTCCGCCCCTCAACGATATTAATGCTATGGTCTTAACAATGTCTTTGGATTCTACATAATGCAACGTGCCCGACTTCGTCAGCGATTCTACTAGTGTTTTATAACACTGATTTTGGACAGTTTGCCATAAATACACGTTACAGTCCTTCATTTAATGATCACTGTCAATAAAATTTATATTCAGAATTTATAACCAAGAATGGAAATAAATGAAAATTTAAGAATCAGTGTGTGGTAGTATTATAGATCGGAATCGGCGACAAGAGGATGGCGAACAGCACCAAGCCAGTGTGAAGACTGAAGACAAAAAAGATGTAATCATGATTGAGACTCTTTCGCTGGTTTCTTCGCTGAAGAAACTTGTAAACTCTTTGCCTCACCAAACTGTGACCTAGAAGGAAGATTATAGTTTAACATCCCGTCGACAACTAGGTCATTAGGGTGGAGCGCAAGATCATATTACGGAAGGATGGGCAACGAAAACGGCTATTGCCATTTGAATCGAACCATGCCGGCATTCAGCTCAAGCTACTAATGAAAATCACGAAAAATCTGAATCTGGAAATGAAGTACCTTTTACTGCGATATGTTGCAATAGTGGTTGTTCCCACAAATGACTGCAGACACCATGATTCCGAGAATTTAGTCTTCTAACAAGAAGGACACTCGCTTACTGGAGCATCAAGACGTTTGTCACTACCTCAAATATGAACTTCCGCATCGCTGAATCGGGGATAGTGGTGAAAATGATGTGGCTCTTTTTCCCTGCCTCCCCTCCCCCCCCTCCCCACTCCGGTTGCCTGACCTAACGTCTCGTGACTTTTTTTTTTTTGGGAGTACATTAAGGACCGTGTTCGTGTAATTCCACTGTCAAGAGAATTGGAACAGCTCACAAAACGCTTTAATGCTGCTTTGATGAGCACTGGACCAGAGACAGGTAGGGAACGAACTTAAGGACGCTTGGACTCATGTCATGTTGCCAGAGGAGCACTCACAGAATATTTGTAGAGAGAAAAATGCGAACTCGGTGAGTTTATGGTTCTATTAGATGAGTACTTGGCACTGCCTGGATACATATTTATTCCAATCTTCTATTAGTCCTTCTTTTGCTTCCCTCTCTCTCTGGTCATTTCCTCCATCCCCACCTCTCTGTCCATCTCCTCCACCTCTTCTCTTTGCCCACTTCTTCCACCCTCCCACTCCTTGTCCACCTGCTCCTGCCCTTCTCAGTGTCCTTCTCCTCATCCCCTCCCTCTGCCCTATCTCTGTCGATCCGCTCCTCTCCCCTTTCTCAGTACACCAGTTCCTCCCGCTCTCCCTATCCTCCTTTACCCTCTCCTCTGTCTTGCTCCCTCCTCTCCCTCTCCTTATCAGTCTCCTCTTCGAATCCTCTGTCTGCCCACCTCTTCCTCCCCGTGACTCTGTCCATCTCCTCCTCCTTCCTTTCTCTATCCATCTCCTGCTCTCTCTCCTCTCTCTGCATCCCCTCCTCTTTTCTTTCTCTGTACATTTTCTTTGTCTTCCCTCTCTCTCTATCTCCTCCTCCCCAATGTGTGTCGGTCTCCTCCTTTCACCTCTCTGACCCCAATCTCCTCTTGTCTGTTTTTCTTCCCAAATTGTCACCCTCGCTCGAGTAGGAAGCTGCTGGGTTAGTCTCCAATGCATTTCTTTCCAGACAGTAAGTAATATGTATAATAAATCTGACTGATGTCGATCGTACGATTTGGTAGGAAGTTTTTAATAGTAATTTTACCGGCGTACGCCTTTGTCACATATATTTCACATAAATTTAACATATTTCACCTGTATATGTATCGAAATTTGTCCTAGAATTTCATTTTCACACAGCGCTATGTTTATGACGTCATATGGCCAGAACTATGAGCTCTACAACGATATGATTTTGCAGGTACATCCAGTGGTAAAGGTGGCTACTGTCTGCGAAATATTTTGCGAATAGCGTTAGTTGTAAAAAAAATAAAATGAAATGAACGTATGGCATCGTTGCCCAGGAGGTCCCTGTTCGGGGAAGTTCGGCCGCCAAGTGCAAGTCTTATTTCATTCGACGCCATACTGGACGACTTGCGCGTCGCTGATGAGGATGAAATGGAGATGGCGATAACACAACACCCAGTCCCCGAGCGGAACAAATCTCCAAACCGGGCGGGAATCGAACACGGGGCCGCTTGTCTGGGAGGCGAGGACGTTACCACCCAGCTAAGCAGGCGGACAGTAGTAAAGAAGTAACACATAAAACGGCATACCCGATGCGTCAGTTTTACTGTAAGGACAGTGAAAATGTAATGAGTCATGAAATTGTTTGCTTTCATCATTCAGGCTGGTTTCAGCGTTAAAAATTGTCGTAATGGTTTTAACTACTGTGTAAAGTCTGTTGAAAGTCATTAAGTGCTCCGAACAACATCGCTTTGGTTCACTTCGAGACACCTGGGCACTTCCCTCGTTGAGAGCCCTTGCTGGCACAAAGTAACAATGCAGACGGAATCGAACAGCGGTATTGACCGTCTAGGCATGGTTAAACTACAGACAACACGAGCCGTGTACCTCCTTCCTGGTGGAATGACTGAAATTGATCGGCTGTCGGTCCCCCTGTGTCTAATAGGCGCTGCTAATGCATGGTTGTTTACATCTTTGGGCGGGTTTAATGACATCTCTGAACAGTAAAAGGGACTATGTCTGTGATACAGTATCCACAGTCAACGTCTATCTTCAGGATTTCTGGGAACTGGGTGATGCTAAACTTTTTTTGTTGTGTGTATGTGTGGATTCATGCGTGAGTCATATTTTCCACCCAGTACATTGGAAACTACAGAAATTCGGAAACGAATGAATCAACTGCAGTAGCTGCGTACTGCGTGATTAATACCTTGTGACGGCCGCTTAAGACAAGCATAGTAGCGCGTGGTGGCGATCTCCTCTGAGGAAACGCGATGAGGTGGAGCCGCGCGGCTGCCTAGGCACGGCATGTCCGCAGAGGTCCCGGCGGACCCCGGTGCCGCTGCGCTCTCCAGCACGCACTGCCCATCGATCGCCCACTGCTGCACAGCGCTGGGCCTCGATCTGCCCGGGATGCTCGCCCGCATGGGGCCGTGTCAGCCACGGCGCTTCATTAGCTGCCTCTGCTCGCCCGCCAAAAGGCGAGCGGGGAAGCGCTTACTCTGCGCTTTGTCTCACAACAGCCACGTGTTGGTCGTAGTGCTGCCATTTCCGTGTCAAAACAACTTTCTTGTTTTCCTCGTGCCGCGAAGCTCTCGTCTTAGCCTATAGAGCAAATCTGTTCATCTAATTCATTGGCTCCCTGCCTCAGTTTGCGTCTTGCGATGTACAGGCACGTACTATTTTGATACAGATGGACTGACGTGTTGGCAGCGGCTATGAGCTGACGTCGTTATACAGTATTTTGTTAACTTACCTGTCTGGAAAGTAATTAACAAGTAGAAAATTCTACAATCGAAGCACAAAAAAGGCTAACATGCTCGCGTTTTAAAAGACTCAGACTGATAAGTGGGTTATGAGCTGCTGCATTCTCCCTTCTTCAGGGTCTTACAAATTGCCAAGGAAATTTTGGTGTGAGAACGTATTGGTGCTCTTTTTAACATGCAACTCACCACTCATTCCCAGAACTTCACCTAACTTACTTGCAGTCTATAGTTCATAGCTACATGTCGCCCACATCCATCCACTCCCAATTACCGATTCTCACTCACTCATTCACCCCAGCTCCTCTGAGTGTCTATAACTGTCACTGTCTCCTGTCTTACAGCCACATCCACAGCATCCTTCTTTCTCTCCTACTAATATTGTCCCTTCTCGCTATCACCGTCCCCCGAATGATCTCTCTTACTGCTACTACCTCATTATTTCCTTCCACTACTGCTGTCTCTTCTCACTGTCATTATCTCTCTTCCTAGTTGTCATTGTCTCTGACTCTCATTACCACAGGCTTCCACTCACTTCCACTGTCTCCTTCTCTTTATCCTTCCCCCACAGGTACTGTCTCCTTCGCTCTTTTCCTAGCACTGTTACGTCATTGTCCATTATGTTTCACTGCCACTGTGTCCCTCTCTTTCTCTCACATTGCCAGTGTCTTCTTCACTCTTCCTACACTACTGGCCATTAAAATTTCTACACCACGAAGATGACGCGAAATTTAACCGACAGGAAGAAGATGCTGTGGTATGTAAATGATCAGTATTTCAGAGCATTCACACAAAGTTGGCGCCGGTGGCGACACCTGGAACGTGCTGACATGAGGAAAGTTTCCAACCGATTTCTCGTACACAAGCAGCACTTGACCGGCGTTGCCTGGTGAAACGTTGTCGTGATGTCTCGTGTAAGGAGGAGAAATGCGTACCATCACGTTGACGACATTGATAAAGGTCGGATTGTAGCCTATCGTGATTGCGGTTTATGGTATCGCAACATTGCTGCTCGCGTTGCTCGAGATCCAATGACTGTTAGCAGAATATGGAATCGGTGGGTTCAGGAGGGTAATACGGAACGCCGTGCTGGATCCCAATGGCCTCGTATCACTAGCAGTCGAGATGACAGGCATCTTACCCGCATCGCTGTAGCGGATCGTGCAACCACGTCTTGATCCCTGAATCAACAGATGGGGACGTTTGCAAGACAACAACCATCTGCACGAACAGTTCGACGACGTTTGCAGCAGCATGGACTATCAGCTAGGAGACCGTGGCTGCGATTACCTTTCACGCTGCATCACAGATAGGAGCGCCTGCGATGGTGTACTCAACGATGAACCTGGGCGCACCAATGGCAAAACGTCATTTTTTCGGATGAAGCCAGCATCATGATGATCGCATCCGTGTTTGGCGACAACGCGGCGAACGCACATTGGAAGCGTGTATTCGTCATCGCCATACTGGCGTATCACACGGCTTGATGGTATGGGGTCCCATTGGTTACACGTCTCGGTCACCTCTTGTTCGCATTGACGGCACTTTGAACAGTGGACGTTACAATTCAGATGTGTTACGACCCGTGGCTCTACCCTTCATTCGATCCCTGCGAAACCCTACATTTCAGCAGGATAATGTACGACCGCATGTTATAGGTCCTGTACGGGCCTTTCTGGATGCAGAAAATGTTGGACTGCTGCCCTGGCCAGCACATTCTCCAGATCTCTCACCAATTGAAAACGTCTGGTCAATGGCGGCCGAGCAACTGGCTTAATCACAATACACCACTCACTACTCTTGATGAACTGTGGTATCGTGTCGAAACTGCATGGGCAGCTGTACCTGTACACGCTATCCAAGCTCTGTTTGACTCAATGCCCAGGCGTATCGAGGCCGTTATTACGGCCGGAGGTTGTTGTTCTGAGTACTGATTTCTCAGGATCTATGCACCCAAATTGCGTGAAAATGTAATCACATGTCAGTTCTAGTATAATATATTTGTCCAATGAATATCCGTTTATCATCTGCATTTGTTCTTGCTGTAGCAATTTTAATGGCCAGTAGTGTAATTCATTGGCTCCCTGCCTCAGTTTGCGACTTGCGATGTACAGGCACGTACTATTTTGATACAGATGGACTGACTTGTTGGCAGCGGTTATGAGCTGATGTTGTTATACAGTATTCCCATAAGTTACCTTTCTGAAAAGTAATTAACAAGTAGAAAATTCTCCAGTCGGAGCACAAAAAATGCAAACATGCTCATTTTTTAAAAGACTCAGACTGAAAAGTGGGTTACAAGCTGCTTCATTCTCCTTTCTTCATGGCCTTAAAAATTGCCACGAAAGCCGGCCTCTCTGGTCGAGCGGTTCGAGGCGCTTCGGTCCGGAACCACGCGGCTACTACGGTCGCAGGTTCGAATCCTGCCTCGGGCATAGATGTTATCTTCCATAGTGCTTAGAGCCATTTGAACCATTGCCCCGAAAAGTTTGGCGTGAGAACGTATTGGCGCTGTTTTTAACATGCAACTCACCGCTCATTCCCAGAAGCTCCTCTAACTTGCTTGCAGTCACTAGTTCATAGCTACATGCCGCCCACATCCATCCACTCCCACTTACCCATTCTCACTCACTCATTCACCTCAACTTCGCTGAGTATAACTGTTGCTGCCTCCTGTCTTACAGCCATATCCACAGTATCCTTCGTTCTGTCCTACTAATACTTCACTTCTCGCTATCACCGTCTCCCGACTGCTCCCCCTTACTGCTGCTACCTCATTCTTTCCTTCCCACTACTGCTGTCTCTTCTCACTGTCATTTTCTCTCTTCCTATTTGTCACTGTCTCTGTCTCTCATTATCACAGGATTTCACTCACTTCCACTGCCTCCTTCTCTTTATCCCTCCCACACAGGTACTGCCATTTCGCTCTTTTCCTAGCACTGTTCTGTCATTGTCCACTATGTTCCACTGCCACTGTGTCCCTGTCTTTCGCTCACATTGCCAGTATCTTCTTCACTCTTCCTATATCACAGTCACTGTCCGCTATCTTCCATTATTTGTTACTCTTCCGTCTATTTTCCCCTGCCACTGTGTACTTCTCTGTTAGCATAAAAAAGCGCGAAAATGTTCACAGGATAATATTTTTGGGAACATTTTTTAAAGGTGCTGAGGAAGGTAATGAGGCAGCTGGTACCCCGCTTCAGTCAGAGTTAAAACAGGAGCATATTAGTCATTTTCGAGCTCCGATAGGAGGACTTTTCTGCTGGTTCCCTTCTTTTCCCTGCAACAACAGGCATGGCTTTCATATGAAACGATCTTTATTAGTCAGTAAAATTTTAACAGTTTACTTATGTCAAATTGAAATAAAGCAAAACTAATTTTACATTTCAGTCGTGATTTTGCGCTACCAAAAATTCTGCATGAGCTTCAGTATTACAATATACGTTTCCCAGAACCCACCTGATAATATCGGAGACACTTTAAGACATGTTTACCAGTGATAACTCACACGGGCTATTATGAGCGCATTGCACGTCTTTAAATAGTTAAACCGATGAAGATATCAAGAAAATTTTTAATTTTGTTCGAGATCAGGTTGTTAGTAATATATAGTAAAAATTACTTTCATTTTCCGTTCATAACCATTCCGGAATCCTTGGCTCTGTTTTGGTACCCACAAACTGTGTTTTTCGCGTTTTCTCAGGAACCGTCCATGAAGTAAATAGTGCTTCCATAAGCCTCTTAAGGCGCACTGTCGACCACATCACATTCAAAAAGAGTCAACCGATGGTTAGAGTAAGTTGCATATACAAATGGTCCCCAGCCCAAAGGTTATCAAAAACACTTGACCTCACCTTTCTGTCACTAGCAGAATCCGAGGTACAGGCCCCGGAAGAAGCCCGATTTTGTAAGTTGCGTCTTATATTAGGTAGCACATGCCGCCGCATGCGTATCAATTATAATATTAATACGTGAACACGAAAACTGAAGTACCGATTTTTAATATTAATTATGCAACGAGACCAATGAAACTTGCACAATTTGAAAAGTTCTTTCCCTTAGACGTCCACAAGGAAAAAACTCATGTCTGTACGTAGCCACTAAGAGTAGTAGAACTAAGAGGATGCTTTCATACACCTGACTCTGATGATACCTTCTCTATACTGCATTAAGTTCTCCAATATGGGAACACATCGATAATTGAAGTGCTACCAACTCCATACCTGCACACCGATCAGTTATTATGGTATAAACGACACAAGGAAGTAACAAAGTTTCGTGGAATCGCATTCTAGGGTCTTTCATGCTTACATAGCTCATTTGCGGTACCACACACATACTGGGTAGCTACAGTGCGACGACTGTAGCAATGTAAATTAAAATATCATAGTAACGAAGTCTGTAAGTAAGGTTGTATGTTGGTGTCGTTATTTCGCTTACTTTTCTGTAAGAGTAACTTTTGTGACCTTTTTCCGTCATTACCAGAAAATTTGAAGTAATTTCCTTATTTTTAATTTCTACATTTTGAATAAATACGACTTCCGACATCAGTTTATTATACGGAAACTATATTTATTGTAGTGCATGGCTAGATGGAGAACGCTAAAGGGTCAGAGTGAAAGGCGCTGAGCTAGACAGACACTTTTTTAGCGTGGAGAAAGTAATAGGAATGTGGACATTCATAACGATAATGCAACGATCACAAGATTAATACATGAACATCAAAAAATGAAGTATTGACTTTTAAAATTAATAATACAAGGAGGCCAATGAAACTTACATAATTAGAAAGGTACTGAGGTGCACAAAAGAAATCATATGTGTACAGAGCAATTAAGACATATAAAAGGAAGTAGACATACGCAAATGAGAAAAGTTTTCCTCTGTCTCTCACATTGCTACCAACTTCTACTACTCCTACCGATCAGGTGCTATGATAGAAATGATACACGAAAGTAACAACGTTTCGTGAAATCGCATTCTAGGGACGTTAATATGCAAATATTGCAGGCAGTTTATTTGCAGTAACATACGCATACCAGGCAGCTACAATTGCACAACCGCTGCGTCGTTGACGTTGTGAGCAGCGGAAACGTCACACTCGTAGCCGTCAGGGACGACATACGTTGTTTATTAGCGTCGTTTTTTCGCTTACTTATGTCTGAGACTAAACGGATCTAACTTTGTGTTCGTTTGTTGCTGTCACCACAAAATGGGAAGTGTTAGTAATTTTCAATTTCATTATTTTGGATATCTACGACTTCCGTTTTTACAATGAAACGATATTTGTTTTAGGATATTTCGCAAAGAAGAACACTAACGGATAGACTGAACCAGCTTAATTTGTCGAAATTCGACAACAAGCGATATTACTATAAATAAATATGTAAAAACACATATAAACGGCAAACGTTGCTACCCATGACGATGAGAAGTTCTTGACGGATTTACTTCAAATTATTTTAAGCTATACTCAAATGAACACTGGTCCGACACAGATCCGTTGTCAGCATTACTTGAGATATGAAGGGCCTCGTGTCTCATCTGATGGTAGAACTGTGACTGAATTCTATACAATTCCCTGTGTTGCCCATGCTGCGCTTTACTAAAGATAAGCATAATATATGAAGGAGAAACTTGTTACCAAAAATCCTCGAATCATTCTTGAGAGTTTTACTTAAATTTAGCGTGATATTTAGACGGTCATATAAATACTTTGAAGAGCCAAAGAAACTGGTATAGGCATGCGTATTCAAATGCAGAGGTATGTAAACAGGTAGAATACGGCGCTGCTGGCGGCAACGCCTGTAATAAGACAAGTTCCTGGTGCAGTTGTTAGGTCGGTTACTGCTGCTACAACGGTACGTTGTCCAGATTTAATTGAAGAATCACAAAATTTTAGTGAGTTGGAACTTGGTGGTATAATGGGCGCACGAGCGATGGGACATGGCATCTCCGATTAAGTGATGAAGTGGAGAATTTCCCGTACGACCATTTCAAGAGTTTACCGTGGATCTCAGGAACAGTAAAACATCAAATCTCTGACATCGCTGCGGCAGGAAAAAGATCCTGCAAGAACAGGACCAACGACGACTGAAGAGAATAGTTGAACGTGACAGAAGTTCAACCATTCTGCAAATTGCTGCAGATTTCCATGCTGCCGCGTGGGATAGCCGCGCCGTCTAGGGCTCCTTGCACGGTTCGCGCGGCTCCCGCCGTCGGAGGTTCGAGTCCTCCGTCGGGCATGAGTGTGTGTATTGTCCTTAGCGTAAGTTAGATTAAGTAGTATGTAAGCTTAGCTTCAAATCGTTCGAATGGCTCTAAGCACTATGGGACTTAACGTCTGAGGTCATCAGTCCCCTTGACTTAGAACTACTTAAACCTAACTAACCTAAGGACAGCACACACATCCATGACCGAGGCAGGATTCGAACCTGCAATCGTAGCAGCAGCGCGGTTCAGGACTGATGCGCCTAGAACCGCTCGGCCACAGACGCCGGCCGTAAGCTTAGGGACCGATGACCTCAGCAGTGTGGTCCCATAAGACCTTACCACAAATTTCCAAATTTCCATGCAGGGCCATCGACAGCGTGCGAACAAACCATTCAACGAAGCATACTCGATATGGGCTTTCGGAGCCGGAGGCCCACTAGTGTTCCCTTGATGACTGCACGGCACAGCTTTACGCTTCGCCCTGGGCCCGTCAACACTATCACTGGCCTGTTGATGAATGGAAACATGTTGCCTGGTCCGACGAGTCTCGTTTCAAATTGCGAGCGGATGGTATGAAGACAACCTCATGAATCAGAGGATGCTGCGTGTGAACAAGGGACTGTTCAAGCTGTTGGAGGCTCTGTAATGATGTGTAGCGTGTGCAGTTGGAATGACATGGGACCCCTGATACGTGTACATACGACTCTGACGGGTGACACGTACGTAAGCATCCTGTCTCATCACCTGCATTTATTCACGTCCATTGTGCATTCCGAAGGACTTGGGGAGGGCAATGCGACACCCCACACGTCCAGAATTCCTGCAGCGTGGCTCCAGGAACACTCTTCTGAGTTTAAACACTTTCTCTAGTCACCAGTCTCCCAGCCGGCCGAAGTGGCCGTGCGGTTCTAGGCGCTGCAGTCTGGAACCGCGAAACCGCTACGGTCGCAGGTTCGAATCCTGCCTCGGGCATGGATGTGTGTGATGTCCTTAGGTTAGTTAGGTTTAACTAGTTCTAAGTTCTAGGGGACTAATGACTTCAGAAGTTGAGTCCCATAGTGCTCAGAGCCATTTGAATCATTTTTGAACCGATCTCCCAGACATGAACATTATTGGGCATGTCTGGGCTGGCTTGGAATGTGCTTTTCAGAAGAGATCTCCACCCCCTCGTACGCTTATGGATTTACGGACAGGCCTGGAGAATTCATGGTGTCAGTCCCCTCCAGCACTACTTCAGACATTAATCGAGTCCATGTGTGTGTGCGTGCATACAAAAAGTAGCTTTGTAACCACTGTTTTCAGAAGAAAACAAAAAATTGTCGCTGCTGTTCACCCTGTCGTTTTGGCTTTCACATACGCCAGTTTACTCGAGTTATAGCCTCGACACACTGGTCCGAGGCAGACCCGTTGTCAGCATTACTTGAGATATGAGGGGCCTCGTGTCTCATCTGATGGTAGAACTTTGACTCAATTCTATACAATTCCGTGTGTTGCCCATGCTGCGCTCTACTCTCGCTCAGAGAATTACTGCAAGTTCAGAGAACATCATAGTTTCTCTGCTGGGACTGAAACGTGGTAAATTCATTACTCTTGTATATTTTCATGAGCTGGCCATTCACATAATAATCTTAGTGTCGGCACTCCATTCCATATCCAACAAATGGTGTTTGTGTTAGTATTCGTTTTGAAGTAATAGCTGTAACAATTGCTATGCTTCTGCGTAACAGAATACGTTCTACTGAATCGATTTGTGTATTCATTTTCATATATAATGACAGAAATCTGTTTAGTTGGTTGGTTGACTTGGGGAAGGGACCAAACAGCGAGGTCATCGATCCCATCGGATTAGGGAAAGATGGGTAAGGAAGTCGGCTGCGCTCTTTCAAATGAACCATCCCGGCATTTGCGTAAAGTGAGTTAGGGAAATCACGGAAAACCTAAATCAGGATGGCCAGACGCGGGTTTGAATCGTCGTCCCCCGAATGCGAGTCCAGTGTGTTAACCACTGTACCAACTCGCACGGTGACAGAAGTCTGGGAATTATTTTCCTCTAAATACGCAAGACGCCATAACGCGAGGTAGTGCTCTGTTTTTCATTTCGTCTTTCCACTATGAAGTAAGAAACGCACCTTTGGAGGAGAGAGAGACAAGCAGAAGCGTGCGATGCAAAAATGTTCATGTAGAAGGCCTGTACAAGTTTTTAGAATATGTAAAACATTCCAGACGATCGGACTTCTGGTCTACAGAACTATTAAGGCGCAATAAACGCTCGAAGCCGCCTCTCAGATAAGTGAATGCAGTCGTTCACCTGATTTGGGGGGGGGGGGGTGAGGGGGGGGGGAAGGGGGGTCGTACAAGGTAGACTACTACAGTAGGAAATTACTTTTGTTGATAGCTGATATTTGAAGAAAACCTGTGCTAATTTGTTATGAAAGTTTGGCATGTAAGACTGGTGTCTGATGCAGGTTCAGTTGATCCTGACGAAAGAATGAGGAATGATGAACGACGCAACCGCAGATGGCCTGCAATGACATGGAGAGCGTTGTATCTTCGGCTGTAAAACTGCACGCAAGTAACTGATGATTCATGAGTGATGATTCCCAGGTTGTATGCCAGTACACTTAATTACAACACCACACAATAAATCACAGTTCAACATAATGCAGGTTTGGACATAACACAGCTGAAAAGATCGTCCCGATCGGATATGGGTAAATCACAGTCAAAATTTCGTAGTGAAGTTGGTGCTCACGGTAATGACTCGGCACCATTAGACCATCCTTGGTGGCAGCTGGAGCGATGTCACAATGCGGTGCAGATGCGGTCCCCGCGATTGATCTCTGAACACAATGGGAAGCCAGTCTTCAGCAGTCCAATTTCCCCAGTGATGGCACCGCTCCAAACGCAGCTGTTTGTGTTGTGGTGCTGAAGGCAGCCTACGCACGATACAGTTATTCCCTAGTCTGGCTCCTGCCACTTTGCAACGAGTGGTGCGGGATGACACAGATTGATGCGTGGAATCCATTGCTTATTCTCGAATGGCAGGTGCTGACGTGAAAGGGTTACGATGTGTTTGGTGCATAATACCAAGGTGGCCCACTGTTGTGGTCAGACGTGGGCGAAAGGAACATAGATGGCGAAGATGCCTGTCCACACATTCTCCTGAAGTCATTGTGACGTACTAACGTGCTACATATGTGGGTACTAAACCATGCGACAAGCTGGCCAAATGGAGACACACAATGAAACATCTTTCAAACTCTGTCAGGTGCTAATCACGCTGCCTCAAACAAGTACACGACTTCTCTGTGTCCTCCACAGTGATGACTCAACAACCGACTGCGTTGACGCGACTCAACAACTGACTGCGTTGACGCACTTTATACAGTGTCATTCCATGATGTTACAAAGTTTCACGAATGTTGAAGAAGGATAAATATATCACTCTGAGGTTATGGATCCTGGTACGGAAACGGCCGAGACGAAAGTTATGAGCGAAAATCGTTCAGATACTGTACCTCTTACAGTGGAATACACGTACCGCTACTGTTGTTGCTAAGGCTGTTGGGTAAGCAACTTTCAGTGATGGTAATATGGACCAAAATAAGAAAAAAATTTCCAGTGAATATTGGCTCTAAAACGTATACCTTAAAAACAAGAGCACTTGTTCATTTTCGTTACTGTAAAACACATTTCTATTGAAGAAGTATCCACAACTCTTACGGCATACATCTCTCTATGGTGCGAAAAATGGCAGTTGAGCCTAAATGATGAAAAGTGTGAAACGATCCACGTAAATACTAAAAGAGATCAGCCAATAATTTCGGTTACACGATAAATCACACAAATATGAAGGCTGTAAATTCAATTAAGTACTTAGGGATAACAATTACGAATAACTTAAATTGGGAAGATCACATAGATAATGTGTGGACAGCTCCCCCGAAGACTGATTTCTTCGCGGAACACTTAGAAAATGCTTAGAAACTGCTTCACTATGTTTGTCCGTCGTCTTCTGGAGTACTGCTGTGCGGTGTGGGAGCCGCATGAGATATGGTTGTCGGAGGACATCGAAAAAATTGAAAAAAAGAGCAGCTCGTTTTGTGCCACTGATATGATACGCAAATTGGGGCAGCAGTCGTTAAAACTATGGCGTTTCTCGTTGCAGTAGGATCTCGTATTTCAATCACCATATTTTCCCTCAAAAGACGAAAATATTTTGTTGGATTCCACCTACATAGAGAGAAATGATCAAATAAAAAAAAAAAAAAAATAAAAGAACAACGGAGTTCGCACGGAAAGATTTAAGTGTTCGTTTTTTCCTCGAGCTGTTCCAGATTGATATGGTATGGAAATTGTCAGGCAATTAATTGTGAATTGCACAGTAATCATATAAACGTAGATGTATTTTAGAGCCCATATTTAATGGACATATTTTCTTGTTTTGGTCGATACCTTTTCTTTGAGTCATCAGTCTTCTGACTGGTTTGATGCGGCCTGCTACAAAGTCCTCTCCTGTGCTCCTATTCTTCACCTCGGAATAGCACTTGCAACCTATGCCCTCAATTATTTGCTGGATGTATTACAGACTCTATCTTCCTCTACAATTTTTACCCTCTAGCACCTTAGAAGTGTCCGCAGCTCGTGGTCTTGGCGTAGCGTTCCCACTTCCCGCGCACGGGGTTCCGGGTTCGTTTCCCGGCGGGGTCAGGGATTTTTCCTGCTTCGAGATGACTTGGTGTTGTTGCGTCGTCTTCATCATCATCATTTATCCCCATTACGGTCAGATGGAGGCAATGGCAAACCACCTCCGCTAGGACCTTGCCTAGTCGGCGGTGCTAGTCTCCCGCATCGTCCCCCTACGCTCCTCGGAGTATGGGACCTCATGATCATCACCTTAGAAGTTACTTCCTGATGTCTTGAGTGATGTCCTACCATCATGTCCCTTCTTCTTGTGAGTGTTCTTCATATATTCCTTTCCTCGCTGATGGCCCGAAGAACCTCCTCATTCCCTATCTTATCAGTCCACTTAAGTTTTCAATATTCTTCAATAGCACCACATCTCAGTTGCTTAGACTCTCTTTTTTTCCGGTTTTCCCACAGTTCATGTTCCACAAACATACAATTCTGTGCTCCAAACGTACGATTTCAGAAATTTCTTCCTCAAATTAAGGTCTATGTTTGATACCAGCAGACTTTTCTTGGCCAGAAATGCCAATTTTTCTAGTGTTGGTCTGCTTTATATACCCTCCTTACTCCGTCCATCGTAGGGTATTTTGCTGCCTAGATAGTAGAATTCCTTTAATTCATCTACTTAGTGATCACCAATCCTGATGTTCAGTTTTTCACTTTTCTCGTTTCTGCTACTTCTCATTACTTTCGCCTTTCTTCGATTTACTCTTAATCGATATCTTGTACTCATTAGACTGTTTATTTTGTTCAGCAGGATATTAACGTCATCAGTGAACCTTATCATTGACATCCATTCACCTTGAATTTTTCCACTCTTTTGAACCCTTCTTTTATTTCCATAAATGCTTCTTCGATGTTTATATTGAACAGTAATGGCGAAAGATTACATCCATGTCTTACACCCTTTTTAATCCGAGCACTTCGTTCTTTCCTTCCACTCTTATTGTTCCCTCTTTGTTCTTGTACATATTGTATATTACCCATCTTTCCCTACTACTTATATTTATTTTTCTCAGAATTTCGAACATATAACACCATATGACCTTGCAGAATGCTTTTCATTGGTCGCCAAATCTTATGAAAGTGCCTTCATTTTTCTTTAGTCTTGATTTCATTATCAACTGGAACATGAGAATCGCTTGTCTGGCGTCTTTACCTTTCCTAAGGCCAAATTTATCGTCATCTAGCACGGCTTCATTTCTCTTTTCCATTCTTATCCTCTGCATTTAGCAGTGGAATTCCCATCGTTCTCTTAATATTGCCGCCCTTGCTTTTAGTTCCACCGAAGTTTGTTTTGACTTTCCTATATACTGAGTCAGTCCTTCTGGCTTCATTTGTTTTCCAATTTCTTCACATTTTTCAAGCAGCCATTTCCCCTTAACTTCCCTGCACTCCCTATTTATTTCATTCCTAATAGTCTTGTATTTCTGTCTTCCTGGATCTCCCTGAACATTTTTGCAGTTCCTTCTTTTATGGACCAAACGAAATATTTGTAATGTTACCCATGGTTTCCTCGCACTTACCTTTTTTGTACCAATGTTTTTCTTTCCAACTTCTGTGACTGCCCTTTTTAGAGCCGTCCATTCCTTTTCAACTGTACTGCCTACTGAACGATTCCTTATTGCTGTATCTGTGGCCTTTGAGAACTTCAAGTGTGTCTCGTCATTCCTTAGCACTCACGTATCCCACTTCTTTGCATATTGATTCTTCCTGAGTTATCTCTTAAACTTAAGCCTACTCTTCATCACTACTAGACTGTGATCTGAGTCTATATCTGCTCCTCTGTCTGATCATGATGTAATCTTCCCGTATCCCCCGGCCTTTTCAAGTATATCTCCTCCTCTTGTGAGTCTTTAACAGCGTATTCGCTATTACTAGCTGAAATTTATTGCAGAATTCAATTAATCTTTCTCGTCTAGTTCCTACTACCAAGCCCATATTCTCCTGTAAACCATTATTCTGCTCCTTCCACATTCCAATCCCCGATGACTAATAGATTTTCATTTCCTTTTATATACTGAATTACCCAGTCAATATCTTCATATACTCTGTCTATCTCTTCGTCTTCTACTTGCGACATCTGCGTGTACACTTGCACTATTGTTGTCCATATTCATCTGCTGTCGTTTCTAATGAGAAGCATCTTATCACTGAACTTTTCACAGTAACTCACTCTCTGCCCTACCTTGAGCCTTTGCATTTCCCTTTTCAGATTCTCTTGCATTCCTAGCACGTTCAAACTTCTGGCGTTCCACGTCCTGACTCGTAGAACGTTACCCTTTCGTCGATTACTTAATATTTTTCTCCTGGCACCTCTCACTTGGTAGGCTCCTCCAGGAAATCCGAATGGGGGACTAGTCCGGAACCTTTTGCCAATGGAGAGATCATCTTGACTCTTTTTCAGTTATAGGTCAGATATCCTGTGGATGCACGCTACGTGTCTTTAACGGAGTGGTTTACATTGCTTTCTACATCCTTAAGCCGTTGACCATTGATGATTCTTCCGCCTTTCGGAGGAGTTACCCACCCAAAGGGCAAGAGAGCGCCGTGAACTTCTGTCCGCTACTCCACCCTCTTTCACAATGCTGTTGGTTGAATGAGGGTGATTGGTTGAATGAGGGTGACTTCGTATGCCGGACATCTTCTTCCGCCATTACTGATGATTTTTATTCAGAATTTAAGAGGTGACGGGATATGTACCCGGTATCAAGGACGTTTTGATTAATAATCAGAAACGCTACCCCCCTTTCTCTGTTATCAGAGTGACTTGATATAAGCATGAAACCTCAGAGGACCATAGTGAAATCATCATATAATATAAGCTGTAAATGTGAGAAAAGATTAATTATGATAAAAGAAAAGTAAATAACAAGAGAAAGGGGAAAAACCTTGAGAACATACTCGACAACCACTAACCATTTCTCATGCTGTGTGTCAACAATTTTTTATTTGTTTCTTTATGTTTTATTAATTTATTAAAATTTTTTATTTATTTTGCAATTTGTATATTTATTATATCTACACAGAGTCAAAAAGCAGAAAGACAATGGATTCAGATGATAGTCTAAAACGCGAACTAAGCCTTCCGTCTAGAGAAAAATTCCAATTTGACTGTAAGGATTGTATAAGCTCAAGTGAATATGTATTCCATTTATACACATTATACAATAGAATTGAAGCGATACTGAGGCAAAGCACCAAACAAAACGAGCAGGGACACTAGGAAAGAACAAGCTGGAGCGAAACGGATGGGAACATACGTAACAAAGAAAACACCTATCACCAGAAAAATTTAACTACCCAAAAACCATGCCGACGAAAAGCAAGAGTCGCCATATCGATGCAGCCGCAAGCATGTGCAATAAGCCCTGACCATGTACTGCCCGAAGGCCATGTGATCTTCCTCGCCTTTTACGACATAATGAACTAAGCAATCACGTTTCGGTATGTGTTTTCGACCGTGGAATGAAGGAAAATTCTGGGCGCAATATGATATCCGTAGTGTATATAGTCTCATAAGATCGAGTGAGGAAGGCCAATTATGTCCTAATCCAAGGCCAGTTTAACATATAAACTTCACAGAGCGACGTCGCATCGTGTTCTGTAGACGTGCAACGACTGCGTAAATCCGTGTCGTTATGCCCAATATGGAAAAGTCACTCGTTCGTTGGAATCAAGTTATTTACTTCTTTATACCACAAGGGCGCTAAGCGCATAGGCAAAATCGGAAGACCAGTACTGGACAAAACTGTCGCCTAGGTTGTTTGCGGCGATCCTCTAACGAGATTCTGGCAAGGAACTATTTCCCAACGAGTCTTTAGGAATTTCATGGTGAGGACGGGTCTCCATAAAATGTCAGCTCCTAAATAGCTCACCGCAAGACAGAAGTCACGAATATCTTTTAACTTGTAGTTTATGCGACCAACTTCGATAGGGGAGTCAAGACTGGCAGGACGGACACAGAGAAATAAACGGGACGTGAGTGTGTGATTTCTTGAGTTATTGTCAAAACATTATGTTGCACATATAGCATCTGCGTCTTCCTTCGTGTATCAGACAGCCTCCCGCTCCCTCCCCCCCCCCCCCCCCCTCCGCAATAGGAACGAGACTTCGACACCATCTCATACTGTAAGCGCCGTAAGCGAAAGACATGTCGTTTCCGATATATATATATATATATATATATATATATATATATATATATATATATATATATATATATATAGGGTGTCCCAGCTAACTTGTCCACCCAAAATAATCTCTGGAACAATAACAACTATTGGAAAACGACTTTCACCGGTATCAATGTAGGGCTGGGGCCCATGAATGTACATACTTGGAAACATTCTAAAACGAACGCACATGTGTTTTTTAACACAAACTTATGTTTTTTTAAATGGACCTCCTATATTTTTTCTTCAGCAATCCATAGTATGACAAAGCACATACACAATGGCGTTCATTGCATCGCAATATTCCCATTACATCCCGAGATATTAAGACGCGAAGTTGACGCTTGAAACACCCGACATGCGCTGCTAGCGCACGTCCTGAGGCTCAGGCGTGAACCCCATGCTGCCCGTAATCGCGATGTGATTGACATGCGTAATCACTTTTCCATACTTATCAAGAGGTCCAAAACGAATAATACGGTCTGCTGCCATCCTGCATTAACGTCGTACATTCCAGCAGGTATTTATCCCATAGGCTAGGGGTGATGCGGTTCTGTAACATGTCTGTGTACCGCAACGTTAGTCACAAAGTTAACTTCGCTTATCGTTAATCCGTTACTAAAAAGGTAATGCCGTTCAACGTTAAAACTTTACTTTACTGTAGATCTACCGCAAGTGACAGTTAATCATTCACTCGTAATAGTAAAATTCATGTTGATGGTTTTAGTGAAACAAGCAAGTGGACCAAAAGTTTTACCGTTGTTTAGGTAAAAATGTTTCGATTTGGGAAGTTCAGGTAGGACATAGAAGATGAATGTAAACATGTTTAACCAATTAATTTTATTATCAATGTTATGTTTATCTAATGCGTTAAATGATAAATTGTTGCAAACAAATGTTTCTTAACATCACTAGGTAAAATGGCCCTTTGTAGAAACTTCCACTGTGATACCAGCACTACATACTAAACATAGCATTCACATCACATGCTCAAAGTGATGCCCATTGGCTTGCATACATAGGGTCACTCTGCGGATGAAGGATGCCCTACTTCGTGCTACTGTTTCCTCTTTGATGGCTGTACAAGCATCAATAATGCGTTGCTTCATGTCCTCTGGTGTTGTTGGTTCATGTTGGTAAACAGCATCCTTCACTGCTCCCCAAGGAAAATAATCCAGCGGTGTAAGGTCTGGAGATCGGGCAGGCCACCTAACTGGGCCACCTCGTCCAATCCACCTACCAGGGAACTTACGGTTCAGAAGTCGTCGTGCTCGTAAGGCGTTATGTGCAGGGCATCCGTCATGCTGATACCACATGACCATTCTTCGGTTCAGAGGTACGATGTCCAAGAGAACAGGAAGATTGTGACTGCCATTTTGGATGCCATTTATAAAGAAAGGTCCGATAATGGTATCTCCAATAATCCCACACCAAACATTAACTTTCCACGGACGTTGATGCTCTACGCCATTTGGATTGTCTGCGGATCAATAATGCATATTCCTCATATTGACAATTCCTTTGTTGGAGAATGATGCCTCGTCGGTAAAGAGAACATCTGCAAGAAAATTTGGATTAGTCAGAAGTTTTTGCTGAACCCACCGACAAAATGTTACCCTATTGCGGAAGTCATTTCCATGAAGATCCTGGTGTAAATGAACATGGTAAGGATGAAATTTATGACGTTTAAGAATACGCTGTGCACTTGATTTCGTCACACCAACTTCACGTTCAATTTGACGTGTGCTGATTTGAGGATTCACAGCTATGGTAGCGAGCACAGCAACTTCAGCACGTTCATCTGTGCGTGTTCTAGGACGATGTCGAGGTCTTGGATTTAAGCTTCCCGTTTCACGTAGACGAGATGTGAGACGACCAAACATCCGGCGCGAAGGCGATGGCTTGTCAGGGAATCGTCTTCTGTACAGTCGTTCTGCCTGAACAGCATTTCGTCCACCTACAACAGGGTACACTACAGGTATGTAGAGTAGGGTAGAAAACGGATTAACTTAATAATCATAATGTTCGCTAACAGTACTATCAACAAACAAGCAATATCATTACGTATTTCCCATCAACGTACATTCTCCATAGATCAGCAGCATTTCTACCATATCTTCATGTGTGTACATTATACTGTACAGTATAAGTTCCACAACACAACGTTTATTCACAATGTGTACTACCTCCGTGCCGTCACTAGATTACTCTGATGCACGACTGCACTGGCAAGCGGTGTAATGCACGCCAAAGCAACAACGAATGGGATGCTCGGAGGATGGTGGAGTACAGGAGTTTGCAAGGGTCGCAAATCATAAACAAGGCAAAGTGGTAACTGTGGCAGTAGTGGGAACTACGTTGGACACCTGACTAGGTAGAGCCAGGCCCTGCGCGACAGGCACAATGGGTCATATAACGCATTAGATAAACCTTATTTTGGGTGTGCAGGATAAATAAGACAACCTGACGGGTGTACACCGATCCGTACTGGTTCATATTGTGTACGTAGATACGTAAAACGTGCAAGAGGGAAACTATTATGTGCGTATGAGAGTTGATGGCAGCAGACCGTATTATTCGTTTTGGACCTCTTGATAAGTATGGTGGTGTGATTAGGCATATCAATCACATCGCGATTACGGGCAGCAAGGGGTTCACGCCTGAGCCTCAGGACGTGCGCTAGCAGCGCATGTTGGGTGTTTCAAGCGTCAACTTCGCGTCTCAATATCTCGGGATGTAATGGGAATATTGCGATGCAATCAGCGCCATTGTGTATGTGCTTTGTCATGCTATGGATTGCTGAAGAAAAAATATAGGAGGTCCATTTAAAAAAAACATAAGTTTGTGTTAAAAAACACATATGCTTTCGTTTTAGAATGTTTCCAAATATGTACATTCATGGGCCCCAGCCCTACATTGATACCGGTGAAAGTCGTTTTCCAATAACTGTTATTGTTCCAGAGATATTTTGGGTGGACAAGATAGCTGGGACACCCTATATATATAGTATTCGGACTTCGTTTAGCAGAGTAAAAGAGCGCCTTCCATGTTCTAGTATCGCTCACTGAATTTTGACCGTAAAAGACACTACAAGTTGAGTGTTGGCATTTGAATGGAAGACGATCAATGATGATACCGAGAGACGTATGTCGATGCACTGCAGTAACCCATGGAACAACCTCGTCATCAATATCTCTAAAAAGTAGAAGCCTGCATTTACCAGTGCCCTGAACTCGGACAATAATCATCGGTTACAGCTTTCAGTGAAGGTATATCCTCAGGGTTGCGGAGTAAAACCATCACGCCATCACGCCATCCGGAAAGGGTCCAACCTTTCAGCTGGGATGCCAGCATCCGGAGTAGGGGCTCCAGAGACAACACAAACAGTGGACTTCCCTGATACACTCCGCGACAGATACTTATTGGGGGCGTCAGTTGGCCTTTAAAAACCACCGTAGCTGAAATAGCGGTAAACAGATTCGAGAGCACTCGCCATGTGTCAGCAGTAAAGCCAACTGCCCCCAGAATCCGAAAATCGTGATTAACACGATCAGTTGCTTTATCAAAGTCTAGAAAAGCAAGGGCACAAGGGACGGACGTTACAGCAGCGACCAAAACCACATCATGGCACTCGACTAAAGGGATAAGAATGGTACGACAAGGTACGCAGCTTTGATGTTTTGCAACAATGACCTCAATCAGAGCCGACACCCTACTATTAGCTGCCCTCGCCACAGTCTTAACAAAGTAATTGGGTTAAATGTATCAGGGTAGCCAAACCAGGGGGTTTCGATATTTAAAACCATCTTCCCTTTGAACAAGGTCGGCACTACTCGCCGCGCGGGATTAGCCGAGCGGTCTGGGGGCTGCAGTCATGGACTGTGCGGCGGGTCCCGGCGGAGGTTCGAGTCCTCCCTCGGGTATGGCTGTGTGTGTTTGTTCTTAGGATAATTTAAGTTAAGTAGTGTGTAAGCTTAGGGACTGATGACCTTAGCAGTTAAGTCCCATAAGATTTCACACACATTTGAACATTTTTTGAACGGCACTACTCTCCCCTGTAACACTCCATTCAAAAGGGACGTAAAGGCAGCAAAAACCCACGTAAAATCTCTTGGTAAGTCCAACCAGACCCGGTGACTTTTGAGAAGGCGATCCCACATTAAACTTATAACCTTCTTCAGGCTGAAAAGCAGCTAAGAGTCTTTCATTATTTACGGGTGATTTTGTCATATCCAAGGTGCTGACTAGTGGGTTGTAAAAGGTACCAATGGACACATCGATGTCGTAGATGTTGACATAGTACTGGTGTGAGACACGCAATATATTAGCTTGTGCCATTACGATACGTCCATAATATGTCATGAGAGAGCGAATACAACCGGGCCGGCCATGGGTTTGATGCCGAAGCAAATGATATGAGAAAGTCACTTCTTCCGTCACCAATGAACCAATGATCACAGTTTCAAACCTTGCATATATATCCTCTTCAAGCAGAACGATTTCGCCTTTACACGCCTAACATTCGCAGTTAGCAGAGGGGCGTGATCGGCAGCATCATAAAGTTCACCTAGGATGGAGTAGTAAAATTTCCAAGTACTCCGAAAGTCCCACGCTTTGGCAGCACAAAATATTGTCAAAGCTTGCCTGAGCCTCGGTTTTGCCAACTTCGTCCAGCGATCAAGGGTGGAAGACTACTTCCCAGTGAACCGGAGAGTACGCTTCCACACGGCTCGCAATAGGTTTCTAATCCTGTCGGAAATTCATTTACACGACTATCAGAACTGTCTATTTGGTCATTATGATCCGAAGCAGAAGTAGGTCCGACTTCGAGAGTGGAAGCAACAAGATCAGCAACCGTTAAATTGTGACACTGCACTAATGAGGGCTGTAATACAAACACCCTCCGTGGGCAATTAGATCCAACGTTTCCACTTTCATTACAAAGGAGAAAGGTTCCCTCTTGACCAGTATACATGACAAGAGCTCGGTAACCACACACTTGTTAATGTGCTGGAATATTGCGTTTCACATGCATTTCCACGGAATTAATTCTGTGTTTAGTAGACCAGCGTTCACGACGGATGTTTTTGACGTTAGCATAAGGAGTCGATATGTCCTTTATCATCTACCTCCGGCGAGAGGTTGAACACTCGAACATTGGTACAATCAGTTTCGGCATCTGCGAGTGACACCATATTAATGGAATTATGGTGATGCTGGAACGGACATGAGAACCATGTCACGACAGTAATCTTCCAACGTGAAGGAAATCCATAAATTTCAGATAAAACACGTATTCAAATGGTTCAAATGGCTCTGAACACTATGGAACTTAACTGCTGAGGTCATCAGTCCCCTAGAACTTAGAACTACTTAAACCTGACTAACCTAAGGACACCACACACATCCATTCCCGAGGCAGGATTCGAACCTACGAGCGTAGCGGTCGCGCGGTTCCAGACAGTAGCGCCTAGAACCGCTCGGCCGCTTCGGCCGGCAAAATATGTGTTTGTCTGCGTCAAAATAAGCGGTGTGGATCTGATCAGAGTTCACATGAGTTGTACCGACAAGCCAGTAGTGGATTTCCAGAGACCCGGGCTGCACGTGTGGTGTTTTTTTTTAAATCGGCGGTAAAGCTCACACTATCTTTTTGTGGAATACGTGTTGAAACCATGGTAGCCATAGCGGAGCGGCCGACGCCGCAGCAAGTAAACAAACAGTCAGGCGGAGCAGTGGCGCTACGACTCACTCGACAAACAGAACAACACTAACGAGGATAACCTGACGCAAGTGAGATAAACAAGAACCTTTCGGCTCGTCGCTTGAAGCGGAACCAGCCCCGTATACCAGTGGTCCACTACCTCCTTCAGAACTATCGAAAACAAAGAGCTCCCATCTGAATATGTGTGGTTCATACACTCCTGGAAATTGAAATAAGAACACCGTGAATTCATTGTCCCAGGGAGGGGAAACTTTATTGACACATTCCTGGGGTCCGATACATCACATGATCACACTGACAGAACCACAGGCACATAGACACAGGCAACAGAGCATGCACAATGTCGGCACTAGTACAGTGTATATCCACCTTTCGCAGCAATGCAGGCTGCTATTCTCCCATGGAGACGATCGTAGAGATGCTGGATGTAGTCCTGTGGAACGGCTTGCCATGCCATTTCCACCTGGCGCCTCAGTTGGACCAGCATTCGTGCTGGACGTGCAGACTGCGTGAGACGACGCTTCATCCAGTCCCAAACATGCTCAATGGGGGACAGATCCGGAGATCTTGCTGGCCAGGATAGTTGACTTACACCTTCTAGAGCACGTTGGGTGGCACGGGATACATGCGGACGTGCATTGTCCTGTTGGAACAGCAAGTTCCCTTGCCGGTCTAGGAATGGTAGAACGATGGTTTCGATGACGGTTTGGATGTACCGTGCACTATTCAGTGTCCCCTCGACGATCACCAGTGGTGTACGGCCAGTGTAGGAGATCACTCCCCACACCATGATGCCGGGTGTTGGCCCTGTGTGCCTCGGTCGTATGCAGTCCTGATTGTGGCGCTCACCTGCACGGCGCCAAACACGCATACGACCATCATTGGCACCAAGGCAGAAGCGACTCTCATCGCTGAAGACGACACGTCTCCATTCGTCCCTCCATTCACGCCTGTCGCGACACCACTGGAGGCGGGCTGCACGATGTTGGGGCATGAGCGGAAGACGGCCTAACGGTGTGCGGGACCGTAGACCAGCTTCATGGAGACGGTTGCGAATGGTCCTCACCGATACCCCAGGAGCAACAGTGTCCCTAATTTGCTGGGAAGTGGCGGTGCGGTCCCCTACGGCACTGCGTAGGATCCTACGGTCTTGGCGTGCATCCGTGCGTCGCTGCGGTCCGGTCCCAGGTCGACGGGCACGTGCACCTTCCGCCGACCACTGGCGACAACATCGATGTACTGTGGAGACCTCACGCCCCACGTGTTGAGCAATTCGGCGGTACGTCCACCCGGCCTCCCGCATGCCCACTATACGCCCTCGCTCAAAGTCCGTCAACTGCACATACGGTTCACGTCCACGCTGTCGCGGCATGCTACCAGTGTTAAAGACTGCGATGGAGCTCCGTATGCCACGGCAAACTGGCTGACACTGACGGCGGCGGTGCACAAATGCTGCGCAGCTAGCGCCATTCGACGGTCAACACCGCGGTTCCTGGTGTGTCCGCTGTGCCGTGCATGTGATCATTGCTTGTACAGCCCTCTCGCAGTGTCCGGAGCAAGTATGGTGGGTCTGACACACCGGTGTCAATGTGTTCTTTTTTCCATTTCCAGGAGTGTAGTATGGAAACTGAACAAGTGCTCGTAACTCTGAAGGCACGTATTTTGGAGTTCATATTCACTTGTCGATTTTTTTTTACTGTGTTCAATCCTACCACGTCTGAATGTCGGCCATCGTACAGTCACAGAAACAACGATACCGGTACATGTATTCCATTCTCAGAGGTGTCAGGACGAATTTCACTTACAACTTTCGACTCGGATCTTTCCCGCACCAGGCTCTCTTACCTCAAACTGATACATATGCCCTTATGCATCATCCGCGAAAGTTTGTAACATCATCACGGAATCACCGTGTCTACCCTATTATGTTTGCAACAGCATTAAAAGCCTCCGACAGCAATACATTCTGTAGCCATTCTATTTGTCAACTCTAATAATCATTTACATACTCGTCCATGGTGTGTACGTGCACGAAGTTGCACTGACACCCGACCGTGACGTCTAAGTGCTTCACCTTTTTTGTCAGGCATTGAATAACGGTGAATCGCTGCTCGATCTGAGCTGGTTCTTGAACCTGACTTCAGGCAGCAACAGGGAAAACAAGCTAACAAACAGAGAGCATTCAATATTCGTTTTGCAATTAAGCTCAGGGATAAGGTCCAGAGCGATAAGCAATAATCTACAATTTCACTGCTCGCCAATACGTATCAAAGTGGGAAGAACCAAGAGGAGGATGTGTTTGGTAATTGCCACACGAGCGTGGCCTTAACGAAGCTGCGCCTCGGCGGAAGCGGGATGTAATTGGAAGAGAACTGGAGTGGCGCGGACGTCGCGCCCGTGGATTGGAGCGGAGGCTTTGTCCCGCTAATGACTCGCGGACTGAGGCCGCGGCGCGCCTCGCTGGAGGCAGTAATTGCCTCTGCCTGGGTCGATGTACCCGTCATCCGCCGGTGCCCAACTCGGTGCTGCGCTGCAAGTCATTCGCTTTCTGGAAGGGTTTACAGCTGGCCAGTGGGGATGTCGTAAGGTTGAAACTCGGTGGTGTCTGTTAGTTAGTTGGTTGCGTGTTCCACTGATCAATCGCACGGTACGGTAGCCATTATGATGTGGAACGTGTCAAGTGCACCAGAAACTCACATATGAAACAAAACTTTTTAATATATATATATATATATATATATATATATATATATATATATATATACACCGGGTCATCAAAGAGTCAGTACAAATCTGAAAACTCAATAAACCACGGAATAATGTAGATAGAGAGGTAAAAATGAACACACATGCTTGAAAAAGTTCACAAAATGTCCGACAGATGGCACTGGACAGCAAAACGTCAGCGACTGTGCATAACAATCGTGTATAAAAGGAGCTGTAATGAGGGAGAGAATCGCCGCCCAGTTACGGCGGTGGCATCGGTTCCTCTCCTCCCTTCAAGACGACCTCATCCCCATCCCCCAGCACACCCGTCCCGAATCCAACTCCACTCCTGATGTTATCCTCTCCTCCCCCAACCTCCTTGGCCGCATAACGGTGGATGTACTGGAGCCTATTGGTTGCGACCATCTCCCTGTCCTCCTCACCATTTCAGACGGTGGTCGCCCTCGCCCCAACCCTCATACTGACCCTCCCCCTAAGTATGTCCAAGACTATTCCCGTGCCGACTGGAATGCCTACCAGGATACCCTTTTCACCCAGGTCGATAGCCACCCCCTCACCTACCACCACCCTGACGATGTCACCCATGCCGCCTCCTTTCTCCAGCAGACCTTGTCTGAGGCCGTGGAGGCCCACGTCCCTACTGTGGCCATCCACCTCCACCGTCCTACCTTACCCCCAAAGGCCGTTCTCCTCCTCCGTGAATCCCGTCATCTCTACCGTGCCTTCCTCCGTAAGCGTGACCTCGACACACTACGACGCCACCGGCAACTCCAGCGACGCATTCGTAATTTGCTCGCGGCTAAGAAACGCCGGGACTGGCGACAGACATACACCCGTTTAAATGCTACCCTACCAATCAACTCGTCCAAGTTCTGGTCGGCCTTCCGTCGCCTTACCAGAACTAAACCCTCCACCTACTATCCTCTTCTCCATGATGATCACCCTTTCCCTGACACCCTTAGTAAGGCCAATCACTTTGCCTCCTACCTCTCCGATGTATTTTCCATCCCCGATGATCCCCAGTTCGATTACTCCCTCTTCCCAGATGTCCGCGATCGAACTGACACCTCCGTCCCTCCCCTCGCTCCTGGTTTCCAGTACTTGGACAACATTGCACACACGGAACTCAATGCCCCTATCACTACACAGGATCTCATTGCTACACTCCGCACAAAACGCAACACCGCTCCTGGTCAGGATCGTGTCACCTACCGTCACCTTCGTGAAGCTCCTGTCTCTTTCCTCTCCACCCTGGCCAGGCTCTACAATGTAGTCCTGTCCACCGGTTACTACCCCGACCTGTGGAAAACCTCCCGGATCCTCATGTTCCTTAAACCTGGCAAACCGCCGTCCGCCGTCTCCTCCTACCATCCCATCAGCCTTACCTCGGTCTTCAGCAAGGTCCTGGAATCTATCCTCACTCGATGCCTCCACCAGCATCTCCGCCAGCACCGCCTCCTTCCCGTTACCCAGTGTGGCTTTCGGCCATCCTTCTCTTCCGACGACCTTCTCCTTCACCTCACTCATCTCCTTTCCGAACAGCTTAATTCCCGTCGCTCCGCAATCTTCCTCTCCCTGGACCTCGAACGTGCATATGACCTTCGCCCTTCCCATTAACTACGTCCGTCTGATCGGCTCCTTTCTCTCCCGCCGTCCTTCCTATTTATTTATTTATTTATTTATTTATTTAACCTGATCAGATTAGGGCCATCAGGCCCTCTCTTACATCGGACCAGTGTTTCACACATGCAGCATTTCACACATCAGAGTTACATCATGAACATAGTTTAAATGAGAAAATTAGCTTACTCTAGTGACAATATGAATAAAGAGTAGTGACTAAGACCTAATAAAGTAAATGCGGAAGTATTTTTACAACAGTTGCTATACATACAGATTATGATAAAAGCAATAATAATAACAGTAAAACAAAAAATCAAATAATAATGATGAATATGACTAAGACCTAATAAAGTAAATGCTGGCAGTATTTTTACATCAGGTGCTATACATACAGATTATGGTGAAAGCAATAATAATAACAGTAAAAAAAAAATCAAATAATAATGACAAACATGAGAAAGAGTGGCAATAATAATGAAGGTTTGTGCAGATGTACATTAATATATTGGTGTGTAAAGTAGATGTTTACTAGTATAGCGAGTTTTGGGTAAGGGAGGTTTAAGGAGGGGGAGAGAGGGAAGTAATGAGGTGAAGTGCACTCATGTACAGAGGAAGGCATTACTGTTGCTTAAGTAAATACGTCATTAACTGTTTTTTGAAGCCGGTCATGTTTTTAAGTTCTCTAACATAACGAGGGAGGTTATTCCAGAGTCGGGTTCCCGCTACTGTAAAGGACTTGGAGAAGGTGACTGAGCGATGCAGTGGAACGGAGAGGATTTTATTATGATGGGAACGTGTGTTTCTGTCATGTTGTTCCGACATGAGTGTTAGGGAAGAGGAGAGATATGAGGGACAGTGTACATTTATAAGGCAGTAGATGAGACAGAGTGTATGGAAATCTCTGCGTTTGTCTGCACGCAGCCAGGACAATTTTGCATATGCTGGTGAAATGTGATCAAAAAGTCGAACGTCACAGATATATCGGACGCAGGCATTCGTGACCAGTTCTAGACGTCGGGAATTTTCCTGAGAGAGGCCTTGTAGGATAATATCGCTGTAGTCAATGATTGGGAGTATAAGCGTTTGTACTAATTTCTTTTTCAGATCGAAAGGGAAGAGTTTTTTATATTTTTGTAGGACATGAAGGGATGCTGATGCTTTTTTGCACACTGCAGTTACGTGCTCTGTCCAATTTAGATTTTCATCAATTATTACTCCCAAACTCTTTGCTGATGGCGAGAAGTTAATATTTGTTCCATTTAGGATAAGAGGTGGTATGGATTCCCGATGTTTTGGGCTAATGAGCTTAGAGTGACCAACAAGTACCGCTTGGGTTTTAGATGGGTTTAGTTTTAGACCTATGTCCTGTGCCCAGTTTGACAGCGCATCGAGGTCAGTATTGAAATTTTCAATAGCTTTCTTGAGATTGCTTGGTTTCGCACTTAGATACAACTGAAGGTCATCAGCATACATATGGTATTTGCAATAGGTCAGGACCGATGACACATCATTGACATAAAGAGAGAAGAGTATAGGACCTAATACTGAGCCTTGGGGAACGCCTGACACTACCTGCCGCCATTGTGATTTTATATCCCCAGACAGGACGCGTTGCTGACGAGACATCATGTATGAGCGAAACCATTGCATTGCGCTTTGTGAGAAATTTAGACCGCTAAGTTTGGCTAGTAAGATGTCGAAGTCGACAGTATCAAATGCTTTGCTGAAATCTAAGAAGCAAATAATAGTCGCTTCTTGTCTGTCCATGGCAAGTTTCAGGTCATCTGTCACCTTTATCAGAGCGGATGTTGTGCTTCGATGTTTACGGAAACCTGATTGGTATTCGTCTAGTAGGTTGTTAGTAGTTAGGTAGTTGGTGAGCTGGTCATGAACTATATATTCTAAGGCCTTTGATAGTGCAGGAAGAAGGCAGATGGGGCGGTAGTCAGAGGCTGCTGTGGCGATGTCCTTTTTAGGCAGTGGCTTAATTTGTCCCAGTTTCCAGGCCTCAGGCAAAACACTTGTGATTAATGAATCGTTGAAAATGTCTGTTATAGAGGGCAGTAGTTGGTCAATAATAAGTTTTACCATCTGGATAGTGATACCATCATGTCCAGTAGATGCTGATCTAATCCGCAATATGGCTTTCTTGACAGTACTGCAAGTGACGTGCTGTAGATAGAATTTTTCTTTGCTACAGTCGTTCATCCCAATGAAGTAATCAATGATTCTCTGTTTTTTTTGCGGATCAATTTTGGTTGCAGGTAATGTGAAGAATCGGTTTAGTTCTTCAGCTGGGACCATGGGATTTTCTGCAACTTTTATTTTGCCTAAACCGAGACTACGGAGATTTTTCCACAGGATAGCTGGTCTACATCTATTGTCAGCTAATGTACGGGCATGTCTGAGCTTAGCGTTTCTCACCGCTTGACTGACTTTGTTTCGTTTCTGCTTGTATACAGCGTGATTTTCAGGTGTAGGGTGTATCTTGTATGCTCGATGTGCAGCATCTCTGAGATTCATGAGCTGTTTTAGTTCATCAGTCAGCCAAGGTGCAGGTTGCCTTTTTACTTTTCTGGTCTTTATTGGAGCATATTTGTCATATAGCTGAGTAATTTTGTTAGTGAAATCGTGGAGTTTGTCGTTTATGTCCATGAGGGGAGTAGAGGTCATCCCCCAAACTATTTTTTGTGCCTCAGTTTCGAGTTCAGGCAAATTTATGCGTTTGAGGTCTCGGTATGTAGACAGTTTTTGTTTCTTTCTAGGACATTCTAGTGAATACGTCATGGAAATGATGTCATGGGCAGACATGCCAGGCGCAGATATTTGAGAGGTGCGGATTATTCTGTTCGGAGATTTCGTTGCGAATATATCTATGAACGTGTGACTGGTAGTCGTGTGATGAGTAGGTGCCAGCTGAAGTAGCGTCATATTTGAGGAAGAAAGCATCCTCTTAAATTTCCCAGTGGAAGGACTATTGCACAGAAAATTAATGTTAGTGTCACCAGCTATAATTACATGTTCATATGACGATTCGAGACTAGAGAGGGCAGTTTCGAAGCAGACGAACCCACCTACTTTAGGAGGTTTGTAAAGGACACATATTAAGCACTTTCTGTTAAGTGATTTGATCTCTATGAACATATATTCCACTTGTTTATCTACATTGTTGTCGGATGTGTGTAGTACTGTAGGTGACAAATCAGAGCGTATGTACGCCCCTACTCCGCCCCCTCGTCTGTTGCATCTGTCGTGCCTGAGAAAGATATAGCCATCTAGGTTTACGGAAGTTGTAGGAATACTTGGTTTGAGCCAAGTTTCTGACAAAAGTATTACGTGTATATCAGCAGTTTGAAATATATATTTGAACTCGTCGAAGTGAGCTGGCAGAGACTGGACATTTGCATGTGCAATATGCAGCTTGGTGCGTTCGGGTGTTGATTGCCCGAGGAGGCTGCCGACCGATGTTTGCGGGTCGTGGTTGGCGGTGACAAGAGGGTCTGGCATGAGGAATGCGGAAAGCGTGTGAAAGAGAGGCGGGTGAGGGAGTGTCCTCCCAGTTCTGTGCAGTGAAAGCGGCCGGGAGGGGGTAGGTCCCCGGGGAGACAACGGGATCTGCGGCCAAGGTCAGCGAGGTCTGCAACGGTTATGGAAGTAGCAGTGGGCTGGCAGGGGAAGGAATTTCGCTAAATACAACGGGAGTAATCTGCACGTTATGAAATAGTGTGATATTAATTGCACTTATGAGGATAACAAATAAAGTATGATGGTGGGTTGCTAATTAAGGATGGAAATGAGACTACCTAATGCAATAATTAACAAAATTACATGAGAAAAACAATTAAAAAATGAAAATAGTTATGTGGAGAAACGAAGAGTTGATAATACAAATAATAACAAATATTACACGAGAAAAAATAATTAGAGATAAAAAAAATAGTTATTTAGAGAAACGAACAATTTGATGATACATTAGTTACGATATGGTTGACAGTGTAAACAATATAAACATACAGGTTAGTGGCAGCAAGATTAGACATGATTTAGCTTCTAAAGCACAGGCTTTCGAGTTCATTAACACTGCAAATTGTTTTCTTTCCGTTTTCGGTCTTAACCATTATCCTGCCGTCATTTGTCCATACGTTATGTAGCCCAAATTTCGAAATCGCGCTCTTCAAAATGTTTAGTCTTTCAGAGGTCAGATCCTCGCGTACTGTCAGACCCGACTTCGCGAGATTCTTCTTTGCTCTGAAGATTTCAGATCTCTTCCTATACGACATAAATTTCACAATTATAGGCCTTGGTTTTGTAGAACCTGGCGACCTACGACCCACTCTATGACTTCTGTCAATGTCACTCAGAGTCACCTGCACGCCTAGCTTTTCTTGGACAAGGTTTATCACAAGCTCATCTGTGTTCTCTCTGCTGCTCTCTGGAATGCCGAACAGTCTGAGATTATTGCGTCTCTGATATTGTTCGAGCTCGTCCGTCTTCTCGATCAATTTCTGTTCGAGCAGTCGTGCTTTCTCCTCACTTGCTTTTAAAGATGTGTCCAGTGCACGGATCTCGCTCGCATTCGCCTCCAGAGTTTTCTGTATTTTGTCCGTCACTGCTGCAGTGACAGCATCAGTGATGGTTTGAACAACGAGCCCGAGCGTCTCCTTAGCCTGCAGCGCGGCACTCACCTCAGCCTTCACGAGTGCGGCGATGTCAGCGATCCCGAGCGGAGCGGCCGCAGCTCCCGGTGTAGACTCCACGCCTGCGCTGTCGCCGGCCTGGCCGTTGGCTGCACTGCGCGTTGTTCGGCGATTTTCCATTTTTAGTACGATTCCGTGTAATTGGTGCTCAGTATGTGATGTAAAATACGACACTCGGCAGTAGATATACGGCTTTAGTATATGTAGACTAGCCTAACTGCTTAAAACACCTCCAGATTTCACGTAAACTTGCGAGCCAAGCTAACGCACGTCACTCACTCGCCGCCATGTTGTAGCCACCATCCATAACACAGATTCCTACACCTTTCTCCCCTCTGCCGGTGTGCCACAAGGCTCCGTCCTCTCCCCCCTTCTGTACCTTTTGTACACGGCGGACATGCCGCCGCCATCAGCCCCCGTCCACCTTCTCCAGTTTGCCGATGACACCGCCTTCCTTGCCCTTGCCCCCACACTACAGCGCTCCCAACACCTTCTTCAATCCCATCTTGACCGGTTCACCGCTTGGTGCAACCAGTGGTTGTTCAAGGTCAATCCCTCCAAAACCCAGGCGATCATTGTAGGCAAAACCACCCCTTCCTTCCGCCTCCTTGATTTCTATCTCACCATCTATGGCCGTCCTATCGCCCTCACTCCCACCCTTAAGTACCTTGGCGTCACCCTCGACCGTCGCCTCTCCTGGACTCTCCACCTCCGGACAATCCAAGCCAAGGCACGCTCCCGCCTCAGTCTCCTCAAGCTCCTCTCTGGCCGTACGTGGGGTCTGGACCCCTCCACCATCCTCCACACCTATAAGTCCCTCATCCGCCCTATCCTTTGTTATGCCCATCCGGCTTGGATCTCCGCCCCCCCTACCTTTTATAAATCCCTCCAAATCCTTGAACGTCATGCTCTCCGCCTCGCCTATCGCATCCGTCTCCCCTCCCCCACGCAGATCCTGTACAATCTCATCCCCTTCCCCGACCTACTCCTTTTCCTTGAAAGGATATGGATCCTGTACACCTCCCACAAACTCGATCCTCCTCACCCGCTCGTCTCCCCGATCCTCTCCCACCCCCGCCCGCTGCCGCGCCTGTATTCGCATGTCCCACCCGGTCTCCATCTCTCCACCCTCCTTACCCTCTCCCAAGGTGACTTCCGCCAGCTCCCCCTCCCTGATGATGCCCTCCTCCCCTCCATATACCCCTCCTATCAACTTTGACCCTGCCCCACCCCCCACTTCCGGTGTCCTTTCCTTTGGGCACCCTCCCTCCCTTCTCTTCCCTTCCCTTCTCTTTCCTTTTCCCACGTCCCCTCCCTCCACCCCTCTTCCCCCGGGTTTCCCCTCCCCCTTCCTCCCTCCCCCCTTTCTCCCCTGCCCGTGGCATCTCTGCTCTCCCCTCTCGCTCTCCCACTCCCCTTCCTCCTCCTCCTCCTCTCTTGGCAGGTCCCCGGACTCGCACACGCATAGTGAACATTCGCGCGCAGGAGATCATCGACATCAGTATCTCGTGTGTGTGCTTCGTTTTGTGTTTCGTGCAGTTACGACTCCACTGTTCACATGTGCCATCGCCGTTCTCCGTGTTTTGTGCGCCGTGTCCACAAGTGTTAGTGTTTTTATCGTCCAACATGAACGGCTTCATGTTTATTGTTTTTTTTTTTTTGTATCTCCATTTTTTGCGCGCCGTTTTTTGTATTGTCTGTATCACCTCTGTCATGTTATTGTTCCACTTAAGGCTGAAGAGCAGCGTAATGTGCTGCTGCCAGCCCGCCTGTATAGGTGATTAAAATTACAATAAAGGAAAAAAAAGGGAGAGAATCAGATGCGCCAGCTGTCGCAGCATGTTGACGTTACCTGAAAAGGCGCTTTTAGTGAAGCTGTATTATCAGAATGGGGAATGTGCTAGTTCAGCGTTACGATCCTATCGCCATAGGAAGGGGATTCGAACGGGTAAAGGTCCGTTGAAAAATGCAGCTGTGGCGAGAATGATTTCGATGTTCGAAGCCACGGGTTGTTTAGACGATAGATCCCCTAGTGGCTGATCGAGCACAAGGCGTTATGCTGCTGAGACAGTTCAGGAAGAAATGGAGACTGTAGCGGGTTCATCTATGCACGGGGAAGTCAGCGCTAGTGCAGTCGCACGTCGCACCGGTATTTCATACGCTACTGTTTGGTTGGTACTTAGGCGTACCGACCGATGCTATCCGTACAAAATCAATCGGCATCATGAACTATTACCTGGCGATTTACTGAAGCGGAGGGCATTTGCGGTGTGGGCGTTTCAAAAGATGGCGGAATTTGACGATTGGTTGAGTAACGTGTTGTGGACCGACGAAGCTCATTTCACGCTCCGGGGGTCTGTCAACGCCCACAACTGCAGAATTTAGGCTACCGAAAATCATAGAACTGTCGTGGAAACTCCATTGAACGACGAGAAAGTCACGGTATGGATTGGATTTACCACATCTAGCGTTATCGGGCCTTCTTTCTTCGAGGAAATGCGTGATTCTGGTTTTGTAACTGCTACCGTGACGGGTGAGAGGTACGCCGATATGTTACAGAATCGCATCATCCCCAGCCTGGCTGATAAACACCTGCTGGAACGTATGATGCTTAAAGCAGGATGGCGCTCCACCCCATATTGTTAGACGCGTGAAAGATCTCTTGCGCGCGTCGTTTGGTGATGATCGTGTGCTCAGCCGCCACTTTCGTCATGATTGGCCTCCCAGGTCCCCAGACCTCAGTCCGTGCGATTATTGGCTTTGGGGTTACCTGAAGTCGCAAGTGTATCGTAATCGACCGACATCTCTAGAGATGCTGAAAGACAACATCCGACGCCAATGCCTCACCATAACTTCGGACATGCTTTACAGTGCTGTTCACAACATTATTCCTCGACTACAGCTATTGTTGAGGAATGATGGTGGACATATTGAGCATTTCCTGTAAAGAACATCATCTTTGCTTTGTCTTAGTTTGTTATGCTAATTATTGGTATTCTGATCAGATGAAACGCCATCTGTCGGAAATTTATTGACCTTTTGTATTTTTTTCGTTGTAATAAAACCCCTTGACATTCCAAGCATGTGTGTCAATTTGTACCTCTCTATCTACATTATTCCGTGATTTATTCAGTTTTCAAATTTATACTGACTTTTTGATCACCTGGTATATATATATATATATATATATATATATATATATATATATATATATATATTACAATACAGAGTTAAAGATTAATATTTCTGTTATTTACCCCATTCCCTTAAATGTCACAAAATGCATATACTATACTTATAGATTTAGTTATCCTATTCAAGAATTCATCTATGGTATAGAAGGAGTTGTCAAAGAGGTATGATTTCAATTCAGTTTTTAAGCTATTGCTGCTGTTTGTCAGACACCTTTTTCGTTCGGTAATTTGTCGAAAATTTTTATAGCGGCATATTTTACCCCTTTCTGTGCCAAAGATAGGTTGAGCAAAGGGTAGTGCAACTCTTTCTTTTTACTGGTATTATAATCATGAACGTCATTGTTGTTTTTAAAATGGTCCATGTTGTTGAGAACAAATTTCATTAATGAGTAGATGTATTGTGAGGCTGTTGTAAGAATTCCCAATCTTTTAAAAAGGTGCCTACAAAGAGTGCAACTATGAACCCCACACATCATTCTAACCACTTTCTTCTGAGCAGTGAATACTGTTTGTCTAAATGTTGAGTTACCTCAAAATATTATTCCGCATGACATCAGAGAGTGAAAGTATGCAAAGTATGATAGCTTACTAATTTCTATATCCTCAAATTTGGCAATTATTCTGATCGCAAAAGTTGCTGAACCTAGTCGCTTTAGGACATCCAAAATATTAATTTTCCAATTAAGATTCTCATCTATATGTACACCCAAATGCTTAGTATGCTCTACCCTGTCTACTGACTTCTGTTGATGTGTTATACTTATTGAAGGAACTGTAATTTTTGCAGCAGAAAATTGGATGTACTATGTTTCTTCAAAGTTTAGAGCAAGCCCATTTGCAGAAAACCAATTAATGACTTTTCCAAAGACCTTATTTGTATCATTTTCAATTGGACTTTCTTTTACTGAATTAATAATGATGCTTGTATCGTCAGCAAACAGCGTGCACAACGAAAACACCCTCACAGAATGGACAGAAAGTTGTAGAGCAGGTTTTATTTGTTATATGTCGTTCGCCTGACTATGGAAAACTAGCAGGACAATTAACGAATCTTGAAATATTAGTTAATTCTGACAAGGGGAACGCGGCAAGTGCGTAATTCGATTTCCCAGAAACTTCATTCGGTCAAAGTTTTCGATGCAATTTAGATAACTTTTATCGCACAATAAGTTCAGCTTCTACGCTGGCACAGTGGGTAGGATTGCAGCTTTACACTTTTGCATCCAGGTTTCGAAATCCTATTACTGTTTTTATTTAATTTTTTTCTCTCACATTTAGGTACCCAAGTCTTTAGATGGTTGCTACACAAATTTTAAGTTAGGGGATACAATGTTTTTAAACAGGGTGTTCGGAAATTCCCTCTACAAACTTCTAGCACCAGTAGAGGGGAGTGAGTACATAATATTTTGAACTGGGAACCATGTGCGGATACGGATTGTTTCCCTGCTACAGCCATTTGAAAACGTGTCGGTTAACGCGACAATTTTTAAAGTAATTGATTAGGCGTGATCCAGTACATCATTTGCTTTACAGTTCTACTCATTAACAGCCAAAGGAATTGCCCGTGTACTCGTTGGCGGGTTTCCTTCAATGTGATGCAGTACGGCCTCTTCCAACTAGGGTGTGCGGCGTCTCCTTGGAGCACCACAGTCACGCATGCTGACGGTTAAGGTACCGTTTATGGAAGCCGTTGCATAATTGAGGCGGAAAGGGTATGTAATGGATTAAGACGACGAGCAGCTCTTCTGTTACTGTGAGCTTCCCGATTCAGAAGGATCACGTCGATGTATTCTCCCAATGCTTACTCAACCATGTTGCTCAAACACTCACAGACACACGAATGAGGCTGAACCAGATCAGAGAGATAGGATGGATGTCAAATGTTATCAGCAATCCGACGTAACCACCCCAAACCATTACTATCCTTACTGCATACCCACCTACCGAACATATTTTCAAACCGCTGTAGCACGGAAACGTTACGTTACCGGGCATGGGTTCCTATTCAAAATATTGTACACTCACTCCCCTCTACAAGCCTTAGAAGTTAGTAACTGGAATTTCACAATACTCTGTATTAATTGTAAAACAGTTTTCTTAAGTGTCATATCTTATGTAATATATGCGTGAATGGTCAATTGTTGTCTGTTCACGTTTAGAACTAATTCGGAAACAGGGTGTTTCCGTTACTGATTCCCTCAAGAGGACAAAACCAGCTGCGCAGGTGAGGATCCGTTGCATAGAAGACCCTCGTTGCAGGTTGCAGGAATGTACAGGTACACTTGCTGGCTGACCGGAACCCCCTTCTCGGGCACAATTACAAAACACGACCAATATTATTAACAATTCACGCATCAGGAATTTCACTGCAAAGAATTTCATATTTTTCTCATTCGTTTATTGTTTTACACATTTGTGTAGTAACCTTCTACGGACATGGGTAGATAAATGAAAACAAAATACAATAAATACAATAATTGGGCTTCCAACAAAGGGCGCAGAAGTGCAGCCACGACGCTTGCCGCTGAGCCACCGTTTCGGCTGAATTAGTTGCGTGCTACAAGGCACGTGAAGTACCTCGAAAACGGCCCAGTATCTACGGATAAGCCGAGACATGTGTTCGCTTTTTTGACCCCCTCTACCGATCGAAGTTTCTGGGAAATCAGGTTGTGGCTTAGATTTTTATTTGCTCTTTAAGATACCAGTAATTTACATAAAATAGACAAAAAGCGAGTTTCTCTACAATCTCAATATAAATTAAATAAAATGGCGTTATCACTGTTGGGTGAGGGAGTTGGGAGCCTGGGGTAGATTCTATGGAGAAAACGCTGCAACATTTGCTCATGTGGGCAGCTCGCGAATTCGAAGTTAACAAGGCAAAAGACACCAAAACTAAAAATCAAATACGCAATAAGAGTTGCATGGCAGAACAAGTAACTTGCGAGATGCTAAATATATGGATCGCCCTACAGGAATTACAACACTTAATTTTCCCCAAAAGTCATCTAGGTTGAATCTCTCAGCACTAGACAGTGACCGGGAGTCTATGAAAGTTGGGTACTTGAGAGCAGAGACGCAAGTTTCTGTACTATTCACCTCCTGGCCGCTGTCTGGTACGGTTGCCAAACTGATGAACGAAAAACAGGAGAACGCACAAGAAACTTATCACTATAGGCGTCAAAAATATACGAGCAAGAGATTGGTACTGGCATGTAGCTGTGTCCTACCGACTGGACGGCCTCTTTTTGCTAGCATGCAGTTGGTTACCCCAAAATTTTGGAGTGAAAGGAACAGACTATCTCACGCTGCTCCTGTAGCGTCCTGGCATCCCGTCCTTTGATGTCCGCCCAGAAAAGGCAAAAATGTCATGATAAAATTATTCCTTTGGGAAGGCTGTGGTAGCATGGTGGTCTCCGCCCTCAGCGAGGACAGAAAGTGGCTCTAGCCAGCAAAAGTACAGAGCGGGCTGTGGCCCCACGTCCGCGAAACTGCTCAGTTCTCGTCCCGGGGGGTGCTCGCCCTCCTAAAGAGACTGACTGCCTCCTGGCGGAAAAAAGGTACTGCGAGCACGTCTTCCCAACGAGAAGGACGCCAATCTTCACTCCCGAGCCAACACTTTCAGTACTCTTAATGAACTGACCACGAAACAGTCATTGTCAATTGATATTCTTGTCATGTGTCGTGGGCATTTCCGGCGGGGGAAAGGTGTGGCAAAAAGTGTCCACCCATCACTCAATGAGGAACTGCGAGTAACATGGAAGTGGAGGCTCTGGTGACTGGAGACCGTCCTGTTGTATTCATCAAATACATTTGGCATGCAACACATAAATTTGGCAAGAAGAGAACCCGATACCACAGAAGGTACAGGTGTCACTATGAGGTGGCTTGATTGCACACAGCAGGTATAGAGCCTCGTCACGGGCCCAAATAGGGTTAGACAACATCTATGGCAAAAAATAGCAACACCGATTACCAACAAAAATGGTTCAAATGGCTCTGAGCACTATGAGACTAAATTTCTGAGGTCATCAGTTCCCTATAACTTAGAACTAGTTAAATCTAACTAACCTAAGGACATCACACACATCCATGCCCGAGGCAGGACTCGAACCAGCGACCGTAGCGGTCGCGCGGTTCCAGACTTCAGTGCCTATAACCGCTCGGACACTCCGGCCGGCGATTACCAACAATTTACAATACTTTATTAACAGAAACTTAATGTAACTTAAATGTAATATGAAGGTAATGCTTGGAAATAGTCCATTGCTCACTGACATTGATCTGTCTTTAAATTTGGTCAAGTCATGAATCCAAAGATCATCTATGATTTCCTGTAGAATGTTCACTTTGGCTCGTCTTGGCGATGACTGTGGAGACGGCCTTGATGCTGTCTTCAGGTACTGCTGCTGATAGCTTTAAGATGACTAAACGTCTGAGGTCATCAGTCTCCTATTCACACACAGGACGGAATCAGTGTGTTCCACCTGTCGCGTGTATAGTAAATACCATGTACAAGTGTGAGAAACTGTTCCAAATGGTTGCGTATCTGAGACGAGACTTGTGTGCCAGCCCGTTATTCACTAGTGGGAAACCGCCGAAAAACCACATACAATCCGTCCAGCACACCGGCCCTCATCGATCGAACCGGTGCCGCCACGCCGCCTTCTCGTCCCGGAAGCGGTCGTTTCAACGCCCGCAGACGCAGCTATCTAGGCGGTTAGGTACTGCTGAACTAGTGATGCTGTCTGAGTGTGGCTATTTGTCGGCTTACATCCGCGTTTCGTGGATGAATGTCCACTTGGGAACTATTTAACCGACATATGGCGGAAGCATAAAACAGTCCTAGCCATGTGGCGCCCTCTCTGGTAGTCAGCCTTAACTCAGTGGCACCTGAGTGATGGGCAGCTCGGCACTCTTCTATGTATGGCTGTGCCCCATGTCTTCCAGATGACACAGCAGCTACATTTATGACGAGTCGACAGTGTGGTGGTGGTGGTGGTTAGTGTTTAACGTCCCGTCGACAACGAGGTCATTAGAGACGGAGCGTAATCTCGGGTTAGTGAAGGATTGGGAAGGAAATCGGCCGTGCCCTTTCAAAGGAACCATCCCGGCATTTGCCTGAAACGATTTAGGGAAATCACGGAAAACCTAAATCAGGATGGCTGGAGACGGGATTGAACCGTCGTCCTCCCGAATGCGAGTCCAGTGTGCTAACCACTGTGCCACCTCGCTCGGTCGAGTCGACAGTGTATCAGAACTAATTATAAGTCAGTGAGAGGCGTCAGTCAGTTTAGACTTGAGTTGAAACGGTGCCAGAGGGAAGTGGTAGACAGAATGTTGTAACATCCAACCTCATCCTGATGACCGTTTTGAGCACCTTACCATCACAGATGAATCTAAGTCTGAAGGCTTCCTCTGCCATTGTCTTTCAGTCTAATACCTCCTCAATTTCTATCCAAACAATCGATCTCTTGGCCCATCTGCTGGTATCACCTGGCGTCCAAGATTAACTGAGTATCGAGTCTTTTGTTTTTCATCTTATGTTAGCAGAAAGTGCTCTAGTCAGCAAAAAGTCGTACATGCAATAGATACAAGCCTGGTCAATTAACATAAACCCATGTCATGATAGAGGTGTAGCCCTCTGAAGTGCTCAGTGGAAATAACAGAAAACTCTGAATGTTAACAATAATTTGTAGTTTCTGTTGATATTTATAACGGTTACGATCAAACCAAGCCTACAATGTTCACTTTTAAAGTAAAAACCCAAAGTGAACTCTACGAATCAATCGTTAGACATCTACCTCATTCCATGAGATTTCGGGATTGCAGCTGGATGATTTCGACACCTATCCGCGATATTTCGGCTGACAACCATTCAGACATTTTCAGGTGAGTATTCCACTGAATTTTGCTGGTATATGTCGCTGACTTTTTACCGAAAATTGGTGCGGTGACAAATGCACTTGGGTTTCCGCTGCATGGCTGCCCTCTTTCGAGTTTAGCGTTCTCTGTCGAATATTGCTACATCGCAGGCGTAGAGCCGCATTAGCAACAGTGGTGTTGCATTCACGTCCTCTGTCGAACTGTGGGCCTGTGGAGCTGAATTCAGCCGTTGAAATAATAAAATTAATTGTCACTGTAAGTGTCATTAGGGGTAAAATTTTGCCTTTCTGAAGATGTGAGAGAAATCACCTAGTTGCCAGTTATATCAAGTTGAATGTCACTATCATGCTTAATAAAATCTTCCAGCAAACGTATTGGCCAGATACCTTAATAACTGAATCCCAGAAGGATCCCACCGTAGTCGAGATTGTGGTACAATAATGCGGAGAATGTCATGAGCAGATACATTGGTCTGTGGCTGACTTACGGGGCTGCGAAAGGCGAGTGTGCCGATCGCGGTCCAAGCACATTTTATGAACTATAAAAGGATTTTCCGCGTTGGTGTGATATTCTGTAGACTCCAGATTCGACAGAGAGCGTGCATGCAATCTCAGCGTTCCGAATAACGTGTTGAAAGGTGGAGCAACATTCGACATAGGGCGCTGAACGACGATTTGCACCGAAAGCTCTGCACACGTGCCAACGTGAAGTTCACCTAAAAGGGGCTGAATGGCTGTCATTTCAAATATCGTGACACTATGTCGACGTCATCCGGCTGCAAGCCTGAAACGTAATGGAATACTCACCAGGCCAGGAAAACTTTAAGAACCACACCTACTCGTACGTTGTCGCATAATATTTCCGTTAAACTTTAAGTGCTTGGTGATTGAAAGTTTTGAGGACATGGCACTGATCATAAGTCAACACAGAATGGAATCCACATGCGAATTTGAGCCCGCAAACCATCTTGTGTGTGTACCGAATTCGAAATCACTACTATCGTTTCCCCCATTGCCTACTCTATTCGTGGATGGTGAGATAGCAGATAGACCTTTGACAGCACTCTGTAAAACCGGAATTTGTCGTCATTGTCATTAAGTAGGATGTCTAAGTAAGTTTACCCACTCGTCTCGTAACGTGAGCTGCGGTCAGCCTGCGATGCGAGCAAGTCTAACTGCAGTACGCGACTTCGTTCCTACTTCACCTGCACCGCAGTCTGTTGGGCTGCTCTGTGAGTCGGCGTTCCTTCGTCGAAACGTCCAGTTGTTATTTGAATGTTTTTAATCTATTTTATAATTTTTTTCATTTCAGGTGCCACAGCGAAAATTTAATGAAAGACTATTCTATTTTCCACCCTGGCTGTTATACAATCATTTACACCACAATCAGCTGATTTTTGGTTGTCTGTCATTTTCAAGTTGTATACAACCACGAAGAGTGACGGTGTAAATTTACGAGTTCAGGAGCACGAAACTGAAAATGGCAAGTAAAGGATATCATCTGATAGTGGTATAAATGAAAGCGTTTTTATAACAGCCAGGATGGAAATTGGAACTATCTTTTTATCATTTCTGTTGGACGACCTAGGTAATGGTCCCATTGCGACTCAAAAAATGATCGAACTAGAATTTTGTAAGTGACTTTGTTCGTGGATAACCGAACATTCATGATTTTTTCGATTAATTTCACTTGCTCACCCGTAGCTAAGTTTGTGGTCGTCCCCTTTGAAATCAATACGAACAGACACGGCTAGCCTCTTGACGCTGTGACTGACTGTAGTGTCTCATCGGCAGTCATGTGGTCAATGCCTGAAATTTTCGTCTGGTTACTCGCTTGAAATTACTTTCACTTATACTGAGTATCTGCTGGAAATCTTTGAATCAGGCCGTTCACCAGCATTACGTAACAAATTTCTATAGATGGAGCCTTACTGTACACAACTGCGTCGATTGCAAGTACTTATTTCTTTCTTACAGTTCTGTCTTTTACCCACAGTTTAAACTCACTATATTTATTATTGTTTGATCTTCTGTTATCAACGTTTAATATATTTTTACATTAGAAATAACGATTCTATATTTACTGACACAGGTATTTATACAATCAAATTTACATCGACTATTAAAACTAACTGCGCTGACGCAAAACTTCGCAGCACCAAAAAACAGTTATTGTGGCGTAATGAAATTATGAGAATATGTTTGTCTAGGTTACATATTTAACTGTTTAACTTTGCAAGATCACAGGTTAATGTAAGCGCGAGATACGCCATTGCACATGTAAAGTATAGGTACATTAAAGACCGATGTAACCTCCAGAATGTTGAATGCAAGCATGCAAACGTGCATGCATTATGTTGCAAAGGTGTCGGTTATCAGTTTGTGTGATGAGTTTCCATGCCTGTTGCACCTGCTAAATCGGAACAGAGACGGTTGATGCTATTTCTGAACGACACTGGAGTTGTCCGACGATGTCCCATATGTGCTCGATAGGAAACACATCTGGCGTTCGAGAAGGGCAAGGAAACACGTCGATACACTGTATAGCATGTTGGGTTAAAACAGCGGTATGTGGGCGAGCGGTATCCTGTTGGAAAACATCCGCTGGAATGCTGTTCATGAATGGCAGCACAACAGGTTGAAGCAACAGACCGACGTGCAAATTTGCAGTCAGAGTGCGTCAGATAACCACGATAATATTCCTGATGTCATACGAAATCTCGCCTCAGACCATAATTATAGGTATGATGTTAGGAAGAACTTTGTTAACAGCTGGTAAAATTATTATCTATTAAAACACAACTGGTTTTCCGGCCTAAAGCAGCATCATTAAGTGCAACCTACACGGTAGAAAGCGAAGTACAGTGTCACCACGTTTTGTGGATATTAAAATTAATAAAGGAACGCCTAAAATATACTCACAACGTTAAAATATCGTAGGCGTACCCATCGCTCCTAATCAAAATTTACTATTCAGTGAATGTCGTTAATCTATGGCGAAAGAAAGGAAGAGAAGACGTGTTCCATTCTTTAAAATTTGCATGTATCTAAAAGGAAAAAAGGAAATATTTTACAGTGAGCGAACGTCAGGAGTTCCTACAAAGGGGCTGCTGGCCAGCTAGTCTCTTTTTGTCGTTCGTGTGAGCTGCTTTTACTCTGCCCTGCACCGAGCTGCCCTGGCGTCACACCGATGCGCCACTGCCACTTCATACATTCCACATAGCAATTTGCATAGTGACAGTTTTTTATCACCAGCCCGGCCCCATTTTAAAACGTTGAGTGTGCTCACTGGCAGTAGCTTCACATAAGATTGAGAAAAGACGGGATTTAGAAAACGTCATTTAATGAGATTAATAATTTTTGTAACTTCATCCTGAACACATTTCAAATCGTCAAGCATTTTTCTCACTGCTAAGGTTTCGCTGTGTGTGAAGCAATGAGCGCACTTCTGGTACTAAAGGTTGTTTGTCAAGAACTCATTGAGTGAGCAAAATACATCTTCTGCCATTGTTGGAAGAATCTCCGTACAGAACAAAAGCTTTCACAAAGTGACTCTTTGCATTCAAAACACATGAAAGCAAACAGTTTTGATTTTCCGTTTATGTCTGTTCTTCCATCAAGTTGTAAAGAATAAAAGGAGCTATCTTGAATTGTTGAAATTAATTGTTCTTTCACATTGAAATATATATTGTCAAGGGGCGCTGAGTTTATTTCCTTAGCAGCTGCATCACTTGCTATAATTCCACACATAACTTTCGCAGCTGGTAGGATTACATTTTCCGCAACCGTGCGGGTTGTCGCAGATTTAGGAATTAGCAACGACACATGATATGACGCTGAAGTAGCTTTTGCGTTAGTATTACCAAGCACCGAGGGCTTTGACATTAGAATCTTACTGTGTTTCATCTCCCTGAGTTTATTTATAAAAGCTCTATCGACTTACCAACGTGAACCTCAGTTTCTTCTCCAAATCTCTTCGAAGATTACCAGGTTTCATGCTTTCGTTGCTCAATGCTTCATAACATAAGACACACTGAGGCTGCAGGCTGTCCTTACTGCCTATGTAAGTAAATCCATAACGAAGGTAGTCACTACAACACCTGCATATTTTTTTCTTCTTTTCTTCTTGGTCACTTGTAGTAGCCTGCGAAGGCTCGCTTTCAGAAGCATTGTCCGACTTAAAGTCACCAGCAGTCTTTCGCTTCACTGCAGACGATTGCAACCATCGATACACTGCAAACTCAACACATATCACCACACAACATAACGTTTAGCAGCTCATGAAACGAATCAGTGTGTGTACATCTGCTGCCGGCCGGTGTGGCGCTACAGTCTGGAACCGCGCGACCACTACGGTCGCAGGTTCGAATCCTGCCTCGGGGATGGATGTGTGTGATGTCCTTAGGTTAGTTAGGTTTAAGTGGTTCTAAGTTCTAGGAGACTGATGACCTCAGAAGTTAAGTCTCATAGTGCTCAGAGCGATTTGAACCATTTGAACATCTGCTGTTCTTACTTCTCCAGTGATGCGGATGTGTCCGCCATGAACACGGGACGTCTCTAATACCTATTTTCTCCAGTAAAACTGCTTTGCTCCTCTATTGCTTGATGGAATACTGAAGGGGAAAAACACGACTAACGCCATTCGTTGGGAATCGAGGTGTGTGTGGTGACGCCATATTTAAATCCCACTCGAGTTAAACCGATAAAGCAAATGCGCGTGATAAGGCTTATTATTGTATCTAACTTCGAAAACATGAGGGTTAAAACTGTGAAATATCGATAAAAACATGAAAAGGTGAGGGGCAGTTAAACCGTGCTTTTCTTATCTAATCACATGATCTTGCTACTGAAGACAAAAGAACTGCATCGAGTGTTGCTCCTCTTTGTTGCTTAACTATACAGGAAGTTCCAAGTTTTATTGATTTTTTATTTGCTATTGTTCATGAATGAAAAATAAGAAGTAAAAAATTTTGCTTGAACAATAATAAGATCGCAATGCAGTATTATTGTTTGAGAGTTGCTCTTACCTGTCGTGGAGAGGAAGCGGTTAAAACTAATGGTGTGTGTGTATGTGTGCGTGTGTGTGTGTGTGTGTGTGTGTGTGTGTGTGTGTGTGTGTGTTTGTACGCACTATGTGACTAAAAGCATCCGAAAACCTGGTTGAAAATGACTTGCAAGTTCGTGGCGCCTTCCATCGGTAATGCTGGAATACAATATGATGTTGGCCCACCCTTACCATTGATGATAGTTTCCACTCTCGCAGGCATACGTTCAATCAGGTGCTGGGAGGTTTCTTGGGGAATGGCACCCCATTGTTCACGGAGTGCTGCACTGAGCAGAGGTATCGATGTCGGTTGGTGTCGCCTGGCACGAAGTCGGCGTGCCAAAACATCCCAAAGGTGTTCTATAGGAATGAGATCATGGTTCTGTGCAGGCCAGTCCATTACAGGGAAGTTATTTATGTGTAACCACTCCGCCACAGGCCGTGTATTATGAACAGGTGCTCGATCACGTTGAAAGATACAATCGCCATCTCCGAACTATTCTTGATCAGTGGGAAACAAGAAGGTGCTTAAAATATCAATGTAGGCCTGTGCTGTGAGAGTGCCATGCAAAACAACAAAGGGTGCAAGCCCCCTCCATGAAAAACACGACCACACCATAACAATACTGTCTCCGAATTTTACTGTTAGCACTACACACGCTGGCCCATTATGTTCACCGAGCATTCGCCATACCCACACCCTGCCATCTGATCGTCACATTGTGTGCCGTGATTCATCAGTCCACACAACGTATTTCCACTGTTCAATCGTCCAATGTTATTCTCCTTACACCAAGCGAGGCGTCGTTTGGCATTTACCGGCGTGATGTGTGGCTTATGAGCAGCCGCTTGACGATGAAATCCAAGTTTTCTCACTTCCCGGTTATCTGTCATAGTACTTGCAGTGGATCCTGATGCAGTTTGGAATTCCTGTGTGACGGTCTGGATAGATGTCTGCCTATTACACATTACGACCCTCTTCAGCTGACGGCGATCTCTGTTAGTGAGCAGACGAGGTCGGCCCTTGACGTTTCCACTTTACTATCCTATCGGAAACAGTGGTCCTAGGGATGTGGAAATCTCGCGTACAGACGTATGACACAAGTGACAGCCAATCACCTGGCCACGTTCGAAGTCCGTGAGTTCCGCGGAGCGCTCCATTCTGCTCTCTCACGATGTCTAATGACTACTCTGAGGTCGCTGATGTGGAGTACCGGGCGGTAGGTGGCAGCACAATGCACCTAATGTGTAAAACGTATCTTCTTGCGAGGTGTCCGGATACTTTTGATCACATAGTGTATGTGTGTCTCAATTGGGCATTTTCAGTCTTTTCAAAAATTGAATGAATCAAAGCAACGTTTTTATTTCTCTGTTGTGATCTATTTTTCAACACAATTTTACATTAACCGCACCGAATATGAGGCAAGAGCTACTCTCAGTATCTGCTCAAGGAACATATTTTGGGAAGGGTTTCTCATCACATTTTTAGAAAGTCCAGGATTGGAGGGAAATTATAAAAGCTGCTCAGAAAGTTTTTTATCAACCTAGTGACTTAGAAAAGGTTTAATTATTTGTTTATTTTGATTGGAATCTTCTTTATCCGCACACCCACGAACACAGTAAATCTTCATTCTCAGTTCAGTAGAGGAAACTGTGCGTAAAATAAGCGGCAGCATCAGATTGTTCACTGGCAATGAAATCGTCTACGTCGTTGGACGATCTAATAGAATTGTAGAAAAACACTATTTACCACAATATGTCGGTACAAAAATTGCTAACAATTCTCAGCTTTTAGCTGAAGTGAAAATTAACAAGGAATTTTAGTTTGACTCGTACATTTAACGGATATTCCGCGTAATTTAGCACAAACAGTTGATTTTGTCAAAATCTACACAGGTGGGAATGTATGTTCCGTACAGTAATCGTAAGGAAGAATGGTCTACACTATACTAACATATATCGTATTATGTATTTTACTGTGATAAATCTTATACTGGTTCATCCCTCTTTAATATCCTTGTCCTCTTCTGTTCTGACGGTCATTCCTTTTCTACGCATAGTAGTTGAGTTAGTCATTTATATCAAAGGGCAATTATTAAAGAGATTCGGCCCGTACTCTTCCTTCTTTCAGCTTTTAATGCCCTCTCCTGTCTTTCAACTGGTTCAATTTTTTTACTTTGCCAGATCTAAGAGGGCTATTTTTGTTTCAAGGCATGATCGGTCACGAAATGGAAACAACAGTGAAAATCAAAAATGCTTTGTTTGTGACATGTAGCTACACTTTGCTGCTACTTGTACATCATCGCCGCTCCGACTAAGACATTTGACGTAGTATAGTACTGAACCCGTGGTGTAGGGGCAGTCCTCGGTCCCGGGTTCGAAACCCCTACCGTTTAAATTTTGATTAATTATCAACACTGGTGGCCGAAGACTTCCGGTATAAGAAGTCACCCTCATTCTACCAACGACCTTGTCAAAGAGGACGCAGGAACTGACAGAGGTACAGGGTATTCTCTTGTCCTTGGGGTGGGAAACCGACCCTACAGGCGGAAGAATCACCAATGATCAACGACATGAGGATGCATAAGGCAACGGAAACCACTGCATTAAAGACACATAACGTATATTCATAGGACATGTGGTCTGTAATTGGAAAAGTGTCATGATGATCTCTCCATTCACAAAATATCCCGGAATAGTCCCTCATTCGAATCTCCGGGAGGGGACTGCTAAGGGGCAGGTGACCATGAGAAAAAGACTGAATAACCAACGAAATGATAACGTGCTACGAGTCGGGACATGGAATATCAGAAGGTTGAACGTGGCAGGGAAGCTAGAAAATCTGAAAAGAGAAATGCAAAGCCTCAATCTAATTATGGTAGGGGTCAGCGATGTGAAATGGAAAGAGGACAATGATTTCTGGTCAGTTGAGTATAGGGTAATATCAACAGCAGCAGATAATGGTGTCATGGGAATAGAATTCGTTATGAACAGGAAGATAGGGCAGAGAGTGAGTTACTGTGAACAGTTCATTGATCGGGTTGTTCTTATCAGAATCAACAGCACACCAACATCGACGTCAATAGTTCAGATATACATGCTGACGTCGCAAGCTGAAGATGAAGAGATAGAGAAAGCGTATGTGGATACTGAAAAGGTAACACAGTACGTAAAGGGAGATGAAAATCTGATATTCATGGGTTTCTGGAATGCAACTGTAGGGGAAGGAGTAGAAAAAAATGTTACAGGAGAATATGAGCTTGGGCGAAAGAATGAAAGAGGAAGAAAAGTAATTGAGTTCTGCAATAAATTTCAGCTAGTAACAGCGAATACTCTGTTCAAAATCACAAGAGGCGGAGGCATACTCGGAAAAGGCCGGGTGATACGGGAAGATTTCAGTTAGACTACATCATGGTGAGACACGGATTCCGAAATCAGACACTGGATTGTAAGACGTACCCAGAGGCCAATATAGACTCAGATCACAACGTAGTAATGATGAAGAGCAGGCTGAAGTTAAAGAGTTTAGTCAGAAAGAAGAAATGCGTAAAGTAGTGGGATACAGAAGTACTAAGGAATGACAAGATACGCTTGAAGTTCTCTAAGGCTACAGATACAGCAATAAGGAATAGCTCAATAGGCAGTATAGTTGAACAGGGGTGGACGTCTCCAAAAAGGGCAATCACAGAAGTTGGAAAACATAAGTACAAAGAAGGTAACTGCTAAGAAACTATGGGTAACAGCACAAATACTTCAGCTGATCGATCAGGATAAAGAAAAGTAAAAAAAAAGTCAGGTGAAATTAAAAACAAAGATGGTAACAAAACAGATGATTTACAAGGAACACTGTCTCGTGATGCTTGAGATATTTTGCACTCATTTGAAAATGCAACCGACAAAACAAAACATTCAACTCTCACACTGTTTATCTATACACTGCGCAAAGGCGCATTGATTACAGACTAGAGAACACTACCAGAGATGTCGCTGTGGACGTTACATTTAAATTTATGGCGTACACATTCTTGTTGTAGGGAAGCAGCATACCCAAGCCCTCATTCGAGGACCAGAACCGACTGTACAACACCGCTACAGTGGGAGCTCCTTTTCAGTTGGGCATACCTTATACAAACTTTTAAGATGTGCTGTTGACAATTTAATACTATTTTTATAATATTTGCCCTTTTATAATTTTGCATTACGAAATGGATTACGCTTAAGTAGGGGCAATACGGATCTACGCTGGTGTGCAAAACGCGAGGACGGATGTAACTTTGGCATTATGTGCCACTGCCACGTAACATAGCTCGATGAAGCTTGCAACATACGAGGGCTATCCGGAATGTTAGGTACGATAGGTTGCGAAATGGAAACCATAGTGAAAATCAAAACTGTTTTATTTGCAACAGTTAGCTACAACTTCCAGCTACTTATACCCTTAGTTGCCCATCTCACTTAGAAGTTTGTCGTAGCGTTGTACCAACTCTCCAATAAGCTCGTTATCAAAGGCAGCCGCCAATGCTTTCCGCCAATTCTCTACGCTGGCCTACAGCTCGTTGTCTGTGCCAAAATGTTGTCTTCATAGCCAGCGGTTCATGTGAGCAGAGGTGAAACTCAGAGGGAGACAATTATAGGCTGTATTGTGGGTAATCAAATATTTCCAACTGAAAACGATGGACGAGCATGTTCATTTCCCCTGTAGAACGCGGCTGAGAATTGTCTTGAAGAAGAAGCTAACGGCAGTTATGTAATGTTGGCTGCATAGCTTCAGCGAAATTTCTCACCTGGCCCTCGTACTTGGCAGACACTGTTGTTCTAGGTATCTTTATGTGCCCCCTGTGTGCTCAGAACTAAAAAGAACGACGTAACGCGATCGACGGGAATACTAGAGTCACTGTCCAACAGACCTGTGGAAAACTTCATCGGATTTTCACTGTGGTTTCCTTTTCGCTACCGCTCGTTCCTTACTTTCTGAATAACCATCGTACATAGAAAGTTAATAAAAGATAACATGGTCCGTAGTAAACAGTTTTCTTTTATTAAATATTTTGAGGCTGCTGGTCCACATAGAAGCAACATTTCAATTCATGGAAAGAAATGCTACAGTATAGTAAAGAAAGTAACTGAAAGAAATACGTAATGAACAGAAACGACAATTTTACTGAGAAACAGCTATCACATTCAAGGCGCTGTGATGTACGATGGATATTAAGAAAGGTTTTATATGATTCTTAATAGGGTGTATTATCAAAACGGACTGCAGTGCATGGTCTGCAGCCTACTCCAATGCTGGCCATACCGGTGGTAAGGAGTACTTGTATTACAGCGTTCAGTTCTTCTACCAGCGTGGTTGTCAACTGCTGGATGATTGATTGTGCATGTGTACGTGCCACAATGCGTCTCCCCAACGCATCTCACAAGTGCTCGATGGGATTTAAGTCGGGCGAAGGAGCAGGGCCAGTCCATCCGCCGAATATCCTCTCATTACGAGAGCTGCTCCACCTGCGTTGTTAGATGTGGTCGTGCATTGTTATCCATAAAAATGAGGTCAGTGTTGAATGCACCCCTGACAAAATGCATATGAGGAAGGAGCACAGTGCCACAGTAACTTTGATCGCTGAGTATACCATGTTCAAAGATTTGGAGGTCAGTAAGCCGATGCAACATTATACCTCTCAACACCATAACACGTGGACTACCACAATGATTATGTTCGACGACGTTCCTGTGTGTATTACCTATCCTCATATGGTGAGAGGTGGGACATGGAGTACGCCCGGAAGATTGGGATGACTTCAGTGTAATTACTGTCTTTGAACAGAAATGCCATTTCTGTTAGTCTCATTGTGTATTTCTTTCAGTTACGTTCTGTACTACAGTGTTGTATGGTCCAAGTCTCATCTAGCTATGTTACTTGGCAGTGACACATAATGCAAAAGTTGTGTTCGTCCTTGAGTATTGCACCTCAGAGTATTTTCCTATCACCGTACACACACACACACACACACACACACACACACACACACACACACAAACATTGAAACGGAATTTGTTGTACCGTTCCAATGTTTTATTAAACATCTAGCACGCAGAAATTATTAGCAAGAGTTTCTTCTCTTACAGGTAATACCTCAGCTGGTGTCCAAAAAGAGAGAATGAACTAAACAGTGTTATTTATTGAATTTTTTTCTGTTGTGTACCACATTTCCCATTTTCCTTTCCTTTGTGCGGCCTGGACGGTATAAATGAGGGAGTGTGTGAACTAGCAGAAAGCTTTAGGCAGAGATTGTAACACTGCATGAATGGTCGTAGGGTAGCACCAACTCCCAAGCGTGAACAATCTGGTGTGTCAAGATTTCGTGAATTTTCCATTCTTTGAGTTACTCCAACTTAGCCACGTGTGCGAACTGGGACCAATGTTAATTGGTAGATGTGCGTGTGTCCTCCCCTTTAAACATTTTGCCTTGCTAAGAATGAAGTTTACTGTAACTTGCGGAGTACAGTACTGTTTACCTGGTAATGAGCTCCGATTTTGCCGGCAATAATACTCGTATGATTTTGGCACCACGTGGTAATAGGTAGATGTTCTTGAGTTCCTTTAACCACTTATGCTTTAGAATAATGGTGGTTGCCACGCAACCTTCAGTGAACGATACCGTTTACTAGAGAGATTTCCGACTTTTTTATGGATAATTCTGCTATCATTAACATTCACGTAACTTTACCGCCACGTGGTACTAGATAAGCGTTCTCCCGCCACTTTACATTTTGCTTTATAATGATGTTTACCCTGAAACATGCATAGTAAGGTACTATTTATTTGAAAGAGCCCAGATTTTATGTATAGTTTTGATGGCCCTGATAGTTGCATCATTTCCCAGCCACTTGCTACTTAGTAAATGTGCGTGCGTGCCACATTTTATCTATGTGTGAACAGTAAATGTGTCTGAAAATTATTTGCTCCAATTTACGGGTTACAATCAAGCCAGCTATGTTTAATAGGGAGTGCTGGGTCCTGGAATGTGATAGTGTACCTGCGTAGTCTTAACACATAAATGAATCCGAATTGCCAAACCAAATATAGGCAGACAACTTGCTATATCCTTATGAAACACATGTTAGCATATCGTGCATCCTGTTTGCACTGACCAGTATACTTGAGTTCTCGATAGCTAGACTTGCTCTGCGTTTCAGTTGTAGTACTTAGTAATAATACCAAAGCAAATATGGGTCTAGGCATAACTGTATGGTTGAATATGTACTTACACTGAAGCTAGGCCAGCACTCCATTCCCCCCTTCCCACAATTGCGCGTTATAACCCTAGGCTTCTTTTGTTAGAGAGACCTTCTTTGAGAGTAAATAGGGCTGATGCCCTTGCAGTGGTATGACTTTGGTTCTTGCTTAGTACTAATGTGTTAACAATTGTCTTGGTATCATTTAGACAATAAATTCCAATCAGTATAGAACTGCCAATAGTTTTTCCTCAAACCTGTCATCAATAATTTAAAGCCAAAGTCAAATTTCAAGTAGCTCAAATGCCCCAGTACAGAAAATTAGAAATTAATTAATCTTCCCTAAGAGATGAGAGACAAATGAATCCCATTAGCTAGTCACATGTTTGATCTAATCAACAAATACTGAAAGATCAGATGCCCCTTAGCAATCTCTGTTTAGGTGCTTTCTGTAGCGGCTTTTATAGGCGCGTTATCCGTTGCCTTTATAATTTGGTGGGTTAATTAAACCACCTTGTTGAAGCATTAACACTCCAGTATTAAGTCCCGGGGACTATTGTTTCGTGAACCACACGAATTTTGAGCCAAAGCTACAGAGGACAGTTTGCATAATCTCTGGACTCGTTGAGTAACGGCAACCCTCCCACTGGGTAGAGTTCTACTGATACTTAATCCAACACACACCCTGAGGGTTACGTTGCAACACACACAAAATCGCCACCACAACCACACTAATATCTGATTTAGCTGTTGTCTTCGTGTTGGGTTCAGCTATTTGTGTAATCTACGTCCAGAATTATGGGATACTTTACTGTTTATATAAGTTTTTTCCTGTTATGATAGTAAGAAACACCTCTTCTATTGTTAAAATTATTGATGCCATAGCTTGAGAACGTAGCAGGCATGTGAGAGTGCTGCTCAGTTCTAAGTTGTCGTTACGTTAAGCTCGTTGTAATTATTCCTGAAAGGAAGGTAATTTTTATGTCGAATTTAATGGCGACCAGCCTATTGAAGATTATTTTAGGTAGATGTAGTCCACTTTTCTGACAAGGGCCAGTTCGTTGCATCTTTTTCTGAAATAGTAAAAAAAAATACGATTTTTTTCCGGAAAGAGTGACGTGTTGAGCTCTGTATGCAAGGAAGACTTGAATGGACCTTAAATACTCGATAAACTGTAAACAACATTGACCTGAGAGTTATTTGAATTTTGTATTTCGTTTTTTACGCAAATTATATGTAGTTATCGAAACTTAACATTCAGCGAAGTATCGGGTGTTCTTAATTGTTGTTAAACTGTTTTATACGGAACAATCCGCCACAGCTCTTTAACAGACGTTACCAAGGAATTTTGGTAGCACTGTCGAAAATATAAACGCGATTTTTGTTGCTAGTGATTGCTGTGTATTGGGCCATGCTGTGGTACTGTTGCTGCTGTTCTCTTGCAGGTCATTTGGAACAGCGTAGTTGGGCGCTGACGAATTACCGTGCAGCCACGAGACTCTCCAACGGGGGAGATGACGATGCGTTATGCGAGTGTTTGAGTGGAGGGCTGCTGCGGTGAGTGGGCGGCGAGCGCTCGCGTCGAGTTCCGGAGTGCTGCCGGGGGCTGAGGTGCGCCGGCAGGCCGGTGATCGATGCCGCCTCCCCCACTGCCCCCTGTGCCAGGTGAGGGCCGGTCCAACTCCCCTCCTCCCACCTCCGGTCTCTGGTGGCCAGCGCCCGTTTAACAGCACCTTTGCACTCTGTACGATGTCATACAACTTATTACGCCAACAAAACTATGTTATCTGTACGACAAGTTCAGTTACGTTACTATAACAGAAATACAGGATGTTTATAAATGAATATCGGGATATTAACGCTCTATAATATTTATTACATTACAGTTATAAATGATAACCCGCCACGTTAGCCGAGAGCGCTAATGCGCTGCTTCATGGACTCGGATAGGCGCGCCGGCCCCGGATCGAATCCGCCCGACGGATGAACGACGAAGGTCGGTGTGTTGGCCAGCCTGGATGTTGCTTTTAGGCGGTTTTCCACATCCCCCTAGGTGAATACCGGGTTGGTCCCCACGTCCCGCCTCAGTTACATGGCTCGCAGACATCTGGACGCTTTCGCATTATTCCATGGCTTACACTAATCACAGATAGTTGGGGTACACTAATTCCGTCCTGGGGGGTACGAGGTGGCGGCAGGAAGGGCATCCGGCCACCCCTTAAGCTAACATTGCCAAATCCGATTAACCATGCTGACCCTGCGTACCTGCGGGACAATGGCACAAGCGAAAGAAAGATTACAGTTGTAAATTATATGTCAAATGAAAGCGTTAAAACCCCGATATTCATTTATAAACACCCTGTATTTCTATTATAGTTCCGTATCAGTTATTTAACGTAACTGAACTTGTACAGATAACATAGCTACAGTATAGCAGGTCAGCAACTGGAAGCAGTTAATTTTATTAATTATCTGGGAGTAGGCATTAGGAGTGATGTAAAACGTAATTATCATATAAAGTTGATCGTCGGTAAAGCTGATGTCAGACTGAGATTCATTGGAAGAATCCTAAGGAAATGCAATACGAAAACAAAGGAAGTAGGATACAGTACGCTTGTTCGCCCACTGCTTGAATACTGCTCAGTGGTGTGGGATCCGTACCAGATAGGGTTGATAGAAGAGTTAGAGAAGATCCAACGGAGAGCAGCGCGCTTCGTTACAGGATTATTTAGTAATCGCGAAAGCGTTACGGAGATGATAGATAAACTTCAGTGGAAGACTCTGCAGGAGAGACGCTCAGTAGCTCGGTACGGGCTTTTGTTGAAGTTTCGAGAACATACCTCCACCGAGGAGTCAAGCAGTATATTGCTCCCTCCTACGTATATTTCGCGAAGAGACCATGAGGATAAAATCAGAGAGATTAGAGCCCACACAGAGGCATGCCGATACTCCTTCTTTCCACGAACGATACGAGACTGGAACAGAAGGGAGAACCGATAGAGGTACTCAACGTACCCTCCGCCATACACCGTCAGCTGGCTTGCGGAGTATTGATGTAGATGTAGAACTCAAAGAGTTTTACCAAGAATCTTATAAATGTTCAATGTGAGCACCATTTGTCACAAGGCACACATCAAGTCTATAGCCGAGTTCTTCCCAAACGTTGATAAGTGTGTCTTCCGTGATTGTAGCAACAGTTGCTTCAATCCGGTTTCTTAATTCAGGGAGGTCTACTGGTAGCGGAGGCACGTACACACGCTCCTTGATGAAGCCCAAAGGAAAAAATCGTATGGTGTTAGGTCGGGTGAACGTGGAGGCCATGCAAAGCAAGCCCTGTCATTGGGCCCATTGCGGCCTATCCAGTGCTTTGGTACAGTGAAGTTCAACCAATCGCGTACTTCGCTATGCCAGTGAGGTGGCGCACCATCTTGCTGGAAAATGAAGTTCTCTGGCTCATCTTCTTCCAACTGAGGGAAAAGCCATTGCTCTAATATATCAAGTTAATAAGTGCTAGTTACAGTAGCTTCACCAAAAAAGGAAGTCCCATAAACTATCCGCCGGGATACGGCACAAAAAACAGTCACTTTAGGGGAATATCGTTGCATTTGTACCACCTCGTGAGGATTTTTTGAGCCCCAGATGCGAACATTGTGAGTGTTAACATGTCTACTAAGGTGAAAGGTCGATTCATCACTGAAGTCAACATGATCAGAAAATCTTCATCGTCATGAAACAACATTTCGTTTGCGAAGTTGGCACATAATCCATGGTCTGCTGACCTTAGACCCTGTAAAAACTGTAAACTGTAAGGACGTAGTTATACGCGTTTTCTTAAAACTTTCCAAACAGTCGACACAGGAACTTGTAATTCACGACTGGCCTTCCGGACTGATTTCTTTGGGCTACGAGTGAACGACTATCTCACTCACTCAACGGTCTCTTCACTAACTCTTGGTCGTCCTGTGCTCTTCCCTTTAGAAAGGCAGCCCATATCTTCAAATTGATGATACCATCTACGAATGTTATTATCACTTGGAGGATCACACCCCAACTTCAGCCGGAACGCATGTTGTGCAGTAACTACAGATTCGGTCTTTGAAAACTGCAAAACACAAAACGCTTTCTGTTCACTAGCCGCCATCTTTGTTACTATCGCTGTCTAGGGGATTGCGGCGGAAATATTGCGCACTTGTGCCAAACACAACTGTTTCAGTTGCTCTTTCATTTGAGATATCATTTATAACTGTAAATTTAATGTAATAAATATTATAAAGCGTTAAAGCTCATACATTCATTTATAAACACCCTGTACTACTTGTGGGACTTTAACTTTGTACTTAGATTCTGAAGTACAGTTAATGGGAAGAATAGGAATCGCATTTCTCTTCCTCAGTCAATTCTTTTGAGATTACAATGCGAAAGAAATTGCAACACTTTGAAGGACAAATTCACTTCATTGACAAATAATTTGACAGGTAGTACATCACTTTAGGAGTGTACAGCAACAGATTAAGACCAAATGAAACACACATGTGACAGTAAAGGGTTCTCAAACAGCCACATCAATACACAGTAGACCCTACTGTGGCAGCTGTGTAGGAGTGTATACCAAAATAAAAACTATCACAAAGATGCCGAATGGCATCCTGCGACAGGCTGTCCCAAACATCTTGGGCCCTTTATTACAATTTAGAAGGTTCAGGCCCTGGAGAACGAGTAAGTTTCCGCTTCATCATGTCCCAAACGTGTTCAGATGGTGAGAGGTCTGGTGGTCTTACTGGCCAGGTCAGTAGCTGTGTTGCAAAGAACACGTTGCGTCACACCAGCCGTATGTAGACGTCCACTTTCCTGGTGAAAAAGCAAATTACCTTTCTGTCGAAAAATGACAGTAGTGCGAGGATAGCAGCCTGTGAAATGTAGTGGGTACTGATTATTTTACCCTGCAGAAAGACCCGAAGTCACCACGAGTTGTAGCTGATGGCCCTCCACATCATGAAGCCTGGGATGGGACATGTGCAGTAGGCAGTTCACTAGATCTTCACCATACACGAGTACGTTCATCACTCGCACAAAGACAGAAGCTGCTCTCATCACTGAAGACAACAGAGCTCCTATCCACTCCCCACTGAACCTTTTAACGGCACCGGAGAAATCAGAACAGCTGTTACCATGAGTGACACAAAAGTGGATATCTTAGGTGATGCTAAACAACTCAAATCACTTAAGAAAAGCAAGTCTTCCGGTCCAGATTTAATACCAATCAGGTTCTTTTCACAGTATGCAGACACAATAGCGCCTTTCTTAGCAGTGATGCACAACCACTCACTTGCCGAAAGGTCTCTTCCTAAAGACTGGAAAGTAGCACAGGTCACACCAATATTCAAGAAAGGAAATAGGAGTCAACCGTTGAATTAAAGACCCACATCACTGACCTCAATTTCCAGCAGGATTTTGGAGCAAATACTGTACTCGAACATTATGAATCACCTTGAAGAAAATGACTTATTGATACATAACCAACACGGATTCAGAAAATATCGTTATTGTGCAATACAGCTAGCTCTTTACTCACATGAAGTAATGAGTGTTGTCGACAAGGGATCTCAGATCGATTCCATATTCTTAGATTTCCAGAAGGCTTTTGATACCGTTCCTCACAAGCGACTATTAATCAAATTGCGTGCATACGGAGAATCGTCTCAGTTGTGTGACTGGATTCGTGATTTCCTCTCAGAGAGGTCACAGTTCATAGTGATGGACGGTAGATCATCGAGTAGAACAGGAGTGATATCTGGCGTTCCGCAAGGTAGTGTCATAGGCCGTCTGCTGTTCCTGATTTATATAAATGATCTAGATGATAATCTGAGCAGCCCCCTTAAATTGTTTGCAGATGATGCTGTGGTTTACCGTCTAGTAAAATCATCAGACGATCGATTCCATTTACAAAAATATCTAGAGAGAATTTCTGTATGGTGCGAAAAGTGGCAATTGGCACTAAACAAAGAAAAGTGCGAGGTCATCCACATGGGTACTAACAGAAATCCGATAAATTATGGGTATACGATAATTCGCACAAATCTAAGGGTTGTCAATTCGACTAAATACCTAGGAATTACAATTATGAGGAACTTAAATTGGAAATACCACATAGATAATATTGTGGGGAAGGCGAAACAAAGACTGCGCTTTGTTGGCAGAACGCTTAGAAGATGCGATAAACCCACTAAAGAGACAGCCTACATTACACTTGTCGGTTCTCTCCTGGAATACTGCTGCACGGTAAGGGTTTGATGTAGGACATCGAACATCGAAAAAGTGCAAAGAAGGGCAGCTTGTTTCGTGCTTTCGCGTAATAGGGGTGAGAGTGTCACTGATATGATATACGAGTTTGGGTGTCAGTCACTGAAACAAAGGCGGTTTTCTTTGCAGCGAGATCTATTTACGAAATTTCAATCACCAACTTTCTCTTCCGAATGCAAAAATATTTTGTTGACACCCACCTACTTTGGGTGAAATGATCATCATAATAAAATAAGAGAAATCGGAGCTCGAACGGAAAGATTTAGGTGTTCCTTTTTCCCACGCGCCATTCGAGAGTGGAATAGTAGAGAAGTAGCATGAAAATGGTTCGATGAACCCTCTTCCAGGCACTTAAGTGTGAATTGCAGAGTAACCATGTAGATGTAGTGTTGCTGTGTCATTGGTAGCCTGGCCGAGGCATACGTGATGGTAATCATGCTGCTAACAGACAGACGGTTCCCACTTGTACCTGATGACACAGTAGCGATCGCTCATCACTATGCGTCGATCTTACTGTGCATCTGTGGAAGTTACTCTATACATTTTAAACTTCGTATGATCTTGGTTTCCCGAGCTCCCTGTCGAATTCATACCACAAGAAATCAATGGGATTTAAGTCAGGGAACTGACTTAGCCAAATCACATTCTTCAATTCTCCACACTTCTCTTATCTATTGACATGCCCTCTCACAATTTAGAATCATGTTCGGGATCATTGTCCTGCTGCAGAATAAACCCACGACCAATAAGTCTCTTGCCCGATGGAATTGCATTGTTGATCAGTTTCCTGTCATAAGTTTCCTTCTTGAATGTCCATTAATTCTCACTAGATTTCAGACTTTGTCACCCATAACATGACCCACCCTCCACCATACTCTGCCATTGGTGTCACGCTCTACTCTTCATACATCCTCCACGAAGTCTACGATCAAACATTCAAGGAAAAATTGTAAATACCTCAAACTTAGATTCATCTCTTAATTACACTTTGGACCATTGCTTCACACTCCAGTTTTTATGTTGCTGTGCCTATAGCAATCTGTTTACCTAATTTCGTTTGCATAGTAAGGATTTTTTTGGCCGCTATGCACACCTTTAAACCTTGTTTACGAAGACGGTGTTGCACTGTTAGAATTTGAAGTAGATTGCATACTGTTTACTTTCTCGCGCATTTAAAGTGTAGTATGAGTTCTCTGACGTTTACTCTGTACACATATGAACTCCTCTTCCCTGTATGAAGTTACTCGCGGTCTTCCAGATCGCGAAATACTTGCAATGACACTAGTTTACTTGAGTTGCTCAATGTATACACCAACGCAGATTGGGCGACCAGCTTTTGTTGCTACTGTCCTATTAGAATACCCTTCCTGGTGCTGAGCTACAATTACAGGACGTTTTTAATTAAAAATCTGTTCTTTCTGTCCAATTATGAGATAATATGCTATGAACAGGATGAGGTATGCAACCACAGTGCTAGATACACACAGCGTACGGTAAAATAATGTGAAAAAGGTGGCTTCACAGATAACTGAAGGAATGAGGCCTATCCGCATAAAACCGTCATAGATAAAGGCACGTCAGTGTTATGGATATTCATCAGCACCCCTCTCTGCGAAAGACCAGTCCAATATACAACAAAGGCCCTTAGTCTTTACGTCTTTATCATTGTTTCAGTATCTGAGAAGTCCTTGTTTCAACCACAAATCGATAGTTGTTATAGTTGATAGAACACTTTTGATTGGTAGTGTAATAATAGCGTTAATCCGGCGTAGTTCGCTTGGGACATAACAACAGTGTTAATCCTGTATAAGTAACGTATGAAAGAACTTTATTTCCTGTAGAATAAACAAACAGTTTGACCTTCGGCCTACGAATGCACCTCAGTCTCACGAAGCCTTTTATGCTGCAACACTGACCACAAAAACGACTGCAGGTCACTGCTGATACCGACAATTGTAATAATGAATCAAGGTTTGTTCGGGGTAGTAAGAGCAGTGTAATTTCAAAAGACTTACCTTCATCCAACATAGTGAAGTAGTTGAGCACTAGTGTTTCAGAGTTCTCGTGTTTGTAGATCTAATATTGAAGTTTCTTGCGTAATTTACCTATGTAATAATCTGCCCATATTAAGTACTTACGTGATACGGTTATCCGATGTCACGTGGCGTCTTACCTCCGACATCAGTATACCGGTATATATCACTGATAATGGTCTGATGGAGGCTTCGGCTGTTCCTAATAGGTTAGCGGCACGTGAGTCTACTTGAAGCAGTATTGGTGGACTACTTGAGGATTGTGTTACCATCCTTTTTCACAGAAATGTGATTTATGTGTGGAGTACGTTTTGAAGACCTCATCCGAAATCTGGGTGCAGCACTTAGCGAGAGCATTATACTTTTATTCGTAAATGTCTGTCTTGATCACATATGACATACAGTTCTCAATGGAGGGTTTCGGCTTACTGCCTTCATCACATCTGTTACAAATGAGGAAAATCACTAATGTAACAAAAATATGTTTTCTGAGGGATAATTACGCAGAAAATCTGGGTATGCATAAAAATATGGCTATCAATCACACATACATTTAAAAGTATTCTGATGCAAGTATCATCGTCAAACAACTTGTACTCATTGGTACATAACAAGTGCTGGTAATTTCCTGGCGGCGTCCTGCAGTTATACAAATTTAGCTGTAGCCAGGAGAGGTCTCTAGTACTGAGATACTTATTTCCATGTAATCCACTGGGACAATTTTTCTAGGACCACAGCAGATTTTTTTCTAAAAAAGTAAGTTTTTGAACAAAATGCCAATATTTTTTAGAAAATTGTTTACTGTGGGAAGTCAGTGGAATACATTACAGTATGTTTTAGGAGATGAGGAAATGGTAGAAATGGTGGCAGTGAAAATTAAATTCACTTGTCAATTAGAGAAAGTAGAACAGTATTATTTTAACTACAATGTGGTGGAGGCCTTGGTATGAGTAAGTTGGAAACATGGATTGGCATTGCGCATGTTGCTACAGGTAACTAGAGTAGATAGGTGTTATGTACGTGATGTCATGAAAGTGTGTAACAATAAGTGATGAGAAATGTTCCGCAGCTTCCTTCTTGGGGTCACGCACTTCTGCTGCTGGCCGTACAGCAAGTGTGCACACAGAGTATCGGCTTGTCAAGTGAACTAGTGAACACTTGGCGGCCTTATTCCTACTGGCTGCTGCGCACTTTAAGTACAATATACTTTTTGAAAAATAATGACGTTGTCGGCACAAAGCAAGGGATATTTTTACACAATCACAGGAAACGCTACATACTGGAACTAGAATCTGTCACCTTTGCCTATTATCAGAACGACTGAAAGCAAAGCCAGATGGACCCCAAGTCTCGGTCTGTCAGACTTGGTACTTTTTGTTTTAGTACAAATAAACTTCAAGAAAGAATGTGGTAGAAGTAGTTTCTAAGTCATCGTGATTTAGGTTATCCGTGATTTTCCCAAAGTAGTTTAAGGAAATACAGAGATGGCCACTGCTATACGGCCATGGTCGACAACCTGTCCCACACATGTCAAACAACATCTGTAAGTACGTAAATAGCAGTATATATGAATCTGTTTACTTCTTGTTCTCAAATTATAGTACAAAGACATGTCCATTCTCGTAAAAATGCTCCACAGATGAATGAAACTACTACTACTACTACAAGTTCGTTGAAATATCTCAAAAAAGAAAGGAAACTGTAGTTACAAACAAAATACCTTTATTGGCCCTCAAAATAATCACGATTTGCTACAACACACTTCCAATATCGGGTCTGAGGCTGTTGGAAACTGTCGGCAAACGCTTCTTGTGGAATCGTTCGAAGCGCCGTGTTCACGCGTTGTTGGAAACCCGCATCATTACAGGAGTTGAGGCCTGGTGCTAGCAATACGATGAGACCAAGTTACAGTCGATTGTCAGGTGTGCGTCGTATTCCCAGCCACGCTAAAAATTCGACTTACAAAATCTAAGATTAAGATTCTGTTGATGGCCATTTTCGACAGTAAATACTTGGTCCACCATAAGTTTCTGTCCAAGGCAGAGGGGGAACACGATGAAAATCATGACACTGGTAGTCGCTAGGCCTATGGATCGTATTGGTAGCCCCAAGTTTCATCTTCTGTATTAATGTGGATATCCAAAACGGGTGACTACGGTGCTTCGAGCGATTCCACAAGAACCGTTTTCTGAAGGCCATAAAGGTATTTTGCTTGTAAGTCTCGATTCCATTTATTTTCTAGGACTAAAATAACAGACAATAAACACATTAAAATGAAAATACGAATTAATGACGAAGTCATAGAACCCGTTTTAAGTTTTCGCGTTGTACAGAACGACAAGATGAACAAGAAAGGAATAAATATAAGAGTAAAAATTGCTGGGTTTGCTTTTACTACGCCCTGTACTGAAGTGGTTCCGAAACTAACATTTCAGTTTGCCTACAACTAAATTGTAAAATTAGCTATAACCTATTAACTAAGGGTCGCTCGCGGAGCAATGGATGGAATCACTAGGTGGAATGTAGCCGAACACGTAAGTATGTCTTTAATGGAGATGAGATTGTTGTAGGCGGGGCATGTGGTCAGGATGTAACACGTCGATTATCGATTCTTTAACTGTGAGATGCATGTAAATTTCTTTTCCCATTCTGTAACTTAACGAAATCAGAAATACTTTTGTAAATATCTTTTGTAAAGCTGTTGTTTTACGTTGTGCATGTATTAAATTGCAACAGAAATTAGTGGTTCGTGCTTAGGGTATGTAGAATTGTATAAGACAGAAAATATGGAGAGGAATCCCTCCGCAACGGAAAGGATTAGCCGAGAATGTGAAACGTGAATAGGCGTGAAATGGCACTGGAGATTCTTTGCGGCGAGATAATCTGTGGTTGGCCTTTGAAGAATCAAGATCTCGAGTGCTAAATGAGGCGAGAATTTCTGGACATTTGTTTGAATAAGCTTCGGATGTGAATTATTATTAGCCGTTGTAGTCATGGCATTCATTGGAGGGCTCTGAAACTTGCATTTCCGACGTCAAGAAAAGGGATGCAGAGTAAAATAAGTCAAGAGTCATGACTGCATCGTACGAGATTGTTCAATCGCAACAGATCACCTCCACCTTCAGGCAATGCAATGTTTAGTTGTGCATATGAATGCGTTTGCTGAAGTGTTCGCATTATAAGTGACGAACGGTACGTGTCCAAACCTTGATTTATCCCGTGTCGTTCACCTTCATAGGATGCTATTCCTGTGATAAAATTTACTCAGATTGTCTAAGTCAAAGAGAATGTGACTGACTGAATACTTGCGGTAATAGAAGTGATAATTTTCGTGGAACAGAAATTTTTGGATTAGGAAGCAGTCTTGTGTGAAATCCGTAAGTTAAACATATAGAAAACAACTATTTTATTACTCTTTCTACGAAAAGAGTTAACTTTAAAGAACCGTTAAAATCATTTCTTAGAATATGACATTTCCTGGAGAACAGTGTTTACTAAAAACCAGTATTATGCGTGAAGTGTCTTGGACTCTGAACTCTTCTACAAGAAACACACGAGCATATAGTTCATCCTCTAAATTTCAGAACGAAAAGAATTCAACACAAATGATCTTCGATGACCGTAAAAAAGAATACAACTTCGTGACTGTTTTCTAACACGAAAATAAGTTCACAATTAAACGCAAGTACTTGTAACAACGAAACAAAGGCTTTAACAGAGTTCGTTCTCTACTAGTTGACTATCAAACGTTTAAGACCACGCTCTTCTTCAGCGGAGCGTTTTGGAACAGATTAACACTTAAGTTACGATATGTACGAGCTCACAGTTCCTACAGTCTGGCTAATGGCGTCTGACAGCATACCAACAGGCCTGCGAGGCGGTTCCGAGGTCGCTTAGCGACGGCATCGGCGGTCGGAAGGCGGTGTTGGATCTGGAGCAGACTTCGTCTGTTGGCTGGCTGCGTCGTAACTACAAAGATTTTTTTGTAGCAGTTTAATAATACACAGCGTCACTGGTTCAGATCTGGCCCAAATGCCTCGGTGGACAAGTGAGAGAAGACTCAAAGCAACGGCTGAATAACAGCCGAGCATAGCACTTTGAAGGTGTTGGCGGTGGAACTTTAAGTTCCGTGCCGCCCTCCGACGGTCGAAGTACAGAGGAGGGGTGCAGTAATTCGCCAACTGTATGGTCAAGGAAAAAAGTGGCTGGACGAGGAAAGGCCACTGCTAGTGACTGTACGAAAACGGACAGAAAAACGTGGTCTATTGAGCCTATCGTCAGTCATAGCCCGAATCCGAGTCCTCCAGGATAATGAGCGGGACGGTGTGTCGGTGCCAGCTCCGTGGAACTGTGATGCCGATGGTTTGGAGTCCAGCGACCGTGTCACGGAGGGTCTCCATTTTACTGTATAGTACAATGATCGCCGAGTACGTGGTTCTAAATACCCACAGAGCGGAGGTACACTTCTTCCTGATTGGCTGTCCGTGATTTAGGCGGATGCGGCACAAGATTCGTGGATGAGCGATCTCTCTTGCTAATTTGCAGGCTCTCTGCACCGCGACCCGGTGTACACGAAGGCCCTCTGTAGGTCGGGCTGCAAATGACGGAATCGCAACGTCACGTAGTCTCAGGGGCTGAGCTGGCAACCAACCCGACGGCAGTGTGTTGCCATGTGGCGTCGGCGCTTGACGTCGTTGCGACCCGCTTGTGCCATAACAGTTTTAAGGGCTACAGCATGGCTATTGGTGTAACAGACTTGTCTGTTGGTGTAACAGACATCTCTATTGGTGTAACAGATTTGTATGATTGCTTTTTTGTATTTCTGTTTATGTGTATTTGTTACTATTGTTTAATATCATAGGTGTTGTTCAAGAGGCAAGTCAGGTGTCACAAAACTTACGGCTCCCCTATGTTTCAAGTATTGGGTCCTTAAAATAACGGCGAAAGTTGGTTTAAAGCTAGTTAGCCACTACTGAAATATTTTTGTACCTGCAATTATGAATTGCAGTAACTTATACAGGGTGTTACAAAAAGGTACGGCCAAACTTTCAAGAAACATTCCTCACACACAAAGAAAGAAAATATGTTATGTGGACATGTGTCCGGAAACGCTTACTTTCCATGTTAGAGCTCATTTTATTACTTCTCTTCAAATCACATAAATCATGGAATGGAAACACACAGCAACAGAACGTACCAGCGTGACTTCAAACACTTTGTTACAGGAAGTGTTCTAAATGTCGTCCGTTAGCGAGGATACGTGCATCCACCCTGCGTCGCATGGAATACCTGATGCGCTGATGTAGCCCTGGAGAATGGCGTATTGCATCACAGCCGTCCACAATACGAGCACGAAGAGTTTTTACATTTGGTACCGGGGTTGCGTAGACAAGAGCTTTCAAATGCCCCCATATATGAAAGTCAAGAGGGTTGAGGTCAGGAGAGCGTGGAGCCTATGGAATTGGTCCGCCTCTACCAATCCATCGGTCGCCGAATCTATTGTTGAGAAGCGTACGAACACTTCGACTGAAATGTGCAGGAGCTCCATCGTGCATGAACCACATGTTGTGTCGTACTTGTAAAGGCACATGTTCTAGCAGCACAGGTAGAGTATCCCGTATGAAATCATGATAACGTGCTCCATTGAGCGTAGGTGGAAGAACATGGGGCCCAATCAAGACATCACCAACGATGCCTGCCCAAACGTTCACAGAAAATCTGTGATGATGACGTGATTACACAATTGCGTGCGGATTCTCGTCAGCTCACACATGTTGATTGTGAAAATTTACAATTTGATCACGTTAGAATGAAGCCTCATCCGTAAAGAGAACATTTGCACTGAAATGAGGATTGACACATTGTTGGATGAACCATTCGCAGAAGTGTACCCGTGGAGGCCAATCAGCTGCTGATAGTGCCTGCACACGCTGTACATGGTACGGAAACAACTGGTTCTCCCGTAGCACTCTCCATACAGTGACGTGGTCAACGTTACCTTGTACAGCAGCAACTTCTCTGACGCTGACATTAGGGTTATCGTCAACTGCACGAAGAATTGCCTCGTCCATTGCAGGTGTCCTCGTCGTTCTAGGTCTTCCCCAGTCGCGAGTCATTGGTTGGAATGTTCCGTGCTCCCTAAGACACCGATCAATTGCTTCGAACGTGTTCCTGTCGGGACAGCTTCGTTCTGGGAATCTGTCTCGATATTAACGTACCGCGCCACGGCTATTGCCCCGTGCTAATCCATACATCAAATGGGCATCTGCCAACTCCGCATTTGTAAACATTGCACTGATTGCAAAACCACGTTCGTGATGAACACTAATCTGTTGATGCTACGTACTGATGTGCTTTATGCTAGTACTGTAGAGCAATGAGTCGCATGTCAACACAAGCACCGAAGTCAACATTACCTTCCTTCAATTGGGCCAACTGGCGGTGAACCGAGGAAGTACAGTACATACTAACGAAACTAAAATGAGCTCTAACATGGAAATTAAGCGTTTCCGGACACTTGTCCACATAACATCTTTTCTTTATTTGTGTGTGAGGAATGTTTCCTGAAAGTTTGGCCGTCCTATTTGTAACACCCTGTATAAGCCATAACAGTTTCAAGGCTGGCTTGTATCATTCATGATCTGACAATGCTAAGGCTAATATACATTCTATGGAAATAAATAGAGGCAATGCTAGTTAAACAACAGTTTGGTTACTATTCTAAAACCAAAGTTTATCGACAGTGAAGTTTCAGGGCCACTCTATGTCAGACAGATTAGTGCTACTGCATACAGCAACCAGTGTTGTTTCTTACAGACTAAAGCGTGAGATAGTTTGTTGCCAAATTATTTAAACACGAAGCAGTTTGAAGACTGCTTTGCTAGTGGCTACTAGTGTTTTTCTTGTTCAATTAATAAATAGATTTCTAATTGAGGTTCAGTTCTGCAATTAATTTACTGTACATTTAGTGGAAATTGCTTTTACGTAATATAAGCTGGCGACCTGTCTTTAATTTCCATGACCACAAATTTTACTTACTAAGCAACATGCCGTTGGTTCGAATCCCGCTAAAAAAATTTTTGCACCTTTACAACACCTAACCCTTCACGTGACGAAATTCGGTCCGATTACTTTCCCCTTACAGCATGAACACGGTAAAGTCTAAAAGCCTGGTATGGGTTACTATTTTAGGGTGGGTTTGCTTACATCTTATCCCTGTAGAGTGATATATTTGCCTTTACCGTGACAGAATTAGTGTTATAAGATGGGGAGATGACAGATGCGTCAAGGAAATTTTCCTCTGGATTCCAAGACGGAAGAAAAGACAGTAAATAGATGATTGGTACATGACCTAGGAAAACAAGTGAGAGGAACATGTACACATATCACTGAAGACTGTGGATGTGAAATTGATTATGGTGGTGGTCGTTGTGGTGACGATGATGATGATGATGATGATGATGATAATAATGATGGTGACGAGAGTGATGGTGGTGTTGCTGTTGTTGTTGGTAGTGGTGCTGGTGGTGTTGGTGGTGATGGTGATGGTTGTGATAGTGATGGTGAATCAGATATATATCAAGGATACTTCCATTGATATCACAGTCGGTGTTAGACATATAAAGTCATGGGGAAAAGGAGTCGCTCTGAAGATACTGCAACATTCGAGTTTATTGAACCTAAGGCGGCTGCAACTAGAACAGAAGCGTTGGAATGGAGGTGCAGTCCCCTTCTTATAGGTGCGTAACAGTACATCTGTTATCGTCATGCATCTTAGCTCTTGTTCAAATGGTTCAAATGGCTCTGAGCACTACGGGACTTAACATCTGAGGTCATAAGTACCCTAGAATTTAGAACTACTTAAACCTAACTAACCTAAGGACATCACACACATCCATGCCCGAGGCAGGATTCGAACCTGCGACTGTAGCAGCAGCGCGGTTCCGGACTCAAGCGCCTAGAACCGCTCGGCCACAGCGGCCGGCGTAGCTCTTGTCTTTCCTCCACTGAACATTATTGATTCTAAATCCCTGGCTAGAGACTGTTGCTGAAGACTATGAACAATATAAACATGAACACTTTTGTAACCATCTAATCTCTTCTGAGTTGACTCTGCCTTCAGTCTGGCAATAACTCCACGTCGCAATTCGTCCTTTCATTCCGGATTTTTCTTTAATTTCTGGATATCAGTGTAGAAATACAGTGAGTGTGGAAGCGGAGAGACTTATTTGTCAACATTAGGTGTGCACGACTGATGATAGCCTTGTTGCATGATCGGCTAATGCTTAATAAATAGAATTTAAAAAACCAGAAGGACATTTTTGGAAGGATATAATTAGGAAGGAAAAATATTTATTCATTTTGTTAACAGCAGTTAGCTCAATTAAATCGAGTTACAGTTTACACGCATACAGCATGGCATGCTGCTGAAGATGGGATTTTTTTTCCAAAACATCTTTATTCAACACTATCTGTACATTATTAAACCTCCAAATGAGGTAAAGCTGACAATCAATGTGTATATATAGATAAAAATAACGTGATCTTTAATATATTGTACAGAATATAATCATCTTGCATTTGTACTCTTCTTGAAAAAAGTAGTGATTCTGCATGAGCGTTATTTACGCACAAATATGTGCACTTCACCCCCCACAGGGCGTGTTTATAAATCGAAAGCCGGTGTTGGTGCTTTCGTGCTTGCGAAATGTGGTAAGACACGTAGATTTTACAGTGCTCACTACGTCTATTCAAATGGAAATTTGTGTGCGTCACTTGAAACTGCGCTCCCTTGACGGGAGCGCTACGTTGCTATCACAGAGTATAACGTTTTCCAGTACAGCTCAAAGACTGGATGAATTAAGAACATATATTTTTTTTTCAAAGTTACAGTACTATCGCTTATACATCTGCCAGAGAGAGACAGAGAGAAAGAGAGTGAGATAAGGGGGGGGGGGGGGGGCTGACGCATGCTTACCAAAGTAAATGACACTGTTCTGTCGCCAACTTCTCTAAACGTAGGGTCTCTGTTCTTGCGTATAGTGGCTGCATAATATTTCCGTGTAATGTGTAGAACTCACATCCACCGATGTTAAAGAGTTTACCATCAAATCGGAGCTGTTGTTGGGTGGAATTCCGGCTGTTAGATTGTCTACCTGTTATTTATCACTGAAAAATAATAAGGAAGGAAACTGGAAGGTGTTGTCAGTCACCAGAATAGTTTACCCTTACACATCCTATCCGTGCTGTACTTCGCACTTCACGAGTGTTTTTGATTTCTTGAGAAAAATTGTTTGCTGGTTATTTATAGAACGTAATTTTCCGCTTGTGGCTGGGGACTTCTACAAATGAAAGTGAAAAACATCTTTGAAACAATTTGTACAGGCTGCTCACTCATATTACAGGAAGCTGATTTGTTAATTGCTTTATAATAGGCTAAATTTTGACTCATGAAGTCCCAACATATTGGCGTGGGACAGCAACAACGTCTTAGGTTATCAAAACTGTATTTACCTTTAATATACGTCACAGTTCAAATAAGAATAATTTCCTTGTGGTATCTAGTTCTGGACTATGACAATCATTTTCAATCCATGGCCTCAGACATAAGTGTAATAATACATTTCCCACCAACGTACATGTGAGTAAATATGGTGAGCAACCGAATTATGGTGAAGAATAATGCGTATGTGGTTACTCAAATATACATCAGGGGAACTGTAAGTTTACACTTGCGTCTAAGGCCGTGGACTGAAAATGGACGTGATTGCCCAAAACTAGTCACTGTAACGAAATGACTGTTGTCACAGGTGTGAATGATTATGTAGGAAAATAAGGATTTTAGACTGTAGTTGACTTTTTTGACTGGACCTGCATGAGCTTGATTGTTACACCATTCCCACGAGTATGTCAGTGTGTTGTCTGTTTGTCAGTATTGTGAGAGTCACTCGACATAGTTTAGGAAACGTTGGCCACGTTACATTTTGATATAACGAAAATTATTTTACCATCCAGCATGACGGATTGCTACAGCGAGCGGGACCAGGACTCAAACCCGGACCTATCCATGATGCAGGATATTTTTTTCTGACGTTTGCCTCATCTGAGCACGTCATAATGCCTGCTCCTTAGCTTGAAACTAACGGAAGCTTTCCTCTGGAGTGTGATTTCAGGAATTATGCTACAGTCTGAATAGGCCAGACGTTGCTTTGAACAGTGTGAGCAGCTATATAAATTTCTATATTGTATATTTTTATATGAAATTATGTTGCACGATACAGAAATGGAGATATCAGAACGTAACAGACATTTTCATATTCAACTGCATTTAGAAACGAAAATTGTAACGCCTGTACAGAACTCAATTTCTTCTCGAAAAGTGCATGAGACATTAGCCAGAGTTGTTTACTGACAACAATACAAAATTAATCACTTCTCAGATATCCATATGATACAGAAAAATGTGAAAGTCCGGGGTACTGATCAAACATTCATTCAACGTTTATGTGCATCATCTTACAATTGTTTAATTTGGAGTTTCGTTCGAATGTTGAGTTTGCCATTCCAACCCCATAGCACTATGTTATTAATTTAGAATTAATACCAAAATACACAACATTACTTGTACGTACTTCTGACAAAAAATGAGATCACTTCCAAGTAACTTAACCGCGAAATACATTAGAGAAAGGTGCTTTGCTCGTTGACAGCGTTAATACCGAGAAGATGGCTGACGCCTGCTATTGTCCAAATATCTGTTGGGGCTGCCTGTTTGCATCCAGAAGGCTACCACGTGATACACGTTCCACTGAAGTTGTGAGAATTATAGTAAGATTATGTGTGTGCTTCGTTAATGCACCGACGTTTTGTTCCCACTTCTGTCTCTCCGAAAATTATCAGGGATTATTGGTGAAGCAATAAATTATGAATGGAGCTCTGAAATCCGAAAAACTGGCACCTTCTTCGCAACGTAAGTTTTGTGCTCGTGTACTCTGTATTGAATACTCGTTATTCACATATATTGCAGGCAAACATAAATTTTTATTTATTCTTGTAAGACGCTGGTTTGTGTCTGTGAAATAAGCAAATTTAAGTCTTTTACACCTCTAAGACGAGACTGAAACTGCAGCTGAATTCTGATACGCGTTTTTTAAGTGTGACCCATGTTTCATAAAGCTCACTCTGAGTAACTGACCGTCAGGATGTAGAGGGAGACAGCTTGAAGTTTCACATTGAACGAGCACGAGGTACACATGTCCGTAATATGTTAAGTATGTATTATCCTGCTAGCACTCCTCTAAATAAATCACGCCATAGAAGCACAATTCCCTGCCACCGCCGGCTCTAAGCATTTTCTTGTTACAGGGACTTATAAACATCAGTACCAGGAACTAGTGGTCTCCTAAACCTGAAGGCGGTTCGAAAATTCTTCCAAAAACTTTTGTGCAAATGGTAATAATATTTTTGGTACAAATGCGGAACTGATATTTCCCATGAGGATTGGAAACAGTTTTGTAACATACGGTTTTGTTATTAGTTTAAAAGTCCTAATATCAAGAAGAAACGCTTCCGTGGTGTTCTGCGAATACTATTTTATTACGATGCGACTATTTGCTTCTTAGGCCATCGTCAGTTACGCTCTGTACACGAAAGTTGTACCATAACATAACAAAAAAATTATTTACTAGTAAACACAAAATCATACATTTGTTACAGAATGGCGTGTATAATATCACCTGCAGATTCTGTAGAAACGTATATGACGGCAGTGAGGAAGAGCTGTAGCAATTATGTTACCAGAATATGAAAGAAGGTGGAGAATGTAAAACACAAACACAGCTTTTACAGGGCTTCAGAAAACTAGCTATAAGAAGTAGATGGTGACGTTTAATATATTGTTAAGAGAAGAAGAAAGGTGACACTAGTGGATTTACCTGAAATAAATGAATGAAGCAGGTAGCCAACTTATACTTAGTTCTAAATGACAAAAAGACCCCTCCTCTCCACCTCCTAAAATAAGTTTCAGTTGCGCAAATTTTAGATTACAATAAATAGTTTTTAAAAATGATTCTGAAGCGAGGAAACACAATTTTCTTCTTTTTTCTTCTTTTTCACTCATACACGATTCGTTGAAGTTTCACTATCATCAGTCGGCTAATTTCATTTGCTTATTTGTACGCACTGCTAGCGTAGCTGTCTATCGCCTTCGCTACAGCTGACAATTTAGTACGGTACTGTACTACAAACGACAGACTTCTGTATCTAAATTAGCAATATATTTGTAAGTTTCAGTTGCGCAAATTTTAGATTACAATAAATAGTTTTTAAAAATGATTCTGAAGCGAGGAAACACAATTTTCTTCTTTTTTCTTCTTTTTCACTCATACACGATTCGTTGAAGTTTCACTATCATCAGTCGGCTAATTTCATTTGCTTATTTGTACGCACTGCTAGCGTAGCTGTCTATCGCCTTCGCTACAGCTGACAATTTAGTACGGTACTGTACTACAAACGACAGACTTCTGTATCTAAATTAGCAATATATTTGTAATATCGCGCGCGTCACTTAATTTGTGGTCGCAATTTTCAACTGCTGTCTGACAACGGCCTAAGAAGCAGAAATATAATCTTAATAATATTTGCAGAAAATCCCCAAAGTGTTTCCTATTTAATATTGTTGTGTTATGTCGACTACTGTTATATCAAAAAACATATAGCCTAATGCAGTAATTTATTACGTAGACTCACTGAACTAGAGCTGACACAAAGATAGCTATGTAAACAAAGCTACTGAAGAGCTGGCTCTCTGACTGATACCTAGCCGCAAAACTTCTGGGCCTCTTACCCTAGCACAATTTTTAAGTAGTTGCTGTTAATGTGTATAAATGCGTGGAGAACTCCATGTTCCATTGTGTGTTTGTGTTTGGCCTGAGTGGATCAGGTGGTTTTCACAAACACGTTTTAAATGACACCTTTTACTCCTTCAAGATGTGTGAACCATTATCCTCATTCTCTTGAAGAGGCGCTTCAATGCCAGTCGAAACGATAAAGGGACGATTAGGGTTGAAGCTGCGGAGGCTGTAAGAGGGCGCACCGAAATGGGAACGGTGTACACATTCACACATCATACATACCAATGAGATGCTTCAATAAGTAATGTTAGGGCGAGAAATTGTTGTCATAACACCAATTGTAAAGACCTGGAGTAAACTGCGTGAGCTAGCTCCTATTTGCAGCTACTAAGGTATTCTTACAACAAAATCACGTTGGCCAGTAGATATTTCTGCCGACGTAATAAAGTTTTCCTTCCTCTGGTCTCAAAATTTTTAATTTTTTTCTATCAGAGTCGGACACTAACTCAAAACTAGCCCAATTATATGCTTAGACTTGAGATTGGGAAATCGTTAATTGCTGTGAGTTCCAGCCTTTGAACGCACCTGCTCTATCTTCACTGCTAAATCGATGCTTCATATACCATTTAAATCGTTTCTACTTTTAAGTATGGGTAGATATATTACATTTTTTATAGGTTTACTTTTCCTAAGAAATGGCCTCCGTGCTACACATTCACTACCTTGCTTATTTCTCCGCTAAGATAAATACAGGAAGGGCATTAATACAAGAGGATTTGCGAATAAGTGCTGTAACTTTGATAATATTTACGCAGATTTTGTGCTGGTAATTTCTGAGCACCCAGATTAGTTCTGGCCGTACATACAAGCCTGTAACGACGTGAAACACAGCTTTTCCTTGTAGCGATGTCCCACTTGCAGTGCTCTGCGAGCGACACTTGAAACTGTCGCGGGACCACATCGCATCTGCAACTGGCCCGCAGTATTTGGTCCCAACTCCAGCTCGTGGATCCCCAACTCCACTTCCTTCCCCACCTGCACCTGCACCTGCAGCTGCCTGGCGGCACCACAGATGACAGCAGAGGTCAGGTGCCGCCTACTTGAGCTGCACCAGCACCATGAAGTACGTCACCACGGCTCCCAGCACCTGCACAAAAGCGTAAACACATCAAATCAGCCAAAAACCTACTTATCTGCAGTGGTCCCACGTAAACGAGTAACTGATGTACCGCATTCTGTTCTTACTCCCTATTTTTCGGCAACACTTTATGGCAGCTTCGCGAATAAACGTCCTGACGCAACCGTTCATCCCATGTATCTACACTCCTGGAAAGTGAAATAAGAACACCGTGAATTCATTGTCCCAGGAAGGGGAAACTTTATTGACACATTCCTGGGGTCAGATACATCACATGATCACACTGACAGAACCACAGGCACATAGACAGAGGCAACAGAGCATGCACAATGTCGGCACTAGTACAGTGTATATCCACCTTTCGCAGCAATGCAGGCAGCTATTCTCCCATGGAGACGATCGTAGAGATGCTGGATGTAGTCATGTGGAACGGCTTGCCATGCCATTTCCACCTGGCGCCTCAGTTGGACCAGCGTTCGTGCTGGACGTGCAGACCGCGTGAGACGACGCTTCATCCAGTCCCAAACATGCTCAATGGGGGACAGATCCGGAGATCTTGCTGGCCAGGGTAGTTGACTTACACCTTCTAGAGCACGTTGAGTGGCACGGGATACATGCGGACGTGCATTGTCCTTTTGGAACAGCAAGTTCCCTTGCCGGTCTAGGAATGGTAGAACGATGGGTTCGCTGACGGTTTGGATGTACCGTGCACTATTCAGTGTCCCCTCGACGATCACCAGTGGTGTACGGCCAGTGTAGGAGATCGCTCCCCACACCATGATGCCGGGTGTTGGCCCTGTGTGCCTCGGTCGTATGCAGTCCTGATTGTGGCGCTCACCTGCACGGCGCCAAACACGCATACGACCATCATTGGCACCAAGGCAGAAGCGACTCTCATCGCTGAAGACGACACGTCTCCATTCGTCCCTCCATTCACACCTGTCGCGACACCACTGGAGGCGGGCTGCACGATGTTGGGGCGTGAGCGGAAGACGGCCTAACGGTGTGCGGGACCGTAGCCCAGCTTCATGGAGACGGTTGCGAATGGTCCTCGCCGATACCCCAGGAGCAACATTGTCCCTAATTTGCTGGGAAGTGGCGGTGCGGTCCCCTACGGCACTGCGTAGGATGCTACGGTTTTGGCGTGCATCCGTGCGTCGCTGCGGTCCGGTCCCAGGTCGACGGGCACGTGCACCTTCCGCCGACCACTGGCGACAACATCGATGAACTGTGGAGACCTCACGCCCCACGTGTTGAGCAATTCGGCGGTACGTCCACCCGGCCTCCCGCATGCCCACTATACGCCCTCGCTCAAAGTCCGTCAACTGCACATACGGTTCACGTCCACGCTGCCGCGGCATGCTACCAGTGTTAAAGACTGCGATGGAGCTCCGTATGCCACGGCAAACTGGCTGACACTGACGGCGGCGGTGCACAAATGCTGCGCAGCTAGCGCCATTCGACGGCCAACACCGCGGTTCCTGGTGTGTCCGCTGTGCCGTGCGTGTGATCATTGCTTGTACAGCCCTCTCGCAGTGTCCGGAGCAAGTATGGTGGGTCTGACACGCCGGTGTCAATGTGTTCTTTTTTCCATTTCCAGGAGTGTATAAACAGCACTAATTCCCTGAACGTCGACGACGCCGCCTTCCATGCCGTCTAAAAATCAACCTTTCCAAAAGTAGGCAATACTCATAAAGGAAGCTACCCGCAGCTTTGCCCCCCCTCCCCTGCACTTCTACCTCACCAACTACAAACGTCCTATCGGATTAACTAACACACAAAAATACCAAAAACACTCCGACAATAAACTGACGTGGAAACAGCACTTACTAACCTTCCAACAAAAACCCCTTAATTAAATTAAAATTACTAAGCGACACAACACGGGAATTGCATCCACACCTTCAGTGCCTTCTCTAAACAATCCTTTCAGATACCAGTGCGGATTTCCATTCTACCAAAACTTTACTGCTGCATCGAAATCCTTGAACACCACGCATTTCATCTCGCCTTCCGTAACAGTCTACCATTCCCCATTAAGATCATGTAATTTCCCCATCTCCTTTCCCATGCTGAACACCTTAGAGCTTCTTACATCTATTACAAACTTGACAGCAACCATCCTATCGTTCCATCTCGCGTTATCAACCCTTTTACTCGCCCGTGATTGTAACAACATATTCCTGTAAGCAGGAGATCCCGGGTTCGAGTCCCGGTCGGGGCAGACATTTTCAAGTGTCCCCGTTAACCTATATCAACGCCTGTATGCAGCTAGGGGTATTCATTTCATTGTAATATATTCCTGTAACTTTACGTCTACACACTGCACACATCTTATCCCAAGGAAATTTTAGCCTAATCCCCCTACCTGGCATGGAATTTGCCAGAATATCTACCCATTTCTCCATTTTCAACAGAATACCCTTCTTCCTCTCTAATTCTTTAAAATTATCTAAATAAATATGACTCATTTTAAATGTAGTACCCTACATATGTCAAATTATTTTATAACTCTGTCATATGACACTACATAATAAACTTCAACTTTAGTCGTCTCATATTATACCGTATCTGTGAAGTGCTTTGACGTATATAAACAAGTGTGCACCTTGACTGATGTGATGTGCAATTGCAGAATGGATACACCAGTGCTTGCTGACATACCGGGCTAAAAATGTTTTCTTGATGTTTTGGTAAGTGTTTCACTGTTTTTCGTCTTATTTTCCGTTGTTTCATTCACAAATTTGAAAGTGTAACGTCTAACCTTCTCACAACTGGAACGTAAATACTACGCCACCTCCATAAAGAGCAGGCGTAAATAATGTATTAAACGATTTGCTCCTGTTGATGGACGTACAGGATCAGAAATGCGTCGTGTGATTTAACTCTTCTTTTTCTTCTTGTTTCTACTTTGGTCTCCAAATCCGAAAGCGTTCTGTACATTCCTGTAGCAATAATTTCCTTTCCTGGCTCATTCTCTTTTTCACAGGCGCTTCGCCTCAGTACCATTATTGATATCATTCTTCCATCTTATCTGTGGACTTCCTCTCCCCTTCCGCCCTCTACGAATTCTGAAAATAATAGTGGGGAATTATTTCCCCTTCCATATCAGTTAGGTGTCCTCCCCAAATCAATACTCTTTTCTTCACACCTTTGCCAGTATCAACATATCAGTTCCTGGCTTTTTAGTATCCTTCATTTCTCTGAATTGGTGGTGCCTCTTGCGCCAAAATATTTTCCTTAATATGTTTCTTTCTAATGCCAACAGTTTTTGGTCATCTGCTCTGCATAATGTAAATGACTGAGACCCGTGTACACCTAGCGGTAGAATTACACACTGCTACAGTCTGATTTTAATACTTCTCGATGCTGTTGTACTTCACAGGACGTTCCATTACTCAAAATATGCTTTGTTTTACACTGCGGTCCTTGCCTTTATCTCAATTTCCATTCTATTCCGTTCACTTACGATAGTTCCCAAATATTTAAATAAGGCTACTCTTTTACAAGTGAAGTCATCAACTGTCAATGGGGTATCATAGTTGGTTGCCCTAATCATGATCGTGTACTTTGTTTCTCCTTGTTAATTTGTGACCTTGTTTTCCTTGAAATATATCAGCAACAACGTCTCATGAGCTGCAACTTCCCTTTCCCGTCGCTTATTAGAACAACCTCGTCTGCATATGCAAGTAGATTTATTTCGTTGTTATCCAGTATTATTCCAGCTAGGCTCAATGTTTTGTTTTTTCTATGTTCCTTTTCTGAAGTTAAATTAAAACGTAGTGGATGTAACGGATCTCCTAGCAGTTATGACTTCAAAAGCCCCTGACTTTATAAATCACGAATTTTTTGAGAGTGGAGGCATTACTCATTCTTCGTGCCAACTATTCTAGACTGTGTAGTCACCCAAATATGTTAAATTTGTAACCTTGTACAAGATGGGCAAATAAAAGTGGCTCAGACGAGTTGATACGGTTGTACCTGAATCCATGCATATAACCGCACCCCAAAAGGATGGAGCAACTGCCCATACAGCAGGCTAAACCTTGGAGCACTGTTACACAATTCTCGCGCCTGACAGAGTTATTATCAGGGATCAGTGTGGTCGCGACCGTAGCTGGCCACACAGTTCACCCGATCTGTCAGTGTGCGATTACTTTGTGTGGGGATCCATTAAGTCTATCGCAACAGCCCTCATAGTCTTCAAGAACTGCAGAAGAACATTTCGGATGAGACTGCAGCAATTTCAACAGACCAGCTTCTATCGTCCCCAGCAACTTGCTGAACAGGGTTCAAAAGTGACAAGAGATGAATTGTGATCACTTTCAGCATGTGCTATAGTCATGTTAGTACTGTATTTCCTTTCCTCTGCTGTATTTCTTTATACCCTAGAACTCTGTTCTCCGAGCCACTTTTATTTGCCCTACCCTGTACATTTCACTGATTATCCTCCTCGTATAACATACTGCATGAAAATTTCTCTAATAGAAATTGCTCTACTGGGATGAAGCAAGAGAAATAGAACAGGTTACCGAAGCGAAGAGATCGAGCGAGACGGTGAAGAACTTGGCGCCGGAGATCATGAGCGACTTTTGACACTGCTGGCACACGATCTGCACGAACGTCTTGGCCTCCTCCGAGCCGTCGTACCAGTGGCAGCTGTACGCCGCCTCCATCACCGAGGAACTCTGCAACAAGGCAGAAGGAAGCGTCACCTCAGCAACTGCAAAAGAACGTGTTTAGCTCAAGTACTCTGGTCCCAACGGTGTCCACTGGTGCTGCGATTCAAGCTCATAAGAACGAAGATCAGGGTTTGACGTCCCGTCGAGGACGAGATCGTTAAGGATGAAGCACAAGCTACAAATGGGCAGGGGTGGGGCGGAGTATAGGCTGTTTTCTTTTCAACTTTGCATTCTCATTTAAGATTTATAAAAATCCTGAACTTGGATGACCTAACTGGGGTCTGAACTCAGATACATGTCTAATGTCTTAATCAGTGGGCTGCCTAACTCAATATTCACACTAAAGGATAGCAACCTGTAAAAATACTAGTTTCCTTAGAAGTGGCAGATCATTAAATTCAGTACTGGGTACCGCAAATATTCTAGAATTTGACCATCATAAAATCCAGTCAAACGCAAACTTACTCTAATCGTTTACGTGATCTAGAAAGCAGTGCACAGCGGCGCATCGATTGACGAGTTTCTTGAAGCTGTTTGTATTTTTAAACACACCATGTTCTCATATGAGTCATTAAACGTATTACCAAATCTTACACGTAACTTATCAATAATGTTAAATAAATTCAAGCTCATGTGGACGCACAAACAGATATTGTTTCCGCGCACTATATACGAATACAATAAAAGCGACACTAACGGTATTGAAGTGGCATGTATTCGTCGCAGCATATCGTCCTCTATTTACCGCAGCACACAGGCTGATGTAGCTGCAATACTGGTCTGCTGAAGTTATCGGATGCTTTCGTTCGACTGGAGCAGGTAGTGTCGTACGTCTGCTGAAAGTATCCCTCGGACCGATTTCAGCGGGATTCCAGGCTTCAAATAATGTACTGGCCGGAATTAAGTAATGATTTTCAGACTCTGCCGTATTGCTTGAAAAGAATACTGGAAAATATTGATCAAATATTGGAGTATCTGTTGATATGTGGGGGAAATTCATGAAGAGATCCATTTTTCCGGCAAAAGAACTAAGTTTTAGGGAACGAAAGGGAATCGAAAAGACGAGAAGCAGTGCACGCTCGTTTGTTTAAAGGTATGATGGCTCATCATTGGCAATTGCAAGAAGAAAACAATTACTATGTCTCACTGAACACTCAAAGCCATTACGTCAGTCTCCGTAGGGGTAACTTTGGCAATGAAACTCCTAAACAGTGTTATTGATTGAAACGAATCAACTGTGGAATTCAGTAACGAAAATTCAATTACAACTCAACTAATTCCCTTCTTGAACGCCTGTGTAATATGCGCACACGCTGCGCAGGGTAGCCGCGCGGTCATCTTCAGATCCGAATCTAGTAACAGAGGAGATAACACAAAGCTGACTGCAATGTGCCATAGTAACACATGCAGTGGCAGTATACAAATAATAACAAAACTTCAGAGCTAGACATACGTGATTACTGCGAATCGCAGATCGGCATCAGGGCAAAGCTTCAGTTAAAATCACGTAATTTGTGTTCACTGAACTACGAGGGCGGTCCAGTCACACTAATCGACATCAACGTGCAATAAGAACTCGCAGACGGCAGGTGGCAGGTTGGTGCACTAGCAGCGGAGGGCATATAAAGCGTGTTCCGTGGCAGCGGGGGGTGAGGGGGGGGGGGGGGAAGACGCACATAATAGTGTAATTGTTGTTTTAATTTTGAGATGGTCCAAAGAGCAATACCACTGGACAATGGGTGACTGCGTCAGGCCACAATCCCAACCTGAATCCAATGGAACACCTTTAGGATGAGTTAGACTGTTAAAACGTCGAATTAGCTCCAGATCTGAGCGTCCCATATCATAACTTCCTCTGGTTTCGGCACTTGAGGAAGAGTGTGCTGCTATTCTTTCACAGAAATTCAGATACCTCAATGAAAATGTTTCTAGCAGAGTTCAAGCCGTCAGATAGGTGAAGGGTAGACACACTTCACATTAATGTCTACTAATAGGCGTCAGGATGGTTTTGATCAGATAATATGCATAGGATATTACAATTAGTGTTATATTACTTACTACGAAAATATTGAAAATATACCTGTTTCTAAGAGAGCAGAGAGAAACCCAGTTCTAGGCAAAGAAGGGAAAACAGAAAGGTGGAAGGAGTATATAGAGTGTCTATACATGGGCGATGTACTTCAGGGCAATATTATGGAAATGTAAGAGGGTGTAGATGAATATGAAGTCGAAACAAGGCCCCAGGAGTAGACAATATTCCATTAGAACTACTGGTAGCCTTGGGAGAGCCAGTCCTGACAAAACTCTACCATCTGATGAACAAAATGTATGACACAGGAGAAATACCCTCAGAATTCAAGAAGAATATAATAATTGCAATCCCAAAGAAAGCAGGTATTGACAGATGTGAAAATTACCGAACTATCAGTTTAATAACTCACGGCTGCAAAATACTAACGCGAATTCTTAACAGACGAATGGAAAAACTGGTAGAAGCCGACCTCGGCGAAGATCAGTTTGGATTTCGTAGAAATATTGGAACACGTGAGGCGATACTGACCCTACGACTTATCTTAGAAGCTAGATTAAGAAAAGGCAAACCTAAGTTTATAGCATTTGTAAACTTAGAGAAAGCTTTCGACAATGTTGACTGGAATACTCTCTTTCAAACACTGAAGATGGCAGGGGCAAGATACAGGGAGCGAAGGGCTATTTACAATTGGTACAGAAACCAGATCGCAGTTGTAAGAGCCGAGGGGCATGAAAGAGAAGCAGTGGTTGGGAAGGGATTGAGACAGGTTTGTAGCCTCTCTCCCATGTTATTCAATCTGTATATTGAGCAAGCAGTAAAAGAGACAAAAGAAAAATTAGGAGTAGGTATTAAAATCGATGGAGAAGAAATAAAAACTTTGAGGTTCGCCGATGACATTGTAATTCTGTCAGAGACAGCAAAGGACTTGGAAGAGCAGTTGAACGGAATGGACAGTGTCTTGAAAGAAGGGTATAAGATGAACATCAACAAAAGCAAAACGAGCATAATGGAATGTAGTCGAATTAAATCGGGTGATACTGAGGGAATTAGATTAGGAAATGAGACACTTAAAGTAGTGAAGGAGTTTTGCTATTTGGGGAGCAAAATAACTGATGATGGTCGAAGTAGAGAGGATATCAAATGTAGACTGGCAATGGCAAGGAAAGCGTTTCTGAAGAAGAGAAATTTGTTAACATCGAGTATAGATTTAAGTGTCAGGAAGTCGTTTCTGAAAGTATTTGTATGGAGTGTAGCCATGTATGGAACTGAAACATGGACGATAAATAGTTTGGACAAGAAGAGAATAGAAGCTTTCGAAATGTGGTGCTACAGAAGAATGCTGAAGATTAGATAGGTAGGTCACATAACTAATGAGGAAGTATTGAATAGAATTGGGGAGAAGAGGAATTTGTGGCACAAGTGGACTAGAAGAAGGGATCGGTTGGTAGGACATATTCTGAGGCATCAAGGGATCACCAATTTAGTATTGGAGGGCAGCGTGGAGGGTAAAAATCATAGAGGGAGACCAAGAGATGAATACACTAAGCAGATTCAGAAGGATGTAGGCTCAGTACGTACTGGGAGATGAAGCAGCTTGCACAGGATAGAATAGCATGGAGAGCTGCATCAAACCAGTCTCAAGACTGAAGACCACAACAACAACAACAAGAGAGCAAATGAAGTATCTCGCAAAAGGATATCACCTGCAATAGGTCGATCGTCTAGTGTGGTAATTGGTGTGTCTTCAAGTGAGTACGCTGCACCTAGCAGGTCATATGGAAGGTATATCAACTAGGCGTATTCACAATTACGAAATAGGTAGTCATCAAGCACCCTAGATTTAGCAAAGCACGAAATCTTATACGTGTATGTGCGAAAACACTGGGCAATGCCTCTGACGACATTGAATGCTGCCTGGTGGCGTTGCGACCGCGTGACACGGTAAATACAGTATATAGGCGAAACAGACGCGAATATTGAATAACCGACGATACTGGACGCAAATGTGGAAATCCGCTGCCATACTCGAGTTTGACTAATGGTAGATTCTATGGCTCGGCATCTAGGAATGAGCATCTCGCAGAAAGAGAATCTGGTCAGGTTTTCGTGTACTACTGTCGTGGGCATCTTTGAAGTGCGAGTAGGCGATGAAATGTTGGACGTCCACGCCTTACCACAGATGGTTGCCCGCTCTGTAAAGTGGCGATAGTCGGAATATCTGACAAACGAATACAGTGCTGGTGGAGACTTGTTTTAGAGCACACTGTTCACTGCATATTATTAAACATGGGACTCCGCAGCAACCGACACATACATATTTCTATATTGACCAAAATACTTTGCCAGATACGTTCGCAATGGACACACGATCTTCGTCTTTCGATGACTGACTTTTCTTGTTAAACCAAGTAGATGGTCGCGTCCACATACGCCATTATCCACGTGAACGGCTGCCCGAAAAATGCATAGCGCCACGGATGCCAGCCAGTGGGGGACTATGCTATAGGAAACATTCACTTGGATATCCGTGTGGCTTGCGGTGGTAATCAGACGCGCCATGACATCTTTGAAGTACCTGAACAATATTGCGGTCCACCTGCATCACTTCATCGTTCATGTCTTCCCCGACGGCGATGGCATATTCCAGCAGGACAGTTGTCCCTATCACAATGCCAGCACCGTGCAACGGTTGTTTTAGGAGCATGGCAAAGAGCTTACGCTGATGTCTTGGCCAGCAAAATCGCCTGATCTGAACCAGCTGGAACACATCCGGGATGCTACTGCGAGTCACTTCCCCAAGTCAACGGTCCCTAACTTACAGGAATTACGTGACTTTTGCTGAGACATCTGGTGCCACATACATCTGGAAACCTACCGAAGACCTTAAGCCATGTCATGCAGAATCACGTATTCATTACAAAGCTGCACCAACATGCTACAAAACAAGTATTCATAATGTTTTGATTCATCAGTACATTTTGAGTAGACTTACCGTAAAAATTGTTTCTCGTTATTCAAAATTTTATCTACGGGGGTTGTTTTGAAAGTAAGGCACGATCGGTCGCGAAATGGAAACCACAGTGAAAATCAAAACTATTTTCTTTGCTCATTTAGCTACACTTTCCAGGTACTTCGCTACGTAGTCGCCGCTCCGGCTTAGACATTTGTCGGAGCGTTATAACAAATTTCCAACACCATCGTCATAAAAGGCAGCCGCCTGTGCTTTCCGATAGTTCCCTCCGCTTGCACCCAAGTGTTGTCTTCGTATCCAGCGTTTCACGTGAACAGAGATGATACTCGGGACGAGCCAATTAGGCCTCTGTTGTGGGTGATCGTACACTTCCCATAGAAAAGGCTACAAGAGCGTCTTCACTGCCCCTGAAGAGTGCTCCTGAGAATTTCCATGAAGAAGGAAGTGCGTGGCAGTTGTTTTAGGTGGGCTGCATTCATTAAGGCGAAGCCTCTCAGCCAACCCTTCTACTTGGCGGGAGACATTGTTGTTCTAGGCATCTTTATTCGCTCACAGTGCACTCCGCTCACAACTGAGAAGAGCATCTTGGTGCGATCGACGGGGATACTAGAGACACTGCCCAAAACGTCTGTGAAAAGCCTCGTCGGATTTTCACAGTGGTTTCCAGTTTGCGAACGATCGTTCCTCACTTTCCGAATAGCCCTCGTAGTTCTTTTCTTTTCGCAAAACATATTTCAAATTGCTCCAGGGCATCCAGACACCATCCCAGGTAGGCTTCGTGGAGGACCTCCCTGTTTGTGTTCAAGTCCGAGATTGTGTGGTTGTATATGGGAATGCAGGAGTACGTTTACAGCCGAGTGACAATATGAGTAACTTTCCTAATAGTTCTGTTTGTACAAGTTATCTAATTTTAACAGCGACTGGCAGTAATTAGGTATGAATTACTCTGATGTTTCATTTTCGTTTGTATACTCTCACTGAACGTATTTTAATCATATTACAATCAGCTTTGTACTATTACATCCATTTGTTCTCAGTTATTCGATTTAGATATGAAAATGACTTGTGGCAAGAGAGGAAAACGGTAAACAAAAAATACATAAAAAGTGACCCACAATGAGTGTTTCTTTTATTGTGTTTAAAGTGGTCTCGACGTCCTCAATTATGAAATATTTATTCTGTGTTGAATCTTCTTGGAAAAAGACTATTTGAAGTTCAGAGTGACAGAGATTGCCACAAACATAATGCCATAAAAAAGGTGGTCACCATTTTGCCTGTAGCTATTGAGTAGCAGCTCACCTCTTCAATGAGCCTGTTTCCAAAGACGCAGAAGAGGAAGACCTGCCCCAGGGTGTAGAACAGGTAGCCCAGTACAGAGGCCGCGTACACGTCCACCGAGTCGATCTGTAACAAAGAAAACACAAATGTGAGAATTTGTGCTAGGAAGTACAGTACCGAGACTCTGAATTCACTTGTCACACTCTGATATACCTCTCTCGTCACAGATATTTATTTATTTTTTTGTATTTTTTCCTGAGTTCTTTCCTATAGCTGCATGTATATGTATCGATACTCATGCAGCACATTCGGATAAGCAGTGGTCTTGTGCATTGATCTCTGTTGTGCCTGGATGCAGATGTATGATCTCTGAGACTAAAACTTCTGCTTGCCTGCTGGTTCCTGTGCGTTGCACCGTCCACCATGTTGTAGATGGGCAAAAAGTTTCGGTCGATCTGTTGGCGATGAAGAATTATTTACCGATTTCAGATTATAGACATTATGTCATGAATCATAACCAGTGAGTGAAGCAGGGACTCGTCATATCTGCAGCATACTGAAATACTTCGCCGATAACTGGTTCCACTCGCAAATGACTGCACCTTTATATGCATCGGAAGTACAACAGCACATGCGCTAGATACAGTGCGCACGCGCTCTATGACTCCTGCTGTCCCCTGGTGAAAAAAGAGTTGCAGCGCCTCCGGTGGTGAATACTGTTGAAAACGATATATCGTTACAAATGATTATTCATAGCCGGCCGATTCAGATTTGTTCTTCATGTCTGATAAAACAAGATTCCACGTTTTACTTAGCGGGTATCCATTATCACGATTAATGACATTATCTGTTAGTCTGATTTCGACAGATTCTTTTAAAACACAATCCCAGTATCGCGAAGCATTTGCAACTACTTGCGTCTCATTGTATAGCATCCTGTGTCCCTCTGTAAGGCAATGCTCAGCCACCGCAGATTTATCTGGTTGTAATAATCGCGTATGGCGATGATGTTCAATACACCTGTCGTTGACGGTACAAATAGTTTGGGTAATGTAAATTTTCCCGCACTCACACGGTATTTTGTAAACGCCAGACTTCCTCAAACCTAAACCATCTTTTTACAGAGCCAAGAAGTGCTCGAATCTTAGCTGGCGGACGAAAAACCCATCTGATATATGATCTCAAATTTCTTCAAAAGTCTACCTATCTTGGCGGACACGTTCCCAGCATACGGAAGAAAAGCCAAAGACCTAATGGTGTCTTCAGAAGGTTCAGGTAGAGGACCAAACTCAAAAGCACGTCGAAATTGTCGGTCCGTATAGCCGTGATTATTGAAGACGTCCTCAAGATGTTGCAGCTGCTGTGGTAAATTTTCACCATCCGAGACAGCATAGCTCGTTTAACCAAGGTCCGAAGAACACCTGTACGTTGAAAAGGTGGATGGCAACTGGTAGCATCCTACAATCTCGTATGTGAATTTCCGACTTATGTGAAATCAAGTCAGAATTCTATCAGCACATCAAAGCATCCCAAGTTCCTCCATTCAGTTTCAAATCAGCTATCTTTCATTTCATTAAAATTCTTCAGTTTCATAGTGACCAAGAACTTCTTTTTAAATTATCATTTCAGCGTTAAACTTGAAACTTATAATAACCAAATCTATGCATAAAATAGAACACCAGATGTTATGAGCCACAGTTTTTGGATCTTAACAGTAATTCACGCATTTATTTCAACTAGATTTGTAATGTATGTGACGTTACAAATGTGTCGGTGCTTATCCACAATGATATGGCTATACAGTGTTTGCTAATGAAATCCGCTGTAATATATAACAGACGTTATCGCTTATATGAGGTTTATTTAAAAATACATTAAAGTTGTTACGGTTGGACTTCCGTTCCAAGGATAATACGAATAAGACATTTCACACTAGAACGTCTTTTTTGCAGGCAAAACTTGAAGAGTCCACATTTGAGTTATCTTTATCCGTAGTTAATACTGTCTACCCGAGAAATAAATAACTATTCCCCAAATAAATTACTGGTACAAAAGAAACGAAAAATATATTTTTCGTATGATTGATCGTAAAACTTAAAAACATTACAACTTCAAGAAAATCATAGAATATCTGAAAACGCTACAGCTGTTACTGTGTCACAAAAGCGTAAATAGATTATGGACGAAAGGTGAGGGAGTGGCGAAGCCGCTAATGCAGGGCGCGATCGACTCGGACAAACTGAAGCAGTCCGTTGAAAAAAATCTTTTAGAAACGAATGAATCACAGAATGTGCCGTCATCGCGCACCGTTTCCGCTTTCCACAAACCCCTCCCCTTCGATCCATACCAGGACTGGTTTTCATAATTGAGTACCACCAGGATGACTAGATTGGGCCATATTTTGCCGTTTAGGCTAACAAAGGCTGAATTTTGAGCGACATTTTTCTTGGTAGACGCGACATTCGGGTGTTACAGGCAAATCCAAGTGCGCTTTTGCTCACTAATTTTTATTTAATGTCACCTGTAGTCATGCTTACCGCTCCGCTGCCTTCTGAAATTCTGAAATATTGCATCCACAAAGCTCCATCAGTCTCCAGTGCAAATGTTAAACTGCTATAGAGAGGCGGGTAGGCTATTGGTGTAGCGAGTATATATTTTTAACTACAATAACACTAGTCGACGAATCAAAATTGGTTTTCCTCTTCCGTATTGTTAGAAATCTTACCTGTAATTAAAAACCATCACAACAGCACACAGCACAAAAGTAATAAACGGCAGCACTTATATTAAACTAAACTGCAAGTAAGAACTGAACTGATTAACAAAACAAAATAACTGAGCTCAAGTACGGCAGCAGTTGGTCTTTTGGTTGGATTATGGATGGGCGATAGCTTATAGTGGTATCGATCTATCGGTAATTTAAATCTATCGATGGCCTTGTTGACTAATGAAAGTGTGTATCTATTTTTCATCGTATGACTGAAAATTAAGTACCTTTCAACTTCGCTATACAAAGCTAGGTTGTGTGTAATTCCATTTATGTGATAGAGTGTGAAAGGGGGGAGTGTGTCCAGCCCCCTGGACACTGCCCCCCCCCCCCTGGCTACGTCATTGTTCCGCTGTTCACGGATAAAAACAGACACAGAGCGTCACTTCGCCATTTGTCGCAGATCAGCTGTTGCTGAATATTAATCTACAGTCGGCGCAATTGTAGCCCAGTAGCTATCAATGAGTGATTTTCGGACAGTCAACAACGAGTCTCATAGTATTCATCGTTATTCAAGCCTGAAATACAAACTGTCTTACAGCAGTCCAGACTCAACAACTATTAGATCAGCTGGCGAACATTCACGTTCAGGTTAGATCAGAGTTCAGAACCGTTAATACACTATTACGTCTGTTCAACACACAAGGATCTGTACCTATTTTTAATAAAAGATTATTAATGAATTGTCATTGCGTTTTCCACATTATGTTTGTTATACAATTAATCGCCCTGTGACACGCCTACTAGTTCCAAGCGTACAAACACGCTACCTAAATACAGCGAGAATACTAATCAGTAACACGGGGCTCGCTTCCTACCAGCCTTTATGTTGGGCGCGTAACTTACTTGGTGAAGACAAGACAACACCATTTCCAAAATCTGTCATCTTGTGCATGTAAATTTTTTGTCAAAATAGAAGTTAAGATGAAACTTCCTGGCAGATTACAACTGTGTGCCGGACCTTTGTCTTTCGCGGGCAAGTGCTCTACCAACTGAGCTACCCAAGCACGACTCACGCCCGGTCCTCACAGCTGTACTTCTGCCAGTACTTCTCATTCGAGAAGTTAAGATAATTTTCTCGAACACTTGATAATTAAGTACTTATGGAGGAAACATTTATCGCATTTGCAGACCGTTTCTCTATTACATTGACTGGCAACGTAATTTCTAGTGCAACACTTAAGATATGAAGTACATTAATTTCGACTTAGGCAAAGTTATGGGTGCCATGCCACATTTTAACATCAGTTTATATTTACTATGCACATGCTTTATTCATGAGTAATATTTATTTGCCATCCTGTGTCTGAACGATGTCAGATTGGTTCCAAAGGCGTCAGTATTGTATACACTTGATTTTACGAATTACACCTGTTTTAAGTTTTGGCTAATATAAGACCTAATTTATTAGTTTATGTTGTATCTCTCGCGATGTCCTTTTGAATGACAGTTGAATATATGGGGAAAACGTAATTGAAATAAAGCTGAAACCACTTTTTATCATCCTGTCAACATTCGGTTATAGGTAATTTTTGGAATGACACAGCAGAAATATTGCATCTTTTGCACTAATCGTCAAGCGATCGAAGCTGAACTTCTTTTTCCTCGTCTGTTCTCCTGTCTTTGTGGAGTCTACGTATTATTCTGCTTTTGGCAATGTCAGTGGGAGAGAGAGACTTGATGCCCTTTCTGTCGCCAAAGGATGACTAGTAAAAACAATTGCAAGGATTAACAGTACACTTATGGTTCTGCTACCAGAGAGGCCAGTTAAAATAAATAAGAATATATCTACTGAGCATCTAATGAAAAATTGGCTCGACGGAGGAAAATAGCTGTACAATAAATTGATAGACTGGAGATCCAAATATCTTATGTTTAATCCCTGGTCAGTCCACAACTTTCATATGTCACTTGTTCCTTCTTGCACCATTGGCAATGTTTGCTAATGTGAAGAAAAGCAGACTTTCAGTCCAAGTTAAGCTGTAAACAGCAGCCAGAACACGTACGCAGCTGTAATTCTAGCTGTAAAGTACGGAGGTAAATTAGTGCTTGTTTTCGGGTGCTTAATAAATTGGACTGGGACTTGAAACCTGGATTGCACTGTGGTAATAATGGCCGACATAAAGTGCTGATATATTGAAGACAAACGCGCGCCAGTATGAAAAAACTAGGTATGCCACACATCGTATTGTGGTGTATTCTAGTATTGTACTACACTGCAAGAGCTTGAAGACACCCTAGTCTCCAAATTATGTTGAAAACTTATGAAACATCTTACAATACCACACTAACAACAATCATCTTGCAAATAAAAGCGATACGATGAAGCCACTTCCGGAAGCATGAGGCAAAGTATCAACAGCAGTAACATCGAAAATCCAGAATGAGATTTTCACTCTGCAGCGGAGTGTGCGCTGATATGAAACTTCCTGGCAGATTAAAACTGTGTGCCGGATCGAGACTCGAACTCGGGACCTTTGCCTTTCGCGGGCAAATTGTTTGACTTATTCAATAAAGTCCTATACGTACTATTTACGCAAACGAAAGATGTCTCTGCAGTGGTATTATGACACAATAAGCGCTGTGTGCTTTCTTAATTTTTCTAGTATTGTTTTTGTAAATAGGTAACGATCGTTAATGTTCAGTCTTCTCTGTACGTCGTTCCCAGACAACCTTCCGTGTCAAATTGCCTTCCCTCTACAAAATTACGACATGTTGTTTAAGCATCCAGGTATATTCATTCGCAACTAGCACAGAATTTCATCATAGAAACTATTAAAAGAAAAAAGAGAAGTTGATTCGCACCTGTAATGGAAAGCCAGTTGATTTTATTTCAGTTGAGTCATTGTTCCAGTTTTCATTATTTTTGGTATTTCATGTGCAAAATAAATGGTATTACATCTTCACTATGAGACAAATGTTCTTTATTGACAAAATGGTTCGTTTCACAAAAGAAATTACGTTCATGAAATATGTTGGTGTCCATATCATCTCACAGTTAAAGAACGTCAAGATGCAGTTATTTTTATATGTGGTACCTTAATATGTACACTCATCAGTGTGTTCGTTGAATTTTCATCTGTCTTCATCAGTCTTCCCATAACCAAGCCACACACATTATGACCTGATGTTTTCTGCGCCCTATGTATAACTAACAGGACTACGCCTGTCAATATAGACTACCCGTTTTCGGTCCACGCTTCCATACTTCAACACCTAACCGGGGGAAAATAAGCAGTAATGGCTTGCTCTTGTGACATGTACTTCGAGCTTCTAACCAGACTAAAAACATACTACTCCTATTAGCTATAATTATTAGTCTGGACAAGCGCAGTAAATATTGATATGGTTTTGTTCGCCATACCGTCCTCAGTCACAAACAGAAATACACTCCTGGAAATGGAAAAAAGAACACATTGACACCGGTGTGTCAGACCCACCATACGTGCTCCGGACACTGCGAGAGGGCTGTACAAGCAATGATCACACGCACGGCACAGAGGACACACCAGGAACCGCGGTGTTGGGCGTCGAATGGCGCTAGCTGCGCAGCATTTGTGCACCGCCGCCGTCAGTGTCAGCCAGTTTGCCGTGGCATACGGAGCTCCATCGCAGTCTTTAACACTGGTAGCACGCCGCGACAGCGTGGACGTGAACCGTATGTGCAGTTGACGGACTTTGAGCGAGGGCGTATAGTGGGCATGCGGGAGGCCGGGTGGACGTACCGCCGAATTGCTCAACACGTGGGGCGTGAGGTCTCCACAGTACATCGATGTTGTCGCCAGTGGTCGGCGGAAGGTGCACGTGCCCGTCGACCTGGGACCGGACCGCAGCGACGCACGGATGCACGCCAAAACCGTAGCATCCTACGCAGTGCCGTAGGGGACCGCACCGCCACTTCCCAGCAAATTAGGGACACTGTTGCTCCTGGGGTATCGGCGAGGACCATTCGCAACCGTCTCCATGAAGCTGGGCTACGGTCCCGCACACCGTTAGGCCGTCTTCCGCTCACGCCCCAACATCGTGCAGCCCGCCTCCAGTGGTGTCGCGACAGGCGTGAATGGAGGGACGAATGGAGACGTGTCGTCTTCAGCGATGAGAGTCGCTTCTGCCTTGGTGCCAATGATGGTCGTATGCGTGTTTGGCGCCGTGCAGGTGAGCGCCACAATCAGGACTGCATACGACCGAGGCACACAGGGCCAACACCCGGCATCATGGTGTGGGGAGCGATCTCCTACACTGGCCGTACACCACTGGTGATCGTCGAGGGGACACTGAATAGTGCACGGTACATCCAAACCGTCATCGAACCCATCGTTCTACCATTCCTAGACCGGCAAGGGAACTTGCTGTTCCAACAGGACAATGCACGTCCGCATGTATCCCGTGCCACCCAACGTGCTCTAGAAGGTGTAAGTCAACTACCCTGGCCAGCAAGATCTCCGGATCTGTCCCCCATTGAGCATGTTTGGGACTGGATGAAGCGTCGTCTCACGCGGTCTGCACGTCCAGCACGAACGCTGGTCCATCTGAGGCGCCAGGTGGAAATGGCATGGCAAGCCATTCCACAGGACTACATCCAGCATCTCTACGATCGTCTCCATGGGAGAATAGCAGCCTGCATTGCTGCGAAAGGTGGATATACACTGTACTAGTGCCGACATTGTGCATGCTCTGTTGCCTGTGTCTATGTGCCTGTGGTTCTGTCAGTGTGATCATGTGATGTATCTGACCCCAGGAATGTGTCAATAAAGTTTCCCCTTCCTGGGACAATGAATTCACGGTGTTCTTATTTCAATTTCCAGGAGTGTATATGCACTTATATCTGTTGCACCCTGTATGGTGTAGACCTAATGCAAGTCATACTTTAAGCGACAATATAAAAAACCCTTAGTAAATTAGAAAAAAAAATTCAGCTGCAGAAAACGAGTAATAAGCTGTCATTTTAAGTCATGTCAGTATCAGTAGCCTACGATGAAGAACTGCTGGTTGTGTGACTGCATTCAAACATTTTATACTTCTTGAAGTGGCGAATCTTATCCCTTGTATTTCAGCATTCAAAACCAATATAACGAGAATAAATACCATACTACACTTCTGGAACTTACATCAAGTATTCGTAGGCCCTACTCCACCCCTTTGTTGCCATCAATATGCACTATTAAACATGTGATACTTTTGGAATGAAGTGACATTTTCCTCGTGTGCACAATTGTCGCGGGCACAGCAGATTGCTCGTATGCTATTCGTGTGATTAGACAGCTACGTCTACGTTCACGACTCAGCCTGTTGGTCCATTTTACAAACCTGTTTATGTCCACGGGCACTCGGAATGTCACGAAATCGTGACGTCGAAGCCTACTTACATTCCGCACATTCTCATTAGACATTCTTCTCGAAATATGCATCTGGAAGTTTGAGCGTGGCACAGTGTATGCGTACTCATTTCCTGACCCTTAATTACTGTACGACTGTCAAGACCTGGTTGATAGTCAGAGACGGGAAACAGAGAATGGCGGACACTTGCCACGCCGGACATTTGCCACACTTTCCCCTACGCCAGGTAGCTCGAGTAGCGATCCCTCAGGTAAGGGACGCCCTTCCTCGTACTTCTTCTGTCCGCTTTCAAACAGCCGTCTCCACATCTTACTCGATACAACCAGTACGTAAGGGACCTTCTTCTTCGACATCTTGGCCAAACACAGAGCTTCTTTTCCGAAATCGAAATATTTATAACTTTTGGGAAACGAAAGCAATACCGACGATTATGTCAGTATGTAATTAGTTTTGCCAAGTACAAATATAGATCCCTCTGTCTGTATGGTAGCTTCCCTTATCGCTTACTGATTGCGATAGAAACAGTCCATCGTCATGAGAGCAACAAGAAAGGAACGATGTAAAGAGAATGCGAATGTACGCTAATCATTTCTTTTTGATCACTGCATTTGTGTCTACTTCAATTACTACAACTGCATGTCAAAACGACAATAAAGAAAGAAGAAATGGGTATGTGAATGTCTGAAAAGAAGAACGACGTACTCCATATTAATTTACTCTCTAAAACACGATATCCCTTGCGGCGAAACATTAGTTAATAAAGTGTAGCGGGGAAATGTTCAAAACATGACTAAAAATACGTTCACTAAACAGAGATAAGATCATCTATGATTGACAAGTCATCTAATCGACGTACAATTTTAAAATGTTAGAAATAAGGAAATGAAGTAGCCAGCTGCAGGTGGTGGCACATGTCGGCAATAAGGACGTGTGTCGCTTTGGATCTGAGGAAATTCTCTCTGGATTCCAGCGGCTATCTGATTTGGTGAAGGCTGCCGGTCTTGCTTACGAGTTGAAGGCAGAGCTCACCATCTGCAGCATCGTTGACAGAACCGACTGCGGACCTTTAGTGCAGAGCCGGGCGGAGCGTCTGTATCAGAGGCTCAGACGGTTTTGCGACCGTGTTGGCTGCAGATTCCTTGACTTGCGCCATAGGGAGGTGGGGTTTCGGGTTCCGCTGAATAGGTCAAGAGTTCACTACACTCAGCTGGCGGCTACACGGGTAGCGGAGGCTGTGTGGCGTGGACTGGGCAGTTTTTTAGGTTAGAAGGCCTCGGAAAAGTACGGGGTGGGCTGCAATCTGAAAGGGTGCATAGCAAATACAGGACGTGCTTGGATCAAGGAACAGTCGGAATTGTAGTTGTAAATTGTTGTAGTTGTGCTCGGAAAGTCCCTGAGCTTCAAGCGCTAATAGAAAGTACAGAAGATAAAATCGTTATAGTTACAGAAAGCTGGCTAAATCCTGAAATAAGTTCTGCAGAAATTTTTACGAAGGCTCAGACGGTGTTCAGGAAAGATAGATTAGGCAGAATTGGTGGTGGAGTGTTTGTGTCTGTCAGTAGTGGTTTATCTTGTAGTGAAGTCGAAGTAGATACTCCGTACGAATTGGTATGGGTGGAGGTTATACTTATCAGCCGAACTAAGTTAATAATTGGCTCCTTCTACCGACCCCCAGACTTCGATGATATAGTTGCTGAACAGTTCAGAGAAAATTTGAGTCTCGTAACAAATAAATACCCCACTCATACGGTTATAGTTGGTGGGGACTTCAACCTTCCCTGGATATGTTGGCAAAAATACTTGTTCAAAACCGGTGGTAGGCAGGAAACATCTTCCGAGATTGTCCTAAATGCTTTCTCCGAAAATTATTTCGAGCAGTTAGTCCACAAACCCACGCTAATTGTAAATGGTTGCGAAAACACACTTGACCTCTTAGCCACAAACAATCCAGAGCTAATAGAGACTTTCATGACTGATACAGGGATTAGTGATCACAAGGTCGTTGTAGCTAGGCTCAATACCGTTTCTTCCAAATCCACCAGAAACAAACGCAAAATAATTTCATTTAAAAAAGCGGATAAAGTGTCACTAGAAGCCTTCCTAAGAGAAAATCTCCATTCCTTCCGAACTGACTATGCAAATGTAGACGAGATGTGGCTCAAATTCATAGATATAGTAGCAACAGCAATTGAGAGATTCATACCTCATAAATTGGTAAGAGATGGAACTGATCCCTCATGGTACGCAAAACAGGTCAGAACGCTGTTGCAGAGGCAACGGAAAAAGCATGCGAAGTTCAGAAGAACGCGAAATCCCGAAGATTGGCTAAAATTTACAGACGTGCGAAATTTGGCACGGACTTCAATGCGAGATGCCTTTAACAGGTTCCACAACGAAATATTGTCTCGAAATTTGGTAGAAAATCCGAAGAAATTCTGGTCGTATGTAAAGTACACAAGCGGCAAGACGTAGTCAATACCCTCGCTGCGCAGTGCCGATGGTACTGTTACCGACGACTGTGCCGCTAAAGCGGAGTTATTGAACGCAGTTTTCCGAAATTCCTTCACCAGGGAAGACGAATGGAATATTCCTGAATTTGAAACACGAACAGCTGCTAGCATGAGTTTCTTAGAAGTAGATACCTTAGGGGTTGCGAAGCAACTCAAATCGCTTGATACGGGCAAGTCTTCAGGTCCAGGTTGTATACCGATTAGGTTCCTTTCAGATTACGCTGATACAATAGCTCCCTACTTAGCAATCATATACAACCGCTCGCTCACCAATAGATCTGTACCTACAGATTGGAAAATTGCGGAGGTCGCACCAGTGTTTAAGAAGGGTAGTAGGAGTAATCCATCGAACTACAGACCTATATCATTGACGTCGGTTTGCAGTAGGATCTTGGAGCATATACTGTATTCAAACATGTGATGTCCTTAGGTTAGTTAGGTTTAAGTAGTTCTAAGTTCAATGGGACTGATGACCATAGATGTTAAGTCCCATAGTGCTCAGAGCCATTTGAACCATTTTTTTGTATTCAAACATTATGAATCACCTCGAAGGGAACGATCTATTGATACGTAATCAGCATGGTTTCAGAAAGCATCGTTCTTGTGCAACGCAGCTAGCTCTTTATTCGCACGAAGTAATGGCCGCTATCGACAGGGGATCTCAAGTTGATTCCGTATTTCTAGATTTCCTGAATGCTTTTGACACCGTTCCTCACAAGCGACTTCTAATCAAGCTGCGGGTCTATGGGGTATCGTCTCAGTTGTGCGTTTGGATTCGTGATTTCCTGTCAGGAAGGTCGCAGTTCGTAGTAATAGACGGCAAATCATCGAGTAAAACTGAAATGATACCAGGTGTTCCCCAGGGAAGCGTCCTGGGACCTCTGCTGTTCCTGATCTATATAAATGACCTGGGTGACAATCTGAGCAGTTCTCTTAGGTTGTTCGCAGATGATGCTGTAATTAACCGTCTAATAAGGTCATCCGAAGACCAGTATCAGTTGCAAAGCGATTTAGAAAAGATTGCTGTATGGTGTGGCATGTGGCAGTTGACGCTAAATAACGAAAAATGTGAGGTGATCCACATGAGCTCCAAAAGAAATCAGTTGGAATTCGATTACTGGATAAATAGTACAATTCTCAAGGCTGTCAATTCAACTACGTACCTGGGTGTTAAAATTACGAACAACTTCAGTTGGAAAGACCACATAGATAATATTGTGGGGAAGGTGAGTCAAAGGTTACTTTTCATTGGCAGCACACTTAGAAGATGCAACAAGTCTACTAAAGAGACAGCTTACACTACACACGTTCGTCCTCTGTTAGAATATTGCTGCGCGGTGTGGGATCCTTACCAGGTGGGATTGACGGAGGACATCTAAAGAGTGCAAAAAATGGCAGCTCGTTTTGTATTATCGCGTAATAGGGGAGAGAGTGTGGCAGATATGATACGCGAGTTGAGATGGAAGTCATTAAAGCAAAGACGTTTTTCGTCGCGGCGAGATCTATTTACGAAATTTCAGTCACCAACTTTTTCTTCCGAATGCGAAAATATTTTGTTGAGCCCAACCTACATAGGTAGGAATGATCACCAAAATAAAATAAGAGAAATCAGAGCTCGAACAGAAAGGTTTAGGTGTTCGTTTTTCCCGCACGCTGTTCGGGAGTGAAATGGTAGAGAGATAGTATGATTGTGGTTTGATGAACCCTCTGCCAAGCACTTAAATGTGAATTGCAGAGTAATCATGTAGATGTAGATGAATCCTATGCTTGTAACGTACGTTGTTGTTCTACATTGTTTAGCTCTGGTATTTACAGGGTCACAGGGAAAGCATCCTAGGTTTTAGAGGGAAAAAGCGTAATTGTAATGATCTGCACTACAACAGAAACAATAAGCACAACTTAAGGATAAATAATGTAATGTGTGTTCCAGCTCACAAGCGACACTGAAGCAGATAGTTCCTTTGACTTAGTACGGGCAGAGATTATATTCGACAACCGGAATAAATTAATAACTGGCTCCTTTTACCGATCCCCGGTCTCAGATGAAACAGTTGCTGAACAGTTCAAAGAAAACTTGAGTCTCATCACAAACAGGTACCCTACTCATACAATTATAGTTGGCAGCGACTTCAATCTAGCTTCCGTATGTTGACAAAAATACATTTTCAGACCCTATTATCGATAGAAAACAACCTCCGTGGTTGTTCTAAATGCTTTTTTAAAAATTATTTTGAACAATTAGTTCACGAGGCCATTCAAATTGTAGATGGTTACGAAAACACACTTGACCTCTTAGCCACAAATAATCCTGAGCATCACGACGGGTACAGGGATTAGTGAACACACAGTCGTAGCGAGGCTCAATTCCCTAACAAAGAAATTCACCAAAACTAAACGCGAAATATATCTATTTATAAAAGCAACTAAAAATTCTGTTGACGTCTTTCTAAGAGACAGTTTCCAATCCTTCCAAACTATGTAAGTGAAGACCATATGTGGCTTAAGTCCAACATGACTCGAGAGATTCATACCAAATAATTAATAAAAGAAGGAACTGATCCCCCACGGTACACAAAACACGACAGAAAGCTGCTGCAGGAGCACCGAAAAAGGCAAGTATAATTTAGACGAACGCAAAATCTCCAAGATTGGCGAAGTTTTACTGAGGCTCGAAATTTGACGCTGATTTCAATGTGAGATGCATTTAATAGTTACCACAACGAAACTCTCTCTAGTAATGTGGCGGAAAATCCAAAGAGATTCTGGTCCTATGTTAAGTAACCAGCAGAAAGGCTCAGTAAGTACCTTCACTGCGCTACAGTCATGAGGAGGAGGGTGAGGCAAGAGACCCAATCCTTCGGAGCAGGTAAAATCGTGGCAAATGTCCGGCGTGGCAAATGTACGGCGAGGAAAATGTCCGCACACCGAAACAGAATGGGTCAATAGTAGAGGGTTGGGACTGTGATGCTTAGAAAACAAACTGTGTAAATGCATGGACATCGGTTTCATTGTAGTGACTGTTTGGATAGAATTTTCAGAGAAGAGTGATTTGATTAATTATCTTCAATCGAAATGTTTAAATATCGTCTCACATGACTTTTATGAAAAGGTATATCAGGTTTGGAAAGGAAATAATCGTCGAGGATTGTTGGAAATTGGTGTAGATGCACATGGATGAACTGGAAATAAGATTAGTAGATGGCGTTTCAAACAGATTCATTCCTCATCACAAGACTGACTTCGGCATTAATGTAAGCAGAAATTTGCGATGAATTTTTAAGTGACGAGCAGCAACTAAAACTTAGTCTAGGGGCCAGTTATAAATAGATGGGCATTTGCTAAGGTCTCATTAGAGCAGTTATCTGCTTCGCTTGCACTCTCGCTTGTTACCAAGGTGCGGCATAATCGGTTATTACCCAAGGAGCGCCATGTCGAGATTCCGATAACACAGCACCAAGAGACATTTTGTGTTCTCCGTTCCAACAGGCGGAATTCACAGCTGATACATGTGATTTTCATAGACAGCACGGCACTACACCTCTTACAGCATTAACGATATTACAATGCTGTTACTGGTTGTTTACGTAAGGAGAAATGCACAGGTCACCTCCGTGTGCTCGTTAAAGACATCGACAGCATTCAAGAGAATAGTATCGAATGTATTCGTCGTCCAGCCGGGAGTTAGCCGTTCTTGATGCACCTGTCTAGTGTGTTTCGTACCGATGTTCCCGAAACATATCGGATTTAGCTGCCAGAAGCACTTCTTGATGGTGATCAACAACAACGTGTAGAGTTTAGTAAATTCATTCCGAATACGGAGGTGAAACATAACAGTTCCCTTAAACGTTTAGTATTCAGTGATGAGGCTCAATGCAATCTAAGTAGCAAAGTCAACCGCCACGACGTAAGAATATGGAGCACACTGGAGCCACGTATCGCAATCGAGCGCGAGAAAGACTCTCCAAAATTTAATGAGCTTTGAGCCGACGGCCCTTCTTTTTTTCGGAAGAGAGAGCTACAAGCGTCCCGTATCAGGATGTTTTGGCTATTTGCACAATTGCGAGAACATGACGAAAATTCATTTTTTAACAGGGCCGCGCTGCACAGCGCTAGCTCCTGCCTGTAAGAGCATTTCTTAACCATGAACAGCCTCAACGATGGATCTCGCACTGCGCTATTGGCCTCCCAGTTGGCCTAATCTCGCGATCTGTGATTGACTTTCTGGGAGAGATTCTCTAATACTCTATGTGCCTCTCCTTCGAATAAGTTTGAGTAAACTGTGACAATGCAAAGCAACAACAATGAGTAGAACAACTCTAGAGACGCCCGCAAAACAACGGCTAGCTTGACAAACGTCCCGATGTTTGTCGTGCGACCGGTGGAGAGAAAATTGAACGTTTGTGAAAAGTAAATGAAAGCTTTGATCCTAAACGTAGTAGTAAAAAGTACTTCATGATTGTATGTGGATTCATGTAAAAGATAAACCCTTTGTAAAATCAAATGGTTATTCTGAAAATAAAAAATTCGTAGTAGTCTGTTTAAGGTAAAATTTACCGTAAGTTTCAGTCTTGTGAAATCGGATGAATGTTTTTGAGACGCATTGTATTATATATCATACCTAAAATTACTGACAAACAGTCAGTTCACTTACTTGAATGTTCAAGATATTTAAGTTGGGCTGAAACCTTTATCTGAACTGGAAAATTGTGAAGTTTCGTTGGCAGCTATCACGGCAATAAATGATGTCATCCAACACTGACTGGTGTCAGTTTCATTCAGACGTTTATTTTTCTACGTCCTCTTTTGAACTGCAAACGTCCTTCCATAAATGAGTATCCCTTCTGCTGGAAGTAGTGTAATGGTGTTCGAGTTGTCAAATAGTGTAACTGATAATATTGTTCCTTTGTTCCATGTCAGGGTTTCCAACAGTCGTAGTTAGTGAAAGCAGTACAGATTAATCTACACGTTCCAAACAGTAGCCTAACAGTGACCAACCAATTCGATCCTTCAGTACGACCCACTGAAAATAATGTGAGTTAACTTGTTCCTGGAATTCGTCACCTCACAATAAAGCTAAGGTAAATTTTGTTTTATTTAATTGCTGTGGAAAAGCAAAATAAGTTATTACATGAAAACGTTTCACTCAGTGAATTGCAAGTGGTCATAAATGTAATTAAATCCGTATTCACTCTTATTATTGATTACAACATTAAGACTGCTTATGTGTGCAAACAGTAAGTACATGATACTTCCGTTCTGGATACAATGGTATTATTTCTTATTTAATGGGACTGTTGTGTTACACAGTGCTTTTACATTCTGTAATCTACCCAAAACACCATGAATTCCATGTACTGTTTCGAGCTGACGTTATGTTTATGTTTATGTAAGAGCTGAATTAATTTGTGTTAGCTGCTTATTTGAGCGTGAATTGTGCACATATTTACCGCGAGTTGCATACAAGCATTCTAACCATTACATTTTGAGGAATGCGCACCTACACACTGCTTCAAAACTGGTTGTTTATTTTGCTCAAATTTAATTTCATATAGAATTCGATTAGTAAATGTAGTTAGGAGTGCGCTTTGTGTCGTTAGGACAGTAAAACAACTGTGGGCGTTCGATGAATGCTTGGTAAATTTGGTCTATCGGATAGTACAGCTCACCCGACTCCAACGGCTGTAGAATGCAATAAACACATTAATGGCCAATGTTCTTCTTGCAGTACTTAATGGTCCATTGATATATTAACATGCGATATTTCTAAGTTACTGCGTAGTAGTAGAGAATACTGTAAATCATAGAAGGAGCACTCACCTTGGTGGCCTGGTAGGCGAGCAGCGTGAGCGTCACGGTGGTGGTCAACATGTGCAGCAGCAGCGCCGCGCCGTATGCGTCCCCGATGTTGCCCACGAACCTGCAGCCGAAACGTCACTGTCACTATCTAGATTGCAGCATCAGGGTGGAAGTCCTAGGAGCTTCAAGAAGAGGTATTACAACATTTGTGCTGACATGGTTGTGGTTCGGAACTCCTTTGTTTAGTTGAAAAAATGGATACGAGAATGCAACCTCCACGCACGCACACACACACACACACACACACACACACACACACACACACACACACACACACAAAGCTCCGCACCACGAAGGAATTGTCCGAATGGGACAGAAATTGGTGTGTGTGATGTACATGCATAGACGTACATATGATTACAGTTTCTGAAACACTGGATGATTTTTTTCGAGGAAAAAGCTTCACAAACAAGTAACGCATTGATTCACCTTTCGTCCTTATGCAAGCAGTTACTCGGCTTGGGATTGATTGACAGAGTTATTCGATGTCCTCCTTCGGGATATCGTGTCAAATTCTGTCCAGTTGACACGTTAGATCGCCAAAATAACGAGCTGGTTGGAGGGCCCTACTCTTAATTCTCCAAATGTTCTCAATTGGGGAGAGATCTGTCGAACTTCATGGCCAACGTAGGTTTTGTCAATCACAAAGACATAGAAACTCTCACCATGTGCAGGTGGGCATTATCTCGCTGAAGTGTAAGCCCAGTAAGGCTTGCCATGAGGGGCAACATGGCATCGCAGACCATAACTCGCGATTGTCGGGCCATATGGTAGGCGACACTCAGGGTGGCATCTCATTGTTGTCCAGGGCGTCTCCAGACGCTTCTTCGGCCCAGAATGTCATTGGCTGGAATAGAACTGTCTTAAGTGATGAGCCCCGCTTCGAAATGAGCCCTAATGACCAGCGAAAGCGTGCCTGGTGACGTCTCCGCCAGCAGTGGGATGCCACCTGACTGTCGCCTGGCATACGGCCTAACAACCATGAGTGATGATGTAGGGCGCCATTTCATTTCACAGCAGGACACATTTGGTTGTCAGCTGTGTATCCTAACAGCACAGCACTACATATGCCATATTTCTGTTGCCCTTCATGGCAAGCCATCGTGGGCTTACATTTTAGTAAGATAATGACCACCCACATGCAGCGAGAGTTTCTACTGCTCATCTGTGCTTGCTAAACCCAGCTAGGTCGCCGATTCTCTCCACAGTTGAGAACGGTTGGAGTATTTTGTCAGCGCCCTCCAATTACCTAATGATTTTGACGATTTAGTATGCAATGTAGAATTTATAAGATTTAATGCAAGTATCTCTAAAATTTTGAAAATCATCTGCCAATTTTAAAATCTCAAATATATTATATGATCTTGTACATTCACCTAAATTTTTAAAATTGACTTATTTCCCAAACTAATTTTGCATGATTGTAATCCCCATCAGAATTACTGGATTTATTAAGTCTCAAATAAAAACATTCTTTTTTAGGTAATTTTGTTTCTTTTAATTTTTCTTCAGAATCTTATATTTATAAGTATAATTGCCTTTTCAATTATTAATTCTAATCATTCACATTTGAAATATTTGGAAATTTATTTAAATTGTTCTTTTGTAAGTTTTGAAGAAACTTTATCAATAATTGAAGCCATAAATTTAGAAGTATCCAAAAATTTAAAGCTAATCCATTTTCAACTGGTTTACTGTAAGAAATATATGTTTGTTCACTATTTGAGGGAGTGTCAATATTTTGATGATCTATTGCCAATTCTTTGCTAAACAAATGAAAATCGTAATTTGTTGAATAATAAATGTAAACTGGAATAAAGGAAAGATTTTTATAATTAAGATTACAATCATTGTCAGCACTTCCTCAATATTTTCCTGTTAAATAACAATAATGTCTTTTTATCCTTCAGTAAATTCTTCATTGTAGAAAAAGAAGTTTCTGAAGTTTTAAAATTAATTTTATCTTATTTAGTCATTATCATTTGAACAATTTTAACATATATTTCTTAAGGTATTCTAGATTTTTGTTTTACCATTTCAACAAATTTTTCCACAGAATCTTTACCAGTATACATACGGATTGTTTATATTCACTGTTAGAATGTTTGACACAATAACTGAATGACAACATTGTATGTTTTGGTATTTATTGGTATAAGATTCTCAGAATCTGGTTGACAAGTGTTAACATCTTTTAAAAGACATTCAGAATCAACATAAATAACGAAAGGAACTCTGAATGCTTATAATTTTCAAATTCAATTCTTTCATCTTTTATGGGTATATTTATTTTTGCTTCTTTATGTTGTTTACAATTGTTTTCAAGATGACTAATTTTTATTGTCGATAAAACTATCTTAAACATCTATCACAAGCATAAAAATTTGACTTGTGTTTAATTGTTTGTGACTTAATTAATCTAGATAAATATATTATATGGCAATAATGTGAATCATTTTCTTTCCTAATTTAATAAGCTTTGTCTGGAAAAGAGGATGTAAAATACATTTTCCATCACAAGCATAAACATTAATGGGAATATTTGACTTCTTTTCAAATTTTGGAATATGTGTTAATTGAATAGGAAAACTAATATTTAGACATTTCATCTAATGCTAACCCAATAATTTTATAATTATAGCCCTTTCCACATGATCATTTACTCCATATAAAGCCGATTTTACTAAATAAGGAAAACGTTTTTGATCATTATTTTTAACATTAATTATAACTACTTTCCTTTAATACCTTTTTGGTAAATCGATATAAGAAGAACCAGAAATTAGATTGTGTCTATTAATATTTTATTCTAAATGTTTTGTAAAAAATTAAGACCAATTAGATTTTCTCCTTCAGATTTCTCCAATTTCGATTAATAGTTTATTTGTTGATTTTTGATAATAATCTTCTAAATCAGTTGTTCATAATAAAACTTCATTAATTGTTCTAAAATTAAATTCTTATTTCGTTTTGTCTTTTAAAATAATGATAAAACTTCATTTTAACTTCAGCTGATATTCTTTGCATTAAAATATTCTTTAATTTACTGATTATTTTGAATAAAAAATTCTTTTCATTCAGTAATATTATTTGTATTATTAATTTCATTAAGTTATTATTCTAGATTTAAAAACCAAAGCTGCTCAGTTCATTATTTTAGTTGTTTTAAAAAATCATCATCATCTAGAAAGTTATAACTTAAAAAAATCATCTTCATAGGCTTTCTGTTTAATCTTTTGATCTTTATCTACATTTCATCCGTTTTATTATCAATATTATTAATATTATTCCCAGATCTTTTGATAAGAGCGATTAATTGTTGTTTTTAAGTTTAGAATAACTTTTTAATTTTTTTGTTAGACATATTTTATGAATATCTTTTACAGATCTATTCTTTAATTCATTATAGTTATTATTAATACTGACATCAGGACTTACAATAAGATCGATTAAGTGTTCATTATTAATTTTACAATAATTTTTAAATATCTTGTTTTACAAATTGTTCGAAGTTCTTTTATAGTTTTATATCTTAGTTCTCTCTTCTTCATTTCTTTGCTATTTAATTAATCAAGAACTCAATCCCTGTTTGTCTTTATAATAGTTTTCTGTGTCTAGAAATAACTCAGGATTAGAATACATTTTTTCCCTTTTTATTTAAATAAAAATTATATTTTTATTTTTTAAAACATTTATGGTTGAGATATACCTTTGAGTTTTTAAATTAAATTTTTTTTCATTGGAATAGATAAACACAATTTTGTTGAACTCATTTATAAAGAAAAAAATTATTAGATTTTAATTTTTTTAAAAATAAATGAAAATTTTTTATTTTTTAAATAAATGAAAATATCTTTCATTGTCCGCAGCTCGTGGTCTTGTCGTACCATTCTCCCTTCTCAAGCATGGGGTCCCAGGTTCAATTCCTGGTGGGGTCAGGGATTTTCCGTTCCTCGAGATGACTGGGTGTTGTGTCGTCTTCATCATCATCATTCATCCCCACTATGGCCAGAGGAAGGCAATGGTAAAACACCTCCTTTAGGACCTTGTCTAGTATGGCAGTGCGGGTTTCTCGCATAGTCCCCTACACTTCTCGGAGTATGGGACCTCATCATCATCATCTTCCATTGGTATGGTTAAATTTTTATATGGGGGATGCATTAAACTAATATCGTGGTTTTAAAGCAGGAAATTAAAAAAAAAATGTGCTCTTTGGACTAGAAACCTCATACATCTCTCAACAGTGATGGCACCAACTTTTGTTGATGATGAATCAGCAAATATGATCAATGTGCGAAATCTGTAACGTGAAATTATAAATTCTTGTGCAACTGATGACAGATTTTTTTGGTGTCATTATTATTGTTTACCAGTTGCAGCCATGGTTACTCTTTGTCTCACCTCGTACACTGGTACATTTAAGTGCCTGTGACCATCCAGATGGTTAGGAAACACCTCATTAACAAGCTACCGAAAAATAGTTACATTAATATATCTACTTTTCCATTGCCTGAACGTTAGTGTCAGCGTTTTCATTGTTGTTACTAATTTCATGTACCACTTAATCACAGATCATTCACAACCAATTACGGAAGTGAAAGAGTCATACCGTGAAATTGATGACCATTTACTCTTATATACATGCCATGTGGAAATTTTATGTCTCAAAAACAAACTTTTTCCTTGAGTGTACATAAGATTTACTTCCTCATACCGAAAATAACTAACACAGTTTATAGTTTGGAATCGTAACTTGCCACGATAATTGTTTAAAAACGTTTATTTAAATTTAATTTAAATACAGTGTGATTTGAATACACTACATTTAACCCATACTTGTGGTTTGTTCCTCTTTCAAATTACAAGCATTATAATGATACAACAGTTGTCGTTCCCATATGGCAGTAACTAAACACGATTTCTGTTTTGACGTCTTTGACTGCTTCTGTCATTCCATGTGTTTTCCCACAGTCTATTGGGGTTGCTATTGTGTATGAATGGTTCTACCTAATTTCCGCATTATACTACAGAATATATATGGCGTGCAGGGTTATGAAGCACGGCATCAGTCAGTCAAAGTGTAAGTGTTTTCTCATTAGCTGAATGTTCGGACAATGTGGACTATACGAGTTTGACAGACAGACGTTGACAGCACTATTTACTTATATTCTGCTACTTGTAAGATATGAGTGTTTCTCAGGTGGTCTGTATCTACGTGTATAGTTGCAAGTCACCTTTCGGTGTGTGACGGTCCATACTTCTGATGTCACAAGCTTTTTCTGCGCTACCTGTTCTATTCACGACATATATTATGCATGTGAAGAATGATTTGCTCGTCAAGGTCGTTTCGGGAGACATGTATGGGAAAAAGCAGTATGTTGCTGTCTCTTCTTGGAACATACGCTCTCGAAATTACAAAAGTTAACCTGCTACTGCAGCCTCAGTAACGCTCTCGGGCCGACTAAACCATCCGTGACAAAAAGCGCCACTCTTGGTTAGATATTGTCAAACCCTTGTTAGTAAGCAGTACTCAACAATTGGTTGAACAAGTATTTTGTAAGCCACATCCTCCGTGGCTGATTTGTATTTCTTTAAGTCTTCCAGTCAGTGTCTTCCTGGCATGTGCTTTTCCTACAATTTCTTTTACGTATTCATTCCACTTGTGGTCCTTCCGCAACGTTAATACTTCTTACACACATGTTTAAAAAAAAAAAGGACAGAACACCTTGGACGACCAGAGATAGGACGTTCATATTCTCAGGACATGTTCATTAGTATGTTCTGCAGGAATGATTAGTATTTCAGTCACCTCGGCCAGATTGTGTCCTGTTGCCTCACAGTCTCTTTAATTTGCCCTGATAATTTCTTCCATGTGCGACACTATCGACGCGTATAAAGTGCCAATGGCGTTTCTGTGGTGTAGTCATTCATGCTCCATTCGTCTATTTCCGAAGTTCATCTGTGGTGGTCGGCATTGGATCACAGTGCTGTACCGGACATTTCACCAAATCCCATACATTTTCGATTGTCGACAAGACTGGTGATCTGGCTGGTCAGGCCAAAAGGGTGACTTCCTGTGACACCAAGAAGGCACATGTCCGTGCAGCCACATTTGGTCGTGCATTGTATTGCTGAAAAGTGGAATCTGGGGTGCTGTGCAGAGAGGGTATTGCTACGGGTCGCAGGATGTCATTCACGTAGGTCATACTAGTCACAGTGCTCTAGACGCGCACAGACTGTGAATTTTGGTTGTACCCAATAGCACCCTACGCCATAAGGCCTCGAGTTGGTGCTGCATGTCTTGTGCGAATGCAGTCACTGTGATGCCGCTTCCCCTATCTGCGGCGAACGAAAATGCGGCCATCATTTTCAAACAAACAGAACATCAATTCGTCCGAAAACACTATCTGTTGCCGTTCCTGTTTCGCAGTGACACCGTTCCCTGTACCATTGCCGTTTAGCATATTTCTGCACATTCGTTCAGCGACGGACTGTCGCCCCTGATAGCGTACGACGTGTTACATTGTCCCACTGTTGCGCCAGAGCTTAGGAGGACGCAGGTCTGTCCTGCAGTGACATTCGGATGAGGTGTCGATCTTCCCGGTGAGGCCGCGCGGAGTGATCGCGCGGTTACAGGCGTCATGCCAAGGATTGCGCTGCCCCTCCCGTCGGAGGTTCGAGTCCTCCCAGGACGAACTACCCGTCTCTGCACCAGCCGTCGATCCTCTACACGTCTCCATGCATTTCACTACAGGCTTCCGGCGTTGCAGCTTTCCTATAGACAACAGCATCGTCCACAAACAGCCCCACGAAACCTGCAGCGTTTTCCATTGCATTAATAATATGTACTGAAATCAGTAAAGTCCCTACACACTCACTTGGGGATCTCGTGAAATCACTTTCACACCTGCAGTCTTTATACCGTTGAGAACGACGTTGTGAGTTATGTCTGCTGGAAAGCTCTAAAACCTACCACGAATCTGGTCCGATGGTGAGCTGATATTTTGCGGACTAAACTTAAGTGCAGGAGTATATCGAGCAACTTCCATAAATCAAGCAAGGCGGAATAAAAGTGAGTGCCCTCATCTTTAACGACTAGCGAGAGTTGTGTGTCGTAAGATCCCCGTCTGCAAAGCCTCTTTAGATTTTTGCTGAGGAGATTTTCTTTCTCCAAAAAGGTCACAGTGCATGAGAATAAAAAATTCCACAATTGTACAACATATTGACGCCAGCGATATATGTCTGTTGTTATGTGCATCTGCCTGATGACGCTTTGCGAAAACGAGAATGTACAATCGCTAGGTAATTTTCGTTGCTCCAAACTACTTGAAGGAGGATAAGTCCTTTCTCATAATCTCATAGAATCTCACAATTATCTCAACTAGACCAGATGCCTGTTCATCAGTTTATATTCCACGATCACTTATTTCATTAAGTGACATTTCGACGTTTGTGCATTCATTCAAAGAAAGAACCAAATTATGGTTTTCCGCAGCGAAAGAATTTCGGAGGACCGAATTCGGTATTTCAGGCTTCTCTCTGTCATCTTGCGTTTCGCTACCAGTATGGTCTCTGGGATACGGAATAGATCATTTCGATTCGCTTACTTGCTTTCCGCAGACCAGTGTGGCCCTAGCGGTTCTAGGCGCTTCAGTCTGGAACCGCGCGACCGCTACGGTCGCAGGTTCGAATCCTGCCTCGGGCATGGATGTGTGTGATGCCCTTAGGTTAGTTAGGTTTAAGTAGTTCTAAGTTCTACGGGACTGATGACCTCAGATGATGAGTCCCATAGTGCTCAGAGCCATTTGAGCCATTTGAACTTGCTTTCCGTCAGACTAAAACGCCGTAATGAAGGGAAAACGGGCACGATGTTTCAGAAAATGCAGGCAATCATTCCACATGAGGCGTGTATCGTTTACGAAAATTGCGGAGGTATTCCTTGTGTTTAGTGAATTTTTTCTCACTCCTTTATGGGGAGCAAGGAGCTTCCAAAAAGATTCCTGTAGCAATGGTTCAGGTTTTTACATCTCAATAACGATTTCTTTAGTACTAGCTATTACCTACGGCTAAGCCAGCATATCATTAATTTTGTGATGTTGTGTAATAGTGAGGAATTAAGCTGTTGTACGATCAATAATGTCGGCTGCCCTCATGTGTCTGCCTGTTCACGCGACATGGACAGGAGCGCGCATCTATGCATCATGTCACTGAAGTAACTATACATCATTCAACGCGGACTTTATGCAACAAATTTAATAATTTTTATTTTTTAACCTAGTTTATGTTCACTGTTATAGAAAATGTCCCATCCCTTCTTCACACTTTTTCTACCGTAAGCTATGTTCTTCCAAAGAGTTCAAGCTATCTTCACACCAAATTTCATCGAAACCGGTTCATCAGTTTAGTCATGAGAACTTAATAGACAGAGTTATTTTCTCATTTAATAATGTTAGTATCGAAGAGTGGATTAAAAACATTTGGACTGTATAAGCATTGTATTCATTACATTAAACTGTCTTACACAGAACGCTTTTCAAAAGTGAAGGAGTAAACACCTTTTTTCCAAGAGTAAATATGTTTCCCTAGAAATGACGACTTTAAATAAAACTTTGAATCACGATAACTTTCATTCCGTGATCCAATTTTGACGTAATCAAGCCTGTACATCGTCTCAACCTGCGCACGAGTTACTTGTGAAGACCCATGTAAATCCGTCTAGCAGTTTTCGGAATTTAAGTGTTCAAACAGACAGACACGATGGTGTTAAAGTTTTATTATTAGTATAAATTTCTTTAATTGTCAGGAGCTCTATAAATTTTTTTGAGATAGAATGGTTTCTAATGATGACTACAGAGAAAAAGGACCCGATTTCCTTACAATCTGTGCGAATGCACGATTGTTTTCAAAGCAACTTCCAGTTGATTAGAGACCTGGACATGGGACAGAGGATCTCTAGCTGGGGGATGTTTTGAAGGGAAGCGAAGTTGACACTTTTGCCTTATAACCACGGGAAGTTTCCCAAAACTGTTTTTCAGTGCCGGAGGATTGGAACCATTTTTAATTCGTTTCTGAGAAACTGGTCCCAGATACGTTATGAAGGTGTGGTGGGTTTATGCAACGTTTTGTGCGGAACCGACTAAAGATGATGGGTTGCTCGACATACGCAGCGTGAAACTTCTGCATTATGGTCTTACGTCTTTAACAGTCGCGAAATCGAGAGATAGATGTTTCATCAGAGAGCTTATTGAAACCAGATTGAAAAGGATTGTCTGCGAAGTGGAAGCAAATTTATTTCTTTGAACAAGATTGATGCAAGCGGACAACGATCAGATAACATTATACACTACTGGCCATTAAACTTGCTACACCACGAAGATGACTTGCTACAGACGGGAATTTTAACCGACAGAAATGAGATGCTGTTATATGTAAATGATCAGCTTTTCAGAGCATTCACATAAGGTTGGCGACGCCTACAACGTGCTGACATGAGTAAAGTTTCCAAACGATTTCTCATACACAAACAGCTGTTGACCGGCGTTGCCTGGTGAAACGTTGTTTTGATGCCGCCTGTAAGGAGGAGAAATGCGTACCATCACGTTTACGACTTTGATAAAGGTCGGATTGTAGCCTATCGCGATTGCGGTTTATCGTATCGCGACATTGCTGATCGCGTTGGTCGAGATCCAATGACTGTTAGCAGAATATGGAATCGGTGGGTTCAGGAGGGTAATACGGAACGCCATGCTGGATCCCAACGGCCTCGTATCACCAGCAGTCGAGATGACAGGCATCTTATCCGCGTGGCTGTAACGGGTCGTGCAGCCACGTCTCGATCACTGAGTCAACAGATGGGGACGTTTGCAAGACAACAACCATCTCCACGAACAATTCGACGACGTCTGCAGCAGCATCGACTATCAGCTCGGAGACCATAGCTGCGGTTACCCTTGACGCTGCATCATAGACAGGAGCGCCTGCGATGGTGTACTCAACGACGAACCTGGGTGCACGAATGGCAAAACGTCATTTTTTCGGATGAATCCAGGTTCTGTTTACAGCATCATGTTGGTCGCATCCGTGGTTGGCGACACCGCCGTGAACGCACATTGGTAGCGTGTATTTGTCATCGCCATACTGTCGTATCACCCGACGTGATGGTATGGGGTGCCATTGGTTACACGTCTCGGTCGCCTCTTGTTCGCATTGACGTCACTTTGAACAGTGGACGTTACATTTCAGATGTGTTACGACCCGTGGCTCTACCCTTCATTAGATCCATGTAAAACCCTACATTTCAGCAGGATAATGCACGACCGCAGGTTGCAGGTCCTGTACGGTGGTTTCTGGATACAGAAAATGTTTGACTGCTGCCCTGGCCAGCACATTCTCCAGATCTCTCACCAACTGAAAACGTGAAGTCAATAGTGGCTGCGCAACAGGTTCGCCACAATACGCCAGTCAGTACTCTTGATTAGCTGTGGTATCGTGTTGAAGCTGCATGGGCAACTGTAGCTGTACACGCCATCCAAGCTCTGTTTGACTCAATGCCCAGGAGCATCAAGGCCGTTATTACGGCCAGAGGTGGTTGTTCTGAGTACTGATTTCTCAGGATCTATGCACTCAAATTGAGTGAAAATGTAATCACATGTCAGTTCTAGTATAATATATTTGTCCAATGAATACCCGTTTCTCATCTGCATTTCTTCTTGGTGTAGCAATTTTAATGGCCAGTAGTGTATATGTTCAGTATGTGACCTCCCACCAGGTGTCATTGTCAGCAAATTTTGCGCACTACAGTTATACAGTTTGGCCTCTGACATGCACATACTTGGGGAATTGGGCGGTGGGTGCGTGTCCTACTGGATGAACTGTGGAAACAATCGGCATCCCTGAGAAGCAGGGCGGGATGTCGGTTTGCGAGTTTGCGACGCCTCAAGCCGACAGCGGTGCCTCCGGGGCGCTGGAGAATCGATGGTCCGCCCGGGGCAAAGTGAATTACCGGAGTGAGGAGCCGCTCGCTCCAGATTGCAGCTATATCCCGCGCTGCGAGGACCAATCGCAGCCCGCAGTCGGTGCGCCTCACCGCGTCGTATCGAGTGGCGCGCCGCACCAACCCAGGGCGTTTACGGCTCCCTCCCGGTTCTCTCCACCTCGCAGGCAGCGCCTTGTCCTTCAGGCTCCGTTTCCCCCTTACAGACATCACGCAGTCCATTTCTGTATCGTCATTTCTCCGATTTCTTCGTTACATCACACGCTGTGGATTGTGAAGCAGCTGAATGGGTTGAAAATAAATAAATCGCCAGGTCCTGATGGGATTCCAATTCGGTTTCACAGAGGGTACTCTACTGCATTGGCTTACTGCGTTGGCTTACTGCATTGGCTTACTTAGCGTGCATTTATCGCAAATCTCTTGCCCAATGTTAAGTCCCGAGCGACTGGAAAAAAGCGCAGGTGACGCCTGTATATAAGAAGGACGGATCCTCAAAATTACAGGCTAATATCTTTAACATCCTACTGACGGCCTTGGGAGAGCCAGTCCTGACAAAACTCTACCATCTGGTGAGCAAAATGTATGAGACAGGCGAAATACCTTCAGACTTCAAGAAGAATATAATAATTCCAATCCCAAAGAAAGCAGGCGTTGACAGATGTGAAAATTACCGAACTATCAGTTTAATAAGTCACGGTTGCAAAATACTTATGCGAATTCTTTACAAACGAATGGAAAAACTAGTAGAAATATGGGAACACGTGAGGCAATACTGACCCTACGACTTATCTTAGAAGCTAGATTAAGAAAAGGCAAACCTACTTTTCTAGCTTTTGTAGGCTTAGAGAAAGCTTTTGACAATATTGACTGGAATACTCTCTTTCAAATTCTGAAGGTGGCAGGGATAAAATACAGGGAGCGAAAGACTATTTACAATTTGTTCAGAAACCAGATGGCAGTTATAAGAGTCGAGGGACTTGAAATGGAAGCAGTGGTTGGGAAGGGAGTGAGACAGGGTTGTAGCCACTCCCTGATGTTATTCTATCTGTATTTTGTGCAAGCAGTAAAGGAAACAAAAGAAAAATTCGGAGTACGTATTAAAATCCATGGGGAAGTAATAAAAACTGTCAAGTTCGCCGATGACATTGTAATTCTGTCAGAGACAGCAAAGGACTTGGAAGAGCAGTTGAACGGAATGGACAGTGTCTTGAAGGGAGGATATAAGATGGACATCAACAAAAGCAAAACTAGGATAATGGAATTTAGTCGAATTAAGTCGGGTGATGCTGGGGAAATTAGATTAGGAAATGAGACACTTAAATTAGTAAAGGAGTTTTGCTATTTGGGGAGCAAAATAACTAATGGTGGTCGAAGTAGAGAGGATATAAAATGTAGACTGGCAATGGCAAGGAAAGCGTTTCTGAAGAAGAGAAATTTGTTAACATTGAATATAGATTTAAGTGTCAGGAAGTCGTTTCTGAAAGTATTTGTATGGAGTGTAGCCATGTATGGAAGTGAAACATGGACGATAAACAGTTTGGACAAGAAGAGAATAGAGGCTTTCGAAATGTGGTGCTACAGGAGAATGCTGAAGATTAGATGGGTAGATCACATAACTAATGAGGAAGTATTGAATAGGATTCGGGAGGAGTTTGTGGCACAACTTGACTAGAAAAAGGGGTCGGTTGGTACGACACGTTCTGAGGCATCAAGGAATCACCAATTTAGTATTAGAGGGCAGCGTGGAGGGTAAAAATCGCAGAGGGAGACCAAGAGATGAATACGCTAATCAGATTCAGAAGGATGTAGGCTGCAGTAGGTACTGGGAGATGATGAAGCTTGCACAGGATAGAGTAGCATGGAGAGCTGCATCAAACCAGTCTCAGGACTGAAGACCACAACAACAACAACAACATCCTTAACATCAGTTTGTTGCAGGATTCTCGAACATATTCTCAGTTCGAATATAATGAATTTCTTTGGGACAGAGACGTTGCTGTCCATGCATCAGGACGCCTTTAGAAAGCATCGCTCCTGCGAAACGCAACTCGTCCTTTTTTCACATGATATCTTCCGAACCATGGATGAAGGGTTTCAGACAGGTGCCATATTCCTTGACTTCCGGAAAGCGTTTGACTCGGTGCCCCACTACAGACTCCTAACTAAGGTACGAGCATATGGGATTGGTTCCGAAGTATGTGAGTGGCTCGAAGACTTCTTAAGTAATAGAACCCAGTACGTTGTCCTCGGTGGTGAGTGTTCATCGGAGGTGAGGGTATCATCTGGAGTGCCCCAGGGAAGTGTGGAAGGTCCGCTGTTGTTTTCTATCTACATAAATGATCTTTTGGATAGGGTGGATAGCAATGTGCGGCTGTTTGCTGATGATGTTGTGGTGTACGGGAAGGTGTCGTCGTTGAGTGACTGTAGGAGGATACAAGATGACTTGGACAGGATTTGTGATTGGTGTAAAGAATGACACCTAACTCTAAATATAGACACACACCGTCAGGTGGCTTGTGGAGTATGTAGATAGATAAATGTAAATTAATGCAGATGAATAGGAAATAGAATCCTGTAATGTTTGAATACTCCATTAGTAGTGTAGCGCTTGACACATTAAATATTTGGGCGTAACATTGCAGAGTGATATGAAGTGGGACAAGCTTGTAATGGCAGTTGTTGGGAAGGCGGATAGTCGTCTTCGGTTCATTGGTAGAATTTTTCGAAGATGAGGTTCATCTGTAAAGGAGACCGCTTATAAAACACTAATACGATCTATTCTTGAGTACTGCTCGAGCGTTTGGGATCCCTATCAGGTTGGATTGAGGGAGGACATGGACGCAATTCAGAGGCGGGCTGCTAGATTTGTTACTGGTAGGTCTGATCATCACGCGAGTGTTACGGAAATGGTTCAGGAACTCGGGTGGGAGTCTCTAGAGGAAAGGAGGCGTTCTTTTCGTGAATCGCTACTGAGTAAATTTAGAGAACCTGCATTTGAGGCTGACTGCAGTACAATTTTACTGCCGCCAACTTACATTTCGCAGAAAGACCACAAAGATAAGATAAGATACACTCCTGGAAATGGAAAAAAGAACACATTGACACCGGTGTGTCAGACCCACCATACTTGCTCCGGACACTGCGAGAGGGCTGTACAAGCAATGATCACACGCACGGCACAGCGGACACACCAGGAACCGCGGTGTTGGCCGTCGAATGGCGCTAGCTGCGCAGCATTTGTGCACCGCCGCCGTCAGTGTCAGCCAGTTTGCCGTGGCATACGGAGCTCCATCGCAGTCTTTAACACTGGTAGCATGCCGCGACAGCGTGGACGTGAACCGTATGTGCAGTTGACGGACTTTGAGCGAGGGCGTATAGTGGGCATGCGGGAGGCCGGGTGGACGTACCGCCGAATTGCTCAACACGTGGGGCGTGAGGTCTCCACAGTACATCGATGTAGTCGCCAGTGGTCGGCGGAAGGTGCACGTGCCCGTCGACCTGGGACTGGACCGCAGCGACGCACGGATGCACGCCAAGACCGTAGGATCCTACGCAGTGCCGTAGGGGACCGCACCGCCACTTCCCAGCAAATTAGGGACACTGTTGCTTCTGAGGTATCGGCGAGGACCATTCGCAACCGTCTCCATGAAGCTGGGCTACGGTCCCGCACACCGTTAGGCCGTCTTCCGCTCACGCCCCAACATCGTGTAGCCCGCCTCCAGTGGTGTCGTGACAGGCGTGAATGGAGGGACGAATGGAGACATGTCGTCTTCAGCGATGAGAGTCGCTTCTGCCTTGGTGCCAATGATGGTCGTATGCGTGTTTGGCGCCGTGCAGGTGAGCGCCACAATCAGGACTGCATACGACCGAGGCACACAGGGCCAACACCCGGCATCATGGTATGGGGAGCGATCTCCTACACTGACCGTACACCACTGGTGATCGTCGAGGGGACACTGAATAGTGCACGGTACATCCAAACCGTCATCGAACCCATCGTTCTACCATTCCTAGACCGGCAAGGGAACTTGCTGTTCCAACAGGACAATGCACGTCCGCATGTATCCCGTGCCACCCAACGTGCTCTAGAAGGTGTAAGTCAACTACCCTGGCCAGCAAGATCTCCGGATCTGTCCCCCATTGAGCATGTTTGGGACTGGATGAAGCGTCGTCTCACGCGGTCTGCACGTCCAGCACGAACGCTGGTCCATCTGAGGCGCCAGGTGGAAATGGCATGGCAAGCCATTCCACAGGACTACATCCAGCATCTCTACGATCGTCTCCATGGGAGAATAGCAGCCTGCATTGCTGCGAAAGGTGGATATACACTGTACTAGTGCCGACATTGTGCATGCTCTGTTGCCTGTGTCTATGTGCCTGTGGTTCTGTCAGTGTGATCATGTGATGTATCTGACCCCAGGAATGTGTCAATAAAGTTTCCCCTTCCTGGGACAATGAATTCACGGTGTTCTTATTTCAATTTCCAGGAGTGTAGATTGGAACTCGTACATAGGCAGTCAATTTTCCCTCGTTCTGTTTGGGAGTGGAACAGGGAGAGAAGATACTAATTGCGGTACGAGGTACCCTCCGTCACGCACCGTATGGTGGATTGCTGAGTGTGTATGTAGATGTAGATGTAGATGTAGATGGTCGTAAAGACTGCTGAAAGAACTTTTCGTACCATTTTACACTGTTGACTTGTAGGAAAGTGCGTGGTTGATTAAAACACGCTGTTCGAGGTAAGGCTGACATAAAAATAGGAGGTGATCAACTCTTAGAAGTAACCGAATTTCACTGTCTCGGTAGGATTAACCGAGTGAGTTGGCACAGTGGTTAGCACACTGGACTCGCATCCGGGAGGACGACGGTTCAATCCCTCTTCCGGCCATTGTGATTTAGGTTTCCCGTGATTTCCCTAAATCGCTTGAGGAGAATGAAGGGATAGTTCCTTTGACAGGGCACGGCCGACTTCCTTCCCCATCCTTCGCTCATTCAATGAGACCGATGACCTCGCTGTTTGGTCTCTTCCCCCAAATCATTCCAATCCAATCGGTAAGATTATGATGGAATACAACAGATGTCTCGAGAAAAAAAAAAAAGAGAATCACTGGCCAACAATGCCTGCCAAATTAACAAGAACCCTTTAGTTAACACGCACATGAGCTTCCATTCTAAGAAAATATTTGTAATGACATTTGAGTGGAGAGTCCTGACATACGGATGTGAGACCGGAACGTTATCAAAGCAGGGCAGAGAACTCATTTCGAAGCTGCAGGGCCGCGCGGGATTAGCCGAGCGGTCTTAGGCGCTGCAGTCATAGACTATGCGGCTGGTCCCGGCGGAGGTTCAAGTCCTCCCTCGGGCATTGCTGTGTGTGTTTGTCTTTAGGATAATTTAGGTTAAGTAGTGTGTAAACTTAGGGACTGATGACCTTAGCAGTTGAGTTCCATAAGATTTCACACACATTTGAACAATTTTTTGAAGCTGCAGGAAGTTGGTTCTGCTGGAGAAAACACTCCGAGTGTTACACGTCTGTTAGTATACGTGTATATAACACGTAATATTTTAGCTTAATTTCATATGGAAATGAAATGCGCGTTTGGCATCACTGGCAGGTCCGGCCGCCTTGGTGCAGGTCTTATTACATTCAACGACTCATTGGGCGACCTGCGCGCCGGATGGGGATGAAATGATGATGAAGACAACACCCAGTCCCTGAGCGGAGAAAATCTCCGAGCCAGCCGGGAATCGAACCCGGGCTCGTAGCACGGCAATCCGTCACGCTGACCACTCAGCTACCGGGGCGGACAGCGTAATTTCAGATGAGTTATAACTAAATGTCATGGATGTGGGAAAGAAGTTTTTCGCGACAGCACTTATATGTAAAACATTCTCGGTATTCTTGCCGCGGCAGTTCTGGATAAAATCACGAGCTTTCGACGATTACCTCCATCGTCATCATCAGGAGCTGACTGTCTTCACTGCTGGTTTTTGTTTTGTTTTTTTACTTTATTGAATTTCGATTCCCCCCCGAAGGGGGCGGGCTGGCAGCTGCTTAGTACGCTGCTTTTCAGCCTACAGACTTTTTAAGTCGTAAGAAGAAGATAAGAAACAATAATAGCAGGCGATAAAACAGTGACTTAAATTGTAAAACGGCGGATATTTGCGGAAAGTCAAAACATAAAGCGAAGGGTTGGCAATACTAATAAAATACAAAGGAAGTAGACAGGTAACATAGGAGACAGACAATTAAAAAACATGGCGTCAGTCTGGTATATGTTCGCAAGAGATATAAAAATCACACCCAGCGACAGTTCGGAAAAGACACACAACACTGAACACTCACTGTGAACACTCCACTAAAATGTCGGCACAAAGATGACACACCATAGCCAAGGGCAGATGGTGGGGGGTTCACTGCTGCTGTGGTAGCCTTATTTATAGCCCGTGGACGGCTTCTGATTGGTCGGCTTATGATTGGTCGGCGATTACGTACTGCTCTCGCAGACGATGTCACTGTGTGCGCCGGTGGCGCCACCGCTTCCGTTGGAACGTAAACCTTGGAAGGAACGTCTCTGCTGCTTCTCTGCATCAAGCGCTCGCTTCCAACCACAGCTCAGATGGTATCCGCTATCGCGGTTAAAGTTATATTTTCTCATTCTCATTTCAACAGCCTCATTAATAACAGAATCCCAGTACGTGGAGTTCCTGTAGAGGACACTTTGAAAATGCTGGCGGATCTTTTTCCTCCTGAAACTATTAAGTAGTTCCGGCACGTCATGACGACCATCTGCTTCTTGTATGGTAACAAATTTTATGAAATGACGGACGGTTTGGCGATGGGCTCTCCGTTGTGTCCATCACTGACTAACTTTTTTATGGAGAATTTTGAAGAACATGCATTAAATTCGGCTCCCCTCCGTCCATTCTTAGTTTATCGTTACGTTGGCGACACATTTATGATCTGGCCACACGGCGCAGAAGCTCTCGAACAATTCATGGAACACATGAACAGCATACATTCGAACATCCAGTTCAATGTCTAGATGGAAGGGAGACCGCCTTTCTTAGACGTTTTAGTACAACGACAGGCGGACGGGCGTCTCGGCCACTCTGTTTACCGTAAGCCGACGCATACCGATTTATACCTGAATGCACGGAGTTTCCATCGCCCTGCTCAGAAGAGAGCCGTTTTGAACACGTTGGTATATAGAGCAAAAACTGTTTCTGACGTGGATCACTTAAGGTCCGAGAATAACCATCTGAACTACGTGTTCCGAAAGAATGGCTATGGTGCACCCGATATAAAGGCACCGTTCTCCAAAAAAACGGAAACCTGAAAATGCTGCGCATTCAAAGGGTGAAACACCGATTGCGGTTCTTCCTTTTTGTGGCGCGATTTTCAGCAAAATAGGAAGAGTCCTGCGTAGACGAGGTATAAGACCGATTTTTCGTCCTCCTAAGAAAATTAAGATGATGCGCCTTGCCGGCTTCGGTGGCCGTGCGGTTCTAGGCGCTTCAGTCTGGAACCGCGGGACTGCTACGGTCGCAGGTTCGAATCCTGCCTCGGGCATGGATGTGTGTGATGTCCTTAGGTTAGTTAGGTTCAAGTAGTTCTAAGTTCTAGGGGACTGATGACCTAAGATGTTAAGTCCCATAGTGCTCAGATCCATTTGAACCATTTGATGCTTCTTGTTCAGGACAATCTCGGCCTCAGGGTCCCTGGAGTTTATAATATACTCTGTGAGTGTGGAAGTAATTATATAGGTCAGACGATTCGTTCCGTTTCCGACCGCTGTGCAGAACACCAACGCCACATTAAAAATAGAGAACCGGAGAAATCGGCAATTGCTGAGCACAGCCTCAGGAACAAACATAAAATTTTGTTCGATGAAACAAAAATTCTGTCCCATGCCTCCACGTACTAGGATTCTGTTATTAAGGAGGATGTTGAAATAAGAATGAGCCAAAAGAACTTTAACCGCGATAGCGGATACCATCTGAGCTGTGCTTGGAAACGAGCACTCGATGCAGAGAAGGAGCAGAGACGTTCCTTCCAAGGTTTACGTTCCAACGGAAGTGGTGGCGCCACCGGCGCACACAGTGACACCGTCTGCGACAGCAGTACATAATCGCCGACCGATCAGAAGCTATCCACGGGCTATAAATAAGACTACCACAGCAGCAATGAACTTTCCACAATTTTCCACCTTTTTTACAATTTAAGTCGCCGTTTTATCGCCTGCTTTTATTGTTTCTTATCTTCTTCTGACGTTTTAAAAAGTCTGTAGACTGCATAGCAGTGTACTGAGCTGCTGCCAGCCCGCCCCCCTCAGGGGGGAATGAAATTTCAATAAAGGAAAAAAAAAAAAAAACCAGCAGTGAAGACAGTCAGCTCCTGACGACGACGATGGAGGTAATCGTCGAAAGCTCGAGATTTTATCCATAACTGACGCGGCAAGAATACCGAGAATGTTTTACATATAAATATTATGGAGTTCAAGGGAAAAATAACTAAATATTTTACTTGAAATATGGATAACTTTAAAAACTTACGTACTCCCCTTTGGGCATTTGGTGTAAACTCGGAGTTTAGAAGTCACACGCTACAGTCCCACATCACTAATTTTGTAGTTTACAATTCTAGACTACATTATACTTCAAAACATTACACTATAAATTCCTACACTACACTCCTGTATTTGCGATCAGAACGACACATTTGTCTGCATTGTTAGCCCCTACCACGCTGAGATAAAACTCAGGATTCACAGGGACTGTACTGCTACGTTACCCAAGGTTCAAAAGATTGGAAAATGGCTGGTACGGTCGCAAGAAATCCTTCCTCCTCGTCCCGGTGGTCATCTCCTGGCTGCCTCGAGATTTCCTCGAGACATCTATTGTGTTCCACCGCAATGCTACCGAGGCAGTGAAATTCGTTTGCGCAATGCCTGTTTTTATGTCAGCCTTACCTCGAGCGGCGGATTTTAATCAACCACGCCCTTTGCTACAGGGTGACAGAATGGAAACCTACCAAGACGTTGTTCAGCGGTCTTTACGAGCGTGTGGTGACAGGAAGAAGTCAGGGAAGTGACGGTACAGCAATGGATCTCCTGGCTGCCACTTGTAAGCGGACGTTCTCCTATGGTGCGTCTCGTTGACATGATGGATGGGCCCTTATTGGTTGCCCCTCGACCACGTAGGCCTGCAGCTCGTAACATGCTACTTTGGTTGCCGGCCAGTTCAGCTTCTGCCAACGCTTAAATTTCCTTATTGTGTTCTACACTGTTGTAATGCCAAAAACGTTCCTATACTGGTCTGCAACATCTTGTCTAATGGCACATCCTCAGACGATGTGGTCTGGCGTGCTGATTGGTCCACATTCACAAGTATCTGCGGTACGATGTCGTATTTTCAGTAAGGATTATTGCAGGAATTACCTGGACGAACATTTTGTTTCTACTGTAAAATAGATAAGAAAGATGAAACAACTATTGAAATTTAAATGCCAACACACTGGACACTTAACAGCTGGACACGCAACAAGTTCTCATTCAGTAATCGTGTTTGAATGTTTCTTGCTTGAGAGACGATTGTGTGTCTAAGAAGGGGAAATATCTACCAGCGCATGTTGGAATTCCACTGCGGCAGTATAGAGGCCTATCTAGGCTGTTGTTCAGCGTTCTGCACTACTGCAGCTCGCGTTGCAAAAGAGACCTTGATTTTCATACGAATATGGAATCTGTGGGTTCAGAAGGACAACACCCAACGCTATGTAGGGTCTCACCCGCCCCTCGAGACTAGTTCTGGACAGGACGGACATAAACGAAAACGCGCTGCAAAGTAATATCTCCGAATTTACTATGTGAAAATTCTTAAAGTTTTTCAAAAAGTGAAATACACGTTATTAACATTCTACACCTTTATTCTTCATATCTTACATACTTGCAGCCGCCTGTCGCTAGAAGGATCTGAATTTTAGAGTGTGACATGGCAGTGTGTGACGTAGAAATGTCGGTGTGTGACAAACAACGTACTGTAATCGAGCTTCGGATTCGAAGAGTTCGTCCGCACATGGAGCGAGAACGCCTGATCGTACATTATCGCTGTGACATCTGAAACGATCCGATACCTTGGGTTCACTGCCATCAATCGTCTTCAATACAGTCTCAATTTGACCCCATCCAGTTTTCATATGTTTTCAAAAAATAACGCTTTCCTGGACTTCACTTCGGTAGTGATGAAGTGCTACAGGCAGAGGACAGGTTGCTGTTCCGTCAATAAAATCAGACATTCTACATGACGGTACCAACAAACTGGTCTCTCGTTGAGAAAATGTTTTCTTCGCCTGGGTGACTACGTTGAGAAATAAATCTGTAGACATTAAGAATAAAGATGTAGAATGTTAGAAACGTTAGTTTCACTTAAAAAGCTTTATGAGTTTTCATATACTCTGAGGTGACAAGCGTCGTGGGACAGCGATGTGCACATACATAGATGGCGATAGTATCGCGTAAGCAAGGTATAGAAGAGCAGTGTGTTGCCGGAGCTGACATTTGTATCCCGGTGATTCATGGTCATACTACCGGAATTAAAAGACATTGAACGCGGTATGGTAGTTGGAGGTAGAAGCATGGGACATTCCATTTCGGGAATCTTTAGGGAATTTAATATTCCGAGATCCACATTGTTAAGACTGTGCCGAGAATACCAAATTTCATGCATTACCTCTCACGATGGACAACGCAGTGGCTGACGGTCTTCACTTAACGACCTACAACAGCGGTGTTTGCGTAGAGTTGTCAGTGCTAACAGACAAGCAACTCTGCGTGAAATAACCTCTGAATTGCGGGGAAATGTGACGTTAAAGAGCTATGGCAGCAGACGACGAACGCGATTGCCTTTGCCAACAGCACGATGCTGCCTGCAGCGCCTCTCCTGGACTCGTGACCATATGGGTTGGATTCCAGACGACTGGAAAACCATGGCGTGATCAGATGAGTCCCGATTTCAGTCTGTAAGAGCTGATGAGAGCGTCCGAGTGTGGCGCAGCCACTACGACGCCAGCTACCCAAGTTGTGAACAAGGTACTGTGTACGCTGCTGGTTGCTTCATAATGGTGTGGGCTACGTTTACACGAAATGGACTGGATCCTCTGGTCCAGCTGAACCGATCATTGACTAAAAATGGGTATGTTTGGCTACTTGGCGACCATTCATGTACTTCGCGTTCCCAAACGAAGATGGAATTCTTATAGATGACAACGCGCCATGGCAGAATGTTGTGGACAAATCGAACGAACGATTTGGGCACCCCGATCGCCCGACATGTATCCCATAGAGCAGTTATGGGACGTAGTCGGGACGTGAGTTTGTGGCCAACATCCTGCACCGGCAATACTTTCGCAGTTATGGACGGCATGGCTCAACATTTTTACAGGAGACTTCAAACGACTTGTTGAGTCCATGCTACGTCGAGTTTCTGCAACACTCTGGGCAAAAGAAGGTCCGACACGGTGTTAGGAGGTATCCCATAGTTTTTGTCACCCCAGTGTAAAATTTTGGGGCATTATTTTTCAGCAAGCCGTCGTAGTTTGCTAGATCGCACAACTGGCTCTAAGCACTATGGGACTTAACATCTGTGGTCATCAGTCCCCTAGACTTAGAACTACTTAAACCTAACTAACCTAAGGACATCACACACATCCATGTCCGAGGCAGGATTCGAACCTGCGGCCGTAGCAGCAGCGCTGTTCCGGACTGAAGCGCCTAGAACCGCTCGGCCACAGCGGCCGGCTAGATTGCACAGGACCGCTCAGCCACGTCACCTACTATGAGCCAAGAAAAAGGGCTTATCTGCAGCTACGCAAGATACAACACTCAGTGTGATGGTTTGTGGTACCACTGCGGATACAACGTGAGCCGTGGCTGGTTCATGTCTTGCGTTGGATTAAACCTTGGTTGCTATTCTGTGTTTAGTCTCCCGCGGTTATCGTGATTATGCTGTTATCCTCTCTCTCCGCGAGTGGTAGCAGCAGTGTGTATCGATATTTGCACATTGTACTGTCTTTGGCCTGGCGCTTATAGTTTCCGGCTGTGCTGCTTGCAGGCAGTTGGTCGTTTGGCGTGGAGCAGCGAGGATCAGCCGACAACGAAATCCAAGCGACACAATGTGAACAGTCGTGACTTGCTGGTAGATTAAGTGAATACTCAACTTCCGTGCTGTGTAGCTAGCATTCGTGCAAACCAGGTATATATTTGGCTGATGGGAGCTACGGCAAGGACATTTAAAACGGCTGCTCCCATCAGCCGCCGTGCCGAGTGTCAACTTGTTTTGTGCGATTAGTTTGATGTTCAGTAGTTTTCCGATTGATCTGGCTGGTTTATTTCCATTTTTCAACAGCAAAGGTATAAATTTCTGACGTTAGTGAAGCGATGAATCCTCTGAAAAAGCTTAATATCGGTAGTGAATGTCGTGGTTTCACTGAAGTATACAGTAACACAAGATCTTTGTTAATGTAGGGAATAGAGCAGTATATTTACTGTGTCGTGAAACGATAATCGTACGTAAGGAGTACAGTCTGAAATTATATTACGAAACAAAGCTTGGTGAACTTGGCAGTAAACTTTTCCGAGGAAGACCTCAAAATAAAAGCAGCGAGGTGTATGTAAACCGCGAAAAAAACATTATTTACTCTGCTATCAACATTTCAAAACAGCGCGACGGAATCAAGTTTCATGGTAGCCTATGACCGTGCCCAACGTCAACAAGCATTTTCAAATAGCGACTATCAGTTTTTGGCAGAATATGCGAGCGTGATGTGTCCCCATGTTAGAAGAAATTTTTAAAGCATTTCACTGTCAAGATGGTTTCCAGTGCGGCGCATTGGCTCAATTAGTGACGACCTCACAGAACACTGAATTAATAAAATTTTCGTCATTGCATACTAATTACTTGGCCTGGAATGAATGAAAGACAGAAACACTTGTCAGCAGTTGCTCGAGTGTGCTGTGAATAGTGTGGAGAAAGTGGCTTTTCCTGGAACAAAATTACAAGCATTACAACAGATAGGGCCAGAACTTTCAGTGGGAAGAACTTAGATATGATTTAAAAATGTCAGAAGTACACAACACGGGCAGTGATATTTTGTATTTTCACTGAATTCCACATCAGGAGAACTTACGTGAAGCTGCACTGGACCTCAAACATTTGGTAGATCTTGTTGTTATTGCCGTTAACGCAATTAGAGCAAGGGAATTTCAAAACCGACAGGTCACATCCTTTCTTTGAAGGTGATTAGGCAGGATATCAAGCTGAAATTTGCCACAGCAATGTGAGGTGGTTGAGTCTAGGTAAAGTGTTAGAATGAGTGGGCATTGCAGAATACAATCCTCTTATTTCTGGACACGAAGGAGTATATAGTGATTTTTTTACAAAAATAGCACGTGAGAGTGGACATATGAGACGATGTTCGCGGCTGATCTATTTGAGAAATTGAATGAACTGAATGTGGCAATACAAGGAAAGGAGTTGCTTGCACAAGAAATGTGGAATTAGCCCTATGTAAAATCATTCATTGCAAAACTAGGTCTTTTTGTAAGCATAGCAGGTGAAGGTAGTTTTGCCATTTTCCTTTACTAGGAAAACAGAAAGTGCCTGCGAGTGTTTCTGCTGAGATTGGGGATCATCTGGAGGGTCTGGAGAACGAAACCACAATGAGATTTCAGGAGCTTACGGTAACTGAACGATACTGAACCTTAGTCCAGCTTGCTCTCTTATCCCATCACTGACAATACTGACACAACAACTGAGGGGCTGCAGTCTGGAATTATTCACTTGTAATCAGATCACACTGTGAAAGAAATATGCAGATGATATAATGTTGCTGAGTGAAACTGAAGAAGAACTGAAAGACATGTACAGATCTCTCGGGCACAGTGCCAGCAAAATGGGGCTTTTTATTAACCAAGAGAAAACAGAATATATGGAAATAAGTCGAGTCATAAACCCAAATCCTTAGTTTGAAATTGACCAACAGTCTAAATTCAGAAAAGTTCTTCAGTTTAAACACCTTGGATCACGTTTCAACAGTAAAAATAACATAAAAATGGATACAAACGAAATAATAGCCTCAGGGTCAAGATGTCTGTACTCACTAAGCAACCCACTCAAAAGTAAAGCTTTGTCAATCACCACAAAGATGAAGATATACAACACTATCATTTGCCCCATACTACTGTACGGTTCAGAAAGCTGGACACTTACAAAGAATGAAAGAGAAAAACTGAATGTTTTCGAAAGAAAAGTAATGAGAAAAATCTGTTGGAGAATGGCTTATGGAGAATTCGAAAGAACAATGAAATTTATCAGCTAATGCAGCAACCCACTATCATCCAGAAATTAAAAAGTAGGAGACCGCAATGATCTGTACATGTGGCTAGAATGGAAAACCAGACTCACCAAAAAAAGCATTTGAAGGAACTCTCCAGGCAACAAGGCCATTGGGCCGACCTCGTACAAGGTGGAAAGATGACATAGAGAAGGACATCGCAGCATTAGGAATTTCCGCAGGTAGAATAGAGACTGCGAGAGATAGAAGGCGATGGAAACAGATAGTTTATGCAGCGCGTGGTCTACAGGGCCTGTGATCTCTGAGGAAGAAGAAGAAGAAAAAGAAGGAGAGACTTTTGCAAATCTTTGTTCGCTGAAAAAGTTTTCCTTGCTTGAAGATTAACATTAACTTACAGGCTGTTTTGAAAACTTCATATACCAATCGCACTTCTTATTTCAAAAAATTGTAGAAAAGTGTTATGTAACATATTTGTCTTGTCAAACTAATTCTCAAATAAAATGTGATTTGCAGCTGTACATGATATGAAATTATCACAATAAATGAAATGAATAAAACTGCCACTTTAATTTTATTTACTGTGTTATATGGTATAATTTACACCTTTACTGAAAAGTAAAGCTAATTAAATAATGCAATCTTGCGACCTCCGAGCAAAAGCGGTTGTTCACCACTGTCCTAGATTTTAACGCAGAGAACTCGATAACAGGTGAATATTGGCCTTTTCGCAATGAGTAATTGTTTCCAGATATACACTGATGAACCACCTGATTAATAGTGTGTTGGTCCACCTCTGGAACGCAATACCGAAACAACTACCTTGAGGATTTTCCGGGGTTTCAAACCTCTGTAACACAATACTGGCCTTGTGACACGGACCGTTATCGTGCTGGAAGGTGCCATCATTGCTGGAGAATAAACAAGACCCTACCTGAAACTTCTTGGCAGATTATAACTGTGTGCCGGACCGAGACTCGAACTCGGGATCTTTGCCTTTCGCGGGCAAGTGATCTACTATCTGAGATACTCAAGATGTACTGGCAGAATTGAAGCTGTGAGGGCGGGGCGTAAGTCGTGCTTGGGTAGCTCAGATGGTAGAGCACTTTCCCGCGAAAGGCAAAGGTCCTGAGTTCGAGTCTCGGTCCAGCACACAGTTCTAATCTGCCAGAAAGTTTCATATCAGCGCACACTCCGCTGCAGAGTGAAAATCTCTTTCTAGACCCTACCTAATTTCATTACTGGAAATTCAGAATGCATGTCACCAAAAATAGTTGGGAAAGCAAGAATAAATACATTTCTTTATTATGAACTTATCTTCCTACATTTAATAATGGAAACTGCACTTCAAATATATCCTATACATAGAGTAAAAATATCGTGATGTTAGGAATTATTATCCTGAGACCATAGATATATTTTATTGCTACAAAAACTTATCTCTTGTATGTTTATTAAATAATTTTCTTTCTGACAAGAAATAAATTGAAAATTCTTTTAATTCTGAAATATGACTTCGTCAGGTTCGAGCCAAAATTAAAGCAAGCTCCTGCTAGTGTTATTTTACGTAAAGATAGATTTTCAGTAATCAAAGGTAACCGTGCTGTGTTAACTGAAAATCGAGCTTCGTAAATAACTTTAAAATGCAGGTTATTCAGCAACCAGAGCGCGAGAAATGAAAGAATGTTAATTTTACGATACTTTTGGAAATTAAATTAAAATACCATACGAGCTTCCATCCGTAGAAAGTCCGCAGCTCGTGGTTGTGCGGTAACGTTCTCGCTTCCCACGCCCGGGTTCCCGGGTTCGATTCACGGCGGGGTCAGGGATTTTCTCTGCCTCGTGATGACTGGGTGTTGTGTGATGTCCTTAGGTTAGTTAGGTTTAAATAGTTCTAAGTTCTAGGGGACTGATGACCATGGATGTTAAGTCCCATAGTGCTCAGAGCCATTTGAACCATCCGTAGAAATCACTGGCCACATTTACGTAAATGGTAAGGAGAGGAAAAAGTGTCTGTTTCACCGCAAGAACACATTTATAAAATTCAGCACTGATAACTGTTATTTACTGATAATTCAGCTTACGTGAATAGGCAGCAAGTGTCTGTACGTCGAATGGCAAAGAGAGCCACGAGCATAAGACAAGAGCTAAGCAACAGGATCAAAGATACCAGTGGCATTATTAAGATAATATGGCGTCTTTTCTTTATATAATAGTTCATGGAATATTTATGTCATCGAGAATTCTAAAGTTTCAATACGCTACTTGTGATATATATTCTTTGCTATACGTATATCAATGTAATTACTTTTACAGCTAATTAGTGGCTTCACAAGAAGACATCAAGCATAAAGAGATGCAGGTGGTTCGCAATAACGTTCACATATTCCCAGCTGTCATGGTGCAATGGCTTACTACCACGGGTCTCATTACTAGATGAATGTTCCCCATGGTATAATGCTACCCCTATCGGAATGCGCCCAAGGTGCGGGACATCTTTTGAGCATCCAAAAAGATTTCAGGCTTGCAACCGGTCGTCGTTAGCTTCCATCCACGATATTTCGACTGGACAACTGCCAGCCATCCTCAGGTGAGCCATCGAAGACTGAAGAAGACGCCCTCCGTTCCGCAATATATAGCGTGCAGCGAGTATTCCGCGCATGCGTCAAAAACATATTGACAGACGAACCACACCGCCCTCGCTGGTGGAACTGCAGAACTCAGCTGTCTTCGGCGTTGTCAATTGCCGCGGCCATCGGAATACTCTGACGTCTTCGTCTGGAGCAGATCTTAGAGATGACGGGGTTTCACGCATTATCTAGCTGGTAGTAATTGTCACGGTTCATAAGATTGTCTGTCATGCGAATTTCCACTGATTCTTTTATGACGGAGTCCCAAAAGGATGTTGCTGTGGCCAAAAGTGTTGTCTTGTCATACTCCATTGAGTGTCCAGTGGAAATGCAATGCTCAGCAATTGCAGACTTTTAGGTTGCAAAAGGCGAGTACAGCGTTGATGTTCAGTGTAACGTTCTTCCCCTGTTCGCAATGTTTGTCCTATATATGGCATGCCACACTGACAAGGTATTTAATAAATTCACGCCTTCCGCAATACCAGATCGTCTTTTACTGATCCCAGAAGGTTAGAAATATTCGATGATCGTCGGAAAATCACTTTAACTTCGAAACCGTGGAGTATTCTTACAATTTTGAAGGAAATTTTGCCAACAAAGGGAAGAAAAACTAAAGATTTAGTAGGCGTGCTCTCTTCTTTCTCCACTCCCTGATTCTTTGGCTTAATTGCAAGTGCCTTGCTAATTTTCCGGGTAGAATATCCATTCTCTTTGAAAATCCTCTTCAGGTGGGTAAGCTCTTCAAGCAAAGTATTTGCATCTGACACTACATGAGCTCTGTGTACAAGTGTTTTAATTACACTCATTGTTTACGAGGGGTGATGGCAGCTGGACGAATTTAAATACAAATCAGTATGTGTGGGCTTCCGATAAACTGAATGCCCCAGAGAGCCATCACTCTTCCGTCTAACTAGCACATCCAAGAAAGGAAGGCAACCATTTTGCTCTAATTCCATGGTAAACCGAATGTTCTTATGAATGGAGTTGAGGTGACCTAAAAACTCCATTAATTTGTCTTCTCCATGAGGCCACACTACGAAAGTATCATCCACGTACCTCCAAAAAACAGTTGGTTTGAGGGCTGCTGATTCAAGTGCTCTCTCCTCAAAATCCTCCATAAAATGGTTGGCCACCAAGAGAGACAAGGGGCTACCCATGGCGACGCCGTCAATCTGTTCAAAATATTCTTGGTTTAACATAAAATATGTTGATGAGAGAGCGTGGCGAAACAAAGCAGTGATTCCCACCCGAAGCTTATTGCCAATCAGTGCCAAGGAGTCTGCGAGGGGTACCTTTGTAAAAATAGACACCACGTCAAAACTAACTAAAAGATCAGAAGTTCTTAGGCGGAGAGCCCCCAGTCTGTTGATAAAATCGGCCGAGTTTCGTACGTGATGTGGACATTTGCCCACAAATGGCCTCAGCAAGGATGCAAGATGTTTGGCTAAATCGTAAGTGGGGTCCCCAATATTGCTCACTATTGTCCGTAAGGGTAGTCCGTCTTTATGTACCTTCGGAAGGCCACACAGTCTTGGAGGTAAGCTGCCATCAGGTCTTAAGCGCTTGATGGTCTCTGGAGCAACGAGGAAGAATCCAGGAGTGCAGATGTCTTCCGTTTCACACGTCCTGTAGGATCATTATCAATCTTCCTGTAGGCAGAGTCACTTAGTAGACCATACATCTTATCCACATACAAACTGCGAGGTAACAGTATAGTTAAATTGCCTTTATCGGCCTTCAGTACCACAAAGTCCGGATCTTCTCGGAGATTTCGCAGTGCAGCCCTTTCTGCGAGAGGCATTCAGTCTCGCGGTAGCATGAACGTTTCCACGACTTTTCTGGTTTTGTCACGAACCATCTCATTTTAGAATACGCAACACTTTTTTTAATTTAAAATGCTATGTATGTCGTGTAATGCACTGCCTAACCAGAAAGAGCTCAAAAATTAAGATGTATGTAATCTTGACGCCATATTGTGTGTATGTATTCAAACGGCAGGCAGCTTCAAGTTAGAGAGAATATGAAGGGTTTGTCGCAATAAAGAAATAGCAAACATATTTGTAGGCAAGTCTGAACGGCCTGTTGTTTTGTACGTGCCTTAAGTCGTCGGCACACGGACCGTGCAGCCGAACGTTGAGCGTTGAGCGTGCCGAGTTTCTGACGTCATACCGTGGAATAGCACGTTCGGGAGTCTTTCCGAACGTGCAGAGCAATATCTGGCATGTCAGATATTCTGAGCGTGCGTCTGAGCGTTAACCAATGAGATGGCACAACGCCATCTACGTCACACGCAAGCCGGCACCCTTCAGTACAGAGTTGTGAGGCGCCATATTGGCATACATTTCAAGCCTGTATGTATATTTGCCGTTTCTGAGCACCAGCAAATTAAGAATCACTGGAACATCCGTTGTTAGTTGTGTGATTTGTTCCTATAAAATAATGAGAAACATCATATTCGTTACAAAAGAATTATTGTAACTTGCGTATTATGAGAAAAGGCTATTTGAAGACAGCGACACACTGAAGATCCACCCAATAACGTATTATCCTTGGTACAATTTGTTATAATTAAATTTCAGTTATTAACACAATAATGTACGATTAACGTTTATAGCACGGGTAATACAATATGATTACATACAAGGATTGTGTGGTAGGATTAGAGTAATGAGTAGCATCTTTGAACAATAATGAGTTTTAGTTGGGGCGGTGGTTCGCGTCATAACTCTCCCAAATTTTTTTCGTAACATTCGCGTTTTTATTAGGTTCTGATACTCTATTATTAGTTTAATATAAGTAAATGTTATAATTTGATGTTATGTAAATATAAATTCACCTTTTTTGAGGGGTGATTTTGTTCGATTGGCTTAATCTACAGGACAGCTTTGTTTCTTTTTCTTTTTCGCTTCGTAATTCACATGTCGCAAATATTCTGCTACTGGGTAGTGATTAAGTAAGGCTGACCTTGGGGTTTTACTAAAATGTGGGAATAATGAAAAAATGTTTATCTTATGCGGAGAAGTATTCCAAATTTGTACCGCACTGTTTGTAATGGAACTTTTATTAGTCTGTGTCCTTATTGATTGGACATGGTAATTTCCTTTTCGTGGGCGATGGAGGAAATGTGCGCTTTAATAGAGCTAACGATGGAGTAAACAGTGTGATTTACGAACTAGAAGCATCCCTCAACTGCCGCTGGCGCGCGTTGCGATCGCATATACCACGTTGGGGCCCACGTACCGTATGCACAAGTCGCATCGTTCCTGAGTGTTCAGCAGCACGTTGAACTCGGCACGCTCAACGTTAAAGTTCGACAGCACGGTCCGTGTGCCGACGGCTTTACTGTTTTATCGCGTCCTGCTGTCTTGTGTCTCCACGGGACGACAGGAAGAGACTCAAATATTGATGGTAGCTCCGCCTGGAGGATGACAAAGCGTGTCACTGGCCTTCCACAGATAATGGGGCGTAACACTGCGCCAGATTGATGGCTTCCTGCGCTTGGTTTGCCATCCCGGCTGGCACGTGTTAGCTGTGTGTTCGATATGGCCATCACTCACCTAAGCTGCTTATTAATTCCTAACTTTTATCTGCGGCTAAAACAGCCAATAGAATCATGTTCTTTTTAAGCTTATTGACATTGATTGATTGTATGACAATGTGTCGGAAATATCTGACAGTACGACTCAGTTTGCAATCCGTAACACTAAAAATCGTTGGATTTCGTAGATCTGTTGCTGTTCGATGGCTGTACTAGAATATCTATGCTATGGGCACATGATGAAGAGCCACTGTGGCGAAATATTTCACCTGAAGGAAAATCGGAAGAATGTTATGGTTTAGTGTCTTTAGGGACTAAAGATAAGTTCAGATGGGCAAGGGTGAGCAATGAACTTTTGCTGTCATCTTTTTTAACCGTCTAAATATTAGTCTGAAAGGACGTTGGAAACCAATATACTATGTGGGTGTGTTATCGAGAAGAACAATCCTTATTCCGCTTCTATTCTTGTGACTAACAGTGCAGTAGCTGGTTGTAGGACGGACAGAATCTAAAGACAAATACTTGTCGAGATAATTGTAACAAATGGTATTTTATCCCCGATGGGCATCACCTGCAAAGCCCGTGTTCTTCCGGTTACTGGATCTCCCTCGTCAGTCTCGGATCCTTATTAATAGGGATTAGATATTTTAAGTTTCCTAAAACGGAATATAAGAGCGATATAAAAATAGGACATTGGACCGTAGTAAGGACAGAACCTGAGCCAAAGGCTGAAGAGTCTCGTGTACTATCATCTACGCTACGAGAACAAACGACGCTAATTTTACGAGTAACCTAGCGGAACTGTTGAACTTGCGTGCACAACGGCTTGACTGGATTACTTCAATGTTAGTTAACTCGGAAACGACGCAACGTATCAATTTTTTCTAAAGAATTATTTCTCAGTACAACCAACCCTGCAACATTCTTAGAAATTTTTTAGACTGTTTCTGGCCACCGTGTATGTTGTATCAGTTTAGAACTACTTCGGTAGTATATGATACGAATAATGTAAATATTTCTGAAATTACGAAGCAATAATAGGTATGAAGCAAAAAATAGGACTGCGTCTGGCGATTCTGATGATTGCCCATAAAAGAAGCTATTTACTTTCCGTCCTGTACGTGAGTTTCGCCTGTGTCGAGACGACGCGAAGGACACAATGTGACATTTTACTTCGTCCAAAGCCAGAATCGCAATAAAATCATAGGAAATTTGGCTAACCGACGCATACGCCATCCGCAGATGGCTCGAGAAAGAAGGGGGTGTGGGAGAAGCAGCGGGGTCGAGGACGGTGGGTGGTGTGAGGGAGGTTGGTGGTACAAGTTGTACAGTTCACGCCGTAAGGCCGGTCGGAGTGGCCGAGCGGTTCTAGGCGCTAGAGACTGCAACCGCGCGGCCGCTACGGTCGCAGGTTCGAATCCTGCCTCGGGCATGGATGTGTGTGATGTCCTTAGGTTAGTTAGGTTTAAGTAGTTCCAAGTTCTAGGGGACTGATGACCTCAGGTGTTAAGTCCCATAGTGCTCAGAGCCATTTCTACATCTACATCTACATCCATACTCCGCAAGCCACCTGTTACGTTGAGTACCTCTATCGGTTCTCCCTTCTATTCCAGTCTCGTATTATTCGTGGAAACAAGAATTGTCGGTATGCCTCTGTGTGGGCTCTAATCTCTCTGATTTTATCCTCATGGTCTCCTCGCGAGATATACGTAGGAGGGAGCAATATACTGCTTGACCCTTCGGTGAAGGTATGTTCTCGAAACTTCAACAAAAGCCCGTACCGAGCTACTGAGCGTTTCTCCTGCAGAGTCTTCCACTGAAGTTTATCTGTCATCTCCGTAACGCTTTCGCGATTACTAAATGATCCTGTAACGAAGCGCGCTGCTCTCCGTTGTACCTTCTCTATCTCTTCTATCAACCCTATCTGGTACGGATCCCACACTGGTCAGCAGTATTCAAACAGTGGGCGAACAAGTGTACTGTAACCTACTTCCTTTGTTTTCGGACAGAATTTCCTTAGGATTATTCCAATGAATCACAGTCTGGCATCTGCTTTGCTGACGATCAACTTAATATGATCATTCCATTTTAAATCACTCCTAATGCGTACTCCCAGATAATTTATGCAATTAACTGCTTCCAGTTGCTGACCTGCTATATTGTAGCTAAATGATAAGGGATCTTTCTGTGTATTCGCAGCACATTACACTTGTCTACATTGAGATTCAATTGCCATTCCCTGCACCATGCGTCAATTCGCTGCAGATCCTCCTGCATTTCAGTACAATTTTCCATTGTTACAACCTCTCGATATACCACAGCATCATCCGCAAAAAGCCTCAGTGAACTTCCGATGTTATCCACAAGGTCATTTATGTGTATTGTGAATAGCAACGGTGCTACAACACTCCCCTGCGGCACACCTGAAATCACTTCGGAAGACTTCTCTCCACTGATAATGACATGCTGCGTTCTGTTATCTAGGAACTCTTCAATACAATCACACTATTGGTCTGATAGTTCATATGCTCTTACTTTGTTCATTGAACGACTGTGGGGAACTGTATCGAACGCCTTTCGGTAGTCAAGAAACACGGCATCTACCTGGGAACCCTTGTCTATGGCCCTCTGAGTCTCGTGGACGAATAGCGCGAGCTGGGTTTCACACGATCGTCTTTTTCGAAACTCATGCTGATTCCTACAGGGTAGATTTCTAGTCTCGAGAAAAGTCATTATACTCGAACATAATATGTGTTCCAAAATTCTACAACTCATGGACGTCAGAGATGTAGGTCTATAGTTTTGCACTTCTGTTCGACGTCCCTTCTTGAAAACGGGGATGACCTGTGCCCTTTTCCAATCCTTTGGAACGCTTCGCTCCTCTAGAGACTTACGGTACACCGCTGCAAGAAGGAGGGCAAGTTCCTTCGCGTACTCTGTGTAAAATCGAACTGGTATCCCATCAGGTCGAGCAGCCTTTACTCTTTTGAGCGATTTTAATTGTTTCTCTATCCCTCTGTCGTCTATTTCGATATCTACCATTTTGTCATCTGTGCAACAATCTAGAGAAGGAACTACAGTGCAGTCTTCCTCTGTGAAACAGCTTTGGAAAAAGACATTTAGTATTTCTGCCTTTAGTCTGTCATCCTCTGTTTAAGTACCATTTTGGTCACGGAGCGTCTGAACATTTTGTTTTGATCCACCTACAGCTTTGACATAAGACCAAAACTTCTTAGGATTTTCTGCCAAGTCGGTACATAGAACTTTGCTTTCGAATTCATTGTACGCCTCTCGCATAGCCCTCCTCATACTACATTTCGCTTCGCGTAATTTTTGTTTGTCTGCAAGGCTTTGGCTTTGAACCATGCCGTAAGGTAGCATGCATTTGTAGGTATCGATAGGTATTTAGTTCCATGGAAACCCAGGTGAATACTTCTCATAGGATTATGCTGCAACCATCTGCCTCTGTACGTGACGTGGTGTATGTTTCCAGTAGCCTTTATCCTGGATGACGGTTTATATGGACACGACAATCGAACAGTCGACATGGTGTAACAAGAAACGTGGTTCATCTGACTAAGTGACACCTTTCCATCGATTCACAGTCCAATTCGGTGATTGTCTTTGGGCAATATGGAAACACACAGGGATCGCCTGCTGCAGAGCCCCATGTTCAACAACGTGTGCTGAACGGTAGGCTACTAAATACTTGTGCCTGCACCAGCATTGTACTCCTGTTGTCATATTTGTCACAGACGGTCGCCTATCGTTCGCAACAAAGCCTGGAAGCCTCCGACCTGCACGTTCTGAGATGTGCGGTGGACGTACAGCACGCTGCCGCCACCTCTCGGTCTCACCGTCCTGCAACCACTTTCCGTAGAGGTTCACGAGCGTAGCATACGGACAGCAGACTAGCACCGACATTTCTGAGATGCTCGTTTCCAGGTGCTGGGCCACTGCAATTTGCGCTCTGTCAAAGTAGCTTACGTCAGTGGACTTCGTTGCTTGCAGACCTCGTCGTCGTTAGAATGATTCCTCCGCTTAGTTCCTCCTTCACGCTTCAGCAACTCGGAAAGTTTTTGCATCTTGAATTTCTTTTTCAGGAGGCCCTCTATTACCTGTAAAAGTCTGTCAGTATCGTTTTGTTACATCTTTAATGTAGGGTTGCCAAGTCGGCCTAAAGAAAATCCGGACTCGATGTTTTATTCAGTCGAACATTTTGCCCAATAGTCAGACTATTTTAAATAGAAATAGTCAGTTGGTTGTTTCCAATCGTTAACTAATAATCAATAATAAACGACACGTATTTGCAAGATCAACCTTAAACGTGCTTAAACTAAAAAAACTTTATAATTTGGCAGTTATGGCAGTAGCTAAGCGATCAGTCAGCTTAACTGCTCGTTCGGCCTACGAGGGAAAACGTAGGAGACAGATGTAAGAATAGCATTGGTCGGTATATCTATATACGAGGGTTGACTGAAAAGTAATGCCTCCACCTTCGTAACTCTTCAACAGTTGGCAGCATTGGTATGCGGCAGGTACTGGCTTGTTCCGTAGCCTCTTCTCTACAGCTCCAGTTGGCGGCGAGCCTCAGCAGTGAACTGTTGTGTTGCTACAGTGTAAAGTATGGAATCCTGCGCAGATGGTCGGTCAATGCGATTTAAGCAACGCGCAGTCACTGAATTCTTGGCAGCAGAAGGTGTCACCCCAAAGGAGTTTCATCAGAGACTGAAAGCAGTTTATGGGAATTGTGTTGAAGTGAGTACAGTGCGTCGTTGGGAGAGTAAGTTTAAAGATGTTGAGGCGGGAACATCTGACCTGAGTGACAAACAATGAATTGGACGTCCTGTGACAGCAGCCACCGAGTTTCACAAGAAAAATGTTGACATACTGATTCAGGACGATAATCGTATCACTCAGAGAGAAATTGCAAGCACAATCGGCATTTCACAAGAACGTGTGGGTCACATTATTGTTTTGCTTGGCTATCGGAAGATCTGCGCACACTTCACGTACCACCACAGCAGAACTTAAGAGACTGAATCTCAACACCGTACGGCATTCTCCATACAGTCCAGATTTAGCACCGTCTGACTTCCATCTCTTCCCAATAGTGAAAGGGAATCTCCGGGGACATCATTATGCTTCTGATGAAGACATTGAGAGAACTCTAAGGAAACAGGGTGTCGACTTCTTCCATGGCGTCTTCAGAAAACTTGTTCATCGTTGGCAGAAATGTATCCAATTGGCTGGTGATTATGTGGAAAATTGAATATCGATAATTAAAGATCACATTCTAAGGATTACCTCTGTGTTTGATTTATTAAAATATTCCTATCAAAACCCAACTAACGAATGTGAAGGCATTACTTTTCATTCAACCCTCGTATATTCTCGTGTTGGATCTCTTTATTCCTGCTGACGCTATTCTTGGCGCTCACGTCATTTACTTGGAACGGGTCTTAGTTTGCGTACTCTACTTCGTCACAAAAAAACCTAACCAAATCCAGACACGTTGGATTTGTAAATATTTGGCCAGTCTTCACAGTAAAATGCCAGACATGTCAGGCTAATGCCGGATACCAGGCAACCCCATGTACCAGGTGTGGAAGTATGAAATCGGAATTTCCCTATAGATGGTGCTAGCCGACAGTGTAGGGCCCGTGCGACCTCGTCTGCAGCGCCATCTGCTTCCTGCAACGGCTGATGACGACTGCCAACACACAGTAACCCAAGTTCGATACATCGGTACCTGTATCAAACACGTGAACATCTCGAGTTTTGTGCCTACGAACTACGATTTGTGGATAGCATTGGTGTTCTGTTATCATTTGAAGAAAACTGCTGCAGAATGTCATCGAATGCTTAACGAAGGTTTTGCCGAACATGCTCTTAGAAAAATACAGTGTTTCGCGTGTTTCAAAAAATTCAAAAGTGATGATTGTGACATGAGGGACGACGAGCGCGGGAAACCACGGAAAAAGTTCGAAGACAACGAAATGCAGGCCTTATTGGATGATTATGGTAGACTCAACAGGAACTCGCGGAACAATGGAATGTGACGCAGAAACGCGATTCTCTTCGGTTGAAAATGGGGAAAATGGGTTCAACATGAACTGAGTGGAAGAGAGCAACGAATCGAAAGATCATATGCGAAATGCTGCTCGTCAGATACAAAAGAAAGTCGTTTCTCCATCGATTAGTGACAGGTGATGAAAAATAGATATATTTTGAGAAGCCTAAGCGTCGTAAATCATGGGTGGATCCAGGCTAACCATCGGCATCCACTGCAAGACTAAATAGCTTTGGAAAGAATACGGTGCTCCGTGTTTGGTAGGATCAGAAGGGTGTCATCCATTATGAACTGCTAAAAACTGGGGAAAACAATGACACTGACACCTACCGACATCAAATGATCGATTTAACTCGAGCATTACGTCAAAAACGACTTGAATATGAGAAAAGGCAACACAGTCACATTGCTCCTTGATAACGCCCAAACCACAAAGCAAAACGGGTCAGGGAAACGATCAAGGCGTTCAGTTGGGAAATACCAGGGAATGCGGCTTTTTCCCCAGACTTGTCTCCGTCTGATTATCATCTATTTGCATCACTGGAACACTCTGCCGCTGAACAACGCTCTAATTCATATGAAAATGTACGAAACTGGCTCGCTGACTGCGCTGTCTGGTTCGTTTCAAAAGAAGTATTTTTTTTTTCTTTTTAGCGTGCCATTCATAGGCTGTCTGGAGAGGTGGGAGAAATGCATAAATTCACTACTGGCCATTAAAATTGCTACACAGAGGAAGAAACACAAAAGATAAACCGGTATTGATTGGACAAATATATTATACTAGAACTGACATGTGATTACATTTTCACGCAATTTGGGTGCATAGATCCTGAGAAATCCGTATCCAGAACAACCACCTCTGGTCGTAATAACGGCCTTCATACACTTGGGCATTGAGTCAAACAGAGTTTGGATCGCGTGCGCAGGTACAGCTGCCCATGGAGCTTCAACACGATACCACAGTTCATCAAGAGTAATGACTGGCGTATTGTGACGAGCCAGTTTCTCGGCCACTATTGACCAGACGTTTCCAGTTGGTGAGAGATCTGGAGAATATGCTGGCCAGGGCAGCAGTCGAACATTTTCTGTATCCACAAACGCCCGTATAGGACCTGCAACATGCGGTCGTGCATTATCTTGCTGAAATGTAGGGTTTGGCAGGGATCGAATGAAGGGTAGAGCCACAGGTCGTAACACATCTGAAATGTAACGTCCACTGTTCAAAGTACCGTCAATGCGAACAAGAGGTGACCGAGACGAGTAACAAATGGCACCCCATACCATCACGCCGGGTGATACGCCAGTATAGCGGTGACGAATACAGCCTTCCAATGTGCGTTCACCGCGATGTCGCCAAATACGGATGTGACCATCATGATGCTGTAAACGGATTCATCCAAGGAAATGATGTTTTGCCATTCATGCACCCAGGTACGTCGTTGAGTACACCATCGCAGGCGCTCCTGTTTGTGATGCAGCGTCAAGGGTAACCGCAGCCATGGTCTCCGAGCTGATAGTCCATGCTGCTGTAAACGTCGTCGAACTGTTCGTGCAGATGGTTGTTGTCTTGCAAACGTCCGCATCTGTTGACTCAGAGATAGAGACGTGGCTGCACGATCCGTTACAACCATGCGGATAAGATGCCTGTCATCTCGACTGCTACTGATACTAGGCCGTTGCGATCCAGCACGGCGTTCCGTATTACCCTCCTGAACCCATCGATTCCATATTCTGTTAACAGTCATTGGATCTCGACCAACGCGAGCAGCAATGTCACGTTACGATAAACTACAATCACGATAGGCTACAATCCGACATTTATGAAAGTCGGAAACGTGATGGTACGCATTTCTCCTCTTTACACGAGGCATCACAACAACGTTTCACCAGGCAACGCCGGTCAACTGCTGTTTGTGTATGAGAAATCGGTTGGAAAATTTCCTCATGTCGGCACGTAGTCGGTGTCGCCACCGGCGCCAACCTCGTGTAAATGCTCTGAAAAGCTAATCATTGGCATATCACAGCATCTTCTTCCTGTCGGTTAAATTTCGCGTCTGTAGTACATCATCTTCGTTGTGTAGCAATTTTAATGGCCAGTTGTGTAGCAATGTTTCAAACAACAGACGTGTAATTATTGCAACCAAAGTCCGGTTTCGTACTTCCACGCCTGGTACCTTTCGTGAGCGACGCAGATGTGTACATATTCAGATAACCGCCGCCACGGGGTCGCCAGCCAGAGAGGGACACTGCAATGTGAGCGCGGTACACTGGGTGCAGCGAGGCCCGCTGCCTGTGAGGAGGCAACAGGCACAGTTGCAGTGCAGAGCAGAGCACAGCGGGGCTATCGACCGCCGCGCCCGCGGACCAGAACAGAACAGGACAGAGAGCGCCAGCCCAGGCCAGCTGCCGCTTAGCCGCCTGACCCCATGCCCCGATAAGCTGCAGGCGGAGCTGTGCGGAGGTCCAGCACTATTCTCAGGACTTCCGATTGCCGAGGGGAAGACGATCTGCTTTGCCTAACATGAAATGTAGCAGGCGTCGTATTTCGAGACACACTAGTCCTTCAGGGGCAGCTCGTGGATGCTATCGTGCTCAGAAAACTCGTAACACTACAGAACCGTAGCGTTGTGGAGCACGGTGTGGCCGAAACTTCCTGGCAGATTAAAACTGTGTGCCGAAGCGAGACTCGAACTCGAGAACTTTTCCTTTCGCGGGCAAGTGCTCTAACTACTGACCTTCTCAAGTACGGCTTGCGACGCGTCTTCACAGCTTGACGAGGGCGTTTGAAAAGTCCGTCCAAAGTCCGAGAGGTGGCAGCACCGGCGCGTATCAAGGTCATGTTTAGTGTAGGTTAATTCATACAAAGAAGAGAACAGCAACCAGCCACTATTAATACTGCTATTTATTTAGGTAAATAGCGCCGTTACCGGTTTCGAACTGGCAAGTTCATCATCAGACGGCTGTTCACATGATTTTCAAGATGCACTTTACATTATCGTCCGTTTTCGATTTTTATTATTCCTCTGTGGCGAAGTATTTTTGGTGTGTTGTTGCCCTACGGTAGAAAACAGTGTTAGAAGCGCCATATGTGAAAATAACTAACCTCCAAACGATGAAATACAGCGTAAATAAATATATGGGGTTAAGTGGTTATGATACTTACGTCAAAAATTCCGCGCGATTTTGTTGCGAAGTTGCAGGATTGTATTTTTCGAATATTCCTAAATATATCAAGCACTTATGTAATTTGTACATCACCATTTTGTGCAAAGCACCCCACACACACACACACACACACACACACACACACACACACACACACCAAAAAGAATTTGCCACATGTGAAGTTTGTAAATCTGCAATCTTTGTGATAACTTCACATTTAGCAAATTCTTTTTGGTGTGTGTATGTGTGTGTGTGTGTGTGTGTGTGTGTGTGTGTGGTGCTTTGCACAAATTGGTGATGTACAAATTACATAAGTGCTGGATATATTTAGGAATATTCGAAAAATACAATCCTGCAACTTCGCAACAAAATCGTGCGGAATTTTCGCAAGTACCATAACCACTTAACCTCACATTTTTATTTACGCTGTATTTCACCGTTTGGAGGTTAGTTATTTTCACATAGGGCGCTTCTAACACAGTTTTCTACCGTAGGGCAACAACACACCAAAAAACTTCGACACAGTCGAATAATAAAAATCGAAAACGGACGATAATGTAAAGAGTATCTTGAAAATCATGTGAACAGCCGCCTGATGATGAACTTGCCAGTTCTAAACCGGTAACGGCGCTATTTACCTAAATAAATAGCGGTATTAATAATGGCTGGTTGCTGTTTTCTTCTTTGTAAGAATTAACCCACATTAATTCTACACAACCACGGTCTCACCATGTCAGTTTTAGACAAAATAGCAAGGTCATGTTTAGTTAGTAGCATCTTTGGAAAGACGCACACCAAGTTTCAGCCATATTGGTCTATTTCTTTGTACTTGGCATTCGTGTGAATCAAGGAAGTCGAGTGATTGTCAAAAAATGGACGAAGAAGAATTTCTCGTGTTTATTAAACATTACTTTATGAAAGGCGAAAGCCTGAGGAGACTAAAGAGAAGCTTGATAAACATTACAGTGACTCTGCACCTTCGATTAGAAAGTTTATAAGTGGTTTCAAAATTTCCGGAGTGGCCATATGGGCACAACTGATACTGAACGTTCTGGACGCCCTGTGGAGGTTACGACTACAGAAATTATTGATGAATTCCATGATATGGTGATGGAAGAGTTAAAGTGCGTGAGATTGATAATGCTGTGGGCATCTCGAATGAAAGTTTACATAATATTTTGCGAAAACATTTCTACATGAGAAAGCTATCCGCAAGATGTGTTGCGCGATCGCTCACGCTTGACCAAAAACGGAATCGTGTGATGTGTTGCAAGGATGGTTTGCAGCTGTTCAGGAAGAATCCGCAGGACTTTAAGCGTCGTTTCGTCACTGTGGATGAAGCATAGATACATTACTACAATCTAAACAGTGGATTACCAAGGGAGTGTCTGCACCAAAAAAGGCGAAGACCATTCCTTAGGCCGGAAAGGTTACGGCAACTGTCTTTTGGGATTCGCAAGGGATTATCCTTATCGACTATCTGGAAAAGGTCAAACTATTACAGGTGCATATTATTCATCGTTATTAGACCGTTTGAAAATCGAGCTGCAAGAAAAATGCCGGCGATTGCATCGCAAAAAGTCCTTTTCCATCACGACAATGCACAAGCACACACCTCAGCAGTTGTGGTCGCAAAATTAATGGAAATAGTATTCCAACTCGTTTCACATCCCCCCTATTCTCAAAGCTTGCTCCCTCGGACTACTATTTGTTCCCCAATTTGAAGAAACCGCTGGCGGGACAAAGATTTTATTCAAATGAGGAGGTGAATACTGCAACTAATAGTTATTTTGCAGACTAGGACAATTCCTATCATTCCTAAGTGATCAACAAATAAGAAGAGCGTTGGACGAAATGTATAAGTCCAAAATGAGACTCTGTCGAAAAATAAAAAAAGGTTTACCCCAAACACGCAAGTAGTTTATATTTTTGCACGGACTTTACTAACCAGCCCTCGTACTTCCGGCAGTAACTCGCCTCGGATTTTCGAAGCTTCACAAAATTCTCTTGCGAAACTTGCAGAACTAACACTCGCGGAAGAAAGGATCTAAAGGAGACACGGCTTAGCCACAGCCTGTGGTATATTTCCAGAATGGCGTGAGTAAAGCTGTGAGAACGAGTCGTGAGTCGTGCTTGCTTAGCTCAGATGTTGGAGCTCTTGTTCGCGGAAGACGAACGTCCCGAGAGTGAGTGTCGATCCGGCATAAAGTTTTAATCTGCTAGGAAGTCTCATATCAGCTCACGCTCAGCTGCAGAGTGAAAATATCACTATAATGTGGTTCACTGTAGAAATTTCTAGTTAACTCAACAAACATTTTCCTTCCTTCTATAGCTCTCGCGAAAAGGCGATGAGGGTTAAATTACAGACTTTCGATATTACGCAGAGGGTTACTGACAGTAGTTCTTCCACTGCAGCAGGAAGGCGGCAGATAGCAATGGTTCGCAAAGTAGGCTTACCCTCCGCCATACACTGCAAGCTGGCTTCCAGAGTAGTGATGAACGCACAGATATTTGATAAGGAGCGTGTCAGATTATGAGAGATTTTGGAGGAAACCTCAGCGTCTCATAAGTGTACAGAGTGTCCTAGCTAGAGATATATACCAACAAATCCTCATCACGAAAGAACTCGACCTTTTATGTTGTTCGTTAAATATGCAATCCATAGACACTTTCAACGATGTGATCCTGCCGTTACATGAACAGCGCTGAGTCGCATGGTGCATGCGCATAAATGTTTAGTGTGCAATTGGCAGACGTACTCCTCACAATCAATATACGGAAGCTACACCGAAAGGTGCAGTGTTTGCTATGGTCAGCAAGTTAAAAATCTGTAACATATGCGCAGTAGTGGGTAAGAAGTGAGTGGAATGTGGAGCCTTCTACATGCAAATACATTCATCAGTCGCACAGAACTCTTCGGGATACAGGAAGTTTGATTTCAAATTCTGGAAAACATCCTAAAACGCATGTGAATGAAGACATCGTGGAACATGTGCGCGAACCATTCGCTAGAAGTGACTATTCAGGCTTTCCCCGCGGATATGTTGTAAATAGTCTTCACGGGTGTGCCGCCGGATGACGCGCAAATCCCACGTTTGTGGTGTGGCCGCAAGGACTGGATACCCTACCTACGTTTCTTCAACATTTAAATTCGCTCCATCCGAATATTAACTTCACTATGGAAGTGGAAAAACATGGCACTTTACCTTTTCTTGATGTTTTGGTACGAAGGAAAGAAGATGGAACCTTGGGACACAGCGCATACAGCAAGCCAACTCATACAGATCCATATTTGCAGGTTCAAATGGTTCAAATGGCTCTGAGCACTATGGGACTCAACTGCTGCGGTCATTAGTCCCCTAGAACTTAGAACTAGTTAAACCTAACCAACCTAAGGACATCACAAACATCCATGCCCGAGGCAGGATTCGAACCTGCGACCGAAGCGGTCTTGCGGTTCCAGACTGCAGCGCCTTTAACCGCACGGCCACTTCGGCTGGCGCCATATTTGCAGGCCACAAGCTGCCATCATCCAGCACAATGCGGTAGTGCATTACGTACGCTAGTTCAGAGAGCGCGTGTGGTATCTGACTCTGAAAGCCTGCTGAGTGAGATGCAACATTTGAAGACAGTCTTCCGTCAAAACGGTTATTCTGAGAGACAGATACGTAATGCATTCAGGCCCAAGCGAGTTCAATCTATGAAGCAGAATGAAGATACGAAGACACCCACCACCTTGGCCTTCTTGCCGTACTTTAGTGCCATGTCGTCAAGATTCGGAAGAGTCCTCGAAAGATATGACATCAAGTATGTTTTCCGACCATCTGCAAAACTGAGGAACCTGTTAGGTTCGGTTAAGGATGATTTCGGTCTGAGGAAACGAGGTGTGTACAAGATTCCTTGTCAGTGTGGGGCGGCATATATAGGTCAGACATGTCCCACAGTACAAGAACGTTGCGATGAACATCAGCGTCATACACGCCTACGCCAAATGGAGAAGTCGGCAATTGCAGAACACTGTCTGAACACAGGACATCACATGATTCATGAAAAGACGGAAGTTTTATCCTCAGCATCCTATTTCTGGGATTGCGTCATTAAGGCAGCAATACATATCCGTACAGCTGATAACGTTATCAACAGAGATGCGGGATTTCAATTGAGTACAGCCTGGAACCCTGCATTGACTGCTGTTAAATCACGACGAGAAAGCAAAGAGCTTTCGATAATAGGCCCGTCATAACTTTGGCAGCATATTAGGAAACACAGCGTCAGCACACGCGCAGAATGGCCGCTCTGCGTTTCCCGGCAGAGGGCGTTTGAGTCCGGCGCCATCTATCTGCAAATTTTTGTGCATGCATGGTTCCCGCGCCTGCACAGTCATCACGCGCGTGCTCTATATACAGCGGCGTCGACATGCGGATCTTGTCAGTCGTACCTAGTCACCAGCGAGGGTCAACCACCTGATGATGTCGGACAGTTGCTCCGAGGAAATATTGTGGGATTTGCACAACGTGATCCGGCGGCACACCCGTGAAGACTATTTACATTCGCTAGAAGCCCACGTAAATCCGTTACCTTGTAGGGAACAAGCCCTCCCTCTTCCGACGGTGCTCTACATCTTGCACAAACGTCTCTGGTTGCGTGATTCCAACTTTTTCAACACATTAAGCCTGAGGGTCATGCAGAATGGTGTGATTTTGCTGTTGAAATGTTGCATCACATAGACGAAAACGACTACCTCTGTGTGGTATTGTTAATAGATGTAGCTACCTTCCACGTCCGAGGCCAAGTTAACAAACATAATAGTCAAATATGGCATAGTGAGACTCTATGAGTAGTGACTGATTACGAAAGGAACACACCAAACGTTAATGTGTGGCTCTGACAACATAAACATAGTGTGCTTAGTCCATTATTTTTTATTTAGTCTACATTGACATGGCACACCTATCTCGACATGCGGACGAAATATGAAGTTCCACAGATGCCTCGCGACGTCATTTTCCAGCAGGATTGTGCCCCACCCCATTATCATGGAGATTTTACATTTCTCCACGATGGCTTGTAAGCCGGTCCCATTGCCTAGCCTCCTCGGTATCCCGATCTGACTGCGCTGGATTACAGTTGGTGGGTATTTATCAACTATATTTTTTACAGAAAAAAGGTTCGAGAACTGGTACATTTGAGACAACGATTCTACGTCACAGGAGGGGACGTAACACCTGTCACGCTTATGTACATGTGGCGAGAAGTGGAGTACCATTTCGATGTATGTCGAGCTACAAACGGTGCCCGCATTAAAGGAATAAGGAGAGGTTCTGTTTCCTCACCGAGGTTGAAGAATGTGATTGGGTCATTGGGTCATTTGGTCATTGCGTTGCCACCACGATCGTTAGATTATAGCCCGTATATTTTCTGGCTGTGATGTTACCTGAAGAATAAGTTTTATCAACGAACAGTAACATACGTTGGAGGCTGAAGATGAATTTAGCGAGGGAGGTAGCCAACATCCCACCTGAGATGTTTCGGGGAGCAGTAGAGCAATCTTTAGTGCGTGGTGGCGCAACGATCAGCACACTGGCTCACATTCGGAAGGATGACCATTCAAACACTCCTCTGGCCATCCTGATTTAGGTTTTAGGCGATTTCTGTAACTCTCCCCAGGAAAATGCCGGGATGGTTCCTTTGAAGGGGCACGGCCGATTTTTTTCCACATCCTTTGCACAATCCGAGCTTGTGTTCCGTCTCGAATGACCTCGATGGTGACGGTACCTAAACCCAATCTTCCCCTCCTTCTTCCTTCTGGTGCGATTTGAGGCTGTCTTGGGTGAAGACAGACGTCACACTGAGCAACGATTGTAGACTGAAACGTAGACATGGTACGCAATTAAAAAACTTATCCTCCCATGTGGAAATTAAAATGAGTTACTTTCAACGGTTTGATCGTTATTTCTTCCGCGGTTCTATTAAATGTTCCAGAAAGTTTCCTTGTTTACGATCTTTCTTTCTTCATGGGAGCCCTATCAAGTAGCGAAAGTTTAATTATGAAAACTATCCATGGATCAGAGACTTGCATTCTATCCGGCAGTGAACGGAGAAGAAATGAAGCAGCAGAGATTTTACTCCTAAGACCCCTGGCTGCCACCAAATTCATAGATCGGAGAAAGAAAAATCAAATTAAAAATGAACTGTCTAAAGCATACTCCAGAAAATAGAGGACTATAGAAAATTATCACGAAAACGTTTAAAGGATCTTAGATGAACAAATATCTAGATTAGCATATAAATATGCACTTCAAGGGAAAAGAAACGTTGGCCATCCTAAGAAGAGATGGAAACGCAGTTGCAGTCAGCTCGAAATTGGAACAGGAAAGCATGCCTAAATCAAAATTGTATATAACCATAGACGAGGGGTCATGTTGTTCTTTAAAAAGACACGTCTACTTGACGACAACAGCAACGTGCAAAGTTACGACAGAGGCTAACATGTTGACTGCGATCATATAGGGCTACTGCATTCTCATAGGAGAATTAAAGTTGGAGCTGCCAGCTCTTCTTTATAATACCCCCTTGATATCATCTTACGAGGTAATAATTTCCACTTCCAGGTTCTTTTTGGGTGGTAGTGTGTCCAACATTTTTTACGTACTCCAAATTCTCTTGACCTGTTGTGACGGGTCTTATTGGTGGTAGTCTTCAAAGATTTCAGTATCTTCCAACCTGATCGAAATTCGTAACTTTAACGACAATAATTTTTAGAAACACAGACTTACGTGCTACCCTGATCATATGAAAAACTTCTAATACAAAAATTCTGAGGGCGCCACTTCAGATTTAGGCTGATAGAAACCGCTTAACTATATACCCATTCCAATTCTACTTCTTAGACTGCTGTGGGCGAACAACTAAGCAGCATCATCGTTTAAGAGATGCTCCTTCCTATGCGCCTCGCCATAACACTCTCTCCTTTGCCAGAAGCGCTGATATCAGTGGAGTTTCCTATTTGTGGCAGTTATCGTCGCTAGAATAATTCTTCATTAATCTGTGCTTCAGGAACTGGGTGTTGTGTCGTCCTTATCATCCTCATTTCATCCCCATCGACATGCAAGTCGCCGAAGTGGCGTCAACTCGAAAGAGTTGCACCAGGCGAACGGTCTACCCGACGGAAGGCGCTAGCCACACGGCATTTCCATTTCCATTGGCTGACTTCGAGGGTCATTAACTTGTAAACGGCGCAACGTATCGGATTTACTGCTTAAGAATTACTTCCTACTACGACTTACACTGCAACACCCTCACGAGCTTTTTAGACCGTTTCTGGCCACTCTGTATTTCACGCCATTACATTGACTTGCACGTCGATGAAGATGACGTAAAATGAATAGGACAAGACAAACACCCAATTCCCGAGCAAAGGAACGTGGGATCCCTATGCTAACCAATAGTCCATTAGACCACGATCTGTGAACTGCTCCTTCCCAACTGTCAACGATAGCTTCCTAATATTCTCTGAAGCTTTTTCATTACACTACCTTAATTGTTATGTTCCATATAAAGTGTAATTGTGTGCCCTAAACGCGTAATCGACTTAGACAGATATAAAATGTAACAATTTTAAATTTTATCATTTTCAGTCAGTAAGTACCGCAAGGTAATGTTATGTTCTGCTAGAATATCATGACTGCTTGTCAAATGTTTTCCTTAACAGAATAGACCGAATAAATAATGATGCTTGTTTCATTTAATAATCATTTAATTCCTAATTCATTATTCTGTAGGATGATTACTTAACGTACTTTGCGCACTTCTAACTTTGAATCACACGGCTGTAAGCTAGGAATCGGTAATCCTCAGTGCCTTTGGAAAATATCGGTGTTTAAGGTGTACAACAATTACCCACTCAGCTTTCGACGTCTGTGTAATTTTTATCGACGTAAGCCGTTTGAATGAGTTTCAAACTTACAACTGTGTATTCACTACATTCTTTCTACTGCAATGATTCAACTAGGCCACATAAGCATAAGTGATTATACTGAACCAGCATCGATGTTCCAGAATCGAGACCTAACATGGACAATGCGTCGCAAATGAATAATTAAACAGTTGAAGGTGCCGGGTTATGCACCTCTTGATTTCAGTGTTTATCATTTTTCACTACTGCTGTCTTTCGTCGGTATCCGGTGCGCAACTAGATAAAGTAAAATTACAGTTTACATGAAGATTGATTACAGAAACCGATGTCTCACCAGTAGTTCTTCCGCCAGCAACCTCGCATTACACGAAAGAAAATCATTGGGCGAGATGGCGCTATGGTTTCATTTTCCGTCTGCCAGATTTAGATTTTATGTTGTTTTCTCCGTTTGCTCAAGTCAAATGCCGAGATTCTTCCCTGAAAAATAACACGGACTATTTCCTTCGGCTTATTGACCCAAATATGAGCTTGTGCGCTGTCTGTATAATGATAAGCACGTAAGAAAGTTGGTTATTGGGGCATGCGAAGTGGAAAAGACCTGCACACCACCTGACGCTCAAGTTATGCCGCGTCTAACTGTAGCGTGCTGTTTGGGGTGTGAATGGAACATTTGAATTTGATTATTAGTTTATGTGTGTAGACGGTACGTAGCCGGTGTAATGTCCGATATGCGTGACATGTGTACAGGGTGCGGCGCGGGAACTTCCTTGATTGAAACGTGCGCCACACAGCGGCCGTTACTCATTTTGTGTGGGATTGGGCGCACTTCGAAAGGACGGCACACACACACACACACACACACACACACACACACACACATATATATATATATATATATATATATATATATATATATATATATATATATATATATATATAATCGGTTATTTTAGTAGCGATCATGCAATGGACGAGAGAGGAGCGCGCGTTCACTTTGGCGGCTTACTTTTCAAATGACCGTTCGCTCGTCACAACTCAGCGTGCATTCAGGAAAGAGTTTCATATACAGCCTGCAAATCATATTGCTCATGAAAAATTGATTGCCATGTGCATGGGCACGTTCGTGGACACTGGTACTGTGCATAAAAACAAACTAGAGTCTTCAGTAGCCCCCAGAACACCAGAACAAGTCCAGACTGTAAGGCTGGCGATTTTGAATTTACCTAAGCCGTTTGCACGCAAACATGTATCTGCTGCTGCGATTTATGACTGGGCAGTGATACTAATTTTTCATTAAGACTTGAAATTTCATGCATACAAACTGGCTGTGGTGCACACACATCATTCTCGCGATTTTGTTTCACGAAAAAATGCATGTAAAGCCGTGACCAAACACCTGCGTCATGACGTCCTTGTCTTCTTGCGTGACGAGGTACATTTTCATTTGTCTCGATGACTGACTAATGAAACCATGCAATACTGGAATGGCACGAAGTCCAGAGACTTCATGAGGAGCTCCTGCATACAGAACTTGTGATTGTTTGGTGTACATTATCCAAAATCGGCCTTAATGGCCCATGGTTTTTCGAAGAGAACGACAGGGAAGCTATGGGAACTTCTGAGCGTTATGTCCAGATGGTTGAGGAGTATTTTCTTCCCGAACTTGAAGAAGTTGATGTGGCGGATGTCTGGTTCCAACAAGAAGGTGCCGCGGCTCACACGGCTAGGACGTCAATGACTGTCTTGCGCCAACACTTCCCGGACCGTTTCACCTCTTTGATCTTCAGTGGCAAGAACGTTCGCCACATTTAGCGCCCTGTGACTTTTTTTTGTGGGGCTATCTTAAATCTTTGGTGTACTATAGTCGTCTACCGACTCTGGGTGACCAGTGAATGGTATTGGTGTTGTTTTTGCCATTATAGACAGAGACATGCTGGAGAAATTGGACTGGAACTTCTCATTTCGATTCTCCAAAAGCAATGAGCAGAACGGAGACCACTTTCAATGTATCATTTTCAAAAGCTAATGAAATAAAATTTTAAATGTACTTCCATGTAAAAAAAATATTTTTGTTTTTACGATTTCTTAAAAGATGAAAGTTCCGGCCCCGCACCATGTATTACAATAAAAGGCAACAGCGACAGTTTTTCAAATACACAAATTTATATGAGAGAGTCAGATGCAGAAACCCAGTTAATTTGGGGAGAGAACGGCTGGAGCGTACGGAACGAGACAAAGACACAGAGCACATCTTATGTCTACTAATACATCTCAATCTACATGTATACACCGCATGATTCTAAACGGTGCACGCCGGAGGCTATCTACTATTAGTACTGGCCATTACCTTCATCGTTCCACACGCAAACGGAACGATGGTAAAATAACAGTCTATACGCCTCCTTAAGAGCCGCAATTTCTCTTGCGTTTGTGCTCCTTACGTGAAATATACGATTTCGACAGCAGAGCCGTTCTGCAGTCAGCCCCAAACGCCGGTTCTCTAAATTTTCTCAATAGTGACTTGCAAAAGGGAATTCCAATATGAGCTTTCGCATCATTTCCGTTACTTGCTTGCTGATCGAACCTACCAGTAACAGATCAAGTAGCTTCGGTGTCGTCCTTTAATCCGACCTCTTGGGGATTCAGCACAGTCGAGTAGTATTCAAGAATGGGTCTACACCAATACTCTCCCAATCACTGCGAAGTGCATGGCTGAGGATAGTCCCAAATGTTGTTGTTAGAGCTTCCACGAATGCAGTGCAGAAAGAACGGTTGCTGAAACGCCTCTGTGTGCACTGTAATCAATTTCATCTTGTCCTCACGATGCATGGTAGGCGCGATGCGTCGGGGACTGCAGTACACAGCCCGTCGGTAAAGTCACGTTGGAGTTATGATTGCTCGTTGAGATTAACAGAAACGAAACGAAAGGTTGAAAGTTGCACAATATTGCAAATTATTGCAAACAGTTTCTGCTGTATGATATTGAACGGAACCGTGTGGCCGCTACGGACGCAGGTTCGAATCCTGCCTCGGGCATGGATGTGTGTGATGTCCTTAGCTTAGTTGGGTTTAAGTAGTTCTAACTTCTAGGGGACTGATGACCTCAGAAGTTAAGTGCCGTAGTGCTCAGAGCCATTTGAACCATTTTTGTTCAATGCAGTACGCACACACCAGAAGGGATCGCGTACCAGCAGTGTATCAGGGCACCTTAGCCGAGGTGCGGACGGAACAGACGAAAGTTTAATGTGTTCTGTGACTCGCTAAATTCGAACCCACGGCTATTTTCAACCCGTATATCATTGCATGAACCACGAAAAGCCACCGCATAGAAATAATATTAATCGGCGGGATACGCGGTTAAGAGTTGGGTTGATTTGTTTGGGGAAGGAGACCAGACGGCGAGGTCATCGGTCTCATCGGATTAGGAAAGGATGGGGAAGGAAGTCGGCCGTGCCCTTTCAAAGGAACCATCCCGGCATTTGCCTGTAGCGATTTAGGGAAATCACAGAAAACCTAAATCAGGATGGCCGGACACGAGATTGAACCGTCGTCCTCCCGAATGCGAGTCCAGTGTCTAACCACTGCGCCATCTCGCTCGGTTCGCGGTTAAGGGATACCGGCAGTTTGTTGGACAATTCCGTTCTGGTATGGCTTCGGTAAGTGACGAGTCTGTAGTGCGGTGCGTGTCTTTGCTAGAGAATTAGGCCAAGGGAAGACCACAGTTCGTAAGGTTTCAAAGGAAAATATCCGTTTATCTCGTTAGAAATTGCAAATGTTGTACGGTATCAAACAGACCGATAAACCCAAATGATTCGAGTTTGTTAGAGATGCGCTTTTTCAGTTATGATAGTCGAGGGTACGAAAAGGAAGCAGTGGTTGAGAAAGGAGGGAGACAGGGTCGTAGCCTATCCCTGACGTTATTCAATCTGTATATTGAGCAAGCAGTAAAGGAAACAAAAGAAAAATTTGAAATAGGAATTAAAATCGAGGGATAAGAAATAAAAACCTTGAGGTTTGCCAATGACATTGCAATCTGTCACAGACAGCAAAGGACTTGGAAGAGCAGTTGAAGAGATTGGAGAGTGTCTTGAATGGAGGATATAAGATGAACATCAACAAAAGCAAAACGAGGATAATGGAATGTAGTCGAATTAAATCAGGTGTTTCTGAGGGAATTAGAATAGGAAATGAGACGCTTCAACTACTAGATGCGTTTTGCTATTTGGGCAGCAAGATAAGCGATGTTGGGGCGAAGTAGAGAGGATGTAAAATGTAGACTGGTGATGGCAAGGAAAGAGTTTCTGAAGAAGAGAAATTTGTTAACATCTAGTATAGATTTGTCAGGAAGACTGTTTTGAAAGTATTTTGTATGGAGTGTAGCCACGTATGGAAGTGAAACGTGGACGATAAACAGTTTAGATGAGATGAGAACGTAAGCTTTCGGAATGTGGTGCTACAGAAGAATGCTGAAGATTATATGGGTAGATCACGTAACTAATGAAGGAGTACTGAACAGAATTAGGAAGAAAGAAATTTGTGGCACAAACTGATCAGAAGATGGGATTGATTGACGGGACACATTCCCGGACATCGAGGTATCATCGATCTAGTTCTGGAAGGAAGTGTGAGGGATGAAAATCTTAGAGGGACACCAAGAGATGAATGCAGTAAGCACATTGAAAAGAATGTAGGTTGCAGTAGTTAGTGACAGCTAAAGAGACTTGTACAGGATTTAGTAGCACGGAGAGCAGCATCAAACTAGTCTTGGGCTAAACACCACAACAACAACAACACTTAAAGACACCGACTATCATAAAATATTATGAGGAAGATTGCGTGCAGCGATGAAGCCATATTCCGTGTCTGTGGTCAGTTCAAATGGTTCAAATGGCTCTGAGCACTATGGGACTTAACATCTTAGGTCATCAGTCCCCTAGAACTTAGAACTACTTAAACCTAACTAACCTAAGGACATCACACACATCCATGCCCGAGGCAGGATTCGAACCTGCGACCGTAGCAGTCCCACGGTTCCGGACTGCAGTGCCTAGAACCGCACGGCCACCACGGCCGGCGTCTGTGGTCAGGTCCATTGCTATGACGTCAGTGTATAGGCTCCTGAAAATAGTCGTGCCTACACTGTGTACGAACGTGTGTCGTCAAAACGACATTACACTTTTACTTCTGGGCTTATGTGAACCAACTTGTACAGTATCATCGAGACTAATAATTTAAAACAGGGACTCACAGACGCTTTTCACTCTGTTACACCAAATATTCTTAAATGTGCTTGGAAAGAACTACAATTTCGTTTATATGAGTGTACAACAACAAATGGAAACCATATCGAACTGCGCTGAACAGGTTCTCTTTCATTTCTACGTTGTTTCATATTTCTGTCTTGTTTCATTGCTTTTCTGTGACCGATCAAAACAGCACCATGACTTTACCCACGCACTGCATTTCTAGATTCAAAACGTAAAGCAAGTTCTAGAATTTTTCTAAGTAGGCTTTCTCGGAATAGTTTTCATGACCTTGAACTTTCTGCAAGTTTAGTTTTCTTCAGCATGCCCGTGACGCTCTTCCATGAGTCAAATGTACCTTTGATAATTCGTGCTGCCTTTTCATCAGTATCCCCGTTGGTCCTGTTCGATACAGGTGCCACAGAGATAAACAATGGAGCGCCTAACAAACTGGTATAGGCATGCGTATTCAAATACAGAGATATGCAAATAGGAAGAATACGGCGTTGTGGTCAGCAACGCCTATATAAGACAACAAGTGTCTGTCGCAGTTGTTAGATCGGTTACTGCTGATACAATGGCAGATTATCAAGATTTAAGTGAGTTTGAACGTAGTGTTTTAGTCGGCGCACGGACGATGGGACACAGCATCTCCGAGGTAGCGATAAAGTGGGAATTTTCCCGTACGACCATTTCACGAGTGTACCACGAATATCAGGAATTCAGTACCACATCTAATCTCCGACATCGCTGTGGGCGCAATCAACAAAACATCATCGATATGGGCGTTCGGAGCAGAAGACCCACTCGTGTAGTCTTCATGACTGCACGCCACAAAGCTTTACGCCTCGCCTGGGCCCATGAACACCGACATTGGACTGTTGATGGCTGGAAAGATGTTTCTGGTCGGACGAGTCGCATTTCAAATTGTATCGAGTGGATGGACGTGTACGGGTATGGAGACATCCTCATGAATCCATGGACCCTGGACGTGAGCAGGGGTTGTTCAGGCTAGTGGAGGCTCTGTAATGGCGTAGGGCGTGTGCAGTTGGAGTGATATGGGACTCATGATACGTTTAGATACGACTCAAACAGGTGGCACGTACTTAAGCATCATGTTGATCACGTACATCCATTCATGTCTATTGTGCATTCCGACGGATTTGGGCAATTCCATTAGGACAATGCGACACCCCGAACTTCCAGAATTGCTACAGAGTGGCTCCAGGAACACTCTTCTGAGTTTAAACACTCCCCTGCCACCAAACCCTCCAGGCATGAACATTTTGAGCATATTTGGGATGTCTTGGAACACGTTGCTCATAAGAGATCTCCATCCGTTCGTACTCTTACGGATTTAATTTAAGCACGGCCCTGTAGGATTCATGGTGTCAGTCCCCTCCAGCACTATTTCGGACATTAGTGGAGTCCACGCCACGTCGCCTTGCGGTACTTCCGCGTGCTCGCGGGGGCCCTACACGATATTAGGCAGGTGTGCCAGTTTATTTGGCTCTTCAGTGTATTTTAGGATGATTTGCATGAGAGTTTCGTAAGCAATCTTCTTCCGCATTACAGTGGTGTTCTACCGATGAACCACCGAGCGAGGTGGCGCAGTGGTTAGACACTGGACTCGCATTCGGGAGGACGACGGTTCAATCCCGCCTCCGGCCATCCTGATTTAGGTTTTCCGTGATTTCCCTAAATCACTCCAGGCAAATGCCGGGATGGTTCCTCTGAAAGGGCACGGCCGACTTCCTTCCCTAATCCGATGAGACCGATGACCACGCTGTCTGGTCTCCTTCCCCAAACAACCAACCAACCAACCTTCTACCGATGAACCGAAACCTGACACGTGCTTTGCCTGGCATTGTGGCTAAGTGACACTGCACTGAATGCATAACGCACCCACCTCCTTACTTACACGCCACTATAATTACATACCTTGTCATCAACACGGCTTGAAACCTAATCTTCAGATTCGTGAGACAAAATCGTAGGGTCTGCTGTGGTCAGCTCCTAATCGTTAGCCTGAAAGACACCTACTGGCTGTCTCTGCGCCAGTGCTGGTAGCCATCAGCCTTAGCAGAAGGGCTGTCTGTCTGCTCCTGGCGGGCAGCGAGGCGAGATGGACGACGTGCCCTAGCAGGCGAGGCGGGTGAGCTGCAGGAGAGCGCAATAGCTGTCAGCCGGCGAGGGGCCCATAGCTCACACCGCGGGGAGCCGAGACACACAGTCCAACTCCCGAACCCCACACTCCCCAACCCTGCATCAAACACTGTTTAAATCCTACAGGACGGTATAGAATCCCAGTACAGGGAACGCGGCCGTCGGGAGTGTATTATAACGTTCAGCGAGTAGGCAAAAATATGGAAACACCATAAATACATCTCATTGCTGCGCCTAATATGTTGTGGGGAAGCAGCTGGTATTCGAAACAGCTTAGAGTCGTCTTCGATTGTATAATACAGTTCATGTATGTTTTCAAGCGCATCTTATACCATTCTTCCTGCAAAATAGAGGAAATTTCTGGTATCGATGGTGAAATAATGACGCATGCTTCTCTCCAAAGTACTACAAAGTGATATTGAGATGAGACTGATGACCAGGTGATGCGACAGTTCACCCCCGTTCTCGCAAAACCAGTCCTGGGCAATGAGATCTGAGTCAACCTGCCGTCTTGGAACACAGCATCACCACTGGGCAAATAACACTGTACTGTGAGATGGATTTGGTCAGCACATGATCCTTGGAAGTAATGTGACATTACTGAGTAACCACGATAACGCTGCCTCAGTCGTCACAGAATTCTCTCAATATTTTACGTTTGCAGCGCAAACTTGGCTAAGAGTTGGAAACGCTATGGAATAAGACTCATTCGACCAAATCACATTCATCCACTGCACCAAAGGCCAGATTTTATGGCTTCGGCGCCACGTTTTCTCGCTACGGGCATTTGTATCACTGATTAGTGGTTTTGGTATTCCAACTCGCTCTGCAAGTCCATGCTTATGAGGTTCCCTTCGTGTTCTTTTCATGCTGACAAGGTTCGCGAGTGCGACAGTCAGTTCTGCAGTACCCTTTGCAGCTGTCATCGTCTTATCTTTCGTCACAATCCTCTTCCTTGACCATCTGTCACCGTCAATCAGCACAAACTTTTGCCCACATTGTGATTTAGCAGACGGTATTCTTTCGCTTTCCTTGTATGCAGTATAAATCTTCGACCGGTGCCTCTTGAAAGACTAAATGTTTCAGCTACCAAGGACCAACAAAATGGTTCAAATGGCTCTGAGCTATATGGGGGCAGCAAAATGACCTAGATGGGTGGCCATCAGCAGTCGGGTAGGCACCCACAAGGTGACCCAACAATGCAAGGGCCCCAAGGTGACTGAGTACAGACTCAGCTCACACAGAGGCCTCCACTGTTGACAATAAAGTTTGTTGGCACTGGCTGGCTGCTCCACTTTGGGCAGTGAGTGGTCTCCCTACCATGGTCACCGACTGGTGCTAACTGTGTTACTGGGCGTATTGTGCACAATGGAACACTTTTGAGAATGAGGGTCTAAATTCGGAGGTATATGTGTGAGATAAACTGGCTAACATTTACCCAGTGGCAGCACTCGTGACATATAAGCTGGAACAGACAGGTCGCCTGGGGAACACCAGTGGACAACTACGATTTCATTCATTCTAATTTTCCTGTCAGGCCAGCTCTTTCAGAGATGCTGACTGGTGCTATAGGACTTCACAACTTTGGCTTTCAGGGATGCTGGCTGAAGTATTCCGTAACGTCACCATACTAAATAAGTGTTCTTGTGTCCTGTATATACTCTGCTGCTTGATAGCACCTGGTTATTAGGCTGAGACACTCCCCCCCCCCCCCCCCCCTTATGTTATCATTCTGCCGGATCAACACAGCAACAGTCCATCAGCCACGATGAAGCTATGGTACAGCAAATTATACTGCATGGAGAAAGAATACCACATTACAGACGAAGCAAGGAGGACATGAAAAGCAGAATATCATGGGAAAAGATGTTATGATGCAATATTCCGTCCCCCTATGAGAAATCCGGCTCCTGGACTATGACATGTTTAAACATCTGTACCGAAAATATCTTTACACATGTTTCATGAGTTGACATAAAAATACAATATGCTCTACTTCAATTGTCCAACGACCTTGCTGCAGTGGAAACACCAGTTCCCGTCAGACCACCGAAGATAAGCGCTGTCAGGCTTGGCTATCACTTGGATGGGTCACCATCCCGGCCTTCAGAGCGCTGTTGTCTAGCAGGGTGCACTCAGCGCTTGTGAAGCCAATTGAGGAGCTGCTTGGTTGAGTAGTAGCTGCACTGGTCATGAAAACTGACACTGGCTGGGAGAGTGGTGTGCTCATCACTTGCTCCTTCATATCTGTATCCAGTGATGCCTAAGGGCTGAGGCTGATATGGCGGGCCGTTGGTGCCGTTGGGCCTTCAGAGTCTGTTTGGACAGTGTTTGTTTGTTTGTTCGACTTCAATCACTCTAATCGTAACAGCGTAAACCACGTGGTTCATTGTCTGTGTACAAACTTAAGTGCTATTTTCTAGCGTTAATCCAGTCTGTTGGTAGCTGGTGTATTCTCCTGGTCAAATGGTTCCTGTCAAAAGTAGATAGAGGTTACACTAAATATAGTGGAACATTGCGGCTGGCGACACAGCCTTTAAATATGATCTCTGAACCCACATCTATAACATTTTTAATCCAAAAATAAAAAATCTGCGTTTGTTCAGGCTTCTTATTGCTTCATCTACCTCTTCTAGCCGTTTAGTTATCCTTATGGTGGCGGACAAATTCTTTGGATTATCCATACTCACTCTCCTAGAGATGTTGCCCCTTTATGATAATGTCAAATGCTCTGTGGTCAGCCTTTTGCAGGATACGCTGTCTAACTCCTCATTTCTAATTAAATGATAAGTTTGGGCATTTATTTTTCTGATACAGTCTAGAAACGTCTCTATCGATTCAGTTCACTATTTGTATACTTCACTGACTGCACCCTAAAGAAGCTGGTACTGTTTCACTTCTGATAGCACCGTAAAAGCCTCTCCTTGAGCTGCTGAAACACACACGATTTTCTTAATTCTTTCTGGTACATCATGTACATTTTTGCCTCACTTACTAACCACAGTTTGACCATCTGCAATAGTGTCTCATGTGTCTAGACGCTTAGCCTCTGGCAGTTTCCAAATCACCTATACATTTCAAAACAGCCTTGTTTTCTGCCTTTTTCAGGTTACTCCTTGTGCATATATGTTTAGCCTGCTTTTGGTTTCCTTATTTGTTAAGTTAAAGCTTGAAACGCTTCCTGTGAGGACTGCATACAGGCAGCCTGGCATCGAATATGTCAGTGGGCATATTGTGTAAAACTAAACACTTCTGAGAATAAGAATCTAAACTGGGCGGTATATATCTGAGAAATAAACATTTCTGAGAATAAGAATCTAAACTAGGTGGTATATATGTCAGCTTAACTGGCTAGCATTTCCGCAATAACAGCACTCTTGAATTGTAAGCCACAACAGGCAGGTTTGCTGGTTGCCTATTTTAGAGAAGCTGGATGGTGCTGTAAGATGTCACAACTTCAGCTTTCAGGTATGTTGGCTAGCGAATTCCACAGTGTAAACATAATGAATGAGTGGTCTTGTGTCCTGAATATGCACTCTTGCTCCATAGCGCCTAGGATCTCTTCATTAAATTGTCTATGTTTAATACCAGCAGGTCTCATTCAGCAAGGAATATTTTCTTTGCCCGAGACAGTCTGCTTCTTACACATCCTTGCTTCGTCTGTCATGGGTTAGTCTGCTTCGACGTATATAATTTGTTGCACCATGGTTTCGCTATGCCACAAGGCCAGGAGTGTGATGGAGTGATTCAAGGAACACAGCTGTGAGTTACGATTGATGTCTTCCCTCCCCGACCCCCCCCCCCCCCCCAATAACGCCTAATGTGAACCAGATCGGCCACATTGTGGTGCGACCGCCAGACACCACACTTGCTAGGTGGTAGCTTAAATCGGCCGCGGTCCATGTAGTACATGTCGGACCCGCGTGTCGCCACTGTGATCGCAGACCTAGCGCCACCACCAAGGCAGGTCTCGTGATACGAGAGAGGACTCGACCCCAGTTGTACGAGAACCAAGCTACCGCCCAGTTGTACGAGAACCTAGCTACCGCCCAGATGTATGAAGCCTTTCTCTCTCATTAGCCGAGAGACAGAATAGCCATCAGCTAAGTTAATGGCAACGAACTAGCAAGGCGCCATTGGTATCAGTGCCTATAGCTTACGAGTATTCAAGAGAGATGTATTCCAAAGAACAATTAAAAGATAAGTAATAAGCATCTACATACTTTTCTTCTTATTCATTTATAAGTTCTCATGTTCCAGACTTCACGCCCGTTTGCTTTAGCCTTGCGTGCCCTATCGGCTACAGCGTTAGTCTAGCATTCCTTTTCAGCCATCAACTTCACGGTGTCGGCCCAGCTACCGACACAACATTTATTGGCGACGAGGATGGGATGCTCGATGGTTGGTTCTGGTCGACGCCTTCAGTAATTTTCCTTTTGTTGTCCGGATGTCTTCCACGACGTCCTCCGCCACCATCCAAGCGTTGTCTGCTATCTTTTGCATTGAAGGTCTTCCGCAGACTATTGTTTCCGACAATGGCCCACAATTCATGTCCGCAGAATTTCAGTCATTCTGCCAGGCCAATGGTATTCAACATCTGACATCCGCGCCGTTTTCGCCTCAGTCCAACGGTGCCGCTGAACGATTGGTCCGGACTTTCAAGTCACAGATGTTGAAATTGAAAGAGTCGCATTCTCGGGAGGACGCATTGTTGCTCTTTTTGTCTTCGTATCGCTCTCAGCCCCGAGATGGTCGCTCGCCGGCTGAGTTGCTCCACGGTCGTCCTCATCGCACCTTGATGTCTTTGCTGCATCCGCCGCATCAGGTTCCTGTGCAGCGGCAGACTCCTGCTTTTGCTCCAGGCGACGTTGTATTTTATCGCAACTATCGAGGTTCACGGCGTTGGCTCGCAGGGCGCATTCTTCGCTGCCTCGGCCGCGCGATGTATTTGGTTTTGGGGGCCTCTGGTGAGGTGCGTCGGCATCTCAATCAGCTGCGCCTCTGTCGTCGCTCGGGTTCTGCCGCTCCCCGTCTGCTTTCAGCGACGGTGCCGTCCGGTCAGCGCCCTGGGGACCCATCTACTGGCTCGCCTCATCCCCAGGTGTTACCGACGATGCCTTCCATTTTGCCCCATGGCGACGCGCCGCCGCCGCCGCAGCAGCAGCAGCAGCCGCCGCCGCCGCTTGTTCTCCCGCCGGCGCCGCCCGCGTTCGACGCTTCGTTGCAGCCGCCAAGCGCCTCCCAGGGTCACGCGCCGCCGATCGCTTCCCGTGACCAGCTGTCCTCCGCCATGGAACTCCCGCCCGCTCCGGACCACATGACGTCATCGCGCGTCGGCTACCCCGACGCCATGGAAATCGACCCTTCGGTCCCTCCTGTCTAATTACGGGCGCATACACCGCATGTTGACGTGCACCCTGGACTAGTTTTGCAGGCGTTTCCTAGCTCCCCTCGGACCGGATGGCCGGGTGCGGGTGGCACAGCCTCGCCTGTTGTTAGGCTCCCCACCTCATCGCATACGTCAACATGTGGTCCTCCCCACGGCGGGCGGAAGCCTTAGCTCACGACCGTTCGCCGATTTGCGGGGGAGGAATGTGGTGCGACCGCCAGACACCACACTTGCTAGGTGGTAGCTTAAATCGGCCGCGGTCCATGTAGTACATGTCGGACCCGCGTGTCGCCACTGTGATCGCAGACCTAGCGCCACCACCAAGGCAGGTCTCGTGATACGAGAGAGGACTCGACCCCAGTTGTACGAGAACCAAGCTACCGCCCAGTTGTACGAGAACCTAGCTACCGCCCAGATGTATGAAGCCTTTCTCTCTCATTAGCCGAGAGACAGAATAGCCATCAGCTAAGTTAATGGCAACGAACTAGCAAGGCGCCATTGGTATCAGTGCCTATAGCTTACGAGTATTCAAGAGAGATGTATTCCAAAGAACAATTAAAAGATAAGTAATAAGCATCTACATACTTTTCTTCTTATTCATTTATAAGTTCTCATGTTCCAGACTTCACGCCCGTTTGCTTTAGCCTTGCGTGCCCTATCGGCTACAGCGTTAGTCTAGCATTCCTTTTCAGCCATCAACTTCACGGTGTCGGCCCAGCTACCGACACAACACACATCTGTGATGTGACTGAAGATAGCGTCAGAGGCATCGCTCTCCTCCACTGAATTTACGGGAAGTAGGTGTCTTGTTTATGCAGATGTGGTGCCAGCTCCCTCCAGCGACGTACCAACGCCTCACTGCTTCCATGACAAGACGCGTCGCCACTGCTATCCCTGCCAAAAGTAGACACGCCGGCTGTTAAGTAGCTGGTCACAATGTTCTGGCTGATCAACGCAGACATGAGCCCTAAAATGTACTCCTTAAGACCTATGAACAGTTCCTCATCTTCAGTACTATGAAACAAAATCCATATTTTGGGGAGAGGTACTATAGACCAAAACACGAAAAATTGTCCAATAGATATGGGCTCTAAAATGGTTCCTCAAGATCTATGAGCGCTTCTTTTGTAGAACAGATGTGTCTCACAGTAGTGAATATGAAGTATGAATTTTAGAGCCCATGTCTACTAGACATTATCCTTTTGAAGGATCGTTACAATCTGTGTATGAATATTGACTATTCCTCCTGGCATACGCGTTTACACGGTACGCCAATTAAAACTGACCCTGAAACTGTGTCATGCTCCATACAATAGGCAACCTAGCTTACATCCATCTGCCCCAGGTGTGGAAGAAGTGCATTGCGTTCCTTATCTTAAGGTGCATGACACATTTTCAGAGCCAGTTTTACTTATCGCACCCTGCATTTGTGATTTACTGTTGGCCCCATTTCGTATTTATTTCAGTTATCTTCTATGCTATTCTACACAAAAATTGTTGGTCTCACTACGAATTTTTTCAGGTGTCTTGCTTGCTATGCTTTAATATGCTATACTATACTGCGCTATTTACCGAGCTATGTTACTTGGCCCACATCATGTGAAACCTACAAACTTCCTTACTTTTGCGCACCACTGTGTTAGAGGAGATTATGTTGAAAAGTAAAAGGTTTCTGGAAACAAAACTTCTCAGTTTTACTGTAATGCCGAGAACTTTTCAGAAATTCCTCGTAGATAACATTACACTGTACTTTATCCCTACTATGTTATGTATTTCAAAGAGTTTATTTCAGTCAACAATGTCAAACACTTTCTCTAAATCTACATATGCTATAACTGTAGTTCTGTCTTTCTTATCACATCCTGTACGATAACGAAGAGTCAGTACTGTTTTGAATGTGCGCAGCTATGAGTTATTAAACTGACAGTTGGGTAATACGCACATAGTTCACAAACTACATCTTTAGGCTAAAAAGCACCATCGTGTGTCAGTTATCTCGATAAAACGCAAATATTGGGACCGTAGACGAGAGGAAATTGTTATTTGGCTCTTTATCATTTAAGGCCCTACGAGACAATCACTTAAGAAGAGCTGTCGTCTTGCGGCAGCAGGAAATTTAAAGGAGGAAGTGGAGAGGGTTGAGAGACGGTGGTTGAGGCGCAGCTGGGGTGTGAGGGGAGCAGTCTGTTTGTGTTGCTGAGTAGCGCGGGACAGGGAGGCGCTCATGAATAATGGACGCCGCGGCTTGTCTGCCTCCCAGGGCGTATCCTCTCTCCAGAGTCTGGCAAGTAGAGCCACAGTTGGTCGGGGCCTAAGCCGCCGCGGAACTGTGTCGCTGGCGTAGCACGAGCGCAGGCGCTTAGCAAGACGGCGATATTCTTTAGACTTCCCCCCAAACCACACTCCACTTTGCACTGAAGTCCTCCCCCTGAGACTATACACTGACGGAATCTGAGAGCGTTACTACATGTCACAACGCAACCAAACTCATACTCCAACTGTTTCTGTGGGATATTCGACTACAGTTTCACCATTATACGAGCTTGTTTACAGGACAATGAGGAGACAAAAGTCTTGGGATACCTCCTCATAACTTGTCGGACTACCTGTTGCCCGGTGTAGTGCAAGAACTCGACGTGGTAAGGACCCAACAAGTCGTTGGAAATCCGCTGCAAATATCGAGCCATGCTGCCTCTTTAGCCATCCATAATTCTGGGATTTTGTACACGAACTGACCTCTTCGAACTAACCAAAATGTTCTTCAAAATTAATTGCGAACGACTATGTCATCCATATAAAAGTTCCATCGTTCTTTGGGACATAAATTCCATGAATGGCTGCAAAATTGTTTCCGAGTAGCTAAAAATAGCCATTTCCAGTCATTCAGCGGTTCAGTTGGAGCTGAGGACCCAATACATTGCATGTAAACACAGGCCTCACCATTACGGAGCCACCACCAGCTTGCACAGTACTCTTTAACAAACTGGATCCATGGCTTCTTGGGGTCTGCGCCATACTCGAATCGTATCAGTTCTTGTAAAGTGAAATCGGGACTCATCTGACTAGGACATGATTTTACAGAGGTCAAGGGTCCAACCGATATGGTCACGAGCCACGGAGAGGTGCTGCAGGCTATGTCGTACTGTTAGTAAATACACTCGCGTCGATCGTCTGCTGTCATGGCCGATTAATGTCAAATTTGGCCGCACAGTCCTAAGGGATGTGTTCGTCGTACGTCCCACAAGGATTTTCTTGTCTGTTATCGCTGACAGCTCTATGCTATGCCTCTGCTCTCGGTCGTTACGTGAAGGCCATCGGCCACTACGTTGTCCATGTCGAGAGGTAATGTCTGAAATTTGGTATTCTCGGGACGCTCTGGACACTGTGGAGCTCGGAATATTGAATACCCTAACGATTTCCGAAATGAATGGTCCTATACGTCTAATTCCTTGTACCTTTCCGCTTTCAACTTCTGTTGATTCCTGTCGTGCGGCAATGACCACGCTGGAAGCCATCTCACAAAAGTCACTTGAATAGAAACGACAGTTCCGCCAATACACTACCCTTTTATACCTTGTGTACTCGATACTACCACCGTCTGTATATGTGCATATCGCTATCCCTTGACTCTTTGTACATTCACAGTTCTGCATTTTTTTTTCAACTGTCGTATACTCTGTGGACGTCCGTATAGCTGCAAGAATAGATTGACTGGTCGTTAGAAAATGAGAGTACGTTCTGATGAGCTTAAAGCGCAAAAGTAAACACATGAGCCAAGCGAAATGCCCTCGCGCCCAGGTGCAATAATACTATGGTCGACTTATATACACTATTGGCCATTAAAATTGCTGCACCAAGAAGAAACGCAGATGATAAACGGGTATTCATTGGACAAATATATTATACTAGAACTGACATGTCATTACATTTTCACGCAATTTGGGTGCATAGATCCTGAGAAATCAGAACCCAGAACAACCACCTCTGGCCGTAATAACGGCCTTGATACGCTTGGGCATTGGGTCAAACAGAGCTTGGATGGCGTGTACAGCTACAGCTGAACATGCAGCTTCAACACGATACACAGTTCATCAAGGGAAGTGATTGGCGTATTGCGACGAACCAGTTGCTTGGCCACCATTGACCAGACGTTTTCAGTTTTATTTATTTATTTTTTATTTATTTATTTATTGTTCCGTGGGACCACATTTAGGAGAAGTCTCCATGGTCATGGAACGAGTCAATACATGAAATTATAACACGATTGTAGAAACAGATAAAATGAAATATAAAAAAAAACATATTCAGGCAACAAGTCGTTAGTTTAAATAAAGAAAATCAAGAATGTAACACTGGAATTTGCTTAATTTTTTAGCTCTTCCAGGAGCTCCTCGACAGAATAGAAGGAGTGAGCCATGAGGAAACTCTTCAGTTTACACTTAAAAGTGTTTGGGCTACTGCTAAGATTTTTGAGTTCTTGTGGTAGCTTATTGAAAATGGAAGCAGCAGAATACTGCACTCCTTTCTGCACAAGAGTCAAGGAAGTGCATTTCACATGCAGATTTGATTTCTGCCTAGTATTAACTGAGTGAAAGCTGCTAACTCTTGGGAATAAGCTAATATTGCTAACAACAAACGACATTAAAGAAAATACATACTGTGAGGGCAATGTCAAAATTCCCAGACTATTGAATAGGGGTCGACAAGAGGTTTTCGAACTTACACCATACATAGCTCGAACAGCCCGTTTTTGAGCCAAAAATACCCTTTTTGAATCAGAAGAATTACCCCAAAAAATAATACCATATGACATAAGCGTATGAAAATATGCGAAGTATACTACTTTTCGTGTTGAAATGTCACTTATTTCAGATACTGTTCTAATGGTAAATAAAGCGGCATTTAGTTTCTGAACAAGATCCTGAACATGGGCTTTCCACAACAGCTTACTATCTATCCGTACGCCTAGAAACTTGAACTGTTCCGTCTCGCTTATAACATGCCCATTCTGTCTGATTAAAATGTCAGTTCTTGTTGAATTGTGGGTTAGAAACTGTAAAAACTGAGTCTTACTGTGATTTAGCATCAAATTATTTTCCACAAGCCACGAACTTATATCATGAACTACATTATTTGATAATGTTTCAATAATACACACAAGATCCTTCACTACCAAGGTGGTGTCATCAGCAAACAGAAATATTTTTGAATCACCTGTAATACTAGAAGGCATATCATTTACATAAATAAGAAACAGCAGTGGCCCTAGCACCGACCCTTGGGGAACGCCCCATTTAACAGTGCCCCATTGGGACTGAACATCATTACCACTCTCGATATTGCGGAGGATTACCTTCTGCTTTCTGTTCTTAAAGTAGGAGGCGAACCAATTGTAAGCTACACCCCTTACTCCATAATGTTCCAACTTCTGCAGTAATATTTTGTGGTCAACACAGTCAAAAGCCTTCGTTAAATCAAAGAAAACACCTAACGTTCGCAACCTTTTATTTAATCCGTCCAAAACCTCACAGAGAAAAGAGACTGTAGCATTTTCAGTTGTTAAGCCATTTCTAAAACCAAACTGTACATTTGACAGCAAATTATGTGAATTTAAATGCTGCAGTAACCTTGTATATACAACCCTCTCGATAACTTTAGCAAACACCGATGGCATAGAAATAGGTCTATAATTGTCAACATTATCCCTGTCTCCCTTTTTATAAAGTGGCTTCACTACCGAGTACTTTAATCGGTCAGGAAACCGACCACTCCTAAAGGAAAAGATACAGATATGGCTAAGTACTGAGCTAACATACGTGGAACAATACTTCAGTATTCTGCTAGATACCCCGTCATATCCATGAGAGTTCTTGGTCTTTAGAGATTTAATTATTAGCTCAATCTCCCTCTTGTCAGTATCATGGAGGAGCATTTCAGGTAACAGTCTCGGAACACTTTTTTCTAAGAGCGCTATATGATTCCCTGTTGGGACTAGGTTTCTATTTAGTTCACCTGCTATATTCAGAAAGTGATTATTAAGTACTGTACATATATGCGACTTATCAGTAACACGGACATCCCCACTACGCACTGATTCTATATTCTCGACCTGTCTCTGCAGACCAGCCACTTCCTTTACGACTGACCATATGGTTTTAATTTTATCCTGAGACTTAGCTATTCTATCTGCATACCACATACTTTTTGTCTTCCTAATAACTTTTTTAAGCACCTTACAATACTGTTTGTAATGGGCTGCTGCATTTAGATTTTGACTGTTTCTAACGTTTTGATATAATTGCCACTTTGTTCTACAAGATATTCTTATCCCTTTGGTCAGCCACCCAGGCTGCCTGTTTGTGCTAGTACCCTGTTTTGAACGTTCTAACGGAAAGCAACTTTCAAAGAGCACGAGAAAAGTCTTGAGGAAAGCATTATATTTATCGTCTACTGTATCAGCACTATAAACATCTTGCCACTCTTGTTCCTTGATAAGGTTTACAAAAGTCTGTACAGCAACTGGATCAGCTTTCCTAAAAAGTTGGTAACTATATTTAACATGTGTTGCAACACAAAAATCTTTTAGACTTAAAATTTGTGCATCATGATCTGAAAGGCCATTCACCTTTTTGCTAACAGAATGCCCTTCTAATAATGACGAATGAACAAAAATATTGTCTATGGTTGTTCTACTGTTCCCTTGCACTCTCATTGGAAAGAATACGGTTTGCATAAGATTATATGAATTTAGGAGGTCTACCAGCATCTTTTTCCTTGCACAATCACTTATACAATTAATATTGAAGTCACCATATATAACTAACTTTTTGTATTTCCTATAAAGTGAACCAAGAACCTCCTCTAGCTTTAGCAAAAATGTTGTGAAATCGGAGTCGGGGGATCTATAAATAACAACAGTAAGAAGTTTAGCTCCACTAAATTTAACCACACCTGCACAACATTCAAACACCTTTTCAGTGCAGTACTTGGAAACATCAATTGACTCAAATCGGATACCGTTTTTCACATACATGGCTACTCCCCCACACCGCAAAGAGCTCCTAGAAAAGCTGCCAGCCAACCTGTATCCTGGTAAAGGAAGCCTCTGAATTATCTCCTTATTTAAGAAGTGTTCAGATATACCAATAATTTCGGAGTCAACATCTATAAGCAGTTCACTAACTTTATCTCTAATACCCTGTATATTTTGATGAAATATACTAATTCCCTCATTAATCGGATACCCAAGCTTTGTAGAAAGTGGTTTCTTTGTTAGAGAGACTTCCCTTAAGCAGGAATACCTATCAGCTGACTTCAATCTAAAAAAGGTACAGCTCTAACACCCACAACTACCGGAATTTTCCCATGAGTGGTCCCACCACCCCCACCTATGCTGTCACCTATAAGTTTTGCCAATCTCCCCTTCCCATACCTGTTGAGGTGCAGGCCATGTTTTCAGTTGGTGAGAGGTCTGGAGAATGTGCTGACCAGGGGAGCAGTCAAACATTTTCTGTATCCAGAAAGGCCCGTACAGGACCTGCAACATGCGGTCGTGCATTATCCTGCTGAAATGTAGAGTTTCGCAGTGATCGAATGAAGGGTAGAGCCACGGGTCGTAACACATCTGAAATGTGACGTCCATTGTTCAAAATGCCGTCAATGCGAAGAAGCGGTGACCGAAACGCATCATGATGCTGTAAACCTGGATTCATACGAAAAAATGACGTTTTGCCATTCGTGCGCCCAGGTTCGTCGTTGGGTACACCATCGCAGGCGCTCCTGTCTGTGATGCAGCGTCAAGGGTAACCGCAGCCATGGTATCCGAGCTGATAGTCCATGCTGCTGCAAACGTCGTCGAACTGTTCGTGCAGATGGTTGTTGTCTTGCAAACATCCCCATCTGTTGACTCAGGGATCGAGACGTGGCTGCACGATCCGTTACAGCCATGTGGATAAGATGCCTGTCATCTCGACTGCTAGTGATACGAGGCCGTTGGGATCCAGCACGGCGTTCCATATTACCCTCCTGAACCCACCAATTCCATATTCTGCTGACAGTCATTGGATCTAGACCAACGCGAGCAGCTATGTCGTGATCCGATAACCAGTAATCGCGACTTTTATCAAAGTCGGAAACGTGATGGTACGCGTTTGTCCTCCTTACACGAGGCATCACAACAACGTTTCACCAGGCAACGCCGGTCAACTGCTGTTTGTGTATGTGAAATCGGTTGGAAACTTTCCTCATGTCAGCACGTTGTAGGTGTCACCACCGGAAAAGCCTTGTGTGAAGGCTCTGAAAAGCTAATAATTTGCATATCACAGCATCTTCTTCCTGTCGGTTTAATTTCGTGTATGTAGCACTTCATCTTCGTGGTGTAGCAATTTTAATGGCCAGTAGTGTATGATGTCTGTCTAAAGTCTGTGTTGCAACATAACACTGTGGTAAAGTGATGCGTAACCCTACGGTTACGTAGACGATGGACGATGGGTACAATAGTTGAAACCATTTCTTAGTTAAAGAGTAGAGCATGGAAAACGTTCGGGGAATTCTGTTATTCGTTTCTACATGTATTGTGATACAGATGGATCCGTGCATCTTCAAGGTGGAACGGAGATTGTAGCATTATATATTGTCAGTTGCAATACTGGCATGGCTTTGCATTCGTTCCATGATTTGGCTTTGGCTAGTGAGGAAAACAATGTAAGGAGCACCCTATGACAGTGCTAACTACTTCACAGCAGTACTGTCGAATGATACACTTCTGTAATGTCAGAGTCGGATGTCTGATACCAAACAAAACAGACAAGCAAAGTTTCCTGTTCTTAACTATTTTGATGTCTACGTTAGGACAGTGTGTAGACAATCACGAGAAGAAGTACATTACCTTCCTTTACAAAAATTTTAAATTACTTAAAGATTATAAGTCTCCAGCACAGCTACAACTGCAGCAGAAATAAAATCTAGATATGTTGTGCCGACGTTGTCAAGAAGAAGATTTATTCAGAGGTTCACAGTTCTTCACGAACTGTTACTCGTGGCTGCGCTCGCACATCAGTAGTTATGATGAATGATGATGAGTAAGTAAGCTAGTAATCCATAAATATCTGTGTATAGTATAATGGTGTCTAGACGTATGTGCAAAAAAATGTATGCGGGGCCGATATGTAGGTACATAATGAATGTGTCTCTGTTATTGTGCTCTATACGAATTTGATAGCATGCATTATATTTTCTAATTTTATTTAAAAGAATCCTCGGTGCATTACATTCGTGCAGAAGTAGAGCTGTTAGGGGTTCCTCTGCTCACATAGTACTGGATGCGAGATTTTTGCCACCAGAGCGCCACATACCAACCGTTTCTTCCTCCCGTTTCAGTGCAAAATAGCGCCTACATTTTTGATTCATCCCGGAGTAATTTGTGATTAAAATAGTTAATTAATAGTTCATAATCAAATGCAGTCCCATTGAAAGTTTCCTCGTTCCACATGCAAAGGTACGACTTTCTGTTTGTTGTACAGCCTTTAAAAGGCGCCGTCGATGTAACTCTTCTAGCTTCTCGGAAGCTATAACAGACGCTTGACGCCCAGCTTCTAATTAGAGACGGGCTCGTGACTATAGCACTGTCTCTACAGCTCTGTCCGCAGCTCGTGGTCTTGCGGTAGAGTTCTCGCTTCTCGCGCACTGGGTCTCGGGTTCGATTCCCGGCGAGGTCAGGGAGATGGCTGGGTGTTGTATGCCCTTCACCATCATTACCTCGTAAGTCCCGAAGTGGCCTCCCGGCCAGCAATACCATACGATCATTTCATTTCTGCAGCTCTTAAGGCAGCCTGACGTTCCGCATACAAGTTCCGGCCGATCTGAGATTTCTTAGACGTTTTTTGGGTTCGAGCAACCTTCGCAACTTGAGCTCTCTTAGAACAATGTCCTAAATCTGACTTACGCTTGCGAAGATTATAGTAATAGTTTTAAATACGGTTCGCAACTTGAGCTCTCTTAGAACTACGTCCTAAATCATACGCTTTTGGGGCTTATAGTAATAGTTTTAAATATGGTTCTCGGGATTACCGTCGGATTTTATTGTTGTGTCTCCACAAAAACTCTCCAGTTATGCCAAGTGGTGTAGCAACTCAGTATCATGAACCGTGCGCACAGTAACACTGGATTTGCACTGTCACGGAATAACCTATAAACACTAAGCGATCACGCCTGCGTCGTCTGCACCCTCACTCACGTACACCATATTTAAAGATACAACTTTCTAAACTAGCCTGTACTCTTTGCCAGGGTTCACGCTACCTCCATACCAAATTACATCAAAATCTGTGCAGCATAAGAGCAGTGAAAACGTAAACGAGTGAGTTACTTTCCCATATAATAATACAGGTATTAGGATGAAAGTGTAGATTAAACACGTTGAGAACTGAATAACCATTTTATGGATTACGTTGAATCATAACACGTACAACATATCAAGCAATAAAAAAAAAATTCACAAATATGATTAAGTTCGAAACTGCAAGAACAAAAAAAAAAAAAAGGTTCAAATGGCTCTGAGCACTATGGGACTTAACATCTGTGGTCATCAGTCCCCTAGAACTTAGAACTACTTAAACCGAACTAACCTAAGGACATCACACACATCCATGCCCGAGGCAGGATTCGAACCTGCGACCGTAGCAGTCTCGCGGTTCCGGACTGAGCGCCTAGAACCGCTAGACCACCGCGGCCGGCTGCAAGAACAGATAGCGTTTCAAAAAGTAAATATTTTCCCTCAATTCGCGTAATATTCTTAAATAAACTAGTACTTTGTGACGTTGCCTATGTTCTTCCTCAAGATTCAAACTACCTCACACCAAATTTCATGGCTATCCACTCAACGGTTTAGTTGTGAAACCGTAAGTTCCAGAGTTACTTTACCAATTATAATACTAGTGTGGAACTTTGGGTTGGCATTGATTGAACACGTTGAGGATGTATAAGCATTGTGTTCTAGCTGTATCCGCGGCTGCGCTCACATGTTAGTAAAATGAAATGAAATGTGCGTATGGCTTTGTTGGCAAGGAGACACCCCCCGCCCCCCCACCTCGGGATGTTACGGAGCTTGGTGAAAGTATTTTCATTTGACGCCACTTCGGCGACTGGAGCATCGATGATGAGAACAAGCGCGAGTGCAAAAAAATCCGACCTACTTTAAAGCTCATGTTTACTGGTCATTATTTTCCATTTTTGGTTCATACCATAACACTTCAAGATATGAAAAGCAATGAGCTTTCAATAACAGAGATGTATCTCGCTGTAGGGAAGACGAACAAGTTATCATAGGCCTTAAGGCGTCGATCTTAGAGCTCACGTTTGCTAGACATTTTTTCTTGTTTTGCGCCATACTTCCACCTCCGAAAATTAGTCGGTAGAGTTATGATTCATCCTGTGTATCTACACTGTTCAAAATAATTAGGGGCAGACGTATATCAACGTCTATTATGTTAAATCTATTTTGAAAGACGCCGTATCTGTGGTCTTATTGCATGGCTTGTGATCTTCTCTTTCAGAGCAGGAAAGAATTAAAATCGTCGCCATCTGGTGGCTATGTTATGCATTACAGTGTCAAGTGATGACTCAGAAGGAAACGAGTACCGGTGTCTCAGTGTTTTCTAGTGAAGTAGGTGGAAGCTTTCATTTGTGGATGCTGTTTTCAAACAAGCACATGCAGCTCGACATCTTAATGCAGTGCAAGTTGCAAGGACAATCTGTTTGACCCAAGAAGGATGGATTTTCAGTCGTATTGCTGCATATGCCAGTGCTTCTCTATGTGTCATGCTACAGGGAGATAGATCAGTACACATGTCGTGGTCAGTTGGACAAAGTCTCCCACGTATTATAACCCCACGTGAAGGCCACTGTCTGGCCGTCTCTGCGTTGCGGAGTCTTACCACCAGAGTACTGCAAGACGATCTCAGAAGGGCCACCGGAGCCGCTGTTTTCGTTAAGACTGTAATGATCAGGTTACGAGAAAGGAACCCACGACGCAGACGCCGTGTTCGTGTAACCCCCTTGACGTGACAATATCTTGTGGCTCGCCTTCAATTCTACCGTTCCCATGTCAACTGACAATTTAGGCACTACTGAAAAGTGTTGTTCTATGACGAGTCTAGAGATGCTCTGACAGAAGTGATGGCCGTGTTCATGTGCGGTACCTGCCATATGTTCTCCAGGAAATCAACGGATTCCAAAGGGTCTGTGGGGAGGCTTCAGTGTTGACAATCGTATGGCTCTTGTCGTTGTCCATGGTCGTCTTACAGCAAGATCCTGTTGGATCATGTGATGGTTCCTTCATATGGTGGTGGCCCTGATTTCATCTAATTCCAGGATTTATGTGGCGGGCGTCAACAGGAATGTCTTGTGAAAGCTGAACCTAAACCCCATCGTGCATATGTGGAGCGTGCTTCATAGACGTGTTCTTGGTCGTCCTTTTCCACCACAGACTGTTCAAGAACTCTAATGAGCTCTCATTGAAAAATGGGGACGAATCCACAGGGTGACCTCCGTAGCTAAGTCAGTGCCAGGGAGTTATAAACCCTCAAGGAGGACATACACTTGATGCTGTAAAAGTCTAGTGGAAAGCACCCAGGATAACGGGATGATTGTTTCCACTTTGTTTTCAACACTTCACAGACATTTCAGTTCTTTATATGTAAACGATCGACAATGTAATGGTGTTTTGTTGTGTAGTTAATTCGTGAAAGATAAATACACAATTTGGTAACATACTCAGTCCTCAGTTATTTCTCATAGAAGTATGGCAGACGCCGAAAGTCATATTTCCCTAATTCTTTTGAGCAGTGTAGATACACAGGATGAATCATAACTCTACCGACGTTGCAAGGTACGGGAACTCTTCATGTTGAGATAGCAACACAACATACAGTCACTTCCACAAGAAAGTGTACTCCATAATTTTAAATGTAACGTCTGCAGCGACATCTCTGGTAGTGATTTGTATCTGTAATCAAAGAGCTTTTGCATAGTGTATAGATAAACAGTGCGAGAATTCAATGTTTGATTTTGTCGGTTGCAGTTTAAAGCGAGTGCAAAGTATCTGAAGCGTCACGAGGAAGTGTTCCTTCTAAATCATTCAAAAAGACCAAAGCTTTCATATGGAGCTACTGCTAAAATTGTTAGAAAGTCAAAGACATTCGTTGTGAGGTGGGTCAAACGATATTTTGAGTTTGGAAACGTAGATGATTTATCTGAGAGAGAGCTAAGGTGCCAAGATATAATCGATAACGGCGGCGAAAGGATTAACTATTGGGTAGCCCGCCCGGCTAGCCGCGCGGTCTAACGCGCTGCCTCCCGCGCGGGAAGGAGTGCCGGTCCCCGGCACGAATCCACCCGGCAGATTAGTGGGGAGGTCCGGTGTATTGGCCAGCCTGTGGATGGTTTTTAAGGCCGTTTTCCATCTACCTTGGTTAATGTGGGCTGGTTCCCCTTATTCCGCCTCAGTTACACTATGTCGGCGATTTCTCGTCTGGTGTGTGACGTTCCCGGGGAAGGAGGGGGTTCAACTTGGGGCTGCACCACATAAACCTTAGGTTCGGTGTGGGGCGGCGATGGGGTGGCGTGAACTGTGGTCTGTTGTGGGGTTGTGAACCACTGAGGGCTAAGACGGAACTAAGCCTCTCAGTCGTTTCTAGGTCCCCGGTTTAATACACAATACACAACTGGTAGGTAATTGTGCAATTAATAATAACATGTATTTTACGTAAACATATATTTATAATAGTGTCTCTTATTTTATACAGATAATGACGTACACTTTCTTGCGAAACTGACTGTACTCAGAGGAAACTCACTGGATAGTTGTCTTTCAGACATGAGGGACATGGGGGTAACATACTGAAAGATCAAAAGAGACAATTGGTTGTAATGCAATCACTGCAGGGCTAGAGGCAGCGAGATGGACTCAGGACAAGAGTGTGGCAATAAATGTAGACAAGGTGACTTTCAGGTAGAAAATACGGGCAGAGTGTCACCATGAACCATCACGAGCGACTAACTGGACTCTGGGTTGAGATCTGAAGATGCCACGTTTCGTTTACCGGTGACACAGTAGCACAGACAGCATAGACTTGTGTGATGTAGACCCAGAGTCAATTGGGACGTTGAGTGGCATTGTGCGGTGGTCGGGGAAGAGTCTGGCTCCTATCTGTGCTGGTCATGTCGACGCCAACGTGCCCGTCGACGATCTGATGAAAGATCACAGAAAGCAGAGACTCTCTAAGTCCTTGAATCACAATGTGGGAGAAAGCCAATAGATATGCCAACAGAATTAATTTGTTAGTTGTTAAAGGGAGGCGGTGCTGATACCTGAAGTTGATTTGTCAACCATCACTACGGCATGAAATGCAACAAAGATGTCATTCGTGTTCAGACCGATGACACTTGTTCATGTACAATTCGACTGTTAGAAATTCAAAACGGTGCCTTCTCGAAACTCGACATGAAAATTATACTGAATTTTAGTAGCCATAAGCTCTCATAGATGAGCAGCGGTTGACGAAAGATGGAATGATATCACAGCAGCCTAACAGAACGTGACACAGTGTTCTTTCTGCTATTCGCAGCCCTGTTAATGGCGATGTATCGACTTGTGCAGCGCGGTTAATCGTTTTCAAAGCCGATGTCCGGCTGCTAGCTCACAGTCTCGTTCAGCCGCGCAAATATTGACGCAGCTCGTCCTGCCTCCTCAGCTCGACAAACTTTCTCGTAAGCCGTAGCTGTACACACACACACACACACACACACACACACACACACACGCAAACCTCTGTCACCCCTACCGCCTGTCAGCCCGCCTCCTTCCCCCCCCCCCCCCCCCCACACACACACACAAAACGCACGTGTGTGGACGAATGCACATAGCAGAATATGTAGGCCCACTTCAAAGGAAGGCGTTTAGACTGTAAAGTAACGTAATCGGGGAAAGAGGAATCGCTCGGATAGGAAACGAATGGGTAAATGAAACGGTCGTAGCTTTAGCTAAGGAAATACTTTGGTATCCATGTCAAGTAATTAGACAAACTTGGGATATTTTTTTTAAAAAGGAACCGTCTCGGTATTTAGGTCAAGTCATTCGCTAAAAAATCACACAGAAAATAAACGAGGTTACTCGTAAATTGAAAGTGGTTCCGAAACATCGGTTAAGAAATAGGACTTCCGAAAACTATACCTCGTTACTCGTAGTTGAACTGGACAATGCGAGAAGCATGTTATGAAAGAAGTGTTATGAAAGGGGGAGTGTAGAAGTGATGTGAGATAGTTAGGTACCTCCATCTACCATGGATGACTGATCTGATCTGTATTGGAGTGAATTAGAATGAGTTTTCAGGCTACATATACATGATTTTTTGTGTATATGAGCTAAATCCTATCGATTGACATTTAACAAAATAGTACACTAGCTTATATTTAATCGAAATTGATATATAAATTATTTGCACTAGTCACATTACTTGCGAAACAACCGAATTTAATAGCTTCTATACTACACATGCTGTATGGTGTCAATTAAAAATTCAACAATGGAAAAGATGCTACGCAGAAGAACATATTCAAGCTACATATAAAATTTACTTTCTCCAGGTCACACGTTTTATTTAGTGCGAAAATAATCAGAGCCCTTTTTTTGCAGCAATCCGAACAATGTTCTGACATTTAGCTTTATTGATGTGCAATTAAGAAAACTTATTCTTCTGGTGCCACAGCTGTGAACATTAGTATTGTTCTAAAACTGTGCTGAATTATTTATAATGAATTTCAATAGTGATAATTATTGTGAAGCGACTGTTAGGGTGTTTCACTTTCTGAAGGAGCACCTATAACAGGGCTCTCTGAGAACACACTACGTTATTCTCACTATTCTCTTTAGTACAATCAGTACGTTCTTTTTATGTGACGAGTTGTTACGACAAATAATGCAGCAGGAAATTGATGAGCGATAATAAACAAAATATGTTAAGTTGTTGATCTGTTTGTTTCCGAAACTAACAATTATGAGAAGAGAAAAAATTTCTGAACTTAGTTGTTTGATAGCTGAACAATATGTCCAAATTTTTACCACTATGTACAACCTAAAATGTGGAACATCCTACCTTCTCTAATGACCCCTGTTGATATGCTGCATTAATTGTTAGTGTTTTTCTATTTGTTATACAGAACTAAATAATACTGAAAGTTTTGGAAGTTTAAGGGACAGTCTAGTTGCATAAAAGTTTATGACAAACTATGACTTTCAAATTCTTTTGCTGCTGTCTCTCTAACAGGGCTAGTTAATATTGCTTTCACACAGCGTTGAAAATGAGAGCACCGTAGGGCAACAATGGCTCCCGGCACACTTTGATATTCTTAATGAAGATTGAACCCAATGTAAATACAACGGTTTTCTACGTGAGGTATCGTTCCCTGGCTAGCAGCCCACTGTATCTCCAGCTGTCTCTCTCGTAGAATTGCTAACATGAAAATGACATTTCCCATGGGGACTAAAACGGAACCCGTACAAGCATTAGAATTTTTACTAATCTGGGGACGTTATTATGTCAAGACGCTTACACGGGACCCCCAGTTGGCTGAACTTGACTACGAATGTTCGCGACCAAGACGTTGTGACGATCGTCTTCTCGAACCCATCGTTCCATTTAAACAAACAATTAAATAGGTTACTTGTAGATAAGCATAGAGATTACCATAAATTCTGTTTTATCTACTACCTTTACAACTCGGATAGTCCTTGTTGCTTATCTTCGGCTCTAATTTTTTTACTTAAAAATTGCTTTACTATCATTTTACTGTCATTTCAACTTTCTCTCCTGAAATGATATCTCTTTTTGAGATGATACTGACATAGTCTTAAAATGTATTAAGATTGTTAATGATAATTTTATTCTGAATGTTTCGTAATATCATATCTTCCGTTATTATTCTGTGTCATCGTTATTCTTCTTTCTTCATTATTTACATTAAACGAGATTAAAGAGATTAAAGTTGGGAGTTAACAGGACATTTTTTTATATTATTGACCTCAGAATATATTTTTGCGTTCACTGTGGTTTTTTTTGTTTTCTCTAATCATTTCTTGCAGTTCTCTTTTTTAAATTTCTCAGTGAACCTTCACTACCTTACTAGTGTTCCAAAGTCTTGACAGTTTCCTATTTCATCTGTGATGTACATGTCTTCTTTCTTCTAACGGGTTGATTTTCACCTTCTTTGAATTAATAATGTTGAGAGCCTGTTGTTGTATAAACTATATACAATATATTCCAATAGAATTTCTAGTATCTGTTATGTACGATGTCAGTGATATTGCGTATTAGTGTGCGGAGGTCAGATGTTCTACTCTTCGCCCACACTGCCGTGTTTTACGCAGGTCATATATTTTTCCTAGCAGTTTCCACTGTTGCATTTCGGTTTCGGCAATTTTTGATCGGCTTACAACAACGATGGTCTCCAATGGGCATAGTTCTTCCGGCAAAACAATTGTTTCTAATGTCGCAATTTCACAATATTGCTGTTTTGTTTTAGTGGTTCTAAGCGATTCCTTATTCTTTTTTAGGTTTGATATCCATTTATAAATATGTTCCCGTTTCCATCCCTTCTGGCAAAATAACATTCCCAATGTACGTCAAGGAGGATACCCTCCTCACTGAAGCAGTCCTGCTGTTTTGTTGTGGGGTTTCTCGAATGATATCTCACGGCCTGCCTTTGACGCTACGTGGTGTAGTTTTTTGCTGGAATATTTAGTTCCTTCTTCAGTCTTAGTAATAACTGTAAAATCTCCAGCACGGGATAAGTGTTTGACATTGATTTTCCTTCTAGCATTTACAGTGTTTGTACCTTTGATGTAATTTCCATGGGACTATCTCCTTCTCGAATATCTGCACTTACGTCGGAAGGCTCTGAGATGTAGCAAGGAATTCACTTCAGATGTTACTTTCATGAAAGGCTAGTTGTTTTGTTCTCTACTCATTCTTAGCTCTAAAATAGTGTCTCAAACAGTTTCTCTACCCACAAAGTAATATGCTTCCTGTAAGTCCACCAAGGGGACAAAGCAGTATGTAAGGTTATATCAGGAGCACCGCACTGAAGCGAGACATAGTTACTGTTTATAATACATACAAATAATATAGCGGATATTGTAGCAAATTCTATAAAGCTGCTACGGTCGCAGGTTCGAATCCTGCCTCGGGCATGGATGTGTGTGATGTCCTTAGGTTAGTTAGGTTTAAGTAGTTCTAAGTTCTAGGGGACTGATGACCACAGCTGTTAGGTCCCATAGTGCTCAGAGCCATTTGAACCATTTTTTGAAATGCCAAACGATGCATCGCTTGGTGTAACGAGCGTAAACGTTTGACTATTGAACAGTGGAAAAACGTTGTATGGAGTGACGAATCACAGTACACAGTGTGGCGAGCTAATGGAGGATGTGAGTATGGCGAATGCCCGGTCAATGTCAACTGCCAATGTGTGTAGTGCCAACAGTCACATTCGGAGGTCTTGGTGCTATAATGTGGTCGTGTTTTTCATGGAGGAGGCTTGCACTCATTGTTGTTTTGCGTGGCACTATCACAGCACAGGCCTACAGTGATGTTTTAAGCACCTTCTTGCTTCCCAATGTTGAAGGGCAATTCGGGGATGGCGATTTAATCCAACACGATCGAGCACCTGTTCATAATGCACGGTCTGTGGCGAAGTGGTTACTCGACAATAACACCCCTGTAATGGACTGGCCTGCACAGAGTCCTGACCTGAATCCCACAGAACAGTTTGGGATGTTTTGAAATGCCGACTTCGCGCCAGGCCTCACCGTCCGACATCGATACCTGTCCTCAGTGCAGCACTCCGTGAAGAATGGGCTACAATTTTCCAATAAAACTTCCAGCTCCTGATTGAACGTATGCCTGCGAGAGTGGAAGCTGTCATCCAGGCTAAGGGTGGGCCAACACCATATTGAATTCCAGCATTACCGATGGAGGGCGACGCACCACGAAACTACGAAGGAATTTCTGAAATGAGACGGAAATCTGTAGATATGATGTTCCTGGACAGACAAATAAATGATTACAGTTTCAGAAAAATTGGATAATTTATTCAGGAGGAGGAGCTTCACAATTTGAGCCAACCAATAACGCATTGGAGCACCTCTGACCCTTATGCAAGCAGTTATTGGGAACGGCAGTGATTGACAGAACTGTTGGATGTCCTCCTGAGGGATATCGTGCCAAATTCTGCCCAATTGGCGCGAAAGATCGGTAAAATCCTGAGTTGGTTGCTCTGTTCATAATGCTCCAAAAGTTTTGGAGAAGGAAGCCGGCCGTGCCATTTTAAAGAAACCTGGAGCGATTTTAGGGAAGTCACGGAGAATCTAAATCATGGTGGCTGGACGCGGGATTGAACCGCAGTCCTCCCGAATGCGAGTCCAGTGTGCTAACCACTGCGCCACTTTTCTCGGTTTAAAATTAGTCATATACTTATTTTCATTAAGGAAAAACTTTCGGCTTCCTGTTTTCTAGATGTGGAAGGACCCGTTGAGTGCCTTTCTCTTAATTCTTTTGTTTTCCGATAAGTAAATCAGCATGACACTTAGTGTCACGTCTTTTTGTTCAGTAAATGATTACATCTACATTTTTTAACTCAATAACTTAATTTTGTGAACGTTTCACTAACAACAGGAAGTTACTGCTGATATTTTATCGAAACCAAGCTGAAATTACGAAAAAACTGTGTGTGTTGATATTAATGTACACATGAACTTCTTAAAAGCCTTCAAAAAGACTGGCGGTAAGGTAATCTGTCAGTTATTGTTTATGTTAAACCGCCCTTCCTGTTTATAAAGGACTTGTATGATCGAGTATCTGACATTCGGAAATGGTCACGCATGACAGACTCTCAAACCTTTTAGTATTTGTAAAACGGTGAGAGGCGTCGCATTAACTCCATTAAAAATGGGCTCAAGCTGTTCACACAAGTGGCCCAGCCAAAACTCATCGCCGGAATAATACTACATTTCACGCTTGCTGAAAGTACTCAAACGTTTGCGAAAAATGAAACACCAAGAAAAATAATTTTAACTGAAATGAACTTCATACTACAGAATCCAGAATGTTATGAAGCTGTCATGATCTGCAGTCAGCGGCTTTAAATACCTTGACATGGGTCCTGGTATGCTTCTAACTGTAAGTAATCTACTTCCATGCGATTTGTGTGTGAGTTCATAAAGCATCGAATACTGTTGCCGGAGCACAGTTATCAACTATAACCAAAGTATGTTCAATGACCGTCGTATCAGTGTAACATGGAAGGCTGAGAAGGAGCAGTAAGTACATGTCGTTCTCCGTAGGCTTTCACATTCCACTCCGCACAAGGGCAAGTATTGTCCTGTTGAAAGACAGTATGTAGCATTTACTGAACGAGTCTGCGTTGTAAGTTGTGTCGAAAGATATGTCAAATAACCAAACTTGATGCTTGTCCGTTATTCCGTCCAACAACGCTAATAGTTTGCAGTCACCATTGTGGTGTCTAACAAGCAAGGCAGTTGCCTAGCAACGGCCCTTCTTTATAAGACGCGACCGGAATTCGATGCTCTAATCGTAATGAATTATTTGTTTACTTAGAGAAGTATTCGAGTGTGCTTCAGAACTACATTACTCCCGTTCTCGCCCAGTAAGTAATCTGCAAGGTGGGACGCGATCTGTGAGGAGGCTGGAGAACTGGAGTGTCGGTTGCAACCCTCTCCTATCCCACGTAAACATCTCAGCAGCCATCGGAAGCAACAGTCTGAAAATCTCCAGCAGAAAAATTAGACGAAATCCACCAGGTTTCCACTGGTGAAGGCGACGTGCGTCGAGCATATGATTGTCGCAACGTAGGTACCACGGACATCGCCATGGAAGACTCAACCCAATAACACGAGCACCGAAAATGACTAAACGAGGATGTTTCACCGGAACGCGTTCCAGGTAAGAGAGAACTCACAAGTTGTTTCCACAAGTACCTTATCCAGTATTCAGCACGTGGTAATAAGCAGCTGTGCCTCGTCCCGTAGCAAGTACTGATTCCGTAAATGTGAACCAGAAGCACGAGTGCAGAGTCTGAACACGGTGGCATTTACGGCTTCGCATAAAGCGCATTTTGCAGTACTTGCTGGCGGCTTTGATCAGTGTCGTAATCACAACTGCTGATGTAACATCACTCCTCCGTGAGTAATTTGAATTACATTTCCTCATAACGCTGATCGTTTTCATATTTTTCTGGTTTAGAAATACTCTTTTAAATTACTGTTGTGTATTTGAAAAATAATATTTTTATGTTCTTGTGGTACTTGTAAGACTTCGTTGAGTTACCATTATTTTCTACTAACAAGGGAACCTCCCCATCGCACCCCCTTCAGATTTAGTTATAAGTTGGCACAGTGGATAGGCCTTGAAAAACTGAACACAGATCAATCGTGAAAACAGGAAGAAGTTGTGTGGAACTATGAAAAAAATAAGCAAAATAGACAAACTGAGTAGCCCACGCGCAAGATAGGCCACATCAAGGACAATGTGAGCTCACGAGCGCCGTGGTCCAGTGGTTAGCGTGAGCAGCTGCAGAATGAGAGGTCCTTGGTTCAAGTCTTCCCTCGAGTGAAAAGTTAACTTTCTTTATTTTCGCAAAGTTGTGATCTGTCCGTTCATTCATTGACGTCTCTGTTCACTGTCATAAGTTTAGTGTCTGTGTTTTGCGACCGCACCGCAAAACCGTGCGATTAATAAACGAAAGGACGTGCCTCTCCAATGGGAACCGAAAACATTTGATCGCAAGGTCATAGGTTAAGCGATTCCTCCACAGGAAAACACGTCTGATATATTCTATATGACACTGGTGACGGCATGTGCGTTACATGACAGGAATATGTTGTCGACCCACCTAACTTGTACACTTGGCGAATGGGTATAAAGATTCTTCCGCCTTGCCCGATTTAGGTTTTCTTGTGGATGTGATAATCACTCCCAAAAAAGTGATGAAAACATAATAGTTTGTCACATAAACTGCGACAAATGAACGCAACAGTTTCACAGTTTCCCCTGTGCTCTGTCGCTGTAGTCGACTGACGTCGTGTGTTTCGATGTTTGTTTAGGTGTAGCGTCCCCATACTGCGGCGTAGTTACCTCGCATCAGACGGACGGACGGACAGATAATAACTGTCTGAAAATAAAAAATTTCACTTCTCACTCGAGGGAAGACTTGAACCAAGGACCTCTCATTCTGCAGCTGCTCACGCTAACCACTGGACCACGGCGCTCGTGAGCTCACATTGTCCTTGATGTGGCCTATCTTGCGCGTGGGCTACTCAGTTTGTATATTTTGTTTATTTTTTTCATAGTTGCACACAACTTCTTCCTGTTTTTTCGACTGATCTGTGTTCAGTTTTCCAAGGCCTATCCACTGTGCCAACTTATAACTAAATCTGAGGGGGATGCGATGGGGAGGTTCCCTTGTAAGAAATGTAGAGTGAACCGTAGGTCTGAGTACTGCGCCCGATTATGTTGACATATTAGAAAATAATTTAAACTTCGAAAAGAGCGTTTGAATATTCTGAAATTTTTTGAGGAGATTAGAAATTTAATAATCCCCGTCAGCTTCTCGAAAACGTATGTTTCAATTACCGTTTGAACGTAAATTCGTAACTGTGGATCATACTTCCTGTGTGAGAAATATACGTAAAGTTTATTTTAAGCTACTAACTCCGTTTATTATTATTTCTCTGGGGCAATACAGGATCACGGTACACTTGCTATTTTGGCAGTGAATTTTGCTTTCTTAGAAAGTGGGATTACTTACGCTCCTAAGTGCACGGGGTACCTTATATTTTTCTTGATTACCCGTATCGGTGTAGCCCGTTCGTCATTGTCTTCTTACGGAAGATATCCCCGTCACAGGCGTCTTGGGGTTCCATTAGTAGGTGTTGTAGGTCTTATTTGGTGTTTATAAACCAGGGCATTGTGGTCATTGAATAAAGAATACGGAAAACTTTCTTGGTCAAACTGTTCCCCTTCGTTCCATTGAGGTGACCTTAAAGTCGTACACATTTTTTGAGAATTGAGTCTGTAATTCTCATCTTAATTTTTCCACAGGCTTCCTTGATCGATTTTTCTTGATGGATGACATTTTTTTAAATTCACTCCCAAGACTGCCCTGATGTTAGTGGTCTCTTTCTTTTCCAATTCTTATAGGAGGCTTTTATCCGCATTTAGGTACAGCGTTCCCGCTGCATACTTAACTACTAGCGCCAACACCGTTTCGTACTGATGTATGCGTATCTTCCTGTTTTATGAAAGGCTTTTTGTTGTAGATCATGCGCAGTGTCTGGTACTCTATTTCAAGTCAATATTTTTCTTACTCGTAGTTTTTACTCTGAATCATGGTGTCTAGTCCATCTGCAACCCCTTTTGCGGGAAAAAAATGAGGTGATAGTGTGGGATTGTTGGCTGGTAGCCCCATCCGGGGAAGTTCGGCCGCCGGGTGCTTGTCTTATTTCAGGCGACTCCACACTGGGCGACTTCCGCGTCGGTGACGATGAGATGATGATGAGTTCAACACAACATCCACTCCACAGGGGGAGGTAATCTCCAACCCGGTCGGGAATCGAACCTAGGAGCGCTCCATGGCAGGCAAACAGCATTCAGCTAAGCAGGCGGACTTTTTCAGGATCCTGGATACGTTCTCTTTCCAATAAGTATTTCTTTTCCAAATCCGCGGCTGAGTATCGTAGGTCATGGTATTTTTTACCGATGTACGACATTCGCTTCATGATAATTACCTGTTCATTTAAGATTCAAAATGTGGGCATGATATCACGCTGTAGCCGCCACGTTGATTACGAAGTCTGATGCAGTGGCCTTGATCTTTGAGTCACTTTTCAGACACGTAGGGCACAATCTCTGCTTTATACAATAGCTGATACTGATATTGTAAAACTGTTTTAGAAGCACAAGTACAGTTTCTGAATGCAAAGTCATCTAAGATTTATTTTGTAAAGAAACAGTACATTAGATAACGTCCACCCTATGACTATGGGGAAACTGCATTACAGTGATATTACTCTTCGCCATACTTTTTCATAATTTGTTTTGGTTGGGATTTATTAAGCCATACCGCCAGCAGCTTGATACAAATATAAAATCGTATATACAGAGAAATCACAAGATAAATAGTTTCAATAACGATTTTAAATTATTTTACAATTTACACATGGGTTCAATAGTTGTAGCTAAGGAACCTTGAAATATTTTATACACAAAGTAGAATATACACTACTGGCTATGAAAATTGCTACACCAAGAAGAAATCCACATGATAAACAGGTATTCATTGGACAAATATATTGTACTATAACTGACATGTGACTACATTGTCACGCCATTTGGGTGCATAGATCCGGAGAACTCAGTACCCAAAACAACCACCTCTGGCCGTAATAACGACCTTGATACGCTTGGGCATTGAGTCAAACAGAGCTTGGATGGCGTGTACAGACAACTGACCATGCAGCTTTAACACGATACCACAGTTCATCAAGAGTAGTGACTGGCGTATTGTGACGAGCTAGTTGCTCGGCCAACACTGACCAGAATTTTTCAATTGGTGAGAGATCTGGAGAATGTGCTATCCAGGGCAGCAGTCGAACATTTTCTGTATCCAGAAAGGCCCGCACAGGACCTGCAACATGCGATAGTGCATTATCCTGCTGAAATGTAGGGTTTCGCAGGGATCGAATGAAGGGTAGAGCCACGGGTCGTACCACATCTGAAATGTAGCGTCCACTGTTCAAAGTGCCGTTAATGCGAACAAGAGGTGACCGAGACGTGTAACCAATGGCACCCCATACCATCACGCCGGGTGATACGCCAGTATGGCGACGACGAATATACGCTTCCAATGTGCGTTCACCGCGGTGTCGCCAAACACGGATGCGACCATCATGATGCTGTAAACAGAACCGGGATTCATCCGAAAAAAAGACGTTTTGGCATTCCTGCACCCAGATTCGTCGTTGAGTACACCATCGCAGGCGCTCCTGTCTGTGATGCAGCGTCAAGGGTAACCGCAGACATGGTCTCCGAGCTGATAGTCCAAGCTGCTGTAAACGACGTCGAACTGTTCGTGCAGATGGTTGTTGTCTTGCAAACGTTCCCATCTGTTGACTCTGGGATCGAGACGTGGCTGCACGATCTGTTACAACCATGCGGATAAGAAGCCTGGCATGTCTACTGCTAGTGATCCGAGGCCGTTGGGATCCAGCACGTCGTTCTGTATTACCCTCCTGAACCCACCGATTCCATATTCTGCTAACAGTCATTGGATCTCGACCAACGCAAGCAGCAATGTCACGATACGATAAACCGCAATCGCGATAGGCTACAATCCGACCTTTATCAAAGTCGGAAACGTGTGGTACGCATTTCTCATCCTTATACGAGACATCACAACAACGTTTCACCAAGCAACGCCAGTCAACTGCTGTTTGTGTATGAGAAATCGTTTGGAAACTTTCCTCATGTCAGCACGTTGTAGGTGTCACCACCGGCGCCAACCTTGTGTGAATGCTCTGAAAAGCTAATCATTTGCATATCACAGCATCTTCTTCCTGTCGGTTAAATTTCACGTTTGCAGCACGTCAACTTCGTGGTGTAGCAATTTTAATGGCCAGTAGTGTAGTTTCAATAACGATTTTAAATTATTTTACAATTTACACATGGGATCAATAGTTGTAGCTACGGAACCTTGAAATATTTTATACACAATGCAGAATATAATAAAGAGAACTCATCACAGACTGGGAGGCGTACACCTAGAGATACAGGGATCATGCAACCACAGAAAGTGCATCAAATTTCGTATGCTCACATTACTACGTATCTCGTATAAAACAAGAAAGAGCTTTATATATCTGAAGATCTTCATTATAAAATGAGACAGGAGCAATTGCAGGAAGAGGCACCTTCAATTTCACAAGGTTTCTTTTGTAAGCTGTTTTGCCATGCTTTGGAGAGGCTGCAAGATACATTAAGTTGTTTACATGATCTTCTTCTTTCTTCTGACAGTCACAGAAATGGCTGTACTTGATGCTTAACCGATGTAATTGGGAACGAGTTGAACTATGGTTTGTACGCATTTCCTGCTCATCTGTATTTTTCGAAACGAAGGGTAGCTTCTAATTATTGACTTCATCGCAGAATAGTATTGACCTTCATGGCAAACTGAAAAGCGACAATTCTCTGTTCAATCTTCTCGCCCATTTTCCGAACCCATACCACACTGCAAATGCAGCACCACGTTGGTGGTAAGCAGCAAACATTAAATTGCCATGAAGCATATTTCACAGCAAAAAAGGATCACTTTATCTGCACTCTATTGTTTCCCATTCCGCCTTAGAAGTTTGAAATTTGGCTCAGATGTGCCTAAAACCTCCTCTTTAATGGTACAAAGGCCTGGCACCCTGCGACGTCACCGTCGGGATCGGTGACACTTCAAACAACAAGGTGTCGACACTTTCGAAAACTAACCAGACTTCAGAAGTTCATGCGGGTTGTAAGTTAGATCAACGGCGCCATATTACCACCTAATTTCATCAAATTCCACAGAACGTGGACGTGTCACACGATGGGGAAGTCATTGCACTCCCTCTTACCCACATCTCACCCCTTCTTTTGACACCTCCACGATGGTTACAAATGGTTCAAACGGGTCTGAGCAGTATGGGACTTAACATCTGAGGTGATCAGTCCGCTAGACTTAGAACTACTTAAACCTAACTAACCTAAGGACATCACAGACATCCATGCCCGAGGCAGGATTCGAACCTGCGACCGTAGCGGTCCTCGGTTCCAGACTGTAGCGCCTAGAACCGCTCGGTCACAACGGCCGGCTCCACGATGCGGTCAGAATCGCAACGACCAGCGTTGGAATCACGCGATTTTCTTACGGGTGGCTGAGGAAAATATTTCAGACACAGCACCGCTCAGATTCTACACTAAAAAGCCTCAGGGGTGTCATATAGAATGTCAGTGACGCCATCCCTCTCCTGAGGCTTTGATTCCCACACATTCAACAGTCGAAAACGACACTTCGAAAGTTTGTGAGCAATAGGATCACGTTCTTGATACTCTTTGACACTGCTGACACTTCTCTAAGATCATCGTGTGCCAGCAACGTTACTGAACACGGTAGCACTCTTTTCGTGTGCAGTGCGATCACAGTTTTCGCTCTGGTGTACATTCTGGAAGAACTAGGGAACATTCAAAACTATTAGACGAAATTTGAACGTGATCCGAAGCAGCAAAGACTGCTTATATTTCTTCAGCCCTCCTGTTGCACGCCCTCCTATGGCTTGATCATTGAGGGGTGCGACATCGACACATGCCTGAAAAAGCGGCCAAGGGTGTTTCGAAGACCCCCAGACTCGGCAACATTACCGGCGCCACTCGCCTACATTTGTTGAGGACTTAGAAATGTACATGTGTGCAGAGAAAACCCGTGAGGGAGTCCTAGGCACCTTTAGTTGGCATGCAGGATTGCAGGGGTGTTACTGGGTTGCCTGCTTGCGTACGCCTAGGACTTTTGCCAAATATTTTCTCTCTATAGGTACAATTTTAAAGTGCTCAACAAACGTCGGCGAGAGGCACTGAGGGTGTTGTTTTTGAGCTGGTGTGGGGGTTAACCGAAGCCTTTAAGTGCGAAACAAACACGTCTGATGGACCATTTAATGTAACTGGAGTTCTTTATGGATAAGAAAAATGCTATTTGCAATGCATTTGTGATCCTGTTATGCGCATTCACAGCCAAAATACTTTTGTCCACATCCACATCCACACCGAGCGAGGTGGCGCAGTGGTTAGCACACTGGACTCGCATTCGGGAGGAGACGGTTCAATCCCGTCTCCGGCCCTCCTGATTTAGGTTTTTCGTGCTTTCCCTAAATCGCTTCAGGCAAATGCCGGAGTTCAACTCTGCACCAGGCGACGAAAACGATGAGGACTCTGAAGAAGAAGAATTTACCACACGAAGTGAGCACGATTCAGATTCTGACCAAGTCCATGATTCAGATCATGACTGTGAACAGTCACTCTCCACTGATGGTCTTTTTATTGGTAGGGGAAGAAGTATAAATGGAATAAAATATGTTCTAATATGACTTCGAAAACAAAAATAAAAAATATTGTGAAAATATTCCCTGGGCCTACTCGTGTTTCCAGGGGGGTCACAAGTGAAACAGAGGCTTTATGGACAGTACTTAGCCTGGATAAGATTGATGAAATTTTAAAATACACGAACATGTACATTCAGTTTTTGTTTTAGCAGATGCTAAGCCGTTCTTCACTAGTAATATTGAAGTATATTGTGGAAAACAACCTAAAGGACCTTACGATGTTGCTAATTCTCCCTGTGACATCGTAGGAAAGCTAGTTACTCACACTGAATGCTTAGGAAGAAACGATACAATGGATCATTGGTACACTAGCTATTCCTTAGCCAACTCCCTTTTGAAGAAGCGACTAACACGCATCGGCACGTTGAGAAAAACGAACGCGAGATCCCACAAGAATTTTTACCTGGGAATGTAGGACTATCCACTCCTCTTTACTTGGTTTTCAGAATGTTTCGTATGTGCCAAGTCAAAATAAGGCTGTTATACTACTTTGAACTATATACAATTCGGGAACCATTCACGAAGTTGCAGCTAAACTTGAGATGCAATATAGCGAACGGAGGAGTCGACACAGTCGATCAACTGGGAGGTGCGTATTCCGTCGCACGGGTGACAAGTAGACGGCCATTTGTTGTATTCTATTCTCTAATGGATATAGAAGAAATCAATGCGCAAATAATTTTTCATACAACTGAGGCAAATCCAAAAGAGAAGAGTTTTCTTGAAAGATTTAGCACTTTCTCTTATGAAGCCTCAAGTAGTGGAAAGAGCTATTATTCCTCCACTTCCTGCGGACATTGCAACATTCCTCGTGAAATACAAACATCAACGTGTTGAAAGAACTGAGGAGCCTGCCATCAAGAAAGGAGGTCGCTTTTTGACATGTGGATGAGCAAGAAACACATCTACTACCGTAAGATAGAACTCATGCCACAGCTTTTTTTGCAAAGGACATCTAAAAACGTTCAGTGGATACATGTGAGAAGTGTAAAGCATTTTCCGAAAATGCGTAAGACAATTAACTGTGTAGCTGGAAGAAACTTTGTGATAACTGATACTTCTTAGATATAAAGGGTGACCCATTGATAGTGACCGGGCCAAATATCTCACGAAATAAGCATCAAACGAAAAAACTACAAAGAACGAAACTCGTTCTAGCTTGAAGGGGGAAACCAGATGGCGCTATGGTTGGCCCGCTAGATGGCGCTGCCATATGTCAAACGGATATCAACTGCGTTTTTTTTTTAAATAGGAATCCCCATTTTTTAATACATATTCGTGTAGTACGTAAAGAAATATGAATGTGTTGATTGGACCACTTTTTTCGCTTTGTGATAGATGGCGCTATAATACTCACAAACGTATAAGTACGTGGTATCATGTAACATTCCGCCAGTGCGAACGGTATTTACTTCGTGATACATTACGCGTGTTACAATGGACCGTTTACCAATTGCGGAAAAGGTCGATATCGTGTTGACGTGTGGCTATTGTGATCAAAATGCCCAACGGGCGAGTGCTATGTATGCTGCTCGGTATCCTGGACGACATCATCCAAGTATCCGCACCGTTCGCTGGATAGTTACGTTATTTAAGGAAACAGGATGTTTTCGGCCACATGTGAAACGTCAACCACAACCTGCAACAAATGATGATGCCCAAGTAGATGTTTTAGCTGCTGTCGCGGCTAATCCATAAATCAGTAGCAGACAAATTGCGCGAGAATCTGGAATCTCAAAAACGTCGGTGTTGAGAATGCTATATCAACATCGATTGCACCTGTACTATATTTCTATGCACCAGGAATTGCATGGCGACGACTTTGAACGTCGTGTACAGTTCTGCCACGGGGCACAAGAGAAATTACGGGACGATGACAGATTTTCTGCACCCGTTCTATTTAGCGACGAAGCGTCATTCACCAACAGCGGTAACGTAAACCGGCATAATATGCACTATTGGGCAACGGAAAATCCACGATGGCTGCGACAAGTGGAACATCAGCGACCTTGGCGGGTTAATGTATGGTGCGGCATTACGGGAGGAAGGATAATTGGCCCCCATTTTATCGATGGCAATCTAAATGGTGCAATATATGCTGATTTCCTACGTTATGTTCTACCGATGTTACTACAAGATGTTTCACTGCATGGCAGAATGCCTATGTACTTCCAACATGATGGATGTCCGGCACGTAGCTCGCGTGCGGCTGAAGCGGTATTGAATAGCATATTTCATGACAGGTGAATTGGTCGTCGAAGCACCATACCATGGCCCGCACGTTCACCGGACCAGACGCCCCAGGATTTCTTTCTGTGGGGAATGTTGAAGGATATTTGCTATCGTGATCCAACGACAATGCCTGACAACATGCGTCAGCGAACATGCATGTGTGAACATTACGGAAGGCGAACTACTCGCTGTTGAGAGGAATGTCGTTACACGTGTTGCCAAATGCATTGAGGTTGACGGACATCATTTTAAGCATTTATTGCATTATTGTGGCATTTACAGGTAATCACGCTGTAACAGTGTGCGTTCTCAGAAATGATAAGTTCACAAAGGTACATGTATCACATTGGAACAAACGAAATAAAATGTTCAAACGTACCTACATTCTGTATTTTAATTTTAAAACCTACCTGTTACCAACTGTTCGTCTAAAATTGTGAGCCATATGTTGGTGACTATTACAGCGCCATCTATCACTGTTATGTCCGCTCTATAACACAACAAATATTCCGTGATAACCAAATTTATTTGACCTTCTGTCACTCAAAACAAAAGTTAAGTTCGACTACACAACACTTCGCTGGTTGTAGCGCCAAGGAGAAATCAGAGTCATTAGTAGAGAATACAAGTCCAAACCACTGCCAACCAGTAAATACCGACGCTTCGCAAGTTTCCAGCCAGGGAGGCCACAATACGGGTCGGTCGTCGTGAATCCAGCAGCCGAATAGTAACACAGTCATCGGCGAAGATTGAAGTGGTTCAACGGGCTCAGGGAGCTCGCTTAAATCCGCAGGTCCGGCCAATCAGAGTGTTGGTAGATGGCGCCCTTATACGGTTGCTCACTCTGGTGGCAAGGGCAGCGCCTCCAGGGTAATCCGTATCGATAGTGGTGTGTACGCTGCCGCTAACCCCGCGACGACGCGTTCACTTGCGCCAGTTGTTGACATCGTGTGCGGCGCCAGCGGTAGCCTACTCGCTGTGTGCCGCGTGTGTTGTAGCACGCCGCACCGAGTTGACGGCTGCTGTGCGGCGGCCGATACGACAATCACAAAGAGAAAAATGTGGTGCAACTAAAACATTCATATTTCTTTACGTACTACACGAATATGTAATTAAAAATGGGGGCTCCTATTAAAAAAAAAAAAAAAACGCAGTTGATATCCGTTTGACCTATGGCAGCGCCATCTAGCGGTCCAACCATAGCGCCATCTGGTTTCTTCTTTCATGCTAGACAAGTTCCGTTCTTTGTAGTTTTTTCGTGTGGCACTTGTTTCGTGAGGTATTTGCCCAGTCACGATCAATAGACCACCCTGTATAGCCTCTTTGTCCTTTTATAATGTAATGAAAGAGTGTTTTTGTTCTGTATGTGCTTAAAAACAGTTGGAATAGATTGATATGACAACTGCGTCAATAGAATGTTATCAGAATCCGTTATTTACTTAATCAAATAGTAAATCAGTGACTTAATATAAGCTTCTTGTATTGTTGTTTAAATTAACTAAAATTCAAATGTGATTTAGCTCATACATGTTTTCCTTGGTAGCATAATGGCAGCTTTTGGCTACATGTCTACAAAGTGCGCCGCGCGCCTGCTCGTGTTACGAAAATCGGCGCGGTTGCTCGAGCGTTAAGCCCTATAACGGGACCAAACCACATCCTCGAAAAATACGCAAAAATGTTGTAACACCACCTCCTCCAACCTCCAGTGTTAAAATTACACAAGTAACATTCACTAGCCATTCGTCAAACCCAAACCCTTCCACTGGTTGCCACAGGGACGGCGTGATACATCACTCCAAATCACTAGTTTCAATTCATTAACACTCATGTGTAATCTACGCAGTAGAGGAGCAGCTCGGTGACGACAATTGTTTGTATCAACCTGACGATGCACCAAGTCGTTAAGAATCGTCTGTGAGGCACTACAACATTCCTGAAATGGGCTTGCTTGTTCAGAGTGCCGACCTTAAACGAATCGAACACCTTTATGATGATGGATCAGAACGTCGGCTTCGTTCCCCAACGTACGACGTCACTGCCTTCTCTGGTTTCAGCTCTTGAGGAAGATTGAGCTGCCATTTCTCCATAAACAGTCAGACATGTCACTGGAAAAGTTCTTAGCAGGTTTCAAACCCTCATAAGGACGGAAAGTCGACACAACCTATATTAATGTGGTACTATAAGATAGAAAACGTGTCTAAACATATACAGACTAAAGTCGAACACATGTTCGACATGTGCAGTGTACCCATGCTCCAGTAGTGGAGTATGGCGAAAGGAGGACCTTACTTTATGCAAAGGGCGAAACTACTGTGAGTGAAAAACTCTAAGATCATCATCAGAGTATTGGTAATGGCATTCTTGTCCAAAAGGAGACAAACGAATGGTGGCTATTTTATTTGACCTGTGTACCTCCCATTAGCCTGAATGTGATTTTGTCGTCCCGAAGGTTGCCGTGCGGCACAGTCGGCCCGGTCATTAGGCGGGACTCTGTCATTCGGCGTCGGTGGCTGGCGTGACGTCGTTTCTGTGTGGGCGTGGAGACGCTGCCTGTGTTGGAGGTTCACCAACGGCGGAAGGGGCCCAACCCTGTGAATTATGTACGAGAAGCAGCTCCCGCCTGGGCTGTCGAGGCCGGAAGGTCCGACTGCAATATTAAATGGCTGTCCAGCTTGTCCACAGTTTTCGAGGATCGAGTTTCACAGCGTCATAAACGCTTCATATATTTCTCTACCTACGACTATGCCTAGGCAGTGTAAATTACTGCGAAATGTGCGGAAGAAGGTACTTCCCATTCTATCTTCTTCCTGTCCGTTCCACTTACGTATGCAGCGCGGGGAGAATGACTGTGTGAACGCCTGTGTGCACACTGAAAATATTAGAATCTTATCTTCACATTCTCTATGGGATCGATACGTAACGAACCGTAGTATATTCCTATATCCTTCACTTAAAACTGATTCTTGAAGCTTAGTGTGAAGGCTTTCATCGGATAGTTTGCGTCTTTCTTCGAGTACGTCGGAGTTCAGTTTTTCTACATCTCAGTGACTCTCACGATTCATGCTACCCTTCTTTGTATACGTTCAGTATCTCTTTCCAGTGATCTTAGGTAATGATCTCACATACTTCAGCAGTATTCTGGGGCAAAGGGGAGGAAGGATCGCATGAGATCTGTAAGAAACCCCTCGGTGGACTGATTGCATTTCCCTGGTATTCTACCACTGAACTGAATTGTGTCACCTGCCTTTTCTACGACTGAGACTGTGTGATCGTTCCCTATCAAGTCCCTACGAGGATTCTACACCCTGTTGTTGGTATGAGTAGACGTATTTCAACTGTGAATCACTGATGATGCAGACATAGATAATAAGTCTTTGCGTTTTACGAAATTAATAATTTTACATTTCTGAACATTTAAATCAAGCTACCAATCTTGGTATCCTTTTAAGATTCGAGGGAATATTTCAGACAGCACATCATTATAGGTAACTGCATCATCTGCGAAAGTCCTGAGCTTACAATTAATATTGTCTGCTATCTCATTAATATACACTGAGTCCGCCCCTATAGCTGAATGGTCAGCGTGACGGACTGCCGTCCTAAGAGGCCCGGGTTCGATTCCCGGCTGTGTCGGGGATATTCTCCGCTCAAGGACTGGGTGTTGTCTTCATCATCATTTCATCCCCATCCGGCGCGCAGGTCGCCCAATGTGGCGTCGAATGTAATAAGACCTGCACCAAGGCGGCCGGACCTGCCCCGCAAGGGGCCTCCTAGCCAATGACGCCAAACGATCATTTCATTTCCAATATACAACGTGAACAAAAAGGGTCCCAACATACTTCCATGGAGCATTCCTATGTCGATGACCTCCATCCAAGATAAAATGCAGATTCCTGGCTATAAAGAAATTCCACATATTTCACTTGATACTCTATCATTGGAGCAAAAGTTCCTACGATTATATTGTGAGATATATGTTTGTTATTTAATTAGCGACATTATTAATACACCATTTATGCGATTTCTATCGAAGTGACATAGAAGTCAATTTAGAAGCAATGCATTTCAGATCTGTTTGTATCTACGACTGCACACTGACGATTTACCGATTGCTACATTGCGGCAGCTTTTAAATTTGATAAAAATAACGACATAATTGCTCTTTGACATATTACTTGTGCAGCAGTTTTGAATTTAACAACGAAAGTAGTATTACGTTACTAGTGAAAATTTAATTTTGTTTTTCGAGAAATCTTAGATCCGCTATATCACGAAAGTGTATCGAAGTAAAAATATTATTGTAAGACTAGGTATATCTTTACCAATACGAAGTTCTATGTTACGCTGTAAGGAGACGCATTAAAAAATTTAAACAGATTCAGGGATACTGTTGTTTACATTACGCATCAACTAACATTGAAGGAGCATTGGGCTTTAACATCCATTCGACATGCTCAGAAAAGGCAGGACATCGATTATGTTCTTTCGAAAGCAGTCATCCGTTAAGAGAGTCCAAGATAACACAAATCTGGTTGGTCGGATGGACAACTCAGTCTCCACCTTGCCAAATATGAATCCATTGTCTTAACCACTATAAGTGAATGGTGTGATGCGTAACTGAAGCGCTTTAAATGCTGATGAGGGAAACAAGCGTTAGACAAAAGTATGGAATCACAGCGAGAAATATATGCTTGAACATAAATGAAGATGCTAACCAAGCCTACAGATTGCGCTGTTGTATTTGACCACGAAAGAGACCTACGCAATTCCCTCAGTACGTTCCAAGTGTTCCTCTTGGTCCGAACAGTGTTTCGTGTAGTTTTGAGAGTATTATGTCGGAACTTTGTGAAATCGAGCGTGGACAAATTATTGGTGCTCGTATGGTAGAAATGTACGGACAGTACAAAGTAAAGACCAACTCGGACGCCAAAAATACCAGACGTGGTTTAGTGGTGTTTTCTGTGTATTTCGGTATTACGCACCCGTGGTCTCTGGTGTTTGTTATATAGCAATGACATTTCATTATATTTCTTACCCCCATTTATCTTCATGTCTGTATTTCATTATGAATATTTCCATAAAGAACAAATCTCGATGGTTTGAGCTGCGTGTCATGCTTGGAAACTAGCTCGATCCATTCACTCATAACACTTGTAGCTGACAACAGTGATGCTCACTTTACTCTTCACCCTCAAACTTGCATTTATTACTGCTCGGCTGTGGTAGTGGTAGTTGTACGTTAACAGAGGTACACAGCAAGGAGTATTGACAGATCTCCTGATGAACAGTTGGCCGATATGCGCCTATTGTATGGGTTCATTGAATGCAATGGAAGAGCGACACAACGATGCGGGGCTAAGTCGTTCCTGCAACGACAGGGTCCACATCACGGTACTACTGTATCTGTACATAGGCGCCTCCGAGAAAACAATCCCTCCGTGGTTGTGTGTTTCGGTCCTTTATCAATTATGGGAAGTTATTTTCAGAGAAACAACGGTAATTTCGTTATCCATCCGAATATATCGCATTTTTAATACAGTGTGTAAAGGGTATAAGTCTAGGTATTTTTGAATGTAGTAATTTAATATGTACACATACTAGTGTGTTGATTGTTTTTTCCCTGCGTGGAATAGTCTTCGCTCAAACACGTCACAAACATTATGATCTGATGTTTTCTGTATGCTTGTAACATGTTCTTTGATCGTAATTGGGCCGAAAGTGAACTGTATCTGTAAGTGTAGACTGTCTGTTTTGTGCCGTGCATTTATATTTCAGCACCTGACCTGCGGCCATGGGGAACGTAAACATTAATGGCTTCCGTGCGATACGTTTATGTTGAGGAATTAGCCGCTCAAAAAACGTTCGAGCATGGGTGTGTGTGTGTGTTTGTTCTTAGGATAATTTAGGTTAATTCGTGTGTAAGCTTAGGGACTGATGACCTGAGTAGTTAAGTCCCATAAGATTTCACACACATTTGAACATTTTTTTTTTCAAAAAACGTTCGACTTGTAATAGCTACATTGTATGAAGTAAATACTGATGGAATATTGTTCAGTACATTGTCCTCAGTCACCATTAGAAATCTCTGCATTTAAACCCATTGCACACAGTAAATTAAATGTCTGGAGGCCACTTGGCCTTATACCAGAATACGAAATTCCAGCATGCTGGAGCAGCTGTCGATCAGAAACTTCTGTGAATCAGTATAACGAAAAATTCATCCGATGACTGGTTTCGGTCCGAGACCAATTTTCAAATCATCGTAACACAGTCAAAAATAATACACTCCTGGAAATTGAAATAAGAACACCGTGAATTCATTGTCCCAGGAAGGGGAAACTTTATTGACACATTCCTGGGGTCAGATACATCACATGATCACACTGACAGAACCACAGGCACATAGACACAGGCAACAGAGCATGCACAATGTCGGCACTAGTACAGTGTATATCCACCTTTCGCAGCAATGCAGGCTGCTATTCTCCCATGGAGACGATCGTAGAGATGCTGGATGTAGTCCTGTGGAACGGCTTGCCATGCCATTTCCACCTGGCTCCTCAGTTGGACAAGCGTTCGTGCTGGACGTGCAGACCGCGTGAGACGACGCTTCATCCAGTCCCAAACATGCTCAATGGGGGACAGATCCGGAGATCTTGCTGGCCAGGGTAGTTGACTTACACCTTCTAGAGCACGTTGGGTGGCACGGGATACATGCGGACGTGCATTGTCCTGTTGGAACAGCAAGTTCCCTTGCCGGTCTAGGAATGGTAGAACGATGGGTTCGATGACGGTTTGGATGTACCGTGCACTATTCAGTGTCCCCTCGACGATCACCAGTGGTGTACGGCCAGTGTAGGAGATCGATCCCCACACCATGATGCCGGGTGTTGGCCCTGTGTGCCTCGGTCGTATGCAGTCCTGATTGTGGCGCTCACCTGCACGGCGCCAAACACGCATACGACCATCATTGGCACCAAGGCAGAAGCGACTCTCATCGCTGAAGACGACACGTCTCCATTCGTCCCTCCACTCACGCCTGTCGCGACACCACTGGAGGCGGGCTACACGATGTTGGGGCGTGAGTGGAAGACGGCCTAACGGTGTGCGGGACCGTAGCCCAGCTTCATGGAGACGGTTGCGAATGGTCCTCGCCGATACCCCAGGAGCAACAGTGTCCCTAATTTGCTGGGAAGTGGCGGTGCGGTCCCCTACGGCACTGCGTAGGATCCTACGGTCTTGGCGTGCATCCGTGCGTCGCTGCGGTCCGGTCCCAGGTCGACGGGCACGTGCACCTTCCGCCGACCACTGGCGACAACATCGATGTACTGTGGAGACCTCACGCCCCACGTGTTGAGCAATTCGGCGGTACGTCCACCCGGCCTCCCGCATGCCCACTATACGCCCTCGCTCAAAGTCCGTCAACTGCACATACGGTTCACGTCCACGCTGTCGCGGCATGCTACCAGTGTTAAAGACTGCGATGGAGCTCCGTATGCCACGGCAAACTGGCTGACACTGACGGCGGCGGTGCACAAATGCTGCGCAGCTAGCGCCATTCGACGGCCAACACCGCTGTGCCGTGCGTGTGATCATTGCTTGTACAGCCCTCTCGCAGTGTCCGGAGCAAGTATGGTGGGTTGACACACCGGTGTCAATGTGTTCTTTTTTCCATTTCCAGGAGTGTATTTTCGAAGATGTGGAAAACATGTCAAAAATGTTCGTTGTACATGGTTTTCACGTCTTCAAAAATACCATTTTTGATTATGTTACGATTATTTGAAAATGGGTCTCGTCCAGAAACTACTTGTCCAGAGAATAGAAAAAAGTAAAATTTGCAACTTCGGACTGGCTTTTCGTTGTACTAGTTATACCAAAATATTCTGAAAACGTGCAGGAAGTATTTCCGTAAATTTGGCTGGTTCAGCCTTTATATATGTGAAACAGTCGTAATGGAAACTAGAACAACACTTTACTTATCTGTGACCATAACTGCGTAACTAATACAACTACGTCTGTAAAACTAATGACTACAGTGTTTACAGAACCTTGAAAAGTCGAAGATTAACTATAAATTGTGAAGGGGAACTTCAGGATGCTCACTTTACTCTTCACCCTCAAACTTGCATTTATTACTGCTCGGCTGTGGTAGTGGTAGTTGTACGTTAACAGAGGTACACAGCAAGGAGTATGTTGTACGTTAACAGAGGTACACAGCAAGGAGTATTGACAGTTCTCCTGATGAACAGTTGGCCGATATGCACCTATTGTATGGGTTCATTGAATGCAATGGAAGAGCGACACAACAATGCGGGGCTAAGTCGTTCCTGCAACGACAGGGTCCACATCACGGTACTACTGTATCTGTACATAGGTGCCTCCGAGAAAACAATCCCTCCGTGGTTGTGTGTTTCGGTCCTTTATCAATTATGGGAAGTTATTTTCAGAGAAACAACGGTAATTTCGTTATCCATCCAAATATATCACATTTTTATACAGTGTGTAAAGGCTATAAGTGTAGGTATTTTTGAATATAGTAATTTAATATGTACACATACTAGTGTGTTGATTGTTTTTTCCCTGCGTGGAACAGTCTTCGCTCAAACACGTCACAAACATTATGATCTGATGTTTTCTGTATGCTTGTAACACGTTCTTTGATCGTAATTGGGCCGAAAGTGAACTGTATCTGTAAGTGTAGACTGTCTGTTTTGTGCCGTGCATTTATATTTCAGTACCTGACCTGCGGCCCTGGGGAACGTAAACATTAATGGCTTCCGTGCGCTACGTTTATGTTGATGAACTAGCCGCTCAAAAAACGTTCGGGCATGGGTGTGTTTGTGTGTTTGTTCTTAGGATAATTTAGGTTAATTCGTGTGTAAGCTTAGGGACTGATGACCTGAGTAGTTAAGTCCCATAAGATTTCACACACATTTGAACATTTTTTTTTCAAAAAACGTTCGACTTGTAATAGCTACATTGTATGAAGTAAATACTGATGGAATATTGTTCAGTACATTGTCCTCAGTCACCATTAGAAATCTCTGCATTTAAACCCATTGCACACAGTAAATTAAATGTCTGGAGGCCACTTGGCCTTATACCAGAATACGAAATTCCAGCATGCTGGAGCAGCTGTCGATCAGAAACTTCTGTGAATCAGTATAACGAAAAATTCATCCGATGACTGGTTTCGGGCCGAGACCAATTTTCAAATCATCGTAACACAGTCAAAAATAATATTTTCGAAGATGTGGAAAACATGTCAAAAATGTTCGTTGTACATGGTTTTCACGTCTTCAAAAATACCATTTTTGATTATGTTACGATTATTTGAAAATGGGTGTCGTCCAGAAACTACTTGTCCAGAGAATAGAAAAAAGTAAAATTTGCAACTTCGGACTGGCTTTTCGTTGTACTAATTATACCAAAATATTCTGAAAACGTGCAGGAAGTATTTCCGTAAATTTGGCTGGTTCAGCCTTTATATATGTGAAACAGTCGTAATGGAAACTAGAACAACACTTTACTGATCTGTGACCATAACTGCGTAACTAATACAACTACGTCTGTAAAACTAATGACTACAGTGTTTACAGTCTTCAAAGAATTTGGACTTTTCTTACTTTACTGGTGGTAGGAGCAACACGGCTGCGATACCACCTGTTCACCTTTATTAAGACTTTTAAAAACACGCCTCCATAGGCAGAGCCCGTCACGAGAGTTCCAGGTGCCTGCAGGAAGGCTACGCTGGTGCTCTTTCCCCATTACTGTGCTACTCTTGCACCTTATGATAGGCCATCCGGTATCGGGGCGTGTCGAGGGTACTGTCTGCCCGCAGCCGCTTAGTGCTTCGTCAGTTCAGTTTGTGTGGTTAGATTTTTAAATCCTTAAAGGCCTGGCCAGGCAGAAGTCGGTCTCGCGGCCCGGCTCAGGCGGCAGCAGTTGGCAGCGGCTTTCAGCGGCGAGATGCGCCACACAGGAAGCAGCGGTTCTAGCTGAGCGGCTGATAGCCATACACTATAAAATACAGTACTTCTCATTGACTAGTAAGCAACTAAGTGGCACAAAAAGTTGATTTTTTCATATCTTAAGTTTCTCATCACAGCCTGATGATGAAATCTCAATTTCTTCGACGTAGGTCACAGTTATTGTGGTATTTAATTTCCAAGTAGTGTGTAGCATAAATTTCGAAGAGTTGCAATGAAAAATGTGCTAACTGGCTACCTTAAGTTTCTTTCGTTTTAGATGATACGTTGCTGCTCTCTAAATGTACTCTACTAGGCATTAAAATTGCTACACCAAGAAGATGACGTGCTACAGACGCGAAATTTAACCGACAGGAAGAAGATGCTGTGATATGCAAATGATTAGCTTTTCAGAGCATTCAAACAAGGTTGGCGCCGGTGGCGACACTTACAACGTGCTGACATGAGGAAAGTTTCCAACCGATTTCTCATACACAAACAGCAGTTGACCGGCGTTACCTGGTGAAACGTTGTTGTGATGACTCGTGTAAGGAGGAGAAATGCGTACCATCACGCTTCCGACTTTGATAAAGGTCGGATTGTAGCCTATCGTGATTGCGGTTTATCGTATCGCGACATTGCTGCTCGCGTTGGTCGTGATCCAATGACTGTTAGCAGAATATGGAATCGGTGGGTTCAGGAGGGTAACACGGAACGCCTTGCTCGATCCTAACGACCTCGTATCACTAGCAGTTGAGATGACAGGCATCTTATCCACATGGCTGTAACGGATCGAGCAGCTACGTCTCGATCCCTGAGTGGGGACGTTTGCAAGACAACAACCATCTGCACGAACAGTTCGACGACGTTGGCAGCAGCATGGACTATCACCTCGGAGACCATGGCTGCGGTTACCCTTGCCGCTGTATCACAGACAGGAGCGCCTTCGATGGTGTACTCAACGACGAACCTGGGTGCACGAATGGCAAAACGTCATTGTTTCGGATGAATTCAGGTTCTGTTTACAGCATCATGATGTTCGGATCCGTGTTTGGCGACATCGCGGTGAACGCACATTGGAAGTGTGTATTCGTCATCGGCATATTGGCGTATCACCCGGCGTGATGGTATGGGGTGCCATTGGTTACACGTCTCGGTCACCCCTTGTTCGCATTGACGGCACTTTGAACAGTGGACGCTACATTTCAGATGTGTTACGACCCGTGGCTCTACCCTTCATTCGATCTCTGTGAAACCCTACATTTCAGCAGGATAATGCACGACCGCATGTTGCAGGTCCTGTTCGGACCTTTCTGGATACAGAAAATGTTCGACTGCTGCCCTGGCTAGCACATTCTCCAGATCTCTCACCAATTGAAAAAGTCTGGTGCCCGAGCAACTGGCTCGTCACAATACGCTAGTCACTACTGTTGATGAACTGTGGTATCGTGCTGAAGCTGCATGGGCCTGTACCTGTACACGTCATCCAAGCTCTGTTTGACTCAATGCCCAGGCGTATCAAGGCCGTTATTACGGCCAAAGGTGGTTGTTCTGGGTACTTATTTCTCAGGATCTATGCGTGAAAATGTAATGACATGTCAGTTCTAGAATAATATATTTGCCCAACGAATACCCGTTTATCATCTGCAGTTCTTCTTGATGTAGCAATTTTAATGGCCAGTAGTGTAGCTAACATATCTAAATTAGTTTTAAAGTTGGAACGAAAGCCTCAGCTCACAACAGTATGGAGAAAATAGAAGTTTCTGCCGCTGAAAGCGCTGCCTGAGTGCGCCGTGGGCAAGAACTCTAGCCCTCAGTTGCAGTTGTGAACATATCGCGGAAATACACGCACTGCTTTGAAGTTTATGATCTAGAATTATTACTGCACTTCCTAGTGGAAACAAATGATGAAGAAAAATACCTTTGACTTCGACATCGATGTAAGGAAAAGCTGAATAACATCCCATCCTTAAGAAAGGTTTAAGAAAAGTTTTTTACGACACTTATCAGTCGTCATTTATTAAACGAAAGCAAAGTTCTGTGAGTTATTCAAATTAAATATTTCCAAATTTAGCTGTGTCCTAGATCTTGTCAAAGAAACTTTCTGAAAGAATTCATCGAATAATTATTTGTATCTAATAACACCTGGCGCAGTTAGCCAGAACACTACAGTAAGAAAAGGTAAAATTCTTTGAAGACTACCGTAGTTTATTTGACATTTATTGTGTTGTGAATGGTGTTTTCCGCGCACATGGCAACTACAAATGAAAGCAGACCAGACGCATTTTTGCTTTAGGTAGAACATTCTAACGTTTTCAAAACAGTAAAGGAAGTTTGCATTAAAATTTGGCATGTTTTGTTCAACTACATAAGAAATTGTCTGAGCTGTATCAATGCTTATCAAGCTGAATCTGTCGTCGGAACTTACACTGTGGTATCTCATAACGCAATGAACTGCAGTCGCACTTTCAGTAATGGTCAGTTTCGTAGACTACTACAGTATTACATTTGAATGAATGAATATTTTTAAGGAAAGAGAACCGAACAACACCTCTGCGAAGCTATATACAAGATCCAATTCCTTTTTTTGTGCCATCAGTACATAATTCTATACTTACATCTATGCTCTGCAAACCACTCTGAAATGCATGGTAGTGGGTATATCTTACTGTATCAGTTCATTTGCCTTTCCATTCTCGTAACGAGAGCGAGAAGAATGATTGTTTAAATACCTATGAGTGCTGTTATCAGTCTAACATTGTCCTGTTGATTCCAAGGGGAACGGTATCTACATGCGTGTATTAGCTGAAGCCGCTTCTTAAAACTTCGTAAGTAAACTTTCTTGGGATATTTGTCTATCTTCAAGAATCTGCCAGTTCAGTTCTTCTGCATCTCTGTAATAATCTCCTGTTGATCAAGCAAATATCTGACCATTCGTTGATTGGTATGGATTCCAGACACCTCAACAATATCGTAGGATGGGTCACACGAGTAATTTATAGGCAATCTCCTTTGTAGAGTTATTGCATTTCCCTATTATTCTACCAATAAACCGAAGCCTGCTACCTGACTTACCCTTGACTAAGCCTATGTGATCACTTCACTTCATATCCATAGAAAGTGTTACACTCAGGTATTTGCATGAGTTTACCGATTGCAGCTGTGGCTTTTTGATACTACTTTTCTGAAAATTTCAAGAATGTTTCTAATCTTTGCACCACATTGAAATCTTAGCAATATCTGAATGAATATTTGGGCAGCTTCTTTCTGACAGTACGTCATAATAGACTGCATCACCTGCAAAACTCTGAGGTCAATATTAATATTGTCTGAAAGATCATGAATACACAACATGAACAGCAAGGGTTCCAAGACACTGCCTTGCGGTACACCCGAAGTTAGCTCTACATCTGTCGATGACTATTCAAGATAGCTTGATGCGACTTTTAACAAAAAATCATCTGTCGAGCCACAAATCTCACTTGGTACCCTATACAATTCTACGTTTGATAAAAAGCGGAGATGTGATACGCCTTTATTCACAGCTTTCATTATGTCATGTGATTAAAGTGCGAGTTGGGTTTCACATGATCGATGTTTTCGAAATTCATGCTGGTTAGCATGGTGGAGGTTATTCACTTCGAGATACATTATTATGTTTGAGCTCAGAATGCGTTCTAAGATCGTATAACAAATGGATGTGAAGGACATTGGACGATAGTTTCGTAAATCACTTTTGTTACTCTTGTTGTCGATGGGTGCGGTCTATGCTTTCTTCCAAATGGTGGGCACAGTTTTTTGTTGGAGGGATCTGCGAGACATTTAGTTAGAAGAGAGGCTAACACAGCCGCAAATTGGGTATAAAATTTAAAAGGGATTCCATTGGGCACCAGGGCTTTATTCAGTTTTAACGAGTGGGTAAACTCCTTACTAACTGCAAATGTTAAACATTCAATTTCTTAGAATATTGGAGGCATTGCTTTAAATTTTATTACAAAACAGTTATACGGTATAAAATCTTCGATTGTTAGTGTTAGAAGTAAACATGAAAATAAATCATTTCGGCATCAGAAATACCATGTGAGTCTAGACAATTATGTTTCGTTTAAATGAGACACATAATTGTCTTGTATTTAGTTTCATTTTCTACGTGTTACTCTCTGTTTTGATCACATGGTTGCTTACATATTTGCAGTAACATCTTTCAGGGTTTTTAAGATATAATATACACTAATTGATTTCCAGTGCTTCATACTCTACTGCACTCCATTTTCTGTAACATATTGCATGCGTAAAAATTAAAATTTTTGGATATTTATTTACCCTTTTGAACCACTTTAGTAGCGATATCCCTCCATGCCTCGACCTTCTTCAAAGTGTTCTTATAATCTGCATCAGCTCTATCATAGTAGTTGTACTATCTCACCTGTTCGATAAGCTTCTATGTTTCCATCTTTTGCACTGTGTGCACTGTAAGATCACCGATACGACTGATCAGTCTCTCTGGGAGTTCAGCCGCCTGTGGGCGCTCGCAGTCGCCGATCGCGGCGGCGAACCTGCATTCTGAGACAGACTGACGCTCGCCGAGGCGGCTGGCTCGTTGCCACCGCGGCCCAACCACCCTTTGGGTGACTGACGCAATTCAATAATACGCATTTCAAAGTCGTAGGCGCACAGACAGCGTTCTGCGAGACCAGACCTTGTTAAAGACCTTGTCTAGTGTCTCCAACCTGTACAAGAGAGGAAAAATTGCTCTTGTGCTGCGCGTGCGATCACGTTCGATGAACACCATAACGTTCTTAGAGAAGCGCTGAATGGCCTCAGAGTGTCAGAAGTTTCAAAAGTTGTGAAGAACATCTTTCTCTTGCCCATCGCACGGCGAACTGTCGTTTTGCACCGCGATATGTGTCGGAATCAACGCCCTATGGAGAAGGTAGGGTTTCATTGAGAAAATTTGTACCACACGCTGTGGCCTTTTTGTGCCGAATCTGCCATGTTTGTAATGTTTCCCTTCGCCGGATCATAAGACAACCACATGATTCCAACGCTGGTCGTCTTGGTTCTGACCGCCATCGCAGAAGCATCCTGAGAATATGTGAAACATGGGTAAGAGAGGATATGACGACGTTCCGATCGTGTGACACATCCAGTGACACTGGTCATAATTGTGATGATCTTTGTTGCCAAAGTGACATCACTAACCCTCCTTACACGGCACATGAACTTCTCAGCTGTGACATTTTTTTCGCGTGTGTCCACACATTGCTGTTTGAAGCGTAGCCGAACCCGAGGGTGACGTTGCACAGGGCCACACTTTTCCATCATTACAGAGGAAGGTTTTAGGTACCTTAGACCCAAATATCAAACTTAACCGTTGTAATAGAGGGTAATTACGGAGTTTCGAGAAATAGTGCCTATCCAAAATACACTCCTGGAAATGGAAAAAAGAACACATTGACACCGGTGTGTCAGACCCACCATACTTGCTCCGGACACTGCGAGAGGGCTGTACAAGCAATGATCACACGCACGGCACAGCGGACACACCAGGAACCGCGGTGTTGGCCGTCGAATGGCGCTAGCTGCGCAGCATTTGTGCACCGCCACCGTCAGTGTCAGCCAGTTTGCCGTGGCATACGGAGCTCCATCGCAGTCTTTAACACTGGTAGCATGCCGCGACAGCGTGGACGTGAACCGTATGTGCAGTTGACGGACTTTGAGCGAGGGCGTATAGTGGGCATGCGGGAGGCCGGGTGGACGTACCGCCGTATTGCTCAACACGTGGGGCGTGAGGTCTCCACAGTACATCGATGTTGTCGCCAGTGGTCGGCGGAAGGTGCACGTGCCCGTCGACCTGGGACCGGACCGCAGCGAAGCACGGACGCACGCCAAGACCGTAGGATCCTACGCAGTGCCGTAGGGGACCGCACCGCCACTTCCCAGCAAATTAGGGACACTGTTGCTCCTGGGGTATCGGCGAGGACCATTCGCAACCGTCTCCATGAAGCTGGGCTACGGTCCCGCACACCGTTAGGCCGTCTTCCGCTCACACCCCAACATCGTGCAGCCCGCCTCCAGTGGTGTCGCGACAGGCGTCAATGGAGGGACGAATGGAGATGTGTCGTCTTCAGCGATGAGAGTCGCTTCTGCCTTGGTGCCAATGATGGTCGTATGCGTGTTTGACGCCGTGCAGGTGAGCGCCACAATCAGGACTGTATACGACCGAGGCACACGGGGCCAACACCCGGCATCATGGTGTGGGGAGCGATCTCCTACACTGGCCATACACCACTGGTGATCGTCGAGGGGACACTGAATAGTGCACGGTACATCCAAACCGTCATCGAACCCATCGTTCTACCATTCCTAGACCGGCAAGGGAACTTGCTGTTCCAACAGGACAATACACGTCCGCATGTATCCCGTGCCACCCAACGTGCTCTAGAAGGTGTAAGTCAACTACCCTGGCCAGCAAGATCTCTGGATCTGTCCCCCATTGAGCATGTTTGGGACTGGATGAAGCGTCGTCTCACGCGGTCTGCACGTCCAGCACGAACGCTGGTCCAACTGAGGCGCCAGGTGGAAATGGCATGGCAAGCCGTTCCACAGGACTACATCCAGCATCTCTACGATCGTCTCCATGGGAGAGTAGCAGCCTGCATTGCTGCGAAAGGTGGATATATATTGTACTAGTGCCGACATTGTGCATGCTCTGTTGCCTGTGTCTATGTGCCTGTGGTTCTGTCAGTGTGATCATGTGATGTATCTGACCCCAGGAATGTGTCAATAAAGTTTCCCCTGCCTGGGACAATAAATTCACGGTGTTCTTATTTCAATTTCCAGGAGTGTAAATTAAAATGTTTCATAGTATTGCGTTTTCCAAAGACTGGGATTACCAAGGACTTGGCACATATGCGGTATTATATGCGATATTTCTGCATGTGTGCTAATCTCTCTCGCCCGAGAGCGCTCGTCTCCAACTAGCACGTTATGCTATCTGAACAGAAAGAGGGGAAATGAGAGAAAACCACGACAATGGCGCAAGCGGATTTCTTTCATATTTCATATTTCTCAACAAATATTTTGTATTATTTGAGTATTTCAGGAGATATAGTCAAATTTGTATCTGCACAGTCTGTCGGCATACGGATAGACGCAGACGATTTCGTATATTTTCGTCACTTATGTAATTTAACTGAGCCTTATTTAGTTTCATTATTGGAGAAAACCTTTCACACACGTATGTTGATCGAAACATTGCTGTTCCGTTCACGACCTCGTTATGGAGACGTGGGAGCTCTTCTCGACAAAAATAAACATGAAACATTTGGTCAATTTTAACGTAAAATATTTTGTCTTTTAAATGGGAATTACAATGCAGGTCGAACAATTCCACCTGTAGATGTACGTGGGCGCTTCCAGCAGAAATGGCAAACGGTCTAGAAAACAGCTCACAAAAACTGTGGCACTGGAAGTGTCACTGTGGCATCATAAATATGACATGTGATACATCTGTGATAATTTTTCCTGCCGTTGATTTTGGTTCAGAACAGAAACCAGTAGCAAAATAAAACTACATTGCTATACACAGCACAATGTCACGCATTTTTTACAATTTGTACCTGCTGTTGACCATCACCTAAGCAAGATGTTCGGCAAACATATAAGGCAGTTAACATTAGTTGTGACCCTAGTTATTGCACCCGGACGTTCGCCGTCACTTCTGCTACCGGCACAACATACGCGATAAGCGGGTAGTCTGCTCCAGTCTTTCAGGCGCTTCTCATCGGGAAACAAGTCATGAGCCGAGCATCGCTAGTACACCGCATTTTTTGGAAACATTACTGCAGACGGACAATAACACGCCTGATGACGTGATAATCTCTAGCAAGCACCACTAGAGGTGCCAGCCTAGCCGACAAGCAGCCTGTGCATCGACGACAGCGGTTCTGCAATTGCAGGGACTACGATGCATCCGCAAGTCCTCGTTAAGACACGACTCGATCGGTAGCAGCAGGGTATACCTGCTACGCACGTACAACGTTACTGCACCACAAACAGAACATGAAATGAAGATGATCACGACTAACAATTAATGCCAACCACACCCATTATCCATGAAGTTCCACAGTTGAAGTTTCTATTGGAGAAATAGCACAACACGCTTGTCTTCTGCTCACACCAGGGAGTTCAGCATTTGCAGTTATGTTAGCCAGCTAGCAACAGCAGACGCTCAAGCTTTGCGCCTTATGCCAGCTGCTTCACAACCCATCAATCGGAGCTCCCCGGCCGAACCAAGCTCGTGGACCAGATCCACCCTGGCCGGCGACGTTACTCCAGCAGTCTACCAGACTGAACGTTCCACGGCAGCCATACCGAGCCAACAGCCATCTCTCTTCGAGCCTTCGCCTCCTCTGGCACTGGTTTCCCTGAGACTCAGTGTCAACTGACTGACGGTGCTTCTGTGGCACTTACACTGTGCGTGTGGGCGTGTCTAGTAGCTGCTGTCACTATTATGTCACGAAGGACTTAGTTGTGTCATAATGATATCAGATCAGGAAGATTCAAGTTATATTACTCAGACTCTGCCATACGTTGAACTCTACTTTTGTGCGTCGTGGAAATAAAAGTGCACTTAAATGTTACCTGGAATCATACTGAATCATGAATTGTTTGCGCACTTACTACGAAGTACATAAAGCTAGTGACTGTTTAGTTGTTTTGGAGGAGATTTTCCTGACTTTCACTTTTTTAGATTTTTTCCCTACTGATTGAATACTGTTATGTAACAATAGAATCTTAAACTACGACACAACAACATGTAATTAGTGATAAGTCACACGTCAAATGACGCGTTTCTGGAAGAAATATCTCATCCTACAAGAATCTGCTCATACTGAAAGTAACAAACGTCATACGCTGAAACGCGGGATTACACATCCCAGAGACTCCGTCGAATCAAGTGTACCCTCCCATCCGCCTGATGGCACTGTGGTATCTCAGGTCCTGAGGTGATTTACTTTAATTTCATTAATGGGTAATAGCTGTTTCAAAACTTGCACTTCTGGATGCCAAATGTATTTCAGTTAAACTGGTATTATAAATTATACAAAAAGCTTAGCATCTTGTTCCAACAATATACTTTCAGTTATTGATTATTATCAACTTGCCACAAAGAAATTGTGGTTATGTGTAAAGGCTGCCAGTGGCACAAAAGGCACAAAAGTTATTCTACAGACACCTCATGGATGACATATGAATGAAAGTTGAGGGTAGCAAACCAAAATCAGAAATACTGAACACTATTTTGAACTACTCGTTTACAAAAGAAAATTCCAGGTGTTCGGTGGCAATTTAACTGAAGTAAAGATCAGTGACTTACATGTTAGTCAGTTGCGTTGAGACGCAACTGAAATCGGGGATGTTCAGCAAAGCTCCACGGCACAACTATAATACACTGTAGCTCAGTCAAACAATTAACTGTCATCAGTGCTTGGAAGAAAGTACAGGTCACACACATCTACAAGAAGGGTAGCAAAAGCGATTCACAAAAGTACAGTTCAGTGTCATGGAAATCTCTCTGTTGTAGAATTCTTACACATATGCTATGCTCAAACGTAATCAGGCGTCTCGAACAGAATGACCTTTTCCATGCTGGCCAACAAGGGTAGCAAAACATGCGACATGAGATATTCAGTTCCCGTTTCTGTCATATACTGCAAACTAAGGATCAAGACAATTCTGTAGATGTTGTATCTCTTGCCTTCCGTAAAGCTTTATAGTTGATACAATACCAACGATCATTAACAAAATCACAATTATATGTATTATCATACAAAATTTTGAGACTACAGTAAGGATTTCTTGTTAGGGACGACGTATTAATTACCACAAAAGGAAAGTCACTGACAGCAACAAAAGTAACTTGAAAGTGCCCCATGGAAATTAGTTGGAACCTTTGTCCTTCCTTTTGTGTACTAACGACATGTCAAACAATATAAACAACAGTCTCATATTTTTGCACGTGTAGTAGTTGTCTGCAATGGAATACTAGCTGTAAAAAGCTACTCAGGTATTCATGCAGATATTGATAAAAGTAGTGCAGAAATTGTCAAACTAGTTTAAATTTTCAGAAATTTAAAACTGTGCACTTTGCAAAATGCAAAAAAGCAGTGTTCTATGATTACAATATCAATGAGCTACAACTGGAATCAGTCAGGTAGTGCAAATTCCTGCATATAATAATTTGAATGGATATAAAATGGATTGACCAGTTAGGCTCAGTCATGGGAAAAGCAGGTGTCAGAGAATGGTTCATTTGCCAGATACTGAGAAAACGCACTCTCCAAAGAAGCCTGTCTACAAGACGCTTGTGGCGCCCATTTTTACAGCGAGCAGCGGCCAAAGAAATATTATGTTACATCGTAGGGGTTTCCGCCTCTTACTTGTTTAGTATTGGAATAGGGAAAAATCCTGTACCTGTTGGACGTTTGCGTTCGTACAGACAGGACGCGATTGCAATTGCTCTTCGTTTGTGTTGTGACTGACAATTCGCAATTTTTCACAAACACAACTTTTATTGATGAAAGTTCACAAGCTTGATGACTGAATAACAAACGAAAGGTAACAATAACGATGCCATTAAAAGTCTCCTAATTGAGGCAAATAAAAAAGTTCACTTCTAATTTTAAACAAAGTTTCGTGTTAACACATACACACACACACTAGCAAGAGTCCAATTCAGAGACGAAGACATAATCTTCAGCGGTCGAAGTACGCGAGGTCGACATCCGTAGCGAACTGAACTTCGGGGCTGATGCTAGGCCCTAAATAGCTGTCTCCAACCAATCAGATTTTGCCGTAGTGATACTTCCTGCAGGCCGTGGCTCGAGCTCCACCTGCAGGAAGTAGTGCTAGGAATGTCTCTTTCCATTATCTTGTATCCAAATAGCCGGTGTTTACCATGGTGCATTTGGTAGGCTTTGGACATAGACAACCTCGTCCTCTGTGGTGTAATATGGGTTGCCGGCTTTCAGGTGCTTCCTTGGCTCCGGTATAACAATTTATTACGCACTGAGACTGGTAATAATTCCGTGCACACTCAAAGGATGTAGGTGCGCGTGAGCTCAGTAGTGCATCAATATTGTTAATATTACTTGTAATATATGAAGTTGGAAGGTTAAACGTAAGACAATTAATTTAATGTCTTTTTATGTATAACTGCAGAACCAGATATAAGCCCATTCCTTCACAGTAAATGGATATTTTTATTTTAAGTCATAACTCATGCTTTGAGTTGGCTGTGAGCGCTACAAATCTGGGAGAGGAACATAAGGTAACAACAGTATTACCTCGCAGATTTTCAGATTTGTTGTGTAGGTAACTAGCCATTACCTGCGGCTGCGCACGCATATCGGTAGTTTTGTTATGATGTAGTGTGTAAGTAAGATGTTACACGCGGAATAATGCCCGTTGCCGTCAAGTGTCCGCCTGTTTTGCATAAGCATAGGTCGTAATGTTACGTCCCCCCCTCCTGCACCAGCCCAGGACGAACGGCACGCACAGTGTCGGTGCCAAGTAGTGGCTGCGGAAAGGCATGGACATTTGTACATTATACAAAGTGTACATTATGAAAGAAACTGAATAGTTTTTTTTCCACGGTTTACGTTCACTTCTCTAAAAAATGATGTTTCATTCCTTACTTCACCCTCTTAGGTGCCGACTTTTTTTTTTTTTTTTATAAAATAGCCTATGTTCTTCCTCGTGGATCAATGTACCGAAATTAGTTCAGCAGTTTGGCCGCGAAAACTCTCTGCATCGAGAGCACGCTTCCATGCATCGCTAAGATTATATCGGCCGCTGTCACGGTTGAAGGTTTTCGCACACATTCTTATTTCTACAGCCTCTGTAACTAAAGAGGCTGCAGAAATAAGAGTTGTTGAGAGAACCTTCAACCGTGACAGCCGATATAATCTTGACGGTGCCTGGAAGCGAGCTCTCGATGCAGAGAGAAATAAAGAGATGTTCATCGTAATATTTACGCTACGGTGGGAGCGGTGGCGCCGCGAGTGCAGACATTGACGTCATCTGTACAGCTTGACGTAATTAGTGACCAATCAGAGGCCGTCTTTGGGCTACTAGAGCAGCAGTTTTGACAGTCAGTTGTTCCAGAAGAAGATGGAAGTAATCATCGAAGGCTAGAGGTTTTAACCTTATTTGATGCGGCAAAGAGTTCGAGAATGTTTTGTACAACTTGTGATCTATTCCTTACCACAGTTTCCTGTCATTAACAAATATTTTTAGACCTTATAATCATTATTCTGTATTTATATGCAAACTGATATTGTATAACTGAATTGTAGTGGCTAACACTACTGTTTTATTAAATCCAAGACAAAAATATAAACTAAGAAATCTTCTGAAAAAATAATACTCAGTACCACAGGTGTAACGTCTATGTGAATCATCTTTATCGTGAGCCATTTCGCAGCCACAGCTACATTAGGGTCCCTTCTGGACAATTTCATGCATTTCTGTCTTTATCTATACACATCCGAGCTGCTCCATCATGCTTTCAGTAATCTACTCATCTTCCATTGGGTCATCGTCCATAGGCGTATCCAGAATTTAGTTTCATGGAGGTTTCAAGAATAGACATTGTAATAACGTGTACTTGTAACAGAACACAAAACGGCAAATATATCAATGATCATTTGTACATACCTATCGGCAATCTACGGCTTTCCAACTATTGGTATAGTTTCAAACAATAGTGAAATAGTGAACGGGGGAAGCAGCACACTGAACGTCGAGAAAAGAGGTAAAGTGCATGGATATCTTGCGTAATGGTAACACCACACGTACAAACTTAGGAGCTACTTGATGCAGAAGTAACGGCTCCGGTCTGACATAAGGCCGGGAGAGCGGTGTGCTGACCACATGCCCCTCCACATCCGCTTCCAGCGACGCCTATGGGCTGAGGATGACACGGTGGCCGGTCGGTACCGTTAGAACTTCATGGCCTGTTCGGGAGGAGTTTAGTTTAGTTTTTAGGCCCATCGATCATCTGCTATGGCAGAAGTACGGAAGCAATTTTAGTGTTTTATAAACCTTCGACAGCTAAAGTCATTAAAGGTAGAAGTTTGCCTTTTTTTTTATTGAAACGAAAATTGCAAGGTCTCGCAAAAGCTCAGAATAAGAACTTTTATGTTCAAATGTGATACTTAATAATATTAAAAAATATGAAACTAAATAAAGCTTGCTGTCACAAGGTTAGATGGCGAAGGTTGGCAATGGTCGGCGCTGTTTACCAACTTTTGCCGACACACAGGCCCACTGGTTTCAACTATAGCTTGTAAAAGTGTTCTTGGCTGTTTCGCCAAACTTTGTGATCGGTACTTGTCGGGTGAACTCGAAAATCGTTTGTGTTCTGTTTGAGGTCCCTTGGCAGTCTTAACAGCCAATGTAATGATTAAAGTGTTAGAGTACTGTTAATTTAATGTACATACTACAAATAAGCATTACATTTGGATGTTAAGGTATCCATAAAACGCATTCACGAAACGCTGTTGCTTTCACGCCTTTCACGCTGCATCAGAAAACGCTAGTTTTTCACATTTTGATAAATACTTCTTCCGTGGCCATAAAACATGCAATATCTGAGAATTCGCCGATTTGACGAAACTATTTCTAGAAGAAAAGTTGTATAGAATTAAAATTATGTTTTCAATAAGTCAAATTTAGTATCGAACATTGTAATTGATTAGTAAATGTCACCATTTATCAATTTACGGAAATAGTATAGTTAATGACTGTCAATAATTTAGTTTTCATTCAATGGTTTTATCAATATTTAATCTCGTTCTTTCATTTATTTATCAGTATAATTATTCTCTGGATTTCGTTGCTCCGCTGTCGAAAACGTGGGCTTCCTGTCGCATCTATTACTAACCATTACCAAATACGGCAGTGGAGAAGATATTAGTCGACAACTTACAGTTTTTTAATTACGTTCGTCAGTGCGTCCGCGCGGTGTCTGAATGTTTTGCTTACGGAGGAAATGTTGTGGACGGGGTAAATGTGACATAATGACGGAAAGAGGCACACAACCGATTACTGAGAGGACTAAGACGAAAAACGATGGTAATCACATCGTTTTGGTGACCTGTATCACTGTTGTTGTTTATGACAGGTGCAACAAATGTTATTAGAAGGATCGTTATGCTAAATCCGGTAGAATGGAGCATTAATCCCACATTTATCGACCATCAGTTCAAAAATTTTATTTTAAAACAATTAATTTATTTTGTGGGTAAGACGCATCACAGTATTATATGAAAAACGAGGTGAAGAAACCGATTCTTTCTAAAAGTTGTGCGTGACGTTACAAAAACATTTTCAAAATCGAATACGGAAATGGCGAAAAACTGTTTAATGACTGGGGAATTCAAGTAAAATTTCGAGTAGGATCCATTGAAGATCCACTTGTTGATAAAGGTAAATACCATGCTAATTGCACGAAACTGTTTTTCAAATCTGATGTTGAGATTCACAGTAGCGCTAGAGGACCAAAAGATGATGAGGTATCTGCCAGGACGAATTTCATTTATGAGCATTGGAAGCAAATGAAGATGAATGACAGTTGACACTGTAAAAAAATTCTAAAGAATTAAAAACGGACCCCTCCCAAAAATCGAGACGAAACAAAAATGGATGTTCTATGAAGCTCATTCATTCGTTGGAGAAATAAGTTAGCACAAGAAAACAACGATATGCTTTCGAAATACAGGCTGTTCCATATTATTAAACTTGTGGAACGAGTTCAGAGACAGAGTTCAATAAGAGGAACGCAAATGAATTGTTACAATTGCTGTTGTAATCTTGGAGGACGTTATATCACGAGTTTATGAAGTGGATGTGTATCTGCCTTCAGAAATTTTCTTGTTTAAAGTTGGAAGTACAATCCACAGTCACTGATATTACTTCTTAAAATGATCATTTGTCTGCGAAACAAAGATCCTTCAGAACAAAAGACAACAATCGACTGCTCTTCATATTCTGTTGACTCAACTGCAAGACCGGGGAGCCTATGTATCTAATACACTATTAGCACCTGAGAAAATGATACATAAAAAGAGACCTTGTAAATGTTCTATCAGTTTTTGAGTTAGTCATATAATTATATTAAAGAGTCAACTATCTAGTATGAAAAGAAAACAATAGAAATTCTCAAAATAATTTTTTATCAATTTTTTCTTCAACAATAAGGACGTTCAGATTGATAAAATTAATAATAAACATAACCAGTTCCGCACAGTGTCTGTACATCTCCCCTACATACCATTACTTAAAAGTAGTCTTTAAAGAAATGCTCGCCGTAGTAATAACAACAATTTCCGCAGTTTATAGGCAGTGCGACTTTGTGGGTAGTTCTAAGCTGCTGGAGTGTGAACGAATGTTTTTCTAAATGCGCACGGCCCTAGCAGCTGTGACAGTTACGGCAGCCCTCAGGCAGAGAGAGCTTTACCAGGAATTACTAGGACTCTCAGACAAACCACATTCACTTGACTCTCAGTACACATATTGTCGACAAATTGTTGCCAACGCTGGCTCATCTCTGCCGTATTCCACACGCACACTACGCATCGCCAGTATATAATAGCAGCGGCTTGAAAGCGCGGTAATTTTGAAATAAAGATTAATTTGCAATCGATTTTAATATAAACTTCTCTATTTTTCTTTTTACCTTTGTCAACAACAAAAAAAATGGCTCTGAGCACTATGGGACTTAACATCTTAGGTCATCAGTCCCCTAGAACTTAGAACTACTTAAACCTAACTAACCTAAAGACATCACACACATCCATACCCGAAGCAGGATTCGAACCTGCGACCGTAACAGTCCCGCCGTTCCGGACTGCAGCGCCTAGAACCGCAAGACCACCGCGGCCGGCCTTTGTCAACATTTATGGTGGAGATTTAAACCTCTCACCACTCCACTGCGTCTGCGCCCATGTCATTTTCTACCTCATTCGTGATCTATTAGACGAAAACAAGGAAATTACTTGGTTGATTTACCATCTACTCGGATGAGTACATGCCCATCCATCATTACATTTTCATTACAGTCGTAATTGGGTCCTCCATTACGATTTGTTCCCTGCTTCTTTTATTTTCCACTCCAAGATACACTCCTGGAAATTGAAATAAGAACACCGTGAATTCGTTGTCCCAGGAAGGGGAAACTTTATTGACACATTCCTGGGGTCAGATACATCACATGATCACACTGACAGAACCACAGGCACATAGACACAGGCAACAGAGCATGCACAATGTCGGCACTAGTACAGTGTATATCCACCTTTCGCAGCAATGCAGGCTGCTATTCTCCCATGGAGACGATCTTAGAGATGCTGGATGTAGTCCTGTGGAACGGCTTGCCATACCATTTCCACCTGGCGCCTCAGTTGGACCAGCGTTCGTGCTGGACGTGCAGACCGCGTGAGACGACGCTTCATCCAGTCCCAAACATGCTCAATGGGGGACAGATCCGGAGATCTTGCTGGCCAGGGTAGTTGACTTACACCTTCTAGAGCACGTTGGGTGGCACGGGATACATGCGGACGTGCATTGTCCTGTTGGAACAGCAAGATCCCTTGCCGGTCTAGGAATGGTAGAACGATGGGTTCGATGACGGTTTGGATGTACCGTGCACTATTCAGTGTCCCCTCGACGATCACCAGTGGTGTACGGCCAGTGTAGGAGATCGCTCCCCACACCATGATGCCGGGTGTTGGCCCTGTGTGCCTCGGTCGTATGCAGTCCTGATTGTGGCGCTCACCTGCACGGCGCCAAACACGCATACGACCATCATTGGCACCAAGGCAGAAGCGACTCTCATCGCTGAAGACGACACGTCTCCATTCGTCCCTCCATTCACGCCTGTCGCGACACCACTGGAGGCGGGCTGCACGATGTTGGGGCGTGAGCGGAAGACGGCCTAACGGTGTGCGGGACCGTAAACCAGCTTCATGGAGACGGTTGCGAATGGTCCTCGCCGATAACCCAGGAGCAACAGTGTCCCTAATTTGCTGGGAAGTGGCGGTGCGGTCCCCTACGGCACTGCGTAGGATCCTACGGTCTTGGCGTGCATCCGCGTCGCTGCGGTCCGGTCCCAGGTCGACGGGCACGTGCACCTTCCGCCGACCACTGGCGACAACATCGATGTGCTGTGGAGACCTCACGCCCCACGTGTTGAGCAATACGGCGGTACGTCCACCCGGCCTCCCGCATGCCCACTATACGCCCTCGCTCAAAGTCCGTCAACTGCACATACGGTTCACGTCCACGCTGTCGCGGCATGCTACCAGTGTTAAAGACTGCGATGGAGCTCCGTATGCCACGGCAAACTGGCTGACACTGACGGCGGCGGTGCACAAATGCTGCGCAGCTAGCGCCATTCGACGGCCAACACCGCGGTTCCTGGTGTGTCCGCTGTGCCGTGCGTGTGATCATTGCTTGTACAGCCCTCTCGCAGTGTCCGGAGCAAGTATGGTGGGTCTGACACACTGGTGTCAATGTGTTCTTTTTTCCATTTCCAGGAGTGTAGTTACTACCGACATCGACCTCTCGCTGATTAATCCTCAGTATCCGAATTATTTCTTATCAGAAGCCCAGGTGTTACTGCCTTACAGTGACTGAATTTTTCTTTGCAGACACATCCGACGCTCAGTTTTGAAAACTTGGAAGTTACTCGACCTTCTGCCAAATTACGATTACATGCAGATGCGTTTGTTGAAACATTCAATGAATAATAATTCCCTCTTCAACGTATAGTGTAGATCGAGGAAAAAAATATTGAAATGCTGTTTGAGCTACTTTTTACAGGAGTGGGATAAGAGGAGGGGAAGTATAGACTACGTTGCATAACATAATACACTACTGGCCATTAAAATTGCTACACCAAGAAGAAATGCAGATGATAAACGGGAATTCATTCGACAAATATACTATAACTGACATGTGTTTACATTTTCACGCAATTAGGGTGCATAGATCCTGAGAAATCAGTACCTAGAACAACCACCTCTGGCCGTAATAACGGCCTTGATACGCCTGGGCATTGAGTCAAACAGAGCTTGGATGGCGTGTACAGGTACAGCTGCCCATGCAGCTTCAACACGATACCACAGTTCATCAAGAGGAGTGTATGGTGTATTGTGACGAGCCAGTTGCTCGGCCACCATTGACCAGACGTTTTCAATTGGTGAGAGATCTGGAGAACGTGCTGGCCAGGGTAGCAGTCCAACATTTTCTGTATCCAGAAAGGCCCGCACAGGACCTGCAACATGCGGTCGTGCATTATCCTGCTGAAATGTAGGGTTTCGCAGGGATCGAATGACGGGTAGAGCCACAGGTCGTAACACATCTGAAATGTAACGTCCACTGTTCAAAGTGCCGTCACTGCCAACAAGAGGTGACCGAGACGTGTAACCAATGGCACCCCATCCATCACGCCGGGTGATACGCCAGTATGGCGATGACCAATACACGCTTCCAATGTGCGTTCACCGCTATGTCGCCAAACACGGATGCGACCATCATGATGCTGTAAACAGAACCTGGATTCATCCGAAAAAAATGACATTTTGCCATTCGTGCACCCAGGTTCGTCGTTGAGTACACCATCCCAGGCGCTCCTGTCTGTGATGCAGCGTCAAGGGTAACCGCAGCCATGATCTCCGAGCTGATAGTCCATGCTGCTGCAAACGTCGTTGAACTGTTCGTCTTGCAAACGTCCCCATCTGTTGACTCAGGGATCGAGACGTGGCTACACGATACGTTACAGTCATGCGGATAAGATGCCTGTTATCTCGACTGCTAGGGATCCAGCACGGCGTTCCGTATTACCCTCCTGAACCCACCGATTCCATATTCTGCTAACAGTCATTGGATCTCGACCAACGCGAGCAGCAATGTAGCGATACGATAAACCGCAATCTCGATAGGCTACAATCCGACCTTTATGAAAGTCGGAAACGTTATGGTACAAAAATGGTTCAAATGGCTCTGAGCACTATGGGACTCAACATCTTAGGTCATAAGTCCCCTAGACCTTAGAACTACTTAAACCTAACTAACCTAAGGACATCACACACACCCATGCCCGAGGGAGGATTCGAACCTGCGACCGTAGCAGTCCCGCGGTTCCGGACTGCAGCGCCAGAACCGCTAGACAACCGCGGCAGGCTCGTTATGGTACACTTTTCTCCTCCTTACACGAGGCATCACAACAACGTTTCACCAGGCAACGCCGGTCAACTGCTGTTTGTGTATGAGAAATCGCTTGGAAACTTTCCTCATGTCAGTACGTTGCATGTGTCGCCACCGGCTCCAACGTTGTGTGAATGCTCTAAAAAGCTGATCATTTGCATATCACAGCATCTTCTTCTTGTCGGTTAAATTTCGCGTTTGTAGCGCGTCATCTTCGTGGTGTAGCAATTTTAATGGCCAGTAGTGTAAAAGAGGTAGTAAATCAAAGTCAGAATGGTTGGTCCTACGAATTTGTTATAAGTTCATTGCTTCGTTTTAAAGCGTTAACGGATCAGTAGGATTGGTATCTTTTGTGATGCAGTTTGATCCGGATTACAAAGTGCACACTTCAGCCTATAGATGCGGGGGATGGACAAAATTACGGTAACACCAAAAACATATTATCGTAGGCAAGACGGAGTAGCAAAACCGTTGACATTGAAAACATCTTAGGCATCTCGAATTGGATAAATACGGGCCGTTTATGGTTTCAAGAGACACCATTATCACTATTCCTCCAAAATAGTGGCAAGTTCTGGTAACGGTGATAGAGGTGGATAGCGTTCACGCACCACCTCTCCAAAGTAGACGACAAAGGCTCAATAACATTGAGATCTTCTAACGGTGGCGGCTATGAGAGATGCGACAATTCATTCTCGTGCTCACAGAACCAGCCTAGGATGGTGCAAGCTGCGTTAACACTTGGAGCACAGCATCACGACTGGGGAACAAACATTGTACCATGGGACGGACCGGATCAGCCGAAACGGTCACGTAATCACTAACTACGGTCCTCAAGAAATACGACGATATGGCTGCACAGATCTACATCTACATCTATATCTACATTCATATCCGCAAGTTACCGAACGGTGTGTCGCGGAGGACACTTTCCGTGCCGCCGTCATTATCTCCCTTTCCTGTTCCATTCGCGTATGGTTAGCGGGAAGAACGATTGCCGGAAAACCTCCGTGCGCGCTCAAATCAGTCTAATTTTACATTCGTGATCTCCTCGGGAGGTATAAGTAGGGGGAAGCAATATATTCGATACCTCGTCCAGAAACGCGCCCTCTCGAAACCTGGACAGCAAGCTACACCGCGATGCAGGGCGCCTCTCTTGCAGAGTCTGCGACTTGAGTTTGCTAAACATTTCCGTAACGCTATCACGATTACCCCCCCATGAACCATGGACCTTGCCGTTGGTGGGGAGGCTTGCGTGCCTCAGCGATACAGATAGCCGTGCCGTAGGTGCAACCACAACGGAGGGGTATCTGTTGAGAGGCCAGACAAACGTGTGGTTCCTGAAGAGGGGCAGCAGCCTTTTCAGTAGCTGCAAGGGCAACAGTCTGGATGATTGACTGATCTGGCCTTGTAACAATAACCAAAACGGCCTTGCTGTGCTGGTACTGCGAACGGCTGAAAGCAAGGGGAAACTACAGCCGTAATTTTTCCCGAGGGCATGCAGCTTTACTGTATGATTACATGATGATGGCGTCCTCTTGGGTAAAATGTTCCGGAGGTAAAATAGTCCCCCATTCGGATCTCCGGGCGGGGACTACTCAAGAGGATGTCGTTATCAGGAGAAAGAAAACTGGCGTTCTACGGATCGGAGCATGGAATGTCAGATCCCTTAATCGGGCAGGTAGGTTAGAAAATTTAAAAAGGGAAATGGATAGGTTGAAGTTAGATATAGTGGGAATTAGTGAAGTTCGGTGGCAGGAGGAACAAGACTTCTGGTCAGGTGACTACAGGGTTATAAACACAAAATCAAATAGGGGTAATGCAGGAGTAGGTTTAATAATGAATAGGAAAATAGGAATGCGGGTAAGCTACTACAAACAGCATAGTGAACGCATTATTGTGGCCAAGATAGATACGAAGCCCACACCTACTACAGTAGTACAAGTTTATATGCCAACTAGCTCTGCAGATGACGAAGAAATTGAAGAAATGTATGATGAAATAAAAGAAATTATTCAGATTGTGAAGGGAGACGAAAATTTAATAGTCATGGGTGACTGGAATTCGAGTGTAGGAAAAGGGAGAGAAGGAAACATAGTAGGTGAATATGGATTGGGGGACAGAAATGAAAGAGGAAGCCGCCTGGTAGAATTTTGCACAGAGCACAACATAATCATAACTAACACTTGGTTTAAGGATCATGAAAGAAGGTTGTATACATGGAAGAACCCTGGAGATACTAAAAGGTATCAGATAGATTATATAATGGTAAGACAGAGATTTAGGAACCAGGTTTTAAATTGTAAGACATTTCCAGGGGCAGATGTGGACTCTGACCACAATCTATTGGTTATGACCTGTAGATTAAAACTGAAGAAACTGCAAAAAGGTGGGAATTTAAGGAGATGGGGCCTGGATAAACTAAAAGAACCAGAGGTTGTACAGAGATTCAGGGAGAGCATAAGGGAGCAATTGACAGGAATGGGGGAAATAAATACAGTAGAAGAAGAATGGGTAGCTTTGAGGGATGAAGTAGTGAAGGCAGCAGAGGATCAGGTAGGTAAAAAGACGAGGGCTAGTAGAAATCCTTGGGTAACAGAAGAAATATTGAATTTAATTGATGAAAGGAGAAAATATAAAAATGCAGTAAGTGAAACAGGCAAAAAGGAATACAAACGTCTCAAAAATGAGATCGACAGGAAGTGCAAAATGGCTAAGCAGGGATGGCTAGAGGACAGATGTAAGGATGTAGAGGCCTATCTCACTAGGGGTAAGATAGATACCGCCTACAGGAAAATTAAAGAGACCTTTGGAGATAAGAGAACGACTTGTATGAATATCAAGAGCTCAGATGGAAACCCAGTTCTAAGCAAAGAAGGGAAAGCAGAAAGGTGGAAGGAGTATATAGAGGGTCTATACAAGGGCGATGTACTTGAGGACAATATTATGGAAATGGAAGAGGATGTAGATGAAGATGAAATGGGAGATATGATACTGCGTGAAGAGTTTGACAGAGCACTGAAAGACCTGAGTCGAAACAAGGCCCCCGGAGTAGACAATATTCCATTGGAACTACTGACGGCCTTGGGAGAGCCAGTTCTGACAAAACTCTACCATCTGGTGAGCAAGGTGTATGAAACAGGTGAAATACCCTCCGACTTCAAGAAGAATATAATAATTCCAATCCCAAAGAAAGCAGGTGTTGACAGATGTGAAAATTACCGAACTATCAGCTTAATAAGTCACAGCTGCAAAATACTAACACGAATTCTTTACAGACGAATGGAAAAACTAGTAGAAGCCAACCTCGGGGAAGATCAGTTTGGATTCCGTAGAAACACTGGAACACGTGAGGCAATACTGACCTTACGACTTATCTTAGAAGAAAGATTAAGGAAAGGCAAATCTACGTTTCTAGCATTTGTAGACTTAGAGAAAGCTTTTGACAATGTTGACTGGAATACTCTCTTTCAAATTCTAAAGGTGGCCGGGGTAAAATACAGGGAGCGAAAGGCTATTTACAATTTGTACAGAAACCAGATGGCAGTTATAAGAGTCGAGGGACATGAAAGGGAAGCAGTGGTTGGGAAGGGAGTAAGACAGGGTTGTAGCCTGTCCCCGATGTTGTTCAATCTGTATATTGAGCAAGCAGTAAAGGAAACAAAAGAAAAATTCGGAGTAGGTATTAAAATTCATGGAGAAGAAATAAAAGCTTTGAGGTTTGCCGATGACATTGTAATTCTGTCAGAGACAGCAAAGGACTTGGAAGAGCAGTTGAATGGAATGGACAGTGTCTTGAAAGGAGGATATAAGATGAACATCAACAAAAGCAAAACAAGGATAATGGAATGTAGTCTAATTAAGTCGGGTGATGCTGAGGGAATTAGATTAGGAAATGAGGCACTTAAAGTAGTAAAGGAGTTTTGCTATTTGGGGAGCAAAATAACTGATGATGGTCGAAGTAGAGAGGATATAAAATGTAGGCTGGCAATGGCAAGGAAAGCGTTTCTGAAGAAGAGAAATTTGTTAACATCCAGTATTGATTTAAGTGTCAGGAAGTCATTTCTGAAAGTATTCGTATGGAGTGTAGCCATGTATGGAAGTGAAACATGGACGATAAATAGTTTGGACAAGAAGAGAATAGAAGCTTTCGAAATGTGGTGCTACAGAAGAATGCTGAAGATTAGATGGGTAGATCACATAACTAATGAGGGAGTATTGAATAGGATTGGGGAGAAGAGAAGTTTGTGGCACAACTTGACCAGAAGAAGGGATCGGTTGGTAGGACATGTTCTGAGGCATCAAGGGATCACCAATTTAGTATTGGAGGGCAGCGTGGAGGGTAAAAATCGTAGGGGGAGACCAAGAGATGAATACACTAAGCAGATTCAGAAGGATGTAGGTTGCAGTAGGTACTGGGAGATGAAAAAGCTTGCACAGGATAGAGTAGCATGGAGAGCTGCATCAAACCAGTCTCAGGACTGAAGACCACAACAACAACAACATCACGATTACCAAATAACCCTGTGACGAAACGTGCCGCTCTTCTTTGGATCTTCTCTATCTCCTCAGTCAACCCGGCCTGGTACGGATCCCACACTGATGAGCAATACTCAAGTATAGGTCGAACGAGTGTTTTGTAAGCCAACTCCTTTGTTGATGGACTACATTTACTAAGGACTCTCCCAATGAATCTCAACGTGGCACCTGCCTTACCAACAATTAATTTTATATGATCATTCCACTTCAAATCGTTCCGTACGCATACTCCCACATACTTTACGGAAGTAACTGCTACCAGTGTTTGTTCCGCTATCATATAATCATACAAGAAAGGATCCTTGTTTCTATGCATTCGCAATACATTACATTTTTCTATGTTAAGGGTCAGTTGTCACTCCCTGCACCAAATCCCTATCCCCTGCAGATCTTCCTGCATTTCGCTGCAATTTTCTAATGCTGCAACTTCTCTGTATACTACAGCACTATCCGCGAAAAGCCGCATGGAACTTCCGACACTTGATCGAACTCTCCCCCCACCGCATGTTTCTTTCTTGGGACATAAACTTACCTGTAAGTTGAAAACAGTGTGCAACGTGTTTCATCCGACCAAATGGTTCAAATGGCTCTGAGCACTATGGGACTTAACATCTCAGGTCATCAGTCCCCTAGAACTTAGAACTACTTACACCTAACTAACCTGAGGACATCACACACATCCATGCCCGAGGCAGGATTCGAACCTGCGGCCGTAGCGGTTGCGCAGTTCCAGAATGTAGCTCGCCACCATCGGCCGGCACCCGACCAAATGATTTTCTTCCATTGTTCCGTAGTCCATGTTTCATGGCTTCGATACCACGTTATCCTGTTAGATGTATTTGCATCATTGATGAGTGGTTTCACATTTCCAGTCCGCCTTGCAATTCCCTGGTCATGGCACCCCCTTCGTGTTGTTTTGGTGCTGACAGTGCTAGCGAGTGAGAGATTCGGTCCTGCAGGGAATTCTGTAGCTATCGTTTCCTTATTTCGCGTCACAGTCCTCGTTAATGTATGTCTGTTATGATAACCCAAAACACACTTTCGTCCGCGTTGTGACATAGCAGATGAGCTTTTCCGTTTTCTCTGTGTGTGTTGTAAATCTGCGACACGGTGTCTCACGAAATGCCGAGCACTTCAGCTACCTTGGCTAAGGAAGCAGACTCCATACGAGCAACAACAAATCGCCCACGTTCGAATTCCCATAGCTCCGACATATTTACAACCACACAGAACGCTGTTATGACCGCCATTGACACTTACAACGCATTGACGATATTTTACAGCTGCCATTAGTGCTCAAATACAACAGTGCAGTGTCCACGCGGTTAGCGACGCCATGTCACGGATTGCGCGACCCCTCCCATCGGAGATTCGAGTCCTCCCTTGGGCATTGGTGTGTGTGTGTGTGTGTGTGTGTGTGTGTGTGTGTGTGTGTGTGTGTGTGTGTGTGTGTGTGTGTGTGTTGTAGTTAAAATAAGGTAGATTTCGCTATCAGACCAATTGTGTGATTGGATTGAAGAGTTCCTAGATAACAGAACGCAGCATGTCATTCTCAATGGATAGAAGTCTTCCGAAGTAAGAGTGGTTTCAGGTGTGCCTCAGGGGAGTGTCGTAGGACCGTTGCTATTCACAATATATATAAATGACCTTGTGGATAACATCGGAAGTTCACTGAGGCTTTTGGCGGATGATGCTATGGTATATCGAGAGGTTGTAACAATGGAAAATTGTACTGAAATGAAGAAGGGTCTGCAGGGAACTGACGCATGGTGCAGGGAATGGCAATTGAATCTCAATGTAGACAGGTGTAATGTGCTGCGAATACATAGGAAGAAAGATCCTTTATCATTTAGCTACAATATAGCAGGTCAGCAACTGGAAGCAGTTAATTCCATAAATTATCTGGGAGTAGCCATTAGGAGTGATTTAAAGTGGAATGACCACATAAAATTAATCGTCGGTAGAACAAATGCCAGACTGAAATTCATTGGAAGAATCCTAAGGAAATGCAGTCCGAAAACAAAGGAAGTAGGTTAAAGTACACTTGTTCGCCCACTGCTTGAATATTGCTCACCAGTATGGGATCCGTACCAGATGGGGTTCATAGAAGAGATAGAGAAGGCACAACGGAGAGCAGCACGCTTCGTTACAGGATCATTTAATAATCGCGAAAGTGTTACGGAGATGACAGATAAACTCTAGTGGAAGACTCTGCAACAGAGACTCTCAGTACCTCGGTACGGGCTTTTGTTGAAGTTTCGAGAACATACCTTGAAAGGTGGCTACACTGTGCCACTGCGCCAGAGAGTGCGCCAAAGAGTACTATTAAGCCGCCTCCACAGTGCTTGTTAGGAGATCGGAGAGGACAGTGTGTGTTTGGAGTTCATGGCAGTCAGTGCTTGTGGAGAGATCGGAGAGGACAGTGGTTGTTGAGAGTTCATACCGAGATGTGCTAGTGGGCACTGCTTGTCGTGAAATCGGAGGGATATGTTGTAGTAAAGAGTGTTGTTCCATGTTGTATGCAGTTATTTGATGGGAGAGATAGCAGATGTTATTGTATTGTGTGCATTTCGTCAATATATATAAAGGTAAAACTTATAATGTTCCTTTATTAGTTGTGTATCTGAAATAATGTGTCACTACAGGTTCAGTCAACAAAGCATCTGGCTCGTGTTCTTGGATTAGAGTGTAATTGTGATTTTCTTGCGTAATTATAGTTTTTCTAAATTTCTTTTGTCACGTCAGTATAGTTGGTATTAAAAAATTCTTGTCTTGTTGGAAAAGAACCGTGCCAGATGTGGGCGTTGAGTCACACTCCCACATACAGAACAGTTACTCTTGTGCATTGGTTTCGTAGATTTTTATAGTTGCTGGGGTCTTAATTAATTAACTGTGTTTACGGAAATTTTCTTACATTGTTCTTTGCAGTCAGATAGCGTAAATATACTAGTCAGGGCCAACCGATTACGAGACTTGCGTAATCGGACAGACAGTTATTAAAATTAAAAGTATTTTCAATACCTAATTTATTTATTTAAGCCCCCATGCACGTGGCGACCGCTGCTTCGGATCGTCCCTTGGATTCTTCTGATTGTGAAAATTGTAGACTGTAGTATTGTTGTAGTGATTTGTAGTTTATTAATTGTAGTCTATTTTGCATGTGTAGATTTGGTAATTGGCATTCTTCTAATGGTATTTTTCAAAATTTGATTTTTATTGCCTTGTATACGCGTTTGACAATTTTGTGCAATTATTTCAATTGTTCGATTGATCGTGTTTGAGGGAGACATTGCATGTGAATGGTATTGTTGGAGATTAGGAGGCATTGTATAATTTTCGTACAGTGACGAATCTTTCGTATATTTTGTAAATGATTACGCGATCAATGAAAAAGGCAAAAATGATGAATAGTGAGAATAACGAAATTGTTGATATGGCGAACTCGCCAACAGAGGAAAACAGTATGGTGGATAATGGAGTTGAAAACAATGTAATAAGTCGGGAAAATAGTCCGGAACCATTTCAAAATTTTTCTCAATCAGAAAATCCACAGAATCCGAGATTAACGATAGAAGATTCTGGAATAGTATCGAATACTGATAGCTTTACAGCTATGACGAAGGAAAATAGTTTTGCGGGAGATTTTAGGGGCGAAAAGAATTCTGAACAATTTAATATGGAGCAGTTGATGGGTGCAATATTAAATCTGGGATCACAAATGGAAACAATTAAAACTGAGATGGGAACAATTAAAACTGAGATAGGAACAATTAAAACTGGTATGGAAGCAATGACAACACGGTTATGCTCAAAAATAAGAACAATTGGAACAGAAATAGGAGCAACTAAAACCGAAATGAAAGCAGTGGGATCACAGTTACGATCTGAATTAGAAACTGATAGGGGAACAATGGAAACTCAGTTAGGCTCACGAACAGGGACATGTTTCAAATATACGAATGATGAATCAAAGAAAGAAATTAGAGAAGAAGTACAACCGATTTTGAAGGCTCACAATAATAGCTTAATCTCAACAGAAATCAGACAAGAGGAAGAGGACCGAGAACAGGAAGAAAAAGATCGCGTGATAGTACAGAAATTTTCAGAGTTAAATTTACAACGTGCACAAGATAAGGCAGAAGTAATTGAAAGAATCGAGGAATTCGTACCAAATGACAGAATAAATAACTTAACGCAACAGTGTGAACACTTAACTACTAAAATTGACAACACCGAAACCCGAGTCGCGACATTTACAGAAGACGTAAATAAAGTGAAAGAACAATTAAGTGACTCATCGGAAAGAGTCGAGGAGATCTCAGATAAATTGACAAGTGTTAGTTTAGCAGAAGGATGTGAAGAAAGTAATTTATTTCATTTACGAGAAGCAACAAGAGAGCGCCAGGCGCGTGAACTTGACAATTATCGACATTCGGACTGGGACAGACGCGGTAGGTCTTTGTCACCACGAGGCGAAAACTTTGATTATAAACACTTTTTGACTGTCCGGAAATTTAAGATCTTCTGCAATTCGAAGAACGACATACATCCATGTGCATGGTTAGATCAATTTACGTACGCACTTCCGCCAAATTTGCCATTAAGTCACAAACTTGAAATTATGTGCGGCTATTAAAGTCCTCAGGGGATTCACTACTCTAAGTGAATATGTGCCGTAGCGAGCATAGGGCCCCGAGCTGCAGTGGTGCTATTTCTCTTTTAGTTTTCTGGACCGCTGCCTACTCTTTTACTATTCTTTGCATCTGTCAAACCAACTCTTCGACTATCAATCTATCTAGTGAGTAAATAAACAATAACCTGATATGACTAATTGTACCTAAAAGTGATTTCGTAAATTACCATTTGGACTTATTGTACCTTCAGCAGCATTCATTCGTAGTTTAAATGAAATTTTACCTGTTTATCTTCGTGACAACATTACTTCTTATGTTGACGACATTCTTATTGCTAAACGTTCTTGGAGTGAACACAACAAAATTTTGGATTCAATATTACGTATTTTTGCACGAGTTGGCATGACAGTAAACGTGGAAAAATCTGAATTTGGTAGTTCTCAGGTGAAATTTCTCGGTCACATTATTTCTACAGAAGGTATTCTTCCTGACCCAGAAAAATTAAACGCTGTTCGTAATTATGCTGTTCCTACCACAAAACGTGAGATTCGTAGTTTCCAGAATTTTTGTGGAATGATATACTTTTGAAAAATTTTTGTAGAATGACATACTTGTGAGAAACTAACAGCTACATGTAAACATGCGGAGAGTACAAGGATACCGCGCTGTGTTTTGGCGGCGGCACATACTCAAAGCAACAGTCAAGTCTGCGCGCCGCACAAGGCAGTCGTTGACCGCGAACAATTGCTTCCTACGTCACGCGTCTACAGCTGATCGAGCGCTCAGTGCGAATGCACTGACAGCTGTAAAAAAATACACAGTTTAATTTCTCCGATTAAATTCAGTATAAAGCTATAAGGACTTGATGAATTCTGTTATTAACATTCAGTATTTTGCAGGATACGGTTGTATAAAGTATTTAAGACCTTCAGGTAAATTTTGTGCGTGTCCGACGTTAAGACGACTTGCTATCGAGAAATTTTCAGGAAGAATGTAATTTCGAAGAAGAAAGTAATAAACTAAAAAGGGTAACTATTAATTGAGTTTATTTTTCAGGTAACATGTTTCCACTTAGGTACGTACTTTAGACGTAATTTGCTGCTCGCGATTACGTGATTCATACTTTGTGCTAATTTCATGTTCTATGAATTTACTTGTGAAGCGACGTGCTTGCGTACGTTAACTGATTTTGACAATGATTATTAATGAACTGGGTTGTAACTTGTGTATATTATGCATCGCTTGGCTGCGCTGCTTTTTCACTGATGTCCTATTTTTTTAATTATGTGCCTGCTGTGCTTAGTTATTTAAATTATAATTGTTATCTGATTAATTGTGCTGACTGTGATTATGTATGTATGTTGTACTTTGTGATTTATCTGCTTGCGCCTCCATGTTTACTTATTAAGATGACATATGAACATTTATTTGCTTATGCTGATATGATGCTAATGACCTGTTTATTACGTAAGATATATGTTTACTGCTATGCGTATGGATTGCATATTTACACATTTCTGTTTTGTTGTCATAACTACTCTTTAATTTGGTGTATAGCAATGCTGATGTACAGTGTATAAACATAGAGTTTAGGTCACACTATTGGATTAATTATAGATTGTTCGCTTGGCAGAGCCTCGTTGTAGGAATTGTGCTGCATCCACTTGTTGACATTCTGTTCTTTACTGGTCTATTTACTCGCTATTGCTTGTTTTGCTTACGCTCAGTGCCTTACATTTTAAGATAAGAAAATGAACTGCTATAATTCGACGAACGACATTAGTACAAGAAAGTCATTGAAGTCACATGAGCTGAGGTTTTATGGAAGCTGTATAAATTTATGCTAATAGGAAGGAAGCTAACGACATGACATACCATTACGAGGTTTAGACCATTAACAATTATTAGACTGCATTTTTCGTAAGCAATTGAAATAGGAAGTGACACTTGACACAAGAAATACTCCACATGTTTGCTTCTGTTTGCCATAATTCTTGAAGTGGTGTACACACTGTGAAATATTATGATCATTCACACTCCGTAATCGTACTTAATTACTGAGAGTTATTCGAACTAAGTCTGTTAGAGGTCATGTATGCATTTCTTTGTTTACAATTTATAATGAGTAGAAAATTTGGGTCAGATGGATTACACAGAGGTTGTGTGTGGACACTGTGTCTTCGGATTGTATGGGATGCTGAATTGAAGTTGCATTAGGATTTTATCTGTTCTTGTTCGAGGAGACTGACTAGAGGAAAGAGTTGTTATTGAAGTGAAATGATATTGGTGCTGAGGTTTATATTTATCGATGTATTATTATAGGTATTGAGAGTATATGAAGTTGTTTGTGGACAAGAGGTAAGGTAAATGATATTGATGATAAGACGTATTGAAGAGGTATTATTGAGGTATCATTGAGATTATGTGATGCAGATGATTATTGGAGTTTTGGTGTATAAGAGGTAAAGTAAGTGAGGAGCATATTTTTTTTTTTTTGTTGGTCTTATGGAACAAGGAGGATGAAGAGAGCAGACTAGAACACTAAAATAGAAGGAAGATAGTCTATACACACACTTTGTTAAATCACTAAGCAGTATATACTTTTTTTTGGAGAGAGGAAGTAATTGCATATCTTGGCTCACTGACAGTTGTTCAACAACAGTACATTTTGATCTGGCTTTGCAAACATTGGTCTTGACATGATGACTATGACGTTGACTTAACTATTATTGACTGTTATACATTGCTGCCACTACTACTTGATACACATGATGAACATTAAATTTTGACAGAATTGCATTTACACAATTAACACTATTCAATTACACAGTAGTACTTAATGTGGATGAAGGATGAGTGAGTGTGTTCTGTGTGTTTTCCTTTCCTAATCCTACCCACCTATCTCCTAAATATTATTTTATTTGTTTGTAGTGGCTTGCACTGACACCCATGAATATTATAGGTTTACTGGTATTTGTGTATTGTAATAGTTAATAGGACAATTATCTGATATCATTTGTGTGTTTGTTATGATTTGTATGTTACTGTAAAAGCACTGTATGTGCATTCAAACTATTGTTCATGCCTGAACTGTCTGATTAGTGAAGATAAATATTCTGAACTGTTACCTGCACTTTTCAATATGATGTGTGACATTTGGTCGTGTTTAATTTCTGCTGATGAACAGTGTGATCAGTGCTAGTGAATTTTGTGGAACTGCTTCTGCTGAGAGATGAGACTTGTTGCTGTCTGCACCTGCTCAACATTGCTGGGTGCAACTGATGAACTGTTTTTACTGAAAAGATGTCCCTTGTTGCTGTCTGCACCTGCTCAACATTGCTGGGTGCAACTGATTGACTGCTTCTACTGAAACGAAGTCATTTGTTGCTGTCTGCACCTGCTCAACATTACTGGGTGCACAGATGAAGCTACTTCTATGGAAATGATGTTACTTCTTGCTGTCTGCACCTGCTCAACATTGCTGGGTACAACTGATGGACTACTTCTACTGAAATGATGTCACTTGTTGGTGTCTGCACCTACTCAACATTGCTGGGTGCAACTGATGAACTGATTCTACTGAAATGATGGTCACTTGTTGGTGTCTGCACCTACTCAACATTGCTGGGTGCAACTGATGAACTGTTCCTACTGAAATGATGTCACTTGTTGGTGTCTGCACCTGCTCAACATTGCTGGGTGCCTCTGATGGACTGCTTCTACTGAAATAATGTCACTTGTTGCTGTCTGCACCTGCTCAACATTGCTGGGTGCAACTGATGGACTGCTTCTACTGAAATGATGTCACTTGTTGGTGTCTGCACCTGCTTAACATTGCTGGGTGCCACTGATGAACTGTTTCTACTGAATTAATGTGACTTGTTGCTGGGTGTACCTGCTAAACTTTACTGGGTGCAACTGATGGACTGCTTCTACTGAAAAGATGTTACCTGTTGGTGTTCTTTTTTTGTATAAACTAATCATTGAAGGCATTTTATGTGAACATTTGCATAAACTGATTTTTTGTATATTGTAAACTATTATGTAAAGTCACATGTATGAAAAGAAGTTGTATTGCTTACTGTATTTCATACATTAGGTTAGTGAAAGGTCAGTGCAAAGCCAAAATTTTAACTAATTATGTGATGTTTAGGTATTAATATTATCTTTTGTTTTTGTCTGTATTTTTGTGGACGAATTTGGTGGTATTTTCACCACCAATGCTGGCAAAAATACCATCAAATTCTGGCCTGTGGAGGAGGGGCATATGAAAGGTGGCTACACTGTGCCACTGCGCCAGAGAGTGCGCCAAAGAGTACTATTAAGCCGCCTCCACAGTGCTTGTTAGGAGATCGGAGAGGACAGTGTGTGTTTGGAGTTCATGGCAGTCAGTGCTTGTGGAGAGATCGGAGAGGACAGTGGTTGTTGAGAGTTCATACCGAGATGTGCTAGTGGGCACTGCTTGTCGTGAAATCGGAGGGATATGTTGTAGTAAAGAGTGTTGTTCCATGTTGTATGCAGTTATTTGATGGGAGAGATAGCAGATGTTATTGTATTGTGTGCATTTCGTCAATATATATAAAGGTAAAACTTATAATGTTCCTTTATTAGTTGTGTATCTGAAATAATGTGTCACTACAGGTTCAGTCAACAAAGCATCTGGCTCGTGTTCTTGGATTAGAGTGTAATTGTGATTTTCTTGCGTAATTATAGTTTTTCTAAATTTCTTTTGTCACGTCAGTATAGTTGGTATTAAAAAATTCTTGTCTTGTCGGAAAAGAACCGTGCCAGATGTGGGCGTTGAGTCACACTCCCACATACAGAACAGTTACTCTTGTGCTTGGATTTTGTAGGTTTTATAGTTGCTGGGGACTTAATTAATTAACTGTGTTTACGAAAATTTTCTTACATTGTTCTTTGCAGTCAGATTGCGTAATAATAATAGTCAGGGCCAACCGATTACGAGACACAGCGTAATCGGACATACAGCAACGAAAAAAAAAATCATTTTCAATCATTTATTTAATTAAGCCCCCATGCAACCTTCACCGAGGAGTCAAGCAGTATATTGCTCCCTCCTATGTATACCTCGTGAAGAGACCATGAGGATAAAATCAGAGAGATTAGAATTCACACAGAGGCATACCGACAATTTTTCTTTCCACGAACAATACGAGACTGGAATAAAAGCGAGAACCGATAGTTGTACTCAACGTACCCTCCGCCACACACCGTCAGGTGGCTTGCGGAGTATGGATGTAGATGTAGATCTAGTTTAAGTAGTGTGTAAGTCTATGGACCGATGACCTCAGCAGTTTCATCCCCTAGGAATTCACAAACATTTGAACAACAGTGCAAAGTGCAGGTTTGATTAGCATCTGCATCTATATTCAAGCACGTATTTCTCGCTATGTTTCCATATGTTTGTTCAACTTTTGTACAGAAGATTAGTTCCCAAACGGAGGATAATTAGCTCTAGTGATAAAGTGAAACTTTCCAAGGGGTAAAAACAAAAGGGTTCGATTTTGTTTTGGTACCGAAGCTAAATCATTTTTAAAAAGATAATAGCTATTGTTATTATTATTTCGTAAGACAGTAATGCTGATTGCATAAGATATCAGTAATTACATTTTCTATCAAGCACTAGCATTAATGCGTGACTTAATATGGCGGAAGTTTCAACTTGTGAAACGGGTGTGTGAACATCATCTTCCTCGCATATTCCACCCAGTACACACATGCTTTGCACCATGCACCTATGAGAGAAAAAACTGAGATACATACATCACATATCCATAACTATCTCACTAATATACCTTCTCCGACTTGTAGGTATCGCCCGCAGTGGACCAGAGATTGCTTAATGTTTCACTTCTCAGAAGATAAATGAACTAATTGACAGCACAATAGAACAGTAACTATGTAATGACTATTACAATGCTACCGGGCCTACACAATATTGTTATTATTGTTGATGGCTGTGGTCAGACAAAGCACTGGCAGCCTGAAGTCTTCCAATTACTGTCGGTTCAGAAGTAAGTAGTCCAGCAACCAAGTGATTTACAAATAGTAGGCCTAAGTATAGCAACACATTTCAACTTGTGTGGCTTGTAAGTGGGGATGCAGGGCGTTGGTGAAGCATGTGTCACCATGGAGAGGAGTGGTGTAGAGCGACCATGTTTCGTAACAATCGCCTACACTCTGAGGAGAAATTCTAGATAGCATTCGTGATGTACAGAGAAATGCTTCATCAGCCTATAAAACAAGGTTATTTACAAGTGAGCCTTAATGGGCCGTGAAGTAGATGTCAGGTTGCGACAACGGTCGGTAATGGAGTTCCTCTTCAAGACCGGCGATAACTCTGCCACATAGATTCACAGGAAGTTGCTCTCTGTTTATGGGGAGGACACAGTGGATCGCAGCAGTATCCAGCGGTGGTTGCAGAGGTTTAAAGAAGGTGATCTCTCTACTGGACAATCCACGATGCAGCAGACCATCGACTTCAGTGAGTGATGTGAATAAGCAGACCATTGATCAAATCATCCAAAATGATTGATGTGTGACGCCACGATAGCTTGCTGAAATGACTTGTTTGTCATTGCGTTGTGTGGTATCACTGGTACAGTCACTAGGGTACAGAAACATCTGTGCACGTTGGGTGCCTAGATTATTGACAAAAGAAATGAAAACGATGAGGAATAATGTGTGCGAGGGTCTCATGAAGACTTCTACTGAAGAATGGAAACAGTGTTTTGACGGCTTCATTACCCAGGATGAAACATAGTTATTTTTGTCCGAACCTGAGAGCAAAACCCAATCCACGGTGTGGCGTCATCTGGGTTCCCCTCGGAAGAAGAAACCAAGGCTTTCACAAACAGCAGGGCGAAAGGTGATGGCCTCCTTCTTCTGGGATCAGTGTGGTGCCATTTTCATTGACTTTTTGGAATCTTGCTCCACAATTAACTGGAACCGTTACTGTTTGTCATTGGACAAGCTGCGACGTGACATCAAGATCCACAGACCACAGCTTCAGGGTCAGCTCATCACACTACACAATGCCAATGCCAGACCCCATACAGACCTTATTATGCGGGACAAAATCATGAAAATGGGTTGGAAAATTATCCCTCATCCTCCCTGCAGTCCGGACTTGCCTCCATCTGATTTTTACCTCTTTGGTCGTCTGAACGCCCACTTGCGCGGTGAAACATTTGACAGTGAGAAAGACCTTATTTCCTGTGTCAAGCGACGGTGTAAAGTCAATCCCCAGAATTTTACCAAAGAGCATTTACATCATGGAGAGAACGTTTTTCGCGATGCGTGAAAGCTGATGAAGGCTACATTGAGAAGGCTCATAGTATAGCTAAATGTTCCAAGTACGTTCACAAAAAGTTTCATTCTCCTCCTGCATAAACGACTGTGCAAAACTTTTTGAACGCCCATTGTATTAATGACACTGGTGGCAATGGGGGGGGGGGGGGGCGGGGGAGGTACTAGCTAATATCTGATTGCATTCATGGGTAATGGTGTAAGAAAGGTTGGGAATTACCGTATTACAATCTTAAAGCAGGGAGTATAATTTCATCTAAAGCATAATTGTGGCTACAGTGGTACATACAATAGCCCGTGCATGAAAGACGTAGTACAATAGATCACCACAAAAGAAAGACTTAAACAAAACAGTTTCATATGCATTAGAAAATGTTGCAAACAGTTCACTAGACGAGGATGTGATGAATTCAAAGATCAGATGGACAAATGTAATCTCGATTCTGTACCATGCCTCGAGAACTTACTGTCTCAGCTAAGAACGAACGTTACGTTTGAATATAGAGAAATCCACGCTAAAGATATGGAAGTGCTGCAAGTACTGATACACCCAGTTGCACAGACCTGAGATTGATCAACAGAAACTGATCTGATTCTACCTGATGCAGTACTCAACTACAGCCAACGGCCTTGCCGCAGTGGATACACCGGTTCCCGTGATATCACCGAAGTTAAGCGCTGTTGGGCGTGGCCTGCGCTTGGATGGTGACCATCCAGCCACCATGCGCTGTTGCCATTTTTCTGGGTGCACTCAGCCTCGTGATGCCAACTGAGGAGCTACTCGACCGAATAGTAGCGGCTTCGGTCAAGAATACCATCATGACGACCGGGAGAGCGGTGTGCTGACCCCACGCCCCTCCTACCTCCTATCCGCATCTTCCTCTCTGGATGACATGGCGATCGAATGGTCCCGGTAGGCCACTCGTGGCCTGAAGACGGAGTGCTTTTTACAGTACTCAACTACAGCAGCGCTTCTGCTTCCATGAACATGCCGACTGCAGCCTAAAGAAAGCCTAGACTTCACATGGTCCGTTTAAATCGGAAGTTCTCGGCTGTATAGGCAGCGCGCAAGCCTCTGATTGGCTGGGGTGCATCCCTGCCAACGCTTCAAAACTTGGCGAAAATATGACACAGCGTTATCGTTAAATAATTTGTAGCGCGCATAGCCAATGCTTTATCGGGGTGATGATTTTCAATGTACGACGCAACCGATTCCCATACTTTCAGAATTTCTTTCACTGCGCCAGAAGATTATTGCTTTGCTGTTATCGCCAGCGCCGCCTCCTCCTCTGAAGAACTCTGTAACGCCGGAAATGCATATCCTCCTATTTCCATCTATTGTACTATTATTTTTTTTCCTTGTTTTGTTACCTCAAGATATGACATTTCTGTCTCTTTATATATTGTAATTGTTTTACTGTTTGTATATATATATTTATGCATTTATGTCGATGTATAATTGGTTTGTTGTGTAAAGATTATTTGTATTTTTACGCTGGGTCTTGCCTAGGGAAAACTGCTATCGAACGATTACATCGATAGGTCGTGTGAAGACTCAAAGTGGGTAGGATCTTTGGTAGTGTTAACTCTGCCGCGTGAAGCGCGGGCAGAACAGGGAGAGTCTGGCGGGAGTAGCGAGTGGAGCAGGTGTTGTGTGACGCTCCCGCGAGTTGCCGCGCTTTCGGGGTTTGGCAGCATGTAATTGCGCTCGACTCGCGATGATAGTTTCTGACATGGTGTCGCGGACGGGAAGCATTAGCTGGCGCACATCAAGAGCCCGTTTCGCCTGGTGACCGTGTCGAGAAGAAGGCGCGCCAACATCCAGCTTCTGCAACAGCGACGGCCGACAATGAGTGACTGTCGCCACCTCCTCGATCGACGGCTTGAAACCTTCAATCAGCCAACAAGGAAGACTAAAAGCACGTAAAGTTTCAGAACTGTATGGCAGACCTCAGCTTTTCAAATTGTTCCATTTGCCTCGCAAAATTACAGCAACTTAGCATGAACCTTTGTTGCTCATTGTCCCAATTGCATTGCCAAGCAGGGTCCCTTCCTTTTCCGAAATGAACCCGAGTGTCGTTGAAATTCAAACGCCAGCATTAAAATAATATAATTAGATTTCACTGCTTTAATTTCAAAGTTCAGTAGCTGGCTACAATATTTAGGTTACACGAGCACAAATTTAGAGTGCGAGTTTTGTTAGCATATTTTAGCTTACCTGTGACTGCAGCTCAGCTTGGTACGTACTAAATTTTACTATTGTTAATAGTTCAGAATCATTTAATTCAAGTTCAAAGTTAAATCTCTTGTTTCTAAATTGCGTAGATTCAAGTAGCTTTAGAAATGATTGTTGAGGTAGTCCAAGACTAACTGGATTTCGATGTGCTTCAGAAAGAAAGCTCACTATTAACTTCAGTCACTAAATTAACTTTCGATTTTCCGGTTTTATTAATTCTTTTGCTAAATTAAGTCAGAGTGTAGCGAAATTTATTACTTCTGACAAACTTTCAGATTTCACACTACACGTGTCAACCTTCAGCTGCCACGCTTCTAGTGTTAATTATATGTGTAATAACCTTTCTTTTTCAGTTACTATAGTAATTGTCCTTAGGACTGGCGACCGTGATTTCCCCCAAATCTCAAATATCTAATTACCGCTAGTTAATTGTTAACGTAACGGCCGCACATTTACTTTCTTTATTAACTTTACCCCTTTTCAAAATTAATTTCCACCAGTATTATTTGCATTTGTCCTTTCATTTAGATGTAACCCTTTCCTCCCTCTTTACCGACAGATTAACTTCGGTGACGATTCCTTTTCCCAAATTTCCATTAGGTACACGCGGTTTAATTTTTCACTGTCATTAAGGTCGATAAGTGAGGGGGAGGTTACACGTGGCGACCTGGTGACAGGACAATCTTTGGATTTGAGGTTGTTCTGGACACGAATTTTGTATGTTGCGAATCTCGTAACGAAGTACTGGTTACGTACAGGCCGTTACGTCAGCGAGAATAAGTAGTGGGAGTAATCCTAATTATATTTGAGATTTGGCAGTTATATTGAAAATTATTAAAATGAGTGAAGGCAACAACTGCCAAAATTTGGTAGACTTGGATACGGAACAATCGGTCGAACAGTGGGAAACGCGCGCCGCGGTACCCATTGTTCAGGGGCAGGCGGCTAGCATGAAAGACGCGACCGCCGAAACGCAACAAAGAGCAGAAATGGAATTCCAAAGTTTAGAAAATGTTTCGGAATCAGAAGTGAAAATCAAATCTGAATCCCTTGATGACGAATACGGGGGGACAATTAAAGAGGAAGCCGCTGCGGAAGTAAAACCGGTAGTTTCCGGGAATTTAACTGATTTATTGAATGTTTTGATTAACGAAATCAAGAGTCAATCGGTCAAGCTAGAAGCTCAGGCTGCCAAGCAAGAAGCTCAGGCTGCCAAGCAAGTGGCTCAGTCTGAAAAAATTGAACGAATGCTAGACAATCAGAACAAAGCTATTAACGTTGTTATCAACAATGTTGGAGTTGTTAACACAAAAGTTGATAAAATCAAAGAAGATATTGTTGTAATTAATACCGAAATCGGTAATCTTAAACAGGAAATGATAGGCGTTCAGGCGGAAATTGCGAGCATAAATACTCGTTTTAATTCTGAAATTAGCAGAATCGAGAAAAGTGTAGGAGAATCAGTTGCTCCGATCATCGAGAATAAGGTGACGGAACAAATTCAATTAGTGAAATAGAGGATCAAAAGAAGGTGGAAACTTTAAAGACTTTAGTATCCGAAGTAGATACCAAAGTGACGAAGCAGGCTAATACCTGCGAAGAGAAAAAAAGGGAAGTAGAAACGCTTGCGACAACCACTTGCCAAGTAATTACGAGAGTGTCGGAATTAGAAAAGAAACTTGACGAAAAACAGAGCTATGTGCCAATCTATGCACATAGTTCGGAATTGTTGACGAAAGAGGAGCGGTTCGACCCCTTGAAAAAAGGCGGTATACACGCGACGGATTTCATTAAGAATTGTGAAAGAGTTTTACCCAGATCATGGACTGATGAGAGAAAAATTAATGCGATTATTGATGTGTTGGCTGGTGATGCCAAGCGTTGGGGCTTAAACCTCAACATTACGAACCTGACTTTTGACGAATTTAAAAATTTGTTTCTGGCTGAATACTGGTCAGAGCAAAAACAGCAAAGTGTCTGGCGCGAATTTGTCGTATCGAGGCCTTTCGATGCGAATTCGCGCGGTTCGATGAAGGAGTTTTGTGAGGGCTGGATCCGCAAGTTGGGATATTTGCGTGATCGCCGCTCGGAATCCGAAATAGTCTGGGAACTCTACAAGAAGCTTCCAGATGATACAAAACGCTATGTAGGAAGCAATCACAGGACAATCAATGGTTTCCTGGGAAGAGTTGAGGACGAGGACTATTGGCGCAATAATCGCGACAGTGGTAGAGGCAGTGGTAACAACAACGGGTACCACAGCAACCACAACAACAATAACCATGGGAATAATGCATACCGCAACCATGGCAGCAATAACAATAATGGTTCGGACCGTAATAACAATCGGTACAATGCAAATAATAACAGGAATGACGGAAACCAGTATCATACTAACGTGATACGGGCTTCACAGAATCGTAATAACGCCAGAGGGTGTGGTCAGCCGCCTCAGCAGCATCCGGGGAGCGTATCTGCTGGGACGAGACAGGGAAACCATTAGCGGCGCCGGTGAGGGGCCGACCAGGCGTGGAGAAATTTTGGCGGCCCAATAACAGGAGAAAACCCAGGTGTCGTCGTTATGAAAATTCCGTGTGGAATAATCAACGGCGGGAGAGTGTGCCAGTGTTAGGAGACAGGAGTGCGCCCACAAGTAGTAGATCAACTGTATACACGGCAGTAGAAAATACATTCACTGTCAGTGAGAACAATTTAAGTAGTGTTCCGGAAATCGATTATAAAGGGGCAGCTGTAATACCCACAGCGGAACTGGAGATTGAGTTTAAGAATGATTCGCAATTGTTGAGAGAAGATCAGATGTCGGATAACACGTCCGTCATTGAGCGAGGGGATGCAGAGAGGGATGAGGTCTGGTTAAGGCAGTTCGGTCGCTTATACGACGAACTAAGAGATTATAGGGGCCTGTACGGGAGAAGCATTTATGGAGAGCGCGGGCAGAATTTGCCGCGTCTCGTCCCACAGGAAGATAGTATTTGTGAAGTGATGGAAAGTTCTGGCCCTAACCGGCAGACTTTACCAGAAATAGTTGATGTTAATGGGGAGCACGAGCAAGATTCGTCGTGTTTCGTCCCGCAGGAGTTAGATGTTGAAGTAGTAACGGAAAGTTCTGGCCCTAACCGGCAGACTTTACCGAAAGTTATAGTGATAGAAGTAGCCGACCCATCCGACGCAAACCTCCAGTTTAAACGTTGCGAGAGTATTAAGGAGAAAGATTACGAAAATTTTAGTGATAGCCGGACACGATTGGTAGAAAAGCACATAGATTACAGCGTGTATGAGGCTAGAGCTGACATTATACAGTCAGACGATAGCAGTGTGGGTTGCGCAGATCCAGAGGAAGTAATTTCAGATGCTACTGGCCACATTCCTCCAGGTAGATTGACAGATGAGATCAATCTGACCAAAGTGGAATCAACGAAGGTGACAATTAGTGAATTGATAGCAAAGCAACACTCACTAGTTGACGAGTTACAGGAAAAGGTTTCGGTATTGGAGGCGAAGCTAGGGACTAAGCCTCAGGACAAACGTGTTGAAATTAAAACTGTAAGTGAACAGAGGCTGAAAAAGCCGCCAGATAAACCGGATTTAGGATCAAAGCCGGATGATTTGTTCTGGAATGACCTGGATATAGAGGAGGATTTACTGTGGGAAAATAAAGAAACAGTCGAGGACAAGTGTAGACGGGTAGTAGTGTCTGTTAATATGCACGACCTACAACTAAACGTGTTGATTGACACCGGTGCAGAATTGAGCGTTGTATCTGGGAAAATATTTGAGTTACTGAAAGATAGACCTGGCATCGTAGTTATGCCAGTAACAGGAGTGAAAATTATCGGTGCTACTGGGAAGGCCAGTAAACCGGTCACAAAACAGATTTTTGTCCACTTCGAGATATGTGGGGCACGATTTGAACAAGAGTTTGTCGTCGTGCCAGACTTGACTACGGAAGTAATTATCGGGTTAGATTGGCTATTAAAGTACCGTGCAGTGATTAATTGCGAAAGCAAAACTTTGACATGTACGTCCCAAGATAAAACAATAGTAGTTAGTTTTGACGAGGCAGGAGACGGTGTGCATAGGCAATACCAGCCTACACACATTGTTAACTGGCCGAATGATATTGACCTAGGTATGAATTTGAACGACTGTAATGTGAGGAATCTCGGCATTGACAATAATGTAGAAAGTGAATTGGAAAGTATTGTAGACGGTGTGTCAAACGTAACGCACGAACAAAGACGAGGCCGACTTTGCCGTACCTATTGCCATCACAACCATAAGGCATGGGGCAAATATGTAGCAGTATTTGAGAGAATTATGAACACCTTGAGACATGAATCTACGGGATTTTCTCCAGAGGAAATCCTGTTGGATGACAGAAGTAAAAGTTTAGTGGAAGAGGTAATCAAATTCCCTCCACGGATTGACATTAGTATTGGTGTGAAAAAAGATCGTTTGCGAGAAGTAATGAAGCTAAAAGCTGATGCTCGCATACGTCGTCATGACGCTAAAGCGCGTTTTGCTAAGTTTGCAATCGGAGACTTAGTACTTGTAAAAGCTCATGAGAAATCGAGCGAGATAGACAATGAAATCTCTAAATTTAAGTTTGTTTATAATGGACCATATAAAGTCATTGGTATACCTCACACAAATGCTTATTGCTTAGAGTATCCAAGCTCTGGAAAACGATTAGGTATACGGAATATAGTAGATTTGAAATTGTACCAACCAAGGATTGATTAGTACCACAGATAGGGTAATTTGTACAGTATGTAGATACAGAGTGTAAGATTTAAGGATGTGCCATGTGGCGATGCTTTTGCCTGACCTAGAGGTCATTAAAGAAGTTGTAATTAATAAGTAATTTATGTTGATTAAATGATTTAAGAGTTACTGAATATTAATCAATTTAAAAATCCAAGCTGCTAGTTTAAGTTTTCAGCTGAGTCACAGTAGATTAAGCAATGTAAATATGATTTTGTAACTAGGTGTAAGATTCCATGAATATGTGTTTTACTAGTCATTGCCGATGTACTTAGACGCTGTTTTAAGTTTCAGGCTAGTACATGCGTGTGATGATGGACAGTGTTGAGTTATCCACTGTGATAGTGTTTATGGACTCCTTGAGATTACTCGGGAGTGAGTTTTTCCGAAAGAATTCAGTGAAACGGACGTTCTGGAAACGCCGTCACAAGGGCGAGTGAGATAAAGCGTGCCGCACACGCGGGCGCAACAATGCTGGCGAGGCGGAGCCGCTGTCGGCTCTTGTGCCGCTGTCGGCATTCTTTGTATTTGCGAGTACGGAAGGCGGAATTGTTTTTTCTTCCTGGACAGCTGAAAGAATTCTGCTGTTAATATTCATGTTTTTGTCGATCTGCTGTACATTATTTTCTTGTTTAGCGTTAAATAGATTCTCGTGACGAGAATATTAATTATGAAAAGGTTATATAAAATGTGTAGTCTATTTAATTATTTATTTGCGTATTTTGATCTACCTGTTTTTATGACCATGCACTCTAATTAATTTTGCAAATAGTATTCCATTTCTCATAGTGTTACGAATTTTAATGATTTTGGAATAGCTAAACCATTTTCTATATCTTCTATGAATTTTAATATGTTGTCAACCTGTTTTATTTTGTGCAAGATGACAGAGTGGAATAAGATAAGGAGTGTCTCCACTCAGTTATTATGGTCTAAAAATTGATTTATGGTTAATTAGACGAATGCTAAATTTTGTTGATGTTTTGAGCATATGCATTTCCGCTGTTTTTTTTTGGGACATTTTCTGAGTCTGTTTACGTTACACGAACATCCTCAGACAATGTGGGGCACGTGTAACGCCGGAAATGAATATCCTCCTATTTCCATCTATTGTACTATTATTTTTTTTCCTTGTTTTGTTACCTCAAGATATGACATTTCTGTCTCTTTATATATTGTAATTGTTTTACTGTTTGTATATATATATTTATGCATTTATGTCGATGTATAATTGGTTTGTTGTGTAAAGATTATTTGTATTTTTACGCTGGGTCTTGCCTAGGGAAAACTGCTATCGAACGATTACATCGATAGGTCGTGTGAAGACTCAAAGTGGGTAGGATCTTTGGTAGTGTTAACTCTGCCGCGTGAAGCGCGGGCAGAACAGGGAGAGTCTGGCGGGAGTAGCGAGTGGAGCAGGTGTTGTGTGACGCTCCCGCGAGTTGCCGCGCTTTCGGGGTTTGGCAGCATGTAATTGCGCTCGACTCGCGATGATAGTTTCTGACATGGTGTCGCGGACGGGAAGCATTAGCTGGCGCACATCAAGAGCCCGTTTCGCCTGGTGACCGTGTCGAGAAGAAGGCGCGCCAACATCCAGCTTCTGCAACAGCGACGGCCGACAATGAGTGACTGTCGCCACCTCCTCGATCGACGGCTTGAAACCTTCAATCAGCCAACAAGGAAGACTAAAAGCACGTAAAGTTTCAGAACTGTATGGCAGACCTCAGCTTTTCAAATTGTTCCATTTGCCTCGCAAAATTACAGCAACTTAGCATGAACCTTTGTTGCTCATTGTCCCAATTGCATTGCCAAGCAGGGTCCCTTCCTTTTCCGAAATGAACCCGAGTGTCGTTGAAATTCAAACGCCAGCATTAAAATAATATAATTAGATTTCACTGCTTTAATTTCAAAGTTCAGTAGCTGGCTACAATATTTAGGTTACACGAGCACAAATTTAGAGTGCGAGTTTTGTTAGCATATTTTAGCTTACCTGTGACTGCAGCTCAGCTTGGTACGTACTAAATTTTACTATTGTTAATAGTTCAGAATCATTTAATTCAAGTTCAAAGTTAAATCTCTTGTTTCTAAATTGCGTAGATTCAAGTAGCTTTAGAAATGTTTGTTGAGGTAGTCCAAGACTAACTGGATTTCGATGTGCTTCAGAAAGAAAGCTCACTATTAACTTCAGTCACTAAATTAACTTTCGATTTTCCGGTTTTATTAATTCTTTTGCTAAATTAAGTCAGAGTGTAGCGAAATTTATTACTTCTGACAAACTTTCAGATTTCACACTACACGTGTCAACCTTCAGCTGCCACGCTTCTAGTGTTAATTATATGTGTAATAACCTTTCTTTTTCAGTTACTATAGTAATTGTCCTTAGGACTGGCGACCGTGATTTCCCCCAAATCTCAAATATCTAATTACCGCTAGTTAATTGTTAACGTAACGGCCGCACATTTACTTTCTTTATTAACTTTACCCCTTTTCAAAATTAATTTCCACCAGTATTATTTGCATTTGTCCTTTCATTTAGATGTAACCCTTTCCTCCCTCTTTACCGACAGATTAACTTCGGTGACGACTCCTTTTCCCAAATTTCCATTAGGTACACGCGGTTTAATTTTTCACTGTCATTAAGGTCGATAAGTGAGGGGGAGGTTACAACTCCTCTGCACTACTTCCTGTTGCGAAAGACACTGCAACTCTATAAGCTCCCCTGTGATCATTTCTTGGCTGTGATCTTCCGCAAACTCGTCTATATCATTGTCATCCAATTCTAGTCCCATGCTCGTGGCCAAAGATACAATCTCTTTGACTACAGGCTTCACAGGTACTAACTTAAAGGGCTCAGAGTCACATTCGACAGCGCACTCCGGCCAAAGCTTCTTCCAAGCGGAAGTGAGAGTTCTCTTGGTAACCCATCCCCACGCCTTTTCGACCATCTTGATGCAGGCAGCGATGTTGAAGTGATATTTCCAAAACTCTCTGAGAGTGAGATGGTAGCTTCAGTCAACTCAAAGCAATGTTCGAAGAGTGCTTTAGTATACAGCTTCTTAAAGCTAGAAATAATACTGGTCCATAGGCTGGAGTAAACGAGTGTTGTTTGGAGGCAGATTGGTTCAAATGGCTCTGAGCACTATGGGACTCAATTGCTGTGGTCATAAGTCCCCTAGTACTTAGAACTACTTAAACCTAACTAACCTAAGGACATCACACACACATCCATGCCCGAGGCAGGATTCGAACCTGCGACCGTAGCGGTCGTGCGGTTCCAGACTGTAGCGCCTTTAACCGCTCGGCCACTCCGGCCGGCTTGGAGGCAGAAATTGGATCCTGACGAATTGAAATTCTTCAGGGAGGTCGTCCTTTAGGCCTGGAGAATTGGCAGAAATTTTTTCCATAACAAACAAGACGTGCACTGGCAGATTCATATGAAGCAAATATTTTTTCACCGAGGGAACAAACACTTCATTGATCCAATCACAAGAAAGGTCACGTGTCACCCAAGCCTTGTTGTTGGAGTTCCACATCATATTTAACACGCTCTTCTGTTCTTTACACCTCCTGAAGGCTCCTGGAGTTTCTGAATGGTAAACAAGCAGCGGTTTAATTTTCAAATTGCCGCTTGGATTGGCACAGAATAGCAATATGAGACGGTCTTTGATTAGCTTGTGACCGGGCAATGTGTCTCCTGTGCTATTATAAAGGTACGCTTCGGCATATTTTTACAGCATAGGCGCGTCTCTTCACAATTAAAAACCTGTCGCGGCAGATAACCCTCAGAATCTACGGACATCTTGAATTTGCTGACGAAGTTCTCTGCTGCCTTTGTGTCGGAGCTGGCTGCTTCGCCATGCCTCACACAGCTGTGGATGCCCGTACTTTTCTTAAACTCCTCGAATCACCCACGGATTCACTGAAACACTTCTTTGGCCGCAAGTGGACGTAGCGTCTTCTTAACGAGGTCGGCGAAAACCATTCTCGCCTTCTCACGAAAAATGTTTTCACCAATAGTGTCGCTTTCCAATTGCTTTTCGTTTATCCATACAAGGAGCACCCTTTCGACGTTGTCCGAATACGAAACCGTTATTTAGATACTCTTGTCACTCCCTTTGAAGCATCTATCTCCTAAATTTTTCCCTTGTTCTTGAAGATAGTACAGACCGATTTATGTGCATGCTAAATCGGCAACGCTCGCGTTTCTCAGTGATTTTGCGTTTCATTTCTAAGGTCATTTTTTTTCTCTTGTGGTCGTCTTCTTGCGGTTCTACCTTCGGGGTCATTTCTACGAAGATTATTAAAATTTGCAGACATAAAAAAAGACACTGTGTGAACACGAGGTTCGAAAAATGTATGATCACAAGCTGCACTAATATGGTAGTAGAAAGAGCGCTAAGCCCAGACTGCAATATGCACTAAAGACATTGTTCATTCGCCACTGCCGACAGTGAAAGGTGTTCATATTGCTGAGCGTTTCCCCTGCCGCTCGACAATAGCTGGTGACGTCACACAAAATCGTCGTCACTCGTTATGCGAAACATCGGTCGTTAAGCGAGTAATTATTCTTTTACAATTTGTTTTACTCGTTATGCGGATTATGGGAGGTGCTCGTTAAGTGAGGTTCCACTATAGTCGTAACTCTGTTTCTTACTTCACGACTTGTAAATGATACATTGCACTGCATCCATTTCTGCAGCCACGTCGTTCCTTTGGCTGGTGGAAATCTTATAGATTTCTGAAACGAGTCCATGGATTCGTTTCATGTAACGTGACTTACCTAGGCATCCTACATGTTGCAACTTTTTCGAACCTGCCTTGCTAATTTTACTCTGGCAAGCCGACACTAAACCTCTATTTGTTTTATTTATCTCAGTGGATATTATTTTCTTCCTTTATCCCGTATTCCCTGACTGATTCTCGTCGGATGAGTGCGGGGATGGCTGAAAAGAGAAAACGTAAAAGGCAACGGAAAAGGGAACGAGCTCCGAAAAGAATGAAAAAGCATACTTCCCCATACTTTTAAAAAAGAGAAACCACTTATTAACTAGCTGCGTTTTAGATAGGACAGTTGAGGAAATGGGGCCTGGTAAGTATGGGCTATCTAAGACAGGAGAGAGACAGCTGGTTGGACGTTTCATACCCAACGAATTTCTCCCCTCTACTTTTTTAAGGCAGAGAAGCCATTGACTGGGCTCGGTAAGTGACAGAAATACTATTGGAAACACTCTTGTCTGGTCTTGGTAGAAAGGTATCAGAATTTCTTGTTTTGTTATTTTTCGTTTTTGATCCCTTTTACTTTAATTTAATTACAATAGTATTTGGTGCTGTTTATTCAGTTTTTGACGGCATTCTGGCGTGCTTATAAAGGTGTAATGAGGTGGAGTTTGAATCATCAGAATAGTATGTAATAAGTGACTAACTCCCTTGTGGTTGATTATTATCTGAGGTCTCACATTGCAGCTTGTGGCAAATTGCTTATGGCTGTGTGAAATGGCGTGGGCTGATTCTGTTTGTTCGTTGTAACGCGTTTCCATCCTGTTTCAGCCGCGCTAGGTGGCCGCGTGGTCTCAGCCGCCATGTCACGGATTGCATGGCCCCTCCTGCCGAAGGTTCGAATCCTCCCTCGGGCATGTGTGTGTGTGTGTGTGTGTGTGTGTGTGTGTGTTGTTCTTAGCATAAGTTAGTTTAAGTAGTGTGTAAGACTAGGGACCGATGACCGCAACTGTTTGGTTCCTTAGTAATTCACACACATTTGAACATTTGAACATCCTGTTGCCTGAAACTCGTGTATGTTGGTGATTCTCTTGCTACTAGTGATTGTTATGATACAGTGTATGGAGTTGAGGCTGTCAAACAGAATAATTACCCATAAGGTTGAAGATTTCGGCGTAACAATGATTTTCGAAGTTTGTAAGAGTTTCGGTAGCTCCAGGTTTCACTCTAGGAGCCTCAGTCTCCACTCTGTCACCGTCGTACTACTGTAGTGAACAGTAGATAGTATATTATCATGTTTCCGAGCGTATTTTCGAGAGAACAAGACTCCTTTCGTTTATAACAAACGAATCCTTCACTAAATTTAAACCACTGAGTGTAGGGGGAGTACTTGATGTTTACCGTCAGTGTTCTATTTTCTAAAGTAAAACATGTTGTAGCACTTGCCGTAAGTCTAAAGAAAAAAAAAGTAAATAAACGTTTGTCACTACAAATTATAGAGGAATTTCAACGGTTTTGTAAAACTGTTCCAAGTATATCACAACTTGTCAAATGGGGAAGAGTAAGAGTAGGAGAGCCTAGATACTGATGTACTTCTCGTGTCATGACTGCGACTGAATTATGTGCAGTAAGTCCGTACATCATATGTGCTCCGTTATGTCACATTCTAGCACCTGCTTGTTAATAAGCCGTTATTCCGTTGAACGAAATTAAACTGTTGTTTCTTTGGGTCGTATTGGACTGTATTCCATCCTGATCATTGATTACTAATGGAACAGGCGAGGAATGCGACGTGGGGGAGCAGACTGCTAATGGCGAACGTCGTTGGTAACCTTTCACGATTGTAGTGAATATCTTGTACAATGTAAACAATGGTTTATTTTTTATGCCTTTTCTGCCTCCCTTCGTGTCATGATAAATAATTACAGCACTGTTCCAGCTTTGGGGAATGTCCTTACTTTACAAACATTCTGTACCTACATAGTTACGCGAGTTTCTTTTATAAATGATTTCCTCCATCTTTGATCATTCCTGTCGTAACACAGTCACCCCTCAGTGCCTTGCTCTCCTTCGTTCATCGAACGGCTTTAAATACTTCATCTGACGTTACTTCAAGAATGTGACCACCTTCATTATTAAGCGTGCTTACGAACACTTGAAGTGACTGTTGGTAAGTACTGTCCAGTGAACAATGCAGTGACTCTGTGATTGTCGCCTATGGCCTTCATCTTTTCGGGTAGTAACGCTTCCGTTTGATGTTTATTTCTGATGGAGATTACTACGTTAGGTAGTCTCCTTGATGTGCTTCACCCTTATCTTAGCCTGTTGGGCAAACTTTGAAGCTTCTGAAGTTCGGATCCCAAGTGTATTTCGCAACAACTTGTCGAAGACACAACTTTGTGCCTTTCCTTTGCGATTCACGGCCGTGACTTGTACCCTCAGAGGCGGGGGTGGCCTGCACGACGTGTGGGAGTCTTTCTCACGATAAATGTTTGAGTGGCGGCGCCGTGGCGTGCACCGTCGTGCGGCCCTATCCCCACCACCTCACCGTCCCCAGCTCCCTTTCCCCAGACAAGCCTTGACCGCTGTTCACCTGGTCACACAGTGCAAGTAGAATTAGGTGAGAATCCCGAGTCACACATACGAACGCCAACGTCTTTCAAAGCCGGCTTGGCGGTTATAGCTGTAACGTCTGCGTGGAGCAACATTCTTTCTACTTTCCTAACCCGCACTGAGACAAAACTGAGTTTTGTGATCGGCAAATAAATTATTCAGACATGGTTGATTGGTTGAGTACGGAAATGGGACCCAGCAGCTAGGTCATCGGGATTATTCAAACATGCAAGCTTGTTTCAGACACCGGAGATGTGTTTTGTGACGTCCCGAAGCAATTGAGACCTTTCACTTCCCGATTTTTTTCCGGAATGGAAGACATTAAAGTATGATGATTTTAATTAACGTCATAGTCAGAAGTAACAACTGGAGAAAAATAACATTTCTCTCCGTTTCGTTTTCCAACATGGTGAGACATGGGACAATCAGGATAATTCAAAAGAACTTCCCGCGTTTCAGAGGACGCTGCGCAGAGACTAAAAGGTATACAGAAAACAGACACACAAATATGTATACAATTAGTGAGGCGGAAAAAATCAATATGTCCGTGCAGTTTATTGACACGAATTGTCCGGAAAGGCAAGGTAGCAACCTGCCTTGCTAATCTCTTCATTTGATTGCCTACCTGCAGACGCGAACTAATTCCATGCTACAATATAGAGTGGAGTGGAGTTGAGGGTTAAAACTGAAACCTGGAGACAGCAGAACTTACAGATGAAAGGTTTAATTCCATGAGTTTTGCAAACCATTAGCAAGATCATCTTTACCAGTGGAACTTTGATAGCACACAGCACATTCTCACTGGTTCTCAGATAACCTGTCGTGCTACACGTACTGCCCAATAGTAGTGAATGGATTAAAAATACAAATACTAGAAGAAACCTCCAATTCCGTAATGGAGTGTACATGTGTTATCACTACGACCACACATGATCTACACCATGTTTAATTTTCTGTCTTTACAAAGCAGTTAGCTTTTCACTTCAATCAATCTCATCGCTCGTTGCTCACTACTTTTGGCAATCGGTTGCCTTCAGTAATTTTCAAATTAGACTACAGATTAGTGTAGTCAGTAACTTTTGTTATTATCTACATTACGCGCTTCATAGGATTATAATTCCATCATCAGACGGATTTCTGTGAATTAATGGCTCTTGAAACTCTATCTTTGCTTAATTCATAGTTTATGTAATGTATGAGGTGCAGATACAAGTGGAAGAGGAGCCAGTGACCACAAAAAGACGGTGTTATATGTTAACCGAAGGTTATACATGCAACACATATGTGCCTTAATAACTGAAATAAAACAAAACGTGATGGAGGTACACTATGTGATTAAAAGTATCCCGACACCTGGCTGAAAATGAGTTACAAGTTCGTGGCGCCCTTCATCGGTAATGCTGGAATTCAATATGGTGTTGGCCCACCCTTAGCCTTTGTGACAGCTTCCACTCTCGCAGGTATACCTTCAATCAGGTGCTGAAAGGCTTCTTGGAAAATGGCAGCCCATTCCTGACGGAGAGCTGCACTGTGGAGACGTATCGATGTCAGTCGGTGACGCCTGGCACGAAGTCGGCGTTCCAAAACATACCAAGGGTGTTCTGTAAGATTCAGGTCAGGACTCTGTGCAGGTCAGTCCATTGCAGGGATGTTATTGTTGTGTAACCACTAAGCCAGAGGCCGTGCATTACAAACAGGTGCTCGATCGTGATGAAAGACGCAATCACCATCCCCGAATTGCTCTTCAACAGAGGGAAGCAAGAAGGTGCTTAAAACATCATTGCTGTGATGGTGCCACGCAGAACAACAACGGGTGAAAGCCCACTCCATGAAAAACACGACCACACCATAACACCACCGCCCCAGGATTATACTGTTGGCACTGCACACGCTGGCAGATGACATTCACTGGGCATTCGCCACACCCACGCACTGCCATCGGATCGCCACATCGTTTACCGTGATTCGTCACTGCACACAACGTTTTTCCACTGTTCAATCCACAGAGTACCTGGTAGTAGGTGGCAGCACAATGCACCTCACATGAAGAACGTAAGTTTTTGGGGTGACCGAGTACTTTTACTCACATAGTGTATAATCATATGAAATCCTTCGTGAAAAGTGTAATGTAAGAAATGTAACTGCTTACAGCAATTTCGAAGGTTTTCATAAACCCATATGTAATGCGAAACCGACCGGCAGTTGGTGGACTAAATTCAATAAAGGAAAGTAGAAACGCAGTAACAGCAGAATGGGTCGGTCAGGAGCGTTCAATGACGTCGGAAATTAGCTAGTCATTGGATGGCACCTGAGTAACAAATCCATCAGGAACATCTGCATCCTTCTATATCTGACGAAATTGTTCTTGTGATTGTGAACTGGAAATGAGAAGGAGGAACTACAGCTAAACCAGCCAGCCGGACTGATTTACTGACCGGACAGGCTCCGTCAATCATTGCAGAGGAAGGTTCTAAAAAATCACACAGAATCAGCAGAAGGAGTCGCACATTAGTTTTGAAATGCTGCCAACAGTCCAGCTAGTACAATGACTGTGAGTAGAAAGTTAAAAGGAATGTGGTACCGTGGTGGAACATCTCATAGGCCACACGTTTCTGTATTCAGTGCTAAGCGACGCTTGAGGTGGTCCAAAATTAGGAGTGATGAATCACGCTATACATTGTTGCAACCCAAAGGAAAGGTACGGAGACAGCAGTGTAGTACAATGAATGTAGTGATACGGTTTGGAGTTGTTTTTCGTAGTTAGGCTGTGGTCCACTGATTGAGCTTAGGAAAATACTAAGTGCAGAAGTATATGAACACATTTGACAAACATTGTGTACGAAGTACAGTAGAGGAACAGTTCAGCGACTTGACTGTTTGTAATAACATGGCAAGGCACCATCTCATAAAGCAGTGACATTCCTGAAACGGACATGTCTGTTTAAGAATCCGGACCTGAACCCAATGCAGCATCCTTGAGTTCAGTTACAACGTCGAATTAGCTCGAGATGCTAGCGTGTAACAGCACTACTTTCTCTGGTTTTGTCTATGGAGGAGAATTGAGCTGCCACTCCTTTACAGACATTCCGACCCCGCAGTGTTAGTGTTCCCAGTTGTAACGGCGATGGGTGGAACACCCGACGTTTATGTCCACTAATAGGTGTGCGGATGCTTTTGATCACGATTTTTTTTCAATTAATTTTCATGAATGTCACGGTTAAGATTAACCTATTAAGTACGTATCTGAAGCGTATGATTCATTTTCGAGGCTTTCCATTTCTTTCGTCGTTTAATTTTACCGTGAATGAGTATGTGACATTATTTCTTACCTCCAGGGTTTATTATTCAGATTTATTAATTGAACTCAACCCGAATTGGATAGCAGATGTTGTGGGGGAAGGGAGTATAACGAACAAGTAATGATGCAAATGCCTGATTAAGGTCAATAAACACGTATACTCGGCGGTACAATGAGAACTTATACAAACGTAACCGGCAGAGAAAGGACGGCAGGATAACCACAAAGCAATCAATAGTAATTAAAATATAAATATTCTGAAGCCAGAACTAAATCACGAAAGAAATACAACCAATCACATTTTCAATACACTTTCGTGTTATCAGTGAGCGAGAACAAAATTAAGGAGAATCGTTAGGAGGGACACATTAACGGCACTGGAAGAAAATAGTTGTGTTGGAAGTAGCAAACGTAAGCTTGCAGAGGCGAGATAAACGTTGAGGAGGTTACCTGGCGAGGCAGAATGGTAGGGTAAAGCAAAGATGACATCTCCATCTCGCCTGTTGATTGCACCAATTGAGAGCCATAGTTAAAATATCCGCACCTACAAATTACTAGTCTGTTAAAAGGACAATATGACAGATAGTAAAATAAACGTTTGAGGACAACAGACTTTACATTTGCAAAACTGGAACGTATAAGATCATAGAGGCTGTTCTGGCATCGTACGTAAGCTCGCGGCGGAGTAAAAAAGAAGACCCAGACAATCGTAAACTGGGTGCCAGTAACAGTGGTCGGTAGATCAGGAGTGCCTCTGTGAAAACAACGCTTTCTAACGCTGCTACGCTATGTTTATCCAAACAGCGAAAAGTTGTGTTGGCTGTTGTATTCTTGTGCTAGCTGGAAGACAACTCAAAAAGGAACACTGTTACAACGCTAAACCACGATATTTAAGAAAATATCAATATCGCTGGCTGGAATGATATCACGAATCTAATTACGGCGAAAAATAGGCGAGCACCCAACGAAGTGAAAGGTGTTTTTCTCCCTTCGTTACGAAAGGCACAGAAAATTAATGCCAGTATTTAAAGACAGGTTCAATACTGAGTTATAGTGAACTGCCAGTGTCCAACGGCCTTGCCGCAGCGGTAACACCGGTTCCCGTCAGATCACCGATGTTAAGCGCTGTCGGGCTTGGCTAGCACTTGGATGGGAGACCGTCCGGTCTACCGAGCGCTGTTTGCAAGCGGGGTGTACTCACTCCTTGTGAGGCAAATCAGGAGCTACTTGATTGAGAAGTAGCGGCTCTGATCTCGTAAACCGGCACTGGTCGGTAAAGCGGTGAGCTGACCACAAGCCCCTCCACATCCGCATCCAGTGACACCTCTTGGCTGAGGATGACACCGCTGCCGGTCAGTACCGCTAGGGACTGAATTTAGTTTTAGAGTTAGTGAACTGACATTGGTTCTCTAAAACTGCTACTTTTCCACTTCGTAACGGTGAGTATTAAGTGGACGCTGTAAAAATTTACAGCTGTTCCAGTTCTTGAAAACAAGTTTTAGGAATACGATAATACGCACAGATTCCAACATTTTTCCTCATTGTCAAAACGGTTACTCCTTGGTAAGGAGCAACTGTACAAGTTCACATTTATCTTACTTTAAAGACATTGTCAGAGGTGAATCGTATGTAGTTCCAAGAAAAATATTTTCAGTCAGTTCTTGTAATGTCGTTCTGTGGAACTTGTTAAGCGATTCCATGACGCTCTCAGACTGTCTTTAAAAAATCTTAAACGTTTTTTAACTTCAGCTTTTAACCTAACCAATCAATACTCGAGCAACAGTACTGAAGAACTGGTCGGAGGAGTGACATGGTGAAGACACACAACCGAAAAAAAACTTACGGCCTCGGCTCCCCAGTTTGGTGGTTGCAATCGCGATTAATGCGTTCCTCATACAGACAAGGCAGAAAGCACATCATTGCCGCTGCAACATTTCAAACATATCTGAGTTTTGTGAGACGTAGCGTCTTACGGGTAAAACACACTCACATCTCACACTGACGCGGCTGTTTGCCTGACCGTGCAGTGATCCCTGCCGCTTTGGCACCAGTGATGTAATTTCACAATCGATTATCGATTACCGAAGCAAAGTCAATCGTCACGCCTAGCAACATACTCTTTACTGCTAACCTAAATTTATGTCACGTGAATTAATTTTTTTTCTTGTAGGTTACATAATACGTATTTGTAACAACAGTACCTCTCTGATGATTGCTTACTGAATCCATAGGCACCATAAAATCCTTATTAAACTCATTCCTGAATTTCGAATGTTGAAACTCGTTAAACTGACCACCACATATTTTGCTACCATTAACTAAGGCTGTATAACAATTAATAATGGAATAATATTGTTCATGGGGGACTACTGTCCGCCCCCGGTAGCTGAGTGGTCAGCGCGACAGAATGTCAATCCTAAGGACCCTGGTTCGATTCCCGGAGATTTTCTCCGCTCATGGACTAGGTGTTGTGTTGGCCTAATCATTATCATTTCATCTCAATCGACGCGCAGGTCACCGAAGTGGCGTCAACTCGAAAGACCTGAACCCGGCGAACGGTCCTCCCGGCGGGAGAACCTAGCCACACCATATTTACATTTATTTATGTGGAACAACTCATTTGGATAATTACTTAAGTGTGTCACGTACTAAGAAATGAATCTGTGGAGCAATATTAAGGCTCAGTTAAACGATCGTTTTGAAAAGTGAGATTATTACTAAAATATTTCTCATAACATTAAATTGTCCATATCCTTGGAAATCTTACCGATTCGCAAAATCTAAGACCAGTTGGAAATGAGCAGGATAATTCTTTTCAGATGAGACATTTTACAAAAAAAAAAAAAAAAAAAAAAAAAAACACCAGTTCGTTTTATTTTCAAAAACCTACATCTATTTTATTTTTTTAATGTGGTAGAGAGGGTTGCGCTAATAACAGGGGTCTGAAATATGATTGCTATCACATTAATAAACATTCCGACAAATTTGATACAAAACGGAAAATCTCTCTTAGGCGAACGCAAATATAAATTAGAAGAGCGCTCTCTTGCATACAGATTGATTCTATTTTTAAGTTCATGTTTATACTTCCTGTTAGTGACCTCACGTTCATTAAACTGCTGGGGAGATGGATGCACAAAAATAGGTTTTAGAGAGATACGAAATGGAAACTTAGAGTGACTCGACGTGGTAGGTCGCGTAGCCCAGCAGTATTCTTAATTTCTGTGTATGTCATCCAAATATACATTGCCAACATGGAAAAAAAAGTCCTCTGACTATTTTTTCTGTGAATTTCTTTGATTTGTGTTTACATAACACTACGCAACAAAATGAAATTTTCTCCCTGCTACTGGGTACAAAATACGTTTCTTATAGTGATTCATATGCCCTGAATACAGATCTGCGGTCGTATTTGCTCTGGCACGTCGGGAAAAATAGTTACGTACGTGTAAAGGTTATCAAGGATAATGCCATTAACTACGCTGAATTGCGAATGTGGAAAATTTTAGAAAAATTAATGTGCGAACTTTGGGATGAAAATGCTGTATGTTATAATTAAGAAGTGAATTATAAATGTTTATTTACCTCTGAAATGAGTCAGGGACCATTAGTTAACCTAAGATTGACAATGGCTTGGTTTAAAAGTGTGTAGAGCTTCTTGCTTTCCACGTTTTAACATCATCTGTTGCTCTCGGCAGAAACCAACAGCAATCCCCCGTTTACGTTTTAACATCATCTGTTGCTCCCGGCAGAAACCAACAGCAATCCCCCGTCATATTCGGACTGAAGCAGCCCTGATATCTTGCTTCCATGGAGGACATCACCTGGCGTAATCTTCCACATCGCTCGTCACTCACGGCTCCAATATTTGACGGAAAGAAGGTGGGATGCGAAATGTCTCTTTAGCAACATTCGACAACCGAGATGCTGGAAGGCTGTTAGCAATTTGTCCACAATTTGTGCATAATTGTCTGCTCCGTGGCTCCCAAGAAAGTTGTGCACGACAAGTACAAACGCGTCCCAAACTGCTAGTGTAATGGGTACGCTGGGTGTGGTCCCAAACAATTTTCGTAAACGAACATTGTGTATGGTACCAACTAATTTCGTTAACGAAAATTAGTTGGGAGTATGCACGATGTACCCACTTTATTTACTGCTATTTTGGAGTGACATTTTACTTGGCAAACATTGGTTGGTTTGAGAATGGCCATAACCCGAAACCGGCCGCCTACAAAATAAACATCCACTATAGTTACAGCCATGGCTGTCTCTTTTTGCTTCACAATTCACACTTTATTTTGAGTGTGATTAACAAATTTCTAAAATGATGTAAGATTATTGCAGGTCATTCTGAAGGAAGAATAAAACCGTTCGTTATCTAGATAAACTTACGAATTCAACATAAATTTTTAGCACTAGTGCTTTCCTAAATTTCTGTCACCCACTAACCAACTGAGAAAATTTCAGCGTTAATTGTTCAAAAATAGTTCAAATGGCTCTGAGCACTGTGTGACTTAACATCTGAGATCATCAGTCCCCTAGACTTAGAACTACTTAAACCTACCTAACCTAAAGACATCACACATCCATGCCCGAAGCAGGATTCGAACCTGCAATCGTAGCAGCCGCGTGGTGCCGGACTGAAGCGCCTAGAACCGCTCGGCCACCGCGGCCGGCGTTAATTGTTAATCTTTTACGTGTGTTAGTACGATCTCTTATATAAGAAAGAAGCATTTGCCGCATAAATGTGTCCGGCAACCATACTTCCATCGGTTTCTGTTGTAGCTGATAACATTAGTTCTTCTGTACTTCACTCCTAGCTGGTAATTTTCCCTGCAGTCGGGGTCCTGCTGTCTCTGTAGACAACAGTGACTTTTAAGGTTGAGTGAGCATCATTCTGTTCAAAATGGTTCAAATGGCTCTGAGCACTATGTGACTTAACATCTGAGGTCATCAGTCCCCTAGAACGTAGAACTACTTAAACCTAACCAACCTAAGGACATCATACACATCCATGCTCGAGGCAGGATTCGAACCTGTGACGTAGCGGTCGTGCGGTTCCAGAGTGAAGCGCCTAGAACCACTCGACCATTGCGGCCGACGAGCATCATTCTGTCTTCTTGTAAAAATCTTTGCATACTATCAAGTTCTAAGAAGCCACTTGTAGCGGGCCGGCCGCGGTGGTCTAGCGGTTCTAGGCGCTCAGTCCGGAACCGCGCGACTGCTACGGTCGCAGGTTCGAATTCTGCCTCGGGCATGGATGTGTGTGATGTCCTTAGGTTAGTTAGGTTTAAGTAGTTCTAAGTTCTAGGGGACTAATGACCACAGATGTTAAGTCCCATAGTGCTCAGAGCCATTTGAACCATTTGAACTTGTATCTGTAAATATTCACTGTGTGGAACAGGCTTTACAGCGTTCGGGGAATAAGGATATTGCAGAATTATAAAGAAGGAAGTGTGCACCTGTGTACGGTACAAAGTACTTGAACATGACTGGTCAAAAATTTTGCTAACTCCCCATCTTTTCTGGTGATGGATTTTCGGACAAAGCTTCATGTATGACAATTCCTAGTAACCGGTGGGACTGCCTTTGAGTTATAGATGCAGAGAATTCATTTCAGATCCAGTCGGAACAACCGAAGGGCAGTGATTCAAAGGATTATGACAGAGAGTAATGTGTCAAAGGAAAGCTGGGAGCGATAAGGAGACAGTGAATTCATTTTTGAGTACACAACTCACAAATGTGTTAATATAAAAACCATTCGCATTCTTTATGACAACCGTGTTGTTGATTAGTGCAGTAGAAGCGCCTGGTCATTGTCAGACGACGTGTGATTATGCCTTACTACAGATACTATTTCCCTGTGTCACGAACAAGCCTTCAAACTCTGGAGGCGCTGCAGTGTGGAGTACGTGACAGAATCGACAACTGCTGCAAATTTCGATCACCAAGAAGCCACACCATTGTGTGAGGAACGTACCATGATAAGACGACACGAACATTCAAAGAGATATCGGCTGGTGCTACTGTTACCTCAAGCGATCTTCGTATATGAAGTAAGTCCACGAGCAGACTCAAGAGGACCACGCGATGTAGAGGGCCGCGTTGCGCGGTACTCTGCCGTCATTTTACTCGTTTATGCGGTGTGGAGGGGCATGGGCTGGGTGTACTGTTCTCCTCGCTGTTGTCAGCTTACCACACTTTGCTGGCACTCCTCTCATTCAAGCAGCTCCTCAGTTAACATCACGAGCCAGAGTGCACACGACACAATTTCTTCCATCAAGGAGAAGTCCCAGTCTGCACCAGAAACTGGCCGTGGATGCTCTGCTTGACAGTCAGACCCACTGATCGTTCACAAATGGAAGCGGATCGTATGTAGTGCTTTAATGAGACGGATAAATATATATACCAATGTTCTTAAATTATATTTATGACTTTTTTTTACTACAAACTATCTGTTTTATTGGTATTAGCAAATTCACAATAGCTTTCGTTACAAGTATCAATATCATTGTGTTCTCTCTAAGTCGGTAGGCTTGAGATCAGAGAACAAGTCAGTGACGATGTGAATATTTACCGATGCCTGTGGAAGAACTCGTCTTCTCAGCTGGTTTTGTGTTCAGCTTGCATTTGTCACATGTGGAGTAACACTTCTGGTATCTTCCGATATAAACGACGGTTAAGTTCAATTCACAATAACAAGTAACACTTCTGGTATCTTCCGATATAAACGACGGTTAAGTTCAATTCACAATAACATTTCCTAGATGATAAAGTATAAAATCAATACGACAATAGCTTATAATCATATTTAAATCTCGTTCTTTTCCGCTCCGTAAATGTAACCTACATCCTTCTGTAGCTTTCACAGGATAGAGTAGCATGGAGAGCTGCATCAAACCAGTCTCAGGACTGAAGACCACAACAACAACAACAAATTTAACCAAATAGACTACGGTGTATTCAGTTACTAGTTACATCCAGCTTGACTGTCGATTTATTGTGAAATGCTTCTTTTAATTAAGAACACTGCGTCTAATATAGTTTCACAGATTATTTCGAAAATGTTAGACCATGAGAGAGTATAAACTGTTTCCGCTGTCAGTGCACAAGTACGATGATTACTGAGGATAAAAAACACGACGAAAACAGTTTATGCACACACTTGAATGTAACACGCACTCCATTTACTCACTGAAGATTGTTTTTACAGTCGTAGTGATCATACTGACTTTCATCAATACTTCCTTTAGATCTGTAACAACGACTTATGGAGGTGAGGTGCATAGTTCCATGGCAGAAGAAATTCTCGCTGATCAAGTAATGAACTGCTGGTAAGTGGTTACAGAAGAGCACACGAAAGATTCAGATGCAGATGATGTAGCTACTACGTCTACAGCTTTAAACACTACTACAGTAACTGATGGTAGTCCGGGACACACATTGTCAAGTAGACCAGTGGGTGAAACATCTAGGACAGATGCAGCAGGTAGGACAGACTTTTTGTCTGTGCCTGAAGAAGTCGTGAAACTATAGTGCTGAAGTGGCTGGATTTATTTGCGAGGTCTAAAGTTGGTTATGTACAGTTTCCGCCTCAGGGTCTATGTTTACTAACACTAGTTCACATTTACTGCAGATTTTTCAAACTTTTTGGTAACAGATTTTGTTCTCTTGATTTACTGGTACGAATATTTACCACCACATAACTCATGGTGGACCTACAAATACATACACATTATAGAATGTATGTATGTATCTCTGAATATTTGTATGTATGTGTCTGTGTATGTATGTGTATTCCACATCTTTTCCTAAATCACCGGACCGATTTCACCAAACTTCGTACATATATCCCTTACTTTGAGGCATCAATTGCTGTGGAGGTAAAAACGAACTACACATCATAGTTCAGGAGATATGACGTCATAAACAGTGATATGTGTGAAAAACTGCCTCATCATGGATAGCGGTTAAATGTGTTACGTATGTGCTATTGTCTGTGTTCACAATAAATTTCGTAGGCAGTATCGATATATGCAGCCTAATGCACCTACAAAGGTATACCATGATACCACACTATTTAGGCGTAGCTCCGTATGCCGATCCTGCCTTGGAGGCGGTTAAGTGGGAGATGTGTCTCAGAGCTGGATAGTGACAGATGGTGACGCGAGACTGGACGCGCACGTAGTTTATGTATCAGCCGATAGAGGACAATATTGGATAGGGGAACTGTGATTTTAGTTTCGATTGTGCCCACTAGAGTGCACTAAAGTAAGAGAATGTTTTTCATAAACTGTTCAAGTATTTTCATAAAGTGTTGTTATGTCTTTTTGCGTATGTAAAATGTTATAAATGTGTTTTAGCAGTATGAATGATGCGTGAGTGTGGTTTAAGGTTAATATGAAAATAATTGTTTAACGAGTTATGTAGTAGGATTTAGTGTTGGAACATTTCGAGGAAGTATGGGTATGGACAAAGGGGATTTTTGTAGAACAGATTTGTAAAGTAAGTTTATGGTAAAGGGAAAGTTAATTCAGGTATAAATAACCATAGTAAATAACTTTATGCATAAGCAAAACTTCAGCATATTAGATAATTACGTTGGTAAAAAGTGCAGTCGTTAGGTTTACTATTCTGCGATTGGTTATTGATGAAAAGCGCAGATTGACGCGGGAGAATGTTGTTTCGCTATTGGCTGTTGAGTAAACTGACCAATGGTAAAGCAATATTCTTCGCGCGCCTTTCTCTGCTGGTAAAGAAGACTTAGAGTATTCTAGGAAGAGTCGGAGCCTAGCCATGAAACAGTTCGGACGTGTGTAGTAGTAGTTCCGATGGAAGTGATAAGTTGCCGGATCTACCAGTGTTTCATACAACAAAAGTATTGGAAAGTGGCGGCATAATTATTCCGATATGTGTGTAGAAATTTCGGAATTTTTAAGTGAATTTTGTGACGAGAAAAGACACATATTCCGCGTGGCGTATTGAGCAGGTCGGTGGCTAAAAACTGTGACTGCATTATGTACCGACAGACTTAATATTTGGCGAGCATTATCAATCAAAAAAATCAGTATTTTTGTAGCTATTCCGTTTTCGGAAAATGCAACACCATAAACTTGCTAATGTGAGTGAAAGGGATTGTGAGTGACTGCGGTAAGACTAGCACGGGCTTGGCAGTGCTACTGGTTCACCTAAGTTTCAGAATATATTAATTGAGGACAAATTTCCAACCTTTCATGTGAAAACTTTCTCCCGAAACGTACATTAGGGACTTTAATTGCAGCCTGGTTCACGTCGAAGTACAGTAGGTTTCACTCGGCTTCCCTACTTATGATCTGCTGAGACAATGTTCACAGGTAGGTGCAGGTTCGTCGTAAAAGGGACGGAAAGAACCGCGCCGCCGCACTATGTCAGGACATACGACATCATAAAGACTGAGATCTGTAGCATTGTGCATAACGTTTATATTTATTATTTATCTCTTATTAACTCTATTCACAACATGTATCGCTGTCAGTATGCAGATAGTACCCATATATGTCGCTGAACGCATCGACAGAAATATACTATAATACGACACATAGTTCAAGAGACACGACTTATTTCCCATCGGATTAGGCAAGGATGCGGAAGGAAGTCGGCCGCGCCCTTTCCGGAAGCGATTTAGGGAAATCACGGAAAACCTAAATCAGGATGCCCAGACACGGGATTGAATACGGGTCCAGTGTGCTAACGACTGCCTCATTACGTATGAAGTTTTATTCTTTACCACTAAGACAATGCTACAGTCCAGTCAACTTAAAGAAATTACTGATACTTGGCAGCACTTTTGACAGATTTCAACTGCGAAGCACAAACGGCTGTAGACGAAAATAATAGTCGTCTACAGAGTTATGAAAAGATGTTGCCATAGAGACGTTTACAGAATCGCGTTGTAGATAAGCGAAGCAGCTGCGCACAACGTACAGAAACTGTCCGGGATCATGTTTCTTAATTCGGGTACTGTTCTTATACATTTGTACACTACGTACATTTCTTTGCACGACTGTTTCTAATTTAAAAGGTGTTTTCACGAATACAATGAAAAGAAATTTTTTCGGTACTTCAGGACACAGTTAATTTTATTTTCGTTTCTAATAGAAAATTGGCGAAATGAATACCGGTACAATACTGGCTTTGTCAGGTAATCCGTAATAAAGCGAGCCGTGTTATTGGTTACTATTGCCAAAGATTACCTACTGACATCTATGTGATTATTATGATGGGTAACGCATTTTGTCATTCAGACGGTTAAATATAGCGCTTTCACGTAGACATTATACAGGGTGTCCCACTCGAAAGATGCCCCATAGATATCGGCCGAGGGTAAGATCTTCATCGTCCAACTGGTTCACAAATTCCTAAAACATTTCGATATAAACTGCACTTGTGTAGACTCGAAAAAAATTGGTCCGGTGATGCGACGCTGTGGCATTCTACATGGGTGTACATAGATATACTGCAAATCACAAGTGCCTGGCAGACGGATCATCGAACCACCTTCACAATAATTCTCTATTATTCCAATCCGGTACAGCGCGCGGAGAAAACGAACACCGACATCTTTCCGCGTGAGCTCTGATTGCCCTTATTTTATTATGATGATCTTTGCCCCCCATGTAGGTCGGTATCAACAAAATATTGTCGCATTCGGAGGAGAAATCTGGTAAAAGAAATTTCGTGAGAAGATTCCGCCGCAAAGGAAAACGCTTTTGTTTTCATTATGTCCATCCCAAATCATTTCAATGGCACTCTCGCCCCTATTTCGCTGTGATACAAAACGTGCTGCCTTTCTTTGAACTTTCTCGATGTTCTCCGTCAGTGCTATGTGGTAAGGATCCTACACCGTGCAGTAGTATTGCGACAGAGGACGGACAAGCGGAGTGTAGGCAGCCTCTTTAGTAGATCTGTTACATTTTCTAAGTGTCCTCCCAATAAAACGCTGTCATTGGTTAGCCTTCCTCACAACATTTTCCATTGCACAGATCACGCCAATCTTTCGTGAATGCATAGGTTGCTCGATCAGTGCGTGTGGATTTCCATTACACCATAAACGTGTATTTTGAGTGTTTACATAACCAGGGAGGTCGAACTACGCGTCATCACTGAACCATGCTTAGTGCAATATTCCTGGCCTCTCAGGAATAAATTTCTGAAAACAACGGCAAAATGTAATGCGTTTGTCTTTGTTATTGACATTTAGTTCCTGAAAAACTGTAAACCTGCATGGATAAGCGCCGGCCTTCGTCACAGCTCTGTGACAAGTGCTCCACGACATTCCACATTCGCCGTCCGCTGAGGCGGAGCGGTTCTAGAACGATTCTAGGCACTTCAGTCCGGAACCGGGAGGCTGCTGCGGTCGCAGGTTCGAATCCTGCCTCGGGCATGGATGTGTGATGATGTCCTTAGGTTAGTTAGGTTTAAGTAGTTCTAAGTCTAGGGGACTGATGACCTCAGTTGTTAAGCCCCATAGTGCTTAAAGCCATTTGAACCATTCCACATTCCTGAGATAAACGTCGAACAGACTCTGCAGGAAAGGCCAACAATCGTTTTTTCACGTCAGTCACTTTGTCTCCCGATAACGGCGGACGTCCCCCGCCTTGAAGGCCCAACACCGACAAGCTCTCCATCTTGTTCACTAACTTTTGTACGCAGCATTTAGACGGTAGATGCTCGTCACCAAACCTTTCAACAAGCATTCGCTGACATGTCTTAAAGGAACCACTAATCCAATATTGTTTCACAAGAGACAAGCGTTCTTGGACAGAATAGCGATACGTTGTCGCTAAACACTGCACACAGCTCCAGACACAGCATCGCTCTGAAACAGACTGTTGCGTCAAACGATGTTGCAGACTGCAGTGTTGCCAGATGAAGTGCCAGAATTTGCGCGGTGCAGTTTCAGAGGAATTACTAAACATGTTTGTCGGGCCTGTTTAGAATGGGACACCCTGTATAAAAAGTTCAGTTTACCCATATCTGCGCCAGAGAGTGAACCACCTCGTGCGCCATCGTGACGTAATGACGGACGTGTTGCTGACGCAGCTGATGTTGTCGAGGCTCCTGAAGCTCTGCGTGCTGCGGCCTTACCTGACGACGTGCTTGTGTCGCTCGACCCAGTACTTGATGGCGGAGCGCACCAGCATCTCCTGGCGCTTGCTGAGCCCGTTGGGCCCGATGCCGCCGGCGGAGGTGACGGCGCCGCCCGAATCGGCCTCGCGCACCGTCGACAGCGCCGCCGAGCGCCGGTTGAAGCCCGAGAAGTCGCGCTGGCTGCTGTAGATGCCGCGGATCGTCATGCCGTCCGTCACGCCGTTGCTCATGTCTGAAACACGCGCCGGCGCTCCGTCTGGACTCAACTTGGCGTGAGCTGCGAGCTCCACTCGTCTCGTAACACATCTTTTCGACTTCTTTTGTATCTGTATCAATATTTCTACGTCGATTTGTACTCGTGCTTATGTAGCGTGTTGTGTCTACCATGGAAATTCTTTGACTATGTATACATGTTTCAGTTATGTGAACTTTTGAACGATGTTGTTTCAATTATGCTTGTGAATTTAAATAACTACTGAAATGATTGTCATACACTCCTGGAAATGGAAAAAAGAACACATTGACACCGGTGTGTCAGACCCACCATACTTGCTCCGGACACTGCGAGAGGGCTGTACAAGCAATGATCACACGCATGGCACAGCGGACACACCAGGAACCGCGGTGTTGGCCGTCGAATGGCGCTAGCTGCGCAACATTTGTGCACCGCCGCCGTCAGTGTCAGCCAGTTTGCCGTGGCATACGGAGCTCCATCGCAGTCTTTAACACTGGTAGCATGCCGCGACAGTGTAGACGTGAACCGTATGTGCAGTTGACGGACTTTGAGCGAGGGCGTATAGTGGGCATGCGGGAGGCCGGGTGGACGTACCGCCGAATTGCTCAACACGTGGGGCGTGAGGTCTCCACAGTACATCGATGTTGTCGCCAGTGGTCGGCGGAAGGTGCACGTGCCCGTCGACCTGGGACCGGACCGCAGCGACGCACGGATGCACGCCAAGACCGTAGGATCCTACGCGGTGTCGTAGGGGACCGCACCGCCACTTCCCAGCAGATTAGGGACACTGTTGCTCCTGGGGTATCGGCGAGGACCATTCGCAACCGTCTCCATGAAGCTGGGCTACGGTCCCGCACACCGTTAGGCCGTCTTCCGCTCACGCCCCAACATCGTGCAGCCCGCCTCCAGTGGTGTCGCGACAGGCGTGAATGGAGGGACGAATGGAGACGTGTCGTCTTCAGCGATGAGAGTCGCTTCTGCCTTGGTGCCAATGATGGTCGTATGCGTGTTTGGCGCCGTGCAGGTGAGCGCCACAATCAGGACTGCATACGACCGAGGCACACAGGGCCAACACCCGGCATCATGGTGTGGGGAGCGATCTCCTACACTGGCCGTACACCACTGGTGATCGTCGAGGGGACACTGAATAGTGCACGGTACATCCAAACCGTCATCGAACCCATCGTTCTACCATTCCTAGACCGGCAAGGGAACTTGCTGTTCCAACAGGACAATGCATGTCCGCATGTATCCCGTGCCAACCAACGTGCTCTAGAAGGTGTACGTCAACTACCCTGGCCAGCAAGATCTCCGGATCTGTCCCCCATTGAGCATGTTTGGGACTGGATGAAGCGTCGTCTCACACGGTCTGCACGTCCAGCACGAACGCTGGTCCAACTGAGGCGCCAGGTGGAAATGGAATGGCAAGCCGTTCCACAGGACTACATCCAGCATCTCTACTATCGTCTCCATGGGAGAATAGCAGCCTGCATTGCTGCGAAAGGTGGATATACACTGTACTAGTGCCGACATTGTGCATGCTCTGTTGCCTGTGTCTATGTGCCTGTGGTTCTGTCAGTGTGATCATGTGATGTATCTGACCCCAGGAATGTGTCAATAAAGTTTCCCCTTCCTGGGACAATGAATTCACGGTGTTCTTATTTCAATTTCCAGGAGTGTATAATGTATTGTAAATGACTTGGGCATAGTTAGGGAACGTAGGGTTGAATGTAAAATCCGTGGGGAATGCCCGCAGCTACGGAAGTAGTCTGGAGGAGTGGAAAAGGTGCGGTTGGCGCGCAAGTGCCAACTCGTCCTTTGTGACGAGTAAGGAGTATGGGCTGAGCAGTATTTGTGGCTCAGATTCATGGAGTTTTGAGGCCAGAAAAGCTTAAGAGCAGTATTTGTGGGCCTCAAGTGGTGTATTTGATGATACTACTATTATGGCATGGTTTTTTGTCCCTATGAAAATGCCGTTCCGGTGCCAAGAAGATTAGTAATAGGGCGAGGCCAACAGTACTGCCATGACTGCCTCGCCGCCAGGTTAACAGCCACTGCAAATCGTGCCACCAGTACCATGAGCCTTCCACTAGATTGTTTGTATTAGGTACTCCGTAAATCGACCAGGCATTTGTGAAATTGGTTGATTTTAATAACAATCGTCGTGTTCCTAAAAACTCCATCTTGCATCCGTGATTATCCCGAATCACAAACCTGGACAAGAATCCTATCCTAGTGAATTTAATTCTGAATGTCCGACTTTATTATGGAAAGACTCATTTGGCAGCTGTAAAGAATTGTGATTGCTTTCTAATGTGTGGGGTTACAGTGTTTAACGTTCAATTTCATAGTTTGAGGAACATTCCATTTCCAATGCTATTTTAAATCAATCTGCAGATATTTTCTCAAAAGAATAATGAATCTTCAAACCATTACACTTTTAGGGCCCTCATGTACTAGGCTAGTTTGTTAATGAAGCAATGCAAAGGCTCCTTCAGTGCCAGTGTACTTAGATTTGCATTCTGTTTAACTGCTTCAAACCGAGTTTAAGAAATAAATATTCACCGTGTTAGCTATTCTAATGCAAGTTGGTTAATGCACAGCCATAGAAATCCTGTACTAAGCAATGATGTTATAGACTATGATCATCAACCTGATTTAAGTCATAATCTTTTCACCCTCTTCCCTGTTTAGTGTTGCTACTAGTTTCATGTGTGTTGGTTCTATAAACTGCTGAATCTTCTTCATCTAAGGTACGTGTTGTTGAGAGGCATACGTTAATGTTTGCTATCTCATTGGGCATTTATTTGTCTAACTTCCAAGTTAGCGGTATATTTATCTGCAAGGTTAAATTACTGTATTGTAGTGTGGCCAGATATAAAGAAAGAGTTTATTGTGTGTGTAAAGGAAGGTTACGTTAGCCTTAGCACTGCATTCTGCTTTATTATATCGCTTGGCACAAGAATGCTTAATTAGGCTGGCGACCGATTTTAATATGTAATGTTACTACTTGCTTTTGTGCTGGGAGAACGTCTGTTTCCTGACCCTCTTGTTTACTGTTAGTTGTACTGGAGTGTTCCGGAAACGAATTCCAGTCTGATTGTTCTGTTACCATTACGTTATCTCACGGTAACAGCGTCTAAAAAATTCGTCGCAGATGTATAATGTTAGCTACGAATGTCGATTAAGGTGAGTTATGTTACCCTTACAGCCTGACTCTCATGGAACAATCCGTCGAATACTGGCATGTAGAGCTGTAAGGGATTGAGTCGAATCAAAACCGAACACCTGCCACAATGAAACCACGGAATGGTTCCATTAAAAAGTAATGACCATATGCGTCAACACATTTATCGCACTCGGAGAAGATACGATCAATTTATGTTTGATAGATCGTGGCGGACGCACAATCGCCCCCGCTGCTGCATTTTCTCGTTCGACCGTCTACACGTGTCTTTCTTCAGGTCGCCAAGAATGTGAAAATTACACGGCGACATATCCGGGTTGTACAGAGGATGCTGCAGTTTTTCCCAACCAAACTGCTGAAGCGTCACCTTCGTCTGATCGGCTGTGGGGAGGGGAGGGGTGTGGGAGGAGGGGGGCCAGAACGATTCCGGCCGACAGCATTTCTGGGCGTTTCGATTTTATAGTGCGTCACAGTTTCTACCATAGACCATCGATAACATAGTCCGCCCACACACCAATCTCTGTAGTGTTGACGTTTGAAACGAACATCTAACTCACGTGACTATGGGCAGTAAGCCGAGTCTCTGTCATTACGCACAATGTGAAGTGAAGCTGACAGTTTTCCTCATTTTCTCCTGAAATCGAGCGTAGATTTTAACAATAAAATGACTTTTCGTATTGCTATTATTCATCATGTGCTAGTACAGGTAACCCAACATTTCCGAAATTCCTGATGTTAATATTCTTCGTCTCGCGGTAGCGTTCTTGCTTCCCGAGCACGGTGTCCCGGGTTTGATTCCCGGCGGGATCACGGATTTTCAGCTGCCTCGTGATGACTGGGTGTTGTTGTGTTGTCTTCATCATCATCATTCATCCCCATTACGAACGGAGGAAGGCAATGGCAAACCACCTCCACAAGTACCTTGCCTAATACAGCGGTGATGGTCTCCTGCATTGTCCCCTACGCTCGGGTAGTGAGTATGGGACTTCATCATCACCAATACGGTGATTACCGTTACTATACGTGGTAATTTGAGAAATACTGACAGTTCTTTCGACAAACGACAGAATTACAGCTATTTGGTGAATGCCTGTTTTTATTGAACTGTCAGTCTTAATTCACAGATCCCATTGGAGCAGAAGACGAACTATCGGTCTGGCATTCACCATTACTTTTCTCACGATTACTCAACAATATGCGTGAAATGTTTTATTATGCTTTTATAAGAAATTAAATCGGTTTATGTTCATAATGTCTGTTTTTTCCCATAGTAAGCGTTTATATTTCACGAATTTTGGTTAACCCAATAAAGATACCAAAGCAATGGACATAATGTATTAGAAAATATTGTAGAGAACTCCTGTTGTGAGATAGATATTAACATTCTGTCATTTTAAAGCGCAGTCTTTCGTAGAGTTTTACATCTAAGGATCAACATAAATTCTAACTTTCAACTCCTGGAAATATTTTTGCAAGTACAGAGTTGGGCAAATAAAAGTGGACAGATGGACAGAGTTCTATTGTACAAAGAAACACAGAAGAGGAAAGGAAAAACAGTACTAACTCGACTATAGCAGATGTTGAAAGTGACCACCATTCATCTCTTGGCACTTTTGGACGCTGGTCAGCAAGTTGCCGAAGGCAGATCAAAGCAAGACTGCTGAAATTGCTGCAGTGTCATCCGAAATATTCTTCTGCAGTTCTTGAAGACTATGAGGATTGTTGCGATACCCCAGACTTGGAGGGCTCCTTAGACAAAGTAATCGCACTCTGACAGATCAGGTGACCTGGGTATCCAGCTTGGGACGCGACCAGACTGACCTCCGGTAACAACTCCGTCAAGCGTGAAGACTGTGTAAATGTGCTCCAAGGTTCGCCCAGCTGTATGGGCAGTTAATCCATCCTGTTGGGGTGCGATTATATGCATACGTTCACGTCCAATAGTATCCACTTGCCAGGGCCACTTTTATTTCTCCCACACTGTATTTGAAAGTAGTTCACTTTCACACCTGAAATTTCCGTCAGTTTACCTAATATGCAGGATACAAAACATGACTTATCTGAGCATATGTTTGTAGTAAAAAGCACAACATTTGCTCTGTAACAAAAGTGTAATCAGTTGTGCACTATAAAGGCTGTGTTACCTATCGTCTGGTTCCTGCAAAGTGTCTTCATAGCGCTGCTTGACTAGGTTGAGAAACTCGACGAGTGTAGGGCCTCTGCAGTCGGAGAAGGAGGCAGTGATGGCCCTACTAGAACTTTTGGGAACAGCTTTGGATTTCTTTGGTGCATGAGATGTATGATGTATCCAGTGTTGGCTTTGCCGTTTGCCCTCGGGCTGCGGGAAGGAATCATCCTGTTGCACGATAACGCCCGCCTCCACACTGCCAACCGGGCCAAGGCTAGGTTTCACCGATTTGGTTGGGAAACACTGAAACATCCTCCGCACAACCCAGATCTTTCACCGTCTGATTTTCACATGTTTGACGACCTGCGAAAAGAGAAGTGTGGGCGTCAGTTTCAGTCGGAGGAGGAAGTGCGAGAGTTGGTACGGTTGTGGATCCGTCAGCGGCTGACAGCGTTCCAGAAAACGGGAATTGATTATCTCGACTCCCGGTGCGATAAATGTCTCTAAACTTACGATGATTACTTTTGAATGGAAACATTCATGGTCTCATTGTAGCGGGTATGCGGTATTTATTTGACTGCCTCTCATGTATGACTCACGAACTGCGATGGTCGTTCAATAAGTAACGCCCCACATTTTTTCTCACAACGTATTTATTGTTAAGAGTCAGAATTAGGTGACAATATACATCAACATGTTTTGTCCATGTCCTGTTTTTTCTAAGCAGTCTCCATCACGTTCTATGGCCGTACGCGAACGTTGTGAAAAGCTCTTGTCCTGCAGGAGTAGCAATGTTTTCAATGCGTGACTAACACTCTCGTAATCTTGAAAGTGTGTTTCCCGTAGAGAATCTGTAAGCGGCCGAAAGAGATGAAAGTCCGAGGGTGGCAGGACTGGACTGTAGAGTGTATGAGGCAATGATGTCCAACCAAATTTGGGGATGTGTTCCCGGGTTCTCAGGCTTATCTGTGGCCATGCATTATCGTGTTGGAGCAAGATTTCTGCTGGATTCTTATCCAATCGAACACATCGGAAACGGTTCTTGAGTTCCACGAGCACGACTCAGCATGTCTGGAGCAATGGCTGTGACAGTACGTCCCGAGCGTGGCTGATCATGGAGCTCTTTTTCTGCATTTCCTGAGGCTGTGCTTATGAATATTCACCACGATTTCCTTTTGTGCACACGAGAATTCAATAACAGCACGCTTCTTGTAACGTGAATCGTATGCAGACGCCGTTTTGACGCTGTGCTACGGTTCCACAATTTGCCAGAACGGTTCGAAATTTCACCGGCTCGCAGAAAAACATCAGATGTGAAGCACAAACAAGGACGATTGTCTATGTATATTAATGGCTGTTTAAAAGAAAATGTGGGGCATTACTCATTGAACGACTCACCTGTATTCGTTCCGTGTCTGAGCACGACAGTAAGTATGCAAGGACTGAAATGGGCCGCGCGGGATTATCCGAGTGGCCTATGGCGCTGCAGTCCTGGACTATGCGGCTGGCCCCGGCGGAGGTTCGAGTCCTCCCTCGGGCATGGATGTGTGTGTTTGTCCTTAGGATAATTTAGGTTAAGTAGTGTGTAAGCTTAGGGACTGATGACCTTAGCAGTTAAGTCCCGTAAGATTTCACACACATTTGATCATTTTTTTGGACTGAAATGGGAAGTCTAACACCATGAACACCTTGACCGAGCGCTACCGAAGTGATACTCGAGTATTTAAGAGCCTGTGGGATACGTTAATTTAATTTTCGTTCTTATCTTAGTTTATTTTCCTTATTTCGGTACAGAAAAGAGAAAAGATTCGTTGAGATCAAGGATCGTATGATTGCAAAATGGCCACTGGATGTGTCCAGTGGTACTGAAACGTTTCTCGCGGTGAACGCAACACATGATGGCAAGATGACATGCAAGTGCAGCTTATCGCCATATTTCGGACATCGAGAAAGGTTTGAATCATTAGTATGAGTGACATGGAGGTATCATACCGACATATCGCACCGACATATTCTCCGCTCAGAGACTGGGTGTTGTGTTGTCCTAATCATCATCATTTCGTCCCCATCGACGCGCAAGTCGTCGAAGTGGCGTCAAATCGAAAGACTTGCACGCGGCGAACGGTGTACCCGACGGGAGGCCCTAGTCACACGACATCGCACCGACAATTGGAAGTTGAGCAATGGCTGCACAACGAATAGCGACGAGATGCGCGCAGGACAAAAGTGTGAGAAGAGGAGTGGGCACGCGTCCTTTCGGAGGGACTACGTCACGAGGAGACCATAGGATTCCCCGGCTGGCTCTAACGAATGGATGGATGGCAGCGAAATCCGCTCACAATGAAAAGGCAGTGTTACCTCCAACAGTCTGAAACAGATTACTGGAAGTTGCGTTGAAATATCGATTGCGCATGCGTCGTTTTCCACTGCCACCATATCACAGTCCGCTTGCTTAGCTGGGTGGTAACGTGCTCGCCTCCCATGCAAGCTGGCCCGGATTCGATTCCCGGCTGGGTTGGAGATTCTCACCGCTCGGGGACTGGGTGTTGTGTTGTCCTCATCATCATTTCATCCTCATCACCGGCTCTCAAGTCCCCCAGTGTGGCGTCGAGTGAAATAAGACTTGCACTTGGTGGCCGAACTTCCCTGAATATGGGCCTCCCGGCCAACGATGCCATACGCTCGATTCCATTTACCATATCACAGCCAGAACAGACTTGCGTGCAGTAAAACCAGAGCCAGCTGGAGCACTGGGTGAGCTTCTGTGGTGTTCAACTACGACCATCGCTTACGTTTGTGGTGACTAGTTCGACGCCAACGTATCAGTAGACCGCATGGCGGAAGTTTAAGTAAGCAGTAACTCTCGAGACTTCTACGAGGTGGTATCCAAAAGTTTCGGTACTGGTGCTGCAACCTGTTGGAAACCTTACCTTTGGACTAATGGTCACCATCACCCTTTGAAGTAGTTCCCATACACATGTACATACCAGTCCCAGCGCTTCTGCCATTGGTCAAACGTTTTCTATATGTCCTGTTCTTTGAGGGTGTTTATTACCGCCAGCGATGCTTCTTGAATCCTCTCTAGGATGTCGAACCGACGGCCTTTCAACTTGAGTTTCAGTTTTGGGAATAGCGCGAAGTGTGTCTACTTTCAGTTAACCAGATACCCTCTATTCCCCTAGTTCCTGGAATACCCAACACTTACTAGAACATGGAAGAGGAAACCATCATTGTCTCCTGAATATTTTTCTACCGTGGTGCGTTGCTGCCCCTGCATAATCACATCATCATCTTTCATTTTACTGAAAGCATGGTGCAACCTATCAGATCTCTAACATATTCAGTTTTCGTGACCCAGAATTATGTGTCCCATTTACCCAAACCAACAATATTGTCCCAGCTCATATTATTCTCTCCATATGTTAAAGTACCTTCACATCGCTCCTGTTCCCTCACTACAGGAGATGCAATGTACAAACCCATCAACAGCATCCTACCTACATATTTCACAACGTTCAATAGCTGCCCAAACATTTCCCATACACAGTGGTACAACTTCGTTTCCAGTCCTACCGTTCTGCCCCATAACACTCAATGGGAGATGACTATCACGAACCAGCTACATCTGTCACATAATTGCTACCATCAACATCACCAACATCACCAACTGATAAAAGCCACAATCTTCACAATCTTCACTAATGCTGTTTCAAAAACATCATCCTTACAAAATACCTTTAGGATGCATTTCAGTCTGGAATTCTTCACTGCAAAAATTTCTTTCTATACTTAATTTAAATTAGTTTGCTTTTCAACATTGTGGCTACTGACATATCAATAGATGTTATGAAATTAAGACAGAAAAAAATTCTTGGAGAAATTTTGTCGAAATTGAAATGTGTGCAGACAGTCCCTCGACGTGAAAACTTACCGACATTGGCGCATTGAGATAATGTCTTTGACGGCAGGAGGTTTATTATGTGCATCCCAAAGCATCATTCACACAGTGAGATTACTGCTCAGACATCAATATACTCAGTGGGTAGTGGATGTCTGAAAGAGGCGTAGCGGATGATCTTACCAATAATCAGCTCCTTCCCTGAAGAATCCCGTGAATTTAACTGTAGATTTGGCGCAGTGGGTAACTTTAAGAATTTAATTCATTAAACAGTGGTGGTCGTAGTATATGTGAAACACGAGTACCTGTAATGGGTGTTTCATTCAAAGACTGAATGAAGAACCATCGCTATGAAACCCAATTTATTACAACTTGCTGTGGACTTCAAGTTAACTCAAGCACACAAGAACATTGAATCGTCATGTTCATTAATTATTAGTGCAAGTTACAAAGGAATGAAAATATCAGCATCTTGGCAAAGGTCGGGTGATGACGTTGAGGTGTAAATGTCAACATAGCGTTTAGGGAACGATTAAGTTTCCCAGAGTCGCACAGTGATTGACGAATGTTAATCAGGGATGAAATAAAGAACTACAGAAACAATCATGGATGAAAGAAAGAACTACAGAAACAATCATGAATGTACCCACTGTCTTGATTGAGCACATGAGTTCGATACTCCCAATAGTTGTACTTGAATTAGAAATATAAAATCCCTACCGTCAGTCTGAAGACTCTTTGTACATCTTATAATCTGGTTTGTGAACACTGCAGTTGTTCGTAACACTTAGCGCCACCAGCGCCTACAAGTGGCGTCTGTAGTGGCGGAAAATTCTAAGCCATCTAGCCTGTAGCAAAGACTGTTCTTCCTCAGAACTTGGAGTCGAGGTTTCTCCCTTACCTGCCGCACCCCCTGATGAGTCTTTGATGGAAGTAAGTCCCACAGGGCGCTCCCAGCAAGAAGCAGAAGTTTTACGCTATCCGTTTGCGTGTGAGAATTATGCATGATTTTGAACATCAGTAGCAGTCAGTCCTCCTAGCACCGAATAATCAGGAATTGATTAGATTATATTAGATTATTACTTGTTCCATAGATCATGAATATGACACTTCGTAATGATGTGGAACGTGTCAGGACCGTCCTACTAATGCAAAAATCTTCCTTCCGTACTCAGTTTAATCATAATTGACCAGTCGTGTGGGTTTTTAGTGCTGGAGTTCAGAAAATAGCTGCTCATGACTTCCACCATCTGTCGTATTTCTTTTCTTCTACTCTAGACTATATAGACGAGCCAAAGAAACTGGTACACCTGCCTAATATCGTGTAGGGCACCCGCGAGCACGCAGAAGTGCTACCACACGACGTGGCATGCACTCGACTAACGTCTGAAGTAGTGCTGGACGGAACTGACGCCATGAATCCTGTAGGGCTGTCCATTAATGCGTAAGAGTACGAGGGGTTGGAGATCTCTTCTGAACAGCACGTTGCGAGGCATCCCAGATATGCTCAATCATGTCCATGTCTGAGAAGTCTGGTAGCCATTGGAAGTAATTAAACTCAGAGGACTGTTCCTGGAGCCGCTCAGTAGCAATTCTAGACGTGTGGGATGTAGCATTGTCCTGCTGCAATTGCCCAAGTCCGTCGGAATGCACAATGGACGTGAATGGATGAAGGTGATCAGACAGGAAGCTTACGTACGTATCACCTGTCAGAGTCGTATCTAGACATATCAGGGGTCTCATATCACTTAACTACACATTTTTTTGGAATTTTGGAATGGAACATGTATGTGCGTAACACATACTTCTGTTATCAACACCACTCTGCTACACGGTTCTGATCTAGATCTAACGCCCCCCCCCCCCTTTTTTACCTTTCAGCCCACTTCGTCACAAATAATTCTCAAGAGTAGTTCTCTGTAAGATGGGAATGTCACTTTTACTTAATCGACAACGTGCAAGCTTTACTGATTCGCAGAATGATATAAGAGCCGAAATTCAGAAAATGTGCGCGACAGAATTGCTGATAATCACAACTGACGTGAGCAAATAAGGGAAGTAAAGCACAATTTGGATGGTGACAATTCTTTGTGATGGCCAGTGCGGATACGGTAGTCTGGCGACATAGCAGTCGTATCCTGTCTGATGAAGAGGAATTGGATTGAGTGCCATATGAAATGGAAAATATGTTGACAGATGGCTATTACATGCATATAAGCAAATAAATGAAGCGAATATGCTAGATGGCTACATGTAAAACTTGGACTAAAGAGTTTAGAAGAGTCAGATGAATATTTCTCGGAAGCAGACTGCATAAAGAAGGGAGATGCAAGAAGCTATACTAGCAAGGACTGCGCGAGGTAAAAGAACTTTCTGAACTAGAAACTCACTGATAACATTCAAAAGCGAAAAACTTCACGTTCTCGTAATTCTTTGTTTGCATCACAACTGCGAAACATGGACAGAAATCAAACGTTTAGGACGGTTTGTTTGAAAGGTAATGCCTCTTGAAGATGAAATGGATTGATGACGTCCTGCAATGACAAAAAAAGCCTAGTAAAGAAAGCTATGGATCGAAGGTACAGAGTCTTTGGCACATGTTTGGACATGAGTCATTGCTATAATCTTCATCTTAAGGAGCGGTGGATGGTTAAAGCTGCAGGTGTGGGACTACATAGTATGATTGTACAAGGCAGATCATGGTTGATGTGGGATGCAGCTGTTAGGATGAAAACGAATAGGAAAACTGGTAAGAGACTGGAGTAGAGAACTGCATCAAACCAACCTTGTGGTCACTGATAAAAGCAAGAGTAACAGTGATATTGTGTATCTTGGGCGATTCTAGCTGTTGTGAATAAGGATGCTCTCAAAACGACGTTTATGTCGGGAAATCTGCCCAAAGTATTATTATTTACTGAATGTGAATATACAGTAAAAGAGGCATAGGCTGGATGTGGCGTACTAATTTCAACACTTCTTCAAGACACAACAGACTAACTCGGTTCACTATTAGTTTGATATAATGGTCAGTGATTGTGCCGTTGTAAACAGGCAATATTGTTGGTTGGAGTGTGTAGGATATATGAGCTGTAGTGCAGCTTGTTAGTTGGCAGTGTGGAGGGTGTGTGATTTATCATGTCCCCTGCCACAGGGCAGCTGGCAACTGCTTATTATGAAGCTTCCGTAATGACCCTACCCCAAAACCAGTGAATGACTCACTGGTTGGGATTTGAATATAGAAATGACTGATGTAGCTGGGAATTCACTGAAATTGCCTTGTTAGTTGGTAGTGGGATGGCTGTGTGATTTATGTTGTCCTCTGCTGTAGAGTAAGGCTTGTTGGTGGTGACTGTAGAGATTGAAGGTTGTATCTGACCCCGTCGGGTGGGAGTGTGGAAGGTACGTGTACAATAGACCACGATGAAGAGCAGCTTGTTAGGTAATGTGGAGGGTGTGTGAGATATTGTTATGGTACAGGATGACTTGCTGGTGATGAGTGTAGAGCTTTCACAATGTATCTGGTCCCATTTCGTTGGGAGTGTGGAAGCTATGTGATGTACCTGGCCATATGCCATAGGACAGCCACGTGGTGGGGAGTGTGGAGAACAGGTGATGTATATATGTCCATATATAGAGTGACTTGTCGGTGAGGAGATTGGAGATCATGTGCTGTACCTGGCTTCATAATAAACAGGGACTTGTTGGTGAGGAATATGGAGTGTTTGTGACGTACCTGGCCCCATCCCGTAGAGTGGCTCGTTGGTGGGCAGTGTGGAGGCGGCTCGGAAGAGCTCGCTGGTGTGCGGCACCACGGTGTCCAGCGTGGCGCTGAGCTCCATGAGCGGCTTCATGATCTCCTTGAGGTGCACCAGCTGCTCACATGCGTAGATGAGCCAGCAGCAGAACATCACGTCCATCAGGTTGGAGTGCATCAGCGTCGCCGTCAGCCAGTACAGCTGCCAACAGCAGGGGGCGCGAGTCAGTGACAGGTTGCGGACTATGCACAGACATCTTTCGCAGTTTTGTATGAGCGTGCTTTTATCATTGGAAGAAAGGTATTCCCACGCCACTCCACATCACCAACGAGCCCAGAAGGGAGTTGTACTAAACATTCTGTACTCTCTTGTCTTTCGCATTAGTGACAATAACAGCTTAAGCATGGATACTGATTTCCAAAAGGACATACAGCTATGACAACTATCTGACAGATGGGGCCATAAAACTAAGTTATATAGACAAAGGAAAAATGAACGAGAAGCCGCCTCTTCGCCCTGTTGTTCGTTACTGGAGTTACCTGCTGAGCCAGTAGAATCAGAAACGACATAAAATTAAAATTTTTACCAATGACCAGTCTGATAGCTCCCACACTGCGGAAGTCTGAGAAGTGACGTGGGAGTGTGACATATCTATAAACGTGAAATTGGGAGACCAATAAAAGGAGATGTAGAAAAACATGAAAAGTAATTTTTAAAACAAAGTGGGAAGTTAGATGTTGCCGAGCTTCAGAAGGGCCGTGACCGGATATTAACTTTAATAGTGTTTAAACGCTAGCGTAAGACAGTTGCATTAATACAACGAAACTTCTGTAAGCAGTTGAAATATATATGACTGAGTGCAATTTGACAAATGCAGGCTTCTGATTCGCGGTTTCCTGTTATTGAGGAATTGACTATCCACCACGTCGTGTGTTGACTATGAACAAGTATTGGGAAACAAACTCGAGGTTTACGACTACAATAATACACTCATGTTCAGAAAAAAAAACAGAACAACTGGAACGACTTGAGATAGGACGTTCATATTCACAGGACATGTACATTAGTATGTTCTGCAGAAATGATTAGCATTGCAGTCACCCCGGTCCAGCGTGTGTCCACTTGACTAATGGGCATAGGGTCCGCCATGGACCCTGATGTTGTTGTTGTGGTCTTCAGTACTGAGACTGGTTTGATGCAGCTCTCCATGCTACTCTATCCTGTGCAAGATTCTTCATCTCACAGTACCTATTGCAGCCTACATCCTTCTGAATATGCTTAGTGTCTTCATCTCTTGGTCTCCCTCTACGATTTTTACACTCCACGCTGCCCTCCAACACTAAACTGGTGATCCCTCGATGTCTGAGAACATGTCCTACCAACCGATCCCTTCTTCTAGTCAAGTTGAGCCGCAAGCTCCTCTTCTCCCCAATTCTCTTCAATACCTCCTCATTAGTTATGTGATCTACCCATCTAATCTTGCCGGCTGCGGTGGTCTAGCGGTTGTAGGCGCTCAGTCCGGAACCACGCGACTGCTACGGTCGCAGGTTCGAATCCTGCCTCGGGCATGGATGTGTATGATGTCCTTAGGTTAGTTGGGTTTAAGTAGTTATACGTTCTAGGGGACTGATGACTACAGATGTTAAGTCCCATAGTGCTCAGAGCCATTTGAACCATCTAATCTTCAGCATTTTTCTGTAGCACCACATTTCGAAAGCTTCTGTTCTCTTCCTGTCTAAACTATTTATCGAACACGTTTCACTTCCATACATGGCTACACTCCATACAAATACTTTCAGAAACGACTTCCTGACATTTAAATCTATACTCAATGTTAACAAATTTTTCTTCTTCAGAAACGCTTTCCTTGCCATTGCCAGTCTACATTTTATATCCTCTGTACTTCGACCATCATCAGTTATTTTGCTCACCAAATAGCAAAACTCCTTTACTAATTTAAGTGTCTCATTTCCTAATCTAATTTCCCCAGCATCACCCGACTTAATTCGACTACATTCCATTATCCTCGTTTTGCATTTGTTGATGTTCATCTTATATCCTTCTTTCAAGACACTATCCATTCCGTTCAACAGCTCTTCCAAGCCCTTTGCTGTCTCTGACAGAATTACAATGTCATCGGCAAACCTCAAAGTTTTTATTTCTTCTCCATGGATTTTAATACCTACTCCGAACTTTTCTTTTGTTTTGTTTATTGCTTGCTCAATATACAGATTGAATAACATCGGGGATAGGCTACAACCCTGTCACACTCCCTTCCCAACCACTGCTTCCCTTTCATACCCCTCGACTGCCATCTGCTTTCTGTACAAATTGTAAAAAGCCTTTCGCTCCCTGTATTTTACCCCTGCCACCTTCATAATTTGAAAAAGAGTATTCCAATCAACATTTTCAGAAGCTTTCTCCAAGTCTACAAATCCTAGAAACGTAGGTTTGCCTTTCCTTAATCTTTCTTCTAAGATAAGTCGTGGGTGTCAGTATTGCCTAACGTGTTCCAACATTTCTACGGAATCCAAACTGATCTTCCCCGAGGTCGGCTTCTACCAGGTTTTCCATTCGTCTGTAAAGAATTCGCAGTATTTAGCAGCCGTGACTTTTAAACTGATAGTTCGGTAATTTTCACATCTGTCAACACCCGCTTTCTTTGGGATTGGAATTATTATATTCTTCTTGAAGTCTGACTGTATTTCGCCTGTCTCATACATCTTGCTCATCAGATGGTAGAGTTTTGTCAGGAATGGCTCCCCCAAGGCCGTCAGTAGTACTAATGGAATGTTGTCTACTCCGGGGCCTTGTTTCGACTCAGGTCTTTCAGTGCTCTGTCAAACTCTTCACGCAGTATCATATCTCCCATTTCATCTTCATCTACATCCTCTTCCATTTCCATAATATTGTCCTCAAGTACATCGCCCTTGTATAGACCCTGTATATACTCCTTCTACCTTTCTGCTTTCCCTTCTTTGCTTATAACTGGGTTTCCATCTGAGCTCTTGATACTCATGCAAGTGGTTCTCCTTTCTCCAAAGGTCTCTTTAATTTTCCTGTAGGCAGTATCTATCTTACCCCTAGTGAGATAGCCTCTACATCCTTACATTTGTCCTCTAGGTATCCCTGCTTTGCCATTTTGCACTTCCTGTCGATATCATTTTTGAGATGTTTGTATTCCTTTTTGCCTGCTTCATTTACTGCATTTTTATATTTTCTCCTTTCATCAATTAAATTCAATATTTCTTCTGTTACCCAAGGGTTTCTACTAGCCCTCGTCTTTTTACGTATTTGATCCGTTGCTGCCTTCACTATTTCATCCCTCAAAGCTACCCATTTTTCTTCTGCTGTATTTCTTTCTCCCATTCCTGTCATTTGTTCCCTTATGCTCTCCCTGAAACTCTGTACAACCTCCGGTTCTTTCAGTTTATCCCGGTTCCATCTCCTTAAATTCCCACCTTTTTGTAGTTTCTTCAGTTTTATTATACAGTTCATAACCAATAGATTGTGGTCAGAGTCCACATCTGCCCCTGGTTCCTAAATCTCTGTCTTACCATTAATAATCTATCTGATACCTTTTAGTATCTCCAGGGTTCTTCCACGTATACAACCTTCTTTCATGATTTTTAAACCAAGTATTAGCTATGATTAGGTTATGCTCTGCGCAAAATTCTACCAGACGGCTTCCTCTTTCATTTCTTACCCCCAATCTATATTCACCTACTACGTTTACTTCTCTCCCTTTTCCTACTCTCGAATTCCAGTCACCCATGACTATTAAATTTTCGTCTCCCTTCACAACCTGAATAATTTCTTTTATCTCATCATACATTTCATCAATTTCTTCATCATCTGAAGAGTTAGTTGGCATATAAGCTTGTACTACTGTAGTAGGCGTGGGCTTCGTGTCTATCTTGGCCACAATAATGCGTTCACTATGCTGTTTGTAAAGGCTTACCCGTACTCCTATTTTTTTATTCCCTATTAAACCTACTCCTGCATTACTCCTATTTATTTTGTATTTATAACCCTGTACTCACCTGACCAAAAGTCTTGTTCCTCCTGCCACCGAACTTCACTACTTCCCACTATATCTAACTTTAACGTATCCATTTCCCTTTTCAAATTTTCTAACCTACCTGCTCGATTAAGGGATCTGACATTTCACGCTCCGATCCGTAGAACGCCAGTTTTCTTTCTCCTGATAACAACTTCGTCTTGAGTAGTCCCCGCCCGGGCCTCGACAATTTGTTCCATGTGTAGTGGCATCGACACGTACAACGTGCGAATGGCGTCCTGTGGTATAGCCATTCATGATGCATTCACCTGGTTCCAAAGTTCATCTGTGGTGGTTGCACTGTGTCACTCATACACCCACCCACCCACCTATACACACACACACACAAACACACACACACACACACACACACACACACACACACACACAACCTTTACACCGTAGCATACGCCCTGGCGTTCATTTCATCCCACAAAACATGTACAACAGAAACACAATTCTATGGGAGAGTCTGCACAAACAACAACGTATGTTGAACACATACCACTGTCTGTATATAGAATTGTGGCCAAGATCTACGAAAAACTGTGGCTGACTCAGAGGAGAATTCCTTCCGTCAGTGCACGAGAATGTTCCCGCCAAATTAGTCAATTTAATAACACTTAAAAGACGTCGACATCGAAACAACACAGAAGCCAAGCCATGAAAGTATGGAGACCGGTTACTGCCTTTTGACTTACTGTTCGAGACAGCGCAGAACGCGACTGTGCTTTGTGTATTAACACACACTGGTTGCATAATGATAAAGTCAGAAAATATTACAGTGAATATTTAGAACGAATGGTGAAAACGCCTTATGAACTGCGTTACAAAAGCAATCGAGAATACTAACAAAAGGCCTGTTTAGCCAAAGGCCAGTAATTAGTGATGCACAGAGCGAATAGCGACAGAGCGTACAGAGCATATCAGGAAGGAATACGCCTTGAAAATAGTCATCAGCGTAGGTGTTGCAGCTTTGACAGTAATAAAGATGAACTCTTCTTATGTCTATGATCAATAACGATACTGCAGAAGAGCTCTAAATACTGCTTATTGCTAATTGTCACCACTACCGGTATATATTATTCTTATTCAACATTGTTATTGTGAATCTCCGTTTGGTAGTTAAGTGGGTACATGATGTAATGCTGATGGATGTATTGATATGGGCAGCACTGCTGTTGCTTTTCGACAACAGGAGCCTATGTGTCGTCACGGGGTTTCCTCTTCTCCCTTTCTCTCATTCCTCCTTCATTCACGGAAACATACACAGCACTGCACTATCCAAGCACTCATTACACCCACCCACGCAAGTTCACTTGACTCTCATCGAGAGCCAGTCACGTTTTTGTGATTTACAACAGCTGAGTGCTCCATATTGGTGGCAAGTTTTCACGATAGCATCTTTCTTAAGAGACGTCGAAGCAGGTACATTTTAAACCCCGTAGTATCTTCTAGGTGATTTGGCAGCGCAGTAGTTATTGTAGTTTCTTTTTCTTTTTTAATCTCTCTTCTTTTTTTTTAAAAAAATTAATAAGTATTAGAAACAAGTAATTACACGTAACTTATAACTATCCAAGGGAATGTGATTTGTATGGCCTATTTTAGCTTTTTAGATAATACGCTGTAATTATGAAGAATAAATAAATAAAATCACAATACATCTAGTCGTGAAAATATTTCTGTCCATCAGTATTCTCAGTTTTTCTCTTCACTGCTCATGATAACAAGTTATTTCGTTGTCTCTATCCCAGCACCAACATGTTACTGATTTCCTTTTGGCCCCCACGAAAACACGCGTACTACCCCGGTATTTTATCATTATCTAAGAAATGGTTTACTTGTTTCATGTCATTCACGACTTAATAAAGTAAAAAGGAGCAAATTTGATTTTGTCTTGATTTCAGACATTGTAGTAACTTCTACACATACTTTAGTATGGCTGTCGAACTTCTGGTACAGTCTCTCAATTTATTTATCATATTGTTTCGATGACATAACACAACAATGAGAAATTAATGATTTTACTGAACAATGTACTGCTAAGCACACATAAATGCAGAGCCGAATATTCCAGAAAATTAAACAAGGGAGTCTATTAAATGGCGGATTAACTAATTCGTTCAGTGTAGTCACTGAGAATTTTGCTTGCTCCCGATACAGTAACCAACATTTATAACCAATTGAAAAAGGCAAAGAAAAGGAAGAATGGGGTTAACAGTGACAAATAAGGAAGTTTCACTGTAAAACAAGTAAATCTGGTTTATGTTGTTTCATATGGCTAACTGTTCGATGAAGGTTAGAGTTTGCGACGCCATCGAGTCATAGGTGGAGCGATCATCGTTGAACAACGAAAGGGAAGGAAATAGGCTGTCGTACTGGTATAGAAAGTATCATGTGATTTTCAACGGTCACTGCAGCCTACACCCATTTACATCTCAACACTCGCAGGAACCAAAATCGGGATAAGACCTGTAGGGTTTGAACAAAGATTCACATGAATACGATTCTAGTGCCTTAACTAGTGCGTTGAATCACTCAATGAGAGTTGGTGACGTGGAGTTCATCTTCACTGTCGTTAAACAGAATACAAAACTGATCACACAGAAAAAAGAATGGAGAGAAAAGATGAAGCAAAGGGGGAGTGAGAATATTTACGACGGACTGTTAGTGATGTCTGTTCTTCTCATAGTGAGTCACTCTATTGATGGTAATTTTGGTACGTATGGTACTGTTGGTCGTCGTCTTGTTAGTAGTTGATGCGTTAATCATATTTTTGCTGGTTTTCAGTTCGAATCTTGTATTGATGAAAAATCGATCTAATATCTCTGCAGCAACAGAACAAAACTTCACGTGTTGGTTGAATTAATTCCCGTCCATAATTTAAGGAAAAGTCGCATTCAACGACACACACTTTGTTAATGTCTACAATAAAAGGTGCCTTAGCCGCATTAAGGTACATGACGCAAATGTAGTGGCGCAAAATAAACCAGAAAGCCGGTCACGGGCAGTGCGTGATTTTACTATATGTGATGTTTCTCCGTTGTCCGAATACAGAACGTCACTGCGCTGAGTGACGCCCTCCCATGGAATTACAGAGTACACAACGACTCCAGCGTGGCTTGAGGTAGCGCCTCCTACTACCAGAGAGGTATCCTCTCTAGGTCGGCAGTGGTCCGCATCGTAATCTTAGGTCTGGAACCTTCCACAATATAGAGCTTCCAGCATATAGAGCTTTCAATTTGCTTACTAAGTCCGGGTAGGTGGTTACAGTAGGCGAGTGTCACAAGCTGCGACACAGTCGTGAAAAAAAAACAGTGATCCAGGAAATGTGCTATTTGTCTCTTTTGTCTCAGTCTGCGACAGCAAAACCTTCAGATTATGTTGTCCGGTCTGTGCTGGAAATATTCATATCTGTTTAAAACATATCCGACACAATTACAATATATATATATATATATATATATATATATATATATATATATATATATATACGCCAGTTGAGTCATATTCTATGTAATTTTCTATGTAATTATACTAGGATACGTAATATATAATCATACTAATGATCTATATTAAATGTCCTGATATAATTATATAGGATAGATTTAAACTAATCTGAAGACGGTCACCAGAGACAACAGGTAGTCTAACAACGATTTCCGTAATTACTGACTGTATGAAAGAAACAAATTACAGACACCATCCCGGTGTGATTGAGGAATATCTTCTGTCAGATGTAACCTAGACCTGTAAGTACCACGAAAGAGGTGCACACGGCACAGAAGTACATAATTCTCTGCAGCGCACAGATCTCATATTACGTGAGAAAAAATGACGCTTGTGCACTCAATGAGACGTCGCTATTACCGTATCGATCTCTTTCCGCAATACTAGCAGGACCGCAACATGTATTAGGGGCTTTGTAGACACACGGTGAGAGACTGTCCAGGCTAAACTGATTCTCAGCCATAAAGAAGATCTTATCTGACTGTCCCTCAGTTCGCTCATTGGGGTCGGGACCCTACATTCGGTGAGCCACACAATGCCGCCGTGTGAGGTTCTTCAAGTAGACATAGCCAACTCTGGAAGAAGTTAGCGATGCGCGGTCTTGAGATGTGTGACCGACTGCTGCAACGTCTTTGGCTAGGATAGGTGAGGTGCGGGTTCGACATATTTGCGAATTTAAAGTCATTGCACCTTGGTTGACTTTACCTACACATTGAGTGAATTCTTCCTTCACCTTGAAATATTCTCCATAGACATGAAATTACACAAAGTGAACGTCCAACTTCCAGAATGCTTCATGTTGACTGTGGAGGCTTCTTATCTGCCAAAAGTCCAACAGCACGTAATGTCATTCACGTGTGTTTACTACTCCTCCTTACAACTAATATACTGTGTGCCATATACTCGCAACATGCGGTTCCATCTACTATATAAAAAACTGTTTTTATTACTTACAGTTTAAGTCAGACGAAGCAGTTGCGTAATGACATAAAAGATGTAGCGGGCGATCAAAAAGTCAGTATAATTTTGAAAACTGAATAAATCACGGAATAATGTAGATAGAGAGGTACAAATTGATACACATGCTTGGAATGACATGGGGTTTTATTAGAACCAAAAAAATACAAGGGTTCAAAAAAAGTCCAACAGATGGCGCTTCATCTGATCAGAATAGCAATAATTAGCATAACAAAGTAAGACAGAGCAAAGATGATGTTCTTTACAGGAAATGCTCAATATGTCCACGATCATTCCTCAACAATAGCTGTAGTCGAGGAATAATGTTGTGAACAGCACTGTAAAGCATGTCCGGAGTTATGGTGAGGCATTGGCGTCGGATGTTGTCTTTCAGCATCCCTAGAGATGTCGGTCGATCACGATCCACTTGCGACTTCACGTAACGCCAAAGCCAATAATCGCACGGACTGAGGTCTGGGGACCCAGGAGGCCAAGCTTGACGAAAGTGGCGGCTGAGCACACGATCATCACCAAACGGCGCGCGCAAGAAATCTTTCATGCATCTAGCAATATGGAGTGGAGCACCATCCTGCATAAACCTCGTGCGTCCCAGCAGGTGTTTACCAGCCAGGCTGGGGATGATGCGATTCTGTAACATATCGGCGTACCTCTCACCCGTCACGGTAGCAGTTTTGCTGTCCAGCGCCATCCGTCGGTCATTTTGTGAACTTCGTTTTTTTTTGTTCTAATAAAACCCCATGTCATTCCAAGCCTGTGTGTCAATTTTTAGCTCTCTATCTACATTATTCCGTGGTTTATTAAGTTTTCAAATTTATACTTACTTTTTGATTACCCTGTATGTTGCATGTTTCCATGTATGCAGCAGCAGTATAACTGTACAATCCATGAACCAATAATTTTTTTGTGAATCTCGGAGCTTGCTTGAAACGTTGTGCTGAGTGATCTGGACAAATCTTAAGGTATGATGTTTCGCTGCAGTACCTGGTATATGAAGGCGAGCATGTAGCCCATACCAGAAGAGGCGTCGAAGGGGTACCAGGTGCTGATCATGAGCCTGGGGACCTCCTCGGTGATGGTCTCGTTGGCGTTGTCGGGGTCGGGGACCTCCCGCGTCGAGTCGCCCATGAAGGTGATGGAGGTCCAGGACACGACGCTAAGCGCCGTCACGGACACCACGTACATGACGAGCCGGCGCATGCGCACCACGGACAGCTGGTGGAAGCGCGCCTGCGAGCAAGTGGGCAATCCTTACAACTGCTGCTCACACTCACTCAAGCTGCGGCCACTCCACCGTGTTTCTCTACACAGGCTCCAGGCACCACCAACAGCTCCCTGAAAAATACGAAAATTCATAGCTCAACGGTTAGTGTTGAATAACAAACATGTTCAATGCTAGGTACAGTCTGAAACTCATCCGTTGTAGCAGTAAAAGCCCGTATTCCATCACTTTGCCACTAAGGAGAAAATTCGTTGATCTAGCACTGAAAAACTATGTAATATAGATAAAAACCCCTAACGTCTGGTTTTAAGTCAGTGTATCTAGTTTTTCCATTGTGTGCATTCAGTCGCTGCATTTACTTTCTGTCAGGTCTTCAAAATAATCATCTACAGCTGCTGTACGTCTCTTTATTAGACTTTCTTCTGTCATAGGCTTTTTTAGCTGTGGGGCTATGTGTAAGACAGTATCTGGTGAATGGGGGGTATATTCCATCAATTCATACGTTAATTCTTTTAGGATTTTTCTTTATCGAAGAACATAATTAGACAGGCACAAGTATCAGTTCGGGAGAGAGGAGGATACTTCGAATTACCGACACCTAAATCATGCTGCACGGACCAGCGTCATCTGGAAGAAAGAAATCTGTTCATATGAGGCATCCTTTCAATTTTTCGAAGAAGAAAAAAGTTTTTAAAATGGTTTCGCCTAAGAACTCTTGTGTTCACGACTCTCTCCTTCCCATCTTTAAATGTGGATTACCATGTCATTGTTCCCACTGCTACTTTCCAAGGACGGATTACGGGCAAGGTCGGGCTATATCTTCTTTTAGGCAAGTTGTACGATAAACTTCTCTCCTTTACAATTCTATTCAGTACCTCCTCATTAGTTATACGTTCCATCCAGCATTTTCTGCAGCACTACACTTTAAAACCCTTCATCGTCTTCTTATCTATATTGTTTATCGCCGACGTTTCACTTGCGTACTAGACTACGCCCCAGAAACATATCTTCAGAAATGACTTCCTAGGACGTAAATATATATTTGATATTAACAAATATCAGGTTTTCCGAAACGCTCTTCTTGCTTTTACCGCAATCAACTTCAGCCATGGTCAGTTGTTTTGCTGCTCAAATAACGAAACTTAGCAACTACCTTTAGAGTCTCATTTCGTAATTTAATCCCCTCAGAGATGCATGCCATTACACTTGCTTTACTATTGTTAGTGTTCATCTTATAATCTCTTTTTGTGACGTTATCCATTCCATTCAACTGCTCTTACAGACGTTTTTTTCCTCTCACAGAATCACAGTGTCATTGGCAAATGTCAAAGTTTTTATTTCTTATCTTTAAACTTTAAGCCCGTTTCCAATTTTTTGCTTAGTTTTAATCAAAGCTTTGTCAATGTTTTGACTAACGGTGCGGATCGACTGGAACCCCTCAACTATTGTTCCCTTTCATGTCCTTCGAAAATTATGACTATACTCTGGTGTTTTGTACAAGCTGTCATTAACCTATTGCTCCATGTGTTTTATCGCTGCTACCTTCAGAATTTCAAAGATACCATTTAGTTAATATTGTCAAAAGCTTCCTCTAAATCTATAAATTCTAAAAATATAAATTTCCATTTCTTCAGTGGTTTTTTAAGTAAAGTCAGACTGACTTGAATGTTCCTAGGTTTCCTCGGAACCTAGACGAATCTTCCCTGACGCAGGTCTCGGCCAGTTTTTCCATTCTTGTGTAAATAGTTTGTGTCAGAAGTTTTCAACCGTGATTTATCAAACTAACGTTTCTATATTATTCACATCTGCCACTGCCTGGCTTCTCTGGAACTGGAACTGTTACATTCGTCTTGATGCCTGAAAATATTTTACATGTCTCATATATTTTTCAATAACAAACTCCTGACTTTTTTAAAGAATGGTACTCACGTGTATAAAACATTTTCAAACTTCAGATTACTTTACAAATGAGTTACTGTACTAAACAGACTGGTGTCAAAAATTGAAGCAAAAACCCAATATTTTGCAAGACAGCGTTTATTTTGCCACAAAACGGTGTAATGAGATCATAGCAAAGTAGAAATCATATAAAGAATACAGAACGTAAACAACTGCAACATGCGTAACGGTAGACAAAAATCTTCTTCGTTTTTTCCAACTTTAGGAATTTACACACACACATTCCGACAATTGGCTTATGCGCTCAGTATGTGGTATGAACACCTCTGGCAGCAATACAGGTCTGCCAAACGACAGGGCATGCTGTGAATTATGTCATCAGTCTCATGTTGAGGTAACACCGCCCATTCTTCCTGTAGCCTTTGGTTCAAATGGCTCTGAGCACTATGGGACTCAACTTCTGAGGTCATTAGCCCCCTAGAACTTAGAACTCCTTAAACCTAACTAACCTAAGGACATCACACAAATCCATGGCCGAGGCAGGATTCGAACCTGCGACCGTAGCGGTCGCGCGGTTCCAGACTGTAGCGCCTAGAACCGCTCGGCCACCCGGGCCGGCCCCGGTAGCCTTTCTCGCAAGTCTTGGAGAATGATTGTTGGATGCTGACTTGATGCAACACCTGTCTCTAATGGATCCCAGACGTGTTCTTTGGGATTCAAATCGGGAGAGCCAGCAGGCCATGCCATGCATACATTATCTTCCGTTTCCAAGAAGACGTCAACAACGTGTGCTCTATGAGTTCGAACATTACCGTCCAGCAATACGAAGTCTGGGCCCACAGCACCTCGCAACAACTGCACATGAAGTCTCAAAATCTCGTAACGATACCTGACAGGACTTAAATCTTGCCGATTAAAACGTGAAATTTCATGTTCGAGTGGCGAACATAACTTCTACCCACACCACTAGGGATCATCCTCGATATCTGTCCCTTTCCACAATGACTGGGTCCCGAAATCGTGTTCCACGTTCCCTGCAGATACGAATCCGCCGAGAATCACTGCTCAGACCGAATCGGGACTCATCTGTGAAAAGAACATTGGACCACTGTTCGACGTCCAGGTGGCATGTTGACTACCCCACTCTAGACGTTCCCTCCTGTGAAGACACATCAGAGGTACACATACAGAAGGTCTCCGACAGTTAAGGCTACCCTGCCGAAGCCTTCTGTACACCGTTTGTCTCGATACATCACGCCCAGTGGATGCTGCGAGGTCAGATGTCAGTTGCCGTGAGGTACTAAGGCGGCACTGTCGTGCCCTTACACCCACATAATGGTTGTCTCTTTCTGATGTTACACGTGGTCGGTCCTGCCCTGATTTTCGGGATACAGTTTCGATCTCTATAAACTGTCACCACATCCGAAAAACAACAGAACGGCTAACGTAAAGCAATCGAGCCACATCAGTTTGCGACTGTCCTGCTTCCCACGGCCTTCCACCCCAGAGAGCCTAGTACGCGTCTTCTCTGTGCCATAGTGCATCGTCTGTGATTGTGCACACAGCGACTGTGAATATAAGACTACGGGCAAACACTTTTCCGTTTTATAGGTGCCCTACGTCATCAAAAATGGTTCAAATGGCTCTAAGTACTGTGGGAGTTAATATTTGAGGTCATCAGACCCCTAGACTTAGAGAACTACTTAAACCTACATCACACACATCCATGCCCGAGGCAGGATTTGAACCTGTGACCGCAGCAGCCGCGTGCTTCCGGACTGAAGCGCCTAGAACCGCTTGGCCACAGCAGCCAGCCCCTACGTCATCGTTGGCTTGGTTGTTCGTTGACCAGAATGATATCTTCAGTGCAGGACACGACCGTTCGGACATCTGTTAACAGTTTATATGATTATATCGTGAATTAGATACAGGTCATGGAAATAGTGGTTAGTTGATTTAATTTTAGACACCAATGTGTTTGACGTTAAGTATGTAAACGAGAAAAAGTTTAGAAATGGTATTAAGTTTTGTTTAATGTTTTCTAGATGTCGCTAAATGCTCTCCTTATCAGACACTGGATGAGACTAGAAGGCTAATTGCCCTCCTTTCGAAGCAAAATCTAGTTTCTTACTCATCTCAGTGTTCGTGACTTCATCCTAAACTACGTGTTGCACAACAACACAGCTTTGCTGTTCGTTTTGTAAAAGTGCATACTGTGTGCAAAATATGTTGCGAATAGAGTTAGTAAATAAGTAACAAATTAAAAGCTGATGTCTGATGTTGAAGTTGTATTGGACGAAAATCTGAAATGTAGAACGCGAAGAACTGGTCCATTCTCATCATTTTGGGGGAGGTATCAAAGAGAAAACGTTTGGTTAAAGGTTTGAATTTATGTACAAACTTTGTTCGAAGTCGCTGATTGGTCTCATTCAACAAGTACCCAATGAATATAATCTGAATAATCTGCGGCCTTGAGTTATGTTGCTTCGAGAGATGTAGACAGTTATAATTGTAACGCTTAAGTTGTGTTAAACATTTAATAGAAGATTATAGCCCTTAATGAGCATATTATGGCAGTATTTCAAATTTTTAAATTCGGTCGTTAGTTACGCGAAATATTGAAAAGCTGCTGTGGTAGCAGTTAAATAGGCGACCAGCAACTGGAATTGTGCACCATGAACCAGGTTAGCCGTTTAGTGATAGAGATGTTAGATGGAATAGTGTTTAGAGTGCTGGCTCTCCCGAGAATCTCAACACATCTCAAGATTTATTGTGTAGTGCAAGCGACTTTCAGTGCTCTGCCAAATTCTTCTAGCAGTATTGCATCGCTCCTCCTCTTCATTTTCTTCCTTTTACACTTCTACAAGATTGTCTTAAAGTAGTTTGCCTTGTACAGTTTTTTTAAATACACTGCCGGAAAACAAATTAGCACCCCCTTCTAGAGGTATCCAATTCACTCAAGATTTATTATCGCAACGGTGCATACGCAGTACATGAAACGATAACATTTACAGATCAATAGCACAAGCGGGTGTTTGTTGTTGTTGTGGTCTTCAGTCCTGAGACTGGTTTGATGCAGCTCTCCATACTATTTTATTCTGTGCAAGGTTCTTCATCTCCCAGTACCTACTGCAACCTACATCCTTTTGAATCTGTTTAGTGTATTCATTTCTTGATCTCCTTCTACGATTTTTACCCTCCACGCTGCCCTCCGTTACCAAATTGGTGATCCCCTGATGCCTTAGAATATGCCCTGCCAACGGATCCCTTCTTCTAGACTAGTTGTGCCACAAACTCCTCTTCTCTGCAATTCTATTCAATACCTCCTTATTAGTTATGTGATCTACCCATCTAGTCTTCAGCATTCTTCTGTAGCACCACATTTCGAAAGCTTCTATTCTCTTCTTGTCTAAACTATTTATCGTCCATGTTTCACTTGCACTCCATCCAAATACTTTCAGAAACGACTTCCTGACACTTAAATCTATACTCGATGTTAACAAATTTCCCTTCTTCGGAAACGCTTTCCTTACCATTGCCAGTCCACATTTTATATCCTCTCTACTTCGACCATCATCAGTTATTTTGCTCCCCAAATAGCAATACTCATTTACTACTTGAAGCGTCTCATTTCCTAACCTAATTCCCGCAGCATCACCCGATTTAATTAGACTACATCCCATTATTTTGCTTTTGTTGTTGTTCATCTTATATCCTCCTTTCAAGACACTGTCCATTCCGTTCAGCTGCTCTTCCAGGTCCTTTGCCGGCCTTCGTGGCCGAGACGTTCTAGGCGCTACAGTCTGGAACCCCGCGTCCGCTACAGTCGCATGTTCGAATCCTGCCTCGTGCATGGATGTGTGTGATGTCCTTAGGTTGGTTAGGTTTAAGTAGTTCTACGTTCTAGGGGACTGATGAACTCAGAAGTTAAGTCCCATAGTGCTCAGAGCCATTTGAACCAGGTCCTTTGCTGTCTCCGACAGAATTACAATGTCATCGGCGAACCTCCAAGTTTTTATTTCTTCTCCATGGATTTTAATTCCTACTCCAAATTTTGCTTTGTTTCCTTTACTGCTTGCTCAATATACAGATTGAATAACATCGGGGAGGGGCTACAACCCTGCCTCACTCCCTTCCCAACCACTGCTTCCATTTAATGTCCCTCGACTCTTATAACTGTCATCTGGTTTCTGTAAAAATTATAAATAGCTTTTCCCTCCCTGTATTTGACCCCTGCCACCTTCAGAATTAAAAAAAAGAGAGCATTCCAGTCAGCATTGTCAAAAGCTTTCTCTAAGTCTACAAATGCTAGAAACGTAAGTTTGCCTTTTCTTAATCTATTTCCTAAGATAAGTCGCAGAGTCAGTATGAGAGTGTGAGCTTGCTAAAATACCCATATTAGTATATTAGTACGTGGTGTAATCCCCACGGGCGGGAATACAGGTGCTGACTCGAGTATCCAGTCCATCGTACATATGGCGAATATTATCCTGGGATACGCTGTGGCGCACCTGCTCGACCTGTTCACGTAGTTCTGTGAAAGCTGGTTGACTGGTCGTGCGAGTCACTTCTCGTTCCATCACATCCCACACGTGCTCAATTGGGGCAAGTCCGAACATCATGCTGACCAGGGAAGTTGCTGCACGTCTCACAGAACAGGATGAGTTTCACGATCAATGTGTGCGTGAGCATTATCGTGAGGGAATAATAGGTCACGTTTCTGACGCAAGAACAGGAAAAGAACGGGTGTAACAACAATCTGCACGTACCGAGCGTTGGCTAGCCTCCCTGAAGAAACACCAACGGTGAACGAGAGTTGTAGCTTATCACACCCAGACAATAAGGCTTTGGGTGTGGCAATGTGCCTTGGAATTATCTGCTCTACAAGACAAAGCTTAACACGTCTCTATGGTAAGAGCAAATGACCATCACTTGCCTACAGGCAGAATCTGCTTTCGTCACTGAAGACCACGATGCGCCCTTTCATCTTCCAAGTGATCCTCTCACGGCACCAGTTTAGCTATGCACATCGATGCTCTGGCGTGAGTGGAAGACGGCCTATGAGTGTGCGTGCCCAGATTCCCACTGCTAGTACACGATTCATAACAGTTCGTGTTGACACGTCTGGGCTCACAGTCCCTTTTATCTATGCTGTCGTATCTGTACGGTCTGCCACTGCTGCCCTTACAATACGACGATCCTGGCGAGCATCTGTGCCGCATGGACATCCAGAACCACGACTGTTGGTGTAAAAGAATGTTCGCGTGACCACTGATACCAGCATCGTCGCACAGCTGGCGCAGCGCGTCCAACTTGTTTGGCTGTTCTCCAAAAGGACCGTCACACCACTCGCAAGGCCACAATTTGACTGCTTTCAAACTCGGTCGGTTGACTGCAGGAAGTAAGATTGAGTCTCCGTAGCACGGTTGTCTGCTTGCTTCACACGTTTACCCACACTGAGCGTTCTGGATATGAACAATCCCTATTGAAAGGAAAACATAGATGGCGCTCAGGTAGCTATGGCATTACGCAGAGACAATTATGAAAACATCTACTATCCTCTATGTGGCATAAGCTGTCATCGAAGCGAAACCGACACCGTCTTTCCAGGTGCACAATTGTTTTTCCAGCTGTGTATTTATTCCATTTAATCCTCCTGTCGTCGATTAACACTAGCTTGTCACCACAGCTCTCATTGCTTAATACAGCTATTTCTCTATTCTTCTAAGGTCCTTCCAATTTTCCTGTTGATGCTACCCATCTTTTCCACAGACATACTGTTTTTACAGTATTGTATCCTCTAGCCAGTTCTGCTTTATCATTTCGCATACTCTGTTAGTCTCATTGTTTAGATGTCTGTATTCCCTTTTGTTTTCACATGCTGTACTTGCATATTTTCTCCATTCATCTATTAAATTCTATATCTCGTGTATTATCCAAATATTTCTCTTGTGACTAACCTTTTTATCTATTTGATACTTTGTTATTTCGTCTGTCAAAGCTATTCATCCGTCTTCTGTTGGGTCCCTGCCCCTATTTCAGGTAACAGTTGCCTGATACTCCCGTTGAAACTTCTAACACCCTCTAGTTCTTTCAATCTTTCAGTTTTTCAATGTGCGCCTCTGGTAGCTGAGTGGTGAGCGCGATGGAATGTCATACCTAACGGTCCGGGTTCGATTCCCGGCTGGGTCGGAGATTTTCCCCACTCAGGGACTGGGTGTCATGTTGTCCTTATCATCATCCTTTCATCCCCATCGACACGCAAGTCACCGAAGCTCCGTCAACTCGAAAGACTTGCACCAGGAGAACGGTCTACCCGACGGGAGGCCGTAGCCACTCGGCATTTCCATTTCAATTTTTCAATTCTCGTCCTTTAAATTTCCTAACTTCCTGCAATTCAGTTTTAATTGGCAGTTTATAACAAATAATTTATGGTCAGAGTACGTCTACACGCCTGAAAATGATTTGCAATTTAAAATCTGTTTTCAGTCTCTTTTCCCGGTGTGTGTCCTGGTGTCTTTCGCGTATGCAACCTTCTTTCATAATTATTATAGTAAGTGTTAGCAATTATTAACTGTTGCTCTGTGTAAAATGCTGCCAGGCTTCTCCTTATTTATTCCTTTTTTCCATTTCGTGTTCTATTTTTCATTATTCCTCTTTTCTTACTATCGAATTCTGTGCCCCTCTTTTTATAACATTTTTCGCCACTTAAACATATGAATAATTTGTTTTATTTTGTCATAAATTTTGATGTATATATGCAGACTGAAGCGACGCAGGAAAGCTTCTAACAAGGCTGGGATTCGTAATCGGGTCATCATAAATTCTTAAAGTCTCTTCTTCATCTAGCAACTGGTGGACACAGAAGATTGTGCTAGTGTAGTGGATGTTGGATTTGTATCTATCTAGGCTAGTATTGTGTGTTCACTACGTTGTTCATAGTAAATTGCTTGCAGTCCTATGTCATTACTCATTTTAGACCTACTCCAGTTTCATTTTGTGTTGCTCACTCTGTACTGACATGACCAGAAGTCCTGTTCTTCTTGTCACTGCGTCACCAAATCGCACTGTATTTACCCGTAAATTCAATCTAGCCACTTCTTTGTTGAAATTCTCTAACCCATCTACCGAGTTACACTATTTAACATATCTCGTTCCAACACGTAGAATGCCAATTTCCTTTTCCCGGTTGACAACATACTTCTAAGTATTTCCCTCCCGGAATGCAATGTTCTGAAATTATCAACGACTGGGGGTTGATTCTAGAGGAGAGAATTCGGTGTCATGATATCGTATGAATAATTTATGAATTGGACGAATCTATTCAGCAGGAATATAGTTTGGGATAGTACAAATTTTTTATCTGTGTTAATAATTTTTAGTGAAAGCAGGTGGATTATACTTTTTAAAACCGCAAAGCTTTACGGTGATACATAATTCAGTTGTTTATGGGGCAAGCCTAAGGAGGGGAAAATATTATTTATAAACATATCCGTAAAAGTAAATATCCACACCATCATAGAACTGGAAAACAGATACTGCCCACAGATAGTACGAACTGACATCTCTACAAGCAATTCTGCAGGTGAACGTATATTTACGGTAACGTAAAGATTTGCGTATAAACTCTCATTACCAGTTGGATTATTAAGAGGAGAGAGTATACTAAAAACTGCTTTTAGTGCTTAGAGACGTCTTATTATAACAGTGATCATCATTTGACGTCGAAAGACATTGTATATGTCAAAGATTATGAGGCTGATCAGATAATGAGCCTTCAGATAACACAGAGAAATTCAGTAACTCCACAGTAGAAAATAAAAAGGAAACTACACAAATTATTCGGAAGTGTTGCCCTGAGCATCAGTTAGGGACTCAACTATATAAATAAAAATCGTCTTCTGTCCCCATTATACTTCATGGATTACAACAGTGTGAAAATCCTAGTTTCTTCCACATATTTCGGGACGTCTATAACAAACGAAGCGTTGAAATACGAGTGACACAAGAATTAATTTTATCTGATGATAGTTTTCAATTGATAAAATCTGCAATCCAATTTCTCTTGTAGCAAAGCCAAGGAACCACGAAACGCCTAATATCACGCCAAGCGGCAACCCGATATGCCTCCGAGTATTCGTGTGTCACAGCCTCCTAAACAATAACGGCGCACTCTGCTACACTCCTGGAAATGGAAAAAAGAACACATTGACACCGGTGTGTCAGACCCACCATACTTGCTCCGGACACTGCGAGAGGGCTGTACAAGCAATGATTACACGCATGGCACAGCGGACACACCAGGAACCGCGGTGTTGGCCGTCGAATGGCGCTAGCTGCGCAGCATTTGTGCACCGCCGCCGTCAGTGTCAGCCAGTTTGCCGTGGCATACGGAACTCCATCGCAGTCTTTAACACTGGTAGCATGCCGCGACAGCGTGGACGTGAACCGTATGTGCAGTTGACGGACTTTGAGCGAGGGCGTATAGTGGGCATGCGGGAGGTCGGGTGGACGTACCGCCGAATTGCGCAACACGTGGGGCGTGAGGTCTCCACAGTACATCGATGTTGTCGCCAGTGGTCGGCGGAAGGTGCACGTGCCTGTCGACCTGGGACCGGACCGCAGCGACGCACGGATGCACGCCAAGACCGTAGGATCCTACGCAGTGCCGTAGGGGACCGCACCGCCACTTCCCAGCAAATTAGGGACACTGTTGCTCCTGGGGTATCGGCGAGGACCATTCGCAACCGTCTCCATGAAGCTGGGCTACGGTCCCGCACGCTGTTAGGCCGTCTTCCGCTCACGCCCCAACATCGTGCAGCCCGCCTCCAGTGGTGTCGCGACAGGCGTGAATGGAGGGACGGATGGAGACGTGTCGTCTTCAGCGATGAGAGTCGCTTCTGCCGTGGTGCCAATGATGGTCGTATGCGTGTTTGGCGCCGTGCAGGTGAGCGCCACAATCAGGACTGCATACGACCGAGGCACACAGGGCCAACACCCGGCATCATGGTGTGGGGAGCGATCTCCTACACTGGCCGTACACCACTGGTGATCGTCGAGGGGACACTGAATAGTGCACGGTACATCCAAACCGTCATCGAACCTATCGTTCTACCATTCCTAGACCGGCAAGGGAACTTGCTGTTCCAACAGGACAATGCACGTCCGCATGTATCCCGTGCCACCCAACGTGCTCTAGAAGGTGTAAGTCAACTACCCTGGCCAGCAAGATCTCCGGATCTGTCCCCCATTGAGCATGTTTGGGACTGGATGAAGCGTCGTCTCACGCGGTCTGCACGTCCAGCACGAACGCTGGTCCAACTGAGGCGCCAGGTGGAAATGGCATGGCAAGCCGTTCCACAGGACTACATCCAGCATCTCTACGATCGTCTCCATGGGAGTATAGCAGCCTGCATTGCTGCGAAAGGTGGATATACACTGTACTAGTGCCGACATTGTGCATGCTCTGTTGCCTGTGTCTATGTGCCTGTGGTTGTGTCAGTGTGAACATGTGATGTATCTGACCCCAGGAATGTGTCAATAAAGTTTCCCCTTGCTGGGACAATGAATTCACGGTGTTCTTATTTCAATTTCCAGGAGTGTATATACCTGACGCAGAACGTTAATACCTGTATGAATACGTAAATTGCGCTGACGAACTGAGCTCCTGAGGGCGGGCGGTCGTCTTTAATCCCCTCCTCCTGTTAGGCGTTCTCCCCGTGATCCGCGCCCCCGGCCGCGCATCGGCGGTCGGTGAGACGCTGGTGTCGGCATCTGTGGTGGCGTCTGTGTAATTGCCTCATCCGCCCTGGTCGCCCATTCGTTTTCTTTGCTGAGCGTCTTTTTAATTCGACTCAGTGCTGGTTCCCATGCCTTGCTGTGGTTATAACCGCAATCTCAGTTGATGAGTCCGTCCCTGGTACGAATTTCGATAGCCTCTAAAGACACTGTCCCAGTATTTAGATGTCTGTGCCAAGACCCTGGTATGTTGGTAGTCCATTTCGTGATTTTCGAAAAAACAGTGCTCTGTGACCGCCGACTTGTTGATGTACCTAAGTCGAGTGTGCTTCCGATGTTCTCGGCAACGATCTTCGATGGTGCGCACTGTCTGTCCAATGTAAGTCTTTCCACATTGACACTGAATCTGGTATATGCCGGCCTTCAGCAAACCGAGATCTTCTTTGACACTTCCCAATAGTGCTTGTGTTTTATTGGGTGGGCAAAAGACAGTTCCTTCTAGGTATTTCCTCAATATGCGTCCTATTTTCCCCGATAGTGCGCCAGTATACGGTATATAGGCGGTGGCTATCTCTTCCTCCGTGACATCTTCCGTCTCCACAAGCTGTACTTTAGAGGTGGGGCAGAGAGCGCACCTGATCAGCCATTCCGAGTACACGTTTTTCCGGAATACAGTTTTGAGGTGTTCCAGTTCTTGGGGCAGACTCTCTGCGTCAGAGATGGTGCGCGCCATGTGCACCAGTGTTTTAGGCACCTCATTCCTCTGCTAAGGGTGGTGGCAGCTATCCGCATGCAAACACAGGTCGGTGTGCGTTTTCTTCCTTTATACACCGTGGCCCAAGGACCATCCGCTCTTCTTTTGATCATGACGACCAGGAATGGTAATCTTCCTTCTGCTTAGGTCTCCACAGTGGTCCAGGGTGCCATTCGCTCTTCTTTTGGCCATGATGTACAAGAATGGTAATCTTCCTTCTGCTTCGGTCTCCATTCATTCAACTTACTGTGAAGATGAAGCAGGATATTTATGTCAAGATTGCCGGTTACCAGTTGATGCACTTTCACCTACGTCTTCATGATGATTATGCTGTGATGATTCCCACCTTCCAAGATCGCAACAGCCGTGTATTAACAGGGCAGCATGCATCCGATCCTGCTTTGACGAACACTCAGGTGTGTTACCAAAGCACGACTGATGCGCGAAGTTCAATTAAAAATATCTGGGACTATTTCTAAGAGCTTTTGCAACGCAATAATCGCCATCCAGGTAACTTGGTATCTCTAAATTCTCTAATGACCAAAAAATGGCTTCAGATAGATGTGGCATACTCGAACAAATCAATGGACTCTCTTCCTCTGCAAACTGAGGCCAAACGGAGAGGGTGAAATGTAGTAGTTTACAAGAAAACCGCCTTTCGGCTGCAGCTCGTTAATTTTAATTTTATTTATTCACATTGACATGTTTCGCCATTTTAGCAGGGCATCTTCACTCGGTGTCCTGGAATATTACATGATATTTTCTCGTTCTCACATAATGGTTATATTTAAATCGTTCATGGATGTTTTTTGTAATAAAATGGAAAGTTACTCACACTCACACACACACACACACACATACAGTCACACAAATATTCTATACGTTCGGCACTACGTTTTCCTGTTACGGGAGGGAATTTGCATCACTGATCAACAGTTTTGAAATTTCAGCTCGCCGAGAGATTTCTGATTCTGGAGTTGCGTCCATGTAGTTTTGGTGCTGACAGTGTTCGCGACTGCGCCATTCGGCTCTGCAGTGGCTTTTGCAGCTGACGTCCTCTTACTTTTTGTCGCGACCCTCGACAATGACCGTCTGTCACTATCAGTCAACGCACACTTTAATCCGCGTTCTGATATAGCGGAAGATGTTTATACTATTTCCCTGTAATAGGTATATAACATGTATACGGTGTGTCTTGAAACACCAGATACTTCGGCTTCCTGGAAGCAACAGCAATACGAGCACCAAGGATATGTTTATGTTCGAATTCACTACGCTGCTACACGATGCTCTCATAACTATGCAGAACGATGTTGTGACCACGACTGACACTTGCAACGTATTCAGGACAATGCACTGCCACCCTTTTCTGGTCATGTCCACCAGTGTAACCCGCACGCTTGGCCAGCACTCATTTATGTTCAGGCGTTCATTTCTCTAGGTATTTCCATATTTTTGTCCATTCCCTGAACAAACAAAAACATGTGAAAGCAGAAACTAGGAAAGCCGGCTACACTTACAAAAGAAATGGTACTGTAGACACAGAAAACGGCTGTTAAAGAGTTGTGTTACGAAAACACAGTAACGCTACAAAAAATTGGTTGCTTTAAACCGGTTTGCCACGTGATGACAGTCTGCTTGATTTTCAAATAATTAAACGCGCAGCTTTAAGTGCATTTCCATTTCATTGCAAAAGACTTCCATGAGCTCTTTTAAAAGCTATAACCAATATGCAACAACGAAAACCTCATGCAATATTCCAGCCACTCACTGAAGTTGCCTGGAAAGAAAGCGAAACGCGCGTAGGTGTATAAATAAAACAAAAAAATTAGTGTGCAGCATGCAAAAGGCGTTTTTCTTATAAACTACTGCAGTTTCTAGGCAGCTGCGGCAGAGTTGATGCAGCAAGAATCTTTTTCATTATGAATAAATCTGCTCCATTTGTATTTGACAGATTCTTTGTTTGGATAAAGTCGTACGCCCTCGGTGTTAGTTCTGGAGGCTGACACTCTATTACATATGTACGAGGGTAATCCCAAAAGTAAGGTCTCCTGTTTTTTTTGTAAGTACATAGACCTGTTTATTTCTACAATGGTTTACATCAGTTTACAGCTTGAACATTTAGCTATTTTTCGACATAATCACCATTTCTGTCGATGCATTTTTGTAGACGCTGTGGCAGTTTTTGTACGCCCATGTCATATCAGCTCGCCGCCAGGCTGTTCAGAAAGTTATGAACCTCTTCTTTCACCTCGTCGTAGGAGCTGAATCGCTTTCCGGCCAAATGTCCTTTTAACCTAGAGAACAGGTGATAGTCACTGGGCGGTAAGTCAGGGCTATAGGGTGGGTGGATGATTATGTTCCACTGAAACTGTTGCAGGAGAGCAACGGTTTGCCGAGCGATGTGTGGGCGAGCGTTGTCATGGAGAATGCGCTACACCCTTGCTCAACAGTCCTCTTCTCCGGTTCTGAATTGCCCGTTTGAGTCTTTTCAGAGTCTCACAGTACCTGTCAGCGTTAATTGTGGTCCCAGTGGGCATAAAGTCGATCAACAATACCCCTTTCCGATCCCAAAAAACGGTTGTCATGACTTTACCGGCAGACTGTGTTTGTTTGAATTTCCGCGGCTTTGGCGAAGAAGGATACCGCCACTGCCGTGATTGTTGCTTGGTCTCAAAGTTGTCCTGTCCGGCTGCAAGGCGGTGAAGAAATGCGCGAGAAGCATCAACTCGTTGCCTCATGTGGTCCTCAGTCAGCATGCATGGCACCCATCTTGCGCACACCTTCCGGTAGTTTAATGTTTCCGTTAAAATTCTGTGAGCGGTGCTTCGGGAAACCTGAGGAACAAACGTGCAGAGATCATCCAGGATAATCCGCCGATCTTCACGCATGCTTTGCTCGACCTTCAACATTGTCTCCTCAGAAATTGACTGTCTCCCGCTCCTTTGTTCGTCGTGAATTTCGGTTGGACCAGCTGTAAACTCTCTACACGACTTACGAACATTTTTGACATCCTTGCGCGACTCACCATACACTTACGTCAATTGGCGATGGATTTCAATCGACGCAGTGACCCTTGCGCTAAAAACCGAATATCTGCGCGCAATTCGCGCTTGGCGGTAACATCCAACGGGAGCTCCATTCTCAACGGCTGCCAAGCCAAGACTGAGCGCCTCAGCGCGGCGTGCGCATGTTTACACACAGCGCGTGAAGCAATCTTCATAACAGTGTGACCAACTGCCACACAGTGTTCTGTACTTATAAAAAAAAAAAAAAAAGGAGACCTTACTTTTGGGATTACCGTCGTATATTGAGACGGCTCGAGGCGGCTCGCGATGCAGTCTGCTCACCAGTCTTACTGGGCGTTAACGACTTGCGGAGGGCTGGGCGCTTACATGGTAACCATCTTTTGAGGTTCACAAACTGATATTCTACGGCATTTATGCCTTAATTTTACTGTCTTCAGCTTATGCTACATGTCGGGCCGTTCGCACTTGGATCGTAGGTTACGTTACTCTGGCAGTGAGTGTTCATTTGTTGATTCATTCCTGTTTTTTTCGTATAGGGTCTGTTTACCTAATGTCCTACTGTTTGGGTAAAAGGATCTTTCCATGCCTCACCCGCAAGGGATTCCTCTTTCTAGTCAATAATTTTCTGGTTTGTTTTACGTGACTGGTACGATTTTCTTGAACGCAATCAAGGTATGCTTGATGTTCATTTGTGTGGACACTTTCCATTCAGTTAATTTTGTGCAGTGTGGTTTCCTTTGTTTATTTCTAGCACTGAAGATGGGATTTACATCCCGAAACCCACGTCGCGTGTACTATTTCATCCAAATTTGTCAAGTACAACTGGACCAGATTTATTCAGCGCGGAATGAAAGCAACAGCTGTGGAAGTCCCACAAAGAGTACATTATACTATACAAGAACTTTGTTGTTAAGATGGTGTCACGCGGTATTACTTTGATGGCTCCAGTGGAAAACTAACTTTTTCCTGGTGTATAAGTACTTAATACAAGGTGCCCCAAAAAGAATGATCCAATTTTAACTTGTAATAATGAGACAAATGTCACTAGGCAATTGAAACAGCGCTAGATGTAATCGGCATGGTCTAGAGTTCCAGAAAAAATTCGAAATGCCGTCCGCGCAACAAAAGGCGTATTGTGTTATTGAACTTAGTCGTACTCAGTCAGTGATCGTAGTTCAGCCGGCGTTTCATATTGGATTTCGTGCTAAACCACCATCAGCAAAGACATTCGAGGGTGGCATAAACAATTTGAAGAAATAGGATGCCTCTGTAAAGGCAAAGGTCCGGGCGGCCAATTTGGGATGAATTCGGCTATCGGCTAGATGTCGTCCGTGCAGCCAGTGGAGGACATATTGAATATTTATGGTGAATTTTTATGAACTGCTGTCTTTTCTGAGTAATTTAGTACGCAATTTGTTGGAGTTAAGTCCTTCATCCTAACAAATAATTCTATTTAAAATCGGGTCATTCTTTTTGGGACACCCTGTGTATCAATCCCTCTCACAAGGCATGTGTCTCCATCAGATGATGAATTAGCTGTGGACAACACCAACAAAAAAAGGGCTTAAGTAATAGACTCATTCGACAGATGAGAAGCTAGGTCGAGCTAAGATTTTCATTTTGATTCGTCAAAGAAGCGTCACGAGCAGCCGATCAAGTGACCACCTACCTGTGACTCTGCAAACAGCGGGTGGTTGTTGGACTGGTTCCATGTGGCGAGCGTGCGGTAGAAGGCCTTAGAGCGCACCGCGAAGTAGGCGAACTTGGTGATGGGGTGCAGGAAGAAGAGCACCGTGATGGTGTTCGCCGCCAGCTCGTTGACGTCGCCGGACCGCTGGATGAGGTTGACGGCCATGAGCGCGAACTGCGTCACGACCAGGACGGACACGACCGAGCTGTAGATGGCGCGCAGGGCCGTGAGGCCGCCGCTGTACTCGAGCATCCAGTGGCCCGAGTACTGCACCATGCGGATCAGCGGCCACAGGTCCGCCACCAGCCCGTGCGGCTTCTGCATCTGCACGCGCCAAACACGACCACTCACACCTGACATTACGTCTGATGCTAGGGCACGTAAAAAAGTAATTAGGTTACCGTATGAACGCTGAAATGGCAGATATTCAGACAAATGATAAGTGAATAGAGAATCTACTAACACTTTTCAGCCGGCCGGAGTGGCCGAGCGGTTCTAGGCGCAACAGTCTGGAACCGCGGGACTGCTACGGCCGCAGGTTCGAATCCTGCCTCGAGAATGGATGTGTGTGATGTCCTTAGGTTAGTTAGGTTTAAGTAGTTCTAGGTTCTAGGGGACTGATGACCTCAGAAGTTAAGTCCCATAGTGCTCAGAGCCATTTGAACCATTTTTGAACACTTTTCAACTGTGGAGAGATAATAGGACCAGATCACAGACACTATTTGATTAAAGGTAACCAGATACTAATTGGTGGGCATTAGTATGAGTGGTGTCCACCCTTCGCCTTTGTGACAAACTGTTGCGGATACTTTCGCTGAAGTGACTGGATATCTGTGGACCAATGGCAGCCTGTTCTTTCTCGAGAGCTGACAGCAGAGAAGGTAGCGATATCGTAAACTGCAGTGTGGAGCGAAGACGACGCTTTAACGCATCCCAAAGGTGTTCCATTGAGTTCAGGTTTGGAATCTGGCCCGAAGTGTTAGTATCAACAAACCCTGGTTTCACCAATCCTACTTTATGACAGGGTGCACTGTCATGATGATACACTCAATGCCTATTAACTGTTTCTTTACTGTACTCTGTACAAATGCTGTAAAACATGTTCATGTCCTTCCAGCCCTAACCACGAGAAACACCCAATACAGAAATAGTACCTCCTCTGTCCTCCACTATTGGCACTACCTATGAAGATAGCTAACGTTCTCAGACATTCGCCAAACACAAACCCTTCTATCGGACTGCTCTAGTGTATTGCATGATTCATCATTCCATATCATGAGGCGTAGCGCCGTATAACGATCCTGCCTTGGAGGCGGTTAAGTGGGAGATGTGTCTCAGAGCTGGATAGTGACAGATGGTGACGCGAGACTGGACTTGCACGTAGTTTATGTATCAGCCGATAGAGGACAATATTGGATAGGGGAACTGTGATTTTAGTTTCGATTGTGCCCACTTGAGTGCACTAAAGTAATACAATGTTTTTCATAAACTGTTCTAGTATATTCATAAAGTGTTTTTGTGTCTTTTTGCGTATGTAAAATGTTATAAATGTGTTTTAGCAGTATGAGTGATGCGTGAGCGTGGTTTAAGGTAATTATGAAGATAATTGTTTAACGAGTTATGTAGTAGGATTTAGTGTGGGAACATTTCGAAGAAGTATGGATATGGACAAAGGGGATTTTTGTAGAATAGATTTGTAAAGTAAGTTGATGGTAAAGGGAAAGTTAGTTCAGATATAAATAACAATATTAAATAACTTTATGCATAAGCAAAACTTCAGCATATTAGATAATTACGTCGGTAAAAAGTGCAGTCGTTAGGTTTACTATTTTGCGATTGGTTATTGATGAAAAGCGCGGACTGACGCGGGAGAATGTTGTTTTGCTATTGGCTTTTGAGTAAACTGACCAATGGTAAAGCAATATTCTTCGCGCGCCTTTCTCTGCTGGTAGAGAAAGAGTATTCAACAGAAGAGTGGGAGCCTAGCCATGAAACAGTTCGGACGTGTGTAGTAGTAGTTCCGATGGAAACGATAAGTTGCCCGATCTAGCAGTGTTTCATACATCAAAAGTGTGGTGAAGTGACGGCATAATTATTCCGATTGGCGTGTAGAAATTTCGGAATTTTTAAGTGAATTTTGTGACGAGAAAAGACATATATTCCGCGTGGCGTATTGAGCAGGTCGGTGGATAGAAACTGTGATGCATTAGGTACCGACAGACTTAATATTTGGCGAGCATTCTCAATCAAAAAAATCAGTATTTTTGTAGCTATTACGTTTTTGGGAAATGCAACACCATAAACTTGCTAACGTGAGTGAAAGAGATTGTGAGTGACTGTGTTAAGACTAGCACGGGCTTGGCAGTGATACTTGTTCACCTAAGTTTCAGAATATATTAACTGAGGACAAAATTTCCAACCTTTCATTTCGTGTGAAAACTTTCTCCCGAAAAGTAGATTAGTGACTTTAATTGCAGCCTGGTTCACGTCGAAGTACAGTAGGTTTCGCTCGGCTTCCCTACTGATGATATGCTGAGACAATGTTCACAGGTAGGTGCAGTTTCGTCGTAAAGGGACGGAAAGAACCGCGCCGCCGCAAACACTCATGCTCTTGTGGCGTTACTCTTTACACCACATTGAGCATCGCTCAGCATTGACTGCAGGAATATGTGGTTTATCCTGATTTCTTGCGAATTTTTAGAACCACACTTTGTAGTGCTCAACGATTCCTGCAGTCAGTACGGAAGGTCTGCCTGGTCTCGATTTACTAGTGGTTGCTCCTTTACGTTTCCTCATCACAGTCACACCACAAGTCGACTGGGGCAGCTTTTAAGGGCTGAAATCTCCCTGGTGGATTTGTTACTTAGGTGATATCCAATGAATAGTCCACCTTTCTGAGCTACCCAAACTGGTGCTGCTGTTTCCCTACTGAGAACACAATACTCCTCCCCTCATTTTATACTGTAAGATCCGCGTGTCGTGACATCTGGTGGTCAATTTCGTAATACAGAGGGCGTTTTCGGACACTTTTGTCCAAATGTGAGTCTTCGCGGAGATTATGCGAAAGAACTAGCGGTTGTTTACCATAGGTCGCTGGGGCAACGAAAGGTACCGTTTTCGAGAAGTATCGTTGTTCTGACGCTCGTAACTATAGGTCTGTATCGCTGACGCTAATGTGGTGTAGAATCATGGAATAAGTGTTAGGTGCATGCAATGTGACGGTACTAGAGATCGGAAATATCAGCTATCACAAGTAAACTATCAATCAATACAGATCCTGCAAACAGAGATCTTGCGAAACTCGTTTCGCTCTATTCGTTCTTGAGATCCAGAGCACCATAGATAAATGCTCTTAGGTTGATGCCCTCTTGTTCACTTCCGGAAGGCATTCATTACTGTTCCGTATTGTTGATTATTAAACAAAATACGATCTCACCGAGTATTGGATCAGATTTGTGATTGGATAGATTGTTAACGGAACAAGATCGAAAGATATATAAGGCTGTTACTGTTTACACTTTATATTAATGACTTAACGTGTAACTTCGGAGACTGTTGGAGGCTATTCGTGGACACTGTTGGTGTTGCAATGCCAGGGACAGTAGCGAAGCGTATGAAGACCTGCAGAGGATCAACGATTCGTGGAGGGACTGGAAATATGCCATGGACGTAAATAAATGTTACGACTGCTCATGAACAGGTGAAAATGTTCACTTCTGTTCGATGACACTATTGCAAACAAATCACTGGAAACAGTAACTACAGAAAAATTCTTAGGAGTTGCCATCCTGAGCGTCCTAAAGTGAAACGATAATATAAAAGAAGTAGCAGGAAATTCAGATGTCAAGCTGTGATGATTTTTAGAATATTGAGGTAACGTAATTCATACACGAAAGAAATGGCTAACCATATTAAAAAACCACCGTTTATAGAGTGTCATTTTTCAGCCTATATCCCTTACGAAGTCCGCCCCGATAGCTGAATGATCAGCGCGGCGGTCTGTCACGCCAAGATTCGATTCCCGGCTGGGTCGGAGATTTTCTTCGCTCAGGGACTGGGTGTTGTGTTGTCCTCATTATCATTTCATCATTATCATCAGTGGAAGGCAACGGGAAAACAGCACTGGAATCACTTCCCTAGACGTTCATGTGGTGGACCTCTCTGACGTGTATTCCCCCATGATTTTAAGGATAGGCAGAACACAAAGTTTTAGTTTCCCTTACAAAGAAGGATAAACGGAAGAAATAGAGGAGATCCAACGAAGAGTGGCACGTTTCGTCACATGACCGTTTCCTCTGTGCGCATGCATTACTGAGGCGCTGAACTAACTCCAGTGGCAGATAGGCGTTGTGTGTCACGGAGAGACTGAAATTACGAGAGCGTTTAAAGAATGGAAGTATGAAACGTTCTACGTACCAAAACTGACATGGGTCTGGAGAATCCAGAAACGATGTATGTTTCTTTGTATATAACTTACACGCATCCAAAAGACTGAGAAGATATTCTGATACCACAGAATTATTCTAGTCACTTAGTCATTGAAAAAATTGTGAAATTTAGAAAATAAATAATTTATTAAGAAATGTTTAGGTGCCAATTAGTAGGTTTTTGTTTGAAGTGTCATTAATACTAAGGCAGTACGTCTTCTTTGTGGTAATACAAGTACATACACAGCAGTAATATTTTAACTGGTAGGCAGTACGTCTTCTTTGTGGTAATACAAGTACATACACAGCAGTAATATTTTAACTGGTAGAACAGTAGCCATAAACCATTTCTCAAATATTTTAAATTTTTTTCAAGAGAAGAGCAAATTTAAACTCAAGAAAAAGAAATCAGTATTGACTTCGGTTTCTTACACAACTCCGTTCTTGAGATCAAAGTTTGTAACGTTTACTGTAGAACTGAGTGTGCTGTTGAGGAAGAAATGGCAACGTCATCAACGAGTCTTTCTGTTTCGCAGCTGATAAACATGAATGGTCTTCCAGGTCCAGCAGGCATGGGATTATCACCATGGTCTTTCTTCTTTTGAATACATTCACATTTTTCTATCCTTCTGTTTCAGAGAAAGAATTTTAATAGCTGTTTGACGTGGACGAATGTGAGGCACTTTTATCGTGCACTATTTCAGCACTATCTTTAAAATCAAAGAAGCCACTGGAATTACAGCGAATATAAATAGAGATTTTGTAGAACAAAGGCCTTGCTTACCTTTCTTTATTTCTCTGTAATTGCAAAATCTCTGTCATACCTACGCCCGCTCACCTAAAACTTGTGTGATATTTCTGTAAACTGTACCAGGCTTATCAGAAACATGTCACTTAGTACCTGATACGCCTCGCGAATTGACAACGGTTCAAATATCAGAAAAAATTAGATCTCAAATATAGCTTCACCAACAATCTGTCTTAACACGCGCCATTCCTGAATAGAACAGCTAAGGGGGGATAAATACAGCACTACCAGAAGTACCCTTTACTACACACCGTAGGGTGATTGTTGAGTACATATATATAGACGCAGGTGTGCGTTACAACAAAATTTGCCTTCAATTTTTCTTGAGAGTATGCCACGCCAATACCATATCAGGAAAAATGTGAGAAACTTGGTTGTAGCTTTGGATGAGCGCATAAACGGGGCAGAATATATTGTCGCCACGTGTAGGAAAACATCCGCTTGCCGCTATGCCCTCCAGATGTTTCGAAATCTCTTTCCACAGGACGTGAAACATAAACTTGTGCAATCATTTCTTCTGCCGAACTTGCACTATTGCGATGTAATACGAGGAGGTGCTGAAAAGTAACGCCTCGCAGTTTTTTGCCCTGTTCTCTATATTCGGTCGACTTCCCCTCTTCGCTAACGCTAGATACAACCCTCCGTCGTTAGAGCGTTCCGAACTGTGGCGTGCAACATAGCAGGGAGTAGCTTAACTATATTCGAGCTTAAAAAACATCAGTCAAGTTTCTAATAGTAGAAAACTGAAACCACGAATTCGAAGAGTGCGTTCACTCATGGAGCATCCTCTCCTTCATCATGCCGATGTCAGACCGCACACAAGCGCTGCGACATCTGCAACAATGCAACGAATTACTTCACTGTCATCGATCATCCACCATGCCGTACCGATACGGCTCCATCCGATTTTAATTCGTTTCCAAAACTTAAAGAACACCTTCGAGAGCTTCACTGTCATAGTTATGCAGCGGAAAGCGGAGGTGAGGTTGTGGCTCTGTCAACAAAGTCATACATTCTACAGCGAAGAATTGATAAATTGCTTTCTCTTTGGGAGAAATGTGTTCGAGGTCAGAGTTGCCATGTTGAGAAATAAATATGTAGACATGAAAAATAAAGATTTAGAGTGTTAATAATTTTTTTTTAATCTTAAGAAATTTTCACAAAAAAAATCGAAGGCATTACCTTTTAGGGCGCCCTCGTCTGTTTGAGCTAACCATGAATGCCTGTGAGCGTTACATTTGGATCATTGTCAATTTGAGAATGTCAGTCCTTTATTCTCCCAGTTCGGATAGCTGCGGCCAGACCAGTAACATAATCATGATATACTATGCCTACTTCTTTGGCTCTTTACTGTGTATGCACGCCAGTATACCACACGAGAGATAAGAACCAATCATCTCACTTCCTTCCGTGTTGTTGCCATCCGCCTCTGGAAAAAGGTACCCTTACGCTGCACTCTAGGCTTAATTCTGTATCATATCATATTTAAGAAGAAATTGAAGCACTGCCTATTATAAGTCTCACAATTCTTACCCCTCCCCCCACCCAAAAAAATCTCGGCCAGTGTCTATCTGTGGAACAGTAAATATAATGTTTCCCTTTTCTCCCAGTTACTCTTCGATTCCTATTCGTTGCTCAACCAGACACGTCGCTTTCTTCCCGCCTTACATTACTTGAGTCTTATCAGAATTAAGTCGGTTGATGCTGTGTGAATTAGATTAGGAAATGAGACACTTAAAGTAGTAAAGGATTTTTGCTATTTGGGGAGCAAAATAACTGATGATGGTCGAAGTAGAGAGGATATAAAATGTAGACTGGCAATGGCAAGGAAAGCGTTTCTGAAGAAGAAAAATTTGTTAACTTCGATTATTGATTTAAGTGTCAGGAAGTCGTTTCTGAAAGCATTTGTTTGGAGTGTAACCATGTATGGAAGTGAAACATGGACGATAACTAGTTTGGACAAGAAGAGAATAGAAGCTTCCGAAATGTGGTGCTACAGAAGAATGCTGAATATTAGATGGGTAGATCACATAACTAATGAGGAAGTATTGAATAGAATGGGGGAGAAGAGGAGTTTGTGGCACAACTTGACTAGAAGAAGGGATCGGTTGGTAGGACATGTTCTGAGGCATCAAGGGATCACCAGTTTAGTACTGGAGGGCAGCATGGAGGGTAAAAATCGTAGAGGGAGACCAAGAGATGAATACACTAAGCAGATTCAGAAGGATGTAGGCTGCAGCAGGTACTAGGAGATGAAGAGGCTTGCACAGGATAGAGTAGCATGGAGAGCTGCATCAAACCAGTCTCAGGACTGAAGACCACAACAACAACATCAGAATTTTACTTCTGTCAATTCTTCCAACTCTTCCCTCACGTCCATTGCTGCCAGTGTCCTGAATTGAAACCTACTTGACTGTAATGTCTTTGTTCTAGTTTCCATGTACTTAAATAAATTACATTTTTTCTACTGTTGCTGTTTTTACACTACAACATCATAGTTATTTCTAAATGTAAGATTCCACCTTAGATGTGAAACCTCTTATTACGCAGGATGTCCAAGGAGGAATGGTCAGAATTCAGGGCGATGACAGGAATGATATCTCAAAGCAACAAATTCTAGTAAGCACGGGCGCTAAAGCTCATGAGCACTTGTTTATCCTGGACACAGTGAAACAGACCTCTTATAATGAAAGCTATTTGCTTTCCACATTTTGGGAAAAGGTAGGACCTGTTCAGTAGAAAAGATGTGTTTCACAGTAGCGCAGATGAACAAGTGCTCATCGCTCTTAGGGTATTCGCTTTCTGCTCCTTGTTTACTGGACATTTTTATGTTGTTTTGGTCCATACTACGTTCTTCCAAAATTTGGGAAGCAAATAGTTTGTAGCACAAAAGACAGTTTTCGCAGTGTTGAAGATGAAGTAGTGCTCATGTGTCTTAAGGTATGCGTTTCAGGGCCCATGTTTACTGTAATTTTTTGCTTCGAATGATCGTCCATTTCATATAATTAAATATTGACAATTGCTCCTGGGACACTCTGCATGTATATCGTAACGAATGTAAGGCGAAATATGTAGGATACCTGGTTAGATGTAAAAGAAGGCCTGATAGCTGTAATCCAGGATAAATATAGAAAGGGAACAACTGTCTCATAATAGAACACCAGATGTTAAGGAGATTCTACAACGTGAGTGACCCTGGCAGACCTCCTACAATATTGTCGGCGCAGTACCCAAAATGGCGGGGGAGACACGTCGTCGTTTGAACCAGTATGCCTTCCTCTGGATTACTAGAACAGCACGGACGTCAGCGGTGACGGCCCACATTAGACATTGCACCGTACCCAAGGGGAATGTCCCTTGCAGCCAGGGGGCGAAGGAGAGGAATGTGAACACAACAACTATATAGTTACATAGAAATCCAGATAATTCCCCAGTGCCCTCTGTATTGCCCGTGGATCCGGCAGTGCACGTATGGACCAGGGTCCAGTGACTGATTGTGAGGAATCTCTGGTGCAAAAATTGTTAAACGGCTGATAGTACCAGTTAGTACGGTAGAAAGAGGGCGTTTTCTGCCATTACTCATCATAACAGTAACAGAAATAAAAACGGTATATGTAGTTGTATGTAGATACAGTATTAGTAGTAGTACGGATAGTGACAGTGGTAGAATTAGCGGTCGCATTAATAATTTTGATATTTCACTTTGTTTTTAACCGTAACGAGTACTGCCTACTATAGAGTACTATGTGACACTTACACATGCGCACGCACGAGCGCTAATTGGAACGGAAAAAAGTACTTAGTACTATGTGGAAGACTGATGTAAATTTTCAAATAGCACATGTTTTCTGTACTTAAAGGTATTCCTAATTTCAAGTAGGACGTAGAAGGGGCGCGAGTAAATACCACATCTATTTTGTGTGTAGAGAAGCTACCGCAAGATCGTGATGGTATTGATGAAAGGCCACTCTGGGATACATGGAAATGAACAACGTGTCCTATCAAAGAAGGCATCTCTGCATGACGCTACTAAATATGACAAACTCACTCCCACAGTTATGATACCCACGCTCAGAAAGCGGTCGTCATCAGACTGGCAAGAGGTCTGGTCGACGACGTCTAAAATCGAAGGAAGTCAGTGTGCATTAATTCGTCCCACAGTTCCAAGGGTACCACGGCATAATGAGACACAAACATCGAGAAACTTCACGACAGTTATAGCAAGGCTGAAATTTAATCATTGGAAGTTCAACAAACATCCCTGTCGGCTAAAACTAAGCGCCACCCCTCTGTGTGTTTGCGGAGATGAAGAAGATCCGAGCGTCTTCCTACAATGTCCTCGGATCACATAGTCTTCAGGCTCTTGGCCATCGCTTCCCAAGCAGGCTCCAAACCTTGTTAGCATCCAACGATACAGCAACCTGTATAAAGTACTATATGAGTTCGTCAACAGTATCAACATCCAGATGTAGCTCCCTATCATGCTGATCTGACGCTCTTGGTAATAAGAATGTCAGGGGAAGATCAGATCACAGTTTACCTGACTATACCCCCATGTGCTGCTTAGCAGTACATCGATGTGTCTGAATATTAGTATATCTATATGTATGTTTGTAAAATTTTGTTCTTCTATAATGTTTTCATGTTCTGTCTAGCTGGTACTTCTAGACAAGCACAGTTATTCGATTCTGTGTCCGCTGTTTTCGAAACAATTCTTATAGGACACACAAATGAACATCTTAGTGTTAATTTAGTTACATAGTCCTAAAATGGATTGAACTTGTAATACCCAAATATGTACCAACGACCATTTATCACTTTTTATTGTGTTACCAGTAGGATTTTTATAGCATAATAACTATGTATATGATGTGTTATATTTTCGAATTTTTTACTAGTTTCAGTATACTATTGATGTAAAATATATTTTGTGTCGGAATCGGTCCTTTGTTAAGCCTACATAACTCCGTACCGTGATCCGACTTAAACAAATGTGTTCTCTTCACTGTTAGAACAAACTGTTGTATAACATTTCCAGTGTTGAGGTTGTTGTATGGGCACGTTCCAAACGGCAATAAATTAAAAAGAAGGTATTACATATTTGGAGTTCCATGACATCGTAAAGTTTTTGCTAGTCTAGAAAAAAACTGCAAAGAAGATCCACACTGAGGTGTCACACACGTTAGTGTTCATCCTACAGCACTGCCGAAACTGGGAGTCTCTTCTCGGGATTGGGCATACCATAGTCGAAAATGAATTCTGCAGTCAGCACCGCACACCATCAGCAGATCCAGCAACGAGCGATGCAGTCAATAAGCTGATTCTTGGGGAACGGCGAATATCGGCCATAAAGGGAGCCGAAACGCTGGATGCTCCATGGGAGCGTTATACTTTCACTAGTGACAATATCCTAAAATCAGAGACTCTTTCGGCAAAGTGTACACCGAAACGTTTGAATATTGAACAGAAGAAGGCAAGAGTTGTGACAGAAAGATTTGTATTCGCCAATTTTTATGGTCCAAAGTACATTTTGGGCAGATGCGAGACTGACTTGTGCAATCTGAGATCACATTTACGATCCGCCAATCAAAGAACAGCCAAGGTCTCATTTCATTACTGACCAGATTATGAAAACTGTTGCAGAAAATCATACAATCTGTTCTCACTACCTCATTTTTATTGAATGAAGTGTCTCTATATACAAAAGGACATTTTCTGACTCACTAATTCATCAACACCCAGTCTAAACCGCTAAGGACAGCAAGCTGAAAATTTGGAGATGGTCCTGATCTTCGTGTAAGAAGGGATTTTCTGAAATTCCACCTCAAGGGGATGAAATATGGGATGAAAAGCTTTTTGAAAAATCTTACTATTAAGGCAGTTTTGAATTTAGAACTACGAAAATTGGTATTTTGTTTCTCGGCCACAATTGAAGAAATACGTGTTTCAGCGTTTTTGGAAATTTAATCTCTGTGGTGACAAAATAGTGGGTGAAAGTTTTTAAAAAAATAAAACAATATTAAAGAACTACTAAACCATTTATAATGCTACGACTATAAAAATCTGTATTTGACTTGTAGGTTAGAAATAAAGAAAATACATGTTCTAGTATTTCTGGACATTCGTCCACTAAGGGGATGAAACAGTGGATGAAAATTTTTATGATGATATTACATTTTGAAGATGGTTCACAGCTGAACCTAAAGAAATTCGTATTTTGCTTCTCGGTTAGAAATAGAGAGTACATGTTTCATTGTTTATGGACACTGAAGCAATAGTGGGGTAAAATAGGGAATTAAGATTTTTATGGAAATATTTCATTACGAAAGCATTTTTGAACTAAAACCTTAAATTTTGTATTTGACTTCTCGGTCAGAGGTAAGTAATACGTGTTTCAGCATTTTTGGAAATTCAACCCTTGAGGGGGTGAAATAGTGGATGGAAATTTTTATGAAAATATTTCCTCAAGTTTTAAACGTATTTGAAGCTAAATCTATAAATCTTGGTATTTGATCTCAGAAAAAGTTATGTGGGGGAATGAAAGTTTTTATGGATACATCACCATTAGAACTCAAAAGGAAGGATTTATAAATACTAGAGTCGCTGTTTGGTCAGAAGAGGATTCGGAACAGGCCCTGCTTCTATGGCCTTAATTAGAGTGAAAACTTAGACGATGTTGCATTTTGTGAACATCGTAAAAATAAAATTAGAGGCAAAAAAACAAAGTAAATAAAAAGATGTATGCAGACTGTACAGTCCACGCGAACAAAGCAGCAGGCGCTAAGCTAGTTTAATTAAATAAACAGAAAAACAACAACAAAAAGCGTAAATACGCAGGGTTCCACATTCGAGTTCCGGTCTCGCACGCAGTTTTAATCTGCCACGCAGTTTCAAAACAACGGGCGTTGTGCTGCAGAGTGAAAAAATCATTGTGGAAGCAATCCCCCAGGCCGTGGCTAAGCCATTTCGTTGCAGTAGCGCTAGTCTCTCCAGGTATTCAGAGAGCGTCTGTGAAGTTTACAAAATGGCTCTGAACACTATGGGACTTAACTGCTGTGGTCATCAGTCCCCTAGAACTTAGAACTACTTAAACCTAACTAACCTAAGGACATCACACACATCCATGCCCGAGGCAGGATTCAAACCTGCGACCGTAGCCGTCGCCGCGGTTCCAGACTGTAGAGCCTAGAACCGCTCCGCCACTCTGGCCGTCGTGAAGTTTACAACGTAGGAAAGAGGCACTGTTAGAATGAAGCTGGCCCGACGCACAAACTACATCCGGCAGGAAGTTTTGCAAAGCTATAGATTCAATAGCTCCCTCTCCGCAAAGTAAAAGATATTCAACAAACCACCCACGAAAAATTTAGATTTAAGGTAGGTAGGGGAGCAAGCTGGCTTTAGAGATGGATATTCCACAAAAGAAACATTTGCATGTTGGTGAATGAATGTAGAACGGGCAAGGATAATGAATCAAATTTTTGCCCTCGGATGATGATTCTAAGAACACTTTTTCACTCAATTTCAATAAAAACTGTACTGGCAGCCATTTTGAAACAAAGCATTCATTCTACATACGAAAATGTACTGAAGAATATAAACGTCGACGCTATAGATTACTTTAAAAATTAATCACTATAGTGAGAAATTTAAAATTAACGCGGAAAAGGTATCTCCTACCACGAAAAATATTTTCATCTGTCTCAGAGCAAATTTTCGTACCCATAATTTGAAAAGAAACGAAGAAAGAATACAGGAACTGCATTGCTATGGCAGAGCACAATTGCTATTACGGACGGTGCGAGATGGAGACATTCTGCAAAGGTTGCTACGCTGTTACAAAAATGGTTCAAATGGCTCTAAGCACTATGGGACTTAATATCTGAGGTCACCAGTCCCATAGACTTAGAACTACTTAAACCTAACTAATCTAAGGACACCAAACGCATTCATGCCAGAGGCAGGAATCATGTTCGTTTGATTTTTTAAAACCGAACAAGAGAATCATACAAAAACTGGACATTGATCGGTAGTAAGGAACGAACCCGAGCCAAAGGCTGGGCAGTCTCGCGCGCTATCTTCTACGCTACGAGAATAGCTGACAGTAAGTTTATATGGCGGACCGTTTGAAACTGCGCGCAGCGGCCTGTTTGGCTAAATTCAATGCTAATTGTCTCTGAAATAGTGCAACATATCGAATTTTTTTCTTGACAAATATTTCTCAGCGCAACCTGCCCTGCAACACCCTTACAAGTTTTTCAGACTATTTCTGACCACGCTGCCCCAGCTGATAATTGGGTGTTTTTGGTGGCCACTACACTACTTCTGGGTCACAGCTATGCGATATGAATGAGTTTTACTGTTTGGTTTCGTATTTTTATTTACGCCTCATATTTAGACTGTCTACATACAGTAGTGACGCGGTCTGCACAACTGTTTTAAAGGGTGTCCTAGACAATCCTGTGAATCGTCAACCACTGTTCACATCACTCATATAGAGTCACTTTACGTGTGCGATATCTAGTAGAAAAGCAGTGTCACGTATGAGGTAGCTGAAGAGCTAACCAACGCGAGTGAATAATTCGTTGCTTATTCCAATGCATATAAATTGAGCGGCCACTTTTAGTACAGCATTAGATTCTCTGGTAGGTCAGGTTACGAATGTGTTTGGAGAATGAGATTTTCACTCGTGTTTGGAGAAAGTTGAGAGACGTTTATACCGTAGTAATAATAAATCGTTTGATGTCTCGTTACATGCTGTATCATCGTACTATCAAATGCCTGATTATCGTTCTTCTTGTGCAAACAGAATGAAAGGATTGAAATGGTGTATCGTTAGAAACGCCTTTCTAATGATCTTGTCACCGGCGGGGAGTGGCACCCTTACTTTCTTTCTTTATAACCTTCTTTCTTTACTTTCTTCCCACCTTACTTTCGAGAGCACGTGAAGTTTAGAGCGTATTATTGGAGAAAAGCCACCCAAATATGGAACAATTAAGCGCTCACAGTATTCTTTTTGAAGAGACTGGGTGAATATATGGCGTACCTGGTTGCGCTGCTCCGTACGCGCAGGGACTTACTTTCTAGAGAAAATGGGAACTCGTCCGTGAAGAGAACTGCCCTCCAGCGCTCGAGCATTCGAACCACAAGTGAAATTCTTTCACTTGCTGGCGAAGTAACAGAGCAGGGAGGCGCAGTGGCGCAATACTAAACATCCACTATGGAGGATGGCGGCTAAAGCCCGCCATCCACATTTTGATTTACCATGATTTCCGTAAATTGCTGAAGACGAGTGTTGCGATGATTTATTTAAAAAGATATGACTGGATTTCTTCCTCTGTCCTTTCCTTGTCTCAGCTTGCACTCCGTCGTTAATGGCCTCGCCGTCGACGAAACCTAAAATCTTCCTTTTTCCCCCAAGCACTACAGGTGGGGCATTACGCCAACTTCTGTAACTGTCTTTGTGTTAGAAGTGAACTTCACTGCTATTAAACTTCCTATCAGATTATAACTGTGTGCCGGACCGAGACTCGAACTCGGGACCTTTGCCTTTCGAGGGCAAGTGCTAAGCACAACTCACGCCCCATCCTCACAGCTTTAATTCCGCCAGTACCTCATTTCCTACCTTCCAAACTTCGCTTAAGCTCTCCTTCAAGGTCCGCAGGAGAGCTTCTACGAAGTTTGGAAGGTAGGAAGCGAGGTACTGGCGGAATTAAAGCTGTGAGGACGGGGCGTGAGTTGTGCTTCGGTAGCTCAGCTGGTGGAGCACTTGCCCGCGAAAGGCAAAGGTCCCGAGTTCGAGTCTCGGTCCGGCATACAGTTGTAATCTGCCAGGAAGTTTCATATCAGCGCACACTCCGCTGTAGAGTGAAAATTTCATTCTACTTCACTGCTATGGTTTGCGGAAGTGTTTACCGTTGGGTATTTCATCTGCTTTCACTTAACAGGATGATAGACAAATATGGAGATGCAATATTTTGTGCCACCCCCAGCCCATATGAAGTACGTCACATATTATGATACTAGCAAGCTCACCAATGAAAACCTGTAGATGGAGTATCTAAGATCTAGTGCGTATTCTTCCCCATCATGTATAGCTTATAATCTGTGCTATTTTTCCTCCTATGAACTGAAAAAATATATATTTTTAGGCTTCCGTATCACATTCGGTAAAAACAGAAACATTATAGGATCAAATTATTGTCGCTCTGTCTATCCGTCCGTCAGTTAAGACAAATATATCAAGTTAATATCACATAATAAGGTCTACGGTTGCTTGTCTGAGTAAATAAATGTAAGCTTCTAAGTCAGTGCAATCAAAACATGCGGCCATTTATGTTACATACTTTGTTACTCGCAAGCTCACTCAAGGAAACCTGTAGATGAACTATCTACAGTCATGTCGGGCCTGGTGATCTGCCGGTAAAGCGCGTTCCTAGGGCCCGAGAAGTCGCGGAATCGAATCTGCCTCGAACCGCCGATTTTTCTGCTTCTTCTTAAGGCACCTTTTCCTGGCTGAGTTTGGCGAGATTGGCGGTCCACGTAGCCGAGCTCTAGACATGGCGTTGCAGCATGGCAGGCATCTTCTGATGCACAACTGAACCGTCTCCAAATGTCCTTCAGCCACGAGTTCCTTCGCCTTCCAAGAGACCTTTTACCTTGCATTTTCCCTTCGATGATGAATCGTAATAACTGGTATCTTTCACCTCTTGCAATCTGTCCTAGATATTGAATTTTCCTCTGTTTTATAGCGAATAATATTTTTTTCATCCAAGGAAGGACTTCTGCGTTTGAAATTTTCACCACCCAAGGTATGCACAGCAGTCTGGGATGCAGATACATTTCTAAGCATCAGTTCTTTCCTCTAGATGTTGATCAAGGGACCGGCTTTTGTATCCATAGAGAAAAATGGAGATTTCGTAACAACGAATCATTCCCATTCTCAGCTGCAGACTAGGTTCCAATCCAATAAAATATTTTTTTAAATAATAAATTGTCTCCTGAGCTGTTTCATTCAAGATTTGATCTCTTTGCTGCAGTCTCACTGCTCATCCATCACAGTGTCCAAGTACTTCAGGGAGCATACTTGTTCAATCTTCTTTCCTTTTACTGACAAGATTGCCTGGATTCTTCCCTTGGAGAAGACAGCTTTGGTCTTAGAATTGTTGACAAACCGGCCAAACTCTTCACTGCACTGGACTAAATTCTCTCTCAATTGTAGTAGTGAAGGTAGATCACTTGCTACGACAACAGTATCATCTGCACACCTTATATTGTCAATTATCTTTCCGTTTATAAAGAAACCGTAACTTGCATTCTCCATTCTCCCCTGAAAACTGCTTCGGAGTAAACAATAAACAAGAGAGGTGATTGTATACAGCCCTGACGAAAACCTTTACTAATTGTAGTCGCTTCTGATGTTCCTTAGTCAGGTTTTACGTCTGTAGTCTGATTCCAATACAGAGCGCTGATGATGCGTCATTTCAGTGAATACCGATCCATCTCAAAATCTCCACCCTCTTTATATGTGTCATGCAGTCAGGTTCTTTTTTGGAGACAATGAAACAAATGTTTCAAGATTTTTCAATCTTAATTTGAACCTAGCTTTCACCTCTTAACGATGAGAGGAATTGACCAAAACGATATGTGCTGCGGATTCCGCGTTAAATTGTGGGTCCCCTTTCGTCGGTTGGATAAACAGTTTTTCTTCTTCTCCTTCTTCTTTTACACTCACACACCTCTCTCTCTCTCTCTCTCTCTCTCTCTCTCTCTCTCTCTCTCTCTCTCTATATATATATATATATATATATATATATATATATATATATATATAATACAGACGTGTTTAGTATTTAAACGTTGTTACAAATTTAGTGAAGATTATCAGAAATGTGTTATCACTTTACGTAGCTAAAATTGTAAATCTGGTAAATGGTTGTGGTGGGCTACTTGGTGGCGACCATTTGCAGCCATTGAGAGACTTCATGTTGTCAAACAATGGTGGAATTTTTATGTATGACAATTCACCACGTTACCGGTTTGGAGAACATTCTGGCCAATTCGAGCAGATAGTCCGACATGAATCCCAACGACCATCTATGGGACGTAATTGAGAGTATATTCGTGGACAAAATCCTGCACTGTCAACATTTTTACAATTATGGATGGTTATAGAGACAGCATGGCTCAATATTTCTGCAGGGCACTTGAAACGACCTGTTGCGTCCATGGCACGTCAGTTGCTGCACTACGTCGTGCAAAACGAGCTCCGACACGATATTGGAGGTATCTCACGACTTTTGTCACCTCAGTGTATGTATACGGCGTATAATTGGTCTTGGATTAATGGATGACGTTACCATTCAGGTTATATTAACGATACTGTCCATATGATTAATCCATGCGCATTTGATGCGATTGCCTGAAATCTGCATTAGACTGGGTACTACTATTGTAGCTTCAGTGCCGCAAAGGCAGAGATCTTTTGCGGAAAGTCTGCGACGTAAGGAATTATGAAACCAACGTTGATCAGTTTAATTAAAAAAAAAACAGTGTTGTGAAATAAAATACATCTGTAGTAAGTCTTCAGTCTCACTTTTGTTCCAAGTAAGAAAGAAGGGCAATATCTCCATCCCGAATTTCGAGGTACAGTACGACGTCGACAAATCCAAATCGTCTTTCAGTAGAAAATGCTCCTCAACGACAAGCAACTTTCTATTGTTTTATAAACACGGTCTGCTGTTTAAGATACCAAAATTTAAAGAATTTGTATAAATTAATTAAACATATATTTGGTTCCGAATGAAAGTAAAAATAAATACAACGAAAATAGTGACAACAAATGGGGATGAAAGAATAAAACTAAAGCTGCATGGAAGGAAATGGAATGTGTGCAAGCTGTTAAATGTGTAGGCAGTAGATTATAAAACAGATGGATCGTATTAAATCAACAACAGTAATACCAAGATTATCAATTTGTAGGAAGAAAATGGTTCAAATGGCTCTGAACACTATGGGACTTAACATCTATGGTCATCAGTCCCCTAGAACTTAGAACTACTTAAGCCCAACTAACCTAAGGACAGAACACAACACCCAGTCATCACGAGGCAGAGAAAATCCCTGACCCCGCCGGGAATCGAACCCGAGAACCCGGGCGCGGGAAGCGAAAACGCTACCGCACGACCACTTTTTTATTTTTTTAAATTTTTTTTTATAGCACTAAGTGTGCAGAAATCGTATCACAATATTCCCATTCTCCGATGTAAGAAAGACAAAGAAACCTCTTCTCTGAGTAGAAACTGAACACCGATAAAAACTTAACAATTCTTCTTGAATCACACAAATACGTTGGAAGTCGAACACGAGTAATTCTGAACAAAATGTTTTGAAGAAAAAAAAAAGTTTTCGTGTAACATAGAAGTTCCGGAAGCAAGGTAATAGTAAATAATAATACGAAACCAAGTGACTTTTAATTTTCTTCTGTTCGTTCTCGTTCAAGGTGTTGTAGCGGTTCCACATATTTAACCAACACCCATTCTTTCAAAAATGATCTTCAGCATGTTGCCGTAGTGATTCTTGTGGTTGCGATACGTGCTGATTTTTGCATATTCACATTTCATGTAAACGCGGAATTCTATCTCGTTTTCCGACCCAAGTTTGTGGGTGACATGACTAACATATTTTCCCAGTAACCAGCTAATGGCGTTGGTTTTTAATTTCGGAAAGTATGTCATGTCTGGTCTCAGGAGGAGCGATGGCGTTATATATTCCGTAGAGGATCTGGTGAGAAAGGCGATTTGTTGCCTGATCCAATTCCAGTTATGCACATTGCCACCACAGGTGAATCTGTGGATGAGTGTATCCACCAGATTGCATTTTCCACAAAGGTGTGTCTGGTTTAAACCGATCCTATGTAGTCTCTCGTTGGTGCTGATGACATTGTTAACTGTTTTGTACCATGCGGAAATAGCGTCTGTAGATAGCCCGGCATAGTTGATGCTTCGCCCTACAGCTTTCCAGTCACAATTTGGGAATTTCGTTTCAATTTTGTTTCTGCCCTCATTTAACTTCCTTTCAAGTATGATGTCGCGCGCTGTGATACGTGTGTTGCTTCTGATTTCGTCACTAAGATAACTTGCGTCGAGGAAAAAATTCCTCACATACTCAGACGGGCATTAATCCTTCGCACATCAATCGGTGCTTGCAGGCTATGGGGTATCACAGCCTCAAAGAGCTTTGCAGTTATACATTGTGGAAGTTCTCTGAGTATATGGAAAGTCCGTTTGAGGAACAGAGCAGACGCTTTATTGCGAATATTCATCAAACCGAGGCCCCCGTTTCTGACATCCAGTATAACGGTAGTCGCACCAACCCTGAATATGTCTCCTCGCCATAAATAATTGGTAACAGTGGACATGATATCTTTTGCTACTAGTTTAGGGATTGGAAATACCTGCGCAGTGAAATACGCTTTAGACAAAACGCAGGAGTTGATGAATCTGACTTTTTGCACCAGGTCCATAGTTCGATGGATGTTCTCCATTACAGCACCATGAACTTTCCTCCTAGTTTCCGTCCAGTTAAAAGCAGCAATCCTCATCGGACATGCCATTAAGTTTATTCCCAAAGTTTTATGTTTGTTGTCTTGTTTTGCCCATGCCAGTCGGAGATGATCTAGGCCCCGTAGATTCAATATTTTACTTTTGTTTTCATTTGTTGTCGCTCCCCACGCTAGACAATACTTTTGGATTTCTCTTTACAGTGTAACTGTATCCTCCTTATTCCTTATTACAACGCCCACGTCATCAGCATAAGCTCGTATGACAGTTTTCTCACCACTCAATGTTATGCCTGTTAATCTTGCGTGGACAGTGCGGAGGAAGGGCTCTAAAGATACGGAAAATAAAAACATAGATAAGGGACTGCCCTGTGGAACCCCTCGCCTTATCTGTATGGGTTTAGATGTTTGGCCATTGATTGCTATTTTCGCACTTATACCTGTTGCAATATTTCTTAGCATGTTGACAATCTGGGGGTGGAAAGCCATTCTTGACAGCGTCGCAAAGAGGTATCTATGACTAACGCGGTCAAAAGCTTTGTTGAAATCTATAAAGATTAAAGCTCATTTTACACTTGTCACTGAGGTAATTGCAATGACGTCTCTGTATGCAGATAGACTTTCGAATATCGTTCTGGTCGGAGAACAGGATTGATGATGACTCAATGTTTTGTTGGAAAAGGCAGAGAGTCTTTTGTTGATAATACGCGAAATTATTTTGTAATCAGAATTTAGTAGCGAAAGAGGCCGAAAATTGTTTAAGTTGGTTTTGCCTTTACTCTTAGTAATCAGTACTATTTTACTTTCCTTAATCTCTGCAGGTTCGTTTTTCCGTTCAGGACCTCATTTGCCATGGAAGTGATCTTGTCCCCAATTATAGACCAGTAGCGGGCATAAAACTCCACAGGGAGGCCATCAAGTCCCGGAGATTTTTTGAGAGGTGAGTTAACGCACTGCCTCATGCACTTCATCTTTAGTAATAGGTGACAGGATGTCAGCGTTGTCTGTTCCCGAGAATTGTGGACCTAAAATAGCGAGAAAGTCCTCGAGAGCTGCATATAAGGTTTCATAGTACCTGTGGACTTCGTCCAGTATTTCTTTCTGGCATGTGAGCCTCGTACCAGTATGCGTCTGGACTTCATCAATAAAAGTTTGATGTCTGTTTTTAGCATGCCGCACCAAGTGATACAGAGAAGCTGCTTCATCTGCTACGACTGATGTGGCTATCGATTTAATTTTCAGTCCCTCCATCTGTTGCCGTTTAATGCTTAATAACTTGGGTTTTAGTTTTTTGTTATCATTCAGACGAATTACGTCATCATGGGCCTGTTGATATAAGTCTCGTAAAACTTTATAATAAAACTCCATTGTATTCCTCAACTCCCTGTGCCTCGCTGCACTAAACTGCATGACAACTTTCCGCAGCCTTGGTTTAGCCCTCCTAGTCCACTAGTCAATGACTGTTGGGTGCTTGTCTACTATGCGGAGGCACATAGTCCACGCTACTCTTATTTCCTGTTCCAGCTATTCGTCAGTTAAAACAGAGATATTTAAATACTATTGGCCTCTGAATCGACGTGTTGGCTGTACACTTAAATTAAAGCAAGTTAAAAGTGTACTGTGATCGCTAAAATACACGGGAACGGTTTCAACGTTTAATAAATAATTTTGCAAATTTGGTGACACGTAAATTCTGTCTATGCTGCGGGAGTGGGTGGTTATATACGTGAACCCGACTGCCGTCGGGTGCTGAAGTTCCCACGCATCCTTAAAGTGTAGATCACTTACTAACTTTTTTAACTGTGGCGAGTAGTTGAAATTGGGTTGTTGATCTTTCTGGTTTAAAACACAGTTAAAATCTCCACCTATTATAAGAGAACACGGATTTTTCCTCAATAAATAAATCAGGTCATCTTGAAAAAACTTCGCACGATCCAATTTGTGGGAATTTCCTGATGGGGCGTAAAGGTTAAGCACTGTCACATCGAAAATTTTTATGCCTATGGCTCTTCCTGATTCTTGTCGTTCGATTTCAGTCACCAGAATGCCTTCCCTTATAAGAATGGCTGTACCGATATTGGCTTCCGTAGAAACATTAACAATTTCAAAAAAGCCTGGGATCCGAAATTCCGTTATCGCAACTTCTTGTAGCAACGCGATATCTGTCCCAGACTGGTACAAGAATTCTTTTAGTGCTGCCAATTTCAAGGGTGACTGTATTTTATTAATGTTAATAGTAGTAATGCTATAAGCTTGCATCACAGACATACCAGAAGAAGCAATTTGGGATGAGGATTGGTATGATTATAGCAGCAAGGTGCTTCTCTACAAGTCACGATCTTTACAAGCTGTGTGCCCATTACATGTACTAACTTCCTAGAAAAATTTTCACTGCTTTTAAACAAAGCGCTTGAGAAGAAAAGTATCCTGAAATCCTGACAATGCATTGCTATAAGTCACTGTGTCCCTTCTCTTTCTCTTCTTCAGTGTTGGCCCTGATGACTTCATATTTAATATTCTTTTTCTTGATGTCCTTCTTGTGTGGCTTTCGCTTGATGACGCGTGACAGCAAGACCCGGTTTCGGTCGCAGCCGCCGGCGATGGCCGTCTGGCACAACGGCGGTGGCTTGCGAGTCGTCAATATTTGGTTCCGGCGTGGTGTCTGTTGTGTTCTGTTCCTGGCGAGGCGGTGATGCTTGTTTATTTCCCCCTTCGGCGCGGCGTTGCGCTTCGGAGTCAGCAGGTTGTTTACATGGTACTTCCTCGTACTGTTCGCACTGTATGGGCTGTGCACTTGATGCGGTTATTGCAGCTGTGACCTCAGGCTCAGGGTCACATTTCAAAAAAATGGTTCAAATGGCTCTGAGCACTATGGGACTCAACTGCTGAGGTCATTAGTCCCCTAGAACTTAGAACTAGTTAAACCTAACTAACCTAAGGACATCACAAACATCCATGCCCGAGGCAGGATTCGAACCTGCGACCGTAGCGGTCTTGCGGTACCAGACTGCAGCGCCTTTAACCGCACGGCCACTTCGGCCGGCAGGGTCACATTTCCGTGAAAGGTCACTACCAGCTGCGTCACTATCTGTTCGTGGCGGTATAAGTCCTTGTGCGGAAGTGGGAGCCACATCGACTTGCATTTCATCTCCTCTTTCCACTTCCAACAGATCTTCAGGACTGGGCTTCGGCTTCCTGGCAACGGGTGTTTCAAAGGAAGAGTCCTCATCAACATTTTTTTCAGTGTCCTCAAGAGGACGCTTTTTAGTGGGAATCTCGCTGTCATGGGACGGAATTTTAGCAGTTAATGCAGGTTTTAAAGTCGGAAAGTCATTAACATTAAGTGCAACATTTTCAGAGGTATAACAGGATCCACGACAGCCGCCGGCTCTGTTGTATTACAGGCTGGCAACAAATCGTTGAGTGTTAATTTCCGGCGTTGCGTAAGGTTATTTGTTAGCACAAAAACACGGCGAGGGTAGTCCCGACGGAGGTGACCAGACTCGATACATACATGACGTGTAGGGGTTTGCCCTGAGTACACAACATGCACCTTGTGCCCGTCAACAAAGATGTGGGAGGGAATGTTTGCCTTCACTTCCATCTCCACGGAGCAAATGCCGTTAAAGCACTGCTGCTTGAAATGCGAAGCCCACCTTTCGTTGACTATTTGCCTGACAACCCCATACGTTGAAAGGATATCTTTAATTTTCGAGTTGTCTACTTCTATGGGAATATTCAAAACCCTAACATTCCTAATTACGGACTCGGAATTCCGGAGTTTTACAGTACTTTTAGTACCATCACGGTGTATAAATTCCGTTTCATAACCAAATTTTGCCAGAAAGCGGTCTACACTCACGGAATCGTTAAACTTTACAAAAATGCAGTATTCATCAGAGTCTAGCTGCATGGTATGAACAGATTCAGAATGAAGGCCAATTACCTCGGTAATTCAGTCGTGTATTTCAAGTGCAGAGGGCTGTACTCGACGGGCGTACTTGTCGAAGGTGAAAATCACGGTGTTTTTTCTCACGGAGTTTGCCATGGTGTTCTGCAGCGAAGAAATCGCGGACAACGCCGAAATCCCAACGGCACTACGTGGAAAGACGACACGAACGAAGACCAAATGCTCAATTGATAACGCTTAATTCACGTGCAAAACGCCAATAAACGATCACGAAACACGAAAACACTGGCGTAAACATTGAACGTTCACGGAGCAAACATGAGGAGCGTGCGATCGCTGCGACAGCTAAAGCCAGACGCCACGAACTGCGGACATCAATTTGTAGGAAGAGTTTGATTTTATGAAGAGGTATGTAAACGGGATTAAGGTAACGTTCATTGAGAGTTTTGTCTAGAATGTCGTACAAAAGGATACATATTCTTGGAACATGATGAGAGAAAATGTGATGGTGCCCGTAAAAAAATTAAAGAATGTGCACAGTGTGCCAAACGAAGAGGAGCTGAGGAGAGTGGAAGAGAGAAGACGGTTACTGGACATAAGTGAACACGGAAAAAGAAATGGCACTGGGCAGGTACTGAAGAAGCGTGGATAGCTATAACCTCAACTGGACGATGTGTGGAGTGAAAAGAAGGCAAGGACGGAAGAGGGCTCTGATTCTGAACAATTCGCCAAACAGATGCAGTTACAACAACTTGAAGAAGGAAGTGACAGATCCCAAAAAATTGAAACAGCAAGAACCTGCTCTCAGAACGGAATACTGCTGTTGATAATGATAGTTATGATGACTAAATTCACATCAACTATTACAAACGTGGACAAGCAGCCGATAACTAATATACTAGTTAATAGGAATACTAAGGATAATAGATCGTCTGTCGACGTGTTACAAACCATGCAATAAAACGAACGTGTGGTTTAGATGTCAATGTAAGGAATCATTTTTTGAGTGACTGTGTTTTTCGTCGTGTAGTTAATTAACTGTCTCGTTATTGACGTACTAGGATACTTAATTTGACATGAGAGTCTTTCCCTCATTGAACGTAAAATTTTTTCTAATAAATTATATGTTGCTGTACATTCTTAAGGAACTACGGATCAATATATTTTGCTTCTGAGATGAGGTACTGTTCACTCTGTTTTTCCAGTTTATGATACTCGACCCGAATTTGGTAAATGTGAGATTCCCCAAACTTGGGTTTTCCATGGGTTTCGGAAATCGCTTAAGATGAATGCAGGGTTAGTGGATTGGAAACGTACACTTCCGAATTCCTTCACCATAATTGCTCAGCAAGAGGTTGTGTTTGACCTACGGTGATCACGTCGTCTAAGTAAATAAAGATCTAGTCTTCCTTTGCTTTCCAAACGCCAAACCTTACTTGACGTAAAGTACGCGTGTCTTGTTCTGAAAACGTTGTGCTAGTTCTGTGACCTATGACTTCCTGCTGGCACTATTTTTGGTAGTTAATCACAATGAGACTAAAAATGCTGTTGTCAATATAATCACTTGCTCTACATAGACACATAAATTGCTATATAAATTAGTATACAAATACTAAAATTAATTTTGAGATACAAATTCATGTAAGAGAAACATTTTCGTTTGTAAAAGCAAGGAAGATACTGTATCTTCATTGCTGTTGAATATAAATCTGTCAGCTACGACGTTACAGAGCTGTACAATAATTCAAGCAAATGGATGCAACAATATAAACAATCCAGAGTGGATCTTCACTCTGCAAAGAAATTTGAAACTTGCTGATAAGCTAAAGCTGGATGCCGGCCGTACTCCATTTTGAGACCTTTGCACTTGAAAGGTAGTAGATGAGGTACTGGCAGAAGTGGTGCTGTGTTTGCGGGTCGTGAGTCGATCTTCGGTAGCGCTATCGGTAGATTCCTGGCTTGCAAAAGGCAACTGTCTCTGGCACTCACCGTTGATCCATCCGAGTGTTTCAATAAAAACGATATTGTTTTGTCCATACTGAAGATTGTTTTGCATGCATCCAGGGATCAATAGCGTTCTTCCGTAAAGAATAAAAAATAATCTTGTGTCGAAACTACCAACTTGACAAGAAATCCTAAAATATTTTGGTCTTATGTTAAATCAGTAAACGGATCGAAGCCAGCTGTCCAGACGCTCTGTGACGATAATTGTTGATGCAACACTAGGAAACTGTAACGAAATGCAGGAACACTTGCTGAGGTACGCGCTTGGAGTAGGGAGTGGCAATTGACCTTTAACAGGAATAAATGTAACGTACTGCGAATCACGGACAGAAAGACTCTTTATTGTATGATTACAAAATTACAGAACAATCACTGGACGCAATTACTTTCACAAAATGTCTAGGATTATGTGTACGGAGCGATATGAAGTGGATCGAGTTCTTAAAATTAATCGCGAATAAGACAGATGCCAGACTGAGATTCTTCAAAGAATCTTACGGAAATGTAGTACAACGACAAAGGAAGATGCTTACAAAACACCCGTTCGGCCAGTACTTCAATATTGCTTGAGAGTATGGGATACGTAAAAGATAGGTCTGATAGAGGAAATAAAGAAGATCCAAAGAAGAGGAGCACGTCTCGTTACAGGTTCATTTAGTAGGCACGAAAGCGTCTCGGAGATGCCCAATAGACCCCAGTGGCAGGAGCTGCAAGAGAGGCGTTCTGCATTACCTTATGGACTACTGTTAAGGCTCCGAAAGCGTAGATTCTTAGACGCGTCAATAAATATATTGCTTCCCCCTACGTACATCTCGCGAAAAGACCGTGAAGATAAAATTCCATAGATGTCTAATTCCATTGGGAACAGTGTGCACCACAACCGTATTATTGTCAATATATTTGGCAGAATAGGTCGTAAAATTGAAAACTTTTATTTGACAGATCGATTTCGGTCGCCATCTTCAGTGCGAAAAACACATAAGAACCATCAGACATGAGGCTCTCAACACAAATGTGGCCTTGTTCATAACCACCATAAAAAAATACTGAAACAGAAAAAATTGTACAAATGTACAAATCCTTGTACAGACTAAATTATTCGAAGGTTATAGACCCATATCATAACAGCACGGAAGATCAGCCGGTATGACGATCTTGAAGAGCCTTTTTATTAATTGAAGTTACCATGCCACAGTCGCCCACTTTGTCGTAATTTAAATTTAACGTCAGTTGAGCACATAAAAAATAGCATTATTACACGTCCCATACATCATAGGGGAGATTACTTTTTGTAAATGCCTGTTAAGAACATATGCTTCTAACGTCAATCATTAGGTTGTTCACGTCTTCGAGTATGTTGAGAGAGGGTGTAACGTCCGATTTTAAAGGGTTAATGTTTTTACATTTACTCAATGTTTTTGAAAATCTAATTCTGATGATAACTTTTCTGTATTTGCTTTTAATAATTTACTATGTGCTTTTACTTTAGGTATATTTCTGCAAAAAATTAAATCTTTTACTTTACGCCAGAGGGCGTAACTTTATTGTATTTTTTTATTATGCCTGTGCTGAGTTTTTAAAGCTTTGCTATGACTTCTGACGGTAAAAAATCGTTATCTGATTTTAAAGATAATTTTTTGTGTATACTTAATTTTTTTCTATTGATGGCATCTGTTGTGTTTGATGTCTGTGTGTTGTACGCTTTGGAATGTAGATGGCTCTATGATGCTTGCTTTTGCAATACTGAGGTTAGCTAGTTGGCTGTGTAAGCTATAAGCTCACTGTACGCTGGGATCGACAACTGCTACTGTTACAAGATGGGCTCTTCTGTAAATTTAAAAATTATTGTATGCAGTAAAAGCGAGGATATCTCTTGGAAGTAATCATCACAGTACATGTTACACCTCGTAGAAAATGTTGTGCTGTTGCGATATGGACCTACAAGGCTCGAATAATTTGATATGTACAAGAATCAGTACATTTGTATATATTTTTCTGTTTCTATATTTTCTGATGATGGTTATAAATAGTGCCACATTTATGCTAAGATGTTAATGTGTGATGGTTCTTACGTATTTTTAGCACTGAGGAAGGTCACACAGGGACCGAAATCGATCTGTAAAGTAAAGGATTTCAATATTTACGAGCGATGCTGCCATTTATCCAAAATGTATTGAAAATTAGGTAGATTCGAGCCCACACAGAAGCTTGCAAGTAATCATTCTTCTCCCGAACCATACGCGATTGGAACAGGAAAAGGAGGAAGTATCACTGGTGCACAAGGCACCCTCCGCCATACGCCATAAGGTGGCTTGCGGAGTGTAGATGTAGATGTGGATGTCGGAAATTGATCTGTCGATTATTAGTTACAGTCACTGCTTGTGTAGTTTACGTGTATGTTTTGACCTTATATCCGTGGCACCTAGGATGTAATGATGATGATTGCGTGTTGGGTTTCACATATCGATGTTTTAGAAATCTATGCTGATTTCCATGGAAAAGGTTGTTCTGTTCCACGAAGTTAATTTTTTGTTTTGTTTTTTTGTGTCTTGTGCGTTGGCAAGGGCTCTACCTCCGGAGGAGGTTGGTTCCTCAAGTGTGCGGGGTAGGTTTTCTTACTGGGGACACCATTTATTTGAATAAAATGGGACAACTTGTATTCATTTGAGAGCCTTTGGGCACGGTTTATTGGTCCTTGAGGCCCACAGTCTTGGTATTTTATATATACTTATTGTTGCTTCGTTGTTTTGTTGTGATCTTTCCGATTTCATTTGCATCTTGGTTCTTAGTTGTATTGTAATATGGATGGCGGAACTCTTATTTTGTGCCAAGGGGCTGGTCCTACAGTTGCTAATTCTTGTAATTGCTGTCTGGTAGGTCTGAGCCTTTCTATTTTTTCGATGAGTCTTCTTGTAGATGTGTTGATTTGGTTGTCCACTGTCGGCATGTTTAGTCCTTCGTGTATTTGATTGGTACTCGTCCACCAAGGGGCGTTAAGAATGAGCTTTAAGCATCTGTTTTGAAGTGTCTGAAGTGGTTTCCTGTTGGTTTTACTGGTTATGCCCCACGACGAGCAGCCGTAGAGCATCATTGGTTGGACTATAGCTTTGTATATGATTAGTTTTGTTCTTTGAAACATTTCTTTGCTGGCCAGAAGAGGGTAAATTGCGTGGATGGTTCTTGATATGCGTTGTCGTTTTTGTTCTATGTGTTGCTTGAATAACATTTTATTGTCTATTGTTACGCCAAGGTATTTTACTGATGTTGTCTATGGTATATGCGTTCCGTTTAACTCGATTTGGTCGTGCATTTGTGGTCGACGGCGTGTAAATATGATGGCGACTGTCTTCTCTGGGTTTATTTTGATCTTGTTTAGTTTGGCCCATTTTTCTGTGTAGTCAACTTGTTTTTGTAGTCTATTTATTGTTGTTGATAGTCGTCTGTGCGTTTCTAGAAGTGCTGTATCGTCTGCGAATTGCGCTATTGTCGAGGTTTATGTTTTCGGGATGTCGTTTACATACACAGTAAATAGGGTTGGCGAAAGTACCGAACCTTGCGGTATTCCTTCTTGTAGTACTTTGTGTGCTGATCGTTTGTTATCTATTTGTACAAAGCATCTCCGGTCGTGTAAAAAACTATCAGTTATTTTGATATAGCATTCAGGTATGTCGGTCTGGTCTTTTAGTTTCGTGACAAGGTTGTCCTTCCATACTTTATCGTATGCTTTCTCGACGTCTAGAAAAACTGCGGCTGTATACTTGGAGAGATTCATGTTTTGAGTAATATATTCTGTAATACGGAAGACCTGGAGTTCTGCTGATAGTTTTTCTTGGAAGGCGAATTGTTCTTGTCGGATGATGTTGCCGTCCAGTAATGGTTGTCGAATTCTTGGGAGTAGGATGCGTTCCAGGACTTTTGACATTGTTGGGAGTAGGCTTATCGGTCTGTAATTATGTGGTTGTTTCAGGTCCTTTCCAGGTTTTGGGATAGGTACTATTTTGGAGATCTTCCATGCTTGTGGGAAATAATGGTTGATTAAACAGGCGTTGATGATTCTGGTCAGTAGGACTAAGGGCTTTCTAGGCAGGTTCTGGAGTTGAATGTTGGAGATCAGGTCCGGTCCAGGAGCGGAGTTTGTGCCGAGTCGGTTGATAATTGTTTTTATTTCCGCCGGAGTGGTTAGTTCTGGTAGGTCGCGAGGTGGTGTCTGACGTATATTCTGGGCTGTAGCTGTCACATGTTGTTGATATTGCAGTATGTCAGGTTGTTGGTTTCCTTGAGGTTCTATTGTATTTTGTTGTTCTTAGGTAGCTGCAAACAGTGCTGCCTGGCTGAAGGCGTCGAAGATGAGGTTGTTATTGTGCAGTAAGGCCGGTTTATGTGTTTTTGTGCGTCGCAGGTTTTTAATTAGTTTCTAATCGTCTTTGTTTCGGAGTTGCAGGGTGCTCATTCGGTCTTCCCAGACTTCGGCTCTCCATTCTTGTACACGGTGATGTATTTGTTTTTTGAGTCTGTTTAATTGTCTTCTATCTTCTGGGTTGCGTGTTTGGAGCCGTAGGCGTCTAGCTGTGTTTTTGAGGTATTTGAGATCTTTTGTAAGTGGTGGCAGAGTGTGGACGTTTGTTTCAGGAAATATGTTTGTTGTAGATGATTTCTTATAGGCTGTTTTAATTTTGTCTGTTAGAGAGGCAATGGCTTCTTCTATTTTTTGAGTAGTTGTTAGGTCTAGTGTGGGACGAATGTTATTATTTAGCCATCTCTGGAATTGGTCCCAATTTATTGTGGTTTTGTGTCGTGGGTGAGGCGGTTCTATTGCGTTACCGATGTGGCCGATTACAGGTAGATGGTCGGAGGTGAGATCTTGAAAGGTTCGGAGATGCAGGTCGGGATCGAGGTTCTTGGTTATGAAGATATCTAGGACGTCCGGTTGGTGGCGGTGATTGAATGGAATGTGGGTAATATCTTCAGGAGCGGAAATTGTAGCATTCAGTCGTCCTTGTAGGTTATATAGTGTGTTTCCGCGTGCATTATTTCGTCGGGCATTCAACGTGGTGTTTTTTTCATTTAAGTCGCCGGCCAGTAAGATTTTGTTGTTGTTATCAAATATTTGTAGTAAGTCATTTTCTTCGAATGTTGCTCTGGGGCTGAGGTATGCAGCCACCAGGGTTATTTTTCCTTGTACTGTTTCTATTTTTACTATTGTGGCTTCTAATGATGTCATTTGTGGCGTAATTTCAGGATTGTGTCCTATATGTGAGCGAATGAAGATGGCCGTACCGCCTCCCTGTCGGTTGGTTCGGTCTGTTCGGTGGCATACCATATTCCTCAGTTTAAAAGATTGTGTTGGACGTAATGTGTTTCAGTAACAAATAGTATGTCGATCTTGTTTTCTTCTACGAATTCGTTTAATAGGTCTTTTTTGTTGTGTAGTCCTGAGGCGTTAAAATTACAAAAACGAAGGTTTTGTTTCCTGGTAGGTCTAATTTCCATTGTCGGTACCAAAGAATTTCATTACTCCACTGACAATTGCCATTACTTTTGATAGTATGTCTGGTGCAGTCATAAATTTCTGAAATGTGGTGGTGATGATTGATATGATGTTCGTCCACTGTGTGTTTTGCCAGAAGTTTTTAATATGGTTCAGGAAGTCGAGGAAGGAAGCAGGTCCAGTTGTTTGGTTTGAGGTTGAATTTGCTGCCTGTTGTGTCTGGGTAGTTGAGGGTGATTCCTGATTTGTCTGGAGATTTGTCCATGTTTTGTGTCCTCTGCGGCTGGCTTCAGCTGGAGTTGGCATTGGTGTGTTCTTTACGGCTGGTTGAATTGTTGCTACTGCTGGAGTGGTGGTTCTTGGTCGTTGGGCTTGGTAAATGCGTATTGCTTTCTGGAATTCTTCGCAGCCGCGAAAGGACGCGGGGTGACCATCTTGTTTGCAGTTTACACAGTGTGATGTAGCATTTACTGGTAGGCTGCATTCTCTTGCTCTATGGGTGCCACCGCAGCGGACACAGCGAGTCGACATAGAACAATAGTTTGCGGTGTGAAGGAAACCCTGACACTTTTTACATTGGGGTGGACCGTCTGTATTTTGATAAGATTCAATTGTTACCTTTGTGCCAAGGATGTAGCGGAAGTGGTAAATGGCGTCGTTTTCTGGTTTTCTGTGAAGTATTACGTAGAAGACGTCCATGGGTCGTAATTGTTTTGTATTATTGTCGCTTTTCTTGTATTGGTGAACGTTTCTTGGCTTGAAGTTGAGGTATCGTTAGTCTTTGTCTACTTCTGCTTCTGTGACTGTTTCTGGTAAACCTTTTATCACTACTTTTAGGTATCTTTCACTTTGCGGTTGATGGGTAAAATTGCAAATGTTATGATGATGAAAGAAGTCGAGTGCTGTCCGTTGGTCTTTCATTGAGTCAAAATGATATTTGGTAGTGTCTCCTTTATAGATAGCCTGTATTGGTCCTTCCATGCGCTTTTTCAATGCTGCGTTGAGCGTTAGGTAGCGGCCATTATACTGGATAGTAATGGGCGGGATCCTTGGTTTCTTTGGAATGGCTTGAGGAGCGTTCGATGATGACGGAGTTGGTTGGGTTGCAGTTGCTGGATTTCTGGTACTATTGCTTCGGTGCGTTGGAGGTGAGAGAGGTTCAAATCGGTTTTCTGTTTGAATGGTGAACTGTTTGTGCGGTGCTGTGTCGTCTTCAGTGTTCTTCCGTTTTGCTGTTTTCCGTGGGGGACCTCGATGTTGAGCGCCCATAAGCACCCCTCCGTGGGGGAGGGGTTTGGAAATCCCCTTCCCCATCGTCTTGTTCCATATCTTCTTGCTCAGATGACTCAGATTCTGAAGAGCGGTAGTTCTGTGAAATGTTGTCATCATCGTATGTTTGATTTGTGTCTTCATTGGTCGAGTTTTGTTCTGTGTCCTGTCGTGGTGCGTCGTGATTGGTTGGTTGGATTTTGCGGGAAGTCGCCATGTTGTTGTCTTGTTGTGCCTGTTGTAGCTTCTGAATTTGTTGTCTGAGTGCATGTTCGACATCTGTTTCCTGTGTGTTGGTGGTGTTTGGCTCAGACCTACTCGCGAGATCTACCTCAGCCCTATTGCTAATTCTTTGCCTGGAAGGCCGCGGACGTACAGCTCGCGGGGGGCCGGCCTGCTCCCGGTCGGGCCCCTGCGTCTGAGGCCCTGGGTCTTCATCGTTCCCTTCGCTATCCATTCTATCCCCAGCTATTCCAGGGAGGCTCTCCTGAGTCCTATTTCGCCCTGTCAACCTATCGACACGACAATTACGCAATACGTTCACAACGGTGCGATGTAAAAACGCCGCCCCTTTGTGACCGTCACACAGCTCGCGCTGCTCGGCGCCCGATGAAGTTAATAATGTTTGAGCTTAGAATATGTTCTAGGATTCTATCATAAAGAGAAGTGAGTGATACAGAACGACATGTTTGTGGGTCCATTCTACTTCTTTATTTGAGGATTCGTGTGACCTGAGCCCTATTTCAAGCGTAGGGTAAACACCTGCATCTAATCAATACTCCGCAAGCCACCTAACGGTGTGTGGCGGAGCGTATTTCTGGTGCCAGTAACTGTCCCCTCCCTCCCCCCTCCACTCCCCCCCCCCCCTCTTCCACGTTTCATTCACGAATGGCGTGAGCGAAGAATGGTTGTTGGAAGTCCTCTGTATTAGCTAGCCCTGTATTAGCTCGTTGTTATCATTTCGCGAGACGTATGTGGGACGAAATAATATGTCCTCAGACTCTTCCCGGGAAGTGCTCTTTCGAAACTTCAATAGTAAACCTCTCCGTGATGCACAACGACTCTCTTTTAGCGTCCGTCACTGTAGATTGTTGAGCATCTCTGTAATGCTCTCGCGACGACCAAACGATTCCGTCACGAAACGCACCGTTTTCCATTCGATTTTGTCTATCTCTTCACTCAGGTCTACCTGTTAAGGGTTCCAGATTGATTAACAATACTCAAGAATCGGTCGAAGAAGCGCCTTGTAAGCCTCTTCTTTAGCGAATGAAATTGCATTTCCTAATGATTCTTGCTGTGAATCGCAGTCTGAAATCTGCTTTTCCTACCATTTGTTTTACGTGGTCAGTCCAATTAGGGTAGTTTTGGATAGTTACCCGTAGATATTTCATGGCAGACACTCTTCCCGGTAATTTTTCATCAATACTGAACTTCTACAGTAGCGTATTTATTTTTCCATATGTGCGTAATATGTTACATTTATTTATTTACAGGGTCACTACCAGTCCCTGTATAATTCATTGACCCCTCTATGTCTTGTGCAAATGTATAGTGTCTTCTGCCGACCGCTGTCGCCGAGCGGTTCTAGGAGCTTCAGTCCGGAACCGCGCTGCTGCTGCGGTCGCAGGTCCGAATCCTACCTCGAGCATGGATGTGCGTGATGTTCGTAGGTTAGTTAGGTTTAAGTAGCTCTAAGTCTAGGGGACTGATGACCTCAGATGTTAAATCCCATAGTGCCTAAAGCCATTTTAACCATTTATAGTGTCTTATGGAATTGCCAATTGTTACAAAAACCGCCTCACTTGCGAACAGATCATTTACATACATAGTAGACAGTAACGGTCCTGTCACACTTCCATGGGATTATCTCTACATCTGTCCATTTTGTTCCATTGAGAGCGACGTGTTGAGTTCTACCTGCACGGAAATCTTGATTCCAGTCGCAGATCTGGTTCGATAGTCGGTAGGACTCACATTTTTTTCACTAAACGGCAGGGCGGGAAGATGTCAAAACCCTTGCTGAAGTCATGGAACACGGCATCAACCGAGAGCCGCTGTGTTCAGCGCTATGGATCTCATGGAGGAACAGAGCGAGCTGAGTTTCGCAAGATCTCTGTTTGCGGAATCCGCGTTGATTTTTTGAAAGGAGATTTCCCTTCTCGATAAACGTCATAATTCTTGAGTATAAAACATACTCCATGGTTATACAAGAGATTGACATCAACTATATAGGCCTCCAATTATGTGCATCTGTCCTATGACCCTTCTTGGAAAAGGGAATGACGTACATAATTACAACATAGTAACGTTACACACCGACGTGTTACGCGCTACATTTCGCAGCCCTCTAACGGCAAAGGGTTGAAACTTGTGTCAGTGAAGCGGAGCAATCGACTGAGTAATGTGCATGACATACCTCAACCGATATTGTGAATAGAACGAAAAATTCGGAGGCATTACTTTTCAGTACGACCTCGTACATCCAGCGAACACAGCATTAACAAACGAGAGTGATGGGTATTTCAGAAGAAAACTAACTGAAACCAAAGAAGAAATTTTTGTGGTACCAGGAGCACAAAACCCGGACTAAAGAACAATATTTAAATTCCATGGTGTCCAACGAGTCTACTTTGTCATGTATCCCTGCCATATCAATTACTCGTTTACAAACAATGCTAGAAGAAGCGTGTAACAAGAGATTGGTTCCAACTGTAACATAAAGGCTGAAGAGTCTGCTGAAGTTTCTGACATCACGTGTTAATTTTCAGTGGATTGTCGTGGTCTGTAAAACCATTTCAAGGGACTATGTTCATCCACTGTCACAGCCTACGTTCCCAACAAAAATATCAAAATGGCCATTGACATTGATGGAAACTTCCTAAGACTGGTTTAACGAAAGAGAGGATGATATAATCCATCTGACCTGGTCTTCACGATAGCCGATTTATAAAATTATCAAGACATTATCGTCCGTATTGGAAAAATAATTAAGGCCCGTTAGCCTCCTCCATCATCTCGCTAAGAAGAAGAGGTTTTTTTTCCTTTTTTGTTGCGAGAAATGCCTATAGAATTGGCGTGACTGGCTTGGATGATTTATATGCAGCCATTGCATGCGGATTCATGTTTTTGAATGTCATATTGTCCTACACAAGACTGGATATGAGGAGCCCACGGAAAAAGCCAAGTAATTCACATTTTATCAGGACATTAAAACTTTCAATATTACAAAAAATAATTAAAACATTCCAATCGAGTGTAACTAATATAATTAACAAGCCAAATTTAATGATCGTAAAGGAGATACATTAGAAAAAATAACAATTGAAACGTACGATAAACAATTAAAACACGCAAAGAAAATACAGCTTTGCCAAGGAAAAAGCGCAGTAAAGCCATTACTTTTTGCTAGGCTTTCGTCCATTTTTTTTTTTTTAGCTTTGGACATTTTTTTTTTTGCTAGTCTTGGATTCTGGTTCGCTATGTGGTGGACTGGACTAGAAACTTCCTGCGCCTTGCGTTCTTACGTTCTTCAAGGTCTGTATATTTTTCATTAGATATTGACAGTGACTTTGAAAATATACTCCTAGAATTAGTTACTTACAAAACAAAATTGATTTACCTTGCAAAACACTTACCATTATAGGCACGATGAGGCCACAACAATTTGTCAGGACTCTGTGGTTGATACTCTGGCTCGATATCTACTTTTAAGCCACCAGATGGTTCCAGATCTACTGGTGTCCAGTTTTCATGGTAAGTAATCCTGTATTTCAACAGCTTATCTTCGTTCACAATGAAGGAATGACCGTATCTTGAATGAACACTTCAATTTGCAACTTGCTTTTAAAAATGTCTGCAGTTTCAAAAGCATTAACCCACCCTTCTGGTAACTCTCAAATGGTTTTCTTTTATCCAAACACAAAGATTTTGTCACATCCCATGTAAGAGTCCCCTCTTACAGGATATAGTATTTTGACACTATCCGGTCTCTTAATGGTATAAACGACACAGTGAAGGTATAAGAGTACTGCATAGTTCTTATGCTGCCCTGAGCACGAACCACAGAATATCACAAGATCAAGGGTTTCACTAGCATAATTGTGCAAAAATCTAATAACTTCATTCGCTCTTTTGTCCCCTACAACTTAAGTGTAAGTATAAAATACGGCATCACTGTTGGAAAATTGATGAATGTGAATGTTGAAACTTTAAAACGATAATTGGCGATTGTAGTAAACGTCATCGATGCTGACATTTGGCAAGGCGAGTTTTTAAACTTCCATGCATATTGCTTCATTTTCCACTATCTTTTTACATTCTTGCCTCGCGTTTCGCTTTCATGAGTAAAATATAAGAGCCCTTAGCTTGTGAACCTGGTCTTCCGTACTAAGTGATTTTATTTCCAATTTATAAGTATTCCTTTTCAGAGACAATTTGTGACAGCTCGAAATTTGTCACATGCTGAGCAGGTATCAGCACGTGGGAACCCAAATGGTAAGTTTGATTTGCTGTCAAAATTTTTTTGGCATCTCTCATATGCAACAGGAAGTTCACGGTATTACTCTTAATATAAGTCATGGCATTTTTTATTGACGATTCTTCCGGAAGATAAATTTTTTCACTCTTTTCCTTGTTCTAGTGGGTCTTTCTTCCCTTAAAAACACCTGTTCTTCTTTGGCTAGTCTCCAAGGCCAGTTAGCATGCGTGCCTCTCTTGTCTCTTGGAGATATTCTAGTAGCCTTCGTACTCTATTGTATAGTCTGCAATCCGCGTTTTGTTATTCCACGCAAAGCAATGAAAGCCTTTTGGCAAAAAGGAATTTTGCTCTCGGTACCATCTCGTTTGATTCTGACAACGTGTCAGAAAGAGCAATCACTCGCATTAGCATCGTCATACCAAGGCCATCTTCGAGAAATTAATGACACAGAAATTAATCTGGTTAAATAGGAAGATTGACCATTTCAATTTCTCTCTTTCGGGGGTTTGGCTTGTTGCAAACACTCAAAAAATAAGTATTAGCAGTCAATTCCTAACTAATGAAACGTTTCCCTCAGGTCTCCACAAACATTACTGATTCTGCCAAACTTTTTCTCTTTTTAGCTGACTGATAAACACATGGCTTCTCACCTTCATCAATCGATGATCCACACATTACAAAGATCCTAAAACGACAACACTGCTACCTCACTTCATGCAAAACACTGTTACTATAAGAAATCAATTCATACACTGAAGGGCTAAAGAAAATGGTTCACCTGCCTAAAGTCGTGCAGGGTCCCTGCGAACACGCAGAAGTGCCCCAACAAGCAGTGGCGTGGACTCGACTAATTCCTGAAATAGTGCTGTAGGGAACTGACATTATGAATCCTGCTGGGATGTCCATAAATCTGTAAGGGTACGAGGGGGTGGAGATCTCTTCTGAACAGCACGTAGCAAGGCATCCCAGATATGCTCAATAATGTTCATGTCTGGGAAGTCTGGTGGCCAGTGGAATTGTTTAAACTCAGAAGAACGTTCCTGCAGCCGCTCTGTAGCAAATCTGGACGTGTGGGCTGTCGCATTGTCTGGCTGGAATTGCCCAAGTCTGTCGGAACGCACAGTGGACATGAATGGATGCAAGTGACTGTCAAATTCGCATTTAGACGTATTAGGGATCCCATATCACTTCAACTGCACATGCCCAACACCATTATAGAGCCTCCACCACCTTGAACAGTCCCCTGCTGAGATGCATGGTTCATGGATTCGTGAAGTTGTCTCCATACCCGTGCACATCCACCCACACGATAAAATTTGAAACGAGACTCGTGCACTCATCAACCGTCCAATGTCGGTGTTGATGTTCCTAGGCGAGGCGTAAAGCTTTGTGTGATGCAGTTATCAAGAGTACAAGAGAGGACTATCGGCTCCGAAAGCTCATATCGATGATGTTTTGTTGAATGGTTCGCACAATGACACTTGTTGATGGCCAACATTGAAATCTGTAGCAATTTGAGGAATTATTGCACTCCTGTGACATTGAACGATTATCTTCAGTCGTCGTTGGTTCCATCCTTGCAGGGTCTTTTTCCAGCATCAGCGGTGTCTGAGACTTGATATATTACCGGTTTCCTCATGTTTACGGTACACTCGTGAAAAGGTCGTACGGGAAAATCCCCACCTTATTGCTACCTCGGAAATGCGGTATCCCATCGCCGACTATAGCACCACTTTCAATCTCACCTAAATCTTGATAACCTGACATTGCAGCAGCAGTAACCGATCTAACTACTGCGCCAGACACTTGTTGTCTTATATAGGCGTTGCCTACCACAGCGCCGTATCCTGCCTGTTTACATATCCCTATATTTGAATACGCATGCCTATACCAGTATCTTTGGCGCTTCAGTGTAGTAAGAAATTGAGCCTATCACGTTCGCAGTAGCAGCACAATCGCCCTAAAAGTTGTAATGTAAACTGTGGAAGCAAACCTTGGACTGGACCCATTCTTTCCATCGGAAGACCGACTTATAACGTTCTCTCGGTTAGCACTAAAACTGAAACCCTTCCTATCTCGGTAACTTGCCATCTTCAAAGTCTCTTCGGGTTTGCTGCTGATGAGTCCCCCAGAAGCAGCTTTCTCCTGAAGATGGCGAACAGTTGGATTGCCGAAATATTGAAACGAGATGATTTTATTATCCGGTAGCAAACCCGAAGAGACTTGAGACTTATTACGCCGGGAAAGCCTACGAATTTGCAACTTTCCGTCTTATTCGACAGTACTTTTAATTGCGTTGTAGTACTAGCGGTTGGCCATCACAATGTGCGATAAACTCATTTTCTAACTAAATGAACTTACCCTGTTTTTCTGTGGGATGTTTCTATGGGATAATATATTGTCTGTAGTCCCTGCACATGAGTATTTTTTGTGCAGCTTTTCTGCTTCCAGCCTGTCTTAGATAAACACGATATTTACAAGTCCTGTGAAACATTCTTCATTTCTCGTTTTACACTGTACTTTGGTGGTTACTATTGAACGTGTTAGTTTGAATTGCATCAAAAAACTGATTTTGATGTTTATAATTCAGTACAACTATTACTAATCTTCAAAAGTACTGATCAGTGCACATAGCGGTACGTGTCTTCCCCTATATTTCATTATGTGCTGTTACATATCACAAATTAATTTTGCTCTCTAACCCGTTGTTGATGGATGTTGTTCTCTTCTGCTGTCTGTCGCGAAATATTTTGGTTTTCAAAAATATATTTTATACTTTTAAATGTGTTCCGGCTGCCTGCCAGGCTCATTGTTTCCTTGTTCGATTATGGCAGACGTGTAATGTCCCCTAACTCATTCTCTTTTGGTAAAAGTTAATTTCAGGTGACAATATTAGTGACTTTTTTTTCTTTTCTTTTTTACCTACAGGTTAGCCGAAAGCGCTGCTTCCTGGACTCGGGTAAGCGCGTCGGCCCCGGATAGAATCTGCCTGGCGGATTACTGACGAGGACCGGTGAGCCAGCCAGCGGTTTTCCACATCCCACTACGTGAATACTGGGCTGGTCCCCACGTCCCGCCTCAGTTACACGACTCGCAGATATTGGAAAACGTTCGCACTGTTTCAAGGTTTACACTAGACGCAGACAGCTGGGGTACACTAATTGCGTCCCAGGGGGTACAGGGTGGCGACAGGAAAGGCATCTGGCCACCCTCTGACACTAACATCGCCAAATCCACAGCAAGAAGGGCGACCCCGCGTTACAGGGGTACAAAGGTCCAAAGAAAATGATGATGATGAATATTAGTGATGTTTTTTCTTAGAATTCCAAATTTGCAAATGTTGTTTTGAAAGTTAAGCACGTAATTTCATCACAGAATAAGTCTTTAACAGCTTCTCGGAAGTCTAAGACTGTCTGTGTGAGCGAAAATAATTCTCACTTAGAATTAGCTACTTTTGTGCAAGAAATGAAGAAATAATTTTCTAAGATTGGAGGGTTAAGTCAAACTGATTTGAAGTGAGTAGTCACTCACTAACTATCTCTTGCTGCCTTTCCTTGCCTTTTTTTAACATAGTACACATAATTCTAATATTTTTTTTCGGTGCCTAGAATTCACGTTACGTGTCTGCCATGTCCTAAGCCAAATAAATGTAAGATTATGGTACCACGCAAAACTCATGAGTAAAATGAAATGTTACACAATTTCATAACGTTATGGCGCAGTCTACTGAAATAACGAAAACAGCTGCGTAGCGTTCCTCTGACTGTAACGATGATTCTGTCATGTACTGGCAGAATGTGTATACTCTTTAAGATCACACTCTGAAAACGATATCTCCTTAGATTTCCCAGACTTCTTCAACCTATGGTATTACAATTTCTGACTCTATAAGGTAGAGTGCGCACGTCGTTCTGTAGAGGTGTTCATTCCACTTCTTTCTGTTGTCTTCGATTTTCTTCTTACGTTCATTATGTTCAATTCCATTGTAACAGCGTTATTTCTTAATCTTTCTACTCTGGCATACCCTTTCACAGCCTTAAGAAATCTCATTTCAGCTGACTGGATCTTACTCTCTTTTCGTTTGCGAATGACACATCCCTCATTTCGGTAGAGTATTATAGGCAAGCCTTTACTGCATAAAACTTAATTTCTGTTATGTTTGCGCTTTTTTCTGAAGTACCTATTTATTGTTCCACATATGATTCCAAATTATGCTAATTTCGTGTCGATATTTTTGCTATATTCGTGTTGATAACACGTCACAATTGCTAAAGTGACTAACCTTACTTACATTAATGTACTTCTCTTCACAATTTTTTTTCTTATGAGGTCTCTTCTTATGAAAGCCATTGACATAGTTTTCATGTAGGTTTAGTTATATTGTGGTTTCCGACTACTTTGCTTAGAAGGTAAATTCCTTGTTACAGTTCACTTTCTTTCAGTGCTAAAATTGTACGGTCGTCTGCGTCTGAAACAAAATTCAAGATAATCTCTGTGTCTATTTTAATATCGGCATGAAACTGGGGTTTTTCCATCCATGAAGTGTATCGTCTTCATACGCACTAAAAAGCATTGGTTAATGTTGTATCCTTGTCTGATTACTTGTTTGTGAAAAAGTAGCTACCTGCAGTTGATCTGACATGATAGCTGTGATCTAGTAAAGACTCCTTAAGATGGTTATTAAAAGGAGTGGGTACACACTCTTCTTCAGTGTAATTTGTTTTGGTCTATTAACTATATCTAAGGCTTTTTACAAGTCAACAAATGCTACATAGTACTCTCAATTAATTTCTAAATGTTTTTCAGTTACCTAGTGACAAAAACAGCATCTGTTGTCGACCTTCCTCTACGGAAACACGTTTATTCTTTCCTTGATAAACACTCTGGTATTACTATTAGTCTACTGTTTAAGAATGTATCGGAAGCCTTTTACGTTGCGTCAAATAAGCTAAACTCTCTTCAGTTCTGGCAGTTACTTTATCTCATTTTTAAAATGCGATTTAACTTTTGTTTGTTGCCATACTCCTCGTGTTACTCTCCTTTTATAAAATATATTGAACAGATTTAGTAGTCTCAGATGGAAAGAAATTCCGCCGTATTTTAGGAGTTCATTATTGATAACCAGATATTATTTTGTTAGAAATAGCGAATTATAATGCAAGTTTAATAAGTACAGAACGCAGGGCTGAGCAAGGCAGTTGGTAGTGAGACGTCAGTTAGAATAGATGGTCAGTGCAAGCAGTATGTACAACACAGGGTGACTGATGAAAGTACGCTGTAATCGATTAAAAGTTACTAAAATCGACTAATCGGCGTTCGTGAAAATAGACAGTATGGCAACATAAGAGTCACTTATTTGATTGATGTGAGCGCTTATAAAATTCTGTCCAAAGTTAACTTTCTCAAGTATTTCGCGGAAATTACGTCGCCTTCCCTGCAGCGATTCCCGTCCGTGTTCACGGAATTCTCGAATGCTGATCAAAACAAATCTGGCAGAACATCTCAGAATTGCTTCAGTGTTTCCCGTAAATCCTACCTGGTGACGGTGCCAAATCAGTACTCAAGTAAGGGCTGCACAAGCGTTCTGTACGCGATCTCTTTTATAGATGAGCTACACTTTCATAGAATTCTCATAGTAAACCGACATCTACCATTTTGTTCCTTACAACCGGAATTACGCGCTCGTTCTATTTCATGTCACTTTGCAACGTTACGCTTATTTATTTGACGTGACCGTGTCAACCATCACATCACGACTACTGTATTCGAGAATTATAGGATTTTTATTACCTATGCATCCGCATATAATTACATTTTTCCACATTTAGAGCAAATAAAAATTCTCTCCAAGCGTTCTTGTATCCGATTGCAGTCACTCAATGTGGACACCTTATCGTACACTACAGCGTCGTCAGCAAACAGCCGCAGATCTCATTAGTTCAGTCCGATTGTGTATAACAAGCGCGGTCCTACGATACTTCTCTGGGGCACTTCTGACGGCATCCCTGTCTCCAATGAACACTTGCCGTTCAGGATAACGTACCGGGTTCAGTTATTTAAAAAATTCTTCGATTTACTTGCATCTCTGAGAACCAGTTCCGTATCTTATAAGTTTCGTTAACAGTCTTCAGTGGGGCACTGTGTCAAATGTTTACAGGAAATATAAGAATAAGGAATCTGACTGTTGTCTTTCATCCACGATTTTCAGGATACCTTGTGGAAAAAGGGCAAGCTGAGTTTCGAACGTCCGATTTTTTTCTAAATAGATGTTGATTTGTGGACAGAGGTTTTTTTAAATGGTTCAAACGGCTCTGAGCACTATGGGACTTAACATCTGAGGTCAACAGTCCTCTAGAACTTAGAACTACTTAAACCTAACTAACCTAAGGACATCACACTCATCCATGCCCGAAGCAGGATTCGTACCCGCGACCGTAGCAGCAGGGTGGTTCCGGCAGAGGGTTTTCTCTGTCAAGGTAATTTATTATATTTGAACTAGGAATATGTTCAAGATGTCTGCAGAAAGGCGACCTTTAACTTACTGCTGTGTAAATTTGCGGGTCATGTCTTTTACTTTTCTTAAAAGCACGAGAGTCACCCGCGCTTTTTACCTTTCGCTTGGGACTCTGCACTGGATGAGAGATAAGCTAAGTATGGGGCCTAAGCCGGAGAAAAATCATTTTAAAATCGAATTCGTTGCCAGAAATACCTATTGCTGTGTCGTCTGTGCGGGAGAACGTACGGCGGTAAAACGATGGTAAGTGTGTACGATTTTCATGGTTCAAATGGTTCAAATGGCTCTGAGCACTATGGGACTTAACATCTGAGGTCATCAGTCCCCTAGAACTTAGAACTACTTAAACCTAACTAACCTGAATCACACACATCCATGCCCGAGGCAGGATTCGAACCTGGGACCGTGGCAGTCACGCGGTTCCGGACTGAAGCGCCTAGAACCGCTCGGCCACCGCAACCGGCTACGATTTTCATGCGTGGATAATTTGTTAAACGCGAAATTTAAAATTCCAGCTTTCGTTCTGCTGTCTTCTGTTGCCAGATTGGATGACGAGTGGCTGACAATAAGCTTCTATACGCCCAGCGATTTCACGTAGGACTATAACATTCTACGATACACGGAAAGATCTTTCCAAGTATGACGATGGAACTGCATGCTTAGCGCATCGATATTTTTGTTAACAAACAAATTTATACCAACGTTTGGCTCTCCACGTCTCTGAGTAAATCGTTGAACGTTCCGTGCCGTATAAGGTATGAAAACTTGCAACGAGAGTGGAAATAAGGATCACAGTGATTTGGTTGGTTGGTTGATTTCGGTGAGGGGACCAGACAGCGAGGTCATCGGTCCCATCGGATTAGGGAAGGATGGGAAAAGAAGTTGACTGCGCCCTTTCAAAGGAACCATCCCAGGATTTGCCTGAAGCGATTTAGGGAAATCAGTTGAAACCTAAATCAAGATGGCCGTACCCGGGTTTGAACCGTCGTCCTCCCGAATGCGAGTCCAATGTGCTAACCACTGCGCCACCTCGCTCGATACAGTGATGTGGTAATGTATTTCCGCAGTACTGGAACACTGTCGAGATAAGTCGGTCACGTTGGTTGTGATAGTCCAGACCATCGCCATTCCGTCTGTTCGATGTTCGGCAGAGCCGCTACTGACCTCCCTATCGATCGCAGAAGTTCGGAGTGTGGCGATCAGAGCGGCACGCGAGACGGCAGAGGCGCTGCGGTGCGTCGCGGTGGTCATGAATATTTTGGAGGCGCCGCCCGCCGCTGCTGGTTAATAACACAGCTCGTTAGCCCCTGTCTGTCAGTACAGTCTCGTCCTTGCACAACTGTGGCCACTCGCGGCGGTATTGACGAGTTATACAACGAGCAGTTGCTTAGTTCTAGGATGGACACGAATAGCAGCAAAGCTTATCTGTTTGCGTCAGATCTGTATTTAACTCTTAGACACGCTTCTGAAAAAAAAGAACATTAGGCGTTATAAAAGTAATGGGAACTTTGTAATGTAGCCTGTTTGATTTTGTCGTTTTTGTGCTGGTAAATATGTCGGAAAAGTATCTATGCATTATCTGCAGCCAACTCTTAGTCCTTTGTCAGATATCAAGAGGGTTACCAGTAGATATGTTCCGGTAATATGGGCGATTATACACACATCAAAAAAAGTTTTGCATCATCCCGGTTCCCAGAACTCCTGAAGATAGACAGACACAGTCCCTTTGACTGTTCAGAAATTTCACTAAACTAGCCCAAAGATGTAAACAGCCATGCATGAGCAGCGCCTATCAGATGGAGGGAGTCCGACAGCCGATCAGTTCCAGTCATTCCATCGGGAAGGAGGTACACGGCTCGTGTCGTCTGCAGTTCAACCACGCCTAGACAGTCAATACCGCGGTTCGATCGCGTCCATTTGTTACTTTGTGCCAGGAAGGGCTCTCAACAACGAAAGTGTCCCGGCATCTCGGAGTGAACCAAAGTGGTGTTTCTAGAATGAAATTTTCACTCTACAGTTTGGAAGGTAGGAGACAAGGTACTGGCAGAAGTAATGCTGTGAGGACGGGGCGTGAGTCGTGCTTGGGTAGCTCAGATGATGGAGCACTTGTCCGCGAAAGGCAAAGGTCCCGAGTTCGAGTCTCGGTCCGGCACACAGTTTTAATCTGCCAGGAAGTTTCAGAGTGGTGTTGTTCGGACATGGAGGAGATACAGAGAGACAGGAACTGTCGATGACATGCCTCTCTCAGGCCACCCAAGGGCTACTACTGCAGTTATAAACGGATTATGGTTCGGAGGACCCCTGACAGCAACGCTACCATGTTGAATAATGCTTTTCATGCAGCCACAGGACGTCGTGTTACGACTCAAACTGTGCGAAGTAGGCTGCATGATGCGCAACTTCACTCCCGACGTCCATGGCGAGGTCCATCCTTGCAACCACGACGACACCATGCAGCGCAGTACAGATGGGCCCAACAACATGCCGAATGGACCGCTCGGGATTGACGTCACGTCATGTTCACTGATGAGTGTAGAGTATGCCCTTCAACCAGACAATTGTCGAAGACGTGTTTGGAGGCAACTCGGTCAGGCTGAACGCCTTGGACACACTGTCCAGCGAGGTGGAGGTTCCCTGCTGTTTTCCGGTGGCATTATGTGGGGCCGAAGTACGCCGCTGGTGGTCATGGAAGGCATCGTAACAGCTGTACGATACGTGAATGCCACCCGCCGACCGATAGTGCAGCCATATCGGCAGCATATTGGGGAGGCATTCGTCTTCATGAACGACAGTTCACGCCCCATCGTTCACATCTTGTGAATGAATGCCTTCAGGATAACGACATCGCTCGACTAGAGTGGCCAGCATGTTCTCCAGACATGAACTCTATCGAACAGGCCAGGGACAGATTGAAAAGGGCTGTTTATGGACGGCGTGACCCACCAACCACTCTGAGGGATCTATGCCGAATCTCCGTTGAGGAGTGGGACAATCTGGACCAACGGTGCCTTGATGAACTTGCGGATAGTATGCCACGACGAATACAGGCATGCATCAATGCAAGAGGACGTGCTACTGGGTATTAGATGTAGCGGTGTGTACAGCAATCCGGACTACCACCTCTGAAGGTCTCGCTGTATGGTGGTATAACATGCAATGTGTGGTTTTCATGAGCAGTGAAAAGGGTGGAAATGATGTTTATGTTGATCTCTATTCCAATTTTCTGTACAGGTTCCGGAATTCTCGGAACCGAGGTGATGCAAAACTTTTTTTGATGTGTCTATATTTTGAATCTTAGAGATCTGAGAACTTATTTTAAATCCTGCTATGAGAACGGATTATGTCAACGGCCTTGCCGCAATGGTAACACCGGTTCCCGTCCGTTCACCGGAGTTAACGGCTGTCGGGTTTGCCTTACGCTTGGATGGGTCACCGCGTGAGTGTGCTGAGCTCTATTGGCAAGCGAGGTGCACCCAGCTCTTGTGAAGCTAATTGTGCAGCTACTTAATAGAGAAGTAGCGGCTCCGGTCACGAAACCTAGCAACAGACGGGAGAACGGTGTGGTATCAACCTCTCTACATCGGCATCCAGTGACTCTATCATATGAGGATGACACGGCGATCGGTCGACACCGTATGGTCTTCCGAAGCCTGTTCGGACGAAGTTTAGTTTTTTTCTGAGAACGGAATAACATGCTGCAAAGTGTTAGAAATGGTTAACATAGCTTTTGGTTAGTCTGCTGTGAGAATAAAAATGGATGGTGAGTAGTAGAAGTATATAGGCGTTTGGAAGATCACGAGCATTCTGGACGCCCCAGCACAGCATCAACAGACGAAATCATGGAAGAAGTGAAAGAGATTGGTGTGAGCCATCACCGAATCACAGTCAGAGAAGCTGTAGGCGATGCTGGCGTATACATTATGTCATACCATGATATTTTTTCGAATGTTTTGGATATGAAACGTGTGACAGAAAAATGTGTCCCAAAACTGTTTAATTTAAAAACAGCGGTGAATGACAGATGCTCGGTGTCAACAGTAATGAAGAAGCACCGAAAGGATTCACAAAGCGTGCTGAAACTTCGGTTTTCAGATATGGCGTCGCAACTAAGGCTCAATCATCTCAGGGGAACCATACCGGATCGGCAAGACCAGAAAAGGCATGACAAGAGCGGTCACATGTGAAGCTTATGCTTGCTGCGGTCGTCGATTTTACCGACACAGCTCACTATAAGTTATTCACACGAGAACGATCAGTAAGGAATATTACAAATTCAGTGCCGTTCGTGTGAACCACTCCGAAAAGCGCCCGGATTTGTGGAAACAATTCTTGAGCTTTGTAGTGGAGAAAGCACCAGGTCACACTTCGCAGAGTGTTCGCAAATAGAACGTTCCAGCATCTGTATTAGCCAGATTTGAATTTTTTTTAGTTCCCAAAAATAAAGAACAGCTTAAAGGACCGTCATTTTACAAGCACGAACGGGATTAAAAACGCATCGGTGAGAGAATTAAAAGCTGTCTCAGAGATCGAGTTCCAGAAGAATTTCAGGGATCGGAAAAAGTTCTGACATAAGTGTTTAGTATCTAACATGGACTGTTTTGAAGAGGATAACAATTATATAGACGAATAATTAAAACTAGCATCGCCTGTGGTCGAGATTTGACCAATTGAGTCAGCAGACTGAATCTGGCATAAAAAGAATCTTAAAGTGAAATACTCCGCGTGAAACTGTGACTGAGATTTCAGGCTCAGAAGTTACCCATAGCAAATGCAGCATAATAGTTAAGAATAGTCTTGAAATAATTATTTGATTTTTCTTTAATTGTTCGATCATTTGAAGCGAGGCCTTGATCCAGTTCATTGAAAAATAAATTTTGTGTTATCAGCGCCACACTAACTTTTTCTTTATGGCAACATTATTTCGAATTTCGTTGTATTGAAATAAAGTAAACTCAGATTTGAAATGATTTTCATTACAAATTCTGCACTGTAAATTCATCAAACTGCAATTATAACTTAAAAAATTATCCTTAAAAACAATAACAGAATCATCGTCTATTCAAAAACTGTGTCACTCCACTTCTTCACCTTTCAGTCCGACCCGTGTTCTCCTTCAAGGCATAGCGTAAAATAAATATAGTTTCCATATAATAAGCGAGATAATAGCCATCAAAATGAAGAAACTGAAAATTAGGAGCGCTTCAAAGTTTGTCGCAACCGCGTCTAACGAACATAAAGTTGGGTCCGTGTAATCTTAGACAAAAGCAAGTGAAAAAACGGTGATCTCAAATAATGTTTGTTTCCCTCAACTACTCCGTTATTATGTTTCGTTTTCCACTTTCGACAACGTCAACGACGTAGCAGTTGTGGCATTGTAGTTGCGCGATTAGCTTGTGTTACTGCAAATGAGCTAACTTCAGCATTTGAACATGAGCGTCCGTAGACTGCATTTTCACGAACCGTTGCTACCTTCACGTGTCATTTCTACTATAGCACCTGATCAGTAGGCAGGGTGAAGATTGCAAACACTTCAATTTTCGAGGTTCATGTATTGGAGTCTTAAATGTGTGATAGAGAACGCGTAACCAAATTTATAAATATCGAAGCATCTGGTTCTTTTAACACTCTTAGTGGCTAGGTACACACGTGATTTTTTTCTTAGCGCAATTCGTGGCAAAGTACCTTTCAAATTAGGTAAGTTTCATTTGATTCCCTGTATAATTAATATTTAAATCGTCACTTCAATTTTCGTTTTCACTTATTAATATTATAATTATTTTTTTTTAAATATAAAATCCTGTTTTTAACACGCCTCGCGGGGAGCCTATTAAGAGAGCGTAGCATGTAGAGCGTATTACAACGTTAATGATATCATGATCTCTCAGCGATGATGTAGAAGGAAAGTGTATCAGTTTTAGACTGGGAGTCCTAATTCAGAAACGAGTCACTTGAGATTTATTACTGACAGTTAAAATTTTTGATGTACCGTTGCTCTACTAACAATGATAAAATCCACGTAGATACACTTTACGCGATAACTTTGTTTACCTCCGCAACCTGCTCCGTGTGCTACCACAGTATATGACAAGCGGTCGGGAATCTCTACAGGGGAAAAAAAGGAAAAAAACTGACAGCTGCAGCGATGCTACGACTCCAAGCGGCTAGCCTGTAGTAAGAAACGAATGGCATAACATGTAATTTGAAAATATGCTCTTCTTATTATTTATACGTCTTTATTTGCTAGTCACTAAATGAGTCGGTGATTTTGCTAAGTTAGTTATGCAAATGTAATTAAAGTAATAACCGTCCTTACTGCTGATGTGATGGTAAAACGATTGAATCTGAATGCAGTGTATCGTAACGGTTCACAGTATCCGACTCGTACTCGGACCATCGGAAATCTTTTGCAACGAGACACGAAATGTAACCTGATGTGTTAGAGTTCAAAAGCAAATGATTATGAGAGTTTCTGTGGTTTCGCCCATACTTTCTGATCGCCGTTTGTACTTCTTTTTCGAGTATTTTTCCTCAAAACATTTTTACACTATCCGTACATTAATAGTAGTCTATCTCTTCGATGGTATGAGGATAACATAACGAAATCAAAAAGTTTCCTTGCATCCATTAACTTTCTTATAATCTGCTAATTTCAAAAGTTTATTAGTAGTATATACACGCCCATATTAATATTACTTGAAAAAGGATGCATGCATTTCCTTATGCAGTCTACTAGGTAACGACAAGAATATATGTACTCTTTGTGGGAGATTTAAGGTACAAAACCTAGTAGCGAAAATGTTGTTGATTGATATGCTTATTTGAATACGGACAACTTTTACACACCTATACAGTAATGTCATCACGAAAAGTTGGTTAAAATAGTGCCAGTCCCATTAAGAGGAGAACCTCTGAAGATAGTACAAACGAATAGAAATATTGAACAATATTTCTCATGTCTTAAATGATTAACTAAAAAATATAAAATCAGCATTTGTAATTCATTACATTATTTACTTACTTCTCAGCATCCTTTGGAAAGTGAAAAAATGGTATTTCTGCTTTTATTTCTGATTGCTGCTACAATTTATACTACATCTACATCTACATCTATACTCCGCGAGCCACCTTACGGTGTGTGGCGGAGGGTACTTATTGTACCACTATCTGATCCCCCCTTCCCTGTTCCATTCACGAATTGTGCGTGGGAAGAACGACTGCTTGTAAGTCTCCGTATTTGCTCTAATTTCTCGGATCTTTTCGTTGTGATCATTACGCGAGATATATGTGGGCGGTAGTAATATGTTGCCCATCTCTTCCCGGAATGTGCTCTCTCGTAATTTCGATAATAAACCTCTCCGTATTGCGTAACGCCTTTCTTGAAGTGTCCGCCGCTGGAGCTTGTTCAGCATCTCCGTAACGCTCTCGCGCTGACTAAATGTCCCCATGACGAATCGCGCTGCTTTTCGCTGGATCATGTCTATCTCTTCTATTAATCCAACCTGGTAAGGGTCCCATACTGATGAGCAATACTCAAGAATCGGACGAACAAGCGTTTTGTAAGCTACTTCTTTCGTCGATGAGTCACATTTTCTTAGAATTCTTCCTATGAATCTCAACCTGGCGCCTGCTTTTCCCACTATTTGTTTTATGTGATCATTCCACTTCAGATCGCTCCGGATAGTAACTCCTAAGTATTTTACGGTCGTTACCGCTTCCAATGATTTACCACCTATGGCATAATCGTACTGGAATGGATTTCTGCCCCTATGTATGCGCATTATATTACATTTATCTACGTTTAGGGAAAGCTGCCAGCTGTCGCACCATGCATTAATCCTCTGCAGGTCCTCCTGGAGTACGTACGAGTCTTCTGATGTTGCTACTTTCTTGTAGACAACCGTGTCATCTGCAAATAGCCTCACGGAGCTACCGATGTTGTCAACTAAGTCATTTATGTATATTGTAAACAATAAAGGTCCTATCACGCTTCCCTGCGGTACTCCCGAAATTACCTCTACATCTGCAGATTTTGAACCGTTAAGAATGACATGTTGTGTTCTTTCTTCTAGGAAATCCTGAATCCAATCACAAACCTGGTCCGATATTCCGTAAGCTCGTATTTTTTTCACTAAACGTAAGTGCGGAACCGTATCAAATGCCTTCCTGAAGTCCAGGAATACGGCATCAATCTGCTCGCCAGTGTCTACGGCACTGTGAATTTCTTGGGCAAATAGGGCGAGCTGAGTTTCACACGATCTCTGTTTGCGGAATCCATGTTGGTTATGATGAAGGAGATTTGTATTATCTAAGAACGTCATAATACTAATTCAGTAAGCTCAGAACTAGGGACTCATCTGAACGTACTTCATCACTCCATATCCATTTTTAGAGGGTTTATACAGGCTAGTCGCTTGGCAGCGCAACAGTAGCGAAGCTGCAAAAAAACTGTGGACATTTTATTCGTTAGCAGGTACATGTCTGTAATCTTTTCCAGGGCCTGCTGTAGTTAGCACAGAGCCCGTATCACTGACGAACTGGTCTTCTCAGCAGTACGAATTAGGAAGGTAACGGCTAATAAAATTTATTTCACTAGTTTAAGCCAACAGATGTAATGTCCTAGATTTTTAAACCTTCATTGAAAAAACATAACGAGCATTGTCTAAGACACTAAAACTGCCTATCACAGTTGTGTCTTATCATTTCTAGTCATATTGTAAGGAAAAAAAAAAGTTCGCCCCGGTGGCTGAGAGGTCAGCGCGACAGAACGTCAATCCTAAGGGCGCGGGTTCGATTCCCGGCTGGGTCGGAGATTTTCTTCGCTCAGGGACTGGGTGTTGTGTCGTCCTAGTCACCATCATTTCATCCCCATCGACGCGCAAGCCGCCTTAGTGGCGTCAAATCCAAAGACTTGCACCCGGCGAATGGTCTACCCGACGGGAGTCACCAGTCACACGACATTTACATTTTATTTAGTAAGGAAAAAATCCCTCTCCGTAAGGAAACTGAAACTTTTGGATCAAGACGTGCTTAGACCGTGTAGTGACTCAAAGTGACCGACAGACAAGATTGTTCTTCCTCTTGCATTTACCAAGTACAGAGATATCACGAAGTTCCATTCCGTGCTATGCATTACATAGATAGTAGTGAATTGTTCTTTCTTATTGATATGGGTGCGGATATACATCGAAATCATGGCATACATCATGGAGAAGTAGTAACGAGTACGTGGGCTCTCGAACGAGACCATACAGGAAACTCAGTGAGAGATACTGAGCATAATTTCACTGTAAGGTTACAGAAGCCTTCACCGCCAAAATCAACAGTTCTAGGGAGGGAGAAAAATCTGTTTGGAACTCGTTTCATGAAAGATAAGCCCCGATCAGGACGACTGACGAGACTGGAAACGTGTGTGGAGGCTGCGGCGTCTGTTGAATGTCCACCAAAAGAGTCCATTCGTGAACAGCGGTCACGTGAACTGGGAGTTCCGTACTCATTACAAGAACATATAAAGAATTATTAGAAGTTAAAGGCATTAAAATCTCCGTTCGTAAACGAATTGAGCGATAATGACATGTAAAAACGTCGTCAGGCTTGTGGGTGAATGTTCGATGTCTTCACAATTCTCCCTTCAAGGGAAAAAGTGTTTTTGTCGAACAAATGTGCAATATATCGCAGTGCAAATGAGAGAAACATTTATTTCTGGAGAACGAAAAATGCACATTATTATGAAGAACTTGAAAACAACTCACCACATGCCATGATCTGGCCTCTGGCCTACAATGTCTGTAACTCACTTGGCAGGTCCGTATTTCTTTTGAGGTATTGTGAATGGCACTCCGTGTCTCACCGCGTTACGTGATTTATTTATTCCACATCTGCAACATCAGGACAGCTCGGTCGCGTATGGTTCCAGCAGAATGGAGTACCAGCCCATTATGCTACCCCGTCAGAGAGTATCTCAGTGGGGTCTTTCCTGATAAACGGGTTGGACGCGGCTATGTCCACTTCCCTGCGCCTTTGGAGTGGCCACCCCGAAGTCCTGATCTGTCATCTTGCGACAATGTATTATAAGGGTTCATTTAACACAAGTTTCCCGCCACACTTTACGAGACAGCTGACGAACTTAAGGATACTATTGGACGTGCACTTTCAGTCATCACGCCAGCGAAGTTGAGGAGAATTTCACGTCGTGCATGGAGGAGAAGCATATGCGTAATGAAAACCATGGTTTACATCCAGACACTCTGCAATAAACAACAAAGAATAGTCAGTCTACCTCTGAGTTGTCCTCTGCTGTGATCCCAGGTTAATACAATGTGACATATGTCGACACGTCATAGGCGGTAAGGGGACTTTATGATCATAGTGTAGGAAGAGTAGGCTAGCAACTAATGCAGATATCAGCCATCGATGGAATTACTGGCAAACGGTACTGATATTTGTCTGCGTTTCGAGAAGCTGACTTCTCCAAGCTGATTATTGAGGCTTACGTTAAAAACTATGAGGTGTAGTACTATAAATTTATGAAGACTGTAAGAGTGGATACGACACGATTTTGCAAGACACTAAGAAGTTCTATACACATAGTAAACTGTCACAATGCAAAGGCATATCAAAAAGGTATTTTTTGTCAAGCTTTGTCAACAACATAATGCAAAAAACTTCTGTCAGAAATTTTAGATTTCCAGAAGCTTTCGACATCGTTCCTCACCAATCTGCGTGCCTATGGAATATCGCCTAAGTTGTGCCACTGGATTCGTGATTTCCTGTCAGAAAGGCCACAGTTCGTAGTAATAGACGGTAAATCATCGAGTAGAACGTAAGTAATATCCGGCGTTTCCCAGGGTACTGTTATGGGCCCTCTATTGTTCGTGATATATATATATATATATATATTAACCACATAGGAGACAATCTGAATAGCCATCTTAGATTGTTTGCAGATGATGCTGTCATAATTAATCCCGAAGAAAGAAAAGTATGAAGTTATTCACATGAATACTAAAGGAAATCCGCTAAATTTCGATTACACGATAAGTCACACAAATCTGAAGGCTGTAAATTCAAGTAAATGATTTGGGATTACAATTACAAATAACTTAAATTGGAACGATAACATAGATAATGTTGCGGGTAGAGCAAACCAAAGACTACGATTCACTGGCAGAACTCATAGAAGGTGCAACAGGTCTAATATGTATGGTGCGAAAAGTGGCAATTAATCCTGAAGAAAGAAAAGTATGAAATTATTCACATGAATACGACAGGAAATCCGCTAAATTTCGATTACGCGATAAGTCACACAGATCTGAAGGCTGTAAATTCAAGTAAATGCTTTGGGATTACAATTACAAATAACTTAAATTGGAAAGATCACATAGACTGCTTACACCACACTTGTCCGCCCTATTCTGGAGTATTGCTGTGCGGTGTGGGATCCTTATCAGGTGGGACTGACGGATGACATCGAAAAAGTACAAAGAAGGGCAGCTGCTCTTGTATTATCACGAAGTAGAGGAGATGGTGCCACAGACATGATACGAGATTTGGAGTGGCAATCATTAAAACAAAGGCGTTATTCGTTTAGACGAGATCGTCTCATGAAATTTCAATCACCAGTTTTCTCCTCCAATCGCGAAAACATTCTGTTGACACCCACCTGCATAGGGGGAAATGATCACCACGATAAAATAAGAGAAATCAGGGCTCGCAAAGAAACATTTAAGTGCTCGTTTTTCCACGTGCCGTTCGAGAGTGGAACGATAGAGAGACAGCTTGAAGGTGGTTCATTGAAGCTTCTGCCAGGCACTGAATAGCAGATTAATCATGTAGATGTAGATTGTGATTCAAGACCGTAGTAGTCTGCTGCAGACCATAATGAAACATACCAGGTAAATAAAATTCCTGTGTCAATCTATAACATATAAAATACAGTTTGATAAAATATAATTTCATCATATGTCGCCAGAATGAAACCTTCGCCACATATGATGTGACGCCAGACGTAGTGCAGATGTCGTGGACGTCAAAAGCGTTGAGTCGTGAGTGCGAGTGCGCCGGCGTCGTAGAATAAACAAAGTGCGAAGTCTTTGCCGGGTTGACAAAAATATGGTAGCATCAACTCATTACCACGCCTAAAAGGGTGTAGGAAAACCTATGGCATTCAAAACAGCTTCCAGTCGTCTCGGAAAGAATAGATCCGAGTCCCGTGAGCTTCTAAAGAGAATCTTATACCATTCTTTCCACAATATGGTCGCTAGATCTGGCAATTATGATGGAAGTGGATCGTGATCACGCACTTTTATCACCAAAAGTAGGCCACAAAGGCTCAGTAATGCTGAAATGAGGTGACTGTGGTGCCCAGTGGCGATGCGGCAGTTCACCTTCGTGTTCACAAAATCAATCGTAGACGGTGCCAGGTATGTCAACAAGGGCCCTGTCGTCTTGGAACACAGCACCAGCATTGGGAAACGAACACTGTACCGTGGGATGGACCTGATCAGCCAAAGTGGTCGTCTAATCCCTGGCATTAATGCGACCTTGCAGAATAACCATGAAGACAATTGGAACGCCACGATATGGCTGCTGAAATCATCACCTTTTGGACTTAAACTGGCCAGAAACTGGAAACAGTTTGAAACAAGACTCATCTCAAAATATCTTCCTTCTATTCGTCCATAGTCCATGTTTTACGGCTGCGGCACCAGTTTTCCTGTTAGGGACAGTCTGCGTCACTGATGAGCGATTTTAGAATTCCAACTCGCCCTGGAGCTCCCTTCACCTCCTTTTGATTAGCCAGTGGAACATTCATTTCTGCAGTGACATACGCAGCTGTCGTCCTGTTTATTTTTCGTCACCCTGAATCACGGACACTCTACACAGACTTTCGTCCGCGTTAAGACTTAGCGTAATGATGTGTCTGCGCTTTCTGTGTATGTGCTATAAATCTTCGATACGCGCCTCTTGAAACACTAAGCATTTAGGCTACGTTAGCTACGGAAGCACCCACCAAACGAGGGACAACAATTTTCCCACATGCGAAGGCACTGATCTCCGACATAATGTACTCACATGTACATACAATACTGTTCTGAAACTTCCTGACACATTAAAACTGGGTACTGGATGGAGACTCGAACTCGGGACTCCGCTGGAGAGTGAAAATCTCATTCTAGAAACATCCCCTAGGCTGTGGCTAGGCCATGTCCCCGCAATATCCTTTCTTCCAAGAGTGCTAGTTCTGTAAGTTCCGTAGAAGAGCTTCTGCGAAGTTTGGAAGGTAGGAGAGGAGGTACTGTCAGAACTGAAGCTGTGAGGGCGGCTCGTGAGTCGTGCTTGGGTAGCTCAGTTGGTAGAGCACTTGCCTGTGAAAGGCAAAGGTCCCGAGTTCGAGCCTCGGCCCGGCGTACAATTTTGATCTGCCAGGAAGTTTCATATCAGCGCACACTCCGCTGCAGAGTGAAAATCTCATTCTGGGAACATCCCATAGGCTATGCCTAGGCCATGTCTCCGCAATATCCTTTCTTCCAGGAGTGCTAGTTCTGCAAGGTTCGCAGTAGAGCTTCTGTGAAGTTTGGAAGGTAGGGGACGAGGTACTGGCAGAAGTAAAGCTGTGAGGAGGGGTCGTGAGTAGTGCTTGGGTAGTTCAGTTGGTAGAGCACTTTCCGGCGAAAGGCAAAGGTCTCGAGTTCGAGTCTCGGTCCGGCACACAGTTTTAATCAGTCAGGAAGTTTCATATTAGCGCTGCAGAGTGAAAATCTCATTCTGGACACAATACTGTTCTCATAACGACTGACAGTTGCAACATATTGAGGACACTGCAAATATGTTGTTCGTTTTCGGATACGATAGTGAAACCTGCAGGCTTGGCTAGCATCTGCTTTTATCTTCAAGCATTCTTTTCTCGAGATTTTTCGATATTTATGTCCGCCCTCTGTAACGTGGTAACATCTAATGGGACCAAATTGCTTAGTTCATCGGTCCATAAGTTTACACACTACTTAATTTAAGTTGAACTAACTTACGCTATGGGCAACACATACACCCGTGCCCGATTGAGGACTCGAACCTCCGACGGGGGGAACCGCGCGGACCGTGACAAGACGCAGCGGATTTGTGCGAAGGAGTTAATGAAACTGCTAACTGGACACAGCATTTTTTAATTCATTACAAACCGTACTACCGGTATGTTCCCAAATACCAAACTAAGTTATCAGCTTAAAATGCTTTTCCAGTCTACAGGTTAAATGGACTACTACACGAAAGGAGTTTGTGGGGACGCAGTATGCAGTAACCGCTGTCCCGAGGGTTTTATTGCCTTGAAAGTTTCGATAGCTAAAATAAGTGCCTTAACTGAAAATATTCCAAATAACCTAACCACTGGGATGCTTTCTACTTTTTCTTTACCGTGGTTACTAGATTATTGCCCGTTTGTATGCACGAACATTTACATCCACCCGAATACTCTGCCTTTCACACTCAAGTGCTTGGAGAGGGTTCATCAAAACACTCTCTCACACTATTTCTCTACCGTTCCATTCTCTAACAACGCGTGGGCAAGTCGAACTCCTAACTCTTTGCGTGCTAGCTGTGATTTCTCTTATTTTATTACAATGATCATTTCTCATTATGTAGGTGGATGTAAGGAAAATATTTTCGCATTCGAAGGAGAATGTTGGACTTTAAAATTTTGAGAAAGGATCTCGCCGGAACGAGAAACACCTTTGTTTTAACAATTGCCACCCCAACTTAAGTATCATATCCGTGACACTCACTCCTCTACTTCGCAATAATACAAAACGAGCTGCCCTTCTTTGAACTTTTTCGATGGCCTACATTAATCCAATCTGGTAAGGACCCCATACTGCACACCAATACTCTAGCAGAGTACCGGAAAGCGTAGTGTAGGAAGCGTTTTTAGTAGACCTCTTGCATCTTCTAAGTGTTCAGCTAACAAAACACAGTCTTTGGTTTGTCTTCCCCACAAATTTATATATATATTTTTTCCAATTCAAGGTGTCTGTAATTGTAATTCCTAGGTATTTAGTTGAATAAACAGTCTTCAGGTTTCTGTGGTTTAGTGTGTAACCGAAATTTAACGGGGTCCTTTTAGTACCCATGCCGAGGACTTCCATGTTTCGCTATTTAGGGTCTATTGCCAATTTTCACACCATACGGATATCTTCTCTAAATCATTTTGCAATTGGGTTTAGTCTTCTGATTACTTTACTACACGGTAAATGGCAGCATCGTCTGCAAACAAACTAACATGGCTGCTCAGATTTTCATCTAAATAATTAATATCGATTAGAAACAGCAGAGGGCCTATAACAGTTCGCTGAGGAACGCAAGGTATGATTCATCTTTTACGCGATGACTTTTGGTCAGTTACTACGAACTGTTCCAACAGGAAGTCACGAACCCAATCGCACAACTGAGACAATACCTCATAGGCACGCAATTTGATTATAGCCGTTTATGAAGAAGATCATCGAAAATCTTTTGGAAATCTACTTTCTTAATCCACGTTGACTGTGTATAAACAGATCTATTTCTCGAGGTTATTCATAGTATTCGAACACAGTATATGCTCCAAAATCCTGTGATTCATCGGATTACTCCTCTTTTCCTTTCTTGATTATTGGTGTGACCTGTGCAACTTTCCAGTTTTTATATTAGATTAGATTTACTTCCATTCCAATTGACTCGTAGTGAGGAGGTCCTCCAGGATGTAGTACATGTCATAAAAACAATAATACGTGACGAATATTTACAACTAAAACAAATAAGCTAATGTACCTTCCACAGGTCCCAAGTGGATCGTCTTTTTTTATGAACACTATATGAAAGGATCATTTTACAACTTTCATTTACTAAGATCGCATTATTGCGCTGAATTTAAAATTAACAAAAATGTTTTTTTTTATTTATAAGGTAATAAACATAAACACACACACACACACACACACACACACACACACACACATATATATATATATATATATATATATATATATATATATATATATGGTTCTACTGAGAAATTCATCAATGGAGTAGAAGGATTTGGCCACCAACAAATCCTTTAGGCTTCTCTTAAACTGAATAGGAAAATAGGAAAGGATATTTCGTGTAGCAAGTGGCCATATGTGATTGTTAAATATGGAGCTGTTTTATGTGCGTACCCTGAAATGTAACTGGTATACATTCTGAACCGTAGGATTTGCCTTTATTAATTGATTTAAGCAGCTGTGTTACACCGTAGGTATCTACTTCTAAATTACTCGTGTCAACGGCAATTCATGATGGCAATTCTGGAATATTTAGTTCATCTCATTTTGTGAAGGAATTTCGGAAAATCGTATTTAGTGACTCCGCTTTGGAGGGCACTGTCATCGGTTATCGCTCGCTGAAGTTATTGATTGTGTCTTGCCGCTGGTGTACGTTATCTACGACCTGAATCGCTTTGGTTTTTCTCCCATATGTCGATAGAGTGTTTCGTTGTGGAAACTATTAAAAGCATCTCGGGTTAAAGTTCGTTTCGTGCTGAGTTTCGAGCTCCTGTAAAACTTGTTCCGACCTTTTAGTTAACATGCGGGGTCACTTCCGTCTATTGTTGATGTAAGTGGTATAAATATCTTCACTTCTGGCGATACTGTTTCTTTAAATTTAAGCCACATTTGCTCTGAACTTTCATAATTGGGAAGGAATGCAGGCTGTCTCTTACGAATGCGCCAAGCGAATTTTTATATTTTTTTCTGGGTAGATACAGTTTGCGTTTACTTTTGGTGGATTTGGATGTTACGGTATTCAGTCTAGCTGGAACAATCTTGTGATCACTAGTCCCACTACCCTTCGTAATGCTCCCTTACTGCTCGGGATTTTTGCTAAGAAACGAATATATTTTCGCAACCGTGCTATTTATCCAACAAAATCGAGAGTCCACAGCTCGTGGTCTAATGACTAGCGTAGCTGCCTCTGGATCACGGGGTCCCAAGTTCGATTCCCGGCCGGGCTGGGGACTTTCTCTGCCCGGGGACTGGGTGTTTGTGTTGTCCTCATCATTTGATCATCATCATCAACATCATTTGTGGCACTGGATAGAGTGGACTATGAAAAAATGGGACTGTGTAACAATTGGGACTTCGTACGGCCGTTGGTGACCGCGCAGTTGAGCGTCCCACAAACCAAACATCATCATCCAGTGAAAGCGAGCAGTTTGAGTACATGGTATCATTGATGTTCTGAAAATTACGGGTGGTAATGAGTTAGCACAACTAAAGTGTTGTGTGCATGGCTCACGAAGCGCTGTGGACGAGCGGTTCTAGGCACTTCAGTCCGGAACCATGCGGCTGCTACGGTCGCAGGTTCGATTCCTGCCTCGGGCATGGATGTGTGTGATGTCCTTAGGTTTGTTAGGTTTAAGCAGTTCTAAGTCTAGGGGACTGATGACCTCAGATGTTAAGTCCGATAATGCTTAGAGCTTTTTTGTTTTTTGTTTATTTTTTGTTCAAGAAGTAGAAAGAAGTACCATAAGAGACTTCCCTCCGCCACACAGGCAGAATTATTCGCCTGGCACGTGTGAGCTCCGAGCAACAACCTCCACGTAACGCTCTCTATTCGGGGCTAATTTCTGTATCCACCGACAGATTCACCAGCGTTTCGCATTCGTCCACCAATAGTGTAGCCATCCGAGAAAGAGAGCGCTGTCAACTGGGGACTACTTTAAGAACTGGCGGAGATGGAAATCCTTCCGTCGACAGGCGGTAAACATGTGTCGTTGGCACAGCTCAGCTGTCCCTGCTGTGCCAGCATATGCTGCATTAAGCTACGGAGCACAGAACCGCGAGTTCTGTTCAGAGGACAACATTTCCGAATTAATAGTCTTTCTTACGGAGCAATAGACACAGTGCAATGCGAATGTCTACGTAATATATTCGGTCATAATGACAATTTTATAGACTGATAAGAGACAGAAAAGTTATGTAGATTTCACTGTGTTAGGTATAGGACGTCAAGTGCCACACATGAGTTATTAAAGTTATGGAAAGTAATGTAGCATACCTTTTTTGGCTATTTTTTATTATTTTGCTACATTTATCTTATAGTGTTGCCCTGTCAATGTAAGTGTTTGATTAGTAATACGGGCAAGCAACCTGACATCCATTTTATTGAACTATAGCAGTAAACAAGTTTTCTGCTACCATGAATGTTTGGGCTGAGGCATGATCAACGACTGTAGTAAGGTACGCGTTTATGCAGGGAACACTTCCTACATGAAAGGCCATTGCCCATACAGAAAGGGAAAAGCTGCCTGGGGTGGAGGACCGACGAGGGGTTAGAAAAATCCGCCCAGCGCGCAGCGGTACAGCTAACCTTCCAGCGGACTGGGAGAGACCAAAACACTGGGCGGCCTCAGGTGGCAAAAATAACGATCCTAGACAACCGAACGGTGTCATGCAAAAACGCCATTGACGATGAACATTCGACACCGTATCGATTACAGAATCGATAACGTTCGCACCATTCGGCGAATACTCTCCACATGTTCTAAAATTAAGTACAAGATCAGTGAGAGGGATATTAGTAATCATCATAACGATATTTGTATGTGGGTCCAGAGCCACCATGTACTTCATGAAAGGAATATCGTCCGTTGCAGCCTGTAAATTTACGTTTTATTTGTTGTGCTACCGACAAGTAGCCGTGCAAAAGCAGCCGTGGCCTGACCTTACAGAACAAGTTGAATAACGAAGAACGAGGTAGCAGACCATCTCTCTGCGAAAAACCGATAGTCATAAGAGAGGTGGAGGTCATAGTGTTTGGAGAATCTGAATTAAGCACACTGGACTCGCATTCGGGAGGACGACGGTTCAATCCCGCCTCCGGCCATCCTGATTTAGGTTTTCCGTGATTTCCCTAAATCGCTTCAGGCAAATGCCGGGATGGTTCCTTTGAAAGGGCACGGCCGATTTCCTTCCCTAACCCGAGCCTGTGCTCCGTCTCTAATGACCTCGTTGTCGACGGGACGTTAAACACTAATCTCTCCTCCTCCTCCTCTGAATTAAGGTGACAGTAGAAAAAGTGTAAATCGGTCATAGATTTGTTTTCAGCAGCTTCCACGATATTTTGAACATGACAAAGATTGCTGTCCGTTGGGTTCTGCGACTGCTTGCCCCCACTCAAAAATCGCACTGAAGTGAGCCAGCAGAGTAAAATTAGCCGCTGTCTCAGCCCGAGGCGCGGTAGCAAGGCAGGCAGTGGAAACGAATAGATGCACTACTGCAGAAATAAACGATGAATCATCTATCATCAGGGAAAGTGATGTTGAGTGATTTTTTGGACTACCTGGGTGTGGTGATAGCAGATTATGTTCTTAAGGGTCAACCCGTCGCAGGACAACAATACCGGATCCTCCTGATGAGGTTACATGAGGCTGTCAAGACGGAAGCGTTGTGGGAAGGTGTCCGTGGTAAAGCACATTCTGGATGAAACAGATGCTAGAAATGGTCGAGAAAGGCAGCAAAGAAGAAGAAGAGAGACAGGAGAGAACAAGAGAGAGACAGGAGGGACCAGGCAGATAGGAAAGAAGCAGAAACTGACAGGATGGAAGTGCAAAAGGGAGATGGGAAAGCCAAAACAGACAGTAAAGAATCGCACGACAGAAAAGAATTTAGGGAAGAGATGGCGCCGCAACAAGGAAATACGAAAGCTTGTCGAGCTTTCAAAAACAACAGAAAGCAACGTGAACAGGCTGCCCCAAGTTGAGAGAGGAGACAAATTCCTCAACATAACGATGGTATCTGTTCTTTCAGACATGTCTAAGCGACCGAGGACGCAGAGGATAGTGCGACTGCAGGGCCTTAGCTCTGGCACGCTCCCCGTGAGACGCACATTTCCATCTTACTGTCGACACACATATGTAGTTCCCCTGCCCACTATACTCATTGCTCGTGGCAGTCGATCTACAGATTCCCGTAAGAGTTCGGGCAATATGAGTGCATCCATACAGAAGAAGATCATTGGCCTTTAGCCTTACCTATACGAATACGGTATCTGCTATTTCGGACTTACTCAAAGTATTTGGGCGAAATCATAAAACGAAATCTTCATCTCAGCCAGCTATACAGTAGTGGACAGCGGATTCAGTTGTTCATTGACATGATGCCAACACGACACTAGTGATCCCAGCTCTCTGGGTGACTGATCGGAAGGCAATCAAACTAATTACCTTGATGTGAATTTCTGCACTTTTTCGTTTTGTTGTAAGTTTGTACTGATAAGAGCGAATCTTGTCATCCATAACCATATTTTCCACAGACAATTGCACGTATTTTTCATTTCAGTCAAGTTGCGGCAGGTGTCCACGAGCAAACGTTTTTGTTCAGGAGTTGAGGTTCACAGCACAAACTTTTCGTACACCTTTGCTAGGCATACCTGCAGGAGGCGCTGTTGTATTTGTTCCCAAGTAGCACCTGACATATGTTCTTAAAAATTTGCAGTATCAGTCATGGTCAGGCCTACCCTCTGTATACTTGTACGGGCATGATGTTAGTTCTAAGTGAAATCTAACATATGCAAACTGTGGTGGGTGCTTCTGTAAACAAAGTAGTCGAAATATTTGCTGTTTCAAGAGGCACTAAGCGAACATCTGTGCCATTTACAGGGAAATCGGGAAAACATTATCTGCTAAATCGCAACGCGGACGAAAGAGGACGCTGAGTGATCGTGACAGACGGTCATTGATCAGGATTGTGACGAAAAATAGGAGGACGACAGCTGCAAAAGTCAACGCGGAACTGAATATCGCTCTGGCAGACACTGTCAACACCATAACAACACGAAGGGCACTCCATAAGCTGTGAATTACAGGGTGAGTTGGAATTCTAAAACCACTCATCAGTGGTGTAAATGCCCGTCACAGGAAAAAGTGGTGCCCAACCTACTGTCCCTGAGATATGCAGCAACGGAAGACAGTGATTTGGGGTAATGAATCTTGTTACACACTGTTTCCAGCTTCTGGCTGAGATTACGTCCAAAGTGTGAAACATGAGAACGGGTCGGTGATGATTTGACAGCCATATCGCGGTATTCCACGGGTCACGTGGGTACTATACAAGGTCGCATTATATGATTATTTTAGTTGATGAAGTCCATCTCGTGGTACAATGTTTGTTCCCCAATGGTGATGCTGTGTCTCAAGGCGACAGGGTCCGTCTTCATACAGCTTTAATCGTCCAGGACTGGTTTTGTGTGCACGAAGATGAGCTGTGAGACCTCCCGTGGCGGTCAAAGTCTCCAGATCTAAGTAACATTGAGCCTTTCTGATCTTCCTTGGAGAGGAGGTTGCATGATCGCTATCCACCTACGTCATCGTTACCTGAACATACCGCTATTTTGGAAGAAGAATGATTCCCTTGAAAAACAATACAAAACCTATACTTGTCCATTCAGAGAAGACTGGAAGCTCTTAGAATGCCAACGGGTTTCCTACACTGTATTAGGCGTGGTAATGTTTCGTATTTATGGTGTTTCCATACCGTTGTCCAACGCCGAACTTGGCGCGCGTGGACCTGTGTGTGTGTGTGTGTGTGTGTGTGTGTGCGTGTGTGTGAAATACACGTTACATTTGTGTACGTGGACGAGGCCACAGCTAGGAAGTAAGTGCTAAATAAAGAAACTCATCAACTAATTATACGACTTACTGTTAATTAGAAAAATTCCTTTTAATTTATTACACATTATTTTAATCGTATTATGGGTAAGTTTCAGGCGTACGTTCGCATTCGTTCTCTGAAGTTCTTTCATTGCCGGCCGCTGTGGACGAGCTGTTCTAGGCGCTTCAGTCCGGAACCGCGCTGGTGCTACGATCGCAGGTTCGAATCCTGCGTCGGGCATGGATGTGTGTGATGTCCTTATGTTAGTTAGGTTTAAATAGTTCTAAGTCTAGGGGACTGATGACCTCAGATGTTAAGTCCCATACTGCTTAGAGCCATTTGAACACTTTTTTTCTTTCATTCTTTACTGAAGTTCATTTGTACTAGAGGCACACAGTGAAATGACAGCCACAAGGTGAAATTGTTAGACATACCAGTCATTAATACGGTTTAAAGGTATGAAACTTTTCTCTAGAGCACACGAGAATAATTTCAGTTTGCCTGATTCTCCTTCAGTTGTGAATTTGCGGCTATGTTGATACCTTGCGAGATGCCGCAGTGGTTGGCACACAGTAATCGGATTCAGGAGGACGACAGTTCAAGTCTTCGTCCGGCCAACCAGATTTCGTTTTTTCGTGATTTCCCTGAATCGCTCGCCGGCCGAAGTGGCCGTGCGGTTAAAGGCGCTGCAGTCTGGAACCGCAAGACCGCTACGGTCGCAGGTTCGAATCCTGCCTCGGGCATGGATATTTGTGATGTCCTTAGGTTAGTTAGGTTTAAGTAGTTTTAAGTTCTAGGGGACTGATGGCCTCAGATGTTGAGTCCCATAGTGCTCAGAGCCACTTGGACCATTTGTACTTGTTGTTTACCATACTAACCTACGCTTTCCTTTCCTAAGGCTGTTACGTCATTTTGCTAGAACGAAATGAAAATCTTTCTCGAAATCTGTGGATCACAGAAAAATTGTGGTAGTACACCTCGCCTGTCCACCACTTCCTCCAATAAGTGGAATCCAAAGAAGGTATGCAATGTCCTGTGGCCTTGCAAACATCTGACTCGATCCTACTTACAAGCGTGAATCTAGCAGTCAATTTGACTATCGATTAATCAAGCCTTTCCACTGGAAAGAAGGTGACCAGGAAAGGCAGTACCGTAATCATAATAATGTGAGGATACCAAATTTCACTCGTTAATTGGAATTTATTCCTTTTTGCAGATTTACATACATATCAGAAAACGATTATTACGCACTGAAATCGGGAGGAAAGAGTGCCTTAGTATTCAGTATCCGGTTTCACATGTGATCAAGAATCATTCATAAACAAAAGTTACAAAATGGTATCAAAGAACGCAGCGCTGGCTTGAAACGAGAGAGAGAATTAGAACTGAGGAGCAACATCGAACATGGTGCCGTGTTAAATTAGCCTGCAGGCCGTAGCATTTCGCAGTGTTACGGTCACGGTGGCCGGCGGTTGTCTTCTGACTGGGTGAATCACATACATATCATACGTTTTGCGAACAGTAAACGTGAGACTCGATTTTCAATGGCTCTCTCTTCTATAACTTACTCCTAAGCACCCGATTGGTACCGCGTTTTTCTCGAAGTACGGTGGCTTTTTTTTTTCTTTTGTCAAGACCCGATCGGATGCGACATTAAAACCACAATGAAAATCCGATGAAGTTTTGCGCAGATATGTTGCACAGTGTCTCTAGTATCGCGTCATATGGCACTTTTCAGTTCTAGGTGCACAGTGAGTGCTTATAAATGCATAGAAGAGTGGTCCCAAACCTGGCGGTAAATACCACATGAGTCCTAAAATAAAATTTTCTGAGGGGTGAAAACGAAACGATCAGATTCCGTTGCAGTCGCGAAACTAAACTGCTTTCAAATGATCATTGCCATTATCACCATTTTGTAGGACTCTAATATTGTTTATATAAGTTAACAGTTACTACCTTTTTTCAAAAATGGTCAAATGGCTCTCAGCACTGTGGGACTTAACTTCTGAGGTCATCAATCCCCTAGAACATAGAACTACTTAAACATAACTAACCTAAGGACATCACAGACATCCATGCCCGAGGCAGGATTCGAACCTGCGACCGTAGCGGTCGCGCGGTTCCAGACTGTAGCGCCTAGAACCGCTCGGCCACCACTGCCGGCACCTTTTTTCAGCTAGGAACATTAATGCGGTGCATGTTACAGGTCCCTCACATAGTCCACCCACTACACACGTATGTTGTGTTTTGTCCCGTACATTGCTGACGATAAAAGTGAGACACATACGTAACAAATGTTAAATATCTCAAGAAAATGTCTTCTCCAAGTTGTAGACAATACCTGTAGTAGCCCAGAAATTGCTTCATTACTCGCTTCGAAAGAAATAAATGAATTAATTGACAGTACGACACAGCAGTAGCTACATAAGGCCTATCGTAGTGCTATACATAGCATGTTTATCATTACTATTATTAGAGTGGTTAGACGTAAAGCATTAACAACTAGAAGTCGTCCAATTTCTGCCAGCTCAGAAGTAAGGAGTGTAGAGATCAAGTGATTTACGAACAGTAAGCATAGTGCACTCATCTGAACTTGTTTGAATTTAGTGCGCAGGTCAAGCAAGTGCCGCAATGGAGAAGAGTAATGCAAGGGAAGCATGTTTTGTAACGAGTGTGTGTCGTCATTGTGGACAGTTAGCTATCTTTTCTGAGGAGTTGTGGGTAGCACTTGCGATGCACCACTAATTCATTCGTCATTCATTCTGAAACAGACATACATTTTAAAAATAAAAGTGTTACGAGAGAATTCTTTCATCTTACAGTTCAGTTAGGTGGTAAAGTTGACGATAATGTGGAGAAAGGGAGGGGGGGGGGGGGGAGCAACAACAGATGGCACGCGAGGGGGAAGGGTGGGAGTACTGGATACTAACTAATGTCTGATGGCTCTCAGGGGTAATGGTCTAACAAAGGTTTGAGAACCACTGGCCTAGAACGACAGTCTCCCCGCCAAGTGTGATGTGGATGCTGTCATTCCGTTTCTTCATGTTTCCTCCTGATTTCATGCAACCTACACAACGTAACTGTCAAGCATGCCAGCAAAGTTTGGCAATGCTGCATGAACTTTGAAGCAGAACGTACAGATGTTCACGATGCGAGTGATCATGGAAGGAAACCGGTGTCAACTGATGAACTTGTTCGGTGAGTGGATCAGGCGATTCGAGAAAATAGTCTATGAGGGCAATTCAGAACAAACGAAGAGGAACGTTGTGACGAACTATTGTCCTTTTTCACGCCAGTGCTCCATCGCAGAGTGTGGCTACAAGAAAGACGTTCGTGCAGTATTTTCGATGGGAATGTTTGATCACCCTCCCTACAGACCAGACTCGTCTTCCTCTGATTTTCACCTCTTTGCTCCCATGAAGCGCTGGCTATGAGGACAGGATTTTTGCACAGATAACGAACTGCAAACCAGAAAAGTTCGTACTACGATAAGACAAATGGCTAAGTCGGAGCAGCAACTATTAGACGGTGAAAAAAAAAAAAAAAGGAAAGAAAAGTCATCTAACTTGGGAGAGAACCACCGCTTTCTTATTATGATCTGAAGGTCGCCAGTAAAACCGGTAAATATTTGTTGAAACTATATATAATTTTTGCCAGACCTTTAAAAAATATTTCAACTAAGCTTAGTATCGAAACGTCCTTCTAACAAGAGCTGCTTACATTCCAAAATGATTGGTGTCTCTACTAGCACGACTAGCATGCCTCTGTCGTTTTCGTCGCCGTAATCTCTGGTACCACATGGAAATACTTCAAAGCCGAAAAATGTCGAGACAACATCAACCGAAGGAATACCTCGGCCAGACTATACAGCCAGTCGACGCTCTTGGAATTTCGGTGAACGCGACTGGACGGGCACGCTATCTTTTGTCACGCAGGTCGTCCGGTTAACATGGCGCCGGCACATTCAGGAAAGCGATGGACAGCTTCGAGCGCCTTTATCCTTTATTGAATCCAGCCTCAACTTTTAAACTACGCCTTGGTCTTACCTTGTACAAAATGTTTCTCTTATCTTTACTGGATTACCTCATCTTAACGTGGAGTCTGCGGCAGAGAAGCATGAATGGCTACTACTGGGAGAGCCTAATCGTGCCATCTACCAGGTGCATCACCTCCCAAGGGTTTTCCCTCGCCCCCCCCCCCCTCCTCCCACCCATACTAACGCAGCAAATAACCAGCATTTCTTCTACCAGAATATCGGAAAATATCAGCCGTTTTAGGATCGACTGCTTCTGGCGTTTCGCTATGAACTACATATCACTGAACCAGTAATCTACATCTACATCTACATCTACATTGATACTCCGCAAGCCACCCAACGGTGTGTGGCGGAGGGCACTTTACGTGCCACTGTCATTACCTCCCTTTCCTGTTCCAGTCGCGTATGGTTCGCGGGAATAACGACTGTCTGAAAGCCTCCGTGCGCGCTCTAATCTCTCTAATTTTACATTCGTGATCTCCTCGGGAGGTATAAGTAGGGGGAAGCAATATATTCGATACCTCATCCAGAAGCGCACCCTCTCGAAACCTGGCGAGCAAGCTACACCGCGATGCAGAGCGCCTCTCTTGCAGAGTCTGCCACTTGAGTTTATTAAACATCTCCGTAACGCTATCACGGTTACCAAATAACCCCGTGACGAAACGCGCCGCTCTTCTTTGGATCTTCTCTATCTCCTCCGTCAGACCGATCTGGTACGGATCCCATACTGATGAGCAATACTCAAGTATAGGTCGAACGAGTGTTTTGTAAGCCACCTCCTTTGTTGATGGACTACATTTTCTAAGCACTCTCCCAATGAATCTCAACCTCGTACCTGCCTTACCAACAATTAATTTTATATGATCATTCCACTTCAAATCGTTCCGCACGCATACTCCCAGATATTTTACAGAAGTAACTGCTACCAGTGTTTGTTCCGCTATCATATAATCATACAATAAAGGATCCTTCTTTCTATGTATTCGCAATACATTACATTTGTCTATGTTAAGGGACAGTTGCCACTCCCTGCACCAAGTGCCTATCCGCTGCAGATCTTCCTGCATTTCGCTACAATTTTCTAATGCTGCAACTTCTCTGTATACTACAGCATCATCCGCGAAAATCCGCATGGAACTTCCGACACTATCTACTAAGTCATTTATATATATTGTGAAAAGCAATGGTCCCATAACACTCCCCTGTGGCACGCCAGAGGTTACTTTAACGTCTGTAGACGTCTCTCCATTGATAACAACATGATGTGTTCTGTTTGCTAAAAACTCTTCAATCCAGCCACACAGCTGGTCTGATATTCCGTAGGCTCTTACTTTGTTTATCAGGCGACAGTGCGGAACTGTATCGAACGCCTTCCGGAAGTCAAGAAAAATAGCATCTACCTGGGAGCCTGTATCTAATATTTTCTGGGTCTCATGAACAAATAAGGCGAGTTGGGTCTCACACGATCGCTGTTTCCGGAATCCATGTTGATTCCTACATAGTAGATTCTGGGTTTCCAGAAATGACATGATACGCGAGCAAAAAACATGTTCTAAAATTCTACAAGAGATCGACGTAAGAGATATAGGTCTATAGTTTTGCGCATCTGCTCGACGACCCTTCTTGAAGACTGGGACTATCTGTGCTCTTTTCCAATCATTTGGAACTCTCCGTTCCTCTAGAGACTTGCGGTACACGGCTGTTAGAAGGGGGGCAAGTTCTTTCGCGTACTCTGTGTAGAATCGAATTGGTATCTCGTCAGGTCCAGTGGACTTTCCTCTATTGAGTTATTCCAGTTGCTTTTCTATTCCTTGGACACTTATTTCGATGTCAGACATTTTTTCGTTTGTGCGAGGATTTAGAGAAGGAACTGCAGTGCGGTCTTCCTCTGCGAAACAGCTTTGGAAAACGGTGTTTAGTATTTCAGCTTTACGCGTGTCATCCTCTGTTTCAATGCCATCATCATCCCGTAGTGTCTGGATATGCTGTTTCGAGCCACTTACTGATTTAACGTAAGACCAGAACTTCCTAGGATTTTCTGTCAAGTCGGTACATAGAATTTTACTTTCGAATTCAATGAACGCTTCACGCATAGCCCTCCTTACGCTAACTTTGACATCGTTTAGCTTCTGTTTGTCTGAGAGGTTTTGGCTGCGTTTAAACTTGGAGTGGAGCTCTCTTTGCTTACGCAGTAGTTTCCTAACTTTGTTGTTGTACCACGGTGGGTTTTTCCCGTCCCTCACAGTTTTACTCGGCACGTACCTGTCTAAAACGCATTTTACGATTGCCTTGAACTTTTTCCATAAACACTCAACATTGTCAGTGTCGGAATAGAAATTTTCGTTTTGATCTGTTAGGTAGTCTGAAATCTGCCTTCTATTACTCTTGCTAAACAGATAAACCTTCCTCCCTTTTGTTATATTCCTATTAACTTCCAAATTCAGGGATGCTGCTCAAAGAGTGAAAGAAAGAACACTATAATTCAAACGCATTGAAACCGAAACTAATGACATTCCACCATCAGCAGCTGTAAGATGGAAGAAAAGAAACGGTCAAGTTACCCAATTTCAGAAAAACCTAGGGAAAAAAAGAAGAAAAGGATTCCGTGGGAGTTGCAGTAGTAAATGGCTGACAGCGACGACAGGACAAGTCGTCGAAAGTTTGACTTTCGAAGCGATGTGAAAACCGGGAGAATTTCATGTATTTTTGTTATCCATTTGTTCTGTTGCACAATCCATAATGACGTAATTAGGTACAGAATACTACTCAGCTAGATAAGAACAGGAGTTCAAATCAGTTGTGCCTCCGTCGAATGCACCACCCAGGGTTTCGCCAGAATGGATTTAGGAGAATGTCCCCCGCCTTGAAGTGCTTTTTTATGTCTCCCAAATTGCGGCGATCAACGCAGGGAGAAGTTCGCTGTTTTTCGCACTCGGATAAGGTAGTAGTTACTAAACCGGACGTCCAAGGTGCCACACAAACACCACATGGCCGAAATTCTTCCCCGTGGGCTATGAGACTTCTGTGAAAGAGTCGTTTACATATTTAAATTTCAATATCTCGCTTAAAGTTGGGTTTACACTACCAACTATTTAGTCTCCATTCACACCAGCTACGAGTTACTGTAGCTTGTGATATAGGATGAAACGATCCTTTTTAGTATGATTTTCTACGTTCCTGCCCCCATTTCTGTGATCACGGGTTACCAAGCAAACAGTTATAAAGGGATACATGACACACCTTCCCGCACTGCTATTGAATGAAACTACTGATGCCACAAATTCGCCGTAATTATTGTGTTAGATTAAATACGAGTACCTGCGATATACATATAGTGCATCACTTACTTGTGGCTGATATCACATGTGTTATATCAACATAGCAGTAGAACTCTTCCAAATACTGAATTTTGTTCTTTCTTGAAGAATTATGTTGTTAAACTGTGTATTAAGACACATAAAGGATTAGTGACCTTTGCAAAGAATCTACTCTGCAATTCACATTTAAGTGCTTGGCAGAGGGTTCATCGAACCACAATCATCTCTTTACCATTCCACTCCCGAACAGCGCGAGGGAAAAACGAACACCTAAACCTTTCTATTCGAACTCCGATTTCTCTTATTTTATTTTGATGATCATTCCTACCTATTTAGGTTGGGCTCAACAAAATATTTTTGCATTCGGAAGAGAAAGTTGGTGACTGAAATTTCGTAAATAGATCTCGCCGCGACGAAAAACGTCTTTGCTTTAATGACTTCCATCCCAATTCGCGTATCATATCTGCCACACTCTCTCCCCTATTACGTGATAATACAAAACGAGCTGCCCTTTTTTGCACCCTTTCGATGTCCTCCGTCAATCCCACCTGGTAAGGATCCCACACCGCGCAGCAGTATTCTAACAGAGGACGAACGAGTGTAGTGTAAGCTGTCTCTTTAGTGGACTTGTTGCATCTTCTAAGTGTCCTGCCAATGAAACGCAACCTTTGGCTCGCCTGCCCCACAATATTATCTATGTGGTCTTTCCAACTGAAGTTGTCCGTAATTTTAACACCCAGGTACTTAGTTGAATTGACAGCCTTGAGAATTGTACTATTTATCGAGTAATCGAATTCCAACGGATTTCTTTTGGAACTCATATGGATCACCTCACACTTTTCGTTATTTAGCGTCAACTGCCACATGCCACACCATACAGCAATCTTTTCTAAATCGCTTTGCAACTGATACTGGTCTTCGGATGACCTTACTAGACGGTAAATTACAGCATCATCTGCGAACAACCTAAGAGAACTGCTCAGATTGTCACCCAGGTCATTTATATAGATCAGGAACAGCAGAGGTCCCAGGACGCTTCCCTGGGGAACACCTGATATCACTTCAGTTTTACTCGATGATTTGCCGTCTATTACTAGGAACTGCGACCTTCCTGACAGGAAAACACGAATCCAGTCGCACAACTGAGACGATACCCCATAGGCCCGCAGCTTGATTAGAAGTCGCTTGTGAGGAACGGTGTCAAAAGCTTTCCGGAAATCTAGAAATACGGAATCAACTTGAGATGAGCTAGCTGCGTTGCACAAGACTGGACGGGTGGAAGGTACATAAAATTATTTCGTTTCACTGTTCTGTAGACACAGTATTTCTCGTTGCTCAGAGAACCTCGTCAAATTGTAATACTAAGTGATGTAATAAAAACAGTTGATCAGCTACACAACTGAGCTTTAAACCAACGAGTACAGAACAATTTCACAAAGACATGAGGAACACAAGCCAACGGCCTTACCGCAGTGGTAACAGCGCTTCTCGTTGATAACCGAAGTTCAGCGTTGTCGGAGTGGGCTACTACTTGGATAAATGACAGTTCGGTCTGCCGAGCGCTGTTCGCAAGCGGGATGCACTCAGCCCTTGTGAGGCAAACTGAGGAGCTTCTTGATTGAGAAGCAGCCCCTCCGATGTCTCAAACTGACATATGGCCGGGAGAGCAGTGTGCTACGACTTGCCCCTATATATCCGCATCCAGTCAAGCCTGTGGGCTGAAGATGACACGGTGGCCGGTAGGTACCGCTCGGCTTTGATGGCCTGTTCGGGTGCAGTTAAGGTTTTTTTATATGAAGAACGCAAATCGGCAGCCACTGCTGTATTTCGAAATTCGTTGACAATCAAAAGCCATAGTGCCTTTTTACGCTGTGGGACGCGATAAAAACAGTACTAACGGCAAAATATTAATCTTTTACGATCGTCTGTAAGAGGTCGCTTTGCGCCTCAATTTGGCGTACTTGTGATTTGTTTTCACCTCTGCAGAATTTACTTGCGTCTACGAAAATAGTAACCTTGAAACCAGTCTATGTCACGAGACATCTACTGAAGCACCGGTAAAACGTACGACAACGTAATTGATACTGCTTCCTAGTATTCAATTTATGTAAAGATCGATTAAAAAATCTGTTTCCCGTCGATGTGAGTGAAATGAACACGTCTGTTTTCGTAGTTCGTCAATATGAAACGCCAGAATTCCTTCCCCCCCCTTCCCCATCACCACTCTTGTCACTCATAGCAGCTGTTATCGTGCTGGTGGACCTTGTCTCATCTAAGACATGCACCATCTGGTTAAAAGTACACGGACACCTTACGTAATGCAGAACCGACCACTAGACGTTACGAGAGGCGGAGTCACTAGTATAAAAGAAGACGGGGAGAATTACATTTTCGGTATGGAAGCAGTAACAGCACAATGACCCAGTCAAGGGTGCTCAGTGACTTCGTACGTGGACAAGTCATTCGATGTCAATTAAGTGACAAATCCATCTTGGACATTTCAGGCATTCTAAAACTGCAAATGATGTGACTGTGATGCGGAAATAAAAAGTAATAATGACAGTAAAAAAAGCATGAAATCGGTAGAAGGAATCACTCGTGATTTACAGAGTGTTGGGTGTTGGCTCTGTGACAAGAAGGTGGAACAAGCTTTAATGCTTCGCCATAACTACTGTTTACCAGCCGATTTTTGTCTGCTTCTACTGGCCATCACAATGCAAGCAGACAGATGGATACTAATCGAAAAAAGTCCACACTGTCGCAGTAAGTACAAAACTAAATTTTGGATCTAAATACACAGTCAAACAGTACTCATGGCCGTGCGTTAAAGCGTATTCCATCTTCTTGCCACTGAGTCAGCACCCAGCAGTATGCTTGAAATTGATATGTAACTTTCGGAAAACCATCTGAAGATGATCCTGAAAAGGTTCGAAAGCCGGTTCATGGAATAATAAATAACTATTTCAAAAAAGTGACTGGTTCCACTTATATGCATTTACACTGAGGTTTCAATTATGATCCCAAGTTTATTGCACGTCAATAAAATTCTAGGTACATCAGTCAATTTTACCTTCTCTTCCAAGAAATAAAGTGAATGTTTTCTCTTTATATGACGTAACAAGTTTGTTGTGCCTCGTCTTCTTTTCATTCTTTTAAAGCAAATGCAGCATTGTATTTCATTGCTACCGGACTTCGTAAAATACTTCCACGAGCTAGGGATGGTACCACTCTGCATTACAACTGATGTCCAAAGATGACAACGACAAACTACCGTAGACATCAGGTGGCAGTGAGTCTTGCACACTGGACGTACACGAATACAGTCTTATATGCCACGCCACGGACATGTCCAGCTTCTTACGGTCGTATCCGATAAAATAATTCAGCTTTTATTAGATTTAACGATGAAGCAGAGAACGCACAAATAATGTCCGTTCCAAGCAAACAGAAGCACGTGAAGTAGGTACGAAGAGCTGAGTGGGCTCCATCACAAGGACACATAGATACATACGAGCTAGTGCTATTCGTATGTGTGTGTCCTATTTTCTCTTCGTAGGCCGAACGAGTCCAACACACAATGCCACCACCACGCCACATGCAGAGCGAGCGAGGCACAGTAGAATTTGCCGACCAACTCATGTCAACACGCCCCGTCCCACCACGCCCGCACGTCGCCACTACCCGTGTTGAGGCAAGCAAGTGTATAACCAAGAATTTCATTCGGAATTACTGAAACTGGCCTAATATTACGTTGCAATTTTAGGCAATAATGCCAATGGGTGCTCTGTTTCACAAAGGCCCACTAGACAAAGGATCGAAATAAATTGCAAACCGGCACAGTCGTAAAGATATTCTTGTTATTGTTGTTCTGCAATTTAAAACTATCCAGTCAATATTCTCACAAAGTGATTTCGAAAAAAAATCGCGTTCTTGATAAAGTAAGTTTCAAATGAAAAACGTTAATAGTTAACTGCATATTACTATTATTTGAATAAAAACTGAAATGAAGCCGCCGGTGTGGCCGAGCGGCTCTAGGCGCTTCAGTCTCGAGCCGCGTGATCACTACGGTCGCAGGTTCGAATCCTGCCTCGGGCATGGATGTGTGTGATGTCCTTACGTTAGTTAGGTTTAAGTAGTTCTAAGTTCTAGGGGACTGATGACTTCAGATGTTAAGTCCCACAGTGCTCAGAGCCATTTCAACCATTTTTTTTTAACTGAAATGAAAGTTATTGAGTATCTCCTTACTTCCTGTCCCAGAAGAACGTACTTTTTTTTTTTTTTTAATTTTGCGTGCTGAAGAAATTTTAATTTATTTACTTAAGAAGAAGACAGCAATTATGAAGACTAAGAACTTACTTGTTATCATAATTGCTAAATTGTAAGGATGTTTACTGGTTGCTTTTTAGTTTAAGCACATTTATGGTTGGTCTCGCAAAAAACTTACTGTAACTGATTATTAATAAACGATAAAAAATCTACAAATTACTATTATTACTTAAAATAGGTAGCCCCACCATTAGGACAAAAAATGGTTACAATGGCTCTGAGCACTATGGGACTTAACATCTGACGTCATCGGCCCGTAAACTTAGAACTACGTAAACCTAACTAACCTAAGAACATCACACACACCCATGCCCGAGGCAGGATTCGAACCTGTGATCCTAGCAGCAGCGCGGTTCCGGACTGAAGCGCCTAGAACCACTCGGTCACAGCGGCCGGCATTTGGACAAAAAGTCCGGCTAAATATAATGTCGAGTCAGAGTTTTCTGATTAGCACCTGGCAGCCCTACACAACGCGTGGCACATACATTATTGTCTCTCCAACGTTGTACCGCTTCTTATTTCAAGTGTTTGTAGCTAGTTACTAACTCAGGGGCTATAATTAAGACAGTGTCGGTCCCAATTTCTATAATACTCCTATATTTCAAACTAATGGAGCTTTTACGAATAAGAATGACTGAGTTAAAAAAGTGCACCACTGACCATTAAAATTGCTACACCAAGAAGAAATGCAGATGATACACGGGTATTCATTGGACAAATATATTATACTAGAACTGACATCTGATTACATTTTCACGCAATTTGGGTGCAATGATCCTGAGAAATCAGTACTCAGAACAACCAACTTTGGCTGTAATAACGGCCTTGATACGCCTGGGCATTGAGTCAAACAGAGCTTAGATGGCGTGTACAGGTACAGCTGCCCATGCAGCTTCAAAACGATACCACAGTTCATCAAGAGTAGTGACTGGCATATTGTGACGAGCCAGTTGCTCGGTCACCATTGACAAGACGTTTTCATTTGGTGAGAGATCTGGAGAATGTGCTGGCCAGGGCAGCAGTCGAACATTTTCTGTATCCAGAAAGGCCCGTACTGGACCTGCAACATGCGGTCGTGCATTATCCTGCTGAAATGTAGGGTTTCGCCGGGATCGAATGAAGGGTAAAGGCACGGGTCGTAACACATCTGAAATGTAACGTCCACTGTTCAATGTGCCGTCAATGCGAACAAGAGGTGACCGAGACGTGTAACAAATGTCACCCTATACCATCACGCCGGGTGATACGCCAGTATGGCGATGACGAATACACGCTTCCAATGTGCGTTCACCGCGATGTCGCCAAACACGGATGCGACCATCATGATGCTGTAAACAGAACCTGGATTCATCCGAAAATATGACGTTTTGCCATTCGTGCACCCAGGTTCGTCGTTGAGTACACCATCGCAGGCGCTCCTGTCTGTGATGCAGCGTCAAGAGTAACCGCAGCCGCCATGGTCTCCGAGCTGATAGTCCATGCTGCTGATATGTCGTCGAACTGTTCGTGCAGATGGTTGTTGTCCTGCAAACGTCCCCATCTGTTGACTCAGGGATCGAGACGTGGCTGCACTATCCGTTACAGCCAAGCGGATAAGATGCCTGTCATCTCGACTGCCAGTGATACGAGGCCGTTGGGATCCTGCACGGCGTTCCGTATTACCCTCCTGAACCCACCGATTCCATATCCTGCTAACAGTCATTGGATCTCGACCAACACGAGCAGCAATGTCGCGACACGATAAACCGCAATCGCGATAGGCTACAATCCGACCATTATCAAAGCCGGAAACGTGATGGTACGCATTTCTCCTCCTTACACGGGGCATCACAACAACGTTTCACCAGGCATCGCCTGTCAACTGCTGTTTGTGTATGAGAAATCGGTTGGAAACTTTCCTCACGTCAGCACGTTGTAGGTGTCGCCACCGGCGCCAATCTTGTGTGCATGCTCTGAAAAACTAATCATTTTCATACCACAGCATCTTCTTCCTTTCGGTTAAATTTCGTGTCTTTAGCACGTCATCTTTGTGGTGTAGCAATTTTAATGGCCAGTAGTGTATTTAAAAACCAAAAATTTTAGTACTTTTGCTGTAACAAATTGATATACCGAGTTTTTACCCGTTTATTAGCAACAAAATGAAAAAACCTGTTATAACCGAGCCCAAAAAATACCGAGAAGCACTGGTTATTCGTAGCTAAAATACCAGTACCGGTTTTTCCAATCCCTAAGTACCATGTGTGACGCCAATATTAATCATTATAGCAATAGAAAATGCCTAACTCCACAGTCAGGTCTCGAGGACCTCGCGATACCATTTAGTTTCCATGCCACCTTCTGCAATATGCTGTCATTCTGATACGGTGTGAAGCGGCATACTGTCAGTATACTGCTCTCCCGGCTGTTGTAGGCTTTTCAGACCTTGGGTACGGTATTTTTGAGTGAAGTTGCTCCACACTTGCCACCCTGTCGTTGAGTGGACTCCGTTCCAGCGGCCGGATCTGGCTGCAGAGCTGCGTGAACGGCAGGCTGTGGGACTGGTTCTCCAGTACCGTAGGGAGTTGCGAGTGAAGAATGCTTACCCAACAGGAACATTCTTTGTTAATATTTGCCTTCCATACAGTTTTTTCGACGGTAGCGGACCAAGTGGAGGTCATGGATAGCGGGCATCGATGGTGTCCCCAGTAATATGCTGAGACAGTGGCCACGGGCGACGGCCAGCGACTTTGCTGCCAATCACCTTCTTGCTTCGTGACATAGACCAAACGAAGCGGCAGTCGTGAGTTCCCAGCGCTCTGTGACGCTAGTGAGAAGTGCTTAAGCCCCAAGTTGAACCCAGGTCTCATCGGAGAATGACCCGAGTATCAGAAAATAGCACCCAATAGGGACGCCCACCCTGGCGGATACAGTCAGAACCATCACAGATAGCTGACGCCTAGTACGTAACTTTTGTTAAAGTGCCCGCTGCTACTTATACCGTTTCAGCTCTTCCCAAAATAGTGCCAGAGTGCACATAGCACACTGAGGTGACAAACGTCATGAGATGGCAATATGCACACGTCCAGATGGCGGAAGTATGGCGTACACAAGGTCTGAAAGGGCAGTGCATTGGCGGAGCTGTCATTTGTATCCAGCTGATTCATGTAAACAAGCTCCAGACGTGATTATGGCCGCACGACGGGAATTAACAGACTCTGAACGTGGAGTGGTAGTTGGAGCTAGACGCATCGGATATTCCATTTCCCAAATCATTAGGAAATTCAACGTTCCGAGGTCCACTGTGTCAAGAGTTTGTCGAGAATACGGAATTTCATGCCCTGCCTCTCACCACGGACAACATAGTGGCCGAAGGCCTTCTCTCAACCACCGAAAGCAATGGCGTCTGCGAAGAGTTGTCGGTTCTAACAAACATGCAGCACTGCGTGAAATAACAGCAAAAATCAATGTGGGACATACAACTAACGTATCCGTTAGGACAGTGCGAAGAAGTCTGGCGTTAATGGGCTGCAGTAGCAGACGACCGACACGCGAATGCCCTCTATAACAGCACGACGTCACCTGCAGCGCCTCTCCTGGGCTCGTTTCCATAGCGTTTGGATACTACGACTGGAAAACCGTGGCCTGGCTAGATGAGATCCTATTTCCTGGTAAGAGCTGATGGTAGGCTTAGTGTGTGGCGAGTGTGGCGCAGAGTCCACAAAGCCATGGATCCAAGTTGTCAACAAGGCACGGAGCAAGGTAATGGTGGTTCCATAACGGTGTGGGCTGCGTATATATGGAATGGAATGGGTCCTCAGTTGCAACTGAACCGATCATTGACTCGAAATAGTTATGTTCAGCTACTTGAGAACCATTTTCAGCCATTAATGGACTTAAGGTCCCCAAATAGCGATTGAATTTCAATGGATGAAAATGCGCCATGTCACCGGGCCACAATTGTTCGCCACTGGTTTGAACAACATTTTGGATAGTTCGAGTGAATGATATGACGAGCCAGACCGCTCTACATGAATCCCATCGAACATTTTTGAGAAATAATCGAGGGGTTAGTTCGTACACAAAATCCTGCATCGGAAACACTTTCGCAATTATGGACGTCTATAGAGGCAGCATGGCTCAATATTTCTGCAATGGACTTCCAACGACTTTTTGAGTCCATGCCATGCCCAGTTGCTGCAATACACCGCGCGAAAGGAAGTCCAACGCAATATTAAGAGTTATCCTGTGTCACCTCAGTGGTAAGGTAAAGTGCATGGTATTGTTCGCTGGAATACAAAGCTAGTCGCTTATGGGTATAAACTCGTCACTCTTTTTAATAACCTGTTAGGGGACCATCCGACTGGAAGTAATATTATTTGTTTCTGTGGTGAAATTATCATAAGGCGTTACTGGCCTGGAGGCTCCGGGGGAGGTGGGGGTTAATTCGACTGCCCGGTGCAACTCTTTCTGTTTGACGTCACTTCGACGACTTGCGCGTCGATGAAAATGGGATGAAACGATAAGGACAGCACACACACCCAGCCCCCGTGCGGAAAGACTTTCCAACACAGTAGAGAATCTAACCCGGGACCCCAGGACCGGCAGCAACGCTCACCGCTAGACCACGAACTGCGACCTCTCGCTTCTGTAAGATGCACGAACGACATGTAAGATGCAGATGTATAAAATGATCCTTTAGTGCATTTTCAAAAACGAACTATTCCGTTATTCCCGAGATTACAATACGCAGCAAACATCAGTTAGTACTTAACTGACTTTTTGGAGTTTATTTCACACCTAAACGATTAATTATTAGGAATCACAGGAGGGGTATGCTAAACTATAGACCTATATTGGCGACTATATTTTACTGGAGGGCGACGAATAGACACAGTGAATGCATTTGCTCCTGTTTCTGGAAAGAATACCATGCTGTAGCAATAGGCATTATTTCCGGAACCAAACTCAGGTTTCGATCTTGACTTACGTCTGCACAATCTTTAGGAGGTGTATATAGAGACGATCAGGTCTATAAAATGTTTATGAACTTCCGTATAAGTATGTCATTCTATTAAACACTGATGAGCCAAAACATTGTGACCACCTGGGTAATGGCTTGTTTTTCCGTCTTTGGAATGAAATACATCACTGATTCTTCGCGTAAGGGATCCTACAGTTTGTTGGTAGGTTTGTGGAGGTATGAAGCATTTGATTCGCGTAAATGATGGGCCGCTTATCTGCGTACGTGGTGATGGCGCCCAATAGCGATCCAGATGGGTTCCATAGAATTTACATCACGTGAATTTGGTCCCCAAGACATCAAACGTGAGTCCACAATAATGCACTCAAACCACTGTTGCACGGTTTTGTCTCCGAGACACGGACAATTATACTGCTGAAAGATGACATCGTCGTCGGGGAAGCCATCAAGCGTGAAGGGACACAGTTGATTCGTAGCTATCAGTTTGTCTTCGATTACACCACAGGTCCCATGCAAGAGCATAAGAACGTCTCCCATAGCATAATGCTGTTCCCACCATCGTGCGTTTCTAGGCGCTGTTCACTTCGATGACGGCGTCTGTGGAGACGACCATCGTCCTAGTGCAACAAAAATGTGATTTACCCATAGACCCGACACGTTTCCGTTGATCAACGGTGGAATCTCGATGGTCCCGTACCCACTGCGGTCGTACTTGGCTATGTCCTTCGGTTAACATGTGAACACGTCAGGGTGGTCTGCTGCGGAGCTCCATGTTCAACAATAAACGATGAACGGTGTGTTCCGAATCACTTGTGAGTGCGCCAGCATTGTGTTCTTTCGGCAGAAATGCCACAGATCACTGTCTATCCTGCTTCACAGAGCAGACAAGTCTCGGAATACCACGCTCTGTGAAAAGTCGTGGACGTCCAATCATTTGTTACCCTTCTCTGTCCTTCTAGCTCTTTCCGTATATGCTCATGGTTGTAGAACGTGAAAATTCAACTAGCTTCGCTGTTTTCGAGATACTCGTCCACAGGCTTTACATAATAGTAATCTGCCCTTTGTCACAGTCGCTTATCTCATCGGACTTCCCCATTTGCAGTCCATGTCTTCGCTAGGATGATCTCCGTCCGTGTCTGCTCCGCTTATTTTTGTTACTGTTTACTGTATCAGGTGCCCGCAACGGCACCAGACGGCATCCATCGTCCCGGGGGGGGGGGGGGGGGGGGGGGGGGGGCGGTGGTCATTAAGTTTTGGCTTGTCAATGTACACTGTTTATTAATAAACAACACACGTTCTTTTAATATAATGATGCCATCTGCCACTCACAGATAGTGGAGGCCACGTATTTTATAAGTAAATGCCCGTCGAATAGTTGTGTTTCGTTTTTTTATTTATCTGTACGTATCTCAGGGTAAATATTGTATCATCAGTATTTACGCATTGTTTTGCATCATGACCTGGTGAACCACACACGTTGTGAAGAAGGTTATCTTGTTGAATAAACGGAAAAATAGTATTGGTGAAAATACTACAGGGCTATAAAATACTTGAATTTTGCGAAAATCTATCTAACTGTTATTGAGTAGTAAAATTCGTCTGTGCTGTTCGCATTTCATCACACACATGTCACCAAAACAAAACGATTCAGTAGAATATTCGTCACATGGGCTGCTTGGTTTGACAGAAACTCTCTTACAGTACTCTTACTCCACGATATACTACATAAAATGTGCAGAAAATACCATCGCCGCTTTTAGGAAGAGTTATGATTGCCTCTACGCCCTCCAGAAGTTCCGGAACATATTTCTATATCATGTGAAACGCAAGCGTGTACAATCATTCGTTCTGTCGAACCTTCACTTTTCAGTGTAATCCAACACGGCACTAGTATGAAAACTGTGGAGGGTTAGACCTAACCAAAAATGGCTGTGTGTCTTATGTGTGCAACATTCACCTCTTTGAGCCTGTAAGTGCTTCATCATCCACATAGAATACTAGCAAGTTACGTGGCTTCCACAGACTGTGCCTACGTCATCGGCACTTCAGAACGCAAGCACTCCAGTACCAGGTCAACTATTTGTCGCCTCATGATAACATCACCTCACGACAAGGTCGCACTAACCTAGTATCCTGCGTGTGCCCATTCGTGAAATAAAGGCTTTCGTAGCCTCACTCTCCACTGCTGCTCTCCACTTATGGAACAGACTACCCTGCACTCTGCACACAGTTAAATGCCCTGTTGTATTTAACTCATTTTATTAAATGTTTCTTGATGTACCAGTGCCTTTAGCGTTAGATCACCGATGCTCTTTGGTGCTGCAAGATATCTGCGACTGTAGTGCGTTGTAGCAGTCCCTTATGGCATTCAAAGCAACAGTCGGCGCCTAGATTGTGCTACGTGCTCGTAGGAGATGGTGACGTACCGTTTTTCCTAGCAGTTGCCGTATTGAGAAGTTCTTGACAGTGGAAGTAAGTATATCTGAAGTTACTGTGACGTATATTTAAGTTTATCCACTGTTTCGAAATGAAACTAGTGGGCAGTACATAGTTTCGACATGGAACTATTAAATTTTTGTAGCATTTTGGCCTGTTATTTATGACTATAATTTATTTTAGACATTATGAAGTAATGGACGTTTCGAGATGTGGGGTCTTGCCTAGGAAAATTGCGAATTTGCTTTCAAATAGACCAAATGAAATGATGGGTGATTGAAAACTGTATGTCCTAGTGATTCCAAAGTAACCACCTCCTTAAACTAATTGATTGTTTGATTTTCACCAATTTCTTCTCGTATTCGTTGTTTATTATGATAATAAAGGTTAATTTTGGGAAAATTTTTAAAATTATATTCCGAAGTGAACCCACTTTCGTAAAACAACTGCCAGCTTCTTTTTGTATTCGTTATTTACTATTGTAACAAAATTTTAAAATTATATTTGTTTCCATATCGTTCAGACTTGAAGGATTACGAAATGGCTAAAGCTCATTTTTTCGTCTCCCAAAAATAAAGTATACAGCCAGTTAAATATGAATGCATGCTTTCGCGGCGATATCCGTTAGTAAAACATTCTCGGGTTTCAAGCCGCGTCAGGTGGTTTACTGCCCACGAGCTTTCGGCAGAAATCTCCTCCGCCATTGTCAAGTGGATGACTGTCGTCTGGTTGTCACTGCCGTGCTAATATAGCCGCGCCGTCGCTCGTGACGTCACTGGAGCTCGGTCCCGCACCATATATGGTAATGTTTTGGCCGCGCGACCGCCGGGCCCCCTTCAATCCCTTGAACACTGGATCCCACGATGTATTCCGCTGAAATCCACCGTCTATATTGAAGTTGTTGTCAGAAATTCTAATCTCTATGGCCACGTTTATCACGCTGTCCCAGAAGCCATTAGTCCGTTCAATAATAAACGTCTCATCGAATGCAGTTCGTCGTTCGTTTTCCAGAGCATGTTCTGCTACAGCTGACTTTTCGGGATAGCGCAGACGGTAACACCTTTCATGTTCTATTCGGCGCTGTTCAATAGTGAGAACAGGCTGGCTGACATAGTACTGCCCACATCCACACGGTATCTTGTAAATTTCTGGCGTTCTGAGGCCTACATCGTCTTTCACAGATTTCATTAGTTGCCGGATCTTTGCCAGAGCCTTGAAGATTATGTCTGTTTTATGCCTCTTCAGGAGCTGACTAATCTTCCCTGTTGTCGAACCACAAAACGGTAAGAATGCAATCTGCTTCAGAGGTCTTCTTCGTCTGAGGCTTGTATGACACTGCTTGTGAGATCTGTTTGTTGTTGTAACCGTTTTCCTTAAAAACTTTCTGTAACTATCTCAATTCTCTCAGCATGTTTTCAGCGTCTGAGACGGTTTCAGCACGATGTACTAAGGTCCTCAGAACTGACTGTTTCTGTGCTGGGTGATGGAAGCTGGTGGCGTGCATAATTGAAGCGGGCCCGGCGGTCGTGTGGAGAGCAGTGTAAATGAGTAAGAGTCTTCCCATATGTGACTATATGTATGGCACATTGCGAGTTTTAGGTGTTGGTGCAATATGGTGATCAGTGTAAAATAGTTTATTGTCGCTGAAAGTCTAGTCTGTAGAACGAAATAAAAGGCTGACGGTGCTTCTCTAGGACTGGGGAACAATGTGACATATAGCTGGTGTGAGTGTAGGCATATGATAATTTTTTTGGGTTCTGTACAGATATATAAGATAGCTGCACTGTTTGTGTAAAATGTGTATATATTGTATTGTAAAGTTACTGTGGTTTACATTGTGTAAAATGTGTATATATTGCATTGTAAAGTTACTATGGTTTATGTTATGGTGTGACTAGAGAGGATGACTGAGTGTCCTATCGTGGGGGACGTGTTGATTCAGCACATCGATAACTGCGAGGGTATGCGAGAGATTTTTTACGTGAAAAATTATATGTGCTATAGATACTGAGATTCGTTCCAGGAGCACAGTCGTCAAGAGGAGACATTACCTGTAGATCGATCGGTGTCAGCGTGTAGTAGCAATCGTGATATTTAATTGCAGTTGCACTGGTAAATATCTTCTTGGCTTCCAATGTTCTTGTGAGTCTCGTATGTATCTGTGATCTGTAGACAACTTTGCAGGTTTAACTGTCCATGCAATTTAGCGATGTGTGCAAAATAATTTTACCTCTGAAAGTCCCAGAAAGAAAAGGTGGATGGTGCTTCGACACCGGCGGTATCAGTTATTTCTACGTCTACATCCACATTTATACTCCGCAAGCCACCCAACGGTGTGTGGCGGAGGGCACTTCATGTGCCACTGTCATTACCTCCCTTTCGCGTATGGTTCGCGGAAAGAACAACTGTCGGAAAGCCTCCGTGCGCGCTCGAATCTCTCTAATTTCACATTCGTGATCTCCTCAGGAGGTATAAGTAGGGGGCAGCAATATATTCGATACCTCATCCAGAAACGCACCCTCTCGAAACCTGGCCAGCAAGCTACACCACGATGCAGAGCGCCTCTCTTGCAGAATCTGCCACTTGAGTTTGCTAAACATCTCCATAACGCTATCACGCTCACCAAATAACCCTATGACGAAACGTGCCGCTCTTCTTTGGATCTTCTGTATCTCCTCTGTCAACCCGACCTGGTATGGATCCCACACTGATGAGCGATACTCAAGTATAGGTCGAACAAGTGTTTTGTAAGCCACCTCCTTTATTGATGGACTACATTTTCTAAGGACTCTCCCAATGAATCTCAACCTGGCACCCGCCTTACCAACAACTAATTTTATATGATCATTCCACTTCAAATCGTTCCGTACGCATACTCCCACATATTTTACAGAAGTAACTGCTACCAGTGTTTGTTCTGCTATCATATAATCATACGATAAAGGATCCTTCTTTCTATGTATTCGCAATACATTACGTTTGTCTATGTTAAGGGTCAGTTTCCACTCTGTGCACCATGTGCCTATCTGCTGCAGATCTTCCTGCATTTCGCTGCAATTTTCTAATGCTACAACTTCTCTGTATACTACAGCATCATCCGCGAAAAGCCGCATGGCACTTCCGACACTATCTACTAGGTCATTTATATATATTGTGAAAAGCAATGGTCCCATAACACTCCCCTGTGGAACGCCAGAGGTTACTTTAACGTCTGTAGTCGTCTCTCCATTGATAACAACATGCTGTGTTCTGTTTGCTAAAAACACTTCAATCCAGCCTCACAGCTGGTCTGATATTCAGCAGGTAAATTCGATAAGAGCCAGTCACAATGCTCCATTCAAAAATGGTTCAAATGGCTCTGAGCACTATGGGACTCAACTGCTGAGGTCATTAGTCCTCTAGAACTTAGAACTAGTTAAACCTAACTAACCTAAGGACATCACAAACATCCATGCCCGAGGCAGGATTCGAACCTGCGACCGTAGCGGTCTTGCGGTTCCAGACTGCAGCGCCTTTAACCGCACGGCCACTTCGGCCGGCATGCTCCATTTGTTCATACCCATTATGCTGGGATATAGGAACCTCTAAAAAGCGGAGGGAGCGTTTGTGTGTGTTGAAAGCAGGATGGGTAACATGTGATGGAGGGGGTACTCTCGTTAGATCCACGAGGAAGACTGCATTCGACGTTATTCTGCGCTATTTTTGTAAACAGATTCTGTTAGGGCATGAATTGATATGCATACAAGCTGAGACATCAAGAAAGCGAGCATTAACTATTTCTGGGACATTATACAATTTCCACCAGGTCGACTCGGTCCTTAGTTTTACATAGTAATGTGACATCAGTATAAGGTTGAGAACGTTGTTAGATGCACTTACGACGATCGCCCCCCATCTGTGCTTAGACAGTGATCTATTTCCTAACAAGGAGAATGCTCTTATGATTAAGGGTATTTTCGCAAGCGTGCATGTGTGTGTGGGCCACCTTGGAGCGTCTGCACTCTGAAATTAGGTCATCATTTCCACACGATCGCGTCATCAAAGGAGCCTAGGTGATCACATATTTGGAGAGGAATTTCTCAGGTGTCAAGTGTGATGGGGATATCGCCGCCTCAGGCATGCAGAAACCCAACGGACGTCTGTGTATGGTTTGACAGCTGACGACCGCGTCATTTTGCGGGGAGTGCCTGGTCGCAGCCGGGATAGGGTCGTGGGTGGGGGCAGCGGCGCCCACGTGTTCCATTTGAATCGTGGGCAGATTCCTATTGCACTATCTGTAACGTCAGTATGAGAGTGCGGGCTTGACTCTGTGACGTCAATAGCGTGCATCAGACATGTCCTGTTAGAATGGCTATAGAGAGAAAGCGGTTGAATGCATAACATCAGCGATGACAGCACCCTCTGGTACCAGTACTGTGTGCTAGGTCTGTTGGAGTCTAGATCTCGTGGTGGAGACACTGCCTGCAAAATAAAAACTCATGTTCAGCTCTGGCAGAGTCGTTTTCCTGCCATTTATCCCCACCATCTTGGGTTACGTCATGCGCTGTGCACGTTAGTACAAGTTAGTGCACATTAGTGCACTTTAGTACACATTAGTACACGTTAGTGGACGTTAGTGTACATTACCCCGACAACATTCCTTTCATCTCCAGATGGGCGTGGCATTGGTGAAAATTGATTCCAAGTCAGCAGTAGCACTCTCTGGTGGCGTCAATATGTACTAGGTCTCGTGGTGAACACAATGTATGCCACCATCTTGAATAATGCAAGTCGCCTCAGCAGATCACATCATGGACAACAGCGCCCTCTGCTGGTGGTAGGGTGTACTAAGTCAGTTGGAGTTCAGACCTCCTGGCGAACACACTGGATGGCAGGGCTGCTATAATTGCTTAAATAAAGACTGGTGCATGATTGCGATAGTTGACGATTAGCAAGAATGTTTGCAGAGTGTTTTAGATGGATTATTATTTTGACAATTTAGGAGTTGTTTGGCTCTCTTGATGTAAATGTATTGCATTATTTACGAATGGTTTGCATGGCTGTAGGCTGTGCAATGCGTTATTTTGACAGTTTACAACAGCAGGCGCGTGTGTAGAGCATTATACATGAGTTATTTAGGAGTAGTTTGCAGGTCTGTATGCTGTGTGGGATGTCTGAGCATGTGTTCTGTATCACTGTGATAAACATACCCCTGCGCTAAATAAATTGTTCGAAAATAAATAAAGTACACTCCTTCCTCTCTCCAGCAGCCCAGTGCAGACTGATTCCATTTCCCACGAATCCCTAGGAAGAAGTGGCGGTCGGGTGACTGAGGTTAGTCCAAATGTGTTTTCTTTGCATCAACTTTCTTAGGTTGGTAGCGAAAACGCAAGTGACCTTTCTTTACTGTCAAAATTCAAACTTGGCACCAGTTCCTAGGAAGAGGTGGCAGTTGGGTGACTTAGGTTAGTGGAGGTTGCCCAAGTGACCTATTTTCCATGAATTCCTTTGCTTAGTAGAGATAACTGTTGTGTGATGAATTATCCTGCTAGAATTTGAACTTCCTGGCATTTTTCTGGGGGAGGGGAGTGTGGCACTTTCATGCTAAAATTCAAACTTCCCGCCAAAGTCCACCATCTTGAATGACGTCATGGCCGCCATCTTGGATGACATCATGCGCTGTTGCCAAGTCTACACGACTCCATCTTGGATGACGTCATCGCCGCCATCTTGGATACAGCTGGCAACAATGCACAGTGTTACAGAATTCCCCCTGCCCCAATACTCACATGTTGTCCTTCATACAGCTACGATATTAGTAGCTAATGGCAACAGGGGGCGGGACTGGAGGTATTCAATGGAGCACAGCATGAGGCTATGGAGTGTAGCTGAACTCCTTAGTTGACAAGTAGCTCACAACATTGCTACAGTGCTAGCGATTTTGATACAAAGCAAAGCAATGGCGACGATAAACGAAGTAAACTTTGCATTACGTGACAAGAATAGTTGCCGAAGTTGATATTACGTCAGGACGGAATCAAAGCAATTTCGCAGAATGCCAAAGAAGTGACTGATGAAATATTAAAGTTTCTGCATGATGAGTCAATGTAATGTGTGGTGTCCTATACCCTCGGCTGTGCGAACAATGTACATGAAGAGTACAATGATGACAATACGTGCTTAGCAAGTGAAAGTGGTATTGAAACAGGTGTCGACCCGTGCACATCATCATTCGTGTCGGAAAGGGAGACACAAATCCCGTCTCGAGTGAAACGCAGCAGATAACAGTCGTTGTCCAAGGAGTGGATACTAAACATAATTACATTCCTGGAAGATAGTCCGCAGCACAGTGGAAAAACAATTATGGACAGATTTCGAGTGAGTATGCAGCAATAAGGCCATTTAGTGCATAAGAAAAACTATGTATTATTCAAGAGCAGACAAGGCTCGCATCGAGGGCGCTCGATGCAATTCACAGGATGTGCATGATAGTGAACTAGTATGTTATGCACATCAAATTGCGGGCAAGACAGATTTCAGTGATTTCAAGGTAAGCAGTAGATAATTTTAAACAGTGCTGCAGAATTGTAAGTCGTAAGATGTCTAAATTTCAAACAATGTGCCATCTTGACGACGCAAAGAAAACTGTGGAATCTACCCGAAAATTGAAGGTGAGATAAACAAACTTATCCAGTCATTCAGTAAGAAATTGTTCTCAACTCCGACCATTGGTGGATTTGAGGAGGAAATGTATATGAAAGGAGCTCTGGAAATTAGAGACACCGGGAAAGTTGTATCAGAATCAATTAAAATCAATGACTTAACGCATTCGTACACAATCATGCCGAATGTTAATGTGGATGGTAAACTGGCTTGAAAGCTATTTATTGTGCTGCCAGAGGTTGGAGGTGCTCTGCCCATTACGATTATTTATCCTGCGCGTGGCATGCAAGGGTAGTAGGGAATATTTACGTAACAGCAAGCAAGAGTGGGGAAATGTGAATAAGAGAATTACAGCGTTGGTAGGAGCGCTGTTGTGGGCTATCAGCTGGACAAAATAACTTGTTTTTGCTTCATTCCTGGACTGCATAGAAAAATCATACTCCATTAGAGCAAATGATCCCTCCTGAAAAGTGTGTGGCATTGCAATTCATACCACCTGGAACAAATTCAGCCAGTGGAGGTTTGTTTTTTACATACCGGTAAAACATATTATCCCACTATCTGCAGCTGCGCCTTAACGGATAGCCAGTTTCACGTTAAGATCCACGACAGATTGTTTCGGATTCGGTTGTATACCACCACATTCCCTCTGTTCTCATCACCCTGTTACACTAATATGATTCTACATGCATTTTTTTAAGTCTATATATAGCTGAACTTACTGCACGGTTCATAGCTCCCAATTAGAAGGCGAACTTGAGTACCTTTGTGATCACTGTGGAGCGCCATTTTTCATTCGGCATTCAAGGTGCAAGTTAAAGATTCGTTTTGAACATTTGTTGAATGTCGACTACGTCCATTTTGTGAAGCGTAATACATATATCCCATAGAAGATTGATCTCCGCACCCTCATTTTCAGTCGCCCTGCTGATGCACATGGTGAGTCATTAGCCGTTATTATTTTTCCCGTTATATTTGTTAACACAAGTCTTTCAAATGACCTCACACTCAAGGGATTCTTTGTGGGAACTTACTTTTACTTCCTTGCAGTGCTTGGTGAATTTTCGTGGTCAAATCATTGATCAGAAAGGATGTTCCCATAATAAAATCACGTATTGTGCAGGTCCTGAGGATGGTGCAAGCTGTTTCAGACGAATTTATTTTACATAATTTGTGACATTGCACACACAAACAGTTTGCAAGCATTAACCAAGAAGGGAACAATGAGAGTGGACATGGAAAACGTTGTAAACATCTTTTTTTCCAAAAGCCGCCTTTATTGCTATAGTGTTCTCGGTATTCTGTTGCACGTTCCTAGAGTTGCACCAAATGTCAAATCATGCATAAGAGTTTCAAATATTGACTACTAGAAGGTGAACGGCCTTTGAACCAAGCAGTGCGCTCCTCTGGAGTTCCAAATGCTATGGGTCAGCACAAGGCTGTTGAATCAGCTGAAATTTAAACCCATTCCATATAATTCCAACTGACCTCTTTGACTTTAGAAGCGTTGCTGAAACATTGTTGTCAATGCAGGCCTATAAGATTTCCAAATACAGTATGATTAAAGCGAATCACACCCATCCAAGTATCAAAACTTCGTACTCCGAAACAGAGAGAAAGGAAGAATATCAGTGTATTCAGAAGAGGAAAGACCAAGGCAGATGTATGCCATGCTGTACTTCGTCTGAAAGACATTCATGTTTATCAGTTACACAACAGAAAGACCTATTGACGATGTTTCTATTTTTTCCTCAACAGTACAGGGAGATTTACAGTAAACATTGCAACATCAAATCCCAAGAACTGAGTTGTGTAAGAAATAGAAGTCAATACCCACATATTGCTTTCATGAATTTAATTTTGTTATTCTGTAGTATAATATGTAAAAGAAATGGGAAATGGTTTCTGTTGTCTACAGGTGTGTAAGTTAAAGTATTTCTGCCATGTTTCTGTACTTGTTTTGTCACAAATAAAAGGTAAAACTTCTTGAAGCAGTAAGTTTCGTGTTGGGACTTAGAACCAGTCAGTGGCCCCCAAGAGCGTTGTTAATAAATAATTTATTTCCTAATTTGTATCATTATTTTTTGCAGTGATGAGGTGGGCAGCATAGTTCTGTGCTATCAGAATACCTTCTCATTATTTTGCACATAAATAAATTATGGACCAAACGAGGTACATAGTTTCTTGATTCTCCTGGAAAATCTAAATGTGGCACGCAGAACATTCTCCAGTTCCACTCTTTGAAATGTGATGCTATTGACGAATGTTGGAGGTTGCATGGGAAGATGAGCTGAATCATGTCAAGGGTCTGAACCGAATGGTTGATACAGGGACTTACGATACACCTTGCCTAAAAGGAGGGACTAGTTTGTGAAGAAAGGTGTACGATAGGGTTGCAGGGTTAAAATAGTAGAGGGAGGCCAAGACTAGACTACAGTAAGGTGGTCAAGTGTGTGTAGGTTGCAGTAGTCATTCAGAGTTGAAGAGGCTTGCACAGGCTAGACTAGCGTTGAGAGCTACATCAAACCAGTCTTTTGGTTGATGACATGAACAACAACGATGTCTGGGCCTTGCTATCGCACCTAATCGTTGTGTTCTGGGTACGCTTCGTTTCCTTTTATTAGTTAGAAATAGTATGTGATTATTTTAAATCTGATAAGCGTGTAGAAAATTAATATACTGACACATTTGTGTGCATGGATGGCTTTCTATGTCAGTCTGTTGTCAAGTTGCGTAATTACATGCTGCGTTACTGAATTCTACGTTGCTTTAATTTATGTGGCGATTGATAGATATAATACTGTTTTTTCACATATGGATCACACTAAACTACACAACATGACAAGTAAAGGTAAGCACTTAGAAAGTCAAAGTAAACCTTGTACACGTGCACACCCCCCACAAATATGTCAATGATAAACGTTACAATTCTCTCTGACAACCACCAAAAGGATTAGGTTAGTTCGTGTTTGGTGTTGTTACCAGACATGATAGGGTATGTAAGGGGCGTGATCAGTATGAGACGTCGAATGGCTGTTGTGAAGGACATAGAGATGACGCGTACTCGTGTGAGATAGATTATCAGCACCTCCCAAGAGTTTGAAAGGGATCTCACAGGGAGCTTATCCACGGAAACTGCCTGGCCCAATGAAGGGAATGAGACTCAGCGAAGTCTTCTATGTCTAATGCAAAAGATAATGTTTCATTGACAATAAAATATTTATTACAACATTCCAGGATTTTTAAGCCTTTTCTTCAGGTCGGCAGCTATCTTCTCCTAACTTTACCATTTCTGAACTTATCAGCTGCTGGGAAGCTAAGTGGGCATATAGATAATGATAATAATTGAGTTGATAACCACCATAGTTAATACCGAAGGAATGGGTAGACAGGAATTTAAATTTGTGTGTACATCGTAAGATCGACAAATGCAGTGCCCGAGCACAATCTTAATGATTTCGGCCGTATTATTCCGATTGCCATAAAGACTAGACAGCTCGTTGTAGACTACGAAGACTACGACTCAAATAAGTAAGTCGACAAGAAGATCGTGTCCGCAATCTGACTCTAACTAGTAGTGAATTGTGCCGTCTCATTGTCATATGACAGACATAAATGACACGTTTCTTTTGACTTCTCTTCGTCAAATCAACACACAATAACAGCTGAGAGAAAGAAAATCTAGTACTAAATATTTTAAAATGAACCTTTCACATTTCATCACAGCGTTCGTTGAAAGGAAACTTACTGTTGCCGATAATAGAGCAACAACCGCGAAACAAAAGACTAGATTCAAGTCTCGAATCAGCAAATATTTTTTTATTTGGAGACGAGTTTAAATCCATCAGAGTATTGTACCACAAATGAAATTGTTAGTCAATAAATTCGAACACTGATTGTGGAGTTATTGGCCTTTCTAAATTGCAGAGATAAGAAAACAAACATATAAATTAGGGAAAAGAGTGGCGTAGAAGACATAATTCATTATGACCCTGATGGAAATGAAATACAGGTGGACGCCACACATAAGCAGGTGACAGAAGGATATACAAACAAAAGGAATTGTTGCTGGACTCTGAGAGATAAGACTAAGACGGCCTGTTGATAGATGGCTTTATAAATCATGCACAAAGAACGTAAATCCATATAGCTAAAGGCAAGGGAAATGCAACGGAGATTTTTATCCAGCTGTGGATGACAAGTAGCTGAAGGCGACACAGCCTTCGCCGACGGTGATGATGATGATGATGATGATAAGACTTCATGCCGTGTTCGACATCCATCCTTTTCGTTACGTCCATTTCACACTCATCGACCACAACACAAACACTCAGTACGATCTTTCAGTCGCTACACATCACTGTTTCATTTTTATTAAATGGCAAAATACCTGAACTTTGATCTCGATCAGAACTGCAATATAGTTTACACGGGTTGTACTACACTCACTGACTGTGACTTTGAATTTGACACCGACCTCACTAACTAAACGTTGGTTTCTTGTTCCTAACGTTCCTCTTTCGTGATGGGAATGTTGGAACTTATTATACAAGAAGAAACCCGAGAATTTAATATTTGGCCCGGACGAGGTAGTACTAGCTTGCGCTTGTATAAACAATTATTTGGCATCGCGTCAATAAAAATAGCTGCATAGTCGCTGAAAGCTGATCACCACACAGTGCGTCTCGCAGTTAAAACGACAAGAGCAAAAAGATACTAATGGGCTAATTATTATTTTGTTGGACTAAGAAAATTTTTTGTCCGCAACCTCTGTGACATTAACGAAACTGGTTGGATGTAAAAGTGCTACAAGGGAAGTGATTAAATTTGTCGATTATTATTTCAGAAGACTGTTATCAAAGTTTCTTCTTAGGCCAAAGTAGATTTCTATATAACTACACAAATGGAGGGTCAATACTTTAAAACGAGACACAAATAATTTTGTTTTGGAAGCTCGTCAACCACAATAATATCATTTCGTGTACTGCTATTAAAAAAAAGTATTTGTTGTAGATTAAATAAATTTAGATTTTTTCCGTCTTATGCGCAGTTACAATACTGTGATTGATGTGGCTAGAAACATTCCCGCAGCCAGGTACTGCACGTGTTGGCCTATAATTACTGATACGTTTTGAGATAAAAAAGTTCTTGTGGCTTATGTCAGTTCTCTTTATATCACATTGTTGACCTCGGAGTAGGTGTTCCATTTTCTGTCTGCCATGTCGCTTGAGACCGTTTTCAATTGTCAATAATGACGAGTATTATTATGATGTAACTCTCTTTTCCTTATTTACTGTGTTCATTAAGCATCTGCTGCGCTAAATTTATTTTTGTAACTGTAGTATGACGTGCGTAAGTCGGCAAACCTGCAAAACACGATGACGTCAATGTCTAGTACAGTACCCTTATTTTTTCTCTTCTCGCTATCTTACTCCTTAGATGCTCACAATTACACCAAAAGTAGCAGTTATGTGGCACCCACATAAGTCGTGACGCAGGTATCGCAAGACCTTTACAGTGGAAAACTACCATCATCATTATTCACTAAAGATGATGTTTCATTCATCTTTCCAACCTTCTCTGCTTTCTCGCCACATTTACTAGTCAGTCATATTTGCTGCAATTCTAGTAATTATATTTTGCTGAATCGATGTTCTAGACACCCTTATTAAATTTCTTCCCAGAATATTTCCTTCGAAAATGTTTTTATATTCTTTGTACTTATTACATGTCCAGTTAACTATGTTTTTTATTCCAACATTGATGTCCGTTTTCCGCTTACTTCTTTTTACACTTCCTCAAGGGGTTTTTCAGTTCAATATGTTTTCATGTCCCATTGCGGTTTCTTCTGTTATTTTATTTGGTGTTTCTCTAGTGTTTATCATAGCTTGCAACATTGTAAATGAATGTTAATAAATTGTTTTTTAATTCCTGTTGCCATTCTTCTGCTACTATTTTTCTATTACTGAATTGTCATCAATTAAACTAAAAATAACCACTGAATAAATTTTACTGAAGGAATAGAACCAGTCATTGCTGTTCTTCAATTGTTAAATTGCCACTAATCAAAGAGCAAAGGAACATCACTAAATAAATTTTGATGATTAAATAGAATCAGTATTTTATGGAAGAGGTGTTGTACAGCATTTTATGGATATTAAGAACAGCATTGTGCAGTGCGGTATATTTTATTATAGACGGTAGGGCTCATCTAGAATCAAACATAAACGGGTCCAAAAACCATCTCGGCTATGCATTTGTGTAATTGGCATAACGGTTGTCAGATGTACATTTTTCCATTATGACATTGACAGCCAAAGACAATGATGGAGTAAAATACGTCTGATAACTGTTATGCAAGTTACGCTAATACCAAGGTCAGATGTTTCTTGGACGCGAAATCGTTCCTCTCTAATAAAGTATATCGTTACAGCTGTGTACTGAATAACGCACTTGTTAACGCAGGATGCATATTATTCATCCAAAGTACAATAAGTCTTCCGTGCAGACGTTTAGACACGAGGAGATCTGATTTGTATGCATTGTTACCTACAGGCGGGGGTCCCATAAAGAATGTCAGACACTCTATTCATACAGATTTTCTATTTCAACTTTTCAACTTTCATATCGATATTTTGGCTCTCCAAACAACAGCTGTATAGCGTGGTGTTTTTATAGGCTACATGCTAACGTTTCTCCTCGTTCCATTGACAGAAGATGTAGAAAGGATGATTATCTATAGGCCTGTGTCTGAGTACTAGCTGTTGTTAAACTAATTAAATTCTCACAGTGTCTAGAAAAAGTCGCATTCCAGCGTTGATGTTGCAATATCCCACAAACCCAACGAGCCTTTAATCATTTTTCCTGTCTTCCGTTGTATATATTAGGAGCCCTTGGCCACTGAAACTTCGTATGGATCAAAAGTGATCGAACAGTTCTCCGGCACTGATAATGTAACAGTTTTATACGTAACCTTTCTTTTACAGAAACTGCAGAGATACAGTCTACTATCTTTGAATTCAAGCACTTCAGTTTCTCTGCTTCCAACGAAACCAACTCCTATACTCTCTGACTAATATACTTATGTGAGCTACTAATTACAGTTGTGACATTAATGTTGTTCACAGACTTAGACCTACAACATTTTCTGATTTTGAGAAGTTCTCAGATTTTACATCCATCTTCACCAGTAGCAAGGCACCAACCTTTACATCTGGCTAGTGCCTTTATAACATCTGACTAGAAAGTCCATCATGTTCTTCCGTTCGAGTAGCGATGTATATCCGTTTGATATTTGAAGTGCCCAAAGTAACAATTACACATTTCCCATAAGCGTTACAATAATTACTAATAGTAATTCTATTAAAACTGTCTGGGTAAACCCGTGTTTTTTGAATTTTTGATGAGTCTCCATCCCGTCGAACTTCCTGAGATACTGCAGATCGTAGAGAACTTGCGTATCAAAGGTCGGTAAACATGTATACATCAGTCGCGAAGAAATATATTTCATTATTCATTTAACGGTCTAGTCAGGAGATAAGGTAGTTGTGGAGTTACGCAATTGCTTCAGTGCATGCAGCATTAACCTTATACTTCCCCGTTCTCGTTGCCAAGCATTTGAACTTTGGAACAGAGGTGCAAATCGACCCCGACGTCCATTCCACAGTGCACAACTGTGTATGGCCGAACAGCCTTCGTAATCTCAAAATACAATGTAACAACTGGTTTTACATCTCAAACACAATGGTTTCTGGGATAAAGTAGCTTTGCTTTCGCTTAGGAATGCGCTACCGTAGCACAATGCTTACAGTGACAACTAGCGCGAGAGTTGTAAGTTGTAAGTCCCATCTTGATGAAAAGAACGCACTGGATTAAATGTTATCGGTATGGTGCAACCATCAGCTTGGATGTGGGTTTTACGTTTTCTACCAGTACACCAGTTTAAGAAAACGATGAACTGCTTCTCTATCATCTAGACGTCAATTCTTTTTAAAAACCGTGGAAACCAAAAAATCAAACGTAGCATTTGTTATCGGTGCTCTGCATGAGCTTTTGACGATGAACTAAGGCTGTGATAAATGTTTCATTTCCGGGAAGCAATAAATCAATGAGTTCTTCCGTTGCATTGCTCATCCAAGAATCATTCCGACAGAATCTCTTCTTGTCTCAAGTGATCAATTTCTTTTACAGTAGGGCTGCGACATCTGCGTATGCTGTATTTCTCGTTTGAAATTCTTTGCATGGGTTCCAATTTACGAATAACTTAGTGGTCAAAGATTATGTAATTCGTTTCGTTCACTCATCGTGCCATTAGTTCCGTGTATTCTTAGATGAGCGTACATCTGTAATGTTAATTACATTGTGCAACAGAATAATATGGTAAAACTACGTTATGACTCACTTCCCACACATTTCAAAGTTTTCACTATGCACGTGAAGAAATTTGTATTCAATGTTCATGCGATGTGTGAATATTTGTAGTTCTCCCTAAATGTTCATTTTGTGGCGTTAAAAATGAGAACGTTGAAATGTGTGAAACGTTTCACTAAATGTTTTGATTGTGATACTATTGCAGTACTAATAATATCAGACGTAGGGGGATTAATGATCACCAAGGAGTATGTGGACGTGATAGCGTACTTCACGGATGCAACCAACAGATAGTATCGCTTTTAGAGAGAAATTTATATTTAAAAAAGAAAACAATACAGCCTACGTTTGCTGTGGATAATAATGTATTATATTTAACTTGTTGTTTCAACGTATGAAGATTGGTCAAGGTCCGGTATATAGGTCTACGAGCGCTGACATCGTTGGCTTGTGTAAAGCTGTGAACGGTGTTTTGTGTGTTGTGTGTTGTGTGTTGTGTGTGTGTGTGTGTGTGTGTGTGTGTGTGTGACTGTGTGTGTGCGTGCGCGTGTGTGCATGTACGCGCTTACGTGCAGGTGTAACTGCGTGCTTTATTTCCTAGTTTATGAAAAGTTGCCCCTTGCTAAGCAGTAACTGCTCTTGTAAAGTATACCTGGCTAAAAGGTCGCCAGTATTAAAGATTACAGGAGATACATCATCTGTAATTTCAAATCCACCTAAATGATGTGAAACGATGAACACCATACAAACAGATGTTGCCAGGTGAATGTGAAAGAAGATGTTCTCTACCTAAAGGTGAGAGGGAAAAATTTGAATTGTACAGCAGAAGAGTAATGAAGTCGAAAAAAGTAACTAATTGCGCTGTTCTTCATTTCCAGCGATCAGACGCAAAACAGACTTTAGACGAGTGCCAGTCAGTTGATGTATACAGTTCCCTCTTTCATGATTTAGATGACAAACTTATACACATGGTAACACAGAATACCACCATGAAAATTTCAGAGATTTTGGGGAGCTGTGTTCTGAGTATTTTGGTGTAAGGACACGTGAGGTGCTCTGCCTCATTACACAATGATAAAGTAATTACGATATATTCTGTTCGCTACTACAATTACTTTTTTTACGAGGAAGTATCTTCGCAATAGCAACTGGGCCTCCAGTATGTAATCGCTGGAGCGTACAACACTAAACAATAAGTATTGCCACAACTCTCATACAGATGCAAAATTACTGTGATGTGGTTGCCGTCACTACGAAAATAGCTCAGCATAGTGACGTTGTGTCGCCTTTCCATAGCATTCGTTGAACCCATACATAAGGTGCGTATCGGCAGAATTTCCATCAGTAAACCTATCCTTACTGCTGTTAACAATGTTAACGTACAGCTAACACTGCCAGAGGAACAAACCGGAGGCAGAACCGAGAAGTTTTGCATTCAAGTTTTAAACTGATGAATAAAGTCGGACTGTTGCTAGTAAATGGAACAAGTTTGTTTTCAAACAAGACTCACAGCCTCATACATCGACGTTACTCTATTACGAGCCACAGAGAGTTTCTTTACCTTCTGTTCGGAAGAACAATGTAACTGTACTACGTATGTCGAATATATGCTGACCACAAACGAGTACACAGCCAAGAAGTTTTGTCACCTGTAAACGGATTTCTGGTAGGTAAGTTCTCTTTCACACGTCTCGATGAGAGCCAGCGCCTCGCATTCTTCAGCAATGATTGTCGTCAGGGATCGATCACCGACATTCTCACTTCTGATACTATGCTGTTAAAATGGCAGAAAATAATAGTTGGATATGTCGCAGCGTGTAACGAGCTGTGTTCACGTATGACGATACCGTAGATTAACTTCACAGAAATTAACAAATAACATCTGTTAAGGACATCTCTACATGATTACGCTACAATTCACAGCAAAGAGTTTGGCAGAGCCTTTATAAGACCACTTTGACACTATTTATCGACCGTTGCACTTTCGAATATCCGCTGAGAAAAATGAACGCTTAAATCTTTCCAGGTGACGTCTTTTTTTATTACGATGGACATTCCTCTCTCTGTAGTCAGGAGTCAACAAAATAGTTCGATATTCGACGGAGAGAGTTGGTGACTGAAATTTCGTGAAAAGATCTCGCTACAACGGCTGTGTAACTCGGCAGTCACGGCTATTTTTGTTAAACCATTTCAATGGATGCATTCTAGACACAAACACAAGGCTGAGAATCACAGCCAGTAGGGTATTAATGAGAAGAAGGAGTACGTTTCGATTGTAAGCACCCAAGAATCGGGTCATATAGTAATCTACTGATGTCTTTGTATCAGCAACTAAACTGCTTGCACTAGTTTTGAGCCCTATTGCCTCTTAAATCTCTATTCATTTTCTGATTTGTCCATATAGTTCTCTGAAGTAAAAGCTGTACATGAGGATTCCTTTGAATGTACACTGTGCAGGTGTTTTACGGTTTCATAGAAGAAAAGGTGCTGGTCTCTAGGTGCGTTAAAAACAAGGCAGTCGGTCGAACCTTTACGGAGATTTTGTGACGCTGTCAGAGGAGGAGAAATCCGGACTGCTTCCGAGGGTGCCAGCAGCGTGCACACACCACTCGCTCTTAGCGCAACATTTCTGCACCGACGAAACCGCTCAGCCAGCACAGGTGGCCGCAACTCCACACGCAGTCCCACAGTGGCGGACCGTCCGCGCTGTCAAACTTCTAGAAATTCTCGTATCGATGCACGCCGCCTGGAATTTTTTTTTTTTTTTACCAAGATGTCCTCGGGCAGATGACGTCCTTTACGGGCAGTGTGGGCGACCAATGAGAGACGGGGAAGAAGTCGGGACTAGTGCGGCTGTACTCCAATGGGAGGACGCCACGTGGCAGCAGATGGGGCGTTCCTCACGGCGCTGTGCGTGGCCCTCTGCAAGTCGGGGCCGTAATTACAAGGCGGGCGGCCGCTGCCGGTACAGTCGCCGTCCAACTTATCGCTCCTCCGCTCCGCTAGCCTATAGCCTACGACACGCGAGGCTAGCGGTCTCCATTTTGATTTTTGGCGCACTGTACTGGAGCACTAACGTCAGTGCCTTCAGCAATAGGTCAGAAACACAATACTAGAATGGAGAACGAGTTGCGAAAACCCTGAGAGCGAGTAGGTCTGAAAAAAAGGATTTTATTGATTTTTTTTTTTTTTTGCCTCCCCGTTGATCTACACTATATACACACTCCGCAGACCACAGCACGGTGCTTGGTGGAGGGTACCTTGTACCACTGCGTGTCATACTCTTTCTTGTTCCACTCGCTAATGGAGTGAGCGAAAAAGGACTGTGTCTATGCACCCATACTAGTTCTCATTTCTCTTGTTTTCACTGTCCTCACACTACACGTGTGTTGGTAGCACTTGAAGAATTCTGCAGTCTGTCGCAGATTACGGTTCTCTAATCTTTCTTAGTAGTGTTTCACGGAATGTGAATTCACAAAGTATTTCCATAATATGCACGTGTTTACAAGTGGTGAGAAGTCTAGCATCCAGCTCAGAATTGCTTTGATGTCTTCCTTTAATTGGACCTGGTGGGGATCCCAAACACTTACTCAAAATGGGCACTCAAAAATGGGCCACCCAAGTGTTTTATACGCGGTCTCCTCCCTACAGACAAACCTTGAGTTTCCATAAAACCTGGTGTTGACCTTTGAATAAGCTACTACTGACTTTACGTGCTCGTTCCATTTCATGTCTTTTGTAATGTTAAGTCTAGATATCTAATCGACATCAAGCAGCACCCCTCTAATACTGTAGTCGAACATTACGAGATCGTTTTTCCTTCTCGTGTGCATTAACCTGCATTTTCCCACATTAGAGCAAACTGCCATTCGTCAAAGCAAATTGAAATCCCGTCCAATTCATACTGTATCCACTTACGGTCACTCAAAATCTGCACTTTTCCGTACACTTCAGTGTCACCATCAAAAAGTCACGGATTGGTGATCACCCTGTCCGCTAGATCGTTTGTGTGTACGGGAAACAAGAGCGGTCCAGTCATACTTCCCTGGGGCACTGTCAGCTATACTGTTGTCTCCGATGAACATTCGACGAACGCACCCAGGTTTGACAAATTTAGAACCGGCGACATCCGAAGGACGTCCGCTCAAATATCTGCCGTAAATATTCCGTCCATAACGGCGTTTTTGTCTAGGGCTACGACCGATTACGTACTAAACAATAAATCATCGATTCACTACTTCAGTCTGTTAAATACCCGCGCATAATAAATGAACAACTCTCACGATGTAAAAGGGTGTTAATTCACCTAATGATAATGTCATGATCAAGGAAACACGTCCTGATATTCAAAATTGAAGGGGCTGGATAAGTAAATTGATCAAATTTTTGTATATTATATTTGTTAAATGTTGCAGAGAATGTACCAAGTTAACCAGGATTAAAGATTGTGCTGATTTCCTGTGCTCCAAGTGAAGTCAAGACAGCGAAGGGAAAATGTGTAGAGTAGGGTAGCGAAATAAGTAAGCAACGACGGAGGGTGAAAGTCCCTCCAAAGGAACTAAGCTTAGAATTCAGCATCCCATCGACATCGAAGACAGTAAAGGAGGAGCAATACTTGGGACTGTACAAATACTGGCGATGTTATAATTGAAGACACCATTCCATCATCCATATTAATTCATTTGGGGTAACGATGGAAAACTTAAATTGTATTGGCCAGGCTCTATCTTGATGTCTTCATCATCGCTCCATCTCGCGCTATAGATAAACTGATATGGACAAGAAGAAAATGATGACAAGTCGGCATTACGTAGAGCAATGATTTTCGTCATGTCCACTTTAAGCTATGACTTTCATGGACGTTGTTCCCTGACGTCTTAACATGCCTCATGTCATCCTGTCTCTTCTTCTTGTTAGGTTTTCCATACGTTCTACATATTCATATAAATGGCTACACTCAGTTCCCACACAAGTGCCTGGCAGAGGATTCTTCGAACCACCTTCAGATTATTTCTCTACTGTTCCACTCTCTAACAGCGCGTGGGAGAAATGAACTCTTAATGCTTTTTGTGCGTGCTCTGGTTTCTCTTATTTTATTACGGTGATCGTTTCTCGCTATATAGGCTGGCGACTGTGAAACATTCATGCATTAAAAGAAGGAAGCTGGTGATTGACATTTCGTGAGAAGATCCTACTAAAAACGCCTTTGTTTTAGTGATTACCACCCCAACTCGCTTATCAAATCCGTGCCACTCTCTGCGCTGTTTCCCGGTAATAGAAAACCAGCTACCCTCCTATGAACGATGCCGATGTCCTTCGCCAATCTGGTAAGGATCCCACACCGCACCGCAATGTTCTAAGAGAGAAAAAGCGTGATGTAGGCAGTGTCTTTAGAAGACCTATTGTATCTTCTAGGTGCTCTGCCAACAAAACGCATTCCTTGGTTTGTCTTTCCAAGAACACTATCGTATGCGATCGTTCCAGTTTAAGTTTTTCGTAATTGTAATTCTTGTGTACTTAGATGAATTGAAACCCTTTAAATTTGCTTCATTTATCGTATAACCCACATTTAACGAATTCTTTTTCGTATTCATGTCCGCGAACTCATGCTTTTCTTTATTGAGAGACAATTGCGACTTTTCGAGCTATGCAGATATCGTGTCTAAGTGATTTTGCAATTCGTTTTGATAAAAAAAAATGGCTCAAGTGGCTCAGAGCACTATGGGAGTTAACATCTGAGGTCATCAGTCCCCTAGAACGTAGAACTACTTAAACCTAACTGACCTAAAACACATCCATGCCCGAGGCAGGATTCGAACCTGCAACCGTAGCGGTCGCGCTGATCCAGACTGAAGCTTCTAGAACCGCTCGGTCACACCGGCCGGCTCCTTCTGAACATCTGATAACTTTACAAGATAATGACAGCATAATCTGCAGAAAATCTAAGTATGCAGCTCAGATTGTCTTCTAAATCGCTTATGTAGATCAGGAACAGATGAAGGGCTGTAACACTTCCTCGGAGAACGTCAAATATTACTTCTGTTTCACTCGACGACTTTCCGATAGTTGCTTTCTAACAGGAAATCACAAACTGACTCGCAGAGCTGAAGCGAGATTCCATAGGCGTGTAAACTTTACTAGAAGTCTCTTGTGAGGAACGGCATAAAAAGCCTTCTGGAACTCCAGTAATATGGAATCAATCTGAACACACATTACTTCGTGCTAATACAGAGATGGCGATGTTTTGCCAGAACCATATTTTCTGAACCCGTGGTGAATCAGTCTTAGAGGTAATGCATAGTGTTCGAACACAGTATATGTTCTAAAATCCTACTGCAAATCGATGCAAGTGACATGTGTTAATCCAGCCTAGTCGTCAAATATGGGGTGTCTAGGGCACCTGCTTTCTTGGATCGCGAGACAACATTCAAACAAATCGTATAAATGAGTTTTATTACAAAATGAAAAAAAAAATACAGTACCTAACTTTGTGTTACACGGATGTGTCGCAAGTAAAGGGCGACAGAAAAAGTAAGAAATCTCTTCAGTATAACAATTCCAAGCAAGTGATTGGAATTGACGCTTCTATCCTAGTTGCTAATCTTGAAGCTGCTGTAGAACTCGTTAATCTTGAAGCTACTCTTCGATGGACCGCGACCAGTCGGGCGCGGCGCTTGTGTCCTCTTCACCTAGAGGCCGCTGCTGTAGTGTTGTCATCCTGGAGGGAGGCCCAGTCAATCTGTGACTGGCTGGCCTCTTCTCACAGCCTTCCCTGTTCTGTCGTTCCCGACTGGCGTGCCGGCGCTTGACTTAACGCCGTAACAACATGAGTCTGTAATTCATCAGAGTACTCCTATTTTCTTTGTTGAGTATTGGTGTGACCTGTGTAAATGTAAAGCTTTTTGGTACGGATGTTTCGTCAAGTGAACCGTTGAATGAGACTGTTAAATATGGTCCTATTATGTTAGCGTAGTTTGAAAGGAACCTAAGTCCTGTACAGTCTGGACAGGAAGATTTTCCATTATTAAGTGATTTAACTGCTTCGCAGCACTGAGCGGAAGCACACTGGTTTTATTCAGGATTCCGGTACACCATATTATTCCCCACTCTTTTGTCTACAAAAAACCAATAATCGCCATTCAATGCGACGGCTTTATGCCACCTTACTGAGGGGGGAGTGAGGTATTTGCATGGGACCACTCTACAGTTCTTCGACGTCGAAGCCAACGTCTTGCCGCATCAATAAGCTAGCCATCAGCCACGTACTACTTTCCATGGAGTGCATCCTTCATTTTGTCCGACAGATGGAAGTTGGAAGGTACGAGATCCGGGCAGTAGGGTGGATGAGGAAGAGCGGTGCAAAGAAATTTTTTGTGAGCTCCTTTTGGGTGCGCAGAGTTCTATGAAGCTTTGCCTTGTCATGGAGAAGGAGAAGTTCATTTGCATTTTTGTGGCAACGAACATGCCGAAGTCCTTTCTTCAATTTCCTGGTGTGGGGGGGGGGGGGGGGGGAGGGGGATGTACTACAATACACTTCCGAGTTGATCGTTGCACCCTGGTGGAGAATAAACCCTTGAGAGTCGCAGAACACAGTCGCCATGACTTTCCAGGCTGAGGGAGTGGCTTTAACTTTTTCTTCGGAGGAGAGACGTTGTGGCGCCACTCCATGAAATGCCGTTTTGATTCCGGTTAGTAGTGACTATGTTCGACAAAATTGTCAAGATCGCGCAAGCAATACCGCACACATGGTCCTTCGTTACTTTTTATGGTCTTCTGTTAGTGCTGAGCAAACCAGCGACCACGCAACTCTGAGTATCCCAGCTAGTAGTCAGTCGATCGCCTCGAATGAGAGTGTCCGCACGCTCCTACACTCCAGGGGGCACTGCTGTGTGCGGCCGGCCGGCAAACGGGAAACCGGACAGGTTTCCGCGACATTGTTGCGATGATGACAAACACCTCCCCCAACGACTCACCGTACCTTTACTCACTGCCAGGTCTCTGTAGGCAGTCTGCGAGCGTCTAAGAATATCTGCGACACTGTGGTTTTCTGCCAAAAGAAACTCAAAGGGAACTCTCTGCTTAGAAAACCTCCGTTATAGACGCCATTTTGAAGGCAACGTATAGCGCCGCCACCTGAAGAAACTTCATCAAAATATAGGGTCTGAGGCGGGAATATTTCCCTACATCCCACAAAAAATTCCGCATTATTTAACTGAAAGTGGCTGAGAAAAAAATGTGTTGCATTACTTATTGAACGTCCATCGTATTTCTAAGTCACTTATTTTGGCAGCTGCTCTTGATTCAAACTTCGAATATTTACTTCGTCTCCTCTGGAGAAGCAATTTCGGAAAGCTCCCGCTTTAGTCGCCCTGCCACCGGTAATAATACCACGTTCTTTTCTTCGGCGATTCTGCGAAGAGCCTCCTTATTGTTAATCTTATCAGGCAGGCACGTTGTCTCACCGTCCGCCTAACTGTCAAAGTACTTACAGTGCATACTGATGCAGTTTGGAATTCCTGTGTGATGGTTTGGATAGATGTCTGCCTATTAGGCCTACACATTACGACCCTCTTCAACTGTCGGCAGTCTCTGTCAGTCAACAGACGAGGTCGGCCTGTACGGTTTTGTGCTGTACGTGTCCTTTCACGTTTCCACTTCACTATTACATTGCAAACAGTGGACCTAGGGATGTTTAGGAGTGTGGAAATCTCGCCTACAGACGTATGACACGAGTGACACCCAATCACCTGACTACGTTCGAAGTCCGAGGGTTCCGCGGAGCGCCCCATTCTGCTCTCTCTACATCTACATCTACATCTACATTTATACTCCGCAAGCCACCCAACGGTGTGTGGCGGAGGGCACTTTACGTGCCGCTGTCATTACCTCCCTTTCCTGTTTCAGTCGCGTATGGTTCGCGGGAAGAACGACTGTCTGAAAGCCTCCGTGCGCGCTCTAATCTCTCTAATTTTGCATTCGTGATCTCCTCGGGAGGTATAAGTAGGGGGAAGCAATATATTCGATACCTCACCCAGAAACGCACCCTCTCGAAACCTGGCGAGCAAGCTACACCGCGATGCAGAGCGCCTCTCTTGCAGAGTCTACCACTTGAGTTTATTAAACATCTCCGTAACGCTATCACGGTTACCAAATAACCCTGTGGCGAAACGCGCCGCTCTTCTTTGGATCTTCTCTATCTCCTCCGTCAAACCGATGTGGTACGGATCCCACACTGATGAGCAATACTCAAGTATAGGTCGAACGAGTGTTTTGTAAGCCACCTCCTTTGTTGATGGACTACATTTTCTAAGCACTCTCCCAATGAATCTCAACCTGGTACCCGCCTTACCAACAACTAATTTTATATGATCATTCCACTTCAAATCGTTCCGCACGCATACTCCCAGATATTTTACAGAAGTAACTGCTACCAGTGTTTGTTCCGCTGTCATATAATCATACAATAAAGGATCCTTCTTTCTATGTATTCGTAATACATTACATTTGTCTATGTTAAGGGACAGTTGCCACTCCCTGCACCAAGTGCCTATCCGCTGCAGATCTTCCTGCATTTCGCTACAATTTTCTAATGCTGCAACTTCTCTGTATACTACAGCATCATCCGCGAAAAGCCGCATGGAACTTCCGACACTATCTACTAGGTCATTTATATATATTGTGAAAAGCAATGGTCCCATAACACTCCCCTGTGGCACGCCAGAGGTTACTTTAACGTCTGTAGACGTCTCTCCATTGATAACAACATGCTGTGTTCTGTTTACTAAAAACTCTTCAATCCAGCCTCACAGCTGGTCTGATATTCCGTAGTCTCTTACTTTGTTTATCAGACGACAGTGCGGAACTGTATCGAACGCCTTCCGGAAGTCAAGAAAAATAGCATCTGCCTGGGAGCCTGTATCTAATATTTTCTGGGTCTCATGAACAAATAAAGCGAGTTGGGTCTCACACGATCGCTGTTTCCGGAAACCATGTTGATTCCTACATAGTAGATTCTGGGTTTTCAAAAACGACATGATACTCGAGCAAAACACATGTTCTAAAATTCTACAACAGATCGACGTCAGAGATATAGGTCTATAGTTTTGCGCATCTGCTACGACCCTTCTTGAAGACTGGGACTACCTGTGCTCTTTTCCAATCATTTGGAACCCTCCGTTCTTCTAGAGACTTGCGGTACACGGCTGTTAGAAGGGGGGCAAGTTCTTTCGCGTACTCTGTGTAGAATCGAATTGGTATCCCGTTAGGTCCAGTGGACTTTCCTCTATTGAGTGTTTCCAGTTGCTTTTCTATTCCTTGGACACTTATTTCGATGTCAGCCATTTTTTCGTTTGTGCGAGGATTTAGAGAAGGAACTGCAGTGCGGTCTTCCTCTGTAAAACAGCTTTGGAAAAAGGTGTTTAGTATTTCAGCTTTACGCGTGTCATCCTCTGTTTCAATGCCATCATCATCCCGGAGTGTCTGGATATGCTGTTTCGAGCCACTTACTGATTTAACGTAAGACCAGAACTTCCTAGGATTTTCTGTCAAGTCGGTACATAGAATTTTACTTTCGAATTCACTGAACGCTTCACGCATAGCCCTCCTTACGCTAACTTTGACATCGTTTAGCTTCTGTTTGTATGAGAGGTTTTGGCTGCGTTTAAACTTGGAGTGAAGCTCTCTTTGCTTTCGCAGTAGTTTCCTAACTTTGTTGTTGTACCACGGTGGGTTTTTCCCGTCCCTCACAGTTTTACTCGGCACGTACCTGTCTAAAACGCATTTTACGATTGCCTTGAACTTTTTCCATAAACACTCAACATTGTCAGTGTCGGAACAGAAATTTTCGTTTTGATCTGTTAGGTAGTCTGAAATCTGCCTTCTATTACTCTTGCTAAACAGATAAACCTTCCTCCCTTTTTTTATATTCCTATTAACTTCCATATTCAGGGATGCTGCAACGGCCTTATGATCACTGATTCCCTGTTCTGCACTTAAAGAGTCGAAAAGTTCGGGTCTGTTTGTTATTAGTAGGTCCAAGATGTTAAGTCCACGAGTCGGTTCTCTGTTTAATTGCTCGAGGTAATTTTCGGATAGTGCACTCAGTATAATGTCACTCGATGCTCTGTCCCTACCACCCGTCCTAAACATCTGAGTGTCCCAGTCTATATCTGGTAAATTGAAATCTCCACCTAACACTATAACATGCTGAGAAAATTTGTGTGAAATGTATTCCAAATTTTCTCTCAGTTGTTCTGTCACTAATGCTGCTGAGTCGGGAGGTCGGTAAAAGGAGCCAATTATTAACCTAGCTCGGTTGTTGAGTGTAACCTCCACCCATAATAATTCACAAGAACTATCCACTTCTACTTCACTACAGGATAAACTACTACTAACATTGGCGAACACCCCACCACTGGTTGCATGCAATCTATCCTTTCTAAACACCGTCTGTACCTTTGTAAAAATTTCGGCAGAATTTGTCTCTGGCATAAGCCAGCTTTCTGTACCTATAACGATTTCAGCTTCGGTGCTTTCTATCAGCGCTTGAAGTTCTGGTACTTTACCAACGCAGCTTCGACAGTTGACAATTACAATACCGATTGCTGCTTGGTCCCCGCATTTCCTGACTTTGCCCCGCACCCGTTGAGGCTGTTGCCCTTTCTGTACTTGCCCAAGGCCATCTAACCTAAAAAACCGCCCAGCCCACGCCACACAACCCCTGCTACCCGTGTAGCCGCTTGTTGCGTGTAGTGGACTCCTGACCTATCCAGCGGAAACCGAAACCCCACCACCCTATGGCGCAAGTCGAGGAATCTGCAGCCCACACGGTCGCAGAACCGTCTCAGCCTCCGATTCAGACCCTCCACTCGGCTCTGTATCAAAGGTCCGCAGCCAGTCCTGTCGACGATGCTGCAGATGGTGAGCTCTGCTTTCATCCCGCTAATGGGACTGGCAGTCTTCACCAAATCAGATAGCCGCCGGAAGCCAGAGAGGATTTCCTCCGATCCATAGCGACACACATCATTGGTGCCGACATGAGCGACCACCTGCAGATGGGTGCACCCTGTACCCTTCATGGCATCCGGAAGGACCCTTTCCACATCTGGAATGACTCCCCCCGGTATGCACACGGAGTGCACATTGGTTTTCTTCCCCTCTCTTGCTGCCATTTCCCTAAGGGGCCCCATTACGCGCCTGACGTTGGAGCTCCCAACTACCAGTAAGCCCACCCTCTGCGACCGCCCGGATCTTGCAGACTGAGGGGCAACCTCTGGAACAGGACAAGCAGCCATGTCAGGCCGAAGATCAGTATCAGCCTGAGACAGAGCCTGAAACCGGTTCGTCAGACAAACTGGAGAGGCCTTCCGTTCAGCCCTCCGGAATGTCTTTCGCCCCTGCCACACCTTGAGACGACCTCCCACTCTACCACAGGTGAGGGATCAGCCTCAATGCGGGCAGTATCCCGGGCAACCACAGTCGTAGTCCGATCGGGGGATGCGTGGGACGAGCTGGCCGTCCCCGACAAACCCCCATCCGGACCCCCACAGTGATGCCCATTGGCAACAGCCTCAAGCTGTGTGACCGAAGCCAACACTGCCTGAAGCTGGGAGCGAAGGGATGCCAACTCAGCCTGCATCCGAACACAGCAGTTGCAGTCCCTATCCATGCTAAAAACTGTTTTGCAAAGAACGTCTGAACTAATCTACAGAGAGCGCAAACAAATCGACAAAATTTTAACGGTTATTAAAATACAAGACTGCCTAGTAAATGCAGTAATGCTGCTACTTGTGCACTGCTGACACTGCTCGGCGGCGGAAGGAGACTACGCGATTTTACACTATTCAGGTACTAAAACGCGATGCTACAACTGTCAAATACTATAATACGCCCGAAATTTATGAATTAAACAATGCAAGTACCAAAAACACGCAAAGAAATTAAGAATTAAACTATGTAACAAATAAGTGAGCTAGGAGTATACGACTTGCTGCTGCAGCTGCTTATCCAACGGCGGCAGGGAGCACACTGACTGTGACCAAACGACACTGGCCGTTCTTATCGAAAACAGAAGACAAACGACTACGCGAATTTACACTATTCAGGTACTAAAACGCGACGCTACAACTCTCAAATACTATAATACGCCCGAAATTTATGAATTAAACAATGCAAGTACCAAAAACACGCAAAGAAATTAGGAATTAAACTATGTAACAAATGAGTGAGCTAGGAGTATACGACTTGCTGCTGCAGCTGCTTATCCAACGGCGGCAGGGAGCACACTGACATATCTAATGACTACTGAGGTCGCTGATACAGAGTACCTGGCAGTAGGTGGCAGCAAAAAGCACATAATATGAAAAACGTATGTTTTTGTGGGTGTCCGGATAGTTTTGATCACATAGTGCATATTCTCACAAATTTCTTCCTCAAATCGAGGCCAATTTGTGATACTATTAGACTTTTTACTATCAGGAATGCCCTTTTTGCCTGTTCTAGTCTGCTTTTTACGTCCTCCTTGCTTCGTCCGTCATGGGTTATTTTGCTGTCTAGGTAGCGAAACCTGACTTCGTGATGACTAATTCTGATGTTAAGTTTCTCGCTGTTCCCGTTTCCACTAATTATCATTTCTTTCGTCTTTCCTCTACTTACTGTCAATCCATATTCTGTGCTAATAGACTGATCTTTCCATTCAACAGGTCCTTAATTCTTCTTCGCTTTCGTTAAAGCCACGCGGCGTAGCCGCGCATTCTGAGGCGCCTAGCCACGGTTCGCGCGGCTGCCCCTGTCGGAGGTTCGAATCGTCCTTCGGACATGGGTGTGTGTGTTGTCCTTAGCGTAAGTTAGTGTAAGTTGGATTAAGTAGCGTCTAAAACTTGGTACCGATGACCTCAGCAGTTTGGTCCCATAGGAACTTACCACAAATTTTCCAAATTTCCTTTCATTAAAAGTAGCAATGTCGTCAGCGAGTCTTCTCATTGACATCGTTACACTCTGAATTTTAAAACACGGTTGAATCTTACTTTTATTTCTACATTGCTTCTTCGACATATAGACTGAACAGTAGGGTTGAAAGATTAATTCTCTGTCTCACAGTTTTTTTAATTTAAACACTTCCTTCTTGGTCTGCCAATCTTACTGTTCCCTCTTCGTTCTGTAATACTGTGTATTACTTGTATTTCTCTATGTTTCTGAGAACTTCCGAACTTTTTCCAGCAATTCAGAATGTCGAACACTTTTTCTAGGTCACAACTGATGGTCACAAGCAGCTATATTTATCACGTTTGTTAAGTCTTTTAGCGATATGTTTGTTTATTTGAACACTGCGTTTGAGCTTGATGTTCCCACGGCAAGCCGTACTCCAGACAGTGCTCCGTGTTATGTTATTCCACCTCCTGCCTACGATCGTATAAGAATCTACTAAACAACATGACTTTGGATCTTATTAACGCTCACTGTATAGGTGTTTGTTTAACAATAAAGTATTTGGGGACGCCACCCTGCTCAAAACACAGTTCACCGTTCTTCCATCACCAGTGGGGCTGAAGGGGCAATGACAATAAATCGTAATTGGGGTAAAAGTTAAAAAGTATAAATTGCTTCATGCTCAAGGAGACATAGTCAAAGAACTTAACAAATGTGTGGCTAGCGTCTATGCGATACCATTCGAAGAAACACGAAATGCTTGTATAACACTAGTCAACACTTTACTTTACTTTTTCTTTGCGGCTCGGTTTTCTGACTTGGACTTGTTCCTTTTGCTCTAATATGCAGCAATATTAATGACACAATAATTCTTATATGCTTTGGCGGTCGGAACATAGATTTATCATGTTTTCCTACCAAATTCAAACAAAAGTTTGTTGTGGACGGCTGCGCGGCCCCTCCCGCCGGAGGTTCGAGTCCTCCCTCGGGCATGGATGTGTGTGTCGTTCTTAGCATAAGTTAGTGTAAGTTAGTTTAAGTAGTGTGTAAGTCTGGGGATCGATGACCTCAGCAGTTTGGTCCCTTAGGAATTCATACACATTTGAACATTTGTTACTGTCTAAGAGACCCGACGGAATTCCTGTGGAAAAGACACATTCCACCGCCGATAAAAAGAGTTTTTATAAATCCAGTTAAAATAAATGGGCACGTTTGCAATTCTTTGTCCACTTATCTGAAAAGCGATGCCGGCCGCAGTGGCCGAGCGGTTCTACGCGCTGCAGTCTGGAACCGCGCGACCGCTATGGTCGCAGGTTCGAATCCTGCCTCGGGCATGGATGTTTGTGATGTCCTTAGGTTAGTTAGGTTTAAGTAGTTCTAAGTTCTAGGGGACTGATGACCTCTGCAGTTAAGTCCCATAGTGCTCAGAGCCATTTGAACCATTTTTTGAAAAGTGATGACTTTTTCGCTAACATGAAGTACGAATGGAAGGCTACAACACATTACTACTGTATTCCTGGTAGGGGATAGTGACTGTTTTGAGTAATTGACCATACCAGGCTTTTTCGTTAAAATACATAATTCCGCTTGTTTTTGGAACTATGCGAAAAAAGTTTAAATCAAAAAATTTTGCAGCTTTAAAAAAATTCGACATACGAATGTATGTACTTACAGTACTCGACGAAAAGTGGGATACAAAGAAGAGAAGAAAAAAAAACGGTAAGACAAAAGGCAACTGGGAGATATGAAATGCCAGATGGCTTTAACAGTAAAGAAGGTACACAATTTCAGCATTTTTTTTTTTTTTTTGTATTTCAACTAATTTTCTGGAAGAAATCCCCAGATGTCACCACCCATTACATTCTCCGTCAACTATCCGTGATTTTCTGGTGGAAACTTACTCTTTGTTCCTCCGAAAAGCCCTTGAAGCGCTCAAGATGAGAATACAGCGTCACTTATCATAAAGTCTGTCCACACCTTGCCCTTGTCTTTCAAATTGAAACTATATTCATTTGATAGAAAAGAAACCAAGGTACGGTGATTAAATGTTTTAGTTACGACACAGAGAGAGCGATAGGTATGCGCGTAAAGTATATTTATCAGCTTTTTAGCGTTATCGAGTGGTACATGACACAACATACTATGCTTGGTTATGACGCTTCAAATTTTCCTCTGTTTCAGGGAAAGAAAAGAAGAGACGGAGAGAGAGAGGGAGACAGAGAGGGAGAGAGAAATGAGTCACAATCTGAATGTTCATTTGGAAAGCTTGAAAATTTTACATCTAAATTGAACGGGATCACTGCAGTCAGCTGCAGTGGGACATTACGCGGAATCAGCGGCGACGAGCGAAAATGTGCACCGGACTAGGATTCGAACCTGGGATTTCCTCCCTACTAAGAAGGTGCGTTAATCACTGCGCCATCCTTTTTTTAATTATTTATTGTTTTTCTATCCTTACATTCCTGAAATTAACTAAAACTACAAAACAAAAAAGGGAAAATAACACCACCGCCACTTTTACCCTAAATTATGAAAAAAAAGCCCCAAAAGAAAAGATGCACCACTTCAGTCGCTGGCCACTATCAAGAAAGGCCCCAATAACTTCTAAGAATAAAAAGAGTGGGAAAGAAGGATACAAGGCAGGAGCTTTTTTTATAACATTTATTTACTTATTTATTTATTCTTTGTCATGAATGAATCCACCTCCGGCGCTCCAGTACGTCCCTGCAAAGACTGGCGATCACCTTCGACATCATCGGGAAATAATATCTTGCATGTTGGCGACACATCAGTAGATCATCGATGTGCGCCTTCCTGGAAGTGCGTATGAAGAACCGTTGAGGGGCTCGAATGCGTGAAATGCAAGAAGTGTGCCGGTCACTGTGGCCGAGCAGTTCTAGGCGCTTCAGTCCGGAACCACGCGGCTGCTACAGTCGCAGGTTCGAATCATGCTTCTGGCACGGATGTGTGTGATGTCCTTAGGTTAGTTAGGTGGAAGTAGTTCTAAGTCTAGGGGACTGATGACCTCAGATGTTGTCGCATAGTGCTTAGAGCTATTTGAACCATTTGCAGGAAGTGTCATATGTCAGCTGCTCCTTTCACGGATGATCCAGATGCGAAGGGGTTGTCAAAAGTGTTCCGGAGAAAGTTAGAGAAATATTGAAACTTCCTGGCAGATTAAAACTGTGTGCCGGACCGAGACTCGAACTCAGGACCTTTGCCTTTCGGGGGCAAGTGCTCTACCAACTGAGCCACCCAAGCACGACTCACGACCTGTCCTCACAATTTTACTTCCGCCAGTACCTTGTTTCCTACCTTCGAAACTTCACAGAAGTTCTCCTGCGAAACTTGCCGGACTAGCACTACTGGAAGAAAGAATATTGCGGAGACACGGCTTAATCACTGCCTGGGGGATGTTTCCAGAATGAGATTTTCACTCTGCAGCGGAGTGTGCGCTGGTTTTGAAACTTCCTGGCAGATTAAAATATTGTTCCTGGCAGATTAAAATATTGTTGATACTTCGGGTTCTTGACAACTGCACTATGTCGGTCCTTAAGATATTGCCAGAAATCGAGTGCAGATTTGTCACCACAACCAAACAGGTAGTGACTGCGTGCCCGCTAATCCAAGCCGCTGAGTCGCTGAGTAGGTCTTTGCATGAGGATAGTAGTCCATGTCCGGAAAGAGAATCATTTGAGGGGCGATACTGCCAGGAATCGTGTGAGCGATGAACTTCAGCATCTGGCGGACCAAAAGCCAAACAATACTCGACTCGCCGCACACAAGCTGATCCCATAGTCGTCTTGCACGCCACACGCGGAACGTAATGGTGATGGAACCAGGTGGGTTCGGTGGAGACGCGAGTGGCAGATCTGCTTCCCATTAACCATCACACACCAGGTGGATTGGACGTCCGACGCAAGAGTAGGGGTGTACACTGCCGGCCACATGGCATTCCACCGAACGTGGGGATTTTTTTCCTCAACCACATTCGGTGGAAGCCGCTAATGCTGCGAGGCATACGCTATCTTGGCCGAGGAGGGAGAAGCACGCTCCTGATGTGGCTATATTCAAGAAAGAAACAGCTCCAGTACAAAAAGGGAGCTGGGATATCTGTCAACGGCAGTGGGGCAATGAGTGACGTCGTGGTAACGGCCTTCATCAGTAAGCATGTGAGACACGGAGAGCGTCACCACACTTTGACATGCGTGCTTACGAAGCGAGCTGTTGCCTTTTTGTGTACATGAGAGACTGAGGCCTCCTTTGTCCTTCGGAGGGGTGAGAGTCTCATAGCTGATTTAAAATAACAACCCTTGACACATAACGCAACCCTATGCAGCCAACATACGTCTGGCCATTGACGACGGCTTGGGGAAAATCTGGGTCCCGTGTGGAATTCGCGGTGTGACATAAAAATTAGCAGAACGGTCCCTTTTCATCTTGTCCAGGGTTCGCAGTCGATGGTCACGAAGCTCTGCTCGGATCCGGCGTAATAATCGCCTGCTGTTAAGAGCCGCTGATCGCCGCAAGTCAGTTGTAAAATCAATACCCAGACATCGTACCAAGTCGCAGACCCGAAGGGGACCGACGCATTCACTGGGCAACCCACGGCCTATGGGCAACGGGCGAGAAGTGCGAACACTGAGGACGCTGACAGAAACAGCGCCGTAGGAGCACACCAATTGCAGCGCTGAATGAACGTCGTTGACGTTGCGCAGGAGGAGGACCAGGTAGTTTGTACAGGCTCGTGCCACAAAAAGTGTTTTCACCAAGAGTCATCCCGATGAGGTGTCAGGGGAGTCGTCAAAGTAATGGTTCCATGGCAAGAGCGTACAGGATCGCGATCGTTGTACCAGGGTGGGCGGCTTAAGACAACCATTGAACAGCGGCCGAGATGTCGCGCCCGGAGTAGACGTATTATGACCACCACGAAGCTGTCTGGGACGCGCATTTGCCTCATCAACGCTGTCAGATAAGAATGAGCACCCCTACGAAGGACTGACTGAAATCAAGGAAGGCCAGAAACCCCTTGATGAGCCACGTCCGCGCAAGCGCGATCATGTCACGGTATGGGCGTAAGCCAGTTCGCGTGTTGTGATCGCCTCCTAAAGATGCCTGATTGTGGGACACCACGTATCGGGCGATCCTCCTGAGACATGGTGCTAGAAGCCAGTAAAATAACTTCACATCACAGCTCAGAACCGGTCGGGGGCAGTAGTCACTGATGGACGTTCCACCTTTTGGTTTATGGGAAGGAACGAGCAATCCTTCGAGGAGGACACTAGAAAGCTGCACTTCAGGGGACATCAAGTCGCAGAACATGTCCATCCAGCCACCGTCAGTAACTGCCGGTAGGTCTAGTAAAACTCTAACGGGAGGCCGTCGAATTCTGCTCTCCGGGATACGCGTTACCGGAACTGCGCGGACTATCTGGGCATGCCTCATGGCCGATCCATACTCCCAACGAACGCCACATATCTGCAGTCCCTGTCAATTTTACCCACTGTTCGCTACTCTGAGATTCCCACTGCAGATCGGACGTATGTGTGCTTCCGCACTGTAAGGAAGTGGATCCATTGCCCAGCTAGGCATATAAATTATATAAATGCGTGGTGTCTGTTCTTTCAGACGTGTCAGAAAGAACAGACACCACGTGTTCTTATGCTTGTAGCTTTAGTTTTAATGCTCATGTCATTACCAAAAGTAACAGTTCACAGTGTATTTTGAGATCGGCACAGCAGTCGCATGGATGGAACGAGGTGTTACTAAGTGAAATATACTTTTTCTTCTTTCAAAATTCTAAGCCTTGTCTCTGCACTCAAAGCTTCCTCTCTTCAGCAGTCCTCTTCATCTTTATAAATGACCTAGTGGACAGTGTCGGAAGTTCCACGCGGCTTTTCGCGGATGATGCTGTAGTACACAGAGACTTGCAGCATTAGAAAATTGCAGCGAAATGCAGGAAGATCTGCAGCGGATAGGCACTTGGTGCAGGGAGTGGCAACGGACCTTTAACATAGACAAATGTAATGTATTGCGAATACATAGAAAGAAGGATCCTTTATTGTATGATTATATGATAGCGAAACAAACACTGGTAGCAGTTACTTCTGTAAAATATCTGGGAGTATGCGTGCGGAACGATTTGAAGTGGAATGATCATATAAAATTAATTGCTGGTAAGGCAGGTGCCACTTTGAGATTCATTGGGAGAGTCCTTAGTAAATGTAGTCCATCAACAAAGGACGTGTCTTACAAAACACTCGTTCGACCTATACTTGAGTATTGCTCATCAGTGTGGGATTCGTACCAGGTCAGGTTCACAGAGAAGATAGAGAAGATCCAAAGAAGAGCGGCGCGTTTCGTCACAGGGTTATTTGCTAAGTGTGATAGCGTTACGGAGATGTTTAACAGACTCAAGTGGCAGACTATGCAAGAGAGGTGCTCTGCATCGCGGTGTAGCTTGCTGGCCAGGTTTCGAGAGGGTGCGTTTCTGGATGAGGTATCGAATATATTGCTTCCCCCTACTTACACCTCCCGAGGAGATCACGGATGTAAAATTAAATAGATTCGAGCACGCACGGAGGCTTTCCGGCAGTCGTTCTTCCCGCGAACCATACGCGATTGGAACAGGAAAGGGAGGTAATGCAGTGGCACGTAAAGTGCCCTACGCCACACACTGTTGGGTGGCTTGCGGAGTATAAATGTAAATGTAGATGTAGACATCTCCATGGATGACGAACATCCCATCCCACTGATCCTGTTTCGTGATCGTCCCCTCGTTTTCTTCACTACGATTTTGCCTTGAGAAATGTTTTGCAGAAGAATATCATGTCTAGTTAAAGGGTCCAACAAATTTTATTTTGCGTTGGCCTGTAATTTTCAACAGTTCTTTCTTCTCTTCTATATCCTGTAGAGCCATATGATTCGTTTTCTTGTCAGTTCAGCTAGTTCTTGTATTTCTCTGCCAGAAGCACGTTTCTGCACCTTCGAGTCAAACTTTCTCCTGTCCTGTTAACGTCCAGGTCTCACATCCGTACGTCAGGACACTCCACAGAAAGGTCTCTACAAATATTTTCATATTGTGAAAGCTGGTGTGCTTGTTCAATAGAAGGAGCTTCTTATTTTGGAAGGCACTCCTGGTCTTTTCTATATTACCTTAAGACATCTATTTTTTGCCTCAACAATGCTTCCACGTTAGTGAAGTTTGATTTTTCCTCGAGTTGTTCACTGCTAGTTTTCTATGTCACTTTTCCTTCCACCTCCTCTCTGGTCTATCATTATGGCTCTTGCCTTCTTGGTACTTATTTTTAGCTTAAGTTTTGTGGTCTCTAGATTTTAGACTTGCCACTATTGCTATGTCATCGACAAATCTGGTGCAGTGAATATGAATCCATTAATTTTGATTCCAGTCGTCTTTTTTTTCATTGTTGTTATTGCCTCCTCGACGGACATATTAAATAAGTAATGGACAGAGGACACCCGTTTCTTTAGCTTCTTTGTTGCCACCATTAATGTCCAGTTCAGTAGTTTGACTTCTGTGTATACTCAAAAGCAATCGCCTGTCCCTCGACTCAAAGCGATAATTCGCTTGTTATCTATGGAACTTTCTCTCCTGGTGGCAACAGAGAGTGAGTGTGTGTGTGTGTGTGTGTGTGTGTGTGTGTGTGTGTGTGTGTGTGTGTGTGTATGTGTGTCAAATTGCTGGTGAGTAGAGAGCCTATTTCCTTTGGCTCGCGGGGTGACCTATCATGACAGCTAAATAAAATGCCTCAACCTATTTAAAAAGAGTGTGATTTAACAATCACGTAGGTTACTCGGTAGTTTATACTTAAAAGCAAAAGTGAATGGTTACAGCAGATAATTAGGTGGGAGAAAGTATTGTACTCTTAGTCAGCAGCAGGGTATGAGGTGAAGTGTAACTTCCTGCTAGGCTGAAAAAGTACTCAGAACCGGTACTCGAACTCGGGAGCTTTTTCTTCCTCAGACACCGTTGAAGTAACTGAGGTATCAGGTCACAAATCACACCACAAAAGCTTTCACGTGTATCTTGATGGAACAGATATCCGAGGACGAAAGATGTTCGGAGAATAGTTTCCCTACAACTAGAGCAGGCTGATGTCAAAATTAAACTCACTGTCAGTAGCAGAATTAGGGACGAGTCATATTGATCGGGTTTCGTGTCCCGATACGGCAAAATCTGAGGATCAGTTTCCTTATGTTTTCTTGAATTCAAAACACTTAAAACATTTAACTGACTATATTTTGTATTAAAAATACGTTTTCTAAAGAGGCAACCATTTGCACATAACAGACTGATGTAAAGTGATTCGTATGCAATCATTGTAGGAGTATAAAGTGTTTGACCTAAATGAGAGCTGTTATTACTAACAGTACTCTATTTTTCTGCTGTCCTTAACAAGGTGGTTTCAATGTTTACCTTATATTTAGGTATCTATACGAAGGGTCCGTTTTGTATGAAGTACATAGTTGGTAAATTATGCAAGAAATATTAGTTTTCTCAGATATCCCTTAAGGTATTAGTAGCCTTCATCGTTTCTATGTACCACTTTTAACTAGAGGAATCTAAGTGACAATAATACGAATGTCATTTGCACATAATTTATTAGAATCTTTCAAGTTTTTCTGATGAGAATGGAAAACACTTGCAAACGTTAACTCGAACCCAGATCCGTGTCTTTAGAGATCACTGCCTCATCAATTGTACTAACCGCGAACGGATTTACCGTGATACATGTTCACCTCTTACTCTCTGAGCTTCAAAGAGATTCTCCGGCGATCCTGTCGAGCTAATAACCCCGAAAGAAAGGATACAGTGGAAATTTCGTTTTCCTTCCCGAATTCTGGATTCTCTATCTTAACGTACATAACGGCCAATCCGTAATTCAACACGCGGACTGGCTCTCATGGATGTTCTTGCTTCCTATGTCTAGCATTATCTGACTCCCTTTGTCAACGTCTTCTTCCTTGCCTTATTAGAATCATAATTGTTGTAAGAATCCGCGAGGCTTGGACTTTCGGTAACTCATAGTCACCAATATACGCCAATAAAATTAATTCTACTTAGGATGATGCTAGGTGACGTGCTTTTCTTTGTACACTCCTTCTGCTTTCGAGGTCTACATTCTACTGCACTGTAGTATACCAAATGTACGTGTGTTAATGCTCCATCTTCGAGAAGCTGTCCTGAGCTGTGAGCAGTGATAAACTCCATCGTCAGTGCAGTGTTTCTCAATGTACACGGTCCATTCATATTCATGTGACCACCACGTATGTTCTACGTCAACGTACAATTACAAACCACAGACTGAAAGTGGCGGCACTAGTAGTGGAACGTATACAAAGCGTGTCCGATGGATTGTGCAGTAGTTCGGAAGCGAACAGATTTATGCGATATCTAGAAGGGCATGATCATTGGCTTTCCGGCCAAGGATGGAATCATTTCCGATACGGGTAAGGTTGTAAACGGTTCGTGTGCCGCCGTCGTGAACGTATACCGTGCATGAAAAGTGTAGCTATCCGAAACTGGCGCCGTGCGACTATGGCGCTCCACAGACCATAGATGACAGGGGTGTACGATAGCTGTGGAGATGTGTACGAGAAGACGGACGTGCACCTGAGCAACTGACCACGCAGATGAACCAACGGTCTACCAACAGTCCCTACTCAATGGCAGTTCAGCGATCATTGCTGCTTATGGTCCTCCACATCAGGCCCCTGGTTCATACATACACCCGAGCCAACTGCTGCTCATCTACGACGAACTGACACGCCCATACCGAAACTGGAAGCCCACTGAGTGACGACAGTTGGCCTTTTCAGATGAATCATGTTGCATTCGCCATCGGACAGATTGGCTTGTATGGCCCGGCAAAATCGTCGTAAGCAACTAGGCCGAGAGGGAGCGTTATGGTCTGGAGAATATTTTCGTGGAATTCCCTGGGTGATCTCGTCATTTTGGAAGGCACAATGAATCAACACAACCCTTTGGAAGCATGTCCGTCCATACCTACATGCAGTTTGTTTTCCCTCGGCATGGTGGCATCTACCAGCAAGATAATGCAATGTGTCACAGCTCACGTGGTTCTAAGGCAGCAGGATGCTTTTACCGTACTCCCCTGGCCACCAGACTCCCCAGGTTTAAACCCAATCTAGAATCTGTGGCATCGCACCGATCAGGCAGTTCGCGTCGTGATCCGCAACCGACAAACCTAGTGCAGCTAATCACGCCCCTGGAGCTGCATGGCTCCCCATACGTGTCGGTCGGTACCTTCCAGAACCAGGCTGGCTCTCTTCCTGCACGTCCGCGTTGCAAAAAGTGGTTATTAGGCTTTTGACAGGTAGTCACGTTACTGCGATTGGACCGCGCAGCTTTCTCAACCTCGATGCGGCAGGCTACAACGGCTTGAAAATTGTTCTACTGGAAATATTCTACATGTACATCTGTACTTCGCAATCCACATTATGAGTGTGGTGGAGAATAGCTCAGACACTATTAAAATTTCCTCATTTTCCGTACTTGACTCGAATGGTGAGTAAAAAGAACGACTGTTGATCATCTTCCGTATGAGCTCCAATTTTTCTGATTTTTTCGTTATGATCATTTCGCGAACCTTGTGGGAGCCAGCAACGTGCTGTCGAACTCTTCTTCGAACATGCGCTCTCGGAATTTCAGCACTAAGGTTCTTCGTGATATGCAGCGCCTTTCTTATAGTGTTCGCCACTGGAGTTGATTCAACATCTCCGTATCGCACTCGCGCTTACTAGACGATCATGTGTCGAAATGTGGTGCTCTCCATTAGACCTCTATTTCCTCCGGTAGAATCACCTGGTAAAGATTCTTAACAGGTGAAAATTACTCAGTAACCGTACGTAAAAGTGTCTTGCAAGCCACTTCTTTCGATGATGAATTACATATGCATCCTTAAGGCTCTTCCAGTGAATCTCTACATCTACATTTATACTATGCAAATCATATTTAAGTGCCTGGCAGAGGGTTCATCGAACCACCTTCAAAAGTCTCTTTTATTCCAATCTCGTATACCGCGCGGAAAGAATGAACACCTATATCTTTCCGTACTATCTCTGATTTCCCTTATTTTATCGTGGTGATCGTTCCTCCCTATGTAGGTCGGTGTCAACAACATATTTTCGCATTCGGAGGAAAAGATGGTGATTGGAATTTCGTGAGAAGATTCCGTCGCAACGAAAAACGCATTTCTTTTAATGGTGTCCAGCCCAAATCCTGTATCATTTCTGTGACACTCTCTCCCATATTTCGCGATAATACAAAACGTACTGCACTTCTTTGAACTTTTTCGATGTACTCCGTCAGTCCTATCTGGTAAGAATCCCACACCGCGCAGCAGTATTCTGATATAGGACGGAGAAGCGTAGTGTGGGCAGTCTCCTTAGTAGGTCTGTTACATTTTCTAAATGCCCAGCCAATAAAACGTAGTCTTTGTTTGGCCTTCCCCACAAAATTTTTATGTGTTCCTTCCAATTTAAGTTGTTCGTAAATGTAATATCTAGGTATTTACTTGAATTTACGGCTTTTAGATTAGACTGATTTATCGTTTAACCGAAGTTTAACGTGTTCCTTTTAGCACTCATGCGGATGAACTCACACTTTTCGTTATTCAGGGTCAACTGCCACTTTTCGCACCATTCAGATATTTTTTCTGAATCGTTTTGCAGTTCGTTTTAATCTTCTGATGACTTTATTAGTCGATAAACAACAGCGTCATCTGCAAACATCCGAAGACGGCTGTTCAGATTGTCTCCCAAATCGTTTATATAGATAAGGAACAGTAAAGGGCCTATAACACTGCCTTGGGGAAGCCAGAAATCAGTTCTGTTTTACTCGCTGATTTTCCGTCAGTTACTACGAAGTGTGATCGCTCTGACAGGAAATCACAAATCCTGTCAGATAACTGAGAGCCTGGAATCTACTTTTCCTGTAATATGTGAACTTTTCGGACGGTTATTCCTGGATATTTTAAGGTTGTGGCTATTTCCACTGACTTTTCGCCAACAGCTAACTTCAATTAGTAACGGATCTATCCGCCTATTCACACGCAACACGTGAAATTTATTTACGTACGGGGTCACCACAAGTCCCTGTAGCAGTCACTGGTCGCCTGCAGCTCTTACTGCATTTCGCTATCGCCCTCTGGCATTGCAACGTACCTATAGAACCTCATAAAGCAAAAACCTCATAGAGCTTCCGACGTTATCCAGTATGTGATTTATACACACACGGTGTTTCAAAGTCGTTGCACACGTCTAGCGGTGATAGGTCACATCATGGGGAACAACTTTCGCCGGAGACCAAATGTTTACACACCCTTCCTGGAGATGCTTGGCGTCCTTTAGTTTTCACCAGCCCTTGTCTGACAAGATTTCACCAAACTAGCTGAGGCTGTACAGCATACTCGTACATACTACACCAGTAAATTGTCAGAGTGATTTTCAAAAAGAAAACATTAAGAATGAGTGTATCTACATCTACATCATACTCCGCCACTTAATGGTGTGTGACTAAGGGTACTTTCGGTACCATTATCTGATTCCTCCAACCCTATTCCACTCGCGAATAGTGCGTGGGGAGAATGATTGTCGGTTAGCCTCTGTATTGGCTCTAATCTCTCGAATTTTCTCCTCGTGGTCAATACGCGAGATAAGCGTAGATAGCTATTTTCGAAAACAATCAGAATCTTTAATTGTTTTCACCCTACCACCTTTCACGAAGGACAGATGAACCCATGATATCCAGCACACAATGCGTACGTGACCACTTCCTGTCGCCTCTCAGGGGCATAAACAGTTTTAAACGATACCTCGCGTGAGCGAGAAGTGTCAGCGAACATTCTGTCTGTAACAAAAGTTGTTCCACATGGTCTAATCTGTCACCTCTAGACGTTTGTCGCAAAGACTTTAAAACACCCTGCATATAAACTTGTCTGCAAAACTTGAGTATAAGCTGGATAAAGCAACATAGCATTTTATTTGCTCAGTAGAAATGAATGAAATTGCGGAAGCGTGTTGCCAGCGATCTGGCAGTCGTGCACAGAAAGCTGTTCATATCATGAGTTGAGGTCAGCGTCATTATAGCGCCAAATGGGGCCGGTACCATACCAGGAGGCAGCTCAAGGAACGGGAAAAGACAGTTTGTGCCAGCCAGCGATGAGTTACAGTGCACTGTGGTGGTATTTTTCATTACAAAATGGCCCAGAGACAATATCTGCGTGACTTCGCAAGGGTAAGGATCACCGAAAACTAGAAGAAGTAGGAAGCTTTATGAGTGCAGCCCAGCAGTTTGGTATTGCTCACAGCACTGTTTCACGTGGGTGGGAAGCGTTCCGAACCACAGGCACTGCTGCACAAAGGAGAGGAACTAGTCGACCATGGTCAACTACAGCAGCAGATGACCGCTGCATTGTGCAAGGGAAGGAAGTCAAACAGCAGTTCCCAACAGCAGCCACATATATAAGACTGCAAGGCACGCAGTCTCACGATCCGTTGTTCAAAATGGTTCAAATGGCTCTGAGCACTATGGGACTTAACATCTATAGTCATCAGTTCCCTAGAACTTAGAACTACTTAAACCTAACTAACCTAAGGACATCACACAACACCCAGTCATCACGAGGCAGAGAAAATCCCTGACCCCGCCGGGAATCGAACCCGGGAACGCGGGCGTGGGAAGCGAGAACGCTACCGCACGGCCACGAGCTGCGGACGCGATCCGTTGTATTTCGTTGACACCTGCATAGTGGTGCCACTGTTCGCTACGGTGTCAAAGCAACGAGGAGAGGGGTGGCGTTCTCTCCTCGAGTGAGGGCAGATGCAGTCGGAGTAGTGGTTCTGGAAGTACACTGATATGGCGGAAGGTAAAGACACGTAATGCACCTAGTAACATTGTAGAAGAAGACCGCTTTGGTGGTTCAGGTGTTATGGTGTGAGAAGGCAAAATGTTGCACGGCGTACTGACCTACAAGTTCTTGAACACACTACACTCGCTGGCCAACGTTATTGTGACATTTTACTTCATCCTCATGTGCGTCTTCTGAGGAGTGCATTTGACTCTGACTTCATTTTTGTGGATGGTAATGCGCGACCGCAGATGTGAAGGAAGTCTTGGAACAAGAGAATATTCTAAGGATGGACTGACCCGCCCGTTCCACCGATTTAAACCACATCGAACACGTATGGAATGCGTTGAGCAGACATATTGCACTACGTCCACCTGAGCCAAAGGCCATCCACAAAGAGGTCGATCGGGCTGGTGGATGAATGGAACGGCCAACCACAAGAACTTCTCACCAGACAACTCTGTGAAGAGGACAACCACAGCTTACAGGCATTGTGAAAACACTAAACGCTCAATAAAGATGCAAATTGTCATAAAATTTACAAGAATTAAAAAATGAAGAATGGTGAGGTGTTTACAAGAGCCACAACTAGCGTTTCCACGTCAGTATAGACGCAGCTCCAGAATTATAATGGTTAAACACTGAAGTGCCCAAGAAACTGGCATAGGCATGCGTATTAAAATACAGAGATATGTAAACAGGCAGAATACGGCGGTGCGGTCGGCAACGCCTATATATGACAAGTGTCTGGCGTAGTTGTTAGATTGGTTACTGCTGCTACAATAATGTGGTGTTAGAGTCGGCGCACGAGCGATGGGACACAGTATCTTCGATGTAGCGATCAAGTGGGGATTTTCCCGTACGACCATTTCACCAGTGTAGTGTGAGTATCATGAATCCGGTAAAACATCAGATCTCCGACATCGCTACGGCCGGAGAAAGATCCTCCAAGAACGGGACCAAAGACGACTGAAGAGAATCGTTCATCGAGACAAAAATGCAACCCTTCCGCAAATTTCTGCAGCTTTCAATGCTGGGCCACCAACAAGTGTCAGCTTGCGAACCATTCAGCGAAACATCATCGATATGGGCTTTCGGGGCCGAAGGCCCACTCTTGTGCCCTCGATGATTGCACGACACAAAGCTTTACGCCTTGCCTGGAGCCGTCAGCACTGACATTGGACTGTTGATGACTGGAAATACGTTGCCTAGTCGAACGAGTCTAGTTTCAAAACTTATCGAGCGGATGAACGAGTACGGGTATGGATAAAACGTCATGAATACATGGACCGTGCATATCGGTAGGGGACTGTTCAAGCTGATGGGGGCTCTGTAATGATGTGGAGAATGTACAGCTGGAATGATATGGGGCTCCTGATACGTCTATACAGGGTGTTACAAAAAGGTACGGCCAAACTTTCAGGAAACATTCCTCACACACAAAGAAAGAAAATATGTTATGTGGACATGTGTCCGGAAACGCTTACTTTCCATGTTAGAGCTCATTTTATCACTTCTCTTCAAATCACATTAACCATGGAATGAAAACACACAGCAACAGAACGTACCAGCGTGACTTCAAACACTTTGTTACAGGAAATGTTCAAAATGTCCTCCGTTAGCGAGGATACACGCATCCACCCTCCGTCGCATGTAATCCCTGATGCGCTGATGCAGCCCTGGAGAATGGCGTATTGTATCACAACCGTCCACAATACGAGCACGAAGAGTCTCTACATTTGGTACCGGGGTTGCGTAGACAAGAGCTTTCAAATGCCCCCATAAATGAAAATCAAGAGGGTTGAGGTCAGGAGAGCGTGGAGGCCATGGAATTGGTCTGCCTCTACCAATCCATCGGTCACCGAATCTGTTGTTGAGAAGCGTACGAATACTTCGACTGAAATGTGCAGAAGCTCCATCGTGCATGAACCACATGTTGTGTCTTACTTGTAAAGGCACATGTCCTAGCAACACAGGTAGAGTATCCCGTATGAACTCATGATAACGTGCTCCATTGAGCGTAGGTTGAAGAACATGGGGCCCGATCAATACATCACCAACAATGCCTGCCCAAACATTCACAGAAAATCTGTGTTGATGACGTGATAGCAAAACTGCGTGCGGATTCTCGTCAGCCCACACATGTTGATTGTGAAAATTTGCAATTTGATCACGTTGGAATGAAGCCTCATCCGTAAAGAGAACATTTGCACTGAAATGAGGATTGACACATTGTTGGATGAACCATTCGTAGAAGTGTACCCGTGGAGGCCAATCAGCTGCTGATAGTGCCTGCACACGCTGTACATGGTACGGAAACAACTGGTTCTCCCATAGCACTCTCCATGCAGTGACGTGGTCAACGTTACCTTGTACAGCAGCAACCTCTCTGATGCTGACATTAGGGTTATCGTGAACTGCACGAAGAATTGCCTCGTCCATTGCAGGTGTCCTCGTCGTTCTAGGTCTTCCCCAGTCGCGATTCATAGGCTGGAATGTTCCGTGCTCCCTAACACGCCGATCAATTGCTTCGAACGTCTTCCTGTCGGGACACCTTCGTTCTGGAAATCTGTCTCGATACAAACGTACCACGCCACGGCTATTGCCCCGTGCTAATCCATACATCAAATGGGCATCTGCCAACTCCGCATTTGTAAGCATTGCACTGACTGCAAAACCACGTTCGTGATGAACACTAACCTGTTGATACTACGTACTGTTGTGCTTGATGCTAGTACTGTAGAACAATGAGTCACATGTCAACACAAGCACCGAAGTCAACATTACCTTCCCTCAATTGGGCCAACTAGCGGTGAATCTAGGAAGTACAGTACATACTGACGAAACTAAAGTGAGCTCTAACATAGAAATTAAGCGTTTCCGGACACATTTCCACATAACATCTTTTCTTTATTTGTGTGTGAGGAATGTTTCCTGTAAGTTTGGCCGTACATTTTTGGTTCAAATGGTTCAAATGGCTCTAAGCACTATGGGACTCAACTGCTGAGGCATTAGTCCCCTAGAACTTAGAACTAGTTAAACCTAACTAACCTAAGGACATTACAAACATCCATGCCCGAGGCAGGATTCGAACCTACGACCGTAGCGGTCTTGCGGTTCCAGACTGCAGCGCCTTTAACCGCACGGCCACTTCGGCCGGCGTACCTTTTTGTAACACCCTGTATACGATTCTGGCAGGTGACACGTATGTAAGAATCCTGTCTGATCACATGCAGCCATTCACGTCCACTGTCCATCCCGACGGACTTGGGCAGTTCGAGCACGACAGTGTGACACCCCACACGAGCGGTATTTCTACAGAGTGCCTCCAGAACACTCTTCTGAGTTTAAACACTTCCGCTGGCCACCAGATTCCTCAGACATGAACATTATTAAGTATATCTGAGATGCCTTGCAACGTGCTGTTCAGAAGAGATCCTCACCCCCACGTACTCTTACAGATTTATGGACAAGCCTGCAGGATTCATGGTCTCAGTTCCCTCCAGCACTACGCCAGACATTATTCGAGTCCTTGCCACATCGTGCTGCTGCGCTTCCGCGTGCTCACGGGATTCCTACATGATATTAGGCAGGTGTACTAGTTTCTTTGGCTATTCAATGTATTTTCATAATGTAATAACAGTTTGACTTCTACCTTGGATAACTTCCCGAATGTTAGGACTCTGTAACTGGTCATTTACACTAAGAAAATAAAACCATCGTAAATCTAAAGATGCGCCTATACTGACGTAAAACCGGTAGATGCGAATAAAGCACTTTCATATTGCTATGCGGCTCTTGGAAACACGTCGCCATTCTTCACTTCTTAATTGTTACAGTATTTATGGTAATTTGAATTGTTATTGAGTTTTATGTGTCATTTTATTGTTATTGGCAACTCCTTACCGACATTGTAGTAAGCGTGAACGAGAATGCAGAGCATGCATTTGCTGTCCTTGGTGATCACGCACCGTAATGAGAACTATGTCCTGCCTTTTGTACCGTCCACGACGCCATCATATATCGTGGTGATTTCAGTGGAATTATTGTCTTTGAATAAAAGTGTTATTTCCTTTCGTCCTTCAGTCCATTTCTTTCAGTTAACTTCTGTATAATACTGCAGCGGTTCTTTCTATGTATTCCCCATCCAGCTATGTTACTTGGCAGATACATCACGCGAAAGTTATTTTCTTCCTTGAGTTTTGGTCATCAGCAGACACGACGATTAGCGAAAAACGGAAAATGAGTTACAAGCTCCATAACTGCTTAGATAACAATATGTAAGAGGAGATTTTAGAGTTAAGAAATAGAGGGAGACACAGCATAATCTTAATCGATGACATCCTGCCTCGGGCATGGATGTGTGCGATGTCCTTAGGTTAGTTAGGTTTAAGTAGTTCTAAGTTCTAGGGGACTGATGACCTCAGAAGTTAAGTCCCATAGTGCTCAGACCCATTTGAACCATCAAGTGTAACAAAGCGTTTTCAACACCTGTGGATCCTGAAAGAGTTGTCATGGAAAGTGGGTCGCGTCGACGTCGCCGTTAGCAGACGTTGGTAGCAGAGCTTTCTCGCTCCTGTACATGATTCACGGGTCGTTACCGCAGCTCAGACGTCAGTCGTCGGCGAGAGCAACATCAGCTGCGGTGACGAAACGTGAGCCGGGCTGGGCGCGCTCAAGTGCATGACACACTTGTTGTGGCAGACAGACGCACGCTTTCTTCCCTTCCCGCTCACTTGCGGTCGTTCCCCTACCACAGACAACGCCGACCACAGTCGTCTACGGCAACTGGACGGCAGAGAGGCTAAAGCTTCGTTTCGTCCGCACTTTACGACGTACCGGAAACACAGTGCACGTAGTATAAATAAACTGCTTTCAGTTGTATATGCTGAACGGTGCCGACCGACCGCCGTGTCGTCCTCAGACCACAGGCGTCATTAGATAGGGATAATGAGGGGCACGTGGTCAGCACACCGCTCGTCAGTTTTCTTGCAGTTGTATATGAACTTTTCTTTTTATTTACGGCACGTACGGTTTCGTGATATAAAATGACGATCTCAGGCGTACTGCTACAAGATACGATAGATACAATCGACATTATGATAAAAAAAGCGGGTACCTATGCAAACAATGTGTGTTTTATGACAACCAGTATGTAATAAGCACACGTCAGTAATACATGAAGCCAATGATACAGGAAGGAGGGGGACCCAAACTCTTCAAAATGAAGTACGTTTACTCACAACAAGCAGGACGTCATAGATCAGATTCACCAGTAGAAAAACGGACATGTGTTTACTTATAATAAAAAGTCCTAGCTAGTAACATTGAAAACGCGATCGTTAAGAAAACTCACTGCATGCCAGGAAGCGGTGGACAGCAACCCTTCCAATCGCCTCGCCGTACAGGGCCAGATTGCTAGTCGCTAGTGTACGTGCTCGTGTCTTTCACGAAGTGCACTCGAGAAGATCAGCGTATTCTGTACATTGTGTATGTCAATGAATACGATTCTGATGATATAATGAATATTAATAGAGATACACTGCGTAAGAAAGAAGTCACTAGGAATAGGCAGAGATCAAATGGCAATGAAAACACACTACGGAAATTGGACGAGGGGGAAGACGAGTTCATTGGTGGCTATAAGATAGCATTCTTTAGCAAGATTTCACAGAAAGAAGATAAAAAGGAAAAAAAAAACATGAAGTCAACGTTCCTTATTCCACAGAATCTTGGCCAAAGTCCTGTATTTGGTTGGTGCATAAATTCGGGTGTTTTTGTTTTGTATGTTGATATTCCGGTTGGTATGGGGTTATTTATCGATTGTCATTTTTCATTTGTAGTTCACTGTCGATTTTTAACTAATTGTCACTTTGTTATTTGCAGATGGTGACTGGAGCTGTTGACGCTAGAATGTGGAGAAATCGGATCATTTCCTTCCCATTCCTCTGTATGAGTTCAGTAGAGGTGTGGCCGGCCGCTGTGGCCGAGCGGTTCTAGGCGCTTCAGTCCGAAACCGCGCTGCTACGGTTCGAATCCTGTCTCGAGCATAGATGTGTCTGATGTCCTTAGGTTAGTTAGGTTTAAGTAGTTCTAAGTCTTGGGGACTGATGACCCCAGATGTTAAGTCCCATAGTGAATCATTTTTTTCAGTAGAGGTGAGACAGGAGCGGTGGCAGCCAGAAACGTTTGCACAGTGTATAGGGATAAGTCACTGGACGAAGCATGGCAAGAAAATGGGTTTCTCGTTTTAAGGACTATCATTTTAACGTTACCGACTCTACACATTTAGGAAGACTTCCAGGGTTTGACGAAGATCATTTAAACCCATTAAACCACAATGATTCACGTCATTGTACTTCAGAACTGGACAATGTGATGAACTGCGATAATTCCACCATTGTGCGATATTTGTATACAATCCGGAGGGTTCAAAAATCGAGTGTACGGGTGCCGCATGCTATAATCCAAAATCACAAAAAATTTATGGGTGGCTATATGTACGCCTCTGCTTGCTCGTCATCAATTGGCTCGTGAATAACACCGACCATTCGTATTTTTCAACGTTACAGGTGACGAGAAATGGTGTCTTTGTGTTAAATAAGGGAAAAAAGGACTGGCTGTGGAAAAAAACAGTAATTACCCGTACTAGGAGTTGCGTGCATCCACAAAAGATATCATCATGCGTATAGTGGAACAGCGACGGTGTGGTTACTACCAGTTGCACCCTGGATGTAATTTGATATCACGAAACCCGTCGTACTCCTGTAAATAAAAATAAAAGTTCATATGCAGCTGGAAGCCGTTAATCACTGAAGCATTGTTTACTTCAACTGCGGTTGCCCTCAACAAAAAACTGTTTGTGACTGTCCACGTAGTTTAACATGCACAGATTTTCAGAGGTTAGATACTTCTTACTGAACGATAGGCCAAAATTTTAGGGTTAAAATTATAGAAGGGGTACTATTTTGTCATAAGGAATCAATAATCAACAAAACACTAGCTTACCGGGTGTGACTGAATTGAGGACTTTCCAAAGCTCGGACGCTCAACCGTAAACTACCACATTACTGATCCAGAGGTCTCAGTTTCGATCCTCGATTAGCCCTAGGATTTTCATCTTTCACGTTCCACTCCTTTCACCTCCGGCAAAGTTTGTTGAAGTGAAAAATGCCAAGTTGCACCGTGGATCTGAATCCACGCTTAATTATAAGTTCCTCTGAAAGTGAGTGGGTAAGTCACTTCGAAGGTCGGAGGAAAGTAACAACTTAGCAGCTCCGAAACGACCATATCTAGTGAAGCACTCAGTTGCACAAACAAATCTTCAGGTTGTTAACACCTTTACCTTACTACTTAATGGGTAGAATTCAATACGTTATTCTTAACGGAACGTAATCTATAGATGTAATTTGCTAGCGTTTACAATATACAGGGTGGTCAGAAAATGTGTGAAATGCTTGTAGGGATGTTACAGAGCGGATTGTACTGAGACATAAATGTTAAGAAAGAAGTTCGATACGTTGCTCCGTTTCCGAGTTATTTAGTATAGAATTTAGGCAATCGGAGCGTCGCGCGCTCGCATTCAAGCGGCGTGCCAGCGGCGGTGCTGTCCAATGAGTGCTTTGACTCGTCAGCTGAAACTTGAATTTACGCGCGTGACCATCTGATTGACTTAACTTCAGTGCTAAATAACTCTTAAACGGTGCAACGTATCGAATTTCTCTCTTAACATTTATGTCTCAGTACAACCTGCACTGTAACATCCCTGCAAGCATTTCACACATTTTCTGATCACTCTGCATATTGTGAAAAATGAATTCAAGTAGTAACTAGTATGAAAGATGTCTATAACAGACGACTTCCCAGTATATTCTTTGTTGATACGTAATACACTGCTCAAAAGAATTAGAGGAACATGACCTTGGGCGTCTGCTATACTCCACTAAGCAATAATTGGGCACTGGATATATTACCAAATTTTACCTTTATCTTTCACAAATTAGGTACACAGAGAAACCTCATTGGATTCTCGATCGTTTACGTAAAAAGAACTGAAATGTGTGACAGGTGTCGAAAACAAAGTGGAAAAGATCATGCATCTCGTCACCATGGGTGCTTTTCATTCGACTTTGAGGACTTCAATAACGTGTAACATTCCGTGAGCGTTTATCACCGCGTCACAGCGACGTGGCATGCTCAGTATGAGTTCACGGAGGTCACCCTGTGTTATCCGTCCCCATTCTTCAACGAGAGCCCATGAGAGATCTTGGAGACCCTGTGGTGGAATAGGACGATCGCGACCACGTCTGTCAAGCGTGTCCCACATATACACGATGGGGTTTAGGTCGGGATTCACCGCCGGCCACTCCATTACTTCAAAGTCCAGGCTTCACAAGACATCCCTGCTGACGCCCGCCACATAAGTCCTGGCACTAGAAGAAAATCAGGGCGCCACCATATGAGGCAGTCACCACATGCTCCAACAGATTTGTCCGACGTACTGCCTGGCGGTAGGGCGACCATGGACAACTACAAGATCCGTATGGCTGTTAACAATGAAGCCTGCCCGCAACATCAAAGAACCTTGGAAATCTGTCGATTTCCTCGACAACATCTGGAAGATACCGCTCACCACGTGTTTCCTCACACGAACGTGGCCATCACCTTGCGTCTTAGGACATCTTGACTCGTCTGTGAATACACGTTTGGCCAATAACGAAATTGTCAGTTTTCATGGAAACCGCAGAACTGCAGGCTGTTGTCGTGTCAGTCTACTTGAACAGGTTGTCTGAGCGTTAATGTCCTTTCTTGTACTCTATTCATTAGTTTCTGACACTTCAGCTCGAATGACCCTTCTGAGATAGTCTTGTAGTTCTCTGGCATTATCCGTACGGCGCCGCAACGGAGCAATGCGTCGGCGACCATGTCCAACTTGCCTTATGTACTGACATGTCTCCTTGTAGCGTCTCCCCAACCTGTGGATGACACATGGAAAGCCATTGGCATCTGCAGCCACACGGCAGAAAGTCCATGCTTTCAGGATCAAACGGTCTGCCCTTGCAACTTGCACTGCATTATCATGTTGCGCTGCCTGAGCTCGGTTGAATACAACGTCCACAAATGACAACTTACACCTGTGTACCTCACTAGCAGACACTGGGACGCCGATACTCACTTGCTTATAAGGAGTCACCTGATACTGTAATGCATGAGACAGCCGATAGTGGTCCGCAGGTCGTGGGCTAGAGCCTAGCGTTGCTGCCTCTGGATCACGGGTTCTCGGGTTCGATTCCCGGCCGGGCTGGGGTTTTCATCTGCCCGGGGACTGGGTGTGTGTGGTGTCCTTATCATTTCATCATCATAATTTATGAGAGTGATTAGATTGGATTGTGAAAAGGAAAAGGACTGTGTAAAAGTTGGGACTTTGTACGGATGCTAATGAACGCGCAGTTGAGCACCCCAGAAACCAAACATCATTATTATCATCACAGGCGATAGGTGAAGAATGATTTTAATTGCGACTTCAACTGAAAGCGAAGATCTCAACCATGCAAAAAGACCACAAGTACCGCCCGTACCACTGATGCACGTGTTCTCCCAATTCTTGTGGACAGTGTATTCATTACTCAAGGCGTGTTCGAGTAAATGATGACAACTTGATTGAGGAGACGTCTGCACTGTTTACAACATTTCATTGCACGAATTATATATTGGTGAGCCAGAACATCACCTGCATTATAGCTTGTTTGTCCATCTTCGAAGCGAAATACATTGCTGATTCTACGTATCAGGGATTCGACAGTTTGTAGGTTTGTGAAAGTATGTGGCACTATATCACTACGCATACGTCATGTAATTCGCGTAAATAACGGGTCACTGATTTGCGTACGCGGTGATGGTGCCCCATAGCAACCCAGATCGGCTCCATAGGATTTACATCAAGAGAATTTGGTCACCGATCCGTCGACGTGAGTTCGCTGTAATGCTCCTCTAACCACGGTAGCACGGTTCTGGCTCAGAGAGACGGACAATTGTACTGCTGAAAGATGACATCACTGTCGGAGAAGACGTCAAGCATGAAGGGATACAGGTGTTTCGCAGCCGTCAGCATCTCCTCGATTGCCAAAAAACGTCTTATGCAAGCGCAGGACAATGTCTCCCATAGAATAAGCACACTGGTCTCGTATTCTGGACGACGACAGCTCAAACCCGCATCCGGCCATCCTGGCTTAGGTTTTCCGTGATGTTCGTAAATCGCTTCAGGCATATTCCGGTATGGTTCCTTCGAAAGGGCACGCCAAGCTTCTTGGCCATCGTTCCATAATCCAATGAGACCGACGACCTCGCTGCTTGATCCCCTCCCCCAATTCAACCCGCCAACCAACGCTAATGTTACTTCCACCAGCCTGCGTCCGTGGTGCGCCGCACGCTTCGAGCCGCCGTTCACATAGATGACGGCATTTGTCGAGACGACCTGGTGCAGCAAAAATGTGATTTACCCGAAGAGCCGACACGTTTCCACCGATCAACCCTGATCGCGATGGTCTCGTTCCCACTGCAGTCGTAACTGACGATGTCATTGGGTCAACATGTGAACACGTAGGCGTGGTCTGCTGCGGAGCTCCATGTTCAACAATGTACGATGAACGGTGTGCTCCGAAACATTTGTACGTGCACCAGCAGACATGCCACAGACCACCGTTTCTCACACAACACGGAGCAGACAAGCCTCTGAACCCCACGTTCTGTGAAGAATCGTGGACGTAAAACCATTTAGCGCGTAGTGGTGACTTGACAGCAGCACGTGAAAATTCTACCAGCTTCGCCGTTTTCGAGATACTCGTTCACAGGCTGTACGTAACAATAATCTGCCTTTTGTCAGAGTATCTTATCTCAATGGATTTCCCCATTTGCAACTCGTATCTTCGCTAGGGCAACCTCCCTTCCGTGTCTGCTCCGCTTACGTACTTTTGTTACCGCATCATGTGTCCGCAACGGCACCAGGCGCACTGCAACTTTGCGGTACTCAGTGGTCATAATGTTTTGGCTTGTCAGCGCATGTACTTAAAGGCTTGGCTTATATAACATCTACTTCTTTTATTCCTTTTGCCTGTCGTGAAGTTTTTTCTCACGACAGTGGAATGTATAAGTAAAACATAATTGAAATAACGAAGAATCAACTTTCTGTCATCTGTCAGTGCCCAGGCCGCAGGAGAGTTTTGAAGCGATCACCAGAATTATCACTGTATTTTTTTTTTAATTTCAATTTATTTTCTTTTTTTTTCTTTTGTAGCAGAGTATCTTGTTCTTCTCCAGAAAACTGTACATCTGGTAATGGGATCATGTGAGCGTCGAATCGGAGTAGATTTCATTTTGAATTCCTGTGTGACTTCGAGGCTGTCGTATTGTAACTGGGCAGGACATGAATTTTGAGGTTCTAGGGTCTGCACGCTTAGACAGCTGGAGTTTGATATTCAACTTAAATAGAGATGGCTGACGGATAACATCTAAAGTTGATCATCTTTGTCGTGTTCTGGTGCAAGTTTCTAAAGTCATTTGAAAAGAGACTCGGCTGACCACACTGATCATTTCCAGTCCGCTATTGCCCAGTTATACGCTATTTTTCGCGCTGAAGAAGATGTGAAATCTTATCTGCCGCTGCGAGTAATTGCATATTTCAAGGTATCCGACCTGGAATGTTCATTCCATGAAGTTCTTTTCGCAATATTCGATCGGAAACTGGTTGAGAGAAATCTGAATTTACTGGCAGCGCCGATTCCAGTCGAGTTGGAGACCGAATGTCCCTGACAAAGTGCAACACTTGACTCCAGTGCCTCTTGAACAGGATCCTTTAAGGACCACTGTCAATATGGCGTGTTAACTGCAGTAAGTACACCATTTGCCTAGACCCTTTCTACGGTCCATGTTGATTCAACAACAAATCGGGCAACTTCATTCACGACATGTCATGTGCTTGCCCAAACACGATTGATCCCTTGTCTTTCTATCACGATTCACGTCGACAAATCTTAATGCATTGTTTCTGTACAAACGACTGGCGCTTACTCACCACTTCACTATCAGGACTCACGACAGCGTGGTACTACTCCTACCACATCATCAGCGCTCCAAAGCGACTAGCTTGCTCTTTTAAGTGGATGATTTACATTTTGTCGTTTGAGGTTCCTTTATTTAGAATTTCCAGGTGCAGGCACCGACAGAGACAATTATTTAGTCGTAGCAGATACTAGGACAAGCCTAATCATACGAAGAAAAGACAATGAAGCCTGAAGAATACTCTATGCAATTCAGAAATCGAATAAAGATCGCTCTGATTTCAGCTCGATATGTATGGATCGTTGATTGGGATATTATGAAGAACTTTTGAGGGGAGATGGAATTGAAAATACAAGCTGTAGGACACAGTGTCAGGAAATCGGTGGCCGTGGGGGTGGCGGTGGAGGGAGGGGTGGGGGGGGGGGGTAGTGGGGTGGGAGGAATCAGCAATAAATCGTGATAAAGAAGTAAGCGAGTTAAAAAAAATGAAGACTGTTAAGGCTCTGGGACCAGGCAACAGAAGTATTGTGCTTATAAAAATTGCACTCACAGTTCTTTGTAAGTTTCTAGCAAGGGTCTTTGATCAACGTTTATAAAGCGATTAAATTGCTTGTTGTTGTTGTTGTTGTGGTCTTCAGTCCAGAGACTGGTTTGATGCAGCTTTCTATGCTACTCTATTCTGTGCAAGCTTCTTCATCTCCAAGTAACTACTACACCCTACATCCTTCTGAATCTGCTTAGTGTATTCATCTCTTGGTCTCCCTCTACGATTTTTACCTTCCCCGTTGCCCTCCAATACTAACCTGGTAATTCCTTGATGCCTCAGAACATGTCCTGCCAATCGATCCCTTCTTCTAATGAAGTTGTGCCACAAATTCCTCTTCTCCCCAAATCTGTTCAGTACCTCCTTATTAGCTACGTGATCTACCCATCTAATCTTCAGCCTTCTACTGTAGCACCACATTTTGGAACCTTCTATTCTCTTCTTGTCTAAAGTATTTATCGTCCACGTTTCACATATATACATGGCTACACTCTATACAAATACTTTTAGAAAAGATTTCCCGACACTTAAATCTATACTCGATGTTAACAAATTTCTTTTCTGCAGAAACGCTTTTCTTGCCATTGCCAGTCTATATTTTATATCCTCTCTACTTCGACCATCATCAGTTATTTTACTTCCTAAACAGCAAACCTATGCTTATGAATGAAAGAAGCATAAATTACTTCCATAGGTAAAAAAGGTGACCAAACAGAATGTAAAAATTGCAGAGAGATTAGTGTAATGCTTTCAGTAGCCAGACTGTATGGTAGAGCCCTAAAGAACATGATAGAGGAACGAGTAGTGGAGACAGGCGAGCAAAATGGGTTTTGACCTGGACGCTCCTCTGTTTATGGAATGTTTACTTTACGAAATTTAACAGAGAAGGGGACGGCTAGAGATCATTAGATATCTATGGATCTACATAAAGCTTACGACATAATCCCGCTAAGCCATTTGTGGTGGAGCACGTTGTAGAATGGTGCTTTAAGGCTTATCTGTAAGCTGTGAATATGCTTTATACTGGAAGCACCATTTGCGCAAAGATGGAGAAACAGTTATCCGGTGAATTTAGAATCACGCAAGAACTCCGACAGAGATCTAATTTTAGCTCCTACTCCGTTCAAAATATATTTAGAAGAAGCATTACACGAATGGAAATGCTGCGGCTTGAGAATTTAAACTGAAACAGAAACATTGTACACACTATTTTTTGCGGACGACCTAGTGATCATTCAGGAGATGTGAAGATGTGGAACATACGTTCCGGAAACTCGGAGAACAATGTGAGCAATGGGTTTTTACAATAAATTTGAATGTCTTGGAGCGGGAGGAAACGAGGCAACGGGTTTGGAACTAATGTTACAAACTAATATACCACACAGCTGTGAAAAGTATTGTATCGTACGGATCAGGAACCCGGGAAATTAACAATGGAAATCAAGAGAGGGTTCTTGAGTAAATGGACTACTGGCGAAGTAGTAACTAAATGTCAACATTGAAGCAGGTAAGAAATGAGGAAATGCGGAGGGAAATTGAGTTTGAAAAGGCAATTATAAATACAAGTGAAACAAAAAGGCTACTTTAGAATGGGTAACGTCAAAGCATGGATAGTAAAAGACGACCGAAACGAGTATGGAAGTGAATAGCCCGTGGAAGAAGAAAGACAGGTAGATTTAAGAGAACCTGGAAACAGGTCGTAGATGAAGCAATGCAAAGTAGAGATCTGCATTATGGAAAATGGATGAATGAGAAGCAATAAAAAATGGGAAGAGAGAGACGGCAACAGCTGTATTAAACACGCATAAGAGAACAGATAAAGAAACTGGATGTTGCGAAACTGAAGAATGAAAACTTTAAGAAAGAGTAAAGTTACTATGTCGAAAATAATACGGAACATGATAGGGAAAGTGTAGAAGTCACTGAAGAGTGGAATACCACTAGACATACAACGTTGGAAGGATTCGCGATAGAAATGAGAGAAGTGAAAAGAGCACAGAATAAAAAGGATGGATCGTACGAAGTTTGTCTGAAAAAATGACTGAGGGCGGGAAATAGAAAAACCGTAAGACAGAAGACAGCATAGAAAACTGAACAATGACCTATAGAGGTTAACTGATCAGGGCAGAGACGGTTGGACCAGGAAGCAATGTGAGTTAGTGCAAGAAATGGAGAAAAGGGAAGAAATGTACAGAACAATGAAACTTTTAACGGAAAGAGAAGGAAGGAAAAAAAGGGAACAAGAAACATTGAATAAACATAGAAAGAAGACTATTTGTATAGAAGTAGAGAAGAAAGTTTGAATGAATTATGCGTAAGAGGTATATGGTGCACAGAAGTATGACACCAGACTGGTTTACGAAGATGAACGTAATGATGAAGAGGTAGGTCATAAGATATTGTAGCGGGCTGGGGGTGCAATGGTCGCTACAGAGGAGTGGAAAAGCCACTCTTCTAGTGGTCAGTTCGGCGATGGCACTGTGGGTTTGATGGTTGGCAAGGGCTATTGGAGTGCAATGGCGGTTAAGGTCTGTGCAGCAAGACAAAGGGCGTGCTTGTAAACTCTTTTTACTCCAACAGGCTACAGCATCTAAGGTGCGCGGTCAGACGTCAGCCCAGGGCATCCAAGTTCCAAGCGTGTTACCAGGCGCCTATCTCGCGGCCCACCGTGGCGAGAAGCAGCGTCATTTGAACGGCGGTACCTACGTCCCCAGTAATACCAAGACGTTGGTTGCACGGTCGGCATATCTCGGTAGTGCTGCGGCAGATGAGGTGGCCTTATGATACTGTTCGCTGATGGCGAGGCAGCTGCGTCCCGCCCAACTGAGTTGACTGTTTGGTGCTAGCAGGCGCCACGCGGGTCGATGGCTAAGAGGGCATCGGTTCCACCCTCGCCTCATCCGCCGGTGGGAGGTAGCAGGAAGAACCTTGGCGGCCTCGCGGTGACTTCCAATACACGGCGGACACCGGTTAGGAGTCTGTCCGCGTTGACATCCGAGACTGGTCAGGCTTCCAGCTTTTATACAGGACCAGAGAGGCCTTGTTGTGGTTAAATGCAGGGGTTTCCTAGTTACCGGGAGCTCCAACGTTAAGCACATTATGGAGCCCACTGGGAAGATAGCGTTCAGGACCAGAGAGAAAGATGATGTGCGCTCATAATGTGGAGAGGGTGTCACCTGCGGCTATCGAAGGTGCAGGGTGCAGTCACCCGCAAGTTGTGGCTCACGTCGGCACCAACAGATTCTGAGACCATCCTCAGTTCATATGGGCGGCTGGCGGCAGTAGTGAAGACTGCTGGCATCGCGCGCGGGAAATTAGGAAAGTGCTGAGGAAGCAGAAGCAAAAGAGAACGGGCAGATGACAACAAATAAAGGATAGTAATGTGTTTGTGAAAAGATCTATGCGCGAAGCATACAACTACTACCACCGTCCCACCTTAGCAAAAGATCTGGTCAAGAATCCGAGAAAATTCTAGTCCTATTTAAAATCGCTAAGCAGACCTAAGGCTTCAATTGAATCACTCGTTGACCAGTCTCGTGACAGTTGAAGATAGGAAAGCGAAAGTCGAAGTTTTAAATTTCGCGTTTTAGAAATCGCTCATGCAGGAGAATCGTACAAACATACCACCGTTTGACCTTCATGCGGCAGAAATATACAAACATACCGTCGTTTGACAACTGAACAGACTCCTGTATGGATGACATTGTGACAAGCATCCCTGGCGTAAAGAAACAACTGTACGATTTGAAAATAAATAGGTCTATAGGTTCGGATGGAATCCTATTTCGGTTTTACGAAGAGTACTGTATGGCATTGGCTCATTACCTAGCTTGCCTTTATTGCGAATCTCTAGCCCAGCGCGAAGTTCCAAGCGACTAGAAAAAAAGTGCTGGTCATTACTGCATATAAGAAGGGTAGAAGAACAGACACGTAAAATTACAGGTCAATATCACAAACAATGGTTTGCTGCTGAATCGTTGAACTTATTCTGAGTTCTAATAGAATAAATTTTCTTGAGAGCAAGAAGCTTATATCCACGAATCAACACGGTTTTAGAAAGCATCGCTTGTGCGAAAGTCAGCTTGCCCTTTTCTCACATGATATACTGCAAACTATGGACGAGGGGCAACAGGCAAATTCAAAACTTCTAGATATTCGGGCAGCATTTGACATGGACCCCCTTTGCAAACGGTTAACAAAGGTATAAGTATTTTTAAAGGTTGACAGGTTTGTGAGTGGCTCGAAGACTTGTTAAATAATAGAACCCAGCATGTTGTCCTCGACCGCGTGTGTTCATCAGAGACAGGGGTATCGTCAAGAGTGCCCCAGGGACTGCTATTGGTTTCTGTGTACGTAAATGAGCTGGCGGACAGGGTGGGCAACAATCTCCGGTTGTTTGCTGGTGATGCTGTGGTGTACGGAAAGAAGGAACAAGATGACTTAGACAAAGTTTCTAGTTGGTGTGAAGAATGGCAGCTAGCTCTAACTGTAGAAACATATAAGTTAATGCGGATGTGTGGGAGAAACAAGCACATAATGTTCGGATACAGCATTAATAGTGTCCTGCTTCACACAATCACTTCATGAAAGTGTCTAGGCGTAACTTTGCAAAACGATATGAACTGCTAACGAGCATGTGAGGACTGCGGCAGGGAAGGTGAGTAGTCGACATCGGTTTATCAGGAGAATTGTGGAAAGGAGTGGTTCGTGTCTAAAAGAGACCCCATGTAGGACACTAGTGCGACCCATTGGGAGTCATATAGACAGTAGTTTTTCCCTCGCTCCATTTGCGATTGGAACTGGAAAGGAAATGATAATAGTGGTATAGGGTATCTTCCGCCGTGCACTGTACGGTGGCTTGTGCAGTATGTATGTAGATGTAGAAGTCAGGTACACGGCCCGCGAAGCGCCATCGAAATGCCTCGAAACTCCTGTTATTGCCCCAATGTCCGAGACGTGGTTCCAGAGGTGCTGGCATGGTGTAAGTACTGCGCCTGTGGGTATCGGCAAGTGTTCACATTCCGGCTTCAGGCACAAGCTTATGCCCGTGCCGCTAGAATGCTGAAATATAACTTGGAGGAAACGATTAAGGAGGTCTGGTGAAAGAAAGCATTAGGCTGTGACAGAATACCACCTGAGAGACTGAAAATCTTAGATGCAAATCATATAGCCAGAGTGGTGACTGAAGTAGTAAACATCTCAAGATCTACTTCAGACCATTCTAGTATCTATCTACATCTGCATCTACATCTACATCTACATTTATACTCAGCCAAGCCACACAACTTTACGCGCCACTGTCATTACCTCCCTTTTCTGTTCCAGTCGCGTATGGTTCGCGGGAAGAACGACTGCCGGAAAGCCTCCGTGCGCGCTCGAATCTCTCTAATTTTACATTCGTGATCTCCTCGGGAGGTATAAGTAGGGGAAAGCAATATATTCGATACCTCATCCAGAAACGCACCCTCTCGAAACCTGGACAGCAAGCTACACCGCGATGCAGAGCGCCTGTCATGCAGAGTCTGCCACTTGAGTTTGCTAAACATCTCCGTAACGCTATCACGCTTACCAAATAACCCTGTGACGAAAAGCGCCGCTCTTCTTTGGATCTTCTCTATCTCCTCCGTCAACCAGATCTGGTACGGATCCCACACTGATGAGCAATACTCAAGTATAGGTCGAACGAGTGTTTTGTAAGCCACCTCCTTTGTTGTTGGACTACATTTTCTAAGGACTCACCCAATGAATCTCAACCTGGTACTCGCCTTACCAGCAATTAATTTTATATGATCATTCCACTTCAAATCGTTCCGCACGCATACTCCCAGATATTTTACAGAAGTAACTGCTACCAGTGTTTGTTCCGCTATCATATAATCATATAATCATACAATAAAGGATCCTTCTTTCTATGTATTCGCAATACATTACATTGGTCTACGTTAAGGGTCAGTTGCCACTCCCTGCACCAAGTGCCTATCTGCTGCAGATCTTCCTGCGTTTCGCTACAATTTTCTAATGCTGCAACTTCTCTGTATACTACAGCATCATCCGTGAAAAGCCGTATGGAACTTCCGACACTATCTACTACGTCATTTATATACATATTGGAAAGCAATGGTCCCATAACACTCCCCTGTGGCACGCCAGAAGTTACTTTAACGTCTCTAGACGTCTCTCCATTGCGAACAATATGCTGTGTTCTGTTTGCTAAAAACTCTTCAATCCAGCCACACATCTGGTCTGATATTCCGTAGGCTCTTACTTTGTTTATCAGGCGACAGTGCGGAACTGTATCGAACGCCTTCCGGAAGTCAAGGAAAATAGCATCTACCTGGGAGCCTGTATCTAATATTTTCTGGGTCACATGAACAAAGTGCAACGCAACAGAATTCAAGGACTACAGGTCAACTGGTTTTATCACTGATGTTACTCTACAAATGCTGTAAAGAGAATCATACGAAGGGAAGCTGGAAACGAAATACAGGAAAATAATGAGGAGGACCAGTTCGGCTTCAGAAAGGGTGAATGAACCAGGACATGCTACAGGTTATTTGAGAATGACTGGAGGAAGAATGATAGAAATGAACATGTACGGAAAATTTCTTTTATCGACTGGGAGAAGGCTTTCGACAGAGTCAGCTGCAGTATATTGCTGAGAATTTTAAAAGATGTTGGTACAGACTGGAAAGATGCAGGGTTAATAAAGAGATGTACAAAAAGCAAAATAGAGACAGAGCAGGGAGTAAAAAGGTGAAGGAGACGAGAATTGGAAACTGTTCAACATACAAGGAAAATAATTGTAGCTAACGACACAGATGACGCAAGTGGCGTTGTACTCTCAGGAGAAAGGTTAAGGACTGCAGTACTGGCGGAACCAGAAGAGGATCTACGGCAACTGTTGAAGAGAATTGCATTGCAAGAACGGACGAGGAAAATCTAAATGAAGATAATACAGAAAAGACTAAAGCGACAGGAACTGACAGTTTAATTACTTGGAGTGGAAGATGTACAGAAGAAATATAGAGGAGGATATATATGAGAAAGAGAGTATTATACGAGGTGAAGCAGTTACTATCAGCTTCCAATACAGCTGAGGAAAATATTTGCTAAACATTATGTCAGAAGTGTAGTGTTATGCAACAGTGAATAACGGACAGTTAAAAAGAAAGAATAAAGATTTTTATAAGGTTTTGAAATGCGCCTATGGAGAAGAACACTTAGGGTGAAGTGGACTGAAAAACTTAAGAATGAAGAAATAATGGAGAAAACATAGAAAGGTTGTTAGAAGTGATCAGAAAGAGGAAAAAAACCAGATACACTAAAGAAGGAGAAGATTTCTTTATGCCGTGTCATGCATAAGTTTCATTTCAGACACTTCCAGTTATCGTTGTGTTTCCTTGTCCTTGTTTGGTTGATATGAACCAGTAATTCGCGTCATGGCTTTTTCGGATTTCTCTTACCAGAGATTCCTCGTGTCAACATGACAATGACGCCGTTCTGTGCCCAGTATTCAGATCTGCAGTTAATAAACTGCACTGTTCGAGTCTCCCACTGACGTGCAGGCCCTTTCCAGATTTGACGTGGTCCACGTATTTCCCGTTACCCCCTGCGTGTAGCCTACTGTACGTGGCGAACGCAGAATTCGCGCAGCGTTGCTAACGAGGTCGTTAGCCCTGGAGTGTGCGGACTCGAGCTGCAGCTGACGTAGAAAGCTGATCCAGCTGCGTGAAGCATAGCTGCCGAAGGCGGAACGTCCAAGTCTTCCTGACATAGGAACACCGCTGCAGAGCTTTAGATACGAACACCAAAGCAATTGAAGCTCACTAGAGTAAAAAAATATGGATTTTCAACAAAACCGAACAGCAAGAATTGATTAACGCAGAAACAACGGTTTTACAAATTTTAAGGACAGCGAAGGTATTGTATACCTTTTGAAAACTGAGATGAAATACCATTTTATTTTGTACATACACATGTTTAATATTAAAACATGATGGTGTGAATAATTTCTGAATCTGGAATGAAATGTTTAAATGTGTGTGAATTCTTACGAGACCAAACTTCTGAGATCATCGGTCCCTACACTTACACACTACTTAAACTAACGTAAGTTAAGAACAACATACAAACCAATGCCCGTGGGAAGACTCAAACCTCCGGCGGGAGGGGCCGCTCAATCCGTGACATGGCGACTCAAACCACGCGGCCACTCCTCGTGCCTCTGAATTTGGACTCGATTACATTTTCTAAAATAAAAATTAGGTACAAACTTATTGTTTCTACATTTAATGAATAGTACCTGCATGAAAAAGAAACTGATATAGTTAGGGAGGGTAAGTAGATACAGCTTTAAAATGATTCATTCTCCAATTTCAAGTGAGAAATACATATGGAAATATTAAAAAGCAACCGCCATTTTCAACATTTTCATGACAATACTTGAGATAAATAAGATGTCATACGAAGCAGCAATTCCAGAATTTATTACAGTAAGGAAAACTGTACAGAAAGATAATGTGAGAGGGAAAAATCCAAAAAATTCATCTGCAGTGTCATTTCACTGAAGGTGACTTTATTCGGCTCAATATTATGTAAAAATCAACACCTATTTATTTCAGGCACTGTTTATAATGTATATGTTTTACAGATTTTTTGTTGACATCAGGTAATGCAGCACACTTTCTACACAAATTAGAAGTATTTTGAATATTTTTGAAACTGCTTAGGGTTATTAAAAAAATTACAAAGACATTGATGCATTTTTTTTCCCAAACTGAGATACCGTTTAATCCAATGTTATACATTTGAAGGAGACCAAATTTTTACCAGATATGCATGACAGGGAGGCTGAGGTACTAGACCTATTTAATTCCATCTATTACGTATACTACAATGCTAAAAAAATATTACATCTTACATTTTAGTTTTTATATTTTTTAATAAAAATGTTATTTTTTCTATAATTTAGTTGAATCTGCAATAAAGTGTAGGTCTACGGCATAAGTATGGACTATTACGAGTTACATAAAAAAATCTGAGCAATGCTTTATAAACTTTAGTAAATATTTGCACCTAAATTCTGCAAAATACAACATGAAGGAAATTGCGAATGAAGATATGAGCCCAATTAAACTGTGCCACAGAACATTCCTGAAGCGTAGTCTTCATTCTGCAGCATTTCTTCATCTTCATGCTTCCTCTTGGCATTCCTTTCAGCACTTCTTGCTTCTTTGGTAACTTGACGGGTGAATCTTTCAGCTTTATGCAACCGTTGTCTGTCACACGCAAGCAGCTTATTTTCCATATTAGAGGCACATTTTATGCCTAAATTTCTAGTACTTCCAACCTTCCTTTCACTCCATCATTGAAACATATCACTGCATCTAGTACACCAACCTTTAATGTATTTAGTCCTACAAAAACATTCTTGGGTAATTTTTCCCATATTTAATGGTTGAAACTTTCATTTGTATTCTGAGTGCCCTCATGAAGACATTTACTAAGCAAAACGAGGTAACTCAGGTCTCTGAAAACGGGTTTTATTTCATTCATAAAAGGCTCGGAAGAGAATGCTTATGATGGTATATTTGACGACTTTCTTTGCTTTTTGGTAACCACACCAAAAATTTGCTCCTTTATGGCAAAGACCGTGAACAGGATGTTCATCTTTAGACAACCTATGAAAATAGGTGGCCCATACAGCTTTTCTCACTGCTGTAACATCATTCAGAGGTGTAGTTCACCTAATGGCCAGTCCAAAATAACTCTGAAGAAGATCTGTTTCAGTTTATGTCAATTTACCTCTGCCAGACAGAGATTTTCCATCAGATAGCAACTTTCCTTTCATTTCTCTTCGTAGCTTCCTCAATCTAGCGTCCATCTTCTTTTGCAAATGTCCACAACACTCCAGTTTTGTTACCAAGGTATCACCATAAACATTGAACTCATTAATTTTATTGAAAGCTTGAGAATCTCCATATCCTAGGCACTTCGTATATCTAACGCTATAAACGGGCACCGACCTCTGAAACATTTTAAGAGCTCCATCACACTCCATACCTCCACTGTAACCATCTTAATTGGTTCCAATGGCTCTGAGCACTATGGGACTTAACATCTGAGGTCATCAGTCTCCTTAACCATCATAATTCTTAGAACACTGATGTTCAATATGTCCTTGAGTGTTACCATGGCAGATGTGACAGTACTTAGATAAGCGCTCAATATCAACAACTTTTCCATTCTCTAGAGAAGTAGCACTTACAACACCATTCAAGGAACGATGTCCTCGGCGTTGTCATGTACCATAAAGTGCAACAGCAATGTCCCTGGTTCCGCTAATATTTACAGTTTTTTCTACTGCACTTTTCATAGATGCTTTAGACACAACCGTCAAGGCACCTAAAAGTATTTTTATGTACTTTCTGAGCCTACTAGGAGGAGGAGGAAGGTCCATCTAACCACAAAACGTTTGAGCAGCCTGTTTTCCGTCTCATATTGCACGCACCGCATACACTGACTTCAAATTCACATCATACGATTTATGCACAGTGTTCGGAATCATTTTCGGGGTAGACTTATTGCAGGACCTACAAAGAACAACTAATTACGACGCTAAACCCTCCTGATACTTTGTTGTTCAGTAATTTCCAGACAGCCTACATATTGCTTACATTTCGCCACTTCCTTTATCTAAGAAGATAAGACCTTTATCTAAGAAGATAAGATGCCCACATCAATAACAAAAAATCCACTACAAACAGTGTCATTGTTAACACAAAAAATTTGAATACCATGTGAGAGTTTCTTGTCTGAAGAACTGATACATAGGTTACTTTCAACAGTGTGGCCTGCTTTGTTTGTGAACTGGTTACCAAGGAATTTCCTTTTATTGAATTTCTTATGCATGGCATAGTTCGTATTTATTTCACACTAAAGGATATACACTTCCATAAATATATGTAGCACTTGGGCAACATTCAGTAACACGCGAACAAACTGCTTCAGCGAAACAAAAGTAAGTAATAGCAAAGATAATGATTTACAGACACTAGAAATCTGCACTGTTACCAACATATACAATGTATCATACGTATAATTGTTGGAAACAGAAAGTTCACAGTTCTTTTCGAAATAACTCTGGTTTCTGAAACAGAATTAAAGGGGGCATACATGACTGTAACTTTAAAATTTGGTATATATAGGTCATTTTTCACTTGAAACCCAATAATTTACATATCAATGTAATCAGGAAAGACTATAGAATTTAATTATGTTATAAAAAAATTCAATTTTTCCTTCATTTATAATTACCCTGTATCCTTAACCCATTGATGGCCATGACACCACAAAGCTACCATAAAATTCACATTTGTGTCCTAAGTAGCTACTCTTATTTCGTCCAGGTCATCCATAAAACCGTGTTTCTCAGTTTTAGCTTGCTGTTTCAGGCTCTCCTAACTATCAACACCTGACATTCGTTATTAAAAAACCCTTACGCATTTTCTCCTAAGTTTTCTTTTACCCAGTTAAGATTATCAGTTGGTTTCAGAAAACTTGTCACCAGGTACTCTGCACATAATCTTCCCTGTAGCTGCTCGTCTACACCCAACCTATGACTGCCTCCTAGCAGCAAAATTATTAATTTACTGTTCTGTTTTCCTACTCATCCATAATCTTCCTAGCATTGTTCTTCTGCACCCTACATTCCGCTACATCTGTATGAGCCTCTTCTTTACCTATTTCTGGTAGCAAGTAAAATCTATGAATTTCGAATTTGCTAACATAACTTTCCCCTGTTTGTTCTTTGCTTGCTAACTTTTTCAGCATTCCTTCTCTTTTTCTCCCTTCATCTGTCGTAATTTAACCTTCCGTTTTATAACCATGACTGAAGGGCAAAAATGTTCGCTTCCTGTTCCTCGATGTTCCGATCTTTCTCGCATAATCCACAATTCTATGGAACATTCTCTTTAAGCACTTTGTTATCTTCTCCACTGCAACCGTTCCAGTGAAACCATAACCTACAATTTCCGCAAACACTCCCTATGTAACCTATAATCTCTGGTGATATCCACATTTATAAACCAAGGACGATCGGTTTTTATAAGGCTTTAACGTTACGTTTAGTGGCAGAAAAACAATAAATTTAACGAAATAGAAATTTATGTTACTCCTTTCGTAAGACTATCGCGTATAAAACTAGTTGCATTAAAAAAATACAGTTCTTACACTGTTTTATATTATTTAACTCTACACTAACACTTCCACTAAAGTAATTACCTTTATGTTATACTTATAACAACAAGAAACTTTTAAGAGTAGCTTCTAATTTCTTAGTTAAGCAATTATTTGGGACAGCTGAATCAACAACGATTATGTGTGCGCAGCCTTGCTAATCTTGGGCGTGCGTATTGGTCACAGCTTGAATTAGAGATCATTCTAGATGTTAGCCTTCAGACAAAACATAACAGCAACAACAACAATAAAAACTACAAGAAAATCTCAAACGCTTGTGTTACGTAAAAGTTGCTCTACGTAATTCGGTATTAAAAGTATTAGAAAAGTAGCTTACTTGCATACTTCTACTAGCTGATGTTTGGAATATTTTTCTGGACAAGTTCCACGCATAGACACAAAGTATTCAATGCACAGCTGTGTGCTTCAAATATCGTATAGAGTGTCTATCCTTGAATTTCGAGTTATAAACTTAGGCTTTCTGAAACAGTTTAATAATACGTTTATTGTGACGTTTGTCGTAAAGAAGCAGCCATAATTATGCTTAGGAAGTTTGCTGTGAAGAGTTAAGCACATTTTAAAAATAATAGTAGCATTAATAAATATAATTCTTGGAACAAAATAGTCTGTATAATCTACAGCTTAGCCTTACTCTTTCACTAAAAGGAGCAGATTGCGCAGCCATAAATACATTTGATCACCTCACTTGTGAATTAAGTTTGCTGGCAGATACTGAAAGCTTTAAAAAATTTAAATCATTTTCACTTGACAAACCCATCTAATCAACACATTACAATGTTGTTCTTGATTGAGATTGAAATACACTCCTGGAAATGGAAAAAAGAACACATTGACACCGGTGTGTCAGACCCACCATACTTGCTCCGGACACTGCGAGAGGGCTGTACAAGCAATGATCACACGCACGGCACAGCGGACACACCAAGAACCGCGGTGTTGGCCGTCGAATGGCGCTAGCTGCGCAGCATTTGTGCACCGCCGCCGTCAGTGTCAGCCAGTTTGCCGTGGCATACGGAGCTCCATCGCAGTCTTTAACACTGGTAGCATGCCGCGACAGCGTGGACGTGAACCGTATGTGCAGTTGACGGACTTTGAGCGAGGGCGTATAGTGGGCATGCGGGAGGCCGGGTGGACGTACCGCCGAATTGCTCAACACGTGGGGCGTGAGGTCTCCACAGTACATCGATGTTGTCGCCAGTGGTCGGCGGAAGGTGCACGTGCCCGTCGACCTGGGACCGGACCGCAGCGACGCACGGATGCACGCCAAGACCGTAGGATCCTACGCAGTGCCGTAGGGGACCGCACCGCCACTTCCCAGCAAATTAGGGACACTGTTGCTCCTGGGGTATCGGCGAGGACCATTCGCAACCGTCTCCATGAAGCTGGGCTACGGTCCCGCACACCGTTACGCCGTCTTCCGCTCACGCCCCAACATCGTGCAGCCCGCCTCCAGTGGTGTCGCGACAGGCGTGAATGGAGGGACGAATGGAGACGTGTCGTCTTCAGCGATGAGATTCGCTTCTGCCTTGGTGCCAATGATGGTCGTATGCGTGTTTGGCGCCGTGCAGGTGAGCGCCACAATCAGGACTGCATACGACCGAGGCACACAGGGCCAACACCCGGCATCATGGTGTGGGGAGCGATCTCCTACACTGGCCGTACACCACTGGTGATCGTCGAGGGGACACTGAATAGTGCACGGTACATCCAAACCGTCATCGAACCCATCGTTCTACCATTCCTAGACCGGCAAGGGAACTTGCTGTTCCAACAGGACAATGCACGTCCGCATGTATCCCGTGCCACCCAACGTGCTCTAGAAGGTGTAAGTCAACTACCCTGGCCAGCAAGATCTCCGGATCTGTCCCCCATTGAGCATGTTTGGGACTGGATGAAGCGTCGTCTCACGCGGTCTGCACGTCCAGCACGAACGCTAGTCCAACTGAGGCGCCAGGTGGAAATGGCATGGCAAGCCGTTCCACAGGACTACATCCAGCATCTCTACGATCGTCTCCATGGGAGAATAGCAGCCTGCATTGCTGCGAAAGGTGGATATACACTGTACTAGTGCCGACATTGTGCATGCTCTGTTGCCTGTGTCTATGTACCTGTGGTTCTGTCAGTGTGATCATGTGATGTATCTGACCCCAGGAATGTGTCAATAAAGTTTCCCCTTCCTGGGACAATGAATTCACGGTGTTCTTATTTCAATTTCCAGGAGTGTAATAGTCCAGTTATGTAAATAGCCAGAATGTAGCCACGTTTTGACTGAGAAAGCATAGCTTATTTTTAAATAAGTACTGACAAGATCCACATCATAGAATTTTTCTGCGAATGTGATTCACGGAATACGCAATAGACTAAAACTAAACTGAGCACTGTTAGTTACTGACACTACTTCTTAGAGCACGAGGCACGTCAGACACGATCAAAACAACGGAGAACTAGTGTTCTTATTGCACGTAGACTAAAGAAATAATTCTATTTTTCTTACGCTTTTCTGCGCAGTTTACCAGGTACCAAAATAAGCGCACATAATGCGCACAGACGTAACGAAGAGCCACTGCAAACTTTTCCAGCAGTCATCTGCTCACGTCAGACCATCTAGCAAGACAATAGCTCGCCACGGACGGTTTTTGTGGCTGTAGGGGGCAAGGATGTGCGGGAGAGCAAGGTACTAAGTCGTAATTTAGTCTATGTCGAGACCACGACTCAAAGGCATCGTCACTGACTGCTCTTACACGCTAACTACACAATAGAAAGATTGCCGCTATAACCTGTCAGATCTGTGTAGTTCTTGATGTTTCACTTTTGAATGTAAAATGAACAGCACACCATTGTGAGCTCACATCAGGAGGCTTCTGATTGGCTGTCGTCGATTTTTAAACAGCCGGGCTGCCACCATAGGCGACAGCCTGAGGGGTATGCTAGAAAGGGCATGTGAGGGTTAGGCTGATTCCTGTAGTAGCACCTGTTGTCATTCTGATTAACAAAAACAGTGTCACCTTTGAGTAGCTGTTCTCATATTGTTGTGGTCTGTATGTAAATGGTTCAAATGGCTCTGAGCTCAATGGAAATTAACATCTGAGGTCATCAGTCCCCAAGAACTTAGAACTACTTAAACCTAACTAACCTAAGGACATCATACACATCCATGCACGAGGCAGGATTCGAACCTGCGACTGTAGCAGTCGCGTGACACCGAACTGAAGCGCCTAGAATCCCTGGGCCACAGCGGCCGGCAGTCTGTATTCCAAAGGCTAGTTTGCTGCATATCTCCGCGGTAGTCTATCCTGCACAAGCCTCTCTACTTCTGTTACCTACTGGAAGCTACATCTATTTCAGTTTGTTTACAGTAGTCAAGATGTGGCCTCGCTCGTCACCCCTCCCCCACCCTTCCCCTACTTCTCGCCACATGCTTCCCTCCGTTATCTCCTTGGTGACCCCGGATTCTTTATTATTATTCTTTTAGTCTAGTTATTTTACAAATTTCTGTTTTCCTCGAATCGATTCAGTAATTCCTCATTACCTATCCGACCTGCCCGCCTAATCTTCAGCATTGCTCTGTAGCACCTCATTTAAAAAGCTTCTATTGTCTTGTGGTCAGAATTGTTAACTTTCCTTAGACAAATTTCTCCACAGAATAATTCCGAACACTTTAATTTACATTGTTTTTAGAAACAGTCTTATTGCTATTGCCAGTCTCCGTTTTATATCCTCTCTTTTTCACTCATCGTCAGTTTATTTGTTGCACAATGAACAAAACTTACCGACTACTTTCAGTGCCTCATTTCCTTGTCCAATTCCTTCTCCATCATCTGCAGTACTTCGACTACATTTCATTACCCTCGTGTCACATTTGATGACATTCGTCTCATAAAATGTTTCCAAGATATTATCTATTCCGTTAAACTGCTCTTCCCAACTCCTATGCTGTCTCTGAAAACCTAAAAGTTTTTAATATCCCCTGCTGACCTCTAATTACCAAGCGGAGTATCTTCTGCTTTCCTGTGCAGCTTGTTCAATGCACAGATTAAATATAATAGGAGATCGGCTACAACCGTGACTGAATCTCTTTACAACTGCTCATTCCTTTCCACGTTCTTCTACTCTCATATTATTCTTATTTATTAATTACAGTCAACCACTTCCAAACATTCTTTTGTTCTGAAGGGTTATTAGAGACAAAGCTTGGAATATATAAGGAGCGATGAAAAAGGTTTCGTTCGAAGTCCGTTAAGTCCCGAATCAGTATGCCAACGAGGCAAAATCATAGCGAGCATTGAGGCAATCATCCCACAGATACACTAACTTAGAGATAGCGGTTTGCTAAAACACTGTGCTGCGTGTAAAGGTCCATAACCGCCTGCTGCACGTCCTCGCCCGATAGGAATCGTTGACCCTCCAAGGTCTTCCGTAAGGGACTGAAGATGTGATAAACACAAGGGGAGAGATCGGGACTATAGGGCGGCTGGTCGAGCATCTCCCACTTGAGTTGGTATACTTTCTGCATCTACATCTGCATCTACATCTACGTGATTACTCTGCTATTCACAATAAAGTGTCTGGCAGAGGGTTCAATGAACCACCTTCAAGCTGTATCTCTACCGTTCCACTCTCGAACGGCATGCGGGAAAAACGAGCACTTAAATTTTTCTGTTCGAGCCTAGATTTCTCTTATTTTATCGTGATTATCATTTCTCCCCATGTAGGTGGGTGCCAACAGAATGTTTTCGCAATCGCAGGAGAAAAATGATGATTGAAATTTCATGAGAAGATCCCATCGCAACGAAAAGCGCCTTTGTTTTAATGATTGCCACTCCAATTCACATATCATCTCTCTGACACTATCTCCCCTATTTCGCGATAATACAAAATGAGCTGCCCTTCTTTGTACTTTTTCGATGTCATCCGTTAGTCCCACCTGATTCGGATCCCACACCGCACAGCAATACTCCAGAATAGGGCGGACAAGCGTGGTGTAAGCAGTCTCTTTAGTAGACCTGATGCACCTTCTGAGCGTTTTGCAATGAATCGCAGTCTTTGGTTTTCTCTACCCAAAATATTATCTATTTGATTGTTCCAATTTAGGTTATTTGTAATTATAATCCCTAAGTATTTACTTGACTTTGCAGCCTTCATATTTGTGTGACTTATCGAGTAATTGACATTTAGCTGATTTCTTTTAGTACTCATGTGAATAACTTCACACTTTTCCTTATTCAGGGTCAATTGCCACTTTTTCGCACCATACAGATATCTTATCAAAATCATTTTGCAAGTCGTTGTGATCATCTGATGACTTTACAAGTCGGTAAATGACAGCATCATCTGCAAACAATCTACGACAGCTACTCATATTGTCTCCTACGTCGTTAATATACATAAGAAACAGTAGATGGCCTATAGCACTTCATTGGGGAACGCCGGAAATTACTTCTGTTTTACTCGATGACTTTCCGTCTATCACTACGAACTGTGATCTTTCTGACAGGAAATCACGAATCCAGTCGCACAACTGAGGCGATACTCCGTGGGCACGCAGTTTGGTTAGAAGACGCTTGTGTGGAACTGTGTCGAAAGCCTTCTGGAAATCTAAAAATATGGAATCAATTTGACATCCCCTGTCGATAGCACTCATTCCTTCATGAGTATATATAGTTGTGTTTCACAAGAACGATATTTTCTGAATCCGTGCTGACTGTGTGTCAATAAATCGTTTTCTTCGAGGCACTTCATAATGTTCGAATACAGTGTATGTTCCAAAACCCTACTGCAAATCGACGTTAGTGATATGGGCCTGTAATACAGCGGATTTTTCCTACTTCCCTTTTTGGGTATTGGTGTCACTTGAGCAATTTTTCAGTCTTTAGGTACGGATATTTCTGTGAGCGAGTGGTTGTATATAATTGCTAAATATGGGGCTATTTTATCAGCATACTCTCAGAGGAACCTGACTGGTATACAATCTGGACCGGAGGACTTGCCTTTATTAAGTGATTTACGCTGCATTTTTACTCCGAGGATATCTACTTCTATGTTTCTCATCTTGGCAGTAGTTCTTGATTGGAATTCAGGAATATTTAGTTCGTCTTCTTTGGAGAAGGAGTTTCGGAAAACCGTGTTTAATAACTGTGCTTTAGTGGCACTGTAATTAGTGACTTCACCGTTGTTATCGCGCAGTGAAGGTATTGATTGCGTCTTGCCACTGGTGTGCTTTCTACCTTATGACGTTTGAGATATTGGGACGTACGTTTTCAAGCAATGAGTAGCACTCTTTGCAGGACCATTCCAGGACGGTGGTTTCCGACAGACATGCTACCCCATATATATTCTTCAGTCTTCAATGGATGTCCGCTAGTGTTTATTCTTGAGAAACCATGAAGAGAACAACAGCACGTTGGTCCTGTTTGGGCGCATTTGTTAATAACGTCGCCATAGTTCACGTTTCCGCATTTACCGCAGGCACGCCGCAAGGACACGAATGCCACATCAATCCCTTATCTACATGCTGGTGCTTATATACCCGCATCGGAGTCGGGGTTCGTTGCATGTACATTACAATAACGCCTTGAAACGGACCTTTTACTCTCCCCTTGTATATCTGAAAGTATTAAAATCAAAATGAATACGTGTTAGTAATAGTAATAGGTGTATTATTTTATGCTTCATACCTCATGAATTGTAATTAAATGTCATGTATATGACCGTATTTAATGTCTAGATGTATCTGCCTCTTTTGAAACAATGAATACAAACCACTGGAAAACGTACAAACTGTAAAGTCACACAAGATGAATGTAATGGACCAAGTTTTGGTCAACCGAAAGTTAATAATAATGAGTCTGATGATCAGGCTGTTAAGTTCGCACGTGTAAAATCGTTGAGGTGCATGACTAGTAACTCTACGCTGGACATCTTTGCGTTTCACTCACGTTGCGTAAGCGCGAATACTACGTACCTGAGGGGAGCATACAAAGAAACCGCCGGCTCACTGTGTGACAACACCAGTACTCCAGTGGTGCCACGGCAGAGAGGTATAAAAAGAAATGAAGAAGAAGGTCTTTCAATGCTACTTGTTCTTCCCGCAGGGGATTGTTTACTACTGAGATTTCGCCATCTGCGGATGAATTATTTTGTGGCACAAGCCGCTGCAGTGTTCCTGGAGCTGCGAATGAGGCCAGTCTCATACGATCTTGGACCGACAATTTAATCCGTGTAAGGCCTACATGTATCTGTGCCGACTTTCTCATATTATGCAAGTTTCAATGAAAGGCAGCTGCACAATACTCCTGTGTCTCCAACAGTGACGTGAGAATCATGTGCCTATATATCCAGGATCATCCACATTTTGCGTTCCGGAAGCAACCATAAGTGTATTCTTTCAGTATATTTGCTGAATAACGCTTACCCGTGTAACACTAACACTGCAAACCCCCCTCCCGCTTGCTTCACAGAAGAACGAGGTGCGCTCAGGAAGAACGACTCTTGTTAAGTCTACGTTTGAGATTTTGAGATACATGACTGATTCATTTGTTATTTATAGGACCAAGCAGTGTGTTGGTTGACTCTACTAGGAACGTGCGCTCTCAGAATTTTAATAGTAAATTTCTCCGTGATTTACAATGTATTATGCTTCAAAGTATCCGCACGACCTCAATTGCGTTCCGCCTGATTTGTATGCAATCCCCATTACATGGATGACCATACAAAATGGTTATTACGAGAGACCTCTAGCAAATATTGATCTGTATGGCTATCGATCCACATGATAATTAATAACACGATGATACAGATATCAGGCAACGCGTTATTACAGGCGAAGCAGTCCTTAACGCTTATAAATTAAATTTCCAACATTTCCAAAAGCAAGTTTTAACTTGAAATTACGTGACGAAAGTTCTTGTGGTGAACCGGGACCTGGTACTCCTATCCAGCTGCTGCTGTCCGTGTTAACTAACTACGAAAGATATTACACATAACTTCTATCACAAGTAGGAAAGTGAGCGTATGTTTGAATTTGAAATGACGTAACGTACAGCTTGTGTTAGATGGAGATTCGAATCCAGCTCCTACACGGATTGTTAACTAAGCACACTCAATTGTTAGATGTCGAAATTTTTCACCAGTACTGAATGACCAACTGGAAATACGAGGAGAAAATGTTTTATCTCAACGGGATTCGAACCCAGCATTTGTCTCAGTCGTTTTGTAGCCGTAATACGTTTTGAAATCCGATTACTTCACAATCAACGAGATGTGAGCATGTCGGAACTGGAAATAAGGTGACGGAAAGTTATATGCTAACTGAGAGTCGATCCCCGCAAATGTCGTCAGTATTGACTACACACGAAGAGACGGCTACTGTTGAATTCTTTTTCACCAGCAACAAGTACTGATGTGTTTGAACTTGAAGTGATATAATTAAATGTTCTGTGTCCAACTGGTAGTCGGAATAGCCACATATCGTTATTGTCGCCAACGCAGCATGAGGCATTAAAATCATTATTATTTTTCACCTGTAGTGTGATGTGCGCATGCTACAGCTTGAAATGACATGATCAAAATATTTGTGCTGGTTCAGGATTCGAAGACAGAGACGCGCCTTTATGGAGACCTCGAGGAGTTTTGAGTCTTGGGGAACCAAAAAGACGGAAGAACTCTATCGTTCCGAAGGGTTCAAATCCAGCCAAAGGGAAATACTAACTTCGAACCCTTGTCCAGAACTAATATTTTCAACATCTTAAGTTTAAATACAGCAAGAAATATATGCAATATGACCTTATTTGAAGATTAGTTCATTGATAACGTAAATTTTCCGGTACTGTACAAGAAAGCTGACACAGAGTTACTATTTGGCACGACGTTTATCTCAGTCATGGTCTATTATCCGGGGACTCTTCTCCAGTTGGTATCAAGGGACATCATGTTCACTGTTGAATTGGAACCACGGTGGAACCCTACTCCATTCAGTTGCGTTTACTGACACCCGCTGATAATTAAATAAATGTACAGTGGATAAAGCCTATCAACAACTTCTTAGATCAATTCGTTCTGGTGGTTGTACAGTACCGATCGGCACAACATTTATAACAGTTTTCAATGTGAATATTGTAAGCGACCCTGAATAAGAAATGCGTTAGCATTATTTGTACCTTATTTTAATAAATCCAACGACGTTGCTTACGAAAAAATATGTTACAATTTGTCGCTGCGCCCCCAAGCGTCAAACGGCACATTTTGATATACTATTATTTGCAAGTAATTGCTTGATTATCAGAGCAGTCGCATTCGCTTCCTACTTCTACAAATGCAAATGTCAGACAGGATGCAGACAGAAGACTCCTGTCTCGGTTATCGAAACAGACAAAACACGATGAAATTTCATCAGTTATGTGACATTAATTCTACCAGCTACTGGGCTGTAAAGATTCATACGCTCTCCCTGTGTGTAGCTCGGTAGTCTGTCGGAATGATTCTGATATTGAATGCTTAACGTCTCTGTTCGATTCAAACTTCACACAAACATTGTCAACAAGCACGAACAGACCCACGTCACTTCTGGAAACTGAAACATCTTAACACGATTTTTCTTAAATATGTAATTTATTGCACTGATAATAGCAGAAAAATATAATGTTTAATAAGATTGCAACATCAGAGTTTCTTGAATTTTTCACCATTAGATCTAGGGGGTACTAGACGAGATTGTGAGAAATTAAGATTTCCTTACCGACTTTCAGTGTGGAAGATTGTAGCGCGGTTGGAGACGAGGTAAGCAACTGGAAAATTATGTAGTTCACCAGTGAAATCATAATCAGCTAACCGTATCTTCTCCTGCACAAAGCGGCCGCGTTAACATTTAGCTAGCGAGCAGGTAGTAACCACAGTACACTCTCGTAGCCATAGTGATTGATAACATACACTACTGGCCATTAAAATTGCTACACCACGAAGATGACGTGCCACAGACGCGAAATTTAACCAACAGGAAGAAGATGCTGCGATTGCGGTTCATCGTATCGCGGCATTGCTGCTCGCGTTGGTCGAGATCCAATGACTGTTAGCAGAATATGGAATCAGTGGGTTCAGGAGGGTAATACGGAACGCTGTGCTGGATCCCAACGGCCTCGTATCACTAGCAGTCGAGATGACAGGCATCTTATCTTCATGGCTGTAACGAATGGTGCAGCCACGTCTCGATCCCTGAGTCAACAGATGGGGACGTTTGCAAGACAACAACCATCTGCACGAGCAGCTCGACGACGTTTGCAGCAGCATGGACTATCAGCTCGGAGACCATGGCTGCGGTTACCCTTGACGCTGCATCACAGACAGGAGCGCCTGCGATAGTGTACTCAACGACGAACCTGGGTGCACGAATGGCAAAACGTCATTTTTTCGGGTGAATCCAGCTTCTGTTTACAGCATCATGATAGTCGCATCCATGTTTGGCGACATCGCGGTGAACGCACATTGGAAGCGTGTATGTACATCCTCATTCCACGTCATCGTATTGTTTTTGGATTGCAGTTCGACCGTAATTTCTGCTCTTGTGTACAGGCTGGAACCACTAGGAACGGTTAAAAGACATTCTTGAAATTTGAAAGTGGTCCGAAGTATCAAAGGGTGAATGTACTTTCAGCCCTCGTGTTTGACGTCCTGCCGTGGCGTTATCACATGTGGCAGGTGGAGCGGTTTGTAACATTGATACATGTGTGAATAAAACGGCAAAGCGTCCATCTAAGACCCACCACTGCCCACAACCCCGCACCCATCCACCCACCCACTCACAGTTCAGCAACAGCCTTGGTACATGCGTGAAATAAACGGCAAAGGGTTCATCTAAGACCCACCCCATCCTTCAACCCTCAACTTCCCTCCCCCCTTCCCCACCAGGTCGGCAACAGACTCGGTGGTACCCTCCCAGCTTTACTAAGAATTTTCAAAGTGTGCCTGTGAACAGACAACCTATGAAGTAATCCTGGCTGCCTGCAGGCAGGCGACGCCTTGATACCCCTCCGATTCGAGATGCCTGCATGGTTTCATTTACACACTTCTCTCCACCTCCTCTGTCCGCCCCCGGTAGCTGAGGGGTTGTCAATTCTCTGGGCCCGGGTTCGGTTCCCGCTGGGTCGGGGAATTTTCTCAGCCCAGGGACTGTGTGTTGCAAAGTCCTCATTACCATCCTATCATCCATATCGACTGTAGGTCGCCGAAATGGCGTCAAATTGAAAGACTTGCACCCGGCGAGCGGTCTGCCCGACTGGGGGCCCTAGCTATACAATTAAATAAATAACTCCACCTCCTGAGGTCTTTGTGTGTAGATTCTGAGTGGCGACGTGTTTGAAATCTTTCCTCCTCCACTCACAATAAAATCTCACGATTTCAGTGCTGTAAATCGTGGTTGTGCCCTCCGTCGCAATGGCGTCAAAAGAAGGGGTGAAATGTGGGTACCAGGGGCTGTGACGAACTTCACACGTCCACGGTGGCACTGACCACACCAGTGGTGAAATTTAGTGCCAATATGACATCATTAAGCCGACGGCCTTGCCGTGGTGGTAACATTGGTTCCCGTCAGATCACCGAAGTTAAGCGCTGTCGAGCTGGACTAGCACTTGGATGGGTGACCATCCGGTCTGACGAGCGCTGTTGGCAAGCGGGATGCACTCAACTCTTGTGAAGCAAACTGAGGAGCTACTTGATTGAGAAGTAGTGGCTCCCGACTCGTAAACTGACACACGGCCGGGAGAGCGGCGTGCTGACCACACGCCCCTCCACATCCGCATCCAGTGACGCCTGAGGGCTGAGGACGACACGGCGGACGGCGACCGGGCAGTGCCGTTGGGGCTTCATGGCCTCTGCGGGCGGAGTTTAAGTTTTCTATCACATCATTAATCCACGTTACACGTCACATAGGTTTGTCTGCTCTGGCCTTTCCTTCGCAGTCTGACGCGTTGTCAAGCCCAAGAATGACGGCGCAGGGCGTCACAAAAAATGGTTCAAATGGCTCTGAGCACTATGGGACTTAACTTCTGAGGTCATCAGTCCCCTAGAACTTGGAACTACTTAAACCTAACTAACCTAAGGACATTACACACATCCATGACCGAGACAGGATTCGAACCTGCGACCGTAGCGGCCACGCAGTCCCAGACTGTAGCGCCTAGACCCGCTCGGACACTCAGGCCGGCCAGGGCGTCACACTTTTGCGCCACTACAGAGGACGTTTGAGGACTTCTTAAGAAAAATTTCTAACTTATGTTTCACAATGGGAGGCAATTAGAAGGATTCGAGAAAGTAATCCCTTACTTGTGTTGCGCAGAGTAGATTCTGCGTGGAAGAACTGTTGTTGTTGTTGTGGTGGTCTTCAGTCCAGAGACTGGCTTGATGCAGCTCTCTATGTTACCTGTGGAAGCTCCTTCATCTCCCAGTACCTACTGCAACCTACATTCTTCTTAATCTGCTTAGTCTATTCATCTCTTGGTCTCCCACTTACAATTTTTACCCTCCACGCTACCCGCCAATCCCAATACTAAATTGGTGATCCCTTGTTGCCTCAGAAGATGTTCTACCAACCGATCCCTTCTTCTAGTAAAGTTGTGCCACAAATTTCTCTTCTCTCCAATTCTATTCAGTACCTCCTCATTAGTTATGTGATCTACCCATCCAATCTTCAGCATTCTTCTGTAGCACCACATCTTTAAAACTTCTATTCTATTCTTGTTTAAACTATTTATCGTCCGCATTTCACTTCCATACATCGCTACACTCCATACAAATACTTCCAGAAACGACTTCCTGACACTTAAATCCATACTAGATGTTAACAAATTTCTCTTCTTCAGAAACGCTTTCCTTGCCATTGCCAGCCTACATTTTATATCCTCTCTTCTTCGACCATCATCAATTATTTTGCTCCCCAAATAGCAAAACTCGTTTACTACTTTAAGCCACTCATTTCCTAATCTAATTCCCACAGCACTACACGATTTAATTCGACTATATTCCATTATCCTCATTTTGCTTTTGTTGATGTTCACCTTATATCCTCCTTTCAAGACACTGTCCATTCCTCTGACAGAATTACAATGTCATCGGCGAACCTCATAGTTTTTATTTCTTCAAAAATGTTCAAATGTGTGTGAAATCTTATGGGACTCAACTGCTAAGGTTATCAGACCCTAAGCTTACAGCCGGCCGAAGTGGCCGCGCGGTTCTGGCGCTGTAGTCTGGAACCGCGAGACCGCTACGGTCGCAGGTTCGAATCCTGCCTCGGGCATGAATGTGTGTGATGTCCTTAGGTTAGTTAGGTTTAATTAGTTCTAAGTTCTAGGGGACTAATGACCTCAGCAGTTGAGTCCCATAATGCTTAGAGCCATTTGAACCATTTGAACCTAAGCTTACACATTACTTAACCTAAATTATCCTAAGGACAAACACACACAACCATGCCCCAGGGAGGACTCGAACGTCCACGGGGACCAGCCGCACAGCCCATGACTGCAGCGCCTTAGACCGCTCGGCTTTTATTTCTTCTCCACGGATTTTAATTCCAACTCTGAATTTTTTCTTTTGTTTCCTTTACTGCTTGCTCAATATACAGATTGAATAACATCGGGGATAGGCTACAACCCTGTCTCAGTCCCTTCCCTTATATGTCCCTGGACTCTTATAACTGCCATCTGGTTTCTGTACAATTCGAATAAATAGCCTTTCGCTCCCTGTATTTTACCCCTGCCACCTTCAGAATTTGAAAGAGAGTATTACAGTCAACATTGTCAAAAGCTTTCTTTAAGTCTACAAACGCTAGAAACGTAGGTTTGCCTTTCCTTAATGTATTTTCTAAGATAAATCGTAGGGTCAGCATTGCCTCACGTGTTCCAACATTTCTACGGAATCCAAACTGATCTTCCCCAAGGTCGGCTTCTACCAGTTTTTCCATTCGTCTGTACAGAATTCGTGTTACTATTTTGCAGCGGTGACTTATTAAACTGATAGTTCGATAATTTTGTCATCTGTCAACACCTGCTTTATTTGGGATTGGAATTATTATATTCTTCTTGAAGTCTGAGGGTATTTCGCCTCTCTCATACATCTTGCTCACCAGATGGTAGAGTTTTGTTACACCTGGCTCTCCCAAGGCTGTCAGTGGTTCTAATGGAATGTTATCTACTCCCAGGGCCTTGTTTCGACTTAGGTCTCTCAGTGCTCTGTCAAACTCTTCACACAGTATCGTATCTCTCATTTAATCTTCATCTACATTGTCTTCCATTTCTATAATATTGTCCTCAAGAACATCGCCCTTGTATAGACCCTCTATATACTTCTTCCACCTTTCTGCTTCCCCTTCTTTGCTTAGAACTGGATTTCCATTTGAGCTCTTGATATTCATACAAGTGGTTCTCTTTTCTCCAAAGGTCTCTTTAATTTTCCTGTAGGCAGTATCTATCTTACCCCTAGTGTTATGTGCCTCTACATCCTTACATTTCTCCTCTAGCCATCCCTGCTTAGCCATTTTGCCCTTCATGTCGATCTCATTTTTGAGACGTTTGTATTTCTTTTTGCCTGCTTCATTTACTGCATTTTTATATTTTCTCTTTTCATCAATTAAATTCAATATCTCTTCTGTTACAAAAGGATTTCTACTAGCCCTCGTCTTTTTACCTACTTGATCCTCTGCTACCTTCACTATTTCGTCTCTCAAAGCTACCCATTCTTCTTTTACTGTATTTCTTTCCAACATTCTTGTCAATCGTTCCCTAATGCTCTCCCTGGAGCTCTGTACAGCCTCTGGTACTGCATGCTCAATATACAGATACGACCTTACCACAATGAAATCATGAATTTAATAATCCAGTGTTCTATCTAAAGTTAGAATCATTCAGATTACGTATAAGAAATGACAATAAAATATCCAGTTAAATTAGCAAAATAGTTCTGAATCAGTCAAGGAAATAAATCTAATGTAACTTAGTTGCCAACCATATTTTACTGAGTAAGTTCGCTCAGCAAGCGTGTTTCTGATACTGGGAAGCACTTGGAAATCTTGCTCTTCGGACACATGGCGGCCCCGGCTGTTGCTTCCATGATTGGGAGCCAAAATATCTAACTGTAAACTAGTGAGGCTCATTCACATTTCTGTAACTTTTATTTTCGTATAAAGAGTAGTTATAGAAAATATCCAGTTGCAACGACTACAGCTCGAATATCAAAAATAAAGGGTGGGGAGAGGAATTATTTGGTCGGCGCTCCTCTTCAGTCACTGTCGAAGCTAAAGGACTTCACTTCCTATATTGTCAGTGAATAATAAATTTTTGCAGTACGCTTAAGAATGATGTCATTGGCACCGCCTCCCATAGTAAGACAAACGAAAAGACATGCTAATTCTGATTACAAAATGCGAACAACCGTGAACGCATAAACTGCGAATAACACACAGTTTCAAATCAGAAAAGCAAACTGTGCAAGAAAATATTGGTCAGTGATCGAAAAAATAGGACTCAAAAAACGGTGAAGAAAGTGGAACAAGTCAATGAATGCATTATAAATTCGATTTCAGTTCCTGGTAGTAGAAGAGTGAAGAAGTTGTTATAAAAATGAGGACCAAGGAAAATCAAACTCCGACTGTGATGTCTTGAATGTCATCGTAAAGTGAAAATGTCATTCACTCCACAAAAACCAAAGCAACAAAAAGTATGATCTATCGTAATGGTTACAATATAGCTGCTAAAGTTGTTTTGTGAATAAAAATCTAAAAATACTTAATGAACGCTGATTAATTCTCAGACAACGTAAGACAGAGGCAAACCAAAGTAACAGGGAAATCGTCACATAGGTGAGAGAGGCACAAAATTTCTACATCTACATGCATACTCTGGATAGCACCGTACGGTGCATGGCGGAGTGTACGTTGTACCACTACTACTCATTTCCCTTCATGTTCCACTCGCAAATAGAGTGAGGGGAAAACGACTGTCTGTATGTCTCCAAACGAGCACTAATTTCTGTTATCTTATATTAGTGGTCCTTACCTGAAACGTACGTTGGCGGCAGTTGGCTCGTTCTGCCGCCAGTTTCAGATGGCGGTTCTCTAAATTTTCTCAACAGCGTTCCCAGAAAAGGACGTCGCCTTCCCTCCAGGGATTCCCATTTCAGTCCCCGAAGCATCTCCGTAACACTTGCTTGTTATTCGAACGCACCGGTAACAAATCCAGCAGTCCGCCTCACAATTCCTTCAATATCTTCATTTCACCCTACCTGAAACTTTCGAGTAGTACTTAAGAATGGATCGCAATAGTGTTCTACATGCGGTCTCCTTTACAAATGAACCACACTTTCCTAAAACTGTCCCAAGAAACGGAAGTAAAACATTCGCCTTCCTCACTACAATTCTTGCATGCTCGTTCCACTGCATTTAGCTTTGCAACAATACACCTGGATATTTAATCGATATGAGTGTCAAGTATCACACTACTAATGCTATATTCGAACATTCCGGGATTGGTTTTCCTATTCATATGTATTAACTTACATCTTTATTGAGTTAGAGTTAGCTGCCATCAATAACACCGACTAAGTCATTTTGTATCGTCCTGCAGTCACTCAACGACACCTTTCCGTACACCCCAGCATCGTCATCAAACAGCCGCAGATTACTGCTCACCTTGTTTATCGGATCATTTATGCATATAGAAAATAACAGCGGTTCTATTACACTTTTATGGGGCACACCTGACGATACCCTTGTCTCTGATGATTACTCTCTGTCGAGGACAACGTACTGGGTTCTGCTTTTTTATAAGTCCTTGGATCGGCCGCTGTAGCGAAGCGGTTCTAGGCGCTTCAGCCCGGGACCGCGCTGTTGCTACGGTCGCAGGTTCGAATCCTGCCTCGTGCATGGATGTGTATGATGTTCTTATGTTAGTTAGGTGTAAGTAGTTCTAAGTCTAGGGGACTGATGACCTTAGATGTTAAGTCCCGTAGTGCTTAGAGCCATTTGGACCATTTCAAGTTCTCGAGTCACATATCTGGGAACCTATTCCGTATGACCGTATCTTCGTTAACAGTCTGCAGTGGAGCAGCACGTCAAACGCTTTTCGTGAATCTAGCAATGTTGACTCTGCCTATTGCCCTTCACCACACAGTAAGCAAAATATCATGTGAGAAAAGGGCAAGGTCAGAAGACGCAAATGACGACATCTTTTCCAAAACCATGCTGATTTGAGGATAGAAGCTTTTCCGACTCAACGAAATTTATTATAATCGAACTGGGAATAAATTCAGCAAATCAATGTTACGGGTATTCGTCTGCAATTCTGCGGGTCAGTTCTTTCAATATTCTTATATACAGGAGTCACTTGCGGTTTTTTTCCAATCGCTTGGGGCTTTCCTCCGGCTGAGAGATTCACGATAAATTAAAGTTAGGTAAAGTGCTAATACCGTAGAGTACTCTTTGTAAAACCGAATTGGGATTCCATATGGACGTCTCAAATTATTAGTTTTCAACCATTTCAGTTGCCTCTGTATGACAGGAATGTCTATTACTATGTGCTCTAGACGAGAGTCTGTACGATGGTCAAATGACACACAGTGTGTTTCTATGATCCTCCGGCGTGAATGATTTCTTAAGAACGAAATTGAAAACTTCAGCTTTCCTTTTACTGTCTTCCGTTGTCACATCGAACTGGTCAACCAGTGACCGGATCGAAGCCTCCGATCCATTTAGCGATTTTACGCACGCTCAGAATATCCTTGGTTCCTCGGTTAGATCTTTCGCTAAGGTAGGACGGTGACAGTTGTTATATGCTTCTTGCATAGCTCTGTTTGCAGATGCACGGATTTCTACTAACTTTTGTCTCTCGACATTTAAGCGTTCTCTTTTGAACCGGAACTGCATCAGTATTTTCCTTCTCAGTAGTTTCCGAATTTTGTTATTAAACCACGGAGAGTCCTTTCCGTCCTCAATCCACATACATCAATACGTAATTCTCCAGAGAGCGATTTACGATCCGTTTAAGCCTTGCCGATAATTCCACTACTTCCATCGTATTGGAACTAAATAATGGCCATTCATTGCCTAAGTGGGATGCTAGCAACTGCTTATCTGCTTCTTCTTGATTGATTTATTGACTTCAGAAACCACCGTCGCTATGATGTCCTCATGCTCATTAAACCCCGCGTCTCTACTTACACTATCTACTCCGCCCCGATAGCTGAGTGGGCATCGGGAGTCTGACGAGCTACCTTTCAGGTCTCACTTCGCGACACCACAGTTTTCGATGTCGTGCGTATGCGGACGACCTCCTCCTCTTGATCCGCTCATGGAGTGAAACACAAACGGTACTTGATTTGATATCAACGTACGGATCTGCAGCGGGCAGTAACATGAATGTGGCTAAATCCGCGGCGATGTCCATTGGACGCGGCCTCTCACAGGACGACTTAGCACCTCTCTCGTGTGTACAAAAACTACGATATCTTGGTATGATTTTCACCTCCAACGTGCGCCGCTCCGCTGCCATCAATTTTCGGCGTGCACTCCAAACTATCCGCACGACGGTGCGACAAAATCTTCTCCGTCGACTCGATTCTTTACAGCGTGTCCAATACCTCGATCAACACGTGGCGTCCAGATGGTCCACATCGCACAGGTCCTCCCGCTGCCATCGACTACTGGACACAGCCTCCAGGCTGCCTTCGGACACTTCCTTACGGCCGGTACGCTCTTTAAGGTCCGCTACGACACGCTCACCCTTCCTCCGCGAGCGGGAGGCCTCGGCCTTGATAATGTGCGACTCCAATCGGCGTCCATGTACATGTCCACCATGCACAAGGAGTGGCACTGGGGCACCTACCTTACGCGCAGCTTGCTGGAAATTCTTGTGGCCGTGACCATAACACCACCAGTACCAGTCGGACACATCAAGCACCATCTGACGCACATTTCTGATTTCATCGTCGACTTCAGTTATGCTCACACACACTTACCGACCACGCCTTCCCCTCGACCTAAAGATTTGTACACCCCACTGCTTCGTTCCATATCCAGCAACAATATCGAACTCACACATCCGTCCAAGCGGTGGAGCGGTGGCCTACGGTTTGGCGTCATATCCACCAGCCTTTCCTTCCCTCCAACGTCCGGGCAACATGGTACCACGTCGCAAATGGAAAATTCGCCACAAATCAGCATCTTCACGCCATCGGACTAACGGACTCTCCGCTTTGTTGAATTTGCCGCCTCATGGATTACGATGTCCACCAACTGACTTGTGCTGCCACCAGTGACATCTGGAACCTTGGCCGACAGTTCATTGCCTGTTACCTCCGCGTTCCGCCGGACTCGATTGACCCATGGACTTTTATCCATCTTGAGGATACTTATTTCCCCGCCACCAAAAATCATGCGATTGTATGGGTAAATGGAGGAACGAACACCTGCATGTACAATGATGACGACAAATCACGCCTTGATTTCTGGCAGTACTTACAAACCGCCCACAGTGAAGTCGAGCACCGACCGCTCTACTGCGCCTTCTTCGCCAGTTACCTACACGCGATCTTTAAGTCACCCCCGATCAGTTGGATGGTGGCACAATCCGACATTACTAGTGTAATGTCTCGTGTTATTTCCGCCGGAAGGATGGCATTTCTGTTGTATTTCAGCTTGTACCAATAAAGATATATTCTTCATTTAAAAAAAAAAAAAAAAGTGGTCAGGGTGACGGATTGCCGTCCTACGGGCCCGGGTTCGATTCCAGGCTGGGTCGGGGATTTTTTTCCGCTCAGGGACTGGGTGTTGTGCCGTCTTAATCATCATTTCATCCCCATCCGGCGCGCAGGTCACCGAATGTGGCGTCGAATGTAAGACCTGCACCAAGGCAGCCGGACCTGCCCCGCAAGGGGCTCCCAGCCAATGACGCCAAACGCTCATTTCGATTTCTACTCACACCGTCGATAAGGTTAGGCCTGTTTGTAACTGCAATGTCTAAAATATTTCCATCGCGTCTGGGTTGTCGAACTAACTGCTCACGACAATTTTCGGAAAACAGGTTCAAAATTATTTCGGAAGACTGTGTGTCTGTACCCCATGCAGTGAGTTCATAGACACAAAAGTCTATGCTTGGTAGGTTAAAGTAGCCTCCAACTAATATTGCAACTATGGGTATTTCCGCGCTACTAAACATACTCTTGCTTTGAATGTTTCTGAAACTGTCACGGCGGAACGGGGTGACCCGTAAAAACATCCAACAGTTAACTTGATTCTGTCACATTCAATATTGGTCTCATTGATGGCAACACTGCAGTAAGCACTCCCCCTCCTTAGGGGGATGTACGTCTTATGACCCGCTAAATATTTCAGAGCTTTGCAGCTCCTCGCACTCGGCGCATTTTGCTCGTAGTTCATTTCCAGGTTGTTTCACACTAACGACACCTCTGGGCTCTGAGATCATCCACTTGAGATCAATCGATGCGTAATTATTAGAACAGACAGTTGCTTTAAATACTATGGCGCTTCCAGCCAAAAGTGTTAAGTGGTAATGTGGCCGTTTTGTGCAATTGCTTAAGCTGTTGGTTACAATATCGCTGGAGAACTAGACAATTTGTCAGCTGTTTATTTCCTCTCTTAACGAGCTACAAGCTAGCAGATCGGTAAGGAAATAGTGATTTCCCTATCTTAGGACTTCTCACAACCTTGTTTAGTACCTTCTAAATGTAAAAGTGAAAAATTTAAGAAACTGAATGGTTCAAATGGCTCTGAGCACTATGGGACTCAACTGCTGAGGTCATTAGTCCCCTAGAACTTAGAACTAGTTAAACCTAACTAACCTAAGGACATCACAAACATCCATGCCCGAGGCAGGATTTGAACCTGCGACCGTAGCGGTCTTGCGGTTCCAGACTGCAGCGCCTTTAACCGCACGGCCACTTCGGCCGGCTAAGAAACTGAGGCATTGTACACTTGTTAAAAATTTTTTCTACATGTCGGGTAGAGCACTGTGATAAACCAAAGAAACGCCCTTCATTATACCCCATTGGTCTTCTTCAAATACCACACGTCGGAACGATCGTACTGTGAACTTAAAACAAACACGACACAAGTATATCAAGCTGCCTTCGCTGCTATCCAACAGAATGTTACGAATGTTAAACTTTTTCCTGTTTCACACTCCGTTTTCTAACGCTTAAACAACGTTCTGCATGTCCTTTATCTACGCTACATTCAATAAGTCACAGGAAGAACAGTTTTAGAACCTCAGATAAAAAAGGACCATTCATAAGCCATTGATAAATGTGCTTCTAGCAACCTGCGGGACAACATACCAATCAAAATAAAAATCAGAACACGTTACTATGCCCGGCGTGGCTTTAAGAAACCGTTGGCGTTCAAAACAGTTTCCATTTGTCTCATAATGAATAAATGTAGGTCCTGTATGGTTTTCGGAGGACCTTATATCATGTTGTTGTTGTTGTTGTTGTTGTTGTCTTCAGTCCTGAGACTGGTTTGGTGCAGCTCCTTATATCATACTTCTCCCAAAATAGTGGCTTGTTCAGCTGTGACAACCGAGATGGATAGCGATCACCCACTATTATTTCTAAAATAGACCACGGAGGCTCAATAATATTGCGATCTGGTGACTATGGTGGCAAGGGGAGAAACGGTCTGGCAGTAATGTAACCTTGTAGCGTAATCTAGGGGCCCATGAAATAGCACGATACGGCTGCCCAATTCATCTCTGAACCATCCCCCCCCCCCCCCAAATATTTCACTGTTGGGACGTAAACTCGGCCAGAAGTTGGAAACACTGTGAAACAAGACCCGCTGGACCTGGTGACTTTCTTCCATTGTTCCACAGTCCAGGTTTTATGGGTTAGACCCCATGTTTTCCTGCTACGAGCATTTCCATCGCTGCTTGCCACGAAATTACCTACTTATGGAGCTCCCTTCGTCTTCTTTCTGTGCTGACAGAGTTCGCAAATACGACATTTATTTCTGCAGTGGCTTTTGCTTCAAAATTCCCTTCAATGGCCGTGTGCTACGATCAGACAGTACAGACTATCGTCCGAATTGTGATTTAGTGTATCATGTTTCGCCGCTTTCCCTGTATGTGGCATAGGTATAACTCATCGATTCGGTGTCTCTTGCATCTCCCTTAGCTACGGAAGTAACCATCATACGAGCACCAGCAATATGCCCACATTCGAATCACTTATCTCCTACAGAATGCACTCGTAACAACACATAATACTGTTCTCACCACGACTGAAACCAGTAAAGCATTCAGGGCGCTGCACAGGTGTCGTTCGTCGTCAAATACAAACTACAGGCTCGACTAGCACCTGCATTTACTCGTATGTTCAAGCAGGTATTTGGTGCGTTGTCCCTAGATTTTTGTCCAACCCCTATACGCAGTGTGCACACAGTGGTTTGCACACAAACCAGCTTTAAAAATGGAGCAACGACAGAACTACAGCTACAGGCGAAAAAAGATGCAGCTAATCTAGAGAGAACGATCTGAGGACATCAGAAGAGTTAAGGCAATAAGAGTGATACTTTATCTTCCATTTCTCAGTTACAGATGCATGGATGGTAGACGGAGGCTTTCTGGTTTCAAGAGATGAGAGACATACAGGTGGAGCATGGATAAATGTGATGTACACTACTGGCCATTAAAATTGCTACACCAAGAAGAAATGCAGATGATAAACGGGTATTCATTGGACAAATATATTATACTAGAATTGACATGGGCTTACATTTTCACCCAATTTGGGTGCATAGATCCTGAGAAAGCACTACCCAGAACAACCACCTCTGGCCGTAATAACGGCCTTGATACGCCTGGGCATTGAGTCAAACAGTGCTTGGAAGGCGTGTACAGGTACAGCTGCCCATGCAGCGTCAACACGATATCACAGTTCATCAAGAGTAGTGACTGGCGTATTGTGACGAACCAGTTGCTCGGCCACCATTGGCCAGACGTTTTCGATTGGCGAGAGATCTGCAGAATGTGCTGGCCAGGGCAGCATTCGAACATTTTCTGTATCCAGAAAGGCCCGTACAGGACCTGCAACATGCGGTCGAGCATTATCCTGCTCTAATGTAGGGTTTCCCAGGGATCGAATGAAGGGTAGAGCCACAGGTCGTAACACATCCGAAATTTAACGTCCACTGTTCAAAGTGCCGTCAATGCGAACAAGAGATGACCGATACGTGTAACCAATGGCACCCCATACCATCACCCCAGGTGATACGCCAGTATGGCGATCGAGATGAGAGACATACAGGTGGAGCATGGATAAGTGTAATGTACGAGGGGGGGCCCAAAAGAAACCGGATTGTTGTCATAAAAAATTTATTGATGAACCTTTTTACAAAATTACTTCAGTCGCCTTCAAAATACTCTCCATTACGTGCGATGCACTTGTCAAGTCTCTTTTCCCACTGTTGGAAGCATGTTTGGAACTCTTCAAGTTTTATATTGTCCAGTGCCCTTTGCGAATCTGTTTTTACTTCCTCCACATCGTCATAACGCTCCCCTTTTAGCGTTTTTTTCATTCGTGGAAATAGGAAAAAGTCGCACGGGGCTAGGTCCGGCGAATACGGAGCGTGGGGAATGACAGACCACCTCTGAGATGCCAAATAGTGGGTTGCTCGAAAGGCCGTGTGTGCTGGAGCGTTGTCGTGATGCAGAAATCAGTCACCTGATCGCCAAAGTTCCAGGCGTTTCCTCCTCACATCCTCCTGCAGACGCCTTAAAACATCCAAGTGAAAGTGCTGGTTAACAGTTTGGCCAGGGGGTACGAATTCCCGATGCACAATTCCACGAACATCCAAAAAAGACAATGATCATCGTCTTCACATTTGACCTCACTTGCGTTGCTTTGTTTGGACTGGGAGAGTTGGAAGTCCTCCACTGGCTTGACGCTTGCTTGGTTTCTGGGTCATACCCATAACACCAACTCTCATCCCCTGTAATGACTTTGTTCAAGATGTTTGCTTCAAGTGCAGTCTCAGTTTTCAAGTCCTGACACACATTCATGCAGATGGGTTTTTGCTCCTCTGTGAGAAGGTGCGGAACAAATTTAGCAGCAACACGTCTCATGTGCTAATCCTCACCAAAAATCCGCTGGGACGAGCTCCAACTGATTCCTGTCTCTGCTGAAATTTGGTCGATCGTTTGGCGACGATCCTCGTTGATGTTGAAGGGCGTCCAGAACGAGCTTGGTCTTCGACACACATCTCACCACGTTTAAAGCGTCCAAACCACTCGAAAACCTGTGTGCGGCTCATAGCGTCCTCCTGGAAAGCTTCCTGAAGCATTTGGTGTGTCTCCGTTCCAGTTTTTTAAAGCAGGAAACAAAATTTCAAACTCAATCTTTGTTCTTTTAAAGTTGCCATAACGACTTCGCAGAGGTAACCCGCCAACAGTCAGAGAAACACAGTACCACACTTGCACGTTCAGCTCTACACTGACGCCGTCTGCACAGCTGTTTCATGAAGGTCTCTACTAACACCATCTAGCGTGAGAACCCTGCACTACGTCTACGAGTGGCAGTGCCCTCGGAGTCCGGTTTCTTTTGGGTCCCCCTTCGTATAAGTCTACACGAGTTCTTTGTCCAGACGTGGATACTGAAACAGTGAGGATCTGACATTGATGCTGTTCAGATATGTGAGCTGGCAAGGCTGCGATTCATCGCGGCTAGTGTTTCCTTGCAACGCGTTCTCAGGTACACGGGAATTTCCAGCAAAGTATCGTAAGAAGACGGATGTATACGATGATGTGGGTATGAGAACAGTTTTATCGTTATATCGGTGTTCATAACCTTCACCTTAGTGAAAACTGCGTCAGCGGTCTGATTTGTGGCGAGAGTGTGCACCCTACACTGTAGGAAATACTGCCACCAACCACAACGTTTTTTGAATCGATTTTATTTTACCATTATTTGTTTGTGGACTGAGCCCATCGTCTGATGATAACGTTGACTTCTTTGCAAGCTTTACATTTGTGTCCAAAAATATGACAACGTTTTTGTGAGTTCATAGTTTTACACTTACATGATCTATAGATTGTACTTACTTCATGGAAACCCTTCCTTTAGATATTGTAGGACAGAAGTTTGAATTTCTTTTACAATGCATGCTGATCAATAAACGGAACTAAATACAATAGTACATTGATCAGCATGGACTGTAAAAGAAACTCAGACCGCTGTCTTACAATATGTAAAAGAACGCTTTTCACGAAGTATGTACAATATATAGAGTATATAAGTGTAAAACTATGCAATCACAAAAACTGTGTTATATTTTAGGACGCAACTGTACAAATTTTTGCAAACTATGCAATTACAAAACTATTGTTATATTTTAGAACACAAATACAAAATTTGTAAAGAAGTCAACCGCAGCTATCTGACGATGTCCTCACCCGCGGAACTAGTAACGGTGCAATAAAAACGTTTCAAAACACTTGTGGCTGCCTGCAGTATTTCCCACTGTCTAATTTACTAAAACAGCTGCTGTGTTCTCTGATCAAAATGGATAAAATGAAGTGCTCAACATTTTCTGCATATGTTACCTTCTACAGCTACGTCCGTCAGATTTTTTGACGACCTGAGGAACCAAGCCACTTTGCTAGTCTCATCGGCAGTGTGTGCTTCATTCTTTTCCGACTTAGGACGCTGTATTTTCTTTGAATTAATTAATTAACGAATACCGCTAAACGCTTCCTAAAAGTAAAATGTGAGAACAGATAATAAATAATGTTTTATACATTACTGATCCATACACGATATATCTATATCTGCACGGATACTCTGAAAATCACACTTAAGTGACTGGCGGAGGGTTCATCGAACCACCTTCACAATAATTCTCTACTATTCCAATCTAGAACAGCTGGCAAAAAAATACAATAAAATAAAATAAATAAATAAATAAAAAACGAATACATATATCTTTCGATGCGAGCTCTAAGTTCTGATTCAGTTCGACCACATTCTATTATCCTTGTTTTGTTTTTGTAGGTGTTCATCTTATATGCTCCTTTCAGGATACTGGCCATTCCATTTCACTGCTCTTCCAAGTCCTCTGCTGGCTCTGACAGAATTACAATGTCATTGGCAAACCTCGTTTTTATTTCGTCTCCCTGAACCTTAACGCGTTCTCCAAATTTTTATCTGGTTTATTTTACTGCTTGTTCAATGTACAATTCGAATAACATCAGGGATCGGCCACAACCTTGTCTCACTCGTTTCTTAACCACTACTTCCTTTTCATGCCCCTTGACTCTTATAAATGCCGTCTGGGTTATGCACAAGTTGTAAATAACCATTCGATGCCTGTACTTTACCCCTTCCGCCTCCATAATATCAAAGAATCTTTTCTAGTCTACACTGTCTAAAGCTTTCTCCAAATTTACAAATGCTATAAACACAGGTTTGCCTTTCCTTAATCGATCTTCTAAGGTAAGTCGTGGGATCAGTGTTACTTCACGATTTTCTACATTTCTCAAGATATCAATCTGATCTGCGCAGAGATCTGCTTGTACCACGTTTTCCACTCTACTGTAAATAGTTCGTGTTTGTGTTTTGCAAACATGACTTGTAATATTCACACATGTGAGCACTTGTTTTCTTTGAAATTGCAATTATTACGTTCTGCTCGAAGTCTAGAGTATTTCGCCTGTCTAGTAGATCTTGCAAACCAGATGGAATAGATTTGACATGACTGGCTTTCCCAAGGATATCAGTAGTTCCGACAGAATGTCGACTATTCCGCTGGCCTTGTTTCGACTTGGGGTTTTGGCTCAAATGGCTCTGAGCACTATGGGACTCAACTGCAGTGGTCATCAGTCCCCTAGAACTTAGAACTACTTAAACCTAACTAAACTAAGGACATCACACACATCCGTTCCCGAGGCAGGATTCGAACCTGCGACCGTAGCGGTCGCGTCGTTCCAGACTGTAGCGCCTAGAAGCGCTCGGCCACCCTGGACGGCCAGTTGGGGTTTTCAGTGCTGTGTCGAGTTCTTCTCACAATATCGTATCCCGCGTGTCCTCTTCATCCGTGTCCTTTTTTCCTTGCCATAGTATTGCCTTAAAGCTCATTTGCCTTGTGCAGCCCCTCTATACACTCCTCCCACCTTTCCGCTGTACTTTCTGTGCTTAGTTCTGGTTTTCAATCTAAGATCTTGATATTGATGCAGCAGCTTTTCTTTTCTCGAAACGTCCCTTTAATTTTCCTATAGGAATTATCTATCTTTCGCCTTATTGTATATGCTTCTAATTCTTTACATTTGTCCTCTAGTCATTCCTGGTTAGCCACTTTAACTTCCTGTCAATATCATTTTTAGACGTTAGTATCTATTTCGTCTGCTTGATTTGAAGAATTTTTGTATTTCTCTTCCTACTCACGTAACTCCAAGAAGACGACAGAGAAATTAATGCTCGGTCACTACTATTTAGAGTCATTTGATATATTTTCATCTTTGTTTGATATTTAATAAGTATTGTCTGTGGCGGTTTCAGTACTCGCCGACACAGATATTATCTTTAAAAATCGATACATAATTCTATACAAGTATAAAACATGACACATAATGGTTTCTCTGTATTACATAAAGTTCACACAGTCATTGTCCATGCAGAAATAATAATCATCATCCAGTTCAATTATTTTGTTCTCTTTTTCTTACCACATATGTGTTTTGCCAGGAGACGTTACAGGTTGACGTACGCAGTGACAAGTTGTGCGTTGTATCAGTAAAATTCAATATCTCTTGCGATATTCAAGAATTTCTACTAGGCCTCGTATTTTTATGTATTTCACCCTCTCCTGTCTTCACTATTTCATCTTTCTTCATCTACTACATTCCTATCCACTTCCTCAGTCAATCGTTGCCTAATGCTTCCTCTGAAACTGTCAACAATGTCTGGGTCTTTCAGATTATCCATTTACCATCTCCTTAACTTCCTACCTCCTTGCAGTTTCTTCGGTTTTAATCTACAGTTCATAACCAATGAATTTTGGACAGCATTCCTGTCCGCCCCTGGAAATGTCTTACAGTTTAAAATCTGGTACTTAAGTCTCTGTCTTTCCAGTATATAATCAATCTGAAACCTTCTGGTGTCCCAGTTTTCTTCCGTTCATTCTCTTTCAGAGAGATAAAAACAGTTGTACTCTTAGGTATTCTGTCTGTTAACTGCAGTTGTATGGATTTAAGATTTATGGAAGTAATTGTAGCAAACTTCGCTACGACATGAGTGCAAGCACTTATAGAGTACTCTAACTGATTCACGTCTACACTACGCTAAGCAATTAGGCTACAAAAATTTTAAATATAACTTTTCCATACGTATGATTCTCGTACAGCTGCTACCGGCTCAGCTTGTCTGTCGCACTACATAAAGTTCAGAACAGGCCAATCAAATTCATAATATTTGAATGTACACTACTGGTCATTAAAATTGCTACACCACGAAGATGACTTGCTAAAGACGTGAAATTTAACCGACAGGAAGACGATGCTATGATATGCAAATGATTAGCTTTTCAGAGCATTCACACAAGGTTGGCGACACCTACAACGTGCTGACATGAGGAAAGTTTTCAACCGATTTATCATACACAAACAGCAGTTGCCCGGTGTTGCCCGGTGAAACGTTGTTGTGATGCCTCGTGTAAGGAGCAGAAATGCGTACCATCACGTTTCTGACTTTGATAAAGGTCGGATTGTAGCCCATCGCGATTGCAGATTATCGTATCGCGACATTGCTGCTCGCGTTGGTCGAGATCCAATGACTGTTAGCAGAATATGGAATCGGTTGGTTCAGCAGGGTAATATGGAACGCCGGGCTGGATCCCAAAGGCCTCGTATCACTAGCAGTCGAGATGACAGGCATGGCTGTAACGGATCGTATCTACATCTACATCTATACTCCGCGAGCCACCTTACGGTGTGTGGCGGAGGGTACTTATTGTACCACTATCTGATCCTCCCTTCCCTGTTCCATTCACGAATTGTGCGTGGGAAGAACGACTGCTTGTAAGTCTCCGTATTTGCTCTAATTTCTCGGATCTTTTCGTTGTGATCATTACGCGAGATATATGTGGGCGGTAGTAATATGTTGCCCATCTCTTCCCGGAATGTGCTCTCTCGTAATTTCGATAATAAACCTCTCCGTATTGCGTAACGCCTTTCTTGAAGTGTCCGCCACTGGAGCTTGTTCAGCATCTCCGTAACGCTCTCGCGCTGACTAAATGTCCCCATGACGAATCGCGCTGCTTTTCGCTGGATCATGTCTATCTCTTCTATTAATCCAACCTGGTAAGGGTCCCATACTGATGAGCAATACTCAAGAATCGGACGAACAAGCGTTTTGTAAGCTACTTCTTTCGTCGATGAGTCACATTTTCTTAGAATTCTTCCTATGAATCTCAACCTGGCGCCTGCTTTTCCCACTATTTGTTTTATGTGATCATTCCACTTCAGATCGCTCCGGATAGTAACTCCTAAGTATTTTACGGTCGTTACCGCTTCCAATGATTTACCACCTATGGCATAATCGTACTGGAATGGATTTCTGCCCCTATGTATGCGCATTATATTACATTTATCTACGTTTAGGGAAAGCTGCCAGCTGTCGCACCATGCATTAATCCTCTGCAGGTCCTCCTGGAGTACGTACGAGTCTTCTGATGTTGCTACTTTCTTGTAGACAACCGTGTCATCTGCAAATAGCCTCACGGAGCTACCGATGTTGTCAACTAAGTCATTTATGTATATTGTAAACAATAAAGGTCCTATCACGCTTCCCTGCGGTACTCCAGAAATTACCTCTACATCTGCAGATTTTGAACCGTTAAGAATGACATGTTGTGTTCTTTCTTCTAGGAAATCCTGAATCCAATCACAAACCTGGTCCGATATTCCGTAAGCTCGTATTTTTTTCACTAAACGTAAGTGCGGAACCGTATCAAATGCCTTCCTGAAGTCCAGGAATACGGCATCAATCTGCTCGCCAGTGTCTACGGCACTGTGAATTTCTTGGGCAAATAGGGCGAGCTGAGTTTCACATGATCTCTGTTTGCGGAATCCATGTTGGTTATGATGAAGGAGATTTGTATTATCTAAGAACGTCATAATACGAGAACTCAAAACATGTTCCATTATTCTACAACAGATTGACGTAAGCGAAATAGGCCTATAATTATTCACATCTGATTTATGACCCTTCTTGAAAATGGGAACGACCTGCGCTTTCTTCCAGTCGCTAGGTACTTTACGTTCTTCCAGCGATCTACGATAAATTGCTGATAGAAAGGGGGCAAGTTCTTTAGCATAATCACTGTAGAATCTTAAGGGTATCTCGTCTGGTCCGGATGCTTTTCCGCTACTAAGTGATAGCAGTTGTTTTTCAATTCCGATATCGTTTATTTCAATATTTTCCATTTTGGCGTCCGTGCGACGGCTGAAGTCAGGGACCGTGTTACGATTTTCCGCAGTGAAACAGTTTCGGAACACTGAATTCAGTATTTCTGCCTTTCTTCGGTCGTCCTCTGTTTCGGTGCCATCGTGGTCAACGAGTGACTGAATAGGGGATTTAGATCCGCTTACCGATTTTACATATGACCAAAACTTTTTAGGGTTCTTGTTTAGATTGTTTGCCAATGTTTTATGTTCGAATTCGTTGAATGCTTCTCTCATTGCTCTCTTTACGCTCTTTTTCGCTTCGTTCAGCTTTTCCTTATCAGCTATGATTCGACTACTCTTAAACCTATGATGAAGCTTTCTTTGTTTCCGTAGTACCTTTCGTACATGATTGTTATACCACGGTGGATCTTTCCCCTCGCTTTGGACCTTAGTCGGTACGAACTTATCTAAGGCGTACTGGACGATGTTTCTGAATTTTTTCCATTTTTGTTCCACATCCTCTTCCTCAGAAATGAACGTTTGATGGTGGTCACTCAGATATTCTGCGATTTGTGCCCTATCACTCTTGTTAAGCAAATATATTTTCCTTCCTTTCTTGGCATTTCTTATTACACTTGTAGTCATTGATGCAACCACTGACTTATGATCACTGATACCCTCTTCTACATTCATGGAGTCGAAAAGTTCCGGTCTATTTGTTGCTATGAGGTCTAAAACGTTAGCTTCACGAGTTGGTTCTCTAACTATCTGCTCGAAGTAATTCTCGGACAAGGCAGTCAGGATAATGTCACAAGAGTCTCTGTCCCTGGCTCCAGTTCTGATTGTGTGACTATCCCATTCTATACCTGGTAGATTGAAGTCTCCCCCTATTACAATAGTATGATCACGAAACTTCTTCACGACGTTCTGCAGGTTCTCTCTGAGGCGCTCAACTACTACGGTTGCTGATGCAGGTGGTCTATAGAAGCATCCGACTATCATATCTGACCCACCTTTGATACTTAACTTAACCCAGATTATTTCACATTCGCATTCGCTAATAACTTCACTGGATATTATTGAATTCTTTACTGCTATAAATACTCCTCCACCATTGGCGTTTATCCTATCCTTGCGGTATTTATTCCATTCTGTGTCTAGGATTTCGTTACTGTTCACTTCCGGTTTTAACCAACTTCCCGTTCCTAATACTATATGCGCACTATTTCCTTCAATAAGAGATACTAATTCAGGAACCTTGCCCTGGATACTCCTGCAGTTTACCAATATTACGTTAACTTTTCCTGTTTTTGGTCTCTGAGGACGGACGTTCTTTATCAACGATGATAATGTCCTCTCTGGTAAGCCGTCAGGTATTTTATCGTTTCGCCCAAGGGGGGGTCCCTCTAACCTAAAAAACCCCCGTGTGCACGCCACACGTACTCTGCTACCCTAGTAGCTGCTTCCGGTGTGTAGTGCACGCCTGACCTGTCTAGGGGGGCCCTACAGTTCTCCACCCAATAACGGAGGTCGATGAATTTGCAACCATTATAGTCGCAGAGTTGTCTGAGCCTCTGGCTTAGACCCTCCACACGGCTCCAAACCAGAGGACCGCGATCGACTCTGGGCACTATGCTGCAGATATTAAGCTCAGCTTGCACTCCGCGTGCGATGCTGGTTGTCTTCACCAAATCAGCCAGCCGCCGGAAGGAACCAATCGGCAGGCGTCATTCGTTCCGACATGTGCTACTATCTGCAGCCGGTCACACCCAGTGCGTTCAATAGCTGCCGGAAGGGCCTCCTCCACATTACGGACGAGACCCCCCGGCAAGCACACCGAGTGCACACTGGCATTCTTCCCCGACCTACCCGCTATTTTCCTGAGGGGCTCCATAACCCGCCTAACGTTGGAGCTCCCTATAACTAATAGGCCCGCCCTCTGTGACTGTCGGGACCTTGCCGGAGAATCGGCCACTGGCCCAACAGGCGAGGCATCCTGTGGTGGCTCGGAAACGATGTCATCACCACTAGGAAGCACCCCGTACCTGTTGGAAAGGGGTAAGGCAGCTGCCACGCGGCCAGATTCCACCTTCGCCTTTCGGCCAGGCACGCGCGAGCCCACCACTGTCCGCCATTCACCCTGGAGTGATGGCTGACCGGTAAGATGCTCACTGCCGGAAGACGCAGCGACATCAGGGGTTCCATGTGATTCCAAGGCCACCGAAGTAGGCATAGGTCTCACCACAGTTGCCCCAACGCCACTACGAGCCGACGCCTGCGCCTCGAGCTCGATGAGCCTAACAGACAAAGCCTCCACCTGCCCCCGAAGAGTGGCCAATTCTCCTTGCGTCCGCTCACAACAACCACAGTCCCTACACATGACTATGTTTACCCTACTCTATACGGTGACAAATTCCCAAGATAATCTTCTGATGAGCTACTCTGATAATCAAGAAACACTCACTGAAATACGAGACGCGAAAACTACGCTAGGTTTTCCCAGAAAAACTATTTAAAAGCTAAGCGCAGCAAATAAGTACAAAAACGCTTTATACAAACAGTACTCGCTGCTGCTGGTGCTCTCGCTCTGGCTGTCACAAGACAACTGCTGATTCAAGTGACTAGTGGCTAACGGCCGCGAAACAAACAAAAGACGGTTTTAGGGCGCTTTCTGTTCTAAACGATCAAGAAAACACTAAGAAATCTAACACGAAAACTACGTAAAGTTTTATCAAGAACTGTTAGTTACTATGCAGAGCAGATAAACACAAATAGAATCCCTTCCTTAGTGGAAGGTCGTAAACAAAATGCAAAATAAACGCTTTATACAAACAGTACTCGCTGCTGCTGGTGCTCTCGCTCTGGCTGTCACAGATGGGGACGTTTGCAAGACAACAACCATCTGCACGAACAGTTCGACATTTGCACCAGCATGGACTATCAGCTCGGAGACCATGGCTGCGGTTACCCTTGGCGGTGCATCACAGATAGGAGCGCCTGCAATGGTGTACTCAACGACGAACCTGGGTGCACTAATAGCAAAACATCATTTTTTCGGATGAATCCAGGTTCTGTTTACAGCATCATGATGGTCGTATCCGTGTTTGGCGACATCGCGGTGAACGCATACTGGAAGCGTGTATTCGTCATCGCCATACTGGCGTATCACCCAGCGTGATGGTATGGGGTGCCACTGGTTACACGTCTCGGTCACCTCTTGTGCACATTGACGGCACTTTGAACAGTAGACGTTACATTTCAGATGTTTTGCGACTCGTGGCTCTACCCTTCATTCGATCCCTGCGAAACTCTACATTTGAGCAGGATAATGCACGACCGCATGTTGCAGGTCCTGTACGGGCCTTTCTGGACACAGAAAATGTTCGACTGCTGCCCTGGCCAGCACATTCTTCAGATCTCTCACCAACTGAAAACGTCTGGTCAATGGTGGCCGAGCAACTGGCTCGTCACAATACGCCGGTCACTACTCTTGATGAGCTGTGGTATCGTGTTGAAGCTGCATGGGCAGCTGTACCTGTACACGCCTTCCAAGCTCTGTTTGACTCAATGCACAGGCGTATCAAGGCCGTTATTACGACCAGAGGTGGTTGTTCTGGGTACTGATTTCTCAGGATCTATGCACCCAAATTGCGTGAAAATGTAATCACATGTCAGTTCTAGTATAATATATTTGTCCAATGAATACCCGTTTATCATCTGCATTTCTTCTTGGTGTAGCAATTTTAATGGCCCGTAGTGTAGTAGATAAATGCAAAAGTCTACAGATACTGCCCTCAGTGTTACATTTCCGTACTGTCGATGCTGGACTCCCTCCTGCCAAAGTAGTGGATGTTGAAAGGAGTAAGAGAGGGTCATTCTTCGTAGTCATCTGAGCATTGATGCATTCATTATTACCCTGTAGCTCATTGGATTCCACCAGAGTAAACACACTTTATAATTACATTGAGCATTTTCCATTTCTATTACTACACCGTAATCTCAATCTGGTTCTATGCCTGAGTCTACACGTTTAGAGCCATTGGCGGTCAAATTTTAAGCATCACTGAACAACATGACCTAGAACCACACAGCTGCAGCCTGACGAGTGGGAACTTTAACATTTCCTCCAGTAAATCAGGTAGGCCGACAGTGTGGTGAAAACTTGAACATCTGTGTGTCCTGATTCCACATATGAAGCAGGCCGTCGGGGTGCTGTTGCTGCTGTGGCTACGTCCTGTTCGTCCATCAGGATACACTGCACTGGGGGAATGACAATAATAATAAACTAAATACGTGCACACAGTGTGAGAAATGGCTGGATTAATAATATCTTATATGGCTTGTTACAGCCTGATGTAATAATAAGAAGCTCGGTAGCGGCTGCGAGATGTTTTGTTTAAGCCACAGTAGCGGCTGGCAAACTCTCTATCGGGTAAGACAAAAGTCATCTAAGTGTCCGTTAAATATATCAGTTGGCGGACGTCATAAACTTAATGATCTATTTTACCAAATGAAAGGAAAGGTGTACTATGTGTTAGTAAATCAACATATTTGTGGCTTAACACGTTCATCTCTATCGCGAAAATCATACTCGATTGTGACAGCTATCCATCCTCTAACATGACGATAAGATTCCTTTCTGACCCCAAATATATCGAGGAAATTAAAAGTGTTTATCTACTGCGACTGTCAAGACAGAAAACAAGTGTATGGTGATGTTGTTGTTGTTGTTGTGGTCTTCAGTCCTGAGACTGGTTTGATGCAGCTCTCCATGCTACTCTATCCTGTGCAAGCTTCTTCATCTCCCAGTACCTACTGCAACCTACATCCTTCTGAATCTGCTTAGTGTATTGATTTCTTGGTCTCCCTCTACGATTTTTACCCTCCACGCTGCCCTCCAATGCTAAATTTGTGATCCCTTGATGCCTCAAAACATGTCCTACCAACCGATCCCTTCTTCTAGTCAAGTTGTGCCACAAACTTCTCTTCTCCCCAATCCTATTCAGTACCTCCTCATTAGTTACGTGATCTACCCACCTTATTTTCAGCATTCTTCTGTAGCACCACATTTCGAAAGCTTCTATTCTCTTCTTGTCCAAACTGGTTATCGTCCATGTTTCACTTCCATACATGGCTACACTCCATACAAATACTTTCAGAAACGACTTCCTGACACTTAAATCTATACTCGATGTTAACAAATTTCTCTTCTTCAGAAACGAAATCCTGGCCATTGCCAGTCTACATTTTATATCCTCTCTACTTCGACCATCATCAGTTATTTTACTCCCTAAATAGCAAAACTCCTTTACTACTTTAAGTGTCTCATTTCCTAATCTAATCCCCTCAGCATCACCCGATTTAACAGGTTTTAAATTGTAAGACATTTCCAGGGGCAGATGTGGATTCTGACCACAATCTATTGGTTATGAGCTGCAGATTGAAACTGAAGAAACTGCAAAAAGGCGGGAATTTAAGGAGATGGGACCTGGATAAACTGAAAGAACCAGAGGTTGTACATTGACTACATTCCATTATCCTCGTTTTGCTTTTGTTGATGTTCATCTTATATCCTCCATTCAAGACACTGTCCATTCCGTTCAACTGCTCTTCCAAGTCCTTTGCTGTCTCTGACAGAATTACAATGTCATCGGCGAACCTCAAAGTTTTTACTTCTTCTCCATGAATTTTAATACCTACTCTGAATTTTTCTTTTGTTTCCTTTACTGCTTGCTCAATATACAGATTGAATAACATCGGGGAGAGGCTACAACCCTGTCTCACTCCTTTCCCAATCACTGCTTCCCTTTCATGCCCCTCGATGTATGGTGATATGGGAGTGCTAAGGCTTACGGCGATATGTCAGGTGAGAGTCTTAAAACCTACATCCGAATGCGACAGTCAGTTTCCTCTCATTATTTAGCATCAGGGATGGTGGCTGAGATCTGCTGCTGCTGCAGGAGCTGCTGCTGCTGCTGCTTCATGCTGATCGACTGACGTACAGTGCATGGGCCCATCTCATGATGATGGATAGCGTGCCCCAATGGGTGATGGGGTGGATTGGTGGTGGGCGTCAAATCTCGGTGAATATGAAGGTGCCAACTTGAAAGGAGTTAGAAGGGTTTAAATCTGGTACTTAAGCAAATAAGTGAAAAAAACATCGTGCACAGTTTATTTACATTAGGGTCTTTAGGCAAACTACATATACATAGCTTAAGGGCACACTTGCACGATTTGTTTACGTTAGGAAGACTGCAGGTGGACTACTCGAAGATGGGACGGTATTGGGGCTTTTCGCTGTCTGCTTGTTATTGCTCACGTAACAACTAATATCTTGATAAATGGATGAGATAACGTATATTTCTACGAAAATAGCCCTGAAATACTTTTTAGGGATGCTGTGCTGTGACTTTCTTTGGATCATTAATTTTCAACAAAACAAAATATATTATGTTCCTATTACTCTGGATCTGGCTTTCTATAAAAGGAACATTGTTTCGTTACTGTAACTTTCTATAAAGTTCAACATTTCTTCCTTACTTTACAGTTATCGAAAAGGTTACTGAAAATTATTTCGTTATCAATACTGATGTTACAGTACGCAATGTTTGTTCAACATCAAAATTTTGCAGTGGATTTTTGTTAACATTAAAACACCAATAAGTACCACGACTAACATGAAAATATTTAGACAGATTAAATTCTTACACACCTTTACATATCAATGCCTAATGGCGTCCTTCTCTCAATCTTGATAGAAAATGCTGCACAAGCATACAGTATAGCATCACAGGCTCTTCCTACTCACGTAACTCCAAAAAGACGACAGAGAAATTAATGCTCGGTCACTACTATTTAGAGTCATTTGATATATTTTCATCTTTGTTTGATATTTAATAAGTATTGTCTGTGGCGGTTTCAGTACTCGCCGACACAGATATTATCTTTAAAAAATCGATATATAATTCTATACAAGTATAAAACATGACACATAATGGTTTCTCTTTATTACATAAAGTTCACACAGTCATTGTCCGTGCAGAAATAATAATCATCCAGTTCAATTATTTTTTTTCTTTTTCTTACCATATATTATATGTGTTTTGGCAGGAGACGTTACAGGTTGACGTACGCAGTGAAAAGTTGTGTGTTTCGCATAATGGTCACAAATCAATGGGACTGAACCGGCTCTGCAAGACTACCATCATAACATTCTTGTTCAGTAAATACAGAACACATTGAACGACTAGAGATAGGACGTTCATATTCACAGGGCATGTACATTAGTATGTTCTGCAGAAATGTTTAGCACTTGAACCATGTCGGCTCACGGGTTCTAGGTCAACACTGATATAACGGGGCAGCGCTAGCAACCGATAAAATGTGGCTGCAGCTCTCGTTGTCGCAATAAATTGAAGGCAATCGATCAGCGTGACTTGAGCAGACGTGCTGGATGCCTCGCAGGCGTACGCGCGAACCGTACCGTCAGATCAGTGAGTTTGAAAGAGGGCGCATTACTGGCATGAGAGAAAGTCAGTCTGCTGCTCGTGTGGGACGAAGTGTTTGGGCATTGCAACGAGTGAATGCCAAATGCTTTACAGAATGCCGTACAACACGGTAATTGGGTCAGGTCGCCCACCCAGACCAGAAGATCGGCATCTCATCCGAATGGCATTGCAGGACAGATCTGCGTCCTTCTTGGCTCTGGCGCAACACTGAAACTGATGTAGCACACCGTACACTATCATTGGTGACAGCCAGCCGCCGTTTATTATGACACAGGCTACATGCGCGTCGTCCACTTCTCCGCCTATCTTTGGAGAATGTGCAGGAACATGCCAGACGACAGATACGTGCGTGGAACAACGCCACTGGGGACAGGAATGGCATCAGACAGTGTTTTTGGACGAATCCAGGTTCTGTTTGTTTGAAAATGATGGCCGCATTTTGATTAACCGTAGACAGGGTTAGCGGCATCACAGTGACTGCATTCGCACAAGACATAGGCCCTACAGTGCCATCTCAAGATCTTGTGGTGCGGGGTGCTATTCATTACAACCACAAATCATAGTCGATGTCTGTCCAGGACACTGTGACCAATGTGACCTACGTGAATGACACCCCGCGACCTGTTAGGCATGCCCTTTCTGCATGACAATCCAGACGCCAATATTTCGGCAAGAAAATGCACGACCACATGTTGCTGCACGAACACTTGCCTTCTTGGTATCACAGGATGTCAGCACTTTGCCCTCGCCTGCCAGACCACCAGTCTTGTCGCCAATCGAAAATATGCGGGATATAGTGAAACGTTGGGTGAAGGGCTGTGACCCAGTACCAAACATCACAGATGAACTTCGGATCCAGGTGAATGCAGCATGGATGGCTATACCACAGGACGCTATTCGCGCCTTATGTTCGTCGATGCCCTCAAGCTTGGAACAAATTATCAGGCCCAGGGTGGACACTGTTCCTACTAGGCAACAGAGCAAATGATAAGCCGAAGTGACTGAAAAGCTAAGCACTCCTGCAGAACATACTAACGTACATGTACTCTGAATATGAACGTCATTTCTCTAGTCGTTGAAAAGTGTTCTGTTCTTTCTGAAGGTGAGTGTACTATATTGTTGTCAGCTAGAACTTGGAACAAATTATCAGGCCCAGGGTGGACACTGTTCCTACTAGGCAACAGAACAAATGATAAGCCGAAGTGACTGAAAAGCTAAGCACTCCTGCAGAACATACTAACGTACATGTACTCTGAATATGACCGTCATTTCTCTAGTCGTTGAAAAGTGTTCTGTTCTTTCTGAAGGTGAGTGTACTATATTGTTGTCAGCATAAAGGATAATATAACGAACCACTGTAGACGAATACACACACATACAAATGAAATGGCGAAGGAAAAACGTTAAAATATACATAGTTTCCTGATGTCAGAGCGTTTCGATACAATACGAATCGTAAGTCGCACTTTTCTTACATGACATCCAGATGTCCATGGATGAATCATGGTACATGCAGCATGTGCACTCTATAATAAGGAGATCACCCAGGGAATGCCTCGAAAACATTCCCCAGAATATAACGCTCCATCCACCGTCGTGGAACCCTACCGACGATTGTTGCAATGTGTTTGCTCACACACATTTCACGCTGTAGACGCCAACGGCCATCCGTCCGATGGAGCATGAAACGTGACTCATTTGAAAATAGCGCCAGTCGCCACTCAGTGGGCGTCCTGTAACGGTATTAGCGTACAAATTCCAGCATTCGTCATCGATGAACAGCAGTTAGCATGGTTGCACTTATCGGCGCCTGCTGCGGAGGCCCACATGAAACAACATTCTCTGAACTGTCGTTGAAGAGACACTGCCGGTAGCGCCTTGGTTTATGTTGTTGGTCACCTGCTCAACAGCTGCGAGTCCTTACAGATCTCCTTAGCCGTCGCTCCCTCGTGTCGTCTATGGCTGGTGATTCACAGTTGCTTCGGAGCTGGCTTTTAGCAGAGTTTTGCAATTTACTGTATACTTTAACCAGGGCAGCATGCGAACAGTTCAGAAACCTAGCCGTTTTGGAAATACTTCCACCCATGGCCCGAAAGCCTACGATCATGCCTTCTTGGACGTCAGATAAATAGCTCGGTTGCTGCGTTTGCACTCTTGTCCGCGTCTCCCCAAACACTCCTTATATACTCGCCACTGTTAGTGCTGTCATCTGCCATGTGAGTGGTTATTTCCCGTTGACGTCGAACAAAGATGGTGGTCACATTAAATTGACTAGACCGTGGATGTACAAGTACTTGAGTCCCCCTACGTACCATTCCCAAAGACATTGCAAAAACAAATTAGAATACTTACAACAGACATTTACGGACTCTTACTGTGATCGCAGTGTTTTGCAGAGCATTTATGTCAACTGTTCCAGTTTCAGAGGTTTGTCTTTCTGCTAAGCATTCTGTTCTGTTTGTGTATGCCTTAGAACACTTTTCTCTTCTTATGTATGGCATAAACTCGTTTCATCGCCTATTCTTGATTATATGTATCCTTTTCGTGAGCTTAACGTCCTCTTTATTTCTAGTATGTTTGTACTAAACAGTATTTAATTTGGCCCAGATTTAAAACTTTTATCCATTACAAATGAGGATCAAAATGGTTCAAATGGCTCTGAGCACTATGGGACTTAACTTCTGAGGTCATCAGTCCCCTAGAACTTAGAACTACTTAAACCGAACTAACCTAAGGACATCACACACATCCATGCCCGAGGCAGGATTCGAACCTGCGACCGTAGCGGTCGCGCGGTTCCAGACTGAAGCGCCTAGAACCGCTCGCCCACATCGGCCGGCTAAATAAGGATCACTGCGACGGAGGTGAATAAAGGTTTCCTGGAGTTATTGCAACCAGTCGCCGATAATGGATAAAAGTTTATTTCGCTACCTAGCCAGGTAAAAGAAACAATGAATACATACAAAAGGTGCAAACTATGATTAATGAAAACAATTCTGTCCATTAAATTCAATATGCAGTGCATATCAGAGAATGTCATTCGCAATTATGTTAAATTTGTTATCAAACACCAAAAGCAAATCAGCATAAGCAGCTAAAAGCAAGCGCGAAATCCCATGCATAAAAAGTGAAATTAGGTTACATTATAAACAAAAAAACTTACTCAACACAGACATCTACAGGCTGTACCTAGAGTTAAACAACTAACTTATGCTATCCCAACTTGTGAAATTCGTAGATGTAGTTCAGCAACCTGTGGATAAAGAAATGCAAAAAATCTCATCCGAACAAAAGAAACACCTGTCTGTCCAATATAGCTAAAAAATCCACTACCTTTCAGTATAATAAAAACTCTCTGACAGGGTAGTAAACGCAATGAACATTAACTTCAGCAATACGGAACTTAATTTGCTGAATAAAGGACTCAAACACAATACTGCCACCAAACTTGATGAAAACGCGGTTAGAGATCTAATTACTAACACTAAAACAGCCTTCCTATCAGCAAATTTTGAGTCAAAATGAATAAACTGCTACAGCACATGAAGCAAACAGAACAATAAAGAAAAACCTAAAACCAAAAAAATGCACAGGAATACATATAATCAAGCTACGCCACTGAAGCAAATCAATAAATAACTTGTTATTGTTGTGGTCTTCAGTCCTGAGACTGGTTTGATGCAACTCTCCATGCTACTCTATCCTGTGCAAGCTTCTTCATCTCCCAGTACTTACTGCAACCTACGTCCTTCTGAATCTGCTTAGTGTATTGGTATACCCTGTATGATTTTTACCCCCCCCCCCCCCCCCACACTGCCCTCGAATGCTAAATTTGTGATCCCTTGATGCCTCAGAACATGTCCTACCAACCGGTCCCTTCTTCTTGTCACGTTGTGCCACAAACTCCTCTTCTCCCCAATTCTGTTCAATACATCCTCGTTAGTTATGTGATCTACCCATCTAATCTTCAGCATTCTTCTGTAGCACCACATTTCGAAAGCTTCTATTCTGTTGTTGTCCAAACTATTTATCGTCCATGTTTCACTTCCATACACGGCTACACTCCATACAAATACTTTCAGAAACGACTTCCTGACACTTAAATCTACACTCGATGTTAACAAATTTCTCTTCTTCAGTAACGCTTTTCTTGCCATTGCCAGTCTACATTTTATATCCCCTCTACTTCGACCATCATCAGTTATTTTGCTCGCCAAATAGCAAAACTCCTTTACTACATTAAGTGTTTGATTTCCTAATCTAATTCCCTCAGGATCACCCGACTTAATTCGACTACATTCCATTATCCTCGTTTTGCTTTTGTTGATGTTCATCTTACATCCTTCTTTCAAGACACTGTCCATTCCATTCAACTGCTCTTCCAAGTCCTTTGCTGTCCCTGTCATCGGCGAACCTCAAAGTTTTTACTTATTCTCCATGGATTTTAATACCTACTCCGAATTTTCTTTCGTTTCCTTTACTTCTTGCTCATATACAGAGTGAATAACATCGGGGAGAGGCTACAACCCTGTCTCACTCCCTTCCCAACCGCTGCTTCCCTTTCATGTCCCTCGACCCTTATAGCTGCCATCTGGTTTCTGTACAAATTGTAAATAGTCTTTCGCTCCCTGTACTTTACCCCTGCCACATTTAGAATTTGAAAGAGAGTGTTCCAGTCAACATTGTCAAAAGCTTTCTCTAAGTCTACAAATGCTAGAAACGTAGGTTTGCCTTTCCTTAATCTTTCTTCTAAGATAAGTCGCAAGGTCAGTATTGCCCCACGTGTTCCAAATTTTTCTACGGAATCCAAACTGATCTTCCCCAAGGTTGGCTTCTATTAGTTTTTCCATTCGTCTGTAAAGAATTCGCGTTAGTATTTTGCAGCTGTGGCTTATTAAACTGATAGTTCGGTAATTTTCACATCTGTCAACACCTGCTTTCTTTGGGATTGGAATTATTATATTCTTCTTGAAGTCTGAGGGTATTTCGCATGTCTCATACATCTTGCTCATCAGATGGTAGAGTTTCGTCAGGACTGGCTCCCCCAAGGCCGTCAGTAGTTCTAATGGAATGTTGTCTACTCCGGGGCCTTGTTTCGACTCAGGTCTTTCAGTGCTCTGTCAAACTCTTCACGCAGTATTGTATCTCCCATTTCGTCTTCATCTACATTCTCTTCCATTTCCATAATATTGGCCTCAAGTACATCGCCCTTGTAATGACCCTCTATATACTCATTCCACCTTTCTGCTTTCCCTTCTTTGCTCAGAACTGGGTTTCCATCTGAGCTCTTGATATTCATACAAGTGGACATCTGATATGCCCATTAGTCAGGTCAATGAACAGCCCTGAGTACAAAATAACTAAAACAACTTTATTAAGTTATTAGCAAATCACACACATTTACAACCAACTACTCTGCAAAGAACAGTTATGAATTGATTGACAGCATCAAAGATATCACCATACCTATTATTGCAAAGTTCACCTCCCTTGACATAGTTACCCTCTACACTAGTATGCCCATAACAGAAACACTCTATATTATCAAAGATAACTTGTTGCAACACAAAATGTTAAGCAATGTAGAAATCAACAAACTAATGGATCTGCTCGAGTTGCTGCTACCTTTTAATTACTTTTCCTGTAAGCACAAAATCTATACTCAGAAAGATCGTCTATCAATGGGAAGTAGCTTAGCTGAAATGCTAGCTGATCTATATTAATGATCTAGAAACCAAATTTTTCAAAGCAGACATAACCAAAAATGGCAGTATCATTTATTATAAATGTTTTGTTGGTGACACTTTGATATTATACAATGTGACAATCACTGAAATAGAAAGCTTAAATGAGAAACATCCCGAATTACAATTTACAGTACAAAACTAAACACAACAAGGAATTAATTTTCTTGATCTAAACATAACCTGTCACAGTAAGAAACATACATTCGAAATTTATAGAAAACCCATCACATCAGATGTTATTATAAATAACACATCATGTGGCCCAAATAAATTCAAATTAGATTTTTTTAGATCAGAACTCGACTGTCCAACAAAATTACTGCTGAACCTAATGTAAAAACCAAAGAATTAAACATCTTAATAACGATAGTCCATAAAAATGCTTATGAACCATCCAGAGTTGACAAATTAGATGAAAAGATAAAAACCAAGCAAACAACATCAACAACACAGCCCTCAGTAGCAGACACTAAATGTATCTCCATGACATTCCTTGGTAACATCTCATACCAACTTTCAAAATAGTTTAAAGCATACAGAGTCAAATTAAGTTACTGTAAAACCAACAAAATATGAAACAAAATAGGTCATAACACTAAAACAACGAAGCCTTTTTCACAACTCTGGTACATATAAATAAACCTGTGACAGCTGCTCCTGATACTACATGGGGCAAACAGGATGAAACTTTGACATTTGATACAAAGGACACACATATGTACTAGGCTAAAAAAACAACATAAACCTAGTTTTGCCGCTCACGTAACACAAAACAGTCATTCAGCTACAAACATGAAAAAAATCTTCATATTCTACACCTTGTAGAAAAAAGAACAAAAATGGACCTCCTGGAACAATTAAAGATTTCAGTCATTGACAATATATCACCGCACACCATCTTAAATGAACTAATGGTCTCGGCAAATGACTTATCTTTCCAAAATTTCAAAGCATTATTAAATTCGAAAAACTAAATAAATAAATAAATAAAAGTCTCCTCTCCCCCCTCTCACTCTTTCTCTCTCTCTTTCACAGTAATACACCCACTCAATTCTCTCTCTCTCTCTCTCTCTCTCCTTCTAGTGCACGCGTGCACGCACGCATACGTACACACACACACAAACACAAACGTACCACCGTGCTTAACATTTTATTATTAAAAAAAGAAATTAAAAAAAGAAATGTTCTAATGTATATAGTTTTTTCATAAATTCTGATCGATGTTACTTAAACAAAAGACAAATTGAATGCCAAACGGAAATTCAGAACCAAAATTATAGATGTAGTATCTTGCAAACTCATTGTTTGATAGATTTTATAAATTGAACACATTAACTTTACCAAATAACTACATGTTATGTTTGCAGTAGGAAACAGATACATACTTATTGTCATTAGAATGTATTAAAAGAGTAGAACAAAAAGATCTCTGCCCTAACACAAACTCTTTGACTTAACTTTAGCTGTGCTAATTGGTTTATTTACGTTTCGTAAAGCAAGTGGAACGTGTTACCTGTGGCTAAGTGTGTGAATCGCAGTAAAATTAACATAACTGGAAAACACTCATTATGTTTCCAGAAAACTGTGTGCGTCAACAACCAACCAGCGGATTTTAGTAACTGTAAGTAACACAACAAAATCGATCTCATAATGTGAATAACTGTCTCCACACTTAGTGATTACATGTTTCGTTTACAGATCTTTCCACAGCTACACGACTCCCACACTGCTGTAAGCAGTCAATAAATATGTACCATCTGGTATAACAAAATTGAAGAAAAAAACAAAAGGCGACTGGCTGCACTAATTTCAAGAAACCTTTGTCCCAGATTTTCCTTCTCTGGTTTCCCACACTGTACCTTTTACTTCCATACAGTAATGTGCTACGGACATATAATATGAAACAACCCTTCTACAATTTTATATCAATATGTGATTCAATTACAGCTCTTATGTCGAAGCAGATTGTCTTCATTTGTGACAGTTCGCTTATGTAATGTTTCTTGCTTCAGTTATCTGGCATAATATATGTGCTTCCATAACTGAATTCCACCGCAGCTTGCAACGTGTCTTTCCAAGTTTTGTGTTAACCAAGTTAATGTTCTCTATCAAACATCCAAAATCTTTGATGAGCACTCTGTGCATTACATTGAAAAGTTGTTTTAAGTCATCCTCACTTTCGTCGCTTTCGTATTGTCTATAAACCTTAACAATGGTGCGTTCCTTACAGTACAATCCCCTTCATTTATTTGGCCTACAGCTTTTTTGTAGTTCCAGATTTACTCTGCATGTCAACATACGATATCTGGTGTATGATGCACGGCTGACGGGAATTGTTTTTCATTTTTGCAGGGGTGGCACGCGAGAGGAAAGACTGTCGGCGAACCTATGAATGTGCCTCTACTACCGTGTTTCCCTCGAGGTCGTCATCAGTGATATAAGATGAAGGAAATAATTAGTGTAATGATATTATTGGAACGACGACCCTCCAAGTTTTAAAGGTCGTTAAGACTCCCATAAGAGTTTGCTGTGTGGTTCTGTGACGGTCTAGTCCTGAAGAATAAAACTCGTGAAGAAACGCACTACTGTTTACTGAATGTTCTCTGGCACTTTCGGTAATCCAACTTGATATAGCCCGAGAATAGTACTCAAGAATAGGTTGAACAATAGTTTGTGCTCATTCATGAATAAATTAACTTCCTGTGGACGCTCCTGATAAATATACGTGAGTACGTACCTGCCTTTTCCACGTCTTGATTTATATAGCCGATACACCTGATAATACTCCTCACGGATACTCCCATATACTTAACGATTGTGGCCGACAGTATTGCCGAATCGCTAAGCGTGCAGTTAGCTGTGTTTTCGTCTGTTTGCCTGCACTATGAGACATCTGATTTTATTGAGGAGAACTATTAGCATTGTTAGGAACAAGAGAAAGACGTGACCTCGAAAGCTCAGAAATGCTCAAAAATGTACTTAGAATATAAATTGCTCATCCCAAAAACAGTGGTATGAGCGATACACATGCATGTTACCAAGTCTGAGAGATGAACTTTGGTAACGCGAATAAAAAGAACATCGATACAACAGGACCAAAAGTATGCAGAAGAGAACAAAATGTTGGCAGCCTCTTGATGTGTACTTCTTAATGCAATATAAGCTCTACATAAGAAGGCTAACAGATATTGTACAACTACAATGTGGGAAAAGGCAAGTACAATTACACGTTAGTCATTTAATCAACAGACTTCAATCTGTGCTATACAATCAACGTTATGCATCGAAGTACAAGCCTGTGCTAAAATATGTTTCGCAAAACGGTGGTTATGAAACTGGCATACCAATTTCTTCACGTGAAACTGTAATTCATGTGGCGTTTGATATTGAACTGCTCGAATGCAAAAGTGATGTTGAACATGAAAAAGTGAATTTAGTCCGATGTGAACATTACTCTGTTCAAGTCTGCTTTGACCACTTGATTGAAATCCAACACTTGCACTTTGAACACTGAATAGCCATGCAACACTGTCATCTCAGTATATAAAGTTTGTTGTTCAGCTAGCGCAATTATATTAAGCAATGGAAAATGCAGCGATAAGCCACAACACTGGAATATATATGTTTTTCGTCCTGTTTTATCGGTACCAGGTTTCTTCGCTTTATCACAGTGCATCTCTTACATCTTGTATAGGTACTCATTGAAGTGTCTCTCGCGGTAAGACTTGCCATTTTGGATGAGTGGATGAGAATGGCTTATACAACATTTTCTGCGGTGAGAGATTTACAATGTAAGTACATTTCCCTGTGGTTCTGAGCTTTAGAGATAGACCACTCCCCATGTGGCTGGTGTATATGTTCAGATCTTCCTATAACTCGTAACAATTTTGTAACACGTGACTTCTCTATATACCACTACTTGGTCTGCCCGTAGCTTCACAGAGCTGAAAATGGTCCTGATGGCGAGCAGCTGCAAGAAACTGAAATTTATGTGAGCTGGAAAGACAGTGTCTACCTAGAACCTGGAGGTATCTACGGTTTATAGACAAAAATATGAAAATTCTAAAGCACAACACATTACCATGTCTACTACGGTGTAGGAAAACCGTTGGCATTCAAAACACTTTTCAGCCACCTAGGAATGGATAAATATAATTCCTGTATAATTTTCAGGGGAATCTTGTACTATCCTTACCGTAAAATACTGGCATGTTCGAGTAACGATGATGGCGGTGGATTGGGATTACGCACTCTTCTCTCCAAAGTAGATTACAAAGGCTCAATAATATTCAGATCTGGTGACTGACGCTAGGGGGAATGGCATAGCATCACCATTGACGAAAAATCACAGTATCATGAGATGGACCCGATCAGTCAAAATTGTCACATAATACTGGTCAGTAATGCGGCCTTGTAGTGTAATCACGGGACCAATGGAATACCACTACACAGCTGCTCAAACCAGCATCTAATCCCCGCCATGTTTCACTTTTGGGACAAAAACGTCGTCAGAAGTTGAGAACAGTGTGCACAAGACTGATACGATCAAATGACTCTCTTACGTCCAGGTTTATGAATTCGGTACTACGTGTTCCTGTTACGATTTTTTGCATCATTCATGTATGGTTTTGAAATTCCAGCGCGCCCTGCGGTTGCCAGCTAACTGAGCTCCCTTTGTGTTTCTTTGTTGCTGACAAAAAGAAAATGGTTCAAATGGCTCTGAGAATTATGGGACTTAGCTTCTGAGGTCATCAGTCCCCTAGAACTTAGAACTACTTAAACCTAACTAACCTAGGGGCATCACACACACCCATGCCCGAGGCAGGATTCGAACCTGCGACCGGAGCGGTCGCGCGGCTCCAGACTGTAGCGCCTAGAACCGATCGGCCACCCCGGCTGGCTGTTGCTGACAAAGTTCACGAGTGCGACATTCAGTTCTGCAGTTTCTTTTACAGCTGATGACCTGTTTTATTTATCAGAATACTCTTGAATGACCGTCTGTCACTATCAGTCAGTACAGTCTTACGTCTGCGCTAGGAGTTACGAATGATGTCTTTCCGTTTTCCCTGTATCTGCTGTAAATCTTCAATATGGTGCCTCTTGAAACATCAGACACGTCGTCTGCCTTAGTTGCGAAAGCAAGCACCAGAAGAGCAACAACAATTTGCCTGCGTTCCAAGCCACTTAGCTTCGACATAATGCACTTGGTACTGCACATAGCACAGCTGTGGGCGCGATTGACACTTACGACTATTAAGGTGCTGTTCGTGGTCAGACACAACAGTGCAATCTGTAGGCTTTGCTGCCGTCTGCATTTACATTCAAGGAAGCATTTTCCGCTGTGTTTCCTTATTTTTGTCCAACCCCTGCGCACTTCTGGAACTCTTGAACGAACAGAACAAGTTGAGTTTTCACACCATCAGTTCTTGGCGACTTCACGTTGCAATAAGCTACAGCCTCCTCTAGCAATGTTATCGCTTCTTGACGTTGGAAATTTGGCACGTGAGCTGTGGAAATATCTCATTATGGAACACATGGCTGTTTCCTGTGTTACACTGTTCCCTAGCGGGTAACATGAAGTTTTTTTAATACGTCTAAGTATTCTCTAGTGTGATAACAGTCAAGTGGTGTCTCATAGGTACCACACTATAGGGTAATGGAGTACCTTAACAGGATACATTTGCGGTGGACTATTACGTCAGTCAGAGTGCCTGAGTGAATATAAAGCCATAGTAGCTCTGAAATTGATGGGGAATAAATTGAAACTATAAACACAGCTGACTGGAAACAAACTTAGTAAGAGAATAGCATTAATTGTCCGTAACAAAAGCCGGCCGGAGTGGCAAGGCGGGTCTAGGCGCTACAGTCTGGAACCGCGCGACCGCTACGGTCGCAGATTCGAATCCTGCCTCGGGTATAGATGTGTGTGATGTCCTTAGGTCAGTTAGGTTTAAGTAGTTCTAAGATCTAGGGGACTTATGACCTCAGAAGTTGAGAACCATAGTGCTCAGAGCCATTTGAACCATTTGAACCGTAACAAAATGGCTACAGAATACATGAGACTCAAAAAAATGGTTCAAATGGCTCTGAGCACTACGGGACTCAACTTCTGAGGTCATCAGTCCCCTAGAACTTAGAACTACTTAAACCTAACTAACCTAAGGACATCACACACATCCATGCCCGAGGCAGTATTCGAACCTGCGACCGTAGCGGTCTCGCGGTTCTAGACTGTAGAGCCTAGAACCGCTTGGCCACTCCGGCCGGCCATGAGAGTCAGTTTCGCGTGTTGAGTCACTACTGAATTTTCCGCTGAGTCAACTATATTGAGTTTCTCCCTAGAAGAAGCTCCAGCTGGTATCTATCTTTACGTCCGTCCATCTCAAATAAGATTGTGCTTTCACTAACATTGCTGTCAATAGGTTGGTCAGCCCTAAAGCGGATGGCCATTATACAACAGTTTTGCCATCCGCCGAGTCGGAGAGAGGGCAGGTCACTGACTAGATGCAATGCTCCTCTGCAGCCTTTCAGTGTTTTTACGTGCCGAACTGGCAGCAGCGCTGCAGCTCTTGTGTTGAGTCACGACGCGGTAAAGCTGTCTGTTTCCTCGCTTTGTAGCAGGTGATAATTTTCGCTCTTACGCAAATGGAAACCGTCGTGACGTCGACCAGTGGACTATCCGGCTTCCATTTGCTTTCACTGCTGCTGAAGATGCACGTGCTAGCTCCGCCTTTACGTTTATATCATAGAAAAAATTAAAGGAAGAAGTACTCTTATAAACTAGGAGTACTTGAATTGTATTATTTTTAGTTAAAATATAAACGTACAACTTGATAATATTCATCTCGTGTAATCGGATCTAGATTGTCCGTATTCACGAGAGTAAATACTGTGTATGGTACCGAAAACTACTTTCTTTATTTGCCTGGTTGTCACCATCATTCAGCACCGTCTTACTACTATTCCCTTTTTAGTTCTTCTCTCATATTTATTATTTTCAAGTACTTTAAGTATTATAGATGTTTGTATGTAATCCCACTCTGCAGAAGGAATACAACCTGAAGTTTAAAGAAGCGTTAAACGTTCACTGTAACTTTTTGTGCATCCATTGTCAGATGTGTCGTAACAGGTCGGTTGGTTGGTTGGTTTGGGGTGTAAAGGGACCAAACTATACGATTATCAGTCCCTTTTTCCTGACGCAAACAAGACTCAAGGTCTCAAGGTACAAAAGCTCCTAAAGTACGTTTGAGAAAGTAAAAGGGGGAAAAGGAATGGGGAACCTCGCCTAAAAAGAAATCGAATGGAACGAACAAAAAAACAAGGAAAACATAAACCACAAGAAGAAGTAGGGATTAAAGGTTTTAAAACCATAGATCAGATGGTCTGGGCTGGCTGATCACAATAGTAAAAGAGGATGAGCCAGCCACTCTGCAACACATTAAAATGTCCAAAAAGCAAGGCGAGATGAACACATGTAGGGAAAAGACGACCGTCGAAACAAACAAACGCAAAGAAAGTGAGACAGAGTTAAAATGGAGGGAGGGTGGCGACCTCGGAGAGAAGGCTAAATGCCCACTCTTAGATGGTACGATAAAAATCCCCCTCACGAATAAAACGTAAAAACTAAATCTGCTGTTTAGGCATTGTCGCCCAATACCGAAGGTAGCGTGCTGGGAAGGTTAAAAGTCCGCCGCAGAGGGGCTAAAAGTGACCAGTCCAGCAAGATGTGGACGACAGTCATATATGAGCCACAGGGACACCAAGGTGGATCGTCGCGATGGAGGAGGCAGCCATGTGTCAGCCACGTACGACCAATGCGGAGCCGGCAGAGGTTTGAATTTATAACGCAACGACTCTGATGGAATTTCATACAATGGAATAGTTAAATACTGAATACGTTTGCCAAACACGACTCCTGTTCTCAATTCGCGTGGCTAAATGTCGCAGGGTGCATGCGACACAAAACTGTAACGAAATTTGCGTAAGACGAACTGTTGTCACAAGTGATGTCAATATACATTTATTCTGTAGCTCATTAATACAATTTAACTGTAATCCCACTGACAAGAAGACCTATGGATTATAAATAGCAGAAATCTGGTGTTTATCCGCCGGGTTTGTTTCTCAGACAGGACATTGCGTTACACAGGACATCAAGCAAAGAAGAACTAATCAAAGTAAAACCCTTCCAAAAAATTAGAAGCACAATTAGAACTGCGTTGAATTACTGTTGCACTTCAAATAGCACAGAAAAGAGACGCACGTGTCGCCATGAAAGTAAAATTACAAAGATTCCACCTCGCATGGAGGCTTAACGAAAGTAGTTCTTTCCGAATATTTTTTCTGGCTGGGGCACAAAAGAGGAGCGACGGAAGGAGTTGCAGTGGTACACAAAGTAACCTCCGCTACATACCACAAAGAAAGGAGTGTGTGTAGTTCGTACACCACGACGTGATTAAAATGCCTAAAATCGTCAGTTTTAAACAGCTTAACCACTCGTAAATAAAATATTACATGTTCAGATACATGTAGTCACATTAATTTACTTCCCTATTTTCAGTTTTCAAATGAACAAATACAGCGTGTCACACATAAAACCGGGTATGCAGCATATAGCGCCACTTGTTGTGGAAAGCTTGCGTTAATAAGTTTTTACAGAAATAAGGCAGTTTGCATTAGAACAGTGAGCTAATATTGTGGATTGTGACCTGAAGACAGGCTCCATCAAGGAATGTAAAGAAATGTTTCAAGCAAAGTATCCTGGTAGGAACCTCGCAACAACGAGCACTATTCAAAATCTGAGCAGGAAATGGAGGGCTATAGGATCCGTTCAGAATGTGCAGAGGAATACGCGGCCGGCAGCGGAAAACCCTGAAACCTTACACAGAATTCGCATGGGCATTATCAGAAATCCCCGCAAATCGGTAAGGAGGTTATCGCAGGAGGCTGGTGTATCTCGTTCATTGTGTTACCGAGTACTAAAAGGCATGAAATTAAAAAAGTCTATCTAGTGACTGAGGTGCAACAGTTGAAATTTGAGGAGCAGGAAAAAAAAATTCATTGTTGTAAACGGCTGTTAATATCAATTCCTAACGGTCACTTGGACCCTTGCTTTATAGAGTTGGGCAACACGATTCTTTTTCCTGATTCGATTCCTACGATTCAATCTCACATTGCGAATCGATTCCTATGATTCGTTCACGATTCTTTCACGATTCATTCTAGTCTGCGATGGCACAATTCTTACGGAATGCAAAAAGTTCTACTTCTTACTCACAGATGGCAGGACGGGTGTAAAATTGTCAAAGGGGTTATAATCGAACTGATAAGATATGCCAGAAATAGTTTATTTACGAGTAAACATGCATATGACGTTACAAGTGCGATTCTCGATTTATACGTGTAATGCCTTAATTGTTGAAAGGTCACGTTTGATTTGATTGCATCTATTGCTTTATTTCAGTATGCCAGGAGAGAGGAGTCGATTTGTGCGGAAGGTGGTGCAAAATTACGTGGTATGCCAGTTTGGTTGTGTGGCTTGAACGCTCCTAACTGCAGACGTCTGTTTTATAATAACAAAATCTAGCAGTGAGGCAGACGTGGTTTGGCTCATATCATTCAAAGTTTTCCTGTGCTAAGATGTCTTTCCAAGTCCACATCACCCTTGTAATTCATAACGCAGCTGACAGCCCTCCCACACAGGAAATTTAGCGTAACTTTCATTTCTTCTAAATACAAAGCATAGGTATTTGGCTTTTAATTTGTCTGAGAACTTGCCGCTGTCACTACTGTTTACGTGAGAAGACGACATACTTCTAAACAATAGGATTCAATCGTATACGTCTACATTACTTCACTAAAATTTAATATGAATGTGAACAGGATAACATTTGAAAACTCGAACTGGAAATTATTAATTAAAAAGCTTTTGTTTAAAGACGGTATTACACGGCAATCTGCCAAGAAAGGTATTGGTTAGAGAGCCTATATTCTCTCTATATAGGCTCTGTAATATTGGTCTAGTGCGACAGCCATTTAGTGGCGGGACTGATGGAACTAGCAGAATTAGCAAATTAGCAGTGAACTAATGACACTGTATGCGATTGTATCCTGCACTTTAGAAGTATGTCGTCTTCTCACGTAAATAGAAGTGGCAGAAGCAAGTTCTCAGACAAATTAAAAGCAAAATACCTATGCTTTGTATTTCGACGAAACAGAAGTTAAGCTAAATTTGCAGTGTGTGAGGGCTGACAGTTGCATTATTGTGAAATATAAGGTGCTGTGGAATTGGAAAGAGCACAGAAAAACGTAGGATGATACGAATCCGCGTATGTGCACTATATGGGGATAGTAAATGGGAAATGCCTTTACGCTCGTTCCCGTCAGCCACCGCCAAGTGTCAGCTTGGTTTTCACGTCGAGTAATATTACGGCCCACGAACTTCGTTTGTTCCTTCCGAGCTTCCTTTGTTCACACGCATCCTCCACTTGACTGCCATCTGGCGGTCGTAATCATTCGGCACGGCACGACTCGGCATGGTTCGGGAAGCTGCCTTCGAAGCATAGCGTACTAAGAATCGATGAATCGTTGGAACTTGGAATCGTCACGACTAGGAAACACGCAATTGTTCTTACGATTCTTTTGAACGACGATTCGTCCGTATCACGATTCGATTCTTACGATTCTTTATTTAGAGTCGTTCAAATGAACGGCTCATTCACGAATCGCCACAACTCTATTGCTTTACTTCACGTCAGATGAGACTTGGTTTCAATTGTCAGATTATGTAAACTCTCAGAACTGCAGGTACTGGTCGCAGGACATTCCACACAATCTGCATGAACAACCTCTCCCCTCAGAGAAGATAGGTGTTTGATATGCATTGTCCAGCGTATGCATTATTGACCCCACATTTTTCAATTACATCTTAAGCAGTACCGGATATTCAGAGATCTTGGACTCGCTCTATGCACAGTTAATAAATGCAGAGACGTTGTATGCAGTATTTCAACAAGATGTTCCATCGCGTGATTTTTATTATGGGTTACACTAAAAAAGCAAAGTGTGTGCTGACAATCCTCGCACAATAGACTATCTTAAAAGGAACGTTACTAGAGTAATTAACAACATCACATCTGCAGAACTTTAACGTGTCACTGATAACGTGATCATACGAAGTCAGCGATGCTTGGATGCTCTTGGCCACCACTGCCAGCATCTCGTATAAATAAATAACTACACGTTTTTAACGTTAGCATTATCTACTCTATTTTAGTTAGTTAATTGTTACACGAATCTCGGACGTGGGGCGTAACGGTTTTACGTGGGACACCTTGTATTTCCTTACTATTTGGCGCATTAAATGTTATGTACTAATCTGAATTACACACATAGGCAACTACAGACTAAGAAAAATTGTTTTGGCTTTCAAACCATCGATTTCAGGATACGGAGAAGTCGACAAAAATACGTATGCACAAGACTGTAATGAAATTTTACAACAGCAAGGCTACCGTTGCTGTTTTAAATGAAGTGTAGAGTGTAACGAAAGACGAAGAATGATGGTAACAGACAGTAAAAATATGTTCTTTGAGAAAGACTGCAGAGTGACGAATAATATATAGAAAAGTAATATCGGACTGTTGAACTCGGCGTAGAATTACAAGTACGATGTAACGTCCAAACCTTTAGAAAAACTGTATAAACCACTTGTGAGTGGACAAAATCATCAATGGTCGACGCCAGAATCCTTTCCTGTCATCTTTACATTCCAAAAAGAGACAAGTGAGTGTCTAAATCAGGTTCACTATAGTGCTCTGACAATTAATTCTTGCAGGAGAGATCCCCAACTTAGTAGAAGTATAGGGGTAGTATGAACTATTTTATTTATTCCGTTGCTCATAGTTTCGCTTACAGCAATCATGCAGGTACTTTTTATGGTGACGTCGATATCTTTGTCATGTGCTACTGTCTCGGAAAGACCTACGTTTCTGTATGAGGGAAAGTGAGATACAGTTGATATCAGTTAAAGTTTCATTATGTTGTAATATTCCAAGATGCTTCTCCAGGTGGGTGTAAAAATAAATAAGCGCAACGGAAAATAATAAACGCTAAAATGAAGATGTGGCCCTGTATGACTACACCCTGAAGCAGATCTTAGGATCTCTTAAAGGAGTTTAACATATAAATTACAACCTTAACATAAATGGATGATTAAGGCAACTAATACTGTTAAATGATAAACGTTGTTCCTGCTTATACATTTATTGTGGATTAAAAAAACTTTTTATATTGCAAATTTTACATTTCCTAAGTAAAATTACTAATCAATTTCCCAACTCTGCCCCTTATTATGACTGCACAATCTAATTTCAATAACGCGAAATGACTGACATCATCTACGTACCAAACACTAGAAGACACTACTTTCAAAGATGATCTGAGGTGGTGTGGAGGCTCAGTAGAAATAAACAAACGTGATCAAAGGTGTTTAGCTTTTATTTACCTAATAACCATGTGTTCTGCGTCCGGTGCGTCGAAGTGATGGTTCTCGCACTCTTCTGTGACGATGGAAAAACTCCGGCCACAAATAAACTCTTTCAAACACTAGGACGGCAGAAGGCGGTCCTCTGACTAGTATACTCTAATATACTGTCTTCTCCTCTCTGAGTTCTACAGACGAGAAACGCGAACTCCCAGCCACAAGGACGGAGTTCATATAACGTCTCAACGTAAGTATACGCAGAGGAAGTGCTCTCAATTATTGAACGCTGCGTACTCAACGACACTTCCAACCCGGAGGTGAAGTCCAGAATCGTATAGGTTCGCAATAGTACAGTGCCTAACTGTTCTAGCTATAAACTCCCCTGAGAGCAAAGACAGCAAGTCCGTCTGTATCAACAAAGCTGATATCGAGCCACCGTCACACAAGGGCGCTCACAACGCCAGACCTCGTCTCTCCACCACTGGCCTCCTAGCAAGGCTCGGTTCCCAACCCTCGAAATTCCGAAAACGAACCATATTCCCGAAACCACGGAATATTCTCCCTCTCTACACATTCTTCCGAACGCCGACCAACCATAGTTTAGTCTTTCGTCGTCCAGCGCGGAAATTTTGTGAGGAAAAACCTATACTCGTACAATGGTATACTTCTGATTAAAAATCCTTGGAAATAACCCAGGCTGCATGGTTTCCGAAACGACGCTCGTTCCTCTCATCTGTGTCCAAGATTTTCATGGTTTCTGAAGAATAATCCTTCCCGTCCGGCTACAACCCCAAGCCGGTCGCGACTCCTTTGTGCCCCAGCGCTCAATGTCCCAACGTCCGTCTCGCTATTTCATGTGTTTAAGCAGGACCAACACACCTGTGTAGGCCTTCCACCCAGGGCTTGAGTTCCGCCTGCCGCAATCATGCAGGTACTTTTTATGGTGACGTCGACATCTTTGTCATGTGCTACTGTCTCGGGAAGACCTACGTTTTTGTATGAGGGTAAGTGAGATACAGTTGATATCAATTAAAGTTTCATTATGTTGTAATTACCTCTACTAGTATGATATTAAGACACTCCATCACCTTTCATGCAGTAAGCGTTAACAATTATATATTCATATACACTCCTGGAAATTGAAATAAGAACACCGTGAATTCATTGTCCCAGGAAGGGGAAACTTTATTGACACATTCCTGGGGTCAGATACATCACATGATCACACTGACAGAACCACAGGCACATAGACACAGGCAACAGAGCATGCACAATGTCGGCACTAGTACAGTGTATGTCCACCTTTCGCAGCAATGCAGGCTGCTATTCTCCCATGGAGACGATCGTAGAGATGCTGGATGTGGTCCTGTGGAACGGCTTGCCATGCCATTTTCACCTGGCGCCTCAGTTGGACCAGCGTTCGTGCTGGACGTGCAGACCGCGTGAGACGACGCTTCATGCAGTCCCAAACATGCTCAATGGGGGACAGATCCGGAGATCTTGCTGGCCAGGGTAGTTGACTTACACCTTCTAGAGCACGTTGGGTGGCACGGGATACATGCGGACGTGCATTGTCCTGTTGGAATAGCAAGTTCCCTTGCCGGTCTAGGAATGGTAGAACGATGGGTTCGATGACGGTTTGGATGTACCGTGCACTATTCAGTGTCCCCTCGACGATCACCAGTGGTGTATGGCCAGTGTAGGAGATCGCTCCCCACACCATGATGCCGGGTGTTGGCCCTGTGTGCCTCGGTCGTATGCAGTCCTGATTGTGGCGCTCACCTGCACGGCGCCAAACACGCATACGACCATCATTGGCACCAAGGCAGAAGCGACTCTCATCGCTGAAGACGACACGTCTCCATTCGTCCCTCCATTCACGCCTGTCGCGACACCACTGGAGGCGGGCTGCACGATGTTGGGGCGTGAGCGGAAGACTGCCTAACGGTGTGCGGGACCGTAGCCCAGCTTCATGGAGACGGTTGAGAATGGTCCTCGCCGATACCCCAGGAGCAACAGAGTCCCTAATTTGCTGGGAAGTGGCGGTGCAGTCCCCTACGGCACTGCGTAGGATCCTACGGTCTTGGCGTGCATCCGTGCGTCGCTGCGGTCCGGTCCCAGGTCGACGGGCACGTGCACCTTCCGCCGACCACTGGCGACAACATTGATGTACTGTGGAGACCTCACGCCCCACGTGTTGAGCAATTCGGCGGTACGTCCACCCGGCCTCCCGCATGCCCACTATACGCCCTCGCTCAAAGTCCGTCAACTGCACATACGGTTCACGTCCACGCTGTCGCGGCATGCTACCGGTGTTAAAGACTGCGATGGAGATCCGTATGCCACGGCAAACTGGCTGACACTGACGGCGGCGGTGCACAAATGCTGCGCAGCTAGCGCCATTCGACGGCCAACACCGCGGTTCCTGGTGTGTCCGCTGTGCCGTGCGTGTAATCATTGCTTGTACAGCCCTCTCGCAGTGTCCGGAGCAAGTATGGTGGGTCTGACACACCGGTGTCAATGTGTTCTTTTTTCCATTTCCAGGAGTGTATATGATGTACAATCAATCACATGATACCTAATTGTGTTTGTAGATCATGGCAAAGTATGTGGATGGGTGCTTGTAAGGTGCAAAATTATAGCCACCTTACAATATATTGTACGATAACATAAGTCTGGTGTCAGCTTGATTTGCAGCAAGATCCTGTTTATACGGCTGTTGGCAGTTGGAATATTTTATGATTTGTACAAAACGTTTCATTGCGTGGCTCACTATAGCCCCTTAGAAAAACATTTCATCAGAGTGCTAATTTTAGAAAGAAACTTGTTAAAAAACATAATTAACAACAAAATTGTAAAACACTGTGAAGAATAATTTAAATAATATCGAATAGAACTAAAATTTTAGTGACCGGGGAGGAATCGCGAAGGGAGACCTGCAGGGCTGAATTTGAAGTCCATTCCTATTCCTTAGATATGTGAAGGACCTATTTTATATACTGGGTTATGCTAAATGATGGACCTATTTTCAAAACTTCCTATTTATTCAAGAACGAATCCAAAATGAAGAAGCTTTATACCAATGAAACGAGGAAATTTCAAAGTTTTCTTCCATGATTTGTTATATCAATTTAATAATTTTAATAATTTGTAATAATTTGTAATTAATTAATTTTTAACAACTATTTAATATTTGTAAATGTGATAAATTTTATAAATATTCAGTGTGGCCATCGTTGGCTGCACGGTAAACATCGACGCGGTAGCCAAACTTGTCCTACACACGCGAAAGTGTATCTGCTGTTACTGAGTGCATGGCAGCAATTATCCGGTTCTGCAGATCGTTCAGAATGGTTGGTAGAGGCGGAACGTAAACAGATTCCTTCAGATAACCCCATAAGAAATAGTCACAGGGTGTGAGATGAGGAGATCTCGGTGGCCAGAAGTGCAGAGCCAGGTCCTCAAGTCCGCTGCGATCGGATCCAGCGTTGAGTAAGGGAGTCATTCATAAAGCCTCGTACATCACGGTGCCAATGGGGCGGAGCTCCAACCTGGGAATCTTCCATAACTAGAGGGAAAGCCATTGTTCCAACATGTCCAGGTACGTGATTCCCGTTACGATTCTTTCCGCAAAGAAAAATGGTCCATAAACCTTTGTATGGGTTACGGCACAGAACTCGTTGATCTTTGGTGAGACTCTTCGTGTTGGAATGGTGAATGTGGCTTTTGCAAAGCCCTTATACCAACATTGTGTCTGTTCACTTTTCCACTAAAATGTAACGTCGCTTCATCGCTAACAATTACACACTGTAGAAATGCGACATCCTCCATCTTTGCTAGCACATAACTACACAATGTGATACTTTTGAGACTATTTGTCATTGCAGTTGAGAGTCTGCACAAGTTGTAATCGGTAGGGCTTGTACAGCAAATGCCGTCTCAACTTTCGATACAGTTGGTTGGGGTTTTCCAAGTTCTCGACTGACTCTATTGGTAGACTTACTGGGACTGCGCACAATTTTTTTTTTTTTTAATCCCTGGGACATCATCCTCTGATACACGCGGTCGGCCTGTGCTTTTTCCTTTGCACAGACTCTCAGTCTGTTTAAATTGCTTAAATCAATGGCTAATGCTTTTGTGAGTTGGCGATTGAAGGCTGGATTTGGTACGAAATGCCCTCTAGACAGCAACTTACGACTCACTTTTCGCGAACTCAAGAAAGCAGAAAACCTTGTGCTCCACAGTCGCCATCTCACTCATAACTGACTGTGAAACGGGATGACGGACCTACTGCCGTGCGAACTCTACCGACCGCTTCTGAAACCATCAACGCCCTCCCGCCGCCACTCGCCAAAAACTTTGAAACTTCCTCTTTTCTTTGATATAAAGCTTGCTCATTTTGGATTTGTACTTGAATACATACGATTTTTTGAAAATGGGTCCATCATTTAGAATAACGCTGTACAATGATCAGCCAAAACATGATGACCACCGGCCTACTATCGATATAAACCCGTCCAGGCGATAGCAGCGTCACCTGGCGAGGAATGACTGCTAGTCAGACACACGCACAGTGCATGCAGTACCAGTGAGCGTGCCGTCCATATGTAGAATGGGGAAGGCATACGATCTATCTAACTGACCGACGGCAGATTCTGATAGCCTGGAGGCTCAGTTCAAGCATTTCGGAAACTGCACGACATGTCGGATGTTCGAGAAGCGCTGTGGTGAGTGTCTTCATCACGCGGTGAAACCACGTCCAGACATCGTGTGGTTGGCCCTAACTACAGACGTCGGATGTTGTACCCTGCGCAGATTGGTGAAACAGGACAGATGTCGAGCTGCGGTGAAACTAGCACCAGACTTTAATGTTGGGCAGAGTACAAGTGTGTCTGGCCACAGAGTGCATCAAACACGCCTAAAGATGGGTTTCCACAGCCGACGACTCCTGCCTGTCCAAATGTTAACACCATGACGTCGGCAGCTACAACTGAAATAAGCTCGTGACTATTGGCAGCAGACGTTGTTGCAGTGCCAGAGTACTCCATGGTCTGATGAATTCAGATACCTACTTCATCATTCCGATGGGTGGGCGCGAATCCGTCATCTTCCACGGGAACAGCTCCTTGACCCCTGTACTGCGGGACAGAGACAACCTGGCAGCGGCTCCAGTATGCTTCTGGGGAATATTCACGTTAGCAAACCGTTGTAGCTCGTGCACGGCACTGTGATGGCCAAGGAGTATCATGCACTGGTTGCAGACCATGTACACCACTTCGTGACGACGGCAGTGGCATTTTTCAACAAGACAATGCGCCATGCCACGAAACCAGGATTGTGATGGATCGGTTAGAAAAACAGTTGATGTGCTGGACCCCCAACTAGAGAGATCTGAACTCGATTGAACTCATCTGGGTTGCGATTGAACGTGGCGACAGTGCTCATCGTCCCCCTCCCCAGAATTTACAGGAATTGTGTGTGCAGATATGATGTCAGCTCCCTTGAGCGAACTACCGTCACCTCATTGCTTCCATGCCATGGTGCATTGCCGCTGTTATCCCGTGGCAAATGTGGACGTACCGGTTATCAGGTAAGTGCTCATAAGCATACACGAAGCAAACGCAGTGCAGGAATGAACTATTCACTCTGCATCAGAGCGTGTACAGATATGAAACATACAGGCAAATTAAAATTGTTGTCCAGAGTGGGAGTCGAATTCTGGTCCTTTGTCTTTTGAGAACAAACGCTCTACCAGAGTTACCCACTCACAACTCATTACCCGTCCTCACAGTTTTCATTCGGCCGGTCCCTCATCCCTTACCTTCCACATTTCTCAGAAGTTTTTCTACGGGACTTCAAGCTGGAAGAAAGGATATTGCGAAGACATGGGTTAGCCTGGGGATATTTTCAGAATGAATTTTTTAACCTGCAGCGGAGTGAGGCATCGCATATGGTCGCCGATTAAGATATCTTTACTGAAAGATGTGCTGAAAGTGGCGGTCATCGACATCGTCCTCCTACAGTAAAAATACCTCGACGAATTTCCTGTCTTGCATGGGTACAAAGCCTACGTATCACACATCTCCGAAATAGGTTTTGGGCGTAGCAGTACTTCTCAGAGAAGGCATCACGGCACAGCATGTACTATACCTACCGTCGGCTCAAGCTTTAGCAATGAAGGTGCTTGATGTACGCCCCATGAACACCCATGCACCATATGGTACACACAGGAGACGAGAGCGTTCCCACTTCTTCGCTGAGGAAATTGCAGCGCCCTTCCATTGTCGATACAACCATTTTACCCTGGGCAGTGATTTTAATCGTGTACTTGCACCGAAAGAACAAATTCTTCAGTATACCCCATGCCCAGAACTGCTAGTTCTGGTGCAGAATATACATTTGGTTGACACATTGGAGCATTTCCATGGCTTCGATCCTGGATACACTCATACGACGAATCATTCCGCAAGTCGTCTCCACCAAATATATGTTACATGCCATCTTAACGCTGACGTCCACGAAGCGGAACTGTGCCCAGCAGCCTACACCGACCATACGACCTTAATGTATCTGATCTGCCTCTAGTGGCACCAGGTGTGGCGTGGCCACGGTCCTTGGAAAATGAACCTCATCGACCTCAGATGCCTATCTTGTCAAGACGCTACTGAAGATGTTGGGCGATTTTGCGGACTATGCCTTGGGGCGTATCCCACGACCCTACGTAGTCAGATGGATTGTGCCAAACCGGCGCTACGTGCAGTGGTGACATATGGTCGTGAGCAGGCAGGTTGGCGACGTCAGCGATGGACTTCTATTTCACGGTGCTACGGAATACGTCGACCAAGTGCCTTTTCCGCAGTGGCAACTGGCGGTACTACGAGCTAAGGCCGAAACTATATCCATCATATAATGTCACCCCAATGGTGCAGTGGCCATGGGACGGGCACTAGACTGGGTTGCAGGAGAACGCCTATCAATTTATCACATTATCAACGAAAATAGAGACGACAACGAGCCCTGGTACATGCCATGGATACGGATGTTGACAGACTCATAACATCGCAACAAGAAATGGGTTCAAATGGCTCTAATCACTGTGGAACTTAACATCTGAGGTCATCATTCCCCTAGAAAGAACTACTCAAACCTAACTAACCTAAGGACATCACACACATCCATGCCCGAGGCGGGATTCGAACCTGCGACCGTAGCGGTCGCGCGGTTCCAGACTGATAAGAAATAGGCAACGCCTTTGTATGCTCAACTTTACACTCTAGTGGACACCAATATGACGGCCATTAGCGGAGTTACGCATACGATATTCGGCACCATTGACCAGAGTAGGTAGCACTACTAATGGAGGAGATTTCAGAGAGGAAGTGGCAGAAGCCTTGGTAGGACATCCAGCTATATGATGGCACCCACAATGGACTGCTATTTGCTGCGAATTAATATCTCCTGACGTTCCCATACTGCCGGCTTTTATTCCAATACACAAACCCTCGGGTGGCACACGGGTATGAGATTACCGACCGCTGAGGCTTCTTAAAGGCGACTTTAAAAAATTCACCAGACTATCGGCAGGGTGTCTCCGAGAATACGTACTGCGTTGATAGATCTCACTCGATCAAGCGTCGCTCAGTGGAGATACAACATCGAGATGGCGCTTGGCGAATATCGCGATTTGATTGCTCTAACAAAGACGTACCTCCTCCATGGACACTAGCGTAGAACGATTGTGATGAAGCCTTCGACAGAGTGAGCCATACCTATCTTGCAGAAGTCCTGACGCACATGCGGTTTCCGCGACCATCCATCACTGTCGTGGTGCGGTACTCCGAAATTACTCCTCCAAATTACTCGTCAATGGACGTACGACGAAATTCCTCATCGTAGCGATATCGGTCATGCAAGAGTGTCCCCTGTCTACAATATTATATGCACTGACTCTCGATGCATTACTCTGCAGACGCCGTCACTGCTTGACAGGATTGACTTTGCGAGGATATACATTTAAGTGCAAAGCATATCCGGATGACTTAGTGCTGGTGGCACAGACTGGAAACTGCGTGTGGCTTTAGAGGGGTATAGACAAATATGGAAGGGCCAGTGGCTGCGCATGACTGTGGACAGGTCACTAGTGATGAATATCCGTTGGACTAAAGGAAGAATATGTAGAGCCTTTGCAACTCATGAATACCCGAAATGCCTAGGATATATCGCATAGTGGTTTACAACTATAAGAACAAACGAAATGACATACACCGTCCGAACAGGCCTTGAAGGCCCAAAGGTACCTACCGACCATCGTGTCATCCTCAGCCCTTAGGCATCGCCGGATGCAGATGCGGAGGGACATGTGGTCAGCACACCGGTCTCCCGGCCGTTGTCGGTTTTCGTAACCTGTGCCGCTACTTCTCAATCAAGTAGACCCCCAATTGGCATCACAAGGGCTGAGTGCACCCCCTTGCCCATAGCGCTCGGCAGATCGGACGGTAACCCATCCAAGTGCTAACCAAGCCCGACAGCGCTTACGGTTCAAATGGCTCTAAGCACTATGGGACTTAACGTCTGAGGTCATCAGTCCCCTAGACTTAGAACTACTTAAAGCTAACTAACCTCAGGACATCACACACATCCATACCCGATGCAGGATTCGAATCTGCGACCGTACCAGTAGCGCGGTTCCGGACTGAAGCGCCTAGAACCGCTAGACCACAGCGGCCGGCTTACAGTGCTTAACTCTGGTGATCTGACGGGAACCGGCATGAGCACAGATGCGTAGCCGTTGGCGTTCAACTATAAAAGACAACTAGAGTCAGTCCAGACGGGAGTCGAAGGGAACATCACACGGGCCTTAGACATGCTCCAGCGGGTTACATACATTGACACCTACCTGGTGTCGCGAATTATGCACTTGACCTCTGGGTCTTGCACATGTTCAGGATAGACCGGCGGCGCTATACATCAGTGCAATATTAAAACTGTGGAGACCGCATCAGACATGTCTGCGGGAATCTTAATTGAAGATCTAGCACCAGTTTCTCGAATGGCACCAGAGGTGGCCCAGTACCTTATTCAATCATGTTCGGATGGCTCTGCCGGAAACCAGACCTGCGACGGCGCGCAACATCTATCGGACACTAAATAAAAGACGACGTAACAATCCTATTGAGAGGAGGCATCCGCATGTCAGTTGCCAAGTCGTACAGCGATCTATACGCCATGTTTCCTTAGAAACAGAGACACGTGCAATGCGGTACCCAATAGTTAACGGTAAAAATATGACCCAGTCCAGACTCCATGCGAGTCATGTGATGGATTCGCCTTGATCCCTCGATGGCAAACTCTGGACGATGATGACCACCACCTCATGTGCGGTCCCTCGGCAGGAGTGTGGCGTTTGGTGACACAAATGTTCGCTTTCTTTCTTCGAGTGAGACAACGCGACTCTGGACCAGGGATTGTATTCTTCCCAGACGAGACTTACTATCCATGTATTAAAGCAAATGCAGTAACGTAGCTTCGAGGCCTGACGGTGCTCTGTTTGTTCAGAGATGGCCCAAAGAACGTACTGGATTTATGTATGTTTTTACAAGAACGATATATGAAGATCATGTGCTACCCGAAATACCGACAGTATTTCTATAACTTCCTATGGAGTGCGCCCCCCCCCCCCCCTCATACACACACACACACACACACACACACACACACACACACACACACACGTTTATGTATCTTTCAATTATTACAGAAATATCATTTGTGATTCGACAATAATTAAGTAATTATTCCTGAAATGAAAATTCACTTAACTGTTGTACGTGTAACAGGACCTGATTTTATTTTTTAGTACGATATGTGAAAGATCTTTTCAAAATTTGAAATGTAGTTGGAGGAGTGATATTCTTTTGAAACTTTTATTGTGCTTTTCAATTTCTGTTGTTTAACTTTCCAATGGATACTACTTTGTTACAGTGCTAGTTATTTGTCAGTCTGGTTATTTACTGTATTCCTAAGCTTCCAAAGAAATGGTTAATCTCATTCTGTAAACATCAAAATAGAGGAAGCTTTTATTTTCTTTTGTTCTTATTTTAATGTTGATGTAATTATCTGAAGAAGGGAAATGAAATTTTTTGCAGATGAGTATAAAATCTGTCTCTAGTTTAAGAAAAAGAATTTAAAAGATGTCCATGTCTTGAAATTCCATGTGAACATTTAAACAGAATGAGAGTTTTTAATTAATAACAAAAAATAGAGAAAATCTGACAGGAAGTTTCAAGATCAGTGTTTTTATCAAAGCATAATCATATTATAGAGAGAACAACACAAACAGTGTTAACTGCTTCTCTGAAAATCGATCTTAGCTTAATTTTGAAAAGAAAACGCCGCATACATCGTTCAAACAGTAGAATGTACTAATTTTTTGGGTGTACATACTGATGAAAACCATTACGAGAAGAAACATGCTATTGAGCTGCTAAAACCGACATTTGCCATTCACATAAATGTTACTACAGCAAAGAAACGAAGTAACACCTTAATATATTTCCCACGTTTCCATTCATTTATGTCTTATGAATATTACCTACAGCCTTTTCCGTAGTAACAGGCGCAACAGTGTGGGCGACTGACTGATCTGTCTTGTAACATAAGCGAACACTATAAACAAGAACAGAATAGAAGATTTGAAAATGTGGTGTTACAAAAAAATACTGAAGATTACGTAAGTAGCTCGAGTAACTAATAAAGAATGCGAAATGCCGAAAAAGAGAATTTCATCACATAATCCGATTAGAAAAAGGGGGGCGGTTAGAGAACCGCATTTGCATCTGACTACAGAACGATTCTTCTGCCACCACCATACATCTCGCTTGTGGACTGTGTATGTGGATCGGCCAATAGGACACATCCAGAGGCTCCAGGGATTCCTCATTTATGTAATGGAGTGAAATGAGTGGGATAAAATCTGTGAATTTCGGTTATTCACTTACCAGCCCCATCAGTCAAACAAATCAGTAAGAGCTTGCACTGTACGTGTTTGAGCATTGACGTGCAAAATGATGGTCAGGTCCTGCAGAAAGCGTCATCTCTTCTGTCTCTAAGCTGGTCGTAGGTTGTGTTCCAAAAATGAACAGCTGCTAAAGTGCTATACCACCTACTGCAGTCCCCTGACTTAAGCCCTCGTGAGTTCAACTCGATTTCTAAACTGAAGGAAACACTTCACGCCCTTCGCTTCAGAACTGCTACAAGTTCGTCGAGCAATAGACCGCGCCGCTCCAACTGTCAACACAACTGGCACTGCTAAGAGTACCCTACGACTTCCACATCGCTGGCAACGGGTTATACACAATGCTGGTGACTACTTTGAAGGTCAGTAAAACTTTGAAACACGTATCTATTTTGTACGTGCTGTAAATAAATAGTTGCCACTATTAAAGTTCCAATCCTTGTACATTCTGCTCACAAGATATTTTAACAAAGCGTAATTGCTTAAAACGCTATAGCTGTTCCTGCCTCACTATGAAGTGTGTCATTCCATAATTCTTTTCTAAAAGGACATTATTGTTACTTCCGAAGTGTTTTCACATTCCAAGTGTCAAATGTTGAGAATTACTAAAACGATAATATTATGTCAAACCCAGTGCCCAAGCATGAATTCACTTGTAAGTAGGCTGTTTAGGTTTTTATGTTGGTAAAGCCACGTAGCGCTCTGTATGAAAATCACTGACTGTGCTGTGTGCAGTCTGTGGCTGGTTTGCATTGTTGGAGTATATGCTGTTATAGTGTTCGGCCGTTGGATGTGAACAGCACGTAGCGTTGCGCAGTTGGAGGTGAGCCGCCAGCAGTGGAGGATGTGGGGAGAGAATTATGAGAGCGGACGATCTGGACGTGTGTCCATCAGAAAGAGTAAGTTTCAAATACTGTATATCATGAACTGATATACATATGATGACTTTTGAATATTATTAAGGTAAATACATTGTTTGTTCTCTATCAAAATCTTTCATTTGGTAACTCAGTGGTGGATGTGGGGAGAGAGATGGCAGAATTATGAGAGCGGACGATCTGGACGTGTGTCCATCAGAAAGAGTAAGTTTCAAATACTGTATATCATGAACTGATATACATATGATGACTTTTGAATATTATTAAGGTAAATACATTGTTTGTTCGCTATCAAAATCTTTCATTTGCTAACTATGCCTATCAGTAGTTAGTGCCTTCAGTAGTTTGAATCTCTTATTTAGCTGGCAGTAGAGGCGCTCGCTGTATTGCAGTAGTTCGAGTAACGAAGATTTTTGTGAGGTGTGTGATTCATGAAAGGTTGGTAGTCAGGGCCATTCTTTATAGGGACTATTGAAAGTCAGATTGCGTTGCGCTAAAAATATTGTGTGTCAGTTTAGTGTTGATCAGAATAAGTAAAGAGAGAAATGTGTGAGTACGTTCAGTTCTGCTCAGCTGTTTAAAATCAAATAACTTAAGAGGTTTATCAGCACAGTAATTCATTAATTTTTCTAAGGGGATGTTTCACACTGAACATGTGAACGTAATACTTATTGTAATAATTTCATTCGAATGCATGTCATTCTGTGTACATAATTTCAACCGTGCAAATACCAGGTGGATATTTGACACTGATTCGACGGAGTTGCTACAACAAGTAATTCGTTTGGAAAACGATGTGTGTGTTCATGCCTAGACATCTGATTTGACACAATGACCTAATCTTAGAGAAGTACTACGCTCTTTTACGTAAATGACGAAGACTCTTCTGTTATTACAGTAATTGAATATCTAAATATGATAGGTCGGAGGTCAGTGTGCTTTTAAAAAGGAATAGTGCATTGATATGCTTCATAGTGAGTTATGAAAAGTTACAACACTTTGTTAAACAATTTCGTTTTTAAAACATATTTTGAGAGCAGAACATAATTTAAAGGTAAGCTGGTTATTACGGAATCCATGGTTTCACAAGAATCACTTGCAAATGACATAGTCCGAAATCCTGGTCAAGGCAAATAATCCATTTAATAATAGTAAGTGTTGAAATTGTTGCCCTTTCTATGACAATGTTGTTAAGGTACCCAAAACTAACGTCAATTATCAGGAATCGCCCCAACTTATCACAAAATAGTAACAGCACACGCCTGACAGCGTACTATGGCAAGCGCCTAGTGGACACGAAACTATGTTTTCTGAAGCGATATTAACCACAAGTGCAACTCTGTTGAATTATAAAAATCAGTGGTGACTCACCTTAAAATGTGACGAAGTGTTGTAGCTGCACGTAACAACGCTCAGTTATCTATTGCCGTTTGCTTCAATAATATTGACAGAGTTGTTACATGACACGCCCCCTGCTGTCTCGTTCGAGGTACACAGACTCCTTGTTTACCAGAAAACCAGTACTTCAGCTTTACCACTTGTTTTCCTTCCAACCAGCGAGAGAGGAAGTGTACTCACAGCGGCAGAAATATCTCCTAAGCAAGTAACGACAGCATATACAAAACACGTTACTGCAGAACGTAATAGCAGGGGTGAGCTGTAGATAAAACTCCAAAAATTTTTAGAGGTGATATGTTCCAGACATGGAATGTTCAGCCAGCTGTTCGCCGCAGAAGGGGATACCAGCCTCACGCAAGATTAGTCTCTACGGACACCGGCAGGCGACTTAAGTATTCGGCAAACTGGCCACGATACCGCGGTTACGACCGAAGCTATTGTTACACACGCTGTGTCACGATATAGTCCGTACTGCACAAAGCGTCTGAGCTGAAAAAACGCTATATTCTCTCTAAAGAGGTACATACGTGAACAACGTACAAGTTAAAGTGTCAGACTAATACGTAAGTACACGAGGTAGGTATAAATAATGGTCTGTTAACGTATCAAATGAGGTAGCTTGCGATCTATGTAGCGTACCGTAAGCTGTTGTTCGGTAAACATAACGAACGGAAATAGGTGAATGGTATCATTTCTGCGTGGGCTTAATAGGGTAGACACTTTTTGCCGGCCTGTGTATTAGAGGAACAATTTATCGTGATTCCAATGCCACATTTTATATGCATATACATCCAAGATCATACATTACGAGACCAAATTGCGTACTCCACTAACATCGTCTGAAATCCTTCGGCAAAGCTGTGGATAAGCAACTCCCCCAAATCGTCTAGGTCAGTCTAAAGAGGAACGACCTGCTAAACTGGATGGGAAATTGTGCAACCATTTTAGGTCTTAAAGAGTTCCAGCTGCTATCTTCCAGTCAGTTGCCTCATGAATACCGTCTACACGCGTCTTCATCCGCATATGGCGTGGATGGAAGGCCAAACTCTCGTAGAACGACAACAGTGGCCAGTACCCATGAAGAACTCCTTGTGTTCTTGAACTTCTTTAAGAGTGAGCAGAATTAAGTACTCTTTCTTCCGTCCAATCCAGAAATCTTCGACCACTTTCTGCTGTCGACGGATGATTCGGATCAAATCTCTTCGAGTTCATGGCTATGCACCCGATGATAACTTTGTAAGTGGTCCGTCTACTAGGAAACATGCAGGTGTCTATAGTTCACCCTCTTTTTCTCATTTTGTAATAGAATTGGAATTTAGTGCCTGTTTTACGCTATGACTATATTAATAACTTTTTCATGTTGTCGTAACTGTCATAAAACTTTCCATAGGCAATGTTCGACGGACCCCGCTACCTTCTGATCAAGAGCACGGTCCGACTCCTTTCGTCGAATTTGACCAGTGACGTCCTGTATGACGTTATGAGTTCACGGTTCGAAGCATGTCAGGGCCTTGTTGTTAAATGCTGTCTGTGTTTGCCTTAATAACTGACATAAAATATGCGGTTTATTACAAATATCTCATGAATTACGGAGGTGTGTTTAGTCAGGAACCTGAGAGCACAGCTTATATTGTTTTGCTAGAGAAACCAGTAACGCTCATGTCTATACCCTTGATAAATTGTTTTGCTAGAGAAACCAGTAATGCTCAAGTCTATACCCTTGATTCTCGTAAATGTTTGTCAGTTTTCTTCAATGTGTGGCACGATTTCCGAGGGTGAGGATAGGCAGAAAGCTAATACAACAGCTCAAATCATTGTTAGCGAAACGAGTAGTGATCATATATGTAATCTTGGTCCTTGCAAATATTTCGCTACTTTTTAGAATGTGATGTGGAGGCGTGGCGTATTTGAAATGCATTGCTTTTCGAGAGAACGTTTTGTTGTTAGCGACGACGGACACTGTTTTTTCAGAGTTTTGAATGAAATATTGTTTTACACTTACAGAAAACGAAAGTGATTCAAGTATCATTAAATGCAGTGTGTCACATACATAACACCTCCATGATGAGAAGCAGAAAAATGAGTGTTGAATTTCATGAATGAATGTACAATGACAACGCAAAAAATTATCAATCAATCAATACAAAACTGAGTCTGTACACAAGCAGTCGATTATTTACTGCTCCATCTTCTCTCCTCCCTGCTGTTGCTGGTTGGTAACCGCTGGAACACCCGTCTGCACAACTTGTACGAGTGCTCATCGCCCTCTGCTAGAGGGAAAGTCTTCTTTAGTGCAGTGATTGTGAGGACGCCAATCCGATGACAGTTGCGTCTGCAACTGTTCAGTTATTACGTCTTTCGGCAGCAAATAGTGACACTGCATGTGGCGCGATATGTAACCGTGCTTATCTTGACACTCTTCATGTTTTGCCTCCACCACCACTCTGACACCCACCACTTTCAGCATCAGTTCCTCCGGTTTGAACTGCTGGGCATCTAGATTAACCTTGAATCCATCTTTGTTGTTCTGGATGGTAGATACGCCTGAGTTACGAGCTGCGAGATGACTCCTTGGTCTGTAGTAACCAGGCAGAGCAGGAACGACAAATAGACGAGGGAAATGCAAGCCATCATGTGTCAGCCCTAAGCCGAAATGCTGGTCGAATAATGCCTTCTGACGGTTGACATCGTCCGACAAGTGGCGGATCATCGGTGTCAAATCCATCGCCACCAAAATTATTTTTGCAGTGTAACCAAGTGAAGAATTCTTTCCCCTGTAGCAAATTGTTCCATTTCCATCACTGAACCGCAGGATAAATTAATCACTTGTATACAGATTACAACACATGGAACTTATGAAATAGCCTTTTAGAATCATTAATATTCCTCACACCAGTGCACTAAACCACAATGGGTTGGATAGTTTTCAAATCTTGAAATTTTCTTGTTGAGAATTATATTAGTCTTGCATATAAATACAGGATGTTGGTACTTGTAATGGTAGAGATAGGAGCTGTTCAATTTCAAGCAATACCCTGCCATTGTTCACAAAATAGTCTTCTCCTGGATATTTGTGAAACAAAAATTTTCTTTTTTGTCTTCTTATATTTTTCTTACCTTTTTCCGCAACTAAAAGAACAGAGTCACGTTTGTATGACAAGTGATATCTGTTTGCAGGTAGATGACAAGTAATCTTCTGATGATTTAAAATATCTTTTTGTACAAACTAAATTTGTTTCCTTGCCAAATAAAGAAAAAATAAGAAATAATAATTATATTAACATGGGACATTCTGTAAATTTTCCTGGTTTTTGCACGTTCTTGTGATACGTTGTTTTGTACTAAATAGTGACTTAAATAAATTGATTGACATCTGCACCACAATTTTCAACATTTTACCGTACGTGTCAGTGTAATCTCTTTGTCCTCTTCTCTTTGCATTTTCGTATACCATATACGCACAACATTCTTCAAACGTTGTATGGCGACGATTGTTAATGTAAGCAGCAGTATGACCTAAAACTGAAAGGGCGGCATTTTTCTTCCTGTGGGGATATGGTATTTTTTCTGGTCTGGTTAGTTCCATGATGTCAACGTAGTGCTGAACCGTCTGGAGAATTATCGCCAGTCTGCTTTGCATCTGTGCCACAGGTGCACCACAGGTGAACCTGTGAATTAAGGTCTCCACGTGACCGCATAACTTACAGGTGGGTGTGGGGCTCATATGGATGTTGTGGTGTCTGTCACTAGTTGGGACTTGGTCGTTGATGATTAGATACTATATAAACCGGACGCTTGATGGCAATACAGAGCTATGGATATTTCGCCAGGTATTCCACTTTGTTTGCTGATATTTTTGAATGACTCTACTTTCTCTACCATCTGTTGTGAGAATACTATAGATTTTCGCCTTGGTATAGGATGGATGGATGTTGTTGGCTTGGCGTATGTAACTGAACTCGCAGTAATAGTCTAATATGACGAAAGGTTATTGGTGTCATAGCTTCGTTGAGGAGTGACATTATACTGCATGGCTTCTAATTTAGCGTTAAGTCCTTAATTAACCTTGGTGTGTAATTGTTGTGGTGGATGTTTGTATTTGTAATTTAGTTTGTAGTCGAATGGGATCAATTTAACACTAATACGGACCGCTCCTTTCTTTTCTTTTCTTTTCTTTTTTTTTTTTTTTTTCTTTGCGGATAATGTTTTGCTTGTGCGTTCTGACAACGAGTGACACGAACTTTGAGTAACCATGTGTGGTAAGAGTTTGCTTCACACTTGGAGACAGTGCAATGGAAACATTTGCAAAATTTCGACCGGCCTACGAGATCATTCTTTCGTCAAGACCCCAGGTATTTCGGTGGTTTGAGCTATCTTCGGAAGGAAGACAGTCAACTGAAACTGATCTTCGTAGTGGAAGGCTTTAGGTTTAAAGAGCTGACGCAAATGTTGACAGAGTCCGGGATCTTTCGTGTGTAGATCATTGGTTGACTGTCAGGATGGTGGGAGGGGGGAGAGTTGAATTTGAATCACACCACCGTTAGTCATATATTGGCCAATAAATTGGGGATAAGAACAATCTGCTGTAAACTGTTTCCGAGAAACCTCAGACAGAACCAACACGACATGAGCAGGGACAGGTGCGTTGACATTTAGGAATCGATTGAAAAGATCCCAATTTTCTGGAACGTCTCACCGACTTTGACGAGAGTTGGATGTTTGTGTATGACACGGAAGCCAAACAGCAGAATATGGATTGGACCACTCCAAGTTCTTCAAGGCCTAAAGAAAGGAAGGATGAGAAATTCGAAGCTCAAATGCAGGCTGGTATGCTTTTTTGGCAACGAGGAAATCTTTTACAAACAGTTTACACCTCAAGGCCAAGGGTTTAATAAACACTTTCACCGCGAGGTTCTTAAAAGACTGTGCGAAAGGGTTACGCATGAGACCAAATACCAAAAACAATTGGGTGTTACATCACGGCAATGCACCTTGTCACGCAGCAATTCCAGTAAACCGTTTTTGGCCAGCAAGAACATTCCTGTAGCTGGTCAGCCTCTTTATTCGTCCGACTCTATACCTAAGTTGTTTCAGGAGTTCCAAAATTTGCTTTGTCCAGTTCAAATTCTCAGCAATATGGACACCTAAAATTTTTGCACTCCCCCTATTTATTATTTCTTCCCTATCTGTTACACTGATAATTGGAGTGACACCACTACAAGTGCAGAACTGAATACATTGCATCCGTTTTTTACTGATTGTGAGGCCATTCACAGAAAAACAGCCAATGGTACTTTTAAGAGCACTGTTTACCCTTTCTTCTGTTGCTGTATGTACGCTTGGATTTATTACAATAATAGTGTCATCCGCCAAAGGGACTAATTCTGTTTTTGTATATTAGATGGAAGATCGTTTACATACATGAAGAACAATCGCGGCAGTACGTTTGAGTGTTGCAGAACTCCCAAACGCTTTTCCTCCCCAGTTAGAAGAATCTCCCCCATTTACATTGGTTGATTTACTAAGTACGGTTTTCTGTACTCTTTTGGTTAGATATTACGTCATCCATTGGTTGACTATACCATTAGCTCCGTAAAACCTAAGTTTATCTAGGAGAACATAGCGATTCACACAGTCAAATGCCTTAGACAGGTCGTAGAAATTATCAGTTGTGCTATATTGTTTTGTTCGAGAAAAGTATTGAGAAATGCCGGAGATGTGTGCAATGGCGCTGTTTAATATTTCTTCCTTCAGCAAAAGTCCACTCGTCTTGCAGTGATTTCATATTCGGCAATCCAGTGACCACATCTACCCTATCAGAATACGTATAACTTTTCTCTACTGGAGAAATCGTAGTAAAACCAGTTGCACTGCACGTATCTCCACATCGCATCATAAGTTTCCTGGTATCATATTAACTGAGCTACAGACGGAGAGAGCGTTTTTGAGTGAAAGAACACTTAGATATATTGATACTTCTTTTACACAAAACACCGCCAAGTCTGTGATAATGTGACGTTACAGTTCCGTCATTTGCACGCAACCACAGTCACTCTTACCGAAAGATTACAAAACGGATTGTCTGTGACAGAATGGTCGCTCAAATATCCTACAATTCGACCTCTTTGAACGTTCAGTTCTCAGTACTGACTAGCACAATATCAGTTTTCTCAAAAGTCACGCTTTGAGCATAAAATTCGGAATTTCACGTGTTCATCTTTCCCACTCTTTCGAAAATTACTTTGCGATACCCCAGGGTCAAGTTTAGCTCATATTTCCGCAAAGTTAATACATCTATTCAGAGCTCTTTATACTCACGTCGGTATATAGCGAAGGCTGATCTCGGAGCTTAGTGTAGCCTTCCCAAAGCTATTCTTTAGCCCATATAATAGGCGCGAATGTATTGTCCTATAATTGAGTGATGTACATCATAGCCAATCCGGTATCAGTATTAAACTGCGCAATCCCGCGGTCTTTGAAACTGCAGATCAGCTGTACTGAGTAATTTATTAAATGAACAAATTTAAAAAACCTACAGATATCGAAACAACGCCCTCTATAAAAATGAACTGTAAAATGTTTCCGGTTTCTCCACTACCATAGACTGGCGAGTTATACCTTACAAACTTCCACTGAGCGCCTGCTTCATTCTCTCTACAGTAACACAGTCGTTACTGCTCGGAACTAACAGGTTTGCTCGATCGCAAGCTTGTATCTGTCGTGCTAGAACCATGACTCATCGTGTGCATGAAGCTGTGTGTTATCGTCTGACTACTATAGGCGCGATGCAAAGGCGTTACACCTCAAGTGGACTAATTTCCTGTACCTTGTTTGGGTACGCGACGATACTTGATGCTGGTGCTAAGCGAGAGGCAGGAAAATTGTGGAAAGTGTAATGGAAGGCCATTGCCACGCTGGAGGCAATATAATTGTAAGCTTTGGATCGCTGCATCGGACTACATTTTCGACAATCTTTGTAACTGTGCCTAGTTGCCTTCACTTCTACCGTAACTGTTCTACATTTTACACCTGACCAGGCAGCTATAACTTCTGGGAATTATCACAGTACTACCACAATCACCAGCATGGGTACATACTAACACGATACTGTACAGAGCGTTCTGATTTAGTCGTAAAACGGTTTTAGCACGTTCCAAGATAGTATGGCAGACGCCCCTTCGATTTTTTGCAGTCAGGTCCGTTATGAACCGGGCGACCTCGCTCCGGTAAAAAATAAGAGAGAGAGACAGGTGGGTGGAGAAGGTGGAGCAACGGGGGAGGGGGGGGGGGGGAGGGGCGCTTGAGCCAGGAGCCGACCTAACTCCCCCTGTGTTCGATAGTTTTTTCAAGTTATTCTGGGGCGGAGGGGGGGGGGGGGGAGGGGCGCTTGAGCCAGGAGCCGACCTAACTCCCCCTGTGTTCGATAGTTTTTTCAAGTTATTCTGGGGCAGAGCGTTTTTAGAACGTGTTTAACTCACAGAATGCCACATTGTTTGTCTTGTTCTCAGAACTTATGAGCTACTGTCTAAATCTTATGATAATCTTTATCGTTAAATATACAGGGTGCTACAAAAAGGTATGGCCAAACTTTCAGGGAACATTCTTTACTCACAAATAAAGAAAAGATGTTATGTGAACATGTGTCCGGAAACGCTTAATTTCCATGTTAGGGCTCATTTTAGTTGTGTCCACCTACGCTCAATGGAGCACGTTATCATGATTTCATACGGGATACTCTACCTGTGCTGCTAGAACATGTGCCTTTACAAGTACGACACAACATGTGGTTCATGCACGATGGAGCTCCTGCACATTTCAGTCGAAGTGTTCGTACGCTTCTCAAAAACAGATTCGGTGACCGATGGATTGGTAGAGGCGGACCAATTCCATGGCCTCCACGCTCTCCTGACCTCAACCCTCTTGACTTTCATTTATGGGGGCATTTGAAAGCTCTTGTCTACGCAACCCCGGTACCAAATGTAGAGACTCTTCGTGCTCGTATTGTGGACGACTGTGATACAATACGCCATTCTCCAGGGCTGCATCAGCGCATCAGGGATTCCATGCGACGGAGGGTGGATGCATGTATCCTCGCTAACGAAGGACATTTTGAACATTTCCTGTAACAAAGTGTTTGAAGTCACGCTGGTACGTTCTGTTGCTGTGTGTTTCCATTCCATGATTAATGTGATTTGAAGAGAAGTAATAAAATGAGCTCTAACATGGAAAGTAAGCGTTTCCGGACACATGTCCACATAACATATTTTCTTTCTTTGTGTGTGAGGAATGTTTCCTGAAAGTTTGGCCGTACCTTTTTGTAACACTCTGTATAGGCTGTTCCGTTTATCTTGGCCGTCACAAATAACTTTTTATCCAGAAAAAAATACAAAGTGCATGAAGTGAATGTTGCCTTTCTTGTAACGTGGTTCGTTAGGAGGATGTGAACAGCAGCACGTCTTTTTGTAACAGCGCCCAGTATGTTTTATTCGCTGACCCAATTCCTCTGTTCAAGATATGCCCAAAACGCATTAGAGCGTGGCATTCACGTAACCATCACGTTATTAAAAACCTTACACAACTCTTGTGTATTATCACGCAATACAGGTACCTACCGTAAAGTAACTCGTCTACATTCACAGATCGAAACATCGACGATTGCTCGACTGATCACAAACTGTTGATTGGCCAACCTCGTCCACCGCAAAGCACGATCCTACTTTTCGAATTCTTCCAGGGGAACATTCAACACCAATGGCCAGCACTACGGAACTGTTCGCTCTCTCTTGCGAGACACACTTTTTAATCGGCTTAGCAGTGCCCCAGTTAACACAATAGATGTTGAACAGGAATGGTCCACTTTAAAAAAAAATTAATAACACTATCAATAAGATTGCAGAGGAGGTCATTGGTTCTGACGCAAAGAAGAAAAATGTTTGGTTTGTTGACAACAATGAAGTGATTAAGAACTTCATAAATGTCAAGTGGGATGCTGACCTATCTCTTGATCAAGATCCATTCTCCGTGGAAAAGAAAGCACACTTTCAGGAGCTCAGTCAGAAATGTCAGACTGAAATAAGAACAATCAACAACAACTGATGGAAACAAAAAGTCAAGGAATTCGAAAGTCTGTCAAATGCCAGAGACTTGCGGAGTTTTTATGCTGAAATAAAAGAAATATCTACATCTACATCTACATGATTACTGTGCAATTAACATTTAAGTGCTTGGCATAGGGTTCATCGAACCACAATCATACTCTCTCTCTACCATTCCACTCCCGAACAGCACGCGGGAAAAACGAACACCTAAACCTTTCTGTTCAAGCTCTGATTTCTCTTATTTTATTTTGATGATCATTCCTACCTATGTAGGTTGGGCTCAACAAAATATTTTCGCATTCGGAAGAGAAAGTTGGTGACTGAAATTTCGTAAATAGATCTCGCCGCGACGGAAAACGTCTTTGCTTTAATGACTTCCATCCCAACTCGCGTATCATATCTGCCACACTCTCTCCCCTGTTACGTGATAATACAAGACGAGCTGCCCTTTTTTGCACCCTTTCGATGTCCTCCGTCAGTCCCACCTGGTAAGGATCCCACACCGCGCAGCAATATTCTAACAGAGGACGAACGAGTGTAGTGTAAGCTGTCTCTTTAGTGGACTTGTTGCATCTTCTAAGTGTCCTGCCAATGAAACGCAACCTTTGGCTCGCCTTCCCCACAATATTAACTATGTGGTCTTTCCAATTGAAGTTTCTCGTAATTTTAACACTCAGGTACTTAGCTGAATTGAAAGCCTTGAGAATTGTACTATTTATCGAGTAATCGAATTCCAACGGATTTCTTTTGGAACTCATGTGGATCACCTCACACTTTTTGTTATTTAGCGTCAAATGCCACCTACCACACCATACAGCAATCTTTTCTAAATCGCTTTGCATCTGATACTGGTCTTCGGATGACCTTACTAGACGGTAAATTACAGCATCATCTGTGAACAACCTAAGATAACTGCTCAGATTGTCACCCAGGTCATTTATATAGATCAGGAACAGCAGAGAACCCAGGACGCTTCCCTGGGGAACACCTGATATCACTTCAGTTTTACTCAATGATTTGGGCCTGTTCGTTCCTCATCAGGAACCCTGAAACCTGCCGGCAGCACTACCATCCTGACAGCGACATTCTAAATCGCTGTAGAGAGCATTTCAGCTAACTCTTCAACCGTAGTTCTACTGCTACTTACGACTTTCTCTAACGTGTCCCACAACAACCAACACAGCCTAGCACGGCACTCCTGCCAAGAATTCATGAATTCAGCAAGGCTCTAGATAGCATGAATCCAAGAAAGGCACCCGGACCTGACAGCATCCTTCTCTTGATCATTCAGAGTGGTGACTTGTCTTTAAGAATCGGATTCTGCTTCCTGTTTCTCCTAATGTGGGTAAGCTACAAGGTACCAGCTGACATGAAGAAGTCCACAATTGTCACCATATTTAAAAGAGGAAACGGAACATGTACGCATGTATGGTAACTACGGTGGCATATCCCTGCTCTCCATGGCTGCTGAAACTTTTGCTGGAATTCCGTTGAATCGTCTCCAGACCTCTTCCGAACTGTACTTCCTGAATCTCAGTGCGGATTTCGCCCCTCCAAAGAAACTATTGATATGTTTTTTTTTTTTCTGTACACGACAACTGCAGCAGAAGTGCAGGGAACAACATAAGCCTTTATTATTTGTGATCTATGACCTAGAAAAAGCCTTTGTCCATAGAAGCTATATGGAAGGTTTTACAACTTTTTGGCTGCCCTGAACTCATTCAAGCTTTCCATGATGAAATGCCTGGGCAAATGCTGTACCAGAATGAAACATCTGACAAAGTCCCTACTACTGATGAGATAAAGAAGGATGTGTTCACGCGGCAACATTGTTTGCTTTGTGCCTAACAGCCATGCTTTATGAGACATCGTCTGCAAATAATGCGGGAGCAGATGTCAAGTACAGATCTGACGCACGGCTATTTAATCAGTCCAGACTGCGCTCTAAGAGGCTCACAAATCTCACTCGGGTAACTGAACTACAGTACTCTTACGACAATGCTTCTCCAACTCACACGCACTCAGAGCTGCAACTGTCTGTAAATTGTTGCAGTGCTGCATATAAACGATTTGGCCTTACCAACATACAAAAACCAAAGATACTAATACAGTCAGCTCCTGGAATTTCTTTTCCGGATTTCAATATCTCTATTTCCAGCACACCTTTGGAATAGGCAGACCACTTCCCCTAACTAGGCAGTATATTATCAACTAACTGCTCGTCGGAAAAGGGATTGGAGAAATGTATGCATGCCGCACATGTTGCTTTTGGACGTCTCCTACGACGGTTCTTCCTGAATGAAGATTATTATGCACCAAACTGATGGTATAGCGAGAAGTTACTGTTCCTTCCTAATTCTGTGGTTGCGAAACCTGGACATTGTATCGCAGTGACCATAAGAAACTAGAATAACTAGCAGAAGCTTAGATACATTATGAAGATCAAATTGGTTGACTTCGTATCAAACAGTAAGGCTCTTGAGAAGGCAAAGATGTATAGTTTAGAATCCGCCGTTATGGTCACCAACTCAGAAGGATTGGGCATGCCTGGCGGACGAGAAACTACGCAAGTTGTCGACAAATTTTATATAGTGAAGTGAGCACACGTAGAATATCCCGAGGTGCTCCTCTGAAGCACTGCAAGGACCAATTTAAGAAGAACCAAAGAGTCTAAACATTGACCCAAGTAATTGGTGCGCCCCAGAAGAAGGTCGTAAATACTGGCGCACATCTTCTTCAGCTGCTGTCTTACATTTTGCGCAGGAACTCTGAACTCGGATACGATTAACAGCCGACGAAAATGACGATAGTTGGCAGCTGACAGTAAAAAAATGGGAACATAAGGAAAATACACACTGCTCATTCAGTGAACCCTCTTTAGCTGCAGGTCATGATAATGTAGTTTCTGCTAAAGGGCTGCCTCTACTGAGCACACTGTATCGTTTAAAAGTATTACAATATTGTACTACATGGACCTGTATTGTAAATGATGAGACATTATTGCAGTCACTGTTTAACTAACTTACATTCTCCATAAATGAAAAGCATTTTCACCTCCTCTTCGTTAGTTTACACTGTGTTCACACAAACATTTAACTGAAAACGGTTGACTGAATGAATGCTGTGAATTGTCCTTGTGTTTCCATTTGTTTACCGTCAAATACAGCAACTTCACGAGTTATTAAGTCGATCCATAAGTTCATGTAGCGGTTTTATTTTGAATGTTGGTTGTTATTAAGTTGATTCATAAGTTCGTGTAGCGTTTTTATTTTGAGTGTTGGTATTTGCATGTACTGGGGAAGTTTCGAAAATCGGGTGTATGGGTACCACATGCATAATTTGTACTGGGGAAAAAGTGTGCGACAGCAAGAGGAATTCGAGAAAACGTCGACATGGGAGAGAAGGGAATCAAGGAAACAGTCACTTTTTTCCGTCGAGGCAGCATTCTACTGTATGTCTATTGAGGTAACAGTGATACACGCGAATTGACTACTGTATCTGACACTTTTTAGGAAGACTGAGAACCATCTGCTTCTAAACGCACTTGCATCTGCGTTAAAAGATGACATAGACTGGATGGAGAGGTCAGTTGAGATGGAGTTGTAACGAGGTACGATTTAATGGTAGACTGATGATGCATTCTAGAGAGAAGAGAGAGGGATGAAGTTGCTGCAGGTCATTTGACCATTTTTTCCTGATGTTCTGTCAGGAGGCATCGGTTGTGTGACACAGCCTGCAATCGACTCGTTCACAATCGTGTGTTCTGTGTGGGTCTTTCAGCAGTGTCTGTTTGCGATCGTTAGCAGTAAACCTCTGAGTCATCAGAGGACTTCCATCTCATGTGTGATGAAACGTGACACATTCCTCTAAACGAACAAAGGTTTATTCGATGTACTCCATTCCCCTGTCGCATCTTGGGTGTAAAATCTATACTTCAGTTTCGTAATTAAGTTAGCAATAGGTGTTTGTGAGACACTGCCATCCCTGTGTATACATATGCTTGACAGATGTGCTGTTTAGAAAGTAAGTGGCGGCATGACTTGTAATTTCACATGTTGGACGCTGCTGCTAAGCGTTTATCTGTTTCCTTCTAAGAGGTATTCTCCGTTGCTAACGATCATTTTATATAGGACTGTGTAGGACTGATATGGGCATAGTATAATTTCTGAACCGTGATCGGATGTGAACAGCAGACGCTATACATATCTGGAAAGCTATATTGCGCGTGTATCACACAGAGCCGCTGTTTTAAGGAAGTAGTGTTTTCGTTTTATAGTTTGTCACCATAGATTATCGTAGAGAAACCTGCAAGAAGGATGTATGTCATGCGCTGGAAATATATTTTTCACACTGGAAATATTAGCAGTGCTGCATTCCACATGACTGATAGGTCGGAAACTCAAGCGATCTAACATTATAGCCCGTTTTAAGTGCAGAACCGTGTAGCCTCAGAAGTTCATATGTTTATATTCTCTTACCAATACCTTCCTAGTACTGATCCCAGACACTAGAACAATACTTTAAAATTTATAGCATAGTTGATTTACGTAAAATACTTTGAACTCCATTCGTCTGCAGCCCCTTCATGCATAAAAGTCACCCATTCTTGTTCATCTTAACCGTCTGCTATTACATCACAACACTTTCAAATCTGTTACTATACATCGATAAGGAGCGCTAACCTCCTCGACATGGGCGTATCCCGAGAAATCTTGTGCACTTGGATGGGTGAGGTCTCAGCAAGCTCCATTAATTCACGATACGTGGAATGTAGCGGTCTATTTCTGGTCGGCTGCTTGTTAAATCAATAATGGTGCTGCAGGTTCGTTTGGTCAAAGACAGTGCGAGGCGGTCTTTCAGTCTCTAATTTTATTCTAAGACTGTGACAATGCGCTGTGACTCCCATGCATATAGAGATAGATCATAAATTGTGCCCGAGGTCCCAAAAATATGTAGAGCACTGACTGGTATACTTTGAGGATGTATGTGTTCGAGAGGTAACAATGAATAGACATACAGCATAGTCATCTATCTACATTCGCAACGATACTCGAAAAGTAGAGAAGGGGCGGTTTAGCTACGATACTGAAATTGGGAAACATGCTGTTGCATCATTGGTTGGTGCTGAAATTACTGAAAAATTGCTAAAATTGTTTGCACTATCAACTGTGATGCTTATTATTACATTACATCGACGGCGTCTTTTCCATCCCAACCGTCTACTCGTACGCTGTTGGTTACCACGTAATGATTGACTGATATCGCTTGTTTGAGTTGGAGAAAGTGTTTTGGTGGAGGGGCAACACCTTCTGGGGATGTCTAGCACCGAAACAGTGATCGCATTACACGACTGAAATATGAGTAATCAGCCAAAACAGAAGGGAGAGCCATCAGCTGTTCTGTCACTGTGACAGATGAGTTTAAATGTAGAAGTCATCAATTACCCTCGGACAGCAGTTTGGAAAGTCTCCACAATGCCACCACACCCTTTCAGTTTCCTTATGTTGTAACTGTCTTTTATTTAAAACCATCCAGTGTTTGTAGTGTGTTATGGAAGCAGCAGTAACAACGTGACTTATACAGTGTGACGTCTAGTTTTCTGTGAGAAGCAATGGATCAGAACCTGTTAATGTCAGTTTAGAACCTGGCACAGACCTCGAATTCGTGGCGAAAAAAAAAAATGTATGGCAGTGTACAAAGCATGTTACAGCAGAAAAAAACATGTTTCAAATAACGACCCTGGGAGGATCTCTTTGACTTGTAGTATAGTTTGTAGGATATGGTCATCCTCCTACAGTACAGGTGATCGTCACATGTGCTCGATGCTGGACTGCAGATGGTATTTGTTTTCGATATATGGGAGGAGAGAGATGTGGTAAAAATCTTATCGATATCTCTATCAGATGAAGTTAGTGGAGCTTTTATAGTTCGTAATTTTTCTCTGTTGGATGGTACAGAATAACAAAGATAGCATATTGGACTGATAGACGTGAATAGGCCCTGAGGAACATGGATCTGCTTCGGACAGCAGTACTGGTATGTAGTTTGGGGGCACACCACAATTCAGTAGCAAAATCCTCGTCCTTTCCCCAGTTCCTGTACTGTCTTTTATACTACCTCGTATTGCAGCAGCCGGCTCCGTTTGGCGCTGACCTTACACATTGTACCTTGTTGACGAAGCTACAACAACATGTCCCATTTCCACCGAGTGGTTAAAACACGGTCCTGTTGGACTAAGTCAGGTCACTCTGTTTCTACATGGGTTGCAGAAGATGGTGGATACAGCTTTCTCTGACTTCTGCTCAGTTCCGACTTAAATTGAAATGATCGCATGCGCAAAGCTGCAGAAATGGTAGCAGTTGTAGGAGGCATAGGGACTATCTAAAATTTTACTGTAGCTGACAGGTTCGAAAAAGGTGACGTAGTTCTGACTTAAATTTAAACGATCACATGTGCAAAGCTGCAGAAATGACAGCAGCTGTAGGAGGCGTAGGGACTATCTAAAATTTTACTGTAGCTGACAGGTTCGAAAAAGGTGACTCATTTCGAGATATGAGAGTGCCAGAAATATAATTCACTAGTGACTGTATTCATTAAAGGATTTCTCTTGAGGCTCTAATGCAGGTATGTGGTTGAATGGAAAGACTTGATTCCTAATCCCAGACAGCATTATTACCAGGGATTGTAACACTGGATATCTGAAAAGCCTGTGTACATTTCTTACAAACTCAATCAGTGCACCGTCTATGGTTTGTGATCCTCCTCAATCAACCTTCACCTATAACCCATTGGATATCTTGCAGAACCTCTGATGTGGCATCGAGACAGAATATATTACAAATACTGGAGAAATATCTAGCGGCGGCATGACGGAGTTGCAAATACTGGTTTCATACTACGTTCCTTAGCCGAATCACTTTCAAAATTCTGTGATTTTATCACAAGGTTGCATCGTGGGCTACATGTAACCACACTGTTGGTCTGATAATATACACTCCATTGATCACCGTCTATATTCAGTGTCGCGGTATTTGTCTGGAAAAACCAATTCATTCGAAGGTACTTGTGTGCACCTGTAGAACCAAGACCGATTATGATAGTAATAAGGTCGTTTTTCTTTAACGTTTAGCAGATTGTAAGATGATTATGCCTGTGATTCTAAGACACAGTTGTCAAACTCGCAGGAAAAACTTTCCTCACTGATTTTCTTTCGGTATTTTCGTATCGCCAGCAATCAGTTATTGGTAGAGTATTATACTTAGTAATAGGGGGTGCATGATAGGTTCGCCTTGAGCATCAGGCTCATGAAGTATGTGTGCATGTTCTGACATGTGCAAAGGAAATGACTATGTTCAGTCGTAAGGAAGGTATGGATTTGACGTGGAATACTGTGATAGCAAAGTAATAATAATGGAACGGATATTTCTTTTCCAGAGCCACAGCTGTCAGCGGGGTGTATTTCCGATACATCAATCATTGTCGAATGTCGTCCAATTGAGACCGCGATCGTAATATTTAATTTTAAGTACAGTGATAAAATATATCTGTGGTTGGTTTTCTAGAATGATTCTGTCTAGGGGTGCGTGGCGCGCCAGCGGCAGCCTATGGTGGGAATGGGGAATGATTCACGTTTCCGGCTAATAGTAGGAGCTTTCCGAAAGGAGTGGACTTTTGGGGTGTTTCAATGTGGCTGACTGAATCATGTTGTCCGCTAGACGGCCGAATAGCGAACTAATACTTTCGTGATAGCTTGGAAATTTGAGAAGATTCAATATGGATGTGTGTTTGCGCTGAACCATTATTCCCTCCCTTGTAAATTGTCCAGTTGGCTGCTTCTGCAACTTTCACGCCTTTATTTAGTTGAGGGAAAATCGAGTGTGGTGTGTGCATCTAGCAGGTGTAAGACAGGTGGAAGACATGTTTGCTGGTTCTCTAGACATGAGAAACAACTTAGTTGACGTTGTAAATTATAAGGATGATTTGAAATCTGTTACATCATGGACATCAGTATTCGCCAGTGGAAATATCAGTTTCCTCTAATTTCTTTTTTTTTATAGTTTTCACTTAAAGGTCTTTGCAGACATGATAAGTTTCTAGTTACTCATTGGCTTACAGCAAGCTCTACTTTGCTAAAGTTTCAGGTTTCTAGAGAAATAATTTCCAGACTATATTTCCAGAATTATGTTACACGAGCAATACTGCTATGCAAGTGATATTACTATGTCCCTGATATTGAGAAGTATCACATAAATGGTATAATATTCTGGAAAACCATGTGAAAATACATGTGTTCTTGTAATCTCAGAGTCTGGTGATTGGTGTAGAAAGCATGCAAGCAAGCAAGCAAGCGGATCAAGACCAGAAACGGTGACACCATTGTGCCGAGGGGAAGCGACCCAAAATTTGTACAACGGTCCTCGCGGTATATGTGCGACTGTCTGGTGGTCGCTATTGTGTGTCCTGCCGTGAGGGCGGTATAGGTTCAGCACATTGATAGGCGTAAGGGGAATGAAAAAAAAATATTTGCATGGAAAATTATATGCGATATAGGTACTAAGATTCGTTCTAGAAGCACAGTCGTAAAGTGGAGACATATCCAGGTACATTGCTTGGTGTCAGACTGCGGCAGCAATCCTAATATTTAATTGTAGTTACACTGATATATATGTGTCTGTTTCCCAATATTCTTGTGAGTCTGGAGATGGCTGTAAAAAGCGTAGCAGCAAGTAAGCGTGCCATCCTTTGCACACCAGTTCAGAGAGTCTGAGAAAGCTTTTGGCTTCTAATTATTTGGCTCACTGGATGGGTACATAGTGAACTAATACTCAGTTTGCACTGAGTTGCCTTAGGGAACACGTGTGTTGCGTGTATACTCTGCAGAAATTTAAGAAGATTCAGTACACCGAATGTCTGTACTGGGAGTATTGACAGTGTTCGGACTCCTACTACTGAGATCCTTCTGGCGTAAGTGGTCGTCTGGGAGTGGATGACCGCCCAACCTCGAGGGAAATATCTTATGCAGCGAGGAGTATACCTACTGTACATGTGTTTATGCTGTCTGTCTTCGTGGTATGTATATGCGTGTCTGGCAGTTGATAGCTATATGGATGATGCAAAAGGGGCGATTTTGTATGGCACAGGATACAGATTGTATGTTTACTACATAGACATGGTACACGGTAATACATTGCTGGGTTGGAGATCAGTGTCACGCTCTAATATTCAAGCTTCCATTCTCAGTGGCAGAGCAGTGTAATTGATCAAGTGTCTCCCTGTATTTGACGATCTGTAGGTCACTTTTGCAGGGTTTGATTGTCAGTGCAATATGGCGATCTGTACAAAATAGTTTTGCCACTGCAGACAGAAAGAAAACGGCGGACTGTGCTTCCACACTGGCAGCATCGATAATTTAGAAGGTAAATTCAGTAAGAGCCGATTAGAATAGTCCTTTCATTAACAAGACATCCTTTGTGCCAGGACGTAGGAACCTCTATATAGCGATGAGAGCGTTAGTGTATCTGAGACATATGTAGAAAGCGGGATGTAGCGATTTCCAGGAAGGGTAACACATGATGGATGTGGTGCCATAGTGGGACCATCAGAGGAATGCATTCGACGTTATTCTGGGCTATTTTCATAAACAGTTTCTGTTAGGACAAGACTTTCCATGTGGACAAGCTGAGACATCATGAAAGCTACTACAAAAGCAACTTGGCTCTTATTTACATAGCTGTGTGATGTTAGTGTAACATTGAGAACCTTTTAAATGGTAAGTCACTACCAGAACATTTTGAAGTGATGCGTCAGCCACAGTAAAAATGTGCATGGCTAGGTGCATCTCACATGTCCTGCTAGGATCACAAGGCAGGAAGCAGTCGATGTTAACGTGGAACAGTTTCCTATAGTGCGACCTGTGATGTCAGTATCACAGGTGGAGAGTTCTGTGCCAGCAACATTAAACAAGTGCATGCAGCCCAGAGGGTGACTTGCCTCTTATTCACATAGCCATGTGACATCAGTATAACACTTGAAGAACTCTTAACTGTAGACGTGACTTTCACCTGCTGTCGGCAGTGGCCTGAGAACCACATATTGCACCCCTATATTCATCTCTCTGGGAGTTGCTAGCGGCTGCGATGACGCGTGCACACATTGGAAGAGTTCACTGTATGTTGCAGTTCACAATAGTTCAAAAGCATTTTCTTGCATGCAATGAGTGTTTGTGCACTGCATTGTTTTTGGCTGTTTAATGGTTTTGAGCATGTTTGCGGGCGTTACACGATTATTATTTCAGTGAATTACGAGTACTTTGCACGTCTGTATGTTCCGTACTGCATTATTTCAGTAATTTATAAATTGTTTGCGTCTCTGCACATCAGTGAACTGCATTATTTACAAGTAGTTTGAAGGTCTGTAGACTATTTACTGCGACCTCAAGCACGTCAGGGTGAGTGTTTTGTGTCAGTGTAATAAATATAATATATCAAATCTGTCCCTAAATAAATTGTTCTGAAATAAATGAAGTTCACCCCTTCCTCTCTGCATCTGCCCAGAACAGTCTGAGTCCTTTTCCCACCATTTTCCCCTCCAGACCGCCATCTTGGATTACATCATGGGAGGGGCGATGGTGCCCTCTGGTGGCAGTACTATGGTACTAGGTCACTTGGACACCAGACCTTGTGGTGAACACACTGGATGGAGGTACTGCCTCTAATTGTTTAATAAACACTGCATACAAAATAAAGACTTATGTCCATCCTATCCAGCACAAGCAGAGTTCTTTTCCCTCCAATTCCTAGGAAGAGGTGGTGGTCAGATGACTTAGATTAGTGGAGGTAGCCCAAGTGACCTATATTTCCCCAATAAAATTTGAACTTCCCGCCATTTTCTGTGGGAGAGTAAGGGAGGGGGAGGGGAGGGGTTAGCTTAGTGGAGGTAGCCCAATTGACCTATTTTTGCGCCAAAATTTCAGCTTCCCACCACAACGTCATTACAAAGTTACCCTATCTATCGCTGACACCTTGGTTCCGCCATCTTGAGTAAATTTGGCAACAATGCAGAACGGGGTGACACATAGTTGGTACTGCTACACACATCAAAATAGGTTTTGCATCACCTTGGATCCAAGAGTTCTGGAGCTGTATAGAAAATTCTAATAGAGATCAACATAAACATCACCTATGCCCTTTTTATTGCTCATGAAAACCACACATTGCATGTAGTACCACCATACACCGAGACCTTCAGATATGGTGGTCCAGATTTCTGTACACACCGGTACCTCTAATACCCAGTCACTCGCCGTCTTGCACTGATGCATGCCTGCATTGATCGTAGCATACTATCGACAAGTTCATCAAGGTACGGTTGCTCCAGAATGTCCCACATGTCAATGGCGATTAGGCGTAGACAGTTAATAGTGGTTGGTGGGTCACATCATCGATAAACAGCCGTTTTGAATCTATCCCCGGCACGTTCGATAGGGTTCATCACTGGAGAACGTGGTGGAAACTTTAGACGAGTGATGTCATTATCCTGAAGTAAGTCATTCACAAGATGTGCACGATGGGGGCGCGAATTGTCGTCCATGAATAAGCACGCCTCGTCAATATTGTGCTGATATGATTGCACTATCGGTCGGAAGATGGCATTCACGTATCATAGAGATGTTACGGCGCCTTCCATGACCACCAGTGGCATACGTTGGCCCAATATAATGCCACCCCAAAACAGCAAGGAACCTCCACCTTGCTGCACTTATTGGACAGTGTGTCTAAGGCGTTCAGCCGGACCGGGTTGCCGCCAAACACGTCTCTGACTATTGCCTGGTTTCAAGACATGCAACACTCATCGGTGAAGGGAACGTGATGCCAATCCTGAGCAGTCCATTCGTCATGTTGTTGGCCCTATCAGTACCATGCTGTATGGTGTCGTAGTTGCAAAGATGGACCTCGCCATGGACATAGGGAGTGAAGTTGCGCATCATGCAGCCTATTGCGCGCAGTTTGAGTCGTAACACGAGGTCCTGTGGCTGTACGAAGAGCATTAATCATCATGATGGCGTTGCTGTCAGCGTTCCTCCGAGCCATAATCCTTAGGTAGCGGTCATCCACTGCAGTAGTAGTCCTTGGGCGGCCTGAGCGAGGCATATCATCGACAGTTCCTGCCTCTCTGTATCTCCTCCATGTTCGAATATCGCTTTGGTTCACTCCGAGATGCCTGGACACTTTCCTTGTTGGGAGCACTTGCTGGCACAAAGTAGCAATGCGGACGTGAACGAACAGCGACATTGACAGGTTAGGCATGGTTGAACTATAGACAACAAGAGCCATGTATCCCCTTCCTGGTGGAATGATTGGAACTGATCGGCTGTCGAACCTTCTTTGTTCTTTGTCTAATAGGTGCTGCTCGTGCATGGTTGTTTACATCTTTGGGCGGGTTTAGTGACATCTCTGGACAGTCAAAGGGATTGTGTCTGTCGTACAATATCCAAAGTCTACATCTATCTTCAGGAGTTCAGCGAACTGGGGTGATGCAAAACTTTTTTGATGTGTGTATAATTGCTCTAAGAAAATACTCCACTACAATTATCGATACAGAGAAGAACTAGCTTGAAAGCAGAAGTTACACTGCTCAGTCACATTATCGTGACCACCCATCAAAAGCTTGAATAACCATCTTTTGCAGTACCTAACGCTTCGAGACGTGCAGGAAGAGTCAGTTATGTTCTGAAAGGTATCTACAGGGTGTGGAGCCATGCCGACTCCAGAGCTGTGGCCAGCTGCTCTAAATTTTCCAGTTCTGACCCATAGCGCGAAGTGGTCCCACATATTCTCAACTGGGTTTAAATGAGGTATTATAATAAACTCATCCTACTGCTCTTCGAACTGTGCATGTACACTCCGAACTGTGCGGTACTTGGCACTGTTCTTCTGGCAGATGCCTTCGAGATCACCTAGGGCATGCTTTCCAGCTTGAACCCTCCAAATGACTGTTGCAGGTGGTTGGTTTCAGATGTTACATTCCAGCTACTCCATAGCCCATCTGCCCAGCGTAGCATAAAATGTGATTCGCCTGAGAAGCCTACTTGTCGGCGGCACTCAGATTAAGTCTAATTTTGGTACTGGCATGCAAATTCCCGTCTACGTCGTCTATGAACAGCACTCAGGATGGGTGCATAAAACAGGTGCCTGCGGAGACTCACAAACACCATCGTCCGCTGAACGGTCGTTGATAGGCCCTGGTTGATATGGGCTATCAGTAGTCAACAGTTGCACGTCTATTTGCACGTATATATCTCTGCAGACGTTGTTCACACCTGTCATGTATGATCTGAGTTGCACCACACTTACCTCAGCGCCGGTTTTAGATAGCGTTATTTTTCCATCCACAGTATACTTTAACGATGAGTTTTCAAACTTAGATATTTCGGAAATGCTTCCACACTTGGCCCAAAATCAAACGATTATGCCCCTTTGGATGTCAAATAAATCTCTCCGTTTACTCATGAAGGCATCGAGGACACTGATTTCTCCGCCCCTTCGACAGGCTTTGTACTCCCACCACTGCTAGTGCTGCCAGGTGGTGTCTGTTAGTGATTATCGGACTTTGATGCCGAACATAGATAGTGATCATTTTAATGTGACTTGACCATGTTAAATGGCTGGGAGTTGGTGGCCACTACAGCGGATAGTCGAACTGTTAGTTTGAGGAAGCTGGTAGTATACCACCATGGGCAGGGTACCAGTGGAGTGGTGATGGATGCATGATGGTCGTTCGAGGTATCAATATGAGAACATCAGTGTTAATTCATTCATTTGTTACTCAATAAGCAACAGCACTCCTGATGATGCTCGGAGAAGTCAACGTCCCAGGACGTAAGCTGTAGGTGGCGTGTGCAGAGGTGCGACTGTCAGCAGTATCGTGCAGCCGACAGAGAGGTGATGGCACCAGACCCGCTAGGGTGCTGATCGCGGCAGGGAGCAGCAAGGACTCCAGACCAAAGATTATTCGGCTGCACCGAATTAGGCTCTCTGAGCCATACCGAATCAAGCCATGGTCCCACTATGGACGATACAGGTCACACCAGCGTCAGTGTATGCCCAATCGACGAGAGGCAGACAGCAAGGAGTTTGTCCTTCACAAGGAATGGTTGCTGAGTGATTGCCTGGCCTCTGGCTCGAGCGATTAGTCTCAAGGATAGGAGACCTGCAATAGCAGTAGTAGTCCCCCAGGTGCCCTGCTGGTTAGAAGGCACTAAATCTATGGCACTGGACTTGGCTTAGGCTGCGAGACCGCATCTAGCAGCGCCAGAGTCCGGAGGTGGTGACTCGTTGAGCCATGCAGACTCCTAGACTCATAGTCCAGCTCTCCATTATTTCCCGGGATCCCCTGTACTACAGCGCTTTCTTTTTTTAATCCTTGTGGTTCCCTTATTGAACATCTGTTCCTCCTGTATTTTTCGTCAGTGATCACAGTTATAAATATTAGCCCCGCGAAGTACTATCAATAGCTCGATTTCCCTGGGCGGGAGACATCAAAAAGTATTCCTATGACAGTCTATACTATTGTCGACATAGTCTTTTTTCTGGTTCGTGATTCTGCGGAAAGAAGTCGGCTTGGCTCAATGGAATCCACAGGGCGGAGAAAGAGTTAAAGAGGTATCGATGACACTTCTAATCTTTAGAGAATGAGCACAATGTCTAGAGGAAACAAAAATATGTACTTTTAAAATATTGATCCTACACAGAAGTACCAATAAAAGAGAAAAAGAGATGTATGTATTACTTACAGCGACTTTCGTTAATCAATAAATATACTGAGAAGTGGCAGTATATGCAGTTCTTTGAACAGATTTTCGGCAGCCTGTTCTCGAATTTACATTAGAGATGTGTCTTATTACACAGATTTGGACTTTAAAAACATTCTTGGGTTCGTGGAGTTAACCCAAAATATCATACCGTATGACATAGTAGAGTAAAAGTAAGCAAGGTATGAAAGTGGTTTTTTTCATATATTGATATCTGCATTGTCATCTACTGGATAAAACGCGTTGTGCTTATAGTAGTGCATTTGAAGTTTACTGGAGCTAAATCTCCCTTAAATCTCCCTTAAGCTAACTTGCCAGTGAACAGCTGGAAAAACAAAAATAATTTTCGTAAAGTTTATGAAAGTCTAACTACATAATGTGAACTCTGAATACAAAGAAATTTTAGTCAAATGAAAGTGTTTTAAGGATGAAGATTTTGCTATAAGAATAATCAGAATAGCTTTGATATAAACTTTATTACATAAACATTTATGCTGGTTTGTAATTTAAAATTTTTCCTGCCAGTCTACGTTTGAAATCTATAGACTTATTAACTAGTCTCCTTAGATGCTTAAAACTTTCTGCACACATTTATGACATTGTTATCTAAAGAGTAGACTACAATCAAATGATTTCAATCAATAGCTTTTATACTATAAAATTAAACTTTTAAAATTAAGGTAGTTTTTTTTATAATTAATAACGGTGAATTTTTCCTGCTGGTGAAAGTAAGTTGGTTCTGTAGTCTACTTTTCTCCAAATGGTAGCCTGAAATATCACAAAAAATTTCAGGCCTCTAGCTCAAATAGTTTTTTGTTCATAAAATAAACATATCAGAAAATTTGATTCTTAGGAAATTCAGTTTAAAGGTGTATTTCATCTGTTACTCACCTCTGTTGCTCTTAAAACCCTCCAGTTGCATAATATTCTTGATTTGTGTGTTTCTCATCTTCTCTCTTTCTTGCTCCTCTTTGCTATTCTGGCCTCTTTAGTTGCCCCAAGCACTCCTTCGGTCACTCTCAAGGTATCAGTTGCCATCAGTGCTTGTCTCATATTGAAACCAGGAGTTAGTCCCAACAACTCTAAGACATCACATCTGCTACCTGCCCCATCATTAAGGCAAATAACTGCATCTAATACACCTAATCTCATGGTATTGAAACCAACACAGTTTTAGGCAGGCGGTCCCATATCACATGGTTGAAACATTCATTAATATTTTGTCTTTCCATGTGAGCACCGTGACAATAGCTTAGCGTCACTTAGGTCCCTGTATGTAGGTTTAATTGCTTCCAGTATCTCAGATGGCAGGGAGTGATGGTGTGCATAAGGCTCACCATTTGCTGTTGCTTTTTTTTATCCACACCATGTGTCTACACCAGTGTCGCAGAGAGCACGCTGCGGATGGTCATCCGTAGAAGCTTTATGGAAAAAGAGAGCCCATACTGCTTTCTACATGGCCTCAATATTGTCTCGATTCCTTCTTATGGCTGAACCATAATAGAGCTGCAGTTTGTCCATCTCTTCCTTAGTAAGAAGACCCCGACCACCAATTGGTTTGCTATCAATGAGTTTTCCCCCTTCATATCTTTTGTTAGCTTACGTAAACGTGTGCTCATCCTGTATTGGACATGACCAACACACTCTAACCTCTCAAATTTTACAGTTCTTCCATAAGGCATATTTTCCAACACATTTGCAAACCCTTTGGAGGCATTTGACATCCGACCGCAGCGGAAACACGGTCGTTGCCGTATACCGACATATATTGAAATTTGTTTTTAAAGATGTTCCCGATGTCCGAATCGATTCATTTAACCACCATTTTGTTCAAAAAACTCTAAATATTGATTTAAGACGGAAAAAATTCGAATTTTTGAAGCAGATTCACTAGCAAGTGACCGTAAAATGATGGTCAGATGCTGGCCATCTCCCTTAAAAACATGATCAGATGTTGGTCGCCCTAGTCGTAGGTATCCCCTCAGGACTAGCGGCTGCCATACTGCGATACCTTTGGCTTAAAATGACGAGTATTAATGAGAACTTTGACTATCCATGTCTTGCTACAGCATCAGTTAAAATGACGAGTATTCATAAGGGTTTTGCGTATCCTTGATTTGCTACAGTATCGGTTTCTGTCACACAAGAAATCACGGCTCGGATGTGAAGCAACTAGGTCACCCAGGCCGCAGTGGCTCTGCGTTTCTGCCGCGTCAGTGGTACTACACCCCTGGTGCCACCGCTCGGTTGCAGCATGTAGAGAGCAACCCAATGCCTTGGAGCCAGCACTTGCCATATCAGTAGTTAGCCTCTGTTGTAACTGCTTCTGACCGGCTCCGATCTGACCTGTTCCTTGCATTAGCTGCAGTAGTGGCGTTTACTCAGCCATGAAAGAAATAGTTGTGGCGCTACTCTATGTAGGCACAGGGACCAGGTGAAAGCAACTGGTAACGACAATCAGTATCTTATCTCCCGAGGATATGAATATGTACTGGATGGTTGAATGATGATGATGATGATGACTTCCTCTTCAAATACTTTAATTGCAACGAGGTCCACAGCTCTGGCTCGTCTGTGTGCTACTATCTGTATTGAACCGAATACTATGGCTGCTGCTGTGAAGACAAGCCAACAACAGACTGCACATGAGACTGTATGGCTGTTAAAGATTTGGTGTGGGAATGGCTACACAGGCAAAACGTAGTTCTAAAACAAGAATAAAACAGAAATGAGAAACAGATGATGCAAAAAACTTCTTTTTTCGAAGAACACACTCTTCAATAAAATACTTCGTTCGAATCTCCTGCAAAGGAGCGGGGGGGGGGGGGGGAGTGGCGGAGGAGTGAGGGGGGGGGGGGTGGAGGGATACTACTCAGGAGGATGTAGTAATCACGAAAAGGAGAACTGGCATTCAACGGGTCGAAGTGCGTAATATTGGATACCTTTATTGGGTGGATAGGTTAGAAATTTTTTTAAAAAGTCAGATATGTTGTGAACACTTTAAGATACGTTTTCATCAGACTCAATTGCGGAAAAGAGCTCAGTAAATTACATATTACCTCTTTTCATAGCTCCATTAATTACAGAGATGTTGGTATCAAATTGTCTTCCTAAAATGCAACTGCAGTAATTTGTGCTGCAAGTATCTTCGTTTGAAAGGAGAAAAATTCAATGGCGTTTCCGTCTACAAAATCCGATTAACTATTTTCGCAGATATTACAATATTCAAGACTTAGGATATTTCTGTTTTAAAACTGAACCAGATCGCTGCCTCCTGGGGAGGTTAGTGTTGGTATGAGAAACTGTTGCGTCACAATGGGACAAATCCGTCTGCAGCAGCTAAGTGAGTCTAACTACAAAAGCAGACTTCTGGAGAAAATTTTAATTTCTGACTTGAACGTATCACACTTAACAAGATGTCGTTGGATCGATACACGACACTAGCTAGAAGGCATTGGATGTGACATCTAAGAACGATTCACCCGTTGACTGCGGTAACAGCTCTTCCAGAGACTTGGAAGAGTGTTGTACTTCAAAAATGTTGTAGATTTGTAAAACAGGGAACTCAGATATAAATAATGCTAAATAATAATTACGTCCGTTGTGGCCAAGCGGTTCTAGGCGCTTCAGTTCGGAACCGCGCTGCTGCTACGGTCGCAGGTTCGAATCCTGCCTTGGGCATGGATGTGTGTGATGTCCTTAGGTTAGTTAGGTTTAAGTAGTTCTAAGTCTAGGGGACTGATGACCTCAGATGTCAAGTCTCATAGTGCTCAGAGTCGTTTGAACCAATAACAATGTATCATATGTTTAATGAAAAGATACACTCTTACGTTGCAAAATTACATCAGCAACAGCAAGCAAGCATGTTTGTTTACAAAATATGACAATAAACATGTCATGTGTTACGAGTGTGAAAGGAACCGGTGAACACTGGAGACAGTGCCACTAGTTCCTCCAAAAAATCGTAACACAACGCACACACAAATGTCTTATTAACAAATGTAAATCCACCTGATGATGGAGGTTTAAACCTTTGAAACGTGTCGCGGAGATAAATAAACAGTGACTGGTAAGAGTAATCTTGTTTTTTCATTTAATGTCAATAACAGTCACGGTAAAGTCTAACCTAAATTGTTCGCATTTAAAGCAAAAGGAAATTAGAAAATGATGTGATAATGAAAAATGCTTTAAATTCTAATTCGATCATTGTCGTCTACTGTAATACCCGTTTGTAGTTTCTGGTGCAAGAATTCCTGTGCAGACCGAAGAGATTTCTTCGATATCAGCTTAGATGCTGCAACAGTGCGAATCCTTATATCCTCTTGGGACGGTAGAACTTGGTTTCATGTCTGAGTTTACCCACAGAAAAATTTTTGGTGGTGTCAAATCAGGCGAACCTGCAGGCCAACAGACAATTGCTTCAGGTACTATGGAGCGACCAGGAAAGAGATGGGTGAGTGCTTTCCTAGCCCGAAGTGAGAAGTGAGCTGGGTACGATCGTGATTATATCTCACAGATGTGTGTATTTCAAGTCGTATTTCCTCCACGAAGTGAAGTAACACGTTTCTATTCATCAACAGTCCGTGTCGGTATTGACGACCCCAGGTGAGGCGTAAAATTTTGTATCGCGCAGTCATCAAGGGTACACGAGTGGGCCTCCGGCTCCGAAAGCCCATATCGATGATGTCTCATTGAATGGTTTCCACACTGACACTTGTTGATGGCCCGGCATTGAAATGTGCAGAAATTTGAAGAACGGTTGCGCTTACGTCACGTTGAACATATGTCTTCAGTCGTCGTTGGTCCCGTTCTTGCAGCATCTTTTTCCTGCCGCAGAGATGTCGGAGATCTGAAGTTTTGCCGGATTTCTAATATTCACGTTGCATTCGTGAAATGGTCGTACGGGAAAACCTGCACTTTATCGCTACCTCGGAGATGCTGTGCCCCATCGCTCGTGCACCGACTATAGCACCATGTTCAAACTCACTTAAATCTTGATAACCTGCCATTGTAGCAGCAGCAACCGATCTAACAACTGCATCAGACACTTGTTGCCTTATATAGGCATTGCGGTCCGCAGCGCCGTATTTGCCTGTTTACGTATCTGTGTATCAGAATGCGCATGTCTATACCATTTTCTTTGGCACTTCAGTGTAAATTTTGGTACTGTACCTCTTGAAACACCTACCTTGCTTACAGAAACACCTACTTTGGTTACAGAAACACCTACCATTACTATACGAGCACCAACAATTTTTCCACTTTCGAGTTCACTTAACTAGGAGACACGACTACACAAAACACTGTTCTGAGCCCAAGTGACACTTGCAATGTATTCAGGATACTGCACAGGTCCTGTTCGTGGGCAAATACAATAGCGCAAACTGCAGGTTTGGCTAGCACCTACATTTATCTTCAAACATGCATTTATGGATGTTTTCCATATATTTGTACAACCCCTGTGCTTTTTACATTCATCTTTTCACGATTTTTGAAGTTGGCTTCATCATAAAGAGAATTCTTTGAAGAAAGTATCTATTGCTCTGATGTATCAAAACATAACGACATTACTCCATGCCTCTTCTGCTACCTTTTCTTTCTTTTTCCCGTCCCTTATCCCGTATCTTTACGGGGTCGGCATATTAATTTGTAGATTTTCATTGTTAGTTGTAGAGGGTGGCCGGATGCCCTTCTTGTCGCCAGCCTTTCTCCTTTTATAAGTTCTGAACCTATCAGAAAAATATGTTAAGAGGAAGGTTATATAAAACTTGTATGATAATGAGATTGCAACTATAAGAATCGAAGAGCATGAGAGCGAGACAGAAATGAGAAAGGTGAGGCAGTGTTATAGCATTTCACACGTTGCTCAATCTGAGCATAAGACCAAGCAGTAAAGTATTCAATATACTGTGTCTTACAGCATTACTCTACTGCCAACCAATAATCAGCAAGTGAAATAGAATTAAGATAAAGTATTATGAAGAACCAGTTACAAGCTGAAAACATTTTGAAGTAGAAGCTATTGGCAGCTAACACATATTTTGAAGACAAGGAATATTGCCAAGACATTACAGAAACTCATTTCATTTACAATTATCACTTTGGTAGGAGATCTTCATCCGTTTCAAGGTACAAAATGGTGCACGACCGTGCTTAACTATCCACACGTTACATAACTAGTTTTAAAAATAAACAGAATTTTAGTCGCCATAACATTCTATCGTACGAAAATCTTCCACATAGCTTTAATATGCTATACAGCACAAAGTATAAGGGACAGTCAAATGAAAACAAGACAGATTAAAAAGAAGTACGCAAACGGAACGTTGACAGTACCCGGGCAAGCATAGCTTCCTTCTTCAGGTCTCCAAAAATATGAAAATCTAATGGTAAGAGATTGGCACTGAATGGAGGATGTGTAAGGGCTTCCCAGCGAATCTTTTATAGCGTAGTCGAAACAAGCTTGGCAACATGTGGGCTCGTAGTCAACTGCAAACATTTTTCAATGGACGCATTGGCCATCTTGTCTCACAGTGGGATTAATGTATTAACAGTTGTGGCGATAAATTTTTCAATAATAAACCGTTTACTTGTTTTTCTCCATCTACCTCGTTTTCATTTGACTGCCTCTTATACCAATAATGGTGCAACACTCCTGCTTAACCGACATGGCATTTCCTCATTTGGGTGTGAAATCACGAACTTCTACATAAGGCAGTAACTGGTTTCATGCTGAAAACGGATAAATCCTGAGCTCTAAATACTGTGACCACCTCGAAACTACTAATCGCCGCTGAATTCGTGCCTTTTAAACCTATGATACCAGAATTTTAGAAAGCGAAGTTGATACGGATATTTCCGTCTTTAATGTAGCCATGAAAAGTTCATGATGTTGTTTGGTTTGTGGGGAGCTCACTCAACTGCGCGGTCATCAGCGCCCGTACAAAGTTCCAATATTTACACTGTCCAACTTTTTTTCACAGACCTGTCTAGCCACTGTAGCGATGAGAAGAAACGGTATGTGGTTTTCATAACTCCACAGAAGTCAGGTACTTGCAGGTGTCAAAATTACGGAACCAAGTATTTAAAAAGACATGACTGGAAAACACCGACTACACAGACGTACTGACGAATAGAAAATCTGTTAGAAGCAATGTCGGATAAGATTAATACTGATACTACGACTCACCTTAATAGAGAGTTTGAAGGAAGGTAAACTTAGATATTAGCACTTGAAGTTTCAGAGAAAGCTTTGACCATAGACTGCAGTCTTCGGTATTCTAAAGATAGCAGAAGTACAATATAGAGATCGAAAAGTTTTCTAAAACGCGTTCAGAAACCAGATTGGTTTTATAAGAGTCAAAGGGTCATGAATGGAATGCAGAAATTGAGAAGAGAGAGAGCCACGTCTCTATTTTTCAATCTGTGCAACTAGCAGACTCTGAAGAAAGCCGAGGTGAAGTTTCGACCGGGATTTAAAGTTCAGGGAGAATTTAACCTGCATTTTAATTCTGTCAGAGACTGCAAATAACTTAGAAAATTAACTAAACGGAATGGATAGTGCCATGAAAGAGATTACAAAACGAGTAACAAGAAAAGTAAAACTAGAAAAATGGAACATATTTGAGCAAAATCAGATGATGCTTAGAGAAATAGGTTAGGAAATGAGACACCAAAAGTAATAGATGATTATTCCTGTTTGGGCAGCAAAACTACTGTTGACGGCCAAAGTAGAGAGGATATAAAATGTAGCAATAATTCTTCTCCGAAAAAGAGAAGATTTTTAACGTCGAATATGAGTATAAGTGTTAGAAATTCTTTTCTGGAGGTATTTATCCGGAGTGTAGCCTTGTACGGAAGTGAAACAATAAGGATGTGGAGTTCAGACAACAAGAGAACAGAGGCTTTTAAAATGTGGTGCCACGAAAGAATGTTGAAGATTTTGTGGGTAGATCGAATAACTAATAATGTGCTAGTGAATCGCGCTTGGGAGAAAAGAAACGTGTGTTACAGTGATACAATTTGACTAACATCTACATCCTTACTCTGTAATTCACACTTAAGTGCCTGGCAGGGGGTTCATCGAACCATTTTCTTACTACTTCTCTACCATTCCACCGTCGAATGGTGATTGGAAAAAAGTAACACTTAATCTTTCCGTTCGAGCTCTGATTTCTCTTATTTGATTATGATGATCATTTCTCCCTACGTAGGTGGGTGTCAACAAAATATTTTCGCATTCGGAAGAAAAATATGGTGATTGAAATTTCGTAAATATATGTCGCCGCAAATAAAACAGTCTTTGTTTCAGTGACTGCCACCTCAACTCGCGTATCATATCAGTGACACTCTCACCCCTATTGCGCCATAACACGAAAGGTGATGCCCTTCTTTGCACTTTATCGATGTCCTCTGTCGATCCCACCTGGTAAGGATCCCACACCGCGCAGCAATATTCCAGCAGAGGACAGACAAGTGAAATGTAGGCTGTCTCTTTAGTGGGTTTGTCGCATCTTCTAAGTGTTTTGCCAACAAAGCGCAGTCCTTGTGTCGCCTTCCCCATAGTATTATCTATGTGGTCTTCCCAATTTAAGTCGCTCTTAATTGTAATTCGTAGGTATTTAGTCGAATTGACAGCCCTTAGATTTGTGCAATTTATGGTAAACCCAAATTTTATCGGTTTTGTTTTAGTACCCATGTGGATGACCTCGCAGTTTTCTTTGTTTAGTGCGAATTGCCACTTATTGCACCATACAGAAATTCTCTCTACATCATATTGTAATTGGAATTGATCGTCTGATGATTTTACTAGACGGTAAATTACAGCGTCATCTACAAACAATCTAACGAGGCTGCACAGATTATCAACTAGATCATTCATGTAAATAAGGAACAGCAGAGGGCCTATGACACTACCTTGCGGAACGCCAGATATCACTTCTGTTCTACTCGATGATTTACCGTCTATCACTACGAACTCTCACCTCTCTTAGAGGAAGTCACCTATCCAGTCACACAACTGAGACGATACTCCATATAAAATTCTTCTCCGAAAAAGAGAAGATTTTTACATCGAATATGAGTATAAGTGTTAGAAATTCTATAAATGACCTAGTAGATAGTGTCGGAAGTTCCATGCGGCTTTTCGCGGATGATGCTGTAGTATACAGAGAAGTTGCAGCATTAGAAAATTGTAGCGAAATGCAGGAAGATCTGCAGCGGATAGGCACTTGGTGCGGGAAGTGGCAACTGACCCTTAACATAGACAAATGTAATGTATTGCGAATACATAGAAAGAAGGATCCTTTATTGTATGATTATATGATAGCGGAACAAACACTGGTAGCAGTTACTTCTGTAAAATATCTGGGAGTATGCGTGCGGAACGATTTCAAGTGGAATGATAATATAAAATTAATTGTTGGTAAGGCGGGTACCAGGTTGAGATTCATTGGGAGAGTCGGGTTGACAGAGGAGATAGAGAAGATCCAAAGAAGAGAGGCGCGTTTCGTCACAGGGTTATTTGGTAAGCGTGATAGCGTTACGGAGATGTTTAGCAAACTCAAGTGGCAGACTCTGCAAGAGAGGCGCTCTGCATCGCGGTGTAGCTTGCTCGCCAGGTTTCAAGAGGGTACGTTTCTGGATGAGGTATCGAATATATTGCTTCCCCCTACTTATACCTCCCGAGGAGATCACGAATGTAAAATTAGAGAGATTCGAGCGCGCACGGAGGCTTTCAGACAGTCGTTCTTCCCACGAACCATACGCGACTGGAACAGAAAAGGGAGGTAATGACAGTGGCACGTAAAGTGCCCTCCGCCACACACCGTTGGGTGGCTTGCGGAGTATAAATGTAGATGTAGATGAACGCAATTTGATTAATAGGCGCTTGTGAGGAACGGTATCAGAAGCCTTCTGGAAATCTAGGAGTATGGAATCGATCTGAGATCCCTTGTCGACAGCACTCATTACTTCATGGGAATAAAGAGCAAGAACGATATCTTCTGAATCCGTGTTGATTATGTATCAAAAAGCAATCAGTTGAGAGGGCTCGTCCTGAGGCATAGTCAGTTTGGTAATGTGGGGGCCTGGGGGGGGGGGGAGGGAAGGGGGCAAGAGAGGGGGAGGGGAACTAAAGCGGGAGGCCAAGCCACGACTGCAGTAAGCAGATTAAATGAGATATACGTTCCAGCTGTTACGCAGAAATGAAAAGCCTTGCACAGAACAGTGTGGAGAGTTGCACTAAACAAGTGTTCTGAGTAAAGACTATGGCAACAACGTAAACTACACTCACAGAAAACAATTCACAACACCCACAAATAATTTATGTAGAGTAATGAAATTTAGGGAATACATTTGTCTAAGTAACATATTTAGGTGATTAAATAGCGAGCTCCCAAATTAATGTTAGCATGAGATAAGCCATTACAAATGCGAAATGCTGGTACATTAATAACCGGTGTAGCCGCCAGAGTGTCAAATGCAAGCTTGCAAACGTGCGTTCATTGCGTTGTACAGATATCGGATGTCAATTTGTGCGATGGAGTTCAATACCCGTAGCACTCGGTAGGTCTCTACAAGGGTAGTTAATGCTGTTTGTGGATGACGCTGGATAGTTGTTGTCTGACGATGTCGCACATGCGCTCGATTGGTGACAGCTCTGGTGATCGAACAGCCCATGGCAACGAGTCGACACGCAGGGTGCTTGTGATGATCACGAGAATGTTCCTGCTGTCATTCGAAATCGCACCCCAGACCGTAACTCCAGTTGTACATCCAGTGTGCCTAGCACTCAGACTGGTTGGCTGTAGACCCGAAACTGGTCTCCTACTAATCAACACACGGCCATCACTGGCACCGAGAAAGAACCAGCTTTCATCAGAAAACACAACATACCTCCACCCTGCCGTCCAGTGAGCTCTCACTTTACACCACTGAAGTAGCAAACGGTGGTGGGGCGTGGTCAGCGGAAAGCACATCACAGAGCGTCTGGCTGTCAAATGCCGACCACGATGGTTTTGCCTGTCGGTAGTGACACGTGGCCGTCCAGAGTCCGGTCTTTTCGTGACCACCGCTGCCAGCAAGAATGTTCAGTAGTGACATTCCTGTCAAGTTTTTATGTAATATCGCAGAAGAAACATTCACTTTCTTGTAGGCCTATTACACGACTTCGTGCAAACTCAGTGAGGTGTTGACAATGGTGTATTTCTCGCCTTAAAGGCATTCTTGACTAACATCAACTCACCACGTACAATTTCAAAAGTAACTAACACTCACGACCGTTACAGCGCGTATTTAAAGCATCCACACAGTGGCACTACTAATATCACTCTTATGTGATTGGCATGAAATTTGAATAAACATCATATTTTAGATGTAAAAACACGCCTACTAACTTTCTTTTATGTCGCACAACTCCTTCTTCGCGTTGTGGTTTCTGTCTCCGTCAGAGTATTTCTGTTTGTGTAAATTTCCCAGTAGAAATAACAGTCCTTTCACTCCGTTACAAGCCTTGCTGCACAGCATAAACCCATAACAGTAGTATCTGTGATGCAGGCCCACATTGTAACCCGAGGCATCTTTTATTAGATGTTACGTAACTTTTTCTATTTCTACTAGCTCCAGCAAGTAGCCATCATCTGCAGCTTATTTAGTTTTAGTTATCCATACACGATTTTCTAGGTTTCTTCCATACACTGTTCCTCGATATAGTAAAAGCAAGAAGCCTCGTGGTAGTTTTTGCAGTTTTTGTAACATAACTTTATAAAAATATTTACTAAGACGTTTAATTTTCACTTGTATGGAATTTTGTAACCTTTACCCCTTAATTTTAATATCAATCATATTTTTCTGAGATGAACCATTCGGAAAATGGGATATTAACTTTCATGAAGCTACACACCAACGAGGGAAACATTGTGGCGGTAAGTATAAAGCTAGTACAGTTAAATCAGTCTCCCAAAAATACGAGCTGAACGAGCGTTTCTTCGCGACACACGGTCTTAACTTTGTTACAAATTTGACCATTTTACGAATTTTGTTTTATCTGTACAAAATCTATCTTAAAGTTTTTCAATTTGGCGAGATTTATTTTTCAGATCTTTGTAAAATCCAAATAATTACATGTCTATAGTCATTGAAAGGAAATATGATTGTAACAATAATTTGTCTGAATCAAGCAAGGGAATTAAACAAAATATTACAATCTAATTTACGTATCTGTTCAGTGGAAATGTATGAGAAAAAGAACCACGTCACAACAGTTACATTGACACGTTATTGTCAAGGAAAGATAATTACATCAAACTGTGAGACCATTTATTTAGGAGCTTAGTTGTATGACAGAACAAAATCATGACACATTAATACAGTATTCTGAGCAACTGTATGAACTATTTAAAAACAACGTTATTGGGTTGGTGCATAAGTGCGTAGCGTTTTTTCATAAACCATAAACGCAACAGAGACACATAACAGAGAATTTGACCCACCAGGATAGCTGAGAGCGCTAATGCGCTACTTCGTGGACTCGGGTAGGCGCGCCAGCCCCGAATCGAATCCGCCATGCGGATTAACGACGAGGGCTGGTCTGCCAGCCAACCTGAATGTGGTTTTTAGCGGGTTTTCCACATCCTGCTAGGTGAATACCGGGCTGGTTCCCACTTTCTGCCTTCGTTACACGACTCGCAGACATTTGAAAAGCATTCGCACAATTAAGAGGCTTACACTAGACGCAGACATCTTGGGTACACTAATTCTGTCCCGGGGAGTTCACGGTGGCGGCAGGAAGGGAATCCGACCACCCTCTGTAACTAACACAGCCAACTCAATAGTAACACGGCCGACACCGTGTTGAAGGGGCATAAAGGCCCCAAGAAAGAAAGAAAGATGCATAACAGAGACTTTAGTCATCAATAATCAAGTGTTCTTCAATATTTACAACAGTCTGTGAACGCTGGGGTAGCCTTCCATGTCTGCGACTGTAGAAAACATGTGCCTTTGAGCTGAAGAAGTCGTCGAGGCATGTTCTGAGGATATTTTCATCCGGAAATGAAATTCCTTGAAGGTTCTTCGATAGAGAGCGGAGAAAACGAAAGTCTGAGGGCGCAATATCAGGTGAATATGACAGGTGCAGAATGACTTCTCAATCCAACTGCTGTATAGTGCTATTTGTCAGTCTATCAGAATGCGGGCTGGCGTTGTCGTGGAGTAGCATCACGTCACACAGTCTTCCTGGTCGTTGTTGTTGTTTTACGCCCGCTAGACGCCTCAGTTGTTCACAGTAAATGTCAGCAGTGATGGTTCCACCTCGGGGAAGCAATTCGTGGTGCTCCACACCGCGTCTAAGATAAGAATGGTCGCTGTTGTTCACGAGCCAATTGATGGAGAGCAAGCAGAGATGCACATATGACCACCTGGTGATTTGCGTGATTTTAGCTTAGAGCATGCGACACCCATTCGCCCGATTTTAGCACCTTCCCCATTGCTTGCAAATCTTGCACGATGGTGTAATGATCACAGTTCATCACATTTGCCAGTTCTCGGGTACACTGACGTAGATCGTTGTGGATTGATAGGTTTAAACGATCTATGATCTATCTGAATGGGTAGAGTAACTAATTTCAAAACGATCCGCCTTAAAATGAGAAAACCAGTTCCTTGCAGTGTTCTGTCCGAAAGTATTATCCCCAAACACAGCGCAAATTTTTATGGCTGCCTCTGTTACTGTTACCCCTCCACTGAACTCAAACACAAAAATACGTCGGAAATGTTCCGATTTCTCCAGTTGTCACTCCATTTTCTAGCGTCCACAGTTCCATCTGTTATCTCCAAATGATAAAATGACAACATGTAAATCCAAATAGCAACAGTGAACTACAAATAACAATGGCCATCGATAAATAGACCCATAGCAAGGGAAATTCCAACATGAAAAACAATAACGTTACGATCTTATCCGCCAACCTCATACATGTATATTCGGAAATAAAAGATGGTCGTTGTTTAATAAATCATTAATAAACGTTCCTGGTTTAATTACTTGAGACTTGTTTTTTTTTCAGTTTCAGCGAGCGAGGTGGCGCAGTGGTTGCCACACTGCACTCTCATTCGGAAGGACAACGGTTCCAAACCGCATCCGGCCATCCTGATTTAGATTTCCCGCGATTTCCCTAAATAGCTTTAGGCAAATGCCGGGATGGTTCCTTTGAAAGGGCACAGCCGACTTCCTTCCCCATCCTTCCCTGATCCGATGTGACCGATAACCTCGCTGTTTCATACCTCCCCCAAATCAACCAACTAACCAACCTATAATTTCAATTATTACACTAGTTTCTGTATGTATGTGTGCTGCCCCAAAGCTATCCTTTAATCTACGGAAACAACTCTTTTTGCTTTCCAGTGGCTGAAGAACATTTTAATAAACTTTAACTTTTTACAGAATGGTCGGTAAATTAACTTACTGATATCGACATGCATTCAGTTAGGCAATAGGGGAAAGTTTCCAAGATATCCATAAACATGATATTCTACCTAGAAACTACATAGCTTTGTGACCAGCTCAGGTGTAATGTACGTACTTGTGTTTTCCACCACTAATGGCAGCACTCTACAGAGTTATCTGTTGCATATTAACCCGTGTTATAGCATTTAAGAATGAGCAGCTATGGTGCTGTGTTCTTACAAAGTAATACCTTTGTCAAAACTTTGCCCATTGTTATGGTACAATAATTGCAGCGAACAGAATGTAGACTAGGTTCCTGCGGTAGTTGCTATGTATGATAATCACTTACGCTAAGCATGCTCTGTTTGCAGTATAACACATTTCTTTCGTTTAAAATGATAACAAAGTCTTTAACAGGGTATGCACGGTATCTTTGTTACTGGTCATCGTGGTATATTTACATGTTGTAAGAACATAACATACAAATTATTTACTTATTTTTTTTATTCATTCAGTTATAACCTTCATTGATGGTGGCTAGAAATATTGGGTGTAAGTGTGTGATTAAATATTAACCTGAAACGTAAGTTACATGTGACAGATGTCTACTAATACTTCCTCAAAGAGAAACTAAAAGTCAAGCAAGACTGGTCACAGGAAGTAAAATAAGGTTGAGGCACTAGAAAAGTATAAGCTTCTTGTCTTTCATTTGCTGTTGTTACGGGAACCCTAGGCTAATAGAAAGCTACATCTTTGGGTAACTCACTGACACTTACCTTAATGAATACAGGAACACCGCACTTCATAACGAATTGGAAGGGTCCAGGATGTTCGTAACACAGGCCGGCTGCTAGTTTCGCTTCAGAACTTTCACCAAGCCATCATCTCTCATCATGGTCATTAAAGGAGTCCCTGAAGAGTAACAGAGAAAGCAAATATTTCGAATCGTCGACCGTAGCTTCCTTATTACTGGGCCTGTATAGATAAATGTTCTAATTAAAAGTAACTTACTTAACTTCCACCACAGCGTAACAGACCAATAAGGACGTTAACGTGTTTAAGGGGGGATGTAATGTAAAATGTAAACATTTATTTAAGGAATCATTACAGCCATATTTACTAATGCACAAGTCTAAAATTTGGCATGTGAAGAGAAAAAGAGCCGTGTTTTAACGGAAAAATATTATAAATATGCAGGATTCATATTTTGCCAGAAATCTGAATTTTTAATTTTTTATTGTCTTTTCTATAAAAAGCCATAACTCAAATTCTAATCATGCAATTAATCTGAAAAATTTATTGTATTGTCCTGAGAAGGTTATAAGACCACAAAACTACTGTTATTAATTTATGGTACAAAACTGTATCATTAAAAAAGTTTTTAATTTTGCGCATCCAAATTTAACTTTTGTTTCTACATACAGTCATCTAAAAATCAGAGTGTAATTGCAGTATCTCAAACTTTTTAGTTCCAGGGAGACAGCAATGCCTTGCGAACAGTTCCTGAAAATTTCATAGCATTAGTAGTAGTTGAAGTAGCTTTATTCACCCGTAGATCTCTTTTTACAAGGATATAGGACATGTCAAAGTATTTAAAAATTTAGATCAAATTAAAATAAACTAATTCGTACACACATATATTTACAGACTTTTAGTTAGAGACAATCATTAGATTTACTCCTGGTATAAAATACTTTTTTTACAAATAACTTATTAAATAATGTAATACCACACTGTTCACTCATACCTCACTATCAGTCACTGCACACACTACACACACATTGTTTCACAACACTTCACTCTCTACACACACACACACACACACACACACACACACACACAAACTCGTGATCTCTGGACCATTTTCTGTTCCGTAACTTCCCATTTGCTATACTAAAAAACTGAGTCAGCATCCCTCCATAATGAGTGAGATGTTGAGCTCAGAAAGAGGAAGAGGTGTTAGTATTCTGCTATGCATTTCTTGGGGGCAAGTATTTCAGGAAAGGAAATAAGAGGGAAAAAACATAAAGTGAAGGTGTTATGTGGAATGTTGGATATTTTATAATCATTATTATTACTATTATTATTGTTACTATTATTTATTTGTATAACATATTTTTTATCAAACCCCTACTCTGTTTTGGCTAAGTAATCCTTCAATGTATAAAACGTATTGAATAACAGTTACTTTTTAGCTGCCTTTTTAAATATGTGTATTTTTGCAATTTCTTTAATCTCTTTTGGTAATTTATTATACATTTTTATTTCTTGGTAGAAAATGCTGTTTTGAGTTTTATGTTTATTTTTTCTTGGTAAATGTAAGTTATGTCTATCTCTTGTTGAATGGTCATGGACAGAGCTGTTTGTGTAGTAATTACCAATGTTATTTTTGATGTGTAAATGTATTCCCACTCTTCTTTCTTCAACAACAATCATGCATTCCGTAATGTTACAGCTAACACATGAACTTGAAAGCTTTATAGCCTGACACAGAAGCTCTAAATAAATAAGTCTGTTCTCCTGTCCCAAGTTTCGATGCTGAAGAACCTCCGTTTCCTAAACATAGTTTTTCCACCACGCATTATGCATAAATCTTGATTTCCACGTAAAGGTTTGTGAATTCAACCTTCCACCTACTAATATGTGTTAGTATTGTCAAAACTTAGATAAACCACATTTAAGAAAGTTTTCATGCTAAGATATAGATGTCAGCCAGAGATATAGGTGTCAGCCACAGATATCGAAAGAAAATAGCATTCACACTGACACAAATTCCGCTGAAGCAAGAGGTTTCCCAAATGTCAGAAAAGGTGGGAGCGGCCGCCAGTGCAGAGTTAACCAGTTTAACAATTTAAAGGCATTTCTAAAGCTGCTATCACGATAAAATTCACACAGAACATAGATTAAACTGTCTAAATCAAGAACATTTTTGGATCAAAATCCATTACACTGACACTGACACTGTACACAGTTTTGTTGTTTTCAAGATGTCTCAATAAGAACATGTCCGCCCTCTTAGCTGAGTGGTTAGTATGTCTGACTGCCATACAGTAGGCCCAAGTTCGATTCAAATCTGTGTCGGAGATTTTTCCTTTCGGGGACTGGGCGTCATGTTGTCCTCATCATCATTTCATGTCCGCCCCGATAACTGAGTGGTCAGCGTGACGGATTGCCGTCCTATGGCCCCAGTTCGATTCACCGTGCAGGTCGCCCAATGTGGCGTCGAATGCACGAGTGGTAAGACCTGCACCAAGGCGGCCGGACCTGCCCCGTAAGGGGCCTCCCGGCCAATGACGCCAAACTCTTATTTCCATTTCCGTCATCATTTCATCGACATGCAAGTTGCCCAGTGTGACGTCAACTGAAAGGACTTGCAGATTGGCGGCCTAGCTTCCTGGCTATAAATGCCATACCATCATTTCATTTCATTTTCAATAAGAACTTCAGCTTAAGTCCTTTGCTGTCCAATGAATCTCAGAAATGTCTACAACCCAATGCCTCACAGATACTACTTTATAACAGAGAGCGTCGGCATGCTGATAAAAACTACCATCAGCTCCGAATTGTTTCTCTGCTGCACACAGAAACAGTACTCTAAAATGTGTTCATATCCTTCCGCATTTAGCATTTCCTTAAGCGCAATAAGGACCGCCCCCCCCCTATCTTAATTACGCCCTATATCGTAACACCACCTCCTCCGTACTTCGCAGATGATACCACACGTCGTCGCAGGTAATGTTCTTCAGACTATCGCGACGTCAGAGCCCTTCCATCGCACTGCCACAAGGTATAGCACTATCCATCAGTCCAAATTACTCGTCGTATCCAGCCCTCTGCAGTCCAGTCTCATCGCCATTTACACCACGTCGTGCATTGCTCATCATCGACTATAGAAAGGTAGGACTTGTGAAATTTGTGCTCGATCATTATTTCTCACTCCTTGCGAACACTGACCGTGCTAACTGTACTGCTGGGAGCACTCTGGAACTCTTGAGTGATACACAGACATTCAACGCGCAACGGATTTGTCAGGGAAGTCCAACACGTCGGTCATTTCGTTCCCTCGATCTTAATCCCTTGGATTTGTTGCTTGTGGGGACACTTGAAATCTTTGGTGAATATAAGCTCCACTGGTGATGTACAAAGACCACAGGAATGTATCAACGATTCCTGCCAGTGCATCAATGACCGGATTGGAGTTTTTCAGAGAATGTGCTATATCCTAAGACGTCGGACAGAATCATCACTTTCAATTAATGGACATCTCCTTTAGCGATGGCTCACAAGTGAAGGTTTCATAATATAGCAAGCAGATTACATTACAATATCAGCTGTTTCACAGTAACGGAATGGCGTGTTTTCATTTGAAGGGCGAGGGGAAAGAACCACGAAAGTTAGTTGTTTATGAAACCCAAGAAAAAGTGATTTTAATGTCAGAACCGCGATTACATCAACCTGCAACAACACATTGTACTTTGTATTTCGTAAAGAAAATATCTTGGATGCATCGAACGTGAAAACATCGCAGTCTGGAGTGTTCCAAGAATATAGTAATTTTTCAAAATGCAAAATTTACAAAGAGAAAGAAAAAGTAGCTCAAACGAAACAGACGCAATAATTACATAATAATCACGACTACGCGAACTTCTAGATGTGACATTACAACGATGGTACTCTTATCATGTATATATAACTGTGGAGCAGCAGACTGAAGAAGGTGACAGCATCAGGACGGGAAATTTAATCAAGCTTTGTAAATCTTTGTAATTTAGCCTGGAAACAGTAAGGAAATCCTGAATAAAGAACAGAACTGTTCGTTGTTAGATTAGAGAGAACAGGAGATAATTGCAGAGCTATTGAGCACTAGATAAGTGCAAAATTCTGAAGTTAAACGTAGCATTATAAGCAGATACGGGCAGTTTCAACAGCCCATCCACTGAGTGACATCGCCATTGTCTCCTTATGATGCCAGTTTCCTGTCGTCCGCGATGAGTCGTTTGACAGTGCAGCAGGGAGTGGCTGCATTTAGACAATATCTCAACAGGCTGAGTTTTGAAAGGGCATTTTGTAGCGTCACTTGAGTCAGTGTTTCACATTTCTCGTTTAACAACACCGACCTGAGTCAAAGGAGATGGCTTACGTCCGGATACTTCTATCACTTTCTTGAAATCTTCAGCTGTTTTCATGGTCACGCTCAGGAAATTTAATTTTGATTTTCTGCTGGGCACTAATTTGACTGGTAGTTGGCAGCCCTGCACCCGACAGGACATTCACGTTTTTGCGCTCTCGTAAAGATAAGTTATTTAGGTTTTAATAGCAGCTTAATACAAGTTACTCATTAAAGATATGTATAAGTGCTTTTGTTAAAGTTACTATAAAAGAGAACGCTTTCCTGTAGGTATTAGTACAGAAAACGCGAAAAGATTGTGAGGTGGGGTTGTAATAGCACATTTGTTTACGTTTTGGCACAACTTAGAGAATCTAGCTTAATTGTTCGGTTTTTCTCTCAAACAATTTAATTTGAGCATGTCCATTCACTGCTAAGTTCATATTTCCGGAATGTAGCATAAACCTTAATTTGTTTGATTTAGAATATTTCGCACTTGTCGGTAGTTTACGTTCTGTTTACGTACAATAAAGTTTCAGTCTGTTGTGGTTAACATAATTCAATGGATGCTGAGGTTGAGTGAGTGCCAAGTTCTCGTTGTAAGCGGAAATAAATAACTTTTTACGTTTTATGTGCACCTGTAGCGCTAACCTGTAGGCCTAATTTTTGCTGCTTATTAGTAACGAAAATTCGTGTAGTGTAAAGTGTGTTAAGTGATTTATTTCTGCTTTTAAACCGTGTACTCTGTGTTGCAATGAGTGAGAAGTGGTGTTGTTTCCGTTGGATAGACAAAGAGTGAGTGGTATGCATAGACTGTAGCTTGGAGTTTCACTTGGACGACTGTAGTGGGCAACTGAGTGGGGAACTCAACGAGGCTAAGGCTTTGCAAGAAAGACAGGAGAATCGCCCAAGAGAAGGCAAAAATTTGTTCCCATCAGGCTGAATTAGAGCAAGCGAAATTGGAACTAGACAGGTTCAAGGGGGTAACGGTCTTGGAAAGTAGGTAAAGGCAACAAGCAATGAGCGAAAGGGGAACATCTCTTCCAGTTTATCTACATTTTAGCTACCAGTATCCCACAATTTTGACTTGTTGTATGAAGTAGGAGGGGAAGGGCCTCTTCCAGCTGTAGGTCACAGTAGATTGCAAGGAGCTTCTAGCAAAGCAACTCAATATAGATCGGTATTGAAAGAGACTAGAAAGAAAAAGAATCTTGCTGCTAAGTAGTAGTCATGGGAGTGGTGTAGGCCGGATGGTACAGGACAAATTAGAGACAGGGTACCAGGTCACAAGTATTATGAAGCCATGTTCTAGCCTTAGCCAGATGGCAGAGGAGATAGGTAATTTGTGCAAAGATTTTAGCGAGGAGGATCAGGTTCTTGTAGTTGGTGGAGCAGGGAACAACATGCCTAAGAACAGTAATTGCTGTATTAGGGGCGACCTGGATGAAATACACACACAGACACACACACATGAGAGTTTTGTGGAGGTTCTGCAACGTCATGACCAGACCTGGGTGAATACTACTGTGATCCGTGTGAGCAATACATTGAGTAGGTTTCTGCTGACTGAAGCGAAATCTCATATGAGTGCAGTGCTTGTTGCTACAATTTGGAGATGGGGATATACTAGACATGACCTACACCTGAATGGGAGAGGGAAAGATAGGTTGGCTGAGCTTCTTGCAGATAACATACGGAAGGCCACCATCACACATAGCAAGATCTCTGTGGTTATCGGTGTCAGAGGGGTACCTTTTTTAGGTTAGAATCAAGATTCAGGCACCGTGTTCTGAAAGAAGTGAAAATAGCAGGAGAGCCCCACAAAATGTTTAATAATGAATAGAAAAGTAAGGTTAGCTTATTTCATCAAATTATTATTAATCACATATGGGCCCTGAAGGACCACGCTAGGTACAATCCGTCAATGTCACGTTTGATGGTTGGCCTTTCTTTGTGCCCAAATTTGTTTCATCCTTTCAGAATGACCCTGAAGGACCACGTGAGGTACAATTCGTCAATGTCACGTTTGATGGTTGGCCTTTCTTTGTGCCCAAATTTGTTTCATCCTTTCGGAATGAAGTCTCTTTCTTTAGTCAGACCACGGTGTTCCAGTCCGTTTTCTAATTTCCCTCTGACCAACTTTCCAATCAAATATATTTTGTCTGTATGTTCTCCTATCTGTAAGGTCTGCCTAAGTTATACCGGCTGCTTTAACATCTTCTTTAATCGCAACAATCCATTTCATTGGCTCAGTTTTGGCCTAACTTCTCTTTTCGTAGAATTCTATTATTTGTTTTGTCAACCTAGTGCGTGTCATTCTTTTAATGTGCCCATCCAGCCTATAAGTTTCTCCATCATTAATTCTGGGGTCTAACATTTTCCTAATAATCTTTCTTTCTTTCTTTCTTTCTTTTGAATTTCTTCAATACCCCTCTTCCTATTTAAAATTAAAGTTTCTGCTCCATAAAGACATTCAGATCTGATTACAGTGTTGTAATGTCTAAGTTTACTGAATTTAGAGTGTGATTTTTTATTGTAAATATTTCGTGTTAATCTGAATGCAGTTGCCATCTTTTGACAGCGAACTTCATTTGGAGCTTTTTCCAGACCGTTCTCTTGTATGATTTCCCCCAAGTATTTAAACTGAGATACCCTTTTTATTTTTCCATATTTCGTGTTCAAAAACTTTGGTGCTTGTTTGTTGCATGCCATGTATTCCGTTTTTTGAATGATATTTTTAGTCCTACCTATTCCGAAACTTCTTTCAGAATTTCAATGTGTTTTTGAGCTGTGGTAACATCCCTAGTTAAAACTGCCAGATCATTTGCAAAGGCGAGCTACTCTAATATCATTTCTACCTAACTTGACTGATTTGTCTACATTTTGAATCGAATTTTGCTCTCGCCATTCTGTAATTACCTTTTCCAAAACACAGTTAAACAGTAATGGAGAGATTACATCTCCCTGTCTAACACCAGTCTTTATTTCAAATGGTTCAGAAATCTCTCCCATAAATTTAATTCAAGATCTAGTGTCGGTTAACGTTTCCTTAATCAGTGTTAGTTTTTTTATCTTGCACTTGTTCCTTTAAAATATGGGAAAGAGATTCACGATCAACTTAGTCGTAAGCCTTTTTAAAATCCACAAATGTACATAGAATATTGTTACTAGAAATCCTTTGGTATCTGAGGATTAGTTTTAAAGCAAGAATTTGTTCCGGACAGGATCCGTTTGGTCTAAAGCCCGCTTGGAATTCACTGGCTTTAGGTTCTAGCTATTCTTGGGCTCGATAAAGTAAACACTGCTAGAGAATTTTGTATGTGACCGGGAGAAGACAGATTCCTTTGTGATTATTCACATCGGTTCTATCCCCTTTTTAATGCAATGGATGAATTAGGGCAGATTTCCAGTCCTAAGGTATTTTCTCAGTTTGCCAGATATGTCCTATTAGTTCAGTGATCTCTTTTATAGTGTTAGGGCCAGGTGATTTTAGTAATTCTGCGATTATACCGTTTTCTTCGGATACTTTATTGTTTTTAAGTGTCTTAATTTGATAAGTTACTTCGATTTCCTCAGGTGCTTTAGACTAGAGTTGGTGTTATTAGTTTGCTGTGGTTGGAATTTATTCGCTGGGTCTGGACAGTTCAATAGTTTTTCAAAATAATTAGTAAGTACCTTATAATTTTCCTGGGTGTTAAGAGCCATTCTGCCGTTTTCATTTTTGAAGCAAAGACTTTGAGGTTGGTAACCGGTTAGTTTTGTTTTGAATGTTTTATAAAAGTTCCTTGGATTCTTCTTTTGCAAATCTTTTTAGATTTCCAAAAGTTGAGCATTTTCGTAGTTTCTCTCAGTCCGTCGGATTAATTTAGATGTTTCTTTTCTCACAGTTAGAAAGGTTTTGTGCTTTTTTTCAGTTCTGCTGCAGTTCCAATTTTTGAATGCCTCATGCCTAGATTTAACTGCTGTTTCACAATTCGCGTTCCGCCAAGGGTGTTTTTGTTTCTTTCGAGGCAAAATTAAACTCTGTGCTGTTTTGATGAACTTTTCTTTTAGGCTTTCCCAACTCTGTTTTTTTTTTTTTTTGTCAAGTTCACTTGTTAGACTTGGGGTTATTTTAGGTGTCAAATTTTGGGAAACATTTTTTGTTTTAAAGAATTTCTGAGGCTGAAGTTTTACTTTTATTTGCGTTAAATAATGATCAGAAATAATATTACCCCTTTCCTAACTTGGACATTTAAAAGTACTGATAGTTAGGGTATAAAACTGCTGCATGATCGATTTGAAATTCCCCAATAATTATATCGGGTGACAGCCAGGTTTTTGTTAAGAAGGATTCTTTTAAAAGTGAGTTGATATGATTTTTAAAGTTAAAATTTTTGCATGTTTCAACAAGTCTTTAGCGATTTTGGTTTGTCCATTTATGCGCAGGAAATCATCCCATCGTATTCTTATATTTTTTCTCTTTACCCAACCGAGCATTAAAATCACCCATTAAAATTTTAGTATGGTTTGAGGGAATTTTCGAGGTGATGCTTTCTAATGTTTCCTAAGCGTCATTAACTTAGTCAGGTTTTTTACAGTTATCCTCATTGAGTGGCATATGGGCATTAATTAAAGTGTATGCTTTATTTGCGCATTTAAGAGAAATTGTCATTTGTTTATTAATGGGTTTTACCTCCATTATTGAGTTTAAAATATTTTTGGAGACTGTAAAAGCAACTCCTAGATGTGGTGCATTATTAAGTATTCTTTTATCAGTTTTACTTTTAAAAAGACGATAATTTCCGAAATCCATGGTGTTATTGTCCGTCATTCGTGTATCTTGAAGTGCCGAAATTTGAATCTTCCGTTCTTTTAATGTATCTCCCAATTTATGAAGCTTAACTGACTGCAGAGTGTTTTTATGTTAAGTGCTGCAAAAAGTATTTGTTTTGGTTTTAAGTTTTCTAGATTACTCCGACTTCCTCTGCTGAATCACACTGCATTTTAAGCTGACCGCCCCAGAATCCGAAAGGTCAGTTGTGCCAGTAATACTGGCGGTGGATTGACCACCTGAGGTTATATTGTGATTATCAAAATGCTCCATGATGATTGTACCTGGTATCGGTTGGAGTTGAGTAGACCTACTGAGTGAGTGAACTCAGAATGTTACGACTGGAAGGGTTAGTTCCAGAATATGAATTTCAGCCACACCACTGGTGAACAGACGCTGGCCACTTCGCCGCTTTCTATAAGACAGATGCAAAAGTGGATTTGGTTTTGTTTAGTTTTGCGTTGGTCCGTGACTGCTTATTTTGTATTCGCAGCTGTCCACCATATCTGATAGAACATCCACTGTCTGCCACCTGTGTCTCATCCAATACCCTAGGCAAGGTTAGCTTCCTAGACTTTTAGTTACAAAGTCTTAAAGCTTGGAATTTCATCAAATTATTAGACGACAGAGTAGTAAGGTAGAAGAGCTCATCATCTGTTTGGAGAATTTAGAGAGCTCTGAAAGGTTATACATCCTGTGACTGTCTGAGTACCACATTACCACAAGATTAGATAAGTTACATACAAAAGATTACACTATTGTAGCTTATTCAAGCAGAAGTAGCATAAGAATAGGAGAATTGTTATATACATTAAGAAAGAGCACAAGTTCAGAGAGATTAAGACAAGTAGATGGTTCAAATGGCTCTGAGCACTATGGGACTTAACATCTGTGGTCCTCAGTCCCCTAGAACTTAGAACTACTTAAACCTAACTAACCTAAGGACATCACACACATCCATGCCCGAGGCAGGATTCGAACCTGCGACCGTAGCGGTCACGCGGTTCCAGACTGAAGCGCCTAGAACCGCACTGCCACACCGGCAGGCACGACAAGTAAATTTTGTAGTGATTAGCACATAGAAGTGTGTGCTTGTGAATTAATGCGGAGAAATAGTTCACTTTTATTTTTTCACTGTATACAGACCTCCACTGGGAAATTTTGAATTGTCTATGAAGAATCTGGATTCCTTACTTTGCTACCTGTCAGACACCAGCAAGCAGTTAATTGCCTGTGGTGATTTTATATTTTCTGTAGGATTCTGATAGAAAAAATTATATGAAAACCTTATCTTGTCCTCAGTAATTAACTTTCCATCACAGGTGGGGAAAGACAGTAGGACCCTAACTGATTATGTTTTCTTTGATGATTCTGAAAATAAGGGAGGGATTAAAGTATCTCGTGAAATGAAAGGTGAAACGTATCTTTTGGCAAGAAGAAGTAGGGATTCTACAGTAGTTACACATACAAAAAAATATTCGAAATTACTAAGAAAGGTTACTAAAATATCGAAAAACATGCACATAATGTCAGAAATCAGTACTACTGACAACAAATTTATAACAATATGGAATGTAGTGAAGCGAGGGACAGGACAACCAGCCACAGAACAACACAATAGCACTATTGAACTGTTGGAAGGGCTGTAAAATATGAGTCACGGGTAGCAAAAGCATCTGATAATCATTTCTTAAACATAGTAGCAAGCATAGGGACAAACAGTTAAAGAGAAAAATTATTGCAGTACGTCGAAAATTTAACTTCCATAAAATTCTGTCTATCACCAGCTTCTCCTTCTGAAATTAAGAAAATTACACACTCTCTCAAAAACAAAAGCACATCTGACTTTGACGGTGTTTTCAACAGAGTACTAAAAATTTGTTCCCATGTTATAAACTCAGTCTTAGCTGAAATACGTAATGCGTCACTAGCTCAAGGCACTTTTCCAGGGAGACTGTTTAACACCTCTTTAAAAAAAGGTGATTAAGAGAGATATCAGTAATGACCCACCTGTTTCACTGCTGATATCATTGTCCAACGTTTTTGAGAAGATGACATATTCTAGAATAGTATCTCACCTTAACATCAATAGCATCCTTAGCAAGTCAGTTTGGGTTTCAGAAGGGTTTCTCTTCTAAGAATGCCATTTACATGTTCTTGATCAAATTTCATAGGCATTAAATAACAAAATAGAGCCGGTTCATATTTTCTGTGACCTCTCTATTGCATTTGACTTTGTGAATCACAGTAATCTCCTAGATAAATTAACGTTTTTCTGGGATTGATGGTATAGCCAAATAATGAATCATGTCATATCTAACGAAAAGAATGCTGGAAGTTGTACATAGTAATTTGCGCATTATGATCTAGGGACACAATTATGACTAGGGAAAAAACAACAAAAAACCACATATGAAGTTCCTCGAGACTCAATCTTAGGTCCACTACTGTTCCTCAAATATGTGAACGGTCTCCTGTCTAGTATAGAACAACCAGAATTACTTCTTTTTGCAAATGACGCTAGTATTGTAATATATTGAAGCATGCATACAGAAACAGACGAAATGGTAAACAAAGTTCTTGAAAGTATCATTGACTGGTTTTCTGGGAATGGTCTCACTCTGAATTTTAAAACGAGCCACAAATTCAGTTCTGCACTTCTAGAAGTGCTACACTAATGATTAGTGCAACACTTGATGAGGAAATAATAATAGGGTGGGAAATTTAAAATTCTTAGGAATCCATATCGATGAGAATTTAAATTGGAAGGAACACATTTTCTGACTCCTAAAACAACTTAGGTCAGCCACATTTGCTCTTAGAATCATTGCAAATCTTGGAGAGAGACAAATAAATTAGTTGACATGTTTTGCATATTTTCATTCAATAATTTCTTATGGAATAGTGTTCTTGGGTTACTGATCTTTAAGAAAGAAAGTCTTCATTACGCGAAGACTTGTAGTGAGAATAATATGCGGTTGCTCATCCATGATGATCTTTTAGACATTCGTTTAAGGAGTTGGGCTTTCTGACTATTGCTTCAAAGTATATTTATTCCCTCATGTGGTTCGTTGTAAATAATCCACTACAGTTTATGAGGAACAATGAGCTACATAATTACAATAATAGAAAGAGAAAAGACATTCATTACTCCACACTAAGGTTGTCTTTAGCACGAAAAGGGGTGCACAATGCTACAATAAAAATTTTCGATCGTTTACCCAGTGATATAAAATATTTGACAGACAGCAGAGTAAAATTTGATAACAAACTGACATAGTTTCTCCTTGACAACTCCCTCTATTTTGTAGAAGAATTTCTGTTATTGTAATGAGTAAAAGGTGGTGGGTAGGAATCGCTAACTCACATCTGTACAAATTTTCATTTGTAAAAAAATAAAATAAAATAAATTACAGATGTTCAGAATGCAGCCGATGTAGAAATTAATTTGCGATGTGAATGTACAATGACTCATTCTACATCATTACGATCTATAGTGCAAAATTATCATGGAACATGTTACTAACTAATATATGGAAAACAAAAATCTTGCAGTAGAAGGCATTTGTATCCGGGTCTCGAAGAACAAGAACAAGAAAAACAATTAGAAGAAGTGCTCATAGCTATTACTGTACTCATTTCAGACCCAATATTTACTAGACGTTTTTGTTTCGAATAATCCTTCCTGTCATATCCCTGAATATTAACGTTTCCTCCTGGGACACCCTGCCTACAGCTTTTCAACACCCCTATCCAAGAAAGGAGTGTCGAAGTGGAAAAGAAACGACGTCACTTCTTTCCCGAAATTTTTCGCAATGCATTTAGCATAAATATAAAAGGATTCGGCTGTTGCAAGAACATGGATTTGAACGAATACATCGGAAGTTTCCGCTTAAAGTAAATGTCACAGGTTGTTATATTTGTCGGGAGACCATACTTTGTAAAGTCTATGCACATATCCACCATTATTTTGAGTTTCCTTGCCTCCAGTACCATGGGGAGGGGGAGAGTGGGAGGAGCGAAACATAAGGATGCCATTTGCTCTTTCCTCTCGTGGCCGGATGAGTCAACACTAACTTGGCAGTTTCTTTCCCCTGAAAATCTGACTTACCTGGCTCTTTCCCCTTACAGAAAAACTTTCAGTGCTAATATCCCGGGAGTCGTTTTCCCAGTTTTAGTCCTTAAACAGACGCGTACGAGTACTCCTAATTGAGTTGCAGCAACAGATCAGTTTCGAAAAAAAGTGACTTACCTGGTTTTTCCCCTGGCCCTCCATTTGCTTATTCGTTCTTTTTTGCGTTCTGTAGATCGCTTGTATTAGCAGAGAGCTTTCAGCAGAAGAGATGCGTTTCGCAATAACGAACATGAACAAGTGCTCACAGCTATTGAGGCATGCATGTTAAAGCCGATGTTTACTTGACGTACTGCCGGTGCTCAGAACACGGAACACGTTTTTTGAACACCATGTATAAACTGTCATTTTTCCCCTCGCTCTACACGCAAACGGAATGGGACGAAAATTGACTAATATTGGTACGAAGAATCCTTTTGTGTGCACTCTACACAGGATTACGGGGCAAAAACATACACATAGATGTGGAATTTATCCTAGAAGTCGTCTGCGCTTTCTCTTTTCTGTTGTGCACTGATATTACCAGCCGGACCAGCACTTTATTCGGTGAACAGTCGAAAATGCTGGTCGGGATTGTAAGACTATGTGATTAAAAATCAATATATTTTTGTCAACTTCCAACACAAGTACAATGATGAACCACTTTACCTTAAATTGCATAGTGATCCTTTATTAATAAATTTCATTCACAACAAACATGGTAATTGTTCCAGTGTTCTGTGACGTGAAACTCTAGATTGCACGCGACACAGCAGGTGACTGTTGTCCGATTACAACTCGACAGTGCTCCGTTGCACTGGGTTAACAGCCGTCCGCATTTACGCGGACATGTCCTCGTTTTCTACGTTTAACGTAGCATCCGCACACATTTTTGCCATTTCTGCTAATGACCGCAGTTTTAAGTTTTGCGAATGAAGAGCTTTTGATTTTTGCACCTTTTACTTCAGTAATTGGATGATGTTATTTGTTATTATCTTAAAATCGATCTGTAATGCTCAGAAAACCGAAAATCTCGATTTATATTGCGTACAAATTACGTTTTCATCTCTTCAGCTTCGAGATAGCTGCTTGAAACATACGTAGTATCTGTGGTCAAAGTATCGCTGTGACGTCTACGTGCACTTTGTTTTTGTGTGATAGGCGTATTTTTAGCGAACTTTCCTTTATTGGGTAAGTTTCGTGATTTTCAAAATACAGCTTGTGGCACAAAAATATAGTTCAGTTTTGCAAGCGAAGATCTTTTCATGCGGTAGCTGAACAGTGCGTTTTCATTATTCTTTGTTTCAATTTTACGTAAGATAAATTCTCATCAGGCCAAAGAGGAAATGCACGTTGAAGGATAAACTCCGAGAATAACATCCGATCTTTCGTCCTGAAAGAGTTCAATGGAAAGGAGAATATACGATTTGCGGCCCATGGATCTATGTATCATAGCAAATCATGGGGCCAGAGACCTGGAAGAGCACATGAAAACAGGAAAACTTGTGAAGTGTGTTAGAGACAAGTTCGTCAGGTAAAGTGAGAATTTTGTTTAGAAAACTGTGTTCTAAACTGGACACAAATATAAGTGCTGATGGAACTCTCGTTTACTATACTGTGTTTCACCACAGCAGATATAAATCTGTGGACTGTACCAGTCGACTCTTGAGAGAAATTTTCCATAACTCATCTGTATCATAAAAAATCGCGCTTGGACGTACCAAAACTGAAGCAATAGTGAATTCAGTTCTAGCGCCTCATTCAGCAGAATGCATCATGAAAGATCTGGAGTACTTTCCTTGAAAACCCACTCTCCAGTACTCTCTATTGTAGATACAGCCCACTCTCTAGAAGCATATACACTGTTCAGCGAGTACATTACGATCACTTATCAATAGCCGGTTTCTCCACCTTTGGCTGGAACAGAAGTGGCGACGCGTCGTGACATGGAAGCATTGAGGCTTTGGTAGGTCGCTGGAGGCAGTTGGCACCACATCTGCGCACACAAGACAGTCTAATTCCACAGAGGGGGGCGATGAGCTCTGACGCCACGTTCAGTCACATCCCACAGGTATTCGATCGGGCTCATATATGGCGAGTTGGGGGTCCAGCACATCAATTGAAACTCGTCACTGTGTTCTTCAAACCACTCCATCTCACGCCTGGCCTCATGACATAGCGCATTGTCTTGTTGAAAACTGCCATTGCCGTCGGGAAACATGATAGCCATGAAGAGTGTACATGGTCTGCATTGAGAGTACGGTACTCCTTGGCCTTCATGGTGCCTTCTACGAGCTCCACTCGATCCATCGATGGCCACGTGAATGTTCCCCAGAGCATAATGGAGCCACCACCAGCGTATTTCCGTTCCGCAGTACCGACGTCAAGGAGCTGCTCCCTGGAAGCTCCCATCTGCGTGATGAACAAGGTGTCATGATTCATGAGACCATGCAATGCCCTGCCATTGCGCTAACGCCAAATGTCGATGGTCACGTGCCTATTTCAGTCTTAGTTGCCGATGACGTGGTGTTAACAGTGACGTATGCACTGGTCGTCGTCCTGCGCCCGGGTTCCCGGGCTCTATTCCCGGCGGGGTCAGGGATTTTCTCTGCCTCGTGATGACTGGGTGTTGTGTGATGTCCTTAGGTTAGTTAGGTTTAAGTAGTTCTAAGTTCTAGGGGACTGATGACCTCAGATGTTAAGTCCCATAGTGCTCAGAGCCATTTGAACCATTTGAACGGGTCGTCGGCTGCGGAAGCCCATCGTTAGGAGTGTTCGATGCAGAGTGTGTTTAGACACACATTTTCTCTGCCCAGCATTCAAGTCTGAAGTAGATTCGCCACAATTCGCCACCTGTCCTATTTTATCAGTCCGTCTAGCTTACGAAGTCCGACATCTGTAATGAGGGATGGCCGGCCAACCCACGACGTCTGGACGTGGCTTCACCACGTCTCGATTACACTTACTACGGCACTCCTTGAACACCCGAAAAGTCATGCAGTTTTCGAAATGCTTTTGTCGAATCTCCAAGCCATCACAATCTAACCTTGGTCAAAGTCAGATAGATCGCAAGCCTTCCCCTTTCTACTCACGGACAGCACGCTCACTGCAGTCATTCATCGCCAGGTGGCGCTGCTATCGCCTGAACGGGTTTATATCGATATTAGGGCGGTGATCATAATGTTCTGGCTGATCAGTGTAAGTCTGGATTTGTTTGTTCTTACACCCCTCGCTATACATGTAACAGGAGGTGGGTTTGGGAGGGAAATGGCCCGATCAAGGATAAAATCAACCCTGCCCCACCCAGAAGTCAAAAAATCGTTTTAGCGTCCGGCCAGGTACGAAGTAATCGCAAATTTTATCTCCTCACAAAAAACCTTTTTAGCAATTACATATAACTCAACAGCCATGTCATACTATGTACTGTTCACTACGACTGGGAAATCTTCTCGATTTTGGGCACAGGATGAGGCACTTAGCCCATAAATTGCAAGATGCTGGTGTACCAACACGTTGCAACTAAGAGAGCTCACTGCGCTGGGTAACAATGGTAAACTCTTTAAAAGTGCAAATATGTCAAAAGTTTTGATTTAAACGTCTCTGAAGCTGTCTCTGAAACTGCCATAGAAGTTGAAAAGCTAGTTCCCTCCTTTTACATCCCTAACTCTGTCTAGAACATATTTGCCTTGTTTGTGCTATATGATAGCAGAAATTTTCATTCTGTTTCCGAACTTTTATTCTACCGTAATTTTGACATTAGACCGCCGTAGCTTGGCAACCGACGTAGATGTTTATTGGCTCGGACGCCGACTGAACCGGTACCTGTTTTTTCGAATCATCTTCCGGATAAAGCTTTCAAAAAACAACAGGACAACCGTTAATTACATGTATATCAATTTGTACCGAATCGTACACGTATGACACATACAAGTGGAGCGCATAAAAAACCTCAGAAGAAACCTATTATTGGACGTAAACTCGGAATGAAGCTAGATTTTTGAAAGCAAATTTCCTATTTGAACGTAAGAATTCGTTTTTTATTTATTTTATTCACTTTAAATTGTTTCCGTGCATTCCATTCACGTAAGAATGAATTTTATGTTCTACATTTAACTCGAATATAAACACCCCTGTCTCGACAACGGATAAATATTATTGTCTACAAAATATTTCGTCCTGACTTTACCCAGTTATCTACCTTCGCGTCTACCTCATTGCAGAGTTGGAACCGATTCGTACAAGTTTAAAGAATGAAGTGGTGCTCTTCAAAAGCCTCCCAGAAAAATGTGTTTTTATATGTTTCTGCACGTAAAATCCGAACAGCGCGCATGCAAATAGTTCCATTACCTGAGCATTAATTTCAGCCCAATTGTAATCTTGTGCAAAAGGAATTGATCGATTCTCCCACTTTGCCTGAACGTTAGCATGGGTTCGTCGTTCAAACCTTGCCTAATATACTGTAACGTAGCTACACTAATGCAAAGCTATACAAATGGTTACTCGTTCGGGCTAAACCAAAAACTTTTTACCCCGTGTTCCTAGCTCAAATAGGTATCGAGCAGTTATGACGGCATTTTTGCCACCTAATGTTTTTTCCACATCTACGAAATAGTTATCCAACTGAATTGTTCTTACAAAGCGCCGCCATACTGGAGGTAAAATACTGCGACGTACTGTTTTAAAAACTGTAGATGCTCCGAACTTTCAATAATAATCCTTGGGAGAAACGAAGTAACAAGCAGGCAAAAAAGTTGCAAGCAAGCAACTAACAACGTCACTTGTTTGCGGAACCTCTTGTGACTATTCGCCTAGCCGGAAACAGTCTACCACAGTCCATGAAACGCTAAAGACACTTGAGATGAAAGACTGAAATGGGTTGTGTCGTGTACCTATACATTATAACAAAGAGACAACATGAGTATCATTAACAGTGTAACACGAATTTTACGATCAGAAGATTTCTAGCAAACTCACGAGCCAGAGACGTGACCCTATGCCATTGGACTGTCTCCGACACAATTCGTTACGGCGTAGGAAAAAAGGGAAAGAAATGGTAGCACAGTACTAGATCAAGTCAGCCACCACTGGAGAAAGAATGCTGCAGACAGATTCCTACCGTGCTCCTTCTACTACTGCCATGTTTACAGGGTGAAAATTATTGAACAATATAAAAAATAATTAGTTACACACTATGGCGTGCACGCACCTTATTCAACATGCAAACGTCACTACAGATATTCGGATTTGGGTTATGACGTGTTCGATATGCCTGCCAACATTGGCGATGATATGGCGCAGACGAATAGCGAAATTCTGCATGACCCGCTGAAGTGTCCAAACATCGGTTCTGCCAGTGACCTCCTGAATGGCTGTTTTCAGCTCAGCAATGGCTTTGGGGGCTATTGTTGTACACCTTATCTTTGCCCCACAGACAGAAGCCGCCTGTGTTCAGATCTAGAGAATATCGCGGCCAATCGAGGCCAATGCCAGTGGCCTCTGGTTACCCCAGAGCCAGAATGCGATCCCCAAAGTGCTGCTCCAGGACATCAAACACTCTCCTGCTTCGATGGTGTCGAGCGCCGTCTTGCAAGAACCAAATCTTGTCAAAATCAGGGTCACTTTGGGTAATGGGGATGAAATTATCTTCCAAAACCTTCAGGCACCGTTCGGCAGTCACAGTGCCATCAGGGAATACCGCACCAATTAATTCGTGACTGGACACTGCACACCACACAGTCACCCGTTGAGCGTGAAGAGACTTCTAGATCGCGAAATGCGGATTCTCAGTCACCCAAATGCGCCAATTTTGCTTATTGCCGAACTCATCAAAATGAAAGTGGGCTTCGTCGCTAAACCGTCCTATGCGCATGCCCATACCAACTCCCATCATGCCCCGCGCCCAGTCGTGAGGTTTTAACGTACTAACGCAAATCGTTCAGAAATTATGACGATTTTATTTCATACAGCTCAATAACTACAACCCTGTACGAAGAACTGATCGTTTTGACAGACGTCGGGAGAAATAGTGCCAGTTGCTCTTGCCGTCAGTTGAGACGTTTCCACACAGTGTTACAGCACTGTAAATTATGAGTACTGAGGAATCTCCCTGGGGTTACGGTCGTTACAGTAACTTAACAGGATTTAATACGTAAAACATGAACATGTTTCGACCTAAACCAGTCTACTCTGATATTTCCGATTCGTTACACGTTCTGCAGTACCCCAACAACCAATTAAAGTTTGTAAATCGCAGTAAGAAGTGTAGCAGAGATCATTTTTCATATTTTCATAGCTCGTATTAATATTTACTACATTTATATGTACAGATGGACCGTGGAAGAAATGACCTTTTATATGGCTCTGTGAGAGGTATTATTAATTTGACACACCTTTACCGACTGTGCGGTAACCAAGTGTAGAAGAATGTCTACCTTTCTCCCTGAAACCAGTCCCTGACATTTACTAATTTGTGATTTCATAGGCGCTTTATGTCACGTGTCTATCGGTTTAAGTTGTTTTGTTATACTGCTGACTAACTTCGTTTCATATAAACCTATTACCTCCTTGGCTGATCTCCTCTGAATCATGTTACTTCCTCCACCAACATCTCTAATGCACACATCCATTTTAACTTTAAAGATGACCACTATAAGTTTGCCTTCACCGTGAGAGTTGTGACTAATATTTAAAAATACAAACTACTGTGACCAATCACATTTATCACATTTTAATTACCCCTATTCATTTGGGAGACCAACGTGCACTTATGTGAATTAATAAGGCATGTATCTTGGTAACGGTAGCACATTCTGGCAGCAGAAGACAAGAAACTAATTCCCCACAAAACTCACAGTTATGTGGATGTTTCGACTACACAGATGAAATCATTCTGAATGTAAATAATATTATGTGGTCTGTCAACCTGCTGTTGTTGTTTTTTCTTTAGTTCTAAGACTGGTTTGAAGCGTCTCTCCACGCTAGTTCATCCTGTGCTAGCCTCTTCATTCCTGCATAACTATGGCAAATGCATCCATTTGAACCTGGCGACTGTAATCAGCTCTTGGTTTCCCTACACATTTTTAGCCTTCCAAATTTCTTTTCATTCCTAAACTGGCGGTTTCTTGATTTCTCAGGATGTGTTGTACAACCAATTCCTTCTTTTAGTCAAATTGAGCCATGAATTTAATTTTTTCTCAATGTCATTCAGTAGCTCCTCATTAGGTATTCGACCTACCCATCTAATTTTCAAGACTGTTCTGCACTTGCTCATTTTCAAAGCTTCTACTGTCTTCTTGTCTGAACTGCTTATCGTCCACGTTTCACAATCGTACAAGGCTTCACTCCATATGCCTTTATGAAAGATTCCCTAACACGTAAATTTACACTCGATGTTACCAAATTTCTCATCCTCAGAAATGCGTTTGAGACTATCACCAGTCTCTGTTTTGTATACTCTCTACTTCCAACGTTTTATTTCGCTGCCTAAATAGCAGAAATCATGAGCTACTTTTCGTGTGTCGTTTCGTAATCTAATTCCCTCAACACCGCCTGGTCTATTTTGATTGCATTTCCATTAGTGTTGATTTACTTTTGTTAATATTCATCTTACGAGTACAATGTTTTTGCTAGACTATCCATTTCGCTGAACTGCTCTCTCCGGTCCTTTTCCTTTAGTGGTTGCTCAGTGACTGAATAACACTGGGGATACATCACACATCCTTCTCAACAACCTATTTACCTGTGTAATCAAAATATCCATATAACCTTGAGCTTTGTAGTGAAATCGTTTTAGTCTTCTATTGCCAAAGAGGGCCACATGTAACCCAGAAGTCGCGCACACAAAATATAAATGTTGTATTACATAACATAAATTTACCTAGTGGCGGAGATTTAGTCCTCCTAAACGCCTAGTGTGGAAATTCTAATCTGATAAAAGTGACTGGTTACTACAATATTTATTTTCAGCGGAGGTCGAATACATGTTTCTATCACAATTCTCTTTGTAGAGGCACTGGAATTTTCTAATATCGCATCGTTTTACTTATGAATGAGCCCATATGACCGATTCATTTTATTCCCACAAGAAATATTACAAACAGGTGTTGACTGACTACCTAGTGACGGTTTCATTTTGTAATCAAAGGATATTTTATTTTTACGTAGCTAGAAGTGAATGACATTACATTTTTCAACATTTACAGAAACTCAGTAACCTTTCCTGTTGATGGAAAGATTTTCTATATGTAACTGGATGTTTAACGAATCTCTCTTTTTTTCGAATGTCGTAACAGCACAATTTACGAAAAGTCGACAATTATGAATAATACTATATACTATTTTAGCAGTCGTGGTATAATCTTACCCTCCCACACTTCACCATTCAAGTTCTCCTTCTTTGCACAAATTTTGAAAACTTCTAGAGGAGTAAGATTACAAAGGAAGAAATTTTTTTACTTCTCTTGATTATCTTGTTTTTATTGTTGTTGCTGGCTCAAAATCTTGTTGTGTTGAGGAGAATATTCTTGCTGCTGAAAATTTTGATTTGACGTTGCGTGTTCTTGAGGCTGAAATAACTGATGAGAAGTTGCCTGTTGCTATCAATATCTTTTTATTTTGTTCTATTCATCTAAATCACAACTACTTTATAATTTCCAAATTCTAAAACCAATAATTACATTGTTTGCAACAAACTTATAAAAACATCTTCTTACATCTGAAGCATGCCCAGAACTACTTACATTCTGCGGTACTCACAATGTTCAAAGAGTTTACAAACTTTCTCAACAGGAGAAGAATCTTTATCAAATTACATCATTATTTCATAAATAAATCCAGAAACAAATTTAATAATTAGCGTTTGATTTCGCAATTAACAATAAGGATTTTAAGTATGCCAGAAAATTTTTAATTTCAATTATTCTTAAAAGAAGGATAATTTTAAATGTTAGTACATATCAATAGTAACACATTAACCCCTCTTTTATATATTTTAGCCTGACGTATAATACATCGTATATAATATCATATGCATTCCTTTAGTGAAACAGCTGAGATAATTTTAACCTATGCAGGAATCGATAGTATACATGGTATCGGTTATTTCTATATAAAAAAAAAGGGTAATGCTAGACGAGTGCGACTCGTTATAGTGGATAATGAAGGGCACACCAGTGATCGTCTCTAATAATCGAGTCTCAGGAAACGATGATTATTAAGTTGGAAAATACATCATTGCTTCAAAAAGAAAACGTTGTACAATTCTGCAGACGAAAATGTATGAAGAAAAGGTCAATGACAGTTTCATCTTCTGACGGAAACTCCAATGAAACACGTCGTGCGGAGTAACTGGTCTTCAAAATAAGCGCGCATATTATTACGTAAAATGTAGTAATCAAATTCATTGTGCTTTATTGCGATGGATAGTCATTACAAACTCCCCATAATCATTTAGCGATATCCAGAAGGATCGAGAAATATAATTTCTAAAGTAGCATTTCTTTGTTGACATTTAGATGCACAAAAATTCAGTATTTGTGCATTAGGTATGATATTTTCCCTGCGTGACATGAAGAGTAGCAAATGTTAAGAAATGAAACTACAATTAACGAAAATTCGATTAAATCTTCATGTTTCGCCGCATGTTTTCGATACTGATAAAACCTGGAGCTCGAATACTCTATGTTCCTACAATGAAAAGTTTCTCTCGAAGAATTAGTTCTCGGAGATGAAATAGAACCATCTGAAGAGCGTATTCATCACTATTCTCCAAAGATATGCACAACTCATATGGGTAATTTCTAAAAACGTACAAATAGTAAAAGTTTATGCGTGTAGCGTGTTTGCTTCAGTATTTTTACACCTTTGGATTTTTCAGCGATTTAATTACTTTTCGAAGTAAAAGACTAGAGGTGTAGCTCTCTCTCGCTTTTTCTTTACAACAGCGCAAATGCAACAAGAAACAGTCACGACCATATTTTTCTATATAACACGATAAAACATCGACTATCGTGAAAATAATAGGGATATAGTGTTACATGCGACAATTTGCGTGTCTGGTGCCACGAATAGAATAATCGTCCAATCTTCAGGTCAACAGTAAGTGGATTACGATGAGTAAAATAATTCTTATATGATTTATTTTTGGTTTCTCTGATGTAAAAGTTTGTACCAAATGTGTTCTAGATGAAAAATATGGAGGAGAGGCGGCAAGAAGCTGATGCCGAGGTTAGACAGCCATACAGGAACTCCGTGGTTGCAAAGAATATATTACAAGCACGATGTAGGTTTCTCAGAGGGCTGTCTGCACAATTAACTTATTGTTTAAAAGTACTAGTAGTGCTGTTCGTTTGTTGGTTTTAAGTGGTTCCTGAGGTACAGTGTGTGTTGTGTGACAGTAATCTATGAGGGAAGTCTTGTGGAGATGTTGGACCTGAGGTCGCCTTTTAGTTGAATGCCATACGGGTAAGTCGATTTTGGAGTTTACTTAGAGTCGCAGGCAATAGGTTGTCAGGTCAGGCTAACGACGTACACTCGATTGTATAATATAAGCTGTTACAGTAAGTAATGTATATGCTATTCTTTTACAGGGGGTAGATGAACAGAACTCGATGCTTGTGATCATTAAGGGGCCTGTAAATAGGTGCAAATTAGGCTGGGAAAATCCACGATCATTCCATCCAGGGCAACTCGAAGTTAATTGGTAACGGTAATTGGAAGAGAGATTCTGACCGGAGAGAGGTCCGTTTTATCACCGGTGCGAACAAATTTGCCTTGCAGAGCCATATCTATTCCAAGTGGTTTGTGTTATTTTGTGTAGAAAAGATTTTGTATAGTGGCCCTGAGTGCTTGTGACAGACTCAAAAGCACATAACAATAACGTTTAAATGTAAAATACTCTTGGTAGAATTCTTTACCATTCTGAAAAGTAATATGGAACCATTAAAACCCGAACTACAGTGTTAGTACTCATTTACTTCATAAGCTCGGTCGTGTTTATATCTTCATTCTAACATTTGATGGCGACGAGTAGTTTGCTAAAAGCCGACGCCTGTAGAGGCTAAGATTTGTTTTATAGTCTTTGCTGACAGAGATACAGTGGCGGCGGCATTGCTAATTTTTTTGTAAGCAAGGCCCAGTTATGACTGGGCTGCTATGAAACTCGATGTCAGTGTATGTATTGGCTTGTAGTGACAACAAAATTTCATCCTGTGTTAAATGTAAAATTTTGATTTACTTATTCACTAGTTAGACTCGTCTGTAAAGCAAGCTGTTTCTCGTACATGAAACTGAAATCATATTTTCAGAGAAAGAAAAGCAAGAATACTGTTACTTTAATCAGATCAAAGGACAAAGAAAGTCGAAGACAAAATATATTTCAAGGACAGCAATCGTATACCTTGTAGGAGTGTTAATTTAATAAAGATACAAACATAGTCAGATTAGAATTTAGCCATAACAATGCAGTGAAAGAAAATATACGTTAATAACAAGAAAAATTCTTAATGTAAAAAAATAATATTTATAGCGGTATCGTTGACACATCGTAGTAAATTCACCAGTAAATTCGCCAGTGCCTAATATCTCTGACTTGCGAGTTAGTATATGTCTGATATTTTACTTCGTGCGGTAACCAAAGAAAATAGATAGCTTATTACAAAAATATTACGGAAATATGAAATTGTAGAAGGAAAAGTTTTGCCTTCGCGTTACCGTTGTTATTAATATTATTTGACTGGGGTAACAATAGATGTTATACACAACTCTTCATCTCGTGTGGATGATGTATGAGATAGGTGAAATGCCCTCAGACTTAAAGAAGGATATAATAGTTCCAATTCCAGAGAAATTGGTGCGGACATGTGTTTATATTACCGAACTATCCGCTTAATAAATCTAGGTTGCAAAATACTAACCAAAATTCTTTACGGCAGAATGGAAAAACTGGCAGAAGACGACCTCTGGGACAATCAATTTGGATTACGGAGAAATATAGAAACACGAGGACAATACTGACCTACGACTTATCTTAGAAGGTAGATTACGGAAAGTCAAATCTACGTTTATAGTATTTGTAGACTTAGAGAAGGTTGTTCACAGTGTTGAATGCAATACACTCTTCGAAAATCTGAAGATAGCAGGGGTAAAATACAGAGAGTGAAAGGCTATTTTCAACTTGTACAGTAACCAGATGGCAGTTATAAGAGTCGAGGGGCATGGAAAGGAAGCAATAATTGAGAAGGGAGTGAGACAGGATTGTACCCTATTCCCGATGTTATTCAATCAGTACACTGAGCAAGCAGTAAAGGAAACAAAAGAAAAATTTGGAGAAGGAACTAAGTTCAGGGAGAAGAAATAAAAACCTTCAGCTTTTCTGATAACATTGTAATTTTGTCAGAGAGAGCAAAGGGCTTAAGAGTGGTTGAACGGAATGTTTTGTAATTTTGTCAGAGAGAGCAAAGGGCTTAAGAGTGGTTGAACGGAATGTTTGAGCAAGCAGTAAAGGAAACAAAAGAAAAATTTGGAGAAGGAACCAAGTTCAGGGAGAAGAAATAAAAAACCTTCAGCTTTTCTTATAACATTGTAATTTTGTCAGAGAGAGCAAAGGGCTTAAAAGTGGTTGAACGGAATGTATGGATTCTTGAAAAGTGGATATAAGATGAACGTCAACAGAAGCAAAACAAGGATAATGGAATGTAGTCGAATTAAAGCAGCTGAAGCTGAAGGAACAAGGATAATGGAATGTAGTCGAATTAAAGCAGCTGAAGCTGAAGTAATTAGATTAGGAAATGAAACGCTTAAAGTACTGGATGAGTCTTGCTATTTGGGCAGTAAAATAACGGATGATGGCTGAAGTAGAGAGGATATAAAATGTAGACTGGCAGTGGCAAGAGAACCGTTTCTGAAGAAGAGAAGTTTTTTTAACATCAAATATAACTTTAAATGTTAGGACGTTTTCTGGAAGTATTTGTATGGAGTGAAGCCAAGTGTGGAAGTGAAACATGGACGATAAACAGTTTAGATAAGAGACGAATAGAAGATTTTGAAATATGATGCTACAGGAGAATCTTGAAGGTTGGGTTGGTAGATCACATAACTAATGAGGAGGTACTGAAAAGAATTGGGGAGAAAAAAATATGGCGCAGCCTGACTAGAAGAAGGGATCGATTGGAAGGACACATTTTGAGATATCAAGGGATCACCAACTTAGTATCAGAGGGAAGTGCGAAGGGGGAGGGGGAGGAGGTAAATGTTCGTAGAGGGAGATCCAGAGATTAATACAGTAAGCAGATTCACAAGGATGTAGGTAGCAGTAGGTATTTGTAGATGAAGAGGTTTGCATAGCGTAGAGTAGCATGAAGAGCTGCATCAGATCAGTCTTCGTACTGAAGACTACAAAAACAATAACAACAATGATAACAAAATCAGGGACACTAATAGATCTGATTTCATTTACAATACGATACGCTGCTTCTGGCTTAATTTATTTCTTTAGGAGGACTTTTGCAGCCGGCCGCGGTGGCCGAGCGGTTCTAGGCGCTTCAGTCCTGAACCGCGCGACTGCTACGGTTGCAGGTTCGAATCCTGCCTCGGCCATGGATGTGTGTGATGCCCTTAGGTTAGTTAGATTTAAGTAGTTCTAAGTATTAGGAGACTGATGACCTCAGATGTTAAGTCCCATAGCTCTCAGAGCCATTTTTTAGGACTTCACACTAATATAGTTTGGGTTTTACTGTGTAGTAGTGACATTTCTGTAGCTTGTGTTTTGTATATGTATGACTCATTGTAAATCTAGCTCTAGTAAGGATCAAGCTTTTTACCCAGACTTCGAGAATTGTTAAAAATTAGAACAGCTGTTAGCGTAACGTTTTAAACTTTGTAACAAAGAAAGGAAAGTAAATCCTACAGATTTGGACACATTTTACGGAAACAAGAAAGTCCATAGTAAATAAATGAAATAATATAATTATTTTTTGTTTTAAGATCATGGCTACAAGGCGAATCATTAAAGAAGCAGGAGGCAGGTCAATTGAATTCATATCCGTATAAGCATTCTTACATAGGAACATAATACTGTCATAGTTGGTGGTCGAGCGGTGATTGCTACGTGTAAACTGCTAGCACCACCACACACGAGAATTGTGTGCTTCTACGAAAGAAAATTCAACTAAAAGTGCCAGAGCTTACTTCGGAATGGTACGATAGGTATGCCTGAATAACGGAAAATTAAAGGTAACATTTGTATTAGTAATCATAAATGTCTCATAAATCATCTGCCATGGTGCTGTGATAAAAGTGGAATGAGAAAAGGTTCTGACATTGTATGAATCAAATCAAAACCTTTTTGAAAGAACATCAGCTACTGAACCACTTATAACACGCTTGTAATGCAAAACTATAGAGTTGAAAGATGACTCTTTACCGATGAAAAGTATATCCTGAAATTACAATTTATTTCTTCTTACATATTCCATGGCCCTTTTAGTAACAACCAATATTTTCACTATATTATTTAAAGGTAACCTATTTTGCAAGAAATTCGTAAGTGCGATGTCACAATAATGCAATGACGCTAAGGTAGATGTATGAGTAGTAAGTGTAGCGTATTACGGTCATTCAAAATGAAACAAGGCGGAGGCTCTAAAATGCAAAACCGCTGAAGGGATCGCAGTGCCATTACCTATGGAAGAAGATGTGGAGCTTACGAGAGGGAGAGCGCTGAGGCCCAGACTTGCCGCTAGAGGGACATGGGCGCGCGCCCACGTGACTGCAGAGCACGCACATGCACGCATCGACCGTCCACTAAACGCAGCAAAGGGATGTTATAACAAAAGGAGAGCGGGGAGCGAAAATCCATTGATGATTGAAACAGGTGTGCGGAGAGCAGTGTATTATTATTATTATTATTATTATTTTGTCTTGTGACTGGTTCGACGCAGGCCGCCAGGAACTCCTCTCCCGTGCCAACCTCTTTTTCTCTGAGTAACACTTGCAACCTACATCCTCAATTATTTGCTGGATGTATTCCAGTCTTTGCCTTCCTCTACAGTTTTTGCCCTCTACTGCTCCCTCTAGTACCATGGAAGTCATTCCTTCATGTCTTAACAGATTTCCGGTCATCCAGTCCCTTCTCCACATATTCCTTTCCTTCCGATTCTGCGCAGAACCTCCTCATTCCCTGCCTTATCAGCCTACATAATTTTCAACATTCGTCTGTAGCACCACATCTCAAATGCTTCGATTCTCTTCTGTTCCGGTTTTCCCGCAGTCCATGCTGTGCTCCAGAAGGATATTCTCAGAAATTTCTGCCTCCGATTAAGGCCTTTGTTTGATACTAGTAGACTTCTCTTGACCACGAATTCCCTTTTTGCCATTGCTAGTTTGCTTTTTATGTCCTCTTCGCTCCGTCCGTCATTGGTATTTTTTTTTTTTTTTTGCATAGATAGTAGAATTCCTTAACTTCATCTCCTTCGTGACAATTAATCCTGATGTTAAGTTTCTCGCTATTCTCATTTCTGCTACTTCCAATTACTTTCGTTTTTCTTCGGTTTATTATTATTCCATAGTCTGTACTCATTAGACTATTCATTCCATTCAACAGATCATGTAATTATTCTTCATTTTCGCTCAGAATAACAATGTCATCAGCAAATGGTTCATTGATATTGTTTCATCTTGAATTTTAATTCCACTTTTGAATCATTCTTTTCCTTCTATCATAGCTTCTTCGATGTAGAGATTGAACAGTAAGAGCGAAAGACTAGATCCCTATCTTACACTCTTTTTAATCCGAACCCTTCCTTCTTGGTCGTACACTCCTATTCTTCCCTCTTGGCTCTTCTACATACTGTATATTACCCGTCTCTCCCTGTAGCTTACCCCTATTTTTCTCAGAATTTCGAACGTCTGGCACCATTTTATATCGTTGAACGTTTTTTCCAGTTCCACAAATGAACGTGTCTGGATTTTTCTTTAATCTTGCTTCCATTATCAACCGCAAAGTCAGAATTGTCTCTCTGGTGCCTTTACCTTTCCAAAAGCCAACTGATCGCCATCTAACACATCCTCAATTTTCTTTTCCATTCTTCTGTATTCTATTCTTGTTAGCAACTTGGATGCATGTGCTGATTGTGTGATTATTCTCATACTTCTCAGCTCTTGCTGTCTCCGAAATTGTGTCGATGTTATTTTTCCGACAGTCGGATGGTATGTCGCCAGACTCTTACATTCTACACACCAACGTTAATAGTCGGTTTGTTGCCGCTTCCCGCCCCCTCCCCCCCATGATTTTGGAAATTCTGATGGAATATTATCAATCTCTTCTGTGTTATTTGATCTTAAGTCATCGAAAGCTCTCTTAAATTATAATCTTGCCGCAGGGGATACACCGGTTCCCGTGAAACCACCGAAGATAAGCGCTGTTGGGCGTGGCCGGCACTTGGATGGATGACCATCCAGCCGCCATACGCTGTTCCCATTTTTTGGAGTGCACTTAGCCTCGTGATGCCAACTGAGGAGCTACTCGACCGAATAGTAGCGGCTTCTGTCAAGAATACCATCATAACGACCGGGAGAGCGGTATGCTGACCCCACGCCCATCCTATCTGCATCCTCCAGTGAGGATGACAATGCGTCGGATGGTCCCGGTAGGCCACTCGTGGCCGTAAGACGGAGTGCTTTAATATTGGATCCCCTATCTCTTCTAAATCTACTCTTGTTTCTTCTTCTATTACAAGATAAATCTTCCTCCTCATAGCGGCCTTCAATGTACTCTTTCCACTTATCCGCCTCTCCTCTGCATTTAACAGTGATATTCCCGTTGTACTCTTAATGTTACCCGCCTTTTAATGAATCTCCATTGCAATTGCGTGCTCAGTCCGGCCTCTGGGGCAATGGTTGCCGGTCTTCAATAATGAGGGTAGCCACCTGCTGAACAGTTGTATCGGTAAAGCGGTATGTCGTTCCAGATCGTGCGTCATCCGCCCTTCCTTGCATACTTTGTGCCACGCCATGATCCTTGCAATGGACATGCGGTGCTCTTCGTACACTTGTGCCATTGTTTGATGAATTTCGGTTCCGCGATTTGCTTCGGCATTGAGGAAGCACTGAACACCCCTTCTTTTAAAGCCTCCATTCCTCTGTTTTCAGCACAACTGACGGTAGTGAACAGTCGATACACGTACGTGCTCGCTGCGTTGTCACGTGGGTGTGCTCCCATGTTACCCTGACAGCGGGTGTGGAGCCTCGGCGCTCTTGTAAGGTCCACACTTTCTTCTATAGGCATTGGCATTGGATCTCCTCAACGGTTTTTATTTTACCGCTTCCGGCTCGTTTCATTTTGAATGGACATAATAACGTGTTAGTATGTGTTCATAATTCTCTAATTTGCGATCAGATTTCATGTTCTGCCAGATAAGTGTAGGAAATTGAACAAAATCGTCCCCTGGCTAGCTGACGTAAATGTTTGGTGCTGAATGTTTACCTGCATAAAAATTCAAGGTCCTTAATCCTCCATCTGAAGTGATGTCTTACAGTTTCTCTCCCTTTTTAGACGTTTCTCACTAAATCTGTGAATGTAACTATTATGACATAGTAGTTGTTCGTACACCGTGATGCAGATCGATTCTTGTTTCTTCAAACTGATCAAGATGGCTCCAGGACACACTCAAAAAAACCAGAATTTGTTAGCTACAGATATCAAATATGAATTATTTTTCAGCGTCAGTCTGCAAATACAACAGAGAGAGATTCGAAGCCCGTCTAGCAGTTAACGCGCCGTTCACGTCCTATAATACGAATCGTAAGTAGAAAGAATGAAAATTTTTACCTGAGTTTCATTGCCAGCTAAACTTTAGGTTTTCTTGTATCCTGCAGAATGAGATGACTCTCAGAGATAACCAAGTTCAATTAAAAGGATAGACGAGAATCGCGAAGCTTTTAGAAACAGAGCACAAGTTCATTTTCAGCAGGTATGGTGAAGGAAACTGTCGATGGTATTTCAAAGAAATCATTCTACCACTAGTGTTAAACGAACTTAAACCTGGATTTCCGACGGAAATTTTCAGCTATGGCGGAGCAATGAGTAATAAAACCCTGTTTTGTAACAAAAGTTGCTGAGAGGTTGATAGCTGCTTCGGTTTAACTTTCGTACATTCTTCGCAGTCAGTATTTTCATCACATGCAGTCTCAGATGTCATGCTCAGCCATGAGTGTCTCAGAGCGCTTGAATGGATTCAGTTCCTTATTAGGAATGTAGTACGTGAACATTTTCCCTCTCGTGTTTCTAACCTAAGGTGGCTCTATCAAAACGGCGGCAGCATCACATGGCCAGTAATTCTTATTTGCACTCTCGCAGAAAGAAGCGAGTGTCTAATCTTGTATCCACTGGGCTGAAAGAACTGGCTTTGAAACGGATGTATAAGTACTAGACACTTTCACCTTTGTCCAACAGCTTCCATTTCTTTCGTCAGCCGTTCTCAGAAACCTATTTAAGAGATCTTATTGTTTTTCACTTGTTTGCTAGCGTATCCGTGTGGGAGTGATTCAGCTGTAGCAGTGGGGTTTCCAGCTTTCTTCTGTCTCTGGTGAAAGCAGCTCGATCGCAGCTTGTTCGGGTCCCTTTGGTTAACACACAGGACTCTAATTCAGTAGTAGCGCTATAATCAGAGATACTAGTTTCGCTATTTTGGGGGATTCTCTTAAATCGCCTCAGCTAAATGCTGGGACCGTTGGAGAGCGGTGCCTGCGCTATGACCTCGAGTCGCGATCGACGGGGTAGTACACATAATTAAATCTCGAATCAGAACGTCCACCGCAGTTCCGTGGGTTGTCACCGATAACGCACGCTACTGGGTTGCTCAAAGGCCTTCACTAACAGCACATCGCACCTGTTACTTAGACTCAACATCTTACTTATACTCAACAGTCGACTTACGTTAGGTTGGAATGCGATTCAAATTCCTGTGTGCTTAAACCAGATTTAAGCTTCCTGTCGTTTCCCTACTAAAAATTACGGCGTGGTTCCTTTGAAAGAAATCGTTGTCAATATCCGTCCTTTAGGAATAACGAATTTCTGTCTGAACTGACTTTTTTCGTCGGTGACGTCACATCAGTCCACCCCCCCCCCCCCTCCCACACACACACACACACACACACACACACACACACAAATCAAAAGAGATATTTTTATGATGTAGAACAGGCCTAGCTTTCAGTGAGTATCTTCTTAAGCCACCAAAGCGTTTCTCTTTATAGTTGCAATATGCTGAATAATAGCTGGAATACGGTCTTCAACCGAAGTCGGGCCTCTTTTCTAAAGCTTCCCCTAAGGTAATGTTGTTCAGTAGTTTTATATTTTCAATGCTGTTATCGTGGTCTTCAGTCCGAAGACTTGTTTGATGAAGCTATTCACTGCTAGCCATTTTATCTACATCTATATTCCGGAAGCCACCGTGCTGCTTGTTGCAGGTCAATTCGTGTATCACGATTGCCGGTAAGCTTCCGTATGTAGTTGTTATTTGTTGTTTTGGTGGTGGTGGTGGTAATCAGTCTGAAGTCTTTCCATTCCTTTTTAAATAATTTGGATTAGTGTTTTGCGAACATTGCTTATTGATATGATGGGTCGATAATATTCACAATGACAGCACCTGTCTTCCTTTGAATTGGTGTTATTGTAGCCTTCTATGAGTTTAAACGAGTTTACCCTGTCTCATATACCTTGCATGGTAGGTAGAAATTGTATTGTTACGGTGACTCTATCAGGATGTCAGTAATTTTAAAAGAATGTCGTCTGTTCCAAGGTCCTTGCTTCTTACAATATCATACCTCCCATCTCATCTTCATCCAGCTCTTCTTAGTATTCATAATATTACCTTAGGGTCCATTTCCCTTCTATAGCACCTTTATGTGTTCGTTCCGCCTTACAGCTCTTTCTTCTTCTTAGCTTAGCAATAGCTTGTCATCTGAGCAATAGCTTGTCATCTGAGTTTTGATGTTCATACAGCTGCTTCTTTTTTCTGCAAAGGTCTCTTTAATTTTCATATAAATGGCATCCATCTTTCCATATTCGTGCATAATTCTAGAGCTAAGCATTTCCCTCTACCCTATTTGGTTCTCAGCAGCCTTCCCTCTTTTTTCTCCATTGGACGTTATCCAGTCGCCTTCTATTGTATTCCTGTCCCCTGTCTCAGCCAATTGTTGGCTAATACTTGCTCGAAAATTCCGAACAGCACTTCCTTCTTTCAATTCATCCAGATCTCAGCTCCGTAATTTCCTACCTTTCTGCAAATTCTTAAGTCCATAACCAATAAACTATAGTCCGAATCCACATCTGCTCCTGAAAATGTGTTGCAGTTTAAAATGTTTCTGAATGTCTGTCTTACCGTTATTAATGTACCTGCGACCTTTCCAGATTTCTTCCACTCATACAACCTTCACTCACGCTTCTTACACCTAGTGTTTGCATTTATTAAACCATCCCCAGTATACAATTCTTCCAGTGGACCTCACTTTTCATCCTTTTCCCTCACTTCGTGTTCTCTTACTATTTCTTATGCTCTTCGTTTTCCTATCATCGAAATCCAGTCCCCAGTTACAGTTAAATTTTCACGTCCCTTAACTATACGAATAATTTATCTGATCTCATCATACATATTTTTTTTAAATCTCTTCATCATGCTCGGAACCACAGTCACATACTCGTACAGCTGTATACTGTGGTGGCTGCTGTTCTTTTTTGTGTGTCCTGGCATCGATAAGGTGTTCACTATGCTGTTCATAATAGTTTGCCAGCATTCCTAATTTGTGCATTATTAATACTATTCCTTTGTTCTGTTCTTTGACGTTGTTCTTATAAACAAGGTCTTACTTGACCACAAGTCCTGTTCTTGCTTGCCATCGAATTTATGGAATTTACATTACACGTAACTTCCCCCCGTTCCTTTGTGTTTTACAATTGCCTAACCTCCTTAACCTATTACGGGATCTAACATTGCATGCTTCTACACGTTGAACGGCGCTTAAACTTTTTTTGGGATAACGATTTCTAAATTTCTAACAGAGTAATCCCCTCCCGACGATCTGAATGTAGAATTATTTTCCATTTGGAACATTTTATCCAAGATGATGCAGTTATCAGTACATAGTACATGAGGGCAATTGCGAGTTCTCCTGTAAGATGATTTGGCAATCTTCGTTTCAGTTCAAAAGTTTGGTTTTGTTAAAATAGAACCGGCGACCAATAGTTACAATACCAGTGCTTTACCTCCACCATTTCTTTCACTGATCTACTTTTTCTTCTGCTTATGATTTCTTTTTTATGCTTACTTTAAGGTGCAACAAAATAGCAGACTGCCAGTGAGGTAAAATATAATGTCGGATGATTTCCAGTATTGTGGATTAATATAGTCAGATATATATTAAGCTATTACTTGCACAGACAGGAATAACGTGGAAAAAATATCGACTGGGAAGTGAAAGACAGCGATTTTCTTTTCTTTTTTTGCGCAAGATGTATTTTTTGCGCAGTACACTTTAAGGGCTCTACACTCTATTCAACATCTGTAGAGCATACAGTTCACTAGGAAGCAATGGCCAGAGAATGCTTAGTAGTTGTTCCATATGTGAAGACTTATTGCAGTTTCATTTACGGAGAGTCTAAGGGAAGACTGACTGACTGACGTTTCCATCCGAGAAACTGTTTGCTCAATTTTATCAATGGTATTAAAGCCTAAGAATATTTGAGTTTTCTCTCCTGAAAGTAGGTTTTTTCCATCAGGTTCTCGTGACATGTGTGGCGTGTTTCTACGAGTAAATGGTTGCGAAAGCGTACTTGACCTCTTAGCAACAAATAATACTGGACAAATAGGGAGTATAATGACGAATACGGGGATTAGCGACCACAAGGCAGTAACTGCTAGGCTGAATAGCGTAACACATAGAACCATCAAAAAGAAATGCAAAGTACATCTATTTATAAAAGCTGATAAAAATGCTCTTGACGCCTTTTTAAGAGACAGTCTTCACTCCTTCTGATCTGATCACGTAAGTGTAGAAAAGATGTGGAATGATTTCAAAGAGATTGTATCGACGGCAATTAAGAGATATATACCACGTAAATTATTAAGTGATAGTACTTATCCCCCATGGTACACAAAACGGATCAGATCGCTGTTGCAGCAGCAGTGAAAAAAGAACGCAAATTTAAAAGAACGCAAAATCCCCAAAACTGGCAAAGTTTTGCAGAAGTTCCAAATATAGCACGTACTTCAATGCGAGATGCTTTCAGTAATTTCGACAACGAAACTATGTCTCTAAATCTGGCAGAAAACCCAATGAGATTCTGGTCATACATGATGCACACCAGTGGCAAGACGCAATCAATACCTTTAATGAGCAATAACAACGGTGAAGTCACTGATGACAGTGCCACTAAAACAGAGTTGTTAAACACGGATTTCCGAAACTCCTTCACCAAAGAAGACGAAGTAAATATTTCAGAATTCCAATCAAGAACAACTGCCAAGATGAAAAACATAGAAATAGATATCCTCGGTGTCGCAAAGCAGTTTAAGTCACTTAATAAAAGCAAGGCTTTCGGTCCAGATTGTATACTAGTCAGGTTCCCCCTCATAGTATGCTGATACAATAGCTTCATATTTAGCAATTATACACAACCGCTCGATCACAGAAACATCCGTACTTAGAGACTGGAAAATTGCTCAAGTCACACCAATACCCAAAAAGGGAAGTAGGAGTAATCCTCTGAATTACAATCCTATATCACTAACGTCGATTTGCAGTAGGGTTTTGGAACATATACTGTATTCGAGCATTATGAAGTACCTCGAAGAAAACGATTTATTGACACGTAGTCAGCACGTATTCGTAGAATATCGTTCTTGCCAAATACAACTAGTCCTTTATACTCATGAGGTAAAGAGTGCTATCGACAGGGGATGTCAAATTGATTCCATATTTTTAGATTTCCAGCCGGCTTTCGACACCGTTCCTCACAAGGGTCTTCTAACCAGACTGCGTGCAAATGGAATATTGCCTCAGTTGTGCGACTGGATTCGTGATTTCCTGTCAGAAAGGTCACAGTTCGTAGTAATAGACGGAAAGTCTATCGAGTAAAACAGAAATAATATCCGACGTTCCCCAAGGAAGTTTTATAGGTCCTCTATTGTTCCTGATCTATATTAACGACGTAGGAGACAATCTCAGTAGGCGTCTTAGATCGTTTGTAGATGATGCTGTCGTTTTCCGTCTTGTAAAGTCATCAGATGACCAAAACGAATTGCAAAATGATTTAGATAAGACATCTGTATGGTGCGAAAAGTGCGGTGTGGGACCTGCATCACATGGGACTGATGGATGACATCGAAAAAGTACAAAGGAGGACAGTTCGTTTTGTGTTATCGCGAAGTAGGGGAGATAGTGCCACAGACATGATACGTGAATTGGAGTGGCTATCATTAAAACAAAGGCGTTTTTCGTTGCGACGTGATCTCTTGAAATTTCAATCTCAAATTTTCTCCTTCGATTGCGAAAACATTCTGTTGGCACTCACCTACATAGGGAGAAATGATCATAACGATAAAATAAGAGAAATCAGGGCTCGCACAGAAAAATTTAAGTGCTCGTTTTTCCTGCGCGCCGTTCGAGAGTGGAACGGTAGAGAGACAGCTTGAAGGTGGTTCATTGAATCCTCTGTCAGGCACTTTATTGTGAATAGCAGAGTAATCGTGTAGATGTAGATGTAGAAGTGCCTGCCAGTTAATGCTATTCCACATTTCTCTTAGTCACCATGACGAGTCAGACAAGGTTTTGACCATTAAAACACCCACCCCTTTTTAGTGTCCATTTCACATTCTCTCTTGACGTCAGCTCATAAAACCTGAGGAGTAGTCAAAAATCTGTTATACATCTGTTTTGTATGCAATATCCTTTGCAGACAAATTGCATTTTTCCAGTGTTCCACCAACGAGTTGTACCTACCGTTTATTTGCCTACAATTTAAATGATGTGGTCGCTGTGTTTTATAGATCAGCGCATTGTTATTCCTAAATATCTGTGAGTCTTGTCCGACTCATTATGTCTGTAGGTAAGGAATATCATGATTTTATGTTTCGTGGACTGCGCAAATCTGGATTTTTCTATACTAAAAACTATTCGTAGTTACATGTCTTTGACTCGCAAGGAGACCTTCCGGACTCGGAAATTCATTTCAGGATGAGACTTCGTAGTTTAGCAGTATACCTCCAGCGTGTCCATCCACAGAAGTCTTAAAGCACACTATCCAGAAAATTCCGAAAAAAGGGGCTTTAAAGTTTTAAACGTAGCTCACACACACCTCATATACGTGTTATATGCGTCATGAGCAGGAAGTCGTTCAGATGAGTGAAGCAGCTCATAGCCGGCACGGTAGCTGAGCGTGTTCGGTCAGAGAGTTATCAGCCTTTCTGTAGCTCTGTAGTAAAAAAACAAGAGTGAACGGATCAACGCTGAATTTGAACTGGTGTCATGGGACGTCCGCCATGAACAAATATAACGGTCAATAAAAAACAAAACGAGATTTTAAAAAATAAAAGAAAACAGGTCAATAATGTGTTGGATTGTTATGCGACCTATCTGTGTTAGATCCTGCCTACCTGCCAATAAGCTTTCATTTTATTTTTTAAATTGTTTAAAAAAATATAATAAATTTTAAATAAAGTTAATGACTTAAAGTATTATCAATAAAATCATAAATAATTTTATTTTGTTTAGGAAATAACTGTCACACCTACTTCAAATGTGAATTTCACTCATCAATATTTTCTTTAAGAAGTTGAATAATTTCAAAAGCATTTTAATGGTGGCAAATTAATTAATGTCACAAAATTCTGGGTAGAGTTTCAATTACATAATATTTTTGTGCTATCATGTTCACTTGATAAGCACCATAATGATAATTGTCGTAAGAATATTGAAAACAAAAAGTATTTTGGCATCTTGCACAATTTTGGAGGACGATTTTTTACAGGAACAACGATTTTTTAAAAGATATATTGAAAAACATACTTCTTTGACAGTCCTGAAAACTACTCTTTCATCATTAGACCAGGAAGCATACCAGGCATATCGGATCATTTCCTTAAAATTTGACGATGACAGCTGGTGATGGACTGTCGATTATATTTTTATACTGTCTTCACGAGAATTTATTTCTCTATTATTTTAAATAAGATTTATGTATACGCTTTATCAGATTTTTTTACTTGTCTATAAAAACAAACGTTACATGGTTGAACAAGTGAAGTACATTAAGGAGGAATCACTTTAATTATACATGTTGGTGATCTCGCGTGATCCTGAAACATTTCGTCGTATAATTCAGGGTTCGCTTGTCCATCCCAGGAGTCAGTAATTAACAGAAACCGTTTTGACCCACATAAGACTTCAAAAACCGGTTGAGAAACTCACTGTACAGTTCTGTCGTTAGCTTCCAAGTTTTGAAAGACGTTATTACAACATTTTTATTATTTTGTTAATATTCTTTTACTGTTTATTTTTTAACTCCGGGACCAAAGTTACCAGTTGCGTCTTGTAAACAAAAATTTGAGGCAGAATATTTCAGGCAGAGGAATAGCATGTTGAGCGGTGTATGTATGCGTCACTTTACTCATGCTGTGTCTTTTGGCGAAAATAGTTTTGCTTCCTTTGACAGCCAGGGACCTGTTGTACACCGACTGATACTGACACCCTGCAAAGAAAATCCCGCGGAAATTGAAGTATTTTGTCAAAGAATCGTAAAAATAGAGAGCAAAATGAATTTTTAAGTACCGTGCAATAAATACCTATTTGGTCAGTGTTGTTAACAAAATCTTTGTTGAAATTCGGTATCAATTTTATTGTCTGGGATCGAAAAGAGTTTGGAGCAGCCAAGGTTTCTTCGATCGTCGCTGTTTCTTTTCTTGTAACAGATCTTCTCACTTATAGCTGACGAATTGCATGCTTATTTTTAAATCAATGAATCCCGCTGTCATAAGCTTTAAATTAAAAATCTGTAAACTGTTATGCTGCTGCTAAAGCCCAATGTTGTGTAGTCACTTGTTAATAATTCTCTCGGGCTTCAACAAAACGAATATATTGTACGTCCAGGAACTGATATTTCTTCTTTTTTCCATTGGGGTAAATGTTCCTTCTTTCTTAACCGGCTGCATCCTTTTTTTTATTTTTTTTAATGTTTGTAGTTCCCACGTGCGGTGAGCCTTTGCGAATTTAACAACTTCAATTCTGTAATCCGAAGAAAGATGGTCTACGTCTCTTGCCTGCTTTTCTTCTGGTTCATATTCATCCGATTAGCTGCTGTCTTTGTACTTTTCGAAAGGTTCATCTTCACAGTTTTCATTTCCGTTAGCAAGTTCATCATCAGTCACAAGTATTTTTTCGGCCAACAATCCATAGTACGTCCGTAAATTTCATCACTCATCAACGTTGCTACTGTCGTTGAAGATTCCGATGCAATCAAATTATTTGCAGTGTGCAAGCTTTCGTAATAAGCAACCGCATCTTTTAAGATCACTGCATAACGGACCTGCAGCTTCTGCTCTTTCCCGATGTCTTCACTGACAGACATTTTTAATTCACAGTATTGTAAAAATTCCGACAATATTTCACAGTACAGAACACTCCAATCTCTGCGAAAGTCATGCGGTTGATCTCCACGCAACAAATACTGAAACTCTCCTGAATGTCCTCAGGGAAAGGAAGAGCCCCGTGACAAGGCTCCCCAGACCGAACGGCTACTCCACTTACCCCGCGCTGCTGTATACAATAGGGCAACAGCCATTATCTATTTTCCACGAAGACACTGGTTCCTCGAATTTACAACGAATATTTGTAACCTTTCCACAGCTTACAATATCGCCCAATTTTGTAATAACATTGTAATGACAGTAATTAATGCTTTAATTTGCCTCCATTAAAATGCATTTTAAATGATTCACCTTTTTACAAAGAAAGTATTGACGAGTGTAATTCACATTTTAAGTAGCCTGTGACAGTCATTTCATAAAAAAATTATTTATAATTTCATTGATAATACTTTAATTAACACTGGTTATAATTTTTAAAACTATTGAGAAAACAAAATAAAGTCGGGGCTGTTGATAGAATCGGACTGGGATTGGCCGTTTGACATTCTAGCACGTTACTGACTAAGCTGTTTCACCTGCATGCTACAGTGCTACTTCTGACCATATATGGGTTGCGTATGAGCTATGCTTAAAACTTTAGAGGCCTTTTTCAGGGAATTTTCTAGGTAGTAGACAACCTTCAGGTATACCACTAACCTGCGAAGTCTCACCCCGAACTTAATTTCCGAACCCGAAAGGTCCCCTTGTCAGACTAATAATTTAAGAAGATCTAATATAGAAACTACTGAAATTTTTACCAGATTACGTCCTCGGATAGCTGCATTACGAAAGTGAAACGTGGGCGATAAGCAGGTCAGGCAAGAAGAAAACAGAAAGTTTCTAAATGTGATACTATAGAGGAATGTTGAAGATTAGATGGGCGCAAAGGATAACTAATGGGGGGAGACTGAATCAAACTGGGGAGGAAGGAAATTTGTGACACACCTTGACTAAAAGAAGCGATCGGTTGACAGGACTCATTTTGAGGCATAATCAGTTTAATCACGAGCGGACAGGGAGAGGAGGGAGGGGGCGGGGGAAGAGTTAGTATTATAGAGGGGGACCAAGCAATGACTACAGAAGAAGGTTAAAACACGCATGCACTGACAAGACAAAACATTATCACCACTGCCCACCGCGACGTTGAATGCCGTCTGGTGTCATTGCGAGCACTTGATGCGGTAATAAGAGTATGTAAGCGGAGCTGACAGGGAGGGGGGATCGCATTAGCGCAGATATGACCTGCTAATGAGAAAATCTATTGAGACAAGTTACTTTGACAAAGGGAAGATTATTATTATGCAGAGCCTGTGAACGAGTATCTCGAAACCGGCGAAGCTGGTCGAATGTTCACGTGATACTGTCATGAGCCTGGAAATAGCTAGAAGGGCAGTGAAACTTCTATTAGGCGCTCAATGCTTGGATGTTCACGACTCTTTACGGAAGTTGAGGTTCGGAAGCTTGTTACCTCTGCGAAGTAGTATGATAGATGGTGATCTTTTGGTATCTCTCCCGAAAGAGCAATTCTGGTACACGCACAAACGTTTCGGAGCACAGCGTTCATCGTACATTGTTGAATGTAGAGTTCTGCAGCAGACCATTCCTACGTGTCGACCCAACGACATCATTCAGTTACGATTGTAGTGGGCATACGATCATTGTGATTCGACCGTCGATGAAAGGAAACGTGTCGGCTCTTTGCGTGAACAACATTTTTGCTATGTTAGGTAGCTGGTCGTCTCCAAAAACTCCGTCATTGAGGCTAAAGGCCGCTCGAAACGTGCAGTGCGCCATGGACGTAGGATGGTGGTAAGAGTTTTATGCAGTGGAAAACATCCTCCTGTGCTTGCATGGGGCCTGTGATAGTAATCGAAGACACTTTGACAGCTGCGAACCACCTACATCCCTTCATGCTTGATGTCTTCTCCGACAGTGGTGTCATCTTTCAGCAGTATAACTGTCCGTATCTCGGAGCTAGAACCGTGCCACAGCAGTTTGAGGAGCATTACAGCGAACTCAAGTCGAGGTCTCGGCGACCAGATTCGCCTGATGTAAATCCTGTGGAACCCATCTGGGTTGCTACCCATCTGGGTTGCTACCGGGTGCCTTCACTGACTGTGCAAATCAGCGGCCCGTTATTTACGCGAATTACACGAGCTGTAGGTAGACATCTGATGTCACATACATCCACAAAACTACCAACAAACTGTTGGATATCTGATACGCAGAATCAGCGAAGTGTTTCGTTCTAAGGACGGACAAACAAGCTATTAAGCAGCTGGTCATCATGTTTTGGCTCATCAATGTAGGTAGCAGTGGTTATTTGGAGATGACGAGTCCTGCACAGGACAGACAAGCGTGGAGAGCTGCACAAAACGAGTCTACATCTACATCTACATCTACATTTATACTCCGCAAGTCACCCAACGGTGTGTGGCGGAGGGCACTTTACGTGCCACTGTCATTACTCCCTTTTATGTTCCAGTCGCGTATGGTTCGCGGGAAAAACGACTGTCTGAAAGCCTCCGTGCGCGCTCGAATCTCTCTCATTTTACATTCGTGATCTCCTCTGTGGAGGTATAAGTAGGGGGAAGCAATATATTCGATACCTCATCCAGAAACGCACCCTCTCGAAACCTGGTCAGCAAGCTACACCGCGATGCAGAGCGCCTCTCTTGCAGAGTCTGCCACTTGAGTTTGCTACACATCTCCGTAACGCTATCACGGTTACCAAATAACCCTGTGACGAAACGCGCCGCTCTTCTTTGGATCTTCTCTATCTCCTCCGTCAACCCGATCTGGCACGGATCTCACTCTGATGAGCAATACTCAAGTATAGGTCGAACGAGTGTTTTGTAAGCCACCTCCTTTGTTGATGGACTACATTTTCTAAGGAATCTCCCAATGAATCTCAACCTGGTACCCGCCCTACCAACAATTAATTTTATATGATCATTCCACTTCAAATCGTTCCGCACGCATAATCCCACGTATTTTACAGAAGTAACTGCTACCAGTGTTTGTTCCGCTATCATATAATCATACAATAAAGGATCTTTATTTCTATCTATTCGCAATACATTACATTCGTCTATGTTAAAGGGTCAGTTGCCACTCCCTGCACCAAGTGCCTATCCGCTGCAGATCTTCCTCCATTTCGCTACAATTTTCTAATGCTGCAACTTCTCTGTATACTACAGCATCATCCGCGAAAAGCCGCATGGAACTTCCGACACCATCTACTAGGTCACACACACACACACACACACACACACACACACACACATATATATATATATATATATATATATATATATTGTGAAAAGCAATGGCCGCACAACACTCCCCTGTGGCACGCCAGAGGTTACTTTAACGTCTGTAGACGTCTCTCCATTGATAACAACATGCTGTGTTCTGTTTGCTAAAAACTCTTCAATCCAGCCACACAGCTGGTCTGATATTCCGTAGGCTCTTACTTTGTATATCAGGCGACAGTGCGGAACTGTATCGAACGCCTTCCGGAAGTCAAGGAAAATAGCATCTAAATGGAAGCCTGTATCTAATATTTTCTGGGTCTCATGAACAAATAAAGCGAGTTGGGTCTCACACGATCGCTGTTTCCGGAATCCATGTTGATTCCTACAGAGTAGATTCTGGGTTTCCAAAAACGACATGATACTCGAGCAAAAAACATGTTCTAAAATTCTACAACAGATCGACGTCAGAGATATAGGTCTATAGTTTTGCGCATCTGCCCGACGACCCTTCTTGAAGACTGGGACTACCTGTGCTCTTTTAAAATCATTTGAACCTTCCGTTCCTCTAGAGACTTGCGGTACACTGCTGTTAGAAGGGGGGCAAGTTCTTTCGCGTACTCTATGTAGAATCGAATTGGTATCCCGTCAGGTCCAGTGGACTTTCCTCTGTTGAGTGATTCCAGTTGCTTTTCTATTCCTTGGACACTTATTTCGATGTCAGCCATTTTTTCGTTTGTGCGAGGATTTAGAGAAGGAACTGCAGTGCGGTCTTCCTCCGTGAAACAGCTTTGGAAAAAGGTGTTTAGTATTTCATCTTTACGCGTGTCATCCTCTGTTTCAACGCCATCATCATCCCGGAGTGTCTGGATATGCAGTTTCAAGCCACTTACTGATTTAACGTAAGACCAGAACTTCCTAGGATTTTCTGTCAAGTCGGTACATAGAATTTTACTTTCGAATTCACTGAACGCTTCACGTATAGCCCTCCTTACGCTAACTTTGACATCGTTTAGCTTCTGTTTGTCTGAGAGGTTTTGGCTGCGTTTAAACTTGGAGTGAAGCTCTCTTTGCTTTCGCAGTAGTTTCCTAACTTTGTTGTTGAACGACAGTGGGTTTTTCCCGCCCTCACAGTTTTACTCGGCACGTACCTGTCTAAAACGCATTTTACGATTGCCTTGAACTTTTTCCATAAACACTCAACATTGCCAGTGTCGGAACAGAAATTTTCGTTTTGATCTGTTAGGTAGTCTGAAATCTGCCTTCTAATACTCTTGCTAAACAGATAAACCTTCCTCCCTTTTTTTATATTCCTATTAACTTCCATATTCAGGGATACTGCAACGGCCTTATGATCACTGATTCCCTGTTCTGCACTTACAGAGTCGAAAAGTTCGGGTCTGTTTGTTATCAGTAGGTCCAAGATGTTATCTCCATGGGTCGGTTCTCTGTTTAATTGCTCGAGGAAATTTTCGAATAGCGCACTCAGTATAATGTCACTCGATGCTCTGTCCCTACCACCCGTCCTAAACATCAGAGTGTCCCAGTCTATATCTGGTAAATTGAAATCTCCACCTAAGGCTATAACATGCTGAGAAAATTTATGTGAAATGTATTCCAAATTTTCTCTCACAAGGGAACATCCCCATCGCACCCCCCCTCAGATTTAGTTATAAGTTGGCACAGTGGATAGGCCTTGAAAAACTGAACACAGATCAATCGAGAAAACAGGAAGAAGTTGTGTGGAACTATGAAAAAATAAGCAAAATATACAAACTGGGTCGTCCATGCGTAACATAGGCAATATTAAGGGCAATATGAGTACAGGAGCGCCGTGGTCCCGTGGTAAGCGTGAACAGCTGCGAAACACGAGGTCTTTAGTTCTAATCTGCCCTCGACTGAAAATTTTGCTTTCCTTATTTTCGCAAAGTTATTATCTGTCCGTTCGTTCATTGACGTCTCTGTTCACTGTAATAAGTTTAGTGTCTGTGTTTTGCGACCGCACCGCAAAACCGTGCGATTAGTTGACGAAAGAACGTGCCTCTCCAATAGGAACCGAAAACATTTGATAGCAAGGTCATAGGTCAACCGATTCCTCCACAGGAAAACACTTCTGATATATTCTATACGACACTGGTGACAGCATGTGCGTCACATGACAGGAATATGTTGTCGACCCACCTAACCAGTACACTTGGCGAATGGGTAAAAAGATTCTTCTACCTTGCCTGATTTAGGTTTTCTTGTGGATGTAATAATCACTCCAAAAAAAAAGTGATGAAAACATAAGAGTTTGTCACATAAACTGAAAATAAAAAGTTAAAATTTTCGGTCGAAGGAAGATTTGAACCAAAGGCCTCTCGTTTCGCAGCTGTTCACACTAACCACTGGACCGCGGCGCTTCTGGTCTCACACTCCCCTTAATATTGCCTATATTATACATGGACGACCCAGTTTGTATATTTTGCTTATTTTTTCATAGTTCCACACAACTTCTTCCTGTTTTCTCGATCGATCTGTGCTCAGGTTTTCAAGGCCTATCCACTGTGCCAACTTATAACTAAATCTGAGGTGGGTGCGATGGGGAGGTTCCCTTGTCAGTTGTTCTGCCACTAATGCTGCTGAGCCGGGAGGTCGGTAAAAGGAGCCAATTATTAACCTAGCTCGGTTGTTGAGTGTAACCTCCACCCATAATAATTCACAGGAACTATCCACTTCTACTTCACTACAGGATAAACTACTACTAACAGCGACAAACACGCCACCACCGGTAGCATGCAATCTATCCTTTCTGTACCTATAACGATTTCAGCTTCGGTGCTTACTATCAGCGCTTGAAGTTCCGGTACTTTACCAATGCAGCTTCGACAGTTTACAATTACAATACCGATTGCTGCTTGGTCCCCACATGTCCTGACTTTGCCCCGCACCCTTTGAGGCTGTTGCCCTTTCTGTACTTGCCCGAGGCCATCTAACCTAAAAAACCGCCCAGTCCACGCCACACAACCCCTGCTACCCGTGTAGCCGCTTGCTGCGTGTAGTGGACTCCTGACCTATCCAGCGGAACCCGAAACCCCACCACCCTATGGCGCAAGTCGAGCAATCTGCAGCCCACACGGTCGCAGAACCGTCCCAGCCTCTGATTCAGACCCTCCATTCGGCACTGTACCAAAGGTCCGCAGTCAGTCCTGTCGACGATGCTGCAGATGGTGAGCTCTGCTTTCATCCCGCTAGCGAGACTGGCAGTCTTCACCAAATCAGATAGCCGCCGGAAGCCAAAGAGGATTTCCTCCGATCCATAGCGACACACATCATTGGTGCCGACATGAGCGACCACCTGCAGATGGGTGCACCCTGTACCCTTCATGGCATCCGGAAGCACCCTTTCCACATCTGGAATGACTCCCCCCGGTATGAACACGGAGAGCACATTGGTTTTCTTCCCCTCTCTTGCTGCCAGATCCCTAAGGGGCCCCATTACGCGCCTGACGTTGGAGCTCCCAACTACCAGTAAGCCCACCCTCTGCGACCCCCCGGATCTTGCAGACTGAGGGGCAACCTCTAGAAAAGGACAAGCAGCCATGTCCGGCCGAAGATCAGTATCAGCCTGAGACAGATCCTGAAACTGGTTCGTCAGACAAACTAGAGATGCTTTCCGTTCAGCCCTCCGGAATGTCTTTCGCCCCCTGCCACACCTCGAGACGGCCTCCCACTCTACCACAAGTGAGGGACCAGCTTCAATGTGGGCAGCATTCCGGGCAGCCACAGTCGTAGTCCGATCGGGGGATGCGTGGGACGAGTTGGCCGTCCCCGACAAACCCCCATCCGGACCCCCACAGTGATGCCCATTGGCAACAGCCTCAAGCAGTGTGACCGAAGCCAACACTGCCTGAAGCTGGGAGCGAAGGGATGCCAACTCAGCCTGCATCCGAACACAGCAGTTGCAGTCCCTATCCATGCTAAAAGCTGTTGTGCAAAGAACGTCTGAACTAATCTACAGAGAGCACAAACAAATCGACACAAAATTTAAACGGTTATTAAAATACATGATTGCCTAGTAAATGCAGTAATGCTGCTACTTGCGCACTGCTGACACACTGCTCGGCGGCGGAAGGAGACTACGCGATTTTACACTATTCAGGTACTAAAACGCGGTGCTACAACTCTCAAATATTATAATACGCCCGAAATTTATGAATTAAACAATGCAAGTACCAAAAACAAGCAAAGAAATTAAGAATGAAACTATGTAAGAAATAAGTGAGCTAGGAGCATACGACTTTCTGCTGGCAGCTGCTTATCCAACGGCGGCAGGGCGCAGACGTAAGACTACAACAACACGTACTGCGATAGCCGTTGTATTATTAATGTACAGGGTATTTAAAAAATTAACCCTATTTCTTACAAAAGATAGAACTGTTCAGTATGTGACAAGAATTCCTATAAAACTGTAGAAAGCGCTCCTTTCGAGATAAGTCTTAATTTGTCGCCTGAGTGCCATCAGTCTTTTGCCACGCACGTTTTCGTTAAAACGTGCGTGGCATGGCCACAACGGCTGTCCAGGACAGTTCCTAACACAGATAATTTCATAATTGTGATAGGAATAGCTCGGATTTGCGTCTGTTTCTAAAATATATTCAAAGCTAATTGCTTTTGCTGGCTGCCATTGACACGGAGCTTTACCATTGTCCCTTTTCCTGGAATTAAACTGTCAGTTAGGTGACGAAACACAAAATAAGGGAAGATACTCGACGCCTTCGCGATACAGGGACAGAATATTGGCAGGTAAGTGTGGCATTCTGTCTGTTAGGGAAACCAAGCGAGGTGACGCAGTGGTTAGCAAACTAGACTCGAATTCTGGGAAGAAGGGGGGTGGGTGTTCCAAACAGATGTCTGGCCATCCAGATTTAGGTTTTGCGCGATTTCCGTAAATCGCTCCAGACAAATTCCAGGGCATGGCCGATTTCATTCCCCATGCTTGACACAATGCGAGCTTGTGCTCCATCTCTAACGACCTCGATGTCGATGGGACGTTAAACCCAATCTTCTTTCCATCTGGTAGGAGGGCAGTGATAGACAGTACATCCCCCATTCTATCCATACGTTACAAGGTGCCCGATGTGGTTACGACTCGATCTTATCCATCCTTTAGTAGTCCTTCCATCACGAACTCGTACAAGCACACCTGGCCGCCCTCGGATTTGCTCACATTAACGGCCGTAGACCATTCTACGTGTGCAACTTCTCCGTGAGTGTGCAATACACCAACGACTTTAATGTTCTCGTAGCAATAATTGCAACAGATTAAAGTCAAGTGACAGGGGAAGATACACTACACTATCTCCTCGACCAATGAATCTATTACTCAGCGACAGTGTTAGGTGCTATCTCAAGGAGTGCAGAAGAAGGGAGAGGCGTCCCAAAGCGTATAAAGCGCTCGAGTAACGTCCTTTTATATATCGTGACTAATGTGACAATTAACGAACCCCATCTGTATGGATTTCACATCATCCGGAAATAAATGAAAGTTATGAAATGTGCATCTTTAGAGGTTTTCATAGAATTCATTGGCAGAATTGCACTGCCGACCACGAAGATGGCAGCACTACGTAAACGGTGTGGAACAAACGTCAAATTGCCAAGAAGTGCACGACAAGCTTGGGTATGCAAATGGTTAACATGGCAGTGTAATCGCATAAAATAAATACTACTGCTGCTGCACACATTCTCTGTACAGCGAAAGATTACGCAACCGAGATTTCATTCAAAAGTGCCGCCACTACCTCACGTAGAAATGAGAAACGTCTACCAGCACTGGTGACAATACGACAGCGGAAGGAACTTGCCCTCTCGAGACTGTGTTCATCATTCCCGGTATTGCTGCGTGTTGGTGGGTACCCCATGACTACCATGTGAATATTTAATCAATTGTTGCAAGAGAGCCATAGCTCAAGAACCCAACCCCCCATCCCTCAAGAAAAGAGTCCGGAAGAACGTACACTGCCAGATCAACAGAGAGCTTTTACCTGACGTTAAATGAGGTGAGTCCACTCTTACCCTTTTGAGATGCCTTGAACTTTGCTGGTGACAATTTTAACGAGGTGCCTGAATGCCTGTGGAGGAATGGCAGCTCATTATTCAGCAAGAGCCGAAACAAGAGAAGCTAGTGATACTGGGCTCAGGAGTCTGGAGGATAGTCGACGTTCTAAGCCGTCCAAAAGACGTTCCATTGCGTTCATGTCGGGACTCTCGTCAGGAAAATCCATTTCAGGAATATCATTGTCCACAAACCATTCTGTCACAGACCCTGCTTTATGACAGGGTACATTATCACTATAATGCAACCAGTCATTGTGTGTGAACTGTTCCTTCACTATTCGCGTACAATGCTTTAAAATGTGTGCTAATTCTTCCGCATTTACCTTTTTCTTAAGAGAGTAATAGGACCACACGCTAACCAAGTAAAACACCCCCATTTCACAAGATCACAACCTGCATACTTCAATGCAGCCACTACTCATGATGGCAGGTAACGTTTCCCAGACATTCATCAAGCCCAAATCCTTCCACCGGATTACCACAAGGCACAGTGTGATTCAGTATTCCAAATCATCGGTTTCCAGTCATCCTTTTTCCAGTGGCGTCGCTCTTTACACCTCTACATCTACATCTACATCCATACTCCACAAGCCACCTGACGGCGTGTGGCGGAGGGTACTTTGAGTATCTCTATCGGTTCTCCCTTCTATTCCAGTCTCGTATTGTTCGTGGAAAGAAAGATTGTCGGTATGCCGCTGTGTGAGTTCTAATCTCTCTAACTTTATCCTCATAGTCTCTTCGCGAGATACACGTAAGAGGGAGCAATATACTGCTTGACTCCTTGGTGAAGGTATGTTCTCGAAACCAACAAAAGCCCATACCGAGCTACTGAGCGTCTCTCCTGCAAAGTCTTCCACTGGAGTTTATCTATCATCTCCGCGACGCTTTCGCGATTACTAAATGATCCTGTAGCGAAGCACGCTGCTCTCCGTTGGATCTTCTCTATCTCTTCTATCAACCCTATCTGGTACGGATCCCACACGTCTGAGCAATATTCAAGCAGTGGGCGAACAAGTGTACTGTAACCTACTTCCTTTGTTTTCGGACTGCATTTCCTTAGGATTCTTCCAATGAATCTCAGTCTGGCATCTGCTTTACCGACGACTAACTTTATATGATCATTTCATTTTAAATCACTCCTAATGCCTAATCGCATATAATTTATGGAATTAACTGCTTCCAGTTGTTGACCTGCTATATTGTCGCTAAATGATAAAGGATCTTTCTTTCTATGTATTCGCAGCACACTCACTTGCCTACATTGAGATTCAATTGCCATTCCCTGCACCATGCGTCAATTCGTTGCAGATCCTCCTGCATTTCAGTACAGTTTTTCATTGTTACTATCTCTCGATATACTACAGCATCCTCCGCGAAAAGCCTCAGTGAACTTCCGATGATATCCACATGTATATTGTGAGTAGCAACGGTCCCACGACACTCCCCTGCTGCACACCGGAAATCATTCTTACTTCGGAAGACTTCTCTCCATTGAAAATGACATGCGCAGGCTATGAGGAGCTCCTCGGCCATCGTACCCCACTCTTTTTAAAAGCCTTCGCAAAATCTTTGTGGCAGCGTTTTGGAACTCACTAGTGGTTCCTTTCGCTGATTTCACGCGGTTTTCTACAATTACCTTCCGCAGTGCTCAGCGGTCACTGTCCGTAAGTACTTGAGGTCCGCTTGGAATTGATTTATCTGTGGTTGTTCCTTAATATCACCAACCGTCTACTTGGACAGCTTTAGAAGGGGACTGAAATGCCCCTGATGCATTTCTTATTCGGGTGACATCGCTGGAAGTCACTGAGCCTTCCTGACCCACTTATTCTGGTGGTACTGCTTCTCTACTCACAACACCACTTTCCACTTAGTTCTATACTAGCGGGTCCACATCTCGTGACAGCTAGTGGTCAGCTCCATATTACGTAGGGGTGTCGGGATACTTCTGATCAAATAGTGAGCTTGCTACACGATCAGCCATGGAACTTCTTACTGCCACGTCAGATAGAATCAGAAAATGGGCTCGTTTACAGCAGCGTAAGTATCGTAACCCAACACGGGTTGCAAAATACTTACTTTGAATCTTACTATCAGACTGTAGGCAATATGGGATTCCACGTCATTCGTCTTTTATTACGAAATGGACTCGCATCTTGCTAATCTGGATTGAAGACAGCTGATTACGACACTTGCAAATTTGTGCCGGACCGAGACTCGAATCTGATTTACCGCCTATTGTGAAAACTCACCTCCACTTCGGCTATCCGAGCACGCCTCCAGGATCGATCAAAACGTCCGTTTCTCAAGGAATCCACAACCCCTAAGCTTAGACATTTCGTACACGTCTGAAGGTCATTGTAATATGAAGACGCAGGTAATGTGTACACACAGAAATTGTAACCACGAATAATCCTCCACCTTTAGGACACGAACGGTTACATGCGGGGTTGAGACAGCAACAGAGGTTCAGCTGAGGTTTTTAAGGTCTCTGTGGTTGGAGACAGTACAAAGTGACTTCAGTCCCAGGATAAAGAGCTGAATACGCAGTTCATATAGGAATGAGACTCAAAGTTGGCTTTTGCTCTGCTTTTAATGCTTCATCACACGTTTACGTGAGCATGCCGAAGACACTGAACTGGTTTTTGACTTGGGTCCTGAGACACACTTAACGTAGAGCGAAACACAGATGACACATTAACATCAAAGATGCTCCTGCAAATTACCAGAACAAGTGGCCACAACAGCTGAAAACTCGATTATGATTAGGCAATGCACAGTAACGTCTAAAGATGGTTTTTAGATCATGAATCATGAAAGGTGCCGTTACTACTGCTCTAAATAAATCCATAGATTTTGTAACACATTGAAATGGACATGATAACTAGTTATAGGCACATACAGACAGATGTACAAAAAAAATATACTAGCCGCAATCGAGAGTTACATACTAGTCCACGCTAGTCTTAGAAGTTCTTTCTAGTTTACAGGCGTAACTGAGTATAAAACTACTCACTCCCACAGTTTGTGCTGTCGGCTGGTAATAATCCGAGGTGCTCGTTCCGTAGTGCGTCGGTCGTGGTCGAACTTTGCTGCTGGATGGAACTCTGCCCTGCTTGTCGATTGATGGCCTCAATATACGGTGTTTGGTCGGTTTGCTCACACGTGGTGCGTGACAGCGTCGCCTACTGCGTCCAATCCTCAATCAGCGGACTAGCGGAACTAGCGGAAGGGATTGATTCTGTATGCCTCCGTCTGAATTACATAGCTTGTTGCTAGTATTCGTACCTAGACGATTATTTTTTACCTTTCTGGCAACTCTTCGTGACTCGGTCATTCAGTGAGTAGCCACAAGGACAGTGTTGGTTGGTTGGTTTGGGGAAGGAGACCAGACAGCGTGGTCATCGGTCTCATCGGATTAGGGAAGGATTGGGAAGGAAGTCGGCCGTGCCCTTTCAGAGGAACCATCCCGACATTTGCCTGGAGTGATTTAGGGAAATCACGGAAAACCTAAATCAGGATGGCCGGACGCGGGATTGAACCGTCGTCCTCCCGAATGTGAGTCCAGTGTCTAACCACTGCGCCACCCAGCTCGGTCAAGGACAGTGTGGTGATGTCTGGAGCACCACGGACTGTCAGTTCAGTGACAATCGTTGCCGTTTTGCTTGACATGGCGGCAGCGAGAGGAGAGAGGTCGGCTACGTCGATGTTTGTCTGGTACCCTCGTCAGCACGTGCACCAGATCTCTCACCCATTGAAAAGATGTGGTCATGGATCGCTTTGAAACTGGTACAGCGCAACAAGCCAGCCACTGCCAGTAATGAACTCTGACACAGAGCAGAAGGAGCATGAAATGTCCGAGCTCAGTTCCTCTCAGTGCCTAATCAGGTTAGAGCCGCTGTTGCCGCCAGAGGTGGCACATCTGTGTAATGCGGTTCGCACCCTTTACAACCACCAGTTCACCTATAGATTTATTCAAGTATTCTTCCTACTATGGCCTATATATACAATAAGTAAAATATTTTTACTGTTGCTATTCGCTCTGATGTTGCGAAATTTACTGCTCACTAATGTATAATCTGGCCTAACAGTTTTATAACTTACGTTGTAAGTGATAAGGATAAAGCAACTGCACGTTCTGAAATGACCAGGTAAGAGCGTGGTTTACACCTACAGCATTCCAGTTCATCGAACTGTTATTTCAAGATCATCTTCCACTCGCCGCAACATTCGATCCTCTGTGCCAGTAGTGCTCACTGTGAGGTGATGATGACGATGATGATGACGTTCGGTTTTCCAGACACTTGCCTGTCGGTTATCACCGTTGGCTACACGCTAGAAGAATACCACGTCTATGCAGAAAAACAGGATCCCATTTCACCGTTTACATAGTGAACGCTATGCTAATTCCCTAATCTTGTTTTGATGCTTTCAGAACTTAAAAAAGATACGTACGGAAGGGCTATGTAGGAGACAGTTGTAAGTGCTGTGTCGGTCAACAGCATCACAACGACAGCACTAAGTACGAGACAAACACAGTACTGAAGCGCGTCAGCAATCGTAAGTATCGAAATAATTATGAAAAATCCGCCTCGATTGCACAAACTACCTGGTGTTTACCTAGGTTTCAGCGTGGGTAAATATAAAACAGCTTGCCTAGCTAGGCATAGTCAAAGGCTAAAATCAACACCAACAGCGGCAAGACCCCATAATTTTTTTTTTTATAAATACACGGTATATATGTGTCATTTCTACAATTGTTTAATGATATTTATAATTCGGGAATTATTCCTAGGGATTGGTTGACATCTACCTTTGTTACATTACCCAAAAAGGCTAATGCCAAAACTTGTAATGATCACCGCACAATAAGCTTAATGAGTCACACCTTAAAGATATTTCTAAAAGTTATACACCAACGAATATACAAAAAAGTAGAAGAAGGTATAAGTGAAACACAATTCGGTTTTAGAAGTTCCCTCGGTACAAGAGAAGCATTGTTTGCTTTTAACATATTAGCGCAACGATGTATGGAGGTTAACCAGCCACTATATGTGTGCTTCCTGGATTATAATAAAGCATTTGACAAAGTTCGTCATGATCATCTCATAGAATTGTTAGAAAAGAAAACACTTGATAAAAAAGACATCCGCATTATATATAACCTCTACTACAATCAAACCGCAACCGTGAATGTAGAAAATGAGTTATCGAATGATATAGAAATAAAGAGGGGTGTGAGACAAGGTTGCGTTCTCTCACCCTTATTGTTTAATATGTATTCAGAAGACATAATCCAGGCAGCTCTATCAGATGAAATAGCTGGCATTAAAGTGAATGGGCTAAACATTAACAATGTTAGGTTTGCTGATGACACTGCACTACTAGCTGGAAACCTCAAAGATCTACAATTACTTCTTGACAAAGTCGCAGAAAAAAGTGAAGAATTTGGCTTGACTATTAACGTAAGCAAGACTAAGTTCATGGTGATATCTAAAACACACCAACAAGAAAATCTTACAATCAATAGGGAAAGAGTCGATCAAGTACGTAAATTTAAATATCTCGGAACAATTGTAAATGAGGAGATTGAAAGCTCAGAAGAAATTAAATCGAGAATAGGACAGGCCAGAAGTATCTTTAATAAGATGAAAAATGCATTCTGTTCGAGAGACATTTGTTTAAACACAAAAATGAGGTTGCTAAGATGCTATGTATTCTCAAAATTATTATACGGAATGGAAGCGTGGACATTGAAAAAGAAGGACATGAACAGTTTAGAAGCTTTTGAAATGTGGGCATATAGAAGAATACTTAGAATTAGTTGGGTGTCGAGGATTACTAATCAAGATGTCCTAAGAAGAATGGGAAAGGAAAAAGAATTAATTAAAATTATTAAAGTAAGGAAGCTACAATATTTAGGCCATGTTATTAGGGGAGTAAATTACAAAATATTGCAAATAATACTAGAAGGGAAAATTTGTGGGAAGAGAACGAGGGGTAGAAGACGGACATCCTGGATTGACAATTTAAAAAATTGGTACAACTGTTCAACGTCAGAACTCCTTAGATCAGCCAAATCAAGATCAGAAATTGCCATGATGACAGCAACCTTCTTAGAGGAGACGGCACATGAAGAAGAAGATATGTGTCAAGTCAATAACAGGGTGTCCCAGCTATCTTGTCCACCCAAAATGGAACAATAACAGCTATTGGAAAACGACTTTCACCGGTATCAATGTAGTGCTGGGGCCCATGAATGTACATATTTGGAAACATTCCAAAGCGAAAGCATATGTGTTTTTTTAACACAACCTTATGTTTTTTTAATCCATCCATAGCATGACAAAGCACATACTCAATGGCGTTGATTGCATCGCAATATTCCCATTAAATCCCGAGATATTAAGACGCGAAGTTGACGCTTGAAACACCCGACATGCGCTGCTAGCGCACGTCTTGAGGCTCAGGCGAGAACCCCATGCTGCCCGTAATCGCGATGTGATTGACATGTGTAATCACACCTCCATACTTATCAAGAGGCCCGAAACGAATAATACGGCGTACTGCCATCAACTCTCATAAGCACATAATGGTTTCCCTCTTGCACGTTTTACGTATCTACGTACGCAATATGAACCAGTACCGATCGGTGTACACCCGTCAGGTTGTCTTATTTATCCTGCACACCCAAAATAAGGTTTATCTAATGCGTTATATGACCCATTGTGCCTGTCGCGCAGGGCCTGGCTCTACCTGGTCAAGTGTCCAACGTAGTTCCCACTACTGCCACAGTTACCACTTCGCCTTGTTTATGATTTGCGACCCATGCAAACTCCTGTACTCCACCACCCTCCGAGCATCCCATTTGTTGTTGCTTTGGCGTGCAGTACACCGCTTGCCAGTGCAGTCGTGCATCAGAGTAATCTAGTGACGGCGCGGAGGTAGTACACATTGTGAATAAACGTTGTGTTGTGGAACTTATACTGTACGGTATAACGTACACACTTGAAGATATGGTAGAAATGCTGCTGATCTATGGAGAATGTACCTTGACGGGAAATGCGTTATGAGATTGCTTGTTTGTTGATAGTACTGTTAGCGAACATTATGATTATTAAGTTAATATTTCTGTTTTCTACCCTACTCTACATACCTGTACTGTGCCCTGTTGTAGGTGGACAAAATGCTGTTCAGGCAGAACGACTGTACAGAAGACGATTCCCTGACAAGCCATCGCCTTCGCGCCGGATGTTTAGTCGTCTCACATCTCGTCTACGTGAAACGGGAAGCTTAAATCCAAGACCTCGACATCGTCCTAGAACACGCACAGATGAACGTGCTGAAGTTGCTGTGCTCGCTGCCATAGCTGTGAATCCTCAAATCAGCACACGTCAAATTGAACGTGAAGTCGGTGTGTCCAAATCAAGTGCACAGCGTATTCTTAAACGTCATAAATTTCATCCTTACCATGTTCATTTACACCAGGATCTTCATGGAAATGACTTCCGAAATAGGGTAACATTTTGTCGGTGGGCTCGGCAAAAACTTCTGACTAATCCAAATTTTTTTGCAGATGTTTTCTTTACCGACGAGGCATCATTCTCCAACAAAGGAATTGTCAATATGAGGAATATGCATTATTGGTCCGCAGACAATCCAAAATGGCTCCGTCAGGTAGAGCATCAACGTCCGTGGAAAGTTAATGTTTGGTGTGGGATTATTGGAGATACCATTATCGGACCTTTCTTTATAAATGGCATCCAAAATGGCAGACAATACTCCAGATTTATACGACACAATCTTACTGTTCTCTTGGACACCGTACCTCTGAACCGGAGAATGGTCATGTGGTATCAGCATGACGGATGCCCTGCACATAACGCCTTACGAGCACGACGACTTCTGAACCGTAAGTTCCCTGGTAGGTGGATTGGACGAGATGGCCCAGTTAGGTGGCCTGCCCGATCTCCGGACCTTACACCGCTGGATTATTTTCTTTGGGGAGCAGTGAAGGATGCTGTTTACCAACATGAACCAACAACACCAGAGGACATGAAGCAACGCATTATTGATGCTTGTACAGCCATCAAAGAGGAAACAGTAGCACGAAGTAGGGCATCCTTCATCCGCAGAGTGACCCTACGTATGCAAGCCAATGGGCATCACTTTGAGCATGAGATGTGAACGCTATTTTAGTATGTAGTGCTGGTATCACAGTGGAAGTTTCTACAAAGGGCCATTTTACCCAGTGATGTTAAGAAACATTTGTTTGCAACAATTTGTCATTTAACGCATTAGATAAACATAACATTGATAATCATGTGATAATAAAACTAATTGGTTAAACATGTTTACATTCATCTTCTATGTCCTACCTGAACTTCCCAAATCAAAACATTTTTACCTAAACAACGGTAAAACTTTTAGTCCACTTGCTCGTTTCACTAAAACCATCAACATGAATTTTACTATTACTAGTGAATGATTAACTGTCACTTGCGCTAGATCTACAGTAAAGTAAAGTTTTAACGTTGAACGGCATTACCTTTTTAGTAACGGATTAATGATAAGCGAAGTTAACTTTGTGATTAACGTTGCAGTACACAGATATGTTACAGAACCGCATCACCCCTAGCCTATGGGATAAATACCTGCTGGAATGTACGACGTTAATGCAGGATGGCAGCAGACCGTATTATTCGTTTCGGACCTCTTGATAAGTATGGAAGTGTGATTACGCATGTCAATCACATCGCGATTACGGGCAGCATGGGGTTCACGCCTGAGCCTCAGGACGTGCGCTAGCAGCGCATGTCGGGTGTTTCAAGCGTCAACTTCACGTCTCAATATCTCGGGATGTAATAGGAATATTGCGATGCAATCAACGCCATTGTGTATGTGCTTTGTCATGCTATGGATTGCTGAAGAAAAAATATAGGAGGTCCATTTAAAAAAAACATGGGTTTGTGTTAAAAAACACATATGCTTTCGTTTTAGAATGTTTCCAAAAATGTACATTCATGGGCCCCAGCCCTACATTGATTCCGGTGAAAGTCGTTTTCCAATAGCTGTTATTGTTCCAGAGATATTTTGGATGGAAAAGATAGCTGGGACTCCCCGTCAGCAATCGTAAGTATCGAAATAATTATGAAAAATCCGCCTCGATTGCACAAACTACCTGGTGTTTACCTAGGCTTCAGCGTGGGTAAATATGAAACAGCTTGCCTAACTAGGCATAATCAGAGGCTAAAATCAATACCAACAGCGGCAAGACCCCATAAATTTTTTTTTATAAATACACGGTACATATGTTTCAAGTCAATAATATTACTTATCTCGACCCTGTGTGTGCTGCCTCGCCCCAGCCAACGTACGATGGTCACAGGCTCTCCACTGACAGTTCGGTGGAGCGCCTGTGACCATCGTACGTTGGCTGGGCCTAGGAACACACAGTTTCAGAGACAATTTTTGAAAGGTTGTTCCATCAAGATTCAGAAATTCCAATAGCTGAAGTTGAAATTGTGAATCGCCAGTCTCCATGAATCTTTTTGTCAATAAGTTTGATGATGGGCTTGATCACGGACGATCATGGACATTTTACTGTTCGTCCTTGGAAGCTCATACCCACTTACGCACTTTGCTGCAACTCATTGTATTGGGGCCATACACCTCAATTACCTGCCGATGAATTTCGGTTGGTACAACGTTCTTTGCATCAGAAACCGACTCACTGACCGTAAATCACAGTCGGTGAGCTGATCAGTTGTTTTAAACAATTTGAACTGACGCTGAAAAACGGGAAAAAAGGAAAACAGCACATTGCGACAGTACGAATTCAAATGGCGTCGTTTGACGAGCATGGCATGCTGGGAGTCAGTGTGCACACGCGTTTCAACGTTCGCACTTCATTAGCTAAGATACGACAATTCGGACCAAATAACCCTTGTATGTTGCTAAATGGCTAACCCAGTTCATTGTTCCAGGTGCACAATCCAGTTGCTGGTTGCCTATCTAAGAGCTTCCTAGGGCAACAAAAGCACGATTTTCAGTATTTTATGCAATTATTGACCGAATTTAGAAATTTTAAGTTCTGTCATACTCTACTCATTAAAGAGAATAATTTTATGCGAAAGTTATAACACAATAAGACAAGCATTATAGTTAAAATCCGTATAAGTCTTGAGGCTGTGTTACTCATGGTGTGCAAATTACCTGGACTATATTCATCCGGTATCTGAGAATCACAGCACTTCCACCAACCTCTACACATAATTTCAAGCCATTACGAAACTTTTTCTCACTGGCACGCTAGAAAAGTATGAAAGGAAATTACTTCATCGCTTACTGCTGTTTCGCCGTTCAGGCAGTAAACCTTCATCGTCAGGCATGACGTTTCCACTTATTATACATCTTTGCTTCTAACTCTATTCGCAATGCATTTTACAGATAGTATCCACAAATACCAAACCTGCAAAATTTTATCATTGTGCGACACCAGCTCAAGAGATACGGCATCATAAACATTGAGCAGCGTGGAAAGATAGCTTTTGCTTTAAAGGGAGCGCAAGTTACCCAGATTATATTCTTCCTGTACTAGATAATGAGTGCGCTTAGAGTCTTCCAACAAATTAATTTCAGACCTTTTCTAAACTTTTTCTCGCTTACATGCTAAACGTCAAACGTTTAACGCCATTACCTGATTTGTGAGTAATCAGAAGTCTGAAGCCGTTTTATACATAGGGGATTAACTCTTAAAGAATCAATGGAGGTTGTGGGGGGGGGGGGGGGGGGTACCGGTACCTCATCAACAACGTTTTAGAGATATTTGCCTTAGTTCCTTAAATTACGTTCAGTGTGTAACCTATCATTCAACAAAGCCTTTCGGTTAAACAAGATGATTTTCTGTCGAATGTAAGTTCAACCAACACACCAGAAACACAAGTGCTTTTCCTTTGTCTTCATATTGCGTTGCTTCGGATTGACAGTTATTTACTAGCATTCCAAATCTTTAATATGACAAGAAGCCCATACGTCCCAATAACAAATACTGTGAAACCTAGAGAAAATTTCCTCCTTTGTGACTGAGTGAATATAGCGATAGACTTTCAGCTCCTCACTTCATGTAGTTTGAGTTGAGAAAGGGATTCACTATCACGTTTGCAAGTATTTTCCTGTGCTAAAGTTCTAACAATGTCGTACTAGTCGACTTTTCGCAAAAGACTTCTTGAGCGAAAAGCTGGAAACCTGACAACAGCACTGAAACGAAAGCAATACATCTGGAGTAAACAGCGTACGCTGTCAGACATTTTAGCTCCGACTTTAATGCTATTTCTTTTTCTTCATCAACTGATCGCATTCTCCCAAGAACTTTCAATTTATATAATGCTGTACATTTCTAAGAAAGGGGTTTTAAATCTACAAGTTCCTCACGGTAACATTAACTCTGCCAATGTGATGGTATTTTTTTGAAGAAGGAGAATAAAAATAAGCGTCAGACAGAATCATCATGTGCCTCTAGTCCTTGCCGGCGAGAATAGCGTTACCTTTGTCTTTAAAAGGTATGGTCAAAGTAACAACTGCCTCACGAAGCAGTAGGTGCTTGAATGAAGAAGTGACACAAAAGAGCCGGACGTAAGTTCAAAAGCTACTTATCTCAGAAGGAACTGTATCTCTTTGTGACTATTGTCCTGTCACTGGTCGGAGCTTAACGATGAATAGTAAGCGAGGCTATAGGCGGAATGCTTACAGAATCAGTTCAGCCCTTAACCCAAGAAATACGTTTTTGATGTTTTTATGAAGGATGTTGGGACATACATTCGTGGCGTTGCTAAGTTGGACACAAAACCGGAACGCTCTGAATTCATATACTTGCTTTTAGTTACGTAGGTTCCAAAGTACGGATCACGAGACAACCTAAAATTTCGCTAGGTATGAGGGGAGAACAAAGAGAGAATAACGTAATATGTTGTGGAAATACTTAGAGCCTATCAGCAGATGCTAGGTGTTAACCAACAATTTAAACATATAGTCTGGTGATATGAGGGGTACATCGGCATCAAGTACTATATTTTAGAGGTTGTAGTCACTGAAAAGACTAGCCCACCAAAAGTTATATTAAATATATGTATATCTTGGAGAAGAACTGATGCACACCTAAACAATTTTGGTCAATACTAAATATGATCAACCAGAGCACGCTTTCGAAGAACATTAATCCATTTCTGCCTGAATTAACTTTCACTTCTGAATTTTACATGGGAGATATTTATTTGTTTATTTTCATCAAAGAAGCTACAACAAGATAAACAAAAAAGTAATTAATAATTTAAGCAAAAGGGAGTGTAACATACATGTCACGCTAGGCAGAAGTAGGTACGTATTAAGTGAAGTACATGACAATAAATTAAATAAATCAGTCCCTGTCGTTTACATTGTGTTTAGCCAACAGTAATCATTTTATGTTATTTATGTATTCATGTCTCATTTTTGGAGATGGGCAGTTCTTGAACAAAGCGCATTTGTTGAGTCATTATTTCACCGTTTCAAAACAGCCCAAAGCACTGAAATATAGTGAAGGTTCTGTAATTACTATGATAACTCTCAGGAAGTAAAGCATTATCACTTTTCAGATTCTCCCTTCCTCAAACTCTGATTACAGTTTTTAAGATGTATAGAGTTTCTGGTACATCCAAACTGATATTCATCTGACTCCACAATGGCTTCAGGGCGCTCAATAAATATATACGTTGCATCTTCATCCTCCTCTTTGAGAACAGCAAGAATTTCATGCACAGTCAAGCCTCTGAGAAAAGAATCATTATATTTAATGTTCTATATAGCGTAATATATGTGCAACACTGAATTAAAATTTGGATTATTAACGATAATAATGACTTGCACTTTGTGAGTAATCTATGTCATAAATTTCAGCACCTTTAACATTATAATCAAGCAAAAGTTTGAACAATATTGTGTGATAGATTCCGACAGAAAATAATACTTATTTATTATTTCAAGACATAATCTTTTTCATAAAAAGCCTTCAGTAATTGAGGCACCAGACACTGTCTTCCTGCTTTCTTCTTGCGGAAACACGCTTAAATATCAACATGAGAGCTTTCTTAACAGAGTGACTTATAACAATTGGTGTTCCACATATATACATTCCTGTCAACAAGAGAAAACAACGATTGAATGTTATGTGACGTTTATATTACGCTAGGTCTAAATGGGTTAATAGAGAGCATTATACTATAGCAACTCTCAGTGAGAATTTTGATGTTGAAATCGAACTAAATACGCATTATTCCATAGACCAAGGAACGAAGTGTATAGCGCGAAAGTCATCGACCAAATAGTACTTGAGACGTATTAAAGCCTGCTACTCTGACATTTTCGGAGATAGGTTTACGCTCTGAATCCCCTTTCTGTATTTTAGCGTATGAGATACCAACGATGAACGCCTCTTGGCATCAAGGAGAGCGCGAAACCAAGTTCGCAGATTCGATCTGTAGAAGTCACAGGAGATTTGAGACATCTCCCTTTGCTGACCAGGGAACGGTTGCGTAGAGCTTCTCTCACTCTATCTCATTATCTCACCAGTGAAAGGTGAAAGTGAAAAATGTTTGATGAGCATCTAAGAAAATGAGAACGAACTGTACAAAATTTCATGTTTGTGACTGGATACTTCGAGCAGATGTGCCACTTTGTTGATATTACATGCTGAATGTTGATATCGGATGACGAAGATGATGTGCTTACGAATAGGTTTCATCTGAAAAAGAAATACAGAGGCAGCAGCTATTCGGGCATGAGAGTACAAATGGCGTAGACGTGGTTCTTTTTAAGCAAGAAGAAACACTCGTTAGGGTTACTGATGAATTTCCAGCCGGAACAGAAACTGATTACGTAATAATATTTTAATGTGATACATGTAAACTGCAGGAACATCCATGGTTACTTCTCAGAATTAGCACAGTTCACTAAAAATGATAATACCCACATACAATTTACATCGTTGGAAAACTTACTGGGACAGCAAAGGGATCCATTGAAAAGTGTCTTCGAACAGCAACAGTTGCTCTGGTCTCTTCGACCACAGAACACTGTGAGGTTCAAAAGTGTCCACGAAAAATAAATAATAATAATAATACAATAATAATAATAATTGGTCGTACATCCGAATGAAACCATGAGGATAATAACTGATACCTCAAATCTACCCCCCACACCACGGTTACCATTGCTCAGAAACCCTGCACCATCTGATCTAAGAAGAGAACAGTCATCTTGGTTAGAGTCAAATAAATATTGTGACCCCCAAATGACCGCAAAACCTTGCTATAGCAAACGATCTACTAAAACGTCGACTGAAGTCCCGGAAACAGGCTTGAGAAAACATCACAGAAGCAAACTTCGGTAATTCCGAAAAATGGAGAGAAGATGGGCAACAAGTGTCAATCACTCCCCATGTGAGAACTTCCGGGAATGAATCGCGCTAGGATCGTGTGGACAAGGTTGAATAGAATAATAGTATCCATACGAGGTGCAACTGCATGGAGCATATATTGATCAAGCAGAATATTGTGACCATCGATGGGCTATCGATGTAAACCCATCCAGGCGATGGAAGAGTCACTGGCAAGGAAGTGAAATATACTCACGGAAAGAAATCATAACAATAATAATGAGTTGTGCGACATAAACGAAAGTAGGTAGATGTGCGTCTAAGTATGAAAGATGAAGTCTATTCCAACTTCACACCAGTCGTATATGAGTGTCGCTAGTAGCAGCACTATGAGGATGCCAATCATGTTTGCTTTAAATATACACTGCAACGGTCGTGAGCGTTAGTTACCTCTGAGACTGGACGTTGTGAGTTGACGTTAGTCGACTGTAAGGCAATAGAGGCGCCATTATGAACACATCACTGAGATAATAGGGCTACGAGAAACTGGTTGTTCCTTCTGCGGTATGGCAGAAATACTTGGCAGGAATGTATTCAATGTACAAGACTGCTGCCAGGAGCGATCACAAGAATGTACGTTCGCAAGAAGACGGGGCTTCAGACAAGTTACACTACCGAGAGTGTGAGACATGTTCGGCGTATGGCTCTGGCGTATCGTACTGCATCTGGAGCAGCAGTTCGAGCAGCAGTTGGCACCACAGTGACGCAACGAACTGTTATAAATTGGTTACTTCGAGGATAACTCCAAACCAGACGCCCAGTGCCGTCCATCTCATTGACCCCAAACCACCGCAATTTGCGACTTCGATGGTGTAAAGCAGGAGATCATTGGAGGGCAGTGTGGAGATCTGTTGTGTTTTCTCGTGAAATCTAATTCTGCCCCGGTGCCAGTGATGACAATGCGTTGGGTATGTGGAGGCCTATTGAGGGCTGCAACTGTCTGCATGCATTGAACCCATACCTGGAGTTATGCTCTGGGGTGACATTTCGTATGGCAGCCGGAGTGCTTTCGTGGTTATCCCACGCACCCTGACTGCAAATCTGTTCATCAATCTGGTGATTCGAGACGTTGTCCTGCCGTGTTGTAACCCAGTGTTCCCGACAGAGTGTCGACATGTTGCCTTGCCCTGCTCGATAGCCAGATCTTTCTCCAATCGAGCATACATGGAACGTCATCGGACGACAGCTCCGGCGTCATCCACAAACAGCAGCCTATACTGCCCGACCAAGTGGGACAGGAATGAAACTCCATCCCACAAACTGACATCCTGCACTTGTACAACACAATGCATGCACATATCCATGCTTACATTCAACAATCTGGCGGCTGCACCACCTTTTCACATTTTGAATGGCTTATCTCGGGCTTAAATTAACATATGATCCTTCGATGTTAATCACTTAAATATGTAATCTAGACGGATAAACTGAGCTCCTCCCGAACAGGCAATGAACGCCCAACGGTACCAGCCGGCCGCCGTGTCATCCCCAGCTCATAGGAGTCACTGGATGCGGATGTGGAGGGGAATGTGGTTAGCAAAAATGGTTCAAATGGCTCTGAGCGCTATGGGACTTAACATCTGAGGTCATCAGTCCCCTAGAACTTAGAACTACTTAAACCTAACTAACCTAAGGACATCACAAACATCCATGCCCGAGGCAGGATTCGAACCTGCGACCGTAGCGGTCGCGCGGTTCCAGACTGAAGCGCCTACAACCGCTCGGCCACACTGGCCGGCAATGTGGTAAGCACACCGCTCTCCCGGCCGTATATCGGTTTCCGAGACCGGAGCTGCTACTTCTCAATCAAGAAGCTCCTCAGTTTTCCTCACAAGGGTTGAGTGCACCCCGCTTGCCAACAGCGGTCGGCAGACCGGATGGTCACCCATCCAAGTGCTAGCCTAGCCCGACAACGCTTAACTTCGGTGATCTGACGGGAACCTATGTTACCACTGCGGCAAGGCCGTTGGCTGTCTAGACAGAAGTATACCGAAACCCTTTTACTACATATACATTATTTTTTGGAGTTGCGATTTTTTTCCGTCAATGTAATATCGGTCAAAAATGACAATCGCGTGCTTGTACAGACCACCTGTGTCAGGAGTTCTAGTGGTAGAGCACTTCAGAGAGAGCTCGCAGAATGTCGCGAGTAAGGTTTCTGATCGTACTATTGTGATGGTGAGAGACTTCGATTTTCCAGCTGTAATGGCAGAGATATACAATCAAAACTGATGCTAGAGACGGGCATCCGTGTCAATTTGGTCTGAATGTCTTGTCTGAAAAATAATTTTGTATGATAACTAGAGAACCAGCTTGTGACCTTCTAGTAACAAAGAAATCCGAATATTTAGCATCAATTAACGAAGAGGATGACATAATTGATAATAACATTGGGCTAGCATCTATCTTTACGGGGTTTCCAAAGACTGTTTGAATAATGCCGGAAAAATATGCAACATCCGTAAGGACAAAGTCATTTTATTAACAAATAATGTGGCAGATAGTTCATCGTTGTAGGAGTACATGAAAATAAATTCAGAACAGATGAAACACGCATGTCACGGAAAGGAGTGTCGAAATGGTCGTATGAGCACACATTCCAGCCCTTTCTGACAACAACGCAGGCGTGTTTTCTCGCACGGAAACGAGCAGAAAGGAGCAAAGGTTTTCTGAAATAGATTGCCCAAACCACCCTGCATCCTTCGTAACAATTCGGGAGTGGTTCTTGTAGTCTCTGAAGGACGAGTAATCTGCACTTCTGTTCAGTTGTGGACGTGCACTGACCTGCTGAAAACGAACGCCGCCTCGCTGCCGAGGAAATGGCAGTAGCACGGGGGTATCACTGTCGCGGGCACTCCTTACTTTTCTCTTCAGAAACACCAAATGATACCGCTAGTTGTAACTGATGGCTTCCAACTCCACGATGCCTGGGGTGTGACCTGTGTGTCGTACGGATGTTAAATCCGAAACATGCCTCTCACCAGGTATGCGCCGTATCCGTATACGTATATCACTCTTATACACACGTAACCTACTCTCATCACCGAAGACGACAGCAGAGTGCCATTTCATTCTCCTGGCTAGTTCAAAATGGTTCAAATGGCTCTGAGCACTATGGGACCTAACATCTGAGGATATCTGTCCCCTAGACTTGTAACTACTTAATTCTAACTAACCTAAGAACATCACACACATCCATGCCCGAGGCATGATTCGAACCTGCGACCATAGCGGTCGCGCGGTTCCAGACTGAAGCGCCTAGAACCGCTCGGCCACAACGGTCGGCTCCTTTCCCTACGAGAGTAACCATGCTTGGTGGTGTCGAGGTGTCGGTGGCTGCCAGGCCAGGGGAACACGTGATCTTAGAACTGCTGCAAGCACACGATTTCCGATGTTCCTCAGCGACACAGCAGGTGCAACAACTGCCCGAATCTCCTACCTGGATAAAGATCGCTCAGGCACTGTTGCTCGAACAATGCGACGATCTTGAGGTGAGTCTGTACTACGCTGGCGTGCAGAACTTGGTCTACAGTCGTGTTAACGTTCCATAGAGTACTCCTTAAAGCAGCGACACACCCCCGATACATTGTGCCCAAGATATGCAACAATCCGTCGATAAGTCTATCCATGTTCCCACAAGCCCACAGTACGATTCCATTCAAATGTCTACAGTTTTTCAGGAGTGCGTACTTATCGGTGGGGCATGGTTGTACTCTAGAATCAATGTTGTAAACACTGTTCATCTTCTTTCAGTGGGGCATGGTTGTAGTCTAGAATGGATGCTGTAAACACTGTTTACCTCTTATCAGTAGGGTTTGGCTGTACTCTAGAAAGAATTTTGTAAACGCTGTTCACCTTCTGCCAGTGGGGCATGGTTGTAGTCCAGAATGAATGTTATAAACACGCTTCATCTTTAATGTCAACGCATTTAATGCCTGAGGAAAAACAGAGAAACTTCCGACCGTTATCTGATCGCCGATGACGTGACAAATGAACTACTAACACTACAACCTCTCAGTACGCGCATATTATTCTCTGGTGCTACTGAACACAGACCTTGAAATTTTGAATATTTTTACAGTAGTGTAGACAGGAAAATATTTTGGTTAGCAAGACGGACAGGATACAAACTACAGAGAATCTGAATAGTTAACATAAAATGTTCAGCCGTTGACAAGGATGGCGTGGAACACAAATGAATAAAATTCAAATGAGTGCTTCAGTACTCTTTAATCAAACTGTACTGAGCAAGGCTTTGAGGGACGGGAAAGATCCACAGTTGTTCGTCAGCTGTGTGAAGAGGTTGCTACGAAAGCAAAGAGAGCGTTTAGCGAAGTCCAATACTAGTTAACAAGTAACAGCCGAACGAAGGGAAAATGAGCGTAACGAGGGCAACGTGAGAAGCTTTCAGTGAACTTTAAATTAGATTTTTTTCCAAATGATCAGACTAAGAATCATTACAAGTTTTGATCTTACGTAAAAACAGTAAGCAGATCGAAATGATTTCTTCAGACGCTTAGTGGCCAAACCAGAAAACGACAGAAAAAATACCGAAATACTAAATTAGATCTCGCGAAACTGTTTCACCGTGGGAAATCATAATACGGTCCCTCCTTTCAATCGTTCCAGGAAGGCCTAAACTGCAGCCAAACACACAGCCAGCACGCATTCAAAACGCAGACTAGAACTTCATGCGTAACTGCTGACATTTTTTTTTATTTCTGTATAATCTCCCTGAGTTTTTGTGGGAAACACTGCCACTGTGCTTGTCGTCTGAGTAATTGTGGTTGCTGCGTGTGTTTTAGGAAGATCTGGTTAAAAATTTTCCGCAATACCAGAGAAGTAGTCATTTACAAAATCTGCAAATTCCTGAGGATGTTCTATCATTCTACTCCCATCTTTAATTTTTATGTCGTTATACTTGAGCCTGTCTTTTCCAGATTCTTCTTCTATGACATCCCACATTACTTTGCTTTTATTTTCTGTATTATGTACTCTTTTGACATTGAATAAGTTATCTGCAGCAAACAGCACTCTCCTTTTTTATACCTGTGACAGTAATCTAAGAACTGTGGGCTAGAGTACTGCTACAGTACTGCTTTCGCAAAGAAGTGAAAAATCTAAGTGTCTGGGAGAACTTTCGACGATGCCCAGTTATCCATCTGTCTTCCTTACCTTCTGTTGTGAATATGGCTACTTTTGAAAATTATTCCTTACTATCTACATTGTTTTCCATATTCAGTTCATCCCAGGTTTGATTTACCAGTAGTCAAGAAAAAGTATGTATTTCACGTTCCGAGAAGATCCTTTTGTAGCACTGCAGTTTTGCGGGTTTTACCAAGCCTGTCTTTCGCTTCATTATCTGACAGCAATGATGAGAAAGGCTGATATACGTAAATACGTTACAATTTTCCGTATTGATATCTGTAAGTACCTGCTATAAGACTGACGCTAAACTGTTTAATACGCAAGAACTAGTATTTACCATTTCTGTTACGCAAAGAGTGATTAGAATGCTTAGGAAGTTATTACTAACTTCACCCTCAAGATCTGTGTTAACATTCGTGTCTCCACTCATTGTTAGGTTAGTTTTGTGGGTTCAGATCTTTCCAAGGTTTCATTTAGTTTATTAAGTAAATTGCTCACATCACTACTAGGTGAGTGGTACACACACAAAATGATTAACTTCTTATACAGAGTGTTCCGAAACTATTCCTTCAAGTCCATACGGGAGACAGAGAACCTTAAAACAAAAATATTTTTCGATAAGGAACATAATAAGGTGTCCCAGGTTAACTTCTGATGCTAGAGAACATTTCAGCTGACGCAAGCTGTAGTGTCGATGTGGCTGATTGCGAATGTGTACCTACATGCATATATTCACAACTAGCATGTTTGGGCACATGTAACTCCACAATGTACTCGACCTCGCACCAATCAACAGTGATTTGGTATTAATGTGAGGGCTGCCATTCTCAGTATAGGCTCATTGGATCATACACTCTTCCATTCCGCCTCAACGGACGGAGATATCGCATCTGCTTGGAACACGAGTTTCCAGAACTGCTGGAGGACGTACTTCCAGCACGATGAGGCGCCCACCCACTTCAGCGTTGCTGTGAGGAATAATCCAAGAGCAACCTTCAGGAATCGATAGTGCCCCACCTCAAGTGTCTATATTTCTTCCTTTGTGGGCATATGAAGCAGCTGGTGTACGAAACAGCTGTGGAAACAGAAGACCTCATCGCAAAAATTGCCGTTGCCGCTGGTACTACTGCATGACATACCAGGAATCTTCGAATAGACATTATAGTGAACTGTCCGACGGTTTACTGCGCGCGTGCAGGTCAATGGTCGTGCATTAAACTACCTTCTGTGTAAATCGTCCCTAGTATCAGAAACTGGCGTCAGTGACCTTATGTACCATAACTGAAAAAAAAAAGAATCGGAACAGCAAGAAGGAGTTGTGCGACATAAACCAACTTTGGTAGGCGTGTTTTTACATTTGAAAAAATGGTTCAAATGGCTCTGAGCACTACGGGACTCAACTGCTGAGGTCATTAGTCCCATAGAACTTAGAACTAGTTAAACCTAACTAACCTAAGGACATCACACACATCCATGCCCGAGGCAGGATTCGAACCTGCGACCGTAGCGGTCTCGCGGTTCCAGACTGCAGCGCCTAGAACCGCACGGCCACTTCGGCCGGCGTTTTTACATTTGGAAAATGATGTCTATTCAGATTTCATACGAGTCGCATAAAAGCGTTGCTAGTAGCGCTACTATGATAAATCAGATCTGGTGTGCTTAAAACACTCGCATCAATGGTCGTGAGCGTTATTTAGCTTTGCGAATGGACGTGGCGAGTTGCTGTTAATCAAGAAAGCCTCTAAGGTGACAAAGATGCCACTCTCAACACCACACTGAGTTTGTACGAGGTTGCGTAATTTGGCTACGAGAAGCTGGATGTTCCTTCCTACGGCATTACAGAAAGACTTGGCATGAATGTTGCCACTGTACATTATTGCTGGCAGCGGTGCTCACGAGAATGTGTGATCACAAGGAGACGGGGCACCGGACGGCCATATGGCATTACTGAGAGAGAAGAGCATCGTGTTCGGCATAATGTTCTGCCGCATCGTATTGCATTTGCAGCAGCAGTTTGAGTAGCAGCTGACACCTCAGTGAAGACAACGAACTGTTACAAATCGGTTACTTCAAGGATAGCTCCGAGCTAGACGCCCTGTGCGGTGTTTTCGACTGACCCCAGGCGACTGCCATTTACGACTTCGGTGGTGTCAAGCGAGAGCTCATTGGAGGGCAGGGTAGAAGTCTGTCGTGTTTTCTGATGAAAGCTGGTTCTGCATCGGTGCCAGTCATCGGCGTGTGATTGTTAGGGATAGGTCAGTAGTCTGCCACCAACCGGTCTGCTTCTGAGACACCCTGGACCTACACCGGGAGTTATGGTCCGAGGTGCGGCTTCGTACGGCAGCAGGAGCACTTTCGTAGTTACCCCACGCACTCTGACTGCAAATATGTACGTGAGACTGGTGGTTCGACCTGTTGTGTTGCCATTCATGCACAGCGTTCCAGGGGTTGTTTTCCAACAGGATAAAACTCGCCGACATACGGCTGTTGTAACCCAACATGCTCTACAGAGTGTCGACATGTTGCCTTGGCTTGCTCAGTCAGCAGATCTGTCTCTAGTCGAGCACATAATGGACATCATCGGACGACAACTCCAGCGCCATACTCAAACACCATTAAACGTTCCTGTGTTGACCGACCATCTGCAACAGGCATGGAACACCGTCCCACACACCGATATTCGGCACTTGTGGAATACAGTGCATAGCGTTTGTATGCTTTCATTCAACATTCCTGCAATTACGCCGGTAATTAATGTACTGGCATTTCACGCTTACAATGGCTTATCTCACGCCTGTGATCTTGCAATATTGGTCAATTAAATATATTACCCAGAAAAACGTATCCCGAAATTTTATTACTCTACGTTACTTATTTTTTGGTGTCGCGGTTTTTTTCCCATCAGCGTATATTTGCTATGATGTTCTCTACTTCCTGCTTTAATTTGGACGGATAATTTAGGAACGTGGTGTAAATGTCTAACTTTGTTAGTTCAGAGGCTGCCTATTCAAAATGCTTATTTACGCCAATTGTAGTCAGATCTCTTATAGCTTCAAAATGTTGACGTCCCTAATATAAAACCTCCGCACTTTAAAACAGTTCTACATTAGCAAGTTGCTGATTCATATTACGACAGCACCTTACGTTGCAATTCATTGTCATTACACCAGTGCTCTGTAATTCGTACCATCGTACTGTTCTAAGACTAATTCTACTTCAAGCTGGTGTACTTCATTTCTAATGGACTGCACAGTTTGATGAAGAATACATAATGACGAGCTATGTAAGTGGTGGTGTTTTTTTTTTTTTTTTTTTTTTGCACACGGATTCTGCAAACTAAAATCTTGCGAAACTGAGCTTGCTCTGTTTGTCCAGGAGATACAGAACACCGAAGGAGTGGGAACTCAAGCTGATTCCATGATCCTTGACTGCAGGAACGCCATCGACGCAGTGCCGCAGTGTCGCGAACCAAATACGAGCTTACCGAGTACCAGACCAGAACTGCTGCTAGACTTAGGACTTATTTGAAGGCGGAACTTAATGGATCAAATTCTACATGGGTAAAGATAATGTCAGGAGTATCCCAAGGAAGTGAGACAAAGCCGTTACTGTCAAAAAAATACGTAGGATGCGCCACAAGCAAATGACTATTTCGAAACTCTCTCATTCGTAGTATATCCACCTCGCGGCACTACACAGTATTATAGCCAGAGCACATGTTGTCAGCCGGCCGGGGTGGCCGAGCGGTTCTAGGCGCTACAGTCTGGAACCGCGCGACCGCTACGGTCGCAGGTTCGAATCCTGCCTCGGGCATGGGTGTGTGTGATGTCCTTAGGTTAGTTAGGTTTAAGTAGTTCTAAGTTCTAGGGGACTGATGACCTCAGAAGTTAAGTCCCACAGTGCTCAGAGCCATTTGAACCAATTTGAACGTGTTGTCAGGAGTTCAGTTGAGATGGAGCGCTGGCCCGTGGAATGCCGCATTGCGGCGGTAGAGCACTTTAAGGGAGACTCTATCACCGCTGCGCGACGCAACTTTCGACTCACGTTTGGTCGACGTGATACCGCTACTCACAATACTCTGTTGCTATGGCTATCGAAATGGCGTCAAGATAGAACTGTGAGGGACAGTAGACCTACAGGATATCCTCGTTCGGTACACACAGCGAAAAATGCAAATCGTGTACAGGATGCGATCTTGCATAATCTTCCACGGTCAGCTCGCCGGCAAGGTATCGCACTTAAGTCGACGGATGTCCCGCAGAAAGATCTGCCCTACCGTGAGTACAAGATCCAAATCCTATACAACACCAGTGAAAACACAAGACGACGAGTCTCCACTTTTACAAGGAGTTCTTGGAGCTTCTACACGTTGAATAGGAGATTCTGAACTGGTTAATAATGTCAGATGAGGCCATTCGTTTGGGTATGTAAACGAAGAGAACTACAGGTTCTGGGCTGCACACACCCCTCGTGAATTGCTGGAGCGTCCTATGCGTAGTGCAAATGTGACAGTACTGGGCGCCGTTATCTCCAGGTGCATTCTTAGTCCGTAATTTTTTGAAAATGGGAGCCATCATGTAACGGTATATTTTGAGGGTTGTATAGCCTCGTTGCAAAGATTTCTGCGCCATGAAGTCAATCCCCATCGTCACCAACCGTTCCACCAAGGTTGGACAACAGCCGGTACTGCGCACCATTTCATGTGAGTCCTGAACGAAATGTTTGCAGGCAGTCATTTCTCGCTTTGCGAACATCAATAGACCTACTCGTCCGCAGCTCGTGGTCTAGTGGCTAGCGTTACTGCTTCTGGATCACAGGGTCCCGGATTCGATTCCCGGCCGGGTTGGGGATTTTCTATGCCAGGGGACTGGGTGTTTGTGATGTCCTCCTCATTTCATCATCATCCTCATCATTCGTGACAGTGGCTCGATTGGACTGAGTGCCCAAAACCATGAGTGATGGTCTTGGGTGCCATTTGTTTTCATAGCAGGACCCTCTTCGTTGTCGTCTGCGCTACCCTTACAATACAGTGCTACGGTGACGGTATTATACGCCCTGTTTTGTTGCCTGCCGCGCGGGATTAGCCGCGCGGTCTGGGGCGCTGCAGTCATGGACTGTGCGACTGGTCCCGGCGGAGGTTCGAGTCCTCCCTCGGGCATGGGTGTGTGTGTGTTTGTCCTTTGGATAATTTAGGTTGATGACCTGATGACCTTAGCAGTTAAGTCCCATAAGATTTCACACACACTTGAACATTATTTTTGTTTTGTTGCCCTTCATGGCAAGTCATTCTAGCCTTATATTTCAGAAAGATGGTGCCCGTCCGCATACGGCTAGAATTTCTACTGCTTGTCTTCGTGATGACCAAGTCCTGCCTTGGCTAGCAAGGTCGATGGATCTCTCCCCAACTGAGAACTTTAGGGGCGTTACGGGCAGCCCCCCCTCCTCTCCCCCTCCCAAACATCTAGGAATTCCGAAGACCTAAAGAGCTACTTGGACCAGGATATGGCATGATATCGATCAGGAGGACGTCCAACATCGCTACCAATCAGTCCCAAGCCAACTAACTGCTTGCGTAAGGGCAAGAGTGGACCAACGTATTACTGGCTTGCTCAATTTCTGAGTCTATTTCTTCTCAATAAACCACTCACTTTTTCTGAAATTGTTTTCATTTGTTTATCTGTACACGTACATCACGTCTACCGATTTCCGTCCTATTTGGACAATTCGTTCGTGGAGCGTCATTTTTTTCCTTACAGTCTATATATTCAAATTCCTCATCCAAAACTGTTTCATATAACGTTCTAAATAGGGTTCCTCGTAATAGTATGTGTCCATCTTCAAACGTCTGCAAGATCAGTTCTGCCAGCAACACCTTGACTCTCTCCTGCCAGTCAAACGCACATGCAGTAGTTCGTTATTCCCTGTTTTGCATAAGTACGATATTGTCTGTTAGTTCTATTTGGTACGCTCCCAGTACACTTCAGAAATATTAAAGGATGGGTGTAACACGAATATTTTGTAGACAATCTCTTTCGTACAATGATTGCATTTTCCTAGTATTATACCAATGCACAGGATTCTGCTGTGGCTTTACCGGCGACTAAATCTACACTATCCTTTCATTTCATGCACATACAAATTGTTACTCCCACGTACCTGCGTGATTTCACTGACTGATTTTATAGCAGGATGCTAAAATTGGTTTCTTTTTGTGATGTGCACAGATTTACATTTCTGAACATTTATGGCTAGTTGCCAATCTTTGTATCACTTTGTAACCATAGCAGGATCCGACTGAATGATTATGCAGCTTTTTGGAGATAGTATTTAATTAGAGAAAATAATGTAATTTACGGAAAGTCTGGGGTTACTACACTACTGGCCATTAAAATTGCTACACCACGAAGATGACGTGCTACAGACCCGAAATTTAACCGACAGGAACAGGATGCTGTGATATGCAAATGATTAGCTTTTCAGAGCATTCACACAAGGTTGGCGCCGGTAGCGACACCTACAACGTGCTGACATGAGGAAAGTTTCCAACCGATTTCTCATACACAAACACCAGGTGACCGGCGTTTCCTTGTGAAACGTTGTTGTGATGCCTCATGTAAGGAGGAGAAATGCGTACCATCACGTTTCGGACTTTGATAAAGGTCGGATTGTGCCTATCGCGATTGCGGTTTATCGTATCGCGACATTGCTGCTCGAATTGGTCGAGATCCAATGACTGTTAGCAGAATATGGAATCGGTGGGTTCAGGAGGGTAATACATAACGCCGTGCTGGATCCCAACGGCCTCGTACCACTAGCAGTCGAGATGACAGGCATCTTATCCGCATGGCTGTAACGGATAGTGCAGCCACGTCTCGATCCCTGAGTCAACAGATGGGGAGGTTTGCAAGACAACAACCATCTGTACGAGCAGTTCGACGACGTTTACAGCAGCATGGACTATCAGCTCCGAGACCATGGCTGCAGTTAGCCTTCACGCTGCATGAAAGACAGGAGGGCCTGAGATGGTGTACTCAACGACGAACCTGGGTGCACGAATGGGAAAACGTCATTTTTTCGGATGAATCCAGTGTTTGGCGACATCACCGTGAACGCACATTGTAAGCTTGTATTCGTCATCACCATACGTGATGGTATGGGGTGCCATAGGTTACACGTCTCGGTCACCTCTTGTTCGCATTGACGGCACTTTGAACAGTTGACGTTACATTTCAGATGTGTTACGACCCGAGGCTCTACCCTTCATTCGATCCCTGCGAAACCCTGCATTTCAGCAGGCTAATGCACGACCGCATGTTTCAGGTCCGGTACGGGCCTTTCTGGGTACAGACAATGTTCGACTGCTGCCATGGCCAGCACATTCTCCTCTCACCAATTTAAAACGTCTGGTCAATGGTGGCCGAGCAACTGGGTCCTCACAACACGCCAGTCACTACTCTTGATGAACTGTGGTATCGTGTTGAAGCTGCATGGGCAGCTGTACCTGTACACGCCATCCAAGCTCTGTTTGACTCAATGCCTAGGCGTATCAAGGCCGTTATTATGGGCAGAGGTGGTTTTTCTGGGTACTGATTTCTCAGGATCTATGTATCCAAATTGCGTGGAAATGTAATCACATGTCGCCGGCTGGAGTGGCCGAGCGGTTCTAGGCGCTACAGTCTGGAACCGCGCGACAGCTACGGTCGCAGGTTCGAATCCTGCCTCGGGCATGGGTGTGTGTGATGTCCTTAGGGTAGTTAGGTTTAAGTAGTGCTAAGTTCTAGGGGACTGATGACCTCAGAAGTTAAGTCCCATAGTGCTCAGAGCCATTTGAACCATTTGTAATCACATGTCAGTTCTAGTATAATATATTTGTCCAATGAATACCCATCTATCATCTGCGTTTCTTCTTGGTGTAGCAATTTTAATAGCCAGTAGTGAATTAATATTGTGTGGAGACCCATTGGTACACTAAATGAACGGTAATGATCCTAGAACACTTTTCGGGGCCTTGCGGAGGAGAGATGTAGATTTAGATGATGCTGATGTAGATATTCTACTGTTACTGGACATTGGGGGTCAAAGGCATCGTCAGATGCAGTATCCCCTCTTCAGCTTGCATGCCCACCTGAACTAGTGCACCGCATACGTCATTCAGTGGGTAGGTACCAGGCACCGGAAGTAGAGTGAGGTCCCTGAGGCCCTGTACGCAGCCGAGCCCGTCAGCAGACTCCTGCCGCGGCTGGGTAAACCCGGGAGGGCAGCGCCTCCAGCAGACCGAGAAGCGGCAGACCAGCAAGGCCAGGGTTCCGTACTCTCCACTCCCCACTCCTCCCACGTCGTGCCGGCGGAGAAAGCTGCCAGGTAGGAACGAGCGCCGAGGGGAAGAGGTAGGGGGAGAACGTCCCAGCCATCAAGGCCCGCACAGAGCGTCTTCCGAGCAGTCCCAGCCCGGCAGTCCAGCGCGTTGCTGCACTCACGCCCTCAGCACCAGTCCAAGGCACGGCGAGCACACCAACACCTCAAAGGTACGTGTTTCCACCAGTGGCAAGGCCCGTACCTGCCCAGCCACTCAGTACAGGAAAATCCGATACGAATACCAGAGATCCGCCACACTGTCTTACAACGCTCCACGTTTCAAACGCAAACTCACCATCAGGCACTATACCACAAAGTACTTCAACAGAAGGTAAGGTAAGAAGTGTGCTTGGAGGACGATCAGGTAGCACAGATTCATTTGCGGAAGCCACAGATCAAAGGGGTCCATTGTGTTTCGTGATCTATGGACAGAAAAGGGCGCTAAGACGTAACAGTAATTGAGACTCTTGCTGGATTTGTGAATGGGCTAAGCAATCTAAATCTACATAAATTCTCCACAAGCCACTGGGGAATACCTGGTGCAGGGTACTTCGTACCAATGTTATCGATAATTCTTTCGATACATGACTACCTACATGTCTCTGTAGATGCCGTAAGCTCTGGTATCTTATTCCCACGATCTCTAGAGGATGTGTGCGACGGTCGCTCAATTTTCTTCGAAAAGTAGATGTCTAGATTTATACTTTAATTTATCCATATTGAATGTAAATGGTTTCGGTCAGCAAATGTATTATAAATTTTTTGAAATATTTTTTTACTGCTTCAGTCACTTTTTACTAATATTTATTATCAAGCAGCGTTTCAGCAGCATGATTCCATCATCAGGTGCATTACAGTTACATAATATAATACATTAATCTCAGATGTGATGGGGTTTGTTAGCTGACTGTGCCAGTGAGTTTATGTTTCGTAATTTAACCCTGTAGAGATATATACCTTTATCTTACCGTTAACTTACGAACAGTTGTATGTTTAAAATATTTCATTAATGTCTTTACTTAGTGTTCAAGCTTTAGTGAGAACTATACGTCTTCTTTCTTCTAAGGATTGTTATTTAAGTTCCCCAAGCATTTCTGTTGCACTGCTGTATGAGTCATATAGGCTTGCTACGATGCAAACGGCGCGTCTATCAATTCGTCCGATCTCTGTTGTCATGCCAACTTGATGAGGACTCGAATACTTGTACAATACTTTACAGGAAGTTGCAGTAGTATCTTGTACGGTACTTCCTTTGCAGAAGCGTCTCGTCTTCCCAGAGCCTTCCAACAAATGCAAATCTTCTCTGTCTCTTCCCTAACACAAATTTTCTGCGATCGTCCCATTTCATACCGCCTGAAAACTTACATGATGTGATGTGCTCAAGATGTTCTTCATTTATCTCGTAGTTGGATTCCATCGGGCTCTTTCTCTTTGTTAGAGATATTGCCTTACACCAAATACTTGCACTGTGGGTCTTAATTCCTCATGTTGGCAGATGCCACCGATCAAGGTGGTTCGCTTGTTGTGATAAGGGAGTTCGAATTCCCAATTGATAGGATGGCACCCACAAAAATTTCTCAGGATATTCAGCGATATTTCCTGAGTATTTTGTTATACGTGTCTCGTGGCCTCCGGTGCTCGTTACAGTGTAGTTACATCTTGTTTGCTTTCTTATTCCTATTGTTTTTGTATCTGTACTGCACTGAAACTTGGTGTCGACAACAGTAATGCCCACTTTACTCTTCTCCTTCAAGCTTTCAGTCGGTATTGCTCGGTTCTGTCTCGGAGTTGTCTTCCTGCCAGCATTAGTTGTACGCTGACTGTGAAACACTGCAGCATGGTGATGTTTTCTGATGAAGATTTGGCCGATGTGCACCTCTGTGGATTAACTAACTACAGTGGACATCTGGCACAATGACCCTACGCTGAGCTGCTGCCGCACCAATAGCAACAACATCGTGGTGGTTTGGCACCTGATGGTTTTTGCGTTACCGAGTATTTTCTGTTGTGCGTCTTCGTGATTCCACATTACAGGCTTTTTCACAATTGTTAAGTATTTATCATAGAAACCAAAATAATTGTGGCAACTTTATTAGCCATCTAAATCATTAATCAACACGAGTGTGAAGGCGTGTGTAGACATGTTGAAATAATACAAATAAAAGAAAACTTTTCACCTATCAATTGACAGGCCAACTGGAGCATTAGAGCACATTTGAACAACTAATTTCCTCCTTTCCAAATCACTTAATGTATCAAACTATTGATGCGAAATGTGTGCGATTGTATTCTGCCACACAATACACAGTGTGCTCATTATTGTAAAAATGGACATTGCAAAACATTACAGTTACATTCCTGGGTTACCTGTATAAAGCCTTTCGATATCACGTGAAAAAGTTATTTTCTTTAAAGAATCCTTTCTTTAAAAACTCAAATATACAGTATTCACGTTCCACAAAAAATTTAATCTGCAGTTCGTGGTGAACCGGCTTTCAGCTTTCTAGGCCACCCTTAGACAACTTAAAAAGCCGAAAGCCGGTTCACAACGACCTATGGTATAAATATTGTTGTGGATCATCAGATATGTTTATTTCATATTTTAATATGTCTACGTTCGTTCAAGTACCGACGGAATATTCCGAAAATGTTAATACGTTATTTACAAGAGGTATATAGATTTGAGGATGACATTGCTTCGTTAGAAAAACTGTCCTGCTAATTGACAGGTTTCCGGAGTGACTTTATGAGACACGGAAAAAAGTGTTAGCGTTCTGTTGTGGCAGTTCGTATTTGAGGACTGCTAATTCAGCAGCTGACAATTTGGTCTAGCAATCAGGAGACTAGGTCAACCTATCATTCAGATTTTTCCTAGATGGTTCTTCATAGAAGTTCATTGTTTTTCTAACATCACTTCTGCTATTATAATCCATCCTTGATTCATCGAACGATCTAGATAATTGACAGCAGAGGTTGTATGGTCTAATTCAATATAATCACGGACGGAGCGCAAACTCAGAGGGACGAACAGGGTTGAGGAAATTGGCCGATGTCTTGTTAAGACAATGATCCGGGATATAGCCTGAGATGGTTTATGGAAATCATGGGATACCAAAAGTCTGCTCGTTCTGCACATGAATCGAGTATCTTAAGTGTAACAACCTTACTCTTATGCCACTGTAGTATCTGTCGTTTCTCCTTTACATTTCTACTTATCTTCTAAAATGTTCTTATAAAAATAGTGGAGTCTCATCCACTTGTACAATCTCCTTTCGCTCATTCGGCTACCGTCTTGATTCTCCTCTGTGTGTAGGTATACACATCAACTGCTTGCGTCACTATTGGTGGATACTTTAACACTCGTTCGGATCAGGCAACATTGTGATTTACGAGAGGAATACACATTAGTCTCCTCGGATTCCAGCAAGTCTGATTGGTAGTGATAGTCAGTGCATTTGTATGGAGGAGTGAAGAACTCGTGTTTTAATGAAAGCACAAAATGTTACAGGTCAAATTTCAGTGCATGACTTCAATTCTGCCTCTTTTATATTTTCTTTGTCAGTTAGTGATCGAGAGGCCTTTACCAGTGCGAACGCTATAAGTACTGCTGCATCTCACTCGGTAACATCCAAGACATTTGATCTTCAGCTCATTATGCGACATTCAGTTGTCTGTAGCGTCAGAAGATACGAACCACTACTAGAATTGTCGAGAACACTAAGTATAGGTCGTGGCCTTCTTTAATAGACGTGGTTAAGTAAATCAAGGAGAATCTAGGCGCGGTGGACTGGCTCATGTCTGAACCTAGTTCCCTGTGATTACTAGACCATTGTAGTAACGAGTAATTCACAGCAGACCTTTTTTTAACCTCTGAGCACTGATTGCTTCTGCAAATACAGGGTGTTTCGCTGTTCCCATTACAGGCTTCTAGGTGGGGACTTAGTAGATAAAGTTATGATAAGGTACCCACATCTGGAAAGGTACCGTTTGGATGCAAGGTAAGTTTCAACAACGAATCAATTTCAAATCTTCCACTTCAAGGTACGCTCACAGTGGAGACAGTAAAATCTGACCTGAGTGCTCTTCAGGAGGCCGCAGCATGGGCAAAGTTCCGAGCACATATCTTCCACGTGACAAAGGATGTCCCCTTCAAATGAAGAGTGCGGGGCGTCCATGGAGCACCACGCTCAACCCTCCTAGCTGTGAATGTACCACTTCCTAACCGCCGTTGTTGTAGTCGGCAGAAAATAGCGTGTGATGCGTGCGTACCGTAAGGCGGGATATTTGTAAGTGATACGACCATCAAACTGATTTTATACCCAAATTGTACATTTCCGGACAGAGTTACTTATCAGTATTTACCTTCTACACTTCTCTCCAATACTAAGTTGTCGATCTCTTGATGTCTTAGAATGTGTCCTGTCGACTTCCAGTCAGGTTGTGCCACAAATTCCTCTTCTCCCTGATTCTGTTCAGTACCTCCTCATTAGTTACATCTTCTACTCACTTACTCTTCAGCATTCTTCTTAGCACCACATTTCAAAAACTTGTTTTCTATTCTTGTCTAAACTCTTTATCATCCACGTTTCACTTCTATACATAACTACACTCCATGCAAACACTTTCAGGAAAGACTTCTTAACAATTAAATCTATATTCGACGTTAACAAATTTCTTTTCTTCACAATCGCTTTTCTTGCCAGTCTGCATTATATATATCCTCTCTACTACGGCCATTATCAAATATAACAAACTTTGTTGATGTTCATCTTACATCCTCCTTTCCGTTTGATGTATCAACTGGTTTATTAAGAGTTAGGCTATAGCCATGGCCTATACGTGAAGTTAATGCCCTTCCTACCTTGAAAACAATTAATTACGATTCACCTCTACCATGACATGGAAGTAATTCAAAATCTCTTCATTTGTTTAAACATGCTAAGTGATATTGTTGCAAATATCTGAAAAATGTTACTTTTACAACTACAGGGAGCTCCACTTATGCCAGTTCATTGAACGTTATTAATAATAGGAAATAGTTATCTGGGATCTTTACATCGAATTCAGCTGGAAACAGTCATAGCATTAAAAATATTGTGATCTTTTTATAAAACCAGATCACTGTTTTATCGGGACACCCTTCTGTATATATATGTTTCAGTTTCCACGTACAATAACTATTAAATGTGTCAGTCACCACGTAAAGCCTCGCATTTAGAGCGCACATTTCGCGATATCATTCACAGCTTTCTAGTTACGCGGTCGCGTGATGACAACTTGTGAAACGGCCCGCCAGTGGGAGACTTGAATGCGAGAGTGCGAAAGGAGCACTTTCACCGCGCACTGCTTTGCTAACCGAACACACCGGCACCCGGCGTTTATTTGCTAACACAGATATCGTGACGCCGCCACGTTCTTCCTGCAAAACACTAACGTAGCCACAATTAGCTAATTTTACTGAGCTTCTTGTGAGTTAGGGAAACTGCGGTGCCCCATGCCTACCAAAGATCCGTATCTAATCATCCCGTCGTCGACTGGACTAGAACCTTAATCATCCTCCTTTCCGATCAAGAAAAACCAAATATTTGCTACTGCATTTGAGGGTTAGGGGGGGGGGGGGGGAATATGCTCATTCACGAACAGTGTGACTGAAAGTCTTTCTATGTAGGCCTACCCTCTTCGTAGATGTTCTGTGCACTGGGCTCGTTCAAAATAAGCCGTGTTTTGCTGTTGTTGTTAATGTGCAAGATCCGGGAAATGACGACTGTGATTAAAGGAAGTTACCACTGATAATATAATTACCATCACTATTATCAGACCTATTAATTTTAGTTCCTGCAATACTTCTAGGTACTTGTAATTGGGACACTGATGTGCAGTCAGCATTTGAAATCCTATATTATTTTGTGGCACAATATTCCTCTCAAGTTAATCGAAGACGTGAAAAAAGTTGATATATTCTTAACTTCTTGACTAAAGGATTCACAGTTTATATATACTGTTTAGAGAACATCATATTCTGCTTGCAGGAATATATCTTTATTAAGTACTATTCCCATTTTAACAATGTCCAAACAATATACGACCGTAGAGAGGGGATGTAATGGAGGAAACATGAAACAATTTGAAAAGTGACCTCAGAAATACTCTAAAATATTGATAAATGACTATATCTATACAAGACCCCTTGTGTCATTGTTTATTGTTATTTTGGCTGGACCGGTATATGGCCACATGCCCGTCTCCAGAGATCGTATGGAAGATACACTCAAACATATACAAAATACTGTATGCTGTGGAACGTGTTCACAGTTTTGCGTTAAGTACTACAGTATTTACTGATTTCTTATTGTGATCTCAAAGAAATTTAGCAGGCTTTCCTTTTTTGAAGTTTAATTTTCACCGAGCTTTCAGCACCTGTTCGTGTAACAGGCATTACCAGTGTCTTTGACGACAAAATACATCGCTGGTAGTATAAAGCAAACAAAATACCGGTCATACCAAAATAAAAATAAACGCTATAACGGGCAGCCTTGCATACATATGTGTGTCATTCATCAACTTCAGCAAGTCTCTAGGACACCGTGAATACAAACCATTGTAAAATATATATTTACGTTTCGTGATTACACTCCCATTTCACTAATAACATTTCCATACCGAAATTGCCAAGTATTATGTTTTCAGAATGAGATTTACACTCTGCAGCGGAGTGTGCGCTGATATGAAACTTCCTGGTAGATTAAAACTGTGCGCCCGACCGAGACTCGAACTCGGGACCTTTGCCTTTCGCGGGCAAGTGCTCTACCATCTGAGCTACCGAAGCACGACTCACGGTCGCTACTCACAGCTTTACTTCTGCCAGTATCTCGTCTCCTACCTTCCAAACTTTGCAGAAGCTCTCCTGTTTTATTTTTCGTAAACAGTTGTTAATGTCTTCACTATAGTACCTAAATAAATTCAAGCAATACATCTAATATGGTTTACGTATTTGCAAAACGTGGATGCTAATTTGAAATCATTTTGATAAAGGGTATTTCGTAACTACAGTTAATTGTATTTAAAATGCTGATAATGAAATCGGTATTCGAGTGTAGAACTCATGGTCAGTGCGTATGTTATGTATCTCTGAGTCAATGACATGCTTGTTACTCAATTCCTTATAATGTAGAAATTGATGGTCATCTAAGAGTACACTAGTTGTTGTGTACGTTACTGCTGTCAAAACTTAAACGGTGACGTTCCTTGGTCAAGTTGGAGACAATTGTCAAATGATGTGTTTAAAAGACGTGACTTAAGAAGTATTTACAAGGTGCGGAGCACTAAGTATTCAAGAGTTTTAATTTGAAAGCCGTTATAATCAGTAAGTGGTAGACGAAAATAGTCACAATATTGCTGAAACATCTTTTCCTACTGCATATGCAATGCAGGAATCTGGAAGGCCCCGGTGATGTATACTCAGCACTAATTTTGCACTTAAGTACAGAAAATAATAAAGAGTAACTGACTATGTAACAGCGAAACTTAAACGAATTGTATATGAAGCTGCAATCACAGCGAAAATTTTTACAAGACGCAAGTGCACTGGGCCTTGAAGTCGTGCAGTATTCCTGAAAAATGCAACTTGTACTTCCCGCTATAAGGAAAGATGAGGCGTTCGTCATCTTACCTGTTTCTATAGATTTTAATTCTTACAATAAACAAGCAGTCGTCGTCTGGGTCTCTTCTTTTACTACTGACTACTGGTTTCATCTTCGTGTCTGGCACCAAAACGTGCAGTTTGTCAACTAACGTATAATAGGGGTAGGTTTTGTTTTACCTCTCAGTTTGTACTTCACACTTCACTCCCCAAGACCTTCCTGTTCCTAGTGCTTCATCGAAAATTCTTTTGTCCCTTTTATTCGATCATTTTTCAGTTACAGTGCTAACTTTTTATTTCTTATCTTATTTCCTTTTTGTGTGATGAATTAGTTCTCTACATCTTTCAAGACGTGTTGAGAAATCCATTTTTGTAGGCTACATACAATTTCTGAACTTGGTCTTGAAGATGTACGCTTTTTTCGATATAGGAGAGACAGAATAGGCATAGAATTTTGATTTAGGGTAGTTGTCAGCTGAATCCTTCTCATTATACCACATCTCGGGGAGGAAACTGATAATATGTTTGTGTCTGAAAAACATCTCAGCTTTTGGCTTCAATAATGCTAATGAGCATTATAACGCTACGCTAGCCATTGCGATGACGGTCAGTAACAGATAGTCGAAACTGTGGGGCCGTGTGGTATCAGGAAACAGAACATTGTGCTTTGTGCGAAGAAACAGTAAGATCGTAAAACTCATTCAGTGTTGAAAGGACAGCTGCATGATTAAAATGCTACCTCAATATTCGAATAATGGTTCGTGTCAGTGAGACGGCGCATAGGTGAAAACACTGGACTCTGACCATTATGAGTTAAGTCTTGGGTCGTTTTACTCAATTGTTTCAAAGAAAAGCTAGGATTTTCTTTCTAAAACGATATGGTCGATGTGTCTGCCTAACGTCACCGAAGCTTGTGTTCCATCTTTAACGATCTTATCATTGGCGTGTCATTCGTTCGTCTGTTTAGCTGGACAAAAATAGAGGAAAGAGGGGCCTGTGTTATTTTTAAGGACCCATTCCGATTTTCCGAAGTGATCTAGAGTAACCACGATTTGGTTTCCACAGAGATCTTGAGACAGTCGTTTCGCTCTGTTCATCTATAAGATGTAGAGTGCCGCAAACATCGGGGCCCAGATTGATGTCGTGTTCCCTGACTTCAGGAAGGGATTTGTTGCAGTTGTGCACTGCCTTTCAGTGAAAAAAAAAAATAAAAAATAAAACGGGGCTACCGAGCATCGCACCAGATTTATGACTGTGTTCAAGGTATTCTTGAAGATAGAACTCAATACGTCACTCTCAATACAACAAAATCGGTACATGTTTAGGTAGTTTCAAGAGTACCGCAAGGACGTATAAGTGGACCTTTCCTGTTTACAATGTGTGTAAATGATCCAATGGATAACGTCGGAAGTTGTATGAGACTGTTTGCAGATGATGAGGTTGGCTTTCGAAAAACTTGTTTTGCGCTGGCCGGGGTGGCCGAGCGCTTCTAGGCGCTACAGTCTGGAACCGCGCGACCGCTACGGTTGCAGGTTCGAATCCTGCCTCGGGCATGGAAGTGTGTGATGTCATTAGGTTAGTTAGGTTTAAGTAATTCTAAGTTCTAGGGGACTGATGACCACAGAAGTTAAGTCCCATAGTGCTCAGAACCATTTGAACCATTTGAACTTGTTTTGCCGATTGTTGAGTGTTGCCCATCAGCCTGGGACACTTACCAAGTTGGATTAATAGAAGGCATAGACAAGAACCCACGAAGTGCGGCACGTTTCATCACTTGATAGTAGAGTCGGCGAGGGAACGTTACGATGTTTAGGAAACTCCAGTGGTAAGCGCTGTAAGAGGCGTTATGTACCACAGAGAGTTTTATTATTAAAATTCCTAGACATTAGGTTTCAGAAAGAATCAGACAACACATTACTTCTCCCACATACGTCTCGCGAAATGACCACAGTGAGAAAATTCGAGAAAGTAGAGCGTATAAGGAGATTTACCAACAATCGTTCTTCCCAAGCGCTATCTGCGAACGGAACAGGGAAGGGGCGATAAGGTAACGGTACCAGAAGTACCCGCCCCCACACAACGTCAGATGTCTTGCGGAGGAGAAATATAGATGTGGAAGCAGTCCAGGACTTCACTTTTTCTGAACACGAGTACACTATGTCGGCTACTGCGCACATTGTTGATTCTTTCCAACCGAAAGAGCTCCACCACATTGCCTCCGCTGGAGATTAAACGTGAGACTGCAAGTTGCTTGTTACAGTGACTAGAAATCTATTGTGGTTAGCCCAGCTTATTTTTTTAATGCATTTTCCACTTTCTGTTCCAGGCGAAATCTGTAAAAACAATGTTAATGTCGATTCCTTGATCTCCAATTTGTCGACGGGGAGATATAAGGTGTTTACGTAATAGGTTGGACGTTGTATGGCAAATAAGAGCAATCTTTTGTACTTAATGATCAAGCATGTCAATTCTGGAGTTAAATTTTTTCCTTCACTGAGGAAGTAGTTTAAACGTAGGGTTTACAAGCTCCCTTCCTTGACTATTGACAGCAGCTACTGGTGAATGCAGGACGCAACCAAGGTACACTGTACTTGCAGATACTAGCAGATACGCTCAGATGCAAACCTAAAGGTCACACGACGCCTTTGCTGTTCGATACTCGCTTGATCCGAAGGTCGTCTCCCGCACGGAAGCTAGGCACTTACTACTGTGTAATCGATATTTTAGCTGAAGTATGGGACGATGAGAAATAGACCTTAGCGTTCTATTGACATCAAGGAGGCAGTTCTGTATACGATGCATTTAGTGTCGAGGATAAACTGAGGGTGGGGTAGGAGATTTACGGAGACTGAGGATGAGGTTGCTGCCTAACTGTCGAATACCCATCCTGGCTTCCGTACGATTATTTGAGTAAAGCTAAATCAGAACGGCCAAACAAATTCTCGATATCCTCTTGTCATGAAGTCCAGTTCAGAATGGTACTTGGATTTGCACAATTCTGTTATAAGACGGAAAATCTAGAAGTAAGCTACACATTCTTGCGGCGGGCCAAGTAACTTTTATTGAATGCTGCACTGCATTTCAAAATGACACACATATACACTACTGGCCATTAAAATTGCTACTCCAAGAAGAATCCCAGATAATAAACGGGTATTCATTGGACAAATATATTACACTAGAACTGACATGTGATTACATTTTCACACAATTTGGGTGCATAGATCCTGAGAAATCAGTATCCAGAACAGCCACCTCTGGCCGTAATAACGGCCTTGATACGCCAGGGCATTGAGTCAAATAGAGCTTGGATGTCGTGTACAGGTACAGCTGCCCATGCAGCTTCAACACGATACCACAGTTCATCAAGAGTAGTGACTGGCGTATTGTGACGTGCCAGTTGCTCGGCCACCATTGACCAGAAGTTTTCAATTTGTGAGAGATCTGAAAAATGTGCTGGCCAGGGTAGCAGTCGAACATTTTCTGTATCCAGAAAGGCCCGTACACGACCTGCAACATGCGGACGTGCATTATCCTGAAAAATAACGTCCACTGTTCAAAGTACCGTTAATGCCAACGAGAGGTGACCGAGACGTGTAACCAATGGCACCCCATACCATCACGCCGGGTGACACGCCAGTACGGCGATGACGAATACGCGCCTCCAATGTGCGTTCACTGCGATGTCGCCAAACACGGATGCGACCATCATGATGCTGTAAACAGAACCTGGATTCATCCGAAAAAATGACGTTTTCCTATTCATGCACCTAGGTTCGTCTTTGAGTACACCATCGCAGGCGCACCTGTCCGTGATGCAGTGTCAAGGGTAACCGCAGCCATGGTCTCCCAGCTGATAGTCCATGCTGCTGCAAACGTCGTCAAACTGTTCGTGCAGATGGCTGTTGTCTTGCAAACGTCCCGATCTGTTGGCTCAGGGATCGAGACGTGGCTGCACGATCCGTTACAGCCATGCGGATAAGATGCTTGTCATCTCGGTTGCTAGTGATACGAGGCCGTTGGGATCGAGCACGGCGTTCCGTATTACCCTCCTGAACCCACCGATTACATATTCTGCTAACAGTCATTGGATCTCGACCAACGCGAGCAGCAATGTCGCGATACGATAAACCACAATCGCGATAGGCTACAATCCGACCTTTATCAAAGTCCGAAACGTGATGGTACGCATTTGTCCTTCTTACACGAGGCATCACAACAACGTTTCACAAGGCAACGCCGGTCAACTGGTGTTTGTGTATGAGAAATCGGTTGGAAACTTTCCTCATGTCAGCACATTGTAGGTGTCGCCACCAGCGCCAACCTTGTGTGAATGCCGCGCGACCGCTAAGGTCGCAGGTTCGATTCCTGCCTCGGGCATGGATCTGTGTGATGTCCTTAGGTTAGTTAGGTTTAAGTAGTTCTAAGTTCTAGGGGACTGATGACCTCAGAAGTTAAGTTCCATAGTGCTCAGAGCCATTTTTTTTTTTTTTTTTTTTGATATGTGAATGCTCTGAAAAGCTAATCATTTGCATATCACAGCATCTTATTCCTGTTGGTTAAATTTCGCGTCTATTGCACGTCATCTTCTTGCTGTAGCAATTTAAATGGCCATTAGTGTATAGTAATTCTTTTCAACAGAGTCGACAAGCTTCTGTAAACAACTATTTGAACGTTTTACTAGTCGGTCACTTCCTCGACTACAGAAATCCGCTCCTTGGTCAGGGAGCGTCGGAAAGTCTCTTTCCGCCGGATTTTCTTCCTCGACTGCCTAGATATTGTCGTCTATGGACGATGTCGGTGGTCTATACTCACGTCTGTGCAGCGTTGGTCAAATTGTTGGCACTGTCTCACTAAAGCTGGGCGCGACATTGCATTTGGTTTATGTACCGTCAGAATTTCACGGTGAATCCTTGTGTAAATTGCGCTTTTGCCCACGTGAGTAGAACTGTACCGGGTACTTCAACTTTCGAGTAAATTTCCAGTAGCTGAACCATTTCAATCGCACACTGTGATTTACTTATTATCCGTGCCACAGCGGAACTCTCTCTGCAGAAAGCGCAAAACATGCCCTCTCTTCTGACAACGAGCCAGTCTTGTTGTGCAATTGTCTTAGCGTGGGAAGAAGGCTTTACTTTATAAATATATACCAGTTCGGCGGCTTAGCTTGTCTCACACTAACTGAACGATCATTTACGGTACTGCAGTGTCTCTGTTGTTAAGAAGAACGATGCATTGTTCCTTCGGACATGCGTGCGTCTTTCTTCTTAACAACAGAGACACTGCAGTATCGTTCATGAGTCAAAGAAAATATTAGATACAGGCTCCCAGGTAGATGCCATTTTCCTTGACTTCCGGAAGGCGTTCGATACAGTTCCGCACTGTCGTCTGATAAACAAAGTAAGAGTCTACGGAATATCAGACCAGCTGTGTGGCTGGATTGAAGAGTTTTTAGCAAACAGAACACAGCATGTTGTTATCAATGGAGAGACGTCTACAGACGTTAAAGTAACCTCTGGCATGCCACAGGGGAGTGTTATGGGACCATTGCTATTCAAAATATGTATAAATGACCTAGTAGATAGTGTCAGAAGTTACATGCGGCTTTCGCGGATGATGCTGTAGTATACAGAGAAGTTGCAGCATTAGAAAATTGCAGCGAAATGCAGGACGATCTGCAGCGGATAGGCACTTGGTGCAGGGAGTGGCAACTGACCCTTAACATAGACAAATGTAATGTATTGCGAATACATAGAAAGAAGGATCCTTTATTGTATGATTATATGATAGCGGCACAAACACTGGAAGCAGTTACTTCTGTAAAATATCTGGGAGTATGCGTGCGGAACGATTTGAAGTGGAATGATCATATAAAATTAATTGTTGGTAAGGCGGGTGCCAGGTTGAGATTCATTGGGAGAGTCCTTAGAAAATGTAGTCCATCAACAAAGGAGGTGGCTTACAAAACACTCGTTCGATCTATACTTGAGTATTGCTCATCAGTGTATGATCCGTACCAGGTCGGGTTGACAGAGGAGATAGAGAAGATCCAAAGAAAAGAGGCGCGTTTCGTCACAGGGTTATTTGGTAAGCGTGATAGCGTTACGGAGATGTTTAGCAAACTCAAGTGGCAGACTCTGCAAGAGAGGCGCTCTGCATCGCGGTGTAGCTTGCTGTCCAGGTTTCGAGCCGGCCGCGGTGGTCTCGCGGTTCTAGGCGCGCAGTCCGGAACCGTGCGACTGCTACGGTCGCAGGTTCGAATCCTGCCTCGGGCATGGATGTGTTTGATGTCCTTAGGTTAGTCAGGTTTAAGTAGTTCTAAGTTCTAGGGGACTGATGACCACAGCAGTTGAGTCCCATAGTGCTCAGAGCCATTTGAACCAGGTTTCGAGAGGGTGCGTTTCTGGATGAGGTATCGAATATATTGCTTCCCCCTACTTGTACCTCCCGAGGAGATCACGAATGTAAAATTAGAGAGAATCGAGCGCGCACGGAGGCTTAGAGACAGTCGTTCTTCCCGCGAACCATACGCGACTGGAACAGGAATGGGAGGTAAAGACAGTGGCACATGAAGTGCCCTCCGCCACACACTGCTGGGTGGCCTGCGGAGTATAAATGTAGATGTAGATGTAGATCGTATTTATCCGCCGATATCAGACATCAACTTTCAATTAAAATATCGTCCCCCGCACGGGAATTATATAATGTGGGTGCGAGTACAGGTTGTGACGCAGGAAGTTTGGGTCTGGCCGTGTACCCAAAGCTTTAAAGGCGACCGCTAGCGTTAAGCGGAAATCCGGGCTAGAGGCCCGATTCGGCACTGATTTTCGTTGTTGTCATTCCCTTATAAGGCTGACGGTTTTTTATATTCGCAACTGCGAATACATTTCATCAATGATTGTAGCGGAGCGCGGTACATGCCTTTGTCTGCAAGCTGTCCTCTGCGTCAAGGAAGAAAGAAGATGATACACGTCTGTGAAGTTGCTAGTTAATCTTGAATTCAAAGCTAGGGGTACCAACTAGAATGTCTGTTGTATCTCAGCAGCTCAAATAGCGGTCTTAAAAATCCCGGTTACCGCTCAGTGCTTCAATACGTTGTCTGTCGAATAACGGTCCCCATACCGGGCAGTTTTTTGTGCGTTGCTGAAGAGTGGCTGTTAAACACCGTAGCATGTCGTCTCCAATAGCGTCGGCCACGTTCGTGTGTAGCGACGTCTCACCCTTTTAATAGTATTTTTGCCTTGATGACAGGAAATGGAAAGCAGGTAAAAAGGGAAAGTAGTCCATTTCGGATAGTGGGCTTTTGAAGAGAACAGATGAACAAGGAACAGTCAAGAAAATGAAAAATTAGTACGTCTCAAATTGTTTCATGGATACAGTAATCATCGAGTCGACCGTGTGTTTGTTACTTGAACCATGAATAAATAGCTACCACTGCTGTAAATTGCAGCTAAGGAGCAATTAATTCTTGCAAACCTCTCAGGTAACGCTCAGTGGCGACAGAAATATCTGTGTCCCCTGACTACCGATTACATCATTTGTCTTACGCTGTTCCATTGGAGACGAGGATTTTGAGATATATAGACAGACACATCTTGAGGGATTTTAAACTTTACCATGAATGAAATTATATCTCATAATTTTAAAACCCTGAAGGGTTTTCCAGTGTCGTCGCATACTCGATTTTAGGCTTGATACGAGCAGCGATTATCGAATATTGCTTCAAATGCTCTAAAATTCTCGTACAGGCAGTAACCCACAAGGCACATCGCTTCTGAGGATCGTGATGGGTATTTTGTTTAAAAAAGTCAGGAATAGAAAAATGTAGCTGTAAAGTACTTTAATAAACTGCGTAAATGTAAAAATTAAGTAACAAACCGTTTCTAATAGTATGCTGATGAATTATTTGTAACTGTAAAACATTAATCAATGAATTGGTTGACTTGAGCATCACATAGGTTAACTACAATTGGTCCTACAGGTAAAGGTATACACAGAAGCGAGGGGAACATAGTCTCATTCGATACTAATACAATTACGCCTCAAGATCAAATCAGAATACGAAATGTTAGGTATAGATAGCAATGTAACTACGAATACATTACGAACCAATGCACAGACACAGCTTGGCGTATTTACGATTTGGTGTAGATTCTATAGCGTGTGCTACGCCGTCCAGCGTAAAATCAATGACAATGAATAAAAAACAAACTTCAAAGCACGAAACAATCAATAATGTCTTAAAAGAAAAGAACTCCACGTCAGTAGTGCACGCGTCTGTATGTTACGTCATTTTAAAAAAACCGACAACCTGCTCGAGGAAGCTGGTGCACCCCATGTTTGTTATAAAGTATGACCCTCTTTCACTTCACTGCTGAGTAAGGAATTTTACTTGTATCGATGTCGAGAGTTCGTGGATTTCGTTTTCTCTTTGTGTATAGTTGGTATCATATTTTTTAACTTAAATTTGCTTGACTGTTTGGCTGAAAGTAGGAAGTATCTTGAAAAGTTATCTTGAATCACATTTAAGTGATACTTATGAATATCTTTATTAATAATACGACGTCTTTAGTCTGTGAAATGTCTCTTCTGTTTACAATTTGGCTTATTAGTGTCAAGTAAGCCCATCATGCTCTGATTTGAAGTAACTACGCCATATTATGAAGTTATAACCTATGTTGTAAATTACTTAACAACTTCTGACGATGACAAGAGAAAGGAAAGTTAATCTAGCGGATTGCACATTAACGGCTACACGTAAAAATAGGAGGCATTGTGTCAGTTAAGTTGAACTAAACTGAACCCAAAAACAGTTCATAATACGATAACGGTAGTTATGTTATAGCAATCCAACTTAGAGCTGCTCACACTGCCATGGGAATATAGATACAATACTATAAATATGACAGTCAAACGTGTAAAACTGAACAAATACACTTCTATAAAATCACGTTAGCGTCTCTTCGAGAAGCATCGGCGTCAACACCTACAATATTACCTAAGAAATTAATGTAAAGAACTACGATAAATAGTGTCTAAAGTAGAGGATGCCATCTGAGATGCGAAAAATTAGACGAAATGCATCAGACTGTAAGAGAAAAAGGTTACCTCTCACTACACGTGATCATGTAATAGTGGCAGAGTTAAGATTACGCCAACTTCTACGTACATAAATTAGGGGAGTGGAAATCAGAGAAAGTATTTAGCTTCCACACTGTACAATTAATGAAAAAGAAGAAAGGAAATGAACAGAAAACACATGGCATCAGAACAGCACAAAGTCATGTGGTACGTTAATCAAGTATGCAAACATCTCGTGAATCTATTTCTATACACAACACAAAATATTTAATAAGCTAAACTGACTACAAACGTGACTGAGTTGATCGAACTAAGCTTCGGATCAAATGACTGCATTTGGATTCTGTATCAGTCTTCGTTTGAAACTGCACGTGGGATCTATCCCCATTCGTGGCGTTCATAGCAACTCTTCCAGGTAAATCAGTGAAAATTTCATCGTGAAGTATACGTGCTTCACGAATGCACAAGGAGATAAATTTGGACATGGACAGTGCCTATGGCTAATTTTAACATGAACTTCCTCACCAAAAATCAAACACAGCTGCAGGCTCCATTTAAAACATTTAAAACAACACCATTGCTAACACCATACGAGCGACCATCCCAAATTATATCCTATCTTCCTCGCTCGGCGGGGAACGGTGCGTTTAACTCACATGGAACCGGATCTGAACACGTGACTTGCCGCAAGTTTGAAAGACTATACAATTTAACCAAACCGTTTGCAGTCAATGACTCACTTGGGAAATAAAATAATAGTGTAATTGATTACCGAAAGTGTGTATTTGACAGACAGCTTTCAAGTGAAAATAGTATACTTTCATGTCTTTGTCCAAAGCGTTTCGAAGCTGAAACAGCATTTTCGAAGACTGAATATACGTTTCTGGGCGTTACATCTGTTTCATATATCAGCTCACCCAATTAGAATGTAGAAGTTTCATGGGTGGATGATGATAAACAGAACCAGCCGTGACGGAAAAATGTCAATGTTGCTCTTAAAAAGGAAGTTGTAGCTCCTAAATGCGTTGGACTAAAATAGTAAAACAAAATATTATGACTGAAGATGGCGGAATAGTAACAAAAATACTCCTAACCTGTAATATACACCCTCAAACACACCCTGATCCGTTAAAAACGTTAGTTTGGCGTGTTTGCATAGAATGCCGAAATGGTAGAAATTAAAGGACGCTGTGCCATTGCACAATCAGTTTAACAGCTCATGCATCTAAGAAACTTCTGTTGCTTGGACCTTTGTCCCACAACGGCGCAGCGTCGGCATGGTTATCTACGAATCTGGCAAGGTTAGTCCTTCCTGTCGCCCTTCCCCCTAAAACTAAGCTCCTCGCTAACAGGCCATGAAGGTCCAACGGATACCGGCTGGCCGCCGTGTCATCCTCAGCCCACAGGTGTCACTGGATGCGGATATGGAGGGACATATGGTCAGCACACCGCTCTCCCTGACGTATTTCAGTTTACGAGACCGGAGCCACTACTTCTCTATCAAGTAGCTCCTCAGTTTGCCTCACAAGGGCTGAGTGCACCCTGCTTGCCAAAAGCGCTTAGCAGACCGGATAGCCACGCATCCAAGTGCTAGCCCAGCCCGACAGCGCTTAACTTCGGTGATCTGATGAAAACCGGTGTTACTATTGCGGCAGGCTGTTGGTACCTTCCTCCCCCTCCCCCCTCCCCACTCCGATCTACCCACCAGCAAAAGAAGTGACACTAAAGAATCCATGGAATATGGTCAGCACTGACTTAGTGTACTGCAGCCATCTTAAGACATCTTCATCTACTTATACATGGCTACGCTGCTATTCACGCCTAAGTGTCTGGCAGAGGGCTCGTCGAACCACCTTCCACTCTCGAACCGCGCTCGGCAAGAGCAGACACCTGTATCTTTCCGTGCGAGATCTGATTTCCCTTATTTCATTATTATGGTCGTTGCTCCTTATGTAGGTCGGCGTCAGAAAAATATTTTCACATTCGGAGAAGAAAGTTGGTAATTGAAATTTCGTTAGGAGATCCCGCCGCAACGAGAAACGTCTTTTTTTTAATGATGCCCACGCCAAATCCTGTATACTCTCTCCCCTATTCCTCAATAATATAAAACGTGCTGCCGTTTTTCTAACTTTCTCGATGTACTGCGTTAATCCTATCTAGTAAATATCCCACAACGCACAGCAGAGGACGGACAAGTGTAGTGTGGGCAGTCTCTTTAGTAGAACTCTTGCATCTTCTAAATGTTCTGACAATAAAACACAGTCTTCGGTTCGCATTACCCACAATATTTTCTATGTGTTCTTTCCTATATAAGTTGGTCGTAATTGTAATTCCTAGGTTTTTAGTTGAATTTACAGCCTTTAAATTTGATTGATTAATCGCGTAACCGAAGTCTAACTGATTCCTTTTAGCACACATGTGGATAACCTCTTACTTTTCATTATTTAGGGTCGGTCGCCAATTTTCACACCACACAAATATCTTTTCTAAATCGTTTTACAATTTGTTCTGATCTTTTGATGCCTTTACGGCTGTTGAGATTGTCTTCTAAATCGTTTATATGGATAAGGAACAGCAGAGGGCCTGTAACACTACATTGGGGAACGCCAGAACTCATTTATGTTTCAGCTGATGGCTTCACATCAATTACTACGAACTGTGACCTCTCTGGCAGGAAATCACGAATCCAATGGCATAACTGAGACGATAGTCGATAAGCACGCAATTTGACTGGAACCCGCTTGTGAGGTACGGTGTCGATAGCATTTCGGAAATCTAGAAATAAGGAATCAATTTGAAATCCTTTATCGATAGCACTCAACATTTCGGTGAGTAAAGAGCAAGTTGTGTTTCACATGAACGATGTTTTCTAAATCCGCGTTGACTGAGTGTCAATAGGCCGTTCTCATTGAGGTAATCCATAATGTTCGAACACTATATACGTTCCAAAATCCTGCTGCAAATCGACCTTAATGATATGGGACTGTAATTTAGTGGATTACTCCTGTTGGCTTTCTTGAATATTGGTGTGACTTTTGCATCTTTCCAGTCTTTGGGTACGCATCTTTCATCGAGTGAGAGGCTGTATATAATTGTTAAATATGGATCTATTGCAACAGCATACCCGGACAGCAACCTAACTAGTATGCAGTCTTGACCGGCAGACTGGCCTTTAGTAAGTGATTCAAGTTGCTTCCCTACTCGGAGGATGTCTACTTATAAGTTACTCAAATTGGCAGCGGTTCTTGATTCGAATTCTGGAATACTTACTTCGTCTTCTTTGGTGAAGGAATTTCGGAAGGCTGCGTTTAATAACTCTGCTCTAGCAGCACTGCCACCGATAGTATGTCCACTGCTATCACACAGAGACGACGATCTGTTTCGGTTTCAAATTGCTTGTGGCAATGATCAGTAAACTGATTTAAATGTGTCATCGATTTACTAGTTGGTACCTTTTTCTAAAATACCTAGTCGGTACTCTTATAGAACGATTGAATACACTTTGATCACTCTCGGCCTTCTCAAGGTGCCACCAACCGGGTCAACAGGACTTGGACGCCACTGACCGCTCACAACTTGTCTCGGCTCCTGACGACAGAGCTTGACCTTTTTTTTTATTTTTAAACTAGTCGAACATCGCAAGCATAATCTCACATTATCTTACGAAAACTGCAGTTGTCACTCGTTTGGCAACACATCCTATATATAGCAAAACTCTATGCTCGTATCTTTTTTACTTCTTCATGACACACTGCTGCACATTTTCCTGGCACAAAATAAGTTAGCATACTACAGCTTATTATCGTTTGACTGAGAGAAGGAGCCATTGATAACGTTGTTTTTACTACAGCATCTGTAGTTACCAAGAATAAAGTGAAGCTGAAAGGCACTGGCTCTTTCACTGCTGTGGATGGAACATGTGTTTTCGTAGGAGGAGTACTAAGTTTTAGTACTAATAAAGCCGATACTTTTTCACATGGTAGCGGTTGGTTGACTGTTGCCATTATATGCTGTGGTATTGTTAGTTGCTTTCCTAATGTTTAGGTCTATTGGCTGCTGACCCAGTGGTCCTGAGGTCGACTCCCCGAACAATCTGAGGCCAATTGAATTGGTCCATGACGAAAGGGTTCAAAATGGTTCAAATGGCTCTGAGCACTATGGGACTTAACATCTGTGGTCATCAGTCCCCTAGAACTTAGAACTACTTAAACCTAAGGACATCACACACATCCATGCCCGAGGCAGGATTCGAACCTGCGACCCTAGCGGTCACGCGGTTCCAGACTGAAGCGCCTAGAACCGCACGGCCACACTGGCCTGCTGACGAAAGGGATTCTGTCACAATTATGGAGCGTTTCACCCCGTTTCATCACCCACTTACACTGTGCTGTTTATTGACTATCAACAACGCTCGCTAGATCCACGGGGTGATGGCAACAGGCCGGCACTAGGGAAATCCCAGCCGCAAACACAATTACTAGTAATATCTGATTAGCAGCGCTGTTTACCAAAGCTGAACACGACTCTTCTTCCGGGATCGTTCGTGTCACGGCAGACAAACAGGTGCACTTTAAAGTAATAAAAACAAATGAATGTTAATGTGACTCTCAGCCAGGGTTCGAGGCTTTCGGTTTGACGCTGCAATGGCTGATTGTATGTCACTGTCGATGCTTGTTTGTACAAGAATCTCCTCATACTGAATGGACCTCATCACAACTGATTAAATTCCCAGTAAAATAAAAGAAGTATAATACTCTTATAACGCCTCATAAATTAAAAAAAAGTCTGTCATTACAGTTACCAGTGTGATTAACATTATTTCGTAATAGCAGTTGAACAACTAAACAATGCTACTCGTCAGCTGCTACTAGCAGTTTTTGTTTGCGGCTGGGATTTTCCTGGAACCGGCCTGTGGAGCTGGCGGGTCAGCGCTGGAGGGCCGAGAGGCCCCATCCCCGGAGCACCGGCCACCGGTCACCTGGAGCCCTGGAACTCGGCCAGGGGCTGCACTGCGTTGCGTCATCCACTGGAGAAAGCGGCTGCTTCTCTTCCTGGCTTGCGCAACATGGCGTCGCCTAGGAGCGTTGCGTCGGGCAGACGCTTTGTACGCGGCGACAATCACAGTCGGACCGCAACGCACTCGACGTAATCACGACTGTTCCCTAGTAGTTTTGTGAGAAACTTCTCCCTCACTTCGATCTCAACCATCTGCATCACTCTTCACTGTCATCCTTCTGTCTCTTTCCGTCCTGACAAATCTTCCCCAAAGACTTTTTTTTTTTGTTTTAATCCAACTGCTTACACCAAAAAAAGTTTTCATCACCTCCGTTGCTAGAGTTCCGGAACCTGTACAGAATATTGTAAATGCGATCAACATAAACATCAGTTCCGCCCTTTTTATTGTTCACGAAAACCACACATTACATGTTGTACCACCACACAGCGAGACCTTCAGATGTGGTCGTCCAGATGGCTGTACACGACAGTAACTCTAATACCCAGTAGCACGTCATCTTGCACTGATGCATGCCTGTATTCGTCGTGGTATACTATCCACAAGTTCACCAAGGCACTGTTGGTCCAGATTGTCCCACTCATCAACGGCGATTAGGCGTAGATCCCTCAGAGTGGTTGTTGGGTCACGTCGTCCATAAACAGGCCTTTCCAATCAATCCCAGGCATGTTCGATAGGGTTCATGTCTGGAGGATATGCTGGCCACTCTGGTCGAGAGATGCCATTCCCCGAATAGGGGCCTCCTGGCCAGCGATGCCATACGCTCATTTCCATTTCCATTATCCTGAAGGTAGTCAGTCACAAGATGTGAACGGTGGTGCCGCGAATTGTTGTCCAAGAAGACGAATGCCTCGCCAATATACCGCCGATATGGCTGCACAATCTGTCGGAGGATGGCATTCACGTATCGTACAGCCGTTACGTCGACTTCCATGACCACCAGTGGCGCACGTCGGCCCCACATAATGCCACCCCAAAACAGGAGGGAACCTCCACCTTGCTGCACTCGATGGACGGTGTGTCGAAGGCGTTCAGCCTGACCAGATTAGCTCCAAACGCGTCTCCGATGATTCTCTGGTTGAAGGCATAAGCGACACTCATCGGTGAAGAGAGCGTGATGCCAATCCTCAGAGGTCCATTCGGCGTGTTGTTGTGTACATCGATATCGCACTGTATGGTGTCGTGGTTGCAAAGATGGACTTCGCCATGCACGTCGGGAGTGAAGCTGCGCATCATGTAGCCTATTGCGCACAGACTGAGTCGTAACACGATGTCCTGTGGCTGGCTGCACGAAAAGCATTATTCAACATAGTGGGGTTGCTGTCAGATTTCCTCCGAGCCATAATCCGTAGGTAGAGGTCATCCACTGTAGTAGCCCTTGGGAGGCCTCAGCGAGGCATGTCATCAACAGATCCTCTCTGTATCTCCTCCATGTCCGAACAACATCGCTTTGGTTCAGACCGAGACGCCTGGGCATTTTCCTTGTTCAGAGCCCTTCCTGGCACAAAGTAACAATCGGACGCGATCGAACCGCCGTATTGACCGTCTAGATATGGTTGAACTACAGACAGCACCAGTTGTGTACCTCCTTCCTGGTGGAATGACTGGAACTGATCGGCTGTCGGAGCCCCTCCGCCTAATAGGCACTGCTCTTGCATAGTTGTTTATATCTTTGGTAGGGTTTCAAATGGCTCTGAGCACTGTGGGACTTAACAGCTATGGTCATCAGTCCCCTAGAACTTAGAACTACTTAAACCTAACGAACCTAAGGACATCACACAACACCCAGGTAGGGTTTAGTGATATCTCTGAACAGTCAAAGGGACTGCGTCTGTGATACGATATCCACAGTCAACGTCTGTCTTCTGGAGGTCTGGGATCCGGGGTGATGCAAATCTTTTTTTGATGTGTGTACACTTGTCGGCAGACTAGATCGCTAACACACGTTGAAGTCGTGACACATGATCTAGTTGCAGCCGTTTCGAAATTTAGCTGTAGGAGAAATTTTCATCTCTAGTGGCAGTGATATCCAGTTCCTGATGAAGTCGTCAAGACAACTAAGACCCATTTGGAAAGAGAGTCAGAGCGTCCAGTTTTAAATTTAACTTGATTCCCCAAAATCAACAAAGATCTGGTTCCTGTGAAAAGGCTAAAATCGATTCCCGTCCTATACTTGTGCAATTCTAGCTTGTACCTCGAACCTACTGACGCCGTAGCCGACAGATGTTAAATCGTAATCTTTCTTTTCCCGTCGTCGTACTCTGAGTCTTTCAACTTCTTTCACGTAACTCCACATCTCACGATACCCCGAATATTGTTCTTCTTCTCTGAATGCTTTTAAACTACAAACATCATCTACAGTATTTCTTTGCCTCCTGAACCGAAATCACTAACACACGTTAGATGTGCTGCGCTTGTCCTGGCCGTAGCTGGTTCGAATACTGCTTGTGGAAGAAATTTTCGTCTCTAAAATTTGGTCCTTAAAGGAACAGCGATGATGGCGTACTTTTTCTGATCACCGGCCTGTATACCCTAGGGTTAAATTCCAAATGTCTCTATAATTTACCACGGAGAGAGGGTGTGTAACATTCTTCGTTCAATGATTGCATAGTTGCCAGACATCGCTTGATGGTATTCAAGATCTATAGCCCATGTGCCACCATCAAATTTCGTCCATCCCCGTCTACCGCCGCTATCAACAAACAATAAATAACAACACTCTTTATAAATTCATTTTTGCGGCTGTACTGTGAACAAACAAATAAATAAAATATTTCCGACTGAGAAGAGAAATCCGGAAGAGAACTTGTCATCCAACAACTCCACAATGCAGTTCTTCCTTAATGATGGTTTATGTTGCGTTTTATGTCATCTATCAACACCTTTTATCCTGTTTACTTCGTTTACTGTTACCATATTAACTTGCCTGGGAGTACTTTATGACTTGCTCAATTTCCCTTTCGCTTCTCCTGGAGAAGATTTAACACTTTATTTGCTCCTCGTCCCTTCTACATCTATTCGTCTCTTTCACGTTTAACATCTTTTCATAGCGCGACATCTCAAACGATTCGAATCTCCTCATTCCAATTTATCCAGATACGGTGCTTTACGTACACGGCTCACTGAATTCCAAATGTGTAACATCAGAATATTTTTGATTCCTATCACGAGTTTTGACGCCTAGAAATTAATTTTTCCGTGAAAAAGTAATAATTTATTCTTCTGTTTTACTCTGCTTCTTGTTTTTCCTATTCTCAAATCACTTGAGAAATTTTGCCTCTCAACGAACAAAACCATTTAATTTCCTCTATTCCAACTTACCAGATTCAAAATGCTAATGTCTTGATTATAGTACCTACAGCTTCACTGCTTGAAATGTATTGTTATTTATTTCGTTCTGATGGCAGATGCTGTGAAATTCGGTTTTGAGATTCTTCTGTGTTGTTTACTTTCTGTCACTGTCACTCGCGCAGCTTCACTGTGACATCTTTTTCCTTTTATTTGTAATATTTCCTCCACGATTCAAACAAGAAACTATGCCCAAGTATTTAGCAGCATATCGTTATCTAATGGTTTTGAAATGCGCATTGTAAGATCTGTGGTTTACGTTCCTTCTCCTTTATCCCTCAGCAGGCATCCAGAGAAAAGTCAAACCACACGAAATCGTGAATGGTAATGTCGCAATAATAAATAACATTTAATTAGTAAAATAACTATTCAAGTTTTAGTATTGGCTGGATAGTGGTGACCACTGCAAACTCCTCTCGCGTATTTGAACCCCCATACAAGTTTCTCAGTCTGTCGCGATTTCGTAGAAAGTGGTATAGGTGACGTACAGTATGATGGTCAATCCTTCCCACCGGAAACTCCGCCAGTTAATAAGGTATTTCCTTGGATTACCTTAGTGAATCGGCACGTAAGGTTTAGTCGTACCTGCACTCTGTCAAGATCTTACAGATGATGTCCCCAAAAGCAGATCTGGTAGCGCAACGAATTCTTCAGAAGAGGTGAACGGGTGACCTGTGATTGTAATTAGTGGTTTGGGTATCTACGAGTAGTTTCTATGAAATAAGTTCCGGGATGCCATTACAATGCGTTCATTTGCGAACACCATAAAACAATAAGAGTTTAGTATCGTGAAACGATTCCTTCCACAAAGTTTAGAAGTTCCGAGAGCGTGGTAATGCCGAATATTACATATGAACATTATCTGAATACATTCTGTCACCTACTCTCACATACGAAAGGGCTCAGAGTACGTCCTACCGCGGACTGACGAGCATGGCATGCAGCCGAAACATTTTGCTCACATCAAAACTCTTCGTAGTCCTTCGTACATCTTCGGTAAGTTAACAATATTCATTTTTATTGAATTTATGGGTTTACTGAATAGCGTTATCATTTTAGTGAAGCCTGGAGACCTGTAGCCTCCTCCTAGTACCAATTACGTCAAAAGAGGACTTAAATAATTATTATTTAATAAAATAAAGTCGACGTTTCGCACCAGAACATTATTGGTTTCCCTGCATCTTTTCTGTCGAGTAGAATCCGCTCGCACGGCTTATGGTTCACCATCACGCAATGTGCACCGGTTGCTAGTTCTACCTCCATGGGAATCGGCATACTGCTCACTGCCGTCTTACTCGGCAGCACCGCTCAACGTTGCGAATTGACTTCGGCCGCCTGCCAAGTTTCAATAAGCGTAAAATTGGGAAAAATAAATACCCCTCAAAACAAGAGACATCCTGAAAGGATAAAAGTCGGCCGGCCGTTGTGACCGTGAGGTTCTAGGCGCTTCAGTCTGGAATCGCAGGACCGCTACGGTCGCAACTTAAAATCCTGCCTCTTGCATGGATATGTGTGATGTTCTTAGGTTAGTTAGGTTTAAGTAGTTCTAAGTTCTAGGGGACTGATGACCTCAGATGTTAAGTCCCATAGTGCTCAGAGCCATTTGAATCATTTCCTAAAAGTCGCGTGATGGTTGTCCCATTTGAAGATGTGTCCTGTGTGGCACCCTGATGTTTCGGTTTGATGCGGCGTCTGGAGCACGTGAAGACGAGATAGCAGAGCAGTTTGTTACAGATAGGTGTGTAGTGAACATGACAGCATGTTGCTAGTTAACTGACATTGCACGTGCCACGATAATCGATACGAGACGCATGAGTCAAAGCGTATCGGAGTTTACACGAGGGCTGTTCAAAGCAAGGCCAAACTTTGTTTGTAACTTCCTTATTACTCATTGCACTATATTTTAAGAACTGCTCTCACCATAGTAGTCCCCACTACACCCACTGGCAGTATATCGTTCCTAATGTTTCTTCCATTTTTGGAAAGCCTCCTGGAACTCACATTCTGGGATGACACGCAGGCCTCTTGTAGCGCTGCTCTGAATATCCTCCGTGGTTTGGAAATGACGCTTTTTAAACGTGGATTGAAGTCTGGGAATAGGAAAAAGTCTATTTCCGGAAGATAAGGTGGATGGTAATCTGATGTTTTGCCATATATTGCGGACAAGGAGAGACTTGTAAGCCTTCGCATTGCCATAAGGCAACATCTAAGTCTGGTTTTTTCAGAATTCAGGTCGCCTCCTGTGCAAAACATTCCTCAAACGCGCTACAATTAGTTGCCCGACATCCTTGTTTACCATCTGACCAGGTGATAGAAACTTCTGATGGAAAATTCCCTAGCGGGAGAAAAAATAAAATAAAATAAAATAAAAAACGCACGAACACAACCAACCATCCAACATGAGATTGGTCGTTGACCGACGTGCGCTTTTTCTGAACAGAGAGACCTCTGTAAGAGTTTTGGCATCTTTTTAGTAACACATACACACATAGTTCTTCATGTTCTTTCACTGTTACTTTGTCAGCAATCTGACGGACAGCACTAGCTCACTTCGGCAACCGTAGCTCGGCAACTAACGGTCATAGCGAAACCAGACTAACGGCAGTTTGTTGCCTAAGCTTACAACAAGGTATACTCAAGTGGCCGTAGCACAATTTTTAAAGTTCGGTCTCTTTATGAACACCCCTCGCAAAAGAAGTCGGATTTTGGAGGTCAACAGCATCTAGAGTGATTCTTCAGTATCGCAGAGGTAATGGTCCCAAACGCACAACCCACCGCACTGCAAGGCCACAACTGTGTAACATTAATGACGTCACATCACCTCTGCAGTCATTGGCGGGGATCAACAGTCTGAGAGTCAGATCGCCTTCGATTCTAATTTCCAGCAGAATTGAAGCGGGACAAAATCTCCACATAGGCTTCAGCTGCTGACGACCGATTCGTGTCAGGATGCCTTCACGTAACGTCTTGGCCAGTCCTTGTGTCACCTGTCTGTCGAATGCATAAGCAGTTACCACACATTTTAGCAACTAACGAGCGGGTACAATGATCATTATTTACTAATCGTTTCTAACGCTTTACTGATCTTCTGCGAAATTACCTCCTCGCTTCAGGTGCGTGCGTCACCACTACCCCTGTTTGCATTGTTTGAGTTGAGTGTTCCAAAAGAAATAAATAATATGGTAGCAAAGGCTTTGATAGTGGTAGTCGCACGCTAAAATGTAAATGCCAGGAAGACTACCTCTTATTGGGATGCAGTAGGTTGAAGAGATAGGCCTACAGCCTGGACCTCACAAATTATTTTCGAGTCGCAAAATTACTCGTATTATCCAACTGAAAATGTTTAGTCACAGACGTCATAGTAGCCAGACATGAATGGCAGCTGCGTCGGCAGATATTGCAGAAATGGAAGTGCGTGTGTGATGTGTGGAGTGAAAGCTCAGCAGCCATGGTCCGTTTCTGGAAAGTCCTCTAGCGGTATCCGGCCCGACTTGTCCAACCATCAGCTGTCGCTTTCTTTTACACAAGCACTGTTTTTTCTTCCTTAACCAGAGCTGTTGCGTCAGGCGCCGAAATTTCTCTTCCACGCTACCTTGCGATATTCAGCCATTCCGCAGCGCTAGGTAAGAACGAGATAAAGAAATCTGGGAAGTATTGTGCTTCGTCACTTCCTGCGCGCGGAAAAATTCTTCCTTTAAGGATACTAATCTCCCGCGATACTTTTACACCTAATGCTTCCGGCATGAGACACTTAGTTAACATTAGCTTGCTCGCCGCTTTTCCATCACACAGCTTGTTAGCTTTCTGGAGACTTTCTATAACAGGAATTCTGTCCAACAAGGCAAAGACCTTACATTGTTACCACTACAGAGCAGAGTATGTTAATAGCACAAAGGCCACTTCCTAAAGGTAGAGCTAAGCTGGTGGCCTGTTTTTAAGAAATATTAAATAAAGAATTTATTATTTACTTCTTACTTTTTAAGTCGCTCAATACGGAAGGCAGGTTCAGATTAGTTTCTTCAGAAGTATCTTTGAAGTAGTCGGCATTCTACATTTTGAACCTGATACTTGAGCATCAGATGGACAACAGTCTGTGTGCTGTGCGAGTCAGCTGCGAAATTTCAGTGTGATTCACGTTAATTGATGAAACTTTAGGGGCGTTTAGCTATATTTCATTAATATATTGTTACTGAATAATCCATTCAGTTATTTCTATGACGGTGTTTAATTCATATTCTCGTTTTCGAAACTACAAAATTTCGTCTTTAGTCGTGCTTGTAGCAGTCAAACTAAACCGAAAGAATGAAGTTCTTAAAGTGATTGAAAATGTGACATAGAAAGTCAGTAGCGCAAGTATAAGCATGAAGTACGCCAGCTCTAGTGTACACCCTATACGAAAACCATATATACAGTAACCAGTAATTTCTCGTATGTGCTCTGTCCTTTTCTATTGGCAATGTTACTTGCAAAATGTCCAGGAAAGACGAACAAGAAACACCCTGTAAGCTTTTTAAGTTTTCGTGGCCGTATTTATTGTTTAACATGACACTGATTGTTTTACAAAATTTCTTATTTTACTGAAGCGATGGGAGGTCACCTGCGCCTATATTCGTACCATTACATTTAAGAGCTAAACAGTCTACGTCTGGGGTGTGTGACAAATACTTCTAACGTTAGCGACAACTCGAGAGAAGATAAATCGGCTTCTCCTATGAAACTGCCTTTTCTGCTAGTAGGAATCGTCATATGTACTGCATGCAGTCGTTTTCTGATTAATTCATCAGTTCTTACTCATTAGAAATATTTACTGTATGAAAGCATTTCTCAGACAGCATAGAAACAGAGGAGATGTCGCCAATGTCGCGCAGCGTGTAAAAAGTGAATGTCGCCTTCTGAAGATGAGACTAGGTGTTCGAAACTAGCCAAAACGCCAACGGAAAAGAACTTTTAAAAAAACAGTGCCTTCGTGCATAATTTGCAACCTAAAATGCAGTGAGCGTTGAGTTATCTCCCTTGCAGATGAACCGTCGAGCGTTAGACTTTTTCTAGTGAACGCCATCGGAAATTTATTATCCGTACTAGCAAATTCACGTAACTGTTGCACCTTTCATTGTTTTGTGCGAACGCTCCTACGTGCTTGTACATTCTGGGGAAGTCTATGAATTACCGCCGACGGCCTGCTAAAATAAATATCGCAGGTGTTCCATGACACATTTAATATGCTAAACGTCAGGTACGAGTCTTAGCTCCAAGAGTTGGTTTCCCTGTAAGCCTTGCAGTAGTTTGTAGCAATTGTCCTGTGACACCGCCTTCCAGTAAACGAAAAGTTCGTCTGCAGAGAATCGTAGAAGCTAATGGAATTTCGAGATCCAGTCAGTAGTTCCAGTACTATCAAACTTCATCGAAGTTAAACTAAACGTTGCAATCGCTTCTGACATCGCTTCGTCGACAACGATAAACGACATACAAATTCGTAAAAGCAAGCAAACCTTTAGACAGACGAGGATACTGTAAAAAGAGGAAAGGCAATAACAACACCGAGGCACAGAATGAATAGCAGACAGTGTAAATGATATCGTAACACAGACTTCGAGGTAATAAAAGGATAGCGCAGGTTACTGGAACCAAAGAAACAGCACCACAACCAAAGGGCGATGCCTGCAGTAACAGTCACCAATTCTTTCTTTCTTGTGTTACATATTGTTTTTCTTCCCAGAAATTTATGCGTTTCAATGAGGTCAGAACAAGCTAGTGTAGCGAGTGCTACATCTACCAAACTATACTCAACTCCACCCGAACAGGCCATAAAAGCGCAACGGCACCAACCAGCCACCATATCATCCTCAGCCCACATGCATCACTGGATGCGGATATGGAGGGGCATGTGGTCAGCACACGGCTCTCCCGGCTGTATGTCAGTTTTCGTGACCGTAGCCACTACTTCTCAGTCAAGTAGCTCCTCAGTTTGCCTCACAAGGGCTGAGTGCTCCCCGCTTCCCAGCAGCCCTCGGCAGATCGAATGGTCACCCATCCAAGTGCTAGCCCAGCGCTGAACTTCAGTGTTCTGACGGGAACCGGTGTTACTGCTGCGGCAAGGCCGTTGGCCGCTACATCTACACAGTATGACAAAATGTGGAGTAAGAGGAAGGGGAGCAGGAAACGAAATGAAACGTCACAGGGTAAGTGATGTTATTTCAGTGATCACGTTACCAAGTCGGATTTACAAAAGCTTGGCAGAATTAGCCCACTTATCAGTATGACACTGGATCCGCTCTGCCCTTTACGCATGTACTGATTCGCCAGGAAAGGGTGTCATAAAGCCACTGTATTCTCTCCTGAGGCAAGGTGGCAGGCAGTTGTTATAACTGTTTCATGATAACCTAGATACTGTGGGATGGTACAGATCGCGGAATCATGCTGGCCGCGGGATGTACCTAAACATTAAAAGACAGTTGGTAAAGACACGCGCATGGATTGCTCTGTTGAAAAATGGCTCCGCGATATTGGTTCAAATAGCTCTGAGCACTATGGGACTTTACATCTGAGGTCATCAGTCCTCTAGAACTTAGAACCACTTAAACCTAACTACCCTAAGGACATCACACACATATATGCCCGAGGCAGGGTTCGAACCTGCGACCGTAGCGGTCGCGCGGTTTACGACTGAAGCTCCTAGAACCGGCCGGCTCCGCGATATTGTCGCATGAGAAGTAACTCGTGAGAAAGCAGGATATCCGTCACGAGCCGTTCTGCCGTGAGAGTTCTCTCCATCACTGTCAGCCTTAAATTCAAGTCATACCCGATTGCTTAACATACTGTGACGCAGGAGCAACACCGCTTAGTCGCTCCAAAACATTAGCAGAATGGGATGTCTCCACGAGTCGCCACCATTATTGCAGACGATGGTGGCCTGGGGTAGTGTAGAAGCATAGTTCATCGCCGACACAATGCGATGCCACTGATCAGCAGTCCATGCTTCCTGGTCGCGGCATCGCTCCAAACGCATCAGTTTGTGTTGATGTGCTAACGACAGGCTGTGCCTCGGACTGTAATCCTCTTGCCGGCTGTTGCTGGCCTCTGACCAGTAGTGCGGGATGATACAGGATGTTACAGGAGTCCTTTACTTATCCTCGGATCTCAAGCGCATGTGAAAAGAGGTTATGGTGTGCATGTTGCACAATATAGCAATCCACCCTCGTGATGGTCAGACGTAGTCAATACGAACGGGACGAATACCCGCCCTCATGTTTCATGCAGTTCATCGGGCCACTGTCAGATTCGAATTTCTCAAATACCTGTATGTTTCACTATCGATGAGTAGCCCAAATGGAGACCCACAGTGAGACCCCTATCAAACATAGCACGAAAATGAGGCCGACGGGTACCAAGGTCATAGGTGGGCGGGAAACCTTGCCCATGGGTCAATAAGAATCAAAGAATCAACCGCCCCACTTCTTCCCTCACCCCTTTCCTCATCATAAACCTAACTGCATGAGCATCGTTCAAATGGTTCAAATGGCTCTGAGCACTATGGGACTTAACCTCTGAGGTCATCAGTCCCCTCGAACTACTTAAACCTAACTAACCTAAGGACATCACTCACATCCATTCCCGAGGCAGGATTCGAACCTGCGACCGTAGTGGTCACGCGGTTCCAGACTGTAGCGCCTAGAAGCCCTCCGCCACCCTGGCCGGCCATGAGCATCGTCATTCAGGGTCTGTTCACCATAGTGAAGGGATCAGTATGATTCGCCATCAGCAAGAGAGATCAACCTGCAGTCAGAATAACAAAAAGAGAAAGCATTTGTCCATCCATTATCAGTAGTATTAATATTATTATTAAGTAATATATCCTACGTGTTCTTATTTACGTTCCCTTATTTTCTTTCTAACAGCGTAATGCGTCCCTGATGCAGTGGTAGAAGAAGTGCTGGACCATGATGCTATATTGTCTCCTGGATTTTTCTGGCAAATATCTTCAGAAAAATTACAACAACGTATTAAGACAGTATCTGATAAATTTATTAATATTCTGTTGAAGACAGAAGGTGGTAATTCAGTCAGCAGCAATGCAGGGCTGGTATAGGAACAAGTAGCTCATTGCGGAAACTTGGAATCTTGTGTAGACCATGTACTGCACGCTCGAACTCTGAGTCCAAGCTCCTCATCCTCTATTTTGAGGTACTGCAATGTCTTACAGTAGATTAATAAATTAAAGAGTGAAAGAATTCCAGTCACCTCACCATCAGTTTGTGAATCCGGCTTTTATTACATCTACATCTATAATTACACAGATACGCCGCAAGCCACCGTACGGTGCGTGGAGGGGGGTATCATGTACCACAACTAGTCGCTTCCTTTCCTGTTACACTCGCAGATAGAGCGATGGAAAAACGACAGACCATGTGCCTCTGTAGAAACCCTAATTTCTCGTATCTCATCTTCGTGATCCCTACGCGAAATGAATGTTGCAGTCAGCTTCAAATGCCGGTTCTCTAAACTTTCTCAGTAGTTTTCTTCGAAGTTTCCGGAGGTTACAACGCTGTCTCACACGTGTAGGTTACTTTTCCGTCTCCTTGAGAGTCATCAATCAATACCTGGTGCTCTTCACGCTCCTTATATACCTTGGCAGGTCTGGTAACAGCACTAAACACGAACAACGCTAATGGACTCTGGTTACCGTTCTACCTGTCACACAGAGTTGCAACTCTAATCATTTACATATTTGCCGATGGTGAGAACGTGTACGAAGTTACATTGATATCTGGTCGTGTCTTGTGTGTGCTTCTTATTTTTGATAGGCAGCATATATAAATACTAGAAAGCCATGGCGGAGAGCACGTTTAGGTTTGATATACAAGAAATTCTGATTCGAAACCTCTGTGCTAGAGAGGGGCTTGAACTTGGAAACTGTCCTTTCGGGTAATATTCTAACCGACTTACGATCAGTCCGTACAGCTTTGCCTGTACCACTATCTCTCACTTACTTTCCAACTTTACGGAAGGTCTCCTGAACAGCTTCATGAACTTGCACTCCAGAATGAATGCGGAGAAATGGCTGAGCCATGATATAGAGTATTATCTTCAGAATGTATACAGCTTAGTGCCTGCTATTTTGAAATTTCCTGTCGGAAGTAAATGTGTGAAAACGAGGGGAGGGGGCGGGGAGGAGGAGGGGCAATGGGTAGCGAAGTCCTCAGTCGTACCTGGATACTTAAGAAGTCTAGAACGTTGCCCGCGAGCGGTTGGGTTCTGAGTTCGATTCCCAGTATGTTACGAGGTTTTAATCTGTCCGTAAGTTTCAGAACAATACATACTATACAGATAATTTTTAAACTGGGGCTACCACAGCTAAAATGTTTACACCTGATTGCTTTACCATTTTTTTTAAGTACAGGTGTTATAGCTATTAAAGGAAAACTGAAAGAAATGTCCGCTGTAGCTGATTTGTTCAGGTCACATATAAACCCACACAACCGGTTTCGCAACTTTTACGTTACGTCTTCTGTAAAAATACAAATGTCATGTTATAGGTTACAGAATGCCACAGAGTAACAGCTGGCGTTGTTACGTAAAGTTTTCTCCCCTTCGCATATGATAAAAACAAAGCATCCTTAATTGGTAAAAAGACCATCATTAATGTTGAATATCAGGTGTGTGTTAAGTCGCAAATTGTACACTTTCCGATTAAAAATATGCTCTTGTCAGCCTATGCCAAGCAACAAAATACCCATCGTAGATGTTATTCACGAAAGTACTGGGCTCTGTTGTGACCTGGACGCCAGCCACAGCACACGCTACGAAAACACACGGGACGCTCGTATTTTATGTTGTCAGCTACTGTGTTTGTGTGAAAATGTACACGAGCGTGTCGGATTTTGCCACTACAGGACATTTCATTCAGTTTTATTTTAATAGTTTTAACATTTACATTTAAATTAAAAAAAACTATTCACTGTTTGAACTGTAAAGCAATCACGTATAGCGTGCATTATGCTGCAGAGTGAAAAACTCACTCTGCATAACATGAACTGTTTTTGGAGATCATTTGCAAGACATACCACTAAAGCGAGCGGCTCTGTTAACCGAGACATACCATCCGCACGCGTGAAGCGTCGCCATTCACGCGCGACGCCGCTCACGTTGTACGGACAGCGAATCCAGTTGTCTGGCGTCAGGGTGCCTCACAGCCTTGAGCAGCCGTAACGTGGACGGAATCGTATCTCAGAACCAGCAGGAGCCTGCCCTGAACGTGCCGGGCAGCACGTGTGGCGCGTCGGCAGTTCCCAGTAGCTACAGGCGTGCGCGGACGTTAATAACAGTGGATGTATTTGGGTATCGTCGACTTTGGTCTATAGGGAGAATTTTGCGAAAGTATAGCTCAGTCTAGAAAGAAGTCTGGATGCAAAACACTTGTGGGATCCATTACTGAGCACTGTTCGAGTGATTAGTACCACCACCAAATAGGATGAATGGAGACATCCAAATAACCGAAGGATGTGCTGCTAGATTTGTCACCGTTACTGTCGTATAACAGGCTATTAGTAAGGAAACGTTCCGTGAACTCAAATGCGAATCCCTGGAGGGAACACGATGTTCTTTCCGCAGAACTCTTTTGAGAAAATTAATAGAACTGCCGTTTGCGACAGACCGCAGAACGATCCTACTATCACCAACGTACTTGAGGTATAAGGATCACGAACATAAAATTAGAGAAATCTGAGCTCCTACGGTAGCAAGCGGTATTGCGAAAATGTTCCACAGAAAATGATGCAAATACGTTTCGTTAATTACAAAAGAAAACTGTGGCATACGGAGTGTTGTAAGGATAATCCACAGCTTTGCATACATAGCACATTTTTTTCATCATTCTTCTACTTATAGTTAAACAAGTCCATCACTAAGAGTGCTAATAGGGATTGTAAGTTCTTACATATGATCTTTTTTTCCGAGCTAAGACGTGCAGTACATATATAAGAACATTTTATTTGTAGTTGGTTCCGATATTAGATTAGTGTTAAGTTCTCGATCCCTGTCGATAGATAATCATTCCGGCAGTTTTCTTAAGATAAACTTCAAAGTACGGCATATATTGACCGTTTACCCTTTAAGTAGCCCACTACTTAATATTACGTTAGAAAATAATAATTACGGTGACAATGATTATGATGGTGACGATAATGATGATAAATGAAGGATGAGGGAGGAAACAGGAAGAAATGGAAAAATAGTTAAGGAATAAAAGAGAATTATTACACTATTATCAAAATATGTAGCAGAGACAGCTAACATCATTAACTACGTTCTTACTAAGTAACTGTTGTCTTCGTTGACAATGGTACTTCGCATGTAATTTTAATTTCGTACAAGCTTCATGCACATAGTGTATCCAAAGGTACGTAGGCGGTGTACTGTGCTGAATCATTTCCAGTTTCGCCATCTGTGTAATTAATGACGTACTCTACATCTAGTTTCGTTAAATTTCTCCATAGCACGTGGTGTATTTCGGGCGTAGGTACGCATTGTCTGGTGAACACATTGGTTTTCGACACTTTCTGAGAAAACTGCGACTGATGCATTCACGAATTACGCCTCATCAAGCAGCACCTCGTAGTCGGGAGTTTCCTGCAGTAGTACCTCCCTTCTGCCATCAGGGATCCACAAACTGCACATTTCAGTAGGGTGTGATCAAAGTTGCCTGTTGCTGCACCATGATCACACCTGTATCGCTCCATTGCTTAAATTCTACGCGTATGTTCTGAGTAGGCATCATGCCCAATGAACCAGTTGTCATCGTTTGAAGCGTCCGAGAATCGAAAAGAAGCAACATGTTTGCCTTTCAGTGGCAGTGGAGTCTCGTCTCACTTCCCACTAATGTATAATGAAATAGAGACGGTGATGCCTACTTTAATTCTACGTTCTTTTCTTTGAACAGTCGGATGGCTATTATTTATCTATCGCTCAGCTAAGGGGCAGGAAGAAGGACCTAAGCTACCGCAGAGTGCGGATGAGAGCTTGTGGGGTCTGTAGTCGGTGACAGGGCACGTGTGCTGGGCTGTCCTTGCGGCTCGCCCATTGATGAGCGGCGCGGCACACTTCCTGGGAGGCTTCCAAGCGGACGACACCAAGGCCAGACCTCGCTCCCGCCTGTACCGTACTCCGGCTAGCCGCTTTTCTTACACACGACGCGGCAGCGTCTCTGGGAACGAATGCGTGATAACTCATTACCAGAGGTGACCAGCATTTCCTGCTTTTTACAGCTGCGCAGTTCCGCGTATTAATCACAAATCCTGCACTGTCGTTTTCCATCTCGGGGTGTCGCGAGATTCACTGGACGATAAACAAAGTTCATCCAGCTGTGCAATGCTACACCTCTGACGTTAAACTGCTATGCTTTCGACGTGTCTTAGATAGCGGCTTTGAAAATTTCCTTTGAAATATTGAAAGCTCTGAGCCTGGACACCAACGTGTGATACTCAGGCTCGCTGTTCGTATGATATGTGGCTGATGTCGTGTTTCTGTCATAGCTTTTGTTTGTGATGTTGTTGTTGTTGTTGTTGTCTTCACTCCAGAGACCGGTTTGATGCAGCTCTCCATACAACTCTATCTGTGCAGGCTTCTTCATCTACGAGTAACTACTGCAACCTACCTCTCTGAATCTGCTTAGTGTATTCATCTCCTGGTCTCTTACGATTTTTACCCTCCACGCTGCCCTCCATTACTAAATTGGTGATCCCTTGATGCCTCAGAATGTGTCCTACAAACTGATCCCTTCTTCTAGTCAGATTGTGCCACAAATTCCTTTTCTCCCCATTCTATTCAGTATCTCCTCATCAGTTACATGATCTACCAATCCAATCTTCAGCATTCTTCTATTGCGCAACATTTCGAAAGCTTCTATTGTCTTCATGTGTAAACTATTTGTCATCCGTGTTTCACTTCCATACATGACTACACTCCAGACAAATACGTTCAGGAAAGACTTCCTAACACTTAGCTTTACGTTCGATCTTAACAAATTTCACGGCTTCAGAAACGCTTTCCTTGCCATCGCCGGTCTACATTTTATATTCTCTGTACTTCGACCATCATCAGTTACTTTGCTCCCCAAATAGCAAAACTCATTTACTACTTTAAGCTTCTCATTTCCTAATCTAATACCCTCAGTATTGCCTGATTTAATTCGACTACATTCCATCATCCTCGTTTTGCTTTTTTTGATGCCCATCTTATATCCTCCTTTCAAGACACTGTCCATTCCGTTCAACTGCTCTTCTAGGTCCTTTGTTGTTTCTGACAGAATTACAATGTCGTCGGCAAACAAAGTTTTTGTCCCTTCTCCATGGATTTTAATTTATACTCCCAATTTTTCTTTTTTTACCCTTTACTGTTTGCTCAATATACAGAAGAATAACATCAAGGATAGGTTACAAACCTGCCTCACTCCCTTCTCAACCAGTGCACCCCTTTCATGCCCCTCGACTCTTACAACTGCCATCTTGTTTCTGTACAAATTGTAAATAGCCTTTCGCTCCTTGTATTTTACCCTTGTCACCTTCAGAATTTGAGAGGGAGTTTGTGATAAATATTTGAAATTCAGCACAATAAATGCTTATAATGTAGTTCGTCCAAACGACTAAAATATTTTCATTCTTCAATTTATTCCATCTACAAAATCTATCATAGATCATTCCCAAGAGAAATGAAAAATGCATATAATACAAAAAGTTTTCTTAGTTTTTATACGGTGTTCAACGTATCACAAACGAATGAGGATCTGCTTCAATAACAAGGCAGCGACATCGTCAGGGTTTACCTACTGTCAATAACGACTGAAGGGGCTGGCGACACGCTGATCACATGTTCAACGATCACAGATCGCTCCTCGAGCTGCCTTGTACGCAGCAGTCGGCCAATCGAAACAGGCATAAGACCTAACCAATGACTGGCGTTTACGTTTACAAAATGTAGTTCTTGTGTTTTTAATAGTTATTTGGGAATAAACAGACGAGAGACGTAGAAATTTGTTGCTAATTGTAAACCGCATAGAAGCAGACTAGCCAAATGGCTCTGAGCACGATGCGACTTAAATTCTGAGGTCATTAGTCGCCTAGAACTTAGAACTAATTAAACCTAACTAACCTACGGACATCACACACATCCATGCCCGAGGCAGGATTCGAACCTGCGACCGTAGCGGATACCGGTTCCAGACTGTAGCGCTCAGACTGGCCAAATCGAAAGTGAATCATAAAATATACATACTTACTTCCCTTGTATTACAGTTTTGATGAAACAGATGCAATTTTTGAGCGAAAAGTATGCGAATGAAAGTTGTGACACAGAAAAAATGAAAGAAAGGCGTATAACGTCACACTCGACCCCGATGCTAAGGTTAAAGTGAAACATATTCACAGCGATAATCTCACCTCTGTTTGCCAAATCGCCATTTTTAGCTCCATAGAAAAGAGTACAGTTAGCCGTTGCTGAAATCAGAAGATACTTGAAATTAGATTACGAGAATCGAATGTATCCAAAATTTTACAAAAATTCAGGTGTTAAAGAAGTGAATCATTAGCAGCTGTAGAAAGATAAGATTAGAGCAGTGATGCAAAAAGATATTGGATTTAACCCCATGACACTAGTTTGTAGAATTACTGCTTCTGATAACAATTGCAAAAATTTTACACCTACAATTCTGTGATCGCCGGCCGGGGTGGCCGAGCGGTTCTAGGCGCTACAGTCTGGAACCGCCCGACCGCTACGGTCGCAGGTTCGAATCCTGTCTCGGGCATGGGTCTGTGTGATGTCCTTAGGTTAGTTAGGTTTAAGTAGTTCTAAGTTCTAGGGGACTGATGACCTCAGAAGTTAAGTCCCATGGTGCTCAGAGCCAATTCTGCGATCTTTGGCGAGTGTGTGCATTTCTTTAGCACAAGTCCATAGATTCTTCCCAAATTTTGTTCGTTCAGCATTACTCTTCCCTGGATATGACTGCTTACGATAAGACTACACGGTGCTCGACAATACTGGTACATCCTCCTCCTTCAGTGCCGCACATGTGAGCTGTTATCTGTTATCCACGTGTGCATAGGCAGATGCCACATGGTTCCTACAGCACTGCCGGTATTCCTGTCACTGAATTGACGACATTCACAGAATGTGGATGATTACTCTGAGGTGTCAAAAGCTATGGGATAGCTGTTTTTCCCAGCGTAGTGCAGTAGCTCGGCGTGGCATGGACTCAACAAGTTGGAAGTCCCCCGCAGAAATATTGCTATCTGTATAGCCGTCCATAACAGCGAAAGTGTTGCTGGTGCAGGGTTTTGTGCATGAACTGACCTCTCCATTACGCTCCATAAAGGTTAGATGACATTATGTCTAGCGATATGGGTGGCCAAATCATTCGCTCAAATTGTCCAAAATGTCCTTCAAGCCAAGCGTGAACAACTGTAGTCCGGTAACGTGGTGCGTTGTCATCCATAAATATTCCATCGTTGTTTGAGAACATGAATGGCTGCAGATAGTCTCCAAGTAGCCGAACATAATCGTTTCCAGTCAATGATCGTTTCAGTTGAACCAGAGGATCCAGTCAATTCCATGTAAACATAGTCCACACCATAATGGAGTCACCACCAGTTTGCACAGTGCCTTGTTGACAACTTGGGTGCATGGTTTCGTGTGGTTTGCTCCGCACTATAAACCTACCATCAGCTCTTGCCAACTGAAATCAGGACTCATCTGACCAGGCCACGATTTTATAGTTGTCTAGGGGCTAACCGATATGATCACGAGCTCAGGAGAGGCACTGCAGGCGATGTCGTGCTGTTAGCAAAGGCACTCGCGTCGGTCGTCATGTGTCACAGCCCTTTAAAGCCAGATTTCACCGCCCTGTCTTAACGGATACGTTAGTCGTACGTCCCACGTTGATTTCGGCGTTTATTGCACGCAGTGTTCCTTGTATGTTAGCAGTGACGACTCTATGCAAACGTTTCTGCTCTCGGTCGTTAAGTGAAGGCCGTCCGCTACTGCGTTGTCTATGGTGAAAGGTAACACCTGAAATTTGGTATTCTCGGCACACTCTTCACACTGTGGATCTCGCAGTACTGAATTCCCTAACGACTTTCGAAATGTTATGTACCATGCGCCTAGCTCCAACAACTATTCCGCATTCAAGGTCTGTTAATTCCTTTCGTGCCGCCATAATCACGTCGGAAACCTTTTCACATGAGTACAAATGACAGCTTCGCGAATGTACTGCCCTTCTATACCACATGTACGCGATATTGGCTCCATCTGTATATGTGCATGTCGCTACCCCATTACTTTTATCTCCTAAATGTAATATAAGGATGATGTTCTTCCTGGTGTAGACGTCTCCATTACATTGAGAAGCATATTTGCACAGCCTCTGCGACACAATTCACTGCGGCCTTTGCAGTAAAACAGATGGAGATTATGTCACATCACATGTGAAACCTGAAAATCACTGAAAAGTGATTTATTAAAAAACACGTATTTTCTTTTATGAAGCTATCGTGTAGAAAACTCAACCGTGTTCCTTTCTTTTTAAACTGACTGCATGGTTGACGTGGGTGCCATTAGATGGAGCTGAGTAAGGACTAGTATTTATCAGTGTTGGAGCTTTACTCGACGCTCCCACGCCCTGAACGACACGGAAGATTGTGCTGGTACACAGTAGACAGTGTTGCGGAATGTTCTCGACGTGAGTCACGCTGGAGACGAGATCCCAAACGTGAGGCGCAGCGACGGTGTCTGACGGCTCCAGAGAGAAAGTGGGAGCCGGGGACGGCCTTTCCCCGACCTCCCGTCACGCAACTCGTGTTAAAAAAGCATCAGGACATTTTACCGCGTTGAAAGTCCCCAGTGTCCTGTCTCCCGCGGCTCTGCCTTTCTCGTAAATGTACCTCGAAGAGACATATTGCCGCAAGATTTATTTTGAAATTCTCTATTCCACTACCGTGGCCACTAAAGAAGGCCAGGAGGTACTATGTTCTCGGCAGATAAGTAGTAACACCAGGATGGTTAGGTTACGAGAGCTCTTTGACGAGGACTGATCATTGGATATCACATAAGTAACAAATCCAAGACGGACACTCCAATTCTTACAAAGCTCCACAATCCGAGTGTTGGTGATGTGGCTGTGAAGCGGTAACGCGAAGGAACGACCACAGTTAAATCATGACTAGGCAGACATCAGGCACTGACAGAGTGAAATCCTCGAGCATTTTGAAGGGTGGGTGTACGAAGTCGCATGAAATCAGCGGAAGAAATGACTCGTGAGTCCAAAAGTTCCACTAGCAGTCCAGCTAGCACAGTGGCCAAGCGTGGGGAGTTAAAATGAATGGATTACAGTAGCCGAGAAGCTATTCATGAGCCACACATCTTTGCTGTCAATGCTACTAGACACCTGAGGTGGTGCAAAGAGTGACGTCACTGGACAGCAGGTGACTGGAAGCGAGTGATTTGGAGCGAGGAATCATTCTGTAAGTTGTGGCGTCCTGTGGAAGCGTTTGGGTGTGGTGAATGCATTGGCACGTTACCAGTCATGTATTGTGACACAGTGAAGTACGGGGGAAGTGGTGTTACGGCAGTGTGTTTGTCATCTTTAGAATGTTGTCCCACTTTTGCGCAAACGAGCACATGAAAGTCGAAAAGATATGAACACATTTTGTAGCATTGTGCACAGTGTGGCGGAATGTTCTCGACGTGAGTCACGCTGGAGGCGAGATCCCAGACGTGAATATTAGAGGAATAGGTCGCAGACGTTGATGGTTAGTGTCACCATGCATGCAGTTCACCGTGTCATAAAGCGGCATCTGTGAGACGGTGGTTTGGAGATAATAATATTCCTGGACTGATCAGCACAGAATCTCTACCTGAAACCAATGGAACGTCTTTTGAATGAGTTAGAAAGTCGACTTCGCTCCAAGCCTAAGGGTCCAACATCACTAACACTCAGTCTTCGGGCTAAAAGTGGCCCATCGGGGCTATCCGACCGCCGTGTCATCCTCAGTGATGGATGGGGATAGGAGGGGCGTGTGGTCAGCACACCGCTCTCCAGGTCGTTACGATGGTTGCCTGTGACCGGAGCCGCTATTATTCGGTCGAGCAGCTCCTCAATTGGCATCACGAGGCTGAGTGCAACCCGAAAAACGGCAACAGCGCATGGCGGCCTGCATGGTCACCCATCCAAGTGCCGGCCACACCCGACAGCGCTTAACTTCGGTGATCTGATGGGAACCGGTGTATCCACTGCGGCAACGCCAAACATCACTGCCGTCTGTAGTTTCGGCTGTTGAGGAATAAAGGATTACGATTCTTACTCAGACATTCAGGTACTTTGGTGGAAGTGTGCGCAGCAGTATCCCGGCCTTCATGAAAGCCAAGAGTGGATACACTCCTACGTTAATGTCTACTAATACGGGTCTCAAAAAATAGGGGATGGTATGTAGAAAGACGGATGATGTACAATACGTACAGGAAACAAGATGGAACAATAAAACTGGAAGACGAAGAACGAAGTACTTGCTTTAAAGTGGATGTAAGGTACGGATGTAGTCTTTCGCCCCTAAAGTTTCAAGAATGGGATTAAAATTCAGGTAAAAGGATATCAATGTTAAGATTCACTCATGACATTGCTGCTCCCAGAGAAAGTGAAGAAGAATTACAGCCCCTGTTGAATAGGACGAACAGTCTGATGAGTACAAAATGTGGATTGCGAGTAAATCGAAGAAAGACAAAAGTAATGAGAAGTATCAGAAATGACAACACCGGTAAACTTAACATCAGAATTGGAGATCACGAAGTAGACAAAGGTAAGCAATCCTGCTACCTAGGCGAAAAAATAACCGATGATGGATGGACCAAGGACATAAAAAGCAGACTAGCACTGTTAAGAAGGTAATGCGTAGCTAAGCGAAGTCTATCAATATCAAACACAGGCCTTAACTCGAGGAAGAAGTTTCTGAGGATACAGTTTGGATGACAGCATTGTATGGTAGTGAAACGTGGACTGTCGTAAAACCGGAACAGACGGGAACCGAAGCATTTCAGATGTGGCGCTAAGATGAATTTTGAAAATTAGGCAGACTGATGTGGGAAAGAATGAGATGGTTCTCCACTGAATCGGCGAGGAAAGGAATACTTGGAAAACCCCGACAAGAAGAAGGGACAGGATGTTAGGACATCTGTTAGAACATCAGGGAATAACTTCCACGGTGCTAGGGGAAGCCGCACAGGGTAAATACTGTAGAGGAAGACAGAAATTAGAATACATCAAACAAATAACTGAGGACGTAGGCACAGCAACGTGACATTTTTCACGGATAATGCTGGTATCTGGGGTTTCGACAGAGGTAATGACTTGTTTCCTGTCGTTGTCAATCTTAGTTAGCAAATATTACTGCTCTCCATAATACTATACGCCACTATTTCGTAATTTGTGGCGATAAGACTTTACTTTCGACAATCTGAAATCATTAACCGTTGCTGCCGTGTATCATCTCTATTTTCGTAGACATATTGACTCACATGTGTTTGCATGCTGTTTGTCCTGCTAGAGTAGAGTGTTTTAGAGGTAGGGTTTGCTCACAGCCATTTTTGCCATGAGTACGAAAGATCGTTGCATGCGACCTTGACGACTAGCAGTTCACATAGCTTCTCAACGAGTTTGGTGTTTAGAGATATTGCCTTCCGAACAAAATGAGGATGTCGTCGCAAATACCAATTTTTTCATTGTATGACGTATCAGGTTACTGGCACCCTATAGAAGAAATCGTGTCTGTCATTCCGAGTTGGAGGTGTGGATATCAGGTGAACAAGCGTTCCCCATTGGAAACACCTCTCCAGAAGCGCTTAATGAAAATAATGTCTCGATATACTTATCAAATTATTAAACTTCGCAAGTGTCTTGATTCAGTGATACACTTTGTGGATCTGTTAAATGCCTTATCACAACTTTCACACGTCCAAAATCCATACGACATAAAATGATTGAGCGCAACCATTACCAGCATTTTGTTTCGCATTACTATTGTGAACAGAGGTGTGCAAGCTAGATAAGGGCGCGTCATTTCTGCCTACATTCGCGAAGGTTAGTCTTTGTTGTTGTTGTTAATGGAAAGTTTTCCTGATTCTGTTTTGTTTTACTCGGCGTCATATGGTTTGTCGACTGTACCTGTGTACCAACGAAATTTGTCAGATGAAATTTTTGGGAACAGGTGTGGTCATCCTGTTCAAATGTTTCCTGGTTGAAATGTTTTCTGCAAGTGGTCAAACTGTAAAGTCCATCCATGTGCGTTAACCCCAAGCGAGTAGCTATGAAGCGAAGCACAACTTGTACTTTTCTAGACTTGTTGCCATTTCCTGGACGTTTAGTTTTCACGGAATTTCGTTCTTCGAATGTTTTTTCTTTCCGCAGTGCAAGACGAGCAGTATTAATTTGCTGTCTGTAGAGAGAGCCTATAATGAGAGTTCTGTTCCGCCATTAGAGAAAAGCCGATGTTAATGGTCGGTAGACCCCATTGTATTAGTCTACTCCACTAGGTGGATCTAACTGATATTGATCAAGTATGATAATGTTAATGACAGGAAAGATAACACGCAGCATACTCAAATACTTTTGTGCGAGCCTTCAAGAGAGATAAAAGCCAATCGGTACAGTGAATATTATATTATTATTTTACAAACCATGTGTTCCCAGATCCTGTATCAACTCTGCGGTCCTAAATATATTTTATAAAATCTGCTCCACTTTGGTTGTCCTTCCCGAGCCGTACTGTTCGTAAATTATAAGTGCAGGATGCATCTTCTGTACTTCTGCTACTATTACTGTACTACTGTTAGATGCTACAGCGTGATCCACTTTCTAAGACCCACTGAGAGGAGAAAAATTTTCCAGTCTGACAGACAAATCACCCAGTTTTTTGTCTATTGCGTCAAGTTACTCTGTAAGTCATTTATACACTGACGAGCCGAAACAATATGACTACTGTCCACCGTGACACTGAATGCCACAAGGTGCCGTTGCGGGTCCGTGACACGGTGACAGAAGTATGTAATCGGAGCGGACAGGAACGGAGGATCACCGTAGCGAAGATATGGGCTGCAAATGGGGAAATCGATCGAGGTAAGCGACTTTGACAAAGGGCAAATTATTACTTCTTAGAGCCTGTGCACGAGTATCTTGAAAACGGCGACTCTGGTCGAAAGTTCATGTGCTACTGCTGTGGGCATCTACGAGAAGAGGTGGAAGGACAGTGAAACTACCAACAGGCCCTAAATGGTTGGACGCCCGCCACTCTTCACAGAACGTGGGGGTCGCAGGCTTGTCTACTCTGTAAAGTACGATAGATGGTCATATGTGGCGTGTCTGCCGAGAGAGCCCAATGCTTGTGCAAATACAAATCTTTCGGTTCGCATGGTTCATCGTACATTGTTGAACATGGAGCTCCATGGCAGACCGCCCCTACGTGTTTACATGTTGACACAACGGAATCGTCAGTTACGATTGCAGTGGGCACGGGATCATTGGGATTCGACCACCGATCAGTGGAAACGTGTCGGTTCTTCGGGTGAATCACATTTTTGCTCCACAAACGCCTTCATCGAGATGAACGGCGGCAAGAAACATGCAGCGCGTCACGGACGCTGGCTGGTGGGAGCAGTATTAAACTGTGGGGAACATTTTCCTGCGTTTGCATGGGAGCCTGGTAGCAATCGAAGACACTCTGACAGTTGTGCACAGCCTGCATCCCATCATACTTGATGTCTTCCCCGACAGCGACCTCATATTTCAGCAGTATAATTGTCCGTGTCGCGGAGACAAAACCGTGCTACAGTGGTCTGAGGAGCGTTTTAGTGAGCTCACATTGATGTCTCGGCGACCACATTCGCCTGATGTAAATCCTGCGGAACCCATTTGGGTCGCTCGCGGGCGCCGTCGACGCGTACGGAAATCAGCGGCCCGTTATTTACGTGAATTACACGACCTGTGCGTAGACATCTAATGCCACACACCTCCAGACACCTACCAACGAACTGTCGAGTCCCTGATACGCAGAATCAACTATGTACGCTACTGGCCATTAAAATTGCTACACCACGAAGATGACGTGCCACAGACGCGAAATTTAACCGACAGGAAGATGATGCCGTGATATGCAAATGATTAGCTTTTCAGAGCATTCACACAAGGTTGACACCGGTGGCTGCTACCGTAGGTGGTGACACCTACAACCTGCTGGCATGAGGAAAATTTCCAGCCGATTTCTTATACACAAACCGCAGTTGACCGGCGTTCCCTGGTGAAACGTTGCTGTGACGCCTTGTGTAAGGAGGAGAAATGCGTACCATCACGTTTCCGACTTTGATAAATGCGGTTTATCGTATCGAGACATTATTGCTCGCGTTGGTGGTCGAGATCCAATGACTGTTAGCAGAATATGGAATCGGTGGGTTCAGGAGGGTAATACGGAACACCGTGTTGGATCCCAACGGCGTCGTATCACTAGCAGTCGAGATGACAGGCATCTTATCCGCATGGCTGGATCGTGCAGCCACCTCTCGATCCCTGAGTCAACAGATGGGGACGTTTGCAAGACAACAACCATCCGTACGAACAGTTCGACGACGTTTGCAGTAGCAAGGACTATCAGCTCGGAGACCATGGCTGCGGTTACCCTTGACGCTGCATCACAGACAGGAGCGCCTGGTTTGCTGTACTCAACGACGAACCTGGGTGCACGAATGGCAAAACGTCATTTTTTTGGATGGGTCCAGGCTCTGTTTACAGCATCATGATGGTCGCATCCGTGTTTGGCGGCATCGCAGTGAACGCACATTGGGAGCGTGTATTCGTCATCCCCATACTGGCGTATCACCCGACGTGATGGTATGGGGTGCCATTGGTTACACGTCTCGGTCACCTCTTGTTCGCCTTGACGGCACTTTGAACAGTGGACGTTACATTTGAGATGTGTTACGAGCCGTGGCTCTACCATTGATTCGAGCCCTGCGAAACCCTACATTTCAGTAGGGTAATGCGCGACCGCATGTTGCAGGTCCTGTACGGGCCTTTCTGGATACAGAAAATGTTCGACTGCTGCCCTGGCCAGCACATTCTCCAGATCTCTCACCAACTGAAAAAGGTCAATGGTGGCCGAGCAACTGGCTCGTCACAATACGCCAGTCACTACTCTTGATGAACTGTGGTATCGTGTTGAAGCTGCATGGGCAGCTGTACCTGTACACGCCATCCAAGCTCTGTTTGACTCAATGTCCAGGCGTATCAAGGCCGTTATAACGGCCAGAGGTGGTTGTTCTGCGTACTGATTTCTCAGGATCTATGCATCAAAATTGCATGGAAATGTAATCACATGTCAGTTCTAGTATTTGTCCAGTGAATACCCGTTTATCACCTCCATTTCTTCTTGGTGTAGCAATTTTAATGGCCAGTAGTGTATTTCCTTTCAAAGACATACAAATAAGCTATTAAGTAGGCGGTCATATTGTTTTGGTTCATCGGTATAGGTGCAGACGGGAAGTTCGCAGCTTCTTACACAGGCAGTTGGTGGCACGTAACTTTCTCACGCGACTGGCCGCGGACCGGCTCGCGTGTATGCGCGAGCGTTGTGCGTGAGTATGCCCAGTCACTCTCTCCGCACGTGCGTGGCCGCGGCGAAACCGGATGCGAGCTTAGCCGCATGCCTGCGGCCGGCCCGCGGCGCAGCTCGCCACTTTCTCCAGTAACTGCAGACCGGACTACCGGTTCTGCTGCTGCTGCGTCTCTGTCACGGTACACGCAACCACCACTACCACTACCACCACCATTCCTTAGCTATGATCTTTCTTATCGAAACGTTCAGCGAACTGAAACGTCTTTATTTAAATGAGTGTGTCTGTACTCAAATTGCAGAATGACTGAAAAGATGATACTTCTACGTTATTTGACTCTGAAATAGCTGAGTAAAGCTGAATGTACTGAGCATACTTTCTCTTTACTTATCTTATCATATCAACACTGACCCACAATATTCTAGCGCAACGCAATCTGACTGCTCAAAAAATTCAGATGATAAACGGGTATTCATTGGACTAATATATTATACTAGAAATGACATGTGATTACATTTTCACGCAATTTGGGTGCATAGATCCTGAGGAATCAGTACCCAGAACAATCACCTCAGGCCGTAATAACGGCCTTGATACGCCTGGACATTGAGTCAAACAGAGCGTGGATGGCGTGTAAGGTACAGCTGCCCATGCAGCTTCAACACGATACCACAGTTCATCAAGAGTAGTGACTGGCGTATTGTGACGAGCCAGTTGCTCGGCCACCGTTGACCAGACGTTTTCAATTGGTGAGAGATCTGGAGAATGTGCTGGCCAGGGCAGCAATCAAACATTTTCTGTATCCAGAAGGGCCCGTACAGGACCTGCAACATGCGGTCGTGCATTATCCTACTGAAATGTAGGTTTTCGCAGGGACCGAATGAAGGGTAGAGCCACGGGTCGTAACCCATATGAAATGTAACGTCCACTGTTCAAAGTGCCGTAAATGCGAACAAGAGGTGACCGAGACATGTAACCTATGGCACCCCATACCATCACGCTGGGTGATACGCCAGTATGGCGATGACGAATACGCGCTTCCAATGTGCGTTCACTGCGATGTCGCCAAACACGGATGCGACCATCATGATGCTGTAAACAGAACCTGGATTCATTCGAAAAAATGTCGTTTTGCATTCGTGCACCCAGGTTCGTCGTTGAGTACACCATCGCAGGCGCTCCTTTCTGTGATGCAGCGTCAAGAATAACCGCAGCCATGAATCTCTGAGCTGATAGTCCATGCTGCTGTAAACGTTGTCGAACTGTTCGTGCAGATGGTTGTTGTCTTGCAAGCGTCCCCATCTGTTGACTCAGGGATCGAGACGTGGCTGCACGATCCGTTACAGCCATGTGGATAAGATGCCTGTCATCTCGGCTGCTAGTGATACGAGGCCGTTGGGATCCAGCACGGCGTTCCGTATTACCCTCCTGAACCCACCGATTCCATATTCTGCTAACAGTCATTGTATCTCGACCAGTTCGGGCAGCAATGTCGTGATACGATAAAACGCAATCGCGATAGGCTACAATCCGACATTTATCAAAGTCGGAAACGTGATGGTACGCATTTCTCCTTCTTACACGAGGCATCACAACAACGTTTCACCAGGGAACGCCGGTCAACTGCAGTTTGTGTATGAGAAATCGGCTGGAAACTTTCCTCATGTCCGCACGTTGTAGGTGGCGCCACCGGCGCCAACCTTGTGTGAATGCTCTGAAAAGCTAATCATTTGCATATCACAGCATCTTGTTCCTGCCGGTTAAATTTCGCGCCTGTAGCACGTCATCTTCGTGGTGTAGCAATTTTAATGGCCAGCAGTGCAATTAATTCGAAAGAATGGCCCTGGCTAAAAAGAAATCTTAACAATAAGCTATACATTTCATTAAACACTTACCTCATAAAAATGTTCATTACGCGAACTACTGTAATATAGGGAGCGTCAACACTGCCAGCTAAATAAAAGATTCTAATTACTAAAGCCACTAATGACTAATAGGCATGTGGTTAGCAAAGAAAAGATTTTGTTGCAAACCAAATAATGTATTTTGTACCTTAATAATCTGACATTCAGTTCAAACACGAACATAAATCGTCTTTGACATCTAGTACAAAGGTATATAATCATGAATAATATTCAATCTCCAATTCGAACATGTACAGATCGTTAGCCTACACTAACACTTCAGACCTCTACCCTCCATCAATGCTAACTTCTCTCATCTAACATCCACCACTGCTGGCTGTTCACTTCCGACTGCCCAACAGTACATACATCACTGCTGGCGACTAACTTCCAACTGCCCAACGCTACTGGCGATTAACTTCCAACAACGAGTCCAACCAGCCACAGAGTCTCTTACAAAAAAAGCGCAGTCACAGATCCAATACAAACTACCACAAGAAGTTTGCTTGGTAGCTTTACTGATGCTTTTCAAAAAATGTTTAAATGTGTGTGAAATCTTATGGGACTTAACTGCTAAGGTCATCAGTCCCTAAGCTTACACACTACTTAACCTAAATTATCCTAAAGACAAACACACACACCCATGCCCGAGGGAGGACTCGAACCTCCGCAGGGATCAACCGCACAGATTGATGTTTTTGTTAACCACTAAAACTTATAACTACTACTAGTGCATTAATTCCCTATTATTGCAGTGCTATATTTGTTTGTCTCAGTATATTTATATAATTGATGCACAGTACGTTTCAACTACTGAGCAAATTTCTTTTCTTGGCACATATGACTACTTTTTTACATTAATTTTTTTCATATTCAAGTAAATTAGCACTTGAATCCACTGTTTCTTTGGTAGAACTATTTCACGCTACTTGAGTAACACCTCTGCCAGATTTTTAATATGAGCGTACAGTGAAACATGACGTCCGAATCAAGGTCAGACTTAACGTAATTTTACTTACGTTATATTTACCGGATGAAAGACACTGTATACTGAAAAAAAGTCAAGAACCAGGAATATTTTGAATGGGAACCTTGGGATTAACCTCCAGTGCTTGTGGTACACCATTCGGCTTTCTGCACTACAGAAAAATGAAAAACGTACCGCTTTGAAGACGTGGAGTGGAAACACGGCACTGGATGAGGCACTGTATATGAGAATCTGGCAAATAAAAATGACTGAAAACGTTGTGCTGTGGACGTAGTAGAAAACATGTATCAAACTTAAAAACGTTGAGCTAATGACAACGGTATTTCACTCATTCAAGCAGTGCCGTTTTAGCTACACATCAGCGAGGTCATTTCGTAGACTTCCGGATGATTTGACGACACTTCTGAGGAATTGCACCATATTCTGGCTAGGATGGATCAGCTGTGGACCAGTGCTGGTTGGCCGAGAAAGGTGTACATCCTCGCCATCCTGAATGTGGACATAATGGCCTCAGACTTGGGTCGCAGCTTCAAAGGAATAGATGTTGCTAATCGCATGGTAATTGTGGCAAAAATTATAACCAACATTGCGCTCAAGAGTATCAACTAGCACAGTTAAAAATCTTTTCCTTCTAGCTGGGTTACTAGCTCTTCTCGCTGCCACCCAGCCCGCGTCCTATGGCGTAACGAAGGAAGCAACTGGAAGTGTGAGTGAACGCAGCTTTGTAATTGGTGGTGAGAGCATATTCTGCCATGGCATCGTCTGCCAGAGCAACGAATGGAGTGGCAGCTACTTGAGTATATCAGGCAGCAACGTACAGGACCAATGTTTGGGCACTATGGATGGAGTGATGAGACAAGGTCATCTGCTCGGCACGCCTGTCGTGTTAGTTGAGTGATCACTCAACAGTATAGAATACATGAATTACCTGATCCAGTCTCTTGCGTTGCTGTTTCTACTATGTCAGGAAGGTATTCTCTTTTAGCAGCCTAATGCTAATACATACGTATCTCATTAGGTGCCTGAAATTTTCATCATCTTCACTGGATAGCAACATCACGAGAACTGTGCCACATTAACCACGGATCGACGTATAACCAGAAGCTCATAACCAGCAACACCCCTTGCCCTTTGAAGGACGTTGCAAATGGAACATTCCTTAAACAACTGCGCAGCAGAGAGGAACACTGCTTCACGGAGGAAAATCAATATCTTTATTCACATCTTTTCCCGATCTATATTCCCAATATACTAATGCCATCTCATTATAGCGACGGTGATGGAACATTTTTTCATGTATCAGCCTCAACTAATGCGAATTAAGACTTGTTGATAAATAGTAAACAGTTTACTCTGGGTCCATAGGAGCAGATGTACGTTTTGGAGGTAGACCCATTCCCACATTTTTGTAAAGTCTTGAAGATGGAGCCTTTTGACTTTAAAAATCGATAACCTGTAAGTATAAAAAAAAGTACGGCTGAATAGAAAAAAAAAAGCTAAATAAAAATATTTATTTTCCTCCGTCAAATTGATTCACATGGGAACGTTATTTCGGGTAGCTGATTTTTCATTTTATGTTCGTGTGTTTTCTTATTCGATTTCACTTTTATTTACTTATACATTATTTAGGAGTCTACAGTGCGGAAGTATAATGGGCACTTTAATGAAAACCGAATACTCGCCACAATAGTACCATGGAATGGTTCCGCATCTCGTGGTCTAGTGGCTAGCATTGCTACTTCTGGATCACGGGGTTCCGGTTTCGTTTCCCGGCCGAGTCTGGGATTTTTCTTCGCCTGGGGACTGGGTGTTTGTGTTGTCCTCATCATCTTATCATCATTCGGGTAGTGGCGAAACTGGAAATGGAAAGATTGGAATTTGTATGGGCGATGATGACCACGATGTTGAGTGCCCCACAAACCAATATCATCAACATCATGGAATGGTTCCACTCAAAAGTAGTCACAACACATCATAAGTCTTTTATTCCACTGGGAGACGACACGATCAATTCCTGTTTCTTGAACGCAGTCGGCCGCTGACGGATGCACAACCGCACCCACTCTTGCACATCCTCATTCGACTGAAACCAGCGTCCTCGCAGGTATTTCACCGGGTCACCAAAGATGTGAAAATCACACGGTGGAAGACCCGGGCTCTAAAGAGGATGTTACACTATTTCGCAACCAAATCGATGAAGCATAATCTTCGTCCGCTTGGCACTGTAGGGCGGGCATTATCGCGCAACAGGATGATTCAGTCCGACAGCATTCCCGGGCGTTTTGACTTATGGCGCGTCGCAGTTTCTGCAAAGCGTGTTCATAGCGCTGCGTAGTGATTGTTGTTCCACGGTCGAGGACCACGATACCACCCGCATCCACAGTACCAATTGGACGAAGGTACGTTTTGGCGATTTGGTTGGGAAACATTGCAACATCCACCGCTCAGCCCGGATCTTTCACGTTGTGATATTGAAATCTTAGACGACCTGAAGAAAGACAGTTGGACAAGGAAGTGAAAGAATAGGTGCGGACGTGGATTCGTCAGCAGCCGATAGCTTTCTATGAAACAGTAATTGATCGGCTCGTCTCCCATTGGGATAAATATCTTGAAGCGTATGGTGATTACTTTTGAATGGAACCATTCCATCATCCCGTTCTGGTGGGAGTTCGGTTTTCATCTTTCTGCCACTTTTATAAGTTATTATAACAAATTAACAAACACGGACAGTATTGAATGTAGTCTAATTCTTGTCTCCTAACTTAGGTCTCTGATGATGTTCTATCAGTATTTAACACTGTTGTTCTTCTGTGGCCATGGTACTCTCCCTCTCGCCACGTAAGGCTGGAGGAAAGTTGGTCACACCACCTAACCTCAAAGCATGTAAATCTTGTAGTGAGCATTCCCGTGTTTTGACTATTTGTGTGCTTTGTTTCTGAGGCGGAGATGGGGAACCAGTCGAGCATTCTGCTGACGGACGTGGGGAAACCGCCCGGAAGCCAGACTTGGGCGGGTCGGTGCACCAGACTAGCGGACGGTAATGAGGGAAGTGGATACGATCCAGACCAACTCCCGGTCCTGCAAGTAAGCGCGCTGAGCCTTACACTGAACGATCAGGCCGTCAAATGAGCGCTAATGACGTATTCGTAATACTAAGTAAAGAGCTACGAGGTCTACTTCCTGGAAACATCGACTTTGCTTAAAGTTGACAGGCGGTTACTTTATTGATGAACTCATAGTGATCCGAAACTTTGACGGACTTCCACGAGGACGCTTCTACGTACGAGATTACGATAATGCGGAAAGGCACTGGCGCTTTATTGACCATAATTTCATTTTCTTGTTCAGTTACCGCTTTTCTATCAAGCGCCTTTGTGTGATTTAGGCATACAGACGGCCATTACCTGATCCGCATCACGAGCAACAAAGAGAATAGTTACGTAGGTAATTTGCGTCCCTTGCGAAAGGTCCTTCGCTTATGACTTTTCTGTTCAGACGGCAAAACTTATTTCCTTGTTTGGATGTTGCCTTATCTAACTTTGACAGCAAATTAACTGCTGCTTTCAAATACTCGAGTAGCAGTTCTAGGCAAGTCATCAACAAACGTAAACGGAGATCTTTAATAGAGGACTATCTAGCTGAGAAGGAAACTAAATAAATTAATGTCATTAATCGTTATCTGTAGTTAAAAAAAGCGCTTTCCTGTAGAAAATACACCTGAAAAGCAAAAATTATGTGTGTTATAAAAAATCAGTTGTTGTTTCAAGCCCGAAAAAAGAAACAACAGTTGTTAAATTACAAATTGTGTTCAGGGTGATACGGTTTCTTTTTAGATTTTGCGCGTACATTACTTGGTACAGAGACAGAATGCTGTGTACTGTGAAAGCTACAGCAATGGGCGTTTCTGTTGAGACACCTCCACTTTTACGAGTGTGCAGTCCTGCGAATATGTAAAACACGCGACATCATCTTCCTGTTGAAGATTTTTCATGATTTGATTTTTATTATAAAGCTGCTGGGTTATTATTTTCTAGTTACAGCCCCAATGCATGAAGATGTCTCCTCTGCTTTAATCGCCCTTCTAAGACCACTGCAAAATTGGACTGACGGAGGAAAAATAAAAGATTAGAAGAGTAATCACGCGTTTCGCGACGACCTTGTTTAATCAACTTGAGAGCACACTGCATCGTAATGAGCCTTACTCTCAAACATCAGAGTCGCGATCCAGAGTAGAAAAATTTATTGTTCTTCCTATCTTACACATCGCGTGACGATCAAGATGGCAAAAATTAGAGAACTTCTTTCACAGTAGCATACCTACGGAGCAGCTTTTTTTTTCTGCGTATCACACGTGATTCATACAGGTAAAGGGCAGGATTATATGACAACGCCCACCTCTCACACGCCAAAAACTAATACTTGCCAAGCATGATTCTTTCTAAGAAAAGGTCTATTCTTCAATAAAGTTTTATTTAGCCAGTATCTGAAAAATCCCACGCTCTTAAATTCTGTCAGATGACTTCGATTGACACCTTACTGGTACTACTGAGGCTGACCTCTGCTGTTTGCTGGGTCATCAGTCTTCTGATTAGTTTGATGCGGACCGCCACGTACTTCTTTCTTGTGTCAAGCTCTCCACCTCAATCATTTGTTGGATCTATTCCAAGCTCAGTCATCCTGAACATCTTTTACCCTCTATAGCTGCCCCTAACTACCACGGAAGTTTTTACTTGATGTCTCTGTAAATGTCCTGTCGTTATGTCCCTTCTTCTTGTTAAAGATTTCCACAAGTTCATCTCATCACCGATTCTGCTGAAAACCTCTCATTTCTTACCTTCTTATCAGATCACCCAGTTATCAGCATACTTCTATAGCCCCATATCCCAATCGCTTCGATTTTCTTCTTTTCCGGTTTTTCCACAGACTATGATTCCCTTCCATACAATGCTGTGCTCCAAACGTACCCTCAGAACTTTTTTCCTCAAATTAGAACCAATATCTGATACTAGCAGACTTCGTTTGGCGAGGAATACCCTCTTTGCACGAGCTAGTATAATTTTCATGTCCTCTCTGCTTCGTTGTCGTGTGTTATATGGCTTCCAAGGTTGCAGAAGTCCTTTGTCTCTTTCGTGGTCCCCAATTTTAATACTGAGTTTATATTTACTCTAATTTCTGCAACTAATTACTTTCGTCTCCCTACGGTTTGGTCTCAGCCCACATCATGTATTCATTAGGTAGTTCATTCCATTCAACCCGTCCTGCAATTCTTTCTCAGTTTCACCGAGGGTAGCAGCGTCATCATAAAATCATATCACTGAAAATTCACACTGAATTTTCATCGCACACCTCAATCTTTCTTTTTTATTACCGTCGTTGCTGACGCTACAGGCTAACAACATGTTGGATGTCCACCTGGGCCTACTGCCCGTACAGTGGTTTTGGCAACCGATTTAGATCGTCATTTCCAGGAGAATCAGTGTCTCTGTCTCCTCAGACGGAAACATTACAGGCTGAAGCAAATAAGTTTGCTTCAGGCAGACGGACATAGTGACTTTATCAACATATATATAAATACAGCAAAAGGAAACTAGTAAAGGTTTGTTAACTGAGGTAAGGCGATAAAGATTTATTTGATGTATACAGAACAGAAACCATGAGCAGAACGCAATTGAATCAATCGCTTTCGGGACCGCAAGGAAACAGTTAATGGTATGCCACGTTGGAGTCGACTGTCAACAAGCATAACGAAAGAGGACTTCCATCAAATGTGACAGATGCCGACACGCTTTCGATAACTGTCCCTGAGATTGATATCAATGTAATGAAAGAGATGATCAACGACAGTGCCGACTCCAGCATCCAACAAAGATTTACAGAAGACCTGTTCCCGATTTGTGAATTAACTGCCAAACATAAAATAATGTGGATGGAATTTAGAGGAGATTTCATTGTTTGCAAACTGTCATCTGGAGCTGCCAATATTTGATCTGGAGATTGATGGACATCCATCACAGTCACAGAGCCCAGCTCTCAGTACTGCTTTTCGACAGTGGTGCAAACATATGAGTCAAATACCACATACGCTACCGATGGAAGTCCGCTAATAATTCGCCATCTATTAAGATAACCTTGTTTTTTACTATCTTGATGCTAAAAAAGATATTTATTTGTTCGTGAGCATTCTGTCTGTTCTGCAGTGATGTTGACGTTATCTGTTATTTCCCATATACACTCATACAGCCTCTCCTCAAACGTACAGTGTTCAGGAGCATAGTATTTTAAAAATCAGTACCTTATTAAAAACTAGTTATGGTTACTGGATCCTAAAATGTGGAATAAACTTGCTGAACTATATCTCAGCAAATAAAGAGCAGTTTATTTATAAAACAACTACAAATAGAGCTTTATTGAAGCCTCACAGATAAGAAAAAAACTAGGCGTCCTAAAGGAAAATGAAATCAAATGGTGATACCTGCATTACTGGCTATTTTGAGGATATTTTATGTACAACTGAGTAAATTCAATTTATATTCTGCGATAAACACTTCGCCTCATTTTATCATAGCTCTTCTTTTGTGATCTGCATATATGCAGTTCTTGGATTTTTAAGGTGCAAATCGTAGTTTACAAACACTTCTGATACTCTCAGCCATTATGCATGTATATTTGTGTGTGTATTGCTTACAAAATTTGTTGCTACTGCACTGCATGTGATGTTGTGTTTATGATAAGGAAGCTTTTCTCTTTGCAGCACTTCATGTATTTGTTATCACAGCTTGCAAATTGTAAGTTTTTCTGCTGTATTACTACGTTCTGTTGAATGGTACTGCGCTATATATGGTCACTGGTTTCATTGTTTATATATATATATATATATATATATATATATATATTGTAATGAATGTGCTTGAAGCACGTTCTTTAACCGCTTCCTTACTTTCCGCCTGGCTTCTTTTCTTCACTTTTAAAATTTAATTATATTTACTCTAAATTTTTGCTGTTTTGGTTTTAGCCAGCTTGTTGTGAGTGTTAATTATTTGACGTTGCTAGAGTTAGTAGAGTTGCTCTCTGTATATATGTGGTCACTTGTCACTTTCTTTTCCTCTGCTGTTACTTTCGGGATGTGGTAATTGAACCATACCATATAATATTTTATTGAAGTAAACCGGAAAAAGACAAAAGTAATGAGAAGTAGCAGGAATGAGAATATCGAAAAACTTCAAAACTGGTGACCACAAAGTAGAAGAAGTTAAGGGATTCTGCCACCTTCGAAGCAAAGTAACCCATGATCGACGATGCTAGGAGAACATAAAAAGCAGACTACTACAGACAAAGAGGACATTCCTGGCCAAGAGAAGTCTACTTGTGTCAAACGTAGGCATTAATTTGAGGAAAAATTTCTGAGAATGTACGTTTGAAGCACAGCATTGTACGGTAGTTAATCGTGGACAGCGGTAAAACAGTAACAGGTGAGAATCGTATCGTTTGATATATGGTGCTACAGCAGAGTCTTGAAACTCAGGTGGGCTGGCAAGATAAGGAATGAGGACGTTCTCTTCAGAGTCGGCGACGAAAGAAACGCGTGGAAAATACAGACAGGAAGATGGGAAAGGTTGACAGGCATGTGTTCAGGCATCAGGTATTAACCTCCACGATACTAGAGCGAGCTGTAGACTGTAAAAAGTGTAGGGAAAGACAGACTGGAATGCAGCCATCAAATAACTGACGACGTATGTTCCAAGTGCTGCTCTGAAATGAAGAAGTTGGCAGAGGATAGGAATTCGTGGCAAGCCACACCAAACTAGTCAGAAACCGATGACTGAAAAATAAATAAATAAAAAATGTAGACAGACGTTTGTGGTGTTTTTAAGTGTTCTACGAATATAAAATATGCGATTTCATGCAATGACGTCTGTAATAGCTTTTTTGGTTTCTTTCTTGTTTCCATACTGTGAGGTAGTTAAACTATTCGTACAGTCTGTTGTGTGATCAACTGGATCAATAAAACTGATGCACGGGAGACATATTGATGTGATATAATACGGAGATAACAAGTGATGTCTGTCGTATTAGGCGAGAGAGGAGCTTAACAGTTAGCTTACCCAGTTATGTTAAAAGAATAACGCTGTAGAAAAAATTACGCGAACTGGGAAAGAGTAAAGGATTGTCACATAAAGTCTCGTGCATAAAACCAAGTCAAACTCAATACTTAGCGCTGCAGGTAAATGGCCGAAAGCGTTGGCTGGATTATGTATCCAGCTGCTGAAGTTTCAGCTCTGTTTTATGTATCTATGGAGCTTGCTATCTCCATGAATCAGACTCTGATTCCATTTCAAAATAAAAGTCTAGTTACTCTAAAGTGGAAGTGATATGTAGTCATTGTTTGAAACAGAAAACCTGTGACCATTTTACATTAGTACTCGTAGGACATGGAGAAGTATGTATCCAAAAGCAGGTTAGTTTCCACTGAAAGCACCGGCAGCAGTGGACATGAGAACAAAAGCGAAAGGCGGAAAGAAAAAATATATGAGAGCATAGAAGTAATGACGAGCGGGGAAAGAATATGAGAGTATACAAGTAATGAAGGGAGATGAAGAATGCGGCTCGAATGATTGAGAAACGAAGAGAGAAAGAAGTAAGATGGAAGAATTTACTTGACAGAGATAAACTCGCCATATGTTTACTATTTTAGGTATAAGTAGTGAGAGTGACAGAAGGAAATGGTTCAGCTGCTTCTTAAATGCAGTAGGATATCGAAGTGTGTGCAAAGTGCACGATAGCTTGTTCCAGAGGAGGACAGTGTAATACCATAACACCATGGCAGTAGTCTGAATGAAGCCTATCCTCGAAATATTCTTACGAAGCATTCGGCATGAAATATTCAGCGCAAGACTGGGCGATCTTACGACATCTACGGTGAGCGAAATAATTAAAGACGCTAGTATCCTCCAGAAAATTAACCACAACCTAGTGTTGCGCGATTGAAATGCTTCATCGCAAAAATTACACTGTACTTATTCATTTAAAAGTTGGTCTGCAATCGCGCCTTCATTGCTCAAGCAGTGAAGTGCGAGCACTTTAGAAGTACATTACCATACCTGAGCTGTTTTCCACGCTCTATTCACTATTTAAGAAAGTACATGTAGCTGTCATTGAAAACACATGTGTTTTGGTGCAGAACTAGGAAATACAAACAATATATATATATATATATATATATATATATGAAATAATTTTCTCTGTTGTACATCAATCATAGTGAACTTATCCCACATAAGTATCTATGTGTTTCATAGAGTAGCTCATTATTTCTAATAGTTTCGCTGTTAGTGTAGAATTAGTCCCATGAATACGACGTCGAGCCTTCTTAATATACAAGAGTTAGCAAAGGAAATAGCACTGGAATAGCCTTTACGTCCGTTAACGGGCGGTCATTTTCGATGGTATATCAAAGACTACTCATATTTTATTCCTTCTTAAGAGTAACTCGTGTATGGTACAAATGATGAAATGCAAGTACATTCTTAAGGTACGAGTTTCATTACATTTAGCTCTTGATAACCATTCAAATACCGGTTTATTCTGTAAGGTACCTTTTCATCTTCTCATGCCCCAGTAACATGTACGTATTAAATAATACTGATGCAAAACCTTTGCGCCCTTGAAAACCATGTTGAAACGGCGAATATTTTAAGTAGTTCAAAATCTACATAATGATAATTGTAGGTGTAAGTTGAACTCTGGTATGTATCATAACGAAATCTATTATTCTTGTTGGTACGTTACGGTTCTTAACATAAAAACAGCTGGTAATTTTGTTTGACAAAGTCATATGTCGCAACATCGAATCTTAGAGCCACAGTCATCTATTTTCGGCCAGTATCGATTGCCACCCATCGATTACCCTCGCGCTCTCTGTGGCAGAATTTTTCCTCTCAAGTTATTATTTCAGAAACTGACCACCTTTTAACAAAGTTATATGAGCCCCAGTTTCATACGGCAGTGAAAAGTACTGACGTGTAGTACTCTGAGGCGATGGTGCTGCCGCAGTATAAATGAAGTGGAACTGATAAATGCTGTGACTGTAATTATTTTGCATCCTTAAAAGCCAGAAATATTTGCACACCTCCTTCCTTATATTAGCGTTTACCTATAAACTGGCAATACAAGTGTAATAAGAGCTAGCCGGCCGGAGTGGCCGAGCGGTTCTGGGCGCTACAGTCTGGAGCCGCACGACTGCAACGGTCGCAGGTTCGAATCCTGCCTCGGGCATGGATGTGTGTGATGTCCTTAGGTTAGTTAGGTTTAAGTAGTTCTAAGTTCTAGGGGACTGATGACCTCTGAAGTTAAGTCCCATAGTGCTCAGAGCCATTTGAACCATTTAATAAGAGCTAACAAAATACTAAGTTGAAAATTTTATAGAGAACTTCTTAGTTTTACACGGAGGATTTTTCCTTATTTCGTACTGATAAGCCTTTTAGTATACTGCACCCATCAGTGCAAGGTGTCTTATACCTCATGGTAACTTATAATAGGCACAGATGCGTTTGCTAAACAGTCCAAATGTTCAAATGTGTCTGAATTCCTAAGGGACCAAACTGCTGAGGTCATCGGTCCGTAGACTTACATACGACTTAAACTAAGTTAAACTAACTTATGCTAAGAACAACACACACACACCCATGCCCGAGGGAGGACTCGATCCTCCGGCAGGAGGGACCGCGCAATCCGTGACAAGGCACCCTAAACCGCGCAGCCACTCCGCGCGGCCAAAATAGTCGTTTTACGCGATGGTTTTCCGATAATTTCTTTGAAAGTAACAGTAGTTTATTTGGATTTATTTGTTCCTATTTCTGAAACCCTCGCTATTTATTCCACCTCGTTTTATTTATCTTTAGACTTTTCTAAAGATTTTGTGTTCACTGATTCTACAAATCCAATTCAAAGCAAGTGATGCCTTCATCTAATTCACTAGCAAGGAAATTATTCCCAAGTCTGTTTTCAATATCAGATTCAAAAAGTTCATATTCACCCGTAAATTTATTGTCGCATTCTCAAATAAGTATGGAAGGTAAGTTAGAATTCAGACATCAACACAGAGGTAGACGAATATTTAATTCGACTATGGTCTACCTGAAAGAACTTTTCAGCAGAAGAATTGGGGAAATTGTAAATCAAGTCGTTCGAATGTTGGTTTGAATCCAACTCCTCTTGAACGGTAGCCCAAGTTTTTAACCAACGTCACTATTAGAATTTCACTGTTGAATGCTGTAAAGTTATTGTCCGTTTATTAACCAAAGCGGCATCAACTTACAGTGATTGCTGTATCGTTCTCACGACGCGATGATTTCTCTATAGTCGTTTCCGTCTTGCACATCCCAGAGCTAAGTGATTGTCTTGGCGCTGGAAACATTTGACACTGATACGCCGAACTGTTTTTATGGTAACGTCGACTGCAAAAATAGTCGTCGACAGAAGAATGCACAATACGTTGTGAAGATGGGGTACATACACATTGGTACTGGCAGATGTTCATACTCAGAACAGCTAACTTTAATGTCTTTACTGTCGCTGCACATTTCTATACTATTACTTGAGGTACTTAAAAAAGGATGGATTTGGTGAAAGATTGTGTGATAGTGGTTACTCGGACCCTAACCACAATCAATGATTGTATGAAAGCATCTGTTGCCTAAGAAACTAAGCAAAGAGGTTATCTGATTAATGGCGTCAGTATCTTTGGAAAGAGCTCGTTCGTTTGGACATAGATAAGAGAGGTAATAAGCAGTGGCATTTTTGGAGCAACCATATTGATTTCTGGCTATTCATTTGAAGTGACACAGAAAAAAAAGGAAATTAGTGTGAAGAGGGGCGGACAGAGGTTTCCACCCCGCTTCTTACAATCGTGATTCAAATGTCTAAACCACTGCACTACCATGCTCAAACGCGTTAACTGCAGCAGGAACAATCTACTGACAACCAAGGAGGCGGACTAACATGAGACTGCAACGAAAGAGAAATAGTTGTGATGAATCGTTGGCTGACGTTAATCGAACGCTCATGGCTGATTGATTACTTCAGCTCACTACTCGTGTACAGCTAGCTGATGCTTATAAATAACAGACGGTCGTCAGATTAATGTTACTCGACGATTTCTCCGAAAGAGTATCGGCTCACATTAATCGAAGTAGTAATCAAAGGGCACTGGTTAGATCCCACGAGGGAGTGCTGAAAAGTAATGGATCCGATTTTTTTATGTGGAAACTCATAAATAATCTTACATAAAATAAACTTTATTAAAATTCCACATCTTTATTCTTCATGTCTACATATTTATTCCTCAACACAGTCACCATGGCGACGAACACGTTTCTCCTAACGAGAGACCAGTTTGTTGACATCTTCGTTGTAGAATGGTTGACGGAGCTACAACCTCACCTCCACCTGCACAGCTTCATCACTACCAAAGTGAAGTCCTCGAAGGTATTCTTTAAATTTTAGAAACAGATGAAGCTCTGTCAAAATGGCTTGGTTCAAATGGCTCTGAGCACTATGGGCCTTAACATCTGAGGTCATCAGTCCCCTAGAACTTAGAACTACTTAAACCTAACTAACCTAAGGACATCTCACACATCAATGCCCGAGGCAGGATTCGAACCTGCGACCGTAGCAGTCCGGCGGTTCCGGATTGCAGCGCCTAGAACCGCACGGCCACCGCGGCCGGCAAGCTCTGTCACACACATTGAACATAGCACCACCGTTTCCGTCATTACGAGCACGACTATCCAACTTCACACATTTCTGAAGGCGATGCTATCATCAATGTACATAGCTCTCATTCTTCCATGTATTTCAATTGGAAGCATGTTTTCTGCCGTTAGAAATGCGCTTACAGTAAGCTGCTGCTCACGCCGCGACACAGTTACTTTACACACTGTCATCTTATACACTAAAGACAGAACCCTTTATAGAGAGAGAGAAATTGGACCGAATAATGTGAGTGACATGGAATACTTCAACCGATAGGGAGAGCACAGTAAAAAATTCGGAGGCATTAACTTCCAGCAATTCCTCGCATTTGCAGGGTTGGACAACGTTAATGGGACAGTAAATCGATTTCAGACTTGCAAGTAATGTGCAGACAGCAATTCATAGTTTGTGGTTTGGACTCGTTGTGTAAAATAATTCATGAACACACGAATGAATCCTGGTAAAAACTGCACACGTTCTTAATGAATTTCATTGCACAAGCTATGACGATTAAAACGCATAGAACTCCGTTGAGAGTGGGAGAAATCAGAGGAACCTCTGGGTCAGGGTTTCGCTTCGCACGGAGAGTTTGCCGGCATACTGCAGCGTTGTCTGCTGTGGCTAAAGTAACCACACTGGTATGCGCGGACTCCAGCATCGGAAACGATGGCTCATACTTCACGGAGATGGTCGTACGACAAGTCTCCCCCCAAACGCTGCCCGTCATGCAGTGATCTCCGGTCCTACTACGAAAATCGTTGACCTATTCTAGGAGGTCGTCTTCAAATAACCCCCTACCACGGCCTCTCGTATATTGACAACACAGCTGGTATTGTAGGTTCGCTCCTTCCTCAAAAACGACACAAAAATTTGACTCTTAAGTGCCCTCATATCTCCAGGTTTGCACCACACCCTCTTTTTTAGGGCTCAAAACAGCCGATGCCATTAGTGCTAAAAGAGCGAGATCTGTGACTGACATTATCTGTCTTCTCCGCCACGCTTGAATTTAACGACCCCCGCCTTCACTTCTTGTCTCGAGAAGAGGCCTTTTTGCAATATCACCTGAAGTGCAGCCAAGAGCCATGTGTCACGATATGTGCTCCAAACACTTATCTCTCACTCATGTCACTGACTGTCTTAAAACAAATTTTTGAACGGATGAAAAATCCTGACACATTAAAACTACATCTATAAATACATAAAACTGCACACATCCGGCTTTGTGCTGGCGAATAAAAAAAAATCTGAAGCATTGAAAACTCTTCCTTCATTCACTTGGGTTACCTTCCCTACGCGACTTGAGTGTTCTTTCCTCCGCGATGAGTACATCTAGAATGTAGTTTCATTTTTGTGCATATATCGGCAGACAGCCATAATCCTCTTGAACAGCATAAAGGAGACTGCCAGACTTCACGTTGCGACTCGACAATGCCCTTACTTCTCGAGAACTGCTGAAAGGTTCTAGATTTATATCACATATGATTGGTCATCATGAACGGCACTGCACTTTGCGGCCAAATCATCACGAAAATCTCTTCTCGCTCCGGGATGTACATACACTAAGTAATCAAAAGTACTCGGACATCTGACTGAAAAGATTTAAAAGTTCGTGGCGCCGTCCAATGGTAATGCTGGAATTAAATATGGTGTTGACCCACCCTTGGTCTTGATGACGGCTTCCATCTCGCAGGCATATATTCAATCAGGTGCTGGAATGTTTCTTGGGGAATGGCAGCCCATTCATCACTGAGTGCTTCATTGGGGAGAGGTATAGATGCCGGTCGGTGAGGACTGGCAGGAGTTCGACGTTCCAAAACATCCCAAAGGTGTTCTATAGGATGCAGGTCAGGACTCGGTGCAGGACAGTCGATTACAGGGATGTTATTGACGTGTAACCACTCCGCCGCAGGCCGTGCATTATGAACAGGTGCTCGATCGTGTTGAAAGATGCAATCGCCATCCCCGAATTGCTCTTCAACACTCGGAAGCAAGAAGGTGCTTAAAACATCAGTGTAGGCCTGTGCTGTAATAGTGCCACGCAAAACAACAAGGGTGCTAGCCCTCTCCATGGAAAACACGACCACACCGTAACACCACCGCCTCCGAAATATACTGTTGGCACTACACACGCTGGCAGTTGATGTTCACCGGGAATTCGCCATACCCATTGCTGTGATTCGTCACTCGACACAACGTTTTTCCACTGTTCAATCGTCCAATGTTTACGCTTCTTACACTAAGCAAGGCGTCGTTTGGCATTTACCGGCGTGATGTATGGTTTTTGAGCAGCCGCTCGACCATGAAATCTAAGTTTTCTCACCTCCCTCCTAACTGCCGTAGTACTTGCAGTGGATCCTGATGCAATTTGGAATTCCTGTGTGATGGTCTGGATAGATGTCTGCCTATTACACATTACGACCCTTTTCAACTGTCGGCGGTCTCTGTCAGTCAACAGACGAGGTCAGCCTGTACGCTTTTGTGCTGTGCGTGTCCCTTTACGTTTCCACTTCACTATTACATCGGAAACAGTGGACCTAGGGGTGTTTAGAAGTGTGGAAATCTCGCGTATAGACGTATAACACAAGTGACACGAACTCACCTGACCACGTTCGAAGTCCGTGAGTTCCGCGGAGCGCATCGTTCTGCTCTCTCACGATGTCTTAATGACTACTGAGGTCGCTGAAGTGGAGTACCTGGCAGTAGATGGCAGCACAATGCACCCAATACGAAAAAAGTATGTTTTTGGAGTTGCCCGGATACTTTTGATCACATAATGTAGCTACTTCCAGCTCTTGCGCTATAGCAATAACTTCCGCTGCGTCTTCCTCCTAACGTCTTAGCCTGATTGAAAAAATTCTCTCTATGTTTGTTCTTCAGCTGTAAAAAAGGGAAAAGCTGATTTTGCACTCAGAGAAGTAGAAACGAAGTAATGCGAAGAAAATAACCTGGAAACTATCCTACTAGTGGGTTAGATAAAATAAAAAACGTACCGCAAATAGTTCTGGAAGCTCTCTTGGTAGTTGACTGGAATCTGTTCATGATTGTGTATGTGTGACTATAATATATATAATGAAATGTTTTTAAGTGTAGACGGTAATTTGCAACTAAATGCTGTTCGGCTACGAGCTAGAATCCAATACTGTTGAATGTAAATAACGCACTTTCCTTCGGGAATGTCATTGCTGTCATTCCACTAAAATGTCACGTGATGTGGCTAAGTTTTTCAGAACATCATTCATCATCAGTTCATTTTAGTATCTGTAAAATAATATCTCACCTATGAGCTTTGTTTTTAGCACTTTTATACCATATTTGAAAAGTATTTCTTATACTGTTTTACAATGACGCATGTTTCTACAATCAAAATCCATTGTACTCCCTAAGTGAAGGTAAGACTCACTGTCACAGCGTAAGAAGCGAGGCACGTATAGTGTGCCTAGAAGACCGTTACTGCCGTTTATCGTTCTGTCGCTAAGTGGTTAACGGCTTTCACAGGGTCAGTAGGGATAGTAAATAAAAAGCAGCGGTAGAAAGGAAACACAGAGAATAGAGGCCACCGTCTCTGTTCGCTCCGATCCGCGCTTTAGCCCGCCGAAAAAGTTCGTCTGTTATGGAACATTCTCCTTATAGGAGACAAAGTTTTTTCATAACCAGGCGCTATGATGTCATAAGAACATTTGATGTGCTGAAGAAGCGCAATATAAACTTTACACAGAAACCTAAAATTATTGCACTAGCTTTTTGTCCACCTTGTTTCAAAATCAACTCTCATCTTCAGCTCTAATGGCGTGCTGATTTGCATTGGAGGTAAATGACACCAACGTTTCTCGAATCACATGTCTTAAGATCCTCCTGAAAGAGATTGTTCGGAATGTAGTCCAATCACTAAATAACTAGAATATGAAATAATCTGAATCAACTTGATCGTAATAACAACTTGACATTAGAAATGGTACTAATAATAAGTTAAACAGAGTTTGTTGTTTCAGTGACAGTTGAGTAATAGAATCAGCGTGACGCATTTCGGCCGTGGCGTCGTGAAGGTCCTTCTTCTTCGTGAGTAACTAATGTTTCGCTGCTTCACAACGTTAACCAATCTGTCTTTTTGCATTGGTTCTGGATATGTGTCGCTTTGGATCTGAAGGAGATTATACACGGTGTTTGCTTTAACTTGAGACAACTAAATACCTCGAAAACGACACATCGTATGAGAAAAATGTGTTAGGTGAAAAGTCAATATTTGTGAAGGAGACAGCATTCTGTGCTACAACTGCCCACCTCCTAAGTGTCCCTCCTCTGTGATCGGGGCTAATTTTGTATTTTGAAATCGGAACTCTCAATTTTCGTTGCATATTCGGATTCTGCGCCAGAGAATACGTACGGTTCACTCAAGCCGTAGTTTTCTACTCGTGGTAGATGGCGCTGTAATTGGCAAATATCTAGTGTGCATGTTTCTGCAATTCAAAGAACCGACCCATTTAATTCTACAGTTCGTTTAAGATGTTAGTGTAAACCTTTGTGTTCTGACAGTTGATACTTGTGTTCTAAATTTACTTTAGTTTCCCAATGTGATTGTACAGTACATATAATAGGGTTAGATGTTGACATTTCTAACAAATAAGCTACTTGTATGGAAATGTCGTTTTCTGTTTCCCACGGATTTGACTGTGGCGAGTCCCCAAACATTGTTGATTTCGGTGGCCGCCCTCAAACCTCGCCGTCAGACTGTGAGCTTCCATTCAACCACCGTGAATCTCACGCTGGCCGCTATGCGACTTGCGACTACAGGCACAATACAAAGCACAACCGTTGTAATAAGGCAATATATGCGTGAAGTGATAGCGACAGGCGCATTTTCCATGACATTCAAGCTCCCACTTGGTGAGGGCAAAGGGACTCACCGAAATGAGGCATCCCGATGTGAACAGCAAACTATTACATCCAAGTCGTTGTCCCTGGATCACGCTAAACGTAGTTTCTACCATACAGTGAAACGACTATATTGAACTGTACAACTAAATTTGCCACACTCTAGTAAATTTCTAACGTAAATGTCAATTGTTTGAATAAAAAGGTTTACATTTACATCGAAAATGAAATATAGAATCAAATGCGTCTGCTGTTTGCAAAAACAAGCACACCTGAAATTTGTCGATTACAGAGCTATCTACCGCGAATGTGAAACAGTGGTTGGAGTAAACAGGACGTATTTTTTGGCGAAGAATCCGAATATGCAATAAAAATTGGTAGTTCCTATTTGAAAATGAAAGGATGGGTGGTTAGGATACGGCCAGTTGTGGCACGGACAGATGTCTCCTTTACCAATGTTGACTTTTCGCGTTGATCATTTATTTCGTACGATGCAAAATTTTCGAGGCACTTAACTGCCTCCAGTGAAAACAAACACCCGGTATATTTTTGTAATGTGGTCCAATTATGCAACATGGATATAAAACATGACCCAAATGTGAACATAAATGTGCAAATTCGTGTAAATGTTTCATGCTTGATGTCTATGAGTAAAATAAACGCATAGAAAGCTAAACGAGAATACGTTATTCGATAGTCTTTATCCAGTACGAAGACCTATAACATAGTGTTTGTTAGACATCACCAACAGTCGTGGTATAGCTTTACTTGCGTTAAAGACACTTTCCTAGCTTAACCTTCTGTATTTCGCCATTACAGACAAAATTTTTTCCACTAGAAAATGTCTTGAATTTCGCAGTAGTTGTAGCAAAAATTTCTAGTTTTTTTTCATTTAACGTCTCAATCATATCTCTACTCTTATTTGTAAAAATACGTTCCGTCAGTTGAATTCCCTTAACGGCCACTGTTAATCATACTTCTGATTGAACGACCTGTCTGTTTTATCCGCGTGATGATTCCTAACGTAGGTAGTTGTTCAGACGAAATATGTAATGCCCTACTGTCAATATTTTGGCGATAAGTTCATGTTTCATGTAGACAATGCGCAGGCCACAGCCCTCACCACGTGCATAACGATCTCCAGGAGGTAGAAATCAACCGGATGGAATGACCCCCGGTATCTGCTCACATGAAGGACATTGACCATGATTGGGAGCTATTTCAGCTTGCAATGAGTCGTTGCTAGAGCCATCTCTACGACTAAACGACTTAACGAGGCTCGCCGGTGAGAATTGGAACAACACTGAGGAACAAAGACTAGAATATTTTGAGAAAAGCGTGCTAAAGAGGATCCAGTCGTTTTAAAATGGAAGAACGCGGCACTGAATGTTACGAAGCTACAGAAGTGCACTTCTGAGCAGACTGCCCGTACGCTGCTTACTGTCTTGCTTTAGTGAGGCTTATTATTTCATTCCCAGCTACCGTTGAATCCAAGCACACAAACTTCGCAGTTATAAAGTTGGCGCAAAAATTTTATGAACAGTTTTGTTGTGACTTGGCAAGACAGCCAAGTCACTATGAGAGGAAGCCGAAAGGCACCCGCTTAAGCTCACGCAGGCTGGCGCGAGGTCTGGAACAGTTAAGGGAATTAATAGTAGCAAATAAAGTACGTAGTTGATGTAATACTTAACTTTAATCCATAAGTGGTGTACATCGGTCTGACGGTACAGGCATCACAAGTTAAATATCTATTGATAATGGCGCCTTGCTAGGTCGTAGCAAATGACGTAGCTGAAGGCTATGCTAACTATCGTCTCGGCAAATGAGAGCGTATTTGTCAGTGAACCATTGCTATTAACGTCGGCTGTACAACTGGGGCGAGTGCTAGGAAGTCTCTCTAGATCTGCCGTGTGGCGGCGCTCGGTCTGCAATCACTGACAGTGGCGACACGCGGGTCCGACGTATACTAATGGACCGCGGCCGATTTAAAGGCTACCACCTAGCAAGTGTGGTGTCTGGCGGTGACACCACAAGTTTATACCGATATTCTAAGACCTACTAGCGTATGCTATTTCTGTGAGAGATATTTCAAGCGTAAGGTATGCAGAGTGCATTTTCTGCGAAAGTCTATTTACTGCAAAGGTAGCAATCGTATCAGAGACACTTAATTACTAGCAAGTAGCACTCTCATTCGCCCTGACGCGAAGGGCTGAAAATCTACGAACCAACGAGAGTTAAAAAATAATTTTGATTCAAGATATGTAAACCGTTGCCCATAACGTTCTGATTTAGGGCGTAGCTGGACCTAATGAGAACTTACCTCGTGTCATGACATGCCAGAAGGGTTCAATACGATTGAGCTCAGATGACGTGGGGACCATGCAAGCACATACGCTCATCTCTGTGAAGTGCTCGTGAAACCTGTATGACAAGTGATAGAGTGTTGACGTGACGCGTTGCCTCGCTGTTGGTACGTATCACGTGTTTGACACCAGTGTAGACAAAAGAAGGAATGCACATGATAAGCTAGTAGATTCCTGTGTCATTCACCGCTGAACAGTACACAGATATATCCAGGGCCTCACTTTTATGTAGTGTAAACATCTGTCACACGAATACACCTCCACCATCTGTCCGAACAACGCCCGGGTGAGGCCGCTTTTTGGTGAAGACACTGGATCTCCAGTTGGGAAGAAAATCTAAATCTGCATCCGGTCTGCCGGATTTAGGTTCTCCATGGTTTCCTACATTCGATGAATGCAAATTACACGATGATTCCTTCCCCAGTCCGAGCGCATAATCGTTCTCTAGATATCGCCGCCTTCTGGATTTTAAAGCCGAAGTTTCTTAACTTTTTCATGCCCTGTTGGTAAGCGAGCAGCTTTATCTTCTGTGGTTCACGATGTACTCTTAACCTGCTATTGGTAATTAACAGCGGAAAACTTCTGCTTCATCTCACCAGGCCATGCTTTGGGGGGGGGGGGGGGGGGGAATTAGCGATGTCCCTGCTTCTATACTGATCTCTTGACACAGTAGTGAGCCAAGGACACATTTGAGGTGGTTGTTCTGTACTCCAGACTAAGGCTAGATAGAAGGGCCCTGTCCAGGTTGTTGTGCAGCACACAACCGGTAAATATATTTGGTGCACCGCGCTCTTTGTCTTTGCTGTTACACTCCATGTCAGTCCATGTTGCCCAAAGGAGATGGTTTTCACATGGGCGGTTTTCCGCGAGCGTAACTACACTCATGCTCATAAATTAAGGATAACTGCAGAATGTGGTGCCACACAACATGGCACTACACAAAACTGGAGCTAATAGCAGAGGCACGTAGGGAACACACACGATAACACACACGACGCAGATCTGCAAGTCCACGGTATTGGTGATAAGTTCGAAAAACCGTCCCGAAATAGATGTGTTACAAAACGCCACTGTTTCCTGCGCATGTACCTCGACATCAATATGGGATATGATCACCATGTACACGTACACAGGCCGCACAACGGGTTGGCATACTCCGGATCAGGTGGTCAAGCAGCTGATGGGGTATAGTCTCCCATTCTAGCACCAGTGCCTGTCGGAGCTCCTGAAGTGTCGTAAGTGTTTGAAGGTGTGCAGCGATACGTCGACCGAGAGCATCCCAGACGTGCTCGATGGGGTTTAGGTCTGGAGAACAGGCAGCCCACTCCATTCGCCTGATATCTTCTGTTTGAAGGTAATACTCCACGATGGCACCTCGGTGGGGCTGTGCGTTATCATCCATCAGGAGGAAGGTGGGACCCACTGCATCCCTGAAAAGGCCGACATACTGGCGCAAAATGACGTCCAGATACACCTGACCTGTTACAGTTCCTCTGTCAAAGACATGCAGGGGTGTACATGCACCAATCATAATCCCACCCCACACCATCAAACCACGACCTCCATATAGGTCTCGTTCAAGGACATGAAGGGGTTGGTATCTGGTTCCTGGTTCATGCCAGATGAAAACCCAGCGAGAATCACTGTTCAGACTATACCTGGACACGTCCGTGAACATAACCAGGGACCACTGTTCCAAAGACCAAGTACTGCTGTGTTCTTGACACCAGGTTTTACGGGCTCTCCTGCGACCAGGAGTCAGTGGAATGCACCTTGCAGGTCTCCGGGCCAATAAACTATGTCTGTCCAGTCATCTGCAGACTGTGTGTCAGGAAACAACTGTTCCAGTGGCTGCGGTAAAGTCCCGAGCAAGGCTTCCTGCACTACTCCGTGGCCGTCTTCGGGCACTGATGGTGAGATATCGGTCTTCTTGTGATGCTGAACACTGTGGACTTCCCGTACTGTAGTGCCTGGACACGTTTCCTGTTTGCTGGAATAATAGCCATAATATTGAGATCACACTTTGTGGCACACAGAGGGCCCACGCTACGACCTACTGTGTTTGACCAGCCTCCAGTCGCCCTAGTATTCTACCCCTCATAACATCATCAATATGTGTTCTTTGAGCCTTTTTCAACACACAGTCACCACTAGCACGTCTTTTAACTTCTGCACACTTACTCGCTGCACCGTACTCTGACATACACTGACACACCTCTGCGTATGTGGACTGCTGCCAGCGCCACTGCGCGACGACCGCAGGTCAAATGCACCGCATGGTCATACCCCGAGGTGATTTAAACCCGCAAACCGCCCACCAGAGCGTTGTTTCGCCATCTATCAGCATTATCCTTAATTTATGAACATGAGTGTAATTACAGCACATTTTTGGCAGGATGGAACGTCAAAACACAAGTGTCTGCACCACCTCGGAGTTGAAGGGTCTTGTACATTGTGCAACCACGATCTGGTTGCCCCGGAAAGACTAACATCTAGTGTCTTGCCCATCTCACTCGCGGCTGTCATGTTAGTGTACTGTTGGTAGGATACTCTTGCAGTGCATTACATGCGAAAAACTAGTACTCATTTCACATATAGCGTGTCACATTGACGTCAATGCCACACGACTTGTATTTTGTCACCGGTTAAATAGCAATCGTCATTTCCTCCATTAATACTATTCACCGCTGAAACCACGTTTACACAGAATGGAATCAGCTACACACGAAACATTCGCTGATAGTCACAGAAAAATCAACATGCTACCGTGGAGACAGTTCCCAAGTTCGTTATTCGATCGATGTTTGGCGCGGCTTGATCGGTAACTTGTTGCTAGGTCCAGCCATTTTAAAACAGTAAATGAGAGGGAAGAATTGCTTGCATTTTTTTGGAAAATTCGTTTCTTGTAAGCCTTGAGGACTAGCTCTTGGTCAGAATGTACTTCCAGCTTGACGCAGCCCCAACACATCTACCCAGATGTGTGAGGGTACATTGCAACCGCTCTTATCATAATCGCTGGACCGGTTATGTAGTACAGTTAGCTGGCCACCAAGATCGCCAGACCTTGCATCATAAGAACTTTGTTTATGGCGTTGAATGAAGTTTGAAGTTTTCAAACGAAAGGTGAAAGATGGAGAGCTTGGTCGCATCATGGACGATGCTGCTCTTATTAGGGAACGTGCAGAGGTGCTCAGACAACCAAAACAAGATGTTCTTCCAAGAGAGCAAACTTGCATTGCAGTTAACGGTGGGATATTCGAACACTTATTGCGAGCTGTGCGACAGCTGTCGTGTGATGTGTATGGTAATGTTTAGAGGTGAATGCATTAAAAGTACGTATTTTTCAATTGATATTTTGAACAGCATATGCTGTGACGTTTGGTAGCAGTTGTACGTGTGCAAACCTGTCAATGTCTCAATAATACAAAAACAAGGTACATTAAATGTACTCTATCTCGGAAACATTCGGAATAGGACATTATGTCCAAACGAAGTTTTTTGCTTCAAATTATCGTTCCTGTCATATTCCTGAATGCTGCCCATTCCTCCTGGCACTGCCGCATTAAGATGGAACGTATTCGTGAGTAAAACAGGCTGTGGGAACTACTTTGGAGAAACTTGTCCTCAGCTAGCGAGAACACGATGTCGACGCACCCCGCGTGACGATAGGGAACTTCTGTGTGACGTCACAGTGGGCAAAAAGCGGGCTGCCCGCCCTTCATCTCGCACAGGAAAGTTCAAGGCCCGGCGCCGCGGGCATGTTAAGAAACAAGAACCTGTGCCAGGACGGCTAGGGGCGGTGGATGGTGGGGGGGGGGGGGGGGGTCTGAAACGCTGCGCAGAAGCAAACGCGTTTCTGCCGTTGTGCGCATGACGTCGGAACTGAAAACTGCGTGCCAATATTTGTATGTTGGAGGCTGTGTGATCACGTGAGAGTTGTTCTCACCTTGACACTCTATTGTTGCAAGTGATTTGCAAGTGAAAGTGTTTTAGAGTGTGTGCAAGCAGTGGCGGTTTATGATGGTATTGGGTGTAAGTCTAACAATCGTAACACTAAAGGATCCGAAGTGGTGCCTTATGCTTTCACTCCCATGCAAGTCTGCAAAAGTTAGGCTTTCGAAATGCTATAGAAATAACGTTGTCAATGTTGCAGATTCTAGAATATGCTACTGACATTTCAAAGAAACTGATTATACCACCGACTTGCTAAATTTGCCACGGAAAGGAATGCTTAAGAGTGATGCATTTCCATAGTGTACATCGCCTTGCAATAGCAGCGGCTATGATAGAACATCAAGTGCAACAGAAGAAAACAAGGAACGTTTCAATGAACGTGAGATCCATAAAAGAACATAGAGTTTAGAGGAGCTTTCACTAAGAAAGAAGAACGCTGATTTAGAGATGAATTTGTTTGTAATGACTGAAAGTTTCATAGCGGCATTAGAGAGGAGGAATGATTAACTAAAAAATATGTGATTAAATTGTGATCACGTAACAAAGATCTTGCAAGCAATTGTCATCAACGAAACTGCGTCTGTACCAAAAATGGACTTGTATAGGCTACTTTGCGCATCATTTTTTTCACAGAGAAAAACTCTGACATCCTCTACCTGCAGTGTCAACCTTGCGCTCTTGAATAACTGCTGTTTCAGTTACCACCCCGGTATTTTGAAATATGTTTTAGTTAGATTAACTAATTCAAATGCTTCCTACAAATAAGGCGATCGTGTTATTTCTTGAGTACAGTGTGCCTCTATTAACTAAAGTAGTTTTAAACTTATGAGGAATACAAAATGTTAGTGAACGTTATATAGATCTTGTATACTCGATTAAACTTTCTCAGAGCCCGCTCTGAAAACTCCAAGCTCATTTCGACCATTTACTTTGACAGAAACTGCAAAAACCGGACTATACTCTCCCTTTCTTTGTGCATGTTTCGATTCGATGTAAGCTTGAATTTTTTTTAAATATCATCGTTATCTGTTTAAAAGTTGGACCAGTTACAGAACGTAGAAGAAACATTGTAGCAATAGCAGAATATCAATTTACATTCCATTTTTCAGTAGAAACTAAAATATACCAGAAATAAATTCCATAAATGAGCGGCCCGCATGTTATAGCGTTATTCCCGAGGCAGGTGCTGTTCGTTAGTGATATCACAGCGTCAGCAAACAGCAGAACAGCCCGTTTATTGCCAAGCTTTGTTTTTCTATGGACCTAGGCCTGGACAGTTTCGCACACGAGGCAGCAGCCACATAGGCCGTTAACTAAGTAAAGTGAATCCCCCCTACAGTCACTCGCCACTTGAACCATTTCGAGCGATTTTTCTGGTGACATCTTTAATTGAGATCTCATCTCGGTATTTAAAACCTGGAACTAAACGGGACTTAAACAGGGCTGTAGCCCACTTTGTTTAATGTATAGACGAATGATTTGATTAGGAACTGGAAACAAGAAAGAAGTCGAGGTATGCAGATTAAGTGAAATAAATGTATTAGTACCCTTATTTATGCATATGGTTTACCAGTTTCGGAAGAATGTGAAGATGATCTACCAAAAGAGATGTATAAAGTACATTAATTAGCTAAAAGGGAAAGATAACTAAAATCGTTGGTTATCAAAGGAAACACCATACCCACTCAAGAATAGTAACAACAGACGATACCCTAGTTCAGCAGGTTGTAGAGCAGACAGTTTACTCTAACCTACCACAAGGAGCGCAGAAGAAATGACTGCTCTCCAGTCCAGCTTTCTGACAAAGAGAGAGTGATAAAATGAAAAATAATTTCCATTTCCGATCGCAGATTCGAATTGCCCACAAAATGACGAATCGATCGCAACAGATCACGGATTGCCGGCCGTTGTGGCCGAGCGGTTCTAGGCGCAGGTTCGAATCCTGCCTCGGGTATGGATGTGTGTGATGTCCTTGGGTTAGTTAGGTTTAAGTAGTTCAAAGTTCTAGGGGACTGATGACCTCAGATGTTAAGTCCCATAGTGCTCAGAGCCATTTGAACCATTTTTGAACCTCAGGTGTTAAGTCCTATAGTGCTCAGAGCAAGATCACGGATTGGTCTGATTATTATTACAAAAGTCTGTGCGATTAATTAGGAAATAAACGGTATCAAACCAATTTTACCTGCAAATTAAAGGCCGCCACGGGTTTTCGTAATCAGAGGATTGTCATCTCGTGCGGTCAGAGTAACTTAACGGAACCCCGGATTAATTATTCCAGATTTTTTTTTTACGATATGGCGAAAATCCGCAAAGGATGAGCGAATCCTTACTTGTAAATTCCTACCACGGCTACTTTGCATCGGAGGAGTACTAGACCATCCCGCGCTTCTCGGAACTCCCGCCTCTCCAATGTCCTCTCAGTATCTGAGCTATGAGGTTCCGCTTCGCTGGCCGCAAGAAATCGTCACTGCCACTCTGGTTAAATCGGCTACGGTTCCTTCTTTCCGCTGGAGGATGCATACTGTGGTGCGGCGTCCGCGCTAACGAAAGTGTAGAGAGAGGAGCTTGCCGTCTCACTCGGTTGCAGCTCTTGTTTGGAACAGGTCGTTTATCCTCCCTAGCGCCGGTGTTGCCGCCTTCTTCATTTCGGTGTGCGCAGTTCCGGCTCTCGGTAGCATCAGGAACTGCACAGCCCGTGTTAGAGCAGCTCAGATCCGCAACACCGCCGCGAGTATTTCGCTTGTGATATACAACCGTTAGCATCACGACCGATACTCGTGGTAAACATAGGCATGGTTTTCCTTTTAGGCAATTTTTGGCGATCCTACCTGGGTTTCAGTCATCTCGGTGCCCTTGGCTACTGATCATTTTTACGCAACTCTCAGTGGACGCTCTGAGCAGGAGCTAGATGAATTATTCAGACGTTCGTTTATGTTTCAGTTACTTGTTTTAGCAAGACTTTTTTTATCCCAGATTTGGTATAACTGTGAGTGGAGTAACCCGTTTTTAAATTGCAACAGGCTACGTCGCATTTCTATGCGATTTTGAAACATTATATTTCAATTTTTACCGGAATTTTTTTATTTATATTTATTTTAATTCTTTTTATCTGTAGAATTCCCCTGTTGCCTCCTACAAATGTTCTTTTTAGCTATCGGAAACCTCTGCAAGACGAAATGGAGTTCGATGCTGGCCATGGTCAAGCCAAAGGCGAGTTAAAGGTTCCAGCTGATTGGGAATCGGAGGGCAGACAGGTTCAACAATACATCAGCCTTATCACCACGTTTAGTTACCAACAAAAACAATAGTATTTATAGGTTCTATAGATGTAATGTACTGTAACGTGATATAAGATATGTTAAATACAAGGATATACAAAACCACATTAAAAAATATCAGTCTATGTGCAGAATGATAAACAAATCATTCGAAAACAAAATACGGGAGGAAACGAAGTAAAAATTTTATAAAAGCGTGACTACACCGGTACTGCTGTATGGAAGTGAGACGGGAATGTTTCCAGAATGAGATTTTCACTCTGCAGCGGAGTGTGCGCTGATATGAAACTTCCTGGCAGATTAAAACTGTGTGCCCCACCGAGACTCGAACTCGGGACCTTTGCCTTTCGCGGGCAAGTGCTCTACCAACTGAGCTACCCAAGCACGACTCATGACCCGTACTCACGGCTTCAATTCTGCCAGTACCTCGTCTCCTACCTTCCAAACTTCACATAAGCTCTTCTGCGAACCCTGCAGAACTAGCACACCTGGAAGAAAGGATAGTGGCTAAGCCATGTCTCCGCAAAATCCTTTCTTCCAGGAGTGCTAGTTCTGCACGGTTCGCAGAAAAGCTTCTGTGAAGTTTGGAAGGTAGGAGGCGAAGTACTGGCAGAACATCACCTACAGAGAAAGAGTGTAGGGAGAATGCCAGATAAGGCCATGCTTTACCTGACAAGTGGAAGAGGGGACGTAGGAAGATCCAGAACTAAATTGCATTGAGAAATGAAGGCGGAAAGGGGCACAAGTGCCTGTACGTTGAAGTGTAGAAAAAGAAAAAGAACTAAATCGGTGTTCCACAGACTATTCATTTTACAGTCGTTTCTAGATGGGTGCACTGATGTTTTTAATGAGTAGTCCGTGGGCAGTTACTATTGCTGCGTTGGACACATATCTTCCGCAAAGCAAATACTTCAAGCCAACATTGGCCGTTGCTGGTGCAAGTTAGCTCATGTGCAAAGATCTGCGACCTCGTACCTCATATGAAAATCCATTATCCGCGTCCACGGGTATTATAAACTACTTTAGCCGTTCAGCTCACAGGAGCTATGGGAGAAGGTTTGCGCATACCTTGAATTTTCGTCTGCTGAAGTCGGAATTCGTAATGTAGAGTTCACAATCTAAAAACTAGAGGCCGCTCATTATCGCATTTCGCTACACCATATTCTGCAGTTTTCTTGGTACGCTCCGTAATTTACAATTTCCTCTAGTAATCATAGAAGTGAATTGACTGAAATTTTCAGCAGAATATTTTCGCAACATTGGGAAAACAAATGAAGTGCTGAATGTCGTTACGTCTTGCATATTCTTAAATTTTATTCACGTAGTCTGTTAATCAAATGTGCACTAAATTGCTATAGCGTTATAACATGTTTACTTGCTACGCTTCTCATTGTAATAAGCGTTGTGTTATCTACATACAACTGTCAGTCGCGTCCCATGTTTATTTACATTTCATTTTTTCCCCCGCTTCTGGTGCACCGCCAGCCGCTGTAGCCGAGCGGTTCTAGGCGCTTCAGTTGGGAACCGCGCTACTGTTACGGTCGCAGGTTCGAAGCCTGCCTCGGGAATGGATGTGTGTGATGTCCTTAGGTTAGTTAGGTTTAAGTAGTTCTAAGTTCTAGGGGACTGATGACCTCAGATGTTACGTCCCATAGTGTTCAGACCCATTTGAACCATCTGGTGGACCTTTTCACTCCTCATACAAGTTATTGTACTTTGGTCTGATCGTAGGTGGCAGGAGAATAACTAGGCAGTAAAGTCCAATTTCCCAACAGCTGTCATTACGTGTGTGGACAACATGGAGGGTGATCTTCAAGAATGGCGGTGGTAGACGAGGTTTCTGTCGAAGGAGGCTGTAAACGCTGCAGACATTCACTCGAGAGTGGTGGCAGTGTGTGGAGAGCGTACACCATTACGAAAAGCGCTATTGCAGCACAACGCTCGTTATCATGCGTATCAGAAAACCACAACTGCCCTCGCTGAAATGAAGTTCCACGTACTGCCACACCCACCGTATTCTCCTGATTTGGCCCCTTAAACTTCTGTAGGCCCCCCTTGACACATTTCTTTGATTCAGTCGCACCCAACACAGGCCAGCTGCTCGCGATTCCTGGACGTGCGCGAAATGATGTCCGCACATAGGTTTCTTCACAGCCTCGAATAAGTGGTAATCATTACAGGGCAAAGCCAGGAGAACACACTGGGTGTGACAGTGCGTGTTACCGCATTTCAGGAATGGCGCCCCGGAGTCGAGCACTATCATGTTGCAAGAGCACATTTCGTGACGGTCCACACTCTCAACGCACTGCCACCAATGGCTCATGAATATCCGCAGTGTTAACACCATATCTCCACAGATACCACGGCTTCCAGCGTTGTCCTTTATTTTTGTAACGCGCTTGGAAGGAGGCGCATGGGTCTGCTCATGAAAGCTGACAGAGAGGCCGAATGTAGGAAGTGAGTAGGAGCAGGTGAGGTAAAGCTTTCGGTACTTCAGTAAGGTATAAATGGTTTTACTATAGTCCAACCCGAATTATACACTTGGATACATAACTTTAGGAGATGAGCACATAGGTGTGCAGCAAAAGTCCAGATAAGAAAGTCTCAATAGCAAGCTAAGCTAAAGCGATGGTTCTCGGCCATCTGCTCTTCATGAACTCGGCGAAAGTGGAGCGACGCTCGAGAGCTGCACAGCGCCGGCTAGAGGGCGCTGTGGTCGGCGAAGATCTTCCGCTCTCGTAGTGCCAACCTACGCTGTGGCATCGGAACTATCGATACCACATTTATGATCACGTTCTATGTGTCACGCTCCCCTAATGACAATTGTTGGGAAATAGCGCTGTACTGTGTACGGTTTACACTTCTAGCGATTTTCCTCTCATCTACGGTTAGACCAAAGTATTACGTACCTGGAAATTTAATGTGAGTCATATGGCACACCGTCACTTATGGGAGAAAATAAAGTATAAATAAATATGGAACACTTCTAGATATATTTAAGAGAAACATTAACAGATTCTATACCGAATATTATTTATGTAGTATTTAACGCACAAATAGATAGCCGGCTGGTGTGGCAGAGCGGTTCTAGGCGCTTCAGACCGGAACCGCGCTGCTGCTACGGTCACAGGTTCGAATCCTGCCTCGGGAATGGGTATGTGTAATGTCCTTAGCTTAGTCAGATTTAAGTAGTTCTAAGTTTTAGGGGACTGATGACCTCAGAAGTTAAGTCCCATAGTGCTCAGAGGCATTTGAACCATTTGAGCCACAAATAGATTTCAGAACACAGAGAGAACATTCCGATGAATGCAGTGTGCTAGAACAACGTTTCGCAGCTTTCCGTGATTACGTGAGTGATCACTGTTTATGTAAACGAAACAGGAATGACTGAAGTGTAAGACAGCTGCAGGTGTAGTGGAAGCGGGTTGTACGTGTAATTAAGGGGAAAACCAGGAAGATAAACACGCTGCCACCTTTAGTCTTTGGACGTATCAACACATTTATCTTCTCCAGCGCACTGCACATTCTAACAAATACAGTCGCACACCGTCAATAACGGATAACAATGACGTCTTACAGCTGTAGCTGCTGATATTATCGATCGCTTCTACAGAAAACAAACGATAATGGGACTGTTGGGACTGTCTTGCAAAATATGAATTATTGCACAGATATACCAGCGGTGGTCCGTAGCGCCGGAGGCAAAATGCATTCGCAAAATTGATATTACTGAGGATTAGTTGTCTTCTCAGTACTATCTTTAACTAAGTGTTGCGCAGAAGTAGTCACTAAGAAATCTCAAGCGAGAATGGTGTATAGACGTCTAAGGCAGAGGTCTTCAACAGGAAGTCCAGTGCAGAAGTATCTCTATCCTTCGTCATTCTTAACCCTTCGGCGAATTTCATTCAAAGTAAGTCTTGTATTTGATAGCTTGTGGTTTTACAATCGGCAATCCAATTGTTTGTTGAAAATAGTTATCACGCTAATCGATGAATTTATACTATGAATAAACAATTATTCGTAAGATAGTTCTCTCTTTAAAGGCATCCCAAGTGAGAGTCTATTCTAACGAATGTCTTTTCCAAAGATCAACATACTTCGAAGTGTGCACAGCCGTTGGAACTGTCAAGCGTACTATTGTGGCTTTCGGCCTAATGTCGATTGGCTTGGTATGACTTGTGCTCTGTTTTGTGCCCTCACTTTGGACAATGACTCTCCGGCCTACTCAATACACACTGCACAATAACTAACAGACATACAACAATGAAACTTCCCACAGTCACACATTAAACACAGACGTGTTCAGGGATGCCTCACAAGGTTTGCTCCAGCACGCCATTATCACCGAACGTGGTGGCGCAGTGGTTAGCATACTGGACTCGCATTCGGGAGGACGTCGGTTCAATCCTGCGTGCGGCCATCCTGATGTAGGTTTTCCGTTATTTTCCTAAATCATTTCAGACAAATGCCGGGATGGTTCCCTTCAAACGTCACGGTCGACTTCCTTTCCCATCCTTCCTTAATCCGATGCGTTTGGTCTCTTCCACCAAATCAATAACACCATTGGTGCGAAATTACGGATGGTCCAGAATTTTTTGGACAGACATGGTATTTAATAGGCTCCTACAATCAATAGTTTGGTTAATTTTTTGCAATATATAAAGACTGCATGCGGTGCAAGAGCAACATGTGGCCGAGCGGTTCTAGGAGCTTCAGTGTGGAACCACGTGACTGCTACGGTCGCAGGTTTAAATCCTGCCTCGGGCATGGATGTGTGTGATGTCCTTAGGTTAGTTAGGTTTAAGTAGTTCTAAGTTCTAGGGGAGTGATGACCTCAGATGTTAAGTCCCCTAGTGCTCAGAGCCATTTCTTTGCAAGAGCAACACAATGACACACCCTCGCAGGCGTCGTTAGAAATGTGAAATGAGTCTGTGTACGAATGTTTAAATACAACTTCTCGCTAGAGCCGAGAGATATCCCCTGTTAGCTCTTGGCGCATTAGGCAGCTGCAGTGAAGTGGAGTGAATGACAAACGACCAGGGCGAGCGAAGTTTATAAATTGTACATTCAGAACATCATAACTAGGTACTATCAGAATAACGACCCAATAGTCACGCGGGATCGATTTCAGCGCGGATATCTTGGAAGTGTACGTTTTTCTCCTTGGTGATGCTTTGTTTGAACGAACAGTTATCGTAACCTATGTTTCCTCCGTCAAACAGTGCGATGTACTTTGCGGAGTTAAACGTAGATGTAGTTATTGTGGCAACTCAGTCTATAGAAGCAGTCTCGCCACAGGAATACCCGAGACAAAGATGGAAATTTCCGACAGCCTTTATTTTCTAAGAAACTGCCTGAAATGTAGCCGAGCATAATGCCCTGCTGGTTGCATGCTTCTGTTCGCTGTACGCAGAATCTTTCCGACTGGAGTCCTGGTTCCGGGTTTTCAGCTTTCACCGCCAGATATGAAGCTCGTGCTCTGCCCGGGCGATCAGGCTGTTCGCCGCAAGCTGATCCACCACGGCAGAGAACAAGGAACTCACCGGACGGGTTCAGGCTTGCTTCCAGTTATAAGTGAGAGGAGAGCGCTCTCTGTTATGAAAGTATACCGCACGTGTTACACCCGGAACTCCATTACGTCCGCGCAAATCTCTGGGGCCGTTCAATCAAGAGCTACAGTATAAGCCAATGTGTGGTGGGCTTTGAAAGTACGCAGGGAGCAGAGCCGTAAACCTCCATCCTCCTTCGCCTCGCCTTTGGCTATTCCATATGCGAATTGTATGTGGGAAGAAAGATTTTTGATAGCCCTCTGTGTAATACAGAGTTTCTCTAGTTTTACCCGCCCGATTCTATGGTACATCTACACTGCTTGACAATTGCTAAGGAACAGCAAGAATCACAGGCAATGGTGGACGATACGAAACTTGGTACATACGTAATAGAGATGCCTATCTCTTTACGAAAAAATATTTTTTTTCCTTTTCCAGGATAAATACTACGTAAATAATAAATGTGTTGTCGAATATTGATAGTTTGCGGTGTCATAATGAAGCTGGTGCTATAAATACTTGGGAATGAAGAAAAAGTACGGGCAGCGAATTTAGATCTAGAGATCTCGCGCATCTGCCACTGCACGTTTATTCCCCCAACTGCGGACTGTTTGAATATTTGTGTTCATACAAAGCGTATAAGGACGTCTAAAATTTTCGTACTCGATCTTCTCGAAAGCGGTTGAGAGTTGCTTCTTCCTGTTTACACATGTCAAAGTCCTTCGCGTACCCTACACACCCTGTCAATACCAATCATATCGCTGAGGGAAAGTTCGTAAGGCCCCTTGTCAGTCACGGACTTAGTGTTAATTTATTTCCCAGGGTCTTGAAAGACTGTTACTTCACTACGTTAACAACTGAGATACAATGTGCACAATAAGTCATTCGTAAGGCTAATGTGGGGGCAGCAGCTGGTCGGAGCGACTCAGAACTTGATTGCGAGTGACTGGTGGAGCAGCCTGTCAGACGAAACACTAAGCGAGCACGTCTCACATACTTTCAACGGTAAACTTATTGCCTGAACGTGCTGCTCAAGCAAACGACGGCAAGTAGCATTGACAAACGCTCACTTAAAGAACCAGAAAGCTGCAGATTTGGTCATTACCCTGGACATTACGTCTGCTTGTAGAAGCTACCTGGTATAACGTAAGTACAACGAGTTCACATCTGTCTTAACAGCAGCGATATCATATCCTCTCGAAGTACTTCCGAGATTGACCACAGCAGAAGACCAGCTACAGCGGAAGATGAATCTTTGCTGCACCGTTTGACGTCTATTGTCTCAATGAGTTTTTACTGACCCAACAGCTGCATACTGTATATACAGCTTAAATCACCTTAAGACGTGTAGCCAAGTGTGTGTTGTGTACATGATTCATATTCTTACATTCCAGTTTCTTTCACGGATGGTACGTGGAAAGAGAGACTGTCGAATTTTCCATGCATGAGGGCGAATGTTACGAATTTTAGGATCATTGTCATTACATATCATGTTTGTCGGAGCATGTAATACAATTTTTGATGTATTTTTGGATGTAGCTACTCTGATTTTTGTGACAATAGTTCTTCTTTCTTTTAGCGTCTTCCCCTGCAGCTTGTTGAGTAGTTCAGCTCTCTCGTGGTCATTAAACGAAAGCATAAAGAAGCGCGTAGCCTTCCGTTGAATCCTTTCTATTTCTGTTTGTCAGTATTAGTACCAGGGCATCGAACGATGCTTATCTCAAGTTTTGGTCGAAGGGTGTTTCTGTAAGCGACTTCATTCGCGCCAGAATTCCACTTTCTTAAGATTCTCCCAATAGAGATAAGTCTGATATCTCTCTTACCTTCGGTTACATTTATGCAATTACACTCCTGGAAATTGAAATAAGAACACCGTGAATTCATTGTCCCAGGAAGGGGAAACTTTATTGACACATTCCTGGGGTCAGATACATCACATGATCACACTGACAGAACCACAGGCACATAGACACAGGCAACAGAGCATGCACAATGTCGGCACTAGTACAGTGTATATCCACCTTTCGCAGCAATGCAGGCTGCTATTCTCCCATGGAGACGATCGTAGAGATGCTGGATGTAGTCCTGTGGAACGGCTTGCCATGCCATTTCCACCTGGCGCCTCAGTTGGACCAGCGTTCGTGCTGGACGTGCAGACCGCGTGAGACGACGCTTCATCCAGTCCCAAACATGCTCAATGGGGGACAGATCCGGAGATCTTGCTGGCCAGGGTAGTTGACTTACACCTTCTAGAGCACGTTGGGTGGCACGGGATACATGCGGACGTGCATTGTCGTGTTGGAACAGCAAGTTCCCTTGCCGGTCTAGGAATGGTAGAACGATGGGTTCGATGACGGTTTGGATGTACCGTGCACTATTCAGTGTCCCCTCGACGATCACCAGTGGTGTACGGCCAGTGTAGGAGATCGCTCCCCACACCACGATGCCGGGTGTTGGCCCTGTGTGCCTCGGTCGTATGCAGTCCTGATTGTGGCGCTCACCTGCACGGCGCCAAACACGCATACGACCATCATTGGCACCAAGGCAGAAGCGACTCTCATCGCTGAAGACGACACGTCTCCATTCGTCCCTCCATTCACGCCTGTCGCGACACCACTGGAGGCGGGCTGCACGATGTTGGGGCGTGAGCGGAAGACGGCCTAACGGTGTGCGGGACCGTAGCCCAGCTTCATGGAGACGGTTGCGAATGGTCCTCGCCGATACCCCAGGAGCAACAGTGTCCCTCATTTGCTGGGAAGTGGCGGTGCGGTCCCCTACGGCACTGCGTAGGATCCTACGGTCTTGGCGTGCATCCGTGCGTCGCTGCGGTCCGGTCCCAGGTCGACGGGCACGTGCAACTTCCGCCGACCACTGGCGACAACATCTATGTACTGTGGAGACCTCACGCCCCACGTGTTGAGCAATTCGGCGGTACGTCCACCCGGCCTCCCGCATGCCCACTATACGCCCTTGCTCAAAGTCCGTCAATTGCACATACGGTTCACGTCCACGCTGTCGCGGCATGCTACCAGTGTTAAAGACTGCGATGGAGCTCCGTATGCCACGGCAAACTGGCTGACACTGACGGCGGCGGTGCACAAATGCTGCGCAGCTAGCGCCATTCGACGGCCAACACCGCGGTTCCTGGTGTGTCCGCTGTGCCGTGCGTGTGATCATTGCTTGTACAGCCCTCTCGCAGTGTCCGGAGCAAGTATGGTGGGTCTGACACACTGGTGTCAATGTGTTCTTTTTTCCATTTCCAGGAGTGTATTTCACCTTAAATCGCTCCGAGCATACACTGTACTTTAAACCGGTGACTGATTTCAGAACTCACTGGTTGCACTGTCAATCGATATCGGCTACTTTCATCCACTTAAACGTGTTAGAGCCTAAAGGTGATTTTAGTTATACACGGTGTTTCACAACTCTTATTACAAGATTCTAGGGGTTGTAGAAGGCACTCAGTAGATACAGAACTCATGGGGAACCCATGTCCGGAAATGTATCGTCTGAAAGTAAAGTAAGTTTGAATTTCGCATCACTTCCAAATCTCTCTCTGCGCGGTAAGCAGGCAGCTCTGACGTATATGGACTACAGGAGACGCTCCACGTGGTGACCCTGTTGTTCGCTGCACAAAGCGTATCTGCAACGCCTGCTCTCACACACGGCCCGCAAACCCTGTTGTGCGTCCATGGAGCACCACAATCAACACTCCTAGCTGCGAAAGTGCCATTTTCTCAGAACCATTGTCTTAGTCCAAAACTATTTTATTTCCAAACGGCGCATTTCTGGGCATCGACCCATTATCAAAACATTGTCTATTAAGCCCCCTCTACATTCCCTAGTAATCTGTAATAGGAACTGTGTCTCTGTTTAAAAGAAAGATACTAATACATTAGGGATGTCGCCAGATTCATAAGCTCACAAGCATGAAACTGAAGCATCGTTTCGTCCAAAAAGCTGGTGGGATTGTTTTCACAGATAATCTTTGTAACAATATCGGGCGCAGCAGCGATAGCTATGTAACTACACACGTCAAAAAAAAGTTTAGGATCACCCCAGTTCCCCGTACTCCTGAAGACAGACGTGGGCTGTGGATTTTGTATCACAGACGCAGTCCCTTTGATTCTTCAGAGATGCCACTAACACACCGAAAGATGTAAACAACCATGCGTGAGCAGCGCCTATTAGGCGGAGGGGGTCCGACAGCCGATCAGTTCCAGTCATTCCACCAGGAAGGAGGTACACGGCCCTTGTTGACCGTAGTTCAACCATGCCTAGACGGTCGATACCGCATTTCGATCGCGTCCGCATTGTTAGTTTGTGCCAGGAAGGGCACTCACCAAGGGAAGTGTCCAGGCAACTAAGACTGAACCGAAGCGATATTGTTAGGACATGGGGGAGATACAGAGAGAAGGGACTGTCGGCGACATGCCTCGCCCAAGCCGCCCAAGGGCTACTACTGCAGTGAATGACCGCTACCTACAGATTATGGCTCGGAGGAACCCTGGCAGCAACGCCACCATCGTGAATAATGCTTTTCTTGCAATCACAATCCTAAAACCTAACGAGACAACCACGCAAAAACTTAACGTGGGACGGTAGTAAGGGTCGAAGCGTAGCCAAAGGCAGAGCGGTCTCGCGTGCAGTCATCCACGCTCTGAGAACAATTGACACTAATTTCATTTGGCTGGCCGCTGTAATCTGCCTGCGCAACAGCCTGATTGGCTAATTTCAGTGATAATTAACGCACAAAATGGCGCAGCGTATCAAATTTTTTCTTAAGAATTCTATCCTAGCACAACCTAGTTTTTAAAATCCTTACAAGTTTTTCAGACTGTTTCTGACCATCCTGTATAATATTTTATTACTGTTGTTTTCACAGCTTTCATTATTGATTACATTTTCCAACAAGTTTATTGTTATAGATACCAAAAATATTAGTTTTTGCAGTTCCATACCTCAATCGGTATAAACGGAACCCTCATAGTCTCACAAGCAGCTTGTGGCCTAGTGGCCGGCACGGTGGGTCAGCGCATTAGGTCTGGTCTGGCCTCTGTGAAGGGGTCAATAACGAACTTTCAACGGATGTCATGTGGCGCCCACTACAACCAAATACGACAAAAAAGATGAAAAAGATGTGGCAAACGGGGTCCTGGGTTCGATTTCCGACCGGGTTGGGGACTTTCTCTGCCCGGGAACCGAGTATTTGTGTTGTCTTCATCATTTCATCATCATCATTTGTGATAGTGGCTAGATTGGCTTGTGTAAAAACTGGGGCTTTGTATGGGCGCTGATGATCGCGCAGTTGAGCGCCCCACAAACCAAACATCATCATAGGCTCGCTCTTTTACACGTCTGTCTGTCCGCTCACTCAAACTCTCTTTTTCTCAGGAAGGGACAGAGATATCATGTTGAAATTTAGGCCACGTACTAAAGTCTACGGTGCTCTTGAAGTATAAAAAAAACTAGTCAAAGAATACCAGCATTTATGTCTCATATTTCGATATTTGCAAACTCACTCATCGAAACCTAAAGATGAGCTCTCTATATAACTGGCATCAATGGATCACCAATTTAGTATTGGAGGGCAGCGTGGAGGTTAAAAATCGTAGAGGCAGACCAAGAGATGAATACACTAAACAGATTCAGAAGGATGCAGGTTGCAGTAGGTACTGGGAAATGAAGAAGCTTGGACAGGATTGAGTGACATGGAGAGCTGCATCAAACCAGCCTCTCGACTGAAAACCACAACAACAACAATTAGGTTGGTAAGGAACCCTCAGAACGCTATTCCCACTCGCACGTGTTGTTTTTTTTTTTTTTCGGTATGATTACGCAAGGGTCCTGACGAACGGCATCAAGGAGGGAGGCGGCGCGATCGTAAGACACTGGACTCATCAGAATGGGGACAGCTCAGATCCTAGACGGACGTCATGCAGATTTGGGCTTTCTGTGATTTCTCTAAACTGCGTAAGGAAAACCGTGGATGACGCTGCCGATTTCCTTCCCTAACTCGACATAGTGCTCCGTACCTAATGACATTTTCCTCGACGGGGAGTTAAAACCCTAATCTTCCTTGCCTCCTTCTGATTGCACTTTTTCTGTGATGTAGAAATCTTCTATGATGATTAATTATGTGACATTTTAGCATTTATTTGTCACGTCTTTCCTACCTGTACGTGACCACTGGTTTGTTTTGCAGATGACGCTGGTACAGCCGAGCCCGGAGTTGCAGATCCACATCCGCAAGGAGCTGAACGAGGACGTGAACACGCGCGAGGACGCGCTCCAGCACATCAAGGACTGGCTGGCCAAGCAGCCGCATCTCCCCGACTTCCAGGGTACGTCCGTCATGCCGCCTCAGCGCAGCGTGCACCTTCTCATTGCAGAATTGGAGACGTTTCCGAAAGTATCGAAGGAGCCACTTTTCGATAAATAGCGATACCCTTTATTTTACTCACTCTGAGAAGCAAGGATCGATCTGTGATAATATCTAAGTGGAGATAAACTTCTTTGCCAAGCTTGTAATAATAACTTCTATTGTATAAAACATTCTCGGACTTCTTGGCGCGTCAGTTAAGGGTGAAATCTCGAGCTTTCGACTATTATCTCCATCATCTTCATTAGGATAAGCTGACTGTGGAAACAGATCAAACAGATTACAATTGGCCCAAACCATATTTTAGCCAGCCTGCATGTGGTCTCACGATTTACGAAAGTTCCTGTGGAGGACACATTGAAACTGCTGACAGAGCATTTTCCTCCTGAAACGATAAAGTTGTTCCTATATGTTCTGACTACCACCTACTTCTTGTACGGCGGTAAATTTGAGGAGAAATAACGGAGGGAGTGGATATGAACTCTCCGCTGTCTCCAGCAAATTCTTTTATGGAACATTTTGGGGTTTGGTCACACGCCGTAGAAGCACTTGAGCACTTCCAGGAACATGTGAATAGCATACACCGAAATACGCAGCTCACTGTGGAGACGGAGAAAGAGGAAAGGCTGCCGTTTTTAGTTATTGTGGAGCATCGATAGTCAGATGGACGTCGCGGCCATTCATTGCACCGCAAGCCGACGCACGCTGATTTGCATCTTAGCACCCAGAGTTTTCACCATTCAGTCCACAAAAGAGCACATTTAAATAGATTGGTACACAGAGAAAAAACCGTTTATTACGAGGACCACGTGGATTCCGAAATTGATCATCTTAAATATCTTCTCCCAAAGAACGGCTGGGGGTCACGTGATACGAAGTAAGCTTTCTCTAAGAAAGGGAAACTTTAAAATGTTGAACATTCACGTGACGAGCCACCGATTGTATTCCTCCCTTTCTGCGGAGCAATATCCAGCAAAGTAGGCAGAGTTCTTGGAAGCCGAGATATCAGATGTATTTTCAGGGCACCTAAGAAGAGAAAAGTGATGCTACACCCTGTTAAGGCCAGTCTCGGCCTCAGGATTCTTGGGATTTACAACATCCTTTGTCAGTGCGGAAGCAATAATATATGTCAGTCCATCCGCTGTGCAGAACATCAAAGACATATTAAAAATCGAGAATTGGATAAATCTGCAGTTGCTGAGCACAACTCACAAGCAAACACAAAATACTGTTTGACGAAGCAAAAGTTTTGTCCCAGGCTCCCATATACTGGTACTCTGTAATTAAAGACGCTGTAGAAATAAGAACATGTGAGAAGCTCTTCAATAGTGGCAGCAGATATAATCTTAACGTTGCATGGATGCGAGCTTTCGATGTAGAGAAGATCCAGAGATATTCGTCGCAATGTTTACGCTACGACGGGAGCTGTGGCGCCACTAGCGCAGACGTTGACACCATCTGCGACAGCATTACATAATTGCCGACCAATCAGAAGCCCTCTTTGGGCTATATAAGGCCAGCGCAGCAGCAGTTTTGAGAATTAGCTGCTCCTGACGCAGACGGTGGCGGTAATCGTGGAAAGCTCGATGTTTTACTCTGAGCTGAGGCGGAAAGAAGTCCGAGGATGTTTTATACAACAGTGCCGTCGCGAAAGGCTTCGTTCTCAATAACTTTTATTCTCGGCAACCGGTGTCGTAATCAATGTTCCCATCTTCATATCTGGAAAGCATTTATACAGCGGAGTATAGACAAAACAAATGTAATACACAGTGTCAGGTATAATATAATAGAAAAAACAGGTAAACCTATATAATTCTACAGATAGTTATTACATACGTATTAAAATGTCAGTGGACTTTTTCTCATGAAATGGCATGTACGTAACAGACTAGAAGAGTAGTGAATTAGCTGTCAAAATTAAAACATTCGTCTTATGTCACGCACAACAGTGTACTTTGTTGAAGCCAGGGCGCCGCTAGAGCGGCAGGCAGTGACCAGTAAAGGATAGCCATTGACAACTGGACCGACAGCTGTCACAAGAATTAATGTTTTAATAATTTCATACTAATTTTTTGTTAAGTCATTCGGAATAGCTGACTGAGTTAATGTAAATAAAACATACTGAATAATTTACTAGGTTCTTCATGTTGTATCACACATCCTCTATCATAGCCTCTCCCGAATGTATGTAACTGAGAATCCCCTGGTCCATCTCCTGTTCGTTGGGATTTAGCTGAAAACTTCCCGTCTACTGAAGCTAGACGCCTTGTCCATTAGCGTAATGAAATTAAACGTGGACAGAGGTTTAGGTACGCAGTGGCTCTGCGTGAGGCCAAGAGTATGATGTCTCACGCCCTCTAGGCGTTCTCTCTCTTTGCGTAAAACTCAGTTCGACTACGTTTATTCACCACCAGCATTTGCTATTTTTTTAAGTCACGACCTGTGCACCAGATGCTGTGTACAATAAATAACTAATAGCCGGCCGATGTGGCCGAGCGGTTCTAGGCGCTTCAGTCCGGAACCGCGCTGCTGCTACGGTCGCAGGTTCGAATCCTGCCTCGGGCATCGATGTGTGTGATGTTCTTAGGTTAGTTACGTTTAAGTAGTTCTAAGTCTAGGGGACTGACGACCGCAGATGTTAAGTCCCATATTGCTTAGAGCCAATAATTAATAGTTACCACATTTCGCTAATGCAAGTATATTATTCACCAATTGCCTGTGTTTACATGGGAACCTAAAAGTGAATGTCGAAATGCTGAGCATATTGGTTCGTGTATTTATCGAGTCACGTGTAACTGTTTAGTCAAAGCTGAGGGACGATTGTTTTGATGTTGTGGAAGAAATCTTCATAATGGCCATAAGTGCAGGCTCTATTTTCGTAACAATTCTCGAAGTAAATGTTCCAATATAGTACAAAAAAGCGTACTAAAATATTGTTAATTGTACTCAGTCTTGCTACAAGGCCCGGTCACATTCAACTTGTCACGAGAAATGTTGTCCAAAGTTGTGGGCTGAACGAATGGACCAGTAACCAGTAATATTGGATATTTCCACGTCATTTCTTACTCAGAACGAACTCCTTTTCTCTGGAACCTATCAGATTCACCAGTGGATAAAACAGGGAGTTTTGTGTGCAGTATTCCTCTGAGATTTAAACACAATATAGAGAAATGTAGAGAGTGACAAAAGGAAATATTCGATAACCTGTTGAAAACATAGTATTTAAAGAGATTTATCGTGCTTCGTGGCAAACACTTCCTCAGACAGTCAGCAAAAATAAAAGGCTCATTGCAAAATCAGTGCAACTAAAGTGAAGACAGATAAAAGTGTACAACCCTCTCTCTCTTTATCTACATACATACTACGCAAGTCAACGTACGGTGCATGGCGGAGGGTACTTTGTACCACTTAGTACACACTGGTAGGGATAGGCGGGCCACAGAGTGGCGTGGCAAATGTCGTCATAGGAAAGCTGGACAGGAGCAGAAATGATTAGAGAACAAGTGAACACAGTAAATAGAAGATTAGCTCACCTTATATTTCACCAAGAGAACGAAGATTCAATACAAATAATGCAGCAAAAAACAGAGTCCAGTTCATACTACAGAAGAAACGATGATGTTTGAGCCACGGCTGGCGTCCCGTAGAGAAGTTGTTCCAAGGCGAGTGGGGCGTTTTACTACCGCTGGACCTCCTGTATTTGCGGATACCTTGTACCTGCTGCTAGTTATTCCGTTTCCTGCTCCACTCACAAAAGGAACGAGGGACGGGCCACTGTCTACATGGTTCCATCCATACAAGTCCTGATTTATCTTGCTTCGCCACCCGCACGCGAGATGTATGTTGGTGACAGTAAAATGGTTCTTTAGTCTGTTGCAGCTCTGCTGGTTCTCTAAACTTTCTCAACAGTGTTTCGCTAAAAGAATGTCTTCTTCCCTCCAGGGATTCCTATTTAAGTTAAGAGAGCATTTCTGAAATACTAGCATGTTTAGTGAGTCTATCGGTAAAAAATTTAACAGGATGCCTTTGAATTTCTTTCTTCTCTCCCTTTAATCTGACCTCTTGCGGGTGCCAAGCACTGGAGCAGTGCTTCAGAACGGGCTGCACGATTGTGCTGTGCACGACCTCCTTTAGAGATGAGCTACACTTCCACAGAATTCTCCCAATAAACCAAAGTGCACCACTCGCCTTCCCTACAGTCAAACTTGCGTTTTCGTTCCACTTCATGTCGCTTTGTAGCGGTACGGTTAGATTTGTAATCGATATGACAGCGTCAAGCATCACACCACTAACGCTGTATTACAACGCTAGAGGATTGTTTTTCCTACACATCTGTATTAAATCACATTTTGACTGATTTAGGGCTAACTGCCACTCATCAGTATTGTACTGCAGTTAATTCCTTGTTATCGGTAAAGGATCATCAACAAAGCGGTAAGAGACCAGAACCCAATAAACTCAAAAAATTCTACTATTTGTTAAGTAAACAGATACCTTCCTTGGAAGTAATTTCGTGTTGCCGAGCTTTTCTTTTCCTCCCATTAAACGAAACATAACTTGTTTCATCAATGACAATAATAAAGAATGGTCCTCAACATGACCTTCACACTAACTACCTTATCTATCTACAAAATATGTAGCCGAAACAAAGCTACAAAATATTATTTGTTGGATGTTCGTTGAGTCAACATTGAGTGTGAGCTTTGCAGGCCGTGTAGGAATGTGCTCAATGTTTAACCGAATCTTGCTTACAGCCGTAATGAGTGTTTGAACAATTTAGTTTTCTGCGTTGTTTTGAGTAAGTGTGTAGTAAAAGAAATGAAGAACATATGCTGGAATGTATCCTACTTCTAATGTGCCGTTCTTAGCTGAGAAAACGAAGGCGAAGCCGTTCAGCAGTACTGTTGGAAAAAGAAACTGTATTTGTGCAACTTGGTGTCCTTTCTGGGAAGGACGAGGGCTGTGCAATAAGTGCGACATTTCAGTGTCTATGACTGTCGAAAGTTCGCGTGAGTGAAGAGTTTCGTTTCTGTTGTTAAAGATGGATTTGCATTGCGTGAAAAGGCGAGACCTTGGCGACTATGGCTCAGATTTATACGTAACAGTGTATCAGAAGATAGAACTCGTTAAATGTGACGCGAATGGACACAAGTCGTGAGCCGATTACACGAGTTACCCGTCCAACAAAACCGAATACAAATGGTGGAGTTAGCTTTCTTTTGCGCCTGTCAGCTGGAACCAACCGCTCCAGTTTAATTGTTTCAGACTGCTATGACACCAGCTGATGACTTCTCATCTCCTTGGCACCGTTTACTACTCAATAGACCGAACGGAAAACACAAACACTGAGTTCAAAACCGATTGTACATCGTTTCACATCAAGTCCAGTGCAGACGACGATCACGTTAGGAATTCCTTCCGCACAGGAGGACGCGACAATTCGACTCTAATTCGCTGCAACCGCGCCTCCCAGAAAGCAGATCGTGTGCTTCATGGACCCTGTTCTTATGCGTATATGTCAATATAGTTTCGTGCCCAACTATTATACGCAATACCATTCTGTACTTACATAGTAATGAACACTTACGTCCAAAAGGTAAAAGAACTTCGAGAGTACCGAGACAATGCGAGTCAATGGAATAAATACTTAACAGTTGATAATACTATGCATATACGGTACGTAGCTGATTACACAAAGCTACGTATTAGTCAGGATCAGGGTATTCGTGTAAATTGTGCCCTGGAACTATTACACGTAAGGATTGAAACGTCCCCTTAGAAAAATTATAAATGACTGTGCTTAAACTGACACACAATATTTTTAGCGCAACGCAATCTGACTTTCACAAATCCCTACAAAAGAATGGCCCTGACTAACAATAACCTATACCTTTCATGAATCACTTACCTCACAAAAATCTTCGTTACTCGAACTACTGCAATACAGCGAGCGCCACTACTGCCAGCTAAATAAAAGATTCAAACTACTGAAGGCACTAACTACTGATAGGCATAGTTAGCAAATGAAAGATTTTGATAAAGAACAAACAATGTATTTACCTTAATAGTGTTCGAAAGTCATTATATATATATATATATAGCAGTTCATGACATCCAGTCTTACAATGGATGGACACACGTCCAGATCATCCGCTCTCAATACTCCTCCATTTCTCTCCCCACATCCACCACTGCTGGCGGCTCACCTCCAACTGCGCAACACTACGCGCTGTTAACAGCCAACTGCCCAACACTACAATAGCAAATTCCAACAATGCAAACCAGCCACAGACTGCACACAGCACCGCCAGTGATTTTCATACAGAGCGCTACATGGCGTTACCAACATAAAAACCTAAACAGCCTACTTACAGGATATAGTAAGAATGTAAGACACACCAGAAGGATTGTCGCTGGTAGTGCATGTAATGAATGATGTCACTCAATCGTTCACACGACAATCGTGGATAGGGTGTGGATGTTTGCATACGATAGTAAACACAACATATCTCAATACTGTGACTCTGGCCTTCCAGCGTGGTTTGTGGTAATACATCCCATTGCTAGAAATGCGTCCTTTGGCGGTCAGCACTTCTCCATGGACTAATGTTACAACACAGTTAACTTTTCCACGTCAGCAAACATTTCTTTCTTATTAATGACCTTTTGCTGATTTTGTCTGTTGAACCAAAACAATGTGCCATTGAAATGAACAGAATAGACGGATGCTGATAAGCCCTCCCACACGTTCCACATTAGATAGTTTGTCTGTGAAAAACTTCCCAGCTCTGTTCTGATCGGAGAGCAAATTGTGAGCACCTTACCAACGAGATACCTCTTGCTGCCTGTTTCTGTCGGTTGGTACCCAGGGGCATCTTAATTGCATATATCAGTCGATATAATAACCCCTAACATTTCTTCATTCACCATCATGAAGAAGAGCTCTCGAGGTTGTGGAGTGAGTCAGGTTATACATTCACTAGTAACTGCTGTAGTATATTACTTCTGTAACTAAATTATTGACAGTCTGTTCGGTTGCTACTTAAGTGCGTAGCATTTCTCCGTAAGTCTGATAAACAAATCAGATATACGTAACAGAGACTTCAATCTTCAGTAATATATTCTCCTTCACTGTTTATGTAATCTGCCAACGCCGGGGTAACCTTTCGATACCGAGACTGTAGAAATCACGAGTTTTTGAGGCGAAGAACTCGTCGAGGCGTGTTCGGAGCGCATTTACATCTGGAAAGGAAGGACGCTTGTTCGATAGAGAGCGGAAAAAGTGAAAATCTGATGGCGCAAGATCAGGTGTGCACAATGACTTCCTAACCCAACGCCTTTATAGTGGTTTCCTCCCATTCTAGCAGAATGCGGGCGGGCGTTGTCGTGGATTAGCATCACTTCACGCAGCCTTCCTGGTCGTTTTTCTTGGACTGCGTCTGCAAGACGTCACAGATGTTGATAATAAATGTCAGCGTTGATGGTTACACACCGGTAAAGAAATTGGAAATGCCGTGTAGCTAGGGCCGTCCGTCGGGTAGACCGTTCGCCTGGTGCAAGTCTTTCGAGTTGACGCCACTTCGGCGACTTGCGTGTCGATAGGGATGAAATGATGATGATAAGGACAACACAACACCCAGTCCCTGAGAAAATCTCTGACCCAGCCGAGAATCGCAACCGGGCCGTTAGGTATGACATTTAATCGTGCTGACCACTCAGTTACCAGGGGCGGTGAAGTAATTCTTAGTGCACCACACCGCCACTGTTCTCCAGATGCATACCATTATCTTTAGTGGATGCGTGCAGGTCTTTGTACAGGGAGGTACCATTTGCTTCTTCTCTTTATGATAGTATGAAGACACCATTTCTCGTCACCAGTAACGGTACAGGATAGAAATGGTGGGTATTGTTCATGAGCCAGTGATAATGAGCAGGCCGGCCGGAGCGGCCGAGCGGTTCTAGGCGCTTCAGTCCGGAACCGCGCTACTGCTACGGTCGCAGGTTCGAATCCTGCCTCGGGCATGGATGTGTGTGATGTCCTTAGGTTAGTTAGGTTTAAGTAGTTCTGAGCTCTAGGGGACTGATGACCACAGATGTTAAGTCACATAGTGCTCAGAGCCATTTGAACCATTTGATAATGAGCAAGCAGAGATACATATGTGGCAACCCAGTGATTTTTGTGATTTTGTGTAGGGAATGCGATAGGCTGACCATAACCCGATTTTTTAAACTCCGCCATTAGATGGAAGTGTCGTACGATGATGGAGAGATCATGATTTATCTCACCTACCACATCACGTGTACACTCACGGGGGATCATTGTGTATAAATGTGTCTAAACGATCTTCATCAAACCATGTAGGTCTTCTTGAATGTGGAGAGTTACTAATGTCAGAAAGATCCTCCTTAAAACGAGAAAACCATTTTCTTGCCATTCTCTGTCCAGTGGCATTATCCTCAAACATGACGCAAATGTTTCTAGTTGCCTCCGTTGCTATCATCCCTCCATTGAACATAAAAATGGCTCTAAGCACTAAGGTACTTAACATCTGAGGTCATCAATCCCCTAGACTTAGAACTACTTAAACCGACTAACCTAAGGACATCACACACACGCATGCCCGAGGCAGGATTCGTACCTGCGACCGTAGCAGCAGCGCGGTTCCGGACTGAAGCGCCTAGAACCGCTCGGCCACAGCGGCCGCCAATTCAACAAAAACAGATGAATATGTCGGAAATGTTCCGATTTCTCCATCTGACACTCCATTTTCTAGCGTCCACAACGCCACTTCGTATCTGCAAATGACCAAATGTCAATATGTAAACTCAAATGGCAACAGTAAACTACAAAAAAAGGCAATTGGTAAGTAAAACCATAGCAACCGGAATACGAACATGTAAAACAAAAACGCTGCTAACTTATGCACCAGCTTAATAGTTTAACGCAAAGTCAGGCTTGCTCCTCACCTCGACTAGCCTGGTAAATCAGCCACTCTTAACCCCAAGACGAGTCTCTGCGACTAATTTGAACAGCGGGTGAAACTTAGCAGTTAATATCTCCGCACTGAGGTATGTCTACAAGATGAATTATCTATCAAGGGCTTCAGGTGGATTTGGCACACTGTTTGAAAATTGGTGATTTATTGCGGCCGTTATCAAAGCTAGAGACTGTAATATCTCCCTGGCCTAACAAATTTTTGTACAATGTGTGTATGATTACCGTTAGTGTTAACTGGAATTTATATCACTGATACCAACATCATGACAGACTATATAAACGATGCTCGGTTACTTTTATTCGTTGTTCCTTGTCCTGCAGATGACCAGCGCATCATGACGTTCCTGCGCGGGTGCAAGTTCTCGCTGGAGAAGACGAAGCGCAAACTGGACATGTACTTCACGATGCGAGCCGCGCTGCCCGAGTTCTTCACCGACCGCGACGTCACACGGCCCGAGCTGAAGGAGATCCTCGACAACGTGTAAGTGTCTGCACGTTCATCTGTTCCATCGCAACACCCCTTTAGGTAGTCTAGAATCTGCTGAAAAGTACCTGGACACTTACAGTAACGTGTCTGAATGCGTGTGGCGGAATGACAGTCCATTCTTCCTGAAGAGGCGAAACCCAAGAAGATAGTCATGCTGGACGCCGGGCTCTGGAGGGAAGACGACGTTATCACTCATTCCAAAGATGTTCCATAGTGTTCAGTTTGGGTCTTTGAGCAGACTAGTCCACTCCAGGAATGTTATTGTCCACAAACCATCGCCTAACAGAAGCTGCCTTATGAAACGGTACTTTGTCGTGATGATACAAACAACCATCGTCTCTGAACTTTTCCTTTACTGTATGCATTACACAAGGCTGTAAAATTTGTCCATATCCTCCCGAGTTTAGTGTTTTCATAAGTGCAATAAGATACACAGCCTAACCATAAAAGACACTCCCATACAGTAACACCACCTCCTCCAAGTATGGAGGAGGTTCACAGTTGGCATTAGATATTATGGCAGGTAACATGCTCCTCGCATTCGCCAAACCCAAAGCCCTCTACCAAAATGCCACAGACTAAAGCGCCATTCATCACTCCAAATCATTCGACTGTACGGTGGCGGTGCTCTTTGCAACAACTCAACCGTCACTTAGCAATGACTACAGAAATGTGTGGAGCTGTTCCACCACTCCACCCCATTCTGCTTAACTCACTACGCTCGACCTTGCTAGCTAGATTGCTGGCAGCACTTTGGAACATAAGAGTGATATTTTCCACTGACTTGGTGCGACTTTTCACAACAACCTTCCGCAATGCTCGATGCTCTCTGTCCATCAGTACGTGAGGTCTGCTTGATCTTCGTGTAGTTGTGCTTGTTCCTTCGCGTTTCCACTTCACAATCACATCATCAACAGTTCACTTGAGCAGCTTTAGAAGGGCTGAAATGCCCCTGCTTGACTTCAGGTGACATCCAATGACTACTCCACGTTCGAAGTCACTGAGCTCTCTTAACCGACCTACTCCGCTGTCACTGCTACTCTATTGTCAACACAATATTCAACGTTTTCTTTTATGGCGGTGCGTCGCGTCTTGCGACAGGCAGAGGCCAGTTCCATTCTACGTAGGAATGTCACTGCTTGTCTACCGACAACACGACACTCGCTGCTACCATTTATACTTGCGGGTCCGCCTTTCGTGGATTTAGCTGATTCCGCACGACATGGTGGTTTACGGATACTTTTGACAAGATGTCGCACGAGCGTACAACACACGTAACTTTCATACATCCATGTGAAACTACTATAAAAGTCATTCCTTTAGACACATTCGCCCGCCACACTAGCTAGAAGGCCTGTTATGTCGTCACAGTGTTGACCCATCATGCGAGTTTCTGCATTATGTCGTTTAGTGGCAGGTTCGTACTGATAACACCAAGTCTAGTCACACGTGGTGCTTATTTCTAGAAGAGGATTGTCCGCGTTTTGCGTTTCAATCAAGTCATGGCTGACTTCCAGGCTACGTTAGTTTGTTTGCAGAGTAAGATGTGCGGGACAAACTCTGCAAACATTATTATCGTCATATATGACCATCTTCTTCTGTGCGGATGCACAAACAGTGCCCGAACTCTTACGGGAATCGGCGGTAAAGCCGCGAGTAATGAGTATGATGGGCAGGGGCACTATGAATATAGTGCGGGACTATATATATATATTATTATTATTATTATTATTGGTGTTTTGCCCTTAAAGAGCGCATTTGGACTAAACTACATGGCCAGTTCCTTTTGCTGCCTTCCTTGCTGCCCAAACTTCCCTCATTCGCTCGCTGTGTTTCTGTTTCCGGTCCTCTGTCCATGCTTCTTGTCGGCTTTGTGTCTTCGGCTTCATCTTGATTGCCTTTGTGGTTGCCCATATTTCTTTCATCTTCTGGCTGTGATCTTGCTTGCGTTCTTCGGTACATTTTATGCCTGTTCGTTTGTCGCATTGTATCTCATGTAGTTTACTTTTCCTAATGATGTTTCTGAACTTTATTCTGTCGTTTATTGTGTCTGCTGTTATGTTGAGCTGGTTCAGGTCGTTTTCTACCTCTGCCACGCATTTGTTGTTTCTAGTGGTTACCCACTCAAAGATCTGTTTGGTCAGCCTGTGTGATGGCATTCTGTATAGGTGTCCATAGAATTGTAGTCTGCGTTTTCTAATCTTTTCTGTGATTGTCTCCGTATGTTTGTACAGTTCCTCTGTAGGTTTCTTGATCCATATTCCATTGTTGTTAGTTGCGCCAAATATTTTCCTAAGTATTTTCCGTTCTACTTTTTCTAATGGTCTGGTACCTGTATGCCCTAGGATTAGTGTGGTCTCTGCTGCATATAGTGCCTCGGGGAGCACCACCGTGTCGTAATGGCGTAATTTGGCTTTTTGTGAGATAGACTTCTTGTTGTAATGATTCCACACTACTTTGTATGCCTTGTCCAGTTTAGTCTTTCTTTCTTCGTTTGAGTCTCTGTTATGTCCACTCATTTGTAGTGTTTCACCGAGGTATTTGAAGTTTGCCGTTTTGTAAATCGTGCCATACTTTGTGTTCAGAGATGAGAGTTTCTTTGTGCTCATAAACTGTGTCTTTTCGTAAGAGATCTATAGTCCAGTTTTGGAAGCGATTTCGTGCAGTTTTTCAATAGCATCTTTTGTTTCCTTTATACCTTTCGTGACAATCGCCAAATCGTCTGCAAAAGCCAGGCACTTAATCTGTAGGTTTCCTAAGGTTATCCTTTGTTGTGATGTTTCCCATTCTTTTATGACCTTATCTAACACCAGATTGAAAAGGAGAGGTGAGAGGCCATCGCCTTGTCGGACACCTGTGCGAATTTCAAAGGGCTCTGATAGTTCCCCACAGAACGTTACTTTGGAGGTCGTGTTGGTTAAAGTTTGCTCTATGATAGCCCGTGTTTTGTTGTCTACTTTGTATTCTGCTAGAATTATGAAGAGAGTTTTCCGGTCGATAGAGTCGTACGCCTTTTTGAAGTCAACAAAGGTAATGATCAGGTTCTGTTTGTGTTGTAAAATCATTTTCAGGTTCCAAATTTGTTCCGCACAAGACCGCCCTTTACGGAAGCCTGCTTGGTATTCCCCAATCAAGTGCTCGGTTTGGCTTTCTAGTCTGTTCAGTAAAACTTTAGAGAGGATCTTGTATGTGACCGGTAGTAGGGATATTCCTCTGTAGTTGTTCGGGTCAGTCTTGTCACCTTTTTTGTGTAGTGGGTGTATCAGGGCAGTTTTCCAGTCGCCAGGAATTTTCATGGTCTTCCAGATGTCTTCCAAGATCCTGTGGATGTCTTTGGTGAGTTCTGGGTCTTGCAACTTCCAGATTTCCGCGATGATGCCATCTTCTCCTGGTGCTCTACGATTCTTGAGTGACTTTATTATTTCTTTAACTTCTTCTAGAGTTGGAGGTTCACTATCTGGATTGTATGTGCTCGTTTCTGTCATCATTTCTTCCATGGGGGGGTCCGTGTTGAGCAGTTTTTCAAAGTACTTTGCCAGAATATCACAATTATTTTTGGTATTGGTTTATAGGGTTCCATCCGGTCTTCTGAAGCACAAGTTGGGTGGTTGATATCCAGTCATATTTTCTCTGAACGTTCTATAGAAGTTTCTTGTATTGTTCTTCATGAAGTCCGATTCGATCTCTGTCAGTCGCCGTTTGTCATACTGTCGTTTTTCACTGCGAATGATTTTGCTTGATTGCTTCTGTGTTTTCAAGAAGTTCATCCAATTCTCTTGGGATTTATGGCTTGGGATTCGTTGGTCAATAGCTTGGTCACATGTGTGGTTCCACCAACGGTGTTTCCGTGTTCGTGGTGCTTGTGCTAGTTTCATGGCCTCTCGGATTCTTCGTGAAAGCTGTGTCCAATCTGTCGTTTTCTCCATTTTACTTTTGTGTAATATTTGTGTCTGGTTTAAAGTAACGTATTCTGGATCTGGTCTAACAATTTTATTCTTCTGGAGCTTTTTCTTGGGCAAAAGACGAATCCTGATCTGTAGTAGGTGGTGGTCTGAGTCGAAGTAGCCTTTACGGGTGTCTATGTTCAAAATTTCTTTTTGTGAGTCTTTCTGCACTATTACGTGGTCGATTTGTAGTTCTTGCTTTCCGCTGGGGAATTTCCATGTGGTAAGTTTTCGTGTTGGTTTCTTGAATTTTGTTGACATAATGGCGAGGTCGTGGCTTTTGCAAAAGTCTATCAGATGTTTTCCGTTTTTGTTGGTGTCCTTGTGTGGAGTATGTTTTCCTGTGATATGTCTGTATATCTTTTTTTTCCGAGTTTGGCGTTGAAGTCTACCAGTATTATTTTGACTCTATGTGCAGGAATTTTTCTGATAGTTTCTTCCATTGTCGTCCAGAAGTCATCAATTTCGTCCGGGTTTTTCCTGTTGTAGTCATTAGTCGGTGCATGTGCGTTGATTATTGTGTAGGATTTATTGGCTGATTTCACTGTGATGGTGCTGATTCTTTCGTTTGGTGACGAAAAGTCGATTATAAATATATATATATATATATATATATATATATATATATATATATATATACTGAACGGGTGTCTTGCGACGTCCGCCACGAGCAGATGCAACGAACGAAAACGAACAAAATGAGATTTGAAAAAAAAATGGCTACAGCATCTGCCATCTAAGAAGGAGATCTCGGGTTCGAGTCCCGATCGGGGGGGCACACATTTTCAGCTGTCCCCGTTGACTTATATCAACGCCTGTATGCAGCTAAGGGTATTCATTTCATTGTAATTTCATTATTATCTTCTTGAGAACATTCTGTAGAATGTCTTGAACACTTCATTTAGAGTTGTTGCTCCATCGAAGTTTGTGACACAACGACACTGACACACTACGGTCGCATGTGCACTATGTAATACTTGCCTGTTCACAATTGACTGGTTGAATGCAGATCTGTTGTTCACAGGTGTTAGTTCAATTTGCCACTGTAGTTAGGCCAGGAATAAAATCAGTCTTTTGGGACGGATGGTGTATTGTTGAGTTACATCTATTTCTAGTCACGGCTGAAGAGTTGGAAAAATGACTACTTATATACCTCTAGTGTTACTTTTACGTCTACGTGATTACTCTGCTATTCGCAATAAAGTGCCTGGCAGAGGGTTCAATGAACCACCTTCAAGCTGTCTCTCTACCGTTCCACTCTTGAACGGCCGGGGGGTGGGGGTGGGGGGGGGTTGGGAGGGGGGGCGGTGGAACGAGCACTTCGTGAATGATATTTGGGGAGACATCTTTCATCAAGTACCAAGCATCCGAAATATTTCGGCACATTCGTTACGCGTCGAAAATATCCCGGTGACTGTTTGCATAGTCATTCGTCGTATAAGGCAGATTTCTTCATTAGTCCGACCTATGCAGCCCACACGTTTGAGCAGTAATCCAGTATAAGGCTCGCAAGTATTTCTTAGACAGTCTCTTTAGTAGACTGACGACAAATACTAACGTATCTCCGCAAGTGGCCGGTGGCACTTGTTTTTCAGGCTAATTTTGGTTATTAAAGCTGTAATCGAAGACTACTACCGTACGTTTTCACTTTTCGTGTAGTACACAGGTTTCCTTGGTCTAGCGTACGCCATACACTTTCCGATCTCCAGCACAGCTGACTCCAAGTCTTTACTATCTCTTTCGTAACAGCTGCTTAACATAAGCTACTGTCATTGTTTACACATCCTCTCACGTCGCACTGACACTTTGCTGAAAAACGGAATGGTAGTCTGTACAAGTTTCTCTTCGTGATAACGAACACCAAGCCGAATTGTTCCTCTACGAATTGGCTCTGAGCACTATGCGACTCAACTGCTGAGGTCATCAGTCGCCTAGAACTTAGAACTAATTAAACCTAACTAACCTAAGGACATCACACACATCCATGCCCGAGGCAGGATTCGAACCTGCGACCGTAGCGGTCGCTCGGCTCCAGACTGTAGCGCCCAGAACCGCACGGCCACTCCGGCCGGCCCTCTACGAATTCTACCGCGTACGGCCCCTCATTTGAAAGATATAACTATGCTCTGATTCAGTCTGGAAATAGACACTAGTGTAGGAACAGGTTGTAGACTGAATGTGGAAAGATTTATGTTGCAGATTTTTGTTTCAATAATTACTTTCCCTAGCAATGTCTCTTTTCATCCCTTGGAGTTACTCTGTTACTGCCGTTGACTTGCAGTTTTAATCGGCACGTTACTAACTACGAACTTCTGTTACACGTGTTTGTTTCGACAGAGTAATTTTTTTTTTTTTTTTTTTTTTGCTGTTTACGTGACTCTTGTCCTAAAAACTGTCTAATTTGCTGCAGCGGTCTGCAGACTGGAGAAAATTAAGATAATTTTGTATGGGATCTGTATAAGGATCGCGGATGTTCCTATTTGACAAATATTCCCAGTTTTTATAAAGTCTCATTTATATCTACACTTTTTTCTTGGCCATTCACCGCCTTGTGCCACAGTGGGACAAATAGCCCTACAGTGCTGGGCAACATTTCTGAAATAAAGATACTAGTTTCTGTTTACAAGCTTTTTTTAATGGCCTTCGTATATATTTTATCGAGTGAATAAATGCTGATGCTTTGAAATATTTGGACGTCACATTTCTTGTTTGCTGATTTCTCTGTAGCGTGAAAATTTACCATACAACCTATGTCATCTGTCAACAACAACGGTTGTAAATTTTGCCTCGGGCATTAAAAAACCCTATCATTGGTAGTTCCTTAATTCTGATACTATATTCTGACTTTTTGTATCACAGATGGTAGACGTACAATAAACGGACTACCAGATTTTTTTGCTGAGCTACGCAAAGTGACGTTGCGTTTTTTGTGAATACACCACCATTTGACGGTCACGTTTACTTCTGATCCATTCCGTTGGCCTCCACTGTCATTCGACCTTTAATCTGCGAAAAAGTTTCGAACCGTAACTCACTCCTGTACAGAGTGAAAGATTACGAAAGATTATTTCTGGACCACTCGTTTACTTGAGAGAGCCGAGGATGTAATCACTCGTAGTTTATATGTAAGATGCGACACACACGATTTGAACATTTATCTCACCATCCTTTTTCTACGTGTACCCGGTAACTTCGCAATTCATGCTTCACTATTCGGCAACGGTTTCATAGAATCACTTTCAGACTACGTCTCTACCGTTCCACTCTCGCATAGCACGCGGGAAAAGAATGAACGCCGAAATCTTTCCCCGTTTTCTCATGTTTTATCTTGGTTATTATTTTTCTCTATGTTAGTGGGAGACAGCAAATTATTTAGACATTTCGAGTAATGCTAAAAGACCTCGCCGAAACGGAAAGTTTCCTTGTTTTAATGATTGACACGTAACATAATTAGCATATATGTGACACTCTGTCCCATATTTCGTCCAAATGCAAAATGAGCTGCCATTCTCTGAATTGTTTCGATGTTGTCCGTCAGTCTTATCTGGTAAGTGTCCCATACCGCATAGCACTACTCCACAAGACGACCGACAGGCGTAGTGAAGGCAATATCTTCAGCAGATGTATTGCACTTTCTAAGTGTTTTGCTAATGAAAAGAAATTTTTTGTTCACCTTCCCAACAACATTTTCTATGTGATGATTCCAATTTAAGTTGTTCGTTATTGTAATCCCTAAGCTGAACCGAAAACATTTAAATTTGTGTTGTTTATGTTGTTGTTGTTGTCTTCAGTCCTGAGACTGGTTTGATGCAGCTCTCCAAGCTACTCTATCCTGTGCAAGCTTCTTCATCTCCCAGTACTTACTGCAACCAACAACCTTCTGAACCTGCTTGGTGTATTCATCTCTTGGTCTCCCTCTACGATTTTTACCCTCCACGCTACCCTCAAATGCTAATTTGTGATTCCTTGATGCCTCAGAACATGTCCTACCAACCGGTCCCTTCTTCTTGTCAAGTTGTGCCACATACTCCTCTTCTCCCAATTCTATTCAATACCTCCTCATTAGTTACGTGATCTACCCATCTAATCTTCAGCATTCTTCTGTAGCACCATATTTCGAAATCTTCTATTCTCTTCTTGTCCAAACTATTTATCGTCCATGTTTCACTTCCATACATGGCTACACTCCATACAAATAATTTCAGAATCGACTTCCTGACATTTAAATCTATACTCGATGTTAACAAATTTCTCTTCTTCAGAAACGCTTTCCTTGCCATTGCCAGTCTACATTTTATATCCTCTCCACTTCGACCATCATCAGTTACTTTGCTCCTCAAATAGCAAAACTCCTTTACTACTTTAAGTGTCTCATTTCCTAATCTAATTTCCTCAGCATCACCCGACTTAATTCGACTACATTCCATTATCTTCGTTTTGCTTTTGTTGATGTTCATCTAATATCTTCCTTTCAAAACACTGTCCATTCCGGTCAACAGCTCTTCCAAGTCCTTTGCTGTCTCTGACAGAATTACAATGTCATCGACGAACCTCAACGTTTTTATTTCTTCTCCATGGACTTTAATACCTACTCCGAATTTTTCTTTTGTTTCCTTTACTGCTTGCTCAATATACAGATTGAATAACATCGGGGACACGCTGCAACCCTGTCTCACTCCCTTCCCAATCACTGCTTCCCTTTCATGTCCCTCGACTCTTATAACTGCCATCTAGTTTCTGTACAAATTGTAAATAGCCTTTCGCTCCCTGTATTTTATCCCTGCCACCTTTAGAATTTGAAAGAGAGTATTCCAGTCAACATTGTCAAAAGCTTTCTCTAAGTCTACAAATGCTAGAAATGTAGGTTTGCCTTTCCTTAATGTTTTGTTTATAGTCAATGTTTATAGTCAAAACTAAATTTGATGAAATATTTTTGACACTCACTTGGAGGAGCTCAAATGCTTTATCGTTCAGAGTCCATGCCCACATTTCGCATGAGCCAGATATCTAGTGTAAAATATTTTGCAATATGTTTTGAGTTTCTGATGACTTTGCTAGACAGTAAACGGCATCGTCATCTGCAAACAGTTTGTGATGTTTTGCAGGTGTTTACCAGGCACTCGTGATAATAATGTGACACAGACATTGAATCCTCCGTGTCTTCGAGCGTTTAGCACGGATGTTGTTTTGGTTGCAGAGCTTTCCCGCCGCTGCCTGGCCTGACGCCGAACGGCCGCCGCGTCATCGTGATGAACGGCAAAACCAAGGACTACCAGGGCCCGCTGGTGGCGGACGGCATGAAGCTCATCTTCATGGTGGGCGACATCCGCTTGCTCGAGGAGCAGACAGGCGTCGCGGGCGACGTCTACGTGCTCGACGCGTCGGTCGCCACACCCGCCTACTTCGCCAAGTTCACCCCCTCAATGGTCAAGAAGTTCCTCGTCTGCGTCCAGGTACGAGTATGATTCACGCTCCACCAGAAATGTACCTCGATGGTATTATCCGAACGGGAGGAAAATCGATAGGTTTGGTCTACATGGGCAGACAAGCTAATGATTACCATTCCAGAAAATTTGTATAATTTATGCAAGAGGAAGAGTTTCACAAACTCAGCAAGTCAATAACGTATTGGTTCACATCTGGCCGTTATGCAAGCAGTTATTCGGCTTGGTATTGATTGAAAGTGTCGTTAGATGTTCTCCTCACGAATGTCGTGCGAAATTCTATACAGTTGGCCCGTTAGGTCGTCAGAATCCCAGGATCGTTGGGGGCCCTGCCCATTATGCTCCAAACAGTCTCAAATGGGGAGAGATATGGCGACCTTGGTCGCTACAGTGCGGTTTGGCAAGAAACGAAGACAAGCAATAGAGTCTCTCATGGCTTTCCATAAATGGCAGAAAGACGAGGCGTAGAATATCGTCGACATACCGCTGTGTTGCAAGGATGCTCTGAGGGATCCTGTAATGAAAAGAAATGACACCCCAGACCATCGCTCCTGGCTGCTAGCCACGTGACGAACGACAGTCAGCTTGGTATCCCACCGCTGTCTGAGTCGTCCGAAGATATTTCTTCTCTGGCCAGTTCGAAGCTGGACTTATCATCTACTCTAGTCACTGAGTTTCCAGCCCGAAGACGTGTCTAGAGACGCCCCGGACAGTGGTACGATACCAACCTGACTATCGACCGTCATACGGCCTGACATACAGTGGTGATGGTCTGTGGTGACAAACTTTTCTTTTCATAGCAGGTCCTCTTTGGTTGTCATCCGCAGAATCCTTTCAGCATAGCGGCTTGTTGACGATTTTCTAAGCCCAGTTTTGTTGCCCTCCATGGCAAGCTATCCTGGGCTTACTTTTCAGCAAGATGATGCTCACTCGTACACGATGAGAATTTCTTCTGTTGTCTTCGCGCTTGTCAAACCCTGCCTCGACTTGGCAAGTCACCAGATCTGTATCGATTTGAAAAATTTTGGAGCATAATGAGCAGGGCATTCCAACTATTTCGAGAATTTGACAATCTAACTCTCCAGTTGGACAGAATTTGCCTGGACGTCCCTCAGGAGGACATCCAACACCTGTTTCAATCAAGACCAAGCCGAATAAGAGTCAGAAGCTTTAATGACTTGCTCAATTTGTGACGCTCATCCTCTTGAGTAAATCATCCAATTTTTCTGACACTGAAATCATTTTTTGTGTGTACGTTTAGATCACATCTACCGATTTTCGTGCCATTCAGATAATTCCTTCGTGGTGCGTCTTTTTTTTCTATTTTTCAAAGTGTATATTACGGACAATCGTCAACTTGCGTCCACAGGGTCCATTTCGAGACAGATCGCTATCGACATGAATGGTAGGCATGAATGTAGACGCCCAAGCACTGCATTTCGAGGCAAGTTTCTATTAGCAATGCTTTATTCGTTACTTAGCTCCAACTGAAGTTATTTATCCGCAGATTTCAAATGGCCTAAATCTGCTGTCTGCTTTACCCGCATGGCAATGATGGCTGTGAGTCACCGAGGGGTATGTTCAGCCTCCTAACTGGAGAGGTTTTTCTTCCTTCGCGCACAGTGGGACCGCTCCTTTGCGAAGTGTGATGGCCTTGGGTTAAATGTCGCTGTTGAGTGTGGGTGACTGTCAGGTGGCCATAAGTAGTGATTAACAGTTATGGGTGTATTTATAACATCTTCAGATATGTGCGACGTATTACTGTTGTGACTGACAATTCGCAATTTTTCACAAACACAACTTTTATTGATGTAGGTTCACAAGGTTGATGACTGAACATACAAACGAAAGGTAACAATAACGATGCCAGTAAAAGTCTCCAAATTGAGGCAAACAAAAGTTCACTTCTAATTTTCCACAAAGGTTCGTGGTAACACACTCACACTCTAGTAACAGTCCAATTCCGAGACGAAGACGTAATCTTCAACGGTCGCAGTACACGCGGTCGGCATCCGGTGGGAACTGAACTTCGGGGCTGGTTCTAGCCCCTATATAGCTGTCTTCAGCCAATCAGGTTTTGGCATAGTGATACTTCCTGCAGGCCGTGGCTCGAGCTCCCCCTGCAGGAAGTAGTGCTCGGAATGTCTGTTTCCATTATCATGTACTGTATGTAAATAGCCGGTGTTTACCATGGCGCGTTTAGTACGCCTTGGGCATAGACAACCTCATCCTCTGTCGTGTAATATGGGTTGCCAGCGCTCAGGGGCTACCTTGGCTCAGGTATAACAATTACCATCATTTACGCATTGAAAGAGAGCATGGATAACATCATTAAACAGGATCAACACATTCGTAATTCCTTCGATGTACATTCTAATTCGTCTTCGATAAATAACGTTGGATCTGATATGTTCCACTTGTTCAAACCGAGTCATCTCTCATCACATCAGTCAGCGAAAACTTCAGTTGCCATTTTCATGACCATAGGTCACTACGCCCAATACGTGAATTCGAGATAATTCAGTCTTCTGCTATTTCCTCAACGCAGAGCGAATGGCTGGCTAATAAGAAAAAGATGTGCATACTGTTTACTTGTGAGTGAAAGTCCTATTTTACGCATTGTAAGTTACCGTAGACCAAATGTACGAGGTAACTTTATTTCACTGAGAAGGGAGAGAAGGGTATGTCAACAAGACAATTTTCTACTCCTTGGGGACATATATTCCGTGATGAAAACTTGGCAACAAGTTAAAAGAAGTTGTTGTACGGGGACTCGAAACCATGCATTACTAACTTATCCTGGATCACATTAAAGTTTCATCTCGTACTTTTTTTCGCTCGACATCTCATATGTTTCCCAGTTCGATCTCGAGACTCTAATGACAGATGTGGTAATACAGTATATTAGAAGGTGCTTCATCCAACACTTGTGCAACACCTCAATAATACTGAAGTCTGCAATCAAACAAAAATTTATGGATTTGCTTTTCCAATTTCGTACTGCGCTTGGAACAAAATTAATGACTGTAGCTTCATTGAGAGTTCTCTAAGTTTGCAATGAGGTGGATTCGTGACTGAAAGCAAGTAGAATGTCCGTTTCAACGTACCTTCCCTTACACTTCCCTTAATGTTACTGATTTCTTTTTCTTGCTTTCAGGAAGCATACCCAGTGAAGCTGAAGGAAGTACACGTGATTAACGTACACCCGCTGGTGGACACCATCATCAATTTCGCCAAGCCCTTCCTAAAGGAGAAGATTAGGAACAGGGTGAGTAGCTAGTTCTTCCAGTGTTACATTTTCATTTCTTCCCGATCAAAATTAATAGTGTTCTATGGAACAGCAACTATCACACGGTTACACTAGACAAGATAACAAAACCTGGTGAATAACACTTCGGTTCCGTTTTAAAATAAAACCTGGAACAGAAATTAAAAATCAGAGTAATATATTGTCATGCTAGTGCATTAAATACAGGGTGGCGCCGAGCCGAACATTTAAAATGATCGTAGATTATGAAATGGTATAGAAAACAAGACGAAATGGTTTATAAATACTCTGAAATATGCCGTTTATTATCCATAGCTCTGAAATTATTTCTTGAAAATTGCATCAGAAAAATGGCCTCCATCTAAATCATTGAACTGTTGTAAGCTCTTCTGGAAGTTATCGTACATGTGCCTCCATGGGTGCCGAGAATCGCCTCAACCTCATCAGCAATGGCTTGTTTGAAACGCTCTTTCAAGAAACCCCATTGCAAATTTTTGGACAGTAACATCGGGTGCCCGAAGAGGTAAACGGTGTCTCCGAAACGAGAGTGATAACGCTTGCAAACATTTCTCGAATAACGGCCATGTTGTTGCGCGCAGTGTGGGCTGTTACACCATCTTGCTGAAAGTAAAGTGTCTTCTGATCAGTGTCAAGCCAAAGTAAGCTAGAGTGAACAAAGTTTTCCAACATAGAGACATTACGTTCCGAAGTAACAGACGCCATGTTTCCATCTTATTCTTGAAAAAAATATGGGCCTACAGTCCCAGTGCACCGAATCTATACCAACTGTCATTTTGAGAGAGTGCAACGGCTTTTCGAGCAACTCTTTACGATTCACGGAAGACCAGTACCGCGTGTTCGATTTCTTGACAAGACCCCAAATATGGACACTGGCTTCTGTGGATATGAACGAATAATACGAGGAAGCAGGGTTTTTCGGTTACTAGATTGATTATGGCAGTGCAAAAAGTGACTCTTGCTTCCTTGCGTCTGGAATCACGTTTGTGTACAATTTGCAGTTCGTAACGATGAACGTTGATTTCCTAAGCATTCATTACAAACTTCGTCAACTCACTCCTAAACTGCGAGACTGCAGGGGCACCAAGCGTTGAGGACTGCATTTCCTTCCATCACTCTCTGCTCTCGGAGCTCCATACTTCACATTGAACACTGTCTTCAAAACAGTTCCGCTAAGCGGAAATGGCGACGAACTGAGGTAACACGATGTAGTACGCTCCAACGCCTCAGTTACTACTGGCGTATGAAATGGCGTTCCTTCCTTCACCCTTCGCCTCTCTGTCACCCAATACAAGCTAATGCACATGGCCAATGTTCAAGGTAGGACTTTGTCAGTCGGGTCTGCGCCACCCTGTACTCCCTTGCGGATCAGTACCTCTATCCTGTACATCAACAACCGGAGGCCTTTAGTGTTACACAACACTGATATGTTTATCTATCCAGACGACAGAAATCTTTTGGCAGGCGAGAGTTTTATACTCCAAGCATCGAGTTCTCCATCCACATAGTGTAGAGATCACCGCAGTTAGCTCACCTGGCAGTTTACCTGTGGTTCGTTCTCGTTTTCTGTCACGACTCCACCCAGTGTCCAACCCGTAGGCACATTTTGGCAACTACTGCTAAGTCATGGCAGAGGATGTACGTGCCAATAGGTTGTTTGCAAACGGAGAGGTTAGATGGATCCACGTGCAGACGCAACAGAGAGGTAGGAAGGAGTTATCATGTTTGGACATACCGATGACCTCAACGTGAATGGAGTTGCTGTTTTCGTTAGTGTATCATCACGGACCGTCAAACGTATTTGCGAAGAACGATGTGCCACTGGCAGCCATTTTGCTAACTGATAGCGAATGCAGACGAGGGTCACGTCTTGTCAATAGCAATCGGCTTCAAACCCGGCAGGACAATTTCAAAAGAAACGTCGTGGGTCATGGGGCGTAAAATTCCCAGTTTATTTGCTGTAGGCCAATTTCGACATCATAGTCATTACCAAGCAACATTCACAACCTCTGTGCAATATTTTGCAACAGATGTGACGAACAAATATAATATTCGACATGTACAACAACTTGTAAACATTAATGGGACATAGGTGAACAAAGATGAGGCGCTCAATCACCCTTTTTCTTGCTGTCCATTTTGGCAATATTGGCAACAAGAGAGTAACTGACATTTGATTGTTCATTTAGCAGCTATTCAAAATGATTCTTGTTTATTTACGTTTCTAACAATTATTACAGCATCTTTGCCAGTAATGTTAGACAAAGGAATAATAACTCGAGACCTAGGTCGCGTATGGAAAATATAATAAATAACCATTGAAAGAGCGCAGGAAAAGGTTTTTTTTGTATTTTTGTACTTATCTTATCTTTTTGCGAAATACAATCAACAGAGGACAGCGACTATACTGCCGTGTATACACTGTTTCAGACACAGCACACACGAGCCGCTTTCTTGTTTCTCAGGTCGCTGCTGTCACAGACCCCCACATTAAGCAACGCAGCGTGCTACTGTAGTGGTACTCTGCTGTAATTACGGAGTGCTGCGAATAGCAGAGGACACGGAGAGGGTCTGCTATTAATACGGGACGCAGTGACAGGCTACACCTTGTCACAATACGTCTGAACAACCAGTCCCATCCCTTCCGTCTCGCTAAAACCGAGGAGATCGTGAGTTCACGCAGAACAATGGAAAACTGTTTTCACCAGCGTCGTCGTCTATTCTGCGAACTCATTCTGAATTATGTGTTTTGCTCATTTTGTATTCCTGGATTCAGGAGGTTGTACTTAACAGTTGGTGAAACTTACGATAACAGTAACGTGACGAAAAGTAAGATACTTCAGTCAAAGCAGACATCAACCGAATCACCCAAATCACCAAACCAGTCTTCGCAGAAGCTACAGTCATAATTTAAAGTAATGTGTTCAAGAACAGGAGAGTTGTTTAGTAAGAGAGGTGGTGAATATGGCGAAAACGAAAGAGTAACTTGCGTATCTTTCCCAATCTTGCAACAGGCATCATATTGTTGAAGAAATACTCAAGATAATGTAACTCTTTTGTTTCATGGTTACTTATGTAGAGTACGGCTATTCATGTGATTCATGGTTCCATCATTTTAGAAAACTAATACTAAATAACATTAGCAATTCATCATTAAATGATCCCACATTTTTCATCGAACGGATGATATTTCAGTATCCACGCACTTTGTACTTGTGGCATAATAAACAGATTTTACTGAAGATTTAAATTTTCTTACTCAATAGTTTCGTTCACTACGGTACGTCATTAAATATTGTTATAATTTGCAAAAAACATAAATTTTAGTTAAATTTTAAGCATTCATTCCATGTACTTTGTCTATATTTAGTATTCTAGATAAACGTATATAACTTCGACTGACTTGCTGTTTGTCTGATGAAATTTATCAGCAGCAACAATTTACGAAAGGCTGCTCACTGGGATTATTTATTATTTATTAACCATATGCTCAAATGTATTTTTTATTGAATCTAATGTAATGTTTCTTCATCTTTTCTATCAGTGTCAGCTTATCTTTCTTGCAAGACTAAACGGAATTCGTTTTGAGTAACTATCATAGGACTTCTAACTCGTAGTCACTGTGTACTTGAACAAGAGGGTTTTGATTGATTTTTCGATGAACTCTAACAAAACCACTGTCGAAATGCGTAGATAACGACCACAAATCTAGCTATATGCGTTGTCCCATTAGTAGTCAGAGTCACACAAACAATTTTGTTCCCAGGTGGTTGACAGCACAATGCACAGAAAGACGTAAATTGGATTAGCACTCCACTATTAGTTGTGGATCCCCTTTTGGTAACGTCGAAGCAGTTGTTCCTTTTAAAGTTCCTCTATAATTTCTCTAAGTCGAAATGTGTGATTATTAAATAAATTTCACTGTGTGTCGGAATCAAAAGGGCCTAACGCGTCTATATTTTAGAGTCCTATAGGGGTCTAAGGATAGTTTTTCATTTGTTTTGTTTTTGTTCTGGTGAAATTTGTAAGCCAAAATGTCTAAATGAGCAAGAAGATATCAGCAGAGGAGATAGTGCGTATAATGTTCTGCTATGCCTACTTATTGTCTAACATGGGACAAGGAGAGTTTCGTTCGAAAGACGGAGAAACAAGCTATTAAGCAGATGGTCATAATGCTTTGGCTCATCAGTGAATGTACGATTTGAATGACAGTGTATTTATTGGCGTCGTGTTTGGAAATAAGGCTGTTGGGAGGTTCCTGTTGGCTAATGTTGTGTGGTGTGTTGGCAGATCTTCGTGCACACTTCGCTGGATACGCTGTACAACTACGTGCCCAAGGAGATGCTGCCTGCAGAGTACGGTGGAGACGCAGGACCCATTGATGTCATCCACCGTGAGTAGTGGTTTTCACTAAAAGTAAAGAAAAACCACAAAATAGTTGTGACTTACAGGATACATTACAAGGTACTAAACATGGAAATGCAGTTTCAGAGAATGAAAAATATTTGAAACGTTGAGGTGGATGTGTCGCTTTGGTTAACCATGTGTAATGCATAGCTAATTATCACAAACAACAACATGGCATTCACAGTTATGGGTTGCTCTATTAATGATGTGACTATCAAGCGCACAATAAGTGAATGACATTTCTGTTAATCTCTTCTCAGTGGCTACAGATTTAGATCACGAGGAGGACTACCGAGGCAATTATATGTAGAAAGTAGGTCGGGAGATATATCTTTTCACACAGTGTTCGGAATTGTTTTGCTATTTAAAATAGTGGGTGCAGAAAAAGAACCAAACAAGAAGGCAAGAGCACGACAGGGGACGTCGAACGTCGAAACGAACAGAAGTTTCAAAATATTCATAAATCGCAAATTAACCGTCGGAGTAGCTAGAGCCACAAAACGACAGCCAACCAATAACGAGCGCGCGAAATGTGTTCATTTAATCCAGCCTACGCCGGCTAATACTTGTTATGCTAAAGAAAGCAGTTAGTAATTAAATTAGCTAAAGATAACGGTTTCGGGTGATAAGTGAAAGGTGGGAAAACGTTCAGTTCCCATCCACAGGTGATCATTCGCGAATTTTCCATGATGTTTACAGTGTAAAGGTAGATTATAAAACGAGCAACAATAAGAGGAGCAGAATTATAGTAAAATAGTTTATATGTGGTACTGTAAGGGGCAATGTTATTAATAATGGATTCTAAAGACCACATACTAGAATTTTTGGTAATGTATAGCGAGCATGAATGATCTGACAAGTATATCAGCTTAGTCGGAGAAAACCGCACTGCCAGATCCACCCAATCACGTTCGCTTATCGAACGAACTTCCGTATGCTCGTCGAGGGTTAGCTGTTGTTTTATGACACGGATGTTTAAAAAATTTTGCTCGGTTAGATGCCCACTCCCCTGCTCGTTAGTTTTTATCAGTTTTTTTCCAAGCTGCATTCGTCTACGAGGTGAGTCCTGAATCCTCAGCGATCCTGTAGAAAGAAACCATCGCGTACAGTATCGGTATCATCAAAATTATCGCCTGTGTGATCCAAGTTCCACATGGAAAGATCTGGATGTCTGTTCGTGTACCACCCGCTCAGTAGCCACCTTCCGTTGTGTTCCGTTCCTTTTTCGTTCTATGTGAGTCGATCTCTAATCGGTCGCAGAAGGAGCCAATAGAAACACATTGGAAACAAATATTCTATGAGATTTGTAAAATACATATAAAAATGTCCGTCAACCTTACTTCTTTGGTCCAATTTTGCTTCATTATGTATTCGTTGTTGTAATGATCCGTTTGTTTCTGTATTCTCTGAGACATGTAAGCTAGCGTTCCTCAATCTCTCAGTATTTGCGACCCAATTTTATTGAATAATTTTCATCGCCATCCTCCCACCACCATCCTCTTTTTTTCCGCCCCAAATTATCCCCCAAGGTCTCTCAACTGCCAAAGGAGAAATCTTTATAGACTTCATGGCATTTGATGAAATCAAAAGACAATGCAATAAGGAACCGGTATTCGAATTTGGTCAAGGCTTGATGATGAGATTTCTGCACCGAATACGAGCATTTCGTGTACTATTAGCATTGTCAACATCCACGTTTGCGAAACCGGATTTTTGGCATTGACTGCTTTGAAGACAAAATATAGATCTCAGCTAAACATAGGAAAAGAACTCAGAGTGTCTACTGTTAACATCAGTCGAAAAATTTTGCCCTGCAATCCAGGTCCAAGGGATTCTCTAGTAATTATTATACTTGTTTTCAGTTTAATATTGAAAGATTACTTATTAATAGCATTGTGCAACACTGACGCAGTCTTATTTATAAGTGCATTATATCAGTGTAAATTTGAATTTTAATTTTTATTATGTCAGAATGTGTTTTGCTTTGCTTTCCTTTCAGTAAATTAATCAATTTTTTAGTTCATATTTTTTTTCTTTCCTGTGAACTCGTGCCCTCCATTTAGTGTTATCACGCCACCTAGCGGGGCATGCCCCACAGACTGAGAATCACTGGTGCATGGTAATATATTTAAGTGATGGCTTGGATCTTTTGACGTAAGTTGTTCTCCTTTTGTCTCCAAGCCGGCCGGAGTGGCCGAGCAGTTCTAGGCGCTACAGTCTGGAACCGCGCGACAGCTACGGTCGCAGGTTCGAATCCTGCCTCGGGCATGGATGTTTGTGCTGTCCTTAGGTCAGTTAGGTTTAAGTAGTTCTAAGTTCTAGGGGACTGATGACCACAGATGTTAAGTCCCATAGTGCTCAGCGCCATTTGAACCATTTTTGTTTTTGTTTCCACTGTTTTTGCACTCGTTATCAAAAACACTGTCGTTTGTGTATTTCGCATTTTCTGAATTTCTCTGGCATCCTTCTATGACCGATGAAAAGCCGATTCACACAGAACGTGAATGGGACAGAACAGAACGCACGTTTAATTCAGCGTCTAATCGTGGTGTGTTCACACCAGACCGAACGCCAACCCAACGTCACTCCAGCCGAACGGTGAAACTGAGGTTCTGAGATGCCATTCGCGACACAAAATGTCCGAATAATATTGGAGAAATAAGTAATTAGCAATGCTGAAATTTATTACTGGCTACAGAAAGCTCCATAGACTACAAAGTTTGTATGATAAGCTGCTGAGAAGTGAAACGATAGGAAAAGTGTCGTACAAACAGTTTAGAAAATCGATATTCACTTGCTAGAGAATACATACTTAGACATATACAAACACATAAGGCAATACGAAATTTTTAACCTTCTCTTTTGTTTTTATTTTCCTCCTATGTACTAAATAACGTCAAAAACAACAGTAAGTTTCTCCTTCAATAGAGCTGACTTCTTCATTGTCAAGAAAAGTTTGCTGTCGTCATTGTTATTGTTGTTTTTGTTGTTGCGGTCTTCAGTCTGAACATCGGTTGATCCACGTCAGGCTATCATGTGCGTGTTTCCTCATCTCGCAATTACTACTGAAAGCTACATTCATTCGAACCTCATTATTGTATTCGAGCCTTTGTTTCCCTTTCCAATTTTTACTCTCTATACTCCCTCCACTACCAAAACGGACGATTGCTTGACGCCTCACGATGTGTCCTGTCAACCGATTCCTTGTTTTAGTCACATTATGCCATCGATTTATTTTTGCTCAATTTGATTCACTACTTCTTCATTAGTTATTCGATCTACCCATCTAATTCTTAAGATTCTTCTCCAAAATCACATTTAAAAAGCCTCTTTACCTCAATGATGGCATCCTTCTGTGTGGCCTCGACCAGGGATACTTGTGGGTTGACCGTTTTACCTGCGGAATATTTTACGCAAGAGGACGTCATCATCATGAAGCCGTACAGCACAATTGCATGACGTCGGGAAAAGCTACGGCTTTCTTTCGGGAGTTCACATTACCAACATATCCAATCACATTGGCTAAATGTCACAATGCTAAATCAGTCAATCATACGGACTGTTGCCTTACAAATATTGAAAAGGCTGCTTTTCAGTAGCCGCGCGTTTGTCTGGCCTCTCCACAGACATTCCTCCGCTGTGTTTGCTTCGACAGTGCGGCTGTCTGTATTGATACAATAATAAATCCGCCGCACCTCAGCAAAGTCCATGTTATTAATTAAAAACTGATTCGCCAGTATATGATTTTAAGTCGCAGTGTAGGATTCTTCTTTGTGTATTTATTGAAAATGTGAATCATTTTTCGCTTTGAGGTATCTGTCCTCTTTTGTCGAAAAACCCCTAAAAAAAAAGTCAAATTCATCATGGGACTTTCAGCATCTATTACGAAAAGAAAGGTGACGATAAAATGAAGACAAAGAAAACACTATTTTTTAAGGAAGAGACTTTCATATGTTTTGTCATATAATTTGTCTAAAAGTAAAAAATAATATACGAGGGTTGTCCAGAAAGTAAGTTCCGATCGGTCGCGAGGTGGAAACCACTGTGAAAACCAAACACGTTTTATTTGCAACTGTTAGATACACCTTCCACCTACTTCTCTACATAGTCGCCCCTCCAACTTCGAGTTTTGTCACAGTGTTGTATCAACTTTCGAATATCCTTGTCATAAAAAGCAGCCGCCTGTGCTTACGGCCAGTTATCTGCACTGGTCTGCAGCTCGTTGTCTGTTGAAAAATTTTGTCTTCATAGCCAGCGGTTTTTGTGATCAGATATGAGACTCAGGGGGAGCCAATTACGGGCTGTATTGTGGGTGATCAAACACTTTTCATTACAAACGTTGCAGGAGCGTCTTCATTGCCCCTGCAGTGTGCGGCCGAGAATTGGCGTGCAGAAGGAACTGCTCCACAGTTGCGTCATGTGGGCTGCATGCCACGGGCGAAATCTCTAACCAGGCCCTCATACATGGCAGGAGACGCTATTCCCTACGCATCTTTAAGTGCTCACTGTTCACTCAAAACTGAAAAGAGTGACGCGACATGATCGACGGGCATACTAGAGACACTGCCCAAAACATCTGTGCAAAGCTTTACCGGATTTTTCCAGTGATTTCCACTTCGCGACCGATCGGAACTTACTTTCTGGACAGCGCTCGTAGATTAGAGAAAAATTCCATGTGCCTTTGATGTTCCAAATCATGAACAGGAAAAGAGGTGCGTCAAATGTTTCTGTGATCTGTTTCATTTTTTACAGTGTCGGTCGATGTCATTTTGTAGCAAAAATCCTCAAGCTTTATTCAAACATGCATCAGTACTCCATTTGATACCAGGAGCGCCAGCATAGTCCACAGTTAAAATGACTACTTTGACTGGTGCGAAGTGCGCTCGCTGTGTGTTTTGATTTCATGAAACTAACTCTGCAGCAACTGTTCGAGGTAAATTTCGCACCGAATGTGCTACATATCTCCACGCAAGCCTACAATTTACCCTTAACACAATAACTTTGTTGAGACGATAAGCTCACTGCGACAAGATAAATCACCAGGTTGCTCGCGTGTTGATAATTATGTCGAACAGGTTAGGGAGAACTTTGCCCCTAGTCCACAGAAATCAACGCGTTGTGGGTCTCGTGAGACTGGCATTCGACAAAAGACTCTGTCGCGATGGCATATCACATTAGTAATGCAGATAGGGTTGGTCTAAGGGAATTCTGTGGGGGAATGTTGGATCGGACAGAGGGTGACGAGACATTCTTGAACAGAATAATCTTCAGCGATGAGCCAACATTTCATATCAGTGCCATGGTGAAAACCCACAACTGCAGAATGTGGGTAAGCGAAAATCCACATGCAACCCTGGAACATGTTCGTGACAGCCCTTAGCAAATTGAATGTATACGACCCTTTCTTCTTCGTGGAGAAAACTGTCTCTGGTCTTGTGTACATCTACATCTATATTTATACTCCGCAAGCCACCCAACGGTGTGTGGCGGAGGGCACTTTACGTGCCACTGTCATTACCTCCCTTTCCTGTTCCAGTCGCGTATGGTTCGCGGGAAGAACGACTGTCTGAAAGCCTCCGTGCGCTCTAATCTCTCTAATTTTACATTCGTGATCTCCTCGGGAGGTATAAGTAGGGGGAAGCAATATATTCGATACCTCATCCAGAAACGCACCCTCTCGAAACCTGGCGAGCAAGCTACACCGCGATGCAGAGCGCCTCCCTTGCAGAGTCTGCCACTTGAGTTTGTTAAACATCTCCGTAACGCTATCACGGTTACCAAATAACCCTGTGACGAAACGCGCCGCTCTTCTTTGGATGTTCTCTATCTCCTCCGTCTACCCGGTCTGGTACGGATCCCACACTGATGAGCAATACTCAAGTATAGGTCGAACGAGTGTTTTGTAAGCCACCTCCTTTGTTGATGGACTACATTTTCTAAGGACTCTCCCAATGAATCTCAACCTGGTACCCGCCTTACCAACAATTAATTTTATATGATCATTCCACTTCAAATCGTTCCGTACGCATACTCCCAGATATTTTACAGAAGTAACTGCTACGTGTTTGTTCCGCTATCACATAATCATACAATAAAGGATCCTTCTTTCTATGTATTCGCAATACATTACATTTGTCTATGTTAAGGGTCAGTTGCCACTCCCTGCACCAAGTGCCTATCCGCTGCAGATCTTCCTGCATTTCGCTACAATTTTCTAATGCTGCAACTTCTCTGTATACTACAGCATCATCCGCGAAAAGCCGCATGAGACTTCCGACACTATCTACTAGGTCATTTATATATATTGCGAAAAGCAATGGTCCCATAACACTCCCCTGTGGCACGCCAGAGGTTACTTTAACATCTGTAGACGTCTCTCCATTGATAACAACATGCTGTGTTCTGTTTGCTAAAAACTCTTCAATCCAGCCACACAGCTGGTCTGATATTCCGTAGGCTCTTACTTTGTTTATCAGGCGACAGTGCGGAACTGTATCGAACGCCTTCCGGAAGTCAAGGAAAATAGCATCTACCTGGGAGCCTGTATCTAATATTTTCTGGGTCTCATGAACAAATAAAGCGAGTTGGGTCTTACAAGATCGCTGTTTCCGGAATCCATGTTGATTCCTACCTAGTAGATTCTGGATTTCCAAAAACGACATGATACTCGAGCAAAAAACATGTTCTAAAACTCTACAACAGATCGACGTCAGAGATATAGGTCTATAGTTTTGCGCATCTGCTCGACGACCCTTCTTGAAGACTGGGACTACCTGTGCTCTTTTACAATCATTTGGAACCTTCCGTTCCTCTAGAGACTTGCGGTACACGGCTGTTAGAAGGGGGGCAAGTTCTTTCGCGTACTCTGTGTAGAATCGAACTGGTATCCCGTCAGGTCCAGTGGACTTTCCTCTGTTGAGTGATTCCAGTTGCTTTTCTATTCCTTGGACACTTATTTCGATGTGTATGTGGATATACTTGAAAACATTTCTTGATTCTACAGATCGATGACGATGACTTATATGGCGTGCTTTACTACCGGCAAGACAGTGCACCACTTCATTTTCTGACGGAAGTTCAAGGTTTGCTCGATAATCGCTTCCCAGATCAGTGGACTGGCCGTGAAGGGCCAGTCGCTTGGCCACCTCGCTCCCTAGACTTGTCTCCATGGGATTTTTTTCTTTGGAGTTTCATTAAAGCCTGTGTGTAAGTCTCTCCCCTACCAGCCGTCCTGAGAAATAGAATCTACGCTGCCGTTTCACAAGTGACGCCCGATTTGCTGCAACGAGTATGGGATAAAATTGAATACCGGTGAGATGTTCGTCGCATCACAAATGGCAGTCACACTGAACTCAATAAATTTCTATATCATTCCAAAGTTGTATAGTTCTTTCTTACGCGCCTTATGTTGTTATAGGTTGTACATAAAGTCCTGGAACACTTTCAATTATTTATTGCACAAGAACTAAACATTGTACAGATGTAATACGTATTGCATTTTGAAGAGAAACTCTGAAAGTTTTTTTTACAAACATTTTGAGTTCACAGGATGCACGACGCACCGATTTCTCTGGACTTCTTATGAAGGTCTCTCGTACGCGCTCCACATTCACTTCACTCACACTGTAACGTCTGCTTCTCTTTTCCGGGAACAAGCAATTCGTCGTAACAAATTTTTTGTGCCAGTGGTAAATGGCCTTTCTTGTTGGTGGCTTTTTACCGTACTTGGTTCTAAACATCCATTGAACAGCTGTAGCACACTTGTGTTTGTCAAACTCCAACACACAGAAAGCTCACTCCGCACCTGAACTCGCCATGTTTTGCAACTAGCTCTGACTAGCGGCAAATTACCAAACTACGCTGAGGGGGAATATATGAAAAAAAAAAGGTTTCAGGGTTTCTCTTCAAAATGACATATGTATGTTATGTGTACAATGTTTGTTTCTTCTGCAATAAAACATTGAAAGTGTTCCCGGAGTTTATGTACACCCTGTATTAAAAGTGTATAGTCCAAGAGAAAGCAGAAAAGTAGCCATTTACGCTGCAATTTCATATTTATCTTATTTTTGCAACAGAAATAAGAGAATTCCGCAATTTCTTCATGAATGTAATTACACGCGCGTAATATCTAAGTCGTACACGTCTTTTAATAGTTATTAGTAGCCGTTAATGAAATATTCCAGTTTTCTCTGATATCATTAATTATTTCTCAATTACCCTGAGTAATTCCAAGAACCTAGATTATTTCCTTTCAGTTTTTTTTAACCTAGATATCAAGATGGTCGCTTTGATATCCCATTTGTCCATTTCGACACTTCGTTTGGCTATGAACATTCGACAAAAATCCACCGTAAATTGGATTACTTAGGATGTTAGAGGCGACATCACTGTTTCCCACGAACATCAACGTAAGAACTTCCATCTCGAGAAACAGTGCCGATGACGTCCCGTCCCATTCCGTCGATAAAAGCTGCCACTTCAAATGGGTTGTGAAATTTTTTCGCTTTCCTCTCCGTTCTGTCAGCCGGTCGTTGTGGCCGAGCGGTTCTAGGCGCCACAGTGTGGAACCGCGTGACCGCTACCGTTCAGGTTCGAATCCTGCCTCGGGCATGGATGTGTGTGATGTTCTTAGGTCAGGTTTAAGTAGTTCTTATTTCTAGGGGACTGATGACCTTAGATTTCCCATAGTGCTCAGAGCCATTTGATCCATTTCTCCGTTCTGTCAATGTGAATCGATCTTAGTTGTCTTCAGGTTCGTAACGTAGAGAGGACACTGATCTATGCCACTGTGTGTCTTTCTTCTGCCCGCAGAGGCCTGGGTGAAGAAGATGGAGTCGTACACTCCGTGGTTCAAGGAGCAGGAGAAGATGATCGCCGACGAGTCGAAGCGCCCCGGCCGGCCCAAGACGCACGACGACCTCTTCGGCGTCGACGGCTCCTTCCGGAAGCTCACCATCGACTGAGCAGCCGCCGCCACAACACGGCCGCCACCGAGCTCTCTACGCGTGGACGAGCGCGCAAAGGACTTTCTCACCACCTAGAAAAAAAATATTTTCAAAAATTTATAATACGTAATCTGTAATAGGCAACCATGAGTACTATGTTCAGGATATACTTAGAACACGAATCTGACGAACTGCACCTGTAGACAACTGTAAAGAGGTAACTTAATTCTTCCTGCGTCATTCTAACGAAAATGCGGTCTAATGCAAAGGCAATGTTCAGTAGCTGTGCCACTCATCATTGGAATTTGCTATACAAGTTGTAATTATCACTGAAAGTCCCTTTCCGGTCGCACTATAAGACAGCCACTTCCTATTGGATGCCCAGCCCATCTTGGGAGTTCCTACGCATAACGACAGCCCCCTGCCGGAAAACTCTCTTCAGACTGTGCTTGACAACTTTCACGTGTTGCTCGCTCTATATCCACTCCGGTAGTGGAAAGTTGTCTGCGGTGACAAAACCGGATTCTGTCCGTGACATTCCACTTTCACTACCGAAAGCAACCGATAAGGGAAATACCCAAAACGGAATATGCCTTTCGCGCAATTGGTTCGAGAGCATCAGTTGACTCTGTGTAACAACGAGTCATTGCAGTGTTCCGTAATCACTAGCAATTCCTAATTACGTACCGTATGCAGCGTCATAAAACGATGCAACACTTTCCCGTGACATATTGGATCCGAAGTTAGAATTTTCTCGGCTTTATCGCACATTTACTTCTGATATGTTTTCCTCAATAAGTTTTCGGGAAACATCTGCATGGAGACCAGTTACAGAAGCCAGTACCATTTAAGTCACAGTAGTACATCTACCGAAAGATAGCGCAAATACTTACACAGCTTTCGGCGCGTTACTCGTTTCTTCGTTACCATATCAAGAACTGGTATTTCTCCGTTAAGTAACACATATGTTGTGGAATCCAAATCGCGTAAAATAAAAGAACCTTAACTGGCGACTGTCTATGGCATCCACAGGGAAGACCGCTAATGTACTATTAAAATATCACTGCCAATGCTTAAGTTGTCACCTCCGATTCAGATGTCTTTCACCGTAAATTAGGAATAGATACTGTACAAACAAGAGTCCTGGCACAGACCTGATGAATCGTTTACAGGTCGCAAAAACGTACAGGTTGCTTCATATAGCTACCACACAGTCCTAAGACACAGGAATGTTTAAGGACTAAAGAAAGTGAAGGCGCGCTAATACCAGGTTTAGAATTGAAATAACGAAAAATAAACTGTGATTGAAAATGAAACGGACCCTTAAAAAACAAGTCCATAAACACAATAGCGTGTGATTATCCACTGAAGCAGTGAGTATAACAGCTCCATCGCCGTTACTTGGTCAATGAGGAGATTCAACATTGGGATCTAAACGTCAGTGGGAAGTGTTTTATCTAATTAATGCGCCGTTTAACCACCAAGAAGTAGTCATTACTGATGCTAATTTGCACTTGTGAATTACTGTCCTTGTTTTAATGACCCATACAGGTGTAAATACAAAAATAATTGAGGGTAAAAAGTGGCGCATGTCTGATATTGCCAAAGCATAAGCTATAATGATCGAACACACCGATGAATGTTAAGTAACAGTGTTGCCTACCTAAGCTCACCTCAACGTCAGTTGTTCAGAAGAATATTGCGTTTTCTATAATTAGTAGAACAATAGTTTAATCAAAATATAGTATTTGCGCGCTAGTAATGCTTTGAGATCTGTGGAGAGCGAACTGCCGGTTTTGATTTGATAAGCATTGAAGTGCCTCATATAACTGATCTCTGCAGATTGCTACCCTTACCAGCTGGTGTATGTCTAAAGCATCTGCCTTGTGAGGCGTTACATTCACAGAATTCACTTTAAAAGACAGGTTGTGATTATTAGCTAGCCGAGTCTGTGATGACGCCTTGCACTGAGATTTTCCTGTCTATCGCACGCACAACACGTCTTTCCACGTTGCACACATCTTCATAAGCAGCAAAGAACAGCTTTCTGAGTAGAGGCATCACGAGAGAGCTCTTTACAGAGGCTTTCTGGCCTTTCTATGTCAGTCGGTTGTTCTGTATTATCCTCTGCTACTTTAATTATTCCATTTGCTCATGAAACTGTATCATTGTATGTTCTGCATTTATGTTATCATTTTTATACGTGTTACATGTAACTGAATTATATAAAATAAATAATAACTGCCAGAAAAGTTAGCGTGTTTGGTTACTGGGAGAAAGACTTACTTTCAGTCATTACTAACAGAACTACACGACCGGAATGACAAAAAATTTCGTAGTATAGTTGTATCTCTACTCATTTGCAGGGTGTGTGCTTACCTTTCCTTTCTGATTTTCCTGTTAAATAATTACCAATGTTTAGCAACCAAAATTTGTTCCTTTTTGACTCAAGCGTTTTCACTTGCTCACATCCAGTACCTGTTTTCTTCATAAATGGGTATTTTAATTATAAGTAAATATGCACACAATTGTGTCATTAGTATAGCTATTACAGTAACAAAAACCTGTTGGCCTTATAGACTATTCAGCTGCGTAATATATGTTGGCTGGGCCTTTATCAGCGAGTGGACATTTTAGACCGTTATGAATTCTATGGAAGGTGTTTCCCCCCATCTACTAGATATTCTTCATGATCACTTGACAACACATATAGCAGCCAAAACAAATTACATTACAAATCTTAAATCGAAAAGACTCCAAAACATTTAAAACGGCTGCCACAGATATGTTGGTGAAGGTAAAAAAGTTGGTGGTGGTGGTGGTGGTTAGTGTTTAACGTCCCGTCGACAACGAGGTCATTAGAGACGGAGCGCAAGCTCGGGTTAGAGAAGGATTGGGAAAGAAATCGGCCGTGCCCTTTCAAAGGAACCATCCCGGCATTTGCCTGAAACGATTTTAGGGAAATCACGGAAAACCTAAATCAGGATGGCCGGAGACGGGATTGAACCGTCGTCCTCCTGAATGCGAGTCCAGTGTGCTAACCACTGCGCCACCTCGCTCGGTGTAAAAAAGTTGATTTAGTTTCCAGTTCACCAGTATAAAATACAATGAGAAGTACCCATCCTAGTTTATGGTTTTATTATTTATGAATCAGAGAAAATCTATGACATGTGCGACAATCTGTGTGTAGAAGGAGGTAACCCAAGGCTTCTTATTTTGATACAGACCACACAGCAGATACTGTGGTCTGAAGCATCATTGAACAACCCAACAATTTGCTATTTTATCCCAGATTGATAAAAGGACATTTTCTACCACTTAAAAGAATCTTATCCCTAGTAATTTTCTGGTGCAACATGGTTCATAATCCATGTTAAGTTGTGGATTCCTCCCTTTTCTCTTCAAAGACCACCTTGCTGACTCGTTCACACGTGACTGATGAAAAGACGAATTTACCCACCTTCGATACAGGCACGCCATGTATCACATGTAACTGTAGGAAATAAGGATAAGCAATACATTAAATTGTTTACTTTTTAAGTTGTAGTGTTAATATTTAGAAAAAGAAAGGATAGAATCTTGTGGCACTGTAGTCTGGGATACGAAGGGGAGTAGGTTCAGCTGACTAATGGAAAAGGCCAACTTTCATCAAGATTTTTGAGAGTTGAGTTTAAACTGTATCTGTTGAGGTTAAGTGATTGTAACGAGGGTGTGCACAACGTGTTTGTGTTGTGTAAGGTGCGAACAAAAAGTTTCAGTTAGAAGGCCGTTCAGCGCGGAATCGGTATGCCAATCAGGCAAAATTGCCATGAGCATCGAGGCAAACGTCCCAATGACGCACCAAGTTGAAGACAACCGTTTCGTGAAAAACCGTGTGCAGCTTTGTGAATAATTCCGTAACTGCCTGTTGCACATCTCTGTCTGACAGGAATCATTGACCCTTCAAGGCCTTCTTTAAGGGAACGGAGGCGTGATATTCGCATGGGGAGAGATCAGGACAATAGGCCGGCTGCTGGAATATCTCCCACTTGTGCTTCCCAGTTATGACTGAACTCCCAGATCGATACGCGTTTTGTGTTAAATCGCGATCAGCACGAAACTTGGTGCACCATTCTACAATTGTGGTTTTCGACAAACATGCAGCACCATACACATTCATCACTCTTCGATGGATGTCTACAGATGTTAGTCCTTCAGCAGCCAAGAAAGGAATAAGAGAACGCTGGTTCTGTTTAGACGCCTTTGCTAATAATGTCACCATAGTTCGCGTTTCCGCATTCACCGCAGGCACGTCGGAAAGAAACGAATGCCTACATGCTGGTGCTTATACGCCCGCATCGGAGTGCGCTATACTGTATACATGTTGCAGCAATGCCATCAAACTGAAACTTTTTGATCGCTTCTTATACAATTACGAGGAAAGGTGAGGATCGAACCAGTTGCTGGCGCACATTATACAACCTACTCCTCTCGAATAGCATAAAGGAGGAAGACAACAAACTCTACATCCCCATCTGACAAAAATATGGCTCTGAGCACTATGGGACTTAACTGCTGAGGTCATCAGTCCCCTAGAACTTAGAACTACTTAAACCTAACTAACCTAAGGACATCACGCACATTCATGCCCGAGGCAGGATTCGAATTTGCGACCGTAGCGGTCGCGCGGTTCCAGACTGTAGCGCCCAGAACCGCTCGGCCACTCTGGCCGGCTCCCATCTGACAGGTGTCACATGTTCTGATTACTGAGATACCGCATAGAGATTTGGGAATTAGTCCAGGATACTGGCGCAAACTCTGCTGATCAGGAAAGTTGCACCACCACCTCTCCTACACTTGCTGGTGGTGAAATTTTTTCCGTCACCAGGATTTGAACCGGCCACGTCGGGGTCAAGTGCTTCCTCACAGGTGGGTGTTAGGGAACTGTCTCACTGACGCTGACAATATCCAAAGAAGAATTTCTGTAATAGCATAATAAAACTGAAGGGATAGGACCTTCAAAGTAGCTTTCCCAACAATCACGGAGCAGTGGATGGTATCTAAGGAAGAAAAACGGAAACAAAACATTATGGATGGAAATGATTTTTTACATTTAACTGAAGATGTAATCCGATACTTTTCCTCCACGGCTGAAGTCACGTAACAGCACAAGAACCTCAGGTAAATATGGGTAGTTTGGATTTGTGAAAGGAAATCTGTCCGTCTAGGTAACAAGAAAGGGCAGCAGCTGTTGATACAGCAATATGCGCCAGTAACTTATGATACATTTTAATGCGCTCAGTTTTTCTTCACTAGACTACATCCCTCAATGCCAGGTACTAATCCTATAACTGTTTGCATGAACGTGGAAATTATTGGAGCTTCACTCCACTGGACACCAGAACAACAGGTCTTCTGCAGATGTGAGTTCCCTTGGTCCTGGCTATGGTGTCTTAACATACACATGTATATTTATATTCCAGATGCGTTTGTTTAGCTTGACGCATAGTTTTCAGCACCTTTTAGGACAGAAAAATGCAAGACGCATTTCAAACACACGTGCCAGGTAAACAACAGAGGGTCGGGTACATCTGACAACGTGAAATCTCAGTTGATTCAGCATCTCTTCCACGCATACAATTAAAACAAAACACACAAGAAACAATGAAAAATTTACGTATTTGGCATACAAATGGAACGCAAACGACCCTTCTACTTCTGTGTTGATAGAAACCCATAGAACTAAAATAAATATTGCATCAATGCGCAACCTACACCATCCCCAGATTAGAGATAGCAAGGTCTGAAATGCACTACAGAACAGACTGTCACAACATCCCAAATTTTTGGGATGAGGGGGAGGAAGAAGGGAGAGGAGGTGTGTGTGAGGGACTATCACATTCAAATAAAACACAGCCGCCCTGCAGGTTCTGACATTGTTATCAGTTTCAGATATTAGTTTAACATGTTTCTAATGTTCGAGTCCCTCGTTCTGTAGGCTCTTTTCCGTTTAGCCCACAATTTCATAGAGATAATGTGCTTTTACGGTGTCACTGGATTTTCGTTGCGTGCTGTTGGTGCCAAATTGTTACCGATGGTCGTAGTCAATAAGGTAATTAGTATGTCGTAACCAGTGAGAATCACCCGATCTGACAATTTTGGCTCTCACAAATAGTTGGCTGTTTTTTCTCCGAATATCACAATTTCCGGGATTGTGGTAAGGCTGAAATTTATAGTCTTGGTTGTCACAAATATGTAACTTAATAGCACAGCTTAAATTCGTGCAAGTGAAACAAAATATCGGCAAATTAATTTCCTACGAGTGAAACAAAATATCCGCTAATTTCATTTACAAAGTAAACGAAATTACAAACGGGAATTTCATTGGCTACCTACTTCCGACTTAAAATTCATCGCGTTTAACTCCTATTATTCATTGCGCGAACCATTACCAACAGCAGCATGCGACTTAAATGCACATTTAAAATTCATTGCAGCCGTTTTGAAGATAATAAGATGTTACAGCTAAAACTAAAATATGAAATGTAATAAGACAATGTCCTCGGAAATTAAATCCTCAGTGGAATGATGTGAGACAGTAAACGAGTCTTTGTCACCGAAAATAACGGTATTATATAGTCAATAAAATATTAATCAGCTCTCTACGGAGCTCGATGAGGTCTATGAATGTCCTGTCACCTTCAGTCATACTTTAATATTATTATCAAGTTTGCCAGCCATATAAAACTTCTTTGTTCATTTGTCTGGTTATATTTGTCGTAAGGGAAAAGTTTTTGTTATTGTTTAACGTGCTATCAATGTTATGGGATGGAATTTCCTTGGTATTGTCCAAAACATTTACTTTGAGTCACATTATAAAATTGTATACTTCTTTAAATCTTGTATTAAATGAGATAACTTAAGCTTACCTCTGTTGAGAATATTCCATTTCTAGAGTGAAGGTCATAAAAAAATCTAAAACATCGCTCACCCAAAGACTTTTATTTATATTGGAATTGTTGGAGCTTTCAAAGATAATTATTCTGCTGAGATATCACCATACACTGATATTACGCTTCATCACAGGTTTTACAAAGTGTTTCACGGTTGCGCTGTTGCACTCATAGTCTGACATAATAGTCGCAACACTACGACTCGAAAGCAGCGTCCCAAGCAACCAACGAGCCACACCTTTGAATGTGATATACGATGAGTGCGAATACTAACGTTTATATTGATTTTCCACATAGTTTTTACGATAGGGAGTGTGCGCAGTGACATAAAAATCGACAATAAATAAAAAATGGCTCCTATGCATGCTGTTGGCACTACATATGCTGACAGATGACGTTCACCGGGCATTCGCCATACCCACCCCTGCCTACACATTGTTTACCGTCATTCGTCACTCCCACAAGGTTTTTTCACTGTTTAATCGTCCAAAGTTTACGCTTCTTACACCAAACGAGGCGTCGTTTGGCTTTTACTGGCGTGATGTGTGGCTTATGAGCAGCCGCTCGACCATGAATCCAAGTTTTCTCACCTCCCGCCTAACGGCCATAGTACTTGCAGTGGATTCTGATGCAGTTTGGAAATCCTGTTTGATGGTCTGGATAGATGTCTGCCTATTACACATTACCACCCTCTTTAGCTTTCGGCGGTCTCTGTCAGTCAAGAGACGAGGTCGGCCTGTACGCTTTTTGTGCTGTACGTGTCCCTTCACGTTTTCACTTCTCTATCACATCGGAAACAGTGGACCTAGGGATGTTTAGGAGTGTGGAAATCTCACCTACAGACGTATCATCACACAAGTGACACACGATCACCTGACCGCGTCCGGAGTCCGTGAGTTCGCGATTCTGCTCTCTCACGATGTCTAATGACTACCCAGGTGTCTGGCAGTAGGTGGCAGCACAATGCACCTAATACGAAAAACGTATGTTTTTGTTGGTGTCCGGATACTTTTGATCACATAGTGTATTTCACGATTGTTCGTGTGTCTTGATAATTTACTGATGCTTGGAACGCAAAAATGCAGCATCTGTTTTCTTAATTATGTAGGAAATTATTAAAAACAAACATTATTCTTACGACGCATGTGTATGCCTGCTTTCTGTCTGCTTGAAGCGCTATCGTCGTTCCAGCTGTGTTAAATGGTAACAACTTTCGCACCAGAGAGTGTCGTGGCTGTATGTATTAGACTGTGGTTGCAGTACTAAGGGCGAAATAAATAGATGAATAATGGATCTCTGGCGGCGATATCGCTTGCAATCCACCTCTCACTTCGACTCCTTCACAGACGAGCAATTAATGAAGCAGTTTCAAACAGTATTTGGAATACAACTGTATGTGATACTTTGCCATGGAGAATTATTGAAATGTTCAGCAGCAGGTCTCCGTATCTTCGTACCTCAAATACTGTATAATAAGGAAACTGAAATGTATGTTCCAGAACACATTACACTTTAAATTGACGTCAAGTGTGTGGTGCGCGTCTTTCCAGTCTGTATTTCACAGACACGTCTTAAGGTCATTATTTCATTTTTGATTCCATAGCTTTGTCGCTAAACTGCAAGTTGTTACAGACCAATTTTGAAATCTCTATGAGTGTAGAGAAATGTTATCAGCAGTAGTACTTTTGATTTCCAGAACTGTTATACGAGGGCTATCCACAAAGTACATTACGTTTTCGTTTGTGTCCGTTAGGGGCGGGGCGAGCTCGGCCATCTTGGTATCATGTCATTCCGCCGCTCAGTCGGCATCCTCCCGTGCTAGTGAAAGGTTCGTGCTGTACTCCATTGAGTTACTGTGACAGTTTGAAATGTCAGCGTTAATTGAAAATGCCGCGAAGTGTGAAGTGCGTGCTGTAATAAGGTTTCTGACTGCAAAAAACTGTACACCGATAAAAATCTATCGGCAGCTTTGTGAAGTGTATGGGGACAACATAATCACTGAAGGTGGAGTGCATCAGTGGGTCATAAAATTTAAAAATGGCCGAACTAACGTTCACGACGAAGAGCGAAGTGGAAGACCCAGCATAGTGACTGCCGAACTTGTCGAAAAAGTCGATGCCGCGGTCCGTGAAAACCGTAATTTCACAATAACGGAACTCTCTATGAGTTTTCCACAAATTTCACGAAGTTTGTTGCACGAAATCATTACCGAAAAGCTTGGTTACCACACGTTTTGTGCAAGATGGATACCAAAAATCTTGACAGAGATTCACAAAAATCAGCGAATGGCTGCAGCGTTAACGTTTTTGGACGCTTACGAGAAAGATGGCGACTCATTACTCGATCGCATCGTTACTGGTGACGAAACATGGGTTAAGCATGTGAACTGCGAGACAAAATTGCAGTCAATGCAGTGGGGGCACACAAATTCCCCCCAAAACCCAAGAAATGCATGCAGACAATGTCGGCTAGGAAGGTGATGGCGATTGGCTTTTGGGACAGAGAAAGTGTGATTTTTGTGGATTTCCTGGAAAGAGGCACTACAATAAACTCTCAAAGGTATTGCCAAACTCTGCACAACCTCAGAGGAGCAATACAAAACAAGCGCAGGGGAAAGTTGGACTCAAAGGTCTTGCTGATTCACGACAACGCCCGGGCCTACACGGCAAATGCCACTCGTGAAGTTCTCGAAGCTTTTAAGTGGGAGTTGTTTCCTCATCCGCCGTACACTCCCGACCTGGCACCGAGCGACTTCCACTTATTCCCAGCAATGAAGAAGTGGTTGGCTATGCAGCGTTTTCATGACGACGCATAGCTTCAAGAAGAGGTAACCACGTGGTTGAAGGCGCAGGCGGCCGAATATTACGACGAAGGAATTTTCAAGCTCGTCCATCGCTATGATAAGTGCCTTAATTTAAATGGCAACTATGTTATAAAGTAGTATTTAAGTGTGGGTTTCATCTGTATATAATAAAAAAAATTTCCAATACTTTATTTATTTTTAATTCCAAAACGTTATGTACTTTGTGGATAGCCCTCGTACTAAACTGTATGAGGGAGAGACAGATTATACTGGGTCATTTACCAAGACATGCAAATATTTTTATATGTTATTCTACACGTAAAACTAAAGATGAAAGTCCGTATAAACATAGTCCACAAATGCTTAGCTACGGAGTTACGCTATTACAAGATTACCAAAAAAAAATGGCTCTGAGCACTATGGGACTTAACATCTGAGGTCATCAGTCCCCTAGAACTTAGAACTACTTAAACCTAACTAAACTAAGGACATCACACACATCCATGCCCCAGGCAGTATTCGAACCTGCGACCGTAGCGGTCGCGCGGTTCCAGACTGAAGCGCCTAGAACCGCTCGGCCACAATGGCCGGCGAAATTTAGCAACTTCGCTAATATGAAGCCATCGCAAAACTGTACGAGCTTAAAGTAAAGACCTATTTCCATTTATTTTGTTGTTATTGGTCTGGTGAATCTAATAAAACATGTCCCAGACGTTATCTGCTGTAGTTTTCCAGAACATCCAGAGAAGCAAAGAGGTCTGGTGAATCTAATAAAACATGTCCCAGACGTGTATCTGCATTAGTTTTCCAGAACATCTAGAGAAGCAAAGACGTAATTTCGTAAACTGTCTAACTTATAACCTACTTGGCACATTTTGTTTTTTAAATTCCAGACAATTGCACAAAGTTTTCAACGGAAGTCGTAGAGAATTTAATTTTGGGAAAAGGATGGTGATAACGTTAACTGAAACTGTATGAATGTGTCAGATAATGTGCTTTTATTGATAAAATAGAACACGTGAATTCAAGTTAAACCGGAAAAAACAAAGCTCAGTGTTAAGGAAGTGGTACAGAAAACTAACTCGTTTCAAGGTTAGGAAACAACTGAAACAATTATCTAAAGGTAGCCAACAATGACATAAACGTTTCTACATTATTAATGGAGAGTAAACAAATTTACTTGTATAATAATCTTTGCTTCTCTGGATGTTATGGAAAACCACTGCAGATACACGTCTGGGGCATGTTTCATTAGATTCGCCAGATCAATAACAACAAAATAAATGAAAATCGTGCTTTATTTAATCTCTTATAGTTTTGTGATGGGTTCATATTAGCGAAGCTGCTAAATTTCACGCAAAATCTTTTATTAGCCTTAACTCCGTAACTGATCATTTGCGGACCTATGTTTATATGAACTTCTTTCTTTAGTTTTACTTGTAGAATAAGATATTAAAATATTTGCATATCATCGTGAATCACACTGTTACAAGGTGTTTCAAAAGTGATGGTCAGTATACAGGGCCATGACAGGGATGATCATTCGAAACAAAAATGTCAAGTAAACATGGGCACTAAAGTTCATACCTTAAGAGCTATGAGCAATTCTTGATCTTTGATACTGTGAAACAAATCTCTTCTACTGCAAGCTCTTTGCATTCCATATTTTCGGAAGTGGTAGTATGGATCAAAAAAAGAAAGGAAATGTCCAGTAAACATCTGGTCTAAAATACATACCTTTAAAGTTATGAGCAGTTGTTCCTTAGAAGAGTTGTATTTCAAAATAGTGAAGATGAATGAATGCTCATAGTTCTTAAGGTATGTGCTACAGATGTACACTGGACATTTTTTTCTTGTTTTGGTCCATACTACCACTTTCCAAAATATGGAAAGCAAAGAACGTGCAGCAGAAGAGATTTGTTTTATGGTGTCGAAGATCAAGAACTGGTTATAGCTCTTAAGGTATGCGTTTTAGATCGCATGTTTACTTGACTTTTTTGTTTCGAATGTTCATTCCTGTCATATGCCTGAATATTGACCATCACTTTTGAAACACCCTGCACATTATATTTAAAAATAAGAAAAAAATTCGCTTGACACCTTCCTAAAACCTAGTGTCTAATCCTTTCAATCTGTGTAAGCGTAGATTAGATGCAGTTTAAATTAAAAGAAATGATAGCGATGGAAATTGAGAGATATATAACAAACAGAGATGGTACTGATCCCCCATGGTACACAAAATAGTTGAGAACACTAATTGCAGAAGCAACGAAAAAAGCAAGCCAAATTTAAAAGAACGCAAAACTCCCAAGTTACAGAAATCGAAATTTAGGGCGAACTTCTAATGCGAAATTCTTTTAATAGTTTCCACAACGAAACTCTGTCTCTAAATCTGGCAGAAAACCCAAAGATTTTGGTCACATGTAAAGCACACCAGTGGAAGGTGCAATCAATATTTTCATTGCGCGATAACAATGGTGATGTTGTTGAAGACAGAACGACTAAAGCAGAGTTACTAAACACAGTTTTCCGAAATTCCTTCGCAGAAGAAGACGAAGTAAATATTCCAGAATTAGAATCAAGAACAACTGCCAACGTGAGTAACTTATAAGTAGATATCCTCGGTGTAGTGAAGCAGCTTAAAACACTTAAGAAAGGCAAGGCTTACGGTCCAGTTTCTATATCAGTCAGATTTCTTTCAGAATATGCTGATACGATAGCTCCATACGTAGCAATCATATACAATCATTCGCTCGTAGAAAGATCTGCACGCAGAGACTGGAAAGTTACGCAAATCACACCAGTACCAAGGAAAGGAAGTGGGAGTAATCCGCTGAATTACTGACCCATTTCCCTAGCATCGTTTTGCAGTAGGATTTTGGAACATATACTGCCCTCGAACGTTATGAATCACCTAGAAGAACACAATTTACTGACAAAAGTAAACATGGATTTAGAAAATATCATTCTTGTGAAACACAATCAGCTCTACTCTCACGAAGTAAAGAGTGTTATCGACAAGATGTGTTTAGTTTACGAGATGGCTTTTGACATAGTTCATTATAAACGACTTCTAATTAAACTGCGTGCCTATGGAGTATCGTCTTAAATGTGTTGTTGGATTCGTCATTTCCTGTCTGAAAGTTCACAGTTCGTAATAACTGGTAGAAAATCATGGGTAGTCTTTTGTTCCTTATCTACATAAACGGTTTAGGAGACCGTCTGAGCAGCCCTCTTAGACTATCTGTAGGTAATGCCGTCATGCAAAGTCATCATATTGATCAAAACGAATTGCAAAACTTTCTATACAAGTTATCTGTATGGTGCAAAATGTGGCAGTCGACTCTAAATCGTTAAAAGTGTGAAGTCATCCCCATGAGCATTAAGGGAGCACGCCCCTGAACGAGCTGCATTTCTAGCGTTATCTTCACCCTGATAGTGCAACTGATCTATAAATGAGAGATAGCTCAAAATTATTACACGCAATTAGGGTCATTAGTCAAAGCATTTCCCAAAAATCATTGAGATATTTATTATATTTTGATACTGACAATAATATTTATAATAGTATAAAAAACAGAACACTATTTCACTGCGGTACAATTTTCTTTGCTACCACTGACTGCACAGCTTGGAAAAAGAAAGTACAGGCAACAGTCACATAAGTGTTTCATGCCTCCAGTTTCGTTCCCTGATGCTGATCTGCGAAAAAAGACAAGTAATTTATTTTACTACAACAAAAATATTAAAAATGTAGCTCAAATATCACCAACATCATCATCATGTTATAAATTTTTCAGGAAATAGTAGACAAGGGAGGTAGAAGAGGTAATTCTAAATATCTGTACCAATGATTGTGAGTTTAACTTCAGTCATTTAGGAGAAAAGTGTACCTAAATGATAAAAATTCAAGTTTTCGGTAAATTGCAAAAGAAGATTTACAGATTTATTAACTTACCACTATACTCGTTTAGAACATTCCAGTAGCATACTCCAGTTGTCCTCCTGTTCCCATATCCTGAATACTCTTTCTTACTTTACTTACTTTTACTTTACATGTGACAAGGACCTTATCGACCACACGCCTGCTCTATGAGTCTCTTCCACTTCTGCCTGTCCAATGCGCTGTTTGTCCAGTTGCTGTTGCTGTTCATCCTAGCTGTGTCCTCCCGAATGTTATCCCGCCATCTGATTCTGGGTCTCCCTCTCGTTCCATCTATTGTTCTGCCGAATGCCATTCTAGGTAGTCTATTCTCTGTCATTCTTGCTATATGGCCTGCCCAATTCAACCTTCTCCTCTTGAGCACTTCGACGATGTTATGGTGTTTGTACAGCCCTCTTAATTCTTCGTTTCTTCTTATTCTCCATTTCATGTTATTTTCGTCGTATGCAGGTCCATAAATTTTCCTTAGTACTTTTCTTTCGAATATTAACAGTTCGTCCTCATCTTTGTTTCTAAATATTAATGTTTCACGCCCATGCAACATCAGAGGTATAATGGTCGATTGATATAAGCGGATTTTGAAGTTACTGTTAAGTGATCTTTTTCTTAGAATTTTTATGAAACTAAAAAGTATCTTAGTTGCTGTTGATAAACAGACATCTATTTCTATATCTGTTCTGTTGTTATTACTAAACAGACTTCCTAGGTACTTGAAGCGGTAAACGGTCTCGAAATTGAATCCATATACAGTCAGAGGTGCATCTTTTTCTGGTTTTCTTACTTATAGGCAGGTATTCTGTCTTTTCTTCATTAACATGTAATCCTGTTTTCTCAGCAATTTTGTAGTAATATTGCATCATTCTGATTAATTCCCTTTTGGATCTACTTATTAGTGCTACATCATCTGCATAGGCTAGTCTTGTAATGTTCACATACTGTAGCTGGATTCCTTGTGGACTGGTTTTAGAAAATTCTCTATCGATCTTCTCTAGGACAAGGTTAAATAAAATAGTTGAAACGGAATCTCCTTGTCTCAGCCCAGTGTACACCATAAAATATTCAGTTTCTCCTACCGGTGTCTTTATGCGACATAAAGTTTCATCTATACACATTTTAACTAATCTGATTAATAATGAAGTTATTTTGAACTCCTTCATTATTTTTAGGAGCGTCTGTCGGTGTATGCTATGATAGGCCTTTTAAAATCTACGAATAATATGTGGACATGTACATTGAATTTCCACGCCTTCTCAGTTTCTTGTCTTAGGGTGAATAAGTGATCTAAAGTGGATCTGTTTCTGCGGAAACCGCACTGGTAGTCCCCAATCACTTCTTCTGTTATTGGTATCAGCCTGTTTAATAGGCAGCTCAATAAGATTTTGTACGTGACATGCAGTAAGGCAATTCCTCTGTAGTTATGATAAACAGGTGGATCATTCTTCTTAAATGTGGAGCAGACAATTGCAATTTTCCAATCTGCAGGAATGGTTTCTGTCTCCCAAATTGTTTCTATTAACGCCTTTATTTCTAATTCCAGTTGTGGACCTCCATTCTTTAATAACTCAGTGTATATCTTGTCCTCGCCACAAGCCTTGTTATTCTTTAATTTCTTTATTGCTTGCTGTATTTCCTTTACTGTATCAGCTGTATCAATTGTAGCAGGTTCTTCGAATTTAAAGTAAGAGTGTGGGTCATTACAGTTGAGAAGTTGTGAAAAGTATGTCTTCCATCTGTTTTGTATGTCACTTTTGTTGGTCAATATTTTCCCATACTGATCCTTTGTAAACGGTTCCCTTTTATTGAATTTACCAAAAGTTTTTTTATATATTTTTATTTTATAATATTTTTTATATATACTAGTTCTCTTCATTCTTTTTTTTATCCTTGACTCCTTGGTAGCAGCTTTTGCCACTGTCTCCTCTTTGGTTAAGCACCACTTATCAATAGCAGTTAGAGATGATGCCATATTCTTTCCCATCTGGATGTTCAATTTCTCCGTAACATTGATCCTTGAAACTGCAGCAGCATTGAATGTTATTATTGCATGCATTACACCAATCTTCAGCACTGTCAGCCCAACAAATACAGGTTTGTGTATTCTCTACTATATACAGCTGCTGAAGCTTTCATTTGCATTCTGAGAGAGACCATGCATACATTTCCCAAGTAGATTTTTATTTGTCAGTTCCCTATGTATAGGCCAAATTGACCCATTACAGCAAATGATGAGGAATGCTTGTGGGTATATTATATTCCTGCAGCATTGCTCAACCAGTACTTGCACCACGAATCTTCCACTTTTGGACACATACAATGCTGTGGGATCTCATCTGTTGACACCCTGTGAAACCATGTTGCGCAAACAGCTCGTTTTATGTTCTACAAATCTACTACATTTCTCCCTATTGCTAGTCCATAATATTGAGTCAAAGAATCAGTTTCACTTTTAGTAAGATGACCTGTTTTCCACCTGACAGTTTTTTTCCACTGAAGTCTTTACATAATTTTCCCAGCCAAGCTCCAATTCTTTTTTTGTACATGCCCAACACATTCAAGTTTTCCTATCAGAGTGTCCCCATATGGTCTGTCATTAACAACAGTTGTGTGTGCCTTTACAGTCTCCATACCCAAGGTAGCCTACATATCTCATACCATGGCTAAACTCTGATCTTCTAAAAATGTTTAGAACTCCTTTCGTTTCCATGTTTCCACATGGTCCATCAAAGTTCTTTACACAAACATGGGTGCCAATAAATATAGTTGAACTACCCTGGCAGTGCTTTTTTTAGACATTCATAATATAGTATCTTACCAGTTTCATAAATGTGGCAGTTACAACCCCATTCAGAGAAGTATGACCTCTCTTCTTCCAAGATCCATCAAATGCTGCTACAATGTCTGTATTCTCAGACAAGACTACTGCTTCTTCTGCTGCTCTTTTCATTGAATGTTCACTCACACCACATAAAGCATTATGTATTAATTTATTATATCTGTCAAACCTCAGTGGAAGTGGAGGCAAATCTTCTGGAGTATTGCTGTGCGGTGTGGGATCCACATCAGATAGGATTGATGGGGGACATCGAAAAAGCTCAAAGAAGGGCAGCTCGTTTTGTATTATCGCGAAATAATGGAGACAATGGCAGGTATATGATACTGAATTGGGGTGGCAGTCATTAAAAGAAAGATATTTTTCACTTTGGCAAGACCTGGTCATGAAATTTCAGTCACCAACTTTCCCTTCTAAATGTGAAAATATTTTTTTGTGCCCGCTTACATAGGGGAAAATGATCATTACAATAAAATTCGAGAAAACAGAGCTAACACGTAAAGAGAGTGGAACAGTAGAGAAGTAGTTTAAAGGTGGTTCGATAAATCCTCTTCAGGCACGTAATTATGAACTGCAGAGTAATCATGTAGATGTAGATATTAATATTAAATGCCATGGGGCTTAAGTACAGCTGCTGAACAAGTATGTCCTAAACAGTTATATTAAAACGTCAATTTAATATCACCGGCTTAGAAGTGAAAAACATATAGTTCTTTCATAATTATCTCAAAATAACCAGCTGGAAATCAGTATACTGCGGCTACTACTACGATCTACCTAAGTTTCTATCTCTACAGCTCAATCCTTAAAATTATGCTCACTGCTTAAACTTTTAGTTGATAAATAACACGAAGTCACCAATTGCAAACCAGCATAATGTGACCATTAATACGACCCTTTTATGAATTTCTACTTCCACAACACAAATTGTAAAGTGCTGCTCATTGCAAAACCAAAAATTTAGATGTAAGATAGCAATAAGATATGTGTCACTTGTATAGAAACAAACTTGCAGTTATAAGAGACGAGGCACATGAAAGGAAAACCGTTACCGGAAACGAAGGAAGACAGGTTTGTAGCCTATCCCAGAAGTTATATGAATTTTAGTACATTGAGCAAGCAGTGGAAGAAACCAAGAAGAAAACTGGAAAGGGAATATAACATCAAAGAGAAGAAATTAAAACTTTGCTGTTCGCTGTAGAGATTATAATTCGATCAGAGACGACAAAGGACTGGAAGAATAGTTGAATGGAAAGAATAGTGTCATGAAAAGAGGTTGCGAGATGAACATCAACAACAGCGAAACAAGAGAGTTAGAACACTGGTCGATTTAAATCAGGAGGTTTTGAGGGCACTAGAACAGGAAAAGTGTCACTAGAAGTAGTAGTTTAGTTTTGCTATTTGCGCAGCAAAATGACTGACTACGATTGAAATTAACAGGATATAAAATATTGACTTTTGACAGCAAGAAAGCTTTTCTGAAAAAAAGAAAATTGTTAATATCAAATGTAAACTTAAATGTCAGAAAATGTTTTGTGAGGGTACACTGAAGAGCAAGAGAAACTGGTAAACTTGACTAGTATCGTGTAAGGCCGTCGCGAGCACGCAGAAGTGCTGCAACACGACGTGACACGGACTCGACTAATGTCTGAAGTAGTTCTGGAGGGAATGGCCACCATGAATCCTGGAGGGCTGTCCATGAATCCGTAAGAGTACGATGGAGTGGATCTATTCTGAACAGCACACTACAAGCCATTCCAGATATGCTCAATAATGTTCATGTCTGGAGAGTTTGGTGGTCAGCAGAAGTGTTTAAACTCAGAAGAGTATTCCTGGCGCCACCGTCTAGCAATTCTGGTCGTGTGGAGTGTCACATTGCCCGTCTGGAACAGGCCAAGTCCGTCGGAATGCACAATGTACATGAATGGATGCAAGTGATCAGACAGGATGCTTACGTACGTGTCATGTGTTGGAGTCGTATCTAGATGTATCGTGAGTCCCATATCACTCCACCTGCACACCCCCCCCCCCCCCCCCCCACAATATTACAGATCCTCCACCAGCTTGAAAAGTCCCTTGCTGGCATGCAGGGTCCATGGATTCATCAGGTTATTTCCTTGCCCGTACACACCCATCCGATCGATACAATTTGAAACGACACTCTTCCGACCAGGCAACTTGTTTCCAGTCATCAAAAGAGTTGATGGTCCCAAGCGTGGCGTAAAACTTTTTGTCGTGCAGTCATCAATGGTACACGAGTAGGCCATCGGTTCAGAAAGCAAATATCGATGATGTTTCGTTAAATGGATCGCACGCTGACACTTGTTGATCTCCCAGCACTGAAATCTGCACCAACTGGCTGACGGCTTGCTCTTCTGTCATGTTGAACGATACTCTTCAGTCGCCGTTGATCCCGTTCTTGCAGGACATTTTTCCGGCGGCAGCGATGTCGGGGATTTGATATTTTGCCAGATTACCGATTTTCACAGTACGCTCGTGAAATGGTCGTACGGGAAAATCCCAACTTCATCCCTACTTCGGAGATGCTGTGTCCCATCGCTCGTGCGCCGACTATAACGCCACGTTCAGACTCACTTAAATCTTAAAAAAATGGTATTGCAGCAGCAGCAAACCGATCTAATAACTGTGCCAGACATCCGTTGTCTAACATAGGCGTTTCCGACCGATGCTAAGAATATTCGTCAGTAATTTTGCAGGTATGTTCGTTTATCCTTCTTTACGCTACGGACAAATACTACACAGAAGCGCCAAAGAAACTGCTACAACAATACATATTCAAATACAGAGATATGTGAACAGGCGGAATACGGCCCTGCGGTCAACAACGCCTATATAAAACAGATGTTAGATCTACTGCTGCTAAAATGGCAGGTTATCAAGATTGAAGTGATTTTTAACGTGGTGTTGCAGTCTGTGCACGAGCGATGGGACACAACATCCCTGAGGTAGCGATGAATTGGGGATTTTCCCGTACCACCATTTCACGAGTGTACCGTGAATACCAGGAATCCGGTAAAACAACAAATCTCCGACATCGCTGCGGCCGGGAAAAGGTCCTGCAAGCACGGGATCAAGGATGACTGAAGACAATCGTTCAACATGACAGAAGTGCAACCCTTCACTGAATTGCTGCAGATTTCAATCTTGGGGCATGAACAAGTCCGGCCAGGGTTGCCGAGCGGTTCTAGGCGCTACAGTCTGGAACCGCGCGACCGCTACGGTCGCTGGTTCGAATCCTGCCTCGGGCATGGATGTGTGTGATGACCTTAGATTAGTTAGGTTTAAGTAGTTCTGAGTTCTAGGGGACTGATGAGCTCAGAAGTTAAGTCCCATAGCGCTCAAAGCCATTTGAACCATGAACAAGTGTCAGCATTCGAACCATTCAATGAAACATCGTGGATAAGGGCTTTCGGAGCTGAAGACCTATTCGTGTGCCCTTGATGACTGGACGACACAAAGCTTTACGCCTCGTCTGGGCATGTCAACACCAAAATTGGATTGTTGATGACTGGAAACATGTTGCCTGGTCTGACGAGTGTCGTTTCAAATTGTATCGATCGGATGGATGTGTATGGGTAAAAAAATGGTTCAAATGGATCTGAGCACTATGGGACAACATCTTTGGTCATCAGTCCCCTAGAACTTAGAACTACTTAAACCTAAGGACATCACACACATCCATGCCCGAGGCAGGATTCGAACCTGCGACCGTAGCAGTCCCGCGGTTCCGGCCTGCAGCGCCTAGAACCGCACGGCCACCGCGGCCGGCCGTGTACGGGTATGGAGTCAACAATATGACTCAATGGACCCTGCATGTCGGCGGGGGTAATGGTGTGAGGCGTGTGCAGTTGGAGTGATATGGAACCCCTGATGCGACTCTAACGGGTGAGACGCACGTAAGGATCCTGTCTGATCACCGGCATCCATTCGTGTGCGTTGTGCATTCCGACGGACTTGGGCAGTTCCAGAAGGACAATGCGACGCCCCACACGTCCACAATTGCTACAGAGTGGCTCCAGGGATACTTCAGCTGTCCACCAAACTCCCCAGACATGAACATTATTGAGCATATCTGGTACGCACTGCAACGTGCTGTTCATTAGAGATATCCAATACCTCGTACTCTTACGGATTGATGGACAGCCCTTCAGGATTCATGGTATCAGTTCGCTCCAGCGCTACTTCTGACCTTAGTCGACTCCATACTACGTCGTGTTGTGAGGCTTTTGCGTGCTCGGGGTGTCCTACACGATGTTGGGTAGGTGTATCAGTTCCTTTGGCTCTTCAGTGTCGTTGTGGTATTTCGCTTTCCCACTGGCGAAGCTTTCTTCCTACGCTCCTAGAATTGTTAACAATATTGTTTTCTCAGTTTGTAATTGTGCAAATGCAAATAGAATCTTACTTGAACTTTAAAGCAGGATCGATTATAAAGCATTGTAGCGCTAGCAATTGCTTATCTATACTCCAAAGTGTTTCTTTTAACCATGTTCAGACCTGTTAGATACTACATACAATAATTCACTCAACAATTCTAGCAACCTATGGCTTTCCTTCCTTTTCATATCACATTCAGGAATTACAAGTGTAATTTCGTTGAAGCGTTAACTGTAAAACAATATTCCGACAGACATATGTATTATACAAATTGTATCACTAACAAAACTGGAAAGAAAGAAAAAACGTGTATTCAAGTATATATATGAGGCATGTGTTATTCCGGACAGGCATAATGAAGGCGATAACGGCCAGTGATCTTTTGAGTACGGATACACACCAGGCTCGAACTCTTACGGGAATCCGCGAAATGCCGCAAGTGATGAAGATATTGGACAAGGGGCGCTACGTTCGTACTTTGCGAATAAATTGAGAATTTGGATCTGATGGGAGGAGTGTTAGGGTAGTCCATGCTGTTGCGATGGCCACTGTCTCCGGGTGGCTTAGTGGCCTGTCGTCGTCGGCAGTGCGGTGCGGCCGGGGCTGTTTACGTCCTCGCCGCGGCGCGCGTTTTCTACGTGCTTGTGTGCTACAGCGGCTTTCGCGCGAGTGAATGTCTGTCGAAGTAAATAGCCAATTCCTACCGAAAATCGGCACTGAAATTCAGTTTCTCAAATGAATATGCATGTCCCAATGTGTTTCAAACACAACCATTTCTTCAAGACGACGTGAAGCTTCCTTGTACCGATCCTGCTGGAGTCCACCTCTCATTTGTGAGCAGCGTGGTTTACTTCAAATTAGTAACTGATGCTTCATGCGACGCATTTTTTGGAAAGAAGAGAGACGAGCTCGAGTTCCCATATTCAAACGCAACATTGGCCCAGTTACTGTGGATCTTGAGGGAGTCTCGCATGTTCGAACCTCTATTTGAAGTGTAGGAAGGCGATGTTGGGGCTGCACTTAAGCCCTATGAAACGATTCACAGCCACGTCGCTGTGTAGTGGGCACAATATACCACCTGCCTTGTGCTGAATGAAGTGCATCTTGTATGAACTGAACACAGTAAGCATGTTCCTTTCCGTCTCTACATCAGGGGCGAGCGATCGTTATATATGATGGCCAGCCAAAGACCTGCTGGGGCTGTGGAAAAGTGAGCAACGTTCAGAGTGTCTGCAGTGACAGACTGTCCAGCTCCGATCAACGGATCTGATACCTTCCACCACCTCAACATCTTTAATTCTCACATATGTAGCGGCACTGCAAACAGATACAAGTCAGATTCTACGGGTTTGTTACTTACGTCACTCCTGCTGTTATGGAAGGCAGTGAAACGGCTGCCCTTGGGCGGGAAGGAATAGAGATAACCTATGGGATATATTTGCCATCGTCACTGAGACTGGCTTTCGATATGCAGGTGACTCGAGCTGTTAATGTCTACGACTCTTCTGTGTGGCAGAACTTACGCCTCCCTTCTTAGGCCATTGTAACTACATCATAATTGCTGTCCCAGAAAGACCAACAACCAAACTACACTTCATGCACCGAACCGCACCTCTTGATACAACACCTGTGTGTTGTTGATACTTGGGAATTATTACATGGTGATAGCCCTGGCTATGCTTACGTGACCAGTCACTCACCCAGTAGAGTCGATCGCACCTATTTCTCCTCTGTCCTTGCAATGGCATTTCTAGCTGCAGAGCAATGGCCCACGGCTTTCTCAGACCATAGTGTATAGACCTGCATGGTCGACCTCTGGTGGCAGACGGCTCGGAGAAGTCAGGATTTATGGAAACAGAATGTGGCACCCCTACACGATCAGGAATGTAGGAAACTCATAACGAGTACGTGGGTCTCATGTGAACATCGACCACTGCGGTATACATCACAGCTTCAGTGGTGATTAGAATGTATCAAACCAGTTTTACGACATGCACTGGTTGGTTATGGTGGAGAAATATTGCTCTGTCACCAACAAATGATGGACTTGTATTATGCACTTCTCCAGGAACTTACGGCACTTCCACCATCTCCTGATTGCCAGACGGAGATCCATCAGGTCAAAGCGAAGATTCTCATCCTTACCCGCCATAAGCTTGGAGGTGTTGTGATGCAAACGAGATGCCAGGACAGGATCGGTGAAGAACTTCCGTACGAGCACCACATTGTCTCCGAACGACGACCAAGACGTCAAAAATTGGTGCACATTCTGAATATCCCAGATGGTAGGCTGGTGACGACCCAGGCAGACATCGCCTGTGATGTCATGGACCCCCCCCTGACAAGGGGCACTTAATAAATCAGCAGGACAAGATGGCTTTCCGCTGGAATTCTACTGTATCTTTAAGAATCTGATGGTCCTGTGGTAGAAAGAGACGTACCAAGAATTTCTGTCATTAGTGGTCCCTATTCCGCCAGTTTTCATGGAAAGTCTTGTTACTCCAGTGCCCAAACCAGCAGGTGGTACACGGATTGAACAGTACCATCCAATCATGCTCCTCAACTGTGATTTCAAGATCTTTACCAGACTTTTGTCGATGCGCCTTAAGCGAGTAGTGCACGAACTTATCTCGTATGAACAAACATCTTTGGAGGAGAACAGTACTATCTAGGAGGCAGTTAGCGACAGTCACGATGTGATCGCCCTTGTGTTGCATGGTACCTTTGTCTCCATGGACTTTGATCACCTCCTTGATAAAGTGAGCAATTCTTTCCTGGATGGCCTTCCCAGCTGCCTTTACCCACCTGATCAAGAGCATCCTCGATGGTGCTTCGTCGAGGGTGATGATTAATGCTAGGTGGATGGACACATCTTACGTTCAGTTCGACAGGGCTGTCCACTCTCAATGACCCTCTATACAACGGAGACAGCCGCTTCTCTAAGTATGTGGTTTGAAACAAGACCTTTCAGGTATCACGCTCATACGACACACGTTCCAGGAGGAGGAGGAGGAGGATATTAGTGTTTAACGTCCCGTCGACAACGAGGTCATTAGAGACGGAGCGCAAGCTCGGGTGAGGGAAGGATGGGGAAGGAAATCGGCCGTGCCCTTTCAAAGGAACCATCCCGGCATTTGCCTGAAGCGATTTAGGGAAATCACGGAAAACCTAAATCAGGATGGCCGGAGACGGGATTGAACCGTCGTCCTCCCGAATGCGAGTCCAGTGTGCTAACCACTGCGCCACGACACACGTTCCAGTGCAGCGCTTATGCAGATGATCTAGACTTTTTCACCCGTTATGAGGAGGAAATACAGATGACAATAGGATGGACTGGGCAATATAGGAATGTGGTAGGCAGCGGCATGAACATGGTCAAGTACTGTACTGTGGAAATCGGCAGAGGGCTCCGCGAGAGGATTGTGGCCCCACTGTGAACGATGGACACAATTCGATGTTTGGGCAACCTATTTACAAATGATGTCCGCCGTTCAATGGCACTGAACTATAAATGCCTCTTACAAGTTCTTCACATGGGCGTCTGAGGCCACTTCCTCCGAGCTTTAGACGTGGGTCCAAAGGGTGGCCTTCATTAACAAACACATGCACTCCGTCTTCAGGCCACGAGTGGCCTACCGGGACCATCCGACCGCCATGTCATCCTCAGTAGAGGATGCGGATAGGAGGAGCGTGGGGTCAGCACACCGCTTTCCCGGTCGTTATGATGGTATTCTTGACCGAAGCCGCTACTATTCGGTCGAGTAGCTCTTCAATTGGCATCACGAGGCTGAGTGCACTCCGGAAAATGGAAACAGCGCATGGCAGCCTGAATGGTCACCCATCCAAGAGCCGACCACGCCCGACAGCGCTTAACTTCGGTGATCTCATGGGAACCGGTGTATCCACTGCGGCAAGGTCGTTGCCTTAACACACACATGGCGTCCCGGATATCTCACTTGCCGCAGATACTGCTGACGACTGCGGCGATGGCACTGTTTATCCAGGCAACCTTTGGGTACTTTGTTAGTAATGCATTTCCTTTCAAGATCCGATATGAAGCCCTCACTCTCCCCTTCGCAGAGGACGACTGGGAGTTATCAAAGTTCGAGCACAAGCAACGGCCCTTTATATCAACACCATGTTCAAGATGTGGACTTATCGTCGACATCGTTTCACAAGTCTCCTGACTGACGAGCTGGCGCCTCCGTCCTGCCTGCCCCCTATTGCTCTCGCTCACATTGCACTTGAGCTCTCCCACATCAAAACATTTGTTGTCGATTACAGCCATGAGCACACGAATCTCCCTTGTACGATGGTTCCTAGGGCGCGTGATGTATACGATCAGCTGATGTGGTTGAAAAAATGCCACCCAGGAGTGGCGTGGCCTATGGTGTGGTTAGCGATCCACCAACGATATTTTACGACGGAGATCCGCACCACCTGGTACCTCATCGTTAACGAAAAGTTTCCAACGAGACAAAGACTGCACAACATTGCTCTAACTGACTCCCCAATGTGCATGTGGTGTAGTGCGACAGACATGGATGAACGCCGCCTGGAATGTGCACCTTCTGCAGATGTGTGGCTTCTAAATCGAGATTTGCTTGCCTTCCACCCCACATGATCCCTCCTGGAGAGCTCCTCCACCTGGTTGCGATCTGCTTTCTCCTGTCTAAGACACATTCGATTAAATGGATCAGAGAACTTTCTTTGACTACCTTTTTTAGGATGGTCTCAAAAGATGTTTGACTTTTGGACTTTCTTATAGGAACGACACAATCAGTTACAATCCATTGGCAGATATCGGCCGGCCGGCGCTACAGTCTGGAACCGCGAGACCGCTACGGTCGCAGGTTCGAATCCTGCCTCGAACATGGATGTGTGTGATGTCCTTAGGTTAGTTAGGTTTAAGTAGTTCTAAGTTCTAGGGGACTGATGACCTCAGAAGTTAAGTCCCATAGTGCTCAGAGCCATTTCAACCATCTTTCCAGATATCGTCAGACCTTTACTAATTACTTACTGTATTCATGGGTCTTGCATGCAAATGGGTATCACCAGAAAAGCTGATACTGGATTGAGATTTGAATCTCGAAATGGAAAATTGAGCATGAATGTATTCTACAAAGACATACCCGAAACCCACTGTGTAGAGTTGACACCAGGCTGCGTTTAATTTATTGATGTTTTCGAGTTGTCGTCGTTCTTGTATTGTATATCTGGAAGGTTGGCCTCAGTTTGATTGTATTCTGCTTTACATTGTTTGTTAATATAGTGTAGTGCTGTCACACACAACACATGTATACCAACGTAGTTTGGTAATAAAAGTGTCTCAGGTTCGAATCTTCTTAACTTTGCTTTAAATTGTATGACAACAAAATGTATACAACAAAATAAAACAAAAATCAAAAATCAAAACGAAAAATGGTAAGGCGACCGCTCACGATAAGCGGGAGGGGAAAAAGAAAAGGAAAAATAAGAAAGCGATTAGAGAAATAGTTTGCATGGTTAAAAAAGGTGGCTGAATGGGTAGGCGAAAAAAAAGATTAAAATAAAAAATGTAGACAGGTTATGTGTCTAATAAGCAGATTTTAATCCCGGATCCAGAATAAATTTTCAACTTTCCACACTGATTTAAATCAATGCGCAGTCCCACCCAGTACCTATACATACTTTGTGTCTTAATTCAAGTAAACTGCCTGGCATTTGCAGACGACATTACTGCACTTCCTGAAAATCCAGCGGATGTAGAAATGGAATTTAGTCCCTAGAAACAGAATGCGTAGGTCAATTTTAGAGTCTCTGTAGTGTAAACCCGATTTATCACAAACATAAAAAATGTACTACAAATCTTGCAGGTTTCGTACTGATTAAATAAGCATGGTCAGAAAGTTCCATTACTTAAGAGAGGTAATCGAAGAAATGCGCTAACATTTCATATATGTAATGATTCGCAAAGTGGAAAAAAATGGAATATCAAAGAAATATTAGTTTAAAAATAATATATCCAAGAATAATTTATTACAAGATCATACTGAAAGTGGAACGACCCTATCAGACTCAATGCCTAACACTGACTTACAAATCAGAGTAAAGTATCAAATACAGGATGTAAAAGATATATGTGAAGATATTTCTCTGGGTGGCTGAGGATGGTGTACTGAACAACATTACATCAGTATTTTCGCCATTTACAGATTAATAATTGTAACCATTACAAGTCATACAGCATATTTTTAGATTGGATAATACCTCCAAGACAATGTGGCAAAAGCAAGCCATTAATTCTGATTTTTCCCCTGTGTAGCACATCAGGTATTGAACAGTGAATGCGTGGACGCAAAATGGTTAGTCTACACTGACAGAGGTAGTTCACTTCGTGGTTCAGTCACGACCTTGCAGAAAGCATCAAGTAGCAAGTTATGTGACGCGGTTGCGCGAAAAAAGTTCGACACAGAGAAAAAACAACCAAAAAAAATAACAAACATGTGGATACATATAAAAATATCTGGACTTACACCCGCTACAACCTGTTTATGTAAATATAGAAAAATGAGTGAAACAATAAGGAAAAGAAGAATGATAGTTTTTTGGACGTTTACACTGAATGGAGGACAAAAAGATGAGAAAATAAATCTTCAGTTATCATAGGGTAAGAAAATAAGTACAAGCTGGATCCAGGATTTTGGAAATAGATTTAGAAATTCACAAAGTAAAACGTGGAGAAGGAACAGAAAGAGGAATTTTCACAAATAAAATGATAACTCTACAAGGATTCCAAAGCAGAAGCATTAAGAGGACAAGTGTGAAGTGGTCTCAAGAAAGTAAAACATACATGGTGAATACACGAAAGGAAAAGTAACTGGAATTGTCACGAAGTAGCTGGTCGACCGAAATCGCAAGAAACAAAACAATTGTTTCTTCTCAAGGGAAAAATTTAGACATACATCACATTCCACACGTATGAGCGAGAGAAACAAATATTACTCTGTTACTGAAATTACGAGGTATTTTATGTGAACTCTAAGGCTTTGAAATGAGAAAAACGTTATTAACATTCAAAATAGTTATTCTTCATGACTAGTTATTTATTTATCAATAGTAACCCTGGGGACGAACGCTTTTCGCTCATCGAGAGACCTGTTTGTTGATACTGTCACTGCAGAATGTTTGCATCTTTTCACACTGTCACAACCTTACCTATGTTTGCCCCGCTTTATTGCCACTGTCGTTAACTTTTCGAAAGCAGATGAAAATGAGATGGTGCCAACTCGGGACTATATGGAAGATCATAGGAAGATGTTCGATGGCATTGAACCCAAGGCATCATGTTGTTACAGATGTCGCAGCGCTCGTGTGTGTTCTGGCCTTGTCATGCGGAAAGAGAGGGTGTTCCATGTGTGGATGAACTTTTCGAATTCGAATTGCCTCTTGTCGAATTCCACTAGCGATCTGCATCACCGCTCACGAGAGCAGCACGCTGATTCTCATGCACCGCCATAATTACGTTACGCACCGACATTTTAGACGATACAAATCGGACCTGTCTAGCGGCCTAGGGCTGAAAACATGTAGACATGAAGAATAAATATATAAGCTGTTAAAAGCGTTTATTTCATTAAAAAGCCTTAAGAGTTTTAACATGAAATATTCAGAAGCATTGCCTTTCAGGAAGCCTTCGTAGAATTTTGGACATTCTGCTGGCCACAGGGATAAAAAGAGTATTTTGTTTTGTAACACGGAAGTCAAAAGTCTCCCATACGTTTGCGAAGATATCTAAAGATGGTACACGTCGTTGCAGTTCGCCCGAAGTTGGTTGGCGATTCCTCTTCTTTCGGGCACAATTTGTGTGCCATTTTACACAACATATTTGAAAGCCGTGTGTAAGCTGCTGTTGTGAGCGATGATACAGATCGCTAATCAGCGTAACAAGTGGCAATGCCTTGGATTGGCAACAATACCATCAAGATGATCAATCACGTCATATGCCGCTCTAGCTATGCTGGTGGGGTGATGAAGCGATCGAGGCGTCAGAGCGTTTCTGTCTTAGCAGCCATAGATGCCGGGATCCACCCAGTATTAGGGCGCAAGGAACTCTTTTTGTGGATCAAATATTTATTATTAGAATCCACTTTTAAGGGGCTATCTAAGTGTCGTTGAAGCTTCCTTACCTCAGGGTGAGCTATAAGTCAGTTGTCAAAAACGGATTGGTGCAATAATAATAAACAAGTGAAAATACAAATTTATTATCAAGTTTGAAAAACGTGTAGACTTCAATGAACCAACGAAAGATGCTCAAAGTGGTTACCTTGTTGTTCTAAGTAAACATTGTATCTTTTCCAAGTTGGGCTATAAATTTTGTCCCAAATGTTCCGCGACTGTACGTTTTCGAATTCTGATTAGATTCGTTCCTTCAAATATTCAACGCCGTGAATCTTGACGGAAGAAACGGCATTTTGTAGTACGCCCAGACTGAAAAATCACTGAGTGTGATATGTGGGCATCCTGGAGGCCATTCAGTAGTACTCAGCCGCCCGCATCTCGTGGTCGTGCGGAAGCGTTCTCGCTTCCCACGCCCGGGTTCCCGGGTTCGATTCCCGGCGGGGTCAGGGATTTTCTCTGCCTCGTGATGACTGGGTGTTGTGTGCTGTCCTTAGGCTAGTTAGGTTTAAGTAGTTCTAAGTTCTAGGGGACTGATGACCATCGATGTTAAGTCCCATAGTGCTCAGAGCCATTTGAACCATTTAGTTGTACTCTGCCTACCAAGCCATTCGTCAAAGTTTTTGTTAGAAAGTCTCTCGCAATAATTCCACAATGCTGAGATACTCCATCTTGTTGCCATATCAACTTTTCCTTCACTGGTTACAGATATTCAGAAAGTGGAGTGTAAGGGGCGATAAAAAAGTTTCCATCTGAGGTTGTTGCTGCAGCGTATATGCAACATAGCGCGACTCCAATGCTTATAGTCAGGATGATACACGATGATACGCAATTATTTTGAAATGTTATTCTACAAGTAAAACCAAAGAAAAAAGTTAATATAAATATAGGTCCGCCAATGTTTAGTTACGGAGTTACGGCTAATAAAGGATTTTTCCTGCAATTTAGCAACTTAGCTACTATGAAGACATCGCAAAAGTGTACGAGGTGAAGGTAAAGCACGATTTTCATTTATTTTGTTGTTATTGATCTGTTGAATCTAATAAAACATGTCCCAGGTGTGTATTTGCAGTAGTTTTTCCAGAACATCCACAGAAGAAAAGAAGTAATTTCTTAAAACTTTTAATTTATTAACTACTTTGCGCAATTTGTTTTTTAAATTCCAGACAATTACACAAAGTTTTCAACACAAGTTGTAGAGAATTTAATTTTGGAAAAATGATAGTAATAACGTTAACTGAAACTGAATGAATGTGTCAGATAATCTGCTTTTATTAATACCATAGCACGCGTGAATTCATGTTAAACGGGAAAAACAATGCTCAGTGTTAACGAAGTTGTACACTGTACATATAATTTCACAACACATTCACAATAAATGTTCAAAAATGTATCCACCGCTTTCAGTGCATTTAGCTGCACGGGTATGAACAGATTTTGTTGCTTGTTTCAGTTTCACAAGGTTGTTCTTAATTTCGTAATGCGAGCAAGTAATGCCTCATGTGTTTTAACTTTGCCCTCATAAACTATGTTTCATCCATCCCCAAGCACAAAAATCAACTGGTGTTGAATCGGGCGACCTGGGTGGCCACAGACGTGCGGCACCACTATCAATCCATTTCTGGGGAAAATGTTTATTTAAATATGTAGTAACGGCGTTGATGAAATGTGGAGGCGCGCCGACATGTTGAAAATACATTTGCAATCCTGTAGGAAGTGGAATATCTTCGAGAAAGCGGGGCTTCCCTTCTTGAAGAAACTGTAAGTGCGTCTCGACAGTTAGAGGTCCTGGGAAAATGAATGATCCAATGAAGTTTGTGTTGGTTATACTACACTACCATTTATGTGCTAAATCGCTGCTGGAACTTGCTTATCACTGTTGCATGTCGGTTTGCTTCAGATCATACGTGCTCGTTATGTAAACTGTTTACACCATCTCGAGTAAACTATGCCTTATCAGTAAATAAAATGTATTTGTGTAACTGACGATTAGTGTTTAACCAGTTGCACAACTCCAAGCGAAGGGTGGTATTACCCAGATGTAAATGATGCACTTTTGTTTGTGGTAATGATACAGATTATTGTAATTCAGTGTACGCCAAACCTTACAGTGCGAAGGAAGAAGGTGCTTCAAACATCAATATAGGCCTGTACTGTGAAAGTACCACCAAAACGACAAGGTGTGCAAGCCCCCTCCATGAAAAACACGACTACGCCGTGACACCACCGCCTCCGAATTTTACTCTTGGTACTACACACGCTGGCAGATGTCGTTCACCGGGCATTCGCCGTACAATCACTCTGCCATCGGATCGCCACATTGAGTACCGTGATTCGTCACTCCACACGACGTTTTTCCACTGTTCAATCGTCCAATGTTTACTCTCCTTATACCAAGCGAGGCGTCGTTTGGCATTTATCGGCGTGATGTGTGGCTTATGGGCAGCCTCTCAACCATTAAATCCGAGTTTACTCATCTCCCGCCTAACTGTCATAGTATTTGCAGTGGATCCTAATGTAGTTTTGAATTCCTGTGTGATGGTCTCGATATATGTCTGCCTATTACACATTACGACCCTCATCAATTGTCGGTGATCTCTCAACAGACGAGGTCGGCCTGTACGCTTTTGTGCTGTACGTATCCACGTTTCCACTTCCCTATCACATCGTAAACAGTGGAACTAGGCATGTTTAGGAGTGTGGAAATTTCACGTACAGACGTATGACCCGAATGACACCCAATCACCTAACCACGTGAAAGTCCGTGAGTTCAGCGGAGCGTCCCATTCTGCTCTCTCACGATGTCTAATGACTACTGAGGTCGCTGATATGGAGTACCCGGCCGTAGGTGGCAGGACAATGGGCCTAATATAAGAAACGTGTGTTTTTGGGGGTGTCCGGATACTTTTGATCATATAGTATACGTCGTGTACTGGTACACGGGCTACATTGAACAGCATCCGTAATAGCCTGATCATCGACTTCACGTATCGAGCGCTAGTACTGGTTATGAACGCTAGGTAGAGAAACTGTCTCCCGTAACTTTCGAAATACTCCGCTAATGGTTCGTGCATTCGGAATCCTCCGAGTTGGATAACGTTTGCGATATTCGTTAACCGTAGCCGTAGCATTACCATCACATCTGCGTGAAATAAACACCATATCGGCTTATTCCTCTGCCGTAAATTTGAAAGGCATCCCTATTTCATAAACAATCTGCAAACTAGAACAGTTAATATGTGGTTTCACTAAAATACACTGTCGTTTATGTTCTTTCACTGAACAGTACAGAAAACTAGCTCGTTTCAAAGTTAGGAAACGACTGAAACAACTCATTAACGGTTGCCAACAATGACACAAATGTTTCTACATTCATAATCGAAAGTAAATTTGCTTATATAATAATTTTTGCTCCTTGGGATGTTCAGGAAAACTACTGCAGATACACGTCTGGAACATATTTTATGAGAGTCACCAGACCAATAACAACAAAATAAAAGGAAATCGTGCTTTATTTAATCTCGTACAGTTTTGCGATGGCTTCATATAAGCGAAGTTGCTAAATTTCAGGCAAATTCTTTTATTAGCCGTAGCTCTGTAACTAAACATTTGCGGACCTATGTTTATACGAATTTTTTCTTTAGTTTTACTTGTAGGATAACATATTAAAATATTTGCATATCTTCATGAATTACGCTGTATAATCATGGACAAGTAAGCAAGGGATTAGAGTGACATTCGTATCCTTCCGACGTGCATGCGGTTAATGTGGCAACGTGAACTATGGCTCCGTTATTATCAAATGCGTCTAAGCAAGACAAACATCCGGTTATTCTTTTGCTGGCTGCCGAAGGACATACGCCGGTAGAAATCCATCGGAGAACGAAGAATGTGTATGGAGCAGTATATATGTCGAAAACCACGGTTGTGGAATGTAGTGCGACAAGGTGTGCTGCTCCTTCGTAATAATGCAGATCCCCTTGTTGCAAATTTCGCAGCGCATAAGTTATTTCAACCCATGTGAGAGACACTTCAGCAGTCGTCCCTATAATGCTGATCTCTCACCATGTGACCACGCTTTCGGTCCCTTAAAATAAGCCATGGAGAGTCTACAAGGATGTGCAGCCGGCAGTTACGGTCTTCTTCACGCTGCATTACACGGTGTTCCACCAAACGGGTATCTCCACCCTGGTGCATCGGTGCGATGATTGGCTCGATGCTCACGGCGATTTGGCCTATTTGGCGTACTGATTCTGGACTGAGCGGCCTTCAGGCGGAAAGTCTTTGATCACCACTTACATTTTCTAGCTTTAACAGCTGTACTTGAAACATATGTAGGTAATTTACCGGACTGACAGTACCGACAAAAATATTAAGTCCTACAATTTTACGCCTCTGCCTAAAATTGTAGGATCACCAGCTTGCGTCCACTGTGAACCTGAGCATCCTTGAGTAATCTTTTGCTCATCTTGTCACAAAACTAACCATCCTCCGTAGACCTGATCTTCATCCTAAATAGTACCTAACTTATAACCGGAATCGGATGATTTGTCGTAATACTGGCCAACTTCACTGCCTAGAAATGAGAAAAGTCTTGTAGAGCACCTTCTATTTAAATTTGATATTGTTGTGTTCAGTGCTGTTTCTGCTAAACAGGACGTAATCCTTTATCTTGTTAATTGTCCTGAAATTGTCGTGTCACAATTTATGTTAACCCATGTGCTTTTTTAACAACAATGTAGGAATAAAACAAATTTAGTACAGCTAAACACCGATGTGCTCTGTCATAGAATAAGGGTCCACTCCTAACACCGAAAATTTAATCTAGTAATGCTAATGCACTCAAAGGGTGTTTTTGCTGATGTCTGACGAACGTGAGAAGTAGTGGTGTGTCAAAATGTGTACAACGCTGTACCACGTTCCCTGCAAGGTGAATTAGCAACAGAAGTGAATCATACACAACATTAGCAATTACTTCGGCAGCAGAGGGCTCTAGGGCATGACGTATGAGTAACAGTACCACCCTCTAGGAGGAAACCAGGTGTCCTGTGACTGTGGCTGCATGGTACAGCGCATATAAGACCACAGTCTCTGTAACAATGTATGACTGAATAAATGGTCTTCAGCACTGAAACCATGAATTTCCGGAAATGAACCTTTTTTTGTTCCTTATCCTCTTATCGATAGTGTACCCGCGCATAAAATCTTTTACTTATATCATTACAGAATCAAAAGTATTAGCTTTAGATAAAATATGGAATAGCTTCACTCATGATTTGTGTGTAGTTTTTCTCTAAAACACGAATTTTACTGAATAACTAGTTTTACATAAAACACAGAAATATTATTAACATAATTACATTATGTACAATTGGCTTTCTAGCTAGTTCTATCAGTTCACGCTGCAAAACTGTGGCTGTCCTTGTTTTGTTGTACTGTGTGACCGTGATTTACGTAGATACATCATTTGCAAAGTTTACAGCAACGATTAAACCTCATTATTTTAAGGAAACCGCTGCTCAAGATATCTGTAAAAACTTCGTAAGTACGAACAGCAGAAACTGCGAAAGAGAAGTTAACTATCACTACAAGGACCAAATCAATCTTTGGGGACGTTCAATTCTGTCCAAATTAAAGGCAGACTGTTCAATGAAAAATACATAAAAGTTTATGACTCGTGCCCTTGTCTTCCTAGTAAAGTACATGTACAGTCATCACTTACTTAAAGCTTCTACTGGTCACTGCTTAACATTTTAGATATTTACTATATGTACATATTTTTTTAAGTTCAGCACAAGGTGCTTTCACTAAATGTTTTTTTGACGTCCTTGTATTATTTTCTGCACATTTCTGTCTACATTATTAATCTCCCATTTACCACAGATATTTAGATACCAGAAAAAATATACACAAATAAATAAGCAGAAAACTATTTTTTTTGTTTGGAATCTCAATAAAACTTACATACTAAGTCTCTCTTGGACTTACAGCTACCATGTACACCTTTTCTGACTTGCGAACTTCTGTGTCCCAAAACACAGTTTAAGTTATTTATGTGCTTGATTTCTACATCTACATCTAAATCTACATCCATACTCCGCAGGCCACCTGACGGTGTGTGGCGGAGGGTACTCTGAGTACCTCTATCGGTTCTCCCTTCTATTCCAGTCTCGTATTGTTCGTGGAAAGAAGGATTGTCGGTACGCTTCTGTGTGGGCTCTAATCTCTCTGATCTTATCCTCATGGTCTCTTCGCGAGATATACGTAGGAGGGAGCAATATACTGCTTGACTCTTCGGTGAAGCTGTGTTCTCGAAACTTTGACAAAAGCCCGTACCGAGCTACTGAGCGTCTCTCCTGCAGAGTCTTCCACTGGAGTTTATCTATCATCTCCGTAACGCTTTCGCGATTACTAAATGATCCTGTAATGAAGCGCGCTGCTCTCCGTTGGATCTTCTCTATATCTTCTATCAACCCTACCTGGTACGGATCCCACACTGCTGAGCAGTATTCAAGCAGTGGGCAAACAAGCGTACTGTAACCTACTTCCTTTGTTTTCGGATTGCATTTCCTTAGGATTCTTCCAATGAATCTCAGTCTGGCATCTGCTTTACCGACGATCAACATTATATGATCATTCCATTTTAAATCACTCCTAATGCGTACTCCCAGATAATTTATGGTATTATCTGCTTCCAGTTGCTGACCTGCTATTTTGTAGCTAAATGACAAAGGATCTATCTTTCTGTGTATTCGCAGCACATTAGACTTGTCTACATTGAGATTCAATTGCCATTCCCTGCACCATGCGTCAATTCGCTGCAGATCCTCCTGCATTTCAGTACAATTGTCCATTGTTACAACCTCTCGATACACCACTGCATCATCTGCAAAAAGCCTCCGTGAACTTCCGATGTCATCCCCCAGGTCTTTTATGTATATTGTGAATAGCAACGGTCCTATGACACTCCCCTGCGGTACACCTGAAATCACTCTTACTTCGGAAGACTTCTCTCCATTGAGAATAACATGCTGCGTTCTGTTATCTAGGAACTCCTCAATACAATCACATAATTGGTCTGATAGTCCATATGCTATATGCTACTGCTGCACTAGCAGCTTACTCAATTAAGGTTCTTTAATCACAATAATCAGTTTCCTTTGCTGTAGATACTGCAGTTCATTTCTAACATAATTCTATACATACTTCACTTCTGCAAAATACTTCTGAATTCTTGTACTCTTATTGGTGCAATGAAATAAAGTAACTTACAATACTAATAAATCTATAGAATATAAACAACAAAATATATACGTTTCAATGATGGAGGAGTAAGTATAAAACCTAAGGAACGTCTCATTTTTGCTGTATATATCTATTATATCTTGATGAGGCTACAGTCCCTGTATTCTGTTTGATTTCAGGATATGCTCACAAATAACATATGATGTCTTTTACCATTGTCTCTCTTTGAGTCCAGGAAACTGACTAGATAGAATGACAATACGTCTTACGTGGTTTAAGTGGCATGTGATACACATAACCCTTGATTACACCCGGTTTTTCGGTGAATATTTCTAACATTTTGTGTAGTAAGCTGCTGAGCTCACTTCTTTGATCCTCATTTAATCAATATAATCAAATTCTGGGATCTTACCATGAAGAGCGTTAAACTTATTCTACACTTACTGGCATCAGCTTATGTAGTGGGAGGGTGCCTACATATGGAACTCCAATACCTAGAAATTTAACCTTTACTTTCAGACAAAATTTACAACGTTTAGTTTTCGTTTGGATTAAGTCCAGACCTAATTCCCTACCATCAATTCTTACAAAACATTTGCAGACAGAGATGTCCGTTTTTGTGCGCCCTGTTGCAGAAACCCAATGCCTAACATGCATCTGGCGGACACATTATCTATGACCTCGAATGTACATTTAAATACTCCATTACCTGTAACAGCTTCCAACTTCGTCTGTCATTTAACATTATTTGATTTGGTATCAACAGCGCCAGTCGCTCTACAGCTCTGGACTTGTAATATAGGAGGTGTACCTTTCTGAGATATTTGGTTGTATAAGTTCAGGGAAAGGACATTCCCTGACGCACCTGTATCTATAATTACAATTGTAGGCAGTTTTCTTACCCCTAGTAGGAAAAGCAACTTGCACTACTGTATCATACAGTTCGTAACATGGGTTAGTATCAGAGAATAATTCGTCAATATCCTTATTATCAATATACCTGATCAGATTGATTTGTTCATCTGTTTTAGTCCCTGTAGGATTCCCGACCACTTTCCCAGGGCACGGTGTGACTGACTTCAGTTTGTCACGTTATTGGTTGTTGCTTAGTTGTTCTCAATCACTTTATTAACCTAACAGGTTGGTTTTGTGGCTTCAAATGTGCAACACTGCTGTTATAATTATGATTACTGTACATCTGTTCATTTCCCTTGCCCGTGTTGTTAACATTTCAGTGACTATGGGATTTGTATCTTCATGGAGCAAAACAATCGAATCAACTATTTACATGAATTTCTCAACATCTGTCTCTGATGCACATAATAGTTTCTCTTCACTTTAACTACGCGTATTACATCCTTGCTTGATGTTGGGTCATTCCAAAATCGAGTTTTGTTTATATATTTTTCAAAGTACCTACGTAAAGTACCCTGTTTACTGTTGTAAGATTCTGGGTGGTATACCTCCTTTCTCCAGCGTTCGTGAATACAAGGACATGAATTTTTATCTAGAAATACTCTCTCAAATTGTTAATAAGAATTTCAACGATCTACGATATCAGACGCCCAAAGAGCTCCGTCACGCTCTATACGTTCTTCGACAAATTGTATTTTCTGTGTATCTGTCTAAGAAAACTTTTTACAAATACAATAGGATGTGGACCTTTTATCTCTGGTACGAAAACTTGGAAATGCCAGTGCTTTACAAGGATGTCTTAAATTAGAACCGTGGAGAAAGTATTTGCCCCCTCCCCTCTTGCATATAGAGTTATTAGCAGACAGGCTAACTTCACTTTCATCACGATAAAACGTTTTGGGTTGCGAAGAAGTAAGATCATCATTCTTGATGCCGTCTCGCCTCCGTTATTCCATTATTACTTTTCCCTTGCGGATATTCGTGCATAAGCATAAACTTAAGTTGACCCAATTCAGTTTTTATCCCTCCGCTATCATTTCCGGGATCAGTTACTACAACTGCATTTACGTTCTGTACTAGAGCTTCTTTAATGATTCCTTGAAACTACGAATCTTTTTCATGTAACCAGTTAACGAAGTCGTCGTTAATTTTGTTACTTTGAACAGCCAGACGCTTAGTAGTTTCCTCGTCCTTCTCGTGCAGCCAGTGAACGAATTCATTATTCAGTTGACTGCTCTGATTAGTTAGCTACTGCAAGGTAGTTTTTAATTCGGATTGCGTGTCTTTTATAACTTAACATCTGACTTTAATTGGGTTACCGCTTCCAGTAAACCTTTACACGCGTTTTTTAAATCTGCTAACTCAGTCACTACTATCCTCAGTTCGTGTTCAGTCTAGTGAGGTCAACGGACTGTTCCTTTAACAAACGCTCGAAATCATTACTCATTTGCCGTTGAATAACGGTACTTATTTGTGCCTTTGTTCATTTTCACTCTTTGTTCTTTCACGAGGTGGGCAAAATTTTCATTCGTTTGTACGTTTTGTTCGTTGCTAGGTATACAAAATTTTCCTTTAATAGTGATGAACTTTGTACGATTCAGCAAATTAACTAGATAACGTGTACGGTAATTCCACATTCTCTACGAGTTCTGGTGTAACTCTGCATTACGCATATTACAACATGTGCTTTCTACAGCTTGATCTGGAATTTGCTGCTGCCAACATTTAACTCACATTCCTTCGTATCCACTTCCTCTGGATATGTCTGAATTTTTCCTACTTTTCCCATTTACATTTATTAGGATTAAATCGTTGAATTTGAAATTTATATTTATTTGAAATTTATATTATATTTATATAATGATATAATGAAAAATAGGGCCAGAAGATGAAATTATTTATTTTTTGCACTTTTAATAACTTTCCTTATGCGTTGACCACAATTTCATTTATATTAAGATCTGTCACTCAATTTAAATAATATGTATTGTGTTAACGGAAAAAAATTAACCACTATTTGACATGACGGCTCTAGATTGTATAGAGCTCCGCCATCTTGTGGCGCTCAAGACTAAGAGAAAATTTCTAATAAATAAAATTTGGACTCCCTTCGACTAAATTTACCGTAAAAGAAGAGCCACGTTCATCCACTTTTCTTCCTAACCACGGAACACAAAGATTTTAACTTGAACAGAGGCCTCCTTACCTGAGCATTTTTAATTTCCTTGATATTAATTACGTTGCCTTTCTCTTTTCTTCTGTCATTCCTTATTCTTATTTATTCTTGTTTGCTTTTCTCTCATTCGTTGATATATAAAAAACAGAATACATGACAAAATTATAGAACATTTGCCTTCACAATCTTTACACAATGTATACTTCATTCCAATGCCTATTTTATTGGCAGTCGTCGTCTGACAACACTAGTTAAATCATTTACGCCTCACATTTGAAGTAAAACTGAGTTTAGATCTTAAATCTAATAACTCTTCAGCTTTAAGTTTCGTAAATCACTTAGTAAAAATTTCATCTTTAGCGGCAATGTTATAAGGAAAACTAGGGACAGAATATGAAATTATTTATTTTTTGCACTTTTAATACGTTTTCTTATGCCTTGACCACAATTTTATTTTTCCAGCAACCTTAAGCGGTTGAACTTCCCGTCATTTTAAAAGGCAGTGTTATTTCAGTCATATAAAATTGTTAATTAGATAGTTTGTATCACGGTAACACTCTCGGCCACGAGACAAATGCAAACTTGTTTGAGAACAAAGAAGGATAAGTAATGGTCTTGTTCAACGTTTGTATGTGTATATATGACAATGTAACAGTAAAATAGTTGTCTATTTTTTATGTTGTTAATGGTTACAGATTCTGGCATCCTTGCTTTAAATATATGTTGCACAAAATAACATTAAATATTTTTCCAATCAAACGTACTAAGCTGTCATTCAGTAGGTATTGCTCCTGGTACGGGGAGAAGTTCTGCAAGTACAGATGTGACGCCACGAAACTACGACTTTTATGCTGCCTAATTGCACTCACGTTGATGTAGATGTCTTAAAGTACCCGGCGCCTCTTCTTAACACTGTCACGTCATAATCGAAGTCTACATCCGAAAGCAAGTTCGTCACTGAAAGCCTATTTGTGAGGAACACCAACTTACAGCGAGAACAGAACTGGTGTCTCGCAACACGTCAGCCGGCGACATCTGGTGGCTGTATTTGTACTTTAACTTCACAGTCCTCGCTAGCATAGAAATCAGTCAACTTGATAATCCAGTCTCTTCACTGTTCCTATTTGGCCACTTGCACGTATTATTTCCTGGTACAGTAGTTCACAACGGGATTCTCTTTGATATATACTCCTATTAAATGTATAATTCGTGGCAACGCGTTGAAAACAGTCCACTCAGCAAACACGTTACTCCACTTTCTCCGGATCATAATTTTCAGTTGAGTTTGTGAAGAGGCAGTCCACTACTGAAAACACTTCAGTACATTTATATTTTAATCCACACTCAACTACACTCGTCCTCTTTACACGATGTAACTTCATACATGTAGGAATATTTTAACAGAAAAATAAAAATAATGATTCCTTTGATGGCAGCTATACATGGCCCAATCGCATCAAAGTGAGCTTGCAATAAACTATAAGAGACGGCAGGTGGCAGCAGTAGCAGTGGAGGATAAATAAAGTGTGTCGAGGGGACGTGGAAAATTGTACCCTCTTTGTCGTAATGCGGAATCGAAGCGATTGATCTCAAGTCCAAAAGAGCAAGACCATTATGGTTTTGAGGCCAACAGTGGAACCAATTGTAAAACGGCCAAGTTTTTAAACCGTTCGCTTACCACTTTGACTAAAGTATAACATGACGCTAGCCAAAACCACTCCGAGGCAACTGTGGTGCACTACGGTCATAGATGACGAGGGTGGACGACAACTACGGAGATGTGTACGGGTGGATGTACGGGCAACTGTTGAACAACAGACAGCCCAGATGAACCAAGGGCCTGCCAACAGTCTGTCCTCAACGACCGTTCAGCGAACGTTGCTGCCTATTGGGCTTCGCAGCAGGCGACTGGTTCGTGTGCCCATCCTGGCTGTTCATCGGCTACGAAGGCTGTCATTTGCACGCCAGTACTGCAACTGGACGTACACCGAGTGGCGACAGGTAGCCTTTTCAGATGAATCACGTTTGATGTTCCATCGGACAGACAGCCGCTGGAAGGTACGACGTGAACGACGTGAAACGTCTGAAAGCAAACACCCTGCAACAGTCATCGGAAGCGTCCAGACTCGAGGCATTGTGGAAGGCTAAATATACAGGCAACATAAGTATCCATCTATCCTTGCGTACCATGTCCATCCCCATATACATGGTGGTCCATTGATCGTGAGCGGGCCAAATAGCTCACGAAATAAGCGTCAAACGAGAAACCTACGAAGAACGAAACTTGTCTAGCTTGAAGGGGGAAACCAGCTGGCGCTATGGTTGGCCCGCTAGATGGCGCTGCCATAGGTCAAACGGATATAACTGCGTTTTTTTAAGTAGGAACCCGCATTTTTTATTACAACTCGTGTAGTACGTAAAGAAATATGAATGTTTTAGTTGGACCACTTTTTCTCTTTGTGTAGATGGCGCTGTAATAGTCACAAACGTATAAGTACGTGGTATCACGTAACATTCCGCCAGTGCGGACGGTATTTGTTTCGTGATACATTACCCGTGTTAAAATGGACCTTTTACCAATTGCGGAAAAGGTCGATATCGTGTTGATGTATGGCTATTGTGATCAAAATGCCCAACCGGTGTCAGCTATGTATGCTGCTCGGTATCCTGGACGACATCATCCAAGTGTCCGGACCGTTCGCCGGATATTTACGTTATTTAAGGAAACAGGAAGTGTTCAGCCACATGCGAAACGTCAACCACGATCTGCAACAAATGATAATGCCCAAGTAGGTGTTTTAGGTGCTGTCGTGGCTAATTTGCACATCAGTATTAGACAAATTGCGTGAGAATCGGGAATCTCAAAAACGTCGGTGTTGAGAATGCTACATCAACATCGATTGCACCCATACCATATTTCTATGCACCAGGAATTGCATGGCGACGACTTTGAACGTCGTGTACAGTTCTGCCACTGGGCACAAGAGAAATTACGGGACGATGAAAGATGTTTTGCACGCGTTCTATTTAGCGACGAAGCGTCATTCACCAACAGCGGTAACGTAAACCGGCATAATATGCACTATTGGGCAACGGAAAATCCACGATGGCTGGGATAAGTGGAACATCAGCGATCTTGGCTGGTTAATGTATGGTGCGGCATTATGGGAGTAGGGATAATTGGCCCCCATTTTATCGATGGCAACCTAAATGATGCAATGTATGCTGATTTCCTACGTAATGTTCTACCGATGTTACTACAGGATGTTTCACTGCATGACAAAATGGCGATGTACTTCCAACATGATGGATGTCCGGCACATAGCTCGCGTACGGTAGAAGCGGTATTGAATAGCATATTTCATGACAGGTGGATTGGTCGTCGAAGCACCGGATCTGACATCCCCGGATTTCTTTCTGTGGGGAAAGTTGAAGGATGTTTGCTATCGTGATCCACCGACAACGCCTGACAACACGCGTAAGCGCATTGTCAATGCAAGTGCGAACATTACGGAAGGCGAACTGCTCGCTGTTGAGAGGAACGTCGTTACACGTATTGCCAAATGCATTGAGGTTGACGGGCATAATTTTGAGCATTTATTGCATTAATGTGGTATTTACAGGTAATCACGCTGTAACAGCATGCGTTCTCAGAAATGATAAGTTCACAAAGGTACATGTATCACATTGGAACAGCCGAAATAAAATGTTCAAACGTACCTACGTCCTGTATTATAATTAAATATCCTACCTGTTACCAACTGTTCGTCTAAAATTATGAGCCATATTTTTGTGACTATTACAGCGCCATCTATCACAAAGCGAAAAAAGTGGTCCAACTAAAACTTTAATATTTCTTTACGTACTACACGAATATGTAATAAAAAATGGGGGTTCCTATTTTTAAAAAAACGCAGTTGGTATCCGATTGACGTATGGCGGCGCCGTGTAGCGGGCCAACCATAGCGCCATCTGGTTTCCCCCTTCAAGCTAGACAAGTTTCGTTCCTTGTAGTTTTTTCGTTTGACGCTTATTTCGTGAGATATTTGGCCCGGTTACGATCAATGGACCACCCTGTATAGCTTGTTTTTTCTCAGAACGATGTCATCGACCAGCAAGAGAGTGCAGCGTACCAAACAGTTCGCGCTGTACATGTGTGGTTCGAACAGCACCACCAGATTCCTCGGATTTAAAACCGATCTTGGTATGTGGTACTACCTCTAACGGGTTGCTCGCGCCGTGAATACTCAGTCGAGAAATGTAGTTCAGCTGGCCACAGCACTGGATTCGGCATGGGTCCAAATACCTGTCGGTACCTTCCAGAACCTCACTGACTCTTTTCCCGCACGTCAGGCATCGATCCGCACTGCGGTGGGTGGTTATCCAGACTTTGGACTTAATTTAACTGGACAGTGTAGAAGGCACATGGAAAGAAACACAAAACCTCGACTGTTAAACTTCTCCTTGATGTGAAAAGAAACGAAAAAGAGAGTAATACACTGAGGTCACAAAAATCAAGGCATAGCGATAGGTACATGTATAAATGGCGGTGGAATCGCGTGCACAAGGTATAAAATGGTAGTACATTGGTGAAGCTGTCATTTTTACTCAGGTGATTCATGTGTAAAGATTTCCATGATGATTATGGCCGCTTGACGGGATCTAACAGGCTTTGAACGCGGAATGATAGGTGGAACTACACGCATGGGACTTTCAATTTCAGAAATAGCGAATACAATATTACGAGATCCACAGTGCGAAGAGCGTGCAGAGAATACCAAACTCCAGTCATTACCTCTCACTGGAGACAACACTGTTGCCGATGACCTTCACTTAACGACCGAGAGTAGCGGCGTTTGCATAGAGTTGTCAGTGCTAACAGACAAGCACCACTTCATGAAATAACCGCAGGATACAATCTGGGACGAGCTACGAAAGTATGCGTTGGGGCAGTGCGGCGAAATTTGGTGTCAACGGTCTACGGCGCCAGATGACCAATGCGAGTGCGTTTGCCAACAGCACATTGCCTGCAGCACCTCTCCTGGGCTCGTGAGCATATCGGCTGGACCCTAGACGACTAGAAAACCGTGGGCTGGTCTGGTGACTCTCGATATCAGTTAGCAAGAGGGCTCGAGTGTGGCGCGGACCCCACGAAGCCATGGAGCCAAGTTGTCGACAAGCCACTGTGCAAGCTGGTGGTGGTTCCATAATGATGTGGGCTGTGTTTACATGGAATGTACTGGATCCTCTGATCCAAGTGAATCGATCATTGACTGGAAATGGTTATTTTAGGCTACTTAGGGACAATTTTCAGCCATTTAAGGACTTTATGTTTCCAAACAACGATGTCATGTTACTGGGTCACAAAGTTCAAAACTGTTTTGAAGAATATTGTGGAAACTTCGTGCGAATGATCTGGTCACCCAGACTGCCCGACATGAATCCTATCAGACATTTATGGGATATAATCTAGAGGTCAGTTCGTGCAGAGCACCCAGTGCCGCTAACGCTTTCGTAAATATGGACGGCTACGGACGCAGTAACGGTCAATATTTCTGCAGGGGACGTCCAATGACTTGTGGCCTACATACGTCGAGTTGCTGCAAAAATCCAGGAAGGAGGAGGTCCGCCATAATGTTAGTAGGTATCCCATAACTTTTGGTGCCTCAGTGTACACTGGACTATAGTAATACTTTCACGATTTCTTGTTAAGTAGGCATGACAATCGACGCCGAAATTATTCAGACACAAACTGCTAGGATCAAGTCCGCATGGCCCATACGAATGTGTAACAGAATTGGTCCGGCGGGGAAGTTAAACTGGAGGCCATGGAAGAAAGAAGTCGTACGAGGGTCACACCAAAATAAATGCACACTATTTTGTATGAATACAGTTTTCATTCTGCATGTGTGAAAGTTTTACAGTGTGTAGATACATCCTTTCCGCTTGTTTCCAAACTTAGTTCAACCTGTTCCCGTGAGTGGCACCGTCGCAGCATGTCTTCAAGATGGCTGCTACACTTGACGTTCGTCAGAAGCAACGTGCTGTCATAGAATTCCTGTGCTGTGAAAACGAGACAGTGGGAAAAATCCAGAAGAGGTTGAAAACAGTGTATGGAGATGCTGCTGTCGATCGCAGTACAGTTAGTCGGTGGGCAAGCAGGTTACGTGATGAAAGCGGGCATGGCAATTTTGAGGATTGTCCTCACAGCGGGAGCCCTCGTACTGCACACACTCCAGACAATGTGCAGAGAGTTAACGAATTGGTGACTGCTGACAGACGCATCACAGTGAACGAGTTGTCACGCTACATTGGGATAGGGGAAGGAAGTGTTTGCAGAATACTGAAAGTGTTGACGTTAAAAAAGGTTTGTGCCAGGTGGGTTCCCAGGATGTTGACAGTGGCCCACAAAGAAACAAGAAAAACAGTATGCAGCCAACTTTTGGAACAGTACGAGAATGGTGGAGATGAATTTCTTGGAAGAATTGTGACAGGTGATGAAACATGGCTCCATCATTTTTCACCAGAGACGAAGAGGCAATCAATGGAGTGGTATCATGCAAATTCACCCAAGAAAAAAAAATTCAAAACCACACCTTCTGCTGGTGTTTTTCGATTCCGAAGGACTCTTGCTTGTGGACATCATGCCAAGTGGAACCACCAGAAATTCTGATGCAAATGTGACGACACTGAAGAAGCTTCAAACTCGACTGAGTCGTGTTCGACCACATGGGCAAAGCAGAATGTTTTGCTGTTGCACGACAGTGCACGGCCACATGTCAGGCAAAAAACCATGGAAGCGATCACAAAATTCAGATGGACAACACTGAAACACCCGCTTTACAGTCCTGACCTGGCTCCATGTGACTATCATCTCTTTGGCAAACTGAAAGACTCTCTTCGTGGAACAAGGTTTGTAGATGATGACTCCCTTGTGCACGCTGCCAAACAGTGGCTCCAACAGGTTGGTCCAGAATTTTAACGTGAGGGTATTCAGGCGCTGGTTCCAAGATGGCGTAAGGCAGTTGAGAGGGATGGAAATTATGTGGAGAAATGAAAATATCGTTCCTAAAGGATGTATCTACACACTGTAAAACTTTCAAACATGAAGAGTAAAAGATGGATTTAAAAAAAAAAAAACAGTGTGCATTTCTTTTGGAGTGACCCTAGCACTTCTTGCAAAATCCTGTTGGGTAGTAAGATAGTTTAGGGGAAAAGGAGAGGAATATATACAGTATTTTTTTCTTCCAGAGAACGCGAATGGAATATTAAAGAAAATTCATAAGATCAGTACGAAGTACCCTTCATCACAGACTACACAGTGGTTTGCGGAGTACATGTGTAAATGCAAATGCATTAATTTGAGTCCGATAGCTCTTCCTCTAATGTATTCAGAGGCTGGAAATAAAATAGGCTGGATGGCTATGTGAGAAGTTTCGAAGCTAAAGGAAGACTAGAACGAAACGACTCTCTTTATCAAGAGGAGCTCTTGCGAAACTAGTCTGAAAAATATCCGAAGGTTGAAAGCCCCGATAAGGCCAACCGATGTCAACCTTATCAGTGGCTTGTGCGGCATCGGTTGTTAGTATCAGATTAGACTTGTTTTCTTCATCATCTGCCATACAAAAGTGCAAACTACTCTCTGCAGACCATCGACGTAGACGCGTGATTCAGAAACCTATTAACAGGGGACTGGGGTTCTTGTTCACGGTAATCATATATCTTCATCAGTTCTGACTGGCTTTCTTGTGATACGTAGAGAATGTCTTTTCCGAAAATGTGTTCCTCCATAAACATGTTGGAGTAATGCTAATTCAATCGCATGAGCCACACCGTGTACGAAGAGCGGTAGAATTATAAAATGAATTTACGGGAACTCATCTAAGCTGTAGAAAGGATGTCATGACATAAATAAAACATGGAAAGCATTTGTGAGTAAAACTATATGCTGAAAATTGCAAAATCGGCATGCTAGTTTGGTATAGCTCAAGTAAAATAATACTCAGTGAGGTTATTCAAACAGCTAAGCAGGGCATGAAGTGTTGTGTGACGCCATTAATGGTGGTGTCCTACAGGAAGCGAATGACATATGTCTTGCAAAGTTTCTCTTAGGGGAGCAAGGTTCTCTGAAGTAGGATTGCTATGAGCAACAGGCGTAACAGGTGCAGACAAAATATCCTTCCCAAAGTTTCAGGTGGGGAGATCGACTTGACCATTCCAACCGCGACGATTCTTACTGTTGAGGAACTAAGAATTGAGATAAATAGCGCTCTAGACAATTGCGTTCAGGTTGACGCCGCGTTCCATGAGTTCGGGAAGCGCGCGACACCGTCCCGCACTACTGTTTCATACAAAAATATACGACCTTTCTGAGTATCGAACTAGATCTGAGACTGGCTATAACACCTCCTTAAGGACAGAACTTAGCACGTGGTTCTTAACGGAACAAAATCTACAGATGCAAAGGATATTTCCGTAGTATCCCAATGAAGTGTGAAAGGGTCTTTACTGTTTACCATGTGCATAAATGACCTAGTAAAAGGCGTAGGGAGCTCTTTAAGGCTGTTCTCGGATGATACGGTTGTCTATAAAAAGTAGCAATGCCAGAAGACAGTATCGATTTGTAGAATACCTACAGCCGATTGATGAATGGTGCAGGCTTTATCGGTTGATCCTGAACGTAAATAAATGTAGCAATTTCTGTGCGAGCCCTGATTTCTCTTATTTGATCGTGATGATCATTTCTCCCAATGTGGGTGGATGCCAACAGAATGTTTTCGCAATTCAAGCAGAAAACTAGTTGTTGAAATTTCATGAGAAGATCCCTTTGTTTTAACGATTTCCACACCATTTCACGTATCATGTCTGTCGCACTATCTCCCCTATTTCGCGGTAAGACAAAACGAGCTGCCCTTCTTTGAACTTTTTCGGTGTCATCCGTCAGTCGCACCTGATGCGGATCCCAGGTTGCACAGCAATACTCCAGAACTGGGCAACCCAAGCGTGGCGTAAGCAGTCTCTTTAGTAGACCTGTTGCACTTTCTAAGTGTTCTGCCAATGAGTCGCAGTCTTTGGTTTGCTCTACCCACAGCATTGTCTATATGATCGTTCCAATTTGTAGTTGTAATCCCTAATTATTGTTGAATTTACAGCCTACATATTTGTGTGACTTACGCATAATCAAAATTTAGCGGATTTCTTTTAGTACTCATGTGAATAACTTCACACTTTTCTTTATTCTGGGTCAAATGCCCCTTTTCGCAAAATACAGATATCTTGTCTAAATCATTTTGCAATTCGTTTTGGTCATCTGGTGACTTTACAAGAAGGTAAATGACAGCATCATCTGCAAACGATCTAAGAGAGCTACTCAGATTTTCTCCTACGTTGTCAATATAGATCAGGAACAGTAGAGGGCCTATAACACTTCCTAGGGGAACGTCGGATATTACTTATGTTTTACTCGATGACTTTTAGTCTATTACTTCGAACTGTGACCTTTCTGACAGGAAATCACGAATCCAGTCGCCCATCTGAGGCGACATTCCATAGGCATTCAGTATGGCTAGAAGACGCTTGTGAGGAACGATGTCGAAAGCCTTCTGAAAATCTAAAAATATGCTATCGATTTGACATCCGCCGTCAATGGCACTCATTACTTCACGAGTATAAAGAGCTAGTTGTGTTTCACAAGAACGATGTTGTCTGAATCCGTGCTGAGTATGTGTCAATAAATCGTTTTCTTCGAAGTAACTCATAATGTTCGAACACAGTACTTGTTCCAAAATCCTACTGCAAATCGACGTTAATGATATGAGCCTGTAATTCAGCGAATTACTCCTATTTCCCTTTCTGGGTATTGGTATGACTTGAGCAGTTTTCAAGTCTTTAGATACGGATATTTCTGTGAGCCATCAGTTGTATATAAATGCTAAATATGAAGCTGTTGTATCAGCATACTCTGAAAGGAACGTGACTGGTATAGAATCTGGACCGGAGGCCTTAGCTTTATTAAGTGATTTAAGCTGCTTTGCAACACCGAGGATATCTGGTTTAAATGGTTCAAATGGCTCTGAACACTATGCGACTTAACTTCTGAGGTGATCAGTCGCCTAGAACTTAGAACTAATTAAACCTAACTAACCTAAGGACACCACACACATCTATGCCCGAGGCAGGATTCGAACCGGCGACCGTAGCGGTCGCTCGGTTGCAGACTGTAGCGCCTACAACCGCACGGCCACTCCGGCCGGCCCGAGGATACCTACTTCTATTCTTCTCACCTTGGCAGTTGTTCTTAATTGGAACTCAGGAATATTTACCTCATCTTTTTTGGTGAAGGAGTTTCGGAAAACCGTGTTTAATAACTCTGCTTTAGTGGCACTCTCATCAGTGACTTGACAGTTGTTGTATCGCAGTGAAGGTATTGATTGCGTCTTGTCACTGGTGTGCTTTATGTATGACCGGAATCTCCTTGGGTTTTCTGCCAGATTTCGAGACAGAGTTTCGTTGTGGACATTATGAAAAGCATCTCGCATTGAAGTACGCGTTATATTTCGAACTTCTGTAAAACTTTGCCAATCTAAGGGATTTTGAGTTCTTTTAAATTTGGCATGCTTTTTTCGTTCCTCCTGTAACAGCGATCTGGCCCGTTTTGTGTACCATGGGACATTTGGTACCATCACGTATTAATTTGTGGGGTATGTATCTCTCAATTGCCGTCGATAATATCTCTTTAAAAACATTCCACATCTATTCTACGTTTATATGATCCGATCTGAAGGAGTTAAGACTGTGTCTTAAAAAGGTGCTAAGAGCATTTTTATTAGCTTTTTTAAATATATGTACTTTGCGTCTCTTTTTGATGGTTGTGGTTGTTACGGTATTTAGCTTAGCAGCAACTGCCTTGTTGACGCTAATCCAAATATTCGTTATGATGCCCCTTATTTGTCCAGGGTTATTTGTTTCTAAGAGGTCAAGTATGCTTTAGTGACCATTTGGGCTTCGAGAGGACTCATGAACTAATTCTTCAAAATAATTTTCTGAGAAAGCATTCAGCACAATTTCGGATGACGTTTTATGCCTGCCGCCACTTTAAACGAATAATTTTTCCATCATATCGAGGGTAGATTGAAGTCATCACCGACTATAATTGTATGGATGGGGTACCTGTTTGAAATGAGACTCTTCTTTGAACAACTGTATCTTCTGAATCGGTGGTCGGTAAAACGATCCCATTAATAGTTTAGTCCGATTGTCAAGTTTAATATCTTCCGATACTACTGCGTAGGAGCTATCTACTTTTATTTCATTACAAACTAAACTACTTCTGGCAGCAATAACTGCTCAACCACCAACTGTATTTAATCTACCCTTTCTAAAGACTGTTAGGTCGTTTGACAATATTTCGGCTGAACTTATTTCCGGCTTTAGCCAGCTTTCCGTACCTATAACTATTTGAGCCTCAGTTCTTTCTATTAGGGTTTGGAGCTCTGGTTCTTTCGCGACACAGCTACGACTATTTACAACTACGGTCGGATCGTTTCTACAACTACTTCACTATGTTTTAATTGCCCCATTTGGATGGACGCCCTTCCTGTGGTTTCCTGAGACCCTCTAACCTAAAAAACTGCCCAGTCCCTTCCACACAGCTCCCGCTACTCGTGTAGCCGCCTCTTGTGTGTAGTGGACTCCCGATCTATTAAGCGGAACCCGGAAAGCCACCACCCGATGGCGCCAAGTCAAGGAATCTGCAGCCTACACGGTCACAGAACCGCCTGAGTCTCTGATTCAGACCCTCCACTCGGCTCTGCACCAAAGGACCACAGTCGGTTCTGTCGACGATGCTGGAGACGGTGATCTCCGCCTTAATCTAGTAAGCAAGGCTGGCAGTCTTTACCATTTCCACTAACTGCCCGAAACCAGACAGAATCTCCCCTGATCGAAGGCGACACACGTCATTGGTGCCAACATGAGCCACCACCTGTGCTTGGCTGCACCCTGAACTGTGAAAGGAATCCGGAAGCACCCTTTCCTCATCTGGAATGACTCTCCTCAGTATGCACACGGAGAGCACACTGGCTTCCCTCCCCTCCTTGGCAGCCATGTTCCTAAGGGGCCCCATTGTGTGCCTGCCCCATTATGTGCCTAACGTTGGAGCTTCCAACTACCAGCAAACCAACCCTCTGTGAATGCCCAACCTTGCTGGCCGAGAAGCTTCCTCTGGAACGGGGTGGACGACTGCATTCGACTTACAGACTTCGTCAGCTACAGATAACGCCAGAAACCTGTTCGTCAAACGAACTGGGAGGCCCTTCGAACGGTCCCTTCGGAAAGTATTTCGCTGCCTAACAGATTTTGGAACGATCTCCCACTCGACCACGGGTGAGAGGTCAAGCTCAGTGCAGACAGTACCCGGGGCGGCCATAGCAGTGGACCAAAATGGTTCAAATGGCTCTAAGCACTATGGGACTTAACATCTGAGGTCATCAGTCCCCTAGACTTAGAAATACTTAAACCTAACTAACCTAAGAACATCACACACAACCATGCCCGAGGCAGGATTCGAACCTGTGACCGTAGTAGCAGCGTGGTTCCGGACTGAAGCGCCTAGAACCGTTCGGTCACATCGGCCAGCAGCTGTGGACCGTTTGGGGGACACATGGGACATGCTCGACGTCCATTGCAATCCCGCGTCCGACCCCACAGTGATGCCCCTTGGCATCGTCAAACTGTTTGACGGAAGCCATCACAGCGTGGAGCTGTGGGCAAAGGGTCACCAACTTAACTCGCATCTGTACACAGCAATCATAGTTTCTATCCATTACTGAAGTCGCTTCTGTTTGAAGCTCGTAAAAATATGTAACAGACGAACGATGTACTGGGCTTATTAGCATCAGGAACTCGAAATGCCCTCTCGCTGACGGTCCAGCCCACACTGAGCTACACTAACTAAAACAAACAAAACCCTGTACGATACGAGGGTCAATTACAAGTGTCGACAACAACGGCGGTACTGTACGCTACACTGTTATCAAAATAAAAGGCTGTGCCTAGTAAGCACTCAAACACACAATAAATTACAAAAATAAACCAGTAACTACACAAATAACTGAAAATAAGTCGCTCCTGTTTGAAGCTCGTAAAAATATATAACAGACGAAAGGTGTACACGCCTCATTAGCAGAAGGAAGTCGAGGTGCCCTGTCACTGACAGTCTAACCGACATAAGAAAGGAAATCCACTACTGTACAGCTACACTACTGATGACAAGTGCTGGGAACAATATCTACCGTAAAATATCTAGGATTAACTATCCAGAACAACCTTAAGTGGAATGTCCATATAAAACAAATAATAGGAAAAGGAGATGGCGGACTGATATTCCCAGGAAGAATCTTAAGGAAATGTGACTCATCCACGAGAAAATTGGCTCTCAGGGCGCTTGTACGAACGATTCTTGAGTATTGTACATCAATCTGGAACCGTTAACAAGTAGGACTGATAGAATAGATAGAGAAGACCCAATGCCGAGCGGCGCAATTTGTCACGGGATCGTTTGATAGGCGTGAGAGCGTTAGATGTGCTCAACAAACTCCATTGGCAGACGCTACAAGAGAGGCGTTGCGCATCAGGGACAGATTTACTGTAGAAATTCCGACAGAGAACTTTCTGGGAAGAGTCGGACAACATATTACTTCCTGCAGCACACATCTCGCGGAAGGACCACGACGAGAAAATTCAATAAATTTGAGCTAATACAGGTTACTACCGACGATCATTCTTCCCACGTGCCATTCGTGAGTGAAACAGAGAAATGGGGGAACAGTTAGTGTACCAGAAGTCTCCTCCGCCACACATCGTCAGGTTACTTACGGAGTACTGATGTACATGGGAAAACATTACGTACCGTGGCCTAGGGATGCCGGCACGTTAGCTCAGCTTGTACGGTCACAGAACCGGCTGGTCTCTGGAAAGAAAAAATAAATAAAGAAAATGAATGGATCAACAGCGAAGTTCAACGGATGTCATGTGACGTCCGCTTCGACCAAATACAACGAACAAAATGCAAAAAAAAGGGGGGAGGGGTGAGCTACGTCGTTGACTAGCGTTCAATATGCGCTCAATCCCGCAGTTCGAAAGCCACCACGACTTAAATTTTGATTAAAAATCAGACTTCCGGAAAGTTCGAATAGGGAATAATAAGAGTGGATGACCAAGAACGAAGTTCTGGGATTGAAAAGGGTGTAAGGCAAGGATGTATTATTTCGCCCCTGCTGTTCAATCGAAGGAGCAATGTTGGAAATTAAAGAAAAGTTAAGGAGTGGAATTACAATTCAAGGTGAAAGGTTAACAATGATACGATTCACTGAAGACATTGCTATCCTGGGTAAAAGTGAATAAGAATTACAGGATCTGCTGAATGGAATGAACAGTCTAATGAGTACAGAATATGGTTTGAGAATAAACCGAGGAGAGACGAAATTAATGGGAAGTAGCATAAATGAGAACAGCTAGATACTTAACATCAGGATTGATGGTCACGAAGTAGATGAAGGTAAGGAATTCTAACAGCTAGGCAGCAAAATAACCAATGACTGACGTATCAAGGAGGACATGAAAAGCAGACTAGCAATGGCAAAAAGAGCGTTCCTGGCCAGTAGAAGTCTACTAGTATCAAACATAGGCCTTAATTTGAGGACGAAGTTTCTGAGAATGTACGTTTGCAGCACAGCATTTTATGATAGTGAAACATGGCGTGTGGGAAAACCGGAACAGAAGAGAATCGAAGCATTTGAGATGTGGTGCTACAGACTTACGTTAAAAGTTAGGTGGGTGGATAAGGTAAGGAATGAGGAGGTTCTGCGCAGGACCTAAAGGGAAAGGAAAAGGTACAGGATGATAGGACACCTGTTATGACATTAGGGAATGACTTCCGCGGTACTGGAGGCAGCTGTAGAGTGAAAAAGCTGTAGAAAAATGTTCAAATGTGTCTGAAGTCCTATGGGACCAAACTGCTGAGGTCCTCGGTCCCTAGTCTTACATACTACTTAAACTAACTTAAACTAACTTATGCTAAGAACAGCGCATACACCCATGCCCGAGGGAGGACTCGAGCCTCCGGCGGGAGGGGCCGCGCAGTCCATGACATGGCGCCTCAAACCGCTCGGCCACTCCGCGCGGCTAAAAGCTGTAGTGAAAGACAGAGATTGGAATACATCCAGCAAATTATTGAGCACGTACGTTGCAAATGCTATTGTGAGATGAAGAGGTTTGCACAGGAGAGGAATACGTAGCGGGCCGCATCAAACCAGTCAGGAAACTGATGACCCAAAAAACAAAAACAAAAAAAAAAACTGTCCATAGATCGTAATTTCCAAGTTAGTTTGTGAGACTTGTGTGAAGATAGTATATAACAGGGGGCCCTTCAGTATATTTAGATTTTAACTTCACAGTTTCAGATATGAGTCCGTTTTATGCACCTGAAATAGAGTCTAAAGCTGCTGCTGTACACCCGGGTTTCATCGCTCACCCACGCCAAGAAACAAGTTCTCCACTTCATTCCATGCTGCTTTCTTACCGTTACACTTACATTAATATGCAACTTTACAGGCGTATGTTGTTGTTGTGGTCTTTAGTCCAGAGACTGGTTTGATGCAGCTCTCCATGCTACTCTAATCTGTGTAAGTTCCTTCATCTCTGAGTAATTACTGCAACCTACATCCTTCTGTATCTGCTTAGTGTATTCATCTCGTGGTCGCCCTTTGCGATTTTTACCATTTACTTTTCACTCCAATACTAAATTGGTGATCTCTTGATGCCTCAGAACGTGTCCTACCGACCGATCCCTTCTTCTAGTCAAGTTGTGCCACAAACTCCTCTTCTCCCCATTTCTATTCAGTACCTCCTCATACCTACGTAATCTTTCCATGTAATCTTCAGCATTATGTACGTATAAATATTGTTAAACACAAAGTGGCAGAAAATTCAAAATATTAATTCCTTTAATGATGGGTATATGCATACATATTTGAAAAATGGGTGTATGTCTATACGTATGTATGTGTGTATGTATGTATGTTGCTCATCTCCTCCTAAACCGCTTGGTCGATTTCTGTCAAACTTGGTAGACATATCACTCGGTGTATGGGGAGAATCGCTGTAGCAGTAAGTACCACCCACCTATCAAAAGGACGGGGATGGATGTGATAAGGTAGTGTAGCTCGCGAAGCTCGAATTCGCAGGTTTTACAAACCCAGCATCTGACAATGAGATCACTTAGTGACTTACAACAAACCTTACACATAATTTCAAACCTTTAGGAAAGTTTTTCTGGCTGACAATCCCCACAAAATGATAAAAGAATAAAGTTTATCACTTACTGCATTTTCGCTTTTCGTGCAATAACACTGCCGCATTACTTATTTACTACTAGCTGCATTCACGAGATGTTTTGCAGACAGTATTCACGTATACTAGTGGATACACCTGCAAAATTACGTCCTTGGAAGAAAGATAGTCCAGGAGACACGATATCATACACACTGCGTGAAAAACTGCCACATCATGCGTGACGTATGAATCTACTGCTTCCTTATTGCTGACTGTATTCACGGCGAATTTTGCGGTACACTATTCACTTGTATTACTGTATGTACTTGCGAAATTATATTATTGTACGACTCATAGTTCGGTAGATATAACATCATAACTGCATTAAAACGACACTACAGAACGGAATTCGTTATAGATTCCGGTGAAACATGTGTACAAATATATGTGATATAGGTTAAGTATAAGTTACATGTATGTAACACTTGCACTGCAGGTAAAAAGCTTCTCCTAAACTCCTCGATAGATTTAAACCAAACATGGTACAGTTATTATTTACAGTGTAGAAAAAAATACTGTGGGGGTAAGAACCAGCAACCACCTACTGGGGTGGAGGTGATAATGTAAAAAGCGAAGAAGAAATGGACAGACAGGATGGAGGAAGGAGGACATGGATACAGTTGTGAGGGAGGAGGAGATGGACACAGTGAGCGGGAGGGGGCGAATGGACAGAGAAGGGAAAGTGCAGACAATGGACAAAGATGGGGGCAGGAGGAGAATATGGAAGGAGAGGACAAAGACAAAGAGTATGGGGAGGAGTAGATGGACAGAGAAAGGAAAGAGGAGCAGATGGACAGAGAGAGTGACTGGAGGAAATAGTATGTAAATTGAAGACAGAGGGGGAAGACTGGAAAGGAAAGGAAATGAACTCATGATGTCATCTGTATCGGGACTTTATGCCGTGTCAGTGGCGCCGAGAGGAAATGTGGGGTGGACTCGGACTCGAACCCAAGGTCTCGTGCATACTTTGGACACACTGCCAACTAGCGCCAACTAATCGCAGTCCCCGTCCATGATCCCTACTTTGAGATTCCCACGGGAGGTCGAACGTGATTGCGCATTCGCACTGAAGGTGGTGATTCATCGCCCATCAAGGCGAGATAGACAGAGAAAGAGAATAATACATTGGACTCTAGTAATACCTTCACAGTTTCTTATCTAGTGGGCATGAGAATCGTCTTTCGCAATCAGACGAAACTTGTTTGAACAGTATCCGAAGGTTGAAAGCAGTGGCAAGGCCAACAGATGTTAATCTTATCAATTATTTGTGCGGTATCATTTGTTTATATGAAACTGGACTTCCGTCATTCAAGACTGCTAAATACTTTTCGAAAAAGACGTAGCAGATATGAACACATGTGATTCTGAATCGTATTAACGGGGAGGGATGGTAGGGGCGGAGGGGTGGGGGGAGGCGGTGTCCGTATATTTTATTAGAGTTTCGATCTATTTCTTTACTTACTGATCCATAGAGAGAGATTTCTCTAAATTGTGTTCATCAGTAACTACGTCGGTGTAACGTTAATTCGATCACATATTCTACACTGTACGAAAAATCGTGGAAGAATTGTAAAACGAATTCACGGGAACTGGGCAAAGCGGTAGAATATATATCATGGCGTAAATAAAACATGAAAAATGTTTGTGGGCAAAATTTAATGTCTGATAGGTATATAATACATAGGTGTGATACAGCACAAGTAAAGATAAGACTCAGTAAGGTTATTTAAACAGCAAAGTAGGGCTTAAAGCAATGTATGACGCCATTTATGGTAACGTAGATAGGAATCAAATGCCATATGTCTCGCAAAGTTTCTCTCAGGGTGGCAAGGATCTAAAAGGAGGACTGATATGAGCAACAAGCCTAACAGGTTTCAAGTGGGTAAGTCGAGCTGGCCAATCCTCCCGCCACATTGCGTACTGTTCAAAATTGAGACACTTATTAAGCGCACCACTCCCATTGGATCAAGAAGCTGACATAGATAGGAGTGGAAAAAATTATGGAAACACCACGAACACAGTGAACTACGACGCCTGATTCGAAGTAGAAAACTGGTTGGAATTCAAAACAGCTAACAGTCATCTCGTACCGTGTGGCTTTCAAGTGAATGTAACACCATACTTTCTGTAAAATAATAGCAAGTGGAGGTAACTACGATGGAGATAAGTAGGGATCACGCACTTTTTCTCAAAAGTAAGCCACAAAGTCTCAATAATACCGAGAGCTAATGACTGTGGTGGCCAGGGGAGATGGGATAATTCATTATCGTACTCACAAAACCATCCTGAACGATGCGAACTGTGTGAACAGGTGCCTTCTCGTCCTACAGCACTATTAGGGGAAAAACATTGTACCACGGGATAGATCTGGACAGAGAAAATGGTCACAAAATCCTTGGCAGTAGTACGACCTTCCAGAAATATTATGGCTTCGGCACCAGTTCCTGTTGCGGGCATTTGCATCGCTGATGAATGGTTCTGTAATTAATTCCCGGTCGCCCTGCAAGTCCATATTTATGGACCTCCCTTCGTGTTGTTTTGTTACTGATAAGGTTAACGAGTGCCACATTCAGTCCTGCAGCGCCTTTTGTAGCTGTCGTCTGCTTACACTGAAGCGCCAAAGAAATGGTATAGGCAAGCGTATTCAAATACAGAGATATGTAAACAGACAGAATACGGAGCTGCGATCGCCAACGAATATGCACGACAATAAGTGTCTGGCGCAGTTGATAGATCGGTTACTATTGCTACAATGGCAGGTTATCAAGATTTGAGTATGAAAGGGTGTTAAAGTCGGTGTACGAGCGATGGGACACAACATCTCCGAGGCAGCGATGAAGTGGGGATTTTCCCGTACGACTATTTCACGTGTGTACCGTGAATATTAGGAATCGTGTGAAACATGAAATCTCCGATATCGCTGCGGCCGGAAAGAGGTAATGCAAGAACGGGACCATCTACGACTGAAGAGAAACGTTCAACGTGACAGAAGTGCAACCCTACGGCAAACTGCTGGAGATTTCAGTGCTGGGCCATCAACAAGTGTCACCGTGCAAACCATTTAACAAAATATCATCGCTATGGACTTTCGGAGCCCAAGGCCCATTCATGTACCCTTGATGACCACACGACGTAAAGCTTTGCGCCTCGCCTGGGATCGTCAACACCAACATTGGACTGTTGATGACTGAAAAAACGTTGCCTGGTCGGATGAGTCTCGCTTCAAATTTTATCAAGCGGATGTACGTCTACGGAGACAACATCATCAATCTATGGACAGTGCATGTCATCAGGGGAGCGTTAGCTGGTGGAAGGTCTGTAATGGTGTGGGGCGTGTGCCGTTGGAGTGATATGGGACCCCTGATACATCTAGACACGACTCTGAGAAGTGTCACGTACGTAACCACCCTGTCTGATCACCTACATCCATTTATGTGCATTGTGCATTCCGACAGACTTGGGCAATTCCAGCATGACAATGCGACACCCCACAGGTCCAGAAGTGCCACAGAGTGGCTCCAGGAACACACTTCTGAGTTTAAACACTTTCGTTGACTAACAAACTCGCCAGACATGAACATTATTGAGCGTATCTTGGATGTCTTGCAACGTGCTGTTCAGAATAATCTCTGCCCCCTCGCACTCTTACGGATTTATGGACAGCCCTGCAGGATTCATGACGTAAATTCCCTCCGGCACTACTTCAGACAATAGACAAGTCCATGCCACGTCGTGTTGCGGTGCGTGCTCGCAGGGGCCCTACACGATGTTAGGCAGGTGTACAGGTTCTTCGGCTCTTCAGTGTATTTTCCTACAACATCCCCTTATATTGCTAGCTGTCAAGATCAGTCAGTACACACTTTGGACCACGTTTCGACTCAACAGATGATGTTCTCTGCATACCCTGCAAGCAGTATAAATCTTCAACACAGTGCCTTTTTAAATATCAAACAGTTCGGTTTCCTTGGTTAAAGAAGCGTTCACAATACGTCCACCAACAATTAGCGGACGGTCGAACTCAGTCAGCCCCTACATAATGCACTATACGGTAATACGGTATAAGATTCTCACCATAGCTGACGCTTGCGACGTAATGAGAGCATTGTACAGGTTCTGTTCATGGTCAAATAGAACAGAATAAGCTACTGGTTTGGCTAGCATCTGCATATATGTATAAGCATGCATTTCTCGCAGTTCTTCCGTGCTTTTGTACAACAGTGTTAAATCGGTAGCACATTTTACGAAGTTCATAGTTGCGCTTTAATAAGTATAATAGCGAGAAATCTAAGTTTCTAATACGCTCAGTATCCAAAAGTCACAGAAGGATTCTGGATGTGTTGTTCATAGGCTGCTGGAGCCTATTAAGAGCATTTGTGTCCATTCCATCCTAACAGAAATTGGTTCCTGATGCCGTGAAATAATAATCGGCAGCGATCTGATAAAGAGCGGACCGTCGAATGTCCAGTACGGCTATGCGGGGGAAATTGGAAATTCGTTCATTTGGCATCTGTCTTGCGCGGCGATTTACAGTAGTCAAACCTTTGTCTCTGCTGCTGTGGAGACCCTCTAGCCTGTCTTGACCTCTGAAATTCGAATTCTTCTGTAATCTCTGATATGCCGTGACGCATAGAAGTCGGCAAATGCAAAGCTACTACTCCTATTCTGAAAACTTTTATTAGAATCTCGATTTACAAGAGAAACTTAATCCCTTCGGCTGTCCAAAAGTAGTAACGCAAGCTGCCACATGTTCCTCTGGTACTTGCCCTGGGGCATAGAAATGAGGAATCAAGTAACTAACGTAGCTCTCGTCTCACTCTTAGCCACGTTGTGTACAATATCGACCGCTTGGAATGTTTTACAAACTTTATCAAGGCCTTAAATTCAACTGTTCAGCAGTTAGATCCCGGTAGTGGGATTCGACTGCACGAAGGCGAAAAGCCTTCCCAGAGACACACATATGCATAAAATTGGATCGGAAACTGACTGCACATCTGTAGCTGTCGGGAGAACATGTAGATGAAGTCCCAGTACTTGGTGAGGGGTAATATTTGAAAGGTAACTCTGACAAAAACTCTTAACTTTATCTAAATGATTGATAACCCACATCGAATACGTGACTTAATGTTAGATTAACAATAGCATCTGTATACTCCCTCATTTGTAGACGTCAAGATTAAATGAAATCACAAGCAGGTACCAGCGCAATGAAAGTTGGGAATGTATGCAATAAGGGAGAATAATCCTGCGTCAATATTAAAAAAATACACAACTTAATAACAGAAACAAATAAGACACACTCAATATAATAACAGAAACAAATAAGACACACGTAACATAACAACAGAAACACAAAAAACTTCCTCCACCACTATTAATTCACATCGGAGCAAGAGGTCGTGCTAGCGAGGGCTTTAACTAATTAATTCCGTAATTTTCATGATATTTGAAAATCAGTATGTAATTTGTGGTTCATCCTGCGTCGAATTATTTATCCGATACATCAAAAAGTACTATGCACAATGTATCTTCGCTTTTTGCACACGTGACGGTTGACCTGTACATTAATCCCTAACTTTTTAATAAAAGAACAAAATTCAAATCTCGCGATCGAAACAGGCAGGGCACTTCAAAACTATGAGAAGCAGACACAAACTTGGCTATGCACGAGGCTTATTACTCGAAATCAACCTGTCTACACCAAGACACCAAATTTATATCAAAATTGTTACCCTCGCAAATTTAGAATAGCACTGTTTTTAAACAGGTTCCAAGTTTTTCTCAATTCAAGCAACAACATTGCTGATGGCTCAAAGTCCACGTTCCCACGAACAAAGAGAGAAATCTAAGCAAACGTCTCCCATGAGAATCGCTAAAACAAGACCTCCACGATTCGGAACTAAAAACCTCCAGAACGCTTAATGAAGTTTATGAAGCAGTTTCCTTATCAAAATGAGTATCTATATTCACTAACAGAAACACAAAGCTGTACCAACACATATTCTGAAGAACATCTTGCTTACCACACCAGCGCACGGACTAAGAGATGCATTTTCGGCAGCATGTGCAGGAGGACCGCGGTACTTTCTTTTTCTTTTTTTAAAAAAAAAAAAGAAAAAAAGAAAGAAAGAAAATAAAAGGGCGGAAATCGCTCTGATATGCTGAGAATTTGCTTTGTCAACCCTCAAAAAGGCCAGTCAACGGCAGTTGCCACGAAAACCAGTCGTTTCACAAAATGGAGTTGGCGCTGTTCTCGTTGCCAGCTTTTCGGCGAGAAACTTAGGGTAAAGCTTTGATTTGAAGATAAGCACGTAACTAGGCCTTTCTGGAGATTCTTAGCAAGTTTGTCACTACACTGCCAGACAAAACAAGAGAGTCTGTCTCCCTTACCTATAGAGTCGAACACAAACACCCACACATTCGTAATTGCTGAATTTACTCTGGGATATGGAGTGGATGAGAAAATGTTGTGGTGATTACACAAAATAAATATTATCGCACCGTACATATTGTCTTCCCAAAGGACTGCAATACACAGAAAAATCATCTGTGCAACACGTGCACGTGTCTGCCAGACAAATCTCTACAAAAAATGAAAGAGAAACACCTTTCATCCTGCCTTTAGCAATGGTTAAAAATCGGACAGAAAGGACGTCATATTAGAGTGAACATGGTGAGGACGGCAGGGAGGAGGTAAGCATGTCAGTCTGCAAGGAACATTTTTCAGCATCTTCTAAATACTTATAATCACATAGTAGTGCACTTTGGCTTTGCTCATTTTCAGTTTTATCTGAAATTGCTCCATGATGTTCCAATCCGGTCATTAACACCGCCATAATTTCTGAAGAATGATATAATTAATCAGTCTTACAAGGGGAATTCCCCAGGGGTGTGATCGACCTTTTTTGTACCATCTATTCGGTGGTGTTGGTTAGACCCTCAGACGACATACCCAGGAGCCATTCACACGAATGGGCCCTCGTTTGCGAGAAATCGACGAAAGAGCCTTCCGTACGATACCATAAAGCCGCGAAAATAGTAATGGATCGACAACAGCGACGTAGCGTGGTGGTTAAGACACCTTCCTGACCTGCTGGAAGCTGAGAGCTCGATTCCGAAATGGTGTTTTCAAATTTCGCTTTTACATATTTATTGAAATAACATTGATCATTATTTTCATTAAGTTAATTCGTTTAGCTGTATTTTTTTATTTAAAATACTGTGGTAAGTCGTTTCAATTGTCGTATTTACTTCATTATTCGCTCGCAGTTTTTCTTCCTTCTCTCTTTTCACAGCTGGGATCTTTATGCAAGTCTTCTTAACTACTTTCATTCATCTGACATGATATTTAAACATATAAAAACGTTATGTATGGATCATAAAGCAAAACACGGAAGTCCACTGATATTTACCGTGTAATGCTGTCAAAAACACGTTTTTCGTTACAAGGTATACATTTCTTTTTAATACTCCTTATACAGACATTTAAAACACAAATTCTTGTTGCAGTACGGACAAAATAATGTAAAGGAAGGTTCAAAAAAAGATGGGATAGCAGATAAAACGAAATTCAAACAAAACTAAGAACAGAGATGATGAATGCAATAACAAAAACAGAAATATAAAGCAATAAAAGGAAAAAATCTGAGTTAATACAAAATAATAATTGATATCGTATACGGCCGGCCGAAGTGGCCGTGCGGTTAAAGGCGCTGCAGTCTGGAACCGCAAGACCGCTACGGTCGCAGGTTCGAATCCTGCCTCGGGCATGGATGTTTGTGATGTCCTTAGGTTAGTTAGGTTTAACTAGTTCTAAGTTTTAGGGGACTAATGACCTCAGCAGTTGAGTCCCATAGTGCTCAGAGCCATTTTTTTTGATATCGTATACAAAAATATTCCAAATGAAAAAAGAACCATAGAAAGGAAAAAAGAGCAAATAAAAAAGTTAATTCAATGATTAAAATGATGCGCCGAACGATTAAGATAAAGAGATTAACCGAATAAAAATAATGGACGAGGTCATTTTGATATAGATTCAAAACTAAAACTCTGAGTGCACTTGCTAGTATTCGAATGTAAAACCTCTACCATGTCAAAAATAAATCATTACGACATTCTTATTTTTACTAACCTTCCTGGTGTTCAAAGGGAGGGGTGGGGCAAAGGGAACAATGATCGCAACCCGAGGCCCGCCACCAAGTCCCGTTCCACCAGCACTAGGAACAAGGAAAGAGTAGGGAACATGGAGTAGAGGTACAATGAACATCTATGGTGTATTTAATTATTTGCTCTTTTTAATTAACATTAATACCAGAATGAGATTTTCACTCTGCAGTGGAGTGTGCGCTGATATGAAACTTCCTGTCGAGTCTCGGTCCGGCACACCGTTTTAATCGGCCAGGGACTTTCAACATTAATACCACCGGGAATAGCAGGAAATCGGCGTCGCAAGGAGGAGGGCGCAGCAAGACGTCAGACTCATTGAGACCATCGCCGTATAGTTTTCCCGAGGAGAACATTCCGATGACAAAAGAATATGTCGGTTCCAAGTATGGAAGAGGCGGGCATCTATTCTTCATGACAGGAACATCCCAACGCTGTAGTGGATTAAGGAAGTCACTACAAAGGAAACGGGAGAAAAAATGTCTGTATTTTTGATTGCTGAGAACTGTACAATGACGTTGACTGAGGAACTGCCAAAAGCGAAGGATAGTTCTCTCGTCATCAGCAAAAAAGTAGTGTACTGCGTGTCCACAAATCCACCTCACAGAGTTATTCTTTGCTTGCGGGAAGTATCCTGCGTCGGAAAGAGGAACAGTTGAGTAGGTATCTGATGAGGAGTGGTACGGGTAATTAGGGACAACATCTGTCGTACCAAGAAGCAGACACCTGTCGCCGATCTGCACACCAGGCGCTGCTCGTCTGTGTCCATAACATCACAACGAAACACAATGGCATATCTGGGAGATGAATCCTGTGAAGATGTTACCAGCGTATTTGCTTCCCATTGACAGTAAGATATCATGTAGACTGGACGTCAGTGGCAGGACAAGGAGCGCACACCGATCGCCAAACGGCACGCCAATCGATGTGGTGAAGCTTGCCGTCAACCACATTCGGTGCTTCTGAAGGAAACCGTAGATCGCCTTCGTGGATGCCAACTGCGCCGACAGTATCATAATATGGACGTGGCTCAGTTCAAGGAAAAAGTGGCTGAAGTAAGAGAAGTGCGGCGGGACTTCCGAAGGTTGGATAGGTGCTGAGAGGGAGTGTGGTACAATGGCCTCCAGCAATAGGCTGGTGAGGCACGTAGGACTACAGCGCCACATATAAGTCATGTGAGAGCCAATGGAAAGGGCTACCGCTCTGTCGGGCACATGATACAGTCCTAAACCGTCCCTGCACCTCGGTAGTGTAAGGGTTTCGTACCTTATTTTGAACAACTAGCTGTGGCAGACAAACGAACCCAATGCCGCTAGCGTACGGCGGGCCGTGGATGGCGGAATAGGAAATGTCTGTGCCATGTGGGGGACATGTGACGCCAAATATACATTTACGTATTGTGTGCGTTGTAGAAGACCGGGTTCGTAAACGGTGATCTAAGAACCCAGCTCGTAGTTGGGAAAGTAGACGTCGCGAATTGAGGGCAATTTTCCGCCGCAGATCACTTGTGAAATCGAGCACTAAGCATCAGAGAAAATCATGTACACATAAAGGAGCAGCACTGTCCGCAGGAAGTCCCTTAGATATAGCTACGGCGCTCGATTTGCGGACGTTAAGCAGCTACCAGAAGCTTCGCCGTAGGTGGTAATCCATGTCAGTGACTCCCTGCTCTCAGCGCCGCTACGAAGAACGATGATGAGATCGTCTGCATGTGCAGTGCCGCTGAATACATGGTCACCGAGAGACATCCCAGCAACGGTTCCACAGCGAATGCATACAACAGTGCAGAGAGCGGACAGGCTTGATGCACTCATAGACGGATCGAGATGAGAGGAGTAACACGGCCATTGTAGAGTACACGAGACGTAGCTCCACGTAGGCGACCCATTACGACATCGACGGTAGTACCAGGGTAGACCATATTGCGGAGCACCCCTTCCAGGAAGTCGTGATCGAAGCTATCGAACGCCTGGCTGAAGCCAAGAGCTGCCGAAAGTCCAGGCGTACGACGAGCGTGAGCAAGAGCGATTATGTCCCGATAGCGGTAGAGGACAGTGCGGATGTTATTGGTACCCCCAAAGAAGTTAGATCGGGGGAAATCACGTACCTAGCTGTCCGTTTAAGCCGCGCAGTCAACAGCCGGGAAACGTCTTTGTATCGCTGTTACGTAACGTCAAGGGGCAGTAATCGCTTATCGGTGAGGTACCCCGAGACTTGTGGATGGGGACGAGGAAACCGTTTAGGAAACCGTCTGGAATCGGCAAGAAAGGTGACATAAAGTTCTGACAAATTTCCGTCCACATTGGCGCCAGAAGGGGACGACAAAACTCCAGTGTGAGGCTGTCAGGACCTGTTCGTAAAATCCACCTGGATAGCGTCATGGACCTTGTCTTCCGTGATTTTAGGAATGAGATCCATCATCGCACCCACGGGAACCGAGCCAAAGGAGAGTCTGGGGACCGCCGTAATGTTGGCAGGGTGGTAACGTGTTCAGAGCACAGCGTGACATAATGTGCATGGAGGGCAGGCCCAATATCCCGTTGGGTATCAAAACGCTGCCAATCATCAGTCGTAATAACATTAATCAGATTCCTCCGACGGTGGCGTCGTTCCTCTATGTCTTGACACATAAATGGACGGTCTTGCACTAACCCGTTGTGTGTTTGCGCCCTGACCATAGCTCCCTCAAGGTGGTGGCGAGAGGGGAATGTGAGCTGTGCCTTAGCACAATTCTCCATCATCTGACGCTCTGGTGAATATGGCATCATAGTTCAATCCCAGAGAATGGTGAAACAGAATTCCTGAGTTCGTCGGCGCCACGCTGAAACCTCCCTTCCATAACCAATCAAGACCTTGTGGAGGGCAGGATTTGCACAGAGCACCCACCAAGACAAAGCAGACTGACAGGCATGACGGCGTCTACGACAAGCTGTCCACGTGGTTTCGATGAGCTGCCAGCAGTCGGATGGAGTAAGGTGGATAGTGTTCAGTTTCCGTGATCCACGGCCAGGCCACATCCTTTGACGGCAGAGATTGATGGCGCAGATATATCGGTCATGAACACAATGCATAAACTTCAGCAGCCTGTCCCCCACTGACAATATTGCGGAAGATGTAAAGACGTTCGAGGTGGCTGAAAGAATGGATAGTGAAATGCGTAAACTCCAGACGATCGCCATGAACATGCTCCTAAGAATCCATAAGGCTGAGGTGCTGGAGAAATGTCGCTAGATCTGCGCATGGAGAGTGACATGGTAGTTGGTCTTTGGGTTCCTGGGTGCAGTTGAAATCGCCTTCCATGATCGGTGCATCCTGACGATCCAGGAAAAGAGGCGTGACTGACTCTGAGAAAAAACTTGAACTTTCACTGTGACGACCTGAAGAAGAAGGTGCATAGACATGACGATGCCGACTGCACTATAGTGAGAGGCATACCTCCGGCATCAGGGAGATAGGTAACGGCATCAACGAGGATACCGTCACCTAAGAGGATCGCCACGCCACTACCAGTAGGGGAAGCATGAGATATATGTGCTGTAAGACCATGGGGAGCACAGAAAGTGGCAACGTGCACCCCTGAAGGAGAGCAACGCCGTCAGCAAAAAAATGGTTCAAATGGCTCTGAGCACTATGGGACTTAACTTATGTGGTCATCAGTCCCCTAGAACTTAGAACGACTTAAACCTAACTAACCTAAAGACATCACACACATCCATGCCCGAAGCAGAATTCGAACCTGCGACCGTAGCGGGCACGCGGTTCCAGACTGAAGCGCCTTTAGCCGCACGGCCACACCGACCGGCCCAACGTCAGCAGCAAACAGCGTTTCATGGAGTAAAGTCAGTTTGTGGCGTATGAGAATGGTGTTCACACTGACGGTGGCTATGCGATAAATCAGGAAAACTGCCATCAACAGGAGGATGGGCGATTCAAACACGGGGGAAGCATAGGGAACTCCGTGTTAGGCCCCCACGAAAGGGCAGATCTCTTTGATAGGGAGGGAGCCGACCCCAGCGAGGGGTCCATCGTTCTGTACAGCTCAAGAATGTCCATCCTCAGCATCGACATCGGCGCCCAGGAAATAGACGTCTCACAAGGCCGGTCAAGTGGAACACTATCAGAGATGCGCCCACAGGTAGCGTCAGACACAGAAAGGGGGAAACCGCATCAGACGCAGGCGGAGGAAGGTCAGTGTCCGGAGGTGGACGCTGACTGGAGATAGAGGCAGGGACGGACGTTGCACCGTCAGGGCATCAGAAGACAGAGCATCATTAGCAGCAGGGTCGTCATTCTGTGCAGACTTCCGATGGGCGCAGTCATCAGAAGGCGTAGGTCGTTGTCTCCTCCATTTCCTCGGTGACTGTTGCTTCCTAAAACGCTGTTCCGTGTCGGATGGCGGACGGCTATCGTTCGACATGTGGTCAGATTGCAGCAAGGTGGCTGACGACGTTGCCATAAGGTTTAAACGTGGCCACCACAACGCCCGACGGAACCTCAAACGGGAGTTCGGAAACTCGCAACGTTCGGAGGCCAAATCAGTGTGATCAACCACGACAGTCCCTGTATATCCGTCAGAGTGTCGGAACTTGAGAGCACTAGCATGGCACCGCACAACGTCGGACTCAGCAGCAGCTGTGTTTCCCTGATGGCAGCCGGTCGCTGTGGCCGAGCGGTTCTAGACGCTTCAGTGCGGAACTGGGCTGCTACTACGGTCGCAGGTTCGAATCCTGCCTCGGGCATGGATGTGTGTGATGTCCTTAGGTTAGTTAGGTTTAAGTGGTTCTAAGTCTGGGGGACTTATGACCTCAGATGTTAAGTCCCATAGTGCTTAGAGCCATTTGAACCATTTGAACCCTGATGGCAAACATTTGGATCCCCGAAATACTGAATCGAGTTCATTTTAGTATCGGGCAGCAAACTCGAACAGATTTTCGAGACTTGTTAAGTCGGGAAGCCTACCGAGCCACATCATCAGTAAAGTTTCCTGTCACGTGAATTTATATTCGATGCAACAAAATTCACTTTGTCAACAACGGTTTTCTTACTGTATAATGTTTTTATCAGGTGAGAAGCAACAGGCGTTAAGTACTTTAGGAAATACATTTAGGCTATCAGCTGTTCTATTTAACTTATTTATCATCTACCGGTTTCAGTCTCGGACTATCATCACCGGACGTCTGACAAAGTCGAAAATGAAAAAAAAGGTAGAAAAAGTGCAATGTATATAATAATTACATTACTCAACAAAAATATCGGTGTAAAATCATATAAGAATACTTACAAGGTGAAGCAGATCAGTTAGAAACATGTCCCATTTTCTTTTTAAGCTGATATAACATCAAGATTGTCACATTGAAACCATCCAAACACTATCGTAACCCGTTCTTGACATACTAAAGAACATATCCCACAGTGCTTTAAGTCAAATAGACAAAGTTCCATAGGAGAACGAAACCAACGTAATGCTGCCAAAATTCCACATTAACGGGGTAATGTGAAAGATGGTACATTTCAAATACATAACCAACATAACAAAGACCTTTTACATCATTAGCATAGCAAAAGACTCAACATCTTTACCAAACATCTTCGATAAACGGAAAATATGGAGAACAGTGATAGTGAAAGTTACAGTAAACGCAATAACAAAATAAAAGTGATGGTCACATAGGACTGAAACCAGATGCGTTAAAAACAGTAAATACGTAAACCATATTCATGGTGCAGGAATGCCCTATTAACACAGGCTAATAAATCAGAGAGACCTGTTGCTTGATTCGGTAAGACTACACTATCAGACACGACCTAGACATCAGGTAACACATCGTCCTAATTAAGTGTGAAGGAATAGTAGTTCTTGTAGTATGTCGTCTGTATCCACTCACAGGTTGGCAATGCTGAAACAGCGTTACGATCATATATCGTACCACGGGAATGTTATGGACAATAAAAAATTAATAATGTCTTTACGGTACAAACGTGATAAAATCTAACTATTTCAAAATGAAGGTTAAGTAAAATGGACGCAGTCAGATTATTTATAAAAACTGCAGGCCATGAGTGTCATTAGTGTATAAAACATTATGACCTTAACACACGACAGTAGGTTATATATAACCTTGGAAATACATATAAAGGCCGTGTAAAGAGTACAACATCCTGTACACTTCCAAAATAATTCGCATTCTAAGCCCAGCACGTAGACGAGTGGCATTCAATAGCAAATTGCACATAGTAACTGACTTGACATAATCAGAGACAGAATACACTATCTCCAAAACCATCCTAAGGATTAGATGCATATAATAGTGAAATACATGGAGTAGCAGGTTAGACATATTGAGTAACAAGGTTCATCATTTATAAAACATGAATAACAGCGTAAGTACAACTTCCATAAAAAGACATCACAATGATCCCCGTTATTAACTGAAAACTAAGTGTAATGTCCAGAATATTTCGTACAATCATTATACCCTTTAACTGGATGGTATGCTAATGAAATGTAGTAAATTAAATCAGGTGACGCTGAGGAAATTAGAGATGCTAAAACTAGTAAATGAGGCCTGCTACTTGGGGAGCAAAGTAACTGATGATGACCGAAGTGGAGAAGATATAAAATGTAGGCTTGCAATGGCAAGAAAAGCGTTTCTGAAGAGGAGAAATTTGTTAACACCGAATATAGAGCTAAGTGTTAGAAGACCTTTTCTGAACGTATTTGTCCGGAGTGAATCCATGTATGGAAGTGAAAAATCGACGGTAAGCAGTTTAGACAAGAGTAGAATATAGGCTTTTGAAATTTGAGGCTAGACAAGAATGCTGAAGGATACAAGGGTAACTAATGAGAAAGCACTGAATCAAACTGGTGAGACAAGAAATTTGTTGCACTACTTGACTGCAAGAGGAGATCGGCTGAGAGGAACATTGTAAGCCATCAAGGGATCACTAATTTAGTATTATAGGGGAGGTTCAGCCATAAGAATCACAGAGAGAGACCAAGAGATGAATAGAGTACGCAAATTTAGAACGAAGTACGCGACAGTAATTATTCGGAGATAACGAAGCTTTCACACGATAGAGAAGAATGGAAATCAGTCTTCGAACTGAAGACCATAACAACAACCACCTTCAGAATTTCGAACAGTGTATTTCACACAATGTTGTCGAAACTTTTGTACGAATGCATGAATGCCACAAACGGAGGTTCATCTTTCTTAGTAACAGTATCGCCTTGCGTGTTACTAAATTTCTCCTCAACTCAAAGCTATCGTTCGGATGTGAGCTTCTGGAAATCTTTCAACTATTTCACGAATAATTCATGCCTCCAGAACGCTTAATGAAGTTTATGAAGCAGTTTCCTTATCAAAATGAGTATCTATATTCACTAACTGAAACACAAAGCTGTACCAACACATATTCTGAAGAACATCTTGCTTACCACACCAGCGCACGGACTAAGAGATGCATTTTCGGCAGCATGTGCAGGAGGACCGCGGTACTTTCTTTTTCTTTTTTTAAAAAAGAAGAAAAAAAGAAAGAAAGAAAATAAAAGGGCGGAAATCGCTCTGATATGCTGAGAATTTGCTTTGTCAACCCTCGAAAAGGCCAGTCAACGGCAGTTGCCACGAAAACCAGTCGTTTCACAAAATGGAGTTGGCGCTGTTCTCGTTGCCAGCTTTTCGGCGAGAAACTTAGGATAAAGCTTTGATTTGAAGATAAGCACGTAACTAGGCCTTTCTGGAGATTCTTAGCAAGTTTGTCACTACACTGCCAGGCAAAACAAGAGAGTCTGTCTCCCTTACCTATAGAGTCGAACACAAACACCCACACATTCGTAATTGCTGAGTTTACTCTGGGATATGGAGTGGATGAGAAATTGTTGTGGTAATTACACAAAATAAATATTATCGCACCGTACGTATTGTCTTCCCAAAGGACTGCAATACACAGAAAAATCATCTGTGCAACACGTGCACGTGTCTGCCAGACAAATCTCTACAAAAAATGAAAGAGAAACACCTTTCTTCCTGCCTTTAGCAATGGTTAAAAATCGGACAGAAAGGACGTCATATTAGAGTGAACATGGTGAGGACGGCAGGGAGGAGGTAAGCATGTCAGTCTGCAAGGAACATTTTTCAGCATCTTCTAAATACTTATAATCACATAGTAGTGCACTTTGGCTTTCCTCATTTTCAGTTTTATCTGAAATTGCTCCATGATGTTCCAATCCGGTCATTAACACCGCCATAATTTCTGAACAATGACATAATTAATCAGTCTTACAAGGGGAATTCCCCAGGGGTGTGATCGACCTTTTTTGTACCATCTATTCGGTGGTGTTGGTTAGACCCTCAGACGACATACCCAGGAGCCATTCACACGAATGGGCCCTCGTTTGCGAGAAATCGACGAAAGAGCCTTTCGTACGATACCACAAAGCCTCGAAAATAGTAATGGATCGACAACAGCGACGTAGCGTGGTGGTTAAGACACCTTCCTGACCTGCTGGAAGCTGAGAGCTCGATTCCGAAATGGTGCTTTCAAATTTCGCTTTTACATATTTATTGAAATAACATCGATCATTATTTTCATTAACTTAATTCGTTTAGCTGTATTTTTTTATTTAAAATACTGTGGTAAGATGTTTCAATTGTCGTATTTACTTCATTATTCGCTCACAGTTTTTCTTCCTTCTCTCTTTTCACAGCTGGGATCTTTATGCAAGTCTTCTTAACTACTTTCATTCATCTGACATGATATTTAAACATATAAAAACGTTATGTATGGATCATAAAGCAAAACACGAAAGTCCACTGATATTTACTGTGTAATTCTGTCAAAAACACGTTTTTCGTTACAAGGTATACATTTCTTTTTAATACTCCTTATACAGACATTTAAAACACAAATTCTTGTTGCAGTACGGACAAAATAATGTAAAGGAAGGTTCAAAAAAAGATGGGATAGTACATAAAACGAAATTCAAACAAAACTAAGAACAGAGATGATGAATGCAATAACAAAAACAGAAATATAAAGCGATAAAAGGAAAAAATCTGAGTTAATACCAAACAATAATTGATATCGTACACAAAAATATTCCAAATGAAAAAAGAACCATAGAAAGGAAAAAAGAACAAATAAAAAAGTTAATTCAATGATTAAAATGATGCGCCGAACGATTAAGATAAAGAGATTAACCGAATAAAAATAATGGACGAGGTCATTTTGATATAGATTCAAAACTAAAAATCTGAGTGCACTTGCTAGTATTCGAATGTAAAACCTCTAGCATGTCAAAAATAAATCATTACGACATTCTTATTTTTACTAACCTTCCTGGTGTTCAAAGGGAGGGGTGGGGCAAAGGGAGCAATGATCGCAACCCGAGGCCCGCCACCAAGTCCCGTTCCATCAGCACTAGGAACAAGGAAAGAGTAGGGAACATGGAGTAGAGGTACAATGAACATCTATGGTGTATTTAATTATTTGCTCTTTTTAATTAACATTAATACCAGAATGAGATTTTCACTCTGCAGTGGAGTGTGCGCTGATATGAAACTTCCTGTCGAGTCTCGGTCCGGCACACCGTTTTAATCGGCCAGGGACTTTCAACATTAATACCACCGGGAATAGCAGGAAATCGGCGTCGCAAGGAGGAGGGCGCAGCAAGACGTCAGACTCATTGAGACCATCGCCGTATAGTTTTTCCGAGGAGAACATTCCGATGACAAGAGAATATGTCGGTTCCAAGTGTGGAAGAGCCGGGCATCTATTCTTCATGACAGGAACATCCCAACGCTGTAGTGGATTAAGGAAGTCACTACAAAGGAAACGGGAGAAAAAATGTCTGTATTTTTGATTGCTGAGAACTGTACAATGACGTTGACTGAGGAACTGCCAAAAGTGAAGGATAGTTCTCTCGTCATCAGCAAAAAAGTATCCTGCGTCGGAAGAGGAACAGTTGAGTAGGTATCTGATGAGGAGTGGTATGGGTAATTAGGTACAACATCTGTCGTACCAAGAAGCAGACACCAGTCGCCGATCTGCACACCAGGCGCTGCTCGTCTGTGTCCATAACATCACAACGAAACACAACGGCATATCTGGGAGATGAATCCTGTGAAGATGTTACCAGCGTATTTGCTTCCCATTGACAGTAAGATATCATGTAGACTGGACGTCAGTGGCAGGACAAGGAGCGCACACCGATCGCCAAACGGCACGCCAATCGATGTGGTGAAGCTTGCCGTCAACCACATTCGGTGCTTCTGAAGGAAACCGTAGATCGCCTTCGTGGATGCCAACTGCGCCGACAGTATCATAATATGGACGTGGCTCAGTTCAAGGAAAAAGTGGCTGAAGTAAGAGAAGTGCGGCGGGACTTCCGAAGGTTGGATAGGTGCTGAGAGGGAGTGTGGTACAATGGCCTCCAGCAATAGGCTGGTGAGGCACGTAGGACTACAGCGCCACATATAAGTCATGTGAGAGCCAATGGAAAGGGCTACCGCTCTGTCGGGCACATGATACAGTCCTAAACCGTCCCTGCACCTCGGTAGTGTAAGGGTTTCGTACCTTATTTTGAACAACTAGCTGTGGCAGACAAACGAACCCAATGCCGCTAGCGTACGGCGGGCCGTGGATGGCGGAATAGGAAATGTCTGTGCCATGTGGGGGACATGTGACGCCAAATATACATTTACGTATTGTGTGCGTTGTAGAAGACCGGGTTCGTAAACTGTGATCTAAGAACCCAGCTCGTAGTTGGGAAAGTAGACGTCGCGAATTGAGGGCAATTTCCGCCGCAGATCACTTGTGAAATCGAGCACTAAGCATCAGAGAAAATCATGTACACATAAAGGAGCAGCACTGTCCGCAGGAAGTCCCTTAGATATAGCTACGGCGCTCGATTTGCGGACGTTAAGCAGCTACCAGAAGCTTCGCCGTAGGTGGTAATCCATGTCAGTGACTCCCTGCCCTCAGCGCCGCTACGAAGAACGATGATGAGATCGTCTGCATGTGCAGTGCCGCTGAATACATGGTCACCGAGAGCCATCCCAGCAACGGTTCCACAGCGAATGCATACAACAGTGCAGAGAGCGGACATGCTTGATGCACTCATCGACGGATCGAGATGAGAGGAGTAACACGGCCATTGTAGAGTACACGAGACGTAGCTCCACGTAGGCGACCCATTACGACATCGACGGTAGTACCAGGGTAGACCATATTGCGGAGCACCCCTTCCAGGAAGTCGTGATCGAAGCTATCGAACGCCTGGCTGAAGTCAAGAGCTGCCGAAAGTCCAGGCGTACGACGAGCGTGAGCAAGAGCGATTATGTCCCGATAGCGGTAGAGGGCAGTGCGGATGTTATTGGTACCCCCAAAGAAGTTAGATCGGGGGTAATAACGTACCTAGCTGTCCGTTTAAGCCGCGCAGTCAACAGCCGGGAAACGTCTTTGTATCGCTGTTGCGTAACGTCAAGGGGCAGTAATCGCTTATCGGTGAGGTACCCCGAGACTTGTGGATGGGGACGAGGAAACCGTCTAGGAAACCGTCTGGAATCGGCAAGAAAGGTGACATAAGGTTCTGACAAATTTCCGTCCACATTGGCGCCAGAAGGGGACGACAAAACTCCAGTGTGAGGCTGTCAGGACCTGTTCGTAAAATCCACCTGGATAGCGTCATGGACCTTGTCTTCCGTGATTTTAGCAATGAGATCCATCATCGCATCCACGGGAACCGAGCCAAAGGAGAGTCTGGGGACCGCCGTAATGTTGGCAGGGTGGTAACGTGTTCAGAGCACAGCGTGACATAATGTGCATGGAGGGCAGGCCCAATATCCCGTTGGGTATCAAAACGCTGCCAATCATCAGTCGTAATAACATTAATCAGATTCCTCCGACGGTGGCGTCGTTCCTCTATGACTTGACACATAAATGGACGGTCTTGCACTAACCCGTCGTGTGTTTGCGCCCTGACCATAGCTCCCTCAAGGTGGTGGCGAGAGGGGAATGTGAGCTGTGCCTTAGCACAATTCTCCATCATCTGACGCTCTGGTGAATATGGCATCATAGTTCATTCCCAGAGAATGGTGAAACAGAATTCCTGAGTTCGTCGCCGCCACGCTGAAACCTCCCTTCCATAACCAATCAAGACCTTCTGGAGGGCAGGATTTGCACAGAGTACCCACCAAAACAAGGCAGACTGACAGGCATGACGGTGTCTACGACAAGCTGTCCACGTGGTTTCGATGAGCTGCCAGCAGTCGGATGGAGTAAGGTGGATAGTGTTCAGTTTCCGTGATCCACGGCCAGGCCACATCCTTTGACGGCAGAGATTGATGGCGCAGATATATCGGTCATGAACACAATGCATAAACTTCAGCAGCCTGTCCCCCACTGACAATATTGCGGAAGATGTAAAGACGTTCGAGGTGGCTGAAAGAATGGATAGTGAAATGCGTAAACTCCAGACGATCGCCATGAACATTCTCCTAAGAATCCATAAGGCTGAGGTGCTGGAGAAATGTCGCTAGATCTGTGCATGGAGAGTGACATGGTAGTTGGTCTTTGGGTTCCTGGGTGCAGTTGAAATCGCCTTCCATGATCGGTGCATCCTGCCGATCCAGGAAAAGAGGCGTTACTGTCTCTGAGAAAAAACTGGAACTTTCACTGTGACGACCTGAAGAAGAAGGTGCATAGACATTGACGATGCCGACTGCACTATAGTGAGAGGCATACCTCCGGCATCAGGTAGATAGGTAACTGCATCAACGAGGATACCGTCACCTAAGAGGATCGCCACGCCACTACCAGTAGGGGAAGCATGAGATATATGTGCTGTAAGACCATGGGGAGCACAGAAAGTGGCAACGTGCACCCCTGAAGGAGACCAACGCCGTCAGCAAAAAAATGGTTCAAATGGCTCTGAGCACTATGGGACTTAACTTATGTGGTCATCAGTCCCCTAGAACTTAGAACTATTTAAACCTAACTAACCTAAAGACATCACACACATCCATGCCCGAAGCAGGATTCGAACCTGCGACCGTAGCGGACACGCGGTTCCAGACTGAAGCGCCTTTAACCGCACGGCCACACCGGCCGGCCCAACGTCAGCAGCAAACAGCATTTCATGGAGTAAAGTCAGTTTGTGGCGTATGAGAATGGTGTTCACACTGACCGTGGCTATGCGATAAATCAGGAAAGCTGCCATCAACAGGAGGATGGGCGATTCAAACAAGGGGGAAGCATAGGGAACTCCGTGTTAGGCCCCCACGAAAGGGCAGATCTCTTTGATAGGGAGGGAGCCGACCCCAGCGAGGGGGTCCATCGTTCTGTATAGCTCAAGAATGTCCATCCTCAGCAACGACATCGGCGCCCAGGAAATAGACGTCTCACAAGGCCGGTCCAGTGGAACACTATCAGAGATGCGCCCACAGGTAGCGTCAGACATAGAAAGGGGGAAACCGCATCAGACGCAGGCGGAGGAAGGTCAGTGTCCGGAGGTGGACGCTGACTGGAGATAGAGGCAGGGACGGACGTTGCACCGTCAGGGCATCAGAAGACAGCGCATCATTAGCAGCAGGGTCGTCATTCTGTGCAGACTTCCGATGGGCGCAGTCATCAGAGGGCGTAGGTCGTTGTCTCCTCCATTTCCTCGGTGACTGTTGCTTCCTAAAACGCTGTTCCGTGTCGGGTGGCGGACGGCTATCGTTCGACATGTGGTCAGATTGCAGCAAGGTGGCTGACGACGTTGCCATAAGGTTTAAACGTGGCCACCACAACGCCCGACGGAACTTCAAACGGGAGTTCGGAAACTCGCAACGTTCGGAGGCCAAATCAGTGTGATCAACCACGACAGTCCCTGTATATCCGTCAGAGTGTCGGAACTTGAGAGCATTAGCATGGCACCGCACAACGTCGGACTCAGCAGCAGCTGTGTTTCCCTGATGGCAGCCGGTCGCTGTGGCCGAGCGGTCCTAGGCGCTTCAGTGCTGAACTGGGCTGCTACTACGGTCGCAGGTTCGAATCCTGCCTCGGGCATGGATGTGTGTGATGTCCTTAGGTTAGTTAGGTTTAAGTGGTTCTAAGTCTGGGGGACTTATGACCTCAGATGTTAAGTCCAATAGTGCTTAGAGCCATTTGAACCATTTGAACCCTGATGGCAAACATTTGGATCCCCGAAATACTGAATCGAGTTCATTTTAGTATCGGGCAGCAAACTCGAAGAGACTTTCGAGACTTGTTAAGTCGGGAAGCCTACCGAGCCACATCTTCAGAAAAGTTTCCTGTCACGTGAATTTATATTCGATGTTAACAAAATTCACTTTTTCAACAACGGTTTTCTTACTGTATAATGTTTTTATCAGGTGAGAAGCAACAGCCGTTAAGGCTTTAGGATGTATATTTAGGCTATCAGCTGTTTTATTTAACTTATTTATCATCTACCGGTTTCAGTCTCAGACTATCATCACCGGATGTCTGACAAAGTCGAAAATGAAAAAAAAGTAGAAAAATTTCAATGTATATAAAAATTACATTACTCGACAAAAATATCGGTGTAAAATCATATAAGAATACTTACAAGGTGAAGCAGATCAGTTAGAAACATGTCCCATTTTCTTTTTAAGCTGATATAACATCAAGATTGTCACATTGAAACCATCCAAACACTATCGTAACCCGTTCTTGACATACTAAAGAACATATCCCACAGTGCTTTAAGTCAAATAGACAAAGTTCCATAGGAGAACGAAACCAACGTAATGCTGCCAAAATTCCACATTAACGGGGTAATGTGAAAGATGGTACATTTGAAATACATAACCAACATAACAAAGACCTTTTCCATCATTAGCAAAGCAAAAGACTCAACATCTTTACCAAACATCTTTGATAAACGGAAAATATGGAGAACAGTGATAGTGAAAGTTACAGTAAACGCAATAACAAAATAAAAGTGATGGTCACATGGACTGAAACCAGATGCGTTAAAAACAGTAAATACGTAAACCATATTCATGGTGCAGGAATGCCCTATTAACACAGGCTAATAAATCAGAGAGACCTGTTGCTTGATTCGGTAAGACTACACTATCAAACAGCACCTAGATATCAGGTTACACATCATCCTAATTAAGTGGGAAGGAATAGTAGTTCTTGTAGTATGTCGTCTGTATCCACTCACAGGTTGGCAATGCTGAAACAGCGTTACGATCATATATCGTACCACGGGAATGTTATGGACAATAAAAAATTAATAATGTCTTTACGGTACAAACGTGATAAAATCTAACTATTTCAAAATGAAGGTTAAGTAAAATGGACGCAGTCAGATTATTTATAGAAACTGCAGGCCATGAGTGTCATTAGTGTATAATACATTATGACCTTAACAAACGACAGTACGTTATATATAACCTTGGAAATACATATTAGGGCCGTGTAAAGAGTACAACATCCTGTACACTTCCAAAATAGTTCGCATTCTAAGCCCAGCACGTAGACGAGATGCATACAATAGCAAATTGCACATAGTAACTGACTTGACATAATCAGAGACAGAATACACTATCTCCAAAACCATCCTAAGGATTAGATGCATATAATAGTGAAATACATGGAGTAGCAGGTTAGACATATTGAGTAACAAGGTTCATCATTTATAAAAACATGAATAACAGCGTAAGTACAACTTCCATAAAAAGACATCACAATGATCCCCGTTATTAACTGAAAACTAAGTGTAATGGCCAGAATATTTCGTACAATCATTATACCCTTTAACTGGATGGTATGCTAATGAAATGTAGTAAATTAAATCAGGTGACGCTGAGGAAATTAGAGATGCTAAAACTAGTAAATGAGGCCTGCTACTTGGGCAGCAAAGTAACTGATGATGACCGAAGTGGAGAAGATATAAAATGTAGGCTTGCAATGGCAAGAAAAGCGTTTCTGAAGAGGAGAAATTTGTTAACACCGAATATAGAGCTAAGTGTTAGAAGACCTTTTCTGAACATATTTTTCCGGAGTGAATCCATGTATGGAAGTGAAAAATCGACGGTAAGCAGTTTAGACAAGAGTAGAATATAGGCTTTTGAAATTTGAGGCTAGACAAGGATGCTGAAGGATACAAGGGTAACTAATGAGAAAGCACTGAATCAAACTGGTGAGACAAGAAATTTGTTGCACTACTTGACTGCAAGAGGAGATCGGCTGATAGGAACATTGTAAGCCATCAAGGGATCACTAATTTAGTATTATAGGGGAGGTTCAGCCATAAGAATCATAGAGAGAGACCAAGAGATGAATAGAGTAAGCAAATTTAGAACGAAGTACGCGACAGTAATTATTCGGAGATAACGAAGCTTTCACACGATAGAGAAGAATGGAAACCAGTCTTCGAACTGAAGACCACAACAAGAACCACCTTCAGAATTTCGAACAGTGTATTTCACACAATGTTGTCGAAACTTTTGTACGAATGTATCAATGCCAAAAACGGAGCTTTATCTTTCTTAGTAACAGTATCGCCTTGCGTGTTACTAAATTTCTCCTCAACTCAAAGCTATCGTTCGGATGTCAGCTTCTGGAAATCTTTCAACTATTTCACGAATAATTCATGCCTGAGTTTGAGAATCACGTCTTCTTAAACAAATGGATCGGTAATGTTCACGCCTACGACAGAAAACCTAGATCACGATCGCGTCTTCTTCCCAGTAACTGATATGAACTCCGCTGTTTCCAAATAAGAGGCCATTGCTTTAACGATTGTGGTGAGTCCTCTGGTCTGAGTAGAGCAATAAAGAAGCACAAACGGAAAACTACCTGGAAAGAAACGCAAAGTGCTGAACTGCTACCGGTGACCACAGGTACTCAGCTTTATCCACACCGCGTCCTTGAGCTATGCCCCGGCTACATGCTAAGTGAAATGGCCGTGCGATAACGGTGAGGCGGGAGCATTGATGGCAGGTCCAGATTGCGGCAGTGCTGGAGGGAGTCGATTGCCGATAACGGGCGCCGCCTGATATCCTCACACCAGCGCCCAGTCAGACGCGACACAACGAGGCCTGGGAAGTACGCCCGCTAACTCCGACCACCTGCAGACCAAGGTACGTATTTGAGTTTTGAACGGCCAGCCTACAGCTCTGCCGTATGTGTTTCCCAACTTCTTCCCATTAACTGATATTTCATTCTCCCACTTTGGGAAGAGAGTGGCAGAAGTAGCGTAACAGTTCTTCGCCCGTCCCAACTTAAAATTATTCGAAAACTTTCTAAAATCATTCGGTGGAGAATCAAATTTACTCACACTAGCCATACTGCCTTAGTGAAACAAATTTAACGTCTTGTAGTTCTTTAAATAATAATACTAAATGATTAAATAAGTGGAGCAAGCCTCAGAAATCGTCAGATGCACATAACTGTTAGTCTACATCGTTGACGTCAAGGTGCTATAGAATTGTTTTATGCTCAGAAGTATGACAGTTGTGGCGATCGAAAATCTCCTCTATAAAAATCAACATCGATTCCGCAAAGAGAGATCTTTTGAAACTCAGCTCGCTCTGTTCGTCCACGACATCCATAACGCTGTATTCTACAGACTTTAGGTTGATGCCGTGATCCTTTAGGAGAGCAGTTGACACCGCCTCGTACTGCCATTTAGTAAAAAGTATAGGAGCTAACCGAGTATAGGATCAAATTCGCGACTTGATTCCCAACTTCGTTGTAGACAGAACGGAACAAAATCGACATATGTAAATGAAATTTCCGGAGTGCCCCAAAGAAGTGTGACAGGACCGTTGCTGCCTACAATATAGACAAATTATCTAGTAGAAAGCGTTGGATGGTTCAAATGGCTCTGAGCACTATGGGACTTAATATCTGAGGTCATCAGTCCCCTAGAACTTAGAACTAATTAAATCTAACTAACCTAAGGACATCACACTCATCGATGCCTGAGGCAGGATTCGAACCTGTGACCGTATCAGTCGCGCGGTTCCGGACTGAAGCGCCTAGAATCGCTCGGCCACCGCGGCCGGCAGAAAGCGTTGGAAGCTCTTTAAGAATATTGACAGATGATGCGGTTATGAATAAGACGGCAACGGCCTTGCTGCAGTGGATACACCGGTTCCCGTGAGATCTCCGAAATTAAGCGCTTTCGGGCGTGGCCGGCACTTGGATGCGTGACCATCCAGCTGCCATGCGCTGTTGCCATTTTTCGGGGTGCACTCAGCCTCGTGATGCCCATTGAGGAGTTATTCGACCAAATAGTAGCGGCTCCAGTCAAAGAAAGCTATCATAACGACCGGGAGAGCGGTGTGTTGACCGCATGCCCCTCCTATCCGCATCCTCCTCTGAGGATGACACGGCGGTCGGATGTTCCCGATGAGCCACTTGTGGCCTGAAGACGGAGTGTTATAAATTCAAAAGACAGTGTCGATTTGCAGAATGACCAATAGAAGATTGGTGAATAGTGCGGGCTCTGATGGTTGACCCTGAACGTAAAAAATAAATGTAACATATTCATCATTTTCATTTGCAGCTCCTTGTATTGGCCGTGTTTGCAGTTTAAATTGTTGGCTGTGAGGTCCGCCAGTTAGGAGAAAAACGGTGTTTTGCATAACTGGCGAACCTCAGAGCCAACAAATGTAACACATTTCGCATACATAGGAAAAGAAATCCACCACTGTACAGCTACACTATTGACGATAAATTGCTGGAAGCAGCATCTACCGTAATACCCAGGAGTAATTGTACTTAAGTGGAATCACCACATCAATCAAATAGTATGAAAAGCAGATGCCAAACTGAGATTCATAAGAAAAATCTTAAGGAAGCGTAACTCATCCACAAAGGAAGTGGCTTACAAGGCGCTTGTTCGAAAGATTCTTGAGTATTATTCATCAGTCTGGGATCCTTACCACGTAGGACTCATAGAAGAGATAGAGAAGATTCAATGAAGACTGGTGCGTTTCGTCACAGATTTATTTTGTCGACGCGAGAGTATTACAAAGATGTTCAACAGACTCCAGTCACAGATATTAGAAGAGAGGCGTTGCGCATATCGGGAAGGTTTACTGTTGGAATTTCGAGAGAGTACTTTACGGGAAGAGTCAGTCAACATATTACCTTCCCCCCCCCCCCCCCATGCATCTCGTGAAATCGCCATGACGAGTCAATTGTAGAAATCAGAACCAGTACAGAAGCTTACCGACGATCGTTCTTTCCATACTCTATTCGCGAGTGGAAGAGGGAAGGGGGGATCAGTTAATGGTACCAGAAGTGCCCTTCGCCATACACCGTAAGATGGCTTGCGGAGTATGATGTAGATGTCAATGTAACTTTAAACATATACAGACCATCGACGGGTGCGTAGAAGATCAGAGGTGCAATCCTCCGTCTCAGGTAGAACGGTCATCAGGATGCATAAGTGTAGGTCGGGTTTAACGTTGTTACTAGGCCTGGGGACGTGAACAGCACCAGATCACTGTGAATGACACGGAGATGCTGCGTATTCAAGTGAGAAAGTGTTATCACTAGCAGACAGAGTTCGACATGGTAACCATTGCGGGTCTTCATTTTGCCGACTAGTGGAATCGTGCAGTATCTAGACTTGTGGGACATTCGGATGTGACTATGACCCGTTTCTTGAATGCTTGAGAAATGAGGGCGGACATACTAGTCGTTGAAGCTCTAGTCGACCACATTTGACCACTAAATGGGAGGATCGCCAAATTTTGCACCAAACCACGCTAACTCCCTCAGATCTGCGCCTTCCATCCGAGATCAAGTAGTGGACTCCCTGCACCTTTTGTGTCATCCCGCACTATAGGCTGGAGACTAGCAGCAGCCGATTTAGGGAATCACCATCCAGTTAGTATGCTGCCGTTAACACCGCTACACAACGGCTGCGTTTGGGGTTGTGCCTCGATCGCGAAGCACGAACTGCGGTTGAATGGAGTCGCTTTGTGCTCAGCGAAGGTTCGCGGTTTTGGACCATTACGGATAACTATCATTGTCGAGTATTTCCCGGCGAAATAGACAGAAGTCCCATTGCTACAATATTTTGGAGGGAACAGTGGCGTTCCTGCTGCCATCATGACTTTGGGTCATAGCTGGTAGTGGCTGAGGCAACTCTGACGACACAACAGTATGACATGAACATCCTGCGTCCTCTTGCGTTACCTCTTATGGGACAGTATGTGGGCGTCATTTTTCAACAGAACAATACACGTCCACACATGGCACTTGTCTCTATGAACTGCTGCGTGGTGATGTGGTAATGACATGGCCAGTAACATCCTCCGATATGTCTTCGTTAGAAAATGCGTTGACCAGCACGAAAGTTAACTGCATCCCATCGCCAATATCCACGACATCAAGGGCCAGTTACTACAGTTGGGTGATTTCATCTCATATCACACAGTGCAAGAGTGAATGTGTCACATCATTATTACAAGGTTTTCTTAAAGAAATGTGCGTTAAAGTTCCGCAAGACACTTGAAAATTACTAAAATATTTTGGTTTTCTGGTGAGTTGTTAAGAGGTTATAGACCTCTATAAAAGCGACTATTTGTGGAAAAGTCGTAGCGAAATGGAAAACAAAAAATTGTAATAAAAACTGCAAGTGATAGAGATATGAAATTTCGTATTTTCAATAAAATCCCTGTTCTCTGCACTATCAGACATTATTGACGCATATACACTTCTTATCTTTTCTTACCTTTAATTTGGAAAAATAAACTACAGAAAGTTTGCAGAATGAGATTTTCACTCTGCTGCGGAGTGTGCGCTCATATGAAACTACAGAAATTTGGAACTTGTAGCAAACTTCAAAATTATGTTTTGAAAATATGAATAATTACAGAACTGTCTTGAGAAATGAGGAAGTGGGAAGACTGCTAACTGTCAGCTACGATATTAATGCCTGAAATTCCTAAACCATTAAAACATTTCCGCATAAAGATGAGAGAATATGAAATTTTTTGATACTTTATAAATTATTTTCTCTAAAATCCTCATTCTGAATATAGTAAAAGTTGCATGTATGTTACTTGGTCGTTGTACTTAGGCAGGTACAATCAGAGTGGGCAATATTTTGCGGTGTAAAATGTGAGAAATTTTTATATCAGACCTAGCTGCTTCCAAGGTAAAAAATCTTGGACACTTAAAAAATTCAGTTGATTGCCGATGTTTCGTAAATGTAATACAAAACTGGTATATCTTAGTCAAAAAAATTATTTTACAGCCTTGAAAGTGAGTGGGAAAACAATTTTTCATTTCGTTCAAACATTTTATCAAAAATTAGATATAGAAACTAGCTTTGCATATACATTATTCTGTTTTTGATATTATTCATTTTGTCATAATTTTGCTTCTTTATGACATTCCATAAATTAAAATCGCCTACGCTGAATTGGGAACTACATACTGATTTGTTGATGATGGTCATTTGAGAGAATTTGATGGACCATGAGGTGTAATAAAGGAGAAGGATACATCTTGCAGCGCATGAGAGACACTAATATTATTTGTCCCACCCGACACTGGTCGTCATACACACAAGAAGTGAGGTTGCACACAACAAAATATTAAGTAGACTGAGGTCTCTGCATTTCACAATCGTAAAAGGCTCCATTTCGTTGAGAACTGTTCTCGCAATATATATGCCACCGTGGCGTGCAATCCACCAGTGAGTTGATTGAATTCCTACCACTGGCTTTGTAGCAGCACTCTCTCGTCTCTTTTTTGAACGGAATTCCTCTTATGCACTTTCATTTAGAAATAAGAGTTTCGTGTTTTGCAGTAATTTTTATATTGTCTGTACAGATCCAACAGCATCTCTTACAGCATCAACAGATTCCTGAAAGAGATTAAATCTTGTTGCAAGGTGTTTACAGATACCTCCTTCCTCATTATACGCCATTTACCCACGTCATGTTGCTGAAAATATCCATTTTTTTTGTCTTAATTCCGGTACAGTATTTTCCAAGTTTATAAAGCTGAAAGCAGTTTTTAAAATGAGATGTTGCATCATCAGTCACGTACAGATGTTAAGGAAATGTACGCCATTTATGATTTCATCAGTTATCATACTGCCAGCATAGCATGCATGTGCATTGTCATGAATGAAATCATCACGGACATTAACAAAACAGAGTGATCTTCAAATGGTTCAAATGGCTCTGAGCACTATGGGACTTAACTTCTGAGGTCTTCAGTCCCCTAGAATTTAGAACTACTTAAACCTAACTAACCTAAGGACATCACACACATCCATGCGCGAGGCAGGATTCGAACCTGCGACCGTAGCGGTCGCGCGGTTCCAGACTGTAGCGCCTAGAACCGCTCGGCCACTCTGGCCGGCGGAGTGATCTTCCAAGGAAGTGCCCAACACTTGTGAATATTGACACTTATGATGCGTGCCAGTGGTAACTTTGAACATCGTTTTGCAAAGCAACAGACCAGTTCTCAGCAAAGTGGAAATGAAGAACTAAGTATTCTGGGATGTGGCTGATTTATTTCTGCTGTAGTCTGTCTCTGAATCCTATGGATATGATGATGAGCTACTCCTTTCATGACCCAATGCCTTACTTCTGTAATAAACTTCCCTAGCTCCACTTCTTTATCAACTCTCCTCCTCCCTCTCATAACGCATAGGTTACGTCATTGTCAGTATCCTGATGGTGTAATATCACTTTACCACCAGGACACACTGCACACTCCTGAAACCAACATTTATCTGGCAGTTCTTGACCAACACACAACAGCATCAGGTCCATCTGTATGCACTTCTTCATTGTGACACTACTTACGGCGAAACAAATAAGTTTCAAATTAGTGCAGTGAATACATGTGCATATCGCCTTCACTGGCAGGCGTTTCACTCATTTTAGTCGTAAGGAGTAGAATTTTGCGAGACCAGTTTTTAAATTTGGGTTCTCCTTTTGCATTAGGAGATATGATTCTCTTATTGGTAGTGTCATATATATTTTTATCTTTTCAACTTTTTCACCATTTTCAATAACAGAAATAACATCAGCCCAACTAGGACTTTGCCAACTGCAACGTTTGTCATCACTTACGTAGTATTCCAGATAAAAATTAAGCATATCATCTTGCAATGAATGCCCACAGTAGGAATATGGGCAAGCCCAAATATTTTTCTCATTCTCTATTTTACTAACTTTTGAAATTAAATGATTTGAGGAAGTGGCTATGTATTTCTGTATGTGCTTCTTGTAGTAGCTATCTGGTATCAGTGTCAGTAATTGTAGCTTCTCAGTACTGGTGGGTGCTGAGATAGCAGGTAGATTTTGAAACTACACATCAGAGTGGGTGCACATGTCACTGTCATCGGGTTCTGCGACAAGTGCATCTACATTATTCACTTCACAAAGTTTTGAAGACGCTGCTTGTGCAAAAATTGTTTCAAGCTCTTCCATTTTTATTTGCATATAACGTTTTCTTCTTGTGCTTCTTATCTTTCCTGGGCGTTTAAGGTGGTATATATTAGGGGCTATAACAGAAATGCCGACATTCAACGCATCAACAATTTCACATCCAGCAATGTAAACATCTGCACTGTTTTCTTCAGCTTCACATTCCAGTGACGGAGATCGTTCAAATGGGTTCTCACTAAATTTCCTTTTGAAGAGAGTATAGCGATTCCTGCACAATGAACGTGATGGTGACACAGTTATTTGAGGGCCAATATATTTCTGCTGTACGTCTGACAGATTTCCAACATTGTGAAGTGTTTTCACTTTTCTTAAAAACTATCTTCTTGTGCCCAGAATGAGATTTTCACTCTGCAGCGGAGTGTGCGCTGATATGAAACTTCCTAGCAGATTAAAACTGTGTGCCCGACCGAGACTCGAACTCGGCACCTTTGCCTTTCGCGGGCAAGTGCTTTACCATCTGAGCTACCGAAGCACGACTCGCGGCCGGTCCTCACAGCTTTACTTCTCCCAGTATCTCGTCTCCTACCTTCCAAACTTTACAGAAGCTCTCCCGCGAACCTTGCAGAACTAGCACTCCTGAAACAAAGGATATTGCGGAGACACGGCTTAGCCACAGCCTGGGGGATGTTTCCAGAATGAGATTTTCACTCTGCAGCGGAGTGTGCGCTGATATGAAACTTCCTGGCAGATTAAAACTGTGTACCCGACCGAGACTCGAACTCGGGACCTTTGCCTTTCGCGGGCAAGTGCTCTACCATCTGAGCTACCGAAGCACGACTCACGGCCGGTGAGAGCTTCTGTAAAGTTTGGAAGGTAGGAGACGAGATACTGGCAGAAGTAAAGCTGTGAGGACCGGCCGTGAGTCGTCCTTCGGTAGCTCAGGTGGTAGAGCACTATCTTCTTGTGTCTTTTTTCGTACTCTACGCATCACATCCTGTCACTATCTATACTTCCTACTGACATTGTATGTAACAAAAAGTTCAAACCAAACACAAAACTCTACGCAGAATGATTCATGTGCAAGTTCTCACTCGTTTGCTATTAACAGTAGAGAGCTGGAAACGGTGTTGCCTACATGCATACATTACACTAGAAATTCAATAATGCGAAATACGCAGAATGTCAGAAATTTCTAATGATTTTCACAGAAAAATACTGCCCAATTTTATTGCAGTTACTACTGACAAATTAACAAAACGATATATTGCGTAATTTTCGTAATTTTTGTGACGAAGGTCTTCGACTAAATACTCGTAAAAATACGATTTTTTAAATTTTTAATAATACAGATGGTTGGGGCAAAGAGGATATTGTTTACATTATGTCAGTTGTGTCTGGTAATATAACAAGAAAGTTAGCAGTCTGTGACCTTTCAAATTATGAAAAAGAAAATTTTAAATAGAAAAAAATAAGACTTTTCTATTTTCTTCTTAAATTTGCAAGTTAAAAGAAAGCCCACATATGTGACAACTAAACTGGAACATATATAGAAGGAGATTTAAAACAGAACACTTGCCAAGTCTGCAGTACTTTTGATTTATTAGTTTTTTTAGTTGTCTACTCTTTTGAGAGTTATTTGCAAAGTATACATTTCTCAAATTACTGTACCATTTACAAAAACCGAGATAAAATGAAAATATTTTATTTCTTAACACATGTGATGCAGAGGTGTAACACATATTTCTTCCAGAGAACTTCATGATCATGAATTGACATGTACCGTATGATTTGAGATGAAATGGCCCAGTTGTGTGTCATCTTGCCTGAGGAGAGGTTACAATGGCTTTATAACACCATTCCCAACCGACTTAGCGCATGCATCCAGGCTGGAGAGTGTGCAAAGTCATGATTATAAGTGGGCTCTTTTGTAATCACTGAGCTAACATAACATACCCTCTCTACCTGTGATGCTTCATCTCTTTTCTTGCTCCCCTTCTGGGTGCTTCTCTTCTCTTGTGAGGCAGTGTATTTCATCCACAAGTCACACAAGTGATATATATTTACGGGTTTTGACTTATTACCAAGTCATAGTGTCACCTGTTCGAAAAGAGAGAAAACTGGAAATAGTGAATTACTGGGAAATTTAATTAGAGATCAAATTAAGGGTTGCTATGCAACACATTCTAGTACATGTGGTTGTGTTTCAAAGTTTATTTGAGTTAAGATTCCTAATCTCTTACTACCTCCATTTTTCATTGTTTTTAAACGGATCATCTGCTGATGACTTGGTAATAAACTGAAACCGCTCAATGGACCTCTTGTGTGACCAAAAGCTGAAAAATATAATTAAAAATAGAAGATAACAATGTAGAGAATTATGGTAAAATCAGAGGACGAAATTAAAAACATGATCTTTGCGTGATGATTACGATTTCGGTGGTGGCTGAACTTTATTTTTCATTTTTTTTTCTATTGACGGATATACTCATTGTGTTGAATTATTTGTTAAAAGCTGGCCTTCGGAGACCCAATAGGCAGGTGAGGGTATTGCAAGAGTAATAGAAGGCTTGTCAGTAGGAACGTGGAACTGAGATGGATAAGGAGGTGGTTAGGGCTATTTATCAATTTTCTTTGTTGACCGCCAACATTGGGGCCACCAGCCCCGCTTTTATATTTTGTCCGGCATTCCATATTTTACATTACTGTCACAACGACGTATGCTTTATAAGTCACAGATAATATAAATCCTACATTTATAAATTGATGCAGCATAAACAGTGTAGAAACGGGGCAGTTTGTATTCGTTCATGAGAAATACAGCACTAAAGATCAATTACAAGCAGGAAGACTTAAACTATTAGCGCTAATAGAAATGGGCTTGACTGGTTGAGAAATGAAAAGCGAAAGAAGCAAAACAAGGAGAAAATGGAATCATTTGCTTTACCGTTTGACAGAAAGGACAACGGGCCATGTACATTAATTGTTGGGGAAAAATTATGAGGCTGACAGAAGGAAGTGCTTCAGCGTGTTCTTAGAAGCAACAGGGCTTTGAACTGTAAACAGAGCACTGACAAGTTGTTCCAGAGGCGGAAAGATGCAACACAGAAGGAGTTTGGGAATTATTTATTTATGTATTTAGTGTATGGCTAGTACCACATCACACAAGAGGAATTATTTTTCTTTAAGGATAATAAATTTACACATATTTAACAAATAGAAAAAATTCACAATTGAATAGCCGCCCAGAATAAGGTTGTAACTGACAAAAGTAATTTTTTTTCAGAAGAAGGAAAACATTATATTGCATAAACGTTTATACTTCGAAATCCCAAATTACAGTGAAAAAAGTGTGCTGACTTCATTTGTTGACTAACAAGCACTTGCAAAGATAACATATAAATTAAAAAAGAAATAACGTAAAAAATAATATCTTGACACAGAACAATGTTGTAAGCTTACACAGAAGTACAAGGTTATAACCAACAACAATACATAAATGATTGTATTAAATCACAGTATCAACGAAATGTTCAGTATCCTGCAAATTACGTTTCCCCCTTGCTTATGCGGAATGTGTCATTTAAAATCACCATAAACAGTGGCAATTCGCTACAAATAGAAGAAAAATTCACTGAACAGCTCGCCACGGTCACGTTTAATGCTCGCATTAGCTACGTCATTCACAGCAAAGCGCTCAGAACACTATTGAACGCTTATTGGCTGTCGGAGGGTGCGTGATGTAGGTGCGCAGAACAAGCCTAAACTCGACCTTCATCGCTCGTGACTTCGTTCGTGACTCCAACTATAGTCTATTATTCTTTGTCAAGGAAGTAAACTCTCTCACAACACTTGTCGTTCGAAACTGATAGAGCTACTCAAGTTTCCGAAGGTCATCATCATGGCCGTTATCCTTAGCAGATCAATCGCAGTGACAATATCTTATCAACGAATGACACGATAAGGGGTGTCTACTCAAATGTCATTAGAGAGCTGTCTGACCATTTGAAGTGTCAAATGCGAATATCGTATCTGACTTCGTAAGAATGCGAGGGAACTTCACAAATGAGAATATACGAGGGTTGGAACTCAAATAGTGGCAACTGTTTATTCACAACCGATACAAAAGAGTTATATGTTTGCACCTGTTACTGTCCTTAAAAGTAGTCACCAGCGTTGTGTAGAGCCCGTTGCCAGCGATGTGGAAGGCGTAGTATACCATTAGCAGAGCCTGTTCTGTTGATGACGTGAATGGAGCGGTCTACTGCCTGTAGAATCTCTGAAGTGAATTCCACGAAGTGGTTCCTTCATCTTCGGAATCAAATAAGAGTCACAAGGAGCTAAGTCACCTGCGACCAGCTTTGCGAAAGAAGCGGCGACACTTTCTGCGCAACCCACCCATCATTTTGCACGACAATGCGCGGGCGAATCTAGCGCAAGCTGTGGCTGCTCTGTTCGGTCGATGGGACTGGGAAGTACTGTACCATCCACCATACTCCCCGGACTTAAGTCCTTGTGACTTTGATTTGATTTCGAAGATGAAGGAATCACTTCGTGATGCTAACGGCATACTACACCTTCCACATTGCTGGCAACGGGTTCTATACGACGCTGGTGACTACTTTGAAGGACAGTAACAGGTACAAACATGTAACTCTTTTGTATCGATTGTGAATGAATAGTTGCCACTATTTAAGTTCCAACAATTGTATTTCCAATTCATAGCAAAGATATAAAATAAAACGAGATAATTTACTTCTTTGTGTAAAACTATTTTCTTTTAATTTCTACGAGTTCGTTTTCATATCTCAATGCAATTAAAAAACAGATTTGTCGCACCCTTCGAAAATTGAAGTTGTTATGAAATTGATGACTGTAACTCACTAATACAAAAGGACTGTAGTACTGTCTCCAAATTCAGTAATCACGATTACTCGTTATTTTTATCCGTTCAGAGTGATTTTCAAGTTGCTTCCAACTCAGGTCTGCAAATAAATAAATACAATTTAGATAAAAATACGAGGTGCATTCAAGTTCTAAGGCCTCCGATTTTTTTTCTAATTAACTACTCACCCGAAATCGATGAAACTGGCGTTACTTCTCGACGTAATCGCCCTGCAGACGTACACATTTTTCACAACGCTGACGCCACGATTCCATGGCAGCGGCGAAGGCTTCTTTACGAGTCTGTTTTGACCACTGGAAAATCGCTGAGGCAATAGTAGCACGGCTGGTGAATGTGAGGCCACGGAGAGTGTCTTTCATTGTTGGAAAAAGCCAAAAGTCACTAGGAGCCAGGTCAGGTGAGTAGGGAGCGTGACGAATCACTTCAAAGTTGTTATCACGAAGAAACTGTTGCGTAACGTTAGCTCGATGTGCGGGTGCGTTGTCTTGGTGAGACAGCACACGCGCAGCCCTTCCCGGACGTTTTTGTTACAGTGCAGGAAGGAATTTGTTCCTCAAAACATTTTCGTAGGATGTTCCTGTTACCGTAGTGCCCTTTGGAACGCAATGGGTAAGGATTACACCGTCGCTGTCCCAGAACATGGACACCATCATTTTTTCATCACTGGTGGTTACCCGAAATTTTTTTGGTGGCGGTGAATCTGTGTGCCTCCATTGAGCTGACTGGCGCTTTGTTTCTGGATTGAAAAATGGTATCCACGTCTCATCTATTCTCACAACCGACGAAAAGAAAGTCCCATTCATGCTGTCGTTGCGCGTCCACATTGCTTGGCAACATGTCACACGGGCAGCCATGTGGTCGTCCGTCAGCATTCGTGGCACCCACCTGGATGACACTTTTCGCATTTTCAGGTCGCCATGCAGGATTGTGTGCACAGAACCCACAGAAATGCCAACACTGGAGGCGATCTGTTCAACAGTCATTCGGCGATCCCCCAAAACAATTCTCTCCACTTTCTCGATCATGTCGTCAGACCGGCTTGTGCGAGCCCGAGGTTGTTTCGGTTTGTTGTCACACGATGTTCTGCCTTCATTAAACTGTCGCATCCATGAACGCACTTTCGACACATCCATAACTCCATCACCACATGTCTCCTTCAACTGTCGACGAATTTCAATTGGTTTCACACCACGCAAATTCAGAAAACGAATGATTGCACGCTGTTCAAGTAAGGAAAACGTCGCCATTTTAAGTATTTAAATCAGTTCTCATTCTCGCCGCTGGCGGTAAAATTCCATCTGCCGTACGGTGCTGTCATCTCTGGGACGTATTGACAATGAACGTGGCCTCATTTAAAACAATGCGCATGTTTCTATCTCTTTCCAGTCCAGAGAAAAAAAATCGGAGGCCTTAGAACTTGAATGCACCTCGTACTAAGCGGCAGAATATTCTTTCCAATAGATCGTGTTATATCACAAATGATTGAATTTAGGACACGTCATTGACTGTCCTTCGACTGTTGCTATTATAGACAACATTACCGGTTACTTGATTACTACCTTCAGTGACAGTCGGACAACGACCTATTCATTTCATTAACTCAGTTTCAGAGTGCGATTACAACGCATTTCACTTGTTTTGATTCTAATCCTTATAATAAAGCACAACGATACTCTTGAAAATCTGGAGTCCATTACCTCGCGGTGATTTGGCATCCCATAATACATCGAGGCAACTGGCACTGCGCTGTTCCACGTCAGTTGAGAATAATTGTATAAATAAAAATAAATTGTTTATAAAAGACATTTTTATATAATCATAAATATATATAATTATAAATATATATATTTATATACTTATAAATAATTTCTCCTAGTCCAATACAGAGTCCTAACCCCATACAGACAGTTATGAAAATTTTGTAAATTTTTAATAGGGGTGAAAACACGTGTAAGATGTGAACCGAAAAACGTGGAGCACATGCAACAGATACCAGATAGGAGGTTAACGAGTCAACTATGTATTGAAAACGCCCCAAGTATTTTAAGTCTTACAAGTACTTCCATAGGTGATAAAAATTAACAATCACAAATATTCAGTTCTGTCTGTATGGAATTACGATTCTGTGTGGGGCTAGGAGAAATTATTTTATGCCTCTTGGTCCGATTTAAAAATTTCTTACTTTAATATTTTATTTTTCCTTTAATAATTATTTTCTGTTTTTTGGTCTTGTGTTTGCGAAATTTTTCAATCGATTTCAGACATATTGATAAGATCACATCAGAGGCGTGTGGTATATTTCAGGTTTAAATCAGTTTCCCTTGAACCGTTTCAACCAATATACTCCTTCCTCTAATATGTATCTCGCGAGAAGGCCTTGAGAGTGACTGGAGCTCACGTGGGGACTTAGCAGCAACCGTTCTTCCCATGAACGGTACACCCCAGTTCTGAGCTATGTTGAACGTTTCATGTCTTAAGCTCAGCGTGAAATCACAGTGCTAAATAAAGTACCCTCCGCCATACATCGCACAAGATAAAAAGATCATATTGTAATGCCAACCAGTACTGAGTTACGCTGAAAGTTTCAAGTCTCTGGCTCACCGCAAAAAGTTAGTTTAAAATCAACTGCAAGATTTGTACTGAACATACAAACTGACAGACGAGACAGTGAGTTAATAAAAACGAAGTAAAACGAGTCATACATTTATGAAATTTGGTTGAAACTGCCGCAGGCTTCCTTGAGTTACGGTTTTATCTCACACCTTTACACCTCCTTCCTCAGCAGTTGAGGTGCTAGGGGGGGGATCTTACTGACACAGTAATTTTAACCGGTTTACAAGCGATTCGTGTGCCCGGTTTGCTAGAAATTCCTTCAGGCGTTTCAGAGGTGCACCTGTAAATCGGATGTGTTGTCGCTGACTTTTTCTGCAGATCATTTTCCCTCATTGCGCCGTAGGGGCTGTGACGCAGTCTGCTAAGCACAGCCATCGTGCAGGAACTCCACCTGGACAGGCGAAGCTGTGCATTCCGCTGTTAGGTCGCCCATGCATCATCCCCACCTACTCCCCCACTGCAATCAGGCGATTCTTACCCCCAATACTAGTGCACTGTCATCCAAGTGTGAGATATGTTTAAAGTACATGTTCGGTAGCTGGTTTAAAATCAACTGCAAAATCTGTATCGAACAGTTGGAGATGAAAGCGACCTCATAAAAACGCGTAAAACCGTAAAGCATTGTAACGATCTCGTTAACACCACATGAAGCAAAAACATGAACAAATTCACATGAATGTAATGAAACAACAAAGTTAGTGTAAATACGTTGCAGTATACAATGATAAAAGTTACGCTGAATAGCATACTGCCTGAATTTCTCACAAATTTAACAAAAAAAGCGTAACAACTGTTAAACAAGCAAAGCCATTTCCGTAACTACGCCTTTTTGGAAGTATTTTCTATTGGCTTATGATGTCTTTGTTCCTTTTAATTTTTTACTGGTTTTCATTTTTAGAATGCTTCCTCTCACAGTCCGTTTTAAACTGTGACTGTTTTTATTCTTGTTTTTGAGATTTTATACCTTCACATAGTTATCCGTAACCTACAGTTACAACAATCAGAGCGCACATACGATCACATTGTTAGCACCTCCCGAGCCTGTTCACCTGACGAGTTACTGTTTAGTTATTCAAACGCCCGCATCTCGTGGTCGTGCGGTAGCGTCCTCGCTTCCTACGCCCGGGTTCCCGGGTTCGATTCCCGGCGGGGTCAGAGATTTTCTCTGCCTCGTGATGGCTGGGTGTTCTGTGCTGTCCTTAGGTTAGTTAGGTTTAAGTAGTTCTAAGTTCTAGGGGACTGATGACCACAGATGTTAAGTCCCATAGTGCTCAGAGCCATTTTGAGTTATTCAAACTCGTGTAGGTGTGTATAGAAGTTAGTATGTTGTAAAATTTAGTCTTATCACCTTTTACTACCCTCCTTTTTTCTATTTTTAAACAGATCTTCTGATGATGACGTAGTAACAAGTCCAACCCAGTAACTATTGCATTTGTTGATATGCGGCTGTAATATTTAACAAAAAAATTATAAATAGTTATCTGAAGTCGCTCAGGCAGGAAAGACACCAGTGTTACAGTTACTACACCTTGTTCGTAACTTCTGCTGCTCATCTCAATGACAAGAAAATTACGGACACTACGGCGATCTCCTGCGACACACTTAATGCACCTAAAACTGCTCTCTGAACTGACGACGGTCGATTTATTACTATGGAAACTTGTCCTTAAAGACTAGATATTTATGTGACTCATAGTTCGTCCGTTAAGTCTTAAGACACCCAGTAATCGTATTCTGAATTTGTACAGGTGTGCATACACGTGAGGTAGCAGTAATGTACAATGAAGGAACGAACGTGTACTGTGTCAATGTTGCTGCCGGCGATATAGGCTTAAGTGTGTTTATCCGGCCCGGCTCGATAAGTTAGCGAGTCAAGTGCCCGGGCGGCTGGACTTTGATGCCGGAGGCTTTGTATCGTGAACTTGGCCATCACCTCTCCTTACCTGTCGTGGGAACCAGCACGTGCTGCACACTGCACCTCACAGCGGCGCCACGTGCGCTACAAGTCACGTGACAGGGCGTCACATGCCAAGCGTCACAATCCTTCCCCAGTGGCGAATTCACTACCAGCCGGAATGGATAACATTTAGGTGAAACATTGCAGCATACTTCACGATACCCGCCACGTGGGAAGCAGAACGAAACACTTTCGAGCTAAAGAGCCATTAGCGTTGTGCGTAACTAGAAGTACACATAACAAAACCGTTTCTAATAGACATCCTCGCATTGAAACAAATAAAAGAGAACAAACATTTCAAATTAGTTCGTTGATATATCAATAAACGAAACTGACGATAGTATACAATATTATTGTGAAACTGAATCGTTTCTACGCCCACGGCCGTTATTGAATCGGTTGAGACGTTAGCATTATTGTTGACACACTGCGATCATAAATTTCCATTCGCGTTCCTCATACGATCCGCAGGACGCCTTATATCGGCTCTCCTAGAAGAAGAGGTCGATAGTCTGTAATAAGACAGAAACGGTCATTAGAAAAAATAGGCTCAATTACACAGGATGAGTAAGGAGGAAAGGTACACGCTTTCAGAGGTGATAGTATTAGTGTTTCAGGTCGACGTATATCCTATTCAGAATGGTTTCCGAGATAAACACCCTTAATATACACTGTTGTTTATTTTCTGTATAATTTAAACATTGTCTTTGCTTACAACGTACCACAGTAGTGTAGAGGAAACTGAGACTAACAATTCTATATAGGGTAATTGTGGTCCATCGAATCTGGGAACTACCCCAAATAGGCGTACAAAAACTACCTAAGCTACATCACATGCGCATCGAGCGAGACTGTCAATACTCTCGCGTTCTCTTCGCGCAAGCCATTACTTCTAGAGAAAAAAACTCAATAGGAAATTTAGTTTAGTTTAATTTTGTGCTGTGACATGCTATTGCTGGAGGGTGTTGTTTTAGAGTTATTCAAGCCTAACGTACCAAAGTGATATTAAATTTGTTACGTCCAGAAAACCATTCGACATGCGGCATATGTTCTTATGAATTTTTGTTTAGAATCACTAGTAGTGTCATCTCTCAAATCACATACCTTTCCTCCTGACTCCTTGCATATAGCGTAATTATAAGATGGCTATATTTTATTTATTTGCACACATTAGCTATTCTTATCTGTTATTCATATCGTCTATGTATCCACTGACGTTAACATTTAGTTAACAATATACCTTACAGTTTGTTAATGTTTATTCTCTCTGCACATAGCCAGTCATATTTTGTATCTTTGACACGTACTCATAAATTGTAAAACGTCGTATGGTTTGTAAGAGCAGACGTTTCTTATTTCGACTGTGATATGTCACTTAGCACGATAAACACTGTAGACAAGACGAGAATAGAAGCTTTCGAAAAATGGTGCTACAGAAGAATGCTGAAGATTAAATGGATAGATCGCGTAACTAATGAGAGGAGGTACTGAATAGAATTGGGGATAAGTGGTATTTGTGGCACAGATTGGCTAGAGGAAGAGATCGCTTGATAGGACAAGTTCTGAGGCATCAAGAGGTCACCAATTTAGCATTGGAGGGAAGTGTGGAAGGTAAAAATCGCAGAGAGAAACCAAGAGATGAATACACTAAGCAGATTCAGAAGGATGTAAGCTGCAGTAGTTATTCGGAGATGAAGGGGCTTGCACAGGATAGAGTAGCATAAAGAGCTGTATCAAACTAGTCTCTGGACTGAAGACCACAACAACAACAATATATCACTTAGTCAGGCTGTACATTTTGTGACTTTTCAACTTGTTTTTGAGAATGGCTATAAACCCGAAATCATTATTCTCTAAAATAAAAGAATGGTAATAGGCCTAATTTATATTAAAACTCAATTATGTGAGGTATTGGGCTGTTCGTATCCAGATAGTAGAACCATCAGTTACGTAATTTGAATTTTTCCACAATGAAAGGAGTATATTATCCAAGAAGTAAGTTGGATTTAACGGGAAGTTTAACTAAATGTAAGATAACTCATACTGCGTAAAAACGTTTGATTCAAGGCACACAGGATGGCCCTTAGTTTCTACAAAATACAACAGATCCACTTTTTAGATTCAGCTTTACTTTAATGGTGACACAAATAGCGAATCAGAATACAACAGAGCAGGACCTTTCGTCGACGGTATATATTCACGACTTCCTGCACAATCAGAATGCAGCTCTCCTTAGAATTACAATGTCATGTGCTGTTAACACTAAAGACACACTGAAATACATCCGCTTTCCATTCCTTAGTTTGTTATGCCATGTGGTATAATATTTAGGGACAACTCAAATGAGACTCAGCGTATTATTTTAGGACAGTAATAAAACATTTGGCCCACACAAGGAGCTACTTCATAAAATCTTTTAGTGGAACTGTGTTTTACGCGTCGGATATTCTTACAACGCAGTCACTGTACATATTCTCGCTTCAGAGGTTTGTGACTGACAATATAAGTACGTGTAGAAGCAACAGCAATATCCGTAAGGTGACTGCTATTCGTAGCAGATTTCGTTATAGTGTAAGCCTATACAGCGGTACAGCTGACAAAAATTTTCAGCACATTCCAAGAGGTTTCAGAAGGGTTCGTGAATTAACTGACAAAATGCAGCTTTTCAGACTCATGTTTCAGGATTTCCTCTAACAAATATCTTCTATTGTGGTTATGTAAACAAATTGGCCAGTCGCAAGCAGGACTCGCTCACTGAGATTTCCGTACAAACTTAATTTTGTATGTAGACAGGTCATCCATTCCGGGAATCGAAGAATGTTTTAATTTCAAGTTTGAAGTCGGATAAGAAATATGAAAAGAAATATTCTTTTCGTGGGATATAATTACAAATTCACAATTTTTCTGATTCTTTCGCTTTATTTGTACTGTGAAACCTTTATTCTTGGCAAATTTCGTGATTCTACATCAAGGGAAAGTACCATATGTGTTTTGATGATAGTTCACGAGCATCAAAATATGTGCTCTGCCAAGCACTTAAATGTGAATTGCAGAGTAGTCATGTAGATAGAACATGAATGCTGTATCTTGTGACTGCATTGACTTACAAGTTTCAAGTTTTTATATCGCCAAGGGACTGAAGACCTAATAGAACAATATTGTTCAGGTTTTAGTCATCTGAGTGCAGGTGATTATGTTGTCGTTATTGTATTCCGAAACAAATAACTGACGCATGAGGAAAGCTTTTAGTGTGAAGAGGGCAAAGACTTGCACGTGAGATCCAGTCATTACGAGATATTTGTACGAGAAAAAAAGCTCTACCACGTACTTCAAAAGATTTATTTTGTAGACTGGTTTCAGAACGTTAATGCTTCATCTTCAATGCACAAAAGTCGATTGTGGTTGTACAAATACCATACATATGCCACGGTAGCGTAATACTGCATCAACGATCACGAAAATAGTACAAGCGTCCTTCAAATATCGTAAAGTACTGCTCTACGAACATTAATGAGAAAAAGCAACGCTGTTGGCCATTCCAGCATTCTGAAGTGAGAAATACATTACGAAAGCATCTTTCGGTAGTAAATGACATTCAAGTACATTGTAGACCATCACAAAGGCAAGCTGTCACGTGTAGATTAATTGATGTGGATGAACTACGAGCCTATCTTTCACTCATAATTTATGAACATCGTATAGAATATACCGGACTGCTTGGCTTTGTGACTGTCACGTGTTCGTGTTACGAAGTGCAGATAACGTATGGACGAGCACGCTTATGGATGCTTCATTGGACGATTCTTGAACACTGTTCATTCTCCTGAGGTTTTACGGTATTGCATTAAAGGAAGGAATAGAGCAGATGCGAAAGAGAGCTCCGAAGTTCATCATGTGTTTCTTTAGTCAGCTAGGAGTGTTAGAAAAACGCACAGCAATCTCCAGGGGATCTCTTTAAAAGAGATTTATTTTTCGCGTACAAAAACGCACAGAAAATTTCGAGAGCCAACGCTCCAAAATAAGTTACGAAACGTGTTACTTCTTCTAAAATACATGGCGCGTTACGGTGACGACGGAAAAACTAGGGAAATTCCGGCTTACGCAGAAAAGTGTCGGCTGCCTTTCTTCCCGCCTGTCACGCCTTACGCATATAGAATTCTGGTATGAAGGAGGAAAACTGGTTCCTATGCACTTTCTACCCTCCGCCACTCACCTTACGGTGGTTTGTGGAATGCATTTGAAGAATAGAAATGGTAGTCGTTCTAAGTCCCATTTTTTTTCCAAACTCGCGTCTTCAGTAGTAATATGCTCTGGGTACTCTGTTGCGTGTCCCTAGATTCATTCGCAGTGTCAATACAAGGAGAAAATATTTCACACATTTATTACTAGCACGTGCATGGTCTTTGTGGGAAGCACTGCTTGTTTATCAGTTACGACCAAAGACCTGTTCACGACGTTGCCACTTTTACCTCAACATCACAGAGAGTTTTACAACGAAGGTTGCAACACCTCATTCCCAATAATTAGTTGTGTACAAAACGGAAGTTACTACTGAGAGATTTTTCATGAATTTAATTTTGTTATTCTCTTCTAAGAAATTTAAATAAATGAGGCATAGCTTTTGATGACTACAGTTCTTATAGTTAAAATATTACACCTGTATTTCTGTATCTCAGCTGTCACAAATGAAACATAATGCGTCTGCATTAATGACAATTGAAAAAAAAACTTTGTTATTGGTACACAGAACCAGTCAGTGTCCTGACACGGAATTTAGAAAGTTTTTTAATAAATTACTTATTTTCTAATTTATCTCATTATGTTCTTCAGTGACAAGGTGGGAAGTTTACTTTTGTATTATCAGAATACCTTCTCTTTTTTGGATGTAAATAAGTTACGTACAAAAAAAGACACATTTTTTTGATTTTCTTAACATATATAAGATTTATAATGTAATCCACTTCCACACTTCATTTATAGAAGATTTATTTGTAAATTCAACCTAATGAAAGAATTAATACATTTCTTTTTTTAATATTTATGGAGTATTCCGTTGGTTCTTCGAGGAATATGGTCATGTTCAATACCTTAAATATAGAGTATTAATATTACACAATAATATTTATTTAACAGTCCGTTATGAACCGACTTCGCATTCTTAGGCCTTTTTCAGATAACTCTAAACAGATAAACAACGTCAGCGACAGTTCATAGTTGTATAAAGATTGTTGTACAAAGGTACGTGACACTTCGTGTCTGTGTCGATACATAACACAAGCATAGTGCAATTACCTAAACATATAATGAAAAAATAAATCTTAGATTACACTATTACAGTATGAAAACCCTATAAATTAATATAGTTTTAATATTTGAATATACTGTATCTAAGATTTATTTGTTCATTGTCTCTTTACGGAATAACATTATGCTTGTGTTTTCTATCGACGCAGTCGCAAAATGTCACATATCTTTATACAACAATCTTTGTACAGCTATGAACTCTCGCTTAAGTTGTGTGGACTATCTGTCTAGTGTTAAGTTGTCTTACGATGGACTAAGAATCTGCTTCATAACGGACTATTAAACAAATATTGTGGAACATTAATACGGTGTATTTAAGGTTTTTAAATTTCGTTCTTCCTTGACTCATAAATCTTTTCGTACACTGTATGGTATTTTCAGCTACTCTTGCTTTACTGACAAGGAGCTGCTCTCTTCTATACAGTGAAATACGGAACACACTTTAAGGTTGTCTTGATTCCTTCTGGTTGTTTACAGTTGTAACTGATGTACCAGTTTTGGTATTAAGTTCACTTTAGTATTGTTTATCCACTACATTCTTGTGATAATCTTTTTAACTGAGCATAAAGTTGTATGTTGACGTTTCAAATGCAACAAGGCGGAATAGTTGCAAAACTGGTAAGTCTGATCCGCAAATATGTTTTACATGCAATATATTTCCCTCGAAGAACATAATACTGTTTCCAGCATTATTTGTGAAGAAATGAAACTCACACTCGGCAAACTGGAGAGTTACTTTGTCCAGGGGGCGAATAAGCCGTAAATATGGTAAGACAGATAATATGGTAGTTCAGGTTCGTAATTCGCCTTATACTAATGATGAGTTGTCTGCCTAGAGTCAAGGTTTCTATTCACAGGCACAGTAATGCTCTGATTTGTGCCTCCTTTGCTCGTTAATGGTGCCAGGGACGTACAGGTCACAGGAACGGGGGATTTGTGTCACAACGAGGCAACGTTTCAAGGAAATGATCGATCGCGTTTCGGTTAAGTAACAAGTTAACACGTCTCCCAACGGCTTCACGCTACTCAGCTAAACCAGAACTCTGAAAATAATCAAGGCGCAATCACGCAGCCTGCTTACGCATAAGGTTTCACTCCGTGGCGGCGTGCTGTTCTTCAGTTACAGTAATGTTTTACGAAGTACCGGAAGTTAGTTACGCTCAAGATACCGCAACTGGCAGTTTAATTCCCACTCTAGTATCAAGGAGTTTGCAGAGATGGAAGTGGTTTCTCACATGGTAACTGGGAACAGCAGGGAGAAAACGAGCTTACACACAAATTGATTTGTCGATGTCGTTCATGCACCCATGTTGACTGCTGTTCATCAGCGACGAGGGCTGGAATTTGCATGTCAGCTACCTACATGGTACAGCACCATTTTTATGCCCAGCATACACGCAAGAACTAATGACAAAATGGCTATACCATCAAACAGTGTAAATTTCTGCCAAGGAAGGAAGTATCAGGATGTGTGTGTTAATTTTATGTCGAAAGCAATCTTCATAGTCTCGTTTTCGGTTGTCTATTCAAATTCATCGTAGTGAACACCGGTACGGTCTTGATTGTCTAGAAGTTTGTGGTCCGAACCATATAATGTTCCTGTGATAGACCGGAAGTCCAATTGGCTATCAGCAACTTTCATTACTGCTGTATGCACTGTTCCTGTGAAAACGTAACAGCAAAATAAAACAAAATGGTGTGGTTGTTCCGAAAAAGTTATCTTTTTGAACATACTGAAGTCAGGTAGGCCCGAAGTGACATATTTCATGATGTCGAAATAGCGCTTTGTTGATGAAGATAGTTTTCAGTCAACATCGAAATATTTTCATCTCTGCAGACGTAAGAGAAGCTGATTTTAGTTTTGTAGATGCGAATGATGCTGTGTATATTATTTTACTGGTCTTTATTACTTTGGTTTCTGTCCTCTGCCAAACGCATAACGATTTTATCTTGTTTGCATTATCGAGATATGTTTCAAGAGCAGTGGCTCCCATTTTAGTTTCAAGAAAAGAAAGGGTAATTTTCAGTTTTTTGAGTATCATAACAATAGGTTTTAAATCACCATTATTTCAGACCGAAATATTATGAGCCTGTTTGATTTTAGTAACGGTGCTTATCTTAACGTGTACAAGTTGTGTTTGAAATCTGACAGGTACATTTTGTGGTCTAGTGGCATATCACCCGAAAAGATGTAATGCAATAGTCACAGTTTTTACCTCTAAAATGCTTTTGCCGAAAACTTTGCTCTCATGTATGTTGCATATAATATTTTCTCTACGTGCGGAATGGCCGCGCGGTTCGAGGCGCCATGCCACGTACTGCACGATCCCTCCCCCCGGACGTTCGAGTCCTCCCTCGGTGATGAGTGTGTGTGTTGTTCAGCCTAAGTTATTTTAAGGTAGTTTAAGTAGTGTGTAAGTCTAGGGACCGATGACCTCAGCAGTTTGGTCCCTTAGGAATTCACACACACACACAATGTTTTCTCGGACACTTTTTTCGCACCTATAACTTCTTCACTGTTACTTTGTTTTCTTAGCATGCATTAAGAAACGCATGAAGTAATCCTTTAGGTCACACAAAGTGACTTTTTTAAAGCCATGCTACTGCGCACTTGTTATCTATGTTACTTTTGTCCAGAAAGGGATCGTTTTGAGCTATTCTGTTCACTTTGTAATTTTAGTGAAGGCTCTTTCTTTGGATTAAGGACATTCAGGAGAGTTTCAGTATTTGTTGCGGAGATCAACCGGAAATGTGGAACATGACTACTACATTTTAAAGCTTTTGAGCTAGTCATAATAAATGTTTTTATGCTCTGAGCAACGTTTGGCCCTAGTGTACAAACCGGTGTAAAGAACAACTAGAGAGACCAGAGCTGTGTTAAACTCGTTTAAGAATGTGCTGTTGGTTCTGGATTTTTCTGTACATCGTTTGTACGTCAATTTATTTTCTACCCTGGTTTTTCTAATCTCTTTATACCTGTATAGTTTCTTTTATTTTTTATTTTATTTTATTTCATTTTTTACCACGCGTTATGATGTGCCATTTATTGCTCATTAAAGTGTTGCTGTCTTAGCATGGGCCTTGTGCTAATACTGAATTGCTTTACCTGTCTTCAGTTTTGTCTGTAATTTGTTCTATCGTTATGTGTCTCTTTATTGTGCTATTTAGTTTGTTTATTGTTTGTGGGTTTTCATCTGCTCTGGCTATTTGGTGTGCTATTAGTTCTTGCGTGTATGTCTGAACTTTGTGTTACTTGTTGTCAGTAAACTACTTTCTTGATTGTACACCTTACCATCAGGAAGTTTGTAGTTCCTATTCTTTGAAGTTCATTCTACGTAGGGAAAGATAATAAAGTCAGAAAAAGCCTATACTCTATTGCTTCACATTCAGTTTACTCTGATTGCTCAAATGTTTTTGAAATATCTACATTCATACTCTACAAAGCACTGTGAAGTATATGCTGAAGGTACCGTTCATTGTATCAGTTATAATGGCTCGTTCCGGCTCCATTTACCCACGGAGCACTGGAAGAATGACAGGCTGAACGCCACTGTGCGCAATGTAATTAAACTAATTTTGTCCTCGCCATCCCTAGGGGATCGATACGTGAAGTATGTCACCAGATTCATCTTTTATGCTTCTAACCTAAGAAGACAACCACGCATCCAGTTTCCGGGCTTTATAATATTAATAATGCAAAAATCTCTCACTATTTACATTTGAATAATAAATAAACTCTTCGTTTCAGCTGGCTTAACACGATATTTTATCTTTCAGAAAGAAAGCCTTTAGACGACTTACTAAATACTGATACTGGGCTCCAGCTCATTGTAAAGAATCTACTCCATATACTGCATTACAGCTTGCGCACTGTGAAACGATAAATCGGCTGCAGTGCAGGGCAGGAGATTTGAACCTTCAGAACAGCACTAGTAACTGACTTAACAAATGAGCGAACCATACAGAAATGCTTGTCTTCTCGAGTTTAAAATGAGATGATGTTAATAAATGAGAACAGACCTTTGCTAGGTAAACGTCCGGACTTTGAAATCCGCAGTTTCTGTCCATTACAGGTGTTTGGGCAATAAAATAGGCTAACCTCGCACGAAAAAAACAGTCCTGTTCTGAAGGATTTTTAAGATGCGTTTAATATCGAGCAGTACAAGCTGTCATCAATTATGACAGCTGTTTTCACTCAAACTCGGCATGAAAAATTCAATAATTAACGTTACAGTTTCAAAAGATGCAGAAAAGTACTACTGCGCAGAGTAACATTAAATTTAAAGAGCGTATTATTGAGTAGAGGAAATGCCGTAGGAAAAAGTAACGAAAATTTTACCAGTGAGAGCACTGTTAGCATCTTAACGTAAACAGTGTCTGCTAAAAATGACAGATGAATTCCAATACGACGCTATGGTTTGATTTGTATATCATCCGTGCTGTTCAGTGTTCGGCAGCCGACAATTATGGCAATGTTGGCTAGGTAAGCGCATCTACAATGGCAAGGTTGTACCACGGCGGATGGCAAAAATGGAATTTTTATTGTCCAAAAACGCATGAAAAGCAAATTGACATCGATTATTAATTACCTTGGGACCAAAAACCGCATAAAAATCAAAATGACATTGGTTTTTTATGCCGTGAAACTGACGTAGGACTTGTTCCATATACTGTCCATCGTTTTCTGCCACAAGTTGAAACCGAGAAACATGTTCCGCAACAGTTCGGATCGTCTGGGGGGACACGTTCAGAACGCGTTACGCAGTGCTTGCCTTCAATTTAGCTACGTTTGTAGTGGGAGTACTGAACATATATTTCTGATAAACCCATAGCCAGAAGTCACACGAATTAAGATCACGTGATCTGGGCAGCCAGGTTGTAGGGCGATGACGACTGATAACTCTACCATTTCTGAAAGCCTCCGCAGCAGCTGCTTCGATGACTGTGCTATGTGCACAGGAAAGCCGTCTTGCATAATAATGATACTACCCACATACCCATGCTGTTGGACTATTGGAATAATGTTGCTGCACAAAAGGTTCACAGAACATTTGTCAGCAACGGTACAGGTAACAGGTCCCACAGGACTCACTTCCTCGAAAAAATACGACCCCACGATGTCAGCCAGCAACGTCACGTGTGCAGAATGAAGTGGTACCGGCTGGTGTGGGTGCGAATTTTCCGTTGCCCATATCCTGTAATTCAACGTGTTGATATGTCCTTGGAAATGAAAATGAGCTTGAAAATGTCCATAGAATATTCCATGGCCATTTATTGTCCACTTCCATGTGAACAAGATATTCCGGAGGGAACGTTTCTATTGCTGGCAGTTCAGCAGGAAGCAATTCCTGAGCATGGGTGATTTTGGACGGATAACAGTGCAGCATGTTTCGTAGGATTTTATGCACCGTGCTCGCAGGTCTGTCCAACGTCCGGGCAATTCCCCGGGCTTCCCATAAATATGAGGAGAACAAAGGAAACTGTTGACATATTGTTTACTATTTAGCATACATGTTGTGCTCAAACATGGAGCTCATCCGAGAGCATAATACAATACCTTCCACATGAATGGAGATAAAAATTTGAGGTGAATATTAACTTGCGCATTGAAACTAAAAACTTACCTCTACAAAAGCCGTAAGTTTCCTATTCATGTGGTTTCTGATAGGCTCTGTCTACCTGGCGCAAGTACATGGCTCCCTCGGACTATCCTTACCTGATGTGCGTCGAGTAGATCTGGCAGTAACACAGCAGCAAAACGTGTTTTCCATTCTTCGTTTCAGCATGTGAACTTCAGATGCGTTGTTTTCGTAGGATACGGCTTAAAGCATTCGGTGACGGCACAAGCAGTTTCAAGACACTGGTTTCTTGTCCCAAGGGGAAAGGCTCAAGTAGTCCCGGGCCTCTTTCAAGGCACAGAGCGCATTCAGCAGAATGTTAAATGCAGTCCACAGAAGTGTATTCATCAGGCCGGCCGAGAGTTAGCCATTTCTGCTGTTTCTATCCCGTGTGTGTTGCGGCGTCATTTGTATTTGGAACCATACATGATTTAATTGCTACTAGTCCTTCATGTTGCTAAACACGTGCAGGGATGTGTGAATTTAATCTGGCCGTGGAGATGGGAGACAACAATTTATTTTGACGTTTAGTAGTCAGTCATGAGGTTAAGTGGCATTTTATTGGAAAAGCGAACCGTTTCATTACAAGAATGTGAGAAACTCAGCAGCCACATTCTACGGATTAGGGATTAAGAGCATTCGTGGCGTTACCCTCATTATGTCCAATTCGCTAAATTTTGTATTTATGGGTGAATGAGAGAAAATATACGGAGAGTAAAACGAAACATATTGAATAAGTTAAGTCACTTTCATTTGGATCACAGCTATTGTCATCAAAAACAAGGAAGTAAAAGATCAGAGCTATTGTCATAAAAAACAAGGAAGTGAAAGAACTACAGATATTATTACTATGTAGGAAATAAAATTTCAAACTCCGGAGGCAGTTTGTAAATTTGTAGGAAATCGTACAGAATTCATTATTTTGAATGCGTAAATGGAAAAGTGTCTTCACTGTACATTCTTCATCAAATAAGTAACATCTATTTCGGAATGATGTGATTTCAAAACCATTGTAGATACGAGGAGAGACGACAAATGTATATTTGAACTTTCTCTCTCAGAATCGTTCACACTGACACATCTCGAAATATTACTTATTATCCAAGCTGCTTGCGTAGAAACACAAATCTCTTTTGAGATATGGTCGGTGCAACATGCGACGAATAAAAGCTGGGTGTTTCAGGAGGAATAATCAGTATTTTAGGAGGTGGTGGGGTGGGCTAATACGATTACAACATTTCGTCTAACATGCGTCTAGTTTCTACAGATGACACAGATGCATTTGGTTACTGAAATAAGTTTTCAATTCGCGTCTTGGGACTCTAGGTGATGTGGGTTTATTTATTGACCATTGTTTTTGTTTTAAAATTCAAGTTGTGAAATTGTATTTCAGTTTAATAACTGAATTTTTTTAACTGTGACTGCGACTGTGCTTTGTTGGCCAATTCTATTGCATCATTTAAATGAGCCGCATGTATTTACATATGCTCAGCATGCCGGTATGGTACTTACGCACAGGTTTTGTAACGGAATTGCTGCGACTGCTTGAAGATAATACGGTGTACCAGTGGTTTTCAAACTTTTTGACTCTACGATTTCCTTGGCCTGAACATGAACACCCGCGGCAACTCCTACACATGACAGCCGACTCGAAGTGTGGCATGAAAATACTTTTTTTCAAAAAAAGAAAAAAAAGAAGAAAAAAGAGTAGTTATTTCTTATTAACTGTTGGCGTAACATATTTTAATTTTCTTTTAATGTTGTTATATCTTATTCTCGCAACGATGTCAATGGGAAGGATGAGATTACTCCTTCATTACCAATCTTCAATTTCAAGATTGGAAATTGCTACTCGCGTATCTTACTGCACATTCATTTGCGATATATCTTTTGTGTTGATGATTACCAATGCTGTAAAGCCTACCTTACATAACGGGATATTGCAGAAAGGTATTAAAGCAGGGGGTGGGGGGGGGGGGCTGTTATTTTCTTACGGATACTCGTTCTACATCAAGCACCAAATCACAAGCGGTGATGAGGAAACGAACTTCGATTTCAACGTTGAGTCTGAAGAAATATCAAGAGATTACTCTTGTTCTTCAGTGGTAACCTCTGTACTCAGATAGGAAATAAGCCGAAGTTATTATTTTTGTGAAACTATCGTGACGCACAGTTTACAAAACCCTGCGCTAGGCGACTGGGGCTGGCGCAATGCCAACAGTCACATTTCACATGAAAGCGCAAATGAACAGAGCATGGGTGAAGCTGAAAATTTTATTCAAAGTAAAGGTTTGTGTATTTCTGACATAATCACTTTTTGTTATGACAAAATCGTAGCCGGCTTCGGTCCACCATGACCGTATTCACAATCTTTAGGGGGCATCTGGAGATAAAATGTTTGTGCACTTCCGACTCATGACTGAGCATGGACATTTGTTTACAAAAGCATATACAGATAGCCACTGCAGGCCGAAACCGGTTATGATTGTGTTATATGAAATAGTTATCGCGTCTAAAATAAACAAAACTTCATAGTGAGTCATCACCGTCTCCTTAAACGTAATGTCGTCTTTCCCATAGACCATATTCAGCTGGTAGAACGTTGTCCCTGAACAATATATACAGAATTCCAGTAAGTAGCAGAGTGCTCATATAAGAATATAGCGTATATTACATATGCACAGCCTCTGTCCTTATCATTTATAGGGGATTCAACATCTTGGAGGCAGACGATTGGAATATTTTCGTTGGCTAATTTCAAATCGCCATTAACACTGTTAACTGGTGACGACACTTTCCCTTGTGCCGCTATCAGTAACACTAGTAACTCCAATCAATGGCCCGACAAACGCCTCTTGCCTTTCTGGAGACACATTTTCCAGAAATGACACAATATCAAATGCTTCACTGGTCTCATACAGATATTATTTTGTGTATGTACACTGAAGCGGCGCGTGAAAATTTGTACCAAGGTCGGGAATCGAAACTGGGTCTCTTGCTTACTTTGCAGGTGTGTTAACCACTAAGTGGCACAGCGGTTCAGACAGCTGCCGGCTTACCCTGGCACGTCTCCCTCCTCAATTCATAATCTCACTGCCACCCCCCAGTCTACTTTAAATTCCCCCTTACACCACGAACAGAATTGCCGAGGCTGTCCATGTTCTGGAACAGCATCTCAGCAACGAACATGAATGGGGAATCCATGCTGAAACCCAGAGGCAGGTAGTTATACAAATGAAATGACACAGTTTCGGATACCTTACTGACGTCATACGGATATGATTTTATGTATACAGACTGAAACATTGTCCAGCTGTGCAGTTGTGTGAACCACTGTGCCAAGGTAGCTTAGCGGCTAACGCACCTGCCAAGTAATCACGAGGCCCAGTTTCGATTCCCGGCCTTAATACAAATTATTACTCGCCGCTTCAGTCTATATTATAAAATCATTTTTAAGAATGTTTCTCTCTAGATGTGTGATGTGCTGTGGAAGAGATCAGTTGATATAGTCTATTGTGTTACAGCATAGACTTACAGGCAACTATAATCTAGACTTTCTTGGGAACGACCTTTCAGGATTACTATAAGGCGATCGTTTGTCTACAAGGACGGGTACGTTCTTCCAGTACGATGGAGTCCTTGCATATTCTAGTCGTCAGGTGACCATCATCTAAAACAAACTTTCTCCGGAACACAGATCAGTGGAAATGGTACATCCCTTGAGCAACAAGGTTGCTGGACTTTACTCCTGTAGATTTTTGGCTGTGGAGGTGACTGAAAGGCGTAGTAAGTCTACAAACATAGGACACGAAGTGTTAGTACGGATTGTCAGTAGTTCTGCCTCTCCGTAAAAGAACGCCAAGACACTCTCAGGAGAGCTACACGTCCTGTGGTCAAGAGAACTAAAAGTGCATTGAAGCCTGGAGGTGCAATTTATGCCTACTGTGAGCATAATCATCTGTCTTGACTATTTGCGTGGCTTCAGTTCTAGCAACTCTATCTCTGTGACGAAAACAAAAACAGCGAGGCCATCGGATGTGGGAAAAGAAATGTTAGTAACATGTAATGTGGAATGTGTCATTCGAATTATTCTTTGTTACCGCATCCACAAACTCCATCCCAAGTACTTAGGTAAAGACAGCGATGCTGTCTTTCCAACTACTGTCCAAACTATATCTCGCAGAAGCAGTAACAGAAATAAAAGAGGTTCCAGAGTGGTATTAAAATTCAAGGTGAAAGGATATCAATGGTAAGATTCACAGATGTTATTTCTATCCTGAGTGCAAGTGAAGAAGAAGTACAGAATCTGTTCAATGGAATGAACAGTGTAATGAGTACATAACATCGATTGAGAGTAAATCGAAGAAAGACGATAGTAATGAGAAGTAGCAGAAAAGAGAACAGCGAAAAACTTAACATTAAAAGTGATGATCAAGAAGTAAACAAGCTAAAGAATTCTGCTACCTAGGCAGTAAAATAACCCCTGACGGACGGAGCAAGGAGGATATGAAAAGCAGACTAGCACAGCGAAGAAGCGTATTCAAGGCGAAGAGAATTCTATTAGTTTCATAGGACATTATTACAGGAAAAAATTTCTGAGGATATACGTCTGCAGCACAGCATTGTGTGGTAGTGAAACATGAGCAGTGGGAAAACCGGAAAATAAGAGCTTTGAAGGATTGGAGATGAGCTGCTGTGAAACATTCTGAAAATTAGGTGGACTGTTAACGTAAGGGATGAGGAGGTTCTTCGCAGAATCTGCGAGTAAAGGATTACAGTCTGGTCCATTGATAGTGACCGGGCCAAATATCTCACGAAATAAGCATCAAACGAAAAAAACTACAAAGAACGAAACTCGTCTAGCCTGAAGGGGGAAACCAGATGGCGCTATGGTTGGCCCGCTAGATGGCGCTGCCATGGGTCAAACGGATATCAACTGCGTTTTTTTAAACAGGAACCCCCATTTTTTATTACATATTCGTGTAGTACATAAAGAAACATGAATGTTTTGGTTGGACCACTGTAATAGCCACAAACGTATAATTACGTGGCATCACGTAACATTCCGCCAGTGCGGACGGTATTTGCTTCGTGATACATTACCCGTGTTAAAATGGCCGTTTACCAATTGCGGAATAGGTCAACATCGTGTTGTTGTATGGCTATTGTGATCAAAATGCCCAACGGGCGTGTGCTATGTATGCTGCTCGGTATCCTGGACGACATCATCCAAGTGTCCGGACCGTTCGCCGGATAGTTACGTTATTTAAGGAAACAGGAAGTGTTCAGCCACATGTGAAACGTCAGCCACGGCCTGCAACAAATGATGATGCCCAAGCAGGTGTTTTAGCTGCTGTCGCTGCTAATCCGCACATCAGTAGCAGACAAATTGGGCGAGAATCTGGAATCTCAAAAACGTCGGTGTTGAGAATGCTACATCAACATCGATTGCACCCGTACCATATTTCTATGCACCAGGAATTGCATGGCGACGACTCTGAACGTCGTGTACAGTTCTGCCACTGAGCACAAGAGAAATTACGGGACGATGATAGATTTTTTGCACGCGTTCTATTTAGCGACGAAGCTTCATTCACCAACAGCGGTAACGTAAACCGGAATAATATGCGCTATTTGGCAACGGAAAATCTACGATGGCTGCGACAAGTGGAACATCAGCGACCTTGGCGGGTTAATGTATGGTGCGGCATTATGGGAAGAGGAATAATTGCCCCCCATTTTATCGATGGCAATCTAAATGGTGGTAATGTTCTGTCGATGTTACTACAAGATGTTTCACTGCATGACAGAATGGCGATGTACTTCCAACATGGTGAATGTCCGTCACATAGCTCGCGTGCGGTTGAAGCGGTACTGAATAGCATATTTCATGACAGGTGGATTTGTCGTCGAAGCACCATACCACGTCCCACACGTTCACCGGATCTGACGCCCCGGATTTCTTTCTGTGGGGAAACTTGAATGGTATTTGCTGTCGTGATCCACCGACAACGCCTGACAACATGCGTCAGCGCATTGTCAATGCATATGCGAACATTACGGAAGGCGAACTACTCGCTGTTGAGAGGAATGTCGTTACACGTATTGCCAAATGCATTGAGGATGACGGACATCATTTTGAGCATTTATTGCGTTAATGTGGTATTTACAGGTAATTACGCTGTAACAGCATGCGTTCTCAGAAATTATAGGTTCACAAAGGTACATGTATCACATTGGAACAACCGAAATAAAATGTTCAAACGTACCTACGTTCTGTATTTTAATTTAAAAAACCTACCTGTTACCAACTGTTTGTCTTAAATTGTGAGCCATATGTTTGTGACTATTACAGCGCCATCTATCACAAAGCGAAAAAATGGTCCAACAAAAATATTCATATTTTATTACGTACTACACGAATATATATATATATATATATATATATATATATATATATATATATATTTTTAAATAGGAAACCCCATATATATATATATATATATATATATATATATATATATATATATATATGGGGTTTCCTATTTAAAAAACGCAGTTGATATCCGTTTGACCTATGGCAGCGCCATCTAGCGGGCCAACCATACCGCCATCTGGTTTCCCCTTTCAAGCTAGACGAGTTTCGTTCTTTGCAGTTTTTTCGTTTGATGCTTTTTTCGTGAGATATTTGGCCAGGTCACTATCAATGGACCACCCTGTATATGGGAAACACTGACAAGAGTAACGAACAGGATGATGAGACATGTGTTAAGGCATCAGGAAATAACTTCTATGGTGCTAGAGACATGTGTACAAGTTAAAAACAGTAGAGGAAGACAAAGATTGGAATAGATCCAGCAAATAACTGAGGACGTGGGTGGCAGTTGCTTCTCTGAGATGTATGGGTTAGCACAGGAGAGGAATTCGTGGCGGATCACATTAAACCAGTCAGAAGACTGATGACGAAAAGAGAGAGACAGACCTTCTCCTAAAATATTTACATTTCCTCCTGAAGCAAAACTGTGTGACTATATAATATTAGTTCTACATTTTGTAATAAATACGATCAGGGTTGAGAATTCTTCCACATATTGCACAGAGAGAAGCTGATTTATTTGTAGTGTTTGCTGTTAATTCTTAGAGCTCTTGTAAAGAGTGTTCATTGTCATGCACTTAGTGAAAAGTTTCTTACGTAGTTAGAAATCAATCAAACAAAACTAAACTATTAAAATATAGGAAAAAGTCTTGGACAGCTGACGTGCCAGCTTAAAATTATGTGAAGAGTAGTTTTAGAATAATTTTTTGCATATAATTGTAGGGAGAATGTTGTACGTTACTAGTCGTACTTCCACACACATCGCTCATTTTCTGTATTGCCCGCTTTCTACGGCCAGAGACTCGAGTCTACGTGGCGCTTAACAGCGTTTTACCCGCCGTCTCCAGCACGACAAAGCCATTAGTACAACGGCGTCTTCCTTACAGGCGCTAGGATATTAAAATTACAAGTTGTGGATTCCGTTGCTTGGAGAAGCTATTGAACGATAATACGCAGCGACTCGTGACGGCAGACGTCCCTTTGTAATAATGATATCGACCTTTGCGACAGCCGTCGTTAAGAATTACGCAACTGCGAGAGAACTGCATTGTCACAGAATACGTGTACATAACGCTGCGCAACTAATGTCGCCAGAGAATATCTTGCCTCAACTTGAAACTGCGGATGTAGATTCACCCCATGTAACTCTTGAATTGTATTCAAACGCCCTTTGCGGGAACAGTAATTATGCCTACGCAGTGAGAATGCCAAGATCTTTGATTGCGTACACAGCAATACTCGAGAAACGGAGATATTGTATTGCTGGCTACGCACATGCATTAGTATAGTATCATCTACACAACATAATATAGAATTTAGCAGCCTACAAAAGCAATCTTCTATGAGGGAAATATAATATAAGGTACTTGCCTCGAAACTTCTTTCTACCTCGATAAGTAGAGTTTAAATTTTATTAAATTCAAAATTCTCTTCAGTTACGTAGTTACATTGATAAAATGGCAGTTCTCAACTGTATCAGGTGACATGAGAAAAATGCTTGATATGTTTGCTTCTTATTTATAACAAACTGCTCACCTCGCATTTATTAAAAAGACACCTTACATAATTCGAAATTGACAAAAATGATTTGCACGTTGGTAAAAATGGAAATGTCGTGTGGCTAGGGCCTCCCGTCGGGTAGACCGTTCGCCTGGTGCAGGTCTTTCGATTTGACGCCACTTCGGCGACCTGCGCGTCGATGGGGATGAAATGATGATGATTAGGACAACACAACACCCAGTCCCTGATGAAAAATAAATTTCATTTGTAAAATTTTTTCGTGAAAATTGAGCGCACATAATGGTAAGCTTATCAAAAATCTCACTGAAACCTTGAACTTAAAAGAATGTCTCTTTGTTTAGAGCTGTACACCAAATTCTCAACCTCTTGGTTTATTTTCACACCTAGCTGTCATCTAAAGCACGTACTTCCCGCTGCGCAGCACCTAAGAAAGTAAAGGATTTGTGGTAAATTACGGTCCCGTTGCAGTAGCTGAGGGAATAGTGGCACCATCACACATTAATGTATTGAACACAATTTTATTTGAACATATCTGACACAGTACACGAATCAGCCAGCACACAAAAGCAAAAGTCAAGTTCAAAAGTTCAACCAAAGAGTCCGTTCAGTCAAACCACGAAGGTGATCGATAGTCGGCACAGATTTATTTTCGGCAAACGTGTAATGATACAACACGCTGTAGACTCCTCTTTGATAATCCCATGCGAATATATTCACTCTTGAGTGCTATCCGCGGCGAGTAATAAATCCTGTTTCAAATGAATAGTAACATAAATATACTGATTCACAGTTTCGCAGTAAACAATTTGCCAAATTTAATTTCGCGATGTAGGAATAGACTACCACGCACGAATACACAACCACAACAAACAAGATGCTGCACTCGGAATTGCGTCGAATTATGAGAATAGTTGCATTATAATACGTATGTCAGAGATTCGGAACGCATATATCAGAACAACGCAATGGCAGTTGTGGAACCCCCTCTCGTAATAACTCGTAATTCTGAGTGTTCTCTATATTGTCAGCAGAAATTGTCAACTTCAAAACTTAAACAAGTTAATAAAACACTGAATTTCAAAATTCTATACTGTGTTGTCAGACCATTGCCCGAACTGTTTCTCACCTCCCACCCTTTGCAAACGGAGTTGACGTACGGCTATATTGTCGCTTTGTGATTGGTGGCTGGCTGTTTCTACTCTCGGATGCAACCTTTGGCTAACTTCCAGATGGTTCAGATGGCTCTAAGCACTATGGGACTTAACATCTGAGGTCATCAGTCTCCTAGACGTAGAACTACTTAAACCTAACTAACCTAAGGACATCACACACATCCATGCCCGAGGCAGGATTCGAACATGCGACCATAGCAGCAGAGCGGTTCCGGACTGAAGAGCCTAGAACCGCTCGGCCACTGCGGTCGGCGGGCTAACTTCCGATGGATTATATGCTTCATGGTATGTTGTCTATATAACGTAACCTAGTAGTGAGATTATTCCTAACAGAAATGCAGTATCAAAAGATATCTACCGCATACGTTCCAGTCTTTCATACAAACAAGCACACTAGGCCAAACATTTGAAACCATATCGACTTACCACATTAATATCTTGTAACACCGACTATGGTCTTGATAATTCCCTCATTCTAGGGAGGAAGAGAGTCCATAAATATTTTCAGACTGAAGCTAATTTTAGGATTGCATTCTGCAGAGATAAGAGACTGTGGGAGAGTTGTTAGAAGTGTTTCACCCACAGTACCGAAAGGCCTCCACGAGTTTTTCACAGAATTAGTGTCAGGTGGCTTAGTGGACGAGATGAGGTGTGATAGGGTACCTGAGGGTTTGTCGAACCAGAAATGTGTGGATCCAGCTATTTGAAGACGGTAATGTCCACAGCATACTCATAATGAAGATGTATAGGGGAGGGCAAAACTTGGTTACCAGAACGTTGAATGGACATCCTGCATATTTGCAGTAACTTGAAAGAGTGCACCGAAGTCATGCTACGAAAGCACACCCGTAACACCATAAGAGCATCGTACACTGAATCACCTGCAGATTAAACGCCTCTTTCAGCCGTCCATCCACTCAATGCCTTCCAGCATTCGATAAAAGAGACACAATCACGACTTCACGGACCAAAAAGAAAGAAAAAAATTGTTCAAATGGCTCTGAGCACTATGGGACTTAACATCTGAGGTCATCAGTCCCCTAAAACTTAGAACTACTTAAACCTAACTAACCTAAGGACATCACACACATCCATGCCCGAGGCAGGATTCGAATCTGCGACTGTAGCGGTCGCGCGGTTCCAGACTGAAGCGCCTCGAACCGCTTGGCCACCCCGGCCGGCTTCTCGGACCACACTACACGCCTAAGGTCGTCTGCTTTCCACTTCCTGTGTTGTTTAGCCCACTGAAGACGTGCAGGTGAACGTGCCACTTTTTACGCTTACTGTTCATACGACATATTATCTGCCTGCGAGTGGCATACCACTACTCGTACACACGTTGGACAGTCCTTGATACACTAATAAATCAGGCTGTTCCTTTCGGTGTATGATAATGGGCACATCCGAACACGATTCACCCATTCTGCCGTTCTGCTACGTGCGTACGTCTATACATCTTACCGCAATGGATCTTTACAATCGACTAGGATACACCGAGGTGACAAAAGTCATGGGACATCGATTTACCCCGGCCGGTGTGGCCGTGCGGTTCTAGGCGCTTCAGTCTGGAACCGCGTGACCGCTACGGTCGCAGGTTCGAATCCTGCATCGGGCATGGACGTGTGTGATGTTCTTAGGTTAGTTAGGTTTCGGTAGTTCTAAGTTCTAGGGGAGTGATGGCCTCAGATGTTAAGTCCCATGGTACTCAGAGCCATTTGAACGTCGAAGTACACATATACAAAAGGCGATAGCATCACGTGCACAAGGTACAAAAGGGCAGTGCATTGTGTCCGCAGGACGGGAATTAAAGGACTTTGAACGCAGAATACTAGTTGCAGCTAGATGCATGGGACATATCATTTATGAAATGGTCAGACAACTCAATATTCCGAGATCCAGTGTCAAAAGCGTGCCGAGAGTATCGAATTTCAGGCATTACCTCCCACCACGGACAACGAAGTTGTTGATGGAATTCATGTAACGACCGCGAGCAGTGGCATTTTGCGTAGTCAGTGCAAACAGACAAGCAACACTGCGTGAAATAATGGCAGAAATCAATGTGGGACGTACGACGAACGTACCCGTCAAAAGAGTGCGACGGAATTTTATGTCGGCAGACGACCGATGCGAGTGCCTTTGCTAACAGCACGACATCGCCTGCACCGCCTCTCCTGGACTAGTGAGCATATCGGCTAGACCCTACACAACGGGAAAATCATGGCCTGATCAGATGGGTCTCGATTTCAGTTGGTAAGGGCTGATGGTGGGGTTCGTGTGTGGCGCAGACCCCACGAAGCCATGAACCCAAGTTGTCAACAAGGTATTGTAGAAGCTGGTGGCGGCTCCATAATGGTGTGGGCCGTGTCTACATGGAATGGACTGGGTCTCATTGTCCAACGGAATACACTCACAACCTCGCAGAACAGTGTTCTAGTCACGACCGACACTTGAAAGGTATTGAGGACATTCCACAAGTGTCGCTCGTGGTCAGAAACAACACCAATATCTACAGGCTTGCCTAGCACGTGCATTTATATTAAACTCCTGTGCACCACTTGTATGGTGAGCCTGGAAGGGTTGCACATATGCACCAAACAGTCGATCCGGTCCTCTTCGTGGACATTAAGGCACTGGCTCGAGCCCAGGCTTTACCACTGTTTTAATCCGCCTAGGTTAACAATGTATAGCCGTTTTTGAAAGTGCTGTGAAACCACAGAGCAGTGTTCACAAATACGAAATTACTGTAAAATCCTGCTATAATTACTTTAGTTCATTGAGCCACATATCAGTGACTACATTCTTGAATGACATAAATTTATCGGCCTGACTCTTACTGTTAACATTAGAGCAACCTTTTATTTTATATTTTTCACTACTACGTAGCTTGGGCGTGTGTCCATTCCCAACTCTTTGAAAATACGTATCAGACGTAACATACTCAAAATATCAAATATAAAGCAGTTATTCTTCGCCTAGTCTGCACGATAAAGAGAGAAATTACGAAGTATAACCCTCTGAACGCATCTGCTTTGGCTACAAAAAAATGGGTCTAAGCACTATGGGACTTAACATCTGAGGTCATCAGACCCCTAGACTTAGAACTACTTCAACCTAACTAACCAAAGGACATCACATACATCCATGACCGAGGCAGGATTCGAATCTGCGACAGTAGCAGCAACGCGGTTCCGGACTGAAGCTTTGGCTACAGTCAAATACATCTCAAAATACTGTTGAAACTGATCATTATTTTACGGAAATACAATACAGTTAAACATGATTAAAGTTAAAAAACGTTAGCGTACTGTAAGGAAGAACACCATACAATACAATTGTTAACTTCATTACAGATTTTTAAAATTATAGGCAAGGTGCCAGATGTTACGAAAATATTATTTACACCGCAGCGTCACTTAGTAATGTAAGAGTAGTGAGTTACGAAACTGACATCTCGTGGTTAATTCGTCAGACATAAATCTGAGCACTAGCATAGGCCCTATGTATAATCTTTCTTAACCACTAAAGTGGCATAGTAAAATATAAGAGATAGTCAAATGAAAACGAGAAGGATGGGAAAAAATCAAGTTAACTGCTCATAATTTCAAAAGTAGTCGCCATAACTATTAACAAATTTACTGCACTGTGAGACAAGACGGTCAATCCCCGTATGGAAAAATGTTTGTGGATGCCTGCAGAACCACGATAGTACCCAGGCATTCACCTCGTCGTTCGAAGCTATTCAACGGTCACGAACGTATTTGTTTCTGGGCTTCAAAAATATGGGAAACGTTTGGTTGGAGATCGGATGTGTGTGGAATATGTGTAAGGGTTTCCCAGCGAAAGAGTTGCCAAGGCTGTCTGAACTGCTCTGCAGATGTTTCGCTGGGAAGCCCTTACACATCCCCCACAAAGTCCCAATCTCTCTCCCATGAAGAAAGAGATTCGTAGCCGTGGATTTGCTTCGGACAAAGAGTTGAACACCTGGGTAGAATCATGGCTCTGTAGGCAACCGCCTACGTTTTTTTATGAAGGCATTGACCTCTTTTCTGACAGTGGCATAAATGTATTAAGAGTTTTGGCGATTACTTTCGAAATAATAAGCAGTTTACTTACTTATTTTCATCTGCATCGTTCTCATTTGGCTACTCCCTTTGGGCATAGGCTTCAGCAGCAAGTTACACCCCGCCTACGGCGTGTTGGCCATTCACAACAGAGATCCCACCGCCCCTACTGACTCTCCTCTACTACAATGTCTGCACAGGCGTGGGCCAAGATATTTAGTGTTCACTTTACACTGTACGGTGAGACTAAACTATTTTCTTAGTAGGTTTTCTCATTTAGAGTCTGTGTTTATATGAAAACTTCTTCCATAAAAGAGTGGTTGAATAATACAGACAGTCGTGTGTGGTTCGCCATGTATGAAGCTGAAGAAGTATTTCGTAGGCACACCATGTCTGTATTTGTTGAATGTATTCCAGTCTCTGTCATCCCCTACAGTTTTAATCCTCTAAAGTTCTTTCCAGTACCACGTATGTTACTCTCTGATGTCGTAATACATGTCCTACCATTCTGTCCCTCCTTCTTGTAAGTGTTTTCGACATGTGCCTTTCTTCACCAACTGTACAGAGAACCTCGTCGTTTCTTACCTTATCGGTCCACCTAATTTTTAACATTCTTCTACAGCACCTTTTCTAAAATGTTTGTATTCTCTTGTGTTCCGGTTTTTCTGCAATCCAGGATTCACTGCCGTACAGTGCTATGCTTCAGATGTACATTCTAAGAAATTTCTCCCTCAAATTGAGGCCTATGTTTGATACTAGTAGACTTCTCTGGGTCAGGGATGTGCTCTTGGCCTCTGTGCTAGTCTGCTTTTATGACCTCATTGCTTCGTCCGTCATGTGTGTTTATACACTGATTGGCCAAAGAGGCTGGAATAGGCATGCGTGTTCAAATACAGAGATGTGTAAACAGGCAGAATACGGCACTGCGTTCGTCAACGCCCATCTAAGACAAGTGTCTGGCGCAGCCGTTAGATGGGTTAGTGCTGCTACAATCACACGTTATCAAGATTTAAGTGAGTTTGAACGTGGTGCTATAGTCGGCGCAGGAGCAATGGGACACAGCATCTCCGAAGTAGCAATAAAGTGGGAATTTTCCCGTACGACCATTTCACGAATGTACCGTGAGTATCATGAATCCGGTAAAACATCAAATCTCCGACATAACTGCGCCCGGAGAAAGATCTTGGAAGAACGGGACTGAAGAGAATCATTCAATCTGATAGAAGTGCAACCCTTCCGCAAACTGCTGCAGATTTCTATTCTGGACCATCAACTAGTGTCAGCTTACGAACCGTTCAACGGAACATCATCGATATGGACTTTCGGAGCCGAAGGCCCACTCCTGTATGCTTGATGACTGCACGACACAAAGCTTTACGCCTCGCTTGGGCCCGTCAACACCAACATTATACTGTTGATGACTGGAAACATGTTGCTTGGTTGGAGGAGTCTCGATTCAAACCGTACCGAACGCATGGACGTGTACGGGATGGAGAAAACCTCATGAACCCATGGACACTGCTTGTCAGCAGGGGACTGTTCAAACTGGTGGAGGCTCTGCAGGGCGTCGGGCGTGTACAGATGGAGTGATATGGGACCACTGATACGTCTAGCTACGACTCTGACAGGTGGCACGTGCGTAAGTATCCTGTCTGATCACCTCCATCCATTCTTGTCCATGGTGCATTCCGACGGACTTGGCAATTCCAGCAGGACAATGCGACGCCTCACAGTCCAGAGTTGCTACGGAGTGGCTCTAGTAGCACTCGTCTGAGTTTAAACACTTCCGCTGGCCACCAGACTCCCCAGACATGAATATTATTGAGCATATCTGGCATGCCTTGCAAAGTGCTGTTTAGAAGAGATCTCCACTCCTCATACCCCTATGGGTGTATGGACAGCCCTGCAGGATTCATGGTGTCCATTCCCTCCAGCACTATTTCAGACATTAGTCGACTCCATGCCACGTCGTGCTGCAGCACTTTTGTGTGCTCGCGGGGACCCTACATGATATTAGGCAGATGTACCAGTTACTTTGCCTCTTCAGTGTATTTACAATGTAGCAGAATTATTTAACTTCATCTACTTCGTAGTCACCAGATTTGATGTTCAATATGTCGCTAATCATCACATAAGGGATATTAAATGATTAAACTTTTGCTTCATTCGGAACTGATGTCCATCTTCATCAGCAGCATCATCGGTTTGAGATGTGTCCCCTGGAGCGAATACACTCTCCGTTTGGTTATGGAATCTTGAGAAATTTGTTTCGTGCCGGAAACAGTTCCTGTGACTGTTGCCTAGAGGCTGGTATGAAATACGTGTAGCTCTTCCCACCGCACCCCAGACGTGCTCTGTGAGTGACAAATCATGGAACTACCTGGACAAATCAAGGGTCCGTACATCGCTCTAGGCCTTTCACGTGTTAACTTTGGAGACTGATTAAATTTCTCTAGTTTTCTACCAATGAACAGAAGTAGAACTTACGACTGAATCAATGTGATCACTGGATTTCATATACCCATATATGGTTTTACCCATCCATCTGTAAGGTTCAAATGGCTCTGAGCACTATGGGACTTAACATCTGAGGTCATCAGTCCCCTAGAACTTAGAACTACTTAAACCTAACTAACCTAAGGACATCACACACATCCATGCCCAAGGCAGGATGCGAACCTGCGACCGTAGTGGTCGCGTTTATCTGTAAGAGTTGATGATTCCAGTTACGACACGTTGATATTGTAGCTATAGGATACTATGTTCTTTTCGTTTTGCGTGGTGCACAATTTTAAACTCCTGAACGTTTAAAGCAAGTTGCCAATCTTTGCACATATTTTTATATCTTATCAAGATCTGACTGAAAATGTGTGCAGCTTTTTTCAGACAATAATTACAGAAGAAGGCATCATCCAAGAAAAGAGTGGGCTTATTGTTAATACTGTCAGCAAAGTCAATGATATACAACATGAAGAGTATAGGTGGAAACACGTTTCACTGATCCAAGGAGTAAGAGAAGTATGGATCTCGAAAATCGCTGCTCCCTGTGACGTCTATCAAGGTCATTTACGGACACGTTGCCTCGATTTTATCACTGCAGACAGAAGTGAGACTCATTGATGAACATCACAGAATGCTACGTAATGTCGCAGTTGATTCTGACTCTGCACCACATTTTAAGCCTGTGCTGTCTATTGTAAACGGCACCTGGCAGCTCGAGGTCTCAAACCATCTTTTTCTAATCTGTTACCGACAGTTCATGGTGACACGCTGCCTGTAACCTGTGCTCGGATGTCAGGTGCTATCATCCGTCTATTCGTCTGATCCAATCAAACAAATTCCTATGATCTTCTCAATGTGCAGCCCTTCTGGAACGACTCGTCGCTACTCTTGCTACACTTGTTTTTCATGCCACATACTGCATTACAGTATACTTTGTAAGTGATGTGTCGGATTATGTTTCCTTTACCCTCATGGAAATGACACGTAGTCCGAAACTTGGCGATAAGCTACACGTGCACATCCTCTGGGCATATTCTTTGGGTATACTGTGTCACGATCAGTAATGATTAAGTACTCACGCCTGTCTTCATCTGTGGGAATGGCTTTATTCTGTCCTGCAAACGCTGAAAACAAGCTCTCGTAAGGATAATGATATTAATCGACATATCCCGCAGGTTTGTGAATATTGGAGCATCAGATTGGAAGCGTTCATTCGATGTGTTCATGGTGTAAGACTTTCCTTACTGTCAGTATCTGTCCGTAACATTTTTGAAAAAGGGCAGATAACCGTGGGAAAATTTAATTTGACTTTTTGTTGTTAGTACAATGTAAAATAAAGTAAGTACTATATTGAACGAATGCCATGTCCTGGATTGGCATACTATTGGGTTTGCCACATGGTCCAAACTTCTTAAATAAAATTAGTTCAGGACGTCTCCGCTGTTTGATTCTTAATATTGATTTGTTTTTTCTCGACTTGAAATGTTGTAGAAGCGTTTGAGCAGATCTTCATTTCCTCCAAGAACAAAATGTAATATTAATGACAGTGTAATATAATCTTATTGCAATAGGGGCTGCAGCTGCGATGAGTTTTTTCGTGATGGCTTCAGCTGCCACGATTTTCAAGTATTTTATGGACGATTCCTTAATGGCGTATTATGCCATGAACGTCCTTCCTCCTATGGCTGCATGCAACTGCCACGAAATAAATTAGAAAGATCATTTTTAGCTCTGCAAGAACTTTTCAAAAGGAACATGGTTCCAAAATAGCGAAAAACTGTTTCTAGTTTATTTTCCGACAATTACATGCAGTCATAAGAGCAAGGTCGTGCATAGCATAATATACCATTAAAGAATCGTCCATAAAATACTTGAATATGGCCTAAGGCCGAAATTGTGCAATCGTACTTCAAATAAAGAGAATGGCAGCCGAAGGCATCACGAAATCATTAAAAAATATTTCACAGCTGGAGCCCCTATTGCAATAAGATTATATTAAATTTTCATTAATATTATATTTTCCTCTTTGGAGGAAATGAAGATCTGCCTAATCACTTGTACAACATTTCATGTCGAGAAAGAATAAAGCTATTTTTAACAATCAAAGCGTAGAAACTTCCTGAAATTATCTTCTTAAGAATTGTGGCTGGTGTGGCAAGCGTAATAGTGTCCAGGTCAGTATGTGGCACTCGTTCCCTCCTCATGAATATAACAGAACAATATTCAAGAATTCCTATTATGAAAATAAAAATTTAATATTACAAGACTGTAATACGAGGGTTGTCCAGAAATAAGTTCCGATCAGTCGCGAAATGGACACCACAGTGAAAACCCGATGAAGCTTTGCACAGATGTGTTGGGTAGTGTCTCCAGTATGACAGTCGATCGCATCAAGACGCCCTTTTCAGTTGTGGGCGCAGTGTGAGCGAGTAAAGGTGCCTAGAACAACGATATCTCCCGCCAAGTAGGAGGGCCTGCTGAGAGGCTTCGCCTTAATGAATGCAGCCCACCTAACGCAACTGCCACACACTTCTTTCTTCATGGCAATTCTCAGCCGCACTCTGCAGGTCAGTGAAGACTCTCCTGCAGCCTTTTCGATGAGAAGTATTCGATCACCCACAACACAGCCCTTATCGGCTTGTCCTGCGTATCATTTCCGTTCACATGAAACGCTGGATACGAGGACAACACTTGGGTGCAGGCTACGCGCTATAGACCAGCGTAGAGAATTATCGCAGAGCCCAGGCAGGAGCGGCGACTATGTAGAGAAGTATCTGAAAAGTGAAGCTAACTCTTGCAAATAAAATGTTTCGGATTTTCACTGTGGTTTCCATTTAGCGACCGATCGGAATTTACATTCTGGACAACTCTCGTATAGTACAGTACAGAATTTACTTACGTTATAACATTATGAACTACATACAGGGTGTTACAGAAAGGTACGGCCAAACTTTCAGGAAACATTCCTCACACACAAATGAAGAAAAGATGTTATGTGGACATGTGTCCGGAAACGCTTAATTTCCATGTTAGAGTTCATTTTAGTTTTGTCAGTATGTACTGTACTTCCTCGATTCACCGCCAGTTGGCCCAGTTGAAGGAAGGTAATGTTGACTTCGGTGCTTGTGTTGACATGCGACTCATTGCTCTACAGTACTAGCATCAAGCACATCAGTACGTAGCATCAACAGGTGTTCATCACGAACGTGCTTTTGCAGTCAGTGCAATGTTTACAAATGAGGAGTTGGCAGATGCCCATTTGATGTATGGATTAGCACGGGGCAATAGCCGTGGCGCGGTACGTTTGTATCGAGACAGATTTCCAGAACGAAGGTGTCCCGACAGGAAGACGTTCGAAGCAATTGATCGGCGTCTTAGGGAGCACGGAACATTCCAGCATATGACTCGCGACTGGGGAAGACCTAGAACGACGAGGACACCTGCAATGGACGAGGCAATTCTTCGTGCAGTTGACGATAACCCTAATGTCAGCGTCAGAGAAGTTGCTGCTGTACAAGGTAACGTTGACCACGTAACTGTATGGAGAGTGCTACGGGAGAACCAGTTGTTTCCGTACCATGTACAGCGTGTGCAGACACTATCAGCAGCTGATTGGCCTCCACGGGTACACTTCTGCGAATGGTTCATACAACAATGTGTCAATCCTCATTTCAGTGCAAATGTTCTCTTTACGGATGAGGCTTCATTCCAACGTGATCAAATTGTAAATTTTTACAATCAACATGTGTGGGCTGACGAGAATCCGCACGCAACTGTGCAATCACGTCATCAACATAGACTTTCTGTGAACGTTTGGGCAGGCATTGTTGGTGATGTCTTGATTGGGCCCCATGTTCTTCCACCCACGCTCAATGGAGCACGTTATCATGATTTCATACGGGATACTCTACCTGTGCTGCTAGAACATGTGCCTTTACAAGTACGACACAACATGTGGTTCATGCACGATGGAGCTCCTGCACTTTTCAGTCGAAGTGTTCGTACGCTTCTCAACAACAGATTCGGTGACCGATGGATTGGTAGAGGCGGACCAATTCCGTGGCCTCCACGCTCTCCTGACCTCAACCCTCTTGACTTTCATTTATGGGGGCATTTGAAAGCTCTTGTCTACGCAACCCCGGTACCAAATGTAGACACTCTTCGTGTTCGTATTGTGGACGGCTGTGATACAACACGCCATTCTCCAGGGCTGCATCAGCGCATCAGGGATTCAATGTGACGGAGGGTGGATGCATGCATCCTCGCTAACGGAGGACATTTTGAACATTTCCTGTAACAAAGTGTTTGGAGTCACGCTGGTACGTTCTGTTGCTGTGTGTTTCCATTCCATGATTAATGTGATTTGAAGAGAAGTAATAAAATGAGCTCTAACATAGAAAGTAAGCGTTTCCGGACACATGTCCACATAACATATTTTCTTTCTTTGTGTGTGCGGAATGTTTCCTGAAAGTTTGACCGTACCTTTTTGTAACACCCTGTATGTAACAAATTTTGGCATTACCTCTGGTTCTGTAAGCTCTCAAAGAATGATTTCTCCTGTCACCAATTCTGTGACAGTCTCTCTGCCATATTGAATCGTCTTCTTTAGAATCATACAATGACCTGAATGGCAGACTTATCGCGACCTATGCCCTATTATTTTCTGGAGTGGAGGCTTAAGGACACACAATGTTTCTTTCACGCCGATACGAGAATCACTTAAACAAAGCCTTCTGAACCCTTGTCTAATAGAGGCTTGTGCTCTGCCTTTATTGATGTCTTTCAGGACGGCACTTTCGCTTCCAGCATGAGCTTCAACTCTACACGTATTACCTTGCTTTCTTGATTTTCGCATATAAGGAGAGTTCCCGCCAGATTCTCATCTCCACAACTCCAATTGCTTTATTCATACTTCTTTTGTGGTCGTTAATTCGTTCAAGGTTGCCGGCTTCACATAATGTCTGCAGTCTAAGATGATGTTTGACATGATTTTAAATGGTTGCAAAACAAACAAAAAGTTCCATAATTTTTGTTTATCATCATTCACCACAAAAGAGACATATTGCAGCACTGCAGCAATGCGTACTCAGTGTTGCCACCACATTATTTGTTAGCATTTAGTGAACAAAAAATGTCGCTATCGTCACCCTGTCCTGTTCGCATAGGCTACCTGTCCTTATAAAGAATGTTATGTATGCCGTGAGTTCTATGTTTTGTCCTGTTGAATTGCATGAGCCTTGATGATTAAAGGTATACAAATAAATAAGTAAACAAATAACTCACTAAAAACTGTCTGCAGCTGCCACGTTTTAGCTGAAGCAGCTTCTTGCATTATGGTGACCATTGATGTCATTCTTATGAAGTCATAAAAGCCCTAAGTTAGAGCTACGAAGTTACTTATGACTCAAATGATCATTTGTACCATTTAAAATTGATTGAACCCGAGTTGACAGGCTAAAAACATACAAAAACTAAGATCACTACGAAAATCGTCAAATCAAAATTAAACGGACTATTTATAACGAGGTAATTCAGTCTTATACATAGACTGTGATGCTTCGGTTTCTTCAGAATTCTTTTGGAAGAAAATATCGAAAAGCCATTTGATCAGTACTATCTTGTCAGGCTGTTTGGGACTACCTCATCGAAGCTCTCCCCATCTGCCACACAAACATATTATGTTACTGCGAATAAGAGTTGGTTCTGACCTGAAATAAAAGTTAATAATATGCAACATAATTTCTAAAAGAGGCACCAAACACGAATCACATGAATAAAGCTGATAATGTAAATACGAGTATAAGTAATAAGATCGATGTGCATCGAGATGGATAATTTCAAATACTTTAACGCAGTGGCCGAAAGTATAAGTTATGTTACATTAGAACCAACTTTTATTTCGAAAAATTTAAGCTACTGTTTAAAAGGAGTCTTCTTTCTGAATAAATAGATTAGATATATATAGAATAGTAGCAATCGGGCTTACAACTTCTATGTACCCATTCACGGAATATGAGACTTTTAGAGCACGTTTCTTGAGAATGATGCGCTACATTGTTTCAGTCAGTGTCTACAATTCATTGGTGCCTGTTTGTAGAAGACATTCACGTAACAATTACCAAATGACCGCAACCACTAGGTGTTGAATAGCAACATGTACGAACAGTTATTATCTGTATTCTTAAAAGGCTAATCCGTCATCCAGTCACCTGTCCTAGTTCCGGTTTCCATATCTAACGGGTTTCAAGGATAACAATATTTCATGTAATTACTAATCAGATTTAAAATGCCGTAATTGTCTAACCGTAAGAGCTATAATCTTACCTTAAAGCTTTTACACAATAAGACAAATATTACAGTTAAGAAACTGTTCAAATGGTTCAAATGGCTCTGAGCACTATGAGACTTAACTGCTGAGGCTATCAGTCCCCTAGAACTTAGAACATAACTAAGCTAAGGACATCACACACATCCGTACCCGAGGCAGGATTCGCACCTGCGACCATAGTGGTCGCGCGGTTCCACATTGCATCGCCTAGAACCGCTCGGTCACAACGGCCGGCTAAGAAACTGTGTGTGTGTATCTTGAGGCAGCCTTACCTACGGCGAGAAAATTACCCAGACAGAATCCATCCAGTATTTGAGAACGAGTGCACATAGTGAGTTACAACAAACTGGTACTCTGATATTTGCCCTGCTCTGTTGTAAGCAGAAAAATTGGATGAAAATTTGGTTCAAGGAGTGTGAAACATCATCCACGAAAACTTGTTGAGAAAACTGAGGTTGAATGAAGAAAAAGGTTACCGTAACTTTTTATGTGTTGATGGTCCAGCATGTGATAGCTTACTGAAAACGGTTATGCGCCCATATCTCCATCGAAAAAAAAAATAAATAAATAAAAGACCAGTTAAACAGTGCAATGCGAGACACTGTTCCATAAAGCCAACGCTTATCCATTGCGCTGTTATATGTCGCTTCTAGCAACTCTGATATAGATTTGAAATTTACAGGTGCAGTTTCATTTTACATCGGGCCTAACATCACGCAACGCCGGCGATGATTTATACATTTCAATAAACTCAGTTTAAAACAAGCTTTCGTCTTGTTTTTAACTCATTTTCTACACGATAACCTCTTTGATCTGTGCAGGATGCGAAAGATTGTCGAGGATATTGTCAATTCTGCCCATAGACGGCACAGTATTTCCAGGCAACGCAATATATTTCCAAAATGTTTGATGTAGCCAATATTACTGCGTAACCTCTCAATGCCACTCCAGACAGTCAATATTATTTCGCATCTGGGATGTATTATCAATAATCTTCACCGTCTAGGATGCGCTTAAGGGAATCGGAAATGGGAGTGGAGGGTTGGGGGAGAGTTAACCAGTATCTGATACTCTATGAAGAAGATTTCAGCATTCAGAGCAACATTCGTCACACTTTAACTTACCGAACCAGTGTGTGTATGGAAGTACTCCGTTTCCAGATGAAGTATCGACAGTTCAAGGCAGCACATTTTCCAATATTACATAATCATGCGTTCATGTTCGGTAGTGTTTAATTATTATATTACACAGGAAATAGCTCACTGCTCTTTTTATAGTGTTAAACTGGTTTTACTGGTTATGATTATGTCTTTTTTATATTATCAGTAGCATATTCCCACGTTTTGCTCATGGTTTCAGATGTATCTGATAATTTTTTAAATGACAACATCTTTCGGGAATTACCGTTTATTTTCGACTTTTGTACAATTTCGGACCATATATCTTTTTAAGTGGTAGTTTACGTGCCCGAGGACAGGGTACCAAGCTATCCAGCCACCAGCATATGGCGGGCAAACATAAAACTAACGACAAGTATTGTTGTGGAAAATAAACAATAACTGCTATAAAGTGGAAAATTTTTGTCATTATGAAAATTATGTACGACTTCTGTACCAGCCCGAAAGAGAGCAACGTAATTACATGATATATGTTTGACTGTTTCTTGTAGATGGGATATCGAGAGCTGACGCCCGAACTCCAGGCTAAAGCGGAGAAGGAGCTAAACGAGGACCCCAAGAGGAGGGACCAGGACATCCAGCACATCAGGGAATGGCTCAAGAAGCAGCCCCACCTCAAGGCGCGTGATGGTGAGCGAACCGGCCGCTACATTATCTTCTCCTAACGTTGACTGAATTCACTTATACTTGAGTCTGATAAGCCGTGGCAGTGATAAACAGGAATTCCATATCTTCCTAAAGGTGCTTGTACACCTCTGTAGCTTTTTGTGCGCACTGCATAGGTTCACATGCTCGTTGCACGAAGTGGTAGAGGGGTGCATGTAGTGGTGCAATGTCACGCGTGCCTCTGATTTGTGCGCACGAGCCATTGTGCGCAGGCGCCAGAGTCCGCTCATCACAGTCGGGTAGGCACGTACGCATAGTGCAACAGTCGTGCGCCTGTCCGCGGTTTTAACCGTTCGCTGTTCTGAGTTACCGCTCCTCACTGTTAAATGGTTCAGTGTTTTGTTTGCTTTCGCGTTTGCCTTGCCTTAACGTTGGGATCTAACAATGAACGCTTGGAAATTGATGAGCATTATCGTCTATTTCCTTGTTTGTGGTTAGTTAATTTGGCGGATTATAGAAAGAGAGTGTGACGAAATGACTAAGTTCCTGAAAAATAAGCATAACCTGGAAGGAATAAACAAAAAATGAGCAAAATAATAAGCTTTGGTTTCTGGTAGTGTCGATTACATGCTGAAAAGGGAAAGTAATACTGCGGCCCAAGATGTAACGAAGCTGTTCCGGTTGCTTTACGGGCCACTTTGATCCAAATATAGCTTGCACTGCAATTCGAAAAATAAAATGACATTGAAATCGTATGTATAATTTAAATAACTGCTGCTACGGTCGCAGGTTCGAATCCTGCCTCGGGCATGGATGTGTGTTATGTCCTTAGGTTGGTTAGGTTTAAGTAGTTCTAAGTGTAGGTGACTGATGACCTCAGATGCTAAGTCCCATAGTGCTTAAAGCCAGTTTTAAATAACTGCTTCCTCTGATTTACGGCCACCGTAAAACAATGTGTTTGCCATCCTAAGTCCCCAAACCAGGCGAGAAATTCCATCTTTATTTAAAATCTCGTGTGACAGCAAACCATTCTTCTCTAGGGTTTGGAGGCTGAAGGTAAACAAAACAGAAACTCAAAAATTTGTCTAAACGGGCTTGTGTTCTACTCTCAGTGCTTCTATTCCACATAGCTCAACACTCTTTGGATACTCAGAACTAAAAATATATTCTTATTTTGTTGGGCTGTTAATTGTAAATGTTCATCATCAAATGAGGGATTCGTTCTTCAGAGAAAGAAAATTGATGTGCTCATTCGTTTAGCTTAATGTAGTCCTCCAGGGAGTTCATCACAGCCTGGAAAACTTGTGGAATTTTCATGCAGCAGATACCCTCAAACGGATCTTCAACCGGGGTAATTGTACCCAGAAGTGATGCTTTTTCTTGCATGTGAGACAAACACATGAGCACGGTCATTAGGCTCAATGCGCGCAAATTTAAATGCACCTTCGGAAGACACACTATACTAGCAAATCCTATTGAAATAGCCACAGCCCATAGTAGCCTTTTCTGACGTTCACTTTCGACATCACTATATCTAGAGAAGTGAAACGTTTGTCATACAAACTTATGAATGATTTTAGTTTAGAAAGTTAGCAAGTTTTCTTAAAAAAGTACAACAATAACAGGAGAATATTCTTGCACATACAGCTATTTACATGATCTCGTTGAGCGTTCTTCAAGAAAGAACTTTATAACTGGTCAGCATTAAGTAACGGTTGCAGCACTGCTGATTTTCTTAGCACGCACAGACTGTCAACTGGGCAGCTAACGGAGCAGTGTTAAATTCTTTTACTGATTATGTCACCTACGGAAACTGATAGTCACTTATAAGGAGATCGAAATTGAGTTACACAGTAGCAGCTCATTTCCAAGGTGGATAAATGGTAGATAATGGACGTAAAATGGACAAGATATCGAATACAAATATGTTAACAGTACAACTTATACTTACAGAAACTACAATGGACACATGAAATTTATCGTATGGGCACCAAACCGAAAACGATGGACTATCAGGAGAACGATGGGAGAGTATATTTCAACCACAAAATGAGACATTATATAAAAATTTTGTGCAATCTTATATTGCATAGAACATGTTTGGTTGGGATCATTAGAGAGTTCATTGAGGGAAGACGTGGAACGATTTCAAATAGTGGAACTACATTAGATGTAGCAAGAAGCAAAAGTAATGACTCTAAGCCATCTGGAAGAACCACTCCAGTACTCACAGGAGAAAGATACGGGAATTTCAGGTAAGTGGCAGCAAGACGGCTCCTCCCGCTCGTGCCCACCCACTCCCTCTCTCAGTCAGGCAGCAGAGGATTAATGTCAACCATATACTGAAATTTTTTTTGCAAAATCGATTCCAATAAAACGTATCCAGTATACTGATTTCAGTCATCGCTGAAACTGGGCGTCAAAACCAGAAACACTGATTGTGTAAAGCAGTTTGGTCATTCTTAGATCGCTAGGTGGTTATCTGTAACTTTTGAACCACGACCTGAAGATGAAGGTATTGTAAATTATGTGGGAATACCTGACTGCATTTGTATAAAACAGGTCTGTGTGTGGAAGAGTACGTTTGACGATGGGAAATGTCCCTAATGTTATTAGAAAACGACTGTACCACAATGCGACTTCATTCTCTTAAGCTATAGGGAACCTATTACCACACAAGGCACTTGCTGTCAAGTGTACCGTGACCAAGACATAATTAACAGCAAGCAAATTATACTCACAAATGAGATACTTACGGGTCTGTATTGCATCCATTGTTCCTACATTTCTACGAAATGCAAACTGATCTTCCCCGAGATCGGCTTCTACCGGCGTTTCCATTCTTCTGTAAAGAATTCGTGTTAGAATTTTGCAAATATGACTTACTAATGTGCTAGTTCGGTAATATTCACACCTTTCAGTACCTGCTTTCTTAGGATTTGGAATTATTATATTCGTCTTGAAGCCTGAGGGTATTTCGCCTGTCTCACACATCTTTCACACTAGATGGAAGAGTTTTGTCATATATGAGTCACGTATCAGTAGGTCTGACGAAATGTCATCTACTCCTGGGGTCTTGTTTCGACTTAGATATTCCAGAGCTCTGTCAAATTCTTCTCGCTGTATCATGCCTCCCATCTCATCTTCATCTACGTCCCCTTCCACTTCCATTATATTGACTGCAAGTTCATCACCCTTGAATAGACCCTCTATAAATTTCTTCCACCTTTCAGCTTTTCCGTCTTCGCTTAGGATCGGTTTCCCATCTGCGCTCTTCATATTCATACCACTGCTTCTCCATTCTGCATAGTCCTCTTTAATTTTCCTGTAGGCAGTATCTATCTTCCTCACAGTAATATATGCCTCTAAATCCTCATAGTTGTCCTCTAGCCATTCCTGCTTAGAAGTTTGGCATTCCGTCTCAGTCTCATTTTTTAGACGTTTGTATTCCCTTTGGTATGCATCATTTGCTGCATTTTTGTAGTTTCTTCTTTCATCACATAATTTCAATACCTTCTGTGTCGCCATGGGATTTCTATAAGGCCTCCTCGTTTTACCTATTTAATCCTCAGCTGCCTATTTCATCTCTCAAAGTTAACCATTCGCTCCACTTTATTTCAAATGTTCAAATGTGTGTGAAATCTTATGGGACTTAACTGCTAAGATCATCAGTCAGTCCCCAAGCTTACACACTACTTAACCGAAATTATCCTAAGGACAAACACACACACCCATGCCCAAGGGAGGACTCGAACCTCCGCAACGACCAGCCGCACAGTCCATGACTGCAGCGCCCTAGACCGCTCGGCTAATCCCGCGCTGCCACTGTATTTCTTTCCTCTCTTCTTCTCAACCCTTCGTTAATGCTCCCTCTGAAACTGTCAACAACCTCTGGTTCTTTGAACTCATCCAGGTCCCATCTTCTTCATTTCTTACCTTTTTGTAATTTCTTTAGCCCCTTCATTACGAGCGCCGTATTTAGCTTACATCCACGCGCTGACCTGTGTTTACAAGCGCCGCAGTCTGCCGGCATCCAGTCGCTGATGCGTGTGCACGAGCAACGTATATAGACGCCGTCAGCGTACGTCTTTTTTCAAGCATTATAGGACACTGGAAAACAGTTATTAATTTTTTCAAGGTTCGTAAAATTCACTTGAATGTTGTATTTGTAGCTATGTTTTACCTGTCTACAGAGGAGTTCAAAGCGAATTCTGTTCGTTAACGGACTCACTTATTCAGAAAATATTCGGATAATGAAAATTAACATATTGTTACATCACCTAAAAAAGCAAAGAAAAGAAGAGCTGTATGTAGTACTTCAGCATCAGAAGCGGAGGATATTGAACCCATTAACAGTGACCTTTAAATATGGGCGTCAACTATATTCATACCTGAAGTACATAAGTTTGCGTCAGAAAGTTCAGGGATTAAAGTAAACATAACTAGATCAGCGAAAATCTTAGATTAATTTCAGCTTTTCGTCTCTAAAAATCTCGTAGAATTAATTGCAAATAAAGCAAATCACTATTGGTTTCGGAAATATAATAGTAACATAAACAATTCAAAGGAAAGTAGAGTAGCCGAACTACATTGTTTTTTTTTCTCCTATCATTTTTAATGACGCGCAACAAGAAATTATCTTTATTAGAATATTGGAGGAAAGACAAACTTCTATGTAGAGATATTTTTGGAGACGTAATGGCTAGAGGCCGCTATTTCAAATTATTACGAATGCTACATTTCAACCACTATGTCGATTCTACCAATGATCATTTGTGCAAAATACGGAACGTCATTGATTTATTACGAAAAAAATTTAGTCAGTCATTTCAACCATTCCAAAAGCTGTGCATAGATGAAAATTTACTGTTATATAAAGGGCAACTGTCTTTCGAACGATACATCCCGTCAAAAAGAAACAGATTTGGATAAAATCTTTTGTTCCCTGTGACTGTGAGACAGGACTTGTAGAAGATTTAATTGTTTATGCCGGATCATCTGCCCTGGTGGATACCACAAATAAGAATATTGGAAAGTCGGGAGCAATAGTTGAAGCACTTAGGAAGTCCTATTTAGGAAAGGGCCATGCCGTTTACGTAGATAATTGGTATTCCATTCCAGGGTTATTTAGAGTGCTACACAATAATTCCACAAATGAAAGCGGGACCGTAAGAAAGATAAGGAAAGGAATGGCTAAAATTGATGAACGATTTAAAAGAGGACAGGCAACCTCTCGATCATGCTAAAATTTAATACTCATAAAGTAGATGGATAAAAGAGAAGTCTATATGCTTTCTACCATACACTCGGATCTTTGATACAGTAATCAAGTACGGTGGGAAAAAAGTTATCCAAAAACCCGTATGCGTATTGGATTATAATAATTCAGTGGGCCCAGTTGATAAAGCTGACATGGTTATGAGCACTGTGGAGTCAACACGCAAATCTCTGAAATGGTATCGCAAATATTTCTGTCAAGTGTTGGACATTTGTGTGCGGAATAACTATTGCCTTTAGAAACAAGAGGAAAGAACCGGTATCCATGGAAAAATTTCTATTGCATTTAATTAGGGAAATACTGGAAACGTATCATCGAAATATAAAACGTCAAAATCCCACAGGCAACCATCATCCACTGTGATTAACAGAAAGACGTTTTCCTTAGGGCTGCAAATCGGTAAGAAGAAACCGAAATACAAGGTGTGTTGTTTGCAGTGCAAACGACAGAAGACGAGAATCTAAGAGTAGGCGTAAAACTTGTAATGTGAGTTTGGGTTTTGGCCCTTCGTTTCAAATCTGTCATACAGAATTACGTTATTAAGAATCTTCTGAATGACCCTAAATTGCATTTTTATTTATAATACTTGTAAAATCTCCAAATATATTGTTATGTGACACTTAAATAATGTAACCTGTACATCAGCTTACTGATGTGCAATGTGCACAGTTCGAGGCACGCTGCACGGATCAGTGGCGCCACTGCAGCGAAGCAGACTGCCGTAACGAAAGGGTTAGTTTTAAGACCGATATGTATCAAACAGTCAAGTTGCAATATTTCTTTCGTCTTCTTATATTGGACAGCTGTCCTCGACTCGACCTTGCTAGTGGCACACAGCTTTCGTCCTCGTGCCACGTGCATCAGCGTTTCCTTATGCCTGGCATGGCGTGTGTTTTTTCAGACGACCAGTGGATTCTGACGTTCCTGCGCGGCTGCAAGTTCTCGCTGGAGAAGACCAAGCAGAAGCTGGACATGTACTACACCCTGCGTTCTGCTCTGCCAGAGATCTTCACCAACAGGGACCCCTTCTCGCCGACCGCCCAGAAGATACTCACCTCCGGGTAAGGCGAAGTTGCTCTCCGCTCTTTGCGGTTAGGAGTTGTCTTACTGGCATCGAATTAGGGAAAATTTGTTTATACCAAAGTATGCTGACAACATGAGTATTGTAGTTTCCTCAGATCCGGAAAAATAATTTAATGTAAGACTCATGAAATCGAAAATGGCTCCGCGCTTACCAAGATGTAACTTTTAATTAAAAATGTCAGTACCTTCCCCAGTGGAGTGTCACTGTTTCACTGGCATATTCGCGATGGGAGGCTGCCAATGACCGTCAAGATGGAAAATCTATTTAATTAGGCAGCTCATCCTATTGCTCACCATATCCTGCCATCAGATCGTAAGATTTTTCCTTTGCTAGAACATGACTCAAATACACACCATTTCAGCAATAACGTAATACACACAGCACGAGTCTTACATGAATGAAGGAAACCTTATGAGTAAGAGCAGGTGGGTAGAGACACACAGAGAGACAGAGAGAGAGAGAGAGAGAAGCGTGGATACCTGCGTTTCGTGTAGCCCACTTTACCCATCACTTATTTACGCTACAGTGGTGTCTCAGGTCCCTTTATTACACCACAACCGGTTCTCTCCCAAACGAACATCTTCAGATGAGCCGGCCGAAGTGGCCGCGCGGTTCTGGCGCTGCAATCTGGAACCGCGAGACCGCTACGGTCGCAGGTTCGAATCCTGCCTCGGGCATGGATGTGTGTGATGTCCTTAGGTTAGTTAGGTTTAACTAGTTCTAAGTTCTAGGGGACTAATGACCTCAGCAGTTGAGTCCCATAGTGCTCAGAGCCATTTCTTCAGATGATCTGTTCTTCAACAAGACACGAATTTGGCAAAAAGCTCCTAAAACATACACATAATCTCTGATATGTAACTCACAAGGGAGATTCCTTGTAATTAATTATCACAAAGTGGCAGTGGCGTCCATGTGTCAAGACTGAAAATTGTACTCTCCCACATAACGCTAAAAGATACATTCTGCAATAGAACGAGCAGCCTGAAACACTACGCCGACCACCTGGCACAAGCATAGCTAACAGCAGGTGGAGGGGGCAACATAACAACGTGCTACATTATACCGGACTGTCGACACAGGACCACTAAAAGGAAGAATTATACATGTAAGCTCCCTGCGCGTCTTCTGTCAGTTGTCGAATATCATAATCATTTCAAAAGTATAGGGTAATAAATACGAGGTGTGATAAAAAAGTAAAGAGAATTTTTGTTTTACTTAAAATATCTTTATGTATTCATCTACATCAACTTCGCCCCCTCAAAGTAATCCACCACAGATATCATATACTTGCCCCAGCGCTTTTTACAATCTTGGAAACTTTCCTAGAGCTCACTTTTCGTTATGGTGTTCAGATCCTTCAGCAATTTTTTTTTTTTCCATTTCATCAGTGTTGGAAAGACGACGTTCTTTCATGATTCTCTTCCGCCTCAGGAGTAGAAAGAAGTTGCAGGCGGCCCTGTCCGACGAATACGGTCGCTGAGGCATCATAATGGTTGTTTTTCTTTTTGCCAAAATATTACGAACAACCGCTGAGTTGTGAACGGGAGCGTTATCGTGTTGCAATTTCCACGAGTCGTTATGCCACAATTCTGATTGTTTCCTTCGGACTGCTTCACGCAAGCCGCGTATAACTTCCGGGTAGTACTCGTTATTGACCATAAGACAGTAGCCGGCCGCGGTGCTCTCGTGGTTCTAGGCGCGCAGTCCGGAACCGTGCGACTGCTACGGTCGCAGGTTCGAATCCTGCCTCGGGCATGGATGTGTGTGATGTCCTTAGGTTAGTTAGGTTTAAGTAGTTCTAAGTTCTAGGGGACTGATGACCACAGCAGTTGAGTCCCATAGTGCTCAGAGCCATTTGAACCATAAGACAGTAACTCACTCCCATTGTAATCGAAGAAAGCAGTGAGAAAAGCCTTCGCATGTGACAGAACTTGTCGAACGTTTTCGGTCTTGGCTCTTCAGGCAGTTTCCATTGTGGCATTGGGCCTTGGTTTTGACGCCATACCCGCACACCCGTCTCTCGTCACCTGTTCTAACCTTCTTTAGAAGTGCTGGATCGGTATCCACTTCGATCAGCAATTCCTGAGCGATGTCTGCGCGACGTTCTTTTTGGTCGAAATTCAACAGTTTATGAACATCGGAAAAAAATTGCTTGGTAGGAGCCAAAGAATATAACGACATCATCAGCAGTCTCTCTGATTAAAATTCGACAATTCTGCAGAATAATTATCTTTACTTCTTCCACATTGTGAGTAATTGATGTGCTAGAGCGTCCAGGGTAGTCATCGTCTTCAAAGACTTCTCGGTCATCTTTCAAATCTTATGCCACTCGTTAACTCATGTCTTACTCATATTAGATTTCCCAAAGGCCACAGTCAACATTTCGAATGTGATGCTGCACTTTATTCCACTTTTCAAGCAAAATTTAATGCAAATTCTTTCAGCCATCTTTTCCATAAGTAAAAATTCGCGGAACGCTCGAAAACATGGCCCCACGAGGTAGCCGCGCGGTTTGAGGCGCCTTGTCACGGTCCGTGCGGATCCCCCCCCGACGGAGGTTGCAGCCCGTCGGTGTGCGTGTTGCCCATAGCGTAAGTTAGATTGAATAGTGTGTAGGCTTAGGGACCGATGACCTGTGAGAAGTTTGGTCCCATAAGACCTTACCACAACTTTTCGAAAACACGTATAACCTTTTCGACTGTCAGCAGTAAACGAGATATTCAGAACTTCTGAAAATATAAACGTACACCAAGAACGTGTGTACCAACAAGATAAAAAATGTTTGGAAAGTCGGGTATATGAAGACAGCGAAATTGAAAAGTTGCCGTTACTTTTTTATCACACGTCGTGCACTCTGAGACAAAAAAAGAATCACCAAGAAGTAATTATTCGAATGGGGTGGAAGTCGATATATGTGATGTACATGTACAATCAGATGATTTCAGTTTCAGAAAAACTGGATGACCTTTTTCAAGAGAAAGAGCTTCAGGAATTGAGCAAGTCAATGAGGCGTCGGTCCACCTCTGGCCCTGTTGCAAACTGTTATTCGGCTTGGCACTGACTCATAGATGTCCTCCTGAGGGACACTGCGCCAAATTCTACCCATCTGGCCCATCAAAATCCCGAGCTGGTTCGAAAGTGCTGCACATAATGCAGTAAACTTTCTCAGTTAGGGAGAGATGCGGTAGCCCTGCCGCTCAAGGCAGGGTTTTGCTAACACGAAGACAAGCAGTAGAAATTGTTGCCATGTGCGATCGGGCACTGTGTTGCTGAAATGCGAGCCCAGAATGGCTTACCATGAAGGGCAGCAAAATTGGGCGTAGAATATCGTTGACATGTCGCTGTGCTGTAAGGTGCCGCGGATAGTAGCCATTGGGGATCCTACTATGAAAAGAAATGGCAACCGAGATCATCATTCCAGATTGTGAGACAGTATAGCAGGTCAGGTTGATATCCCACAACTCTCTAGGGCGTTTCTAGACACGTATTCCGCCTGGAATTTTACTAAGCAGAACTGTCTTCAGTGATACGTCCTGCTTCTAACTGAGCCCTGATGAACAGCGAAGACGTATAATTCCTTGACCTCTTTGCAGCAGCAATTTGGCCTTGGCTGCCTTGTAGCAAAATGTTACAGAGAAAACATTTGTAATTTTTACTGCAGCTTCCATTTTGTGACTACATCTACATTTATACTCCGCAAGCCACTCAATGGTGAGTGGTGGAGGGCACATTACGTGCCACTGTCACTACCTCTCTTTCCTGTTCCAGTCGCGTATGGTTCGCGGGAAGAACGACTGCCAGAAAGCCTCCGTGCGCCCTCGAATCTCTCTAATTTTTCATTCGTGATCTCCTCGGGAGGTATAAGTAGGGGGAAGCAATATATTTGCTACCTCATCCAGAAACGCACCCTCTCGAAACCTGGACGGCAAGCTACACCACGATGCAGGGTGCCTCTCTTGCAGAGTCTGCCACTTGAGTTTGCTAAACATCTCCGTAACGCTATCACGCTTACCAAATAACCCTGTGACGAAACGCGCCGCTCTTCTTTGGATCTTCTCTATCTCCTCTGTCAACCCGACCTCGTACGGGTCCCAGACTGATGAGCAATACTCAAGTATAGGTCGAACGAGTGTTTTGTAAGCCACCTCCTTTGGTGATGGACTACATTTTCTAAGGACTCTCCCAATGAATCTCAAGCTGGCACCCACCTTACCAACAATTAATTTTATATGATCGTTCCACTTCAAATCGTTCCGTACACATACTCCGAGATATTTTACAGAAGTAACAGCAATCAGTGTTTGTTCCGCTATCATATAATCATACAATAAAGTTCAAATGGTTCAAATGTCTCTGAGCACTATGGGACTTAACATCTGATGTCATCAGTCCCCTAGAACTTAGAACTACTTAAACCTAACTAACGTAAGGACATCACACAGATCCATGCCCGAGGCAGGATTCGAACCTGCGACCGTAGCAGTCGCGCGGTTCCGGACTGAAGGGCCTAGAACCGCTCGGCCACCGCGGCCGGCATAAGACCAAAATTTCTTAGGATTTTCTGCCAAGTCAGTACTTTACTTTCGATGTCTGTAGACGTCTCTCCGTTGAGAACACCATGCTGTGTTCTGTGTGCTAAAAACTCTTCAATCCAGCCACAGAGCTGGTCTGATATTCCGTAGGCTCTTACTTTGTTTATCAGGCGACAGTGCGGAACTGTATCGAACGCCTTCCGGAAGTCAAGGAAAATGGCATCTACCTGGAAGCCTGTATTTAATATTTTCTGGGTCGCATGAACAAATAAATGAAATGACTGACACGGAGATTGAAAAAAAAAGTAGCCCTCATAGCATGACGTTGAGAATCTGAGTTTTCCATCTTCAGGAGCGTGGTGGTGCTGCCGCAGCTGGACGACGAGGGACGGCGCGTGACCATCCTGCGCACGGTGCTGCCGGCCAACGCGGTCCCCCTGCACGAGAGCGTCAAGCTGAACATGATGGGCGCGGACGCCACGCTGAGAGAGGACGACGCGGCCGTCGTCTGCGGGGAGGTCACCATCCAGGACATGCAGGGCATGACCATGGCGCACATGTCCGCCTGGACACCCTGGCAGCTCAAGCGCTTCATGACCTGCTACCAGGTGCGTGCGCGCCGCTGCGGCAAACACTTTGCCGCCGACGGTCTTTCTCCTCTACTCTTCCATTTACAGAGGATTCCCATGTATCTTGACCGTCCCAAGCACCTCTTTGTATAAAAGAGAGAAAAAAGAATCAATCACTTCTTGTTTAGCTACCTGCGAGGAGTTAAACTGCTTCACTCCCCTTCTTGTAACTTTGTTCGTTACGAATATACATTCATTTTCAGAAGAAAAACATAACACATTGAACGACTACAGATATGACGTTCATATTAATAGGACATGTACCGGGTGATCAAAAAGTCGATATAAATTTGAAAACTGAATAAATCACAAAATAATGTAGATGTTGTTGTTGTTGAGATCTTCAGTCCTGAGACTGGTTTGATGCAGCTCTCCATGCTACTCTATTCTGTGCAAGCTTCTTCATCTCCCAGTACTTACTGCGACCTACGTCCTTCTGAATCTGCTTAGTGTATTCATCTCTTGGTCTCCCTCTACGATTTTTACCCTCCACACTGCCCTCCAATGCTAAATTTGTGATCCCTTGATGCCTCAGTACATGTCCTACCAACTGGTCTCTTCTTCTTGTCAAGTTGTGCCACAAACTCCTCTTCTCCCCAATTCTGTTCAATACTTCCTCATTAATTATGTGATCTACCCATCTAATCTTCAGCATTCTTCTGTAGCACCACATTTCGAAAGCTTCTATTCCCTTCTTGTCCAAACTATTTATCGCCCATGTTTGACTTCCATACATGGCTACACTCCATACAAATACTTTCAGAAACGACTTCCTGAGACTTAAATCTATACTCAGTGTTAACAAATTTCTCTTCTTCACAAACGCTTTCCTTACCATTGCCAGCCTACATTTTATATCCTCTCTACTTCGACCATCATCAGTTATTTTGCTCCCCAAATAGCAAAACTCCTTTACTACTTTAAGTGTCTCATTCCCTAATCTACTTCCCTCAGCATCACCCGACTTAATTCGACTACATTCCATTATCCTCGTTTTGCTTTTGTTGATGTTCATCTTATATCCAACCTTTCAAGACACTGTCCATTCCGTTCAACAGCTTTTCCAAGTCCTTTGCTGCCCTCTGACAGAATTACAATGTCATCAGCGAACCTCAAAGTTTTTATTTCTTCTCCATGGATTTTAATACCTACTCCTAATTTTTCTTTTGTTTCCTTTACTGCTTGCTCAATATACAGATTGAATAACATTGGGGAGAGGCTACAACCCTGTCTCACTCCCTTCCCAACTGATGCTTCCCTTTCATGTCCCTCGACTCTTATAACTGCCATCTGGTTTCTGTACAAATTGTAAATAGCCTTTCGCTCCCTGTATTTTACCCCTGCCACCTTCAGAATTTGAAAGAGAGTATTCCAGTCAACATTATCAAAAGCTTTCTCTAAGTCTACAAATGCTGGAAACGCAGGTTTGCCTTTCCTTAATCTAGCTTTTAAGGTAAGTCGTAAGGTCAGTATTGCCTCACGTGTTCGAATATTTCTACGGAATCCAAACTGATCTTCCCCAGAGTTGGCTTCTACTAGTTTTTCCATTTGTCTGTAAAGAATTCGCGTTAGCATTTTGCAGCTGTGGCTTATTAAACTGATTGTACGGTAGTTTTCACATCTGTCAGCACCTGCTTTCTTTGGGATTGGAATTATTATATTCTTCTTGAAGTCTGAGGGTATTTCGCCTGTCTCATACATCTTGCTCACCAGATGGTAGAGTTTTGTCAGGACTGGCTCTCCTAAGGCCGTCAGTAGTTCTACTGGAATGTTGTCTACTCCCGGGGCCTTGTTTCGACTCAGGTCTTTCAGTGCTCTGTCAAACTCTTCACGCAGTATTGTATCTCCCATTTCGTCTTCATCTACATTCTCTTCCATTTCCAGAATATTGTCCTCAAGTACGTCGCCCTTGTATAGACCCTCTATATACCCCTTCCACCTTTCTGATTTCCCTTCTTTGCATAGAACTGGGTTTCCATCTGAGCTCTTGACATTCATGCAAGTAATTCCCTTTTCTCCAAAGGTCTCTTTAATTTTCCTGTAGGCAGTATCTATCTTACCCCTAGTGAGATAAGCCTCTACATCCTTACATTTGTCCTGTAGATAGAGAGGTACAAATTGACACACATGCTTGGAATGACATGAGGTTTTATTAGAACCAAAAACATACAAAAGTTAAAAAAATGTCCGACAGATGTCGCTTCATCTGATCTGAATATCAATAATTAGCATAAAAAAGTAAGATAAAGCAAATATGATGTTCTTTACAGGAAATGCTCAATATGTCCACCATGATTCCTCAACAATAGCTGTAGGCGAGGAATAATGTTGTGAACAGCACTGTAAAGCATGTCCGAATTTATGGCGAGGCATTGGCGTCGGATGTTGTCTTTCAGCATCCCTAGAGATGTCGGTCGATCACGATACACTTGCGACGTCAGGTAACCCCAAAGCCAATTATCGCACGGACTGAGGTCTGGGGACCTGGGAGGCCAAGCATGACGAAAGTGGCGGCTGAGCACACGATCATCACGAAACGACGCGCGCAAGAGATCTTTCACGCGTCTAGCAATACTTTTTTTTTTGTTCTAATAAAACCCCATGTCATTCCAAGCATGTGTGTCAATTTTTACCTCTCTATCTACATTATTGTGTGGTTTATTAAGTTTTCAAATTTATACTGACTTTTTGATCACCCGGTATCTTGACCGTCCCAAATAACTCTTTGTACAAAAGGGAAAAAAAGAGTCAACCACTTCTTGTTTAGCTACCAGGGAGGCGCTAAACAGCCTGACTGCCCTTCTTGTAATTTTGTTCGTTACGAATATACACTCATATTCAGAAGAAAATCAGAACACGTTGAACTACTACGGATATGACGTTCATATTCACAGGACATGTACATTAACATGTGCTGCAAAGAATTATTAGCGTATCATGTCGGCCCTTGAGATCAAATCAATATCGATATTGTAGCGCTCTCCCATTGGTCAGACAAACCTGTGACCATTATTGCTGCCCTGTGTCGTATTCGGCCAATATCGCCTGTTAGTCCTATTTCGTACAGGTCGCATAGGCTTTAACAACATTCTATGATTGTTCGCACATGTGATTTATGAGCAACATCCTTCCTGCACTGTTTACATTTCCTCACTATTCGGGAGGACGACGGTTCAATCCCGCATCCGGCCATCTTGATTTAGGTTTTCCGTGATTTCCCTAAATCGCTCCAGGTAAATACCGGGACGGTTCCTTTGAAAGAGCACGGCCGTCTTCCTTCCCCGTCCTTCCCTAAACCGATGAGGCCGATGACCTCGCTGTCTAGTCTCCTTCCCCAAGGATCGCAACCCCAACACTTACTATTCTGCCAAGCGATCGAAGTCTGTCAACTGCTTGACATACGACTGCGCCTAAGTGAGCGATTGAATATACGAGTTCGAATCCCGGTCTCTCACGAAGGATTCTTTTCTAAAGTATCATAATAGCTTTTGTTGTTCACTTTTACATTCACTTGTAGTTTTCTTAGAAAACTAATATTAAAATTTGTCGGCAATGTTCGAGCATTACGCTTTGCAGCATTAATATTTTACAGCATCTCTAAGAAACATAAAAAAAGTGTTGTGTAATGTGGTATACTCTTGCGAATAAGCTATGAAATCTATGGCCAGCCACGTCAAATGTTTTTAATTAAAGGTATACTGAAGTTCTCAAATTTGTTTCATTGCTTTGGAGGACAGAAGTTAAGTACACGAGATTTAATTCTTTGTGAGGTTCTTCTGAGATCGTTGTCTTTCGAAACAGAACAGGAACTCCTCTATTAAAGTATCAGAAATAAACCAAAAGTTTTGTTATGAAAGTAGTATTCCCGGCCTTATGTGATTTAGCTTAACATGGGAAATTCCACTCAATATTTTCGGACAGGAGTATGAAAGCCAGCGATTCCAAAATACCATTTCAGTATAATATCCACTGGATCACAACTGTCGCTCACTTTAAGTTGTTGCTCAATCTATGAATTTTATTTGTTCTCTCAGCATTCCATTTACGTATTACTCCAGTTCCACCGGCTGTCAACTTCGAGGATAGAACCACAAAAAGGTTTGTACGTAATCTTGACTTAATATACAAGGCGGTCAGAAATACTCTGAAAAGCTTGTAAGGGTGTTGCATGGTAGGTTCTGCTGAGGAATGATTGTTAAGAAAAATGTCGATACATTGCGCTATTTCCGAGTTAATTAGCCAATCAGGTCGCTGCAGTCGCAAATCGATGTGGCCCGCCAGATACAATTAGTATCAGTTATCTTCATAGCGCAAATGACAGCGCACTACACTGCTCAGTCCTTGGCTCCCAACTATAGTCCCGTGACCAATTTTTGTATCGATTCCATATTCGGTTTTAGGAAACCAAACGAAAGACAGATTAGGCCACACCGTCTCTGGCGGGCAGCTTGAAATTGCGCGCGCATCGGCCTCTTCAGCTAGTTTCAATACTAATGAAATCGGAAAACGCTCAGAGTATTCAATTTTTTGCATAACCATTATTTCTCTGCGCAACCTACCCTGCAACACCCTCACAAGTTTCTCATACTGTTTCCTGACCACACTGTGTACACGAAAAAAATGATAATTCTACGAAAAAACTGAACAGGAATATAACACATATAAGAAAATCTAGGTGGAAAGCTAGCTGTCTTTCTATTTACTTTCTTCCAACGCTTCAATTCCGCTGTTGATGTCTTCCCCAGGATTTCAAAAAACCACGCACTGTAGGTCTCGCGATACGTTCACTCCGACAGCGCCCAGCCGTGAGAGGAAGTCCTGGAGCTCTCAGCAGTATAACTGAGACGCTGAATCAATGAGTTACTAAAAGAAAAGTCTATTTTAATATGTGACCTTATGGTGTGTTCATTGACATAATTTAAAAGATTTCATGACGATTAGAAAGTTTAACTGGAATGGGTACATATCTTGACGATGGTTGCTTGTATTTGTTTATAACTGACATGTACTGAATTCTTCACGATAATGGATGACTGCCAAAACAGTTGCAGGATAAAAATTTATTAAAATTCTTGACCAAGGCTTCGGTACATATAAATATACCTTCATCAGAAGTAAAAAATCTAAAATTACATCATGCAATGGAGAGTAATAAAACAATTGTGCCAAAAGCGTCGTCAATATTCAAGCAGCCGAATTTTTGAACTGACAGTTTTTATTATCTTCTTTGTCTGAAAACTGCACTAATGCGAATATTCAATTCAGCGGGAATCCAGGAACAGAACAAGTATAAAACCAGCAATTTGAAGGCAATGTGAGTACTACGGAACAGTTTTGACACTAACTCAGTGAAAAACATGGGATTATTTCTTTAAAGTATACAAATTAAATAATCTTTTGACTTATCGATTAGATTTTCCGCCTGCTGGTGGGACGGACTATAGTTACTACTCCTCCTTACTGAATTGACTTTCTGGCTGTCGCTCGCTCCATACTGTGCGTGACTGCGAACATTGATCAGTCAGACGGCAACCGCATCCAACATTTATACTCGTAGTTGCTTTGTGAACTGAGGTAAGTCTCTATACATTTCACTTCTGTGATGAAGCACCTCTGGACAGTGTAAAACGAAAATTTTCCCAATACTTGGTTTTGAAATGTGGTACAAGGTACTTACATTATTATCCTAATTAATGATTACCTCGTTTTCATACCATATTGTATGACAATGTATTTTACCAGTGCTGTAGCTAATTCCACACCACTACATTTACGGCTTTTCACTCCGTGCTACTGACACGGACGGGATAATTTTACACTCGGCAGAGAGTCAGACATGAGTCGTGTCCAATCACTTTTGAACACGACTGTGTTTTTAAAAGAAAAGAAATTCAGTATTTAGAGGTGCTGTACATCTTCAGTTCTCAATTTCTCTCTACCTGACTAATTCTCGTATTATATTCTCTTCGCGTGATTTATTGCAGAGCATGTAGCTGTTTATGTTCAGCATGTAGAAAGACACTGCCAATCAGTAGACACGTAACTGAATTTCTCTGAAGTTCACGTACTGGGTACGTAAGATAGCTCTTTTCTGCCATTATAAGAAGTCATGTGAAAAGACTAATATACAGCAAAAAGAAGAAAATTTAGTTGCAGCGTACACATACAATGCTGAATCGTCGTGACACGTGAAGATACATCGTTTTCTTTCTTTTCATAGGAAGGATACCCACTTCGACCCAAAGGGATTCATATGATCAACTGCCCACCAGGCGTTGAGAAAGTGATGTCGGTGCTTGATTCCATACTGAAGGAGAAGATGAGGAAAAGGGTAAGTAGATTAAGAAGAAATAACTCAAAGGATTCTAATAACGTTTTTCACATAAAACTGTCTGAAAATGATCGTTGGAAATGAAGAGGAAAAATATCATCTACAAGTATCCCTGCTTAACCTGGATATTGTGTTTCTGTGCTTTTATAACTTTCCATTTTTAATGAAACTGCCGGCCGCGGTGGTCTAGCGGTTCTAGGCGCTCAGTCCGGAGCCGCGCGACTGCTACGGTCGCAGGTTCGAATCCTGCCTCGGGCATGGATGTGTGTTATGTCCTTAGGTTAGTTAGGTTTAAGTAGTTCTAAGTTCTAGGGGACTGATGACCATAGATGTTAAGTCCCATAGTGCTCAGAGCCATTTGAACCATTTTTTTTTCTAATGGAACTAGGTGGTTTTATGGATAATATGTCGAGTACATTCAGGTACTATTTACAGTATATGTGATCATTTCTTCTATCTGTATAAGTATCTCTTAGAATTAATATATTAGTTAAATGTTTTCCCTTTTGCAGCCAGTGTTGACTATAGTGAAATCTGTTTGAGTATAATGCCGTGACACTTTACAAGACGAAATAAAATCGATATTTTGATTTACTTCCAAGCGACTCAGGTTGCCGATAGGACACATTCATGACGGCCGGAAGAAAATGTATGGTCGAATCAAAAGAACTGTGTTACTTTCGAGGGGTCTAGGGGTTCAGTTTCGAAAAAAAGAATAGAATTTGAGCGCTTACTCTCTAGCCGACGGGTCTTAAATTTTAATTTGCTAGACACACAGCAAAAGCTTGTACCTTCATTGGATGGTTCTAATTCTCTTTAATTATGCTAGTGCGCTACGAAGTACCTCCTGCACCGTATACTGAGGTTGCGGTGTAGGGCAGTTCATATAAACTCAAATTGAATTTGATCACTTTTAAACAAAAACACGAATACGTGGGGGGGGGGGGGGGGCGGGGAGGAGGCAGTAACCGCGTGTTGCTGCTGGTGGTGGTGGTAAGTTGCTGTGGGACCAAACTGCTGAGCTCATCGGTTCCTAGGACTACACACTACTTAATCTAACTCAAACAAACTTTCGCTAAAGACAACACCAATGTCCGAGCAGGGCTCGAACCTCAGACGGTGGGGAGATGGCGAGGGGGAGCCGCACGAACCGTGGCAAGGCGCCTCGGACCACGCGGCTGCCCCGCAACCGCGTGCTATAAGCATGTCTGATATAGTGATATAACTACTGTTTGAACCTAATAAGAATACTGCCAATGATAATTACTATATTGAACATCTTTCATTACTTATTGATTCGTTATTGAGTGCGTTTGGTTAGGAAGGGGTCTCATTATCGATTGGAACTACATAATTTTGACTGAGGTAGGTTTTACATTCATTCTTTAGACAGAACTCTCGTTCATTTGATCCTACACATATTTTACTCCACACAAAAATCTCGTCGGAAGCACGTGTATAAGTTCACTGAATGCGGTGGAAGCGTGACGAAACAACTCTATCCTGAGTTGTTTCCGCAGCGGCTGGAACCACATCGCAAAGTACGTCAAGCCGTCCTCCGTGAGCGAGCGGTTCTAGGCGCTTCAGTCCGGAACCGCGCTGCTGCTACGGTCGCAGGTTCGAATCCTGCCTGGGGCATGGATGTGTGTGATGTCCTTAGGTTAGTTAGGTTTAAGTAGTTCTAGGTTCTAGGGGTCTGATGACATCAGATGTTAAGTCCCATAGTGCTTAGAGCCAAATGAACCGTTTGAAAGTACGTTAATCGTCTAACGCTTGTAACGTTACACTGTGCTTTGTGTTGTGTTTCGGTGATTTCATATTACAGGCTACTTCACTAGTGTGCAGGTACTTTCACAAAAACAAAGGTAATACTGCAGTGGCAAATTAAAGAAATCGTAATTATAATGTTACTTTGTAATGATTCAATGGAGATTGCGGGTCACTTGCATCAAAATATTCAGAAAATATCTCTAAACAACCTCCGAAATTTTCTGATGCAGTTTGGGTTCACCCCCTATATTAAGTTGGATCATCCTATGTTATGACAATTCTTCCCCCACCCCGTGACAGAATTTATGTACCCATTCTGTCTGCATCGCTAGTGTTATCCCATATGGAAGTGTTCGAAAGTTGTCCGCATATTTGCGACTCATGTAAGCTGAGGCGGGAGATGTATCAGCTCAGTATTCTCCTAACAGGATGTTGGAAACCGCCTAAAAACTACATTTAGACTGGACTGCACACAACCTTCGCCGTTAAAATGCCGGGCGGATTAAATAAAAAAAGACGGAAATAAAAGTGGGTGGCCACAATAATTTCAATTGGCACACTTTATCGATGCAGTATCACGTATTGCTTGTATTGTGCTCAACGCATCCTATATTTCTCTCTCCATTCGGTCCGAACTTTACAATCCTAAATATAACAGACAACTGCACCCACTTGGTAATGTGACAATTATGTAATTCGCAGAAACATTTTTCCGCATATACGGAGAAATACATCAAATATCAGCTCAGTAGAACTGACACACTGCGATTGCAGCGCTGTTACGCCATGTTCAAATGTGTGTGAAATCTGGCCGGCTAGAGTAGCCGTGCGGTTCTAGGCGCTACAGTCTGGAACCGAGCGACCGCTACGTCGCAGGTTCGAATCCTTCCTCGGGCATGGATGTGTGTGATGTCCTTAGGCTAGTTAGGTTTAATTAGTTCTAAGTTCTAGGCGACTGATGACCACAGAAGTTAAGTCGCATAGTGCTCAGAGCCATTTGAACCATTTTTCTTTTTTTGTGTGAAATCTTATGGGACTTAACTGCTAAGGTCATCAGTCCCTAAGCTTACACACTACTTAACCTAAATTATCCTAAGGACAAACACACACACACCCATGCCCAAGGGAGGACTCGAACCTCCGCCGGGATCAGCGGCACAGCCCATGACTGCAGCGCCTTAGACCGCTCGGCTAATCCCGCGCGGCTGTTACGCCATGTGTAACGTGTAATGGTGTCAGATGTTTTAAGAGCCAGTACTTGCTTGCATCACATTCATCATGTTGACTGCATTGTCTTTCAGAAAGCTTTAGTATAAATTTCTAACAGTCACTATACTACTACGTACCCCCTCCCCAACACCCCCGCCGTCAGGCGGTTTTCAGCTCTTTCGTGAGTTCGTGCGTGGCGCACACAGAGCCCCAAGCTATTGCGGTCTTTTCTCCCTTCCCGGACTGCATTCCCTTCAACGTACCGCTCGCTTCCTGTCCTCGCTCCTTTCCCTCTCTCGGTGTCCTTGATTACATTGGCCTAACTCTCCTGGTTTCTGATATCTCTCACGGTTTTATTCCTCTTGTTTTTCATTCTTCAACTTTCCTTTTCGGCGTTTTTGGTCCCCATTTTGCGTTTGAACTCATCTGCTGAATTTTGCCTCCGTAGTGTGAACCAACTGGAGAAGAACACCTTACTTAGTGTCTTTAGCGTGTGGCCGTAGCGCATCTTCCACCGTTTTCTCAATGCCTTTCGTTCCGTTGTGCTTTAACCCTATATAGCCCGCACAGTAGCCGGTCCATGTGGTGGGGTCGTTATGGACCCCTTTGGTTGAGTCGCATGACAACATAGGCATCACGATTCTAATACCTAAACTACCACCTCCGTTGTATGCCTAGGAGTGGTTGCTTGTCATTCTGGGGCCTCGATACGACAATGACCGCCGTGCCAGACAGTCTATGCTGTGGATGGGTACGCCCACAAGTAAGCCCCTGACGAGAATGGGTGCTATCATGGCGCACGCTTTGTGTATGAACGCATTACATTAAAAAAAACATAGACGAACCGTTCTTATACGGACATCACTTTAGTTGGGAATGGATACTTTCATGCTACTTCTTATGCAGCCACTCACTAGAACTGAACGGGACATTTTCATCGCCACAAGGTCGTTACTTTTCTTGGGGACTATAGAAGACAAGTTTGACGAAGTTGATTCTCTGAGTGAGATCTAGCCGGATTCGCTGTTGATTAGAGCTTCTTCTGCAGCCCAATCTGAGGCCTTTCGTGCCTGTGACCATCTTGACGACTTTGATTATTTCATTTTGTTTCTCATATTTTCAGAGGCCTTAAGGACCGTCACATCGATACCAGCACTTTTATTCTGGCTCTTAAGGGGATTCCCTCCCTGAGAAGGCCAAGGTCGTGCTTTATTAACGTGATGTAAAGCCGTACTTCCGTTCTTGGGAATTTAAATGCCCATTACTCCATGTGGGGCAGTGCTGATTCATCTAATCTGGGTCCTCATAGACAAGTTTCTTGCAGGCCACCATCTGTCCCTTTCTAATAATTGTTCCCCTACCAGTTTCAGTGCTACCTTTGGCACTTTCTCTTCCATTGAACCTTCACTGAATTCGCCTCCCTTTCTCCCTTCCTTGCATTCCGCAAAATGCCCGTTGTGACAGCGACCATTTCCTACGGATTTTCTCGTTCCTCTGCATCTCCTGATGGCCAGGTTACCCCACTGGACTTTCCATCGAGCTGATTGGCCTCTGTAATCCTTCCAGGTCGTGTTTAACTCCTCCTTGTCAGTTTGGACTGATGAAGTCGTCCGTGACATGTCCGACATGATTATTCGTTTTATAGGCATTGCCATCCTGTGCTTAGCAGGCCTCTTTCGCCCCCAGCTGATCCCTTGGTGGAGCACAGGCATTGAAATCGCCATCTGTGATCTTTGTCGAGCCCTGCAAACACCTTAAGCAGCACCCATCCTCCACCAGTCTAATTGCTTTTAAATAGCTTCACACCAGAACCTGTTACTTAATCAACGAGAGCAAGCAGGTGTGTTGGGAATGCTTTGTCTTCTCCCTAGGTTCTTTTGTCCTTTTATTACGGTGTTGGCTGTGCTCTTCAGCCTCCATTGTTGCCAATGGCCGTCTTCCACCCTGAGACTTGGTCTCACAGGTGACCTTTGTACAGATCCATCAGTTCTCATGGAACACCATGCAACACATTACACAATGGAATTGGTGTCAGCCTTCAATCTGGCTGAAGCTTCCCACTTATGTTTTACCCATTGTCAAGCGAAATCCTTCAATAGACCTGTTCCTGAATCGGAGCTTCTTTCAGCCCCCTTCTGTTGCAACATTTCAGCCTCTGGCTCGATTCCATACATAACTAAATGCTTCAACACCTCAATCCTCTACAGGTGCTTAACTGTGTTTGACTCCAAGGTGTTTTCCTCTCTCCATGGAGGGACAGTATTTTGGTTCTGATCCTGAAGCCCAGTAAAGAACCATCGTCTCTCTATAGCTACCAACTGATCACTCTGACCAGTATCCCATGCAAGTTATTCGAATGGATGTGGCTCACTGGTTCTGTAAGGTCATCGAATTTGGAACCTTTTGTCTCCTTACCAGTACAGCTCTTGGGAGGACTGTCTCCAATCTATCATCTTCTTCAGTGGCGAACTGCATTTCAGCACACCTTTTCTTATCACCAACTTTTCCACAGTTTTCTTACACTTTTTATAAGGCATACGACGTGACTTAGCGCCATCATATTTTCCTTACACTCCATGACTGTGGCTTCAGGACCCCCTTCCAATTTCTGTTCATCAGCTCTTGTTCCACTGGTTGTTCCAAGTTTAGATTGCCACCATTCTCAGCTTTCTATGGGCCCCTTTCTTCATCGCTATTAATGGACGTGTCCTCCATCAGACCATTGGTCACCTCTTCTCAGTGTTGATGATTTCTGTATGTAGGCTAGTTCCCACTCAGTGGCCTCTGTGGAGCGACAGCTCGAGGACGCCATCTGGTGCACTTCCAGGTGGACTCTCTCACATGGTTTTCAGTTCTCCTCCCCACTCTCCCCTTAAGTAGCAGGTGATGCATTTTTGTCACATACTACAATCCACCTATACCTGGAGCTCTACCTTGATACTCAGTGCCCAACCACGGTCACCCAGTTCCGTTTCTTGGGTCTTCTCCTTGACAACAAGCTTATTTGGTTGCCTCATATCTGCCATCTGTATATTGGCTGTTTCCATAAACTCAATGTTCTTCACTTCCTTCCCCACATGTCTTGGGCCACAAAGTGTTTGACTCTTCTTTGCTTTTGCTGGACCATAGGTCTGCCTTGTTTGGACTACAGTTGTTTATGGCTTCGCTGCCCCTTCCACACAGCCACTGTTTTACATGGTCCACCATTGTGGTATCGATTTGGCCTCAAGCACCTTTCACACTAGCCCTGTTGACAGTCTTCTGGTTGATGCTTGGACCCTCCTCCCCGTCCCACCCCTTCCTATGCCATTGTTATCCTCTCTTTCCCTGGCCACCCCTTGTTTGCTATTCTTTTCATGGCTTTGGCTCGTCACCTGTCTCCTGCCCATCCTTATGCCGGATTACCAGCAGTGTGCCACCTTCCTTCTCTAAACTGTGACTCCATCGTTCCTTTTTTGTCCTGTTCTCCACAGTCTCCCTCAAACACACCCCTTGATTAGTTATTCACCCTCACATCCAGATGGATCTCCTCCACGGTCCAAAAGCCTCCATTGCTCAGATGATGTCCCATTGTTGATCTGCCTGATCTTACAACAGTTTTAGGATGCTGCTGTTTTTAGAGTGATGGCTTTAAATCCGTTGAACACATGAGATATGCTATCTCTTCATATGTGGGGTGTTTACCACAGAACTAATGCCATTTCTGGGGCTTCAGCTTTATGAAAAGGTCCTCCTTCACACAAGTTTTGTGTGTGCAGACTCGATGAATGGCCTTCAAGCTATTGTCCAGTTTCTTCCCACCATTGCTTGGTCTCTACCAACCATAACCTGCTCGCTGATCTTGACTGTATGGCTTGTTCAGCTGATTTCCTTTGGAATGTCCAACATGCACATGGGTATCCCAGGTCAGCTTTCTGATTGTCTGCATTCGGGTGGGGGGGGGGGGGGGGGGTAGAGGAAAAGCCACCTATCCTCCTCCTCTGCAACCCCTCCAGGGGTGGATTTGCAGCTTTATGTCAAATTGCTTTTCGTTCAGTTGTAGGGTGAACTGGAGGGGGGGGGGGGACCACCCCAGTCTAATATAGTTCATGCGATTACGGGAATTCCTGCTACATGGTGTTTGTCCCTCCGCTTCTCCTGTTGGGAATCTACCATGATCTTCCGACATTGTATCAGACATATCAGTTTCATTCATGATTTTTTACTCTGTAATGAGGCGCAGTGCTCCCTCCTTTGTAGAATTGGGGCTTTCCTCAAGGTGATCCATATTTTGCTGGACTGCCCCTGCCTTTTGGCCCTTTGCACTAAATACATCCTCCAACTCTTCTAGTCTTGGATGTCAGTGGATGACCCTTGTATGTTTTTGTCCATACTCGGTTTCCTTCGTCAAAGTGGTTCCAAGATTTAAATACACGAATTCCTTTCTGGTATTGGAGCCCATAGGTTAGAATTGGCATTGGTTTGGTATGCCTTCGGCCTTGGCTCTGCTCGGACCAGATTTCTCCCCCGTTATCCTTACGTTTTATCTGGTGTTTTGTGCCTTTTTTCCCATTTTCGTACGTCTTCTTCCCATGGTGTTATTTCGCGATCATGCTGTACTATGAGGATCGGGATGATACGGCGGCTGTGCCGACTTCCCATCGCGCCCAGCGTTTCTGGAGCACTCTCTGATCTCGCTATACAACTTTACCACCACACATCCCTCCATCGACAGATTTACTATTACTTGATGATTCAGGAATTGTTGTGTGGTAAATTACTTACTTGGTCAATTCTATTCAGTACTTCTTCGTTAGTCATGCTACATAACCATCTAATCTTAAGAATTTTTCTGTAACACCATATTTGTAAACCTTCCGCTCCCTTCTTCTCCGTGCATATTACTGTAATACACACGATGTCTATGTAAAAGTGATCCATAGATGAATAAATTTATAACTTTCAACACTACTACATGGGTAAATATAATCTCGGAACTGTTTAGTGTAACTTGTTATACATCGTTTATGTAATATTACATTCTTCATCTTCTCCATACATCCTACGTATTTCGTGAACGATATGTTTTATTGCACTCTTCAATATTAATTTTAACAACTTACATCTTTTTGTTGCAGGTCATGATTCATCCCGATCTGGAATCGTTGCACAAACACTTCCCAAAGAAAATACTACCGGCAGAATATGGAGGGGAGGCAGGACCTATCGATAAAATACAAAGTTAGTAGACGTCTTTTCTGTCATGAATTCAAATAGTTTCTATGATTAATATAACACCAGTGAACCTCCAGTTCAGAATCTAACTCCCATGTATAAAACGGTTTCTCATGTCCAATTACGTACAGTTGATATGCTTATTAACTGACACTAAGTACATAAAAACTTTTTGGCTGAAGACGCAAAACCACTATAATGTTGGTTTTATTTTATATAATTTGTGTTTGTTTTAAGAAAAGTTAATTTTCACTCAGCTTAATGCTTATGAGGTCAAATATATAGGTGAATTATCTGTCGTGCAGTGATATAATTTTGGAGGTACATTCAGTGGTATATTTGGATAGTGTCTGAAATACGCGCTGTGAACGAACTTGGTAGTACAAAAGTTGTAAATTGAAACGTCATGCCTGATGCTGATGTTTTACTATATGAACAGCGAAGATGTAGTGAGTGAGAAACTTTTTTCCTTTCATTATTTTGTGGGTATTTCAGCCAGAAAAGTTTTCGAGGAAGTTTTAAATTATGTGTAAAATTTGTTGGAAGTCGCTAAATGCTCTCAGTCTCAAATGCTGGATGAATATAGTCTGCGTAATTTGGTGCCTCAATACATGCACATAATTTTTATTTTTAATACGTGACTTACTGTGTTAATCATTTTAAATAAGGCTATACATCTTAATCAGTATATATCAGTATATTAAGTTTGTACATTCAGTCAATAGTACATGAAATTTTTTTTGCCACTGGAAAGCGCTAGAAAGACACAATGCAACTGGAGCTTAGTGGCCATTTTGTGATCGGTCCTATCTGCGTGGTAATGGAATGTATTTCACTTTCTGTATTGCAGAGATGTGTAAATTATAAGTTCTCAAGTACACCTCCAAAAGTCGTTAACCTAACTCAAAGCAGAATTCACTTCCTGTATCTGGTAAGCCTTGACCTTGACCAGTCTTTTATATCAAAATATTTTGCAGTTGTCGACCTGACTAGATTCAGTGCACAGGAAATATGAACAATAACACCTTTATTTTCAAGACGTTTCGGTAAATTTCGAAATACGCGAATGGAACAACGGAAAGTAATACAAAAAAAGTGAAAAACCTATCAGAAGATCTAGGAAGAACATTTTCAACGCTGTACCGTAACCAAACTTATATCTATCGATCCTGTAGTTGCATGTCACATCACTCAAAAAGTCGTTAAGTCAAAGCTTACAAATATTATAGGATTAAAGATGTTCTTTCTAGATCGTTTTGTTGAGAGTTATAATGCATGTGGATACTGATGATAAAATACGTCAGTTCGAAACGAACTCGCACATTACACTGCATTGAGAGCTACATGAAATACTGTTAGACGAACGTAACGTGGCTCACGACGGGGCATGACACGATAGCATGTTTTGAGGATGGACAGAGCAGGCATACTCATACATGGAAGCAAAGATCTACGAACATCATGGCTTACACAAGTCTACAGATGTTCATTTGAATGCTTTAGACGAAACTCAACATTGCAGATTCAAAACATCTTGCCCAATACAGTTCATAAACTTACAATTTTTTCTTATCTTATATCTTTTTCATTACTCTTCTGACATATCACTTGTTTGTAAATACTCTGCCCTAACAACTTTGTTAGATACAACTTCTCTTATTTAATGATGTGTGACATCAATATGCTCTGACCTTTCTTGATCTGAAGAATCAACAGACGAAGTTATCGCTATCTTCGTTAAGTAAAACAATTCTTCGTTTGAATAATAATATCCTGGACTTGAAAGAACGACTCGCTCTTCCAGATCTTTTATCCGTTTTAAACGACAGTAATCTGGATATCAGGATACAACAGCTTGTCGATTTGGGGACCTGAGAATCTAGACCCAAACATTTTGAGGGTTCTAGCGCATGTGGTTACTGCCGGTAAACTAATTCTGTTGAGAAGAGTGGCAAATGTATTACTGTACACTTTATTAGACCGCTTCAGTTTAAAAGAAACTAGCACATTACTCTGTACTGAGTGCTACATTACATACTGTACGACTTACAGAACATGACACACGACGAGACATGACCCAGTTGCAGATACACACTGGTAAGTAGACATTCAGTCAAGTGGACACGTAGTGAGAATGAGCAAATCAGAGACACTGGTGCATAAAAGCAAAGACATACAATGGTCATGGGTCAGAGGAGTCCACAGATGTTCATGTGAATGCTTTTTGATTAAACTCAACATCATTCATATGTTTTCCACTGGTTTTCGCCGTATTTTCCATTGATTCTCGAATTCAAAAGTTTAAAATCCAAGCTTCTCTCTGCAGAAACGTGTATTTCTTCATCACCTTGCTCAAGAGCGGACATAAATAACGAATTAAACTATTTTCACCTCATGGACCTAAAGCGTCCGAAACTCATCGTGTGATTTAATAAAGCACGAAATTTTTTGTAGCTAAAGTCGTTATTATTCACAGTTCATATGAATAGATATGAGCGATTAGTAGTGGCACTGAGGTTATTATCGCTAGAAAAATGTAAAGACAGAATAGAAATCTCATGTGGACAAAAGACAACACAAATTGGGCCAAACTGGAACGGCGTTGCATAACTCTGAGCTACGCTGACGAATTAAAATTATAAGATAATCGTCTGAGAATCCAATTAAGGCTTTTAAAAACGACTTTACTAATAACTATAACTTTTAGTGGCTGCATCGTAAGTCCATTGTGGGAATTTGCTATGCTTATTATCATGACTGATAATGCTCCGATTGTACCGGTTGGTTTTAATTTAAGTGCGGCCACTCACAGAGATACACAATCTGCTGTAACTATCTTAAGGCAGCTGAACTTGGTAGATAGTCTAATGCGTTCAGCGAAACCCATCTAAACTGTAGAAAAGTATTTCAAATTTTAGCCACCAGGTGCAATTCTGGCGCTGTATGGCATCTCCAGTGTTAATATTGAACGATTTGTGTAAACGGCTGTTAATAATCGAGTCAATATTATGCCTTTCTCACTTTTTTTACCTTTTCTGCCCGTTCCAAATTGCATTGACATCGCCAAATTCGCACCTGGTGGAGCTAATTTTTTCCAGCGGAGATTTGTTCTGCATCGACGCTTTAAAATGTCTACAATGTTTCCCTTTCGCACGTTAATTACAGCCCACAATGGACGTCTATCAGTAGCTGTACTTTAGTTATAACCACACGGAACTGTATTGCTATTATAAGAATGGGAGTGTTCCAGGTCTTGATGACACTGAAATTTCAAGGCTACATACTTTGCCTGATTCCAGATATGTGGAAGGAGCGCATTGAGAGGAACGCTGAATTCTACAAAGAGGATGAACAGTACGGCGTGGACGAGTCCAAGAGGCCGGGCAAACCCAAGACGCAGACAGACCTGTTTGGCGTAGAGGGCTCCTTCCGACAGCTCAGCGTGGACTGAGGCGGCGTCTTCGTTAGAAGAGACGCTTCCGAGAGCTCACATAATGATGGGGAAAGCACGGAGGAGTGGCTCACAACAGCAGAACAGCCCCTTATGAGCCTCATTACTGCTGTACTTGAAAATGGCGGTTCGCGACTGCGCAGTCTTTAAGACTGTTACATCGCCACTGTACTTTCGAAGTAAAGTCAACACTGTCAACATGGAAAATAGTTTGTCCACTAATTTTAATTTTATTTTGATTGATTTTCTTGACGCTTCCTACTTCCCAATCCTTTATTGTCTGAAAGAGATCGGTGGTGAAACATTCAGTATCCAACCTCTTCGTCTGCATACGATCGGTACATAAGATTTTATATTTCTGTTCATCTTCCGGGGTTTGCACAGGGTTTGGATAAAGTCAAAGCAGCGTTTGTACGAACGTTATTTGTAAACCTCCATCTGTTTGGTTATAATAAATTACTCAAGCAGCTTAAACAAATGTTTAAAAAATTGGAAACTACTGCTCTACATACCAACCATTCAGGCTTGAGTATTTTACGGTTCTTAAGCGATTCATAAGTTCCCTCTGCATAAAATTCTACGGCAGGAAGTTTCAGGCAACCGGGAAGAGCATTCATGTTCTTAGTCAGAATCAAAACGGTGGAAGCCAAGCTATTTTCTTTTTCACGTTCATGGAGAGGAGAAATTCACTTGGGGACATGTCTGGGCCGTAAAATGCTTAAAAAAATTCTATGTCATTGCAATCCGTTCATGTTTTTATTTGCGAATTTACATTTTACTGTGTGTATTAACGTGATCGGTATACAGAGGTCAGTGAAAACTGGGAAGGAAAATGCGAGTGGAAATTTTCTAATAGGCAAATAGATTACAAAAAATTACGTGTTGTCAAAGTTTACGTGAAAAAATTTGAGTTTTCTGAACAAGCAGAAGGTGTGACTTGCACAAATACACCTATATCTACAATTTAAAAAAAAAGGCATTCATAAACCTTCGCCAGTAGCTAAAAGGATGTTTCCTAGAAAAAAAAACTCCGTTTAGTCTGGAGCAGTAATGGTCCTGGCGTTTTTGCCGGTCACTATTTGAAAACACTTTTTCCTGTTGGTACGAATGGTAAAAAATCCAGTCAAGTTATAACAGCCCTGTGGACAGCTGAGCCACGTTTCGCACTTAACACTTAATGAGAATTTAATTTTTCGCTACTACTCAGGAACTGAATCGACTGACGTCTCAGTTGGGCGCTGGAAAATATATAAAAAATTAAGCAACAACTTTTTTTCATACTCATTTAAAAGTTAATTCCAGTACAGCCCATCGATTTCTATGAGGTTCTCAATCAGTCCCTGGGAATACTTTTAGGATTTTGTTTTAATTATTTGGTACGTTTGTAGCTAGATTTTCTTTCTGAAAATCGCTGTAACCGCTCTGACAGAAAATATTTTTGTTATTGAAATTTGATCGTGCTACAGTCAGAGATTGCACGCGGTGTGAATTACTAGTTTTATGTCATTGTGTCAGCTGTAATACTGTCTTCATGGTTCCTTAGATAATAAGAGTGCGGAAATTTCATGCATTCGAATTCAAAAATGGACAACTGAAATTTTACAAACTTATTTGCAAGACATATCTTCGTTTGGTTTCCAGTTGAAATTTTGCGGATTTTTTTGTTACACTTTATTGAGTCAAGTAAATGTCTGTGCGACGTAACACTGTTTCTTGACAGCAATCCACAGCCTGAAGTTACCAAACATACGTAATACCGCCTTTTGGAGTATAATATACACGGTGTTTCAGGACTTCACCAACAAACTTCGAGAAGTAATGGGATCAGTATTACTTGACTGACGCATCGGTTTTTAACCCATCTTTTATGCGTTACGGTTATGAGTGGGGCGTATGGATTATGGTACACAACATATTTATATAGCTGATCTCTGAGTTTGCACACTGCACGCAATGAAATCACCGCCACAGTTGGAACAACAAATTGGGAGTAAAGCATGTTACACATCTTTTTGTTATTTGGGGTCGCCTAACCACGGTGAAGTTGTAGTACAGTGACTGCATGTGAGTTTACAGATCCTACATCGACTCCGAATTAATTGAATTCAGTTGTATTTCTGCCACTGCGGCAGCGGTGGGATGATGCCATGTTACCTATCCCCTCTCCTAACCCACGCCCCCTTTCTTGGAAATAGACTAGTCAGAAAGCATCTGAGCCGAAACACACACACACACACACACACACACACACACACACACGTGTATGTCCGTAACAGATAGAATATTTGTTGGCTTGTAATGGAGCTGAGAAGGCTCAGTTGCTGGGTTGTGATTGAGAGATCTTTATAAATATAGAAGTTTTAACAAGCATGATAAGTATAGATGACAAGAAGAAACCCAGTCTCTGGGCGAGTCAACATAAATGCACATATAAACTGCCACTTTAATGTCTGTCAGTAGAGTGTTGGAAACTATACAGCATTCGTTCTGGAATGTGAAAATGAGTATGAAACACACTCTCCATCAATAGTGAAACACCAACGTTTACTTAAGCAATATCACTATCGAGTTAGAAATACGAAGTTCCACAGATGAGTTTTACTTCAACTCCTATTCCGAAAAATTAAGCAATGAGATCAGCTGTTAACGAATGGCGTGCCATACAGGTGGCCACACACACACACACACACACACACACACACACACACACACATTTTGGCAATTACCGGAGGCAGATTAGGTGTGTTCAGTTTAATCTGAAAGTTAGATTAGCAGAGAGTTACATGTGATTTTGATAAAAAAAAAAAAAAAAACAGTGCGGATACTGTAGAGCTGAAAATATTTAATTTTATATCATCGATTGTGTCTTGTACCAAGTCTGATAGAAAGAACGAATTATGCTCGTTTACAAATGGGAGGTGCTGGCCGCTGTGGCCGAGCAGTTCTAGGCGCTTCAGTCCGGAACCGCGCTGCTGCTACGGTCGCAGGTTCGAATCCTGCCTCGACATCGATGTGTGAGATATCCTTAGGTTAGTTAGGTTTAAGTAGTTCTAAGTTTAGGGGACTGATGACCTCAGATGTTAAGTCCCATAGTGCTTAGAACCATTTTTGAACAAGTGGGAGGTATAGGAAACAAAGATTGGCTCTTGCAATTTAAAGGCTGGTAAAATAGTGGCCTGTGATTGGGGCAGAAAAAAAATCACCACCTGCATTTATGCGTCTCCGGTGGTTGCAAAAATGTTCATGGACAGATTTGAAGACGAGGCATTAGAAATGACTAGGTACAAACCACATGCTTCTTCAGGTATGTGGATGATACCTTTGTGATTTGGCCTCATGATAAGGATAGACTCAGTAAGTTTCTGAAACATCTGAATTCACACCATCCTAATATTAAGTTCACCATGGAACTGGATTGGAAAAGGATGGCCAGTTGCTGTTTCATGATGTACTTTTCAGAAGGAAAGCAGATGGCAGATGGCCACGGTATGTATCATAAAATTACATATATTGATTTATACCCGCAAGCCAGCGGCTGTCACCACCCAGCGCAGAAGAACGGCGATCTGAACACATTGGTCCACAGAGCACATACCGCATCACACCAAAACAGTCGGAAGTAGAAATAGAGCATCTACGATCAGTACTCTGCAAGAATGGATACACGGCCAAACAGATTAAGAAAACCCTCCAACAAATCACTCCGTTACACAGTCTACAAGAAGAGCAAGTTAAGGCAAAGACTGAGGCGTACCTGTCATAAGTACGATTTATTTCCGCCAAAATCAGACGGATTGTCATGAAACTTATCACCTATAAAAACAAAAGGGTTTCTGAGAAATGTGAAACACAGAATGTGAACACGACTAAGAAAACCAGGAGTTTATAATGTGGAATGTCGTACATTGGCAAAACAACGAGGGTAATGGACCGCACTTTCGAGGATCATCACAAGCACAACAGACTAAGACAGGCAACTGCACAATCAACACATGAGCTGTGTGCTTTTCCAGGCAGAACCGTGGCACAGCACTCCCCTCCCCTTTGGGAAATATGGTTCATTGGGTTGTAATCTGGTACATTTCTGAAATAGTCGCAACAACATATTCCTTTGGTTAAGACATACATATAATATTCTCTACTTCTCCTTTCACTCACATTGAGTATGAACCACTCTGTTCATTAGCTGCTTATTAACATAAGTAGCCTTTTTTTGTATTAATCCAGACTGCTGGTGATTGGTGTACTGGGAGATCTTCTGGTCAGGCGGTTTTCTGCCTAAAGTACACACACGTTATAGAAACTGGAGTGGAAACCGCTACTCTACCGGGAACCGAGGTCCTCATTATTATGACTAACTGCACTGCCCATCACGGTATTGCTGTACGTGTTGAAGCATCCGCTCCGTGGTAATGTGTCCATTTTACTCGCTATATACCATCTTAATTTCTCTCGTTTTCACACACAGACATTTCTCCACTGAATCATCACTTGACAAACTAAATACTATAGAACTCCCTTCCTAACATATTCCATAACACACATTTCGACAGCAAACATATTGCGACATGACTGCCGCATATCACTATGTAGTAATGCTTCACTTTGTGCAACTATTTTGCGGTTACTTAGTAAAGTGCACATCACATGGGTGCTTTGAAGCAAAGCTTTGCGTTTTCTTGGAGGAGGCAATCAGTGTGTTTCATTAGGGCGGGCGCGTAACCCCGGGCGATCGGGCAGTTCCCGCGAAAATGGGAGTGTCGCATCCTACTTACTTTTGTTGGCAGAGCTGATCCCTGCCCTCACTCAGAACAGAGGATGTCATGCCGCCACTGCTGTCCCCAGAGAATAACCGACCGAGATATTTCTGCCTGTTCTGTGCATTTAGCAAAGGATGGGACATCGTGACAATGTTCAACTGGCATGTAAAACTAAGTTGCTTTCGCTCCAAAATTTTGGTGTATCCAATTGAATGAGTCACTCCCACCAACAAGATCGAAGCAAAGAGGCAGACCAATTAAGGAGACACTGCTCCAGAGGAGTATCAACCCGGTGTTTATTAATGTGTGTTTTGTGTACCAAGAGTGGTAAGTTTTTCCGTCAAGTAAGCGATAATCTCGCCCATCACACTGGCAACAGCATTGAGTGCCGCTTTCAGGTAGAATTTCTCAAAAGGAGAAAAATGTAAACTTAGATTGTCGACATTCATCTCTGAGTCTTTGATGAGATGGAGTCGTCTTTGGCCTCATCAGGTGCTGATAAACACTTTGTAGCTGACTTGGGGAAATGTGAATGCTGCACAGTATGGCAGCATGATCTGTATTCTGAGTAGCTCTTCCACACTTTTTGGTACCTTCCCCTACTGTTAGTGTCATTTTATAATTTGATCTCAGTTTTAGAGAACTCTGCTGTCTATTAAATTTACTGTGATTTATGTCAATCACTACACCAACAAAGTAACTATTAATCTTAGTCTTGAGATAGATCTTAAGGTCAGTCACTGTACTACAACTTCACCGTGGTTAGGCGACCCCAAATAACAAAAAGATGTGTAACATGCTTTACTCTCAATTTGTTGTTCCAACTGTGGCGGTGATTTCATTGCGTGCAGTGTGCAAACTCAGAGATCAGCTATATAAATAATTCAGAGAAATGAACGAACATTGTACTTCCTCGTCTTGTATGTTCAAAGAATTGTTTTATAACCAAAAATGCACTTGTACTCCTAGAGTCAGATCTGGGACACAGCAGACGTATCTTTAGACTTCTGTATGGTTGGGCAAATGACAAATAATATATATGTTGTTATAATTGGAAATATGAAAAACACCAGTATAATGCTAAACAACATTCATTATTTATAAAACAACAAATGCTGCAGAATATTACACCAGTCTTTTGTGTGTTTTCACTCATAATGTAATGTTCTACCAAGACCCGTCGCAACAGTCAGTCAGTGCAATAACTTATTGTACTCCTAAACTGTTGATCTCATTGTGGCGGTATTTCTGCTGTGCACAGGGTGCCAAATTCAAGGAACAGTTACTTCAAAATTCAAAGAAGGAAACGACAACTGTACTCGCACGTCTTGTATCATTATAGACTTCACTTAGTCCGCAACTTGGCTTTGTGTTGCTTAAAGACATTGAGATGAAAAAACTTTAAGATAGAGATCATAACTTTCGTATCGACCCTTATACAAGATCTTATCTTAGCTTTCTTTCGATATTTTAACGTTAGGAGGGCACATTCAGACATCTTGGATAGTAATATGTTGTAGTGGCCGTTTTTAGTCCTGTTTTATGTTTGTTTGCACACTACGTTGCCTCTGGAGTACATGTTGATATTGCGCTTGCAAAGACTGTGTCATTTTTAGTTTGTTTCTTTTTGTGTGCGCTTGGATTTTGGATTCAGTTATGGTGAATTTATATTCCATGTGAAGATTTATTTTTGACTTGAAGACATTTATACAGGGTGGCCCATTGATAGTGACCGGCACAAATTTCTGACGAAATAAGCATCAAATGAAAAAAACTGCAAAGAACGAAACTCGTCAAACTTGAAGGGGGAAACCAGATGGCGCTATCGTTGGCCCGCTAGATGGCGCTGCAATAGGTCAAACGGATATAAACTGAGGTTTTTTAAGTAGGAATCCCCATTTTTATTACATATTCGTGTAGAACGTAAGGAAATATGAATGTTTCAGTTGCACCACTTTTTCGCTTTGTGATAGATGGCGTTGCAATAGTCGGAAACGTTTAAGTACGTGGTATCACGTAACATTCCGCCAGTGTGGACGGTATCTGCCTCGTGATACATTACCCGTGTTAAAATGGACCGTTTACCAATTGCGGAAAAGGTCGATATCGTGTTGATGTATGGCTATTGTGATCAAAATGCCCAACGGGCGTGTGCTATGTACGCTGCTCGGTATCCTGAACGACATCATCCGAGTGTACGGACCGTTCGCCGGATAGTTATGTTATTTAAGGAAACAGGAAGTGCTCAGCCACGTGTGAAACGCCAACCACGACCTGCAACAAAAGATGATGCCCAAGTAGGTGTTTCAGCTGCTGTCGCGGCTACTCCGCACATCAGTAGCAGACAAATTGCGCGAGGATCGGGAATCTCAAAAACGTCGCTGTTGAGAATGCTACATCAACATCGATTGCGCCCGTACCATGTTTCTATGCACCAGGAATTGCATGGCGACGACTTTGAACGTCGTGTACAGTTCTGCCACTGGGCACAACAGAAATTACGGGACGATGACAGAATTTTTGCATGCATTCTATTTAGCGACGAAGCGTCATTCACCAACAGCGGAAACGTAAACCGGCATAATATGCACTATTGGGCAAAGGAAAATCCACTTTGGCTGCGACAAGTGAAACATCAGCAACCTTCGCGGGTTAATGTATTGTGCGGCATTATTGGAGGAAGGATAATTGTCCCCTATTTTACCGATGGCAATCTAAATGGTGCAATGTATGCTGATTTCCTACGTAATGTTGTTCCGATGTTACTACAAGATGTTTCACTGCATGACAGAATGGCGATGTACTTTCAGCATGACGGATGTCCGGCACATAGCTCGCGTGCGGTTGAAGTGGTATTGAATAACATGTTTCATGACAGGTGGATTGGTCGTCGACGCACCGTACCATGGCCCGCATGTTCACCGGATCTGACGTCCCCGGATTTCTTTCTGTGGGGAAAGTTGAAGGATATTTGCTATCGTCATCCACTGACAGCACCTGACAACATGCGTCAGCGCATTGTCAATGCATGTGCGAACACTACGGAAGGCGAACTACTCGCTGTTGAGAGGTATGTCGTTACATGTATTACCAAATGCATTGAGGTTGACGGACATCATTTTGAGCTTTTATTGCATTAATGTGGTATTTACAGGTAATCATGCTGTAACAGGATGCGTTCGCAGAAATGATAAGTTCACAAAGGTACATTATCACATTGGAACAACCGAAATAAAATGTTCAAACGTACCTACGTTCTGCATTTTAATTTCAAAAACCTGCCTGTTTCCAACTGTTCGTCTAATATTGTGAGCCACATGTTTGTGACTATTACAGCGCCATCTATCACAAAGCGAAAAAAGTGGTCCAACTAAAACATTCATATTTTTTTACGCACTACACGAATATGTAATAAAAAATGGGGATTCCTATTTAAAAAAAAACGCAGTTGATATCCGTTTGACGCCGGCCGGTGTGGCCGTGCGGTTCTAGGCGCTTCAGTCTGGAACCGCGTGACCGCTACGGTCGCAGGTTCGAATCCTGCCTCGGGCATGGATGTGTGTGATGTCCTTAGGTCAGTTAGGTTTAGGTAGTTCTAAGTTCTAGGGGACTGATGACCACAGATGTTAAGTCCCATAGTGCTCAGAGCCATTTGAACCATTTTTTTTATCCGTTTGACCTATGGCAGCGCCATCTCGCAGTCCTACCATAGCTCCATCTGGTTTCCCCCTTCAAGCTAGACGTGTTTCGTTCTTTGTAGTTTTTCGTTTGACGCTTATTTCGTGAAATATTTGGCCCTGTCACGATCAATGGACCACCCTGTATATGTTTAATTTGTCTTATCAGTATCTCGCTTTGGGAATATCTCTGATTACATTGTTAAGCTATAGATAGGGCTAGTCGAGCACAATCGAGAGTCGCAAGGAAACTTTTTGGCCAAGAGGATTCAACGAAATCTGAGGAACTAGTGACATAATTTGGAAAGGGCGAGGAGCCAGCAGCAGCTGCGTTGCCTGAAACCCAGGAAACCACATCGACAACAAAACAGTGCGAAATGCACGTGGCTTGCGAAACTCAATCCACTGTAGCAGAGTCAACTGAATTTAGGAATCACTGGGTACGTTCCATTTCGGGTCAAGCAGATACTCGAGAAAGGCGAAGCAGATAGGAAAGAGGCAGAAACAGATACGATGAAAACTTGAGAGAAAGATAGGAAAGCTGAAGCAGATAAGAAAGATATCGAAAGAGATGAGAAAGAAGCACAGGAGAGTGATAGGAAGGCCGTAGCAGACTGGAATCAATTTGGGAAAGAGATGGTAGAGCGACACAAAAAGTTGGATTCCTGTTTGAAATCAGTTGCCCAGAAACTGGACGAGTTTACATTCACTGTAGAAAGCAGCATGTGCGTGCTGGCCTAGGTAGGGTCGGATCTGAAGAGTGTAGAGGAAACAACACAGAATATTCTTAAGGATTTCTATATCTAAGATTATGGTACAGATTCAGTTCCCAAGAACTGAGGATTCTGCCTCTTTAAAACGAGATCTAGAGAAGGTAAGGAGAGAAGCTAAGCGACCGAATCTCGCGGTCCCAATAATACCCGTAGCGGGTGGTTCCCTTTATTCCGCCTCAGATACGCTATGTCGGCGATTGCTGCGCAAACAATTTCTCCACGTACGCGTACACCATGATTACTCTACCACGCAAACATTGAGGTTACACTCGTCTGATGCGAGACATTCTCGGGGAAGGGTGATGGGGGGGGGGGGGGGTGTCCAGTGGGGAGGGGACCGAACCGCACGATAACCCTAGGTTCCGAGTGGGGCGGCGATGGGATGAGTGGACTGCTGTGGCCTGTTGTGGGGTTGTGAACCACTCACTGAGGGGTACGGCGGGGACGAAGCCTCTCCGTCGTTTCTAGGTCCCTGGTTCCATACCTCACAATAGCCTAAGCAGATAATAGAGTGAGGATGAATAATGAGGGACATGTTTGTGAGAATTCAGAGTTCAGAGATGCACGTTCTTCAGCAGAAGACGGAGGCATTGAGAGACAATCATTTGTGGCCTTGGATCTGCGTTTCCCAATGGACAGGACTTTGATGGCAAGCACATCTTTTTGCTGAGGAACTTCCTCACTCGTACGTCACGCCGAGACTTGCATATCAAATCGTGGGCTGAGCAATTTAAGGACAGCTTCCCGCACTCCTGGACAATGTGATGGAATTTGGTGTTTATGAGTAACCCTTTGAATGCGAAGGTGATGGTTAACGCCTTACCAGTCACCGGATAACGTACACCGTTGGAAGAATTTGAATCAGAAACTATGAAGCTGTAATAGTCCAGTGCAGAACAAAATAAAGTGCACCTAAGCATCATAAAAAATCTCCCACTGCCAGCAACTCACATTCAGACTTATTCAGCATATTTCGATGAGATCCTAAACTGGATACAACATCTTTGTGAACTGATTCAGCTATTCATAAACACAATGCCAACAGAACATAAGAGATTCTTTCTCTGTGTTGAAAAGAGTTGTCTGGAGATTTTTAAATTGATTGCAAATGGTCTCAGTGAGTACATACGGGATCATAGAGAAACAGGTGTATCAGTGTGAGAACTCTTGGGAGAATGAGCGCACGAATGATCATGTAGGCGAAAGTAGCAACATCAGCTGGTATCAGACTCAGAGGCCTAATTGGCAAAATCAGAGACGCAGACAATACGATGAGGGATTTCATCAGGGAAATGATACGCAAAGTCAGCCAAGGAACTGGTAAAATAGAATACATCAAATACGAAACCCCGCTCAAGACCGTAGTTGACAAAACTGACAGGAAACGAGGGCACATGGAGGCCAAGTCTACTTACACTCTAAATATAACAAAGTATGACAAGGTCAGAGATGATCTTTTGGCCGAGATGGGCGGCACTGAAGAAGAAGTGTGTCCGTCCCGTCACACCTAGAAAAATAGGTAATCGAGAACTTTCCCTTATGCTGAATACTGGTGGCCTCATAAATGGGTTTTCGAAAATCACGTTTTTAGTCTATGGGCAGGTACTAGATTGGGCGGCTATCCCGTTGCGGAGAACCCGGTTGAAGAGAGCAGACTATTGAAGTGAAGAAGCAGGTGAGATTGTCCTTCATGCTTCAGGCAGTGCCACTACAGTTTCCTGCCCGTCGAACCCCCGCTCCCAAGAAAACAGAAAAGCACGGGATAGTTGTTGTAGAGTTTGATGAAATTATCTGCGCCATTTAGCATAAGGTTTCTGAGATATGAGACCTCCAAATGAAAGAAAGCTGAGAGTAGCCCAAAAACATATTAATAGAGTATGTAGAAGTTTTTAGTGTCAGGCTGATACTCTTAAGAATATTAGATATAAGTTAAGGGTTAAAAAGCAGTGTAAGTCGTTCACTAGACCACACACATTCCACCGATCTATAGAGTGTAGGTGGGACAACAAATTAAAGAAACGTTGGAAGAAGGGGTTACTGAAAGGGCAAACGCTACCTACAACAGTCCTCTCCTTGGAGTATGAAAGAAAGATGTACAGTCAAAGTGGTACTGGCTTCTCGCAAAATAAACACTACCATTGTGCACGAGACTCTAGAAGGGCTTAGTTACAATAATTTCCACAGAAAAGTATTTTCTCACTAGCCATTTGCACTCGAGGTTCTGGAAGGTCTAACTATACCCCAGTTGCCGGCAGTATACTGTATTTTTGTGCTATAGTAGATGTTACCAATTTAAGAAGTACCTTTTGGTTTGTGAACATCTTCATGCGTGTTCTTTCGAACCCCAGACACGACACACAATGAGGTTCAAAATGTTCAAATGTGTGTGAAATCTTACGGGACTTAATTGCTTAGGTCATCAGTCCCTAAGCTTACACACTACTTAACCTAAATTACACACCCATGCCCGAGGGAGGACTCGAACCTCCGCCGGGACCAGCCGTACAGTCCATGACTGCAGCGCCTCAGAACGCTCGCCTAATCCCGCGCGGCACGTAATGAGGAAGTTGACAATTTCGTCAGCAAGTATACTGACGAAATTATGTTTTCTGTGAAGACAGCTAATTTCAGAAAAGGAGCCAGATGCAAAGGAGCTTTAAAAAAAATGTGATACCAAGTTGCAAAAAAATAGATGTTAAAGTAATAAATTTCCATCTGGCATATGACATTAGTCGTCAAGAAGCAGGAAAACGTGATGTCTCTTCAGTCGAGTATACGAGTGCTGGCCTACATTCACCTCAACGAAGACACATTTTCTTTATGCTTATTTCAGAAGCACATTATATTTACTCGGAAGCAAACCTTGAATTTAAAGAGAAGAAATCCAAACTCTTTTCATTAAGGCCTAATAATGCTTCGCCATATTAAAAAATGCCTCGCAAAGTCCATGCGATGAAGGAATTTTTGCCTTCTAGCATTTCCGGTGTAGAAGAAAAATATTCGAAGATGCGGCAGTAAACTTGTTAGTACTGTAACATGTGATCCAGAAATGTTTTACTGAAGATCATTGTGAATATTGTGATACAAGTTCATTTCAAACAATTTTTGAAGAAAGCGACTTGGGAATGCCTGAAACTTCACACCAGTGGGAGGCAAATGACACAGGTTACCACGCTGTCACTGAAAAATCCTCCAATGTAAGGCAGCTAGTGCTAAAAATCTTGAAACAACTTCCTTTCTTTAAAGGACATGTTTTCGTCAAGAGGTCCCACGCTTCATACTTCGAAAACAGTGAATTAAATTTGGTGAATGACGAAGTAGTTTTGCAAGTGGACTTTGCAGAAAGTTATTCATTGATTCTCAAGATGAGATCCAGACGGTTGACTGATCCCACATACAGCTTACTGTTTTCACTGGACTTGCTTGACTCCCGAACAACAGCATAACAAATTATGGTGTTATATCTGATGACTAGGAACATGGTAAAGTAGCTGTTTGGGTATATTTATGTGTAATTATTCCTTTCTTTAAAATGTGTCCTTGTCTTGAAAAAGTGAAATTTTTTCCGAAAGTGCAGCTGTTCAGTTTAAGAACAGATAGACTCTGCCCAATTTATTATTTTTAAGGAAGATCTTTGCATCTCAGGAGAGCGAAACTTTTTTTTTTCTTTCAGCCGCGGGAAACAGCCTGTTGATAGTGTGTGAGGAATAGTTAAGCACGGGGTCTAGTTGGTTGTAAAAAGTCGAAAATTTATTTGCAATTCCCTTCAAAGTTTTTTAAAAATATTCTCAGATAGTGCTTGCAAAGTATAGAACCGACCATGGTATACAGAGATGCTATGACATGTTGTAAGGAAGACCTAGAGAAAAGATGGGAACAGACTGATCAATTCCACATTTACAGAGAGCGCAGTGTGTTGCACGCAATAGTGAAAAGTGTTATTTAAGTGTAAGTCAGGTCAGTGAATCAAATATTAGTGAAAAGATCAGAATTTTATCACTTGCTAATGATGAAATTGCGCATAAAGAGATCAACATTACGTCATAGAATGTAAAACCTGGAGACTTCGTTCTTGTTCATCTTGACAAAATTTAAAAAAACATCAAAAGGATTAGATTATTATGCATTTGTACTAGGAAAAACTGGAAGGAGTGTCATCTACGATACAGACATTGAAGTGGGAAAAAGTGGCTCTGGCCACATTCAGAAGACGAATCTTTTCAACCTAAGTCTGTAGTTTTAAAAATAGTTATCCACCTGACATGACATACAACTGGGGACAGTTTCAATTGAATTGACTGGTTCCTTTGCTCATGGACTTGGTGTACCTTTACTTAATGTTTGAAAACATTTTAGTTGAAAGAAAATGTCCAGTTCTATTCACGGTATTAATTATCTTTGTACATATTATTGTTTTCAGCTGTAAAGCAAAACTAACAGGATTTGAATATATGAATTTCATTGTGGTCCCAACCATATTACCATACTGTGACAGATATAACAACAGTATACTTTAAATATATAGAATACAGAAACGTTTCAACTACTGAGATGTAGTCTTCATTTACATACAAACAATTTCAAAAATATAATTGCCAGTTAACTATTCACAATTCGCGAAGTTATCACCTTTTATTTAACACAACGCTGATTTGTTTCTCTCTGAGTTTCGACCATAACATACGTTCATTATTTTTTCACCATTTAATTTTAATAGAAATCATTTGAAAACTGTATGAGAGAGAAGTGCTGTATGATACCACAAAAAATTATAAACTTGATAATTACATAAAAATACTAAGGCTTCATTGTTCTAATCTATCACAACCGTGACCATGTAATGACCCAAGAATAGAGCAAGCCAGGGATCCAGGGCTATGTGATGTAAACGAAAAGTTAGGAAATAAGGATTGCCCATCATTAAGGCAGTTTCATCTGCTACGAGACAGTAAAACCATATAAATCAAAACAGAACATCATGGGGAGTGTGGGGGGTTATTTGTGGCAGAGGAAATTACTAATAAGCTGATCTGATACACTGATACATCAACTACTGCTAAGTACATTTTGGTCCAGATAAGTGCGCCATCAAAGAATTAATGTACTTTATCAATATGGAGGAAAGTACTGGCAGTTTGTGTGACCGAAAAAGGGCGGAATTTTTTCCACGAAGCAAGCTGTTCCTTTTTGCCTAATTTTCCCCAGGACATGACTACGTGGCTGTCGTCAACTTGGGCCCGACTGCAAGGTCAAAGGGCGGTGACCACTACATCCTCGTAGCCATAGAGTTAGGTCGAAATATATCACACTGATACCACTGGATATGGCTATTGGAAGCGCTTTCCGAAGCCATTCGTCAGAACCTTCCCAGGTGTGGCTGAGTATGTAAAACATGTGCCTTAGGAAAGCGCTAAACAGTTCATTTCAGAGGCACGGGAGGGAATGTTATGTAAGAAGAAGATATGGGGTGGTTACACTGCTGTGTGTCATCCAGAAGCAGAGAGAATAATAAGACACTTGGAAACTGTTGTCACATTTATTACAGTAAGTAGCACAATACCTGGGATCAGTACATCAAGGATTAAGAATTAATGATGCACCAGCTCCCACATGACTCAATGAAGCTACTGCGAACCAAAGTTTTAATAATTCATAAACAAGAGGGCAGAATCAGAGTTGGGGTTGCATTTCTGCTGCAGCAGCCAGCCAGGTTTATATGGGTGACTCCGGACCCAAGGACACCTAAAGTATTTGAACAACCAAATATCTGCATAGAACAAATCCCAATATACTCGGTGGTTAATTGTATAGACGAACCAACGTATCTTACTAGAAGAAAGTGAACACCCTATCACAAAATACTATACATATCAGAAACTCAAGAACAGGAGCAAACAACACAAAAGACACAACAATTCCAAAGATGGAAAATTCGTATCTTTTAACTGCACTGATCTCTACACCTATATTTCAATACAAGAAACAATTAATACTACAGAAAACAACTTGTTACAATATAGGGAATCACCCATTCCAGAAATACAGGAGATCGCTAAAGTGCTACAACTAGCACTAATCCAGAATTACTGTGAATTCAGATATCCATTATACACAGAAAATGATGGAGTAGTCATGATATGTAGCATAGGCAGCACCATAGCTGATATATTTTCAAACACATTCCAACCAACGTTTTTTAGCCTCACAAACACTCTTGAAAGAATATTGTATTTTATTATCGTTATGTAGATGACACCCTGTTACTCATAGACGGTTGTGGCACAGACATTCAACAGACACACAAAACATTTAATGAACATCATCCCATCATGAAATTCACAATGTGACCGGAAAACACTAAAATGAGCAATTTACTACTATCACCAGCATGAGGTGCTCTGCAAATCTTTCAATTTTGTCAAGAAAACATGAAACAAGTATCAGTTTTCTTTCAAACCAGGAGCTAGCTGATGTTCGTAGTTGTCGTTCTGCACGTTTCCCATCTGCAAGAACTGTTCCTGGAACTAGATCAATGCAGCAGTTCTTAGCATTTCAGCAATACTGATTGGAGGCAAACGCTCAAGCTGTGATACCAGTTCCGATGTCATTTTTCATTCCCGCCGAAGTGAACCATTAATGCCTAAAGTTCATGTGCATGCTAATTGATACGTTGCTTGTGTGGAAGATTCCTTTTGGAATTTAAGCATAGTTTTTAAAGTGAATGACAAGAAAATCGATACGATAGCTAGATTTATGCGTGCACCCTTTTACTGGTCTGAAAATGAGACTTGTAATGTTCCATTCTCCCACATTTCATTTCAGGTGGAAATCAACAGAATGACAAGATGTACTTATATTCTAAGTCAATTCTCTTTTAAATTGGTGGAAGCAATATGGTCCTTATTTAAGAGTAAAATGAATGTACAATGAGACACATTACTGACCACAGTGTTGTTAAGAGGTTTGTGGCTTTATTGTAAAACTAACTGATAGTTGACTTATAATGTGCATAATTGGGTGTAATGCTGAGACTGTTTGCCTACAATGATTAGATTCTGGTGAATGACGTATCTGAACAATATGTGTGAAGGGCTTAGAGGTATGTAGTGACAAGTCACATTTTTTACATATACATGATTTTTGGTATATATACCAAGATAGGCAATCGCAACTGACAATGCATTCTCCTCAGCAAATTTACATTTGTTACATGTTAATATCTTGCCCTAGTATTTCATATAATAATTAAATTTTTTAATTTATCCTATGTAAGTACAAAATTTAGGTCTGAAGAAACTGGTCTGTTTGTTATTGTATGTCTTTGTTAGAAACAGAGGTTCTGTTTGTTTATCCCCTTTTCAGTTTTCTAAATAAAGTATTATATCCTCTCATTCCTATGTCTTCAATTTTTTTTTTCTGTAAGATGTGTGCAGTTCGTGGAGCATGTAAAAAAGCCATTATTTTTCGGAAGGGGAACATCCAAAACATTTTATTTTTATTTTTCAAAATTAATCAAACAAAAAACACATTTATATATGTATTCGCTTTCTGATAATTTTTATCTTATATTAAACCTCAGTTTATGACAAATGTTCAATGCACGTTCCATAACTTTAGAATAATTTATATGGAAACTCTGGTCATTTAAATCAGTTTTAGAGTTTTCAAATGAATTGTGCAGCAAATTACATTAGATTTCATTACTTTGAATATAATTAAGATATTATTATATAAATTGGCCAAAATCCATGATAGTTTAATCAAAGAAGGGAAATACGGAAGCGTCCGATCCCACCCGTCTGCTTTGACCCATGACGTCACAAATATGGCGGAAACAAAAACTAACACACACACTTTCCACAAGAAGACTAATGACACTAACGGGACACGCGCGGGAAATGGGGTGTTTTGGGTGGGGGGCAAACTAAATATAAACAAATTTAGACGCCTTGCGTAGCTACAACGTGTAAGTGTCCAGCCATGCGTGAATACCCACCCAACTCCCCAGGGGTCGTAACCCCTGCAACCCATAGAAGATAAAGATGCTTCAGTAGCTGATTAGTGTTTTTTGTCTTTAAAAAAAAAATCACACGGGATAGAACGAACAGATCAGAAAGATAAATATAATAAACTAAAACAGAAATTCGAGGAAACAGATAATTAAAATAAGTAATAAGTGTTTTTAAATTTAAAAAAAAATCTCACGAGATAGAACGAACAGATCAGAAAAGTAAATAAAATAAGATAAAACAGAACCGGAGACAGCCACACTCAAACCAATCTCCGCGCCGTCATGACGTCACACACGACAACACCCTTACGTCACGGGTCAAAGCCGACGCGTGGGATCGGACGCTTCTGTCGACCCTCAAAGAAGTATATGAAGTGTGTGATACCTCATACATTGGCGCCATGACATGGATAATTTGAGACGGAATGACCTAAATTCCTGTCATCCTAAAGCACACAAACATACATACTTTTTTATGATGATAAATAGACTGATGAACCTACCATTACAAAATACCGCAATATATAAAGAATTGGAATTCCTCAAATACATAGCAGCACAAAACACCTTTAATGCCAAGACAGTCGAACAAACCAATGATAAACACAACAAACCGATACATATTACGATTCATAGTGTCATAAAGTTAACATGAGGGGTACTAGCAAATCAAAACCTAAATACATATATCACAAATATGTATAGGAAATATATGAAACGGAACACATTCATAGTCTAAAGGAAAACAACAGTAAGATTTGCATACCACACTGCGCACAACCTAACAACAAAAATACACTCAAGAAAAACGAAGCCACCAATAAACACATGCCCAAACTTTCGCCAAGTTACTTCTAATGCCTGCGAACAATTCTATATCGGCTAAATGGGAAGAAGTTTCAAAGCAGATAGAGGCTATGGAGAACATACCAGAAACAGTGACACAAACCTATCCACTGCCTTCGTACAAGCAAAAAGGAAACCACAATGTGAACCAGAGCGAAAATGTGATGCAAGTTCTGCACATAACACCAATAATGAACTTTTTAGAAGATATAAAAGTCTGCATACAAGTGGGCAAATATTCGGATAAAATTCTTAACGATCAAACCGAGTTAGAACATAACAATTGTATTGAAATTATGGAACACGACATATTTCCAAGAAACCTTGGGTAACTAAGTGGCGCCCACAATGCGAGCGATGTACCTCGGACGTTCAACTACCGAGGCGGCAGGTTTGGATATTGTTCTGCGCGTTGACAACTCAGACGACAAATGACGAATAAATGACAAACTTAGTTTAAAATGAATACAATACAAAAATGAAACCATAATACTACTACTGTCACTTCAGCAATGTAACGAAGAAATGAGTAGACTGACTTACCTCAGTTGTCAGCACGTCCTGAGCGTGGGTAATGCAGCATGAGATGTCGCCAACCGTAAGAATTCCTTTCCTTTCGTATCCGGGGTAAGCTCGTGAAATGTCTTCGAGAAACATCAGTAGAGTGTCACATGTATGAGATTTTGCTGAAAGTAGTAAACTGTGGAAATGCAAGTATCTCTCACGGTCGGCCCTCTCTCTTGATGTGTGATTCGAATGACTTTCACAATCACTCAGTTTTTGGTTGTGCACGAATGAATCGTCTGAAGATACAAACTCTACTGTTTGTTTCACGAACTCTCAATCGAAACCCTCATCCTTCAATTCTTGATACAATTTGAAGCCGTCAGTTATCACTTTTATACTGGGAAGAATGAAAGGCTTTATAAGTAGCTTTAAAGTGGTCTTATCCTGAGAATAAACACGAAGTATAAAACACTTTCTGAATTCCCCTTCGATCCCACCGAAAACCCAAATATGTTCTGCCTAGTTTTTAAGGCGACATTCTCTCCCGTATTTACGAGTAGCGATGTGCGACTCGTCAACTTCTACAATCTCGCTGACGCCACCAATGAGAACACTCTCGTTAGTTAAAATTACGTAGAACACATTCCGACAAAATCCATAAGTCACAGATGTAATTCACAGACAGTTAACATTCTGAGGCAGTCGCTTGCAACGTATAATCTTTTATCCATCGCGAAACGATACTTACGCTTTTGTCAATGCTGAACTTCGAGGCTTCGATCCAAATATTTTTTCTAATAGAGGCCCTTTTTTGCATTTTGTACGGTAAAGCTCGAAAAGGGAGTCTAAGCGGTCTTTATGTACAGTTTCACACATGATTCTCGGTAACAAACCATGCAATTTCTTTGATCTTGGTTCGGCAGTAAATTACGTTGTCAACAGAACTATGAGCATTTTTCTACTATACATATGAGTGAAATTAAATTACGCAATTATAACAGAATCGCTCATGGTTCATCACAACGTTAAACGACATTCCCTTGTCAACGTGCAAAACAATATCCAAAACGGCAGCCTCGACAGTCTAACGTTCGATATACGTTGTATAGCGCTGGCACTACGAGCGTAACTTCGATACCCAACGCTACGACTTCGATAATCAAGGTTTCTTGGAAACTGCCGAACACGAGAACGTCTAAAATAAATTTACAAAGGCAACACCAGCGAAAATTAGCAAAGAATTTACTAGAACCACACACAACTCCATAGATGAATAAGTCAACGATATAAGCATATAACATGAATGACTTATATATCAACTAAAGCTGTCAAATTACAGACGTAGGCTACAATACTGACAGTGCCATGGAGGAAAAAAAAGAAGGGAAACTTCCGTCATTGGATATTTTACTGCCTAGGTAGCAGAATTCCTTAACTTCAACTACTTCGTGACCATCAGTCCTGATGTTAGGTTTTTCGCTGTTCTCATCCACTACTTCTCAGTTACCTTCGACTTGTTTCGATTTACTGTCAATCCATACTGTGTACTCACTAGACCAGGGCTTCCCAACGTATGGTCCGCGGACCCTTTAGGGGTCCGCCGGCTCTCTTTAGGGGGTCCGCGGCCACCATTCACCAAATCGTGTAAAATAATGAGTAAAATTATTGAATCAAAATGTGAAAATCAAATTCATCACTTTTTTTCGAGTGAGAAACATGTGTACTTTTACTTCAGGTCGTATTCCCAAGCAGCAGCCTTTGCGGTTCCTAAGTGAGAAAGCATACACAGTTTAGTGCCGGAGAATGCGCCTTCTCTGATCGACTGTTTCGCAACAATACGGGGGTCGTTTGTGCGCCGGCTCACGGTGGTAGATGCGCTGAAACATTTTACGCATGCGCGGAGCGAGCTTTCTCGACCAATCACAGCGCTCGCTGGCACGTATGCGGCCCCAGGCATAATTAAATGTTAAACTTGCTTTGTCAGTGTACTACCTATTTCATAAGTCGATTTTTGACCTTCAAGTTGTTTTCATTCATCTCTAAACCAAAGACTATTGACACTTCGGGGGGGGATTGGCAACATGGAACTTGCATTAAGAAGCTTTCAGTTCCCATGGGTTTCGCTCTGAAATTTAAAGTTACTGTGCTCTTGACTGACTAGGGGTCCGCTATGGATTTTCGACTGAAGAAGGGGTCCACCAGCTGAAGAGGTTGGGAAGCCCTGCATTACACTGTTCATTCCGTTCAGCACATCATGCAATTCTTCTTCACTTTCACTCAGGATAGCAATGTCGTCAGCGAATCGTATCATTGATATCCCTTCACCTTTAATTTGAATGCCAATCCTGAACTTTTCTTTTATTTCCATCATTGCATCCTCGATGTACAGATTGAACAGTAGGGGAGAGAGGCTACATCCTTGTCTTACACCCTTTTCAATACAAGCGCTTCGTTCTTGGTCGACCACTCCTATTATTCTCTCTAGACTGTTGTACATATTGTATATGACCCGTTTCTCCCTATGGCTTACCCCTACTATTTTCAGAATTTCGAACATGTTGCACCATATCACATTGTCGAACGCTTTTTTCAGGACGACAAATCCAATGAATGTGTTTTGACTTTTCTTTAGTCTTGCTTCCAGTATTAACCGCAACGTCGGACTTGTCTCTCTCGTGCCATTACTCTTCCTAAAACCAAACGTCATCTAGAGCATCCTTAATTTTCTTTCCCATTCTTCTGTATATTGTTCTTGTAAGCAACGTGGATGCACTTTTCAGCTCTTGTCGTCTTCGGAATTGTGTGCATGATGCTTTTCCGAAAGTCAGATGGTATATGCGATTGCAGTCTTTCTCGGCGTATTCTCATACATTCTACACACTGTGAATAGTCGTTTTGTTGCCACTTCCCCCAATGATTTTAGAAAATCTGATGGAATGTTATCTACCCTTTTGCGTTATTTGATCTCAAGCCCCCCAGAGCTCTTTTAAATTCTGATTCTAATACTGGAAGCCGGCCGCTGTGACCGAGCGGTTCTAGGCGCTTCAGTCTGGAACCGCGCGACCGTTACGGTCGCAGGTTCGAACCCTGCTTCGGGCATGGATGTGTATGATGTCGTTAGGTTAGTTAGGTTTAAGTAGTTCTCAGTTCTAGGGGACTGATGACCTCAGATGTTAAGTCCCATAGTGCTCAGAGCCATTTGAACCTTTACATACTGTATTACCCATTCCAATCCTCATATACTTTCTCTGTCTCTTCATCTTCAGCTTGCGACGTCGGCATGTATTCGTGAACTATCGTTGTCGGTGTTGGTTTGCTGTCGATTCTGATAAGAACTGTTCACAGAAACGCACTTTCTGCCCTACCTTCCTATTCATAACGAATCCTATTCCTGTTATACCATTTTCTGCTGTTGTTGATATTACCCTGTACTCATCTGACCAGAAACCCTTGTCTTCTTTCCACTTCAATTTACTGACGTCTTCTATATCTAGATTGAGCCTTTGCATTTCCTTTTTCAGATTTTCTAGTTTCCGTACCACGTACAAGCTTCTGACATTCCACGCAAAGACTTGCAGAACGTTATCCTTCCGTTGATTATTCAATCATTTTCTCACTGCAGCCTCCTCTTTGGCAGTACCCTCCCGCGAGATCCTAATGTGGGACTATTCAGGAACCTTTTTCCAATGGAGAGATCATCATGATAATTCGTCAATTACACGCCACATGTCCTGTGGGTACACGTTACGTGTCTTTAATGCAGTGTTGACAGCCCCGATAGCTGAGTGGGCAGCGTGACTGATTGCCGTCCTTCGGACCCGGGTTCGATCCCCGTCTAGGTCGGAGATTTTCTCCACTCAGTGACTGGGTGTTGTGTTGTCTTCATCGTCATTTCATCTCCAGCAGGCGTGCAGGTCACCCATTGTGGCGTCGAATGTAACAAGACCTGCACCAAGGTGGCCGGAGCTGCTCCGCAAAGGGCCTCCCGGCCAATGACGCCAAACGCTCATTTCCAATGCAGTGGTTTCCATTGCCTTCTGCATCTGCATGCCATTGATCATCGATGATTCTTCCGCCTTTATGGTAAGTTTCCCACCCCTAGGACACGAGAGTGCCCTGAACCTCTGTCCGCTCCTCCGCTCTCTATGGCAAGGCCTTTCACAGAATTAGGGTGACTTCTTATGCCAGATGTCTTCGGCCACCAATGCTGATTATTAATCAAAATTTAAGCAGTGGCAGGATTCGAACCCAGGGCCGAAGACCTTTTGATTATGAATCTTTTTGCTCATTTTGTTCAATATAGTTTGTTCCGTTTGGTCTGGGTGGACGTCACAAGACATCCTTTGAATTTGATCGTTGATTCCTTTACTTAGCTTTTTTTTTTATTACAACGGGCACTCAGCCCTCTGACCAAACATGCTAAGTTACCGTACCGGCACCCCTAGACTACGGGTGCACTTCACAATGTTACTAGCGAGAATTATTCCGGGAAAAGAAGCTAGTAGGCTACAGTTGGAAAGATGGGCGCACATCTTACACAGATTAGGCTATCACTGCTAAAAAAAAATTACTTATATATACGTTTAAGTACACTCTCCATTTTATGGGGTCTTAAGCGTTTGAGGCCATTCCCTTAATCACATTTATAATATTACACCCTGCTGGAAGGATTTGAAAACATCTTTTTTACCTTGTAAATTGCTATTATTGGCCACACATTGGCTGATGCATTATAGGTAAGATTGCAGAGTGAGAAGTTGTGTGAATTACTGTGAGATTAATGTACTGAAAACCTAATAAAACAAGAACTCTGTTCTGCACGAAGGTATACACCTATGCAGTTCTGTTACATCGACATTTCAGTAATCGTTCACTTTGTTGACATACACAAGACACGATAGCTTGCCTTGCTTCTTTCTTCATTATATGCGTTTATGGGCTATCAAAGAACATGTACGTAATTTTTTTTTTTTCAAATGCGAACATTAAAAATGTTCTGCATAGGAGATGAAAACTGAAAATGTGACGAACAAGCAGTAGTTCCAGTAAGCAAACAAGCTTAGGTTTCAGAGGTTCAGCTTCATTTGCTGTCGATATAAATAAAGTAAAAGTGAAATTAAATGGATTACGAAAGCATGCTTTCCACATCACTACCGCCTCTTCTTCGTTATTCGAAATGTATCAACTAAAAATAAATTACATTAACAAGGCGAGATGCGTCGTATTACTGGAGCAAATACTCATTTAAGAACAGAAAAAACGTTCGAAATTGCCTTCCTGACACTACTTTATTCATGTGTGCACTAAAATTTTTAGTGTTTAAATCATTTGTTGCTTGCACATGATAGAAGTAATGAACAAAAATCAATCGTAAACAGTAGTCTGCTAATGTTTTGGGCTCTTTAACATGGCGACTTCAAAACAATACGCAGTGTAAGTCTGCAGTGTCATTTCCCTTTTTTTTTTACCTCCATGGGGAGTACCCCGTGCAGTATCTTTGGTGTCACTGAAGCTAGGAATTTAGAATCTCAATATGGCGGCGAGCGAACAGCTGTTTATTTACTGATAAAACAGTCATAAGAAATGGAAATAAACTGAGGTAACTACGTTACGTTTAGAGTTTTGACATAATGGTCAATACATGCGTCGTGTTTGGCTTTATTTTTTCGTACAGCAGAAGGAAGATACACAGAATGGGACATGTCTCAAATCAAGCACCACTAGAAATATATTACATATTTGTGCTTTTTTTCTGTATGAAAGCCTAAATAATTACATTACAGTTTGTCCTATCTGAAATACAGACAACGTTTAAATAGTTTATGTATATTTTAAAGAGTTTAATAAATCTATTATTAACAGATATAGCTTAATGAAGTATTTTTAATCTGCTCTGATCAACGTCGACTCTTCTACGAATAGTATTCTCGTTATGAAATTGCTCGTATAAATAGAATGTGCTATTTGTCGTAGATAACAAGTGACTTTTTTCGTTTGAGTACTCTTGTGAAATATTACTATTGTTTTATACGTCTTTATACCAAACTCCACGTTCTTCTCATAACACGATTCTACAATGTACTCGTATATCTTAAACTCAAAGCAAAAATTTGTGCTAGTGCACAACTTGTTTAGATTACCTCGTAAAGCTTACAACGTTATTTCGTGTCACAAAATCGTAGTAGTACCACACAGAAACTTCCTGACGCCGTCATCTCACCTCACCAAACGTCAGGCTTCAGTTAAATATGCGCCTTTACCAGTCTAGTAATGCATGTCTCCGTGTCAGACCTACGGAAAATGTTAAATAGGTTTTCGCAAATATTGTTGAGCAACAAATTCCAGTGTGAAATATTATATATCTACAGAATAACAATTTCGTCTGCGCTACACCTACGATATGCAGAAGTATTAGATAGCGATAGCGTTAATGACGTGTTGTGGAAGTCAATATTACACTCTTCCTCATATGTTAAGGATAATTGCAGAATCTGGTGCCACACAAAGTGGCACGACACAAAACTGGTTCTAACGACTATGAGCACTATGGGATTTAACTTCTGAGGTCATCAGTCCCCTAGAACTTAGAACTACTGAATTCTAACTAACCTAAGGACATCAGAAACATACATGCCCGAAGCAGGATTCGAACCTGCGACCGTAGCGCTCGCGTGGTTCCAGACTGCAGCGCCTAGAACCGCTCGGCCACCCAGGCTGGCCACGAAACTGGCGCTAATATCATAGGCACATAAGGAACGCACACGACACAGATATGTAAGTCCACGGTATTTGTGATAAGTTGAGAAAAGCGTCCCGAAACACATGTGATACAAAACGCCACTGTTTCCTGCACATGTACCCCAACATCAATATGGGATAAGATCACCATGCGCAAGTATACAGGTCGCACCACGGGTTGGCATACTCTCGATCAGGTGGTCGAGCAGCTGCTGGGGTATAGTGTCCCATTCTTGCACCAGTGCCTGTCGGAGCTCCTGAAGTGTCGTAGGGGTTTGAAGACGTGTAGCGATACGTCGACCGAGAGCATCCCAGACGTGCTCGATGGGGTTCAGGTCTGGAGAACAGGCAGGTCACTCCGTTCACCTAATATCTTCTGTTTCAAGGTACTCCTCCACGATGGCAGCTCGGTGGGGCCGTGCGTTATCATCCATCAGGAGGAAGGTGGGACTCACTGCACCCCTGAAAAGGCGGACATACATGTGCAAAATGACGTCCCGATACACCTGCCCTGTTACAGTTTCTCTTTCAAAGACATGCACGGGTGTACGTGCGCCAATCATAATCTCACCCCAGACCATCAAACCACGACCTCCATACAGGTCCCTTTCAAGGACATTAATGGGTTGGTATCTGGTTCCTGGTTCACGCCAGATGAAAACCTGACGAGAACCACTGTTCAGTCTATACCTGGACTCGTCCCTGAACATAACTTGGGACCACTGTTCCAGTGACCATGTACTGTGTTCTTGGCACCAGGCTTTACGGGCTCTCGTGTGACCAGGGGTCAGTGGAATGCACCTTGCAGGTCTCCGGGCGAATAAACCATGTCCGTTCAGGCGTCTGTAGACTGTGTGTCTGGAGACAACTGTTCCAGTGGCTGCGGTAAGGTCCCGAGAAAGACTATCTGCAGTACTCCGTGGCCGTCTGCGGACACTGATGGTGAGATATCGGACTTCTTGTGGTGCTGTACACTGTGAACGTCCCGTACTGTAGCGCCTGGACACGTTTCCTGTCTGCTGGAATCGTTGTCATAATCTTGATATCACACTTTGTGGCACACGGAGGGCCCGTGCTACGACCTGCTGTGTTTGACCAGCCTCCAGTCGCTCTAGTATTCTACCCCTCATAACGTCATCAATATGGGTTCGTTGAGCCATTTTCAACACACAGTCACCGTTAGCACGTCTGTAAACGTCTGCACACTTACTCGCTGCACCGTACTCTGACATGCACCAACACACCTCTGCGTATGTGGACTGCTGTCAGCGCCACGGTGCGACGACCGCAGGTCAAATGCACTGCATGGTCATACCCAGAGGTGATTTAAACCCGCAAACCGCCCACCAGAGCGTTGTTTCACCATGTATCAGCAGTGTCCTTAATTTATGAGCATGAGTGTACAACAGATTATACAGAGTTGTTATTAGTTACGAATTGATATAGATTCACGCACTAGCAATTCCATATGTTTCTAGATAGCTTGACAATGGCAATGGGGCCGAAATAAGGTTATAGCAACAGATAATAACAACTTAATAAAAAGTCTTTGAATACAGCAGCGTTCTGGCTTACTGACAATGACACATATAACGCAGAAGAATTTAAAGTTAATAGTAACGCGTGCATCCTTAAGAAGGGTCTCACGAGAAGTCTACAATACTTTTCACCGTCTGATTGAAAGGTTTATGAAAAAGTCCCGGGGAATTCTCGTAATACATAAAGTCAGTGAATTAGTCCAAATCTCCCATTCAGTCTCTCGCGTACTCGTCTGGTGTTGCAACTGAAGACAACAAAGAGACAGGTGAAATATTAAATTCTACATTTTAAAATGTATTCAGGAATGAAGGCGCTGCCATACCAATGTTTGACTCCCGCACTCCCAGGTACAGATAAATAGTTGAGACTATAGAGGCATCATGCCCTGACGGAACATTAGTTAGAATTCATATTTAACGCCGTGAAGAATTAGCTCCTTAGCTAACTCATACCTATCGATAATCTCTTGCTCAGTGAATACTCCCACGTAACTGGAAAAAAGTACACGTTACTCCTGACTACAAAAAATAGTTTCGTGTTAAATAAGACACTGAAATTTTCGAACATAAACTCGGTTGGAATATGAGGAACATGTTGGGCGTGTAATCAGGTTAACGTTGCAGATATTTCACGCTATCTGAGTACTTCAGACTTTAATGTCACCCAGGAGGCTTAAGAGGGTGAGAAAGTTGGTACGCCTTAAACAATTATAATGGACTCTGTTCAATTCCGTTTTACGTATGGGCTTTTGTTTGCGCTCGGGAGCTTGCTACTGGAGTCCAATGAGAACATGCAGCCGTCGGACTTTCGAGTCGCCCCCGAGATAGCATGGATTCATTACTTAATCTCTGTTTGTCACTCATCATAGCTGTGCGATCGCTTTGCAGATAACAGCTACTGAGCGGTGTCTTAAAAGATACATTACGTGTGAGTGCTGTGTGAGCGAGCGTTACGTCCCGTGTAGAAGCTACCCGTAGTGTTAAAACTCGTGTAGCAGATCATTCAAAGGTTAGTGAAAAATTTACGGTAAACTTCTGATTAATTATTGCTCATTCTTAACGAACTTCCATTTATTTTTGTCTCTCTGTGATCGGTTGTACCGGCAAGAGACATTCGTTTATTCTACTGCCAAAATCGGAATTAAGGAAATTACACTAAAGCTGTGTCTTAAAGAGTCAATCCATATAGCAAATTAAGTATAAGCAAGCACACTGGCTAAAGTCCCAGGATTCATCGCGCTAACAGCGTGTACCACCGCCTCTGTACTTCATAATGTTCTCAGTTCTACTAAGCAGAGAGGCCACGAAGGTCTCCAGGTGTGCCATCTACATCACAAAACGGCTGACCCATTTCGTGGTCCATGATGCACAATCCCAGGTGTAGGTTTCGGGCTTCTAGAGATGACCAAAATTTTATTTTCAATGTTTCACATTATTACTGACAGTCTTAAAATACTCATGAAGAGTATTAACTTAATCCACTCATTAAGAGGTATACTCTTAGGTTAGAAGTTTAACTCAGTGAGACAAGCATTAGAATTAGATACTGTGTGTATGTTGTGACGCAGCACAACTCACCCATGTTTCAGGAAGAGATCCCTTAACTTTACACATAATCTCAAACCTTTACCATAAAAGGAAATAAGGATACCGCTAACTACGAGGACTATTCGGAAAGAAGAACAATCGATGATGAAATAGAAACCACATTGAAAATCAAAACTGTTTTATTTGCAACAGTTAGCTACACCTTCCAGCTGCTTCTCAACATAGCGCAGCTCCGAATTGGACACCTGTCGTAGCGTTGTACCAATTTTCCAACACCCTCGTCATAGAAGATAGCCTCCTGTGCTTTCCGAGAATTTTCTGTGCTAGACTGTAGTCTTTGTCTGAGCCAGAATGCTGTCTTCATAGTCAGCGGTTCATGTGAGCAGAGATGAAACTCAGAGGGAGCGAATTACAGGCTTTAAAGCGGGCGATCAAATATTTTCCATCGAAAACGCTGCAAGAACAGCTTTATTGCCCCTGCTGTGTGCGGCTGAAAACTGTCATGAAGAAGGAAATGCATGACAGGTACGTTATGTGGGATTATGTGAAATCACACGAAATCTCACGGCAGGCACCCATACTTGGCGAGGGATGCTATTTATCTAGGCATCTTTACGTGATTACTGTGCGCCCACAACTGAGAAGAGCGACATGACGCTATCTACGGGCGTACTAGAGACACTGCACAATGCATCTGTCCAAAACTTCATCGAATTTTCACCGTGATCTCCATTTCGCGACTGGTCGTTCCTTATTTTCCGAATAGCCCTCGTAGATTTTCGCTATTCATGCAGTAAAACTGCAACAGCAGGCACAGTCATCATAATTTTCCAACTCCAGTTTCCCACATGTGGTGTACAAGCGCTCGCCATCTCCTTCTGTCTTCATACATCTTACAACTTTCCATTTGTGTCCTTTCTCCTCCACATCTGATCTTACAGTCTCTATTTAGCATTTTCTTGTTGTTCCCCGTGGTCTTCTTCCTACGAGGTTCAGGTTGATGTACCTTTCCGCAGGTCTTTCGCTGTCCATTCTCATTACGTACCGATGCCACTAAACCCTGCGTTTCTTTGTGACATTTGTAAGCAAACCACAATAACAGATACTTGTCTCTTCCCCTCATTTCTGATTTTGTCCTTTCTAATTGTTTGATTCATAGTTGTAATGAATATCATTTCTGTCGTCTGAATTCTGCTAATGCCTTTGGTTAGGAGGGTACATGATTCTAAACCATATGTAAAGACTGGTACCAGGAAGGTGCGGTACATGGTCGCTTTTGCTTTTCGTGCCATTTATTGTTCCAGAGAAGATTTCTGATTTAACTGTGCAAATTGGATGCTTTCTGTGTTCTGCTGAGTACTTCCTGCTTAATGTTCAAATGTTGAAACGTTTGTGAATTCCTAAGGGACCAAACAGCGAGGTCATCGGTCCCTAGATTTACACCCTACTTAAACTAACTTACGCTAAGAACAACACATGCACTCATGCCCGAGGGAGGACTCGAACCTATGGTGGGAGGGGCCGCGCAATCCATGACATGGCGCCTCAAACCGCGCGGACACTCCGCTCGACCCTGCTTAATGGTGTTGTCTTTCGAGGTCATGCTTTCCTAGAGCAGGCATGACATTTTAATTTATTAATTCTGTACTGCTAACTCTATTCGCAATAAATATTGAAGACGGTATCCAAGTATACCACTAGATGTACCCGTACATCTTATCGTTGCACGACACGCGGTTCAGGAGAAAGGGCGTCGTTAATATTCAGATGTCTGGAAAACGGAGCACGAAATACTCAAATTGGTTTCATCCAGTGTTTGACAATGAGAGCGCTTAGTGACTTCCAACAAATTTTAAACATAATTTCGGACCTCTTCTAATCTTTTTCACGGTTACATGCTCAACGGAAAATATTAAACACCTAAATCGCTTGCAGCGTAAATAGAAATTTCGATCTGTTCTTTACACGGGAGTTCGAGTCTTTGAAGAATGGGGGTTTACTGGTATGGAGTAAAGACCTTTACTGATGTTTGGATACTGCACAGCGGAGATATTGATTACAAAGTTTCACACGTTGCTCCACATAGTCCCAAACATTTTATTTGGAGTAAATATCGAGTGATCTAGCGGGAAAGTCGAGTGACATACAGCACGCATGCGTAGAGCCGTATTAAGATGGCTGTTGTCAACATGGTAGGCGGGAGTGTCCACAGAATAGTCATCATGAAGCACGAAGCAGCAGAAGAAAGTGTAAAATGGGAATCCTGAAATAAAAATTCTGATTCACGTCCACGATGACCTCGATGAGTGTGCTCAGCTCATTTTACGAAAACTACCTGAAAAACCATCACAGAACCACCTCCATCCTGATCTACACCACCACACAATGGGCGTTAACCGTCTCATAGGGTCGTCAGCACACTGGACGCCTTGCACGTTTTACCTGCAGTTATACATCTGTATATCAAGTGTTTCATAAAGAATGATCTGATTGCAAAAACCCCATATTTATTTATAAAAAATACCACAACATGGGATGGATTGCAAAATACCCACTAAACATTAAAGTTTTAGCTACGCTATTACAAATGCTCTATGAGACCATCAGCAGCAGCACGAACATAATCTAGGCGATAGCTAAATTCATCGTAAATTTCACATAATGTATCTGCTTTTACAGAATTTATGGCGTCACGAGATAAGGGAGATGAAGACACTTTGCTTCACATATCCACATAAGAAAAACAAATCACATGGGGTCATATCTGGGGATCTTGGAGGCCAAGAGTGCTGCGTAGGGTCTCTGAGTCCCGTGCGCCCTAGCCAGCGTTGAGAAACTCACGTATGATGTGTGACGCTCCATCCTGTTGGAAAAGGAAGTTATCGCAATTTTCCTGAAGTTGTGAAAATATCCAACTCTGCAGCATTCGAAAATATCTCAACGCTGGATGGAGCGCGCGGGATCCCGAGACACTGCCCGCACTCTTGGTCTCCAAGATCGCCAGAGCTGACCCCATGTGATTTTTTTTTTTTTTTTGTGGTAATGTGAAGGAATGTTTGTTCATCTCCCCTTTAACTCGTGACATAGAAGAAGTGAAGAACAGAATAACAGCCGCCATAACTTCCGTAAAGAGAAATATATGGTGTAAAGTCTATGACGAATTCAGCTATAGTCTAGGCATTGTTCGTGCTGCTGTTGGCGTACACATACAGCATTTGTAATAGCTTCAATATTTTGTGACTATTTTGCAATCCATCCCATGTTTGTAGTATGTTTTTATCAATAAATATGGGGTTTTGAAATCAGGTCGTTCTTTTTGAAACATCCTATAAACGCTCCAAGGCCACCAGTATTTTATTTTAAAGGAATAAGTGTAATTTTGTCCGGAGAGTGTTGTACACAGCTCTTGCTCATAATCGTTTCTGGTCAAAACGTTTCTTAGCATAGCATCGAACACAGTTCTTTAGTTCAGGCGCTTGTACGTTTCCGTGGATTCTCTTGCAAAAACGTTGCACTGTTTCGAAGGCGCAATTGCTCATCATCGCACTACGATGGTTTCCACTATTGATGGGAGATGCAGGTAGCCAATTAACTGTGGTGAAACACAAATGCAGGTTGCAGGCAGTATTTGTCAACTCTGGAATCCAGGTAACAGCACTGTCATTGAAATAGGATTAAAAAAGTTGTTTTGAGGACCGCCGAAACCGAAGGTGCAAGGTACGGGACTTCCGATTTCCATAAATGCGTACGTTTCTGTAGCTCAGGTGATTTCAGAAATGTTACAAGGTTTCCGTGAAATCATTCGACAAACTGTCCGAGAATTTTAGCAACATTTGGTTCATCGAGGAAGTGTTATATAGCACAGGCGAAAATTTACTTCGTTGTCTTCAGCTGATTATACCATACAGGGTGTTACAAGAAGGTACGGCCAAACTTTCAGGAAACATTCCTCACACACAAATAAAGAAAAGATGGTATGTGGACATGTGTCCGGAAACGCTTAATTTCCATGTTAGAACTCATTTTAGTTTCGTCTACCTACGCTCAATGGAGCACCTTATCATGATTTCATACGGGATACTCTACCTGTGCTGCTAGAACATGTGCCTTTACAAGTACGACACAACATGTGGTTCATGCGCGATGGAGCTCCTGCACATTTCAGTCGAAGTGTTCGTACGCTTCTCAACAACAGATTCGGTGACCGATGGATTGGTAGAGGCGGACCAATTCCATGGCCTCCACGCTCTCCTGACCTCAACCATCTTGACTTTCATTTATGGAGGCATTTGAAAGCTCTTGTCTAAGCAACCCCGGTACCAAATGTAGAGACTCTTCGTGCTCTTATTGTGGACGGCTGTGATACAATACGTCATTCTCCAGGGCTGCATCAGCGCATCAGGGATTCCATGCGACGGAGGGTGGATGCATGTATCCTCGCTAACGGAGGGCATTTTGAACATTTTTTGTAACAAAGTGTTTGAAGTCACGCTGGTACGCTCTGCTGCTGTGTGTTTCCATTCCATGATTAATGTGATTTGAAGAGAAGTAATAAAATGAGCTCTAACATGGAAAGTAAGATTTTCCAGACACATGTCGACTTAACATATTTTCTTTCTTTGTGTGTGAGGAATGTTTCCTGAAAGTTTGGCCGTACCTTTTTGTAACACCCTGTATACTCACACCGACAAATCTTGTACCTCAAGTGTTTACGCAACCTGTCTGTCGTTCACAATCGACAGATAAGCAGATAAAACTATTATCAACTGCATACGAAGGTCATAGAAAGAAAAACAAAAAAATGGTTCAAATGGCTCTGAGCACTATCGGACTTAACATCTGAGGTCATCAGTCCCCTAGAACTTAGAACTACTTAAACCTAACTAACCTAAGGACACCACACACATCCATGCCCGAGGCAGGATTCGAACCTGCGACCCTATCGGTCACGTGTTTCCAGACTGAAGCGCCGAGAACCGCGCTGCCACACCGGTCGGCTAAACAAACACAATCTCATTGAATGTGAACATGTATTTTAAAGGCTGGTACTCATATGTGTCTCTTGTGTGCTCTTGAAAATATTAGAAGTTGCTCTGTGGTAAGAGAAGTATGTGTGCCATGAGGCAACCCAGCAGAGCATTTCAGCTGCTGTGAACAGTCGGATGCTTGCGAAATACTCATCTTACTTCTACAAACACCATAACGAACAGTTTTAATGTAAAAAAACTGCACAATGTACTACTTCATGTTGCTGGTGGAGTACCTCCCTACTTTTAAATCATTCTGTAGATCGGCCTACTCTGTTACTTAGAAAAAACTTTCTTCCGTGGACTTACCATTACTTCACGTAAAGGACTGGAACCTATTCAACATGCAGACAATAATTAATTACAAATGCTTCTAGTTGTCTGGCAGTCATCTAAAATATTGGTCCTCTTGAGGGAAGTTGGTGTTTTATAGAGAACGTACGTGTTCCTTATGAACTCCAAACAGACATTCAGCTCGTTGTTTCAGATAACTGACACTTGGTATTAAGGATTCGTCTCCATTATATGATCACCATGTGGTAATTTATAAAAGGAAACTACGAAAAAGTAGCAGCGTCCTGTTATTCGTGATAAAGGGCAAGTCAGACAACTTTAACTATTACTGAAGAATTGAGAGTGTTGTTCCTCGGAGTACTTTTCAGATTTTCGCTTCTGTAGAGCCCTGTAATAGACGTTTATAATATTTTCGTATTTCATGTTGAAATGATGGCATTTACTTTATGTGTGCTGCAGTCCTTTTATGAAATTACAAAAACTACTCCGAAAAAGTATGGTTTTTCCGAATATTATTAAAAAGTGTTCCAAGCGACAACAACAGGTCATGTACCTATGAACAAATACTCTGTTGAGATTTAACAGTGTTGCTTTCGAAAAAAATCTTGTCCGTACTGTTTGTAATTGGCTATAATAATTAATAAATAGAATCAAATTGGGAAGAAGTATTATGAGACACCAGTTATAAGTTAAAAGCTTTCACAAATGCATATTTCCATTTTCAACAACGGGCAAATTGTTAACAAATTAAAGAAACTCTTTGTTTTATCATAATTCCAGTCTTGGATCACAATGTTTATTATTAAATAGATTATTAATTTCTGTCGGTAATGACCATGTGCAGTCCTGGGCATAAACGTGTTGCATTACACGTATCATGCCATTACATGCAATTGTGCAGTCACACGTAATGGCGTGATATGTGTAATGCAACACGTTTTCGCCCAGGACTGCAGATGGTCGTTACTGACCTAAATTAATAACTTGTTTACAAACAAACTTCGTGATCCAAGACTAGAGGTATAATAAAGCAAATATTTTCCTGGATCGCTGGAAACTTACTCATGGATATGTCACAACTTGATAAAGAAACTCAGTTCCGATGCAAATTTCACGTGCTGCATGCTACAAGACCTTGGCCATTTTCATGCTAGAAGCTGGTAACTGAGTTTACTCATGAAAAAGGTCTGAAAATGAAAAAAAAAACAATATTTTCCAAACACCTTTATTATACAGCATTTAAATAAGTATAAATCGTCATATTTATAAACAGTGCGCAAAACACAATTTCACATCTCTTAACAACGAACGCAGCATAAAATGCCGGACATCGCTTATGGTGGTTGGTAGTGCGCATTACTTCATGTGATTCTAAAATCAGTCACTAGATTTAAGCACCGACCGGGAAACATGACGTGTTCCTAGGTACACCTTTCTCCCGGTGCAACTCTCTCGAGTAACCTTTTTCTTTAATTATAAGGGACACATGATATTTCCCCCATAGAATAAACCTGGAATGCGTTGGGAAGAGGCATATTCTCAAGCCATACTCCAACCGACAATGTTCATGAATTTAGTCAGAATGTGTTTCACCCATTGCAAGAAACTCCTCAAAGTGACATTCGGAGGCTGTCTACCTCTATGGCAAATGAAAACAAAAGTGCCCACATAAGTTCTCAAAGGCTAAGAAAACCCAGCATGTCCTTCCTTATGGAGTATGTTGGTTAAAATCTTATTCCTGTTGGAGCCTATTTTCAGTACAGAGAAAACAATTCCCACTGATGAAGAATGTTGTGAGTGTGTACTGCGTTTTGTGTGCGTCTACCAACAGTTGAACGTTCCTGGTGGAAAGCGCTACACAGCATGACTAGAAGATGTGAGTGTGCAGATTTTAACCATCTCCGACATTTTGAGAAAGCTCGAATCATTGGAACGTCATACCGACAGATCGCTCAAAAATTTTCCTGCAGTTCGATGACTGCAGAACGACTGGTTACATAGTAGAACCATGGCAGCAACGTGCAAAAGGAACAGGCACAAGGGGCTCCGGAATGACTACACCACAACAATATCGAGGGATTTTCTCGACAGTATCCGATGAGTAGAAAGATGACAACAGTTGGAAACATGTTACTGGAAGTTTGGAAAAGATCTCGAGTTACAATGCGTCGTTTATAGTTGACACCTTACTAAAGGCGTTAAAGATTAATACGGTGTACAGGTAGGGTCGAGTAGGACACTGAGTAGCATTTCTTAGCGTTCACTGTCAATCTTGCTTTTGTTTGTAGCAGTCAGATCGGGGCCGTCCACTCCGTGGACGACCTGGCGATAGGTCACACTAGGTAGGGACTCCTTGACATGCACACCTCCCAAAACTCCTGCAATCATGATGTAGGTTGCTATTGGGTATGACAACATGACTGATTTGGTAATTGTTGAAGAGCGGCTGATTGCTTGTCGGTATGTCGCAAGAACAGTAAAACATGTTGACAAACCCTCCATGACCAGAGCAACAAATGACATATTCCAGCAACATAACGGAACAAACCAGTAGTTCACGCCACAAACGTCTCGAGAAATGCACGGATCCTCGACCGGCCTGTCTGATTCCCTGATTTGTCCTCCACAGAATAAATCTCAAATGCGTTGGGAAGAGCCATATTTTCATGCCAGCCCCCAACCAAGAATGTTCATGAACTAAGGCAGAATGTGTTTCAGCCATCGCAAAAAACTCGTCAAAATGGTATTCGGAGGCTGTCTGCTTCCATGCCACATGAAAACAAAAGTACCCACACAGGTTCTCAAAGAGTATGAAAACTCTAAGCCACCGGCAGCCGAATACCGAACGAATTACAAACGAGAGAAGCATTAAGAGTAAGTTGAAAACACCTAAAAAGAGATAGAGGTGTAAAAGTAAATAAAGAATTGACAGTATGTGAACGCTGAAAGTATTCTCGTAATCAAACCAGCAGCGTTTAGTTTTTGGAAAAATCCTGAATGTGATACTTCTAAAAAAACTAATAATTTAAAATGTAAGAGTGCACTGATCATTCAGTAATTTTGGGGTAAATCTCAGAAACTGGATGCAATGTATTCTGTTACGGTTAAACGATAATCTATTGTCTGTAAATCACTGATTCGTAAATTATACAAATACAGCTTTAACAGCGACGTGTCATTTCTAGATAGAAATTGTACAACTGATTCTTTTGTGTTTAGTTGCACACCGTCGATATACAGAGTGTACAAATATACAGGACCACAATTTCAGCATTCATTCATTACATACGGAAGAAGAAAATAAGTTATCTGCGAATGACTGTGGAAAAGTTTGTTTGTATTAGAACTCACTTTATATAGCCGCTCGTAGTAGATTAATCCCTGTAAATTTTCACAATGAACCTGTATAGACTATCGCGAATCCTCACGCAATTGTTGATGCACGAAATCTACAACGATTTTTCTGTTAACGTTTGGTCAGAAATTACTGGTGAGTGCAAGTTAGGGACCCACATCCTTCCATCCAGGGGCAATGGACAAAATTTCAGTGTTCCCTTGAAGAATATTTTTCTTGATCTGCTAGAAGCTGTATTCTTTCAGGCAACGAAACACGTGCTTTATCGTGGATACAGTTCTGCTTCATTTCATTGATAGTGGTCATCGGATTTTAGACAACAGATTTCGTGAACCATGGACCTTGCCGCTGGTGGGGAGGCTTGCGTGCCTCAGCGATACAGGTGACCGTACCGTAGGTGCAACCACAACGGAGGAGTCTCTGTTGAGAGGCCAGACAAACGTGTGGTTCCTGAAGAGGGGCAGCAGCCTTTTCAGTAGTTGCAGGGACAACAGTCTGGATGATTGACTGATCTGGCCATGTAACATTAACCAAAACGGCCTTACTACGCTGGTAGTGCAAACAGCTGAAAGCAAGGAGAAACTAAAATCGTAATTTTTCCCGACGGCATGCAGCATTATTGTATGGTTAAATGATGATGGCGTCCTCTTGAGTAAAATATTCCGGAGGTAAAATAGTCCGTCATTCGGATCTCCGGGCGGGGACTACTCAGGAGGACGTCGTTATCAGGAGAAGGAAAACTGGCGTTCAACGTATCGGAGCGTGGAATGTCTGATTCCTCAATCGTGTAGGTAGGTTAGAAAATTTATAAATGGAAATGGATAGGTCAAAGTTGGATATAGTGGGAATTAGTGAAGTTCGGAGGCAGGAGGAAGAAGACTTCTGGTCAGATGAATACAGGGTTATAAATACAAACTCAAATAGGGGTAATGGAGGGGTAGGTTTTGGGGGGCTGCAATTCGATAGTAGGAAAATGAAGAGAAGGAAAAGTCTTAAGTGAATATGGAATGGAGGTAAGGAATGAAAGAGGAAGCCGCCTGGTAGAATTTTACACAAAGCATAATTTATTCGTAGATAATATTTGGTTTAAAAGTCATGAAAGAAGATTGTGTACTTGGAAGAGGCCTGGAGACACCGGAAGGTTTCAGATAGATTATATAATGTTATGACAAAGATTTAGGAACCAGTTTTTAAATTGCAAGATATTTCCAGGGGAAGATGTGGACTCTGACCACAATCTATTGCTTATGAACTGTAGATTAAAATTGAAGAAACTGCAAAAAGTTGGGAATTTAAGGATATGGGATCTGGATAAACTGAAAGAAGCAGAGGTTGTAGAGAGATTCAGGGAGAGCATTAGGGAACGGTTGACAAGAACAGGTAAAAGAAATACAGTAGAAGAAGAATGGGTAGCTTTGAGGGATGAAATAGTAAAGGTAGTAGAGGATCAAGTAGGTAAAAAGGCGAGGGTTAGTAGAAATCCTTGGGTAACAGAAGAAAAATTGAATTGAACTGATGAAAGTGGAAATAAAAAAAGGCAATAAATGAAGTAGGCAAAAAGGAATACAAACGTCTCAATAATGAGATGGACAGGAAGTGCAAAATCGCTAAGCAAAGATGGCTGGAGGACAGATCTATGGATGTAGAGGCATATATCACTGGGGGTAAGATAGATACTGTCTACCGAAAAATTAAAGAGACATTTCGAGAAAAGAGAACCACTTGTATAAATATCAAGAGCTGAGATGGAAAACCAGTTCTAAGCAAAGAAGGGAAAGCATAGAGGTAGAAGGAATATATAGAGGGTCTATACAAGGGTGATGAACTTGAGGAAAGCCGAGCGGGATTAGCCAAGCCGTATTGGGCGCTGCAGTCATGGACTGTGCGGCTGATCCCGGCGGAAGTTCGAGTCCTCCCGCGGGCATGGGTGTGTGTGTTTGTCCTTAGGATAATTTAGGTTAAGTAGTGTGTAAGCTTAGGGACTGATGTCCTTAGCAGTTAAGTCCCATAAGATTTCACACACATTTTAACAACTTGAGGACAATATTATGGAAATGGAAGAGGACGTAGATGAAGATGAAATGGGAGATATGATACTGCGTGAAGAGTTTGACAGAGCACTGAAAGACCTAAGTCGAGACAAGCCCCAGGAGTAGACAGCATTCCATCAGAACTACTGATAGCCTTGGGAGAGCCACCCCTGATAAAACTCTACCATCTGGTGAACAAGATGAATCAGACGGGCGAAATACCTCCAGGCTTCAGGAAGAATATAATAATTCCAGTCCCAAAGAAAGCAGGTGGTGACATGTGTGAAAATTACCGAACTATCAGTTTAATAATTCACGGCTGCAAAATACTAACATGAATTCTTATATAAGAATAGAATAACTGGTCGAAGCCGACCTCGGGGAGGATCAGTTTGGATTCAATAGAAATGTTGGAACATGTGAGGCAATACTGAACCTACGACTTATCTTAGAAGATAGATTAAGGAAAGGCAAACCTATGTTTCTAGCATTTGTAGACTTAGAGAAAGCTTTCAACAATGTTGACTGGAATACTCTCTTTCAAATTCTGAAGGTGGCAGGGGTCAAATATAGGTAACCAAAGGCTATTTACAACTTGTTCAGATACCAGATGGCAGTTATAAGATTCGAGGGGCATGAAAGGTAAGCTGTGGTTGGGAGGGGCGTGAGACAGTGTTGTAACCTATCCCCGATGTTATTCAATCTGTATATTGAGCAACCAGTAAAGGAAACAAAAGAAAAATTTGGAGTACGAATTAAAATGCATGGGCAAGAAATAAAAACTTTGCGGTTTGGCTGTGACTTTGTAATTCTGTCAGATACAGCAAAGGACCTGGAAGAGTAGTTGAACGGAATGGACAGTGTCTTGAAAGGAGCACATTACATGAACATCAACAGAAGCAAAACGAGGATAATGGGATGTAGACAAATTAAATCAGATGATGCTGAGGAAATTAGATTAGGAAATGAAACATTTAAAGTAGTAGATGAGTTTTGCTATTTGGGGAGCAAAATAACTGATGAAGGTCGATGTAGAGAGGATATAAAATGTAGACTGGAAATGGCAAGGAAAGCGTTTCTGAAGAAGAGAAGTTTGTTAACAAGAAAAATAGATTGAAGTGTCAGAACGTCTTTCTGAACGTATCTGTTTTTAGTGTAGCCATGTATGGAAGTGAAACACGGATGATACCTACTTTAGACGAGTAGAGAATAGAAGCTTTCGAAATGTGGTGTTACAGAAGAAAGCTGAAGATGAGATGAGTATATCACGTAACTAATGAGGAGATACTGAACAGAATCGGGGAGAAGAGGCATTTGTGGCACAATTTGACTAGAAGAAAGGATCGGTTGGCAGGACATGTTCTGAGGCATGAAGGGATCTTCAGTTCAGTACAGGAGGGCAGCTTGGAGGGTACAAGTCGTAGAGGAAGAGCAAGAGATGAATACACTAAGCAGATTCAGAAGGATGTATGTTGCAGTAGTTACTTGGAGATGAAGAAGCTTGAACAGGATAGAATAGCATGGAGGGCTGCATCAAACCAGTCTCTGGACTGAAGACCACAACAACAGGATATTAAGATGCGGACTGTTTCCTTGTCTCCACTTTTTCGAACCTAAACCTATTACTCGTGTATTTGTGGGAACTTTTGAAAGCTCGACTGTATCGAAAAACAGTAGTAGTAGTTTCCTTTTGTCACTACACTGGAGTACTGCCAAAACATACGAACTATTCCTGGGATACTTAACACGCATCCGGGATTCAGTGCGGCGGGATGTTTATGGATGCATTAGCGGTAAGAGAGTGCATTCTTAACATTTCATGCAAGAAAACATTTCATGTGATATGCTGCTTATTTATGTTTCTGTGCGTTTCCCACGATAAATATGCAATGAAAAGACATAGGAAGTAATTTCTGAGAAACAAATAAAGTGAGTTCGGACCTATTCCACATAGTATATTTTCCTCAGCTCTGTCTGAGAAATGCGTCCACTTTTGGCCGTAACTTCGTGTTAAGCTCCGTACATCGAAAAAAGCCGCATATCAAGAACAGAATGGTCTTGAATTTCTACTTTACTGTACCATCAGTCAGATTCATACGCATATCCCTGTTTTCCAGACAAGCAAAGATAAGTAAGAAGCCGTTTACGAATTTTTACCCAAAGTTCTTTATACTACGGTTTATGTGAAAATTACGTCATATCTGCATAGCTAAATGCTTTGGATAAGTCAAAAGAGATACTGTGTTCAACCCGGTTAGTGCTCGCACAACAATTATTAAACACATGTGATGTTGCTGCTTTTTAATAAGTGACGTTTCAAACTGATTAGTTGTTGACGCAGAACACATAGTCTTGTCACCGACACCAGATATGGGGTCATGTTGGTTCTAAAGCAAGAACCAGATCGTGATACGAGGTGTTTCGTGGTGTATTATCACCATCTGTTAAGTTACGCAGGAGCTCAATATTTCATGGTACATTACCCTCAGTGAGAAGTGCATGAATCGTGGATTATTCTAACATTGTATCGATTGACAACCCTGTGTTGTTACAGATGAGTTACCGGCAGGTTTCCTCCGAACTGCAGGCCATAGCACAGAAGAATCTGAACGAGGACCCCAAGAGGAGAGACGAAGACATCAAGCACATCAAGGAGTGGCTCAAGAAACAGCCCCACCTCAACGCTCGCGATGGTGAGTGATACTGTCCCGCTGCTAGGAATTACGTTCTATTTTACAGAGATACGCTGCTGATCTACATAGCAAGTTTTTCGATAGCCAGAGCACATGAGACATATCAGTTACGAATTTTTTTCTGATCTATTTTTTATGTTTACTGATTGTTGATTTATACAATTTCCTAGCGTGGTTATCATTTGGATTCGGAAGTAATACCGTTATCAGACTATACAGGTGACGGGTCTTAGATTATCACAGCGTAATTTCTAGCAACAGATACATTCTGACCCACGTTAGAAATCAATACTTTTTCCAAGTAATTTCTGGAAGTAATGTGACTATCATAATACAAAAAAATTAAAGGTTATGTAAATATGTTATTACCATCTGAGTTTCAATACGTTATTGTGACAGCCTGTAGTCCGAACACTGGTTTCATGCAGAAATCCACGCTCGTCTATTCTATGCAAGATTCTTCATTTCTGCCAAAGTACTGCAATCGACCTAAATTTGAATCTGTTTATTGTATTCAAACCACGGCCTCCCGTTACAGCTTTACCCCTCTACGCTTTCTTCCATCACTGAATTGACGATGCACTGATGCCTCAAGATATATTCTATCAACTTATTCCTTGTAAAATTTGAAATTTTCCCGGCGAATCAACTGTTCAAAAAGATTTCGGGCTTGCAGCCTGTCGTCGTAAACTTAACTGCACGGTATTTCAGCTGGACAACTGCCAGCCATCTTCAGGTGAACCGAACGAGGACGGCTCACCTGAAGATGGCTGGCAGTTATCCAGCCGAAATATCGGGCAATAAAATTTACGACGACCAGCTGCAAGCCCGAAATCTTTTTGAACAACTTATTCCTTCTTTTAGTCCAGTTGCGTCATAAATTTCATTTTTCTCTAATTATTCGATGCAGTGCTTCCTTCTTAGTTTTCGAGCTGCCCATCTAATCTTCAGTATTCTTCTGTGGTATCACATTTCAAAAGAAATTATTCTCTTTTTGTCTGAAATGATTTTCCTAGACTTTTGATTTCTGTAAAAGACGACACGCCAGGTATATACCGTTACAGACGACTTCTTAACAGAAGTTGATGTTGAAAAAATTCTCTTTTTCAGAAATCTTTTTTGCTATTCGCCACTCTGCATTTTCTTTCGTCTCTAATTCTCCCATCTTCAGTTATTTCGTTGCCGAAACACCAAAACTCTTCTGCTATTTGCAGTGTTACATTCATCATTCTCATTGCCTCCCCAGTGCCTGATTTCATTCGAGTATATTCTCTCTCTCTTGCTTTATATGTTCAGTAGTAATATATTTTCCTCTATTCCCCAAACATTAATGAAGTTATGCCTGCTTTATGACACGCTAATTGACACGCCATCAGGGTGTATAAGACCGTGAAAGGTAAAAGTACTTTAATCCATGCAACTCCAGATAAGGGTGTTCTATACGACCTGAGGAAAGCCCAATTTGGCTGTCTACCAACTACGAAAATATTCTGACATGAGTGTGTCACACTGTGACACATTCGATACTAACGTTGTTAATTGACGGAACTGCCGCCACAAAAATGAGACGTATCCCAAAGAGGAGAAACACATGACACTCAAGAATAGTGTACAACAGCATTAGAGCTGCACTCGGGTTGTGCTGTGAAAGAAGTGATTGTCAATACCCTATTGACTGTTCAATAAGCTCAAGGGAAGCATCGCTATATTAACGGCGCCGTGTCGCCACTGAGGGAAAACTCGATGAGAGACATTTAATTTAGGATTCAATACTGGTGCTCAGTCTACAGATAGTTGATAAGTCTAAAGTCACCATGAAACCGGAACTTGAATGACATGGAACAATAGTGGCAGATCGATGTTAATGACTGTAACTTTCGCTCAATGACAACTTTCTCTCGTTATGTTTAGAGCTAGAGAGACTGCCCTGGCTCCTGAGAGAGACAACTCAGTTAGATTTTAATTTAACACAGAAGTAGTTCCGCTGTCGGTATCTACATGCTATCCATCAGTAACGGAGCTAAATATAGAACTATACTTATATGGATATGATGTCTGTTCTTTCGGACATGTCCGAAAGAACAGACACCATATCCATATAAGTATATAGTTCTGGCAGTACCGGCCATGACCTTCCTCTTCTGTGCAGATGCACACGTATTACTCGAACTCTTACGGGACTTGGGTCAAAAATGGCTCTGAGCCTTATGGGACTTAATAGCTGAGGTCATCAGTCCCCTAGAACTTAGAACTATTTAAACCTAACTAACCTAAGGACATCACACACATCCATACCCGAGGCAGGATTCGAACCTACGACCGTAGCGGTCGCGCGGTTCCAGACTGAAGCGCCTAGAACCGCTCGGCCACCTAGGCCGGCACGGGACTTGGTAAGAATCTCTTCCACGAGTAACGAGTATGTTGAGTAGGGACATATAAGGTGAGAAAGTGGGTCTCGAGGGAGGCGTGCGCGAGATAGTCCCTGCAGTTGCTCTATGCTCTGTGCCCTCGGTGGCTCAGATGGATAGAACGTCTGCCATGTAACCAGGAGATCCCGGATTCGAGTCAAGGTCGGGGTACACATTTTCACCTGTACTCGACTGAGAAGTTGACGTACGTACACTGACACGCGAAAACCTTGTGACCATTGTTCACCGCGACTTTCAATACATCCTGGTGGCACACGACGAGGTAAGAAAATTTGGAAACGAATTAAAGACGAACGTAATTATTCTAGAGTCGATACAGGGTGCAAGCCGTGAAATCCACTGTCGCAAGTGAGTTTTAGGAGCGACAGATTTTTGCTTCCCAGAACCTAGGAACGAGATTATGGGATATGGGGAAGCCAGTCGACTGTTGCGCATTGCTGTTGTAAGCACGGACGGAAAGTAGTTGAAGGACGGTGGAACCAAGAGTTGGTGACCAGCTTTTGGACGTCCCTGTCTCATCACAGAACGTGCAGGTCAGGCGCTTCTCCGCTCTGTAAAGCAGAATAGGCGGCGATCTGTGGCAGATGTGACGACGGAGTACAAAGTCCGTCCAAGCTCAAACGGTTCGGAGCAGGCGGTTCAGCGTACGTGGTGGAGTATGGAGCTCTGCAACATATGACACCTACGTGTTCCCATGTCGATCCAACGATATCGTCAGTTACGACTGCAATAAGCACCGGATCAGCGAATCAATTAAAACGTTTCATCCGATCTGACATATACGTTTCCCGTTACAACACGTCTATAGTCGTGTCTGCGTACTCGAAACATACAGCACAGCACCAGGCCGGTGGAACCAATATCATACTATGGGGCAACATTCAAATCGGCTTCCAAACGACGTCTGGTAGAAATCGAAGGCACCTTCACAACTGTCGTCTAAGTGAACATTATTTCGGGCCTCCTGCAGTGGCTTCACGCTTGATGTCTTTCCCGATGGTACTTGCAGCAGTACAAATGACTTTGGTATAAGGCCGTGCTGCGGTGGTTTTAGAAGTTTGACAGTCAACTCACGTTGATATCTTCGCCACAAAATTCACCTGAATCGAACCACAAGGAACACATCTGAGTTGTTATCAGTTGTCACTTGCACGCCCACTAACAATTAGCCCGTGAGTTTAGGAATTATGTGAGTTCTGAAAACCTATCAAGAAATTATATACTTAAGAGTCAAAGAAACTGGTACACCTGACTAATATCGTGAAGGGCCCCCGCGAGCACGCAGAAGTGCTGAAGCACGACGTGGCATGGACTCGACTAATGTATGAAGCAGTGCTGGAGGGAACTGACACCAGGGCTGTCCATAAATCCATAAGAGTACGAGGGTATGTAGATCTCTTCTGAACAGCACGTAGCAAGGCATGGTATATATGGTCAATAATTTGCAAGTCTGGGACTTTGGTGGCCAGCGGAAGTGTTTAAACTCAGAAGAGTGGAGCTGGGGCCACTCTGTAGGCATTCTGGACGTTTGGGATGTCGCATTGTCCTGCTGGAATTGCCCAAGTCTGTCGGAATGCGCAATGGACATGAATTAAAGCAGGTGATCACACAGAATGCTTAAGTACGTGTCACCTGTCAGAGTCGTATCTAGACGTATCAGGGTCCCATATCACTCCAACTGCACACACCCCACACCATGACAGAGCCTCCATCAGCTTGAACAGGCCCTGCTGACATGTAGGGTCCATGGAGTCATGAGGTTCTCTTCAGATCGGTACACGTCCATCCGCTAGATAAAATTTGAAACGAGACTCGTCCGACTAGCCAATATGTTTCCAGTCATCAATAATCGAATGTCGGTGTTGACGGGCCCAGGCGAGACATAAAGCTTTGTGTCGTGCAATCATGAAGGGTACACGAGTCGGCCTTCGTCTCCGAAAGCCCATACCGATAATATTTCACTGAATCGTTCACTCGGTGACACTTGTTAATGACCCAGCACTGAAGTCTGGAAGAATTTTGAGGAGGGCTGCACTTCTGTCACGTTGAACGATTCTCTTGTAGCATCTGGTTCCGGCCACAGCGATGTCGGTGAACTGATGTTTTACAGGGTTACTGATATTCACGGTACTCTCGTGAAATGATCGTACAGGAAAATCCCCACCTCATCGCTACCTCGGAGATGCTGTGTTCCATCGCTCGTGCGTCGACTAAAACACCATGTTCAAACTCACTTGAATCTTGATAACCTGCCGTTGTAGCAGCAGTAAGCGTTCTAATAATTGCGCCAGACATTTGTTGTCTTACATAGACGTTGCCGACCACAGTGCTGTATTCTGCTTGTTTACGTATCTCTGTATTTGAATGCGCATGCCTCTAGCAATTTCTTTGACGCTTCAGTGTAGGAGCCATACCAAAGAGGATCGCTGCAGTATAGCGTTCCAAAGGTGCACCAGCATGTTACGAAGGACATTTTCATAATATTTTGGCTCATTAGGGTATTTTAGAATCAGTCTGACAATATAAAGATACGTATTTCAGTATGGCCACTTACTTGAATAAAAGTGTGATGACCAAGATCTGTCAAAGCCGTTTCATCTAAAAGCTTCTGTAGTTAAAAGTTACTCTACTTCCTGAAACCTTGCATTTCTCTGTAGTGTAGAGTCTTAATCCACACTCAACTCTTAGGACTTTGCAAATTTCACGTGCCTGACCTCTATTCTATATTAACGCGCGGCTTAAACGTAACGATTCGCACCAGTCAAACCGGCTGGTACCTACACAGGAGCGAACTGCCGTCCTTCAATATGAGACTCTCTTGTCTTTTCACTACACTACATCACGCGGTAGCAGACTACGTTTTAACACTAGAAAGACGGCACACAGGCTACTGCCCAGAAGCACCGCCAGGTCAAACTGGCTCCATGCTTGTTTATTGCTTATACTGCCTTTTACTGCTCCATTTGTCGCACGACACTAGTCTCCTGTTCTCACATTTGCCGCATACCGCTTTCACACAACCTGAACAAACAGTAGCGGTATGGTTTTCTTTGCTTAAGGTACGCATTTAAAACTTCTCTATGTTGCCCTCCTTGGTCCATCTTTCGTGTCTTTATATCTTGCTGATACTGTACATACCGCGCTCGAAGCTCTTCGCACAAGTCAGAAACATACTTCTGTCTGTTATGTCGTTTACCAGACACTCCATTACACAAAACCGCCAGCCCCTGTGACCGAGCGGTTCTAGGCGCTTCAGTCCGGAACTACTCGGCTGCTATGTCGCAGGTTCGAATCCTGCCTCTGGCTTGGATGTGTGTGATGTCCTTAGGTTGGTTAGGTTTAAGTAGTTCTAAGTCTAGGGGACTGATGACATCGGATGTTAGGTCCCATAGCGCTTAGAGCCATTTTCATACAAAACCCAGGAGTTTCTGGCAGCCAAATCAAGAATATTGTAAAATATATGCAATGTCCAACGTCTTGTACCGGCTTTTGTAAAGAACATCCCAGCCGGTTGATCCGCAAAGTCTACCCCCAAATTTGTTTCATTGTAAAATTGCACTGCTTTATGAGTCTTCTTCCGACTTTCGGACAGAGATACATGAGAGTGAAGTGAACTCAATAACAAAATATTCTTATTTGTTCTTCTTTGATGAACTGTTAGGTTTTTATACACAATAGTCGAGCGGAGTGGTTGTTTTCCTGTCTTTGCAGTAAAAGGCACCTCTCTTCAGTCACGGTTCAAAGTACCCACTAAAGTTCAGACGGTTTGCAGGGCTTAGCGACATAAAGTAACTGTCAGTAGTGACATTAAAACTTTTCCCTAAGTATGGTTCTACAAACCTAAGAACAAACTTTTCACCAACCCCTTAATCTGCTTGTAAGGGGGGGGGGGGGGGATTCAGCACCATTGTATGGATATCCACTAAGTACGTATTTACTAGAAACACGTAAAAGTAACCAGAATTTTATACGAAACTTGTCGGGCCAGCTTGCAATTTGTTGTATGAATGGGTATCTTGTTTTGGACGGCAAAAGTTGTTCATCATTTACAATATAAGGTTCTGCTCTATAGCATGGCGCACAGTTTTCTAGGTAAGCATTCCAAATACTTGCGACAAGGGCAAATTTCTCAGTTTTTAGGCGTTCAGAGCTTGTCTACTCGGTAACTTCGATAACTCTGTTTCACCCCATAGTTTCTCTGAGAAACTGAGGACCCAATACTGTTGACCAACAACTTTTGAGAGGAAAATTCTTTGCCCCATAGGCTCCTCTTGCACACGGTATGGCGACAAAAGCATCCCGCTCTTCAGTGTTTGTTGCCCAAGAATCGTCTTGTGCTCGACGTCGAGCCTCTGCTCCAATGCAAAATAAATGGCTCTGAGCACTATGGGACTTAACATCTGTGGTCATCAGTCCCCTAGAACTTAGAACTACGTAAACCTAACTAACCTAAGGACATCACACACATCCATGCCCGAGGCAGGATTCGAACCTGCGACCGTAGCAGTCGCGCGGTTCCGGACTGAGCGCCTAGAACCGCTAGACCACCGCGGCCGGCCTTAGCTCCAGTGCAGTGTTTGATGTGGCGCATTATGGAAGTACTGAAAACTAACCACCATCCAGTAAGAACTTTGCCTCTTTGAATTTTCCTTTTAGTGTATGATGTGTGTCTTGTGCTATCCTGCAAAATGTTGTGACTTTGCAGGCGACCTGAAAACATGAAAAATGACTGTACTTTTTATAACGTATAATGTACTGATATTATATGAGTATATCTGTTCTTTTATTCGCTGTAAAATAGCATATTAAGTCATTATTGTTGCTATTTAGTATGAAAGCTTTTTATCGTTAGTTTTTATTGTAATTTTACAATCCAAAACTCTACACAAAGAGCAAAAATATTACTGACCTGTATTAGAATCCACAATTTCACACAGAGTCCCATCTTTTGCTGTTTCTTTTTCCTCAGTAAGTTTTTGTTTCCCAGTAACAGTTTTTGACTGGCTTCCGGGGCAGGAGGAGGGGGGGGGGGGGGGGGGGAGAAGCAACTCCTGTCCGAGTTGTTGACCTTATAGAGCTAGAAACTGGATCATCAGTGGGCATGTTCGATGTAGAAACTTCATTTTTCCCTACCCTGTACCATGTTTATATCTTCACCTTCGTTGCACGACTCACTTTCTTCATCTGCAGACACTGTAACTACCACACTTTCTTCATTGTCCCGATTACTGTCACAAAACTCAAATTCTTCGCCTGAGCGTTTGTCTTCTGTTTTTCTCAGTGCTTCTAGAACAGTAGTTCCAAACCCGATGGTAATTACCCCTCATGTGTAAAATGTAGCTTTCTGATAGGTAAAAACAAGCAACGAAAGGAAATTATATTTAAAAGATCATTACTACCATAGTTATTTCTTAAAAAATTACCGATTATATAAGTTACCAAAAATAACATTTTTTTGTTTTCAAAGACACTAGAGTCTCGATATATCAAAAAAAATATTGAACCTCGATCCGTTTCCTCAGCCTTGATGGCACAACACCTATTCAACATCATACATACGTTTCACGCAGTTTTTAATTGTTTATATAAGCACACATTCCGTTGAAAGTGGTCTTTCAGGTTTGTCATTAACGGTAAAATATAGTGTTGCGTTTCGTTTTCTTTGTTGACTGTTTTGCTTGTACACCTAAAAAAGACTGCTGCAACAAAGAAAAGCAAATTTGTGCCTTTGAATATACATCAGAAACATTGAAACGACGTCACAAAGGAGAAATAATAAAAAATTGATCTAAATATGTTTTCGAGGAAGTTATTGTTCGTGACTGGCCAAGAAACAAACTTAAATTTGCACAGTTTTATTCAAAGAAATACTGCGAAGAATCTTTCAACCGAAAAACTATAAAGAATTCGAAGTTTAAAAAATAGAAATAGTAAGTCAAGCGTTCTTCATGTGGTTTATTCTTGTAAACGTCGTTTTATTTCTTTTCCTACGTAAGTTTCGATAGTATGATTTTCAATAGTTCAAGGTTGTCCTGGCCCCGTTCACATCGAATTATTGAGATATATTGTGCATTGACGCATGAAATGTGTTGGAGGTTAAGCTTGTGAAACTAATACACGAACATCTTCCACACATAGAACACCCACTACACACATATACTGTACCATGCATCTATGAGACAGGTGCATATCGTGTGCTCAAATACACTCCTGGAAATTGAAATAAGAACACCGTGAATTCATTGTCCCAAGAAGGGGAAACTTTATTGACACATTCCTAGGGTCAGATACATCACATGATCACACTGACAGAACCACAGGCACATAGACACAGGCAACAGAGCATGCACAATGTCGGTACTAGTACAGTGTATATCCACCTTTCGCAGCAATGCAGGCTGCTATTCTCCCATGGAGACGATCGTAGAGATGCTGGATGTAGTCCTGTGGAACGGCTTGCCATGCCATTTCCACCTGGCGCCTCAGTTGGACCAGCGTTCGTGCTGGACGTGCAGACCGCGTGAGACGACGCTTCATGCAGTCCCAAACATGCTCAATGGGGGACAGATCCGGAGATCTTGCTGGCCAGGGTAGTTGACTTACACCTTCTAGAGCACGTTGGGTGGCACGGGATACATGCGGACGTGCCTTGTCCTGTTGGAACAGCAAGTTCCCTTGCCGGTCTAGGAATGGTAGAACGATGGGTTGGATGACGGTTTGGATGTACCGTGCACTATTCAGTGTCCCCTCGACGATCACCAGAGGTGTACGGCCAGTGTAGGAGATCGCTCCCCACACCATGATGCCGGGTGTTGGCCCTGTGTGCCTCTGTCGTATGCAGTCCTGATTGTGGCGCTCACCTGCACGGCGCCAAACACGCATACGACCATCATTGGCACCAAGGCAGAAGCGACTCTCATCGCTGAAGACGACACGTCTCCATTCGTCCCTCCATTCACGCCTGTCGCGACACCACTGGAGGCGGGCTGCACGATGTTGAGGCGTGAGCGGAAGACGGCCTAACGGTGTGCGGGACCGTAGCCCAGCTTCATGGAGACGGTTGCGAATGGTCCTCGCCGATACCCCAGGAGCAACAGTGTCCCTAATTTGCTGGGAAGTAGCGGTGCGGTCCCCTACGGCACTGCGTAGGATCCTACGGTCTTGGCGTGCAGCCGTGCGTCGCTGCGGTCCGGTCCCAGGTCGACGGGCACGTGCACGTTCCGCCGACCACTGGCGACAACATCGATGTACTGTGGAGACCTCACGCCCCACGTGTTGAGCAATTCGGCGGTACGTCCACCCGGCCTCCCGCATGCCCACTATACGCCCTCGCTCAAAGTCCGTCAACTGCACATACGGTTCACGTCCACGCTGTCGCGGCATGCTACCAGTGTTAAAGACTGCGATGGAGCTCCGTATGCCACGGCAAACTGGCTGACACTGACGGCGGCGGTGCACAAATGCTGCGCAGCTAGCGCCATTCGACGGCCAACACCGCGGTTCCTGGTGTGTCCGCTTTGCCGTGCGTGTGATCATTGCTTGTACAGCCCTCTCGCAGTGTCCGGAGCAAGTATGGTGGGTCTGACACACCGGTGTCAATGTGTTCTTTTTTCCATTTCCAGGAGTGTATATCACGAAAATCCCTTCTCTGTGATGAAAGTATAAGAGGCTGTCAAGTGAAAACGAAACAGATACCAAAATGTAGGTAAACTGTTTATCATTTAACATCATACGTCTATGAGACAAGGTGATGAATGCCTTCATGGGAAAATGTTTGTAGTTTCCTGCGGAGCCATGATTGTACCCACGCGTGCCCTTATTCGACCGAAGCAAATCAACGGCCACGAATGTCTTTTTTCCGGGCTTCAAAGACATGGAAATCGCATGGAGAGAAATCGGAACTGTATGAAGGATGTGTAAGCGCCTCTCAGAGAAACTTCTGCAGCTGGTCGAAACAACCTCGGCAACATGTGGGCGGGCATTATCCTGCTACGGAATTATGCTGTCCGTCAGCATTCCTGGGTGTATTAACTTGACGGGAAACTTCAGTTTTTGTAAAGTGCCCATCCTCCACTGTGCGTTAATTGTGGTGCCTCGTTCCCGGAACTCAATGAGCAGTGAGCGGCCACTGCAATCAAAGAAAAAGACCCTCAGGCCTCTCCGGAGCTGGCGTGCTTGTTGTTTCGACTAAGCTGCTGCAGTTTCGCTGGGACGCTCTCACACATCCCCAGTACAACCATGATCTCTCCCCACACAATTTCCATATTTTATATGCACTGAAGAAAGGCATTCGTGACCACTAATTCGCTTCGCACGTAGAAGTACACGCCTCGGTAAAATCATGTTCCGAAGGAAACTGCAAACATTTCCCCACGAAGGCGTTGACCGTCTTATCTCACAGTGGGATATATGTACACACATCAAAAAAAAAAGTTTTGCATCACCACGGTTCCGAGAGTTCCAGAACTTGTAAAGAAAATTGGAATAGAGATCAACATAAACATCATTTCCGCCCTTTTTATTGCTCATTAAAACCACATATTGCATGTTGTACCACCACACAGCGAGACCTTCAGAGTTGGTGGTCCAGATTGCTATACACATCGGCATCTCCTCTTTCACTGATGCATGCCTGTATTCGTCGTGGCATACTATCCACAAGCTCATCAAAGCACTGTTGGTCCAGACTGTCCCACTCCTCAATGGTGGTTCACGAGGCAGAGAAAATCGCTGACCCCGCCGGGAATCGAACCCGGGAACCCGGGCGTGGGAAGCAACAACGCTACCGCACGACCACGAGCTGCGGACCCTCAATGGCGATTCGGTGTAGATCCCTCAAAGTGGTTGGTCAGACACGTCGTCCATAAACAGCCCTTTTCAATCTATCCCAGGCATTTTCAATAAGATTCGCGTCTGGAGAACATGGTGGCAACTCTAGTCGAGCGGTTATCCTGAAGGAAGTCATTCACTAGATGTGAACGATGGGGGCGCGAATTTTCGTCCATGAAGACCAATGCCTCGCCGATATGCTGCCGATACGGTTGCATTATAGGTCGGAGGATGGCAATCTCGTATCGTAAAGTCGTTACGGCGTTTTCCATGACCACCAGCGGCGTACGTCGGCCCCACATAATGCCACCCCAAAACAGCTGGGAACCTCCACCTTGCTGCACTCGCTGGACAGTGTGTCTAAGGCGTTCAGCCTGATAGGGTTGCCTCCAAACACGTCTCCGACGATTGTCTGGTTGACGGCATATGCGTCACTCATTGGTAAAGAGAACGTGATGTCAATGTTTAGCGGTCCATTCGGCATGTTGTTGGGCCCATCTGTACCACGCTGAATGGAGTCGTGGTTGCAAAGATGGACCTCGCCATGGACGTCGGGAATGAAGTTGCGCATCATGCAGCCTATTGTGCACAGTTTGATTCGTAACACGACGTCCTATGGCTGCACGAAAAGCATTATTCAGCACGTTTTCGTTGCTGTCAGCGTTCCTCCGACCCATAACCCGTAGGTAGCGGCCATCCACTGCAGTGGTAGCCCTTGGGCGGCCTGAGCGAGGCATGTCATCGACAGTTCCAGCCTTTCTGTATCTCCTCCATGTCTGAACAACATCGCTTTGGATCACTTCGAGACGCCTGGACACTTCCCTTGTTGGGAGCCTTTCCTGGCACAAAGTAATAATGCGGACGCGATCAAACCGCGGTATTGACCGTCTAGGCGTGGTTGAACTATAAACAACACGTGCTGTGTACCTCCTTGCTGGTGGAATGACTGGAACTGATTGGCTTTAGGACCCCCTCCGTCTAATAGGCCTGTTCATGCATAGTTGTTTACATCTTTGGGCGCGTTTAGTGACACCTCCGAAAAGTCAAACGGACTGTGTCTGTGATACAATATCCACAGTCAACGTCTGTCTTCAGGAGTTCTGGGAACCGGGGTGATGCAATACTTTCTTTGATGTGTGTATTAACATTGGGATAAGCGTATTATGGCGACTACCCTTGAAATAATAAACAGTTTACTTACTTTTTTCCATCCGTCTCTTTTTCATTTGACTGCCCCTTACAGTTCCCACAATAGACCATAATTGCTTCTCTATTCACTTCCTAACAATAAACGAAATAATTGACAGCACAATACAATAATAACTACGTAGTGGCTACTCCCTTGCTGTAGTGCCTACAGGGCATTGTTACTATTATTGTTATTAATGGCAATGATCAGACACAAAGCATTGGCAGCCTGAAGTTCGCCTATTGTTGCCATTTCAGAAGTAAGGCTTCCATCAATCACGTGATTTACAATTAGTAGGCCTTATTGTAGCATGCATTTTAATTTGGTTGATTTTAAGTTGGGGTGCAGGGTCCGAGTGTAGAGAAGTGGTTCAGATGAAGCCTGTTGCATAACAAGTGTCTACTCTCTACATAGATCGTCAACTTTCCTATCTGAGAAGTTCTTAGGCAGCCCTCACGATGCACTGAAAATCACTTCATCATTCTATGAAGGAAGGTTGTTAGAAATAAGATGTACCAATTATCTCATTGATTAATTAATTTGTGATTTAATAAAATTCCTACAAAAACTGAATATCATTCATATCTGATTGCACTTCTGGTAATTGTCTCAGAAAGGTTGGGAACACTGTTCTCGTATTTCGACGTCTGTTAGGTACTTTCTGTATTCATAACTCATGATTGCGGTGACGACTATCAGATACCGTCATAACAGATAATAACTGGAATCCTTACTTCAACTAACCAACAATCAGCGCTGAATTGAATGACATTGTTGGCGCATATTTGAACAAGAATATCACAACAGCTGATGTGATTTCATACGCAGTATTGCAAAGAAGTAGCCAAAAAATAAAGAAAAATGTTATGAGGACCCGAAGTTTCCCTACCGTCTTTCAAGGTAGTAAGCTTCATATTTCACAACCTAATAGAAACAGGGCACTCCAAAAAACGGTGGTTAATATTTCATACAAATGATGAGAAGTCACAATACATCAACTTATTCCAGTTTACGGTTTGCTTAGAAAGGAAGTGAAAAGTTCAAAAAGTGGCCAGTTTCGCCCCTCGGTCCGTCTAGTGTTAAAAATGAGAATATGTTTTCAGGAAATCTGATAAAATTTTGAAGACGCTAGGAGTCTCATGCCGAGTACATGCTTCACACTCCAGCCACAGAACGACGCTTTAAATAATCATTCTTTACGCAGTTTGTCAGATGCCTTGACGGGTAAAGCATCACGTTATTAGATGTGCTTTTTCTTTCATTTTCCACTAGTACGAGTATATATGAATACATTTAGTTTTTTCGATTGTTTCACTGTTATTGATTGCTTCTGTTCCATCTAAAATTCTATTTCAGTTGCATTGCGTAACCGGAAAGTATATCTTTTTTCACACTATGCTGACGTTTTCGCAGACGACCAGTGGATCCTGACGTTCCTGCGCGGCTGCAAGTTCTCGCTGGAGAAGACCAAGCAGAAGCTGGACATGTACTACACGATGCGCTCGGCACTGCCGGAGATATTCACGAACAGGGACCCCTTCGCGCCGATCGCCCAGAAGTATCTCAACTCTGCGTAAGTTGAAACCTGACTGTGTCGTAAAGCTGCGGCTGTGACACTGAATGCTCGGTTTATGGCTCCTTACCGTGGTTCTGCCGCACTTACTTATGGCTCGTTACCGTGGCTCTGCCGTACTTACTTATGACTCCTTACCATGGTTCTGCCGTACTTACTTGTGACTCCTTACAGTAGTTCTGCCGCACTTACTTATGGCTCCCTACCGTGGTTCTGCCGCACTTACTTATGGCTCCCTACCGTGGTTCTGCCGTACTTACTTATGGCTCCTTACCGTGGCTCTGCCATACTTACTTATGACTCCTTACCGTGGTTCTGGGTACTTACTTATGACTCCTTACCGTGGTTCTGACGCACTTACTTATGACTCCTTACCATGGTTCTGACGCATTTACTTATGACTCGTTACCATGGTTCTGCCGTACTTACACGATAACGCTTCGAATACCACAGAAGCAAGGTGATCAGGCACAGACCTGAGATGAATCCTTGTTCTGTAATGGCCATCATTGTTCTGACACAATGATCACTTTTATGTTGTTGTTCACACCCGAAATGAATAATGCAACCCTGTTTTTCCACGTTTGTCTTGGAAGTACAGCGCGCAGTCATGACGGAGTACAGACAAAATAAGATACACACAGACTGCAGCCATGCTTTCACACCTGTGCTGTGGTGATACATTGGTAACAGAAAACACAGATGACTACATAATGTTGCTGGATGTGTAATGCGCTACTGTTCACCATGTAAGGACCCAAAACGTGCAAATAGCGCCAAAGAAAAGGATGGACACAGGTTGAGCACTATATGTCTCCAGATAGTAAATGTGCCCTCATACCGAAGTTTGGTCTGAGCACCATAACGCTTTACTTAGCATGGTCGAACAGGAGATGACATGCCTTGCCGCTCGCTGATCCGTGTCACAGTACACTCAGCCAGTTATGTAAGTGCATAGCTTAGCTTCGAATCATAACAATGGTGGTCCATTGGAACATTCTAAAAGGGGTATTAGTAGTATTAGGCAGCCTGGGTGGCTGACTAGTGGGATAAGGATATCATGTAGAACAAAGCGGGAATTATATCAAAATGTTAGAAGTAGTCACAATCAAGCTACAGTAGCCCATTACAAACAGTATTGTAAGGTGCTAAAAACGTTATTAGGAAGGCAAAGAGTATGTGGTATGCAAATAGAATAGCTAATTCACAGGATAAAGTTAACACCGCATGGTCAGTTGTGAAGGTAGTGTCTGGTCAGCAGCACAAGGCCGACGATATAAAGTCAGTTCGCAGTAAAAAATATTTCTGTTACTGATAAATCAGATATATGTACAGTAATTAAGAATTATTTTCTGAGCATTGCTGGTGAACTAAATAAAAATTTAGTTTATACAGGAAATCATATAACTTTCTTGGCAAATGCCTTTCCGAGATTGATGTCTGAAATACTCCTCTGTGATACAGACAAGGGGGAGATTGAGTCAATAATTGAATCACTGAAGACTAAGAACTCTCATGTTTATGATGGAGTGACTAGCAGAATACTAAATACTGTCCTGCACATGTTAGCCCTGTAATTAGCCATATTTGTAATTTTTCGATTAGGAATGGTCAGTTTCCTGAGCGATTAAAGTACTCAGTAGTAAAGCCACTTTATAAAAAGGGAGAAAGGGATAATGTAGATAATTTTAGACCTATTTCTATGCCATCAGTGTTTGCAAAAGTTATTGAAAAGGCTGTGTATGTAAGGATAATTGGCCATTTTATATCATACGATTTGCTATCAAATGTACAGTTCGGCTTTAGAAGTCGTTTAACAACTGAAAATGCTATATTCTCTTTTCTCTGTGAGGTACTGGATGAGCTAAACAAAAAGTTTCGAACGCTTGGGGTACTTTTTGATTTAACTAATGAATTTGATTGTGTTGATCATAAAATATTGCCCAAGAAGTTGGACCATTTCGGAATATGAGGAGCAGCTCACAATTGGTTTACCTCTTACTTTAGCAACAGGCAGCAAAAGGTCATTATTCACAATGTTGATAACGGCTGTGATGTGGGGTACTGTCTAGTGAGGGGGGGTGGTGCCCCAGGGGCCAGTGTCGGGGCCGCTCCTGTTCCTTATTTATATAAATGACATGCCCTCTAGTATTACGGGTAACTCTAAAATATTTCTGTTTGCTGATGACACCAGCTTGGTAATAAAGGATGTTGTGTGCAACATTGGCTCGGTTTCAAATAGTGCAGTACGTGACTTTAGTTCATGGCTTGTAGAAAATAAACTAACGTTAAATCACAGTAAGACTCAGTTTTTACAGTTTCTAACACACAATTCAACAAAACCTGACGTTTTAATTTCACAGAATGGGCATATGATTAGTGAAACTGAACAGTTCGAATTTCTAGGTGTTCAGATAGATAGTAAGCTGTCGTGGAAAGCCCACGTTCAGGATCTTGTTCAAAGACTTAATACTGCCATTTTTACTGTTCGAACGGTATCAAAAGTGAGTGATAATCGACACGAAAACTAGTCTACTTTGCTTATTTTCATTCGCCTACGTCGTATGATATTATGTTTTTGGGTACCTCTTCCCATTCTACAAGTATATTTTTGGCTCAGAAACGGGCGGTTCGGGCAGTAAGTGGTGTGAGTTCGTGAACCTCTTGTCAACCTCTGTTCACGAGTCTGGGTATTTTGACATTCGTCTCTCAATATGTATATTCTTTATTGTCGTTTCGTGTTACCGATATTAGTTTATTCCCAAGAATAAGCAGCTTTCACTCGGTTAATACTCGGCAGAAATCAATCCTGCATTTGGATCGAACTTCCTTAACTCTTGTGCAAAAAGGTGTGCAGTATACTGCTGCATCGATTTTCAATAAGCTGCCACTCGAATTCAAAAATCTTAGCTGTAATCCACGCACTTTCAAATCGAAACTGAAGAGTTTCCTCATGGGTCACTCCCTCTATTCTGTCGAGGAGTTCCTTGAAAAATTAAGCTGACTCTTATTGTATTGCTGATAACGTTTACTTATGGGCTGACTTTTCTCAGGTTCATGAACATTTATTTTATCTGTTATTACTTTTATGTTGTAGTTTCATGTACTGACACGTTTCAGGACCTTAGATATTTGCTCCTCAATTTGGTCCTACGGAACTTGACGTGTAAATGAATAAATAAATAAATAAATAAAGTCGCCTGCAGAAATACTGAACCATGCTGCCTCTATAGCCGTCCATAATTTCGAAAGTGTTGCTGACGCTGGACTCTGTGCACGAAGAGACCTCTCGATTGTGTCCCTTAAATGGTCGATGGGATTCATGTCGGATGGTCTGGGCGGTGAAATAATTCGCTTGAACTGTCCAGAATGTTCTTCAGACCAATTGTTAACAGTCCTGGCCGCATGACAAGGCGCATACTCTCCACAATTGAATTCCATGAACGGCTGAAAATTCCAGTTCCCCGAGCATTCCACGTAAACGCGGCCCACACTATTATGGAGCCATCACCATCTTGCACAGTGCCTTGTTGGCAGTTTGGGTCCATGGCTTCGTGGGTTCCGCTCCACACTCTAACCCCACCATCAACTCTTATCAACTGAAATGGGGGCTCGTCTGCCCAGTTCACGGTTCTTCAGTTGTCTAGCGTACAACCGATAGGGTCAGAAGCCCACGAAAAATATCGTACTGTTAGCAAAAGCACTGGCGTCTGTCGTTTTCTGCCATAGCCCATTAACGGCGAATATCACCTCTCTGTCCTGTCGGGTACACTCGCCGTATGTCCCACATTGATTTCAGCGGGTGCTCGTCTCTTAGCACTGACAACTCCACGCAAACGCCGCTGCGCTCAATCGTTAAGTGAAGACCATCGGACACTGCGTCGTCCGTGATGGGAGATAGTGCCTAAACTTTTTTGTTCTCGGCACTAACGTGATACTGTGGATCTCGGATTATTGAATTCCCTAACGATTTCCGAAATAGAATGTCCCATGCGTCTATCTTCAGCTACCATTCCGCGTTTAGAGTCTGTACATTCCCATTGTGCAGCCATAATCACGTCGGAAACCTTTTCACATGAGTCACCTAAGAACAAATAACATCTCCGCCAATACACTGTCCTCCTATACTTTCTATACCCAATACTACCGCCATCTGTTTATGTGCACATCGGTATCTCATGACTTTTGCCACCTCAGTGTATTTTTACCGTTGTTTGGACGTACATAATACTCCACTACCATCGATTATGGTGGCCTGCAATTTTCTAGACTCTCCCTTATTCAATACAACTTTCAGCATTATCACTGACTACCGTGCTACAGCGTGGATCATTCAGCCCCCTCATGTACGTTTTCTGCAGTTTTCCCAGACTGCTTATGGCGCATCCCGAGATGGTACCTCGGTATAGGCCATGGTCTATTCCCGTCGCCACTCTTTCCTTTCAGAGGTGGCAATCAATGACGAACTCGTGAACAACTCCGCGTCAAGCTGTCATCTCCATTTCTAACGCTGCCTAGCACTTGCTAGCTACGCAGAATTCATGATGGTAAAAATGGTGACGGTTCATCGACTCAAAGCTATGTTGTGTACGATCTAATGTTCGGCACTTCGCAACTCAGCAGTGTTAGCTATCATCTGAGTTGACGTTTTTTTAATGTCTGTGCAGCTACATGCGGAAAAATGCGTTGCTACTATAAATGATAAATTCGTTTCCGGAGTTATATATTTTGCAAAGTGTTACGAGCAGAAATACGATTTGAGCGTGAATAAAACAGCAGACCGAGTTTTTATTGTGCCCACCAGCTGGTGTTACTAGTGCAGCGCTTTGAGAAAACGGCGAGAGAGCAAGAAAAGACTTTTTGTGTGTATGAATGCGAGGTGTTTTTCCGTTACAACAGTGCAGCACGCATTCAAAAGGAATTCTGACAAGAAACAGCTATGTGAATACAGCATTGTTCGCTTGTGTCGGCAGGTTAGGGATGCTGGTTCTCTCTGTAAACAGAAAGGTACCGGTCGACCAAGTGTGCAAAATGCAACCGCGAGCAGGGCGAGGGAAAATTTCGTACGCAGTCCAAAAAAATAAACTGTCGGTATGTCACGAAATTGGAATACCTCATCAGACCGTGTGGAGGCTTCTACGACGGCGGTTAACTTTCAAACCGTACCGTCTGCAGCTCGAGACACCATCAAGAGGCAAGGTCATGGCTGGCACCTTCAATTTCGCATCACAAGTCAGGAAGAACTTGAAAATGAACATTTCACCTGCAAGCTGATATTCAGCGGCGAAGAGTCCTTCCATTTATCTAGAACGGTTAATCGACAAAATGCTAGAGTATGAGTCACTGAAAATTCTCGTGAAATTGTGGCGCACGAACGAGATTCGCAAGAAGTTAATGTTTTCATTGTAGTTTTACAAACAGAGCTGTAAGGGCCATTTTTCTTCTGTGAGAAGACTGTGACGGATATTTCTTACCTTGATATGTTACAGTTCTTATTGTTTCCACAACTGACCGCTGATTCAGATATTTCATTTTCCAACAAGATGGGGCACTCCCTCATTGTAGGATCAAAGTTCGTCGCTACCTGAACGACGAAATTCCGCGTCACTGGAGGGATCGTTTTTGTAAAGATGATGGGGCCCTCTTCCCTCGGATCCACAGGTCGCCTGACCAAACGCCTTGTAGCTCTTTCCAATGGGGGTACATTAAGTACGTTGTTTACATACCCCCACTGTAGAGAACATTGGAACAGTTCAGTGAAGGAATGAATGCTCCTGAGATGACTAGTAACGGCTAGCGATAAGACAATTCACTGTTTTTAACAACCGATTGGTCAGTCGATTTTTTCAGTCGAATGATACAGACCAAATGAAACTAATCTCTATTATCACGTCAATTTCATAAATGTATTCGCGCACTCACCCAGTTCAAGTGGTATCACTCAAAGCGAGACAACTGACTGATACAAATCTCTGTCGGTTGGTGCCGTTACATGAATGCTCTCACTCAGTTTCCGGAGATGAGTGATTTTATTTACATACTTTTATAGCATTTTCCTTTATACATCAACCATGCCTAGCGTTAACACCTTTTAGAGACAAACTACACAATATCCAGGAGGTGTGAATTTCTAATAGCTACGACAATATTTGTAAAACTGAAAACGGAAAACGTGAGGTGCATGCAGTAGACAATAGTAAGGAATGTACAGAATGTCTGCCGTTGAGATAAATGACGCAACAGTTCGATTAATTTGAAGTGCAATAAAATTGTTAGCACCTTAGGTGAACTGTTCATGCATCAATTACCTACTTCATGCGTCCCACTTTTTTCGTTTTTAATTTCACAAGTATTGTCGTAGCTATTACAAATTCACAACCACAAATTTCCAGGACGATTTGTATGTTGCTAGGAATCTGTATGGGTATAGGAGAAATGTTAAGAAGCGTATTATATTTAAAAGTTTTTCACTTAAATAATTATTTTTAATTTAAATGTAATGAAGTTCTGTCTGTCACTTGCCGCCGGTAAGCACCCATCATCGATAATTCTTTTTCGGTAAATGTTGAGGTGACGGGGAATCAAACGGAGACTGCTCTCACCTTCCGAGGACTGGCACACAGCGAGTAGAGACAGTTTTAAAATAATGTCTTAAAATTACTCACTTATAACATTTTGTACCTATTTTCTAATAAACAGTGAGCGGACTCGCTCAACATTACTTGGAACACAAATTTATTTCAATTAACTGGGTTAGGGGAAGGTTATAAGTTTGCAAAATTCGGTTTTGATATACTTTCGATTAATCTCTTAAAACACAAAATGCATTGGCGATCATTAATTTTCCTTGAAAACGCAAAATATTATTTGAACCATTTCCCGTTTCAAGAGAAGTCTTCACAATTTTAACCAAACCATAGCGGTCGGATGGTGGTACCGCAGATTGCTTATGTAGGTATCTAGGTGTATCTAGCATGCCATCTGAAGTGCAAATTAGCACATAAAACAAATAGTAGGAAATAAAAAAAAGAATCCAGACTGATTTAAGTGGGAGAATCAGAACAAAAATTAATTCATGCACGAAAGAAATAACTTACATGAAACTTTTCAGATAGGGTCTTGAGTAATGCACAACTGTCTGGGACCATTAGCACGTTGAACTGATATATGAGCGAGAGACAGAGACAGAGACAGAAGGGGTGAGACGGGGAGGGGGAGAGAGAAAGAGAAAAAAGAGCCGCGCATTGTGTCACGGGAAGGTTCATCAAGCGGGAGAGTGTTACGGAGATGTTCAACAAACACCAGTGGAACTTGCAGCAAGAGAGGTGTTGTGTTAAATGAGAGGCTTACTGCTGAAATAACAAGAGGTACTTTTCAATAGGAAACACATGATTCTGGAAACGTTCGCAACGAGAAATTCTGAGAAAGGGAGAGAGGTTTATCGGCTGTCGTTCTTCCCACCGGCCATTCGCGAATGGAAGAGAAAAAGGATAAACGTTAGTAGTAAAAGAAGTACCCCCTTCATACACTGTAAGGTGACATGCACGATGTAGGTGTAGATTTGGATCAACCCAATGCATCCATTTGCTTCTCACAGTCTTTGACTATGATTTTTCTTTTTGCGTCAGATTACACATAAACACATATTATTCGTTACGCACTCGGTAGGTGAGTTCCGCTATGTGGCGCTTGGAGTGAAGTTCAGGCAGGTATGGCAGACATTCACAAAAGGTAGAAGCCGGGAGACAATGATGCGAAACAGCATCTGAAAGTATCAAGCAGATAAATTCCCCAATGGATTCTAAGCCCGAGTGTAGCAGTACATAAATAGTCCCTGTTATATCCAAATCGTAATCGAAGTCCATACAGTGATAATCATCATAGTAACACAACGGCGTGTTTGGAATGGTTCAAGTACAGTATGCGAACTTTCCACGCCGTGGTATGCGTTTATTAAAAGCAGGCGGGGAACAAAAGGATTAGTCTATCCAACTCACGTCTGCTGGAGACACTACAGCCTCTACAGCCATGTGGCTCAATGACTTCCGTCCCTCACCGAGGCGACTAGTCGCTTCCACCTCCATATCACTGTCCGCTGCTGAAATATCCTCGCCTCTACTTGACGGAAATGCAACAATATCCACTCATTGTATCAAAAATAACAACAGTCCGCAACCGTGCAGGGACACATTTTCCATCTTCAGGGTCGTAGTGCAGCTACCAGAACGAGACGCAGAGGGCAGACGCGTGACTGTGATTCGCATGGGCAAGCTGGCGCCGGGCACCCTGCCGCCAGAGGAGACGTCCAAAGTGGACTTCATGAGCTCCGACGCCACCTTGTGGGAGGACGACCCGACGGTCATCTGCGGCGAGGTGCTCATCCACGACATGCAGGGCGCCACCTTGGGACACTTCACCGCCATGTCGCCTTGGCTGTTGCGCCGCATGACGACGTGCTACCAGGTAAGCAAACTAAAACCTGCCGTGGCTGCTATTACACTACTGGCCATTAAAATTGCTATACCAAGAAGAAATGCAGATGATAAACGGGTATTCATTGGACAAATATATTATACTAGAACTGACATGTTGTTACATTTTCACACAATTTGGGTGCATAGATCCTGAGAAATCAGCACCCAGAACAATCACCTCTGGCCGCAATAACGGCCTTGATACGCCTGGGCATTGAGTCAAACAGAGCTTTGATGGCGTGTACAGGTGCAGCTGCTCTTGCATCTTCAACAGGATACCACAGCTCATCAAGAGTAGTGACTGGCGTATTGTGACGAGCCAGTTGCTCGGCCACCATCGACCAGACGTATTCAGTTTGTGAAAGATATGGAGAATGTGCTGGCCAAGGCAGCAGTCGAACATTTTCTGTATCCAGAAAGGCCCATACAGGACCTGCAACATGCGGTCGTGCATTATCCTGCTGAAATGTAGGGTTTCGCAGGGATCGAATGAAGGGTAGAGCCACGGGTCGTAACACATCTGAAATGTAACGTCCACTGTTCAAAGTGCCGTCAATGTGAACAAGAGATGATCGAGACGTGCAGCCAATGGCACCCCATACCATCACGCCGGGTGATACGCCAGTATGGCGATGACGAATACACGCTTCCAATGTGTGTTCACCGCGATGTCGCCAAACACGGATACCATCATCATGATGCTGTAAACATAAACTGGATTCATCTGAAAAAATGACGTTTTGCCGTTCATGCACCCAGGTTCGTCGTTAAGTACACCATCGCAGGCGCTCCTGTCTGTGATGCGGCGTCAAGGGTAATCGCAGCCATGGTCTCAGAGCTAATTCATAGTCCATGCTGCTGCAAACGTCGTCGAACTGTTCGTGCAAATGGTTGTTGTCTTGCAAACGTCCCCATGTGTTGACTCAGGGATGGAGACGTTGCTGCACAATCCGTTACAGCCATGTGGATAAGATGCCTGTCATCTTGACTGCTAGTGATATGAGGCCGTTGGGATCCAGCACGGCGTTCCATATTGCCCTCCTGAACCCTCCGATTCCATATTCTGCTAACAGTCATTGGATCTCGACCAACGCGAGTAGCAATGTCACGATACGATAAACCGCAATCGCGATAGGCTACAATCCGACTTTTATTAAAGTCGGAAACGTTATGGTACGCATTTCTCCTCCTTACAGGAGGCATCACAACAACGTTTCACCAGGCAACGCCGATCAACTGCTGTCTCTGTACGAGAAATCGGTTGGAAACTTTCCTCATGTCAGCACATTGTAGGTGTCGCCACGGGCGCCAATCTTGTTTGAATGCTCTGAAAAGCTAATCATTTGCATATCACAGCATATTCTTCCTGTCGGTTAAATTTCGCGTCTGTAGCAATTTTAATGGCCATTAATGTACATATAGCCGCTCGACTCTCGTTGTGCGAAAAAACCTAGAGATTTGTAAAAAACGCAACTTTACGTACAGAATGCGCTGTTATTAGTATTATCTCCATTGTTTCAGAAGTGCGTGAAAAAAACAAAACGTACAGAATATAAATACATAGCATCTCTCCAAATTTGTAACTCACATCATAGGTACTCGATAAGGACACGATTCGTGCACAGTGACAGGAGGGGGTGCTTTACTTGCTGTGATGCCTGTATTTGCGTACTTTGAGATGATCTCCTCCATATTTATTATTTTAAACTCTTTTCATACCCCTGTCGTCATCTGGGATTGCACATGCTTACTTCTACGTCAACCTGCCAAATTAATTAGGCTCAAGTTAGAGAACAGGTGCAATATGGAAAGTTGTTTTAGTATTACTGTGTGCAACGAGCAACTCTGGTCAAACTTTTTTTGAGTTATCAGTCTTCTGACTGGTTTGATGTGGCTCGCCACGGATTCCTCTCCTGTGCCAACCTCTTCATCTCAGAGTAGTACTTTCAGTCTGCGCTGTACAGCCAGAATGTTGTGACTACCTAGCTAATAGCCGGCTTGTCCACATTTGGCACGGATAACAGCAGCGACGCATCATGACATGGAAGCCATGAGGCCTTAGTTGGTCGCTGGAGGGACTTGTCACCACATCGGCACACACAAACCGCCTAATTTCCGTCAATTACAGGGAGGGGGGCGATTAATTCTGACACCACGTTCAATCACATCCAGATGTGTTCGATCGGGTCCACTCTGTGTTCCTTGAACCACTCTATCGCACTCCTGGCCTTGTGACATCGCGCATTATCTTGTTGAAAAATACCACTGCCGTCGGGAATTATTATCTTCATGAAGGGGTGTATGTTGTTTGAAACCAGTGTACGGTACTCCTTGACTGTCATGATGCCTTGCATGAACTCCACTAGACCATGGTTGCCCACGTGAATGTTCCTCAGAGCATAATGGAGCCACTGTCAGGTTGACACTGTCCCTCAGTGTTAACATTGGTACACGCAAGGGTCGTCATCTGTTACGTTAGTTCCGCCACAGTTCGCCGCATGTCGTGTTTTACCAGTCTGCCCAGCCTAAGACGACCGACCTCTGTAATGAGGGACGGTCGGCCAAGACCACGATATCTAGAAATTGTTTCACCTTGGTTTCGCCACCTGTTGAACACGCTCACAACAGCACTCCTCGAACACCCGATAAGCAGCGCAGCTTCCGATATACTTGTGGCCAAGAATCCGGACCATCACACTCTGTCCTCACTCAAACTCATACAGATCGCGCTCCTTTTGCATTTTACACGGGGACAGCACGCTCATTGATACTACATGCACCGTGCTTGTTTGTGACTAGCAGTCATTGTTCGTTAGGATGACGGCTGCTAATGGCGTGAACCGTTCGATATCTATAGCAGGTCGGTTGTCATGATGCTCTAGCTGATCAGTGTACGTCCTTAATTATTTGCTGGATGTATTCCAAAGTCTGTCTTCCTCTACGGTTTTGACCCTCTACAGCTACCCCTGGTACCACGGAAGTTATTCAATGATGACTTAACAGTTTTCTACCATATTTCACCTTCTTCTTGTCAGTGTTTTCCATACATTTCTTTCTCGCCGATTCCATGGAGAACCTCCTCATTCCTTACCTTATCAGTCCACCTAATTCTCAACATTCTTTTGTAGCACCATATCTTAAATCTTTCTATTCTCTACTTTTCCGGTTTTCCCAGACTCCTTGTTTCATAATTATACAATTCTGTGCTCCAAATTTACATTGTGAGAAACCTCTTCCTCAAATTATAGCCTACGTTAGATACTAGTAGATTCTCTTGGCCAGGAATGCCCTTTTTTGCCATTGCTAGCCTGGTTTTGATGTCCTGGTTTGTCTGTCATGGGTTATTTTGCTGCCTAGGTAACAGAATTCCTTAACTTCATCCACTTCGTCATTACCAATATTGATGTTAAGTTTCTCGCTGTTCTCTGTTCTGCTACTTCGCACTGCTTTGGCCTTTCTTAGATTTACTCACACGGCGTATTCTGTGCTCATTAGACTGTTCATTTAATTCAGCAGATTCCGTAACTGGATAATAATATCAGCATATCCTCTCATTGATGTCCTTTCACTTCGAGTTTTAATTCCACTCTTGAACATTTCTTTTGTTTCCGTCATTACTTCTTCGATGTACGAGTATAATTGAACATTAGGGGTGAAAGACTACGTCCCTGTCTTACATTCGTCTTAATCCGAGCACTTCTTTCTTAGTCTTCCGCCCTCAATTTTCTTTGTTCGATCTAGTACGTATTGTATATTACCCGCGTTTCCCGATAACTTACCCCTATTTTTCTCAGAATTTGGAACATCTTGCACCATTTGACATTGTCGAACATCTGTCCAGGTCGACAAATCCTGTGAGGGTGTCTTGTTTTTTTAGTCTTGTTTCTATTACCAAACGCAACGTCAGAAATGATTCCCTGGGCCCCTACCTTCCTAAAAGCCAAACTGACCGTTCTCTGACACATCGTAAATCTTCTTTTCCATTTTTCTGTGTGTAATTCTTGTCAGCTAGTTCGATGTATGAGCTGTTGACATGATTGTGCGATAATTCTCGCACTTTACGGCTCTTGCAATCTTCGGAATTGTGTGGATGATGATTTTCCAAAAGTTAGATGGGGTATCGCCAGACTCATACATTTTCCACACCAATGTGAGTGTCGTTTTGTAGCCAATTATTCCGATGAATTTGGATTTTTATTCGAATGTTACCTATCCCTTCTGTCTTAGTCGGCCTGAAGTCTTCCAAAGCTCTTTTGAATTCAGATTCTAATACAGGATATCTCTTCTATGTCGACTCCAGTTTCTTCTTCTACCACTTCATCAAACAAGTCTTCCCTCTCATAGAGGCCGACTATCCGATCTCTCCTCTGCATTTAACAGTGGAATTCTTATTGCTCTCTTAATGTTACCATTCCAGCTTTTAATTTCACCGAAGTTTGCATTGACTTTACAGTCAGTCCTTCCGACAATCATTTCTTTTTAGATTTCTTCACGTTTTTCATCAGCCGTTTCGTATAACTTCCCTGGAGTTTCTGTTTATTTCATTTTTTAAGTGACTTGTATTCCTTCTTTCATCAATCAAATTATTTCTTCTGTTATCGATGGTTCGATGGTTCCTTTGCAGTTTCAGTCTTTGTACATATGTTCTTTCTATCCAACTTCTGTACTTCCAGTTTTTAGTGATGCCCATTTCTTTTCAGGTGAATTGCGTGCTGAGCTATTCTTTGTCGCAGTATGTATAGCAACAGAGAACTTCAAGCGTATCTCTTCGTTCCTCGATTCTTTAATGTTCCACTTCTTTGTGCGTTGATTCTGCCTGACTTGTCAAACACTCTTCAACCTACTCTTCATCACTACTAAACTGTGATGTGATTCTATATCCGTTCCTGGGTACGCCTTGTAATCCAGTATCTGGTTTCAGAGTTTCTGCCTAACCATGATGTAATCTGACTGAAGTCTTCCCGTAACTCTCTGCTTTTTCCAAGTATGCCTCCTGGTCTTGTGATACTTGAACTGAGTATTCGCTACTAGCAGCTGAAATTCATTGCACAACACAATTACTCTTCATCCTCTTTCTTTCCTAATACCAACCCCGCGTTATCCCATAACCCTTTCTTCTACTCCTTCTCCTACAACCACATTCCAATCCAATATGACTATTAGATTTTTATTGCCCATTATCAACTGAAGTACACGTTCAGTATCCTCATATACTTTCCCTACCTCTTCATCTTCTGCTTGTGATGTTGGAACGTATACCTCAACTATAGTTTCTGGTGTTGGTTTTATGTCAGTTCTCATGCTATCAATCCTATCACAGGACACTTCACAGTAGCTTACTCTGCGACCGAGCTTCCTATTCATAAAGAATCCTACTCGTGTTATCTACTTTCTGCTGCTCTTGACAATACCCTACACTCATCTGACCAGAAATCATTGCCTTCTCCCCATTTCACTTCATTGACCCGCACTTCTAGATTGAGCCTTAGCAATTCCCTTTTCAGATTTTCTGGCTTTCCTACCACGATCATTCTTCCGACTACCATACCTCGACACGTAGAACGTTATCCTTTCGTTAAGTATTCACTGCTCTTGTCATAGTCAACTTCCCCTCTGTCAGTCCCCTTCCGGCGATCCGAATGGGGACTAATTCGGAATCTTTCGCCAAAGGGGAGATCATCATGAACTGTTTCAATTACAGGCTATATGTCCTCTGGGCACACATGTGTCTTTAATGCATTGGTTTCCATTGCCTTCTGCATCCTCATACCATTGATCATTGCTGATTCTTTCGCCTTTGGGGGCAGTATCCCACCTCAAGGTAAGAGTGTGCCCTGAACCTCTATCCTCTCCTTCGCTCTCTTTGACGAGGCCATTGGCTGAATGACGGTGATTGCGTATGCCGAAAGTCTTCGGCCGCCATTGCTGATGATTTTTATTCAAACTTTAAGTGCTCAATGGGTTCGAACCTGAAATGGAAGACATACCCCTAGACGATGGGTGCAAACTGACGTCCTCTCCAATAAACATGTGGAGGAGTAGGAAGGTGACATTACAGACGATACGTGACTTTTAAATTCACTGGACTGCTGTTCAATCATCGGCTGTATCCATTTCAGATTCTCACTTGGGTGGCGTACATGTTAACGCTTTGGGGTCATCATATGGGGCGGATTAGAAAATGAGATGCTGCAGTGTTGGGTACTTTTTGAATAGGGCAAGATTCGAAAGTCACAAAATGAATTTATTAATCATGCTCATACCAAAAGCACTTCCCTATGTATCACCATCATACATTTACAGGATAGAGTGGTACATTGTTCAGTAGACAACTGGAGACTATACTCAAACTTCCCATAAATGTTCCCTTAATAAGCTCTTGAATAAGGCTAATTGGTAAAACATTAGAGGACACTTAAATTATCACAGCGTGGCTTTAGGTAATAGGGAGTACGAGGCGACCTCAGATCACAAGAACACATACAGAGCCATGACAACATTTACGCCCCAATTTACTGTTTCCTAACGACCAGAGAGCAATCAATGATGTCAGGGATGGACATCAGGCCTGGTGAACTATCATACTTAAGGGGGGACGTACATGAAAATGACCAAATTTGTGAAAAAAATTTTATTGGCTCTTCATTTACTACATGGTATTGAAATTTCAATTACCAAATATTACGTTCCAATTCCGCTTCTAAGGGGGAAAAAAATAATAATTTGTAATAGCTTGCACAGGGCGACGCCCCCCCATCTTGGTCTTCATCCTCTCGTATATCTATTTATACTGCGTTTTTTTCCAGTTTTGTGCAGTCACAATGCAGGGAACGTTTGTGTACTACATCAAGAAGGCTGTGGAATAATATCTCTGCCGCTGGTTTTATATTCTTTGATTTATAGCGTTTGTTTACGAGTGTTTGTTTGGAATACATTTTTACGAAAGTTGTAAGTAGACTTGTTATTATATTTTGCAGCATGCCGCGTTCTAGTAAGGTGTTTAAAAAGGTTAGAAAGTGTCAAGCTTCTCGATGTAGTAAAGACAACTTGAAAACCAGCCCCATAATAACAAATGGAAACGATACTTCAACCAAGAAAGCGAGTGCTTCGAGAAGGAAAATTGACAGCTGTCAATCACTTGATGATTGTGGCTCAGACACTCAAGCTACTAGTGGTTTTAGGCTTATTGATTTGAAAATACTATCTGATATTATATCATCTGCTTGTGTATGTGCTGACTGTGGTGCAAAAAGTTTGAGATTATATGACGAAGAAAACAGAATTGGAATAGTGTGTATGTTGCATCTTACTTGTGAAAGCTGTCATTCAGACACTGCTTTTAGAACTTCGGCATCAAGTAACCGGATATATGAAGCAAATATGCGTTTAATATATGGCATGAGATGTTTGGGCATAGGCAGGGAAGGTACCAGACTGTTTTGTGGGATCATGAACATGCCACAACCAAGTGCTAGGTACACCACTGGAAATAAAACACTGCTAAGTGCTCTTCAAGAGGAAGTGGAAGAAAACTTGAAGTCCTCTGCAAAGGAAGCTGTGAAGATGAATAGTGAACTAAAGACAGAAGCAGATAACACGCCAGACACCGATTTGTGTGTGTCATGTGATGGAACGTGGATGAAGCGTGGACATACATCACTGTATGGAGTATCATCTGTCATTAGTGTTGATACTGGAAAAATTCTTGACGTTCAGGTAATGAGCAAATATTGCTATAGCTGTGTACTCGGAAAGAGAGCTGGTGAAGTGGAAGAAAATAAGTGGCAGGTTGAACACAAGAAAGTGTGCTGTAGAAATTATTCTGGTTCTAGTGGTGGAATGGAACCTGCAGCTATGAAACTTATGTTCCATCGAAGTGTGGAAAAGTACGGTGTTAGATACACAAAATACCTTGGTGATGGTGACTCCAGCTCCTTCAAAACTGTTTTGGAAAGTGAACCTTATGGTCCCCATTGTGCTATAGAAAAGTTGGAATGTGTTGGACATGTGCAAAAACGAATGGGAGGCAGACTTTTAAAATTGAAACGTGAATTGAAGGGCAGGAAACTTGAGGATGGAAAACTTTTAGGTGGTCCCAACAGACTCACAGACAAAGAAATTCATTCTTTACAAGTGTACTATGGCAAGGCAATAAGGGACAACAGTGGAAATTTGAATAACATGCAGAAGGCTGTGTGGTCTATTTATTTTCATAAACTATCCACAGATGACAAACCTGTACATAATTTGTGTGACATATCGTGGTGCAAATTCAAGCAGGCTGAGCGTGATGGCATGAACTATTCACACAAGCACAGTTTACCTGTGGCTGTTTTAAGTGCTATAAAACCAACATTTAGGTGTTTAGCAGAGCCAGACCTCCTACGAAAGTGTGTGCATGGAAAGACACAAAACCCTAATGAAAGTTACAACTCACTGATTTGGAAACGTTGCCCAAAAACAACATTTGTTTCAACAATTATTGTTGAAATTGCTGCATATGATGCTTGTTTAGTTTTTAACAATGGTAATCTTGGAAGAATAAAAACTCTACAGAGGCTAGGATTTCATCCAGGAGCTTTCACCTATTCAATATTGAAGGACATCGATGACAAAAGAGTTGCTGCGGCTGATATTACAGCCAATAAAATTGAACAGCAGGTTAACCAAAGAAGACAAGCAAAGAAGAGACTGCTTGCAGATGAAGAGGAGTATGCATATGGCTTGCACTAGTTCACACAGAGACGGTAAGACCTAATACAAACACTATCAAATCATTGATTCAGTTTTCCCGTAACTTACATTTTTATAACTTTATGTACCTTTTTCTCAAAAACCACAAAAGGTAGAGAAGTGAAATTTGGTATATGACTAGTCAGTACTATAGTGAAAAATTCTGTGGAAGGAATTTTCATTTAATAAAATAGTAAGGTATTTATGGTAGAAAATATTCCTTAAATTTGATATATTATTTTTCAGGGAAATTGGGAGACCCGTAAAAACTGAACAAAAGAAGATATAAAAATTCTGCTCCACAGAGTTTTGTAATTATTTGGTATGAAAGTGTGTACAAAAATTCATTAACATTGCTCTCACAGTTTTCTCAAAAAAGGAACATTTGTAATTACATTGTTGAAAAAAAATTAATTGTTAATAATTAAAGATGTAAAAGGTCAATAAAAATGAAAATTTAGGTTCATATGCGCATAACATTTCTTAATAACTGTACCAAATTTGGATTGATTATCTTAAAAAATTAGAGTTTTATAAAATACTTTTAAAATTACTGCAGTTTCGTGTACGTCCCCCCTTAAGTGAGTGACTGAAAATTTTTTTTCACGCAAATACGTAGTCGGGATGACATGTCTTACAAAGTGATTGGACACACAGATTTGAAGTGGTGAGATCCAAGGCACGTGGTTGCTAAGTCCCAAATTTACGTCACCTCCAGTAGATTCAAAAATGGGCAGTCCAAGGTAAACTGAGCCTTCTTTGGGCTCTGTGCTTATTATCTGCAATTTGAGTGACACCATTTAACAATAGCGACGCCGGAGTAAGTATGAGGTACGTTGGTGGACAAGATGTACTCTAGCCCCAGTAAATTCAGAAATGGGAAAACATAGAAAGTATTTGTCCGGCTCCATGCTTTATGGTATACAATTTGAGCAACTAACTTTCGAGCGTGTGTGAATTTAATGGACCTGCAACACCCAACGAGACAAGCAGCTCAAGATATTCGGAAAGTATTGCTCACATATCAACATGCGTATTATCCATAGATGACACCTCTTTATCATCCGATATGTTAAAGACACACACAAGGCAAAAATACACAATCCGTTTGCTTTACTGTCGGAACAAAGGGTATCATTTCAAGCTCACGCAAAGCATACGAAATTATGCGAAAGTATGCAAATAAACGAATGCAAAATTCTTACCTTGCCACCGTGACTCAAATAAACACAATTAACCATCTTTCGATGTTAACTTAAGCAACGCCAATACCTTCGTCCCTTTCCTAATGGAGAGCTAACACAGGAGTCCAGAACTTACGGGGCACAGTGGAAGAAGCAGATTACCAGAATGCACGCTTGTCAGAGTCGTATTCAGACGTATCAGGCGTCCTATATCACTCCACCTGCAAAAGCCCCACACCCCTACAGAGCTTCCACCAGCTTGAACAGCTGACATGCAGTGTCATGGATTCATCAAGTTGTCTCCACACCTGTACACGTCCATCCGCTCTATACAATTTGAAACGAGGCTCGTCCGACCAGGCAACATGTTTCCAGTCATCGACAGGCGAGGAGTAAATCTGTGTGTCGTCCGGTCATCAAAGGTACGCAAGTGGGCCTTCGACTCCGAAAGCCCATATCAATGATTTTCCTCTGCATGTTTTGCACGCTGACACTTACACTCGTGAAATGGTCGTACGGAAAAGTCCCCACTTCATCGCTACCTCGGAGATGCTGTATCTCATCGCTCGTGCGCCGACTATAACACCATGTTCGAACTCACTTAAATGTTGATATGCTGCCATTCTAGCAGCAGTAGCCGATCTAACAACTGCGCCAGACACTTGTTGTCTTATAAGCGCCGAATTCTGCCTGTTTACATATCTCTGTATTTTAATACGCATGCTTATACCAGTTTCTTTGGCGCCAAGCGTATAAATCCACATCATCTATCAGCTCTGACCTTACTGGGGGATTTTCAGAATATTTTCACCCTTTCACTCATACGCAAATTAGTAGGCAGAGTAGGAATAAACTCAGCTGTGCAGAGATGACTAAACGTATCAAAAACCCCTTTTCCCCTTTTCAGAGGAATGATAAACGAACTAAGTACTGCCAGTCTAAAAATGCACCAGACGTACTTAACGTTCATTAAACAGTTGCAAGCTAGCTGTTTCGTTGGCAAACGTGCTTGAAATTCATTGAAGTCAGTGATACAAATTGTCTGGGAAGGAGCAGCCTCCTTTGGAAATCTGTGGGTTACTTATCCACAGGCACTAACTAATTCGATGCCAAAATTTTAAAACATCAGGCCTTTCATTCGATTATACTTTCCTTCTTGTTTTTCCTGGCATTATTAGATATCTTCATGGTGTCAGCATGCTACCCTGGATTTAGCAATGTTAGTGGTAGAGAGTGACCGAATGTCCTTTTTGTTCGCATCTTTTCTTTCACGGGATGCAATTTCTGAATCCTATCAGTCTCCGAGTAAAGTCTATCCAAAATTACTTTAGGATTGACACTTCGCCAGGAGCACGTGGAGGCGCGGAGCAGAGTTGCCACGTCTCGCACGGAACATTTCATTCAACTCGTGGAAAGGCAAATTATTCGCTTTATAAATATGGAAACTGCGTAAATGTGTTCTGGAAGAGTCGCACAATGTTTTGATTTTAGTTTTACCTGTGTCAACAAATTATTAAGACGATATAAAGGCAGTATACGAAAGTACATTTTCTCATGACGTTACCGAATTTTCGGCATGCGAAAAACTTTTTTGTTATTGAAGGCAGGTGAATACATTCTGTGAATTAAATCGTAAGGATAGATCATATTTTCATATGTTCGAAACCATATCTCTTTCGGAGATAATTTGAGCTAAATATGATGCACAAATAACCGTTCGCGTGTCAACTACTAAACGTGCCCCCGTACAGTTTCGACACGAGAAACAGATCGCTGTAGGTTTCGAACGAAACTGTTATTAATTTTTCTGATCTGCCTACTTGATTCTAACACAACACAGCAAAAAAATAAGATCAAGTGTTTTTATCGCGGTGGGAAAACGCATCTTAAGTAGGCAAACGTCTACTGTTTAGAACGAACAAAAGCGAAAAGAATAACAGGGCCTCCAGGGTACACCAGTTATGTTGTAAATAGTAATGTTTTTATAACAACAATATTTTTATAGTAATAATAATTGTGTGTGATGTACAGAGGGGTCCATAAAAATGTAGGCACTCTTTGACGGTAAATATTTTTGGAGCAGAGTGACATACGGTTGCAATTTTTGACGGTAGTGTAGACCGTATTTTCTCAATAGGACTTGGTGCGCGTTTTCCAGCAGATGACAGTGCAGGAATGATGTAATATTGTCGTTTAAGAACGCAAGTCCACTGATCTTATACACCAACACGCACCACAATTTATCGTATTCGAGACAAATTCGAAACCGAAGATACTGTTCAGGATCTTCATAAGGAAAGGTCTGGTCGACCAAAAACTTCATCAAGTCCTGTTTCCAGTACTGCTGTGTTGCAACATTTTAGCAAGTCACTTCAGAAATTTGTGAAGCAGGGTGCACTTGAATGCGGGGTAAGCCGATCATGCCTCAGACGAATTCTGAATGCTACAAAGTGGAAAGTAAACAGACCAAAATTGCTGCCCACTATGAACAAGAACGACCAGAATAGTAGTATGGAGTACTGAGGGTGATTTGAAGGCATGCTTTGCGAGGGTGAACGGTTTGCAGTGATCGTTATCTGGTCTGATGGGGTGCAGTTCAAACTGAACGGTACTGTAAACCTCCTGAAAATCCTCACGTTCACGTAGACAAAACATCTTAATCTACCAGGTGGTTAACGTGTTGTGTGATCTGTCATCTCGCGGTTTGACTGGCCCATTCTTCTTTGAAGGTACCGCAGCTGGCGAGGTGTATCTTCATATGCTGCGAACATCGATTTTACCTGCCATCCGAGAGGTTTTTGGAAACGAAAGATTTTGATTACAACAAAATGGCGCACCGCCTCACTACCAGGTGTCAGAGCCTGCTTAGATGAAAATCTACCTGGACGATGGATAGATCGAAGAGGAGCTGTTGAGTATCCAACATGTTCTCCATACTTTACACTCTTGACTTCTACCTATGAGGAGTTTTGAAAAATGAAGTTAATCAAAAGAAGGCAGCTACTCTGGACGAGCTACGAGAACCATCAAGGTGTCCTGTACGGCTATCACACCAGAAACACTGACAGCAATAGTTCGGTCAACAGTTCAGTGGCATCGACGTTGTTTTATTTGCTAAGAGGAGAAATTTTTAACACATAAAATAACCTTTCCCCCGTGCAAGAATTTAAACAGCATGTTATTTTGTTCCATTAATGCTGGCTGTCAAATAGTGTCTACATTTTTTGGACCCCTCTGCGTGCTGAATTCCTGAGATGAAATTTAGAATTAGCTGCTATTAATGCCTTCTTATTTCAATTTCAAAACTTACGGCGATATAATTTTGTTACGTCGGTAATCACAGACGTAAACTGCTCACGCCAACCGTTGTTAAATCCGCCTGTGCTCCATTTCTACGGTTATAATGAAAAAGTCTCCACTGATTTCACTCTAGTCCCTAAGATGGATTCTTGAAGTCTCACTGTCACTGTTGTCATTTGATAAAATTATCATCCCCTCCATGGAATTTTTCTAAGGAGATTCAGTGTGCTATGCTCTTTCCACGTTGCTAATCGTATGTTTGACGACTTTCTTCCAATCTTCAGCGGCGCTGTTCCTGGCAGTTTCTCTTGTGAATGCTCCCACAGCAGATAGGTTAAAGTTATTATTGTTCCTGGAAACCTAAACTTTAATTTGGGCCTATATTAACTCTGCTGGGTTGAAATGGCAGTGGTAAGGTGGGTGGTAGCCTAACGACTACATGCCTTCTTCTTCTTAGTCCGTTCGTCGATTATGGAGAGATATTTTTTTCCATAGGCTCATCACTTACATCGACGTTATGATGCTATAGTCATTCTACCCTTTTTGCCGTGGTAGATGCCTTGTCAACAAATGTAACGTGGTTCATTTTTTTGTGATAACGTCTTGTTTTCTTTAGTTTAAAAGCAGGAGAAAACCTTGCGAGGTGCCTGCATGAAGAAGAATAAATGTGCCCCCCCCCCCCCCTTTAGCTGGAAGGCATTGTCATTCTCTTGTCTGCCATCGTATGGCAATCCCCTGTCGAAGATAATGACGTCGAACTGTTCCACTTATAAATTTCGACAAACTTTCCCCTGACATCATTCCGTATCACACCACAAACACCACAGAGTATATCCTTCAACTGTAAAGACGAACACACAGAAAGTCACAGGGCGCAACTATCAAACTGGACAGGAAACTGGCTGCAACTGAAGCCCACTGCAATTAGGAAGTTCTTTCGTGTGGCATAAAGGTTTGGCAACCTCGGGGATTTCCTGGAACTGCAGGTACTGTGATATTGGCAGAAAGTGTCCCATCCTTGCTGCTTGGGCTTCCTCCCCTATCACTTCCGTCCTCGCTGTCAATCCTAAAATAATTTTCGACAGATTATAGTGTGAAAGTGTGAGAACGTCCAACAAATAATTACGAATCGTGTAACTGAGGCCGGATGTGGGTACCAGCACCATATTTCACGTAGCCGAATGTAGGAAGCTGCCTATAAACCACATCGAGGCTGGCCGGCACACAGGTGGAGTTGATCGAACGCCAGCGCACCTGCCCAACCACACATTCTCCAGCTGTCAAAATTTGTCATAAATTCTACCTGCAGTTCAGCTACCAGCATGTTCCACTCCAGCATACGAACAAGACAACGAATACACTGCAACAATATCACTCTGTGGAAGTTGGTACATTCATAAATGGGTCACAGAGAGGTTTGGTAAAAGCTTCAGTTTCTGTAGAGGTCCAGCGTCTCCCCACTTTGCGTAAGTACATTTGTTACAGCCGTTGCACAAAGTTGCAAATGTTTCCATCAGCACTAGCAGAGCTCACGCAAACGTAACGTCTTACTTTCACGCCAACACTACCGATACACAGCAGAAGGTTACTTGCATATCAATGGACAACATGAATCTGCCACACTTCTACTATGTTTTCCAGAATTATTATTACTGTTAATAAAATTACCACGTGGGTCTTCCTACTATACCGCCAGGATAGTTTAAGAAACGCTGGCATTGTTATTATTATTAAACATGCCACACGGGTCTTGCTACTATATTACCAGGATAGTTGAGGAAATGCTGACACCTTCTCAACTACCCACATTTACAGAATACTCTCCCTGTAGCAACAAAGTGGTCGTCGGCAACGATTTAGTCACAACACTGGCACAGTAGACACTGGAATAGCCAAAGCACCCAGCTCACCTACATGAATTGTGTTAATCGACTCATGAATGGCATAAGATCTGTGCATTTTATTGCATCGACTAAGCCTGTGAATTTAGCATAAACCAAAGTATTACGTTACGTTTGATTTACAAAGACCATGTGCAAAAACAAAGCTTACTGCGCAATAACTGTGGAGCTGCCTGTCGCATCATATCCGACCATTCCAGGCCCCAGCAGCGTTCTTTATGTCCTTTTCCTCTGTCCTTCTACGACACTTTCGTATCTTTCACCTTGTCGTAATGAAGGGGTGTCCGCTGCTGCTAAGTGCGCACCATCTCTGTCAGTTCGTAGCCATCTGACGGCATTCGAAACTTCTCCAAAGCCTTAGGTGCGTCCGTGTCAAGGGGACTTGTGTTTTTACGGCCACCACCGTCCTACCCTGCTACAATGGTGGAGCTCAGTCAGTCAGCTGAATTGAAACTTGAATAACTCGTGATTCGCTGCTCGGTTCACGAAGCCGTTTGTAACGCGATTACTCAAATAAAATTCTCTGTACAGCTCTTTGTGCTTACACTTGCTTAGTCCCTTCTTTCATTACTTTGATTTATCCAGTTATTGACGAGGAGAATTCTTAGCGTGCACAATGGACAGACATACTACTGCCAACTACCAGTGTCATGATGTCATGTCTCAGCTTGCTGACAGTAAATCGGACGATGCTTATTGATGTTAGGAAGAACTCCACTAACAACTGGCAAAATTGTTGTTTATTAAAACACAGGGTATCACGGCTTAAAGCCGCATCATCAGGTGCAACCTACACAGTAAAAAGCAAAGTACAGTGGATATTATAATTAGTAAAAAATGTCTAGAATATACTCACAACGTTAAAACATCATAGGCATGACATACCCATCGCTCCTAGCCCAAATATACCATTCAGAGAATATCAAATGGTTCAAATGGCTCTGAGCACTATGGGACTCAACTGCTGAGGTCATTAGTCCCCTAGAACTTAGAACTAGTTAAACCTAACTAACCTAAGGACATCACAAACATCCATGCCCGAGGCAGGATTCGAACCTGCGACCGTAGCGGTCTTGCGGTTCCAGACTGCAGCGCCTTTAACCGCACGGCCACTTCGGCCGGCCAGAGAATATTTTCAATACCATAGCGAGCGAAAGGTGAAGAAAATGTGCTCCACTCTTTAAAATTTGCCTGCATCTAAAAAGAAAAGAGAAAATATTTTTTAGTGAACGCAAGCTAAAAGTTTTTAAAAAGGGGCCAGATTGGCGATAAAAAATTGTCACTGCTAACCTGATTAGTCTTGGCACTGTGCAAATTACTATGTGGAAAGTATCAGGTGGCAGCGTCTTACCAGTATGACAGTAGGGGAACACCGTGCAGGGCAAGGCAAAACAACAAAGAGCGACTAGCTGGCTGAGGGAACGGAAGCTATCCTTGTGCAGGGTGTGACATCATATAGTCATGACTACAAGTGCTGAGTCGCTATCTTTACAAGCGAGAATAATAGAGTATTTTATTACGTACTAACACCTAATCATACAAGCAATCAACATTAGCCAGAATGCTATGGTTCTTTAATTATTCAACGTGAACTGTGCGTTTTCATTTTTATGTTTAAAACTTCCTAGTTCCTCTAATATGTTCAAACTTTGAAGAAATTTAAATTTCCTGCGGTGCTTGTGATGCTGTGACCCTATTCGTGTAAGTGCGCTGATAATGCAGATCGTGGGCTATTTAAGTTAAGGGGTTCCTGAAATCTTATTCGAAATGACCTAGCGGTTTGCAGTCACTGCATGTAACGACCTATAAACTCGCTTCATTATCTTTGTTTACCACAACTTTATCCTTGTGCCAGGGCTTTCTGCTTGGATCCGAAAATGTGAAATAGCTGGAATAATGTTTTTAGATCTCATACGTCTACCATTTTTTTCGGACATTGCACTCGGATATGGGAATCTACAAAAAAATAGAGCGTTTCTTTGTCTGCTCGGCTGGTATAGGCGTTCAAAAACTAAAAAATAAAAAGTCAGTAGGCTTAGATGAAGTACCAATCTGTGTACTGAAACAATGTGTAGGGATTATACGAGACCCCTTAACAAATGTAATAAATGAATCCTTCACATCAGGGACACTTGCAGAGCAATTAAAACAGGCAAGAGTTGTTCCTTTGCTTAAGAAACGTAATGCAGGAGACATAGAAAATTACCGGCCCATTTCCCTGCTGTCAGCATTCTCAAAAATAATAGAAGCAGTTATGAAAGACAGATTAGTGAATTACCTGAATAAATGCAATTTTTTAAGCGAATCACTGTTTGGTTTCCGAAGTGGCAAAAATATGGAGTCAGCCATAGTAGAAGTCACAAAAATTGTACTTGATGCTCTTGATAAGGATGAGTGTGCCACAGGCATAATTTTATATCTTTCTAAGGCGTTTGATACAGTCGACCACAAGATTCAATTAAATAAATTAGAAGCATTAGGAATAAGAGTGGTAGCTAATGACTGGTTTCGATCATACCTAACAGATAGGGTATAAAGAGCAGAGATAACACACACTTCAAATAGATCTAAACGTTAAGTAAAACACTTATCAGAATCAAAATACATTAACATAGGAGTTCCGCAAGGTAGCATATTAGGCCCAGTACTATTCCTGATATACATCAATGACTTTCCGGATAGTGTTACTCATGGTGAAAAAATTTTCTTCGCTGATGTCAGCAATATTGGGCAACTGTCTAGCCGCAGTTGGTACACCGGCTCCCGTGAGATCACCTAAGTTAAGCGTTGTTGGGCGTGGCTGGTACTTGGATGGGTGTCCATGCATCCGCCATGTACTGTTGCCATTTTTCGGGGTGCACTCAGCCTCGTGATGCCAATTGAGGAGCTACTAGACCGAATAATAGCGGCTTCGGTCAAGAATACCATCATAACGACCGGGAGAGCGGTGTGCTGACCCCACGCCCCTCCTATCCGCATCCCCCTCGGAATATGACACGGCGGTCGGATGGTCTCGGTCGGCCACTCGTGGCCTGAATACGGAGTGATGATAGCAATATTATAGTCACTGAGAAAACAAGAGAACTCCTTGCCGAAGAAGCAAATGTAACTCTCAAGGAAGTTTATGATTGATCAATAAGCAATAAAGTGACATTGAACATAAAGAAAACTAATTCCATGAGTTTCAGTTTGAAGAGGAAAAATGACAACGTTAAATTAAATGTAGATGGCACCTCTATAGACTGCGTAACAAATGCAAAATTTCTGGGAATGAATATTGCTTCTCAGCTGAAGTGGTGTGAACACACAAAGGTACTTGCAAACAGAATGTCATCAGCATGTTATGCCCTTAGAATCCTGTCATCAGTGTGTAACATGCAGTGTCTTTTAGTTACATATTATTCATATGTACGCTCAGTTCTTAGCTATGGCATTCTTTTTTTAGCGAACAAACACACAAAATATGAACACAATTTTCAAACTCCAGAAAAGAGCCATAAGAATCATAACCAAAAATACTGGTCGAACTCATTGTAAGGATCTGCTCAAAACACTGGAGGTTTTAACTGCTCCATGTGAATACATTTATCAGTCAGTTGTACACATCAGAAATAACATTGGTAATGACTGCACAAACAGCTCTGTCCATGACGATGCAACAAGAGATAGACTCAACTTACATTTACCAAGAAAAAATAAACATAAAACTCAAAACCGCATTTTCTTCCAAGGAATAAAACTGTACAATAAATTATCAAAAGAGATCAAAGAAATTGAAAAAATACACATATTTAAAAAGACAGCTAAAAAGTACCTGTTATGCAATACGTTTTATACATTGTAGGGTTACTTAGAATAAACAGAGTAGGGGTTTGATAAAAAAGTTATATAAATAAATAACAATAATAATTATTATTATAAAACATCCAACATTCCACATAAGAACTTCACTTTATGTTTTTCCCTTTCTTTTTCCTTTCTAGAAATACTTACCCACCAGCTATACATAGCACAATACTAACACCTCTTTCTCTTTCTGAGCTCAACATCTCACTCATTATGGAGTGATGCTGACTCAGCGTTTGAGGATAGCAAATGGGAAGTTGTGGTACAGAAAATGGCCTAGAGATCACCAGTGTGTGTGTGTGTGTGTGTGTGTGTGTGTGTGTGTGTGTGTGTAGTGAGTGAAGTGTTGTGAAACGATGTGTGAATAGGGTGTGCAATGGCTGATAGTGAGATATGAGCGAACAGTGTGGCATTACATTATTTAATAAGTTATTTTTAAAAAAGTAGCGTATACCAGGAGTAAATCTAATGATTCTCTCTAACTGGAAGTCTGCAAATATATGTGTATACGAATTAGCTTATTTTAAATTGATCTAAACTTGTAAATACTCTGACATGACATACATCATTGTAAAAAGAGATCTACAGATGAATAAAGCTAGTAATACTATACTACTACAACAACCAAATCTGCCTCTAATCCAAATTGGAAGAAAGATTTTTCTTTTTCAATATACTTCTATTAATTGTGCTAACAAATTCTGGATCTTAACCGTTCTGATTTGCTGTACACTGTTTAACCTAATATTCAGCCACTTGAGCTTAGCTCGTAAGAGGCACTTTAACATGGCCCACAATACTGCGGATTTATATTGCAGTGGGTGATACGACTGCCTGTCTATAGCAAAATCTGTCGTGGCTGCCTTTCGCTAAACATTGAAGCCTATATTTTCACTTTTTATCGTCTCTTGGAGGTCCCAAAAACGGTAAAATGTCAGTCTCGACGCACTGCCCATTGAACTGTATCTTATGGTTTAAACTATTTATATCCTAAGGAACTGGTCCCTTTCAACAGGCCGTGCGGTTCAAGGCGCTTGAGTCCGGAACTGCGTTGCTACTACGGTCGCAGGTTCGAATCCTGCCTCGGGCATGGATGTGTGCGAAGTCCTTAGGTTAGTTAGGTTTAAGTAGTTCTAAGTTCTAGGGAACTGATGCCCTCAGATGTTAAGTCCCATAGAGCTCAGAGCCATATAATATGGAATCATCGTAAACATATCTACTCAATGAAATTAATCTTCTAGCATGCTGAGGGCATTTTGTCATTAATTCTAGCTCAAAGTTGGCCATAAAAATATTTTCTACGCAAGAGGCAAATGGAGAGCTTGTTGTGAATAAAAACAATCCATGAATTTAAAATACTTAGGAGGTAAAATAATTTTTGTTAAAGCCAGCATTTCTTCCACCTCTTTAGATGGTCTCTCCGAAAAGGTCTTCAGATTCTCCACACTAGTACTTTAATACAGCTAATAAACTATTTTCGTTGCTGCAATGAAGAATTCATTTCTCAGCCCTAAGAACCCCGTCTGACCAGCTCTGCAACTGGTTATTTTATTGCACAATCATGCAGGACCCATGGAGATGTTGTTTGTCGTCTATCATTAGAATATTAATGACACGTGGTGGTATGTTTTTCGACACACAAATTATAAAGAAAAATGACGTCATAATTTTAAATTTTGCCCGTCACTAACATTGTCGTTCCTATAGTGCAATAATCTGAAAGATGATCTGGCATAAAATCTGATTCCCCCTGTCTCTGGACCAGGGAGTCATGGGACAGTGCTAATGGAGTGTAACGTCCTGCATTCCTTTTTTCGCAGCCACTAATATTTGGCACAAAGCGGCTCCTTAGCTCTCCTCATGATGTTCAGACAACGCCTTTCCAGTGCTTCACATTACAAGGGTTTGATCCTGGTTCTTACACGTTGATAGGTGCTGTCACTTGAAAGGTTGCTCCAAAATTTTATACTGTTTAAAGTCAAATAATTTACATATCTGTCCAGAAAAATCTGTATCTACTCAGGGTTAGTATTTCATCTGTAATCGTTGGGCGTTCCTGTCGTCAGAGGCTACAGTCTACACCTAGTACCCATTCTAGTTCTATGTTTGGCGCCTTGGCATCCATGCCTTAAACACAGTCTCACCTTTATGTCTGAGCGGTTCACGGGAACCGCTACACGACTTTCCATCTGCCTACAGCGTCTCAACACGATCACGTTCCTCTGTGTCTATCTACTGATAATCCATTCCATTTCGGTGTAATACGAGGCCAGAGCACATCGACAACTCATGAGATTCAAAACTAATGTCCTTGGATATAATTTAAATATTAGTGCATGGAAATTGCAACTCTTCCTGCAGGATATGTTGGAAGACAGTATATGTGAAGCCGAATAGTAAAGGTTTCTTGAGTTCTCAAATTTAAACATGCGGACACCTTAACAAGAGATATTTAGATTCGGCTCCATGTGCTGAAACTTCTTTGTTTTCTCTTGTTACAGGAAGCATATCCGCTACGACCTAAGGCCTTCCACGCTATCAACAGCCATCCAGGTGTCGAGAAAATATTCTCATTTTTCGAGAGTTTTCTTAAAGAGAAGATGAAGAAAAGGGTAGGTACTACAATTTGTATGACGTGTTGTTTGCAATTTACTATATGAATCGGCAATACCTTCAATGAGCTCTATAGACTGTCTTGTGGAGAAGAATCAAGTGAAATGTTACTTCGTTGTACACCAGAGCGTTCAGTTGGAAAATGTGCTCACAGAACAAACAATCTCATCAGGTCCTTCAGTACTACTCACTGCTGTAAATGTATTTCGTCCTCTGAGAGGATAACTATAATACACAAATTTAATTAAACCTGCTTTCGTTTCTAGTCCTTGTAGACATAGAAAAAAGTTGCCTGTAACACATGCTTTGGAATCAAGAAGGCAGCAGCGATGAAATACAGGAAGCGCAAGGTACGGCGTTCCCTCTGGTTTTTGATGGCTAGTTCGTCAACCAGCTATAATTTCAGACTGTTAATTTGCTCACCTTGTTATTTCCTCATGGCTGTCAGTCTCGGGGCTTCGTTACCAAAGTCTGCAGTAGACTTTGGAAGTCAAGAGTACGGCAAAATATATAATTTCTAAAATAATTACGGCACTTCTCAAATTAATTTGACGTGTATTCCTATTCTCAAATACAATGATTCTTCACATCATCGTCTCTTTAGAGGGAACACCGCAATAACTTCAGTGCGAAATGCCAAACTGACAACTCTAGATAGACCCACAGAATGCTAACATCTATTCGAAAGATTACGAATCTCTCTTGTTTACTGTAATGTCATCTTTATTGTCATGGTGCTCTTTATTCTATAGCTCGCTCAAGCCGAGACCTACCACGTCACAATCTACTCTCAATTAACAAAGCCAAAGTCTTATGGTGTGTACCTATCACTATTTTTGAGCCCCATGTTAACGTCTCGAATTTCTGTAAACTCTAAATAATGGATAACTATTCTTTCTAAGTAGATGAATAATTCAACTCGTGCTTACTAAGACTTCGACTAGCGAAAGCTATGGCTCTACGCTCAGCTTTATCTGAAACCCATTCTCCTTGGAGTATCCCAAAACATGAGCCATATTCAAATGCATCCCAGGTTCAGGTAGTCTGGGTTTTAGTAAAATCAGTAAACCCGAATCATTCATTGTTTAGATCTTTATGAATCTTCTGAAGAAGCCAACAAAATTTAAAAACGTACACAATATTATACATTCTTCTAAGGTTTGTGTTCTTTCTTGATCGGTTTTTTTACTTGTTTAATTCCCATAATATTACCTAAAAACTTTACCTTTTGCCTCCCAAAATGTGACTTTGAAAATTTCCCTTTTCGTCTCATCAGCTTAGCGTTCATGTGAGTAATTTACACTGGTCTTTCCAAGTTTTAGAAACTAATAATGAATCGTGAAAATAAATTGTTAGTTCTTGCACTAATTCCTATCTTAGTGATTTATCTAGAGCACGAATGAAAGCTACAATTCAAATGTTAGAAATGAGTTGTAGTACCTTACATTGGTAAGATTACCTCCAAATAATAAGGCCATGCATGGTCTTGATTCTTTGTGTAATGGGACTTGTCAATACCCAACCTTTAAATTTAAAAAACTAAGCAATTCAGCTTCCTCAAATCTTGATAAGAACTCATCTATACTCACAGGTCCATCCCATTCAGTTTCCATCTGTTTACTGAGAGTTTGTGCATCCAAGAGTAAATTAATATCTCCTGCAGGTTTCTTAGCAACTAACAACAGATTGTTGAGGACACTAATACTACACTCATGTACGTCTTAATCAAACATCTTTTGTATTTTACCTCTCATTGCAGATCAAAGATTCATTAGTACCAGGTATGGCTAAAAAATAGCATATCACCTTTCTTATAGTCCTTTACATATATACTCCTTATTTTTCCTGATTTATCTGACAACACACGTTTATATCCTCTAACTGAGTTTCCTATTCTTCTGGCAAAATAAATGATTCTCTTGATTTAATGTTTCTACCTAACGCATCTCTAGCCTGTCCTATTTCATCTACTACAATAATATCAGCTGAAGCCATTAAATGGAGGTGTTTCACCACAGGCTGATCATGTTTAACTTCTAATAAATTATTTTCAAAGGATATTCTAGACACTGTATGTCTTTCCCAAAAAGTTTTATTTTTATTATTTTTAATTTATACACTTCTTAGGTTTGCCGCCAGATAACTTTGTACACTTCGGAAGTATATTTGCAACATACCCATCACCAGGGAAGCCTGAAAATTCACAACCCTCATTTAGTTAAAATCTAGCAGTATTGTATTAAATTAGCCAGTCTAAGCCTAAGAGTACATCTAGGTTTAAATTAGGTACAACTAGCAATGTCTAATAAAGAGTGAATGTATTAGTGATAAAATGTAGCCGCATTTCATCTGTGACTTGTTTTCCTTTACAACTGATAATTCTCTGAGCTAATACTGCAGTTACTAGTAATATTGGACAAGGATCGTTTTTTCAATTTCTTACAGCAAATCCTGTGAGATTAATGATGTTCGACTCTCAGAATATAAGTGAATATCGAATTGTTTTACAAAATATATCATGATATTTCTCATTCCTTCCTGGAATTTACTTCCCATCCTTTGAGTAACATCTTTCCATATGAGGACTAATGTTTTCTCCACGTGAGGACCTGCTGTTCCATTGTCATTTCCTGAAGCCTGGGCCCTAGCCCAGAACGTCCATTGTTTTCCGGCGACTGTTACAAAAACGACATGTCAATTGACATATTTGTACTCCCGTTGTTTATATTATTCGAATTAGATGTCTGAGTCTTGTTACGCCATTTACTATTTACTTTGTTATTCTTCTGTTTCCTTACCATGAAGTATTTACTTTCAATTTTTCCTTGAAACCATGGTGGATGACGGTTTTAATTATAATTATCGAGTTTTCTCCCGGGGAATAGCTCCTTCGGGCTTAACTCACTAAACGCCCCTCACTAAAAGTTAATTAACTGTTCACAGTCATACAACCATGATATCAAAGTTATTTCCTCATATGGGAACCAATACTTAGGAAAACATCATCTAAGCGTTGGATCTTCGAAGTAAAGTGTTAACGTTTCCTGTGTACATAACGACCAGCACTTCTTATAAATTTGTCTTGGCAGTCACTGAAAGAGGTCTAGACTTCCAAATTAGCGGTTCTAGATATAACAGCACCCCCTTCCAAATGACTGAGGACAAAATCAATTTTCTTTGAGTCATCAGAACATTTAGACAGTGATCTGGAAAATACTCTTAAAATAGGTGGGATGTATATCTCCGTCCGATTTCAATTTAAGAAATTGTCTGAATAAATTCCACCCACTTTATTGACGTTATTCTTCTAATAATTCTGCAGGGAATCCAGAATTATCAGCAAATCTCTCTCTATTATATCACCAATTCATGCAACTACCTTTTTAATTCAGCCTTTGTTATTGTTGTACCTTCTGATGAATGAGGTATACTGTCAGACGATTCGATCTTCTCCTGCACCTTTTGTTCCATTAAATCACTAGCATGCTCCACAAAAGTTGCAGGCGTCGAGCCTGATATTGCAGTTCCGTCGGATTCATTGTTCTGCCCTGTAACTTATAACCAGACAGCTGTATCTGAGATATGCCTATATACATCTGTATCTCTTGTTAAGCAAAATCTTACTAATTCCACGTATCATGAATATGACATTTCGTAATGATGAGGAATGTGTCAGTTTAACATAAGGTTTCTTTACAAGATAAAGTTAATCTCTTTCTCTCTCTCTCTCTCTCTCTCTCTTTCTCTCTTTCTACTTCATAGCTAAAAATTCATGTAAAGACTAGAAAGATTTGTTCTTCAGAAATTCTTTTAATTTGTTTTTAAATGCTGGTTGGCTGGCTGTCTGTCAGACTTCTAATGCTATTTTGTAAATGAACAAAGACTTTTGTGGCAGCGTAATTCACCGCTTTCTGTGCCAGAGTCAGATTTAACCCAGAATTGTGAGGATCATCCTTTCTTCTAGTGTTGTAGCTATGCACTTTGTTATCATTTTTAAAGTTTGACGTGTTATTAACAACAAATTTCATAAGCGAATATCTGTTTTAAATCTTTATTTGCGTCCCTTTTACCAAATCACACTGCTTAAACAACTGAGAATGTAACTCCTATGTTAAAGTAGTAATAGCGGATTGCCGTTTGACTATCTCATTATCTGTTTTCAGTTTTTCGTTTCGTCAGTCAGTTGTGTATCTTCATCTGATTCCTGAAACAACTGTTAACTCTAATTTTAAGCCGGTCCATGCACTATGCAACTAATTATTTAACTTAACAATAGTCTGAGCATTTGTTTCAACAAGTCCTTTCTCGAATCTAATACCTTGTGCATCGATGGTCAGATTTAATTTATTCTTATTTGCATCTAGCTTAGTACCTTGCGCGCCTATGTTCATGTTAGTAGTATCCAGTGTAGCTCCCAATTCATCACCTTGAGCCATCATACTTGCTTTAATACTGTCTAACAGCTAAATCAGCAGAAGCTTTCAACACGTTCTCCACCTTCCTGGTTCTCACTGGCAGTGATAACAAATTTACGATAAACTACTTCGATCACTATTATAGAGAGTAGTTAACTATGTTAACAAAAATACTTCTGGACACAAATGCACTTTAATTACACCACAACACACACTGCCGTCACAATAAAATAAATAAATTCAAACTGGCTTGAACACAGCTCACCAACCAATGCTTGTGTGTATTGCCACGTCGTGACGACGACGGGAAGTCGCTGCTTTGGCCGTCCTAAATTGCTGTACTTTAGCCACCAGCAGTAGTGATTACTGTCGGCTGTTGGGGCGTCATTGTGGAAGTGACGAAGCAATTGAAGTTCTTAGAAATCATGGTGGCTGGTCCTCTGATTTATAGACTTCTTAAAATCCTTCTGCGTCGTACGTTCTCATATATTGTCGATTTATTTAGTTCCTATGTATCGTCAAACAATTTATTCTCCATTGTTTTTATCACCAATGATTATAATGGCTTGTGCACGTCGTCATAGTTACAGATTCTGACTCAGTTGTCAATGACACAAACGATAAACTCCAATATATCTTCGATAAAATATCACAAATCTTCAATAATTCCATTTTATGGTTACTAATATTATCATTCTTCATTAATATGGTTCATTTCCAGCAACGCTTATTCTAGTTCCTGTTACAAGGGCGCCTGTTGATGACTAGTTTTCCCGTTATCTATAACTTCAGACCATTAATTTGTTTTTGCTCACCTTACTATTTCTTCATGACCGCCAATCTTGAAAAGCTAGGACTTCGTTACCAAACTGTGCATCAGTCGCTGGAGGTCAAGAGTACAGCAATACCACACCCTTAAAATAAACGGGAAATGTTTTCCTATTCTCAAATCAGATGAGTCTGTACATCATCGTCTCCTTAGAAGGAACAAGACATTAGTGTCATTGTGAAAAGTCAAATTGATAACTCGAGATACAACCTCAGAATGGTAATATTTATGTGACAGATAACGAAAGTCTATGTTGTTCTGCGGTGACGTCGTCTTCATTGTCACGGAGCTCTTCACTCGATAACGCGCTGTCCTCCAAGCCGGGACGCTTCAGCACGGAATAACTGCCAAGCTAGTAAGCACCGCCGACGTGTGGTGAAACTTTCATCGTCGTCCCTTCTTGAAAATACGCTGCATCCGTCCATGCCAGTTTGTATGCACAAACAAAAATAAAAACTTCCAAACAGTGTCGTCCATGGTGTCCAAACTAATATAGGAACTGTCAAACCGTCGTTTCTGCCTGTTTGTCTATTTGAATATCCTAATTTTTCATGGGATTTAACTAGTAACTTGAACGTAAACAGGGACAGAGTACAGGCTATATTTTATGAGAGTAAGAACACAGAGAAAGAGATAGTATAATTTTAAACTTGTATCTAAAATCATCTGCTGAGCTTAGTAGTTCGGTTGTTTAATTATAATGGCGTAGTATGCCAATGAACCAGTAACCTTTCTTCAGAAGTCTGCTTCCTAACTATCATCAAGTTTTCACAACAGTAGTATCCCTATATATCCGGTCTCCTCATTTCATGTGTAGGTCCTCCTTTCTTGGTCTACATATCCTATTCATCACACAGTTTATACATATGGGTGCAGTATCCTGTTTATCATCCCACATCTGTCTATTCTCCTCTTTACTGATGTGTTCTAAGCGGCACTAACTCCTGCTTTATAACAAATTCATACCCTCTTGATTGTTTTTTTTTTCTCCATGTTTCAAGTATTCCTCTACACTCCATTAATAGTGACCAAGTCTTGGTCATGATGGACCTTCAAGATCTCTTTTGTGGTATAATCTGGACGTCAGCATTTCATGCAGTGATAATTTAGTAGTTCTTGTCCTTCCTGTTCCTCTCTTCCTCAACAAAATGTCACTAACCTGTATGATACCTTCCATTGATTTATCACACATTCATATCAACTACATAAAATTATCAATGTATGTGTTTCGTTATGTGAGTAATGAACATAGGATAGTGGAACAAAACATAATTAATCGAAAAACAGTAAAAGATGAAGAGATCATTACGTAGACATAGGTTGTAATATAATGAGCAACTGGATCCTCATAGGACTCTTTATGTTATGAACCGTTCCATCATAGCTATATTTTAAATTCCCTTTTCCTTACTCTTTAATGAATCTACAAGGAACACTGCTGTTGCATGGGGAACGCCAGCCACCTGATGTGGACCTCCAGGTCTGTTAAAAAACCTTGATAGCTTGTTTCATTGTATTAGAACTATGATGATAAGCTTTGGCTGATACAATATCATTCACCTCGAAATTTACCACTGCAGCATGACTATTATGCTCCTTCACTCTAATTTGAGAACTTTTCTTTAACTCATTTTTCAAAGCAATATGATTATGAGCTTTGTGTAACATTAGTCAGTCATCTCAAAATTTGTCCTTGCAGCGTAACTGTTACGCTCTTTCACTCTAATTTCATCACTTTTCTTTACTTACTTTTCCAATATTTGTGCATATTGTCCTTGTGGATATCGATATATCTTTAACAACGCGTCTCCAATAAATTTTCTGTTCACCACTCCCACTGGTAAAAGAACAATACACAAATGAGGTAACTCGTCTAATATCACTTGTAACTTGGGAATTGTTTAAGCCCATGTAGTATGTTTACATCAGCAATACTTTCTACGAAGTCCTCACAACATCATTACCCATAACGAACTCTTCGACTAAGGATGGTATTTGGAAGTAGTACTATACTGTAATTCTTCCCATGCTAAGGATGCCTTAAAATTATGGCTTACAAATTGTGTACCATTACCTGCAAGTATCGATCTTGGTTCCTCTGTACTTGCAAAATATTCTTGTAAACGGTTAAAACACTGTACCTGCCTTTGCTATTTTAATGGGATATAGGTTCAAGTCTTTTGACCAACATAAAGTTGCTACAAAAATACTCTACGTCTGGGTGAAGGATCAAATAGATCAGTGACTGTTAAGGTATTTAATGCCTTTGGCACTACTGGATACATTATGAAATTCAGAGCATTACTACAGTCTTTAACTCAGTGATGTAAGTCACAAGTACATAATTTTTCCTTCACCTTCCCACTTAAATTTCTAAAATAGCAAAATTTTACTGTATTCTTAGTACACATGCATATTCCAAAGTGTGTATAGCTTTTGTGTAAATACCATACTATGTCATTAACTGCTGTAGTAGGGACATGTATATCGAACTGTTTGATGAATCATCAGTTCTCCAAAATAAAACCACACAACAATTTATATTTATCTTTTTGGTTAATTTTACATGGTTCCAACACATTACAATAGGAGCAAATGTTTGTAAGATCACACGTTATCTCTTATTTCTTGTGCTAACCGTGTGACATTATTGTTACAATAACTTATCTTAACAAAATTTACTCTAAAAATGGTACCAGGCCCAACAGTTCTTATTTGTTACTAATAAAAGTACTCCTCACTGTCACAGTAATCATAAGTTGGTAACGTAGGCTTCCTGTAACACGTCACTTTAGCAAAGTTATGTATTATAGCACAAAAGTTAACTACAAACTAAACAGAAAAGCAGACAGTAGTTACAAGAATTGAAGTACATGAAAGCGAGACAACAGTTGACGAGGGAGTGATACAGGGCTGTAATGCGTCCCCTTGTTATTCAGACTGTACGCTGGTCAACTGCTAAAGTAAATCAGTGTGAACCTTGGAGTTGGAACTAAAGTTCACGGAGAAGAAATGAAATGATGTTGTTTGTCAATGATATTGTGATTCTGTCAGAGGTGGCACAGGTCTTCGAAGACCAGCTGAATAGTATTGTTACTGCCACGAAAATTTATACTGACAGTCTGTATACAAATGGGAAATATTGTTTCCAAAAGACTCTAAAAGTTCTTAACAGATTTACTTCAGATTTTTTAATGACACTCTAATAAACATTGGAACGGACGTAGATTAATATTTTTTTTTACATAACAACGTTAAAACTGATGGTGAGATAGAAAAGGCCGTGCTGTGCTGTGGAAATGACCATATTTTTTCTTACAGTTGGATTCAATAATGTTGTTGTTGTTGTTGTTGTTGTGGTCTTCAGTCCAGAGACTGGTTTGATGCAGCTCTCCATGCTACTCTATCCTGTGCAAGCTTCTTCATCTCCAAGTAACTACTGCACCCTACATCCTTCTGAATGTGTTTAGTGTATTCATCTCTTGGTATGTCTCCACTACTTTTATCCTCCACGCTGCCTTCCACTACTAAATTGGGGATTCCTTGAAGCCTCAGAACATGTCCTACCAACCGATCCCTTCTTCTAGTCAAGCTGTGCCACAAATTGCTCTACTCCCCAATTCCATTCAGTACCTCCTCATTAGTTATGTAGTCTACCCATCTAATCTTCAGCATTCATCCGTAGCACCACATTTCGAAAGCTTCTTTTCTCTTCATGTCTAAATTATTTATCGTCCAGGTTTCACATCCATAAATGGCTCCACTCCATACAAATACTTTTAGAAAAGACTTCCTGACACTTAAATCTATACTCGATGTTAGCAAATTTCTCTTCTTCAGAAACGCATTTCGTGATATTGCCAGTTTACATTTTATATCCTCTCTACTTCGACCATCATCAGTGATTTTGCTCCCCAAATGGCAATACTCATCTACTATTTCAAGTGTCCCATTTCCTAATCTCATTCCCTCTGCATCACCTGATTTAATTTGACTACAATCCACTACCCTCGCTTTGCTTTTGTTGATGTTCATCTTATATTCTCCTTTCAACACGCTGTCCATTCCGTTCAACTGCTCTTTCAGGTCCTTTGCTGTCTCTGACACAATTACAATGACATCGGCAAACGACAAAGTTTTTATTTTTTCTCCATGCATTTTAATTCCTACTCCAATTTTTTCTTTTTTTTCCATTACTGCTTGCTCAGTATACAGATATAATAACATCGGGGATAGGCTACAACACTGTCCCACTACCTTCCCAACCACTGCTTCCTTTCCATGCGCCTCGACTCTTATAACTGCCATCTGGTTTCTGTACAAATTGTAAATAGCCATTCGTTCCCTGTATTTGACCGCTGCCACCTTCAGAATTTGAAAGAGAATATTCCAGTCAACATTGTCAAAAGCTTTCTCTAAGTCCACAAATGCTACAAACGTGGGTTTGCATTTCCTTAACCTATCTTCTACGATAAGTCGGAGGGTTAGTATTGCCTAATGATTTCCAACATTTCTACGGAATCCGAATTGATCTTCCCCAACCTCGGCTTCTACCGGTTTTTTAATTCGTCTGTAAAGAATTTTCGTTAGTATTTTGCAGCCGTGACTTATTGAACTGATAGTTCGGTAATTTTCGCATCTGTCAGCACCTGCTTCCTTCAGGATTGGAATTATTAGATACTTCTTGAAGTATGAGGATATTTCACGTAGAGGTTTGTCATAACTGGTTCTCCCTAGGCTTTCACTAGCTCTAATGGAATGTTGTCTACTCCAAGGGCCTTGTTCCGACTTAGGTCTTTCAGTGCTCTGTCAAACTCTTCAGTACCATATTTCCAATTTCATCTTCACTTACGTCCTATTCCATTATCATAATATTGCCTTCAAGTACATTACCCTTGTATAGAGCCTCTATATACTCCTTCCAACTTTCTGCTTTCCCTTCATTGCTCAGAACTGGTTTTCCATCTGAGCTCTTGATAGTTATACAAGTGGTTCTCTTTTCTCAAAAGGTCTCCTTAATTTTCCTGTAGGCAATATCTATCTTACCCCTAGTGATATATGACTCTACATCCTTACATTTATCCTATAGCCGTCCCTGATTAGCCAATTTGCACTTCCTGTCGATCTCATTTTTGAGACGTTTGTATTCTTTTTTGCCTACTCCATTTACTGAATTTTTATATTTTTTTCTTTAATCAATAAATTCAATATCTCTTGTGTTACCCAATGATTTCTACTAGCCCTCGTCTTTTCACCTACTTGATCCTCTGTTGCCTTCACTATTTCATCTCTCAAAGCTACCCATTCTTCTCCTACTGTATTTCTTTACGCCGTTATTGTCAATGATTCCCCAATGTTCTCCCTGAAACTCTCTAGAATCTCTGGTTCTTTCAGTTTATACAGGTTCTATCTGCTTAAATTCCCACCTTTTTGCATGTTTTTCAGTTTTAACCTACAGTTCATAACCAATAGAGTATGGTTAGTGCACATCTTGCCCCTGGAAATGTGTTACAGTTTAAAACCTGTTTCCTAAATCACTGTCTTACAATTGTATTATCTATCTGAAACTTTCCAGTGTCTCCGGGCCTCTTCCACGAATACAACCTTCATTCATGAATCTTAAACCAGGTGTTAGCTATGATTAAGTTATGCTCTGCGCAAAATTCTACCAGGCAGCTGCTTCTTTCATTCCTTATCCCCAGTCCCTATTCACCTACTACTTTTCCTTCTCTTCCTTTTCCTACTATCGAAATCCAGTCCGCCATGACTATTAAATTTCCGTTTCCCTTCACTGTCTGATTAATTTCTTTTATCGCACCATACATTTCTTCAATCTCTTCGTCATCTGCAGAGCTAGTTGGCATATAAACTTTTACTACTGTGGTAGGTGTGGTTCGTGTCAATCTTGGCTTCTGTAATGCTTTCACTATGCTGTTCGTAGTAACTGACCGGTGCTCTTATCTTTTAATTCATTATTAAGCCTATTCCTGCATTATCCCTATTAGTTATTGTTTTATAGCTCTGTATTCACAGTCTTGTTCCTCCTGCCACCGAACCTCACTAATTCCCACCATATCTAACATAAACCTATCCATTTCCCTTTTTAAATTTTCTAACCTACCTGCCCCATTACGGGATCTGACATTCCACACTCCGCTCCATAGAACGCCAGTTTTCTTTCTCCTGATAACAACGCCCTCCTGAGTGGTCCACGCCCGGAGATCCGAATGGGGGGACTATTTTACCTCCGGAATATTTTACCCAAGAGGACGCAATCATCTTTTAACCATACAGTGAAGCTGCATGCCCACGGGAAAAATTATAGCTGTAGTTTCCCCTTGCTTTCAGCTGTTCGCAGTACCAGTACAGCAAGGCCGCTTTGGTTAATGTTACAAGGCCAGATCAGTCAGTCATCCAGACTGTTGCCCCTGCAACTACTGAAAAGGCTGCTGCCCATCTTGAGGAACCACTCGTTTGTCTGGCCTCTCAACGGATACCCCCCCGTTGTGATTGCACCTACGGTACGGCTATCTTTATCACTGAGGCACACACCCCTCCCCACCAACTGCAAGGTCCATGGTCCATGCAGGTGGGGGGAGGTCGAGTAATAATAATAATAGTTGGGTATTTAAACCATTAGCCAAAAGTTTTCTTACATGTATATTAAAGTTTTATACACAACCATGACTTATATTGTTTCTTCCAGATAGGTTCATTCAAAAACGTGTACAATGGGAAAGTAATATTTGTGGTTTGTATATTATTATCCACTATAAATTTCCCAAAAATTTGTAATGCTACCTGTTCAGAGATCTAAAAGTACAGAAAATTGTGTCACTGAAGGTACAATCCTCACAGACCCAGCAGTTGGAGGACTGTCTCTCATACCTTGTATACCAATGCTCCCAACCGATTTATGCATTTAGTTTAAGCTAATCTAGGTTTCGTTTGTAGCAACAGTAAAGAAGGCTCAATATAGGACATTCAGATGCGTTGGAACTGATTTACGATCAGAGTATTTTACTACTGTCGGTTATGTGTATCCTTTCAATAACTGTTACTACACAGCATTCTAAAAACTAAAACTCAACTCTATACTGTTAAAACGTGGGCTATCTATTTTTTAAAGAGCAATCGACAACAGCAGTGTACATAACACTGTAGATATTCTGTGAAAATGAGCTGTTTTGTTTTCTTCCTTAAAGTCAGTTTTAACTATGGTAACAGGGTATTTAAATAATGACAAATTGGTCAACTGGTCATTTTTATGTTGCACATTTAGGAACTAGTAGTTTAGAAAACCAATTCATACTCTTACCACGCAATATTCAAAAACCGAAAAATGTTGCATATTCCGAAGTTTTGTAATTACATTGTACACAAAAAATTAAAAAAAAACTTAAAAACAATAAAAACGAAACAGACTAACAATGCAGTATTTATTAATCATGTTCTATACGATTTATTATAATTTGGAGTTCCATTCCTTTCTTTAAAAAAATGCTTCTATGCCCTTAGTTACATTGAATAGTTTAGGTGTTGCAATTTGTGAACAACATAAAAATTCGATTAAAGAAAACGATGCATGCAGATCATACAGCACACGCGAGCGAAACAGCAGGCGCTAAGCTAGGTAATAATATAGCACAAAAGGATGAACTTTGCATGGTGTCATGACGGGGATGTTCAAATGTGTGTGAAATCTTATGGGACTTAACTGCTAAGGTCATCAGTCCCTAAGCTTACACACTACTTAACCTAAATTATCCTAAGGACAAACACACACACCCACGCCCGAGGGAGGACTCGAACCTCCGCCGGGGCCAGCCGCACAGTCCATGACTGCAACGCCAAGACCGCTCGGCTAATCCCGAGCGGCATTTCCATTCCTTCAAAGAGGGCGAAGTCACAATGAGAAACCAAACTTGCGTCCGGACACAAGTCCCAAGGATATCTCAGATTAAGATTTATATCCAATTCCCGTACATATTTAACTTTTGCACAGCTTTGTTGGATTTGTTAGTACTTTAGAAGATGAAATTCAACAAATGTAAAGCAAGTTTAGTGGAATATAGTCGAATTAAAGAAGGCAATGCAATTTTTCTTAGGAAATTAGGCACTAACAGTAGTAAATGAAAGCTAACTGCCGATGGCTGAAATAGAAAGGAAGACATTACTTCGAGACCGGTAACAGCAAGAAAAGTACTCTTTTAAAAAGAGAAACATTTTACATGTAGTATATAAATGTTCTCTGAAAATATTTATCGAGTCAACCTTGAATGGAAGTGAAATGTTGACGAGAAACAGAATAGACATGAACAGAACAGAAGCTTTTGAAACGTGGCGCTGAATGCCGAAGATTAAATAGCTATATTGGATAGCTGATGAATACGCATAATATCAAATTAGGGAGAAAAAAGGATTATGTCACTTGCGTGATTAGAAGAATGGATAGTTTGATAACACATGTCATGAAGCGTCGAGTAATAGTGTAATTGGTAATGGAGAGGGGTGGGGGGGGGGGGCGGTAACTGCCGTAGAGTCAGATTAAGGCTTTGGGTACAGCAAGCAGTCTCAAACGGCTGTGGGTTGCACAGGATATATTTTCATTGAGAACTGTTTTAAGTCAGTTTTCGGACTTAAGACTTCAACAACAAGTTACGTAGAAAGAAGTTAACTTGTGCAGAGAACAGAATAAAAAGTACTGTTACCAGAATGTGTCTGAATTGTGTGTTACGCCTTAGCATACGTTGTAATGCTTTCAAAAAAGGATTTCGTTCTTGTATTTATGCTTGTCGTGTTTTTTTTCAGATCTTCATACATTCCAATCTGGAGTCCCTTTATAAGCACGTCCCCAAGAAAATCTTACCAGAAGAGTACGGAGGAGAAGCTGGGCCTATAGAAAAATTGGAAAGTAAGTGCAAACCATTGCCAGTTAGCGACTCTCACGTCATTCTCAAAGTGAATAAAAAAGTAATTTCCTTATGCATCTTTTTATTACCGTATCTACCGACGTAAAAAAAAGTGAAGTACACTAGAGCTTAAATTTACGACGTTGCGCCTTACTCGAAAGCTTCTTGAGATACTCTCTGTACAATAGCAATATCTGCCCAGGATTTTCATTTGCTCCAAATAGCGGTGATCCCTCTATAAATTACACACGTGAGGGGAAGGGCGCAAGTACTCGTGTAACCAAATAAAGCGATTAGTCTTCCATGCCGTAAAGGCACACATCTGGTCAGTCCCACTTCCTGAGGTTAACTGTATAGGAATTTACAGACAGTTTCCATACTACTAGTTCGTTTGTCTACAGATAACTGCTACAGGTTGCCTCCGTGCTATGTGTGTAGCATTAATACCCACCAAAGCAGAGATCCTATGTTAGATTCCTGGTGACTACTATGGAGTTTTCTAATTCACAGAGAATGGAGTTCAAATGAAAAGCTTCTGGGCATTATACGCAGAATGAATGGCACAAAAGCCGACGAAGTGGTTTTTATAGGCCTGGATATTGAGCATAACGGAATGCCATCCATGAATGGTTCGACGGACACTCCATGGACGCCAGGCTGCAGCCTGGGCCGTGAGATCACCTGATCCCTGTGATACTGAATCCATCTGGGCTGACGTAGATAGTAATAAGCGCCCTTCCTCCTTCCTCCAATGAGTTTGCAACTTACCTACCTACTTTCCACAATAGCTAATGTACCTATGCGGCGTCAAAGTTTCTATTTCCATTAGACAACTCTCTGTTATGTTTCTCCCGGGTTCGATTCCGGCGGGGTCAGGGATTTTCTCTGCCTCGTGATGACTGGGTGTTGTGTGATGTCCTTAGGTTAGTCAGGTTTAAGTAGTTCTAAGTTCTAGGGGACTGATGACAAAATATGTTAAGCCCCATAGTGCTCAGAGCCATTTGAACCATTTTTTGTTATGTTTCTTCTATTGAAATGGATGTTGTTGTTGTTGTGGTCTTCAGTCCTGAGACTGGTTTGATGCAACTCTCCATGCTACTCTATCCTGTGCAAGCTTCTTCATCTCCCAGTACCTACTGCAACCTACATCCTTCTGAATCTGCTTAGTGTATTCATATCTTGGTCTCCCTCTACGATTTTTACCCTCCACGCTGCCCTCCAATACTAAATTGGTGATCCCTTGATGCCTCAGAACATGTCCTACCAACCGCAGCATTGAAATGGATAAGGCTGTTTTATTGCCATTACATACACGAGGATAGAGAATAGTTCATAAAAACGGGAGTTTTCTCAATGTCTTCCTCTGCATTGTTTTGAGTCACATTTCATTACAGCGGTCGCCACTCCGTAAACAGACACGTTGTTTTAAAGTAACAAGTTATCAGCGTACAACAATTGAACATCAAATTTCCAGCAACATGAAATTAAATGAATTATTGAAAGACGACGAAACGGAATTCTACTTTGTAAATCATATGAATGATACCTATTGCAAATTACGAATTGGAATTTAAAAAGTTATATATTTTAATTAACCTACGGAACTTTATTGATGAAGTGCAAAATGATATTAAACATACATTGATTCTAAGTATGTGGAACGCAACAGAAATCTCCCTTGAACGTATATTTATCACTGGTTCTTGTCCTATTGCAGTTTAAATGGAAGAGAATACGTTTCCTTGATATCTGGCTAAAGAGCGGTAAGAGCCGAACATTACTAATGATTCGATTGAATTAATATTATCCCAGTTACAGGCGTTGTAGTCACACAGTGGACTTTACTGAAAGTCTGCATAACATGTAGCTCAGCCTTTGCTCCCTTACCTGAAGTGCCTTCCCTAACTACAGCTATTAACCGTAGATGATTTTAAAAAGTCACTGAACAAGAACCAGTCATCATACAACACTCATATTAGTTATTCCTGAAATGAATCAAACTTTCTGAACTGACCGGCTGGCATATTTGCAGTATACAAGGTAAATAGTAACAGAGCTAGGATTGTACCTTGAGATAGGCTACTGTTGAGTGTCTTCCGCTCACTAGTGGTGTTGCCTATAATTACCTGCAATAGTAACGAAGTAATAGAGTTTACACAAAACTATGGAATTTCATTTAAAATCGAACACGCATGTTATTTTCATTTAGAGGGTTCAGTGTAGTAGAAAGTGGCCCGTAACCCCCTTGAAGCTAATGGTTTCTCATTCTTGCAAGTTGTTCTTTCTCAGCAGCACATTTAATGGTTTCTCCCTTCCAACTGCCCTGTTTCCTACTGGCACATATATAGTAAAACAATTACGGCAAGAAAGGACGAATGAATAGACTGTTGGTGTTAATAACAATCATCCTCCTTTACCTCCTCTGCATTACTGCAGATGACGTGTCACTGAGCTCATTTGTTCTGTGCATGCAGTACACGTGAGGCGCCTAGTTGTTTCCACTGCACTGTGTGGAATACGAAGGTTCCGTTATAGTTCACTAACCTGCTGTCTTCACGCTGATGTCCCAAGAGCAGAAAACAGCACGCAGGTCGTAGGTTCTGTATCTTGAGGCTGAAACTGACTTTTAGCGAGGTTCTGTTCTGAAATAATGTATCACTTCTTTGGGATGCCACTCGCGTATTTTAATATAGCCATACGAGAAGACTACATGATCATAACACAACACCTTCTGATACAGCAAAGTACATGATCAAACACAATGTTTACGAAAATGTATCTTTACATTATTTGTAGCACGTGTCTGTGCCTCATGACTACCGGAGTGAATCTCTTATTACTGAATACCGGCAAACACATCCTGCAACAGACAACATGACTGTACATCTCGACTGCCTAATCCAGAGTGATGAACAGGAACTTAATTAAAAATTGGAAGCACTTACTACGACATACATGTCTGTTCTTCTCGACTGCCTAATCCCGAGTAACGAACAGCCCGAAACACTATGTGCGCCATACCAGAAAAGGCGTGACCCGAACGCTTCCTAAGTGCTTCGTCTGCAATTTCGTCAGTCTTTTGTTTTTGATTTAAATTATTTTTAATAATTCTAAAATGACTGATTGATACTCAGCTGTTGAGAGACATTTATATTAAAAAGTGAAGTCATTCTAATGATTTGTTTAACTAATAATAATAACTATACTTTAACGTTTTGGCGCTCTTGCTCCGAACACAGCAGCCAATCACAGAGCAGTAGCATTATGCAGGCGGTCTTTCTCAAGGGAATGGTACCGAATCTAACATGTCACAGGTACCTCACACCACATTTCGTCATCTATATACTTCTTGCATCTCCACTGCTCTGGAAACAGCTTCCTGGAGCCTAATATGATGGCTGACTAAGCCAGAAATATTACACAATATGTAGGAGGATGGTTGAAGATGTGGCAGCGTCCTCTGACGAGCCCAGTCAGATACTAAACCAGTCAGGTCGTTTCTTTTCGCTCCGACGTGCACTTAGAATTAGCTGAGGAAAATGTGCTTCGCAGTGTGAGAAGTTGGAATGCGTCTAAACGTTGTTTGAGCATTAGAATTATGAACATACCCGTAAAACTGTAGCGTAGACACAAAGATAAAAGACCTACTTTGGTGCTGATGCATTTGGTTAAAAGACTATGGAAGCAAACGTAACAACTATAACACGAACACAAATAAAACAAGCGCTGATATCAGGGGTTAACTTGGATTTCAGTTTGTAGGTCATACAGTTTTCTAGCTCTAACATAAATTTTCTTCGTTGTGTTTTGTCCACAAAGCTTGATGTTTCCAAGTTATTCACATCAGCCTGTACTCTTGTATCTCTGTACATTAAATATGAGGAAGACTGAACATCAATCCTGAAATGAAAAGCGGAAATAATTATTCTAATTATCTTATGACAGATGAGCTGTCGATGAAAAAGAACTGGCACAAAATAACGTAACATAAGACGATAACTAAAACTGTTTCCGAAGACGATGTGCAGGATATAATGAAATAAAGCGTTGAAAATGCAGATGTTTCATCGCATTGAAATTAACCTCCATGTACACAACAAGAACTGAGCAGCGCAGTCGATGCTACTGAATTTCAGTGTATTCTAAAATTTTTAACAGCTGATAATGCCTGTGTATTTTCGTCTGACACCCAAGTCAGATCTGATAGCAGTCAAGTTATATGTGGTGGGCTATTCTCCTTTATTACCTACAGTTAAGGAACGGAGAATTCCTTTTCCCCATATTAGCCAATTACGTAGAATAGAGCTTAGGTCGTAGACCGCTGGACTGATTGTGAGCCGTATTGCGTGTCAACGGCATCGTTTATTGCAGGACCTTATTTTCCCAGGAGATGTGTCCTGTGGATCCTGTTATCGCCACTGGTAAACGCTATGAGACTCTTTTGCGCACCAACGTCATTTCAGTAGCATGTGTGTGTGGGAAGGATCATTTTTATGCAATATGGCACTCCTCCCCACATTACAATGCCAGTGAACCAGCTGCTGCAGGGGCATTTTGAAAGTGCTAGAATCAACGGCCTTGATTTCCCCACAGACTGTCAGTTCAGGTCACCTGATCTTAATCCGTGTGACTTCTGACTGTGGCGATATCCAAAATACGCTGTGTTTAGTGCTCCGATTACAAACGCAGCTGAACTGCAGGCGCGCATTGGGCAACGTATTTCGAACATGACCCCGGAGACACTTAGATCTGTTGTGGAAATCCTGTTTCTTGATTTCAACTTGTGGCAGAAAACGGTGGACAGCACATTGAACATGTCTTGCACTACTTTCACGTCAGTTTTTATGTGTTTTTTTTATCTCAGAACAATGAAGAACCAATTTTTCCCATCCGATGTGGTACAGCCTTGCCGTTTTGCATGACCTAGTTAACTAATAGTGCCACAACTGTGAATGCCAAACATAAGTGGTTATGCACATGACACATTATTGTTGGTTTAATGTGTTGCTTTAATGTGCTACTCACACCATAGTCATCCATCCCATTACGTTTCCCCTTTCTTCGATAACATTCCGTTCAAATTTGTTGTCAGTCCGAACAGAGCTCCATTTTTACAGCGGTTTGGAAATGGAGCTTCAGTTATTATCACAATGTACGTAAATGTCACTAGAGGTTATAGCATTATACAGAATATAATACACTAGAGAAAGAGGAGTTTCTGTCACAGTATAGGGATGTCTCCCGTGGTTGCAGCATGTACCCTTATTGACTTAACAAAATACTAAATGTAGAAGGATAGGAATACGTTTTCTGTCTTGTGTATTGTGTACACTTGAAGAACAGTACAGAGACGATGACCAATGTGAGATGCGTCCTGTCATAAACCAGTATATGTGGAGAAAAACATTCCTGAAATGGAATGGCCTGCCCTGTGCCCCGACCTCACCCCTTTTTAACCCTTTTCGGATGAGGTAGGACACCGACTGCACTCCAGTCCACAGTGTCCAATACCAGTAGCTCTTTTGGTTTACGGTCTTGAGGAAGAACTTAAGCGCCATTCCTTCATATACATTCAGACATGTCACTCAAAATTGCACCAGCAGCGTTCAGTCCGTCGTAAAGGCTTCGGGTGGACACAGTCCACATCAATGTCTACTAACAGGTGTCTGGACAATTTTCAACAGTTCACGTTCGTTACAATCCGATCTATCTTAGATTTCTAGGTGAAAAGAACTGTATAAGACTACATATATATATATATATATATATATATATATATATATATATATTAATGTGGGTAAATTGCACCTTTATACACATATATTAAGAAAAGGAATAGACCTGGGCTGCGCGGAGTGGCCGCGCGGTTTGAGGCGTCACGTCACAGACTGCGCGGCCCCTCCCGCCGGAGGTTCGAATCCTCCCTCGGACATGGGTGCGTGTGTTGTTCTTAGCATAAGTTAGTTTAAGTAGTGTGTAAGCCTGGAAAAAGGGAAAAGGATTTAATTACGCTCAAGTGTTCCAATAATATGAGTGCAGAAACCACAGCGTGAAGCTTCAGTCAAATCCAAATCCGAAGGCAGGTTTGTGAATGAAGTATGATACTGGAAGCAAGTTTATCACTGAGACCAACGTACAGCCAGAACAGAAATTACATCTTGGACGGGAAGTGCAGCTACTTTAAACAAACATCGAACATTCCAGCATGCTAGTACTTATACAATCATTGAATCTTGCAGATATATAAACATTACAAACATAAAATATTTCAAGAACTTCCCAGAAATGATAGATACGAAACCAGCAATCCACAGCATACCACACAACACTACCACTACAGAGTACTGTACGAACAGTAGCTTGCAAAATATCTGAAGACTAGCTTAGTGCCCGCTGCTTCACTCCAGTAGACTAAACGGCCTGCAGAGATTTTTTTGTTTCTATTTTTATTTAATCAAATTTTTATATTGCTCACAAACTGCAAAATCGTCTAAGCTTTTCGCGCCAATGAAGGCCATAGAAGTGTGGACTTTTCCGAATGTACTTTTGACCAAAAAGCGATTCTGGTATCTGGAGTTTTTGTTAATCATGCCTTTTGCGTTCATGTGGAGATACTTCCAAGCAAGTTTATATTTAACCGAAAAGCGAAATAGCGATATTCATAAAATGTAGCTATAACAGTTTTTGGACGTAACAAAATATTTTCTTAAAAATTTTAATTCCCTTTTGCACTCTCTTAGGGGTTGAATTTGAAGAAACAGTGAAACACGTACTTATTTTAAATTTCTAACCGAGAAGTTAAAATACCTGATGTAGCCTTAAAAATCTTTTATCAGTTCTTTACAAGTTATTTAGTTTCAAAAAAAACTTTCATCCACTATTTTACTCCATTAGCGGTTGAATTTCCAAAAATGCTGAAACAAGTATCTTTTATTTTCTGACTGAGAAATCAAATACTAGTTTTCATAGGTCTACCTTCAAAACTGCCTTTATATCGGCATTTCAAATAAAAAAAATAGAAATCCCTTTTTTCGAAAAATTATTTTAAACGACGCCTACAGTATAACATCCACATTCTTCGAATTTTAAGTTTGTATCCTTAGCGGTCTGGGCTTGGCGATGATGGGTCAGTCAGTCAGGATATTGCCTTTTGTATGCAGAGATTTGTCACACCAGACATTCCTGATTCCCTTAACCTTTATTGTTCACAAGAGATGTGTTTTACGTTGTCACTCTGTTCGCAGATGCGTGGAAAGAGCGCATTGAGAGGAATGCGGCGTTCTTCAAGGAGGACGAGAAGTACGGTGTGGACGAGTCGAAGAGGCCCGGAAAACCAAAGACGCACACCGACCTGTTCGGCGTGGAGGGTTCCTTCCGGCAGCTCTCCGTGGACTGAGCACCATTTTATACCTGCCTATTGTCAAAGGCCATTCTTAGTGGCACTGCTATCATGTGCACCTACTGTAAAATACTGCCAATGAATTTGAGAATAAAATTACTCTGTTTTTAAATTCTGACAGTACATCACTCACCAGATCGCCATACCATGGCACATAGTAGGCGATCCATTTTAATTTCATTCGGCACTGTACAAGAGGAGGACGAATGCACCTCATGTTGTTTGGCGAAAACTGACGAAGGTGATCGACGGTGTCTCTCCTAATGACGGAGTCGCTTGTATGGCCAGGTGGTCTCACCTGCTTTTAGGCTGCCAAGTTCCGGTTTTCACAGGTATTGGTGGGCTTCCTTTACTGACAACTATACCCTGTGCAGCGTTGTGATGCAGCAAACCACCGTGCTTCCTTAACCGTTTTGTGGTGGTAAGTTCCTATGAGGCCAAACTGGTAAGGTCATCGGTCCCTAGGCTTACACACTTCGTAATCTTAAACTGGCTTACGCTAAGGACAACACACACACATTCCCGAAGGTGGACTCCAACCTCCCATGGGGGTAGCCCGAACCAAGCGGCTACCCCACGCGCTTTAACCGTTCGGAGGAGCAACACACCTGTTGCTTCGCACTCCACGTGTGCTCATCTGTGATAAGTCGAGAGAGGCAGCTGACAGACACTTGAAGTTGAGCCACATGCAAAATCTTAAGTCCCATTGAGAGCGAAATATTTCTGCAAAAGCAGATAACCAGGGTAGTATTCATTTCATAGTGTAGAATCACGTCCATTGTCATGGAATTATCATACAGTTCACAACAAGTAAATACCTTGTTCTTCAAATTCAGAAACCACGTCTGTAAAAAGATTTATTGCAAACATTAATAACCATTATATCACTTCTCAACTGTTTTGAAGACGTCTCAGGTTGCGACAGGTGAAAAAAGTCATCAGTAGCCATAATTTATTACTATTCTGCCATGACAAGTCGAAGTATGGGGACAATTTGTTAAAGCTCTGCAGTAACATGGTGAAGTATGTGGCATTTCATTACATTTCTCATCTAAATACGTAAAATGGAGCTTGGTCAGTTCGTTTGCCTTTGGCTATTTTGTGTGTTTCATATCTCATACTGTGGCGCATTACGGTTAGAGTTTGGCATATTCAGTGGTTGATTATGGAAATACAGTCAGTAAATGTTTTAGAGAAACTTAGCACCACACCGGCGATAGATAGATAGCGCAGCCTCTGTACATAAACCCAAGTAGATGTAGTTGAAATTGGAATAAAAAGCAATACTAGCCTGTCAATATCATCAGTTATATTTTTATGTTGTAGAACATGAAGCATTCTCTTCTTCCCCCTCAAACTGGTGCTTGGGGAGGTAATGCACCATTGAATAACTTGTAAATTGTAAGAGGGTCACCGTTTATGGTTTCTACCACTAATAACATAGCCTCAGATCCAAATTCCAACGCCTTTGCGTATTTTGACAAATATTTTTGGTGTGGAGGTGGCATTGCAACACTCGCCGGCACAGTAGCTCAGCGTGTTCGGTCACAGAGTTAGCTGCCCTCTGTAATAAAAAACTGAGTGAACGGCTCATCACTGAACTTGAACGGGTGTCATGGGACATCCGCACCGAACAAATGCAACGAACAACTTCGAAAAAATGAGAACAATAGAAAGGTGGTCAGCGCAAAGGACTGTCATGCCAAGGAACCCGGGTTCGATTCCCGGCTGGGTCGGAGATTTTCTCCGTTCAGGAACTGGGTGTTGTGTTGTCCTCATCATCATCACGTCATCCCCTTCGACACGCAAGACGCCGAATCGGCGTCAACTCAAAAGACTTCCACCAGGCGACCGGCCTACCCGACGTGTGGCTCTAGCCACACGACATTACATTGCACTTGATATATACATTGTGTGTCGCTGGCTGATGGACGTTTCAGACGTGAAAAAAATATGGAGACCCTTGAGATGGATATTTTGAGTATCTTGTTAGCTTGTACTCCCTAAAATGGTGCTTGGTTAGGTTTGTTTCACTTAGATTGAAACCTTCCCGTCTCCTCTATACCTCTTTTGTTATTACGCAATAACCGTCTCCTCTATATCTCTTTTGCTGCGCAACCTTCCAATTTACAATAACCTATGTAACCTTCCCTTTGGATTTCTAATAATAACAAATGAAATCTTCCCTTTGAAATTAATTCTCTTTCTCAATCTTCGCATACAAATTTAAATACTGCTTATTAAAAGTTATTTTCTGATTATTTCGACGAAACATAGAATGTGTCGTCGTCGTGGCCCTCAGTCGTTATCTGCAATAACCCAAAACTGTTCCTTATCTTTTTTACTGTTACTGGATCGCCATCTGACTGCTACATCGAACTGCGACATGAATATACTTACTCTGGTTTACTATACTCTATTAGCTGCTGGTGGGCTGTCATAATAAGTGGCTGTATTTATTACCAAAGCTGACGTTATTCTTTAATAGCAAAGCTGACGTTATTCTTTAATTAATTTGACTGAAGTTACGTAATTCATAGTTACACTTTTTCCTGACAACAATAAAATTTTTGCAAAGTTTTATGTTGATGGTTTTTGAGATGGATTATAATCAGTAATGCAACACTGCAAGCAAAAATTAATTATATTTTGAAAACGCTTCAAATATTTACTGTTGGTAATGAAATGATTTTACAAACGTTCAAATGGGACTTATGTTTTACAATAATCTTACAACTAGCATTGCACAAACATACCTTCAGTACTCTTGAGTTTCGCAAACAAAATACTTCAATAATATTAGTTCCTCTTACGATAATAGTTAGCTGATGTCTCTGTACATCCGTTTATAATCTCTTGTAAATCATAGTTGGTGGCTGGTAGGCACACCGCTCCTCTCAATCTCTCGCTTCAGACCTGCTACCGACTCGCTTCACATCTCGCTTACTACTGTCTTCCTACGAACGCTTAAGTGCGGTCTCTCCTGCCAACAATGCTTTCTGGTGCAGACAATCCCTGCTACCATTACAAAATGTATCAATGCGCGGTCTTTCCCGCTCTTTTCTTAAAATGTATCCATACGCGGTCTCTACCGCCCTTTTTTAAAATTATATCTGTTTGTGGTCTCTCTTGCCAACAATACTTTGGTGCAGACATTCCCTGCTACCACAATTATTTCCAACATGATAAATATTAATTATTCCTATTTAATCCTATTAACAAAATATAAACATCTTTCATAAATTGTGGTTTGACAATAGACAATAGAAATATACACGTCTTACAAGACGTAAAACTGGAATGTGACCTACGTCCTTAGGATATTATTTTCCAGCCACATGTGTTTTGTAATCATGTACACTAGGAAATTACAAGGGGTCATTTGTCAGTCTACAGTCGTGTTTCAGGCATGGAATTTGATAGATATCTTTGTGTGTGTGTGTGTGTGTGTGTGTGTGTGTGTGTGTGTGTGTGCATACGTGCGTGTACGTGTGTGAAGCGGATATAACACTGACACTTGCCATGTAGACTGAATTTGTGTATTGCTGATGCATGTTTGCTGGCTTTCTGCACACATCATGTATTCTGTAGATCAATTTACACGTGTAAATATTTGATTTGAGAGTCTCCATTACTTCAATTAGTGACATTCACTACTGTAACGCATGAGTGGTCACGATGAGCTGTGTCAGCGACCTGTCAGACCATGACTACGGCAGGCCAGCAGCTTACTCCACATTTCGTGCACACATATTGTGGCACTATAAATGAAATTTTGTTTTTTTTATGTTGGTATGTGTTCCACAAGAACATAGCCCATATGTGCAAATGACCTGAGAACACATCTTCTGTAGTCTTTCTCCTTGAGTCACCAGTCATCTCTTGCAGCCTCCCATGAATTATTCTCTTGTGCCAGCGTCTTCACGTCAGGGCAGTAGCTGCGGTCAGTGGCCGCGCGGTTAGAGGCGCAGTCTCACATTTCTGCGAGTGGAACAGGAAAGGAAATTACCAGTAGCAGTACAAGGTGCCCACCGCATGCATCATACGCTGGTTTGCGGAATATGTATGTACGTAGATGCAGAAGGAGAAGAATGAGCGCAAAATCAACAAGAGTATCCATCTGTCGTACATAAATTTCCGCTTTATTGCTGCTGCTCTGAAAACCATTCTTAACGCATGAAGCCTTGGTTGAATTAACACGGTTAATTGCCCATAAGAATGACCATCGTAATACAGTACTTATACAATACTTATCTGCCACTCGCATACTGTAGCTGCAGCCGAACTTACTTCTTGCAGCTGAAACGCAACATTTATCTCTTTGTCCTCTGCATAGCTATAATACTCGCAGATCACTCAGCTACGGAAGGGACATTTATCACCAGTGCCACTGTCTAATTCATGTACGTATATTTCCAATAGGTAATGAGACTCTTCAGTAGACAGGGTTATTTCGTGATGATGATACAAACTTTCAGGGATTATGGAGTAGGGTAAGTTGAGGTAAGGAACCATGGCCCTGAAACGACTGAGTCGAATATTATAAGCGGGATTTGTTCAGATTGCTCTGTTAGTGGAATGCATGTGCCAGTCTGTTGCTAAGACTTTGGGGGCAGGTAATCGCGACAAGCACTTAGGTGTAGAGATTGAGATAATAACTCATCTAATCCAATTTACATACCGTACTGTATACTGACAGAGCAATCCTTGTGCAATGTCAGTACTATATTAGACTGCAGTCCGTGTTAACTCGTATAAGCTGAAGTGCGAGAGCGTGGTGAAAACTCTTATAGCTTTGCAAATAACACAAATTTTATTAGTGTAGCACATCTTTATTCTTCACGTCTACATATTTCCAGCCTTCAGCTGTTAGTGGGCTCAGAACTGTAGCGTGTAACATGGATGTGTGTAACGTAAACATATCGGTGCATGAGAAACAGCGTACTGTAATCGACTTTCGAATTCGAAGAGTTTGTCCTTCAGCATGACAACGCCAGACGACACACGAGCGTTGAGATATCTGCAACAATCCGATGCTTTGGGTTCACTGGCATCAATCATCCTCCCTACAGTCCCGACATGGCCCCATACGATTTTAATCTGTTTCCAAAAGTTAAAGAAAATCTTCGAGGACTTCACTTTGATACTGATGAAGCGCTGCAAGCAGAGGTGAAGTTTTGGCTCCGTCAACAAAGACCAACATTCTACAGTAACAGTGTCTCATTGGAAGAAACCTTCTCGTTCCCATGGTGACTATGTTGGAAAATAAATACGTAGACATCAAGGTTATTAGAGACGGAGCACAAGCACGGATTATTTCTAGGATGGCTAAGAAATCGGCCGTGCGCTGCCAAAGGAACCGTTTCGGCATCTTCAAGGAGCGTTTTAGGTAAACCACTCCTCCCGCACTGGCCATGAAGGCCTTGAGGTACTGACTGGAAGCCGTGTATTCCTCAGCCCACAGACGTCACTGGATGCGGATATGGAGGGGCATGTGGTCAGCACACCGCTCTCCCGGCCGCATGTAAGTTTCCGAGACCGGAGCCGCTACTTCTCAATCAAGTAGCTCCTCAGTTCGCTGAGAGCACCCCGCTTGCAAACAGCGCTCGGCAGACCCATCCAAGTGCTAGCCCAACCTGACAGCGCTTAACTTCGGTGATTTGGCGGGAACCGGTGTTACCACTGCGGCGAGGCCGTTGGCTAGGTAAACCACGGGAAGCCTAGATCAGGATGGCCGGACGCAGGTTTGAGTCCAGCGTTCTAACCCCTACGCCACTTCGCTCAGTATGTGGGCAGCCATAGTGAATGATTACGCACTACGCCAGTTTCTTTTTCCTCCTCACATACATGCACCTGCGTACACAGGGTTTATGAGAGAGATGTGCTACCCATCTGTTATTCGTCAACGGATACGATTCGAACATGAAGAGCTCCGCCTCGCTATTGATTGAGGGGTCGTGACACCTGGATCAGACATTTCCTGAAAAATAGCTAGGCGGAGAAGGGAATATATGTAAGGACGGTTCAGGCACAGAGAGCGTTACCGGTGACGACACCGATGACGTCACTATTAACGACACTGATGACACTAGTGACGACATCAATGACAAACCAATGGCGACACCAAGGCGACAGCGACGACGACACCGAGGACGACACCAATGACGACACTGATAACTTCATGGCATTTCCCCACTACTCCTCTCTGCCAGAGGTGTGTAAAATGGCGGTGTTTCCCACACTCCTGTGTAAGTAGGGCTAATGCCATAGTATAGATTGGCGAGAACTTCAAAGACGCAAAATATCACATTTTCATGCTGGCGGATCCGGAATACTGGCACGGACCGAGACCCACGATAAAGACAGGCTACGGCGCGTACATCACAGCAGAAGAGACTGCAGATCTTACAAGTGTCAACAGTCATCTCAACAAGGTTTAATAACTCTTGACGTTCAAATGCATCCAAACTGTCGATAGATTCAGAGTTAAGAGATTTAGTAGGCGCCTTTTCAATTACATATTAACGCAGGGCCTTGGGTCCTGCATGGAGCCGAGTGTTCGGGAAGTGCGGCAGAAAAGCCGACTAGTGCGACGCCACAGGTTCGTCGCAGGTCCCGCATTTACCAACGCCCCCCCCCAACCCCCCCCCCCCCCCCCCCCCCCGGCGCAGGTTCTACGACGTCAGAATCCAAGACTTCAAATACTGGGACGGGCTCTATGAACGTCAGAATCCAGGTTGGCTGACCTGGAAGTCACTATGGCGGTCGAAAATGGCGACCAGGGCATACTGACACCAGAAACAATAGCTTTACTATGACGTCAGGATCCGAGGTGCGAGAACAGAGGGGAGTGACCTGTCTGTAACGCCCTGTAGGGCTATTTATAGCAGTCGGTTCACTATGTAATTCCATCCTAAGTTAACCTTGCCTAAACAGCTGTTTTTGTTTGATAAGCACGTCATGTCATACTGCATCGTAAGTTAAAGTATAAACTGTTACTGTGTACTGGGAAAAATTCTGTCTTTATTTAAGATCAAACTGGAGGAGGGAAGGGTCCCCCTTGTTCCTATCCCATCCGCCACCTCATTCCCCTAAGTTAAAGTCCAGAATGTATACTGTCTAAGAAGAACAACTGCCTATTTATTTGAACAAATACTTGACCTGGGAGATCTCCCGTTCCACAGATGCGAATTCCATGATAGCCAGACCAGTCGAGAAGCTCGCCACCACCCCGTTAGCGGTAGCCCGCTAAAAGCCGATTCATCACGTACCTCTGCCGCATCCGGAAGGTTCGGAAGACAGCACATTCATACTACCAGATCGATGACATAATGGGAAATATAGTTCGGAAGCTCTGATTCCCAGTCCTGCTATGCAGTTGTGACAGCACTGCCATCACAGTCTGCGTACCTAAGTTAAAACGACTGGAAACATGAAAAATACAGGAAACAGACTTGTACTTCAACCCAAACGACTAAGAGTAAAATTTCACTTAAACTGGAAATAAACAGTAACACACAAATACATTCTGCTTCCAAACTGAAATAAACAACATATGCACATTCATCCTCCTGGTGGTGTACACTTATGCTGTGGTTCTGAAAAAAAAATTGAAGTACTATGCTTGTAAAATTCACTACAAAATTTTCGGTGTGAAATGCACGGTAACTATTTCTTAGGTAGTTAACATAACCAACCATCCCAGAGCCATAAAACACGCGAACGTATTGATACCATACGCGTTGTAACAACATTTTAGAATGAAACATGCTTACACTTATTTACAAATCGAATCATAGCCATTGAAAACGGAACAAAATACTCAACTTGTACAGCATATGTCAGAACTAAAAACTGAACTGCTATCTCCTGCACAGCTCAACACCATCTAGTGGACGTAATACACTGACGGAAAACATCACAGCATCAAAAAATAAATAACACAGAGTAATAAAATTTCGGGAATACATTTGTCTAAGTAACAGAACTTAACGTAAGCGTGAGATGAGCCATTACAAATGTGAAACACTGCTACATTAATAAACGGCGTAGCCGTCATAATGTTCATTGCAAGTATGGGAACGTGTTGGCGTTGTCCTGTACATGTGCCGGATGTTAGTATGTGGAATGGGTTTCCATGGCTGTTTCAGTTGCTCGGTCAGTGGAGGGACAGTTAACACTGCTTGCGGATGAACCTGGAGTTGTCGTCTAATGATGTCCCGTGTCCATACAGACGAATGTTGAAAATTACGTGGACTGATAAGGGAAGGAATGAGGAGGTTCTGTGCAGAGTCCGAGAGTAAAGGAATATATGGAAAACACGAGGAGAAGGGACTGGATGATTGGGGAATTTTTAACACATAGGGGAATGACTTACATGGTACTAGAGGGAGATGTAGAGGGCAAAAACTGTAGAGGAAGACAGAGATTCGAATACATCCAGGAAATAACTGAGGACGTAGGTTGCAAGTGCAACTCTGAGATTAAGAGATTAACACAAAGGAGAAATTCGTGGCGGGGTGTACCAAACCACTCAGAAAACTGATGACTCAAAAAAAGTGCTTTAATGAGACATACCTGGTGATTAAGCAGATTAAAGCAACATGTCGACACTATAAAGCATGTTGGGCTGCAACAGCAGTATGTCGGAGAGCACTATCCTGTTGGAAAACACGCCCACGAATGTTGGTCATCAATGGCAGCACAACATGTCGAAGCACCAGACTGATGTACAATTTTGCAGCCAGAGTGTGTGGGATAACCACGGCAGTGCTCCTGCTGTCATAGACAATCGTACCCCCACCATAACACCATGTGTAGGTCCTGTGTGTCTAACACGAAGACAGGTTCTTTACACGCCCTTAATTGGCCTCCTTATAACCAACATAGACCTCCACTCTGCCCTCGAATCCACCCTCGCTTAACACCACTGAAGTGACAAGTGGCAGTGGTTTGGGGTCAGTGGAATGTACCTTACAGGGCGTCTAACTCGTAGCTGCCCTTGAAGTAACCGATTTGTAACAGTTCGTTATGTCACTTTGGTGCCACCTGCTGCTCAAATTGCTGATGCTTCAGAGCCGTACACCAAGTCTTCTTGCGACCGTTACCACCGATGCCATCAATAATGTACGGTGGCTACATTCCTGTCAAGTTTTTTTGCAGTATCGCACAAGGAATATCCAGCTTCTCATAGCCCTGTAATACGACCTTGTTAAAACTCCCTGAAGCGCTGATAACGGGGTCTTTCTCGCCTTCAATTCACTACGTCCAATCTGAAAGGTAACTAACGCTCACGACCGTAACAGCATGTATTTGAAACAAACCTCATTTGCACTCTCATAGTGGCACTACTAGCGCCACTCTCATGAAACTGGCGCCACTCTCATGAAAATCTGAACGTATATCGTCTTTCAGATGCAGAAACACACCTACCAACTTTCTTTTATGTCTCACAACTCATTCTTGATTTTCCGACTTCTTTTTCTTCAGTGGATGTAGTCAAGAGCCCACCAGCACACTATCTCAGTAGAAGGGAAAGAGTTGTGTCTCCTTAAATACATTAGATTCGCGTGCAGCCACCACCGCAGGTCACATTCTGACACATCGGGCAGGGTGCCTTCGCTGCAGACTCTTGTCGCGACTCGCCACTGCATAAAGGTTTGTGGATTACACGCAGTCGCTTTTCCAAGGCTTGTAGCTTAGATGGAATAGGGCGAAAGTCTGTAGCTCCACGTGCTCCTTAGACACGTTGATTCTTTGCTGTAGATATGTCTTGGTGTGATGAAATTTGATAGCTATATAGACGAAACATGACGTCATCTAGGGTCGTGAAGAACGGAGTGAGTTCCCACGATTAAGAACAACATGCTGTTCGCTAGGAACTCATTTACAGCTTGGAGTAACACAATAATTTCAGATGTTCCTTACTTTACAGTACACAAGAGCGCCCCACTTCACATCAGTTAGGATGACACCAAATCAATTTTGAAACCATGTGTAGTACAGAAATCACTTTGTGCCTACAGAAGTGTAGAGCCTCTCCCTCTCCAGATGTAGTCTTTTGCTTCCCACAACTATTGTACCAACAACATCGATTCTTGCACTGAAATCTTGGAATATGCTACAAAATAATAAATGCACCATGTAAGTTTGAGAATGGACTTCCTCTACAGTTTTTGCCCTATACATTTCCCTCTAGTACCATGTAAGTCATTCCCCTATGTGTTAAAAATTCCCCAATCATCCAGTCAAGTCTATTTCGCCCCTACAGTTCGACATATACATTGATGAATGAAACGTAATTACTCACCCAGCGAACGACACACGACAGAAACTATGCAACCGAATTTCAAATGTTCTCACTTTGCCTTTTACAGATCATACTAAACATTAGGCGTATCCACAGGATTTCTAAATTGCTGTCTGTGACATACGAGGGTTGTCCAGAAAGTAAGTTCCGATGGGTCGCGAAATGGAAACCACTGGATAAATCCGGTAAAGGTACGCACAGATGTGTTGCGCAGTGTCTCTAATATGCCAATCGATCGTGTCGCGTCACTCTTTTCAGTTTTGAGTGAACAGTGAGCATGTAAAGATGCATATGGAATAGCGTCTGCCGACAAGTTTAGGCCCTGGTTAAAGCTTTCGCCAGTGTCATGCAGCCCACATAACACAACTGTCGAGCAGTTCCTTCTGCATGCCAGTTCTCGGCCGCACTCTGCAGGGGCAATGAGGGCGCGCTTTGCAGCGTTTCCGATGAGAAGTGGTTGATCACCCACAATACAGCCCATAATTGGCTCCCCCTGAGTCTCATCTCTGCTCACAAGAACCGCTGGCTATGAAGACAAAATTTTTCCACAGACAACGAGCTGCAGACCAGCGCAGATAACTGGCTGAAAGCACAGGCAGCTGCTTTCTATGACGAGGATATTGGAAAGTTGACACAACACTACGACAAAACTCGAAGTTGGAGCGGCGACTATGTAGAGAAGTAAGTGGAAGTTGTACCTAACTGTTGAAAATAAAACATTTCTGGTTTTCACTGTGGTTTCCATTTCGTTAACGATCGGAACTTACTTTCTGGACAACCCTCGAGCATACACGGGCAGAGGGGACTGGGGGGGGGGGGGGGGAGAGGGGCAGGGGGAGGAGGAGTAGGGCAGAGAGGTGGGAATTGAGGAAACTGAACGACTCATGGATGATGTCATCTGTGACACACTCTATGCCCAAACTCTCCTTACATAACTACTGAGGTGGTCCTGATTCGTGGCCAGCACATTCAACCGATCTTATCCCTACTTAACTTCTTCTTGGGGGATGACGTGAAAAGTCTTGTGTATGAGACACCTGTCAAGCCTCAAAAGTATCTCGTGCCAAGAGTTGTCAGTGTCTGTGATACTTTTCAAATGACATTGAGGAAAATAGAACAGGTTCGACAAAACAGTGTGACTGTGTCAAGCCTGTATTAAAGTTGGGAGAACGCTATTTTGAACAACTGTTGTAAATGTAGCAGCTTGTGAAACTAGTGCATCTAAATGGTATTCAGTTTTACCGTACTGTAGACTTACTATTTTTGATCTCTCTAACATTAAGTGAGGTGTGCCGTTACCAGTCCGTCAACAGGGAAATGGTCTTAGAGTATTTCGAAGTATTCGCCAACGACCTTGCCGCAGTAGTAACACCGGTTCCCGTCAGATCACCGAAGTTCAGCGCTGTCGGGCTGGGCTAGCACTTGGATGGGTGACCATTCGGTCTGCAGATCGCTGTTGGCAAGCGGGGTGCACTCAGCCCCTGTGAGGCAAACTGAGGAGCAGCTGTGGTCTCGTAAACTGACATAAGGCCAGAAGAGCGGTGTGCTGGTCACATCCCCCTCCGTATCCGCACCCAGTGACTCCCGCGGGCTGAGGATGACACGGCGGCCGGTCGGTACGTTGGACCTTCATGGCCTGCTCGGGCGAAGTTTAGTTTAATTTGGAAATATTTAATTCTGTACTTGATGATCAGGGTTCGAAAGTTGTGGCCTTTAGCATGAGGGCTGCATAATGCTAAGGCGAAACTTGAGTAGATTTTTGTTTGCAGTCTTCGACTCGACTGCCTCCGGACTAGGATTTCTTACCTCAAGTTGATATTTTTACCCGTTTCCATCATCCATGATAGCTTGTAACATCATCACGGAGTTAACGAGCGAGGTGGCGAAGTGGTCAGCACACTGGACTCGCACTCGGGAGGACGACGGTTCAATCCCACGTCCGGCCATCCTGTTTTAGGTATTCCGTGATTTCCATAAATCACTCAAGGCAAAATGCAAGGATGGTTCGTTTGAAAGGGCACGGCCGTCTTCCTTCCCCGTCCTTCCCTAATCCGATGTGACCGATGACCTTCGTGTCTGGTCTCCTCCCCCACAACCCCCAACCCATCATCGCGGAGTTTGCGTGTATAATTACTTTTCACACAGGCGGTAAGTGGCTGAAGCATCACAACAAGCATTTAGCGAGATCTGTTTAACAGAGTAAACTGCGTAATCAGTTCTCCAAAACGCTACGGCAAATGCTTGAAAACTAGTATGCAGCAACATAAAAAAGTACAGAACAGACAGAAGAAGGGTGTTAACCGTTTGGTGAACTTCTTTACGAGAGCATAGCATGTGGCTACTGTTTAACCACAAAAAATCACCCCTTTAAATTTACCAGACTATAAACATACTTTCCCCCAACAATTATCGAAACAGAGTAGAATAGTCACAATGATTTGTGGCTCCACAAAACATGGAACAACTTTTTGACACCCAACACATTTGCCGATAAACGGCATAACTCAGAGTCAGTGGCTATAATATAATATGAAAACAAATCGCCGCGTTTACTCCCATCGTTATAAAAAGAAGCGCAACCAAAAGCACCTGACAGACCCACTGCAAACTGGATGGGTATGTTACACACCATCAGCTGTGCTAGTGATTACTTTTCCAGGCTCGAATGTGCACTCGTGGAGAGTGAGTGAGGCCATGACATCGTGCCCATTGGTTGATGTCAGAGGGCCCGGCCACTACCACAGTGGGTAGCACCACTAGAACTTCACCTGAATGTGCACTGTGTGCAGGCGACACGTTCGACAGCAGCTTCCCTAGCTACACAGGGGCCATATCGTGTGGCTGTGGGAGATATGGTAGTCCTATCCTCATATCGCGCTCCACACCGTTCGTGTGGACACAATCATTGCCTATTGACGGTGGCTATAGATACAGGAAGGTAGGCATGCACAACATGTCCGACTACAGCACAAGGAGGGAGCATCCATGGAAAGTCTGCCACGTGCGAGTGGACCCAGCGCAAACGGTAGCTGCCATTCAGTGGGCTGTCCTGCCTTCTATGCAACATCTACTCACGCCCCCACAGCGTCGCACTGGACTCCCCTGCCGTCAGGTCATCCTTCAGACAAGTCTCGCTTCTGCCTTGGAGGAGGCGACAACCGCCGGGTCCACGTCCAGAGGCGCAGTGAAGAGCAGCTCGAGGAGCAGTTTGTGGTCTCCCATGACATGTCCCACCAAACTGATGTGAAGGTGTCAGGAGAAATATCCAGTGGTGCTTGTTCACTGTTAATGTTCCCAACAGGCTCTGTGAAAGATGTACAGTACATGGATGAGATCCTGCACCTGGTAGCTCTAGTGTTCGTGAACTTCCACGCCCATGTTCTGTTTCAAAATGACAGCTTTCGTTTTCATACGGCTGGCACCTGCATCGACAATGTATGGCAGGTCAGCGAGCATGTCATCAGGATTCCACGTCCACCAATCAGTCTGTTGGGTAGGTTCACCCAGGTGTTAGCAGAATGGGATGGAGTACCACAGGGCTACATATTCTGAGACGTATTCATCTCCATGCTGCGAAATCTGGACGCTTGAATTCACAACCACAGAAACCTGACGGCATACCAAATGTTCATTTTGTGACTGCGTAGTGCAACAGGAAACACATGCTGGTCCTTCATAGCTGAAAATGTAATCATTTCATACGTGTGGTACCATGCGCCTGCTTTCCAACAATGGTCGCAACCCGCCTTCTCCGTCTGGGTGCTACTCCTTTCATGACTATGAGTGTATATTCTCAGTGTTTCAAATGGGAAACGGTCTGATAGCCATTCAACGATTTGCTTTACGATACAGAGCTTTATCATAGGCCAAATGACGGGCTGCAGTTGGCAGCTTGCTATCCCAGAAGGAGAGGAGGGCCAGGTAGGTCTTCTTCGTCCAAGATGCGACACCCGCTGCGTGGCTTACACCGAAGTCTACACATGCCTTCCTCTCAGCACAAGCTGACCACACGACAGCTGACCACTCTTACTGGCAAAACGACGTCGAGAGCATCCTTCTCTTGGTACATGCTCAAATATATTCTTGCTTCGGAGAGATTGACGGAAGAAGTAACACGTCGATATTTCAATATCGAAGGAGAATCGATGTGTCCATATAAACGCTGTCAATCTTCTATTTCAGAGCAAATGTTATAATGACTTGACGTTTGCGAACCTTTCAAGCTCTTACAGCAAATAAAGCTTAACGACTCTCTACTCAAATTCACAACACTCTTTGTCTCTGGAGGACTTATTACTAACGGAAGCTTAGTGAAGCTTTCTTAGGACCCTACTCTTTTTCTTTGTTTTTTTAGTGAGTTCAGAAATAGCGTTAGAATTCTAACAAGTCTGAACTTGTCTTGACCATGACACATGTGGAGGACTTTCCAGAGAAACAGCCGCAGATTTAAACATCAAAACCACTCAGTACGGGACTGGAAGGTCAGCAGTTAAAAATGTAATGAGTAGCTGAAACGTTCAGTATAATCATAAGCAGCTGAACTGGGGAAATCGGTGAAGTTTATCTTCCCTTTTGCTAAGAGACATCAGTGCTGTAGCGTCTGGCACATTTTTTACCCAGCTGTCGGCGCTACGTAGCGACGTATGAACTCCGTGAGGCAGCAAAATCGCTGGGGAGCCAATTTGCTCCATAACCTACCAGCAGCGATTCTCAGCTCTTGGGGATTGGTCAGAGCCGCAATTGGGAAAAGTACATTTCTCCAACTGGCGTCCTCGATTTGCTATGTACCATTGTTAGTTACTATATCTGATAGTTAGTTACAAGTTCCACAGATCACTTGAACGATTCTTTTATCAAAATTGTTAAGATCCTAATTGATATAAATAATGCAATAACGCAGAACGAGTCATTCTACAGGATATGTATACAAGATTAAAGTTAACGTTAATGAACGCATTTTTTCGTTCCTCACATGCCACAATACTCAAAAGAATTTTTGTTTACAGGCTACTACTTCTTCAATAGAAATTTGTCCATGGAGTAAAGGAGTTGTCCAGCAGAAATGGTTTTAGGTTAGATTTAAACTTGCTTTGATGCGTGCTAGCCACTTTAGGTACTGGAAAATGATCAGTTTTTGCTGGTGCATATTGGACTAATTTCTGAGCCGCTGACAGATTTTATAATCGATAATAAAGGTAATTTTTCCCTCTAGGGTTTTAGGTTTGGACATTACTGTTGTCGTCTGCAAAAACTACCGATTCTGCTTGCTGTAAGTTAAGTGAGAGGTCAGTTACCTGTATTAAAAACACGGTGTATTCAAAACTAACATCTGTGGTACTCTCCTTGCCAAGTCTGAGTGCTTCTCATATTCTACTACAGTTCTGTTGTGTTGGAGTGGAGTGATCTGTTAAAAGTGGAAGTCGTCTGTAGGCCACTCTAGACGAACTAGCACATGGACATGATTGGATGTGACGTTTCTGTTTTGTAAGTCGTTGGTCGTGGTAAATGCATCTTACGGCCTGATTCATCTATACTTCCACCAGTATCCTGAAAGAGGACGTGAAGGAATGCGTCGTCTCATGTCGTTTCCATGTTCTTTCACTCTGCCATCCGAGTGTACCAACCAGAATCAGGCAATATTTTACGTACTTATTAAAATACCTGGGTCGTACCTAATAAGCTAATGCAGTGGGTGGCCAAAAATATGGAAATACCAAAATCACAACACATTACCATGCACAATACAGCGTACGAAAACCGTCTGCATCCAAAACAACTTTCTGTCGTCTCGTAATGAAGGAATGGATAAATACATGTCCTGTCTGGTTCCCAACGGAATCTTATATTACTCTTCCTGCAAAACTGAAGCAAGGATCTATGATGGAGGTAGATACCGGTCATGCACCTTTCTCTACAAAGTAGACCACAAAGGCTCAATAATATTGAGGTATGGTGATTGTGGTGGCCAGGATGAATGTGACAGTTCATCCTCGTCTCACGTAACAACTCCTGCACGATGCGAGCTGTGTTAATGGGGCCCTGTACTTTTGAAACGCAGCACCACCATTGGGGAACAAACATTACAAACATTGTGCCATGGAATGGACCAGACCAGCCAAAATTCTCACGTATCGCGACCTTGTAAATTACCACCGTGTTTCACTCTTGGGAGGTCAACTCGGCCAGAAGTAGGAAACAATGAAAAAGAAAATTCATACAACCAAATGACATTATCCCATTGCACGTTTTATGGTCTCGCCAACATGTTTTCCTGATAGGGGCAAATTGTACCATTGGTGAGTGGTTTTGGAACACCAGCTCATCCTGTAATTTCCTGCTTAGGGAGCTCCCTTCGTGTTGTTTTGGTGCAGACAAGGTTTGCGAGTGCGACAATCTGCTGTGGTGAGAAAAATTTGTGGTAAGATCTTATGGTACTAAACTGCTTAGGTAATGGGTCCCTAAGCTTACACACTACTTAATCCAACCTCAGTTAACTTACGCTATGAGCAACACACACACCCATGCCCCAGGGAGGACCCGAACCTCCCACGGGGGAAGCCGCGCGGACCGTGACAAGGCACCCGAGACCGCGCGGCTATACCCCGCGCGGCAACAATCTGCTGTGCAGTGACGCCTGCAGCTCTCGTCTTCTTACCTTTCGTCACAATTCTCTTAAGTCTCTCGACCCACATTTGCTTCCGCGTTAAGACTTAGTGGATGATGTTTTACCACTTTCCCCATATGCAGGATAAATGTTCGATACGATGCCTGTTGATACACTAAACACTTGGCTCCAACACAATGCACTCGTAAGTACACACAATGCTGTTATGACCACAGATGAAACTTGTAATAAACTAAGGACAGTGCACAGATGTCGTTTGTGGTCAGATAAAACAGCGCAACCTGTAGGCTTGTCTATAATCTGCATTTCTCGTGGTGTTTCGACGTTTTTGTTCATTCACTGTACATGTATCCGCCTCTGTAGCCAAGTGGTCAACGTGAGAGACCCTCATGTGGAGACCCGGACTCTATGTCGCAGCGATTTTTCCTTCCTGGTAGAACTGGACTGACGTGCATTCAGCCTCGTGACGGCAACTGAGGAGTTGCCTGATTGGGACGCAGCTGCTCCAAGATCGAAACGTCAACGACGGCCGGGAGTGCTGTGTGGTGACCCCATTCCCGTCCATATCGCATCCGATGATGAATGAGTCAGGATGACAAGGCGGTCGGTCGACTATCGCGTGGTTTTTAGGGCCTGATGGCGAGAATTCTTTTTCTCCTGTAAGTATAGTAGTTCCTCCCTGGTAGTATTCCATCACAGAAGAGCGAGTTTTCATCATTCACCTCATTTTTATATAACGTTGTTTATTACTTTTACAACGTTATTCTTCTTGCTGTTAAAATTTCAGTTACTTATAGGAATCGATACCATTTTCGTCATAGTACTGTAGCTGGCAGTCTCACAGTTGCGAATCGCAACCTGTTACACATTGACTGCTCGCTAGGATCAGGATGTTAAGCCGTCCTCACACGGAACGTGTATCGCATCGTTAAGTACGCCAGACGTGGTTTGCATCATGGTTGGTGAACGCTTAGAAATGAGCTCGCGCATTACACGGAACGTGCTCCTCATCACGATTTACAACTGCAGTGCTCTCGAGCACCAGCGGGTGGTTCGCAAATCACACAGTTTGAATATGAAAATGGACGGGCATGAAATTCCTGTGTTCATTATACTATGTTCATGGATATAAAAGTTTTTATTTGTGTATACTACAGGCAGAACAACACGAATAACGTTTGGTGATTGGAGAAAACTTGCGTTTTAATAGAGCTAAACTACGAATTTCACTCCCATCCATTTCCATAAACTAACTATGTAATTTACGAGTAAGTTACAGCAGACAACTGCCTCTGGAGAAGGACTCAGTAGCAAATAATGATGAGGAACACGCTGTGTATGGTGGGTCACAAACGTAGCTATGAGGCTGATTACTAAAGTAATTTGACGTAAATGGTATTGATTTGTTTAAAATTACGAGATTTTAGCACCGAGAAGAAAGGCATCGGATAAAAATTGAACAGTTTTGTCGATATTATCCAAAACCGAGGAGCCAGCCGTAGTGGCTGAGCGGTTCTAGGCGCTACAGTCTGGAACCGCGCGACCGCTACGGCCACAGCTTCGAATCCTACCTCGGGCATGGACGTGTGATGTCCTTAGGTTAGTTAGGTTTAGGTAGTTCTAAGTTCTAGGGGACTGATGACCTCATCAGTTAAGTCCCATAGTGCTCAGAGCCATTTGAACCGAAACCGACGTGAGCGATGAAAACTCGCTTTTCTGTTGTTGAATCTTACCACATTAGCGTGGAACTACACGGTATACTCAAATTAATGTGACCAACGTCTATGTTCCACATAAATTTGCAACAAGCGCTCACAGACGGGAGGTGGTAGCACTAGGCGTGGAGGGTTTGTAAAACGTGGAGGCGAGACCTGAAAAACAGTGTCGTAATGCGGAAACGGAGCGATTTCTCTCTCGCCCAAAAGAGCATGAATACTGGCTTTCAGGCCAAAGGTGTAACAGCGTGAATATTGGGTTTCAGGCCAAAGGTGGAAGCATTTCCGAAACGGCTACATCTGTAAATTGTTCATGTGCATCCGTCGTTACAGTACACCGTGCTTGACAAAAAGGCGCTATCCAAAACCGATGCCGATGCAACTGTGTTGCACCACAGGCCATAGATAACAAGGGTGAATGATGACCGTGAAGATATGTATGAGCGAAAAGACGTGCAATTATTGACCAACTGAGCGACCAGGGGATTTAAGGGGCTACCATCAGTGTCTTCCCAAGTACCGTTCAGCATACATTGTTGTGTAGGACCCTCCGCAGCAGGCATTTCGTTCATGCACCCACGCTGACTGCTGTTCACTGGTGACGAAATCTGGAATTTGCATGCCCATACTGCAACTGGACGTCCACTAAGTGGGGACAGGTAGCCTTTTCAGATTAATCTCGTTTCATGCTCCATCGGAGAGATGACTGTTGGCGTGTATGGCGTGAAACCTCTGAAGCAATGCAACAATCGTCGGAAGGGTACAGGCCAGAGGGCATTCCCTGGGTAATATCTTCTTTCTATAAGTAATAAAGCATCAACACAAGTATGCAGTTATCCTTGGGGACAATGTCCACGTCTTCATGCATGATGGTATCTACAAGCAGTACAACACAACTTTTTACAGAGCTCGCAAGGTACGTGCGTGGCTCTAAGATCACCAGGATGGCTTACAGTACGCTCATGGCTACCGAAGCCCCCACATTTAAGCCCAATCGAGAATCTGTGTGACCACTTCGATCGGGCAGTTTGCGCCATGGATTCTGAACAGTAGAACATAGCACAGCTGGCCACGTCGCTGGAGTCGACATTCCTGTGGGTATCTTCCAGACCGTCACTGAATCTCTTCTTCACCCCTATGCTACAAAATGTCTTAGGATTGTGAGACACTGTCACATTATTTGCTTTATTGGCCGGCCTGCAAAATATTCATTACTTCGCAATCGGACTTCGCAGCGTTTCTCCTTGCAGCCAAAACTCGTTAATATGTTAACTTGTGCAAAGTATAACTAGCTTCTGGAATGTACTTGTTTCTTCGACAACAGAGAGGGTGGGACACAATTGTAAAGGCACAGCAATGGGCTGGGCGTGTAGAGGAAGAGAGGCACCAAGGGGTGAGGGGGATCGAGGTGGCGGACAATATACAGGGTGCAGATGTGTTCAAGGAACATGGAAACCATTACTACAATAATGCGAACTATTTGACTGTACGGTCCATTAAATTTCGGGCATGCAGCCGCGCAAATAAATTTTTCCTCCGCTGATATTTCGGCCGCATGTCGTCCAGCCATCCTCAGAGTTAGTCACAAGACTGACAACAAGATTTTTTTCTTTATTGTGATTTTATTACCCTATCCCATGTGGGTAGGGGAGGGCTGTCAGCGGCACAATCCACCGCTCTTCGGCAGAGTGATATGACAGCTAATACATGAAGAAAATGTTACATAAAAAGACGATAAAAAAGGGGGACATAAAACAGAGTAAGGGGACATAATGGAGGTAAAAATACACTGAGGAGACGTTCATGGGGAGACAAAAAGTTCGACATAAAGTTAAAAAACACAGTTGGCGATTCGTAGAGTACAAAAAAAAAAAAAAAAACCACTGAAGTCACACACACAGGTTAAAAGTTGGCCACAGTATTAAAAACACTCCAGAACAACACACCTTAAACCCACTTGGAGCATACATGATGAAGAATAAAACTGCCAGGCGGGACCTGCCGACGTAGAGGCCTGAGAGGATGGAAAACGAGGGGAGAGCAAGGTGCAGCAGGGGAGGGGGCGGGATGAAAAGAGTAGGGGCGTCAGTGGCTTCACAAAGAGGCAGAAGACAGGTGGGATGGGAAAGGTAGGACAAGGCAGGAGGGACTGCAGAGACACTGAATGAAAGCACAGGAGAGGGACGGGCTGTAGGAGGGAAAAGCCGCTCAGGAGAAGGGAGGGGGAGGACAGAGAGTCCTGAGGAGAAGGCAGGAGGAAGGTGGAGTTAGAGTTGGTATGAAGGGTAGATGTCAGGGCGAAACTCATCATCCGGGAGGGGTAGATGGTGGAAGTTGCATTGTGAAAGGAGGCAGAGGTTGAGGAGATGGAGAGAGGGTGGGATTCAATGGTAAAGGCATGGTAATGGGCTGGGGGTGGAGAGGAAAGGAGGCACCAGGGGGTGATGGGGATCGAGGTGGCAGACAATATACAGGGTGCAGATGTGTTCAAGGAAAAGGAGAAGGTGGGGGAAGGGGACGAGGTCATAAAGGATACTCATGGGGGACAGTAGGCAGATGCGGAAGGGGAGGTGGAGTGCATGGCGTTCGAGGATTTGGAGGGCTTTATAGAACCTGGGAGGGGAGGAAATCCAAGCAACGCTGGCATAACAAAGGATGGGGAAAATCAAGGATTTGTAGGTGTGAAGGATGGTGGAAGAATTCAGACCCCACGTCCAGCTGGACAGGAGCTTTAGGAGGCGTAGTCTGTTGTGAGCTTTGTGTTGGATGGTAAGGAGATGGGGAGTCCAGGTGACGTGGAGGTCGAGGGTGAGGCCAAGGTATTTGAGGGTAGGAGTGATGTGAATAGGAGGGCCATAAATGGTGAGGTAGAAGACGACAAGATGCTAAGCGTGACCCTATATGCTCCACTTATGCCGACTACTTAAACCTCACTAACCTAAGGACATCACACACGTCCATGCCCGAGGCAGGATTCGAACCTGCCACCATAGCGGTCGCTTGGTTACAGACTGTAGTGTCGAAGGCATACAGACATTCGATTCGCTTATCGATGTATGATCGGCGGCGGTAACACCATGACGACTTCTCTGCAGTTTAAATAGCCCAAGAACCGGATTCCATGATTTATCCAAATTAAAACCATTATCTCTATTTATTAAATTATTAGCTAGTATAATCTCTATACCTTCCTTGAAGACAGATTCCTAAAAGGAAGAGGTGGATGTTAAAACCTTCACATCACTGTAATTCATGGAATGCCCTGTACCAATAAAACGTTCGACGACAGCTGACTTGTCTAGGTGTAATAAGCGTGTGTACCTTCGATACTCCCCACATCTCTCATGAATGGTGCGTGTTGTTTGACCTATGTACGACTTCTCTCAATTTCCACACGGAATCTGATACACGCCCACTTTACAAAGCTGTAAATCGTCCTTCACAGAGCCGAGTATAGCTGCAATCCTCGTGGGATGTCGGAAGATCACCTTAACACAGTGTTTCTCAAGAATACGGCCTATCTTCGAGGAAAGAGCGCCCACATAGGCTAAAAACGCACTAGATCTGAAGGAATCACTGCCTTCTTCGGCACCACATACATGCATTCTAGGTTTTGCATTAAATGCTCTACGAATTTGTTGCGGAGAAAATCCATTTGATTTAAAAATGCTCTTGAGATACGTGAGCTCTTCTTGCAAATTATCTTTATTGGATACACAGTGCACCCTATGCACTACAATATATTTTACTGTATTCTGTGTACATCGTAGCGCATACGGAATCTGTTAGATAATTAACCAGTAAACACTCTGTTCCATAAAGATTCGAACTTCCGTGTACAAACCACTTTCAAACTTCTGATTACTTTACAAATGAGTCAACATATTAAATATTTGCCTTCAAGGATGTAATGGAGAAAAACTTTTTGAAATATTTGAAATTATGTTTTAAATTTGTTGAAAGCAGCTAAGAGCTCTCATTACGAAACACTGGATCAAAATAAACATGGCAATTTGTGCTCCATTCCAGTCAAAAGCTAGTTTTTCGTGAATCTCAATATTTAAGACGCCATATCTGCTGAACTATGTGTCGTACAGTGATATAATTTTGTAGGTACATATATTTGCATAATATATGCAAGTGCGTTACATAAAGTTTGAAGTAAAAAAGTAATAAATTAAAACGTCATTCCTCGCATAACAGTTTTATTTCACGACCAGCAAAAACGTAGTGAACTGTAAGCTTTTTTTCCTTTCATCATTTTGTGGTTGATGTCAGTTTCTAACTGTAATAGTTGTCTTATTGTTTTAAATTTTAACATAATATTATACTTCTTAATGAATAGGTTATGGCAGCGTTTTACAATTTTAAATTCGGTCATTAAATGCGCGAAATACTGAAAATCTAATTTTTGTTCTGCCTGCACTTAATTGATACCTGGATCCGGGGTAGAGTTTTAGTAATATACCGGGTGATCAAAAAGTCAGTATACATTTGAAAACTTAATAAACCACGGAATAATGTAGATAGAGAGGTAAAAATATGACATGGGGTTTTATTAGAACAAAAAAAAAAGAAAAAGTTCACAAAATGTCCGACAGATGGCGCTGGACCGCAAAAGGTAACTGCTGCTACCGTGACGGGTGAGAGGTACGCCAACATGTTACAGAATCGGATCATCTCCAGCCTGGCTGATAAACACCTGCTGGAACGTACGATGTTTATGCAGGACGGCGCTCCACCCCATATTGCTAGACGCGTGAAAGATCTCTTTCGCTCTTCGCTTGGTGATGATCGTGTGCTAAGCCGCCACTTTCGTCATGCTTAGCCTCCCAGGTCCCCAGACCTCAGTCCGTGACATTATTGGCTTTGGGGTTACCTGAAGTCGCAAGTGTGTCGTGATCGACCGACATCTCTAAGGATGCCGAGAGACAACATCCGACGCCAATGCCTCACCATAACTCTGGACATGCTTTACAGTGCTGTTCACAACATCATTCCTCGACTACAGCTACTGTTGAGGAATGATGGTGGACATATTGAGCATTTCCTGAAAAAGAACATCATCTTTGCTTTGTCTTAGTTTTTTATGCTAATTATTGTTATTCTGATCAGATGAAGCGCCATCTGTCAGACATTTTTTGAACTTTTGTATTTTTTTGGTTCTAATAAAACCCCATGTCATTCCAAGCATGTGTGTCAATTTGTACCTCTCTACTTCATTATTCCGTGATTTATTCAATTTTCAAATTTATACTGACTTTTTGATCACCTGGTAGATAACTTTTTGGAAACTGTGTGGTTGATGTAGGAATATTGTTACCCATCACTTTAATTAATAGTTTAGGTCATCCCTTGTACCAGTTTGTTGTTCGACTCACTTCTCACGTGTTCTTCCTCCATGCTTCAATGATAATGTTGCTGCACGCACGCTAATCTCTGTGCTCTTTGACATGTGGTGAATGGAGATACACGTGTTCAAATGATTCAAATGGCTCTGAGCACTATGGGACTCAACATCTGAGGTCATCCTTCCCCTAGAACTTAGAACTACTTAAACCTAACTAACCTAGGACATCACACACACCCTTGCCAAGGCAGGATTCGAACCTGCGACCGTAGCGTTCGTGCGGTTCCAGACTGAAGCCCCCACACCGGCTGGCCTAGACATGTTGCACCAGGATTTCAGTATTCACAGCGACGAGGTAGCCAAGGCAGTGGTGTCTGCCACTGACGATTTTTTCAGAATCCAGATACTGGCTCTACATCTTCGAGGTGGTGTCGCACAAAAAGCGGGCACTTCCTAGGAGAAGGAGTGTATCATGCGTCAGGCATTCAAGACATGGCTGTTATCAAAGGAGTTGCAGAGCCCATCTTTCCCGTCTAGAGCTCAACAGTTAGGCCTAAACTCATTACAAGCTCTGACAACCCAATGTTTTAGTGTGTGTGTGACACTAATGAGAGATGAATTAGCGATCACAATGCTGTTACAAGAATGGTCACGAAATGAAAAATGGCCATCAAGAAAGCTAAGATAGTGTGATTGGTCTACTGAACAGAGAGTCGCTATCAACTTATTTGTTACACGAGGATCTGATAACGTAACACAAACCATTTCCTCACTTTGTGACAGGATGCATTTTCACACTGTTATAAACAATCATCGTCTGTGTACCGTACGCAGTACACTGTACACTATGCTGCATAACACGCATTTGGCATTTTTTTAAGCGAGATAAGGAGCTCAAACACTAAGCACGAAAAACATCCCCATATCGTAACACCATATCGCCCGTGCTTCACTGTTGCCACTACACATGATAGCAGAATTCCGAGAATTCGCCTAACCCAACACACCCATCGGATTGCCACAGGCCATGGCATGCTTCATTATTACAAATCATTCGTATCCAGTCTTCCGCTTGCGGGCATTCAAATAACTATGCAACCTCTGACTCAGAGATGCAATATTAAAAGTTCTGGCTGATTTCGTTGTCTAGGGGCTGGGGTACGTAGTTGCGGCATTACAGGCCAAATACTGCTGAGTCTACAGCATACGATAAGAATATACACATGAATCGAATGTTCGAAGGTTTCTATCACTCGGCAATTGTGAATTATGAATGTAACATATAAATTTATAAATGAAAGATTGCAATTAAATCAAATCTGCAGGTACTATCTTAACGACTTTAAATTATGAGTACGATAGTAGAAGTACTTTTGAGAATGCGAGATATTTCTGCCAAACACTTATTGGTGTCGATGGTCAAGCAGTTAAATAAAATATAAGTTGAATAACAAGGAAACAATAGATTCCTAACTGCACGTAAATAGTTATGAACAACAACATAGCTCGCGAGATATTCACTTCTAAACACACACTACGTCTTCATTGCAGAAGCCACGGAAATCACACAAGAGCACAAGTCGGCACTCCGAAATATTTCTGTCTTCCGCGACAACGCGCAAACTGCTCCACACTCTCCAAGCCACTGCCGCGACCGAGCGTCCGCCGCGCCGTCACGTCCTCCCCTCCCCGTGTCCTCTCCCGTACTCCCCATTCCTCTCTCTCCAGAACTCGCTTCCATCCAGTCTCCCCATTCACGAGCGCTGCGATTGGCTAGAACGCTCACGCCATGTCTTCAGTCCACCCCACCCACACAAACATAACGAAACACACGAAATACTGGAGTTACTTTTAAATAACTTTAAATTAAATAAATATTCCTACGGCTGGACCATAAACACGCTCTAACACACATTATTACATACATAAACAAATTAAATAAACAATTATCAAAGGAATAGAACAAAAGGTTGTCCGTTAGCCTAATGTCTGTGTGCTTTCTAAAACACAGTAAATATTTAACCAATTTCTTCATGAATAGTATATATCGGATATAAACAAAGACACAGTATATCTGTAAGCACGCTGCTACCGTTTTTTCCTGTAACTGTGGAGTACTTATGGCCTGACGCGTTCGATAGTAATCGGCCACTTTGACCTCCCTTAACTCGTGTACTATTCAAGTTACGTGCCTGTAATTTATACCAATTTAAGTTTACACTAATAGCTTTCTACAGACACGTCGATCGACGAAATAGGATGAAGCGTTTATATTTTGGAGATCCGTTTGTGGGTGTTACTTGTCTAATTTACAGTCGGATACTAAACTTTAAACTAATAAAGGTATTGAAAATCTGATTACACCATCAGAATCGTCGTGCAAATAATGGTAATGTACATGTTTCTTTCTGAGGTATTATGATTCCTCTGGCTACTATTAATTTCTATACGAAGTGTGAAATGTCTACCATTAAGGTTTCACAAAGTCCGCCATCTCTGGCACTCCCGGCATGGATATCTCCTTCATCGACACAAAGCACCGTTCTCGTCGCATTGTCAACATGCAGTTCCCAGCCACGTGCCCGATGGACCACGCGCTGGGGCCACCCCTCTCGTCCGGCTGACGCTCCGCGCCACGCGTTTGCTGCCGGGCCCCGGCTGGCCGAGCGGCCCGTGCGGCCACTGCCTCCTCCGAACTTATGTTTTCAGGGCGTGACGACTCGCCCGTTACCTCACACGCTGTCTGGTGGCGTCCCTCTTTCCACATCCTCAAGCGTCCCTACAGAAATGTGTGGCTTATAAGGAGCTGCTCTACCATCTTCCTCCATCTCTTTTAATTTTCTACGCAGAAGTCTTGGTGCTAGTTGGACTACTAGTAGTACTCTGGAACTCAGGAGCACTTTCTTCCGCTGGCTTCATGCGACGGTTTAGAACCACCCTCTACAATGCTCGACAATGCTACTGACAATATATGAGATTTGCCTACCCTTGGTTTAGCTGCAGTTGTTCCTCCGCTTTTCCATTTTACAATCACACCACCAGTAGTCGGCTTGGGCAGCTGAAGAAGTATTAAATATCCCTGATGGGTCTGTTACTTAGGGCCCATCCAATCATTAATTGACGGACTCACTGTGCACTCTCGGCCGATTGATGTTGTTTTTATTGCTGCTCTACTGACAATGCAATCCTCGCCATCTTCTTTTATAAAATGTTCCAAATAGCTCTAAGCCCTATGGGATTTAACATCTGGGGTCATCAGTCCCCTAGACTTAGAACTAATTAAACCTAACTAACCTAAGAACATCACACACATCCATGCCCGAGGCTGGATTCGTACCTGCGACCGTAGAAGCAGCGGGGTTCCGAACGGAAGCGCCTAGAACCGCTCGGCCACAGCGGCCTGCGTCTACTTTTATACTAGCGCGTCCTACTCTCGTGACGAAAAGCGATCAATTCCGCGTTACATACAGATCTGCACATACTTTGAATAAGATTTTGCGCTTTTCAACTAAAGGAATGGAAGATGGCATAGAGCCATCCTTGTTTCACTGTACTATTCTGCGGAGATTGTCAAAAGAGAGACTAGTACACTCTTGCTACTAAAGAGACCGCATGGAAGCGAATACAAAACGTTAATAGCTGCTCGTGCATCCTCAAGAGGGGCCTAACGAGAACCCTAAGGTACTTTTCACTGCCTGATCGCAGTGAAAATTTTGTCAGAAAATTCTAGGGAGTCCTGGTCGTACGCAAAGTGATGGAACGGTGCCACCCCTACCGTTCTATCTCTCATTGGATTCGTACACTGTTGAAACTAAACACAGCGAAGACTAAGCGGCAATGTTAAATTATGCATTTACAAATGTATTCACGAACGAAGATACTATCATGCCAATTTCTGACTCCTGCTCAGACACTCAAATGAGAAATATCTACATTGGCGGCTCCAACATCGATAAGAGTTAAGAAACCAGACCCTGACGGAATTCTAGTTAAGTTTTATATTAAATCCTTTGGGGCATTACCTCGTTACGTAGTTCATATATACTGAGAGTCTATTGTTAAGCGAAAAGCCCTGCGTGACTTGAAAAGAGCGCCGGTCGCTCCCACTCTACTGGCCATTAAAATTGCTACACCAAGAAGGAATGCAGATGATAAACGGGCATTCATTGGACGAATATATTATAATAGAACTGACATGTGATTACATTTTCACGCAATTTGGGTGTATAGATCCTGAGAAATCAGTGCCCAGAACAACCACCTCTGGCCGCAATAACGGCCTTGATACGCCTGGGCATTGAGTCAAACAGACCTCGGATGGTGTGTACAAGTACAGCTGCCCATGCCGCTTCAACACGATACCACAGTTCATCAAGAGTAGTGACTGGCGTATTGTAACAAGAAAGTTGCTCGGCCACCATTGACCAGACGTTTTCAATTGGTGAGAGATCTGAAGAATGTGCTGGCCAGGGCAGCAGTCGAACATTTTCTGTAACCAGGAAGGCCCCTACAGAACCTGCAACATGCGGTCTTACATTATACTGCTGAAATGTAGGGTTTCGCAGGGATCGAATCAAGGATAGTGCCACGGGTCGTAACACATATGAAATGTAACGTCCACTGTTCAAAATGCCGTCAATGCGAACAAGAGGTGATCGAGACGTGCAACCAATGGCACCCCATATCATCACGCCAGGTGATACGCCAGTATGGCGATGACGAATACACGCTTCCAATGTGCGTTACCCGGGATGTCGCCAAACACGGATGCGACCATCATCATGCTCTAAACAGAACCTGGACGTTTTGCCATTCGTGCACCCACGTTCGTCGTTGAGTACACCATCGAAGGCGCTCCTGTCTGAGATGCAGCGTCAAGGGTAACCGCAGCCATGGTGTCCGAGCTGATAGTCCATGCTGCTGCAAACGTCGTCGAACTGTTAGTGCAGATGGTTGTTGTCTTGCAAACGTCCCCATCTGTTGACTCAGGGATCGAGACGCGGCTGGACGATCCGTTACAGCCATGCGAATAAGATGCCTGTCATCTCGACTACTAGTGATACGAGGCCGTTGGGATCCAGCGCGGCGTTCCATAATACCCTCCTGAACCCACCGATTTCATATTCTGCTAACGGTCATTGGATCTCGACCAACGGGAGCAGCAATGTCGCGATACTATAAACCGCAATCGCGATAGGCTACAATCCGACCTTTATGAAAGTCGGAAACGTGATGGTACGCATTTCTCCTCCTTACACGAGGCATCACAACAACGTTTCACCAGGCAACGCCGGTCAACTGCTCTTTGTGTATGAGAAGTCGGTTGGAAAATTTTCCTCATGTCAGCACGTTGTAAGTGTCGCCACCGGCGCCAACCTTGTGTGAATGCTCTGAAAAGCTAATCATTTGTATATCATAGCATTTTCCTCCTGTCGGTTCAATTTCGCGTGTGTTCAAAATGGTTCAAATGGCTCTGAGCGCTAGGGGACTTAACATCTGAGGTCATCAGTCCCCTAGAACTTAGAACTAATTAAACCTAACTAACCTAATGACATCACACACATCCATGCCCGAGGCAGGATTCGAACCTGCGACCGTAGCAGTCGCGCGGGTCCAGACTGAAGCGCCTAGAACCGCTCGGCACACCGCGGCCGGCTTCGCGTCTGTAGCACATCATCTTCGTGGTGTAGCAATTTTAATGGCGAGTAATGTATTTACAAAAACTACTTGCATAATAAATTCAGATTCTCGAACATTAACTCAGTTGGAAACGTGAGGAACATGCTGGGCGTGTAACCAGGTTTTCGTTGCAGATGTTCCACACTATCTGAGTACTTTAGAATGTAATAACACACCCGTGAGGCTTAACACGGTGAGAAAATCCGTGCATCTTATGCAATTTTAATGACAGTCTATGATTCCGTTATACGTATGGGCTTCTGTTGTTTGCACTCGACACCTCGCTATGCTTTTCAGATGCGGATATGCAGCTATCGGAGCCTCGAACCGCCTCCGATACAGCTTGGGATTATTACCTAATTTCTGCTTATCTGTCATCATAGCGGCTCTTTGGCATTTCCGATAACAGCTACCGAGCGGTATCTTAAAAGTTTCCATACGAGCGAGTGCCGTGAGAGCGCGTGTTACATCGTCCGCAGGAGGCGCCCGTAGTGGTTCAACCCGTGCACCAGATCATTTAAGGTTAGTGAAACTTTTAATTTCTGACTTCATTACTGCTCATTGCTAATTATCCTCCACTTATTGTTGTCTCTCTGTCATTGGATGTATGGGCATGATAAATTCATTTATCCTAGTGGCAATACCGGCTTTGAGGAAATTCACCTACAGCTGTGTCACAAACTGTTAAACCATGTAGTAAATATAAAGTGCAACGAGTATAATTGCAGATATCTCTGTTGGTAACTGAGGGCAGTGTACTGAACATTACATCGATACTAACGTCATTTGCAGACTAATACCGAGCGAGGTGGTGCAGTTGTTAGCACAGTGGACTCTATTTATAGAGGACGACTGTTCGAACCTGCGTCCGGCCATCCTGACTTAGGTTTTCCGTGATTTCACTAAATCGCTTGAGGCAAATGCCAGGATGGTTTCTTTGAAAGGACACGGCCGACTTCCTTCCCTAATCCGACGGGATCAATGACCTCGCTGATTGGTCCACACCCCCAAATCAACCAACCAAACTGACTCATGGTTATAGCTATTAGAAATGATATATTTTTAGGTTGGGTAGTACTTCCAAGTACATGTGGCAAGTTACTATTGCTTTTTTCTCCTGGGCAGCAGGTCAGGTGTTTCAGTGTGGATGAGTGGCCAAAAACGGTTAGTCTGTACTGAGTGTCGTAGTCCACTAAGTAGTTACAGTAGTGCAGAAAACGTCAGGTCATGAAGTTTGTAATATGTTTGTGGAAAGACTGTTCGATGCAGAGAAAAAAAAGCCACCAACACACTGATGTGTGTACGTATTAAGGTACAAGACGTAAAAATATACCAGTTGCACCCTGTATAACGTACATAAGCACACCAAGCCGAACCCCAGGAGATATCACTGTAACATCATGTCATACCTCCTCTAGCCTTCGTAATTACCCAAGTTCCATTAAGAAGAGAAGCCACATTCTTCAGGTGTGCCATCTGTATAATTAAACTGCTAACCCATTTCATGGTTCATGGTTCTTGATCCACGGTTCACAGTTCACGGTGAGCTATACCAGTTTCAGGGTGCCTCCAAGAGCCAACAAAAAACTGATCAGCAGTCTTCTGTACTATTAACAATGCTAATAATGCAACTGTAAAACCGTCGTCTCTGTCTGTTGTCTAGTAGTTAAAACTTTTAGACCAATTTTCATGGGATTTTTACAGATAGCTTGAGCGTAGCTTGGGGCAACGTACAGGCTTCATTTACTCACATTCGGAACAAGAAAAAATATCGTAATTAATGTTTTATCTAAAGTCGTCTCCTCAGCTTAGCGGTATGGATGTTTAATTATCACGGCATAGTACAGAAAAAAAACCAACAGATGGCGTTGTTAGCTTTTTTAACTCAGTGACGGATGTATTTTCTGTGGTTTCCGTCAGTGTCAATTAAGAGCCGTAATCTTATCTCTACAGATACAAACTACCGTTCAATTTACTTGGCTAGGATATATCGATTTACTGATTTCACCTTGTGTATTAAAAACTTGCTTCGTTCGTTAGATTTTATTTACATTTTCTTTCACGAAAAACGAATTTATTAAGTTTGCTTTGTGATATGGGTGCCTGCTCATTACATTCTGATTCTGTTTTGCTTACGAATAAAAATGCCTAAAACGGTCGAGTCGTTCTTAGTACACCAGAACGGCTAAAAGACTAATGACAATCGCTCTCAATAATCCAGTGGGGATTGTTACATTCTTTGCTAGGAAAAACAAATTTATTGGGCTTCCTTAGTGATACGGGTGCCTATTCACTACAATCTGATTTCGTTTCGCTTACCAATAAAAATATCAGTGAGTCGTTCTCAATACACCAGCACGGCTAAAAGGTTAAAGATTATGCGGTGTCAAGAATCCAAGGCAGAGGAGCACTCATTGTGGCTCGACAACTTTGGGGCTTAACTCGCTTTTTCGAAATTCCTTCTGAAATGGGAGGTGCGAGACATAACTCTGATAGAGAGTGCCATGCATTATCTCGCCTCTCAGAACGCTTCACTCACAGAGTGCCCGCATCTCGTGGTCGTGCGGTAGCGTTCTCGCTTCCCACGCCCGGGTTCCCGGGTTCGATTCCCGGCGGGGTCAGGGATTTTCTCTGCCTCGTGATGGCTGGGTGTTGTGTGCTGTCCTTAGATTAGTTAGGTTTAATTAGTTCTAAGTTCTAGGGGACTGATGACCATAGATGCTAAGTCCCATAGTGCTCAGAGCCATTTGAACTCACAGAGGCTTAAGGACTGATTTCTGACAATTTACCATTTCACTTTAAACGTCTACAATTCTCAGTAAGGTTATGTTACGTCACAACCATAAACTATGCACAGGGTAAGGCTCCGCGTGTTGAGGCCATGGATCTTGGTGTCAGTTGCTTTTCACACTGCCTATTCTGCATAGCTCCCTACCAAGAAAGTGGAGCAAAGAAGACGTTTGTTTATGTCCCCAATCATACTACTTCAAATGTTATATACAAAGAAGCTTCATACGTCGAAAATCAAATCCATACATACGATGTCTCGGACACAGATATAAATAAATACTCAGGCAATGCCGGGTTTCTCAGGCAGTGTTTCACGTAATTACTAAACGAATTGAAAACTTTGAAGAGCTATAAAAGTCTCTGTATGAAGAAGTGTCATGTTAAGTGTTTAATACAATAAGGCGAGTACTACAGTTAAAAACTGTGTTTCTCTCTTGAGGCAGCGTAACGTATGGCTCGCAGATTACACATACTACACTCCTGGAAATGGAAAAAAGAACACATTGACACCGGTGTGTCAGACACACCATACTTGCTCCGGACACTGCGAGAGGGCTGTACAAGCAATGATCACACGCACGGCACAGCGGACACACCAGGAACCGCGATGTTGGCCGTCGAATGGCGCTAGCTGCGCAGCATTTGTGCACCGCCGCCGTCAGTGTCAGCCAGTTTGCCGTGGCATACGGAGCTCCATCGCAGACTTTAACACTGGTAGCATGCCGCGACAGCGTGGACGTGAACCGTATGTGCAGTTGACGGACTTTGAGCGAGGGCGTATAGTGGGCATGCGGGAGGCCGGGTGGACGTACCGCTGAATTGCTCAACACGTGGGGCGTGAGGTCTCCACAGTACATCGATGTTGTCGCCAGTGGTCGGCGGAAGGTGCACGTGCCCGTCGACCTGGGGCCGGACCGCAGCGACGCACGGATGCACGCCAAGACCGTAGGATCCTACGCAGTGCCGTAGGGGACCGCACCGCCACTTCCCAGCAAATTAGGGACACTGTTGCTCCTGGGGTATCGGCGAGGACCATTCGCAACCGTCTCCATGAAGCTGGGCTACGGTCCCGCACACCGTTAGGCCGTCTTCCGCTCACGCCCCAACATCGTGCAGCCCGCCTCCAGTGGTGTCGCGACAGGCGTGAATGGAGGGACGAATGGAGACGTGTCGTCTTCAGCGATGAGAATCGCTTCTGCGTCATCGAACCCATCGTTCTACCATTCCTAGACCGGCAAGGGAACTTGCTGTTCCAACAGGACAATGCACGTCCGCATGTATCCCGTGCCACCCAACGTGCTCTAGAAGGTGTAAGTCAACTACCCTGGCCAGCAAGATCTCCGGATCTGCCCCCATTGAGCATGTTTGGGACTGGATGAAGCGTCGTCTCACGCGGTCTGCACGTCCAGCACGAACGCTGGTCCAACTGAGGCGCCAGGTGGAAATGGCATGGCAAGTCGTTCCACAGGACTACATCCAGCATCTCTACGATCGTCTCCATGGGAGAATAGCAGCCTGCATTGCTGCGAAAGGTGGATATACACTGTACTAGTGCCGACATTGTGCATGCTCTGTTGCCTGTGTCTATGTGCCTGTGGTTCTGTCAGTGTGATCATGTGATGTATCTGACCCCAGGAATGTGTCAATAAAGTTTCCCCTTCCTGGGACAATGAATTCACGGTGTTCTTATTTCAATTTGCAGGAGTGTATATTCTCTCAGTATTTGAGAATGAGATTACGAACTGACTTGCAACAAACTTTGCAAATAATTTCAAATTTTTCCAAAATTTATTCTCGCTGACACCCCCGGAAAATGATCAAAGGAAACAAGACTATCGCTTACTACATTTTCACCATTATGCACCAAAACTACAGCATAAGGCATGACGTTTCTGTTTAGTGCTTCTTGACGACTAACTCTATTCACAACTCATTTAACAGACACTATCCCTATATACCACTGAATAAAGGCAAAATTATATCATTGAAAGATACAGTTAAGAAGACATGACGTCATAAATATTGGCATCGTGGCCTACGATAAATAAAGGGCTAAGCGCACGACTGTCTGATATCATCGGTGTAATGTTCGTGTTCATCGATTAATACTTCTCAATGTCCTTTGGTCAAATCTCTCTTAGTGTAGTAGGAAAACATTTAGTCAAAGTCTTCGATAAAAGTTAAAGCGAAGGCCTAACCAACACAGTAAAACAAGTTTGCCATTGTGTACAGGTTGCTTCGCTTGTTTTAGTGCATTTGAGCTATAAAATGACGAAGTATGTGTTGTGTGTGACCACCACCACAGTGATCACTAGAAAGTATGAAGAATACTAAATTCTTCATAACATAAAGCACGCTGGCTACAAAAACTGTAATAAGCGGTTTGAATAGCTGCAACAATCAGTTCCATCCGAAATGGCTGCACTGTAAATGATGTTAAGCTTACATACGAAAAAAACGATATGGAAGCAGATGCATATGTGAAAAGCCAAGTGTATTCAAATTGTGCATAAGTTAAATAAATGTTTATTTATGTGTATTCCATATAATCTAACTTAACCTACATAAATCCCTTAGGTGGTTCACCTGTTTCAGGAATAATACGTAAAACGTGGCACTGAAGGATTCGAGTGCTACGAGTATATTGCAAGCTGAAATTGCTTTCGCATTTTGCTAACAGTCTTACCCTAACCATGAAGCCATTTTTAGCAAAAATAGCATTCATGATTTAAATAATGATATACTGCACCACTTATGTATTTTTTCACGACTTGAGACTGCAGTAGACCACAAAAACCAACTTCACGGCAAGACAAGCAGAAAAACACACATACAAACATCACATAAAATACCTATGTGAATATTTCATCTTGATAATGAGAATAAATTCTCGAAACGTGCCATATTAAGTATGAGAAAAGACGTAACTAATTTAGTGTTTAATTATTTAAATCATAAATGGCACAGTAGCAGGCTTTCTAGAAACATCAATTAGGATGATTGAAATTATGAAATTGTATCTCTTAAATGAGTATTTTGTATGCAAAATATTTAGGGCCACTTTCATGAGGGAAAATTGAAATTTTTGTTCATCCATAGTCACAAAGCAAATTCTGGTGATCACTTTGAGCTTCTCTTCTTCCTACTCACGGTTTCAGCCACAATTGTTTCCATTTCTCTTTGTTTTCAACCAATGATTTCGCTACGGACATATGCTGTTGTACAGGAGATTAACTGTTTTGCATCCATTTCCGAACAACTGCGACGAAATATTTTACGGTTGTGTGATAGCTCCAGTGAAGTAGTCTGATCAAAGATATTTGATGAAAGCTTTGACAGAGATCATTTTCAAACATATTTTGCAGTTTCACATGGGCCTCAGGCGTCATGCCTTTAGTGTCTGCCGACAGTAATACTACACTACTGACGTCATACAGAAAAAACTAGCCTTTGCTTAATATGGAACGCTGGTTACCCTAACTGTAGTCACAAAGTGCGATGATAATGAGAGCACTCAGCAACTTCCAACAAACTTTGAAGATAATATCAAACTTTTTATGAACTTTCACCAGTGCACATGCTAAAAGTCAAATATTTATTACATTGACTCATTTTGAAAGTAATCAGACGTCTGAAGCTGTTTTACATGTAGGAGTTAGATTCCTTAAAGAGTCAATGGTTTATTGGATATTTAGATCCTGCAGAGTGGAGATGCTGATTGCTAAGTTTCACTCGCTATCCTAAGGATTTTCTATGGTTTTAATGTCGGATGATTTAGCGGGAAAGTGAAAGTGCGGTATGGTGTGTATATGCACCGGTTTGTGAAAATCACTGTTGTCATCTTGGCAGATGGGAGTTCAAATGGTTTAAATGGGTCTGAGCACTATGAGACTTAACGTCTGAGGTCATCAGTCCCCTAGAACTTAGAACTACTTAAACCTAATTAACCTAAGGACATCACACACATCCATGCCCGAAGCAGGATTCGAACCTGCGACCGTAGCGCTCGCGCGGTTCCGGACTGAAGCGCCTAGAACCGCTCTGCCACCCCGGCCGGCTGCAGATGGGAGTGTCCACAGCTCACTCTTGAAGATTTAGACGAAAGAGCAACGCGACAATGTTGAAATAAACTCCCTCGTTCATCTTCACGGCAGTCTAAGTGTGTAGGCTCATACGGCTCCACGCGCGAAGCGTTGAACGTCTCATTGGACCGTCAGTGCATTCGACAACTTCATCTGAAAAGGGCTTTAAGGACCACGCTATACACCTCCAGTCAGCTACTGTCGAGTTTTACGTTGTTTGGCCACTGAAGACGTCCAGATTCATGTGCCACTATGAGGCGTCGCCTTTAGTGACGTACCCGACACCAAATTTCCACCGCGTGCAGCTTCTTCGTGTATCATTATTAGGAAATTGTTTGAGATGAAGTTCCATTCACTAAGGGCAGCGGTTCCTGTCGAGATTGAAATCGATTGTCATTGACGAAGGTGGTTGTCTCTGATCCATGTCGGCTAGGATCTTTTCAGAGACAGTCCTTTAACCGTGTTATACGACTGCAACTGGTACACTATCCTTGTAAGACGTTGATACTCCCACTGATCGGGCACTTTCATTCACAGTGTGGTAACCGACATATTCATACACTCTAGCTCTCTTCTAGGTCTATACGTCGACGCAGCTTACCATGATAATTCTATACAAGCGACAATCACATACAAATCACTTCACTGCCGCATCTATGGAGGGTCACATGACCGTCTGGTACCAGTTATATACCACATATACGCTACAAAGCGACCAGTGTTCTATTTTCAGGGGATGACTAACAATTTCACTGGCGAGTTTAGTACACAGCACTGGCTCATAATCATTCACGGTCAGAGAGTATCGAAGCTTGATACTGAACACAAGTCTGCAATTCGGGCGATCATATGGGGCTTCGGATTGTCTTGCAAAACCACTGCAATGTTTCGACAGAGAAACTGATCATCAGCAAGTCGATGATACATACCGCTGATGGAAGACACAAGTAGGGTGTCAATTGTGGCGAAGCACGTCTGTGGGTTCCAAGTAAAGTTGTAAAACTAACGTAGGCTGCCGTGTATTATAGTAAGTAAGCAGTGACAACGGTATTTTTCCTAGCAGCATTACCTCTACGTTAGGTGTATTGTCTCATTTAGATCGCTTCGTTTACATATGTGATCAGTGTCTCCCTAGAGTCTCCTAGAAACTGGAAGCAGTGAACCGTAAGAAACTGAGTGTATCTAAAGGGTTGAGTAAAATACGGACCATTTCGTTCTATGTAGTTATCATCCTGTCTGTTACTTAAAAATAAGCCGAATATAGCAAAACTCAGATTTTCAACCCTTAATTCGAAATTTTATATTCCAAATTTGTTGATTTGCAACGTGAAACAGAGGGACGTTGTAGTAAGAATAAGAAAACAATACAGATATATTATATAGCGCTTGAAAACGCGATATCCTCAAAAAAAGAGAAAATTTAAAAAACACGGCAAAACCAATACATATCGAGCGTCGCTTCAATACTTCAGCGAGCTTAAATCAAACATGTTTCTCTTATTCATATATAGCTTCCCCACTTACCAATGAAAACAGAAAATTCTTGCCTTTAACCAGTAGAGATTTCAAAAGCCCCACAAATAAGTGACTAGTAGGTTTAGGCCCAGAGCTCATGGAGGCCACGAAATAATCGTTTTCTTTCTGTCCATCAGTCATGAACTCTGTTGCTTAAAATCCAACAAGCACTATCACCGAAATGAGAGGAATAGCATTCTGCATGAAGGGCGTGCTTCATCGCACTGAAAACCATACATTTTCTATGTGATCATGTACTTTCCAATGGAGCATTGTAAGTCAGTACATTAAGCTTGAATGGGAGAATATGACCTTTTAATACTCACTAATAATGTCAACCGTAACATTAATGAAAAGCTTTGTTGATGACCAGCTTCAACAATTTCGGCGGTAGTCCGTATGTGCCCACTGTGAAAACTTACAATAACTGATCTACTATTATCAGCTATAGAAAATGAGTTCTGATATGCAAATAAAGCTTTTCGGCACCCATAACCATGTAACATTTTTTCTTCTTCCATGTGTAACGAGCGTATCCTGAAACTATGTTAGTACCTTCTTGTTACATGTTGTATATCAATGATTAGCAAATAAAGATGGCAGGATCAGTTAAAGACTTTCTAAAATAACACTGTGGGGTTGAGGGTACGTCTTGATGCAAAGCACTTTCCTTAAATGTTTATTCCCAAAATAGTTTCAGCGATAAATGTCGCCATCATCAGTGGTTTCTTTGATTCTAAAACATGCAGAAATTGTAAAACTTTTTTACATGTGCACTGTTTGGTTTTAAATATTGTTTTCTCTGATTAACTTGTTACTACAGTATCAATTATACTTCCCCGCATGGTTTTACGATTGTTGCCGCTGTTTCCGGCGTATTTTCTGCGTTTTTTTTGTTGCCGGTTTTCTCGACATACATCATGTAATCTTTGACAGTATGAGCGGCTATTAGTAAATTACTGCAAAAAGGTGAACTTGTGTATGCCAGCGTTATACGTACAGTTGGAACTGGGGTAGTTTTGTGGTTGCAGTTTCGGTGTGTACTAGGTTGTTACGTAGTTTACCATGTGGTCACGTCCGTTGGACAGCTTCCAGCTGTTTTATACCACACAAGAACATCACTTTCGTTCCTTATTTGTAATCCAAAACATTGCGCCATCTTGCTGTTCGCCGGTGTCGCGAGAAATTTATCCCATTGCGTGAGAAGGTTATGAAAATTGTAGCGGGAGTTCTGACGACTTCTGTTCCTGATTTATGTATCTGTGTGTTATGGGGCAGTGATTCTGTGTGTGTGTGTGTTTCCCTGTTCCGTGCCCTGTGTCAGTTCTCTTAGAGCGGCATAGAGTGTGTTGTTGCAATGTGTTGTTTTCGTTTATTACGTTTTCCCTTCCACTATAGCATTTTGTACGTAGTAATTTTCTTCTATTGTTGGTTTTAATATTATTATTAATTAGTGTCCTTTACTTCCGCTGATTCCGGATCTTTAGTTGAACTGATGGTAAGTAAGTGGATAAAGATTTATTCTTAGTAACAGACTCAAAGAACGTACAAGAAGGCTCAAGCAGAGGGGTACTCCATCAGAAGCTTCAAATGGGGATCTTTTTATATTAAAACAGTTCTCCATGTCATTCGTAACAAATATAAGGGAGACATGTGTTTCAGACACAGCATAGCGTTCATAGCAACAGAATGGCTGCACTGTATTGCTTGACACGAGAATTTTGGTTGCGATAATTATAGCCTGTAATATTTTGATGCATACACCAAAGGTAGAATTGAGTATGTGTCTTTGAAATATACATTCACATTCAGTCAGGTTATTTTTACTTTCACGGCCTTCGTGCGCAGTTGGTAACAGATTCATTTGCTTATCTCTTGATAATGGATGTTAGACTGGTCGCGAAAACACTTGAGATCCCGGATATGTGAGTGTATCAGTGAGTGAGTGTGTGCACAGGATATATCCAGGTTTAGCAAACACAAATCGATGCCTGTGCTGTTCGATACTTTCTTCATGTATCATATTTTCCTGGGGTTCTGGGGCATTCTATCGAATAGTTTCACCAAAACCTTGCTGCGTTTCTGAAATCACCTGAGCTACAGAACCGCGTGCAATAACAGAAATAAGAAATCCCCACCATTACGCCTTGTGTTTCGGCAACCACATAACAAACAATTTTTACCAAATTTCATCATACAGTGCTATTACCTGGTTTCCAGAGTTGAGAACGGTTACCTGCAACTAGTTGCGCTATACCAAAACTACTGTTCGGTAGTTTTGGTACAGGACATAGCAAATGATAGGATTATCGGTAGTACTGGTTGCATTTGCAGAGAGTAAAACATAAATGAATGTGTGAGAGAAACTCGGAGGCGAAGACTTCTTTGTTTTTTGTTTGTTTTATTTGCACACAATTATAACCAGGCATTGTACAGTGTTAGACCAGTGTGCATTTTATATCCTTTCAAAATACAAATTTCATTTTGTAAGTATAAAAATTAGTTGATTTAGTATCTTTCGCGCTTTAATGTAACCAAAGCAATTATTTTTGATGCAGGTACAGCTTACATGCAAAAACATAAAAAAACCTACATAATTTTGTTGATGTTTTGTACTCAATAGAATGTTCTTCAGTACAGTAGTCGTTTTTTTGTCATTATACTGGGAAACTGACACAATATGTGGTCGTATCCGGAATTCAATATGATGGGAGATCGATGAACGTATTTGTAGTAACGGATAGCATTCTCAACATTCCACGCAAGGAAGAGTTTCATGTGCAATACTGATATGCTCTGTTTCTGTGTGTTTCCCATGACTAATTTATTACGGAAATATGTACAAATAAAGAAAGTGCATACGGCCCCATATTCACGTAACATATTTTGCTCAATTGTGTCTTAGAAATTCTTCCAAGTCTGGCAGAAACTTTGTGTTAAATACAATATTCAGAAAAGCCGTGAATGAAGAACAAACCCCTTGAGAACCTGTACTTCACTACACCACGAGTCATATTTTGATTCGTTCCCTGTTGCCCGGTATGTAAGAAGCCGACTACGAAATTTTTCCCCTAAGTCCTTTATGTTACGGGTTATGTCCATACAGCTAAACGCCTTAAACAAATCAAAGAAAATACTATCTTCCATGGATTCCCCCTGAAAGTAACTCGTACAGAAATGATTAAAGACACGTTATGCTGATTCTTTTTAATAAGTAATATTTCAACACTGACATGGTGCTGTCCCAGAACACAGACAGCAGACATAGGATCATGGTGGTTCTAAATAGGAGCCAGATAGTTCAATGATGTAACTGATGGTGTACAATCATCATCTATACAGTAATGTGCGAGCTAAATACACAGAACAAAAAAAAATGGCAACATCAAGAAAGAGCTGTACATCAAAAACGAAAGTTGGTAGCCATATTTCTACATCTGGAAGATGACGTCTATTCAAATCTCGCGCCAGTCGCATAAGAGTTGTGCTAGTATCGACACTACGAGCAGGCATACCATGTTTGCTTTAAATACACACTGTAACGATCGTGAAGTCTTTTCTGATAACCTTAGTAAGGCTAACCAATTACTTCTTACCTCTCTGATGTCTTTACCCTCCCTGACAATCCCCAGTTCGATTATTCCCTTTTCCCTGATGTCCACAATCGAACTGACACCTCTTCCCCTCCACTCGCTCCTGGCTTCCACTACTTGGACAACATTACACACACCAAACTCAATGCCCCGATTACTACTCAAGATATTATCTACACTCCACACGAAACGCAACACCGCTCCTGGTCAGAACCGTGTTAGCTATCATCACCTCTGTGAAGCTCCAGCCTCCTTCCTCTCCACCCTGGTCAGACTTTATAATGTGCTCTTGTCCACCGGCTTCTACCCCGACCTGTGGAAAACCTCCTGAATCCTGATGTTCATCGAACCCGACAAATCGCCATATGCTGTCTCCTCCTACCGTCCCATCAGCCTTACCTCAATCTTCAGAAATATCCTGGAATCCATCCTCTCCTGACGCATCCACCAGCATCTCCACCAGCACCGCCTTCTTCCCGCTACCCAATGTGGCTTTCAGCCGTCCTTGTCTGCTGATGATCTTCTCCTCCACCTCACTTACCTCTTCTCTGAACAACTCCACTCCCGTCACTCCACCATCTTCCTCTCCCTCAACCTTCACGTGCCTACAACCGTGTATGGCATTCTGGTCTCCTCTTCATGCTGCAAACCTTCACCCTTCCTATTAACTACGTCCATCTGATCGCCTCCTTTCTTTCCCACCATCCTTCCTATGTCACCATCCATAACACAGATTCCTACACCTTCTACCCCTCTGCCGGTGTGCCCCAAGGCTCCGTGCTCTCCTCTCTCCTCTACCTTCTTTACACAGCGGACATGCCGCCACCTTCACCCCACTTGCAACTTCTCCAGAACACCGATGACACTGCCTTCCTTGCCCTCGCCCCCACCCTGCAACGCTCCCAGCACCTTCTCCAATCCCATATTCATCGGTTCATCGCTTGGTTGTACCAGTGGCTGCTCAGGGTCAATCCTTCCAAAACACAGGCAATCATTGTAGGCAAAACCATCCCTCCCTTCCGCCTCCTTGATTTTTATGTCACCATCTGCGGCCATCCTATTCACCTCACCCCCACCCTCAAGTACCTTGGTGTCACCCTTGACCATCACCTTTCCTGCACCCCCATCTCTGGACAATCCAAGCCAAGGCACGGTCCCGACTCCACCTCCTCAAATTTCTCTCTGGCCATGCATGGGGTCTGGACCCCTCAACCATCCTCCACACTTATAAATACCTCATCCGTCCCATCCTCTGCTATACCCATCCTGCCTGGATCTCTGCCCCTCTCACCTACTATAAGTCCCTCCAAATCCTTGAACACCACGTTCTCTGCCTGACCTATTTCATCCGTCTCCCATCCCCCACATAGATCCTGTATGACTCGATTCCCTTCCCATACTATCTCCTTTTCCTCAAACAGATATGGATCCTTTACACCTCCCGCAAGCTCGATCCCCTACACCCGCTTGTTTCTCCCATCCTCACCCACCCGAGCCTGTCGCACCTGTATTCTTGCATCCCACTGGCTCTCCATCTTCACCCCCTCCATACCCTTTCCCAAGGTGGCTTTCCCCAATGTCCTTGTCTCGTCCGTCTACCCCTCCTACCAGCTCTGACTCTTCCTTCCCATTCCCCCGTATTCCCCCAGGGCTCCCTCACTCCCTCCTCACCCTCCTTTTTCCCCCTCTGCTCTCCCACATCACCCACTTCTGCCCCCCTCCCTGGGCTTCCAACCCCTCCCTTCTCTCCACCCCCCTCCACTCGCCTGTCTTTCTCCCACTGGCTCCACCCCTCTCCTTCCCACCCTCCTACCTCTTCCTTTGTCCTGCAGGCAGCCCCTCCCCCCCTTTGTCAGAGTGAGTGCTTCGCCAATGATCGGCGCCAGTGTTTCCATACATCAGTGTCTATTTGTGTACAGTGTTTTCATCAGTACTACATTGTCCACCTGGATGTCTTCGTTGTTCAACTGGTGCCACCCTTCATGTGCAGTGCCTCCCGTCGAACGACTTCTAATTTATTTGTGCAGTGTCCATTATGTGTTTAACATGCTTTTTATGTTTTCTCTGTATTCTGTGTCTATATGTTGTGTCTCTTGGCCGAAGAGTAGCGTATGTAGGCCACTGCTGGCCCGCCTCAGCTGAGGCATGAAATAACAAAAGGGAAAAAAATGGTGAGTGTCAGTTACTTTCGAGACTGAACTTGGTGAGTTGAAGTTAGACAAGAATGCCTTTAAGGCGGCAAAGTCGTCGTCATAAGCATCTCACTGAACAGGGTCGTGTAATAGGGCTACGAGAAGCTGGATATTCGTTCTCTAATACCGCAGAAATGCTTGGTATTAATGTAATCACTGTAGGTATCAGGTGGAAGCGGTAGTCACTATAGTCACTAGAACGTGTTCTGGACAGCCACGCGGTACTACCGAGACGGAAGATCATCGTGTTCGACGTATGGCTCTGGCGCATCGTGCTGTATCTCCAGCGGCCATTTGAGCAGCAAGTGGCACCACAGTGACACAACGAATTACTACAAATCGGTTACTTAAAGAACAGCTCCGTATCCTGCATTCCACTGACCCCCCAAAAAAACGCCATTTACGACTTCAATGGTGCCAAGCGAGGGCTCGTTGGAGGGCAGGGTTGAGGTCTTTTGTGTCTCATGATGACATCTATTTCTGTCTCGGTGCCAATGACGGCCGTGTGTTGTTTAGAAGAAGGGCCTGCAACCAACTTGTCTGGTGCTAGACATGCTGGAACTACACCTGAAGTTGTGGGCTGGGGTGTGATTTCGTATGACACTAGGAGCACTTTCATGGTTATGCCATGTAACCCGGCTGCAAATTAGTACGTCAGTGTGGTAATTCAATCTGTTGTGCTGCCATTCATGAACAGCCGTCCACCAGGTTTTTCCAGCGTATGACGCCACATATTACTGTTGTAACCCAACATGCTGTAAAGACTTTGGACATGTTGCCTTGGCCTGCTCGATCGGCAGAACTGTCTCCAGTCGATCATCGAACGAAAACTCCGGCGTCATCCACAAGCAGCATTAACCATCCATGTATTGGCTGACCAGGTGCAACAGGCCTGGAACACCATCGAACTGACACCTGGCGCCTGTACAGCTAAATGCATGCACGTCTACGTTTTTTCAATCGACATTCTAGCGGCTACACCAGTTATTAATGTGACAGAATTTCACATTGGCAATAGCTTATTTCGCACTTACATTAAGCTGTGATTTTGCAATGTTAATCACTTTCATTTTACCTAGACAAATGTACTGCGGAAATTTAATTACTCTAAATACATTAGTGTTCGTTGTTGCGAAATTTTTCCCTGTCAGGGTATTTTATTTTAGAAGAATGTCAATGAGAAGTACATGAATCGCTGATTATCATAAAATTGTGTCTGTTGACTACCTCGTTGTTACAGATGAGTTACCGGCAGATTTCACCCGAACTGCAGGCTATTGCGCAGAAGAATCTGAATGAGGACCCCAAGAGGAGGGACGAAGACATCAAGCACATCAAGGAGTGGCTCAAGAAGCAGCCTCACCTCAAGGCTCGCGATGGTGAGTGTTGGTGCGCCGACGAAGAACACCCGCTACTAGCAATTATGTTTTATTTTTCAGAGATACGTTGTTGATATACATAGCAAATTTCCTAATAGCAAAGCCAAGAGAACAGTATTACCCACAGATTCTCTTCTCATCCACTTTTTATATTTACTGACCTTGATTTACACACATCAAGCTGTGAAGATCTCCTTTACATTCTCATCATTTGTCTTCCGAAGTTATAAAATTACCTGAGTATACAGGTGGCGGCTATTACACTAATTTCGATCCAAAGATACGTTTCTATTACATGACTTAAGGCAAGCATACTCATGAGACAAAAGTCATGCCATACCTCCTAATATCGTGTCGGACCTTATTTTGCCCAGCGTATTGGATCATCTGGACGTGGAATACATTCAACAAGTCGTCGGAAGTCCCCTGAAGAAATACTGAGCCATGCTGCCTCTACAGCAGTCCATATTTGCGAAAGTGTTGTCGGCCAGTGCAGGATTTTAAGCACTAAAAAACCTCTCGATTACGCCGCATAAATGTTCGATGGCATTCATTTCGGGTGATCTGGGTGTCCAGAATGTTCTTCGAACCACTCGCGAATAATTGTGGCCATCGTTAAAAGTTCCACCTTTCTTTGGGAATATTAAGTCCACAACTGCCTGAAAATAGTTACCAAATAGCCGAACATACCAATTTACAGCCAGTGATCGGTTCAGTTGGACCAGAGAAACCAGTCCATTCGACGTAAACATAGCTCACAGCATTATAGACCTACCACCAGACTGCAAAGTGCCTTGTTCACCACCTGGGTCCATGGCTTCGTGGAGCCTGCGCCGCACTCGAGCCCTCCCATCAGGACTTATCTGAACAGGCCATCGCTTTCCAATCGTCTAAGGTCCAACCGAAATTGTAACGAGCCCAGGAGAGGTGCTGCTGGCGATATCGTGCTATTAGCAAAGGCACTCGCGTCGGTCGTGTGCCAAATTTTGAGCTCTGTACTAACGGATACGTTCGTTGTGCTCTTCACATTGATTCCTGCGATCACTCAGTGTCGTTTGTCTGTTTGCATTGACGACTCTACGCAAACGAGGCTGCTCTTGGTCGTTAAATGAATGCCATCGGCCACTGCATTTTCCGTGGTGAGAGCTAATGCATGACATTTGGTATTCTTGGTAACTGTTGACCCTGGATATGCCAGAATATTGAATTCCTTACGATTTTCGAAATGGAATGTCCTATGCGTCTATTTCCAACTACCGTGTCACTTTCAGAGTCTGTTACTTTCCGTCTTGCGACCGTAAACACGTCGGGCATCGTTCACGCGAATCACCTGAATACAAATGTCAGCTCCGCCAATGCAGTGTCCTTTTATGACTTGCGTACGCGATACTACTTCTATCTGTATATGTGCAAATTGCTATCCCATGACTTCTGTCACTATAAAACAATTTAAAAAATCTGTAAATATATTATTATCATCAGAGGTCTAATGCGTTTTTAACGTGGTCTTCCGTCCGAAGATTGTTTTCACGCGACTTTTAATTGTGTTCTCTCCAGTGCAAGTTTCTTTCTCTGTCCATGACACCCGCAACTGGCATTCAATGGAATCGGATTACTGTATTAAAACCATAACCCTTCCCCCCCCCTCCCCGCCCCCCATGCACACACCCTTTCCTCCGTTATTAAACCAACGATTCCTTGTTTTAGTAACGATTTCAGAAATAGCACCGTACTGGTTATGAGCCTACAAAATGCACAATATTAGGTATACGTGATTTTTCTGTAGCTGTACATCCCACCTTATGGTTGGGTTTTGCTACACCTACCAAATCTTGCAGGTCTATACATACACACGTCCAGTCGGGTTAGTAGCTCCAGATTAATTAAGTTTTATTCATACGCTATAGAAGTTGTACACCACATATTGTTGTACTCTGGTCATACACCTATGATGAGTCTGTCTCGAGCATCATACAGCGTCCTCCACTTATAATGAATTGTGACGAAGTAAGACACCTACAGCCGTCCTTATGATTTTGTTCTATTTTGTTGCCACGAATTTCAACGCTTCTGTGAGCCAACTTCAGGCTGTTGTTGGTGCGGTATGGGTTGATATGATGCCTCTATATATCACATCAGTTGCCGACATGACTGGATACGCAAATAATTTGTCAGCACTCCAACCATCAGCTGCCAACTGACAGGAGAAACATTGAAACACCAAGTATTGTTGGACTGGAGAAACATTCAAATACAAGTATTGTTGGCAGTTGATGGTTGGAGTAGTGACACAGTATCTGCGTATCCAGTTATGTTAGCAACTGATGTGATATATATAAACATCATATTAATCCATAGCGCATCAACAACAGCCTCAAGATGGCGAACTCAAGCGTTGAAACTGGTTGCAACAAAATAACATAAAATAATAATGACGGCTGTAGGTGTTTTATTTTGTCACAATAGAAAAAGGCCGTCGTCCCAAATAACTCCTGCCAAAAAGATGGACATACAAAAATATTAAGTAGTCCTGCAAAAGTAATTTTGACTGACAGAGTTCACGTTACTTTCAACTATTGTCGAATTCAGCAATTTATTTGAACAGGTATACTGATTGTGGTAAACCACGTGTTTCGACTATTATGTTGGGTCGTCGCCTGTGTAACGCGAGACGTGAGTGAACATATAGTCGCATGATGGACAAGCGCATGCCGGTATAGGGCAAGGTACAGACTGGGCTGGGTGATGTCCTGGAGGCTGTCCACATTGGTCAGTATCACTACCCTCCGCAAAAGACATGGAGGTGCTCGGTCATTGGGAGCATGCGGGAGACTTCCATGTGTGCAGTGATTCACATGCGACTTCAGTCACATCCATCGAGTATTTTGGTTGCCTTCATTACGTTTCTTCCTCATTGGTCTCTTATTTCACTGTCTTGTGTACTCTCTTAGTTACTGTGCTCTCCTCCAGATTGCACTTGCAAGTGACTCATCTGTAGCGCACGGAAATAATATGCTTCCGTCGCTGAACACAACTTTCCACCATCCATCCAAGAACTTGGGGTTGTCGCTACTATAAACCAACAGAGGTGTGCTGCACCGTGGAGAGTCATGACCCAAGCTTTATAACCTAGCTGCCTGTAAATTATTTCTGATGTCTCGGCTTACAGATTGCAAAATTTGTCCTTCTTTGTATTGCGTTCCTCATGGGATCAACAGTAACTGTTCATCTGATGTAGAAGACCAAAAGTCCAACCTTGAATTTACAAACCACTGCAGTCCGTAACCACGGTGATGGGCAAGTGCTCTTTCCTTAAGACCACCAGCTCGAACATCGATACACTGCCGACACCCCGGGTGCAATATCTTGGGCAGATGCTGGGAAGAACATCCAAGCTCTCAAACGGCTCCAATAGGTTTTCGCTAAACATTAGATGATTGCAACTGTGCTTGCCGAAGCTTTTCTGAAGCACTTGCAGTCTTTACTAACACCAGGTGTTCGAATGAAAGGAAAGATTTCAGTCCCTTCAACGACGGGATCGTTATATACAGAGAACAGACGCGGAACAGGGAAGCATACGGATTTAAATTTGGTATGCCCTCTCCAAAGAAAGAAGCCCAACTTACCGAAAAGCGATTTAGTGCAATCACGGAACATAACTGGATTAGAGACCACAAGGAAATTGTTAGGTCATAATTAATTTTTCTCTTCTCAGACTGTAAAGGAGTCACACTACTTCATTGACACGATAAGTGACTCACAAACCGAATCCTTAGCAAAGAGGAAGTGATAAAGCTGCGGAATCAGTTTAATACATCCAACTCCAACTAAGTCGAACCTGGCTCTACACCCAGTACCTAAAATCTCTTATATGACTGACACGGGGATGGTCATACCGTACCACATTCTATACTAACGTCACTAATTCATAGTAATCCACATAAATAAGATGAATGCTAGATAGGAGGGGCACACACCACTCAAGAACAGTGTTCCATCCGAATCACCCTGTAAAAGAAACGATACGCTGGCAAACATTAGACTGACAGGTGAATAAGCTGAAGTGAACGTCGCCAGCAAGAGAAGGCTGAACGAGAGATGACCTGAAACTTTGTGAATCTAGATTGTTCTCACACTATGGACGGAGGACAAATATAAAGTCTTCACGAAACTGAAACTGGAATGTAATGAAATAGTAGTTAATATCCTGTAGTAGATAGAAGTTAAAGACTTTAACGTCCGATCAGTGAGAATTTTCGGTATTCCTATTCGAAAAAACTCGCAGACAGCCCTATCTCCTGAGAGAGAGATAGACCAGGTAGAGTTTAATTGAAGGCAGATTTTAAGTAGTTCCGCCGTCTGTCGCTGTATAGTATCTATCACTAACAGAGGTGAAAAGTAGTAGCGCATGCTCTGACAAGTCGACGAACACAAACTGATAAGCGAAAACATTCTGTCCATTGTCCACCGCCAGACTGAATGGCTGCTTGAAACATTGGGGGCACGAGATGGGTCAAGAAAATTATGTAAGAGAAACAGAGACGAATGGAGGATCATTCTAGCGACGATACGTCTACAAATAGGGAAATCCACTAACATAACTGACGTCACAAATGAAGGGGAGTTATGGCCTGGACCTGGGAAAAAGTATTTCAGAAACAGCGACGCCAATCGGCTCTTGCACCTTACTGTCAGTATATATGAAAAGTGGTTGAAGGACTGTGAATCCATGGTAAGGCGCAAAGCTGTTGGAGGACTGGGAATGCATGATAAGGCGTCAAGCTGTTGAACGTTCCAGTTTCATCACATAATGTGGAAGTTGGAGGCTTGCGCACTCTATAAAGTTGGATAGACGGCAATCTGTGGCAACCGTGATGACAGGGTGCTTGTAAACTGCCTGAAGACAGTCCACTGGATAACTTACGCTGAAGATCCTAAGAAAGTGGTACACCTGCCAGATATCGTGTAGGGCCTCCGCGAAAACGCAGAAGAGCAGCGACACGACGTGGCATGGACTAGACTAATGTCTGAATCCTGCAGGCCTGTCCATAAATCCGTAAGAGTACGAGGGGGTGGAGATCCCTTCTGAACATCAGGTTGCAAGGCATCCCAGATATGCTCACCAATGTTCATGTCTGTGGAGCTTGATGGCCAGCGGAAATGTTTAAACTCAGAAGAGAGTTCCTGGAGCGTCTCTGTAGAAATTTGGGACATGTGGGGTGTCGCAGTGTCATGCTGGAATTGCCCAAGTCCCCCGGAATGCACAATGGACATGAATGGATGCAGGTGATCAGACGGCATACTTACATAAGTGCCACGTGTCAGAATCGTATCTAGACATATCGAGGTCCCATACCTCCAACTGCACACGCCCCACACCATTACAGAGCCTCCAGCAGCTTGAATAGTCGCCTGCTGACGTGCAGGGTCCACGGACTCATGAGATCATCTCCGTACCCGCACACGTCCATTCACTCGATACAATTGGAAATGAGACTCGTCCGATCATGCAACAGGTTTCCAGTCATCAACAGTCCACTGTCGATGTTGACAGACCCAGGCGAGGCGTAAAGTTTTGTGTCGTACAGTCATCAAAGGTACACGAGTGGGCTTTCGGCTCCGAAAGCCCATATCGATGATGTTTCGTTGAATGGTTCGCACGCTGACACTCGTTGATGACTCAACATTGCAATCTGCTGTATTTTGCAGAAGGGTTGCACTTCTATCACTTTGAACGACTCTCTTCAGTCGTCGTTGCACACGTTCTTGCAGGATCTTTTTGCGGCCGCAGTGATATTGGAGATTTTATGTTTTACCGGATTCCTGATATTCACGGTACCCTTGTGAAATGGTCGTACGGGAAAATATCCACTTCATTTCTACCTCGGAGATGCTGTGTTCCATCGCTCGTGGCCGACAACATCACGTTCAAACTCATTTAAACCTTGATAAGCTGCCATTGTAGCAGCAATAACCGGTCTAACAAGTGCGCCAGACACTTGCAGTCTTATACCGTATAGGCGTTGCTGACCGCAGCGCCGTATTCTGCCTGTTTACATATCGCTGTATTTGAATACGCATCGCTATACCCGTTTTATTGGTGTCAAACGCTTGCTGGATGTAGCATTGGATCCCTATCAGTAGGAAAAAAGAAAGACTCTCATGCGGTTGTCTTTAGCGGAGCGTTCTGATTGGTGGGATATTCTATTGCGGGGGTTTTGTAGGAGCTGAGATGAAAGAAGTAGAAGTATACGCTCGTGCGTGGACACTCGGAGAAATGGTCGTTCTGACCTCAGAGGCATGACGAAGGCCGTACTGACGTCTCTGGGCGTCGGCTGATGACACGGCGGCTGATGACAAGCGGCTGGCAGGAGACCCCACTGCATGCAACAGCTGCGCTCCCACTTATCAACCATGGTGAGAACATCTTGCTGCACGGGGCTACAGCGGAGGAAAACAGTTAGGTGTCTCTCGATACGTATCTTCTAAATGTGATTAGGTTCCATGAATTAATACCTGATCTCTGATACCGGGGCTCATCCACGACGAAGCAGAACTCGTCATTTGCACCGACTCTCAAACATCTTTCTGATACGATCGGGCTACTTACTGCACGCAGACCAACTGCTACATATTTTTGAGAATGCCTTATTAAAATGATGGTCAGTCACGTACCATTTGTCCTTGCGGACATTTGCCAAAACAATGTACCTATGATTTTATTTTGTTCAGATACTCTTAATTGGTAGTTCCTGTTACTTTGCTACATGTTGCCCACAATAATGTGTACAGGGGGTGGTATAAATATGGAATACCACTTCGTTTTTCGTTTATAAATTTCTCAGTTTTTCACTCAAAGCAAACAAAATGTCTACAGCACATACTTCGGGATATATTTTAATGAAAACTTATATTTTCGAATACATGCTACGTTGGGAACATTCCTAAATTAAGATTAGCGCAAAATTTGACATTCTTGACTCCTCAGATTATGGGGTACAAATATAGAATAGTCCATTCGTTCCAAGTTTGCTAAGTTAAAACAAATAATGGGAAATCTAATAATTCACTGTCAAAGAAAACACTGTAAAAATGATAACAGAGTAGCAAAACACACGAAATATATCATTTTCAGTTATTAATTTCCTGACTAAGTAATTTCACTGGCAGAAGTCCTCTGTCGTGGTATGCACATTCAGTGTGCGCCCTCATTTCTCACATTAGACATGTTACCCATTCTAACCCTGCCTTGTCCTGCGAATATTTACCTGAGCAAAAGGGATAAGCGGCATCTTCATTAGTGGGTAAGCTCTTGTCTGGAACGCTGAGGGCGGACAAATCGTCTCTCACACTACATTCATCATCCTCAGAATCAGATGATTCTTTATTTTGGCGGCCTGTGCTTCTTTGTCTCCAGTTTATTTGTTGCTGTCGTTGATACTTCAAGACATCTCTGGCACGGAGACGGGGTTAGGACTGCTGAAGGATCTGCTTTTCTTCCCCTGGTGCCTGGCCTCTTCTCTATTTGTGGAAAGGGTGAGTTCTGCCAAGATGTAATTTCCAGTGTGGCAGACAACGTTCGTTCCTTGACTGCCACATTAGCCTTTCCACTTTTAGAAGCCACAGTTCCTGCAGATGGTTCATTGACTGGATCATTGGATAAATCACCAATCATTCCTTCATTGGCAACAATGAAATCTGCATCCGTGAAAATGTGAGGATTTGACGGTCATATTCCTGTCACCCTAGCTACCTCCCTTGTCTGGTACTTGAGGTAGGCCATCCCAAACAGTTCGGCGATGTTCATGTTTGTTACTGGAGGTGCAGTTTCCCTCATCAGTACGCGTACCTGCTCAGAGTAATGGGCTTTCAGAGGACTCATGAAAACTCTATCCAGTGGGTCCATCTTGTGGGAGGCATGAGGAGGAAGACACAGGATGCTGACATGGTCTTCGTGTGCGAGGTTTATAACATCCATATATCTGGAGTGGCTATAACGCCCATCCAGAATCAGAAGTCATTTCTGAAGCAATACCTATAAATAGAACAGTTTGTGACAGTGCAGTAGAAATATGGAATACTAGGGTACAAATGTGGAATACTAGTGACACAGCCCTCTTGAAATTGAGAAATGCAAATAAAACCGAAAATTAAATTTAAATATGCAACAAACACGACAATTACAGCTTAATCTATTAGCTACACATCTGTTTAAAAAATATGTTAATATTTTATATGTTACGATAAGAATTAAACTAAAAACCACCAACCTGCAACAATTATTCCTATTCATTAAACCGGCATCACTCACTCACAATGGCTGCCAATTGCAATACGAATTCTTCCCAAAGAAGTCTACAGTTGCTGAACGTACTTTTCAAGCAGCTCACCAGAGTACAGCACATACGAGGTGAGAAACCTTAAGATTTCGTATTACTACCCCTATTCCCCATTTGTACCTCTTGCTCTGATTACTACTTTCTTGATTAAATATTAGAAATGATTGTAATAAAATGGGGTTAAGTAGAACCAAGATTTTTAATTCAGTAATTATCTGAGACCTCCATTTTTAATTATTGTGCCTCTAATTCGTTTGTAAGAACAAACATCTAGAACCAAATTACGAGGGCTATGCTATTCATATCATTCAATCTGTTGTGCGAGAGAATCATATGCGTACCTGAGTTCGTGTGGAGCGATCTGCCTCTTGGTCGATCTAGCCAGCGCAGGTCGTTATAACAGCTGAAAGGCTTATTAGTTCGGTTGTCATCTAATGAACTGCTGACTATGCGAACATTACTGCGGGCTACCTGCAATACCTTCACGCTTGATGTCTTTCCCTACTGCGTTGGCATCTCGCAGCGCAGATAATGTCTGCTGCACGAGGCCAAAATCGTTAAACAGTGCTTTATGAAGCTTAATACTGAACTTACTTTCATATCTTTGGCACCAAATTTGGCTGACCTGAACCATTTGTCCGGCCGCAGTGACCGAGCGGTTCTAGGCGCTTCAGTCCGGAACTGCTGCTACGGTCGCAGGTTCGAATTCTGCCTCGGGCATTGATGTGTGTGATGTCCTTAGGTTAGTTAGGTTTAACTAGTTCTAAGTCTAGGGGACTGATGACCTCAGATGTTAAGTCCCATAGTGCTTAGAGCGATTTGAACCATTTTGTGAACCATTTGGAACTCGTCTGGGACGTTATCAGCTACCAGTGCCAGACCCACCTACAACCAGCCCGTCATTACAGGAATTGAATTATTTTTTCGTAGACATTTGGTGAGGTCTGGAAAGTTAGCAAGTAGTTGAGTCCATGCCGCATCCAAGCAGGATCGCTACTGTAGTGCGTTGAACAGATGGATAAACACATTGTTAAAGGGATGGTCATAATATTTTTACTCATTAGTGCATACTGGAGTTAGTCTGAAGATATGTTTCTTTCTCTGTTAGTGTAATTACTTACCTCAATAAAAGTGTAATAACCAAGGCCTATAAAAGACATTTAATCCTAAATTTTTCTCTAACTACTCGATCTAATGAAACCCTTGATTTCTCATCTCTCAACACTTTGCTGGAAAACATCCCGATCGTAGTTAGTTGCCTCACCGGAATTTTTTGTTAGGGTGCAGCTTAAACATAGCTATCAGCACCAGTCAGACAAGCAGGTCCCTGCACGGTATTCGAAAAGACATCTACCGCTGTGTGTGTCCAGTGCGTCACGTCACTCGCTAGCAGAGAGTATTTTAAAGAAAAGACTGTGTTTTTAGTGAATCAGATGAAATAATTATACCCCATCAGATTCATGCTGACTACGTACCTCATGGTGTATCCACAGAATGGCGCTTAGAATAATTATTGTTTACGCCACTTGTTGGATGATGTGACAAGTAAAACATCACATCTTTGCATATGTTTTACTATATTTTATTTACTTTCACTTCTATAGATTTTTAGATGTTATTTATTGCTTACATTGCTTCAAAATTTTTATTTCAGTCCACTGCATAACTAGAAACTATGTTGTTTCGCACTATGATGGTGTTTCACAGACGACCAGTGGATCCTGACGTTCCTGCGCGGCTGCAAGTTCTCGCTGGAGAAGACGAAGCACAAGCTGGACATGTTCTACACGATGCGCTCAGCACTGCCGGAGATATTCATCAACAGAGACCCCTTCTCTCCGATAGCCCAGAAGTATCTCAACTCTGCGTAAGTTAAGACATGTTTCTGCCAGTGTGAAGCTACGATGGTGACATTGCATGATTGGTTTTTTATCCTTACCTTGGTTTTGCCTTCTTGCCGAAGATCTGTTCCAAGACCGAAGGATGTACCTGTTTGTGAGACAGTGATCAACAAATCTTTACTCGAAAATGGCTATCGTTGTTCGGACACAATAATCTCTATGAGGCTGTTTTTCACACCTAATCCGAATAATTTTTACCATTTTCACAGAAACAGTAACATCACGTGAAGCACACAACCAAAGTTCACACAGATCGCAGATAGGCTTTTTCACACGTGTTACGGTAACAGATTGGTAACAGGAAATATAGATGCTACGAGAAATGATCAAAAATGCCACTCAATGTACACTTTCCAGCCAGGCTAATGTGGCGGAATAAACACATTTGCAGCGCGAGAAGTGTGGGAAGAGAGTCAATGAGGCTATGGAACGCACCGACAGGGATGTGGAGGTATGCCGATTCCAGTGCTGCGGGCAGTTGCCATAAGTTTGTCGGTTAAGGATCCGTGGCGCCAGCAGCCCAATGAAGGTGGTCCAACGGATTCTCGATTTGGTTTAAATCCGGGGAGTTTGATAGCCAGAGGAGTACAGTAAACTTATCATGGTGCTCTTCGAACCACGCACATACACTGCGAGCTGTGTGACACGTTGCGTTGTCTTGCTGGTAGATGCCATCGTGGCGAGGAAGAACAAACTGCATATAAGGGTAGACACGGTCCCGAAGGATAGATCCATACTTGTGATGATCGATTGTGCCTTCCAGAACGATGAGATCACCCTGAAAATTCCACGAAAACATTCCCCAGACCATAAGGCTCCCTCCTTCCGGCCTCGACCCTTCCCACGATTGTTGCAGAGAGACCAAAAAAAAAATGGTTCAAATGGCTCTGATCACTATGCGACTTAACTTCTGAGGTCATGAGTCGCCTAGAACTTAGAACTAATTAAACCTAACTAACCTAAGGACATCACACACATCAATGTCCGAGGCAGGATTCGAACCTGCGACCGTAGCGGTCGCTCGGTTCCAGACTGTAGCGCCCAGAACCGCACGGCCACTCCGGCCGGCGCGGAGAGACCGCCTTCTGTCCGATGGAGCATAAAACTTGATTAATCCGAAAGGCCACCTGTCACCAGACAATGGACGTCCAGTTGCGGTATTCACGAGCAAATTCCAGCCTTCGTCGCTGGTGAACAGCAGTCAGCATGGTTCCAAGAACCAGGTGCCTGCTGCAGAGAGGCTCACACGCACCAACTTTCGGTGAACCGACACTTAGGGGATACTCTTGGTAGTCGCTTGGTCCATTTGGGTAGTCAGTTCCCCTACAGATGCTCGTCTACTCGCCCGTACACATCTAGACAGCCGTCATTCACTCCTGTCATCCACGGCTTGTTAACCGATTTTCTCATGTTACGGAGGTGCTATTTATTACTTTTAACTACTGTCTTGATATATCTTCCACAAACTGAACCACCATCTCCAGCACATATGTACTGAATCTATACTTTACTTAAAGACATTAAGAAAGGCCAGACTCCAAGATTCAGCCATTCAACCACCTTAGTGATGAATGAGATACTTTTGTCTAGTCATCAGTCTTCTGACTGATTTGATGCAGCCCACCACGAATTCCACTCTAGTGTCAGACTTTTCACTTCAGTGCACCAATTGCAACATATATGCTCAGTTATTTGCTAGATGTATTCTTATTCCAATCCCAGCCTTCCTATGCAGTTTTATGACTACAGCTGTCTCTAGTACCATGAAGCTGTTACCTGATGTCTTAACATGCATCATATCATCCTGTCCCTTAGGTTGCGTAAAGCACCCGAAAAGTGGACAATAGTCTTAGAGGAGGACACTGCATTAGACAGACAGCTTTCTGTGTAGCCATCGCGAAAGCAATAGTCTGACGTGTCACGTAACAAAGCTGTTGTCGTGCTTAGTACTGGGTGTCGGCCTCGCAATCGACGGCTAAATAGGGAAGCAAATGCATCGCGTCCAGTATGCACACATTCGCTCTTGGAGATCATGCATGTCATCTTACGTTGACTAACACTAAACTGAGTATTTGATGTTCTAAGCTATAGCACACGCTCCAGACAGACACGGTAGACTGTTGCTATTGGCTGGTGTGCCGTGTGGTACCCTGTCTCTTAATTCCGGCCACTCCGCTGCCTTCATCTTTGCTCTCCTCTCTATTAAACATCAGTTACAACCCACCCGCCACACCGTAGCCCGTGGATTTAGTTGAATCTTTTGCAACTTATTCCTTCATTCTGCCCTACTCTCCTCTCTATTCAGTTGGTGCTGCTCGAGTTTTGGAATTCATTGGACGATTGGTTTTTTATTATTGTATTTTTGTCCATTATATGTTTTAACTCCAACTTTTTATTTACCTAGATTGTCAAGGTCTACATGTAAGTTCTGTTGTGACTTGGCAAGACAGCCAAGTCACTATGAGAAAGCCGAAAGGCACGCGTTTAAGCTCACGCAGGCTGGCGTGAGGTCTGGAACAGTTAAAGGAGCTGAGTCTAGTAAAAAAAGTACGTAGCTTCTGGAATACTTAACTTTAATCCATAATTGGTGAACATCGGTCTGACGGTACATGCATCACAAGATAAATAGCAATTGATAATGGCGCCTTGCTAGGTCGTAGCAAATGACGTAGCTGAAGGCTATGCTAACTATCGTCTCGGCAAATGAGAGCGTAATTTGTCAGTGAACCATCGCTAGCAAAGTCGGCTGTACAACTGGGGCGAGTGCTAGGAAGTCTCTCTAGACCTGCCGTGTGGCGGCGCTCGGTCTGCAATCACTGATAGTGGCGACACGCAGGTCCGACGTATACTAACGGACCGCGGCCGATTTAAAGGCTACCACCTAGCAAGTGTGGTGTCTGGCGGTGACACCACAAGTTCATTCGTATGACAGCAGAAAGTAGTTTTTGTGGTTCGATACTCAAATACACAAGCGTGTAACAACATGAACTGAGAAGTGGCCTGTGGTCAATCATAACAATGTGAATGACACAAGGTGATATGGTTTTCGACACAGAAATTATTACGAAAAAATGACGGCATAATTCTATGAGGTTATCCTCATACTTAACAAGGAATCAAAAGAACAAAATACATGCGAGCAGTCATTATTATCACTATCCAACAATCACAGGTACTGAAAAGCACGCGTTTCTTCATAAAATCACTAAAATTCTCTAAGGACTCCTTCTTTCAGTGCCTCGGACAAAACTACTTTGATAATTTGTTTTTGTCAATAATCTCTCGTTTTACCAAAGAGACTCGCCTTTTTTCGATTTTACCATGACTACAGTAGTCGGGCCATCGTTATTTCACACAAGGTCGTTTACAGACATCTTGAGAAACACGATTCGCTCTGTCTGTTCACAAACATCAGGAGGTTTGCAGACAACAGCGCTCGCGTCGGTGCCGTCTCCAATAACTTCCTGCAGGGCTTCGATACATTTCCGCACTGCCGTTCTGTGAACGAAATACCAGTCTACGAAGTAGCAGCTTCATGGCTGCTTTCTGAACTTTCTTGCAGGCAGAATTTAACGGGTTTTTCTTAACCGGACGAGCTTGACAAAGGTAAAGGCAATTTCAGCAGCAGCCGAATGGAATGCCGCAGGGCTGTTAATATTTACAGATACGTGGTGTTAAGGGTACAGGTGTTGATATTTTTATTGGTGACTGCGGGCAGTCTACAGAGCAACATTACATTAGTATTTATTTCATTTGCATACTGATTATTGTAGCTATTGAGAGTAGCATGCTTTTACGTTGGTTAGTGTCTCCAAGTGCATGTGGTAAGAGCAAGTTATTAATGCTTATTTCCTCCTTAGCGGCAGGTCAGGTGTTGAAGTGTGGACGCAGAAGGGTAACCGTAGTCTATACTGACAGACGTAGTCAGTGGTACAATTACGGCCGTGCAGAAAACATCAGGCAGTAAATTATATGACACGTATGCGAGAAGACTGTTAGACTCAGAAAAAAAAATAACCAACGCACTGAAGTAGGTACATGTTAAGGTACCAATAACCACAATATCTACCCTTACACCACTAACACCCTGCATGTAAATGATGTTATAGATAAACTCAGAACCTCTATGAGGCTGTTAGCAAGTGATGGCATTTCAACTACAAACACATGTCTCGCAAAACAACCAGGACGAGAAATTCTGTCAAATTACAGCTTGTACAGACCTTTATCGATAGTGGTTCTTCACATGCACCATTTGTGAGCAACAGTGATAGCCGAAGTCCGGTCCGCAATCTCCGTAAAGTTACTTGGGGGGTGTAGCCCACTGCATCCATTTGTTTCTCACAATACCTGAATATGGCGATTTTTGTATCCCACTGACCACAAATACAAATTGTTCTTTATACATATTATTAGCAAGTCTCGCTATGCAGTGCACAGAGTAAAGTTGGGACTGGCGCGGAACACCTTAATAGACGGTACAAGCAAGGACACGGCGATACGAGAGTTCACCCTAAATGTTGCAAGCCGATAAATTTCATAACTAATCCCAAGTCTGTATGTAAACGATGCAATGGATGATTTCAAAACTTCTATGAAGCTGTTCGCAAGCGATGGCATTTCGACAACAAACACATGTCTAGCACATATAGTCACAGTTGTGTCCAGATCGAAATCCAACTCCACAGCAGGCTGATCTGCACTATGCTACACTCAAGCACCAAAGAAACAGGTGTATCCACGCGTATATAAAAATAAAATCACAGTAACGCGTAGCGATCGACAAAGCCTATATCAGACAGCAAGTGTCTGGCACAGTTGTTAGATAGGTTACTGCTGCTACAATGGCAGGTCATCAACATTTAAGTGAGTTTGAACGTGGTGCTATAGTCGGCGCACGAGCGATGAGACACAGCATCTCCGAGGTAGCGAAGATGTGGAGATTTTCCCATACAAAGATTTCACCACGAGTGTACCGTGAATATAAGGAATCCGGTAAAACATCAAATCTCCAATATTACTGTGGATGGGAAACAATCCTGCAAGAACGGGACCAACGACGACTGAAGAGAATCGCTCAACGTGACAGAAACGCAACCCTTCCGCAAATCGCTGCAGATATCAGTGCTGGCCATCAACAAGTATCAGCGTGCGAACGATTCAACGATTCATCATCGATATGGACTTTCGGAGCCTAAGGCCCACTCGTGTACCGTTGATTTCTGCACAACACAAGGTCTTACGCCTCACCTGGGCTAGTCAACACCGACATTGGACTGTTGATAACTGGAAACATCTTGCATAGTCGGACGAGTCTCGTTTCAAATTGTATGGAGTGGATAGACGTGTGCGGATATGGAGACAACTTCATGAAACCGGGGACCATGCATGTAGGCAAGGGACTGTTCAAACTAGCGGTGCTCTGTAATAGCGGGTGTGTGGAGTTGGAGTGATATGGGACCCCTGATACGTCTAGATACGACTTTGAGAGGTGACACGTACACAAGCATCCTCTCTGATCACCTGCATCCATTCATGTCCTTTGTACATTCCGACGGACTTGGATAATTCCAGCAGGCCAATGCGACACCCCACATGTCCAGAATTCCTACGGAGTGGCTCCAGGAACACTCTAAACATTTCCACTGGCCACCAAACTACTCAGGCATCAACATTATTGAGCATATCTGGGATGCCTTGCAACTTGTTGTCCAGAAGAGAGCTCCACGCCCTCGTACTCTTACGGATTTATGGACAACCCTGCAGGAATCAGTGTGTCAGTTACCTCCAGCACTACATTAATCGTGTCCATGCCACATCGTGTTCCGACACTTCTGCGTGCTCGCGGGGGGCCCAACACGATATTAGACAGGTGTACCAGTTCGTTTGGCTCTTCAGTGTATGATGATGTGCAATGTAGTGCTTGCGGTACAGTATGCGAAACAGTTTCCAGGCAGCAGTATTTACTAACTAAAAACAGGTGAGAAACCAAAAGGTTTGCCCACCCACGCTGCGCCTCCTGGTGGCCTCTGCAGCCACATCGCTCAGTGACTGCGTTCTCTTCACCACGGAGGCGACTGTAGCGTCCATCATGAAAATAGGCACCTCAAGGTCATCTCACCATCATCAGCATTGCCAGTTAGTGATAATTCTAAATGGTACTAAAAATTCCGAAGAAATATCACACATCGCAAATAATGTCCTCGGCTCGTGGTCTTGCGGTGGCGTTCTCGCTTCCCGCGCACGGGGTACTGGGTTCGATTCCCGGCGTGATCAGGGATTTTCTCTGCCTGGAGATGACTGGGTGTTGTGTGTCTTTCATCATCATTTCATTCACTCGTAAGTAGCCGTAGTGGCGTTAAAGAACTTGTGGAGCGGCGGCCGAACCGCCCCGCGAGGGGTCTCCCGGCCACAATTGCCATACGCTCATTATTATTATTATCGCAAATAATTAATGACGAGTAATAAAATTTCTGGAATAAATTTGTCTAGGGAACACATTTAAGGCCAGAGTGGCCGTGTGGTTCTAGGCGCTACAGTCTGGAGCCGAGCGACCGCTACGGTCGCAGGTTCGAATCCTGCCTCGGGCATGGATGTGTGTGATTTCCTTAGGTTAGTTAGGTTTAATCAGTTCTAAGTTCTAGGGGACTGATGACCTCAGATGTTAAGTCGCATAGTGCTCACAAGGGAACCTCCCCATCGCAACCCCCTCAGATTTAGTTATAAGTTGGCACAGTGGACAGGCCTTGAAAAACTGAACACAGATCAATCGAGAAAACAGTAAGAAGTTGTGTGGAACTATGAAGGAATAAGCAAAATATACAAACTGAGTAGTACATATGCAAGATAGGCAACATCAACGAGGCGGCGAGCTCAGTAGCGCCGTGGTCCCGTGGTTAACGAGAGCAGCTGCGGAACGAGAGGTCCTTGGTTCAAGTCTTCCCTCGAATGAAAAGTTTAATTTTTTATTTTCAGTTTATGTGACAAACTCTTATGTTTTCATCACTTTTTTGGGAGTGATTATCACATCCACAAGAAAACCTAAATCGGGCAAGGTAGAAGAATCTTTTCACCCATTCGCCAAGTGTACAAGTTGGGTGGGTCGACAACATATTCGTGTCACGTGACGCACATGCCGTCACCAGTGTCGTATAGAATATATCAGACGTGGTTTCCTGTGGAGGAATCGGTTGACCTATGACCTTGCGATCAAATGTTTTCGGTTCCCATTGGAGAGGCACGTCCTTTCGTCTACTTATCGCACGGTTTTGCGGTGCGGTCGCAAAACACAGACACTAAACTTGATACAGTGAACAGAGACGTCAATGAACGAACGGACGGATCATAACTTTACAAAAATAAAGAACGTAAATTTTTCACCCGAGGGAAGATCTGAACCAAGGAACTCTGGTACCGCAACTGCTTACGCTAACCACGGGACCACGGCGCTCCTGTTAATACCCTCTCCTTGATGTTGCCCATCTTCCTTATGGACTACTCAGTTTGTATATTTTGCTTATTTTTTCATAGATCCACACAACTTCTTCCTGTTTTCTCGATTGATCTGTGTTCAGTTTTTCGGCCTATCCACTGTGCTAACTTATAACTAAATCTGAGGGGGGTGCGATGGGGAGGTTACCTTGTCAGAGCCATTTGAACCATTTGAACCATTTTTGAACACATTTAAGTCATTCTCATTGCAAGATCGTAGCTTAAATTAAGCACAAGGCACGCCATTGCAAATACGAAATGCTGGTACATTAATAACTGGTGTAACCGCCAGAATGTTGAATGCAAACGTGTATGTATAGCGTTGTACAAGTGCCGGATGCCAGTACGGGGTGAAGCTCCATGTGGGTTACACTTTGTCGGTCAATACAAGGGCGGTTCATGCTGTTTATGGATGATGCTGGAGTTGTCGCCCGATCATGCCCCGTATGTGCTTGATTGGAGACAGACCTGACGATCGAGCAGGCTAAGGCAACACATCGACACTCTGTAGCGCACAATGGGTTACAAGAGCGGTATGTCGACGAGCGTTGTCCTGTTGAAAAACACCCTCTGGAATACTGTTCATCCTTGGCAGCACAATAGGTCCAATCACCAGTTTGATGCGTAATTTGAGTCCAGGTGCTTGGGGGGTTGGGGGGGGGGGGGTGGTTCAACTCGAGAATGCTCCAGCTGCCATACGAAATCACGCCCCTAACCATAGCTCGATGTGATGTTCCAGTATGCCTAGCACAAAGACAGAGTGGTTGCAGGCCCTCGACTGTCCTTCTAATCAACATACGGCCATCACTGGCAGCGAGGCAGAACCAGCTGCCAAGTGAAAACACATTAGACTTCCACCCTGCCCTCCAATGCGCTCTCGCTTGACACCACTGAAATTGGAAATTGGGATGTTTCGGGGTCAGGGGAATTCACGTTACAGGGCATCTGGCTCGGAGCGGTCTTTGAAGTATAACTAGTTTGTAACAGTTCGTTGCATCACTGTGGTGGCAACTATTGCTCCGATTGCTGCTGCAGATGCAGTACAATGCGCCAGGTCTACATGCCGAACACAATGGCACACCTCTCGGTATTGCCACATGGCCGACCGGAGCCCGGACTTAACTACGTTCAGTCTCAAACGTAAGTAACGCTCACGATCGTTACAGACTCTATTTAAAGCAAATTTGATTAGCATACTCATAGTGGCACTATTAGCGTCACCGTTATGCCACTGGCGCGATACCTGAATAGATATCATCTTTCAGATCGTCCTCTAGCATTACTTTTCCTCAACAGTAGTTGTCGATACCAGCATTATTTTTCAAATTTTAGACAGGTCAATATTGTCTCAGCTGCTCTTCTGAAAACTTTCACATGATTTGGTACACAGTATGTTATGTTTCAAGCTAAAATTTACGAAAAGGAATTACTTTATAAAATATTTTAGTTTCGATGTTATAGTCGATAAGTACTTGTTCTGAATGTACAGTTAAAATTATTCCTATTAGGAACATTTGACACTACGAAAACTTTGCACACTTGAAGTTTGTATTATTAATTACGCAATCCTGTACTGTTAACTATGTTTATTTCTGAATTTATTTATGAAATCATAAACGAAGTTAATAATGTAACGAAAGCAAATGGGAATTCATTTGCTAGGAAAATTTGTAAACTGTTTGCAATATTGTTTTCTTCGCAGAGTGAGAGAGTCCTAAGTTTGCCTCTGATGGGATAGGACGTATTTTTGTGCGGACAATGTAATTTCGGCTTTCTTAACGTGAAAAAGCAAAATACTGTGTGATATACTAAATCGTGAGAAAATATGTTTACGTAAAAAAAAAAAAAAAATGCTGCATCAACAATCTTCAGACTTAGTTAGTTCAAACTAACCGTGAGGACCTGATGTGACATTTTCAGCTTCAGGAAACAAATCCATAGACAAGAAGAACTGGAGCCATCTCAGTATTGCAAGCTAAGTAAACTTGGAAGTTTATTGTAATCTTCGCTCCTTTCAAGTCTTTATAAGAGACTATGCTTACTAATTATTTGGACTAGACATTGTTTAATGTGGACAACAGATGGAAGTAGAAAGGAGAGGGGAGATTACAAGATGTAGAAACTAGCCTTACACGTTTCATTAATGTCGCACAACTCTTCCTGGCTGGTGTGAGATTTTTTCCCTCATAAGAAAATTCTTGCCAGTTGCAGTGAATAATATGAAAACTATTGTTACAAGAAAAATTGAAGAAAAATTACTTTTTGGTTCAACCTGTTCAAAAAACAGAGCCACTGGCATATTTGGACCGAAGAAAATATATGGATATTATGAAAGTTTATAGAAGCATGTGATACATACACTGAAGAGCCGAAGAAACTGGTACACGTGACTAATATCGTGTAAGCCCCCGTGAGCACGCAGAAGTGCCGCAACAGGACGCGGCATGGACTCGACTAACGTCTGAAGTAGTGCAGGAAGATACTGACACCACAAATCCTGCAGGGCTGTCCACAAATCCGTAAGAGTACGACAGGGTGAAGGTCTCATCTGAACAGCACATTGCAAGGCATCATAGATATGATCAATAATGTTGATGTTCGGGCGGTTTGGTGGCCAGCAGAAGTATTTAACCTCAGAGGAGTGTTCCTGGAACCACTCTGTAGCAATTTTGAACGTGTGGGTGTCGCAATGTCCTGCTGGAATTGCCCAAGTCCATCGGAATGCGCAATGGACATGAATGGATGCAGGTGATCAGACGTGGTGCTTATGTACGTGTCATAAGTCAGAATCGTATCTAGACGTATCGGAGGTCCCATATCACTCCAACTGCACACGCCTTACACCATTACAGAGCCTCCAAAAGCTTGAATAGTCGCCTGCTGACATGCAGGGTCAATGGATTCATGAGGTTGCCTCCACACCCGTACACGTCAATCCGCTCGATGCAATTTGAAATGAGACTCGTCCAATCAGGCAACATGTTTCCAGTGATCTACAGTTCAGTGCCGGTGTTCACTGGCCCAGACGTGGAGAAAAGCTTTGTGTTGTGCAACCGTCGATGATGTTTCGTTGAATGGTTCTCACACTGACACTTGTTGATGGTCCAGCATTGAAATCTGCAGCAATTTGCAGAAGGGCTGCGCTTGTGTCAAGTTGAGTGATTCTCTTCAGTCGTCATTGGTCCCGTTCTTACAGGATCTTTTACTGGACGCAGCGATGTCGGAGATTTGTTGTTTTACTAGATTCCTGATATTCACGGTACACTCGTGAAATGGTCGTACGGGAAAACTCTCGCTTCATCGTTACCTCGGGGAGGCTCTGTCCCATGACTCGTGCGCCGACTATAACATCACGTTCAAACTCACTTAAATACTGATAACTTGCCATTGTAGCAACAGTAACCGATCTAACAATTGCGCGAGACACTTGTTGCTTTTTACGTAGACCTAGTCGTTGCCGACCGCAGCGCCATATTCTGCTTATTTTCTTGTCTCTGAATTTGAATACGCATGCCTACACCCGTTTCTTTGGTGCTTTAGTGTGTGTTATCATGAAATTATAGGAGAATTCCGAGACAAAAAATAAAACATCGTAAGAGATGTGAAACTGTTTCCGCTGAGTAACGAAAAGTGTCGTCGCTGGTGTGTTTATGTTTTGCGGGACCTTCTAGAATCTTCCAAAGAGAAAACTGTTAAGAATTCTATTTTGGTAAGATGTGAGATATCATTATCGTATCGTGTCACCTACGAACGCAATAGCATTTACGAGAGACTTCGTACACGGCAGCCGTCGGGTGCTTGTGTGGCAGCGCCAGAAGTTTAGTTCCGACAGCTCGGCCTAATACGAGCGAGAATATTATCTACTTCTCGAATTTTTTTTTTAATTTTCCGCTCTTACTGACTCTTCATCACTGCACCGTCAACCAAATCTCCGATATACTTTCAGGACAACATCTTCCTTGAAGTAGGGCAAAATATATTTGTGGGGATGCTATTAGGGAACCCAAGTTTTATCGAAGTATACTACAAAACTGTTGTCCTCAGCGTGCAATAAGTGCATTGTACACTAAACTTCGTTCATGTAGCTGCAACGTCTCTACATTCTATTAAAAATTTTCGTCCCTGGTTACACTTTCTCAGTCGAAAACCAACCGAGCAGAGAAGAGAAAGAAGGCGCTGAGGCAGAACAGTTCATCTTTTCGCCTACATCACTTTGTATTTTTCTTGCCATCGGATGCTCTCTCCTGTCTTAGTATTTAAGTAAAGTTCTAAATAATAACTTTTTGTCAAAATTTTCAAACTTTGTATAGTCTTGTATTCATTTATATCCATTTCTTGGAGATCGTGCTCAAATCTAGGAATCCTGTTAATGGCACTGCACTGTTAACATGGAATACAGTCGATTCGGAAATACCACCAGGTTTTGTTGTTATTTTATGAACTTGTGCTAAATTTACGTTACTCGTGGTTTCTTCACTGTTGGTCAGATCAGTAAAATAGTAATTAATATACTTGAACATTTTTACTGAACACCTGCCTTCTTTAACCTTTAAATCAAAATGGAGTGGAAGGGCTGACTCAATAAAGTGAACATTTCAATTCCATTCTGTTTATTAGCTACCAAAAACAGTCTCACATAAAAATTGACAAACATCACTCAAGTAAGATCATTTATAAAATACTCATTACATAAAATCATAAGCAAGTTAATAAATCATTAGCCAACGATCTCCCATAAACACTGATAAACGCCAGTAAGGCTGAATTGCACCATAACTTTAACAAATAACTCTAGTTAAGACACATTATTTAAGACCCTTTCAATTTCAATATTTTAACATTATACGTAAAATAACAGTGGACACACAGCCTTAACTTTAACACGAATACTTAGAACATATTTATTAAAACGTGACTTGGGCAATCTTGCAAATTACTAGGGAACCTTGCAGAGCGTACCACGAAATTATTCAAATATCCATTGGCTTGTAAGATGGGCTTTAAGGGCATATAAAGTTACAACTTTGTACAATCATAAATGTGTAACAACAGAAGTAAGGGCCAAGCTTGTAAGGCCTAAGTTTAACCACGAACGATGGAGCCGACTGAGGGAAGTAATAGTTAACTACGAACCAAAACGTGGCTCCGTTTGCAACCCCACATCGAGTAGGCCACCGAAATATGAACCCAGCAAACGCTGCCGGAGAGGGACGCACGAGATCAGGCGAAGTCCTTCGCCCGTAAGCCAAACCTGTAATCTAGTGGGAAGCTCTGCGCTTCGGTTGCCCGCTGCCTCAGCTCATTGAAACACAGACCACACCCGGCAACAGGAGGCCAAAAAATTTTTCTTAACTTTAACGTTCATGATTAACAAGTAAATTAACACTACAAAATCAAGGCTAAACAACAACTAATTTCACTCGGGAGTCCTTTCTTTAGTCCTGAGTGAAACAGAATCTGATAAACAACGCTAAGAGTGGGAAATGAACTGGCTCACGAGAACCGACACGCATTAGAACTGAATGACACACATATTGGCCACCTTAAGTGGGCCTGGAAAGCTCAACACGGTTACCTTTAGAAATAAAAACTCAGATTCCCCGCAGAGGACATACTAACATGGATTAACCGATATCGTAAGCAAATTAAATATTTGCTAATAATAGCTAATGAACTAACATTCTGCAAATACATCAATATTATGCAGAAGCCGAGAACACGCTTAGTAAGAGGCATCAAATGAAATCGAACACACATACCATCACGCGTCCGGAAACGTCTTACTATACCAAGAGCTATCACAAACACAGCTAACTAAGCGCTCTTAGTAATTAGAGTACATAACTGGGTGTCTTAATGCTGGGGCGATTTTGCGAAGACGTCAGAGCATCACTTCGCAAGACCTTAACAGCGTGTCCCTCCAAGCAAGCGCGCACATCCACAGCTCACGAGGTTGCCGGAAAATGCACAGCGCTGGCGAACTCGCACCGCCTCCAGTATAACTACGTGATAACCACCGCCCGGCTTCAGACACTCCGTTTTCGCTTCTGCCCGCCAGTCAATCGCCGATTCGTGCACCGCCGCATTCCGTTCTCAAAGCGTTGTTCCCCCTTACTCGCGGTCGGCACTTACACCACTGGCCATTGAAACTGCTACACCACGAAGATGACGTGCTACAGACGCGAAATTTTGTAGCCTATCGCGATTGCGGATTATCGTATCGCAACACTACTGCTCGCGTTGGTCGAGATCCAATGACTTTTAGCAGAATATGGAATCGGTGGGTTCAGGAGGGTAATACGGAACGCCGAGCTGCATCCCAATGGCCTCGAATCACTAGCAGTCGAGATGACAGGCATTTTATCCGCATGGCTGTAACGAATCGGGCAGCCACGTGTCGAGCCCTGAGTCAACAGATGGGGACGTTTGCAAGACAACAACCATTTGCACGAACAGTTTGACGACGTTTCCAGCAGCATGGAGTATCAGCTCGGTGACCATGGCTGTGGTTACCCTTGACGCTGCATCACAGACAGGAGCGCCTGCAATGGTGTACTCAATGACGAACCTGGGTGCACGAATGACAAAACGTCATTTTTTCCGTTGAATCCAGGTTCTGTTTACAGCATCTTGATGGCCGCATCTGTGTTTGGCAACATCGCGGCGAACGGATATTGGAAGCGTGTATTCGTCATCGCAATACTGGCGTATCATCCGACGTGATGGTATGGGGTGTCATTGGTTACACGTCTCGGTCACCTCTTGTTCGCTTTGACGCCACTTTGAACAGTGGACATCACATATCAGATATGTTACGACCCGTGGCTCTACCCTTCATTCGATCCCTGCGAAACCCTACATTTCAGCAGGGTAATGCACGACCGCATGTTGCAGGTCCTGTACGGGCCTTTCTGGAATGGGGGGCGAGCGACTGGCTCGTCACAATACGCCACTCACTACTCTTGATGAACTGTGGTATCGTGTTGAAACTGCATGGGTAGCTGTACCTATACACGCCATGCGAGCTTGGTTTGACTCAATGCCCAGGCGTATCAAGGCCGTTATTACGGCCAGAGGTGGTTGTTCTGGGTACTGATTCCTCAGGATCTGTGCACCCAAATTGCGTGAAAATGTAATCACATGTCAGTTGTAGTATAATATATTTGTCCAATGAATACCCATTTATCACTGCAGTTCTTCTTGGTGTAGCAGTTTTAATGGTCAGTAGTGTATATCCCAAGCCGGCTCAAGCCGCAACACCAACCTCTGTACATCGTACTCATGTCAGAGATACTACTGGCGCCGGTCCCGCCACGGCTCATACTTGATACGACAATTTTAGATTGTTTACAAATGTCTTTTCGTCCTTTACGCATACATACCAGAGTGGTATGACAAGTATGCCCTTGCGCCTGCGTCTTGCTAACCACCAAACACGTCACCACCAAACACACGTGAAAAGATGATGTCGCACAGAAATACTGATCGCCGCGCGGGATTAGCCGAGCGGTCTCGGACGCTGCAGTCATAGACTGTGCGGCTGGTCCCGGCGGAGGTTCGAGTGCTCCCTCGGGCATGGGTGTGTGTGTTTGTCCTTAGGACAACTTAGGTTAAGTAGTGTGTTAGCTTAGGGACTGATGACCTTAGCAGTTAAGTCCCATAAGATTTCACACACATTTGAACAGAAATACTTATCATTCAGTGAGCGGTGACCAACTGCACGTGTAACAGCCTATACATGGCAATATAGCTCTAAGGCGGCCAAAACACAGCGCTTACAGCTTCTGGACTGTAGGCAGCGGGTGTGACCTTGAGGTGTCTAATTTCTCGACGGCTGCTTTAATCGATTCAACATCCTTTCTACTGCCCGGTTGTGAAATATCGGCTACTTGGCGGAGATACAGTAATTTTCACCCATTGTATCAACAAATAAGCCTTTTTCAGGGCCGTAGTGCAGCTACCGGAACGAGACCTGGAGGGCAGACGTGTCACCTTGATGCGCGTAGGCAAACTGGCACCGGGCGCCTTTCCACCGGAGGAGCAGGCCAAAGTCGACTTCATGAATGGCGACGCCACCCTGTGGGAGGACGACGCCACCGTCATCTGCGGCGAGGTGATCGTCCAGGATATGCAGGGAGCCACCATGGCGCACTTCACCGCCATGTCGCCCTGGCTGATGCGGCGCATCATGACCTGCTACCAGGTAAACAGAGAAAAAAATGGTTCAAACGGCTCTGAGCACTATGGGACTTAACTTCTGAGGTCATCAGTCGCCTAGAACTTAGAACCTAACTAACCTAAGGACATCACACATATCCATGCCCGAGGCAGGATTCGAACCTGAGACCGTAGCGGTCGCGCGGCTCCAGACTGTAGCGCCTAGAACCGCTCGGCCACTCCAGCCGGCGTAAACAAAGAAAAATCAACAGTAGCTGCTACTACGTACACCTACGGTCGAAGCTTATTGTGTGGAAAAACCACGAGGTTCGAAACAAACCGAACTTAATGTATCAGAATATAGTGTAGGGATATCTATACACTGAGGTGACATATGCCATGGGATACCTCCTAAAATCGAGTCGGACCTCATTTGGCCCGGCACAATACAGCATCTCACCGTGGCATGAACTTCAAGAAGTTGTTGGAAGTCCCGTGTAGAATTACTGAGCCCTACTGTGGGAATTTAAAGAGATGGGACCTGGATAAACTGAAAGAACCAGAGGTTGTACAGAGTTTCAGAGAGAGCATAAGGGAACAATTGACAGGAATGGGGGAAAGAAATACAGTAGAAGAAGAATGGGTGGCTTTGAGGAATGTTATAGTGAAGGCAGCAGAGGATCAAGTAGGTAAAAAGACGAGGGCTAGTAGGAATCCTTGGGTAACAGAAGAGATACTGAATTTAATTGATGAAAGGAGAAAATACAAGAATGCAGTAAGTGAAGCAGGCAAAAAAGGAATACAAACGTCTAAAAATGAGATCGACAGGAAGTGCAAAATGGCTAAGCAGGGATGGCTAGAGGACAAATGTAAGGATGTAGAGGCTTATCTCACGAGGGGTAAGATATATACTGCCTACAGGAAAATTAAACAGACCTTTGGAGAAAAGAGAACCACTTGCATCAATATCAAGAGCTCAGATGGAAACCCAGGACTGGAGACCACAACAACAAGAACAACAACAACAACAACTGTCTCTAAAGCCTTCCACAATTGAGATAGTGTTGCTGGCGCACGATTTTTTGCATGAAGAGACTGCCCGATTGTATCCTATAAAATGGGTTCGATGGGATTCATGTCACGCGATTTGGATGGACAAATCGTTCGCTCGAGTTGTTCAGAATGTTCTTCAACCCAATGATGAAAAACTGTGGCCCAGTGACATGGGGCATTGATTGACATCCATAAGAATTCCATTGCTGTTGGGAAACATCAGGTCCATGAATGCCTTCAAATGATCTTCAAATAGTCGAACGTAATCATTTTCCATCTATCGTCCATTCAGTTGGACGAGAAGATACAGTCCATTCCACGGAAAAACAGCGTACACCAATACGAAGCCACTACCTGCGTGCAGTGACTCGTTGGATCCATGGCTTCGTGCGGTCTGTGCCACTCTCGAACCCAGCCATCAGCTCCCAACAACTGAAATTCAGACTCATCTGACCAGGCCACGCCTATCACATCCGTCTTCCATCCCCCACGCGGATCCTGTACGACCTCATTCCTTTCCCGCACCTCCTCCTTTTTCTCGAACGGATACGGATCCTCTACACCTCCCATAAACTCGATCCTCCTCACCCGCTTGTCACTCCCATCCTCTCCCACCCCGTCTGCAGCTCGTGGTCGTGCGGTAGTGTTCTCGCTTCCCGCGCCCGGGTTCTCGGGTTCCATTCCCGACGGGGTCAGGGATTTTCTCTGCCTCGTGATGACTGGGTGTTGTGTGCTGTCCTTAGGTTAGTTAGGTTTAAGTAGTTCTAAGCTGTAGCGGACTGATGACCATAGATGTTAAGTCCCATAGTGCTCAGAGCCATTTGAACCATTTTCTCCCGCCCCCGTCCGCTGCCGCACCTGTATTTCCACGTCCCACCTGCTCTCCATCTCTCCACTCTCCTTACCCTCTCCCAAGGTGGCTTCCGCCATCTCCCCCTCCCTGATGATGCCCTCCTCCCCTCCACATACCCCTCCTACCAACTTTGATACTCCCTCCCTCTTCCTGTGTTTGTTCCTACAGGCACCCTCTCTCCCTTCTCTCCCCCTTCCCTCCCTCCTCCCTCTCTCCCCCCTCCTCCCTCGGGCTTCCCCTACCCCCATACCTTCATTCCCCCCCACACACATCCTCTGCCGTTGACATCTTTGCTCTCCCCTCTCCCTCCCCCACCACCTTCATCCCCTCTTGGCAGTTCCGCGGACCCGCACATGTAAAGTGGACATTCGTGCGCTGGAGATCATCGCCATCGTTTTAATGTGTGTGCCGTCGTGTTTGTGCCTCAGTGTTTTTCGCCGCCCACGCTCCATCGTTCACGTGTCGTCTCCGTCATCAGTGTCCGTGTGTAGTGCCAACCGTTTCTTTAGGTGTCTTCGTGTGTGAACGGCTACGTGTTATTTGTTTCTGTGTCTAATGGTTTTTGCCCCTCACTTTGTTCTATGTGTCTCCATTGTATTTTGCTCTGTAAAACTTGTGGCTGAAGAGCAGCGTAGTATGCTGCTGCCAGCAGCCCACCTTATTGTAAGGTGTCAAATAAAAATAAAGAAAAAAAAAGACCAGGCCTCGGCATTTCTATCGTCTACGGCCCAGCTGGTATTATCATGAGCACGGGAGACGCGCTGCAGGCGATGTCGTGATGTTACCAAAGGTACTCACGTCACTTCTCTGCTGCTATCGCCCATTAACGCCAAGTTTCCCAGTACTGTCCTAACTGATACGTTCGTCGTACATCCCACATTGATTTGTGCTGTTATTTCACGCAATATTGCCTCTCTGTTAACACTAACAACTCTACGCACACGCTGCTGGTCGCGGTCGTTAAGTGAAAGGCGTCGGCGACTGCGTTGTCCGTGGTGAGAGGTAATGCCCGAAATTTGGCAACCTCGACAGGTTCCTGACACTGTTGATTTCGTTTCCGAAACAGAATTTCCCATGCTTGTATCTTTCACTTCCATTCCGCGTTCAAAGTCTGTTGCATCCCATCGTGCTGCCATAATCACTTTGGAAACCCTTTCACTTGAATCACCAGAGAAAAAAATGACAGCTCCACCAATGCCCTGCCTCTTGTTTACCTTGTGTACGCGATACTATCGCCATCTGTGTATGTACATATCACTATTCGGTGACTGTTATCATCTCAGTATGAATATCTTCAGGAGTTCAGAAGACGACTGTGCAAAAGCTGCAACACATACAGATGAATTGCACCTATTGTGATGTCGTCTGAAAAATGAGGTCCCAGAGTAGTTGTTACCTCAAAACGACGCCACAAATGAAAGATAGTCGCTGCCAGAGGCCACAACGAGATGCAGCATAGACATGCCCTCAACAGTTTCCATACGCCCTCACTGACGAAGGCCAAGGCAACATGTCGATACTTTGTAGAGTATATTGGGGTACAAGTGCGGTACGTGGGCGAGTGTTATCCTGTTGGGAAACACCCCCTGGAATTCTGTTCATCAATAGCAGCACAGCACGTCGAATCACAAGACTGACGAGCATATTTACAGTCAGTGCGCTTAGGATAACAACGATAGTGCTCCTGCTATCATACGAAACCGCTTCCGAGACCATAACTGTAGATACAGGACCAAGCTGTCTAGCATGTAGACAAGTTGGTTGCAGGTCCTCAACTGGCCACATTCAAACCAACACACGGCCATGAGTGTCACCGAAGCAGATTCAGCTTTCATTAGTGATCACGACAGACCTCCACCCAGCCCTCCAATCTCTATTGACTCCACTGAAGTCGCAAATGATGGTGGTTTGGCGTCAGTGGAATGCATGCGACAGGACGCCTGGCTCGGAGCTGTCCTTGAAGTAACCGATTTGTAACAGTTTGTTGTGTCACTGTGGTGCCAACAGCTGCTCAGATTGCTGCTGGAGATGCAGTGCGACGCATCAGAGTCATACGTCGTACACGAAGGTCTTCCCTCTCGGTAGTGCCACGTGGCCGTCTGTGACCCCGGGCTTCTGGCGACCGTACAATCTAGTGACAACCGCCGTCAGCAGTCATGCACAGTAGCTACAACCTGCCAAGTCTTTCTACAAGGAACATTCAGCTCCTCGTATTATTACACGACCTCATTCAACATAGTGAGGTGTCGATAACCGCGTCTTTGTTGTCTTAAAGGCATTCTTGACTAACGTCAACTCACCACCTCTAGCGTGAAAGTTAACTATCACGACCGTTACAGCGTGTATTTAAAGCAAACATGATTTGCATCCTCACTTTTATGAGCCTCGCGCGAAATCAGAACGGACATAATTTTTCAGATGTAGAAACACGCCTGACAACTTTCGTTTATGTCGCACAACTCCTTCTTGGTGTCGCATTTTTTTTCCTCTCTGTATTTTGACATGCCACCAAGTACAACTCCACCACTAAACTTTGAGAGATCCTCTGCGCTAATGTGTGTGTTTTCTGTACGCTTTCTAGCTTTAAAACAGTCTTCTACGACCCCGAGTACACATATAATAATCCAGCTCTCTACGCTATTTAAAATTTCACCACTGCCCAGCATTGACCACTATCACCTTCCTACATGTGTCAACTACTCAATTTTACGAAATCTAAGCCGGTCCACAAACTTGTTGCCACAGTCAGACATTTACTTCCATCAGACTGCAGAACAGAAACGAAGACATTTCACTGGTCAGTCCCTGCTCCCGTTAGAGGAAATTCCCTGCTGCCAAGGAAAAGTCACTAATTTTTAAACAAGAGAAGTGCTATCGCCATCTCCAGGTTAGACAATGACCCCATCTCCAGGACACTTGAAACGGACCCCAGAGGACCAGCTGAGGAGCTGCCAGGAATGCCATGTTAGAAGATTCACAATACAGCTGTACTAAAGGACAATAGAGAGACAGACATGGCATTAGAGGGAGAGACTGCTGTGTTACCACCGGAATAGTTTGACGTGTCACGTAACAAGGCTGTTGTATTTTGCACCGGTGTGGGCTTGACAGTCGAAGACTAAGTAGACAAGCAAATGCATGGCATCTAGCGTGCACAACGCACGTTCTTGCAGATTATGCATGCCACCATACGATCGCCAATACGAAAGTCAGCGTTTAATGTTCTAGTTACAACCTGCAGCACACACTCCGTACAGACACAGTGGAATGATGTTACTGGCTGCTGTGTGATGTGTTACACTGCCTTTTGATACTGCCCACGTCCCCACCTTCATCTATGTTCTCAACTCCAGTAAACGTGAGCTACAACCTGTCGTGGGTGTAATCTGGTTTCGCAGGACAGAGCGGATCAGGTTGTGGAAAGGGACCAAGGTCAATTACTGTTAGTTATACAAGAACACACAACTTTATTTCTCGAACCAAAGCACAGTTTTATCTTTAAAACAAAAAAGATCAATGCACGGCTAGAGGCCCAAGTAACTTATCCAAAATAAGTTTAAATGATTCCTTCTAAAAGATCAGGATTTAGAGTAAAGGCTGAAGGCCTTACTCAAGTAAAATTACAATACCTTCTCGGCTAAAGATGAAAACAGTATTTCAGATCAGCTAAGGAAATTCTTTAAAAGCCAAGCGTTTACAAATTCCGGCTAAAGCCCATATTAAGGAAAATTCAAGTTAATTCTTCTGCTGAAAACCCAATTAAAAAAATTTCTTTACATAATAAAAGACGGACTTTAAAGATAAGCCTTTACACAGTAAAACAGAAAAACATCTTAACAAAACTTGAAGTATCTTGTCGGCTGAAGGCCCAAGCAATTACTCAAAAATAATTAAAGACAACCTTAAGATAAACATTTACAGAACACAGCTGAAGGCCGTTTCAAGAATTCAAAATAGTTAAAGAGAAACCTGTGAATTTTAAAATTTTCCCGGCGAATTGACTGTTCAAACAAATTTCGGGCTTGCAGCCGGTCGTCGTTCATACTTCGCACGATATTTCAACTGGGCACCTGCCAGTCATTTTCAGGTGAGCCGTCGCAGACTGGCGAAAACGTTTTTTCTTTTTTTTTTCTTTATTGTATTTCAATTCCCCATCGGGGTGGGCTGGCAGCAGCATATGCGCTGCTCTTCAGCCGAAAGACATAGAACAAAACAATAGAAGACAGCAAAGGAGAGAATAAGGTGAACATAGATACAACAAAGTGGGAACATCATGGAAGGCAATAGACAAAAAACGGGGTGACTGTAAAATGGAGATAAAAAAACTGTTTAAAAGTAGCACACACAAAAAGCCACACACGGCGACGATTAAAAGAACACAAGGCACAGTATGACTGGAGCATAAGGTATCGATGGATGGCATAGCACATAACGTAACACTGACGGCGGTCCTCAAGGCAGTACACAATTAAAATCACACCTCTTGACGCACAGGAGAAACAGCACTAAACACAACACTGATGAGGCACACTGATGATGATCAATACAGAGGATCTGCCAGGCGCAAGGGGATGAAGGAGACCTGGAGAAGGGAGGGAGGGGAAGAAATGGGGGAGATGAGTGGGAGGGGGGGGTGCACGGAGGAGGGCCAGGTAGGGAGGGATGTGGGAAGGAAAGAGGCAAGTATGAGGTGCAGGGCCTCAGGGGAGAGGGGAATGGAGGAAAATCCGCTCTGGGAGAAGGAAGGAAGAGGAAAAAAGGGGGCCCTGGGGAGGGGGGGGGGGGGGGCAACAAGGCCAGGTTACAGTTGGAAGGAAGGGTAGATGTCACGGCGAAGTTCATCATCCGGGAGGGGGAGGTGTTGGAAATTGCCCTGATGAAGGAGATGGAGGGTGTGGAGGTGGAGAGAAGGAGGGATACAGCGATAGAGGCGCAGCAACGGGCGGGGGGTGGAGAGGAAGGAGGAAACCAGAGGGTGGGGGGGGTCAAGCCTGCGAACAATGTAAAGGATGCGGAGATGTTGGAGGAACAGGAGGAGGTGGGGGAAGGGGATCAGTTCATACAGGAGCCATGTGGGAGAAGGAAGGCGGATACGGAAGGCAAGGTGGAGCGCATGGCGTTCAAGGATTTGGAGGGCCCTGTAAAAGTGGGTGGGGGCGGAGATCCAGGCAACGCTTGCATAATAGAGGATAGGACGGATGAGGGATTTGTAGGTGTGGAGGATGGTAGAAGGATGCAATCCCCATGTCCGGCCAGACAGGAGTTTCAGAAGGCAGAGGCGGGAATGGGCTTTCTGCTGGATGGTCTGGAGATGAGGGGTCCAGGTGAGGTGTCGGTCGAGGGTGAGGCCAAGGTATTTCAGGGTGGGGGTGAGCTGGATAGGACGACCATAAAGGGTGAGGTAGAAATCATGGAGGCGAAAGGAGCGAGTGGTGCGGCCTATGATAATCGCCTGGGTTTTGGAACCGAAAACGTCGTCCGTTCCGCAATATATAGCGTACTGTAACTATTCCGCGCATGCGTCGAAAACTTGATAGTTGAACCACACTGCGCGCTGGCAGCGCCCTCGCTGGTGGAATAGCGCAACTCAGTCGCCCTCCGTGTTGCTGTTTGCCACGGCGGTCGACGCAATCTGTCGTCTTCGATTTGAGCAAATCGTGGAGATGATGGGATTCCATGCACTGTCCAGCTGGTAGCCGCTGTCACGGTTTAACAGATTTTCCGCCAGTCGTATTTCTACGGATTCTTTAATTATGGAGTCCCAGAAAGATGTTGCTGTGGCCAAAATAATTGTTTTCTCAGAGGGCGACTGAGTTGCGCTATTCCACCAGCGAGGGCACTGCCGGCGGGCAGTGTGGTTCAACTATCAAGTTTTCGACGCATGCGCAGAATAGTTACAGTACGCTATATATTGCGGAACGGACGACGTTTTCGCCAGTCTGCGACGGCTCACCTGAAGATGACTGGCAGGTTGCTCAGTTGAAATATCGTGCGAAGTATTGAACGACGACCGGCTGCAAGCCCGAAATTTGTTTGAACAAAGAGAAACCTTACAGAGAAAGATTTACATATTACAGCCACAGATCCTGAAACAAACGCGGCTGAAGGTCTAAATACCGAGCAACAAGAATTTTAAGTTAAACATGGGTGAAGGCCTAATCTTAAAGTTGTTATGAAGTTCGGCTGAAGGCCATATACTAAATATAAAACAAACAATATTAATAGACGGCTGAAGGCCTGGTACAGTACCTGCGACCAAATAAAATGACAATCACAAACAACAAACAGTGGTGCTCAGAAGTGTTCGAAGGGTTGGCCTGGGGAGGACACACTAACAACAGTTCAGGCGTGACAGGCAGCCAAGCGTAACACTAAACAATCGGGTGGCAACACGGCCTAGGGGCGGCTGAAGAACCAACCAACAGCGTAATCATTTCCCTTCCATCCGACACACTCGCTGCTCTATTTCAACCGACCGACTGACAACTCCAGTACACAGGCAGCATTGATCTGCTCAGTGGAAATCACAGAAGTTACACACGGTTCTACGAAACACACTTGGACAAGAACTCGAACAATAGTAAAATTTCTGTGGAACAACAAGGACGAATCAATTCGACACACAGAGAATTTCCAGAAGCGGTCGGCGGCCAAATACACGTCGTCGGATGAGACGACCGACCGAACGACCAACCCAGGTCGTTCCCGCTCCAATCTCCTTCTGTCGGACAGTTCATGGGTCTGGCCAGCGGTCGTCGCATAACGGCTGTCCGCGCCTCACTGGCGCCACGACGACCCAGAGACACTGACTCGGACCCAACCATGCAGAGGGAACACTTGTCCATTGGCCATCCGACATCCCTGCACAAGGAAGGAACCGACCCAAGTCCCGAAAGCTGATAAATTGAAGGGGCCCAGAAGAGATCGGACGACGAATTAAACGTCGTCTCATGAGAGACCGACCGAACGACGAACCAACGGTCGTCCCCGCTCAACTCTGCTTCCGTCGGACAGTTCATGTGTGTCGCCAGTGGTCGGTGAATACTGGCTGTCCGGACCTCAATGGCGCCCCCCCCCCCCCCCCCCCCTGACTCTTGCTCCGTCCACGACTTCACTGCTGCTGAGTCCCGACTCAGCTCCCAACTGAACACCAGACAGACAACGACCCGGAATTACTAGCGGTCGCTCCAGAGATGGTACGACAGTGCACTTATAGATAAACGCTGCTGCTGGCACTGACGGGCAAACAAACCAGCAACCTAATGTCGCCAGTAAATCGAACTAAAGAAAAAACGAGGCGATAGAACCACAAAAAGAAGTTGACGAGCAATAAACGGCATGATCGCGAGCCGCGCGCGGCTCAGTGGGTTCTGTCTTGTAACTCATTCCTTCATTCCACCCTGTTCACGTGCCTCTTTAATTGGTTCTGCTCGAGTTCTGGAATTTATTGGTCAATGTGGTTTCTTTTTTATTTTACTTTTGTCCATTACATTTTTTAAGTTCCAAATCCTTATTTGCCACTCTCTTTCTACATGTAATTTTATTCGTGAGTCATCAGTATTTCGTTGAAGTTGTGACGAATTGTTTGCTCACTCCGAAGGACCGTAGCTTACCAGCTGTATTGTTGGTTATTTAAACGCATAAATCTGTAACAGCCAATGGTTCCAATGGCTCTGAGCACTATGGGACTTAACTTGTCATCAGTCCCCTAGAACTTAGAACTACTTAAACCTAACTAACCCAAGGACATCACACACATCAGTGCCCGAGGCAGGATTCAAACCTGCGACCGTAGCGGTCACGCGGTTCCAGACTGTAGCGCCTAGAACCGCTCGGCTACCCCGGCCGGCTCTGTAACAACGCCAAGGTGAGAAGTGACCTGTCCACTGTCGTTGTAATATGAATGACACATGGTTATATAGTTTTCGACATATGAATTGTAACGAAAAGTGACGGCATAATTCTCTACGTTGTCCATCAATACCTTTGTCGCACCTATCTTGGATGAGTCTGGAAGATGTCTTTGCATCAAAACTTACTTCGCGATCTGAGGAACGGGGAATGCTTCATACTAATTGATAGCTGCTCCTCTCTCTGGACTATGGCGTTATTGGACGGTTGTAATAGAATATAATGTTCCGCACACTGCTTTCCCAGCCACTAATATTCTATTTCAAACGACATATTACTTGTCTTCATCAGTTCCGATCAACGCCTTTCCTGTGCATATCAGTACTCTTACATGTTGCAAGTTGCTGTCATCTAACAAGGTTGCTCCAAAATATTATTCCGTTTAACCTCAAAGAATGAAAATACTCAACAAGAAAAATCAGCGTCTACTCAGGGTTAGCATTCCAGCTCTCAACGATCGGCGCTCATGTCGACTTACGCTATACTCCGTACGTATTTACGTTCGTAGCACGATGTAGGTCTGTACTTCAGTTGCTTCTTGGCATCCGCGCTGCAAACACAGTCACACAAAGGTGGCTGAGCATTCCAACCACTATACGACGCCCCAACGATTACTTCCTCAATAGTACCACATTCGTCTGTGTCTCTCTGTTGGTAACCCATTCCAGTTCAATGCAATACGAAATCAAAGGACAGTGACAGTTCATGAGACTCAAAACTGAACAAAGTTTAAATATTGTTTCCCTCCGATATTGTCGCTCTTCCTTTATGATGTGTTGGAAAACAATACATATCTAGTCGAATGGAACGCGTTAATGAGTTTGCAGAGTTAAATTCTTGGTTAGCTCATCAAGAGTTGGGTTTCGCTTCGTCTCCATGTAGTGAAATTTCTTTCTTTTCTCTTCTTACAGGAGGCATATCCGCTACGGCCCAAAGGCTTCCACGTCATCAATAGCAATCCTAGTCTCGAGAAAATATTCTCGTTTTTCGAGGGTTTCCTTAAAGAGAAGCTGAAGAAAAGGGTATGTACTCAAATATATATAAGTGTCGTTTGTAATTAAAGTATGAATCCTCAGTACCATTAACATGCACGGGCGCTGAAGACCCCTCTACTACTACTATTAACATGCACTCTAGAAAGATTTCTAGTGCAGAATCAGGTCAAATACTTCTTCGTATAACAGATGTCTCAATGTGGATTTAATGGATATCCTAGAAAAAGTGCACATAAAACCAAGTGTGTAATCAGGATCTGCTGTATTACTTGTAATATATCTGTCTCCATATAACCCATTAATGTGTGTGTTTTATTAATTTATTTAATTTAGTTTATGTTTTATTTTTAATTTGATTTTGGTTCCACTGCAAAGATATGTGAAGGCACGGATCGTTCCTAGATTTTACTAACACAATGTAGCGTGGGATCCTGAATAAATTATTGAAATTACTTAGACGAATCCATGCTCAAAAACAGTTAATCATTATAAGCTATATACAAATACAAATACAAATATATATTTCACCATTTTCAGTACGTAGGGATCTACGTGTGATTTAAATACGTCTTTTTTCAGGTCAAGTCTGTGTCCTATTGCACTTAAAAATCGTCTGAATAAATTATGTCAGTTTCCTACAGATCATGGATGAAAGAAATAATATCGCCGAACTCCAGCGTCACCTGTGGATAGAACGGGACAATAATTACTATAATTTGAAATTGCCGCTTAATGGCAGACAGTTGCCGTCCAGCGATGTTTAGCTTGCTGCCGGCGTGGCGTCTGAAATTCTTTTAAAACTGATGGAACAAGCAAACGGAATATGTGGTGCAGGTTACAGTTAAAATTAACAACAGTAACATTTTATACATATACTGGAGCTCACTGCTCAAATAATACATGTACACAACAGTGGCGTCCTATCCGAACAAGAACAAGCAAGAGTGCGTGTGGCACTTTTTGTTTCACTCCGATAGCAAAAAGAACAAATATAATAATAATACTTATGTTACAGATAATAATTCTTCTTTGTAATCGCATTATGCCTTGACTTTCAGTAGAGTTTCTTTTACGTGTAACAAATATAATTGCTCATTTATCGTGGAAAAATGTTTAAGAATTTATAGTTTGCCTAATCTGGGTCGTCACCGGGATCTTCAGTATTACTAACTGTTTTAAGTATGTTTCGTTACCTGAATTCATAAGCTTTAAATACGTACAATTAATAATGAAACTTACTTTCGTTTGTAACATTCATAGATTAGAAAAAAATGCTGGCTGTAGCACATTCTTTGAAATTATGAGTGCAGCAATGGTAAAATACAGCTGAAAGGTTATCAGAACAGAAAACTAGAGTGTAGCTACAAGAGTCGTAGGACGTGAAAGGCAGGCAAAAGACGAGGAAAGAGTGATACAGACCTGTAGCCTATTCCCATGTTATTCGACACTGAGAAAGCACTAAAGGAAAGCAAAGAGAAATTTGGAATTGTAATTAAAATTCAAAGAGAAGAAAAGAAAAAGGTATAGTTTGCTGATGGCATTGTAATTCTGTCACAGACAGACGAGGACTTGGAAGAGCAGTTGGACGGAACTGAAAATGCCTTGAAATTACACAGTATGATTTCTTGACAATATTAGAAAGTTTCAAGGGTTATGGAGAAGGGTAAATGTACCAATTTAACAGCATCTTCCGTCGGTTCTTGGCAGAACAAATTTATAATAAATTACAAGCACCAGTTTGCCTTTGTCCTACAATTGTGGTAACCGGTTTTCGGCTTACAAGGCCATCTTCAGACATTTACTAAGTATTGTCACCAGAGAAGTTACAATGTTTGCCAACAACATTGGAAGAGAAGTAAGACGTCTAGACTGAAGCAGAAATATACAGTAACTAACATCTTTGACAGTATGGTGGTAATGCAATGAAGAAAACTTCTTAGATCTCATTACTGAATGGTCAGCGTGACGGACTGCCGTCCTAGGCCCTGGTTCGATTCCAGGATGGGTCGGGGATTTTCTCCACTCAGGGACTGAGTGTTGTGTTGTCTTTATCATCATTTCATCCCCATCTGGAGCGCAAGTCGCCCAATGCGCGTCGAATGCCATAAGACCTGCACCAAGGCGGCCGGACCTGCCCCGCAAGGGGCCTCCCGCCCAATGACGCCACATCTCATTTCCATTTTTACCATTGACATCAGTACACACACACACACACACACACACACACACACACACACACACACACATTATTTCGAAACTTATAAAAAAAACTACAACTACAGACACAGTAGTATCTTCTTGCTCAGAACATCCCTTAGCTCACATACATGCAGCTTTCCACTCTGTTGTACACCGTCTCATATCCCACACTGTCTGTTTCTACATATTCCCATTTTCCTCTATTCATTAAGTTCTTTTGTTTTATTGAAGTTGTCTATGTATTCCATATAGACTGTAGTTTTACAGCCAATGCTTTCTTTTAACTGATACTTGTATTACTGTCCATTTTTAACACCACTTGTAGTTGTCTAATCAAATATTGTTTATATTTTACTTAGTTCACTTACTTAATGCAAACTGTTACATAGCAACAGTTTTGAATATAATGTTAATGTTAAAGTGCAGTACCACCACGCTCTCCAAGTTTGCATTTACTGTACGTTCCCTCAAACGCCTACATTTTCCTGCATTTATTTATTTCTGTTTATCTTAATGATATTGTTTAAGTTCGTAATGTATACTGTAGTTACATTGATAATTGTTTCTTCTTTTAATTGGTTTGTGTATCACTCTCCAAGTTTCATACTTCCTGATGTAGCCCTGTCAAGTATTAATTTTATTTTATTTTATTTTATTAGTTTTGTTTATTAGTAGAAACTGTTATGTAGGCATGCTGTTCCTATTTTGTGTTAAAGTTTTTCCTGTCTACTCCATTTTTATTTATTTACTGTTCAATTTTTATTTCTTCATTGCATTACCACCACACTGTCAAAGATGTTACTTACTGTATGTTTCTGCTTCAGTCTAGACGTGTTACACGTCTTTCAATGTTGTTTGCAAAAATTGTAACTTCTTTGGTGACAATACCCAGTAAATGTCTGAAGATGGACTTGTAAGCCGAAAACCGGTTAACACAATAAAAGTAATGTTGTAGAACACAAGCAAACTGGTGCTTTCCATTTAGTACCAATTTGAGGTGAGAGATCTCGATTCGGAGACGAACGAGTCGTATGTTGTAAGCGAAAGTAGTTCTGATACCTCTGACAGTGCAATACATCATCAGTATTGTTTTTGATAAGATTACAGGGTAGGTAACTTACAGAAGTGGAAGTATGGACCATAATAAGGAAAACTTTCCAGTAAACGTGCTCTCTGAAATGCATAAATTAAGAGCTATAGGGACTTGTTCAGTAGAAGAGATGTGTTTCACAGTATCGCAGATCAACAAGTGCCCATAGCTCTTAAGGTATTCACGCTATAGCCCATTTTTACCAGACATTTTTTCTTCTTTTGTTTCGTATTACCACCTCTTTACGTTGTCTACCCGACAATCGTAGTGACAATAGTTCCGGTACATACATTGAGATAACAGAAGTCGTGGGATAGCAATATGCACATATGCTGATGGCGGTAGTACAGTGTACACAAACTATAAAAGGGTAGTGTATTGGCAGAACTGTCATTTGTACTCACGTGATTCATGTGCAAAGATGCCAACGTGATCATGGCCGCACGAAGGGAACTAAACAGACTTTGAACACAGAATGGTGGTTCTAACTAGACACGTGGGACACTCCATTTCGGAATTCGTTAGGGAATTCAGTATTCCGGGATCACAGTGTCAAGATTGTGTCGAAAATACCAAATTTCAAACGTTACGTCTCACAACGCATAACGCAGTGGCCGGCGAGATATGAAGCGTCAGAAAGGGCATCCGGTCAGCAAATGCCAGAGACACAACCAAAACCTATACATACCAGCGCCGACCCCGTTAGTAACGGAAAAAGGTAGTAGCAACAGAAGGAGAACCAGCTCATTTTTCTTCGAAAATGACACTTAAAGCAGTAGATGAGAATAAATGAGAACGGTTGAAGTACTACGGAAGATATTAAACGTTGAGTGGGAACAAGACGAAAAATGTTTCTCGAAAAGAAAATGTTTTTTCATCTAACACAAATTTTAGTTACGAACTTCCAGCAAACTCGAATAAGTTCAGGTCAGCAACTTCTGTTAATCAGTACAACGAAAAACAAGCCAAAAGCACAAATTTCATGTTTTTATTTACTTGATGACTAGCTTCGGGCCTAGCCCTATTTTTGAAACAACCATAAAATCAAAATAGTATTTCCAAAAGTACAAGAAACATATCAAAAATATACGTATATTGAAGTGAAAATGTACAGTAACAGCACATGTAGATTTATCTGGAGACCAAAATTGGGCGAACAACAGAATAGACAAGACGAGAATAGTACCTTTTGAAATATGATGTTACAATAAATGTTTAAGATTATTTAACAACATGCCCAGAATCGAATTAGGGATAAAAGAGGATTATGGTAAAATCTAACTAAAAGAAAGAATCGTTTCATAGAAAACACTCTGACGCGTCAATAAATAATAAGCTTGCTAATGGAAGGAAATGGAGGCAGTTGCAGGAGGTAGGAGAACTGCTATAGAGGGTAATTAAAGCTTGGGTACAGTAAGTGAGGGTGTAGCTTCCGTAATTATGGAGAAATGAAGAGGCTTACACAGGACAGACTAGCGTGGAGAGCTGCTTCAAAGCAGTCTTGGGACTGAAAAACGCCACGGAAAGTTATGTAAAAAGAAGGAAGTGTGGATAGCGAACGGGATTGTTATTAGAACCCGTCTCAATAGTATTTTATGCCTTAGAGCATCTCGTAATGCTTAGAAAATATTACGTTGTTATGTTTACGTTTCATGTATTTCAGATGTTCATTCATCCCAATCTGGAGTCTCTTTATAAGCACGTCCCCAAGAAGATTTTGCCGGAGGAGTACGGAGGAGAAGCCGGACCTATTGAAAAATTGCAAAGTAAGTGCAAACCATAGTCAGCGATTTTTACGTCATCCAAATTGTGCAACGTTGTGTACCCATAAGCCCTGAAACAGGCTTTTCGGAGTTATAGAGGGGACTTAGTAGGTAAGTCTGCTAGGAAACCCATGATCGGAAATGTACCGATAGGACTAAAGTTTGAAAATCAGCTCACTTTCAAATCCCACGCTTCGTGGTAGAACACAGCGGAAGCAAAGAGCTCTGACCTGTGTGCTCTACTGGAGCCCATGGCATGGGCAATGTTTCGAGTACTCGCCTTTGAGTACTCTCCTACGGGACGAACGACGCTCTCTTCAAGACGAGAGAGCGGCGCGTCAGTGGAACAGCACAGTCAGCCATTCTCGTTGCAAAACGTGCCAATTTCCCGTTGCTGTAAGAGGATGAAAATGGTATGTGACGTCATAATAGAACTGACGACAGCTGCCTCTTCTCAGTTTATGTGTGTACTGTGCAGCAGGAAATTTGAAAATGAACTGATCTTCTAACTTATATTACATCCGAACTGTACGTTTCTGGACTTGGGTTCCTTATCAAAGCTACTAACTCCCCTTTACAACCCCTATGAGTCCGGTAACAGGAATTGTGAAATACCCTGTAAAATATATTAGGGCAGCGGTATGTAAGATCAGGTAATAAATAACTGACTATTCGTTTACTTTAACAGCATCACTACATTGGCTACTGATCTTGACATACATGGAGATTAACCTGCCCTGAGTTTTATGCAACCCGCAATGCCTTCAAAAACCACAAGGGAGATTTTCAAATTTTCTCGCTCGCTATGTGCAGACTATCAGTCCTACACAAAAAATGAATAAGACCATTTTGCAGTTAATGTAGTTAAATTTTGTACTCGGATTCGTTTTCGCTGGAGGCCACGGTCTTTTAGTTTGAACGTCACTTTTTCCAGTTTCTCTTGACTAATTCGAAAACTAGAGCCTCCAGCGAAAACGTATCCCAGTACAAACTTTAACCACATTTAAAATCCTGCAAAAAGATCCTCCACAGTTTTTCTCTAGGACAATAGTTTGTGTGTAGACACTGAGAGAATATGATAATTTCGTGTGTGGGTTTTGAAGGCATTACGGCTTACATAAAACCCATAGGGAGGGGAAGCTGAATCACCCTGTATAAATCTAGAGAAAAAACGGCTTCCAGACCATCATCTCAACATTTTTCAAATCGTTTTAAGTTGTACTAAAATAAATCGAAAGCAGTTATTATGCGATGATTTATTAAGGACCAGTTTCGCTGCGTTAAACCAACATCTTGAGGCTGTTAGTAGTGTCACATGGATAAGAACACAGAGACGCTCCCAACGTCGTTGTCACGTAATCCAACCGCATGAAGAAAGGAAGTTGTCAACAAACAGTCAGCGGCAGAGCATTGAGAGAACAGTGCGGGGGATGAGGAACCTGTTGTTGGTTATCACAAGAATAAAGTACTCACACTATTAACAAGCTGAAGGTACTGCCTTAACGTAGCGAAACCGATCGTTAATAAATCATGCCATAATAGCTCTCTGCGGTCTATTGAAGTTCAGTTTTCCATGAATTTCAACAGCTATGGTTGCCCATACTATAAAGTTCCATATTTCTCAAATGAATTGAACTTGAAATTTTAAACATGTATATGAGCCTCTGTCAAATACAAGCAATCAGTGTGGCTCAGTTTGGCCTCCATAGTCTGGCCTTCAGCAGATATTCAAGAGCGATAATTTTTATATGGTGTGTAACAGACAACAGCCTGGAGGGTGGTGCGCTCACCCCACGCTCCTCCATATCGCGTCCAAAAGAAGCCATTGGCACAGGACGACATGACGGTAGGTCGGTCCCGAGTAGCCCGTTTGAGGCCAGAATGGTGGAACTAGGAAAAAAGAAATATGAATGGCTTAGTACCCGTGTCTCAATCTCATATGGATAATGCTACTTACGCATTTCAAAAGCATATGACGTGCGTGATATTTCGACTCGTCTTATATTACTAAGGGGGAGGAGTAGCACAAATACAGAAGCATAATAAAGTATCCAGAATGACATTTTAACTATGCAGTGAAGTGTGCGATGATACAAAACTTCCTGGCAGATGAGAACTGTATGCCGGACCGAGACTTGAAGTCGTGACCTTTGCTTTTCGCGGGCAAGTGCTCTACCAACTGAGCTACACAAGGACGACTCACGACCAGAACGAGATTTTCACTCTGCAGCGGAGTGTGTGCTGATATGAAACTTCCTGGCAGATTAAAACTGTGTGCCGGACCGAGACTCGAACTCGGGACCTCTGCCTTTCGTGGGCAAGTGCTCTACCGACTGAGCTACCCAAGCACGACTCACTCCCCGTCCTCACAGCTTTACTTCTGCCAGTTCCTCGTCTCCTACCTTCCAAACACAGTTTTAATCTGCCAGGAAGATTCATATCAGCGCACACTCCGCTGCAGAGTGAAAATCTCATTCTGGAAACATCCCCCAGGCTGTGGTTACGCCATGTCTCCGCAATATCCTTTCTTTCAGGAGTGCTAGTTCTGCAAGGTTCGCAGGAGAGCTTCTGTTAAGTTTGGAAGGTAGGAGACGAGGTACTGGCAGAAGTGAAGCTTTTAGGACGGGGCGCGAGTCGTGCTTGGGTAGCTCAGTCGGCAGAACACTTGCCCGCGAAAGGCAAAGTTCCCGAGTTCGAGTCTCGGTCCGGCACACAGTTTTAATCTGCCAGGAAGTTCAACTCACCAGTCCTCACAGCTTCAATTCTGCCAGTATCTCGTCCCCTACCTTCCAAACTTCACAAAAGTTCTTCTTCGAACTTTTCAAAACCAGCACTCCTGGAAGAAAGGATATTGCGGAGATGTGGCTTAGCCACAATACTTGGGGGACGTTTCCAGAAAGAGATTTTTACTCTGCTGCGGAGTGTGCGCTGATATGACACTTCCTGGCAGATTAAAACTGTGTGCCAGACCGATACTTGAACTCGGGGACCTTAGTTCGAGTCTCCGTCCGGTACACAGTTTTAATCCGCCAGGAAGTTTCATAATAAAGTAATATTTTATTATGTGTAGACGTACCCCTATCCCTGTCTGTTAAGCAAAGGGAACAACCAAGAAGAAAGGAAGAGAATTTAGCTGTGCCGACGTGTACTTTATAACATTAGTGTAGGAATCACTATAGAATGATTTACCAAATGACTGGAAATTCGTAACATCAGACATTCCTAATTCCCTTAAACTTAGTTGTCCACATGGGATGTGTTTTACGATGTCACTCTGTTTGCAGATATGTGGAAAGAGCGCATTGAGAGGAATGCGGCGTTCTTCAAGGAGGACGAGAAGTACGGGGTGGACGAGTCGAAGAGGCCCGGCAAACCCAAGACGCACACCGACCTGTTCGGCGTGGAGGGCTCCTTCCGGCAGCTGTCCGTGGACTGAGCACGATTCTCTGCCGACCTATTGTCTTTACTCTTACTACTGTTATATGTTGCTACCGTAAAATACTACCGATGAATTTGAGAATAAAATTACTTTGCTTTCAAATTCTGGCAGTATATCTCTCACAAAATCGCCTTATCATGTGTCACGGAGAGCACAAAAAGCACAACACGTTATACATTATGTGTAACTATGAGTTTAACACACAAAGCAATTAAAGACATTAGCTGCCAATCGGCACTGATTTACGTTGATGAGTCATAATATTATGACCACCTGCTTAATAGTTTGTTTGTCCGCCTTCTGCGTACTGAGGATCCGACAGTTTGTTGATAAGTTTGTGGAGCTATGTGGCATTCGATGTCTGCGCACAGGTCAAGTAATTCGCGTAAATAACGGGCCACTGATGGCGCCCGATAGCGACTTAGATGGGGCCCATAGGATTTACATCAGGTGAATTTGGTCGCCGAGACACCAACGTGAGTTCACTATAACGCTCCTCAAACCAGTGTGGTACGGTTCTGGCTCCGAGACATGAACAACTGTACTGCTGGACTATCACCTCACCGTCGGGGTATATATGAAGGAATGCAGGTGGTTCGCAGCCGTCAGCGTATCTTCCATTACTTTCACAGGTCTCATGCAAACACAGGAGAATTTTTCCGTGGCCTGGTACTGTTCCCACAGGCCTGCGTCTGTGGCGCGCACCAGGTTTCAAAAAATGGTTCAAATGGCTCTGAGCACTATGGGACTCAACTGCTGAGGTCATTAGTCCCCCAGAACTTAGAGCTAGCTAAACCTAACTAACCTAAGGACATCACAAACATGCATGCCCGAGGCAGGATTCGAACCTGCGACCGTAGCGGTCTTGCGGTTCCAGACTGCAGCGCCTTTAACCGCACGGCCACTTCGGCCGGCACCACGTTTCGGACCACCGTTCACCTCGATGACGGTGTTCGTGGAGACGACCATCGACCTACTGCAGCAGAAATATGATTCGCCCGAAGAGTCGTCGTCTTTTCATTGTTCCAAGGTCGAATCCCGTTGGTCCCGTGCACACTGCAATCCTAATTAACCATGTCGTTGGGTTAACATACGAACACGAAGAAGTGGCCTGCTGCAGAGTACCGTATTCAACAATGTATGATGAATGGTGTGCTCAGAAACACTTGTACGTGCACCAGCGTTGTGTTCTTTCGACAGAGGTGCCACAGATCACCGTTTATCCTTCTTTTCGGAGCAGTCAAGCCTCTGATATCCACGTTCTGTAAAGAGTAGCGGACGTCCATCCATTTAGTGCCTGTTGGTAGTTATCCTGTTCTCTTTCCGTAGATGCGACAGTAGCACTTGACCATTCGATCAGCTAAGCCGTTTTCGAGACACTCATTTACAGGCTCTGCATAACAATAATCTGCCCTTCTTCATAGTCACTTATCTCAATGGATTTTCCCATTGGCATCTCATATCTTCGCTAAGGTGATCCCTCACCCGTGTATGCCCCGCTTACATACTTATGTTACCGCGTCACGTCCCACAACGCCACCATGTGTCATCTGTCGTAGCGGTGGGCAGTGGTCATGATGTTTTGGCTGATCAGTATATATCAATGGGTCAAGTTGAAAATTTGTGCTGGATCGGGGTTCGAACCCATGTCTCCTGTTTACTAAGGAAGATGCGCTGACCACTATGCCATCTGGGCACAGTGGTCACCATAACACCACCGACTACCCTACCACGCCTCTCGTCAGACCCAAATTCTCTGCTTATACCAAAAACTACTGGTGCGGTGTCCCTGCTCATTAGCCTCATTACTCGCGGCATCTCGCCAACTCCCTTAAGAATTCGAGCATTTTGTGCATCTACACTGAAGGGGTCATTGGCCGTCAAGGCCTTAGTTAAATATATGTGTCCGAAACAACAAGCACTAATTGTATGCTATCTATTTAATCGGAGTACGGTATTTTTTCTTAGGGACGCTACTGGTAAGTTACTTTGCGAACGAACAGTTAGGCGTCGATCCCTTGTTGCGTAAGCTTTGATCCTTTATCTCTGAACAATCTGGGAAAAACAAGAAAGACACTGGACATAAAGTAATAATGTTTTCCCGCTCTCGTAGTACTTTACTGTTGTATCTCGGACTGTTACCATCTCAACCACAGGTGTTTGTAGGACCTTTCTGTGATTAATGCTATCAGTAATTTGTGGAGTAAACATGTCCGTAAACCCTGAAGATGCTGCAAAAGCTGTTATTCAATTAGAAAATGGTGGCAGCATGTAATATATAGCAGATACTTTGAGAACTACAACATCCACGATTTGCAGAAACGTAGGAAGGTACAAGGAAACTTGAGGTTTTTCAAGGAAACAAGGGTTAGGCCCGACAAGAGATGATGGTCACTTTTTCCAGCTATAAGTTCTCGTCAACAGTCACATAACCACCGTGGAAGCATTAAACCGTATCTGTCAAATCCGAGGTAGTCAGTTTTAGTAAGGGAACCGTTCAAAGGAGAGTGGAAAACGCCAGTCTTCAATCTACAAGACCTCCTGCAGGCCAAGAACTCACCAGAGATCGTCGCATCACTCGACTGCGTTTCGCAACGAAGTGTCGCGACTGGATTGAACAACAATGGGAGCAGGCGTTGTCCATCGCTGAGCCTCGATTTGACCTGCTGACACCTGCCGATACAGAGGAGATTTGCTGAGAGCTTCAGGAAAAGTATTCCCCTTGCATATGCTCATTCAGGAAGCGTTTTCGTAACGGGTCGTCGGGGTGTAGACGGTCAAAAGTCTTAACATGATAGAAAAGTTAGAAAATGCAGAGAATCAATCTAAACACAGAGGGGGTTAATGAAGTGAAATGGAAAGAACACGGGATTGCAGGTGAGATGAGTATAGGGTAATACCAACAGCAGCAGAAAATAGTATAACGGGACTAGGATTCCTTACGAATGAGAAGGTAGGACACAAAGGGAGTTACTGTGAACAGTTCGGTGATAGTGTTGTTCTCATCTGAATGGACAGTGGCCCAGCACCGACAACGATAGTTCAGATATACATGCCGACGTCGCAAGCCGAAGATGAAGAGATAGAGAAAGTATATCAGGATACTGAACGGGTAACGGGCACAAGTACTCGTGTAACCAAATAAAGTGATTAGTCTTCCTTGCCGTAAAGGCACACATCTGGTCAGTCCCAGTTACTGAGGTTAACTATATAGGAATTTACAGACAGTTTCCATGCTACTAGTTCGTTTGTCTACAGATAACTGCTACAGGTTGCCTCCGTGCTATGTGTGTAGCATTAATACAAACCAAAGCAGAGATCCTATTTTAGATTCTGGTGACTACTACGGAGTTTTCTAATTCGCGGAGAATGGAGTTCAAATGCAAAGCTGCTGGGTCTTATACGCAGAAAAAAATGACACAAAAGCCGATGAAGTGATTTTTACAGGCCTGGAAATTCAGCATGATGGAATACCATCCATGAATAGCTCGACGGACACTCCATGGACGCTAGGCTGCAACCTGGGCCGTGAGCTCACCTGATCCCTGTCCTACTGAATCCATTTGGGCTAACGTAGAGAGTAATAAGCGCCATTCCTCCTTCCTCCAATGAGTTTGCAACTTACCTATCTGCTTTCCACGATAGCTAATGTACCTATGAGGCGCCAAGGATTTCTATTTCAATTAGACACCTGTGTTATGTTTCTTCTACTGAAATGAATAAAGCTGTTTTATTGCCATTACATATACAAGGATAGAGTATAGTTCAAAGAACAGGAGTTCTCTAAAGCTCTTCCTTTGCATTGTTTTAGTCACATTTCATTACAATGGTCACCACTCCGTTGTTTTAAATTAATAAGTAACCAGCGTACAATTTATTGACTTACAGAGAGTGAGTAGTGGCCTGAAATGGAAACTGCATTGTAGCTTCCGTTTTTAACGCTACAGTAATATGATTTAATTTCCGCATCAGTCCTTACACATTACTGCCAAAATATTTTGTTAGCGAGCATAAATTTATCATGTGATATTTAGGTGTTATGGTTTCGTTTGTGTTACCTCATATTAACGTGCAATTCGTTGCACACTTACTTATGAATCATAACCACGCTTTTACTGCAATTGAAAGAGTAGAATCTATAAAAATACAACAATTGAACATCAAATTTCCAGCAACGTGAAATTAAATAAGTGATTGAAAGACGACGAAACGGAATTCTACTTTGTAAATCATATGAATGACACCTATTGCAAATTACGAATTGGAATTTAAAAAATTACTTATTTTAATTAACCTACGGAACTTTATAGATGAAGTGCAAAATGATATTAAACATATATTGATTCTAAGTATGTGGAACGTAACAGAAATCTCCCTTGAACGTATATTTATCACTGGTTCTTGTCCTATTGCAGTTTAAATGGAAGAAAATACGTTTCCTTGATATTTGGCTAAAGAGCGGTAAGAGACGAACATTACTAATGATTCTATTGAATTAATATTATCCCAGTTACGATCGTTGTAGTCACACAGTGGACTTTACTGCAAGTCTGCATAACATGTAGCTTAGCCTTTGCTCCCTTACCTGAAGTGCTTCCCATAACTACAGCTATTAACCATAGATGGTTTTAAAAAGTCACTGAACAAGAACCAGTCATCATACAACACTTATATTAGTTATTCCCGAAATGACTCAAACTTTCTGCACTGAGCGGCTGGCATATCTGCAATATACAAGCTAAATAGTAACAGAGCTAGGATTGTACCTTGAGATACGCTACTGTTGAGGGTCTTCCGCTCGCTAGTGGTGTTGCCTATAGTTACCTGGAATGGTAACAAAGTAATAAAGTTTACACAAAACTATGGAATTTCATTTACAAGCGAACACGCATGTTATTTTTATTTAGAGGGTTCAGTCTAGTAGGAAGTAGCCCGTAACTTCCCTGAAGTTAATGGTTTCACATTCTTGCAGGTTGTTCTTTCTCAGCAGCACATTTAATGGTTTCTCCCTTTCAGCTACCCTGTCTCCTACTGGCACATATATAGTAGAACAATTACGGCAAGAAAGGAAGAATGAATTGATTGTTGGTGTTAATAACGATCATCCTCCTTTACTTCCTCTGCTTTACTGCAGATGACGTGTCACTGAACACATTTGTTCTGTGCATGAGGTACACGTGAGGCGCCAAGTTGTTTCCACTGCACTGTGTGGAATATGAAGGTTCTTTTATAGTTCACTAACCTGCTGTCTTCAAGCAGATGTCCCCAGCGCAGAAAACAGCACGCAGGTCGTAGGTTCTGTATCTTGAGGCTGAAACTGACTTTTAGCGAGGTTCTGTTCTGAAATAATGTATCACTTCTTTGGGATGGCATTCGCGTATTTTGATATAGCCACACGAGACGACTACATGATCTTAACACAACACCTTCTGATACAGCAAAGTACATGATCAAACACAATGTTTACGAAAATATATCTTTACACTATTTGTGGCACGTGTCTGTGCCTCATGACTACCGGAGTGAATCTTTTAATACTGAATACTGGCAAACACATCCTGCCACAGACAACGTGACTGTACATCTCGACTGCCTAATCCAGAGTGACGAACAAGAACTTAATTAAAAATTGGAAACACTTACTACGACATACAACATGTCTGTTCTTCTCGACTGCCTAATCCAGAGTGACGAACAGGAACTTAAATAAAAATTGGAAACAAATTCTACGACAGACAGCATGTCTATGTTCTTCTCGACTGCCTAATCCCGAGTGACGGACACCCCGAAACACTTCGCGCACCATACCAGAAAAGACGTGACCCGAACGCTTCCGAAGTGCTTCGTCTGCAATTTCGTCAGTCTTTTGTTTTTGATTTAAATTGTTTTTAATAATTCTAAAATGACTGATTGATACTCAGCTGTTGAGAGATATTTATAGTAAAAAGCGAAGTCATTCCAATGAGTAGTTTAACTAGTAATAGTAACTATACTTTAACGTTTTGGCGCCCTTGCTCCGAACACAGCAGCCAATCACGGAGCAGTAGCATTATGCAGGCGGTCTTTCTAACGGGAATGGTACCGAATCTAACATCTGTCACAGGTACCTCACACCACATTTCGTCATCTATATACTTCTTGCATCTCCACTGCCCTGGGAACAGCTTCCTGGAGCCTAATATGATGGCTGACTAAGCCAGAAATATTACACAATATGTAGGAGGATGGTTGAAGATGTGGCAGCGTCCTCTGACGAGCCCAGTCAGATACTAAACCAGTCAGTTCGTTTCCTTTCGCTCCGCCGTGCACTTAGAATTAGCTGCGGAAAATGTGCTTCGCAGTGTGAGAAGTTGGAATGCGTCTAAACGTTGTTTGAGCATTAGAATTATGAACACACCCATAGAACTGTAACGTATACACAAAGATAAAAATATATACTATTAAAAACAGTCTTGATTACGATTTATTTATTAAGGTGACTGGTTTCTACCACTACTGTGGTCATCTTCAGACCATTGAGTAGGAACTTCTTTCTGCTGCAGAATCACTACCGGTCACCTTAATAAATAAATCGTGATCAAGACTGTTTTTAATAGTAGATATTTGTAACTCATTGATCACTGTTACTCCCACAATGTATTCAAAAGTAACAAAGATAAAAGACCTACAATGGTGCCGATGCATTTGGTTAAAAGACTATGGCAGCAAACGTAATAACTATAGCACGAACACATATAAAACAAGCGCTGATATCAGGGGTTAACTTGGCTCTCAGTTTGTAGGTCATACAGTTTTCTAGCTCTATCATAAATTTTCTTCGTTGTGTTTTGTCCACAAAGCTTGATGTTTCGCATTTATTCACATTAGCCTGTACTCTCGTAGCTCTGTACATTAAATATAACGAAGACTGAACATCAATCCTGAAATTAAAAGCGGAAATAAACAATTATCCTAATTATCTTATGACAGATGAGCTGTCGAGAACTTGCACAAAATAACGTTACATTAGATGATAGCTAAAACTGTTCCTGAAGACGATGTGCAAGACATAATGAAACCAAGCGCTGAAAATGCAGATGTTTCAACGCGTTCAAAAAATGGCTCAAATGGCTCTGAGCACTATGGGACTCAACTGCTTAGGTCATAAGTCCCCTAGTACTTAGAACTACTTAAACCTAACTAACCTAAGGACAACACACACATCCATGCCCGAGGCAGGATTCGAACCTGCGACCGTAGCGGTCGCGCGGTTCCAGACTGTAGGGCCAGAACCGCTCGGCCACCAGCGGCCGGCCAACGCATTCAAATTAACCTTAATGTACGCAACAAGACCTGAGCAGTGCAGTCGGTGCTGCTGAATTCCAGTTGTTGTTGTTGTTGTTGTTGTTGTGGTCTTCAGTCCTGAGACTGGTTTGATGCAGCTCTCCATGCTACTCTATCCTGTGAAAGCTTCTTCATCTCCCAATACGTACTGCAGCCTACATCCTTCTGAAACTGTTTAGTGTATTCATCTCTTGGTCTCCCTCTACGATTTTTACCCTCCACGCTGCCATCCAGTACTAAATTGGTGATCCCTTGATGCCTCAGAACATGTTCTACCAACCGATCCCTTCTTCTTGTCAAGTTGTGCCACAAACTCCTCTTCTCCCCAATCTTATTCAATACTTCCTCATTAGTTACGTGATCTACCCATCTAACCTTCAGCATTCTTCTGTAGCACCACATTTCAAACGCTCCTATTCTCTTCTTGTGCAAACTATTTATCGTCCATGTTTCACTTCCATACATGGCTACACTCCATACAAATACTTTCAGAAACGACTTCCCGACATTTAAATCTATACTCGATGTCAACAAATTTCTCTTCTTCAGAAACGCTTTCCTTGCTATTGCCAGTCTACATCTTATATCCTCTCTACTTCTACCATCATCAGTTACTTTGCTCCCTAAATAGCAAAACTCCTTTACTACTTTAAGTGTCTCATTTCATAGTCTAATTCCCTCAGCAACGCCCACTAAATTCCATTATCCTCGTTTTGCTTTTGTTGATGTTCATTTTATATCCTCCCTTCAAGACACTGTCCATTCCGTTCAACTGCTCTTCCAAGTTCTTTGCTGTCTCTGACAGAATTACAATGTCATCGGCGAACCTTAAAGTTTTCATTGCTTCTCCGTGGATTTTAATACCTACTCCGAATTTTTCTTTTGTTTCCTTCACTGCTTGCTCAATATACAGATTGAATAACATCGGGGAGAGGCTACAACCCTGTCTCACTCCCTTCCCAACCACTGCTTCCCTTTCATGTCCCTCGACTCTTATAACTGCCATCTGGTTTCTGAACAAATTGTAAATAGCCTTGACAACTAATAATGCGTGTCTGTTGTTCTCGGACACCCAAGTCAGATCTGATCGCAGTCAAGTTGTATGTGGTGGGCTATTCTCCTTTATTACTTACAGTTAAGGAACGGAGAATTCGTTTCCCGCATATTGGCCAATTACGTAGAATAGAGCTTAGGTCGTAGACCGCTAGACTGACTGTGAGCCGTATAGCGTGTCAATGGCCCTTGGTTTCGTTCGAGCGCTAGTGTGTGCGTACCTATTGACCCTCTTGCGCTGTCTCCAAATCTCTTCTAGGCAAAATGTCGGACTGGTTTCCAATTTGCGCCTCAGAACTTCCAGTCTGAAACAGCTGAAACTCAAAAATAGAAAGGATAATGTAAGCGACAATATTTAAATATTTTATATCATATTTATTGGCTTTCGAGCGTATCATCCATGTAGTCTTTGCTTACTGATGGAAAAGTTAAACTGAATTACAGAATGATTATTCTTCCAAAACGCTGTAAAAAAAGAGAACTACTGCTCGTAATGACGTCAAATGTCAGTGAAATACTAGTATTATAGAAGAAGGGGGAGACCTTATGGGAAGAAGTAACGAAAATTTCACAACTAGATGACGCTGTAAGCAGCAGAATATGCGAAATAAAAGATGCAGGGTGCACACCTGTTCCTCAGTTTATGTTGAGGCGCTCGGCACGGTTGTCTCAGCATCGCGCACTCGTGTTAAGAGCTCTGTAACAAGAACGGCGACCGCGCGCCAGTAGCTCTTCAGAAGTTCCGGACACTCAAGGGTACGAAAAAAGGCGTTAGTCCCATGTCTGGCAAGGATCAGGAGAAAATTATTAAGCATTTCGAAAAGGAGGTTTCTTTTGAAGTACAAAGTGGTGGAAGAAGGAAGACAATTGGTCCGATATCAGTAGATGTGGCGACAGCATTTCAGGAGGGGTCGAGCGGTGGTATACAGAAATTCATTGCACGGGAAATTGGCCAAACTCTTGACATTCCTGAGAGCACAGTGCATAAAATTCTAAGTAACACCCTGTAATGCTATCCATACAAAATTACCCGTTCAGGAGTTGATTCTTGCTGATGTTCCAGTAAGATAAACGTTTTCTCTAGAATTTTTTGTTCACACGGAAACGGACAACGAATAGCCGTGAAACATTCTTTGGATAGACGAAGGCCATTTCTACCTCCTAGGACACACCAATACACAGAACGTGGCAGAATATGAGGAACAGAAAATCCGCTCTCACATCAAGTGGTATCGCTTTATTCTACAAACATACCTCCATGGTGTGGGTTGACGGCATCGTTTATTGCAGCAGCGTATTTTTTCGAGGAGATAGGTCCTGTGGATCCTGTTACCTGTACCGTCAGTGATAAACGCTACGAGAGTCCTTTGCGCACGAACGTCACTTCAGTAGCAAGAATGTGTGGGTAGGATCATTTTCATGCAATATGGCACTCCTCTTCACATTACACAGCCAGTGAAGCCGCTGCTGCAGGGGAATTTTGGAAATGCTAGAATCAACGGCCGTTATTTCCCTACAGGCTGTCCGTGCGGGTCACCTGAAGTTTTTATTTATGTATTTATTTATTTACACTTCAAGTTCCGTAGTACCAAATAGAGGAGCAAATATCTAAGGTCATGGAACGTGTCAGTACATGAAATTATAACACAAAAATAAAAACAGAAAAAAAATAAAATGTTTTTGAACCCAAAAAAGTCAATCCATAAGTTTAAGTAAAAGGAGTCAACAATACAAACAAGAATCAGCTTAAATTTTCAAGGAACTCCTCGACAGAATAGAAGGAGTGACCCATGAGGAAACTCTTCAGTTTCGATTTGAAAGCGCGTGGATTACTGCTAAGATTTTGGATTCGAGTGGTAGCTTATTGAAAATGGATACAGCAGTATACTGCACACCTTTCTGCACAAGAGTTAAGGAAGTCTGATCCAAAGGCAGGTTTAATTTCTGCCGAGTATTAACTGAGAGAAAGCTGTTTATTCTTGGGAATAAGCTAAGATTGTTAACAAGAAATGACAGTAAGGAAAATATATATTGAGAGGAAAATGTAAAAATACCGAGACTCGTGAACAGGGCTCGGCAAGAGGTTCGTGAACTTACTCCACTTTTAGCTTGAACCGCCCGTTTCTGAGACAAAAATATCCTTTTAGAATGGAAAGAGTTACCCCAAAATATAATACTATACAACAGAAGCGAATGAAAATAAGCAAAGTACACTAATCTTCATCCGTGTGACTTCTGGCTGTGGCGTTATCTGAAATACGCTGTGTTCAGTGCTCCCATTACAAACGCAGCTGAATTGTAGGCGCGCATTGACCCTGTAGGCACTTCCATATGTTTTGGAAATCCTGTTTCTTGATTTCAGCTTGTTACAGAAAAAGGTAGACAGCACATTGAACATGTCATGCACTAGTTTCACAGTTAGAAACCGAGGTGTTGCTTTTTATGTGGTCTTTGGTCTCAGAACAATGAAGAACCAATTTTTCCCATCTGATGTGGTATACCTTTGCTTTGTTGGATGACCCAGCTAACTAATAGTGCCACAAATGTGAATGCCAAACTTACGTGGTTATGTACATGATACAGTATTGTTGGTTTAATGTGTTGGTTTAATGCGCTACTCACACCATAGCCGTCGTTCCCATTACGTTTCCCCTTTCTTCGATAACATTCCCTTCAAATTTGTTGTCAGCCCGAACAGAGCTCCATTCTTACAGCGGTTTGGAACTGGAGCTTCAGTTATAATCACATTGTACGTAAAGGTCACTACAGGTTATAGCATTATACAGAATATAATACACTAGAGAAAGAGGAGTTTCTGTCACGTTATAGGTGTGTCTTCCGTGGTTGCAGCATGTACCCTTATTGCACTTAACAAAACACTGAATGTAGAAGGATACGAATACCTTTTCTGTGTTGTGTATTATGTACACTGGAAGAACAGTCCAGAGACGATGACTGTATCAATGTGATGTGCGTCGTGTCATAAAGCAGCATATGTGGAGAATAACATTCCTGAAATGGAATGGCCTGTCCTGAGCCCCGACCTGTATACATTTTAACACTTTTAGGATGAGGTAGCACACCGACTGCGCTCCAGTCCACAGTGTCCAATACAACTAGCTTTCCTGGTTTACGGTCTTGAGGAAGAACGTCAGCGCCATTCCTTGATCGACATTCAGACATGCCACTCAAAATTTCACCAGCGGAGTTGTCAGCCCCCAGTAGCTGAGTGGCAGCCGGCACGGTAGCTGAGCGTGTTCGGTCAGAGGGTTAGCTGCCCTCCGTAATAAAAAAACTGAGTCAACGGCTCAACACTGAACTTGACAGGGCGTCATGGGATATCCGCATCGAACAAAATCGAACAAAATGAGAACAATAAACAAATGTGGTCAGCTTGACAGGCTGTCTATCCTAAGGGCCCGCGTTCGATTGTTGTCCTAATCATCATCATTTCATCCCCATCGACGCTCAAGTCTCCGAAGTGGCGTCAAATCGAAAGACTTGCACCCGCCGAACAGTCTACCCGACGGGAGGCCCTAGTCACACGACATTTATTTATTACCAGCAGAGTTCAGTCCGTCGTAAAGGCGAGGGGTGGACACAGTCCACATCAATGTCTACTAACAGATGTCCGGACACTTTTCAACAGTTCACGTTCATTACAATCCGATCTATCTTAGATTACCACGTGAAAAGAACCGTATAAGACTGCAGGTGTATATTAAGGTGTGTATATTGCACGTTTATACACATATATTAAGAAAAGGAAAAAGACCTGGGCTGCACGCAGTGGCCGCGTGGTTTGAGGCGTCACGTCACAGACAGCGCAGCCCCTCCTGCCGGAGGTTTGAGTTCTCCCTCGGGCATGGGTGTGTGTTGTTCATAGTATCAGTTAGTTTAAGTAGTGTGTAAGTCTAGGGACTGATGACCTAAGCAGTTTGGTCCCTTAGGAATTCACACACATTTGAACATTTTTTTGAAAAGATGCGGAAAAAGGGAAGAGGATTTAATTACGCTCAAGTGTTCCAATAACATGAGTGCAGAAACTACAGCGGACTGTGTTGTCTCGTCGAAGCTTCAGTCAAATCCAAATCGGAAGGCAGGGATGTCAATTACGTACGACACTGGAAGCACATTTATTACTGAGACCAACGTACAGCCAGAACAGAACTGACATCCTGGACGGAGAGTGCAGCTATTTAAACAAGTATCGAACATTCCAGTATGCTAGTATTTATACAACCATTGAATCTTGTAGATATATAAACATTACAAACATAAAATATTTCAAGAACTTCCCAGAAATGATAGATAAGAAACCGGCAAACCATAGCATGCCACACAACACTACCACTACAGAATACTGTACGAACAGTAGCTTGCAAAATATTATCTGAAGACTAGCTTAGTGCCCGCTGCTTCACTCCAGTAGGCTAAACGGCCTGCAGAGATTTTTTTGTTTCTATTTTTATTTAATCAAATTCTTATGTTGCTCACAAACTGCAAAAGCGTCTAAGCTTTTCGCGGCAAAGAAGGCCATAGAAGTGTGGGGTTTTCCGAATGTACTTTTGACCAAAAAGCGATTCTGGTATCTGGAGTTTTTGTTAACCATGCCTTTTGCGTTCATGTGGAGATACTTCCACAGCAAGTTTATATTTAAACGAAAAGCGAAATAGCGATATTCATAAAATGTAGCTATAGCATTTTTTGGACGTAACAAAATATTTTCTTAAAAATTTACATTCCTTTCTGCACTCTCTTAGGGGTTGAATTTGAAGAAACAGTGAAACACGTACTTATTTTAAATTTCTAACCGAGAAGTTAAAATTCCTGATGTAGCCTTAAAAATCCTTTAGCAGTTCTTTACAAGTTATTTAGTTTCAAAAATAACTTTCATCCACTATTTTACTCCATTAGCGGTTGAATTTCCAAAAATGCTGAAACAGGTATCTTTTATTTTCTGGCCGAGAAACCAAATACTAGGTCTCATAGGTCTACCTTCAAAACTGCCTTTATATCGGCATTTCAAAAAAAAAAAAAATAGAAACCCCTTTTTTTCTAAAAATTATTTTAAACGACGCCTACAGTATAACATCCACGGTCTTCAAATTTTAAGTTTGTATCCTTAGCGGTCTGGGCTTGGCGATGATGAGTCAGTCAGTCAGGATATTGCCTTTTGTATGCAGAGATTTGTCACACCAGATATTCCTGATTCCCTTAACCTTTATTGTTCACAAGAGATGTGTTTTACGTTGTCACTCTGTTCGCAGATGCGTGGAAAGAGCGCATTGAGAGGAATGCGGCGTTCTTCAAGGAAGACGAGAAGTACGGTGTGGACGAGTCGAAGAGACCCGGAAAACCAAAGACGCACACCGACCTGTTCGGCGTGGAAGGTTCCTTCCGGCAGCTCTCCGTGGACTGAGCACCATTTTATACCTGCCTATTGTCAAAGGCCATTCTTAGTGGCACTGCTATCATGTGCTCCTACTGTAAAATACTGCCAATGAATTTGAGAATAAAATTACTCTGTTTTTAAATTCTGACAGTATATCACTCACCAGATCGCCATACCATGGCACATAGTAGGCGATCCATTTTAATTTCATTCGGCACTGTACAAGAGGAGGACGAATGCACATTATGTTGTTTGGCGAAAACTGACGAAGGTGATCGACGGTGTCTCGCCTAAAGACACAGTCACTTGTATGGCCAGGTGGTCTCACCTGCTTTTTGGCTGCCAAGTTCCGGTTTTCACAGGTATTGGTGGGCTGCCTTTACTGACAACTATACCCTGTGCAGCGTTGTGACGCAGCAAACCACCGTGCTTCCTTAACCGTTTTGTGGTGGTAAGTTCCTATGAGGCCAAACTGGTAAGGTCATCGGTCCCTAGGCTTACACACTTCGTAATCTTAAACTGGCTTACGCTAAGGACAACACACACACATTCCCGAAGGAGGATTCCAACCTCCCACGGGGGTAGCCCGAACCAAGCGGCTACCCCACGCGGTTTAACCGTTCGGAAGAGCAACACACCTGTTGCTTCGCACTCCACGTGTGCTCATCTGTGATAAGTCGAGAGAGGCAGCTGACAGACACTTGAAGTTGAGCCACATGCAAAATCTTAAGTCCCATTGGGAGCGAAATATTTCTGCAAAAGTGGATAACCAGGGTAGTATTCATTTCATAGTGTAGAATCACGCCCATTGTCATGGAATTATCATACAGTTCACAACAAGTAAATACCTTGTTCTTCAAATTCAGAAACCACGTCTGTAAAAAGATTTATTGCAAACGTTAATAACCATTATATCACTTCTCAACTGTTTTTAAGACGTCTCAGGTTGCGACATATGAAAGAAGTCATCAGTAGCCATAATTTATTACAATTCTGCCATGACAAGTCGAAGTATGGGGACAATTTGTTAAAGCTCCCCAGTAACATAGCGAAGCATGTGGCATTTCGTTACATTTCTCATCTAAATGCGCAAAATGGAGCTTGGTCAGTTCGTTTGCCTTTGGCTATTTTGTGTGTTTCATATCTCATACTGTGGCGCATTACCGTTAGAGTTTGGCATATTCAGAGGTTGATTACGGAAATACAGTCAGTAAATGTTTTAGAGAAACTTAGCACCACAGCGGCGATCGATAAATAGTGCAGCCTCTGTACATAAACCCAAGTAGATGTAGTTCAAATGGAATAAAAGCCAATACTAGCCTGTTAATATCATTAGTTATATTTTTATGTTGTAGAACATGAAGCATTGTCTTCTTCCCCCTCAAACTGCTTCTTCCCCCTCAAACTGGTGCTTGGTGAGGTAATGCACTATTGAACAACTTGTAAATTGTAAGAGAGTCACCGTTTATGGTTTCTACCACTAATAACATAGCCTCAGATCCAAATGTCAACATCTTTATGTATTTTGACAAATATTTTTGGTGTGGAGGTGGCATTGCAACACTCGCCGGCACAGTAGCTCAACGTGTTCGGCCACAGAGTTATCTGCCCTCTGTAATAAAAAACTGAGTCAACGGCTCATCACTGCACTTGAACGGGTGTGATGGGACATCCGCACCGAACAAATGCAACGAACAAAATCGAACAAAATGAGAACAATAGAAAGGTGGTCAGCGCAACGGACTGTCATGCCAAGGAACCCGGGTTCGATTCCCGGCTGGGTCGGAGATTTTCTCCGTTCAGGAACTGGGTGTTGTGTTGTCCTCATCATCATCACGTCATCCCCTTCGACACGCAAGACGCCGAATCGGCGTCAACTCAAAAGACTTCCACCAGGCGACCGGCCTACCCGACGTGTGGCTCTAGCCACACGACATTACATTGCACTTGATATATACATTGTGTGTCCCTGGCTGATGGACGTTTCAGACGTGAAAAAAATATGGTGACCCTTGAGATGGACATTTTGAGTATCTTGTTAGCTTGTACTCCCTAAAATGGTGCTTGGTTAGGTTTGTTTCACTTAGATTGAAACCTTCCCGTCTCCTCTATACCTCTTTTGTTATTACGCAATAACCGTCTCCTCTATATCTCTTTTGCTGCGCAACCTTCCAATTTACAATAACCTATGTAACCTTCCCTTTGGATTTCTAATAATAACAAATGAAATCTTCCCTTTGAAATTAATTCTCTTTCTCAATCTTCGCATACAAATTTAAATACTTCTTATTAAAAGTTATTTTCTGATTATTTCGACGAAACATAGAATGTGTCGTCGTCGTGGCCCTCAGTCGTTATCTGCAATAACCCAAAACTGTTCCTTACCTTTTTTACTGTTACTGGATCGCCATCTGACTGCTACATCGAACTGCGACATGAATATACTTACTCTGGTTTACTACACTCTATTAACTGCTGGTGGGCTGTCATAATAAGTGGCTGTATTTATTACCAAAGCTGACGTTATTCTTTAATAGCAAAGCTGACGTTATTCTTTAATTAATTTGACTGAAGTTACGTAATTCATAGTTACACTTTTTCTTGACAACAATAAAATTTTTGCAAAGTTTTATGTTGATGGTTTTTGGAATGGATTATAATCAGTAATGCAACATTGCTGGCAAAAATTAATTATATTTCGAAAACGCTTCAAATATTTACTGTTGGTAACGAAATGATTTTACAAACGTTCAAATGGGACTTACGTTTTACAATAATCTTACAACTAGCATTGCACAAACATACCTTCAGTAGTCTTGAGTTTCGCAAACAAAATACTTCAATAATATTAGTTCCTCTTATGATAACAGTTAGTTGATGTCTCTGTACATCCGTTTGTAATCTCTTGTAAATCATAGCTGGTGGCTGGCAGGCACACCGCTTCTCTCAACCTCTCGCTTCAGACCTGCTACCGACTCTCTTCACTTCTCGCTTACTACTGACTTCCTACGAACGCTTAAGTGCGGTCTCTCCTGCCAACAATGCTTTTTGGTGCTGACAATCCCTGCTACCATTACAAAATGTATCAATGCGCGATCTTTCCCGCTCTTTTCTTAAAATGTATCCATACGCGATCTCTCCCGCCCTTTTTAAAATTATATCAATTTGTGGTCTCTCTTGCCAACTACTTTGGTGTAGACATTCCCTGCTAGCACAATTATTTCCAACATGACAAATATTAATTATTCCTACTTAATCCTATTAATAAAATATAAACATCTTTCATAAATTGTGGTTTGACAATAGACAATAGAAATATACACGTCTTACAAGACGTAAAACTGGAATGTGACCTACGTCCTTAGGATATTATTTTCCAGTCACATTTGTTTTGTAACAGTGTAAACTAGGAAATAAAAAGGCGTCACTTGTCAGTCTACAGTCGTGTTTCAGGCATGGATTTTGATAGATATATGTGTGTGTGGGCGTGTGTGTGTGTGTGTGTGTGTGTGTGTGTGTGTGTGTGTGTGTGTGTGTGCGCATGCGTGCGTGTGCGTGTGCGTGTGCGTGTGCGCGTGTGAAGCGGATATAACACGGACACTTGCCATGAAGACTGAATTTATGTATTGCTGATGCATGTTTGCTGACTTTCTGCACACATCATGTATTCTGTATATCAATTTACACGTGTAAATATTTGATTTGAGGGTCTCCATTACCTTAATTAGTGACAGCCGCTACTTTAACATATGAGTGGTCACGATGAGCTGTGTGAGCGACCTGTCAGACCATGACTACGGTAGGCCAGCAACTTACTCCACATTTCATGCAACACATTTTGTGGCACTATAAATGATTTTTTTTTTTTTTAATTTTGGTATGCGCTCCACAAGAACACAGCCCATATGTGCAAATGATCTGAGAACACAGCTTCTGTAGCCTTTCTCCTTGAGCCACCAGTCTTCTCTTGCAGCCTGCCATGAATTATTGTCTTGTGCCAGCGTCTTGATCTCAGAGCAGTAGCCGCGCGGAGTGGCCGCGCCGTTAGAGACGCAGTCTCACATTTCTGCGAGTGGAAGAGGAAAGGAAATGACCAGTAGCAGCACAAGGTGCCCACCGCCACGAATCATACGCTGGCTTGTGGAATATGTATGTACGTAGGTGTAGAAGGAGAAGAATGAGCACAAAATCAACAAGAGTATTTATCTGTCGTATAGAAATTTCCGCTTTATTACTGCTGTTCTGAAAACCATTCTTAGCGCATGAAGCCTTGAACTGAATTAACACGGTTAATCGCCCATAAGAATGACCATCGTAATACAGTACTTATATAGTACTTCTCTGCCACTCGCAGACTCTAGCTGCAGCGGAGCTTACTTTTTGCAGCTGAAATGCAACATTTACGTATCTCTTAAAAACAGATTCGTCATAATATAATTGAGACGTTGAGTGACTGCGAACTTAGGAAAGTGGAGGGAAATGAAAAACATTGTACTTCAGTTACCAAGATCTTTCATTGTTACCAGCTCGCGTTCTGACTCCGACGGGCCATTTATTATCGACAGGGCTCCCTCTGCCAATGGCGTCATTCTACAGCGGTATTGAGGAGCACAGAGTCAGCACACCTCTCTCGGCCGTTTCATCAACTCAGACCTCGAAGCCGCACTTCTCACTCAAGTAACTACTCAGCCTGCATCACGGAGCTGAGTGTACCCTGTTCCAGTCCTCCCAGAAATTAAAAATTCCCGTTGGTGCTCTGAATGGAGCCTACGTCCTCTGCGTAGTTATAATACTTGGAAATCACTCAGCTATGGAGAGGAACATTTATCACCAGTGCCACTGTCTAATTCATGTACGTATATTTCCAATAGATAATGAGACTCTTCAGTGGACAGGGTGATTTCGTGATGATGATACAAATTTTCAGGGATTATGGAGAAGGGTAACTTGAGATTCGAAACCCTGGCCCGGAAAGGACCGAGTCGAAAATTATAAACGGGAATCGTTCAGATAGCTCTGACAGTGGAATGCATGTACCAGTTTGTTGTTGCTAAGACTTTGGGGCCAGGTAATGCCGACAAGCCTTTTGGTGTAGAGATTGAGATAATAACTCATCTAATCCAATGTACATACCGTACTGTATACTGACAGAGCAATCCTTGTGTACAATGTCAGTACTATATTAGACTGCAGTTCGTGTTTACTGGTATAAGTTGAATTGCGAGAGCGTGGTGAAAACTCTTATAGCTTTGTAAACAAAACAAATTTTATTAGTGTCGCACCTCTTTATTCTTCACTTCTACATATTTGCAGCCCTCTTCTGTTAGTGGGCTCAGAGCTGTAGCGTGTAACATGGACGTGTGCAATGTAAACATGTCGGTGCATGAGAAACAGCGTGCTGTAATCGAGTTACGAATTCGAAGAGTTTGTCCTTCAGCATGACAACAAGCCTTGAGATATCTGCAACAATCCGATGCTTTGGGTTCACTGGCATCGATCATCCTCCCTACAGTCCCGACATGGCCCCATACGATTTTAATCTGTTTCCCAAAGGTTAAAGAAAATCTTCTAGGACTTCACTTTAGTGCTGAAGTGCTGCAAGCAAAGGTGAAGTTGTGGCTCCGTCAACAAATTCCAACATTCTACAGTAACAGTGTCTCATTGGGAGAAACCGTCTAGTTCCCATGGTGACTATGTTGGAAAATAAATACATAGACATCGAGGTTATTAGAGACGGAGCGCAAGCACGAATTATTTCTAGGATGGGTAAGAAATCGGCCTACGGCTGCCAAAGGAACCGTTTCGGCGTCTTCAACGAGCGATTTAGGTAAACCACGGGCAGCTTAAGTCAGGATGGCCGCACGTAGGTTTGAGTCCAGTCTTCCAACTTCTACGTGACTTCGCTCAGTATGTGGGCAGGCACAGTGAATGATTACATTCATACTAGGCCAGTTTCTTTTGGCTCCTCACACAAATGCACCAGAGTACACAGCGTTTATGAGAGATGTATTACCCAACTGTTATTCGTCAACGGAAGTGATTCCAACATGAGGAGCCCCGCCTCACTATTCACTGAGGGGTGGTGGAGACCTGGATCAGGCATTTTCTGAAAAATGGCTAGGCGGAGAAGAGAAAATGTGTAAGGACAGTTCAGGCACAAAGTGCGTTACCCATGACGTCACTATTAACGGCACTGATAACTTCATGGGATTTCCCCACTGCTCCTCTCCACTCTGACAAAGGTAATTTGCCCAATGTATGAAATGGGTGAAATTCAAATTTTAGTGAGAAATTCAAATTTTAGCGGTGTTTCCCGCACTCCTGTGTAAGTAGGGCTAATGTCCTTAGGATAGATTGGCGGGAACTTCAAAAATGCAAAATATCACATTTTCATGTTGGCGGATGCGGAATACTGGCAGAGACCGAGGCTCACGATAAAGACAGGCTACGGCGCGTACGTCAGAGCGGAGGACAATGTAGATCTTACAAGTGCGAACGTCATCTCTGGTGGGAAGCGAGTAACTTTTCAAACAAGGTTTAATGCATCCAAACTCTCGAAGGTACAAGATAGAGTTAAGACCTTTAGTAGGTGCCTTTTCAATTACATGTTGATTTTTCTTGGGCCCTGCATGAAGCCGAGTGTTCGGGAAGTGCGGCAGAAAAGCCGACTAGTGTAACGCCACAAGTTCGTCGCAGGTCCCGCATTTCCCAAGACGCCCCGGGCACAGGTTCTACGACGTCAGAATCCAAGACTTCAATTACTGGGACGGGCTCTATGAACGTCAGAATCCAGGATGGCTGACTTGGAAAACACTATGGCGGTCGAAAATGGCAACCAGAGCATACTGACACCAGAAACAATAGCTTTACTATGACGTCAGGACCCGAGGTGCGAAGACAGAGGGAGTAACATGTCCGTAACGCCTTGTAGGGCTATTTATATCAGTCGGGTCACTATGCACGAGGGTGAGACAAATGAAAAACTTAAATATTATTTATTGTGCAGAAGTGGTACAAAGCTGTATCACTTTTCAACATTATCTCCCCCACGCTCAATACAATTCCTCCAGCGCTTACAAAGTGCATGAATTCATTTAGAAAAAAAGTCTTTTGGTAGTCCGCGCAACCATTCATGCACCACGTGGCGTACTTCTTCATCACAACGGAACTTCTTTCCTCCCATTGCGTCTTTGAGTGGTCCAAACATATGGAAATCACTTGGGGCAAGGTCTGGTAAGTATGGTGGATGAGGAAGACTCTCAAAATGCAGGTCTGTGATTGTTGCAACAGTTGTACGGGTATTGTGGGTCCTTGCACTGTCATGCTGCGAAAGGACACCTGCTGACAGCAATCCACGTCGCTTTCATTTGATTGCAGGCCGCAAATGGTTTTTTAGGAGATCTGTGTATGATGCACTGGTAAAAGTGGTCCCTCTAGGCATGTAATGCTCCAAAATGACGCCTCTTTCGTCCCAAAAGAGAGTCAGCATAACCTTTCCTGGTGATGGTTCTGTTCGGAACTTCTTTGGTTTTGGTGATGAGGAATGGCGCCATTTCTTTCTCGCTCTCTTCGTTTCCGGTTGTGGAAGTGAACCCAGGTTTCGTCCCCAGTAACGATTCTTGTAAGGAAGCCATCACCTCCTCGTTCAAAGCGCAGAAGAAGTTCTTCACAAGCATCAACACGTCGTTCTCTAATTTCAGGAGTCAGCTGCCGTGGCACCCATCTTGCAGACACTTTGTGAAACTGGAGCACATCGTGCACAATGTGGTGCGCTGACCCATGACTAATCTGTAAACATGCTGCAATGTCATTCAGTGTCACTCGGCGGTTTTCCTTCACTATGGCTTCAACTGTTGCAATGTTCTGTGGAGTTACAACTCGTTGCGCCTGACCTGGACGAGGAACATGTTCCACTGAAGTCACACCATTTGCAAACTTCCTACTCCATTCGTAGACTTGCTTCTGTGACAAACATGCATCACCGTACTGAAATTTCATTCGTCGATGAATTTCAGTAGGTTTCACACCTTCACTACGCAGAAACCGAATAACAGAACGCTGTTCTTCCCTGGTGCAAGTAGTAAGTTGAGCGGCCATCTTTATACTAATACTGCGACGGTATGTGTGCATCTGCACTATGCTGCCACATACAGACCATTCTGCACGCTATTTATAGCACGCTTACCAACTTAGAGGATAACGGCGGAAATTTCAATTTGTTATTACAAATTTAAGGTTTTCATTTGACTCACCCCCGTAATTCCATCGTAAGTTAACCTTGCCTAAACAGCTGTTTTTGTTTGATAGGCACGTCATGTCACACAGCATCGTAAGTTACTGTATACTGTGTAGGTGGGAACAATTGTGTCTTTATTTCAGATCACACTGTAGGAGGGAAAGGGTCTCCCATGTTTCAACCCCATCCCCCGCCTCATTCCTCTAAGTTAAAGTCCAAAATGTATACTGTGTAAGAGGAACCACTGCGTGTTTGCTTAAACATATACCTGATCAGGGAGGTCTGCCATCCCACAGATGCGAATTCCTTGATAGCCAGACCAGTAGAGAAGCTCGCCACCACCCCGTCTGCGGTAGCCCTCTAAGAGCCGAGACAGCACGTACCTCTACCGCCTCCGGAACGTTGGGAGGGGCTGTCAGGGTCACAGTGTCGCGTTGGACATAAGGGTCTGGGAGCCAGAAGTCAGCCAACAACCCGTCAGTGACGGCTCCGTGCGGAGAGACGCCACTTGCATTCTACCAAATCGGTAACATAATGGGATAAAGAGTATGGAAGCTCTGATTCCCAGTGCTACACCCAGTTGTGACATCACTGCATCCACAGTCTGCGTGACCTAAGTTAAAACGACGGGAAACATGAAAAATACAAGAAGCACACCTGTACTTTAACCGAAACGACTAAGAGTCAAATTTCACGTAAATTGAAAATAAACTGTAACCCACAAACACATCTGCTTGCAAACTGAAATAAATCAACAGACGCACATTCATCCTCCTGGTGGTGTATACTTATGCTGTGGCTCTGAAAAAAAAAGTTGATGTACTATGATTGAAAAATTCACCACAAAAATTTGAGTGTGAAATGCAAGGTCACTATTTCGTCGTAGTAGCATAGCCAACTATCACAGAGCCATCAAACGCGCGGACTTATTGATACCATACACGTAGTAACAACATTTTAGAATGAAACATGCTTACACTTATTTACAAATCATAGCCATCAAAACCAGAACAAAATACTCTACTTCCACAGCATATTTCAAAACGAAAAACTGAACTGCCATCTCCTGGACAGCTCAACGCCATCTAGTGGACGTAAAAAAACACTGATGGAAAAAATCGCAGCATCAAAAAATAATTAACATAGACTAATAGAATTTAAGGAATACATTTGTCTAAGTAATACATTTAAGTGATTAACATTGCGCGACCACAACTTAACGTAAGCGTGAGATAAGCTATTACAAATGTGAAACACTGCTACATTAATAAACGGTGTAGCCGCCATAATGTTCATTGCAAGTATGGAAACGTGTTGGCGTTGATCTGTACAGGTGCCGGATGTTAGTTCGTGGAATGGGTCTCCATGCCAGTTGCAGTTGCTTGGTCAGTGGAGGGACAGTTAATACTGTTTGTGGATGAACCTGGAGTTGTCGTCTGGTGTTGAACATTAGGTGGACTGATAAGGTAAGGAATGAGGTTCTGCACAGAGTCGTAGAGTAAAGGGATATGTGGGAAACACTGAGAAGCAGAAGGGACAAGATGATTGGACATCTGCTAAGACATAAGGGAATGACTTCCATGCTACTAGAGGGAGATGTAGAGGGGAAAAACTGTAGAGGAAGACAGAGATTGGAATACATCCAGGAAATTACTGAGGACGTAGGTTGCAAGTGCTACTCTGAGATGAAGAGATTGGCACAGAAGAGAAATTCATGGCGGGCCGTATCAAACCACTTAGAAAACTGACGACCCAAAGAAAAAAGTGCTTTAGTGAGACATATCTGGTGATTAAGCAGATTGCCGGCCGGGGTGGCCGAGCGGTTCTCGGTGCTACTGTTTGGAACCGCGCGACCGCTACGGTCGCAGGTTCTAATTCTGCATCGGGCATGGATGTGTGTGATGTCCTTAGGATAGTTAGGTTTAAGTAGTTCTAATTTCTAGGGGCCTGATGACCTCAGCACTCGAGTCCCATATTGCTCAGAGCCATTTGAACAATTTTTGATTAAGCAGATTAAAGCAACATGTCGACACTCCGTACAGCATGTTGTGTTACAACAGCAGTGTATGGGAGAGCGCTATCCTGTTGGAAAACACTCCTACGAATGTTGCTCATGAATGGCAGCACAACATGAGGAATCACCAGACTGACGTACAATTTTGCGGCCAGGGTGCGTGGGATAACCACGCCTGCTGTCATAGACAATCGCACACCATAACTCCATGTGTAGGTCCTGTGTGTCTAGCATGAAGACAGGTTGCTTACACGGCCTTGTTGGCCTCCTTATAACCTACAAAGACCTCCACCCTAACCTCCAATGAACTCTCGCTTAACACCACTGAAGTCACAAATGGCAGTGGTTTGGGGTCAGTGGAATGAACCTCACAGAGTATCTGACTCGGAGCTGTCCTTAAAGTAACCGATTTGTAACAGTTAGTTATGTCACTTTGGTGCCACCTGCTGCTCAAATTGCTGATGCATCAGATCCATACACCGAAGAAGATAGTCTTTCCTCTCGGTAGTGCCAAGTGGCGGCCTTCCAGAGCCCAGTCTTCCTGCGACCGTACACTCTCGTTATCACCGATGCCAGCAATAATGCACAGAGACCACATTCCTGCCAAGCCTTTTTGCAGTATCACAGAAGGAATATCCAGCTTCTCATAGCCCTATTATAAGAAGTTATTAAAACTCCGTGAAGCGTTGATAACGGTGTCTTTGTCCCCTTCAATTCACTGCGTCCAATCTGAAAGGTAACTAACGCTCACGGCCGTCACGGCGTGTATTTGAAACAAACCTCATTTGCATCCTCATAGTGTCACTACTAGCGCCACTATTATGAAACTGGCGCGAAATTTGAATGTATATCAGTTTTCAGATGCAGAAACACACCCACCCACTTTCGTTTATGTCTCACAACTCATTCTTGATTTTCCGATTTCTTTCCTTCAGTGGGTGTAGTCCAGAGTCCACCAGCACATTGCCTCAGGAGAAGGGAAAGAGCTGTGTCTCCACACATACACTAGATTCGTGGGCAGCTACTACAGCAGGCCACATTCTCTCACTAGGCAGAGTGCCTTCGCTGCAGACTCTTGTCGCGACTCGCCACTGCATAAAGGTTTGTGGATTAAACATAGTCGCTTTTCCAAGCCTTGTAGCTTAGCTGGAATAGTGCGAAACTCTGTAGCTTCGCATGTTCCTTAGACACATTGATTCTTTGCTGTAGATATACCTTGGTGTGATGAAAATTTGATTAAGGTTTATAATTTATATAAAAAACAGCTACCAGCCACATGTGAAACATGACGTCATCTAAGATCGTAAATAACGGAGTGAGTTCCCACGATTAAGAACAACATGCTGTTCGCTAGGAACTCATTTGTAGCTTGAAATGGCTTGGCTCTAAGCACTATGGGACTTAACATCTGAGGTCATCAGTCTGTAGTTTGAAATAACACAATAATTTCAGATGTTCCTTGCTTTACAGTACACAAGAGGGTCCCACTTCGCATCAGTTAGGAATACACCAAATCAATTTTGAAATCACGTGAAGTACAGAAATCACTTTGTGCCTACAGAAGGGTAAAGTCTCTCCCTCTCCAGATGTAGTCTTTTGCTTCCTACAACAAATATTGTACACACAACATCGATTCTTGCACTGAAATAGTGGAATATACTACGAAATTAATAAATTCACCATGTAAATTTGAGAATATCCACGTCAAATATATCTCGCCCCTACGTTTGGACATATGCATTGAAGAATGAAATGTAAATACTCATCCAGCAAACGACGCACAACAGCAACTATGTAACAGAATTTCAAATATTCTCACTATGTCTTTTGTAGAGCATACTTAACATTAGACGAATCCACAGGATTCCTAAATGGCTTTCGGTGACATACGAGCGTTGTCCGGAAAGTAAGTTCCGATGGGTCACGAAATGGAAACCACTGGAAAAATCTGGTAAAAGTATGCACAGATGTGTTGTTCAGTGTCTCTAGTATGCCCGTCGATCGTGTCGCGTCGCTCTTTTCAGTTTTGAGTGAACAGTGAACATGTAAAGATGCATATGGAATAGCGTCTGCCGACAAGTTTAGGGCCTGGTTAAAGCTTTCGCCTGATGTCATGCAGCCCAAACAACACAACTGTGGAGCAGTTCCTTCTGCATGCCAATTCTGGGCCGCACTCTGCAGGGGCAATGAGGACGCGCCTGCAGCGTTTCCGATGAGAAGTGGTTGATCACCCACAATACAGCCCATAATTGGCTCCCCCTGAGTCTCATCTCTGCTCACAAGAACCGCTGGCTATGAAGACAAAATTTTTCCACAGACAACGAGCTGCAGACCAGGGCAGATAACTGGCTGAAAGCACAGGCAGCTGCTTTCTATGACGAGGATATTGGAAAGTTGATACAACACTACGACAAAACTCGAAGTTGGAGCGGCAACAATGTAGAGAAGTAGGTGGACGGTGTACCTAACTGTTTCAAATAACACGTTTCTTGTTTTCACTGTGGTTTCCATTTCGCGAACGATCGGACAACCCTCGAGCATTTACGGGCAGGGGGGACAGGAGGGGAGAGGGGCAGAGGAAGAAGGAGTAGGGCAGAGAGGTGGAAATTGAGGAAACTCAATGACTCATCGATGATGTCATCTGTGGCACACTTTATGCCCAAACTCTCCTTACATAACTACTGAGGTGGTCCTGATTCGTGGCCAGCACATTCAACCGATCTCATCCCTACTTAACTTCTTCTCGGGGGATGACGTGAAAACTCTTGTGTATGAGACACCTGTCAAGCCTCAAAAGGATCTCGTGCCAAGAGTTCTCAGTGTCTGTGATGCTTTTCAAATGACATTGAGGAAAATAGAATAGGTTCGTCAAAACAGTGTGACTGTGTCAAGCCTGTATTAAAGTTGGGAGAACGCTATTTTGAACAACTGTTCTGAATATAGTAGCTTGTGAAACTAGTGCATCTAAATGGTATTCATTTTTACCATACTGTAGACTTACTATTTTTGATCTCTCTAACATTAAGTGAGGTGTGCCGTTACCAGTCCGTCAACAGGGAAATGGTCTTAGAGTATTTCGAAGTATTCGCCAACGACCTTGCCGCAGTAGTAACACCGGTTCCCGTCAGATCACCGAAGTTCAGCGCTGTCGGGCTGGGCTAGCACTTGGATGGGTGACCATTCGGTCTGCAGAGCGCTGTTGGCAAGCGGGGTGCACTCAGCCCTTGTGAGGCAAACTGAGGAGCAGCTGTGGTCCCGTAAACTGACATAAGGCCAGAAGAGCGGTGTGCTGGTCACATCCCCCTCCGTATCCGCATCCAGTGACTCCTGAGATCTGAGCATGACACGGCGGCCGGTCGGTACGTTGGACCTTCATGGCCTGCTCGGGCGAAGTTTAGTTTAATTTGGAAATATTTAATTCTGTACTTGATGATCAGGGTTCGAAAGTTGTGGCCTTTAGCATGAGGGCTGCATAAGGCTAAGGCGAAACTTGAGTAGATTTTCGTTTGCAGTCTTCGACTCGACTGCCTCCGGACTAGGATTTCTTACCTCAAGTTGATATTTTTATCGGTTTCCATCATCCATTATAGTTTGTAACGGAGTTAACGAGCGAGGTGGCGAAGTGGTTAGCACACTGGACTCGCACTCGGGAGGACGACGGTTCAATCCCGCGTCCGGCCATCCTGCATTAGGTATTCCGTGATTTCCATAAATTACTCCAGGCAAAATGCAAGGATGGTTCGTTTGAAAGGGCTCGGCCGTCTTCTTTCCCCGTCCTTCCCTAATCCGATGTGACCGATGACCTTCGTGTCTGGTCTCCTCCCCCACAACCCCCAACCCATCATCGCGGAGTTTGTGTGTATAATTACTTTTCACACAGGCGGTAAGTGGCTGAAGCATCACAACAAGCATTTAGCGAGATCTGTTTAACAGAGTAAACTGGGTAATCAGTTCTCCAAAACGCTAGGGCAAATGCGTGAAAACTAGTATGTAGCAACATAAAAAGGTACAGAACAGATAGAAGAAGGGTGTTAACCGTTTGGTGAACTTCTTTACGAGAGCATAGCATGTGGCTACTGTTTAACCATAAAAAATCACCCCTTTAAATTTACCAGACTACGAACTTACTTTCCCCCAATAATAGTCACAATGAGTTGTGGATCCACAAAACATGGAACAACTTTTTGACACCCAACACATTTGCCGATAAACGGCATAACTCAGAGTCAGTGGCTATAATATAATATGAAAACAAATCATGGCGTTTACTCTCATCGTCATAAAAAGAAGTGCAACCAAAAGCATCTGACAGACACACTGCAAACTGGATGGGTATGTTGCACACCATCAGCTGTGCCAATAATTACTTTTCCAGGCTCGAATGTGCACTCGTGGAGAGTGAGTGAGGCCATGACATCGTGCCCATTGGTTGATGTCAGAGGGCCCGGCCACTACCACAGTGGGCAGCACCACTAGAACTTCACCTGAATGTGTACTGTGTGCAGGCGACACGTTCGACAGCAGCTTCCCTAGCTACACAGGGGCCATATCGTGTGGCTGTGGGAGATATGGTAGTCCTATCCTCATATCGCGCTCCACACCGTTCGTGTGGACACAATCATTGCCTATTGACGGTGGGTATAGATACAGGAAGGTAGGCATGCACAACATGTCCGACTACAGCACAAGGAGGGAGCATCCATGGAAAGTCTGCCACGTGCGAGTGGACCCAGCGGAAACGGTAGCTGCCATTCAGTGGGCTGTCCTGCCTTCTATGCAACATCTACTCGTGCCCCCCCAGCGTCGCAATGGACTCCCCTGCCGTCAGGTCATCCTTCACACAAGTCTCGCTTCTGCCTTGGAGGAGGCGACAACCGCCGGGTCCATGTCCAGAGGCGCAGTGAAGAGCGGCTCGAGGAGCAGTTTGTGGTCTCCCATGACATGTCCCACCAAATTGATGTGAAGGTGTGAGGAGAAATATCCAGTGGCGCTTGTTCACTGTTAATGTTCCCAACAGGCTCTGTGAAAGATGTACAGTACATGGATGAGATCCTGCACCTAGTAGCTCTAGTGTTCGTGAACTTCCACGCCCATGTTCTGTTTCAACATGACAGCTTTCGTTTTCATATGGCTGCCACCTGCATCGACAATGTATGGGAGTTCAGCGAGCATGTCATCAGGATTCCACGTCCACCAATCAGTCTGTTGGGTAGGTTCACCCAGGTGTTAGCAGAATGGGATGGAGTACCACAGGGCTACATATTCTGAGACCTATACATCTCCATGCTGTGAGATCTGGACGCTTGTATTCACAACCACAGAAACCTGACGGCATACCAAATGTTCATTTTGTGACTGCGTAGTGCAACATGCAACACATGCTGGTCCTTCATAGCTGAAAATGTAATCATTTCATACGTGTGGTACCATCTGCCTGCTTGCCAACAATGGTCACAACCCGCCTTCTCCGTCTGGGTGCTACTCCTCTTATGACTATGAGTGTATATTCTCAGTGTTTCAAATGGGAAACAGTCTGATAGCCACTCAACGATTTGCGCTACGATACAGAGCTTTATCATAGGCCAAATGACGGGCTGCAGTTGGCAGCTTGCTATCCCAGAAGGAGAGGAGGGCCAGGTAGGTCTTCTTCGTCCAAGATGCGACACCCGCTGCGTGGCTTACACCGAAGTCTACACATGCCTTCCTCTCAGCACAAGCTGACCACACGACAGCTGACCACTCTTACTGACAAAACGACGTCGAGAGCATCCTTCTCTTGGTACATGCTCAAAGATATTCTTGCTTCGGAGAGATTGACGGAAGAAGTAACACGTCGATATTTTAATATCGAAGGAGAATCGATGTGTCCATATAAACGCTGCCAATCTTCTATTTCAGAGCAAATGTTATAATGACTTGACGTTTGCGAACCTTTCAAGCTCTTACAGCAAATAAAGCTTAACGACTCTCTAATCAAATTCACAACACTCTTTGTCTCTGGAGGACTTATTACTAACGGAAGCTTAGTGAAGCTTTCTTAGGACCCTACTCTTTTTCTTTGTTTTTTTAGTGAGTTCAGAAATGGCGTTAGAATTCTAACAAGTCTGAACTTGTCTTGACCATGACACATGCGGAGGACTTTCCAGAGAAACAGTCGCAGATTTAAACATCAAAACCACTCAGTACGGGACTGGAAGGTCAGCAGCTAAAAATGTAATGAGTAGCAGAAACGTTCAGTATAATCATAAGCAGCTGAACTGGGGAAATCGGTGAAGTTTAGCCTCCATTTTGCCAAGAGACATCAGTGCTGTAGCGTCTGGCACATTTTTTACCCAGCTGTCGGCGCTACGTAGCGACGTATGAACTCCGTGAGGCAGCAAAATCGCTGGGGAGCCAATTTGCTCCATAACCTACCAGCAGCGATTCACAGCTCTTGGGGATTGGTCAGAGACGCAATTGGGAAAAGTACATTTCTCCAACTGGCGTCCTCGATTTGCTATGTGCCATTGTTAGTTACTATATCTGATAGTTAGTTACAAGTTCCACAGATCACTTGAACGATTCTTTAATCAAAATTATTAAGATCCTAAGTGATATAAATAATGCAATAACGCAGAACGAGTCATTTTATAGGATATGTTGTGACTTGGCAAGACAGCCAAGCCACCATGAGAGGAAGCCGAAAAGCACGCAGGCTGGCGTGAGGTCTGGAACAGTTAAAGGGGTTGAGTCCAGTAAAAAATGTACGTAGCTGCTGGAATACTTAACTTTAATCCATAATTGGTAAACATCGGTCTGACGGTACATGCATCACAAGATAAATAGCAAATGATAATGGCGCCTTGCTAGGTCGTAGCAAATGACGTAGCTGAAGGCTATGCTAACCATCGTTCCGGCAAATGAGAGCGTAATTTGTCAGTGAACCATCGCTAGCAAAGTCGGCTGTACAACTGGGGCGAGTGCTAGGAAGTCTCTCTAGACCTTCCGTGTGGCGGCGCTCGGTCTGCAATCACTGATAGTGGCGACACGCGGGTCCGACGTATACTAGCGGACCGCGGCCGATTTAAAGGCTACCACCTAGCAAGTGTGGAGTCTGGCGGTGACACCACAGGATATATATACAAGATTAAAGTTAACATTAATGAGCGCATTTTTTCGTTCCTCACATGGCACAATACTCAAAAGAATTTTTGTTTACGGGCTACTACTTTTTCAATAGAAATTTGTCCATGGAGTAAAGGAGTTTTCCAGCAGAAATGGTTTTAGGTTAGATTTAAACTTGCCTTGATGCGTGCTAGCCACTTTAGGTACTGGGCAAAATGATCAGTTTTTGCTGGTGCATATTGGACTAATTTCTGAGCTGCTGACAGATTTTATAATGGATAATAAAGGTAATTTTTCCCTCTAGGGTTTTAGGTTTGGACATTACTGTTGTCGTCTGCAAAAGCTACCGATTCTGCTTGCTGTAAGTTAAGTGAGAGGTCAGTTACATGTATTAAAAATACGGTGGATTCAAAACTAACATCTGTGGTACTCTCCTTGCCAAGTCTGAGTGCTTCTCATATTCTACTACAGTTCTGTTGTGTTGGAGTGGAGTGATCTGTTAAAAGTGGAAGTCGTCTGTAGGCCACTGTAGACGAACTAGCACATGGGCATGATTGGATGTGACGTGTCTGTATTGTAAGCCGTTGGCCGTGGTAAATGCATCATAGGGCCTGATTCATCTATTGCAGACGCTCCCCAGGCGAGAATACTTCCACCAATATCCTGCAAGAGGACGCGAAGGAATGCGTCGTCTCATGTCGTTTCCATGTTCTTTCACTCTGCCATCAGAGTGTACCAACCAGAATCGGGCAGTATTTTACGTACTTATTAAAATACCTGTGTCGTACCTAATAAGCTAATGCAGTGGGTGGCCAAAAATATGGAAATACCAAAATCACAACACATTACCATGCACAATACATGCGTACGAAAACCGTCTGCATCCAAAACAACTTCATGTCGTCTCGTAATGGAGGAATGGATAAATACATGTCCTGTCTGGTTCCCAAGGGAATCTTATATTACTCTTCCTGCAAAACAGAAGCAAGGATCTATGATGGAGGTAGATACCGGTCATGCACCTTTCTCTACAAAGTAGATCACAAAGGCTCAATAATATTGAGGTATGGTGATTGTGGTGGCCAGGATGAATGTGACAATTCATCCTCGTCCCACGTAACAACTCCCGGACGATGCGAGCTGTGTTGACGTTGCCCTGTACTTTTGAAACGCAGCACCACCATTGGGGAACAAACATTACAAACATTGTGCCATGGAATGGACCTGACCAGCAAAAATTCTCACGTAATCCTTCGTAGTATCGCGACCTTGTAAATCACCACCGTGTTTCACTCTTGGGAGGTCAACTCAGCCAGAAGTAGGAAACAATGAAAAAGAAAATTCATACAACCAAATGACATTATCCCATTGCACGTTTTATGGTCTCGCCAACATGTTATCCTGATAGGGGCAAATTGCATCGTTGGTGAGTGGTTTTGGAACACCAGTTCATCCTGTAATTTCCTGTTTACGGAGCTCCCTTCGTGTTGTTTTGGTGCCGACAAGGTTTGCGAGTGCGACAATCTGCTGTGGTGAGAAAAATTTGTGGTAAGATCTTATGGTACTAAACTGCTTAGGTAATGGGTCCCTAAGCTTACACACTACTTAATCCAACCTCAGTTAACTTACGCTATGAACAACACACACACCCATGTCCCAGGGAGGACCCGAACCTCCGACGGGGGAAGCCGCGCGGACCGTGACAAGGCGCCCGATACCGCGCGGCTACCCCGCGCGGCGACAACCTGCTGTGCAGTGACGCCTGCAGCTCTCGTCTTCTTACCTTTCGTCACAATTCTCTTAAGTCTCTCGACCCACATTTTCTTCCGCATTAAGACTTAGTGGATGATGTTTTACCACTTTCCCCATATGCGGGATAAATGTTCGATACTGTGCCTGTTGATATACTAAACACTTGGCTCCAACACAACGCACTCGTAAGTACACACAATGCTGTTATGACCACAGATGACACTTGTAATAAACTAAGGACAGTGCACAGATGTCGTTTGTGGTCAGATAAAACAGCGCAACCTGTAGGCTTGTCTATAATCTGCATTTCTCGTGGTGTTTCCACGTTTTTGTTCATTCACTGTACATGTGTCCGCCTCTGTAGCCAAGTGGTCAACGTGAGAGACCCTCATGTGGAGACCCGGACTCTATGTCGCAGCGATTTTTCCTTCCTGGTAGAACTGGACTGACGTCCATTCAGCCTCGTGACGGCAACTGAGGAGTTGCCTGATTGGGACGCAGCTGCTCCAAGACCAAAACGTCAACGACGGCCGGGAGTGCTGTGTGCTGACCCCATTCCCGTCCATATCGCATCCGATGATGAATGAGTCAGGATGACAAGGCGGTCGGTCGACTATCGCGTGGTTTTTAGGGCCTGATGGCGAGAATTCTTTTTCTCCTGTACGTATAGTAGTTTCTCCCTGGTAGTATTCAATCACAGAAGAGCGACTTTTCATCATTCACCTCATTTCTATTTAACACTATTTCTTACTTTTACAATGCTATTCTTCTTGCTGTTAAAATTTCAGTTACTTCAAAGGAATCGATACCATTTTCGTCATGGTACTGTAGTCGGCAGTCTGACAGTTGCGAATCGTAACCTGTTACACACTGACTGCTCGCTGGGATCAGGATGTTAAGTGTCCTATCACGGAACGTGTATCTTATCGTTAAGTACGCCAGACGTGGTTTGCATCGTCGTTGGTGCATGCTTACAAATGAGCTAGCGCATTACATGGAACGTGCTCCTCATCTCGATTTACAACTGCAGTGCTCTCGAGCGCCAGCGGCTGGCTCGCAAATCACACGGTTTGAATACGAAAATGGACGAGCGTAAAATTCCTATGTTGATTATACTATGTGCATGGATATAGAAGTTTTTATTTGTGTATACTACAGGCAGAACAACACGAATAACGTGTGGTTATTGGAGAAAATTTGCGTTTTAATAGAGCTAAACTACGAATTTTACGCCCATCCATTTCCATAAGCAAAGTGATTTACGAGTAAGATACAGCCGACAACTGCCGCTGGAGAAGGCATCAGTAGCAAATAATGATGAGGAACACGCTGTGTATGACGGGTCACGAGACAGAGCTGTGAGACTGCCTACTACAGTAATTTGATGTAAATGGTATTTAATTGTTTACAATTACGAGATTTTAACATCGAGAAGAAAAGCATCGTGATAAAAACTGAACAGTTTTCTCGATGTTATCCAAAAACGAGGTGAGTGCTGAAAACTCGCTTATCTGTCGTTGAATCTTACGACATTAGAAAGTTAATCGGAACCAGCGTGGAACTACACGGTCCACTCACATTAATGTGACCACCGTCTATGTTCCACATCAATTTGCAACAAGCTCTCAGAGACGGGAAGTGATAGCACTAGCAGTGGAGGGTTTGTAAAACGTGGAGGCGAGACCTGAAAAACAGTGTCGTAATGCGGAAACGGAGCGATTTCTCTCTCGCCCAAAAGAGCATGAATACTGGCTTTCAGGCCAAAGGTGGAACAGCGTGAATATTGGGTTTCAGGCCAAAGGTGGAAGCATTTCCGAAACGGCTACATCTGTAAATTGTTCATGTGCATCCGTCGTTACAGTACACCGTGCATGACAAAAAGGCGCTATCCAAAACTGGTGCCGATGCGACTGTGGTGCACCACGGGCCATAGATAACAAGGGTGAATGATGACTGTGAAGATATGTACGGGCGAAAAGACGTGCAATTATTGACCAACTGAGCGTCCGGGTGAACCGAGGGGCTACCATCAGTGTCTTCCCAAATACCGTTCAGCATACGTTGCTGCATAGGGGCCTCCGCAGCAGGCATATCGTTCATGCACCCACGCTGACTGCTGTTCACTGGTGACGAAATCTGGAATTTGCATTCCCGTGCTGCAACTGGACGTCCACTAAGTGGGGACAGGTGGCCTTTTCAGATTAATCTCGCTTCATGCTCCATCGGAGAGATGACTGTTGGCATGCATGGTGTGAAACCTCTGAAGCAATGCAACAATCGTCGGAAGGGTACAGGCCAGAGGGCATTCCCTGGGTAATATCTTCTTTCTATAGGTGATAAAGGATCAACACAAGTATGCTGTTATCCTCGGGGACAATGTCCACCTCTACATGCATGATGGTATCTAGAAGCAGGACAACACAACATTTTACAAAGTTCGCAATGTACGTGCGTGGCTCTAAGATCACCAGGATGGCTTACAGTACGCTCATGGCCACCGAAGCCCCCACATTTAAGCCCAATCGAGAATCTGTGTGACCACTTCGATCGGGCAGTTTGCGCCATGGATTCTGAGCAGTATAACATAGCGCAGCTGGCCACGTCACTGGAGTCCACATTCCTGTCGGTATTTTCCAGACCGTCACTGAATCTCTTCTTCACCCCTCTGCTACAAAATGTCTTAGGATTGTGAGACACTGTCACATTATTTGCTTTATTGGCGTGCCTACAAAGTATTCATTACTCCGCAATCGGACTTCGAGGCGTTTCCCCTTGCAGCCAAAACTCGTTAATATGTTAACTTGTGCAAAATATAACTAGCTTCTGGAATGAACTTGTTTCTTCGGCGACAGAGAGGGTGGGACACAATTGTAAAGGCACAGAAATGGGCTGGGCGTGTAGAGGAAGAGAGGCACCAGGGGGTGAGGGGGATCGACGTGGCAGACAATATACAGGGTGCAGATGTGTTCAAGGAACATGGAAACCATTACTACAATAATGCGAACTATTTGACTGTACCGTCCATTAAATTTCGGGCATGCAGCCGCGCAAATAAATTTTCCTCCGTTGATATTTCGGGTAGGGGAGGGCTGTCAGCGGCACAATCCACAGCACTTCGGCCGAGTGATATGACAGCTAATACAAGAAGAAAATGTTACATAAAACGACAATAAAAAAAGGAGACATAAAACAGAGTAAGGGGACATAATGGAGGTAAAAATACACTGAGGAGATGTTCATGAGGAGGCAATTAAAAAGTTCGACATAAAGTTAAAAAACACAGTTGGCGATTCGTAGAGCACAAAAAAAACACTGAAGTCACACACACAGTTTAAAAGTTGGCCACATTATTAAAAACACTCCAGAACAACACACCTTAAACCCACTTGGAGCATACACGATGAAGAATAAAACTGCCAGGCGGGACCTGCCGACGTAGAGGCCTGAGAGGATGGAAAACGAGGGGAGAGCAAGGTGCAGCAGGGGAGGGGGCGGGATGAAAAGAGTAGGGGCGTCAGTGGCTTCACAAAGAGGCAGAAGACAGGTGGGATGGGAGAGGGAGGACAAGGCAGGAGGGACTGCAGAGACACTGAAGGAAAGCACAGGAGAGGGACGGGCTGTAGGAGGGAAAAGCCGCTCAGGAGAAGGGAGGGGGAGGAGAGAGAGTCCTGAGGAGGAGGAAGGTGGAGTTAGAGTTGGTATGAAGGGTAGACGTGAGGGCGAAACTCATCAGCCGGGAGGGGTAGATGCTGGAAGTTGCATTGTGAAAGGAGGCAGAGGTTGAGGAGATGGAGAGAGGGTGGGATTCAATGGTAAAGGCATGTGTAACGGGCTGGAGGTGGAGAGGAAAGGAGGCACCAGGGGGTGATAGGGATCGAGGTGGCAGACAACATACAGGGTGCAGATGTGCTCAAGGAAAAGGAGAAGGTAAGGGAAGGGGATGAGGTCATAGAGGACGCTCATGGGGGACAGTAGGCAGATGTGGAAGGGGAGGTGGAGTGCATGGCGTTCGAGGATTTGGAGGGCTTTATAGAACCTGGGAGGGGAGGAAATCCAAGCAACGCTGGCATAACAAAGGATGGGGAAAATCAAGGATTTGTAGGTGTGAAGGATGGTGGAAGAATGCAGACCCCACGTCCAGCTGGACAGGAGCTTTAGGAGGTGGAGTCTGTTGTGAGCTTTGTGTTGGATTGTAAGGAGATGGGAAGTCCAGGTGACGTGGAGGTCGAGGGTGAGGCCAAGGTATTTGAGGGTAGGAGTGATGTGAATAGGAGGGCCATAAATGGTGAGGTAGAAGACGACAAGATGCTAAGCGTGACCCTATATGCTCCACTTATGCCGACTACTTAAACCTCAGTAACCTAAGGACATCACACACGTCCATGCCCGAGGCAGGATTCGAACCTGCGACCATAGCGGTCGCTTGGTTACAGACTGTAGTGGCGAAGGCGTACAGACATTCGATTCGCTTATTGATGTATGATCGGCGGCGGTAACACCACGACGACTTCCCTGCAGTTTAATTAGCCCAAGAACCGGATTCCATGCTTTATGTAAATTAAAACCATTATCTCTATTTATTAAATTATTAGCTAGTATAATCTCTATAGCTTGCTTGAAGACAGATTCCCAAAAGGAAGAGGTGGATGTTAAAACCTTCACATCACTGTAATTCATGGAATGCCCTGTACCAATAAAACGTTCGACGACAGCTGACTTGTCTAGCTGTAATAAGCGTGTGTACCTTCGATGCTCCGCACATCTCTCGTGAATGGTGCGTGTTGTTTGACCTATGTACGACTTCTCTCAATTTCCACACGGAATCTGATACACGCCCGCTTTACGAAGCTGTAAATCGTCCTTCACAGAGCCGAGTAAAGCTGCAATCTTCGTAGGAGGCCGGAAGATCACCTTAACACAGTGTTTCTCAAGAATACGGCCTATCTTCGAGGAAAGAGCACCCACATAGGCTAAAAACGCACTAGATCTGAAGGAATCACTGCCTTCTTCGCCACCACATACCTGCATTCTAGGTTTTGCATTAAACGCTCTACGAATTTCTTGCGGAGAAAATCCATTTGATTTAAAAATGCTCTTGAGGTATGTGAGCTCTTCTTGCAAATTATCTTTATTGGATATACAGTGCACCCTATGCACTACAATATATTTGACTGTATTCTGTGTACATCATAGCGTATACGGAATCTGCTAGATAATTAACCAGTACACACTCTGTTCCATAAAGATTCGAACTTCCGTGTATAAATCACTTTCAGACTTCTGATTACTTTACAAATGAGTCAACATATTAAATATTTGCCTTCAGGGATGTAATGGAGAAAAACTTTTTGAAATATTTGAAATTACGTTTTAAATGTGTTGAAAGCAGCTAAGAGCTCTCATTACGAAACACTGGATGAAAATAAACAGGGCAATTTGTGCTCCATTCCAGTCAAAAGCTAGTTTTTCGTGAATCTCAATATTTAAGACGCCATATCTGCTGAACTATGTGTCGTACAGTGATATAATTTTGTAGGTACATATATTTGCATAATATATGCAAGTGCGTTACATGAAGTTTGAAGTAAAAAAGTAAAAATTAAAACGTCATTCCTCGCATAACAGTTTTATTTCACGACCAGCAAAAACGTAGTAAACTGTAAGCTTTTTTTCCTTTCATCATTTTGTGGTTGGTGTCAGTTTCTAACTGTAATAGTTGTGTTATTGTTTCAAATTTTAACATAATATTATACTTCTTAATGAATAGGTTATGGCAGCGTTTTACATTTTTAAATTCGGTCATTAAATGCGCGAAATACTGAAAATCTACTTTTTGTTCTGCCTGCACTTAATTGATACCTGGATCCGGGGTAGAGTTTTAGTAATATACCGGGTGATCAAAAAGTCAGTATAAATTTGAAAACTTAATAAACCACGGAATAATGTAGATAGAGAGGTAAAAATATGACATGGGGTTTTATTAGAACAAAAAAAAAAAACAAAGTTCACAAAACGTCCGACAGATTGCGCAGGACCACGAAAGGTAACTGCTACCGTGACGGGTGAGAGATACGCCAACATGTTACAGAATCGGATCATCCCCAGCCTGGCTGATAAACACCTGCTGGAACGTACGATGTTTATGCAGGACGGCGCTCCACCCCACATTGCTAGACGCGTGAAAGATCTCTTTCGCTCTTCGCTTGGTGATGATCGTGTGCTAAGCCGCCACTTTCGTCATGCTTAGCCTCCCAGGTCCCCAGACCTCAGTCCGTGACATTATTGGCTTTGGGGTTACCTGAAGTCGCAAGTGTATCGTGATCGACCGACATCTCTAAGGATACTGAGAGACAACATCCGACGCCAATGCCTCACCATAACTCCGGACACGCTTTACAGTGCTGTTCACAACATTATTCCTCGACTACAGCTACTGTTGAGGAATGACGGTGGACATATTGAGCATTTCCTGAAAAAGAACATCATCTTTGCTTTGTCTTAGTTTTTTATGCTAATTATTGCTATTCTGATCAGATGAAGCGCCATCTGTCGGACATTTTTTGAACTTTTGTATTTTTTTGGTTCTAATAAAACCCCATGTCATTCCAAGCATGTGCGTCAATTTGTACCTCTCTATCTTCATTATTCCAAGATTTATTCAGTTTTCAAATTTATACTGACTTTTTGATCACCTGGTAGATAACTTTTTGGAAACTGTGTGGTTGATGTAGGAATATTGTTACCCATCACTTTAATTAATAGTTTAGGTCATCCCTTGTACCAGTTTGTTGTTCGACTCACTTCTCACGTGTTCTTCCTCCATGCTTCAATGATAATGTTGCTGCACGCACGCTAATCTCTGTGCTCTTTGACATGTGGTGAATGGAGATACACGTGTTCAAATGATTCAAATGGCTCTGAGCACTATGGGACTCAACATCTGAGGTCATCATTCCCATAGAACTTAGAACTACTTAAACCTAACTAACCTAGAACATCACACACGTCCTTGCCAAGGCAGGATTCGAACCTGCGACCGTAGCGTTCGTGCGGTTCCAGACTGAAGCCCCCACACCGGCTGGCCTACACGTGTTGCACCAGGACTTCAGTATTCACAGCGACGAGGTAGCCAAGGCAGTGGTGTCCGCCACTGACGATTTTTTCAGAATCCAGATACTGGCTCTACATCTTCGAGGTGGTGTCGCACAAAAAGCGGGCACTTCCTAGGAGAAGGAGTGTATCATGCGTCAGGCACTCAAGACATGGCTGTTATCAAAGGAGTTGCAGAACCCACCTTTCCCATCTAGAGCTCAACAGTTAGGCCTAAAGTCATTGCAAGCTCTGACAACCCAATGTTTTAGTGTGTGACACTAATGAGAGATGAATTAGCGATCACAATGCTGTTACAAGAATGGTCACGAAGTGAAAAATGGCCATCAAGAAAGCTAAGATAGTGTGATTGGTCTACTGAACAGAGAGTCGCTATCAACTTATTTGTTACACGAGGGTCTGATAACGTAACACAAACCATTTCCTCACTTTGTGACAGGATGCATTTTCACACTGTTATAAACAATCATTGTCTGTGTACCGTACGCAGTACACTGTACACTATGCTGCATAACACGCATTTGGCATTTTTTTAAGCGAGATAAAGAGCTCACACACTAAGCACGAAAAACATCCCCACATCGTAACACCATATCGCCCGTGCTTCACTGTTGGCGCTACACATGATAGCAGAATTCCGAGAATTCGCCAAAGCCAACACACCCATCGGATTGCCACAGGCCATGGCATGATTCATTATTACAAATCAATCATATCCAGTTTTCTGCTTGCGGGCTTTGAAATAACTACGCAACCTCTGACTCAGAGATGCAATATTAAAAGTTCTGGCTGATTTCCTTGTCTAGGGGCTGGGGTACGTAGTTGCGGCATTACAGGCCAAATACTGCTGAGTCTACAGTATACGATAAGAATATACACATGAATCGAATGGTCGAAGGTTTCTATCACTTGGCAATTGAGAATTGTAACATATAAATTTATAAATTAAAGATTGCAATTAAATCAAATCTGCAGGTACTATCTTAACGACTTTAAATGATGAGTTCGATAGTAGAAGTACTTTTGAGAATGCGGTATATTTCTGCCAGACACTTATTGGTGTCGATGGTCAAGCAGTTAAATAAAATATAAGTTGAATAACAAGGAAACAATAGATTCCTAACTGCACGTAAATAGTTATGAACAACAACATAGCTCGTGAGATATTCACTTCTAAACACACACTACGTCTTCATTGCAGAAGCCACGGAAATCACACAAGAGCACAAGTCGGCACTCCGAAATATTTCTGTCTTCCGCGACAACGTGCAAACTGCTCCACACTCTCCAAGCCACTGCCGCGACCGAGCGTCCGCCGCGCCGTCACGTCCTGCCCTCCCCGTGTCCTCTCCCGTACTCCCCATTCCTCTCTCTCCAGAACTCGCTTCCATCCAGTCTCCCCATTCACGAGCGCTGCGATTGGCTAGAACGCTCACGCCATGTCTTCAGTCCAACGCACCCACACAAACATAACGAAACACACGAAATACTGGAGTTGCATTTAAATACCTTAAATTAAATAAATATTCCTACGGCTGGACCATAAACACGCTCTAACACACATTATTACATACATAAACAAATTAAATAAAGATATATCAAAGGAATAGAACAAAAGGTTGGCCGTTAGCCTAATGTCTGTGTGCTTTCTAAAACACAGTAAATATTTAACCAATTTCTTCATGAATAGTATATATCGGATATAAACAAAGACACAGTATATCTGTAAGCACGCTGCTACCGTTTTTTCGTGTAACTGTGGAGTACTTATGGCCTGACGCGTTCGATAGTAATCGCCCACTTTGACCTCCCTTAACTCGTGTACTATTCAAGTTACGTGCCTGTAATTTATACCAATTTAAGTTTACACTAATAGCTTTCTACAGACACGTCGATCGACGAAATAGGATGAAGCGTTTACATTTTGGAGATCCGTTTGTGGGTGTTACTTGTCTAATTTACAGTCGGATACTAAACTTTAAACTAATAAAGGTATTGAAAATCTGATTACACCATCAGAATCGTCGTGCAAATAATGGTAATGTACATGTTTCTTTCTGAGGTATTATGATTCCTCTGGCTACTATTAATTTATATACGGTGAAATGTCTACCATTAAGGTTTCACAAAGTCCGCCATCTCTGGCACTCCCGGCATAGATATCTCCTTCATCGACACAAGGCACCGTCCTCGTCGCAGTGTCAACATGCAGTTCCCAGCCACGTGCTCGATGGACCACGCGCTGGGGGCACCCCTCTCGTCCGGCTGACGCTCCGCGCCACGCGTTTGCTGCCGGGCCCCGGCTGGCCGAGCGGCCCGTGCGGCCACTGCCTCCTCCGAACTTACGTTTTCAGGGCGTGACGACTCGCCCGTTACCTCACACCCTGTCCGGTGGCGTCCCTCTTTCCACATCCTCAAGCGTCCCTTCTGAAATGTGTGGCTTATAAGGAGCTGCTCTACCATCTTACTCCATCTCTTTTAATTCTCTACGCAGAAGTCTTGGTGCTAGTCGGACTACTAGTAGTACTTTGGAACTCAGGAGCACTTTCTTCCGCTGGCTACATGCGACGGTTTAGAACCACCCTCTACAATGCTCGACAATGCTACTGACAATACATTTGTTTTTTTTAAATGGTTCAAATGGCTCTGAGTATTATGGAACTTACAACTAGTTAAACCTAACTAACCTAAGGACATCACAAACATCCATGCCCGAGGCAGGATTCGAACCTGCGACCGTAGCGGTCTTGCGGTTCCAGACTGCAGCGCCTTTAACCGCATGGCCACTTCGGCCGGCACTGACAATACATGAGATTTGCCAACCCTTGGTTTAGCTGCGGTTGTTCCTCCGCTTTCCGATTTTACAATCACACCACCAGTAGTTGGCTTGGGCAGCTGAAGAAGTATTAAATACTCCTGATGGGTCTGTTACTCAGGTTCCATCCAATCATTAATTGACGGACTCACTGTGCCCTCTCGGCCGATTGATGCTGTTTTTATTGCTGCTCTACTGACAATGCAATCCTCGCCATCTTCTTTTATAAAATGTTCCAAATAGCTCTAAGCCCCATGGGATTTAACATCTGGGGTCATCAGTCCCCTAGACTTAGAACTGATTAAACCTAACTAACCTAAGAATATCACACACATCCATGCCCGAGGCTGGATTCGTACCTGCGACCGTAGAAGCAGCGCGGTTCCGAACGGAAGCGCCTAGAACCGCTCGGCCACAGCGGCCTGCGTCTACTTTTATACTAGCGCGTCCTACTCTCGTGACGAAAAGCGATCAATTCCGCGTTACATACAGATCTGCACATACTTTGAGTAAGATTTTGCGCTTTTCAACTAAAGGAATGGAAGATGGCATAGAGCCATCCTTGTTTCACTGTACTATTCTGCGGAGATTGTCAAAAGAGAGACTAGTACACTCTTGCTACTAAAGAGACCGCAGGGAAGCGAATCCAAAATGTTAATAGCTGCTCGTGCATCCTTAAGAGGGGCCTAGCCAGAACCCTGCAGTACTTTTCACTGCCTGGTCGCAGTGACAATTTTGTCAGAAAATTCTAGAGAGTCCTGGTCGTACGCAAAGTGATGGAACGGGTCCATCCCTATCGTTCAATCTCTCATTGGATTCGTCCGCTGTTGAAACTAAACACAGCGAAGACCAAGCGGCAATGTTAAATTATGCATTTACAAATGTGTTCACGAACGAAGATACTATCATGCCAATTTCTGACTCCTGCACAGACACTCAAATGAGAAATACCTACATTGGCGGCTCCAACATCGATAAGAGTTAAGAAACCAGACCCTGACGGAATTCTAGTTAAGTTTTATATTAAATCCTTTGGGGCATTAGCTCGTTACGTAGTTCATATCTACTGAGAATCTATTGTTCAGCGAAAAGCCCTCCGTGACTTGAAAAGAGCGCCGGTCGCTCCTACCCTACTGGCCATTAAAATTGCTACACCAAGAAGGAATGCAGATGATAAACGGGCATTCATTGGGCAAATATTTTACAATAGAACAGACATGTGATTACATTTTCACGCAATTTAGGTGCATAGATCCTGAGAAATCAGTGCCCAGAACAACCACCTCTGGCCGCAATAACGGCCTTGATACGCCTGCGCATTGAGTCAAACAGAGCTTCGATGGCGTGTACAGGTACAGCTGCCCATGCAGCTCCAACACGATACGACAGTTCATCAAGAGTAGTGACTGGCGTATTGTAACGAGAAAGTTGCTCGGCCACCATTGACCACACGTTTCCAGTTGGTGAGAGATCTGAAAAATGTGCTGGCCAGGGCAGCAGTCGAACATTTTCTACAACCAGAAAGGCTCTTACAGGACCTGCAACATGCGGTCTTACATGATCCTGCTGAAATGTAGGGTTTCACAGGGATCGAATCACGGGTAGAGCCACGGGTCGTAACACATATGAAATGTAACGTCAACTGTTCAAAGTGCCGTCAATGCGAACAAGAGGTGATCGAGACGCGCAACCAACGGCACCCCATACCATCGCGCCAGGTGATTCGCCAGTATGGCGATGACGAATACACGCTTCCAATGTGCGTTCCCCGAGATGTCGCCAAATACGGATGCGACCATCATGCTGTAAACAGAACCTGGGCGTTTGGACGTTTTGCCATTCGTGCACCCAGGTTCGTCGTTGAGTACACCATCGAAGGCGCTCCTGTCTGAGATGCAGCGTCAAGGGTAACCGCAGCCATGGTCTCCGAGCTGATAGTCCATGCTGTTGCAAACGTCGTCGAACTGTTAGTGCAGATGGTTGTTGTCTTGCAAACGTCCCCATGTGTTGACTCAGGGATCGAGACGTGGCTGCACGATCCGTTACAGCCATGCGGATAAGATGCCTGTCATCTCGACTACTAGTGATACGAGGCCGTTGGGATCAGCACGGCGTTCCGTATTATCCTCCTGAACCCACCGATTCTGTATTCGCTAACGGTCATTGGATCTCGACCAACGGGTGCAGCAATGTCGCGATATTATAAACCGCAATCGCGATAGGCTACAATCCGGCCTTTATGAAAGTCGGAAACGTGATGGTACGCATTTCTCCTCCTTACACGAGGCATCACAACAACGTTTCACCATGCAACGCCGGTCAACTGCTCTTTGTGTATGAGAAGTCCGTTGAAGAATTTTCCTCATGTCAGCACGTTGTAGGTGTCGCCACCGGCGCCAACCTTGTGTGAATGCTCTGAAAAGCTAATCATTTGTATATCATAGCATTTTCCTCCTGCACGTCTGTAGCACATCTTCGTGGTGTAGCAATATTAATGGCCAGTAGTGTATTTACAAAAAATACTTGCATATTAAATTCAGATTCTCGAATATTAACTCAGTTGGAATCGTGAGGAATAACCAGGTTATCGTTGCAAATGTTCCACACTATCTGAGTACTTTAGAATTTAATAACACACCCGTGAGGCTTAACACGGTGAGAAAATACAATTTTAATGACAGTCTATGATTCCGTTTTACGTATGGGCTTCTGTTGTTTGCACTCGACACCTCGCTATGCTTTTTAGATGCGGATATGCAGCTATCGGAGCCTCGAGTCGCCTCCGATACAGCTTGGGATTATTACCTAATTTCTGCTTATCTGTCATCATAGCTGCTCTTTGGCATTTCCGATAACAGCTACTGAGCGGTATCTTAAAAGTTTCCATACGTGCGAGTTCCGTGCGAGCGCGTGTTACATCGTCCGCAGGAGGCGCCCGTAGTGGTTCAACCCGTGCACCAGATCATTTAAGGTTAGTGAAACTTTTAATTTCTGACTTAATTACTGCTCATTGCTAATTATCCTCCACTTATTGTTGTCTCTCTGTCATTGGATGTATGGGCATGATAAATTCATTTATCCTAGTGGCAATACCGGCTTTGTGGAAATTCAACTACAGCTGTATCACAAACTGTTAAACCATGTAGTAAATATAAAGTGCAACGAGTATAATTGCAGATATCTCTGTTGGTAACTGAGGGCAGTGTACTGAACATTACATCGATACTAACGTCATTTGCAGACTAATACCGAGCGAGGTGGTGCAGTTGTTAGCACAGTGGACTCTATTTCTGGAGGACGATTGTTCAAACCTGCGTCCGGCCATCCTGACTTAGGTTTTCCGTGATTTCACTAAATCGCTTGAGGCAAATGCCAGGATGGTTTCTTTGAAATGGCACGGCCGACTTCCTTCCCTAATCCAATGGGATCGATGACCTCGCTGATTGGTCCACACCCCCAAATCAACCAACCAAACTGACTAATGGTTATAGCTATTAGAAATGATATATTTTTAGGTTGGGTAGTACTTCCAAGTACATTTGGAAAGTTACTATTGCTTATTTTCTCCTGGGCAGCAGGTCAGGAGTTTCAGTGTGGATGAGTGGCCAAAAACGGTTAGTCTGTACTGAGTGTCGTAGACCACTAAGCAGTTACAGTAGTGCAGAAAATGCCAGGTCATGAAGTTTGCAATATGTTTGTGGGAAGACTGTTCGATGCAGAGAAAAAAAGCCACCAACACACTGATGTGTGTACGTATTAAGGTACAAGACATAAAAATATACCAGTTACACCATGTATAACGTACATAAGCACACCAAGCCGAACCCCAGGAGATATCACTGTAACATCATGTCATACCTCCTCTAGCCTTCGTAATTACCCAAGTTCCATTAAGAAGAGATTCCAAATTCCTCAGGTGTGCCATCTGTATAATTAAACTGCTAACCCATTTCATGGTTCATGGTTCTTGATCCACGGTTCACAGTTCACGGTGCGCTATACCAGTTTCAGGGTGCCTCCAAGAGCCAACAAAAAACTGATCAGCAGTCTTCTGTACTATTAACAATGCTAATAATGCAATTGTAAAACCGTCGTGTCTGTCTGTTGTCTAGTAGTGAAAACTTTTAGAACAATTTTCATGGGGGTTTTACAGATAGCTTGAGCGTAGCTTGGGGCAACGTACAGGCTTCATTTAATCACAGTCGGAACAAGGAAAAAAATCGTAATTAATGTTTTATCTAAAGTCGTCTCCTCAGCTTAGCGGTATGGATATTTAATTATCACGGCATAGTACAGAAAAAAACCAACAGATCGCGCTGTTAGCTTTTTTAACTCAGTGACGGATGTATTTTCTGTGGTTTCCGTCAGTGACAATTAAGAGCCGTAATCTTATCTCTACAGATACAAACTACCGTTCAATTTACTTGACTAAGATATATCGATTTACTGATTTCACCTTGTGTATTAAAAACTTGCTTCATCCGTTAGCTTTTATTTACATTTTCTTTTACGAAAAACGAATTTATTAAGTTTGCTTTGTGATATGGGTGCCTGCTCATTACATTCTGATTTTGTTTTGCTTACGAATAAAAATGCCTAAAACGGTCGAGTCGTTCTTAGTACACCAGAACGGCTAAAAGACTAATGACCATCGCTCTCAATAATCCAGTGGGAATTGTTACATTCTTTGCTAGGAAAAACAAATTTATTGGGTTTTCTTAGTAATACGGGTGCCTATTCATTACAATTTGATTTCGTTTCGCTTACGAATAAAAACATCAGTGAATCGTTCTCAATACACCAGCACGGCTAAAAGGTTAAATATTATGCGGTGTCAAGAATCCAAGGCAGAGGAGCACTCATTGTGGCTCGAAAACTTTGGGGCTTAACTCGCTTTTTCGAAATTCCTTCTCAAATGGGAGGCGCGAGACATAACTCTGATAGAGAGTGCCATGCATTATCTCGCCTCTCAGAACGCTTCACTCACAGAGGCTTAAGGACTGATTGCTGACAATTTACCATTTCACTTTAAACGTCTACAATTCCCAGTAAGGTTATGTTACGTCACAACCATAAACTATGCACAGGGTAAGGCTCTGCGTGTTGAGGTCATGGATCTTGGTGTCAGTTGCTTTTCACACTGCCTATTCTGCATGGCTCCCTACCAAGAAAGTGGAGCAAAGAAGACCTTTGTTCATGTCCCCAATCATACTACTTTAAATGTTATATACAAAGAAGCTTCATACGTCGAAAATCAAATCCATACACACGAAGTCTCGGGTACAGATATAAATAAATACTCAGGCAATGCTGGGTTTCTCAGGCAGTGTTTCACGTAATTACTAAACGAATTGACAACTTTAAAGCTCTATAAAAGTCTCTTCATGAAGAAGTGTCATGTTAAGTGTTTAATACAATAAGGCGAGTACTACAGTTAAAAACTGTTTCTCTCTTGAGGCAGCGTAACGTCTGGCTCGCAGATTACCCATACTATATTCTCTCAGTATTTGAGAATGAGATTACTAACTGACTTGCAACAAACTTTGCAAATAATTTCAAATTTTTCCAAAATTTATTCTCGCTGACACCCCCGGAAAATGATCAAAGGAAACAAGACTATCGCTTACTACATTTTCACCATTATGCACCAAAACTACAGCATAAGGCATGACGTTTCTATTTAGTGCTTCTTTACGACTAACTCTATTCACAACTCATTTAACAGACACTAGCCCTATATACCACTGAATATAGGCAAAATTATATCATTGAAAGATACAGTTCAGAAGACATGACGTCATAAATATTGGCATCGTGGCCTACGATAAATAAAGGGCTAAGCACACGACTGTCTGAAATCATCAGTGTAATGTTCGTGTTCATCGACTAATGCTTCTCAATATCCTTTGGTCAAATCTCTCTAAGTGTAGTAGGAAAACATTTAGTCAAGGTCTTCGATAAAAGTTAAAGCGAAGGCCTAACCAACACAGCAAAACAAGTTTGCCATTGTGTACAGGTTGCTTCGCTTGTTTTAGTGCATTTGAAATATAAAATGACGAAGTATGTGCTGTGTGTGACCACCACCACAGTGATCACTAGAAAGTATGAAGAATACTAAATTCTTCATAACATAAAGCACGCTGACTACAAAAACTGTAATAAGCGGTTTGAATAGCTGCAACAATCAGTTCCATCCGAAATGGCTGCACTGTAAATGATGTTAAGCTTACATACGAAAGAAACGATATGGAAGCAGATGCAGATGTGAAAATCCAAGTGTATTCAAATTGTGCATAAGTTAAATAAATGTGTATCTATGTGTATTCCATATAACTAACTTAAACTACATAAATCCCTTAGGTGGTTCACCTGTTTCAGGAATAATACGTAAAACGGTGCACTGTGGGATTCGAGTGCTACGAGTATATTGCAAGCTGGAATTGCTTTCGCATTTTGCTAACAGTCTTACCCTAACCATGAAGCCGTTTTTAGCGAAAATAGCATTCACGATTTAAATAATGATATACTGCACCACTTATGCATTTTTTTCACGACTTGAGACTGCAGTAGACCACAAAAACCAACTTCAGGGCAAGACAAACAGAAAAACACACATATAAACATCACATAAAATACCTATGTAAATATTTCATCTTGATAATGAGAATAAATTCTCGAAACGCGTCATATTAAGTATGAGAAAAGACGTAACTAATTCAGAGTTTAATTATTTAAATCATAAATGACACAGTAGCAGGTGAAAGGTGGCTACACTGAGCCACAGCGCCAGAGATTGCGCCAAAGAGTATTATTCAGCCGCCTCCACTGGCAGTGCTGGGGGAGAACTCGTAGTAGTCAGTGCTTGTTGAGATGTGCTAGTGAAAAGTGCTTGCTGAGATGTGATACTGAAAAGTTCTTGTTGAGATGTGGTAGTAGCGAGTCGGTGTGGAGATATATTGTAATGATTAGAGTGATTTTCGTCAATATATGAAGGTAAAAAAAAAAAAAAATTCCTTTTCTTTTTATTATCTCAATGTCTTAAATAATGCGTCACTACAGGTTCAGTCAACAAAGCATCTGGCGTGTGTTCTTGTATTAGAGTGTAATTCTGGTTTTCTTGCGCAATTGTAGGATTTCTATTTTTCTTAATTACTTCAGTATAAATGAGATTTAAAATTTCTTGTCTTATTGACGAAGAACCGTGCCAGATGTGTACGTTGAGTTATACTTCCACACACAGAACAGTTACTCTTGTGCTTTGTTGGCTTCGTAGGTTTTATAGTTGCTGGGGACTTAATTAATTAATTGTGTTAACGGAAGTTTTATTTCATTCTTTGTTGTTGTTCTATGCAGTCAGATTGCATACTAAGACTAGTCAGGGCCAACCGTTTACGAGACACAGCGTAATCGGACATACAGCTAAAATAAAAACTTAAAAATTATTTTCATTATATTTTAATTAAGCCCCCATGCACGTGGCGACTGCTGCTTCGGATCGTCCCTTGGAATCTTCTGACTGTAAAAATAGTAGACAGTAGTATTGTTGTAATTTGTAGTTTAGTAATTGTAGTCTATATTGCATGTGTAGATTTGGTAATTGGCATTCTTCTAATGGTATTTTTCAAAATTTAATTTGTGTTGTCTTGTCTACAGGTTAGACAATTTAGGGCAATTATTTCAATTGTTCGATTAATCGTGTTTGAGGGAAACATTTCGTGTAAATGGTATTGTTGGAGATAAAGAGTCATTGTGTGTAATTTGCGTACAGTGACGAGTTTTTTATGTTTTGTAAATGATTACGCGGTCAATGAAACAGGCAAAAATGATGAATAGTCAGAATAACGAAATTGTTGACATGGCGAACTCGCCAACACAGGACAACAGTATGATGAATAATGGTGTTGAAAACAATTTAATAAGTCGGGAAAATAGTCCGGAAACAGTTTCAAATTCTCAGATTGCGTGGTTAACGACAGAAGAAATGGAGCAGTTAATGGGTGCTATACTAAATTTGGGATCAAAGATGGGAACAATGGAAACACGGTTAGACTCACTACGATCTGAATTAAAAACAGTGGGATCACAAATAGGAACAATTAAAACAGAGATAGGAACAATTAAAACAGAGATGGGAACTTTGGGATCTGAAATAAAAACTGATATGGGAACAATGGAAACACGGTTAGAATCACAAATAGGAACAAGTAAAACCGAGATGGAAACAATGGAAACACAGTTAGGATCACGAACAGGGACATGTTTCAAAAACATGAAAGATGAATCAAAGAAAGAAATTAGAGAAGAAGTACAGCCGATTTTGAATGCTGACAATAATAGTTTAATTTCAACAGAAATTAGACAAGAGGAACAGGACAGAGAACAGGAAGAAAAAGATCGCGTGATAGTACAAAAATTTTCAGAGTTAAATTTACAATGTGCACACGTTAAGGAGGAAATATTTAAGAGAATCGAGAATAAATAACTTAACGCAACAGTATGAACAGTTAACCACTAAATGTGACAATACCGAAACCCGAGTCGCGACACTTACGGCAGACGTAGATAAACAGAAAGAAAAAATAGGTGACTCATTGGAAAGAGTTGAGGAGATCTCAGATAAACTGATAAGTATTAGTTTAAATGGGGACAGAGATTCGGATGATACAGCTCCATTACCAATTGCGGAAACTGAAGAGTACCAGAACATAAATAAGCATGTTGAAAATCAGAGAAAATTTAATGAACGCGTGAAAAGGGAATTTGAGGCATTAAAAAAGCAAGTCAAACAAATTGAAGGCGAAATCGTAGGAAAAGACGGCAAAGGAAATTTAGAATCACAGATACCAGAGGGGTTTGAAGAAAATAAATTATTTCATTTACGGGATGCAACACGAGAGCGCCAGGCGCGTGAACTTGGCAATAATCGACATTCGGACTGGAACAGTCGCGGTAGGTCTTTGTCGCCACGAGGCGAAAACTTTGACTATAAACACTTTTTGACAGTTCGTAAATTTAAGCTCTTTCGCAATTCTAAGTATGACATACATCCATGTTCATGGTCAGGTCAATTTGCGTACGCACTTCCGCCAAATTTGCCACTAAGACACAAACTGGAAATTATGTGCGGGTATTAAGGTCCTCAGGGGATTCACTACTCTAAGTGAATATGTGCCGTAGCGTGCATAGGGCCCCGAGCTGTAGTGGTGCTATTTCCCTTTTAGTTTCCTGCACCGCTGCCTACTCTTTTACTATTCTTTGCATCTGTCAAAACAACTCTTCGACTATCAATCTATCTAGAGAATCGGTAAAGAATAACCTGATATGGCTATTTGACCTAAATGTAATTTCGGAAATTACCGTTTGGACTTACTGTACCTTCAGCAGCATTCATTCCTAGTTTAAATGAAATTTCACCTGTTTATCTTCATAACAATATTACTTCATATGTTGCCGATATTCTTATTGCGAAACGTTCTTGGAGTGAGCACAACAAAATTTTGGATTCAGTATTACGTATTTTGCAAGAGTTGGCATTACAGAGAACTTGGAAAAATCTGAATTTGGTCGTTCTCAGGTGAAATTTCTCGATCACATTATTTCTACAGAAGGTATTCTTCCTGATCCACAGAAATTAGACGCTATTCGTAACTATGCTGTTCCTACCACAAAACGTGATGTTCGTAGTTTCCTTGATGTCTGTAATTTTCTTAGACGCTTTGTTAGATTGGACGATTTGGCCACACCTCGTTTTTGCGAACTATCTGGAAAGTTCTTTTTTTTAAATGAAAATCGGTTGACAACTCTGTTTGGTTAGTTTGTGTTCCTGATGAGTGGGTTAATAAGCTGATTTGGTATACGCATTTCAGTTATGCACACTTTGGTCCCAGAAAATGCTTTCATAAATTACGGGAAAATTGCTACTTCAGTAATATGGAAAACCGTATTCGATCTGTTCTGGCCAAATGCAAATTATGTCAAAAGGCTAAGCCGCCAACAATTTCTCACAGAGCACCGTTGTTTCCTATCATTCCAGCGAAATTAAAGGACATGGCTGCAGTCGATTTGTTCGGTCCAGTGGTTCGATCTACTAATGGTTTTGCGTACATTTTCGTAGCAGTGGAATTGACATCAAAATATGTGTGTTTTACACCATTACGCAAAGCAACAGCTCCTTCAGTATCTAATGCTTTCATCAAACATTTTCTTAAAGAAGTTGGTCATGTTGAGAAGGTTATATCAGATAATGGATCACAGTTTCGTTCTAAAATTTGGCTTCGTACTCTACGGCGTCGTAAAATTAAACCAATTTTCATTTCACTTTTTCACCCTCAATCTAACGCTTCAGAGAGATGGATGAAGGAAATCAATAAATTGTGTCGTCTTTATTGTCATCAGAATCACAGAACGTGGGATCAGTACCTTCATACACTCCTGGAAATGGAAAAAAGAACACATTGACACCGATGTGTCAGACCCACCATACTTGCTCCGGACACTGCGAGAGGGCTGTACAAGCAATGATCACACGCACGGCACAGCGGACACACCAGGAACCGCGGTGTTGGCCGGCGAATGGCGCTAGCTGCGCAGCATTTGTGCACCGCCGCCGTCAGTGTCAGCCAGTTTGCCGTGCCATACGGAGCTCCATCGCAGTCTTTAACACTGGTAGCATGCCGCGACAGCGTGGACGTGAACCGTATGTGCAGTTGACGGACTTTGAGCGAGGGCGTATAGTGGGCATGCGGGAGGCCGGGTGGACGTACCGCCGAATTGCTCAACACGTGGGGCGTGAGGTCTCCACAGTACATCGATGTTGTCGCCAGTGGTCGGCGGAAGGTGCACGTGCCCGTCGACCTGGGACCGGACCGCAGCGACGCACGGATGCGCGCCAAGACCGTAGGATCCTACGCAGTGCCGTAGGAGACCGCACCGCCACTTCCCAGCAAATTAGGGACACTGTTGCTCCTGGGGTATAGGCGAGGACCATTCGCAACCGTCTCCATGAAGCTGGGCTACGGTCCCGCACACCGTTAGGCCGTCTTCCGCTCACGCCCCAACATCGTGCAGCCCGCCTCCAGTGGTGTCTCGACAGGCGTGAATGGAGGGACGAATGGAGACGTGTCGTCTTCAGCGATGAGAGTCGCTTCTGCCTTGGTGCCAATGATGGTCGTATGCGTGTTTGGCGCCGTGCAGGTGAGCGCCACAATCAGGACTGCATACGACCGAGGCACACAGGGCCAACACCCGGCATCATGGTGTGGGGAGCGATCTCCTACACTGGCCGTACACCACTGGTGATCGTCGAGGGGACACTGAATAGTGCACGGTACATCCAAACCGTCATCGAACCCATCGTTCTACCATTCCTAGACCGGCAAGGGAACTTGCTGTTCCAACAGGACAATGCACGTCCGCATGTATCCCGTGCCACCCAACGTGCTCTAGAAGGTGTAAGTCAACTACCCTGGCCAGCAAGATCTCCGGATCTGTCCCCCATTGAGCATGTTTGGGACTGAATGAAGCGTCGTCTCAGGCGGTCTGCACGTCCAGCACGAACGCTGGTCCAACTGAGGCGCCAGGTGGAAATGGCATGGCAAGCCGTTCCACAGGACTACATCCAGCATCTCTACCATCGTCTCCATGGGAGAATAGCAGCCTGCATTGCTGCGAAAGGTGGATATACACTGTACTAGTGCCGACATTGTGCATGCTCTGTTGCCTGTGTCTATGTGCCTGTGGTTCTGTCAGTGTGATCATGTGATGTATCTGACCCCAGGAATGTGTCAATAAAGTTTCCCCTTCCTGGGACAATGAATTCACGGTGTTCTTATTTCAATTTCCAGGAGTGTATTTTTCAAAACATTCTGAATGAACTCCCTAATGATTCAACTTCTTTACCACCTATTCTGATATTAAAAAATAAAGCACCGAAAAATGGCATTTCTGAAATCGTTCCTTTTCCGCCTACACGGAAACTGCGGCATTCTGAAGTTGTGAACCTGGCTCTACAAAATATTGCATCTGCGGCTGCTAGAAGAGAGAAATCAGCTAAACATCCTGGTCGTTTAAAAATCTTGTCAGTTGGTCAAAAGGTGTTAATTAAGTCTCATCGTTTGTCTCACAAAGGAAAAGGATTGTGTCGCAAATTTTTTCTGCTTTATAACGGTCCATATAGAATTCGCAAAATTATACATGATAACACTGTTGAAGTAGAAACTCTTAAATCACGACGCTCTAAGGGAATACATCACATATCGAACGTTAAAATTTTTGTGGAATGACATACTTGTGAGAAACTAACAGCTACATGTAAACACGCAGAGAGTACAAGGATACCGCGCTGTGTTTTGGCGGCGGCATATACTCAAAGCAACAGTCAAGTCTGCGCGCCGCACAAGGCAGTCGTTGACCGCAAACAATTACTTCCTACGTCACGCGCCTACAGCTGATCGAGCGCTCAGTGCGAATGCACTGACAGCCGTAGACAAATACACAGTCTTAAGTTCTCCGACCAAATTCAGTATAAAGCTATAGTGACTTGATGAATTATGTTATTAACGTTCAGTATTTTTCAGGATACGGTTCTATAAAATATTTAAGAAATTCAGGTAAATTCTGTGTGTCTCCGGCGTTAGGACGACTTGCTATCGAGAAAATTTCAGAAAAAACGTAATTTCCAAGAAGAAACTAATAAACTAAAAAAGGTAATTATTAATTGAGTTCATTTTTCAGGTAACATATTTCCACTTAGGTACGTACTTTAGACGTAATTTGCTGCTCGCAATTACGTGATTCAGACTTTGTGCTAAATTTCATGTTCTATGAATTTACGTGTGAAGCGACGTGCTTGCGTACGTTAACTGATTTTGACAATGATTATTAATGAACAGGGTTGTAACTTGTGTATATTATGCATCGCTTGGCTGCTATGCTTTTTCACTGGTGTCATATTTTTTATTATGTGCCTGCTGTGCTTATTTATTTAAATTATAATTGTAACCTGATTAATTGTGTTGACTGTGATTATGTATGTAAGTTATACTTTGTGATTTATCTGCTTGCGCCTTCATTTTTACTTATTAAGATTACATATGAACATTTATTTGCTTATGCTGATATGATGCTAATGACCTGTTTATTATGTTAGATAACATATTTGCTGCTATGCGTATGGATTGCATATTGATACATTTCTGTTTGTTGTCGTAACTACTCTTTAATTTGGTATATAGAAATGCTGATATACTATGTACAAACATAGAGTTTAGGTCACATTATGGTATTAATTATAGATTGTTCGCTTGGCAGAGCCTCGTTGTAAGAATTGTGCTGCATCCACTTGTTGACATTCTGTTCTCTACTGCTATATTTACTCGCTATTGCTTGTTTTGCTTACGCTCAGTGCCTTATATTTTTAAGATAGGAAAATGAACTGCTATAATTCGACGAACGACATTAGTACAAGAAACTTCATAGAAGTCACATGAGCTGAGGTTTTGTGGAAGCTGTATAAATTTATGCTAATAGGAAGGAAGCTAACGACATGACATACCAAAACTAGGTTTAGACCATTGACAGTTATTACACTGCATTTTTCGTGAGCAATTGAAATAGGAAGTGACACTTGACACAAAAAATACTCCACATGTTTGCTTCTGCCATAATTCTTGAAGTGGTGTACACACTGTGAAATATTATGATCATTCACACTCCGTAATCGTACTTAATTACTGAGAGTTATTCGAACTAAGTCTGTTAGAGGTCATGTATGCATTTCTTTTGTTTATAATTCATAATGAGTAGAAGATTTGGCTCTGATGGATTACACGGAGGTTGTGTGTTGACTGTGTGTCTTCAGATTGTATAGGATGATGAGGTTTGCATTAGGATTTTATCTGTACTTGTTCGAGGAGACTGACTAGAGGAAAGAGTTGTTATGGAAGTGAAATGATATTGGTGCTAAGTTTTATATGTATCGACGTATTGAAGAGGTATTATTGAGATTATATGAGGTTGATGATTATTGGAGTTTTTGTGGACAAGAGGAAGGTAAATGATATTGATGATAAGATTTATATGTATCGACATAAGAGGTATTATTGAAGTATTGAGATTATGTGATGCTGATGATTATTGGAGTTTTGGTGTATAAGAGGTAAAGTAAGTAAGGTGCATATTTTTTTTTTTTTTTTGTTGGTCTATATGGAACAAGGAGGATGAAGATAGCAGACTAGAACACTCAAGTAGAAGGAAGATTGTCTACACACACTTTGTTAAGTCAATAAGCAGTACATTTCTTTTTTTTTTTTTTCGAGAGAGAGGAAGTAATTGGATATTTTGGCTCACTGACAGTTGTTCAGCAACCGTACATTTTGATCTGGCTTTTCAAACATTGGTCTTGACATGATGACTATGACGTTGACTAACTATTATTGACTGTTATACATTGCTGCCACTGCTACTTGATACACATGATGAACATCAAATTTTGACAGAATTGCATTTACACAGTTAACACTATTCAATTACACAGTAGTACTTAATGTGGATGAAAGATGAGTGAGTGTGTTTTTGTGTGTTTTCCTTTCCTAATCCTACCCACCTATCTCCTAAATATTATTTTATTTGTTTGTAGTGGCTTGCACTGACACCCATAAATATTATAGGTTTACTGGTATTTGTGTATTTGTAATAATTAATATGACAATTATCTGACATCATTTGTGTGTTTGTTATGATTTGTATGTTTAGTGTAAAAGCATTTGTATGTGTATTCAAACTATTGTTCATGCCTGAACTGTCTGATTAGTGATGGTGAATATTATGGACTGTTACCTGCACTTTTTCAACATAATGGGTGCCACTTAGAAATGATTAATTTCTGCTGATGAACTGTGTTATTAGGATAGTGGATATTATGGACTGTTACTTGTACTTTTTCTACATGATTGGTGCCACTAGGACATGTTTAATTTCTGCTTATAAACTCTGATGAACAGTGTGATCAGTGATAGTGAATATTATGGACTGCTCTCTGCACCTGCTCAACATTGCTGGGTGCCACTGATGGACTGCTTCTACTGAAATGATGTTACTTCTTGCTGTCTGCACCTGCTCAACATTGCTGGGTGCCACTGATGGACTGCTTCTACTGAAAAGTTGTCACTTGTTGCTGTCTGCCCCTGCTCAACATTACTGGGTGCCACTGATGGACTGTTTTTACTGAAATAATGTGACTTGTTGCTGTGTGAACCTGTTCAACATTGCTGGGTGCCACAGATGGAACTGTTTCTACTGAGATAATGTCACTTATTGGTGTCTGCACTTGTTCAACATTGCTGGGTGCCACTGATGGACTGCTTCTACTGACATAATGTCACTTGTTGGTGTCTGCAACTGTTCAACATTACTGGGTGCCACGGATGAACTGCTTCTACTGAAATAATGTCACTTGTTGGTGTCTGCACCTGTTCAACATTACTGGGTGCCACTGATGAACTGCTTCTACTGAAATAATGTCACTTGTTGGTGTCTGCACCTGTTCAACAATGCTGGATGTCACTAATGGAACCGCTTCTGCTGAGAAATGTGACTTGTTGCTGTGTGTACCTCTCCAACATTGCTGGGTGCCGCAGATGGAACTGCTTCTACTGAAATAATGTCACTTGTTGCTGTCTGCACCTGCTCAACATTGCTGGGTGCCACTAATGGACTGATTCTACTGGAATAACGTCACTTGTTGGTGTCTGCACTTGTTCAACACTACTAGGTGCCACTGTTAGAACTGTTTCTACTGAAATGATGTTACTTCTTGCTGTCTGCACCTGTTCAACATTACTGGGTGCCACAGATGGAACTGCTTTTACTAAAATGATGTCACTTGTTGCTGGTTGCACCTGTTGACCATTGCTGGGTGCTACTGCTGGAACTATCAATTACTTGTTTTTTTTTTTTTTTTCATGGAAAGCATTTTATGTGAACATTTGTATAAACTGATTTTTTGTGTATTGTGTAAACTATTATGTAAAGTCACATGTATGAAAAGAAGTTGTATTGCTTACTGTATTTTATATATTAGGTTATTGAAAGGTCAGTGCAAAGCAAAAATTTTAACTAATTATGTGATATTTAGGTATTAATATTATCTTTTATTTTTGTCTGTATTTTTGTGGACGAATTTGGTGGTATTTTCACCACCAATGCTGGCAAAAATACCATCAAATTCTGGCCCGTGGAGGAGTGGCATATGAAAGGTGGCTACACTGAGCCACAGCGCCAGAGATTGCGCCAAAGAGTATTATTCAGCCGCCTCCACTGGCAGTGCTGGGGGAGAACTCGTAGTAGTCAGTGCTTGTTGAGATGTGCTAGTGAAAAGTGCTTGCTGAGATGTGATACTGAAAAGTTCTTGTTGAGATGTGGTAGTAGCGAGTCGGTGTGGAGATATATTGTAATGATCAGAGTGATTTTCGTCAATATATGAAGGTAAAAAAAAAAAAAAAATTTCTTTTCTTTTTATTATCTCAATGTCTTAAATAATGCGTCACTACAGGTTCAGTCAACAAAGCATCTGGCGTGTGTTCTTGTATTAGAGTGTAATTCTGGTTTTCTTGCGCAATTGTAGGATTTCTATTTTTCTTAATTACTTCAGTATAAATGAGATTTAAAATTTCTTGTCTTATTGACGAAGAACCGTGCCAGATGTGTACGTTGAGTTATACTTCCACACACAGAACAGTTACTCTTGTGCTTTGTTGGCTTCGTAGGTTTTATAGTTGCTGGGGACTTAATTAATTAATTGTGTTAACGGAAGTTTTATTTCATTCTTTGTTGTTGTTCTATGCAGTCAGATTGCGTACTAAGACTAGTCAGGGCCAACCGTTTACGAGACACAGCGTAATCGGACATACAGCTAAACTAAAAACTTAAAAATTATTTTCATTATATTTTAATTAAGCCCCTATGCACAAGCTTTCTAGAAACATCAGTTAGGATGATTCAAATTATGAAATTGTATCTCTCAAATGAGTATTTTGTATGCAAATATTTAGGGCCACTTTCTTGAGGGAAAATTGAAATTTTTGTTCATCCGTAGTCACAAAGCAAATTCTGGTGAACACTTTGAGCTTCTCTTCTTCCTACTCACGGTTTCAGCCACAATTGTTTCCATTTCTCTTTGTTTTCAACCAATGATTTCGCTACGGACATATGCTGTTGTACAGAAGATTAACTATTTTGCATCCATTTCCGAACAACTACGACGAAATATTTTACGGTTGTGTGATAGCTCCAGTGAATTAGTCTGATCAAAGATATTTGATGGAAGCTTTGACAGAGATCATTTTCAAACATATTTTGCAGTTTCACATGGGCCTCAGGCGTCATGCCTTTAGTGTCTGCCGACAGTAATACTACACTACTGACGTCATACAGACGTGCGCTTAGGCACGAAAATACTAGCCTTTGTTTAATATGGAACGCTGATTACTCTAACTGTAGTCACAAAGTGCGATGATAATGAGAGCACTCAGCAACTTCCAACAAACTTTGAAGATAATATCAAACTTTTTATGAACTTTCACCAGTTCACATGCTAAAAGTCAAATATTTATTACATTGACTCATTTTGAAAGTAATCAGACGTCTGAAGCCGTTTTACATGTAGGAGTTAGATTCCTTAAAGCGTCAATGGTTTATTGGATATTTATATCCTGCAGAGTGGAGATGCTGATTGCTAAGTTTCACTCGCTATCCTAAGGATTTTCTATGGTTTTAATGTCGGATGATTTAGCGGGAAAGTGGAAGTGCGGTATGGTGTGTATATGCACCGGCTTGTCAACATCACTGTTATCCTCTTGGCAGATGGGAGTTCAAATGGTTCAAATGGGTCTGAGCACTATGAGACTTAACTTCTGAGATCATCAGTCCCCTACAACTTAGAACTACTTAAACCTAATTAAACTAAGGACATCACACACATCCATGCCCGAAGCAGGATTCGAACTTGCGACCGTAGCGCTCGCGCGGTTCCGGATTGAAGCGCCTAGAACCGCTCGGCCGCCCCGGCCGGCTGCAGATAGGAGTGTCCACAGCTCACTCGTCTTGAAGATGTAGACGAAAGAGCAACGCGACAATGTTGAAATAAACTCCCTCGTTCATCTTCACGGCAGTCTGAGTGTGTAGGCTCATACGGCTCCACGCGCGAAGCGTTGAACGTCTCATTGGACCGTCAGTGCATTCGACAACTTCATTTGAAAAGGGCTTTAAGGACCACGCTATACACCTCCAGTCAGCTACTGTCGAGTTTCAACGTTGTTTGGCCACTTTTCACACTGCCTATTCTGCATGGCTCCCTACCAAGAAAGTGGAGCAAAGCAGACCTTTGTTCATGTCCCCGATCATACTACTTTAAATGTTATATACAAAGAAGCTTCATACGTCGAAAATCAAATCCATACACACGAAGACGTCCAGATTCATGTGCCACTATGAGCCGTCGCCTTTAGTGATGTACCCGACCCCAAATTTCCACCGCGTGCAGCTTCTTCGTGTATCATTATTAGGAAATTGTTTGAGATGAAGTTCCATTCACTAAGAGCAGCGGTTCCTGTCGAGATTGAAATCGATTGACATTGACGAAGGTGGTTGTCTCTGATCCATGTCGGCTAGGATCTTTTCAGAGACAGTCCTTTATCCGTGTTATACGACTGCGACTGGTACACTATCCTTGTAAGACGTTGATACTCCCACTGGTCGGGCACTTTCATTCACAGTGTGGTCACCGACATATTCATACACTCTAGCTCTCTTCTAGGTCTATACGTCGACGCAGCTTACCATGATAATTCTACACAAGCGACAATCACATACAAATCACTTCACTGCCGTATCTATGGTGGGTCACATGACCGTCTGGTACCAGTTATATACCACATATACGCTACAAAGCGACTAGTGTTCTATTTTCAGGGGATGACTAACAATTTCACTGGCGAGTTTAGTACACAGCACTGGCTCAGAATCATTCACGGTCAGAGAGTACCGAAAGCTTGATACTGAACACAAGTCTGCAGTTCGGGCGATCATATGGGGCTTCGGATTGTCTTGCAAAACCACTGCAATGTTTCGACAGAGAAACTGATCATCAGCAAGTCGATGATACATACCGCTGATGGAAGACACAAGTAGGGTGTCAATTGTGGCGAAGCACGTCTGTGGGTTCCAAGTAAAGTTGTAAAACTAACGTAGGCTGCCGTGTATTATAGTAAGTAAGCAGAGACAACGGTATTTTTCCTAGCAGCATTACCTGTACGTTAGGTGTATCGCCTCATTTAGATCGCTTCGCTTACGTATGTGATCAGTGTCTCCCTAGAGTCCCCTAGAAACTGGAAGCAGTGAACCGTAAGAAACTGAGTGTATCTAAAGGGTTGAGTAAAATATGGACCACTTCGTTCTATGTAGTTATCATCCTGTCTGTTACTTAAAAATAAGCCGAATATAGCAAAACTCAAATTTTCAATACTTAATTCGAAATTTTATATTCCAAATTTGTTGATTTGCAACGTGAAACAGAGGGATGTTTTAGTAAGAATAAGAAAACAATACAGATATATTATATAGCGCTTGAAAACGCGATATCCTCAAAAAAGGCAAAATTTAAAAAACACGGCAAAACCAATACATATCGAGCGTCGCTTCAATACTTCAGCGGGCTTAAATCAAACATGTTTCTCTTATTCTTATATATAGCTTTCGCACTTACCAACAAAAACAGAAAATTCTTGCCTTTAATCAGTAGAGATTTCAAAAGCCCCACAAATAAGTGACTAGTAGGTTTAGGCCCAGAGCTCATGGAGGCCACGAAATAATCGTTTTCTTTCTGTCCATCTGTCATGAACTCTGTTGTCTAAAATCCAACAAGCACTATCACTGAAATGAGAGGAATTGCATTTTGCATGAATGGCGTACTTCATCGCACTGAAAACCATGCATTTTCTAGCAGATCATGTACTTTCCAATGGAGCATTGTAAGTCAGTACATTAAGCTTGAATGGGAGAATATGACACCATAATACTAATAATGTCAACCCAAACATTAAAGAAAAGCTTTGTTGATGACATGCTTCAACAATATCGGGGGTAGTCCGTATGTGCCCACTGTGAAAACTTACAATAACTGATCTACTATTACCGGGTATAGAAAATGAGTTCTGATATGCAAATAAAGCTTTTCGGCACCCATAACCATGTAACATTTTGTCTTCTTTCATGTGTAATGAGCGAATCCTGAACCTATGTTAGTACCTTCTTGTTACATCTTGTATATCAATGATTAGCAAATAAAGATGGCAGGATCAGTTAAAGTCTTTCCAAAATAACACTATGGGACTGAGGGTACGTCTTGATTTAAAGCACTTTTCTTAAATGTTTATTCCCAAAATAGTTTCAGCGACAAATGTCGCCATCATCAGCGTTTTCTTTGATTCTAAAACATGCAGAAATTGTAAAACTTTCTACATGTGCACTGTTTGGTTTTAAATATTGTTTTGTCTGAATAACTTGATACTACAGTATTAATTATACGTCACCGCACGGTTTTACGATTGTTGCCGCTGTTTCCGGCATATTTTCTGCGTTTATTTGTTGCCGGTTTTCTCGACATACATCATGTAATCTTTAACAGTATAAGTGGCTATTAGGAAATTACTACAAAAAGGTGAACTTGTGGATGCCAGCGTTATACGTACAATTGGAACTGGGGTAGTGTTCTGGACGCAGTTTCGATGTTTCCTAGGTTGTTACGTAGTTTACCATGTGGTCACGTTTATTGGACAGCTTCCTGCTATCTTTCACCACAGAAGAACATAGCTTTCGTACCTTATTTGTTAACAAAAACATTGCGCCATCTTACTATTCGCCGGTGTCGCGAGAAATGTATCCCATTATGCGTGAAGGTTATGAAAATTGTAGCGGGAGTTCTGACGACTTCTGTTCCTGATTTATGTATCTGTGTGTTACAGAGTAGTGATTCTCTGTGTGTGTGTGTGTGTGTGTGTGTGTGTGTGTGTGTGTGTGTGTGTTTTTCCCTGTTCTGTGACCTGTGTCAGTTCCCTTAGAGCGGCATAGAGTGTGTTGTTGCAAAGTGTTGTGTTTTCGTTTATTGCGTTTTCCCTTCCACTATATCATTTTGTATGTAGTAATTTTCTTCTATTGTTAGTTTTAATATTATTATTAATTAGTGTCCTTTACTTCCGCTGATTCCGGATATATAGTTGAACTGATGGTAAGTACGTGGATAAAGATTTATTCTAAGTAGCAGCTTCAAAGAACGTACAAGAAGGCTCAAGCAGAGGGGTACTCCATCAGAAGCTTCAAATGGGGATCTTTGTGTATTAAAACCGTTCTGCATGTCATTCATAACAAATATAAGCGAGACGAGTGTTTCAGACACAGCACAGCGTTCATAGTAACAGAATGGCTGCACTGTGTTAGTTCAAGCCTGTAATAATTTGAAGCATACACCAAAGTTATCTGCCTTTGAAACATACATTCACATTCAGTCAGGTTATTTTTACTTTCATGGCCTTCGTGTGCAGTTGGTAACAGATTCATTTGCTTATCTCTTGATAATGAATGTTAGACAGGTCGCGAAAACACTTGAGATCCCGGATATGGGAGTGTATCAGTGAGTGCGTGTGTGCACAGGATATATCCAGGTGTAGCAAACAACACAAATTAATGTCTGTGCTGTTCAACGCTTTCTTCATGTACCTTATTTTCCTAGGTTTCTGGGGCATTCTATCGAATGGTTTCACCAAAACCTTGCTGCGTTTCTGAAATCACCTGAGCTACAGAACCGTGTGCAATAATAGAAGTAAGAAATCCCCACTCTTACGCCTTGTGTTTCGACAGCCACATAACAAAACAGTTTTTACCACATTTCATCATACAGTGCTATTACCTGGTTTCCAGAGTTGAGAACCGTTACCTCGAACTAGAGTTCTGCTCTACCAAAACTACTGTTCGATAGCTTTGGTACAGATCATAGCAAATGATAGGATTACCGGTAGTACTGGTTGCATTTGTAGAGAGTAAAACATAAATGGATGTGTGAGAGACACTCGGAGGCGACGACTTCTCTTTGTATTTTGTTTGTTTTATTTCCACATAATTAGAACCAGGCATTGTACAGTGTTAGCCCAGTGTGTATTTTATATCCGTACAAAATACAAATTTCACTTTATAAGTAATAAAAATTAGTTGATTTCGCATCTTCCGCGCTTTAATGTAGCCAGAGCAATTATTTTTGATGCAGGTACAGCTTACAGGCAAAAACATAAAAAAATGTACATCATTTTGTTGATGTTTTGTAGTCAATAGAATGTTCTTCAGTACACTAGTCGTTTTTTTGTCATGATACTCGATAACTGACACAATATGTGAGCGTATCCGGAATTCAATATGATGGGAGATCGATGCACGTATTTGTAGTAACCGATAGCATTCTCAACATTCCACGCAAGGAAGAGTTTCATGTGCTACACTGGTATGCTCTGTTTCTGTGTGTTTCCCATGGTTAATTTATTACGGAAATATGTACAAATAAAGAAAGTGTATACGACCCCATATCCACGTGACATATTTTGCTCAATTGTGTCTTAGAAATTCTTCCAAGTCTAGCAGCAACTTTGTGTTAAACATGATATTCAGAAAAGCAGTGAATGAAGAACAAAACCCTTGAGAACCTGTACTTCACTACACCACGAGTCAGATTTTGATTCGCTCCCTGTTGCCACGTGTGTAGAAGCCGTAGACGAAATTTTTCCCCTAAGTCCGTTATATCACGAGTTATGTCCATACAGCTAAACGCCTTAAACAAATCAAAGAGAATACTATCTTCCACGAGTTCCCCCTGAAAGTAACTCGTACAGAAATGATTAAACACACGTGATGCTGATTCTTTTTAATAAGTAATATTTCAACAATGACATGTTGCTGTCCCAGAACACATAGTCCTGTCTCCGACAGCAGATACAGGATCATGGTGGTTCTAAATAGGAGCCAGATAGTTCAATGAGTTAACTCATGGTGTACAGTCATCGTCTATACAGTAATGTGCGAGCTAAATACACAGAACCAAAAAAATGCCAACATCAAGAAGGAGCTGTACGTCAAAAACGAAAGTTGGTAGCCATACTTCTACATGACGTCTATTCAAATCTCGCGCCAGTCGCATAAGAGTGGCGCTAGTATCGACACTATGAGCAGGCACGCAAGGCTTTAAATACAAGCTGTAACGATCGTGAGTGTCTTTCCTGATAACCTTAGTAAGGCCAACCATTTTGCTTCTTACCTCTCCGATGTCTTTACTCTGCCTTACAATCCCCAGTTCAATTATTCCCTCTTCCCTGATGTCCGCGACCGAACTGACACCTCTGCCCCTCCACTCGCTCCTGGCTTCCACCACTTGGACAACATTACACACACCAAACTCAATGCCCCGATTACTACTCAAGATATCATATCTACGCTCCACACGAAACGCAACACCGCTCCCGGTCACGACCGTGTTACCTATCGTCACCTCCGTGAAGTTCCGGCCTCCTTCCTCTCCACCCTGCCCATACTTTATAATGTGGTATTGTCCACCGGCTTCTACCCCGACCTGTGGAAAACCTTCTGGATCCTGTTGTTCCTCAAACCCGACAAACCGCCATACGCTGTCTCTTCCTACCGTCCGATCAGCCATACCTCAGTCTTCAGCAATGTCCTGGAATCCATCCTCTCCCGACGCATCCACCAGCATCTCCACCAGCACCGCCTCCTTCCGCTACCCAACGTGGCTTTCAGCCGTCTTTCTCTGCTGATGACCTTCTCCTTCACCTCACTCACCTCCTCTCTGAACAACTCAACTCCTATCGCTCCGCCATCTTCCTCTCCCTCAACCATGACATGCCTACAACTGTGTATGGCATTCCGGTCTCCTCTTCAAGCTCCAAACCTTCGCCCTTCCTATTAACTACGTCAATATGGTCGCCTCCTTTCTTTCCCACCGTCCTTCCTATGTCACCATCCATAACACGGATTCCTACACCTTCTACCCCTCCACCGGTGTGCCCCAAGGTTCCGTACTCTCCCCTATTCTCTACCTTCTTTACACAGCGGACATGCTGCCACCTTCACCCGCCTTGCACCTTCTCCAGTACACCGATGACACCGCCTTTCTTGCCCTCGCCCCCACCCTGCAACGCTCCCATCACCTTCTCCAATCCCATCTTGTTCGGTTCACCACTTGGTGTAACCAGTGGCTGCTTAAGGTCAATCCTTCCAAAACCCAGGCAATCATTGTAGGCAAAACCACCCCTTCCTTCCGCCTCCTTGATTTTCATGTCACCATCTGTGGCCATCCTATTTACCTCACCCCCACCCTCAAGTACCTTGGTGTCACTCCTGACCATCGCCTTTTCTGGACCCCCCATCTCTGGATGATCCAAGCCAAGGCACGTTCCTGACTCCACCTCCTCAAATTCCTCTCTGGCCGCACATGGGGTCTGGACCCCTCAAACATCCTCCACACCTCTAAATCCCTCATCCGCCCCATCCTCTGCTATACTCATCCTGCCTGGATCTCTGGCCTCTCACCAACTATGTCCCTCCAAATCCTCGAACGCCACGCACTCTGATTCACCTATTACATCCGCCTCCCATCCCCCACGCAGACCCTGTATGACTCTGTTCCCTTCCTGTACCTTCTCCTTTTCCTCGAACGGATATGGATCCTTTACACCTACTGGCAGCTCGATCCACTACACCTGCTTGTTTCTCCCATCCTCGCCCATCCCAATGTGCTGCTGCAGCTGTATTCTTGCATCCCACCTGCTCTCCACCCCCTCCATACCCATTCCCAAGGTGTCTTCCGCCAACTCCCCCTCTCTGATGATGTTCTTTGTCCTTGTCCCGTCCATCTACCCCTCCTACCAGCTCTGACTCTTCCCTCCCATTCCCCCATTCCCTCTTTTCCCCCAGGGCTCCCTCTCTCCCTTCTTACCTTCCTGTTCTCCCCCTCCTTTCTCCCACATCTCCCACTTCCACCCCACTCCCTGGGCTTCTGACCCCTCCCTTCTCTCCACCCCACACTCTCACTCCTTTCTCCCACTGGCTCCACCCCCCCTCCTTCCTGCCCTCCTACCTCTCCCTTTGTCCTGGAGGCAGACTCCCCCCCCCCCCCCTTCGTCAGTGTGAGTGCTTCGCCAATGATCGTCACCAGTGTTTCCATGCATCAGTGTCTCTCTGTCTGTGTACAGTGTTTTCATCGGTTTTCTACTACATTCGCATCTCGATCTGGATGTCTTCATCTAATCAACTAGTGCAACCCTTCATGTACAGTGCCTTCTGTCGAACGACTTCTGATTTATTTGTGCAGTGTCCATTATGTGTTTACCATACTTTTTATGTTTTGTCTGTATTCCGTGTCTATATGTTGTGTCTCTTGGCCGAAGAGTGGTGTACGTAGGCTACTGCCGGCCCGCCTCAGCTGAGGCATGAAATAACAATAAGAGAGAGAAAATCGTGAGTGTCAGTTGCTTTTGAGACTGAACGTGGTGAGCTGAAGTTAGTCAAGAATGCCTTTAAGGCGACAAAGACGTCATCATAAGATCCTCACTGTGTTTGAACGGGGTCGTGTAATAGGGCTACAAGAAGCTGGATGTTCGTTCTCCAATACCGCAAAAAGGCTTGGCATTAATGTAATCACTATAGATAGCAGGTGGATGCGGTAGTCACTATAGTCACTAGAACGTATGGTCCCAAAAGTCCCGGGTTCAGGACAGCCGCGCGGTACTACCGAGACAGAACATCATCATGTTCGGCATATGGCTCTGACGCATTTTAGCAGAAAGTGGCACCACAGTGACGCAACGAATTACAACAAATCGGTTACTTCAAGGACAGCCCCGTAGCCTGCATTCCACTGACCCCCACCCCCAATGAAAACGCCATTTACGACTTTAGTGGCGCCAAGCGAGAGCTCATTGGAGGGCAGGGTGGAGGTCTGTTGTGTTTCCTGATGACACCTATTTCTGTCTCGGTGCCAATGACGGCCGTGTGTTGTTTAGACGAAGGGCCTGCAACCAGCTTGTCTGGTGCTAGACACAATGGAACTACACCTGAAGTTGTGGGCTGGGGTGTGATTTCGTATGACACTAGGAGCGCTGTCGTGGTTATGCCATGTAACCCGGCTGCAAATTAGTACGTCAGTGTGGTGATTCAACCTGTTGTGCTGCCGGTCATGAACAGCTATCCACCAGGTTTTTCCAGCGTGTTAAGGCCACATACCGCTTTTGTAACCCAGTATGCTCTAAAGACTGTCGACAAGTTGCCTCGGTCTGCTAGATCGGCAGATCTGTCTCCAATTGAGCACATACGGGACTCCGTCGAAAGAAAACTCTGGCGCCATCCACAAGCAGCATTAACCGTCTGTGTATTGACTGACCAAGTGCCACAGTACTGGAACTCCACCGCACAAACTGACACCTGGCACCTATACAACAAAATTCATACACGTCTGCATGTTTGCAGTCGACATTCTAGTAGCTATACCAATTATTAATGTGACAGAATTTCACATTGGCAATAGCTTATTTCGCACTAACACTTAGGTGTGATCTTGCAATGTTAATCACTTACATTTCCAGACAAATGTATTGCGGAGATTTAATTTGTCTAAATTCATTAGTGTTCGTTGTTGCGAATTTTTTTTTCCTGTCAGGCTATTTTATTTTAGAAGAATGTCAAGGAGAAGTACATGAATCGCTGATTATCCTAAAATTGTTTCTGTTGACTACCTCGTTGTTACAGATGAGTTACCGGCAGATTTCGCCCGAACTACAGGCTATAGCGCAGAAGAATCTGAATGAGGACCCCAAGAGGAGGGACGAAGACATCAAGCACATCAAGGAGTGGCTGAAGAAGCAGCCCCACCTCAAGGCTCGCGATGGTGAGTGTTGGTGCGCCGTCGAAGAACTCTCGCTACTAGCAATTATGTTTTATTTTTCAGAGATACGTCGCTGATATACATAGCAAATTTCCCAATAGCAAAGCCAAGGGAATCGTATCACCCACAGATTCTTTTTATATTTACTGATCTTGATTTAAACATACCACGCAACGGAGATCTCCTTTACGTTATCATCGTTCGTCTTCCGAAGTTATACAATTACCTGAGTATGAAGGTGGTGGCTATTACACTAACACAGTGTAATTTCCAACCAAAGATATGATTCTTTTACATAACCTAAAGCAAACATACTCATGTGACAAAAGTCATGCAATACTTCCTAATATCGTGTCGGACCTCATATTGCCCAGCGTATTGGAGCATCTGGACTTGGAATGGACTCAACAAGCCGTCGGAAGTCGCCTGCAGAAATACTGAGCCATGTTGTCTCTATAGACGTTCATATTTGCGAAAGTGTTGTCGGCCAGTGCAGGATTTTGAGCACTAAAGGACCTGTCGATTATGTCCCATAAATGTTCGATGTAATTCATGTCGGGCGATCTGGGTGGCCAAATCACTCGCTCGGATTGTCGAGAATCTTCTTCGAACCACTTGCGAACAATTGTGGCCCGGTGACATGGCGCACTGTCATCGTTAAAATTTCCATCGTTCTTTGGGAATATTAAGTCCATAACTGCCTGAAAATGGTTTCCAAATAGACGAACATAGCAATTTACATTCAGTGATCGGTTCAGTTGGGCCAGAGAACCCAGTATATTCCATGTAAACACAGCTCACAACATTATGGATCTACCACCAGCTTGCAAAGTGCCTTGTTGACAACCTGGGTCCAAGGCTTCGTGGAGCCTGCGCCACACTCGAATCCTACCATCAGCTCTTACCAACTGAAACCCGGACTCATCTGAACAGTCGTCTAGGGTCCAACCAATACTGTCACGAGCCCAGGAGACGTGCCGCTGGCGATATCGTGCTATTAGCAAAGGCACTCGCGTCGGTCGTCTGCCAGATTTCGCGATCTGTACTAACAGATACGTTCGTTGTGCTTTCCACATTGATTTCTGTGGTTATTTCACTCAGTATTGCTTGTCTGTTTGCACTGACGACTCTACGCAAACGCCGCTGCTCTCGGTCCTTAAGTGAATGCCGTCGGCCACTGCATTATCCGTGGTGAGAAGTAATCCATTACATTTGGTATTCTTGGCACACTCTTGACACAGTGTTTATATCACAACATTGATTTCTCTAACAATTTTCGAAATGGAATGTCCTATACGTCTATTTCCAACTACCGTTTCGCTTTCGAAGTCTGTTACAATCATGTCGGATGCAGCGTGAATCACCTGAATAAAAATGACAGCTCCGCCGATGCATTGCCCTTTTACGCCTCGTGTACGCGTTGCTATTGCCATCAGTATATGTGCATATCGTTGTTCCATGACTTTTGTCACTATAATCACTGCGTGGAAAGCACTGTTAGGAATAATGCAAAAACTACAATACACTACAATACAATTTAATACAATAATACTAAAAATTTAAAGAACATGTAAATATGTCATTATGATCAGAGTTTCAATGCGTTTTTGTTGTGGTCTTCAGTCCGAAGATTGCTTTCGTACGGTTTTCCACTGTAGTCTCTCCAGAACAAGTTTTTTCCTCTGTCCATGACATTCATTTGAATCGGCTTACTGTATCCAGACCATAACCTCCGTTTGCAGTGTAGCCCCCTACACTTTCCTCCGTTACTAAACCGACGATTCCTTGTTTCATTTATGATTTCAGAAATAGTGCCGTACTGGTTATGCCCCTACAAAATGCACAGTGTTGAGTATACGTGATTTTTCTTTAGCTGCACAACCCAACTTTATGCTTTGGTTTTGCTACACCTTCCAAATTTTGCAGGCCTATACATACGCACGTTCGGTCTGGTAAATGAAACAGGGTGACCTTGTAGCAGTAGCTCCAGATTAACTAAGTTTTATTTATACGCTATAGAAATTGTACGCTATATATTGTTGTACTCTGGTCATACACCTATGATGAGTCTGTCTTGAACAACAATTTCGGTCTATCATACAGCCTCCTCCATTTATAAAGAATTGTGACAAAGTCAAACACCTACAGCCGTCCTTATAATTTCATTTTATTTTTTCGCAACCAGTTTCAACGCTTCAATGCCCAATCTTCAGGCAGTTGTTGATGCGGTATGGGTTGACATGATCCCTGTATATATCACATCAGTTGCCAGCATAATGTGTCAGGACTCCAACCATCAACTGCCGACTGACTAGAGAAACATTCACATACCAAGTATTGTTGGAACTGAGAAACATTCAAATACCAAATATTGTTGGCAGTTGATGGATAGAGTGCTGAAACATTATATACGTATCCAGTTATGCTGGCAACTGATGTGACATATATAGGCATCATATCAACCCATACCGCAACAACAACACCCTGAAAATGGCGCACTGAAGCGTTGAAACTGGTTGCAACAAAATAAAATAAAATCATAATGACTGCTGTAGGAGTTTTATTTTGTCACAGTAGAAAAAGGCCGTCTTCCCAAAGAACTCCTGCCAAAAAGATGGACATACAAAAACTTATAAAGTAGTCCTGTAAAAGCCATTTTGAGTGAGAGTTCACGTTAGTTTCAACTACTGTCGACTTCGGCAATTTATTTGAACAGGTATACTGATTCTGATACACCACATTTTTTTACTGTTATGTTGGGTCGTCGCCTGTGTAACGCGAGACGCGAGTGAACACATAGTTGCATGATGGACAAGCGCATGTCGGTATAGGGCAAGGTACAGAGTGGGCTGGGTGATGTTCTGGAGGCTGTCCACATTGTTCAGTATCACTACCCTCTGCAAAAGACTTGGAGGTGCTCGGTCGTTGGGAGCATGTGGGAGACTTTCATGTCTGCAGTGATCCACATGCGACCTCTGTCACATCCATAGAGTGGATTGCCTTCATCACGTTTCTTCCGAAATGGTCTCTTATATCACTGTCTGATGTACTTTCTCAGTAAGTGTGCTATTCTCGAGACTGCACTTTGAAGCGACTCATCTGTAGCGCCTGTAAATAATCTGCTTCCGTCACTGAACACAACTTTCCACCATCCATCCATGAAGTCGGGGTTGTCGCTACTATACACCAACAGAGGTGTGCTGCACCATGGAGAGTCGTGACCGAAGCTTTATAACGTAGCTGCCAGTAATTTATTTCTGAGGTCTCGACTTTCGGATTACAAAATTTGGCCTACTTTTATTACTTTCGTCATAGGATTAGCAGCAACTGTTCATCTGATGTGGAAGTCCTGGCGTGAACTTAGAAACCACTGGGGTTCGTAACCACAGCGATGAGCAAGTGCTCTTTCCTTGGGCCATCAGCTCGAACATCGATACACTGGCGACACCCAGGGCCCAATATCTTGGGCTGATGTTGGAAAGAATATCCAAGCTCTCAAACGTCACCAATAGGGTTTCGCTGAACATCAGATGCCTGCAACTGTGCTTGTCGAAGCTTTCCGGAAGCACCTGCAGTGCTTACTAACACCAGGTGTTAGAATAAAAGGGAAGATTGAAGTCCCGTCAAGGACGAGAACCTTATATACAGAGAAGAAACGCGGAACAGGGAAGAATGCGGATTTAAATATGGCATGTCCTCTCCAAAGAAAGCAGCCTGGCTTATCGAAAAGCGATTTAGTGCGATCACTGAATATAATTGGATGAGAGACCAGAAAAAAATTGTTCGGTCATAACAAATTTTCCTCTTCTTCTCAGACTGTAAAGGAGTCACACTGCTTCATTGACACGATAAGTGCCACACAATCCAAATCCTCAGCGAAGAGGAAGTGATAAGACTGCAGAAACAAAGTGCAGTTTAATACATCCAACTCCAACTAAGCCGAATTTGGCTCTACACTCGGTACGTAAATTCTCTTATGACTGCCACGAGGATGGCCATACCGTACCACATTCGATACCGACGTCACTAATTCATGGTAATCCGACCACATAAATAAGACGAATGGTAGAGAGGAGGGCCACACGCCACTCAAGAACAGTGTTCACCACTATTAGAGTTCCATCCGAATCACCCTGTACAAGAAATGATTCGCTTGCAAACATTAGATTGACAGTTCAATAAGCTGAAGCGAACGTCGCTAGCGAGAGAGGGCTGAACGGAAGATGATCTAAAACTGACTTGTGATTGGAGATTGTTCTCAGACTATGGACAAATGCCAAGCATAAAGTCTTCACGAAACAAACTCTAATGTAAGGAAACAGTAGCTAATATCCTGTAGCAGATAGAAGCTGAAGTCATTAACTTCCGATCAGTGAGAATTTTCGGTCTTTCTGTTCGGAACAAACTCGCAAACAGCCCTAGCTCCTGAGAGAGAGATAAGTCAGGCATAGTTTAACTTAAGACATATTTTAAGTAGTTCCGCCGTCTGTCTCTGTATAGCATCCATTAGTAACAGAGGTGAAAAGTAGCAGCGCTTGCTCTGAGAAGTCGACGAACACGCACTGATACGTGAAATCATTATGACCACTGTCCACCGCCAGACTGAATGCCTGTTTGAAGCATTGGGGGCACGAGATGGGTCAAGAAAATTATGTAAGCGAAACAGAGACGAATGGAGGATCATTCTAGCGACGACATGTCTGCAAATAGGGAAATCCACTAATATAACTGGCTTCACAAATGAAGGGGAGTTATGGCTGCACCTGGGAACAAGTATTTCAGAAACAGCGACGCCAGTCGGCTCTTGCACATTACTGTGAGTATATATGAAAAGTTGTTGAAGGACTGTGAATCCATGATAAGGTGTCAAGCTGCTGAACGTTCCAGTTTCATCACACAATGTGGAAGTTGGAGGCTTGCGCACTCTGTAAAGTTGAATAGACGGAAATCTATGGCTGCCGTGATGACAGAGTGTTTGTAAACTGCCTGGAGACAGTCCACTGGATAACTTACACTGAGAAGCCAAAGGAACTGGTACACCTGAATAATATCGTGTAGGGCCCACGCGAACACGCAGAACACGACGTGGCATGGACACGATTAATGTCTGAAGTAGTGCTGGACGACAATGACACAACGAATCCTGCTGGGCTGTCCATAAATCCGTAAGAGTGCGAAGGGGTGGAGATCTCTCCTGAACATCATGTTGCAAGGCACCCAGATATGATCAGTAATGTTTATGTCTGAGGAGTTTGGTGGCCAGCGGAAGTGTTTAAACTCAGAAGAGAGTTCTTGAAGCCACTCTGTAGAAATCTGGGACATGAATGGACGCAGATGATCAGATGACATGCTTACGTACGTGTCGCCTGTCAGAATCGTATCTATACGCACCGGGGTCCCATATCTCCAACTGCACACGCCCCGCACCATAACGGAGCCTCCAAAATCTCAAATAGTGGCCTGCTGACATGCAGGGTCCATGGATTCATGAGGTTATCTGCGTACCCGCACACATCCATCAGATCGATACAATCTGAAATGAGACTCGTCCGACCATGCAACATGTTCCCAGTCATCAACAGTCCATTGTCGGTGTTGACGGACCCAGGCGAGGCGTAAGGCTTTGAGTCGTAGTCATCAAAGGCACATGAGTGGGCCTTCAGCTCCGATAGCCCATATCAATGATGTTGCGTTGAATGGTTCGCACGGTGACACTCGTTGATAGCCCAACGTTGAGATCTGCTGCATTTCGCAGAAGGGTGGCACATCTGTCGCTTTGAACGATTCTCTTCAGTCGTCGTTGGACCCGTTCTTATAGGATCTTTTTTGCGGCCGCAGTGATACCGGAGATTTGATGTTTTACTAGATTCCTAATATTCACGGTACATTCGTGAATTGGTCGTATAGGAAAATACCCCCTTCATTTCTACCTCGGAGATGCTGTGTCCCATCATTCGTGCAGCGAATATAACATCACGATCAAACTCAGTTAAACCTAGAAACCCTGCCATTGTAGCAGCAGTAACCTATCTCAACTGCGTCAGACACTTGCAGTATAGGCGTTGCCGACCGCAGCGCCGTATTCTGCCTGTTTATATATCGCTGTATGAGAATACGCATCGCTACACCCGTTTCATTGGTGTCAAACGCTTGCTAGATGTCGCATTGGATCCCTGTCTGTAGGAAAAAAAATCTCATAAGCCAGTCTTTAGCGGAGTCTTCTGATTGGTGGAGTATTCTATTGTGGGGGTTTTTTAGGAGCTGAGAGGAAAGGAGTAGAAGTACACGCTCGTTTATGGACAGCGGTACGATCGGGCCAATTACTGCACGCAGACCAACTGCTACATATTTTTGAGAATGCTTTATTAAGATGATGGTCAGTCACGTACCATATGTCCTTGCGGACATTGCCAAACCAATGTACCTCTGATTTTATTATGTTCAGATGCTCATAATTGGTAGTTCCTGTCACTTTGCTACTTGATGCCCACAATAATGTGTACAGGGAATGGTACAAACATGGAATACCTCTCTGTTTTTCGTTCAAAAAATTTCTCAGTTTTTCACTCAATGCAAACAAAATGTCTATAGCGCATACTTTGGGATATATTTTAATTCTTCCTATATTTTCGAATACATACTACGTTGGGAACATTCCTAAATTATGATTAACACAAAGTTTGACATTCTTGGCTACTCAGATTATGGGGTACAAATATGGAATAGTCCATTTGTTTCAAGTTTGTTACGTTAAAACACTGAAGAAGAGAAATTTGTTAACATCGAGTATAGATTTAAGCGTCAGGAATTCGTTTCTGAAAGTATTTGTATGGAGTGTAGCCATGTATGGAAGTCAAACGTGGACGATAAATATTTTAGACAAGAAGAGAATAGAAGCTTTCGAAATGTGGTGCTACAGAAGAACGCTGAAGATTAGATGGGTAGATCATATAACTAATGAGGCGGTATTGGATAGAATTGGAGAGAAGAGAAATTTGTGGCACAGCTTGACTAGAAGAAGGGATCGGTTGGTTGGGCATATTCTGAGGCATTAAGAGATCACCAATTTAGTATTGGAGGGCAGTGTGGAGAGTAAAAATCGTAGGAGTAGACCAAGAGATGAATACACTAAACAGATTCAGAAGGATGTAGGTTGCAGTAGGTACTGGGAGATGAAGAAGCTTGCACAGGATAGAGTAGCATGGAGAGCTGCATCAAACCAATCTCTGGACTGAAGACCACTACAACAAGTTAAAACAAATAATGAGAAATCTTATAATTCACTATCAAAGAAAACACTGTAAAACATGATGAAAGAGTAGCAAAACACACGGAATATATCATTTTCAGTTATTAAATTCCTGACTAAGTAATTTCACTTGCAGACGTCCTCTGTCGTGGTATGCACATTCAGTGTGAGCCCACATTTCGCAGATTAGACACGTTACCCATTCTTCGCCTGCCTTGTCCTGCGAATATATACCTGAGCAAAAGAAATAATCGGCATCTTCATTAGTGGGTAAGCTGTTGCCTGGAACGCTGAGGGTGGACAAATCGGTCCTCACACTACATACATCAACCTCAGAATCAGATGATTCTTGGTTTTGGTGCCCTGTGCTTCTTTGTCTCCAGTTTATTTGTTGCTGTCGTTGATACTTCAAGACATCTCTGGCATGGACACGAGATCTGCTTTTCTTCCCCTGGTGCCTGGCCTCTTCTCTATTTGTGGAACGGGTGAGTTCTGCCAAGATGTAATTTCCAGTGTGGCAGACAACGTTCCTTCCTTGACTGCCACATTAGCCTTTTCACTTTTAGAAGCCACAGCTCCTGCAGATGGTTCATTGACTGGATCATTGGATGAATCACCAATCATTCCTTCATTGGAAACAATGAAATCTGCATCCGTGAAAATGTGATGATTTGACGGGCATATTCCTGTCACCCTAGCTAACTCCCTTGTCTGGTACTTGAGGTAGGCCTTCCCAAACAGTTTGGCGATGTTCATGTTTGTTACTGGACCTGCAGTTTCCCTCATCAGTACGCGTACCTGCTCAGAGTAATGGGCTTTCAGAGGACTCATGAAAACTCTATCCAGTGGGTCCATCTTGTGGGAGGCATGAGGAGGAAGACACAGGATGCTGACATGGTCTTCGTGTGCGAGGTTTATAACATCCATATTTCTGGAGTGGCTATAACGCACATCCAGAATCAGAAGTCATTTCTGAAGCAATACTTATAAATAGCACAGTTTGTGACAGTGCAGTAGAAATGTGGAATACTAGTGTACAAATGTGGAATACTATTGTTTCATATTAGTGACACAGCCATCTTGGAATTGAGAAATGCAAATATAACCGAGAATTAAATGTAAATAGGCAACAAACACGACATTTACAACTTAATCTATTACACATCTTTTAAAAAAATATGTTAATATTTCATATGTTACGATAAGAATTAAACTGAAAACCACCAACTTGCGACAATTATTCCTATTCATTAAACTGACATCACTCACTAACAATGGCTGCCAATTGCAATACGAATTCATCCCAAAGATGTCTACAGAGTCTGAACGTACTTTTCAAGCAGCTCACCAGAGTTCAGCACATACAAGGTGAGAAACCATAGGATTTCAAATTATACCCCTGTTCCACATTTGTACATCTTCCTCTAATTATTGCTTTCTTTATTAAATATTTGAAATGATTGTAAGAAAATGGGGTTAAGTTGAACCAAGGCTTTTAATTCAGTAAACAGATTAGATCCCCTTTTTAATTATTGAGCCTTTAATTCTTTTGTAAGAACGAACACCCAGAACCAATTTACGAGGGCTATTCTATTCATATCTTTCAATCCGTTGTGCGAGAGAATCATATACGTACCTGAGTTCGTGGGGAGCGATCTGTCTCTTGGTTGATCCAGCCAGCTCAGGTCATTATAACAGCTGAAAGGCTTACTAGCTCGGTTGTCATCTAATGAGCTGCTGACTATGTGAACACTACTGCGGGCCACATGCGATCCCTTCACGCTTGATGTCTTTCTCTATGGCGTTGGCCTCTCGTAGCACAGAAACTGTCTGCAGCACAGGGCCAGAATCGTGCAACAGTACTTTGAGAAGCTTAATACTGAACTCACTTTCATATCTTTGGCACTAAATTCGGCTGACCTGAACCATTTGGCTGGCCACTGTGGCCGAGCGGTTCTAGGCGCTTCGGTCCGGAACCGCGCTGCTGCTACGGTCGCAGGTTCGATTTCTGCCTCGGGTATTGATGTGTGTGGTGTCCTTAGGTTAGTTAGGATTAAGTAGTTGTAAGTCTAGGGGACTGGTGACCTCAGATGTTAAGTCCCATAATGCTTAGAGCGATTTGAACCATTTTTTGAACCATTTGGAACTCGCCTGGGACGTTATCAGCTACCAGTGCCAGACCCACCTACAACCAGTCCGTAATTACAGGAATTGCGTTATCTTTTCGTAGACATTTGGTGAGGTCTGGAAACCTACCAAGTACTTGAGTCCATGCCGCATCCAAGCAGGATCGCTACTGTAGTGCGTTGAACAGATGGATCAATACACTGTTAAGGGGATGGTCATAATATTTTGACTCATTAGTGCATACTGGAGTTAGTCTGTAGATATATTGCTATCTCTGTCAGTGTAACCACTTACTTCAATAAAAGTGTAATAACCAAGGCCTATAAAAGACATTTAATCCAGAATTTTCTCTAACTATTTAATCTAATAAAATGCTTGATTTCTCATCTCTCAAGACTTTCGTGGAAAACATCCCGATCGATCTTACTTGCCCAACCCGAATTTTTTGTTAAGGTGCAGCATAAGCATAGCGATCAGCAACAGTCAAACAAGCGGGTCTCTACACGGTATTCGAAAAGACGTCTACCTCTATGTGAGACCAGTGCGTCACGTCACTCGCTAGCAGACAGTGTTTTAAACAAGAGTGTGTTTTTATTGAATAGGATAAAATAGATATACCTCAGCAGTTTCATGCTGAGTACGTTCCTCATGCTGTATCCACAGAATGGCGCTTAGAATAATTATTGTTTATGCCCCTTGTCGGATGACGTAACAAGAAAACATCACATCTCTGAATGTGTTTTACTATTTTTTTATTTACTTTTACTTTCATACCATACCACGGATTGCGCGGCCCCTCCCGGAGGAGGTTCGAGTCCTCCCTCGGGCATGGGTGCGTGTGTTGTGTGTGTGTGTGTGTGTGTGTGTGTGTGTGTGTGTGTTTGTACTTAGCATAAGTTAGTTTAAGTAGTGAGTAAGTCTAGGGACCGATGACCTCAGCAGTTTGGTCCCTTAGGAATTAACACACATTTGAACATTTTTAATTTCATAGATTTTTAAATGTTCTTTGTTGATTCCATTGCATTAAAATTTTTATTTCAGTCCACTGCATAACTAGAAACTATGTTGTTTCGCACTATGATGGTGTTTCACAGACGACCAGTGGATCCTGACGTTCCTGCGCGGCTGCAAGTTCTCGCTGGAGAAGACTAAGCACAAGCTGGACATGTTCTACACGATGCGCTCCGCACTGCCGGAGATATTCACCAACAGGGACCCCTTCTCGCCGATAGCCCAGAAGTATCTCAACTCTGCGTAAGTTGAAACATGGCTGCGCCAGTTAAGCTACGATGGTGACATTGCATGATTGGTTTTTGATTCCTTACCATGGTTTTGCCTTCTTACCGAATATCTGTCCCAGGAGCGTAGGATGAACCTGTTCGTCAGACAGTGATCAACAAATCCTTACGTGAAAATGGCTATCATTGGCTTCTGACACAATAATCGCTGTGAGGCTGTTTTCACACCTAATTCGAATAGTGCCAGGCTGTTTTACCATTTCCGCTTTAGAAGTACAGCACATAAACAGTTACATCACGAAAAGCACACAACCAAAATTCACACAGATCGCAGATAGGGTTTCACATACGTGTTACGGTGGCAGATTGGTAACAGGAAAAATAAATGCTACGAGAAATGATCAAAGATGCCACTGAATGTATACTGTGTAGCCAGGCTAATGTGGCCACCTGTCAAAAGGCGGAATAACCACCGTTTGCAGCTCGAGAAGTGTCCGTCCCTGGTTCAAATGTTCAAATTTGTGTGAAATTAGCCGGCCGGTGTGGCCGAGCGGTTCTAGGCGCTTCAGTCTGGAATCGCGCGACCGCTACGGTCGCAGGTTCGAATCCTGCCTCGGGCATGGATGTGTGTGATGTCGTTGGGTTAGTTAGGTTTAAGTAGTTCTAAGTTCTAGGGGACTGATGACCTCAGATGTTAAGTCCCATAGTGCTCAGAGCCATTTGAACCATTTTTTTGTGTGAAATTTTAAGCTTACACACTACGTAACCCAAATTATCCTAAGGACACCCATGCCCGAGGGAGGACTCGAACCTCAGCCTGGATCAGCAGCACAGACTATGACTGCAGCCTCCCAGACCGCACGGCTAATCCCGCGCGGCCCGCCCCTGGTAGCTAAGTGGTCAGCGAGACGGAATGTCATGCCTAATGGCCCGGGTTCGATTCCCGGCTGGGTCGGAGATTTTCTCCGCTCAGGGGCTGGGTGTTATGTTGTCCTTATCATCATCATTTCATCCCCAGCGAGAATCAAGTCGCCGAAGTGGCGTCAACTCGAAAGACTTGCACCCGGTGAACGGTCTACCCGACGGGAAGTCCTGCCCACATGGCACTCCCATAGCGCTAGAAGTGGGGGAAGAGAGTAAATGAGGCTCTGGAACGCACCGACAGAGATGTGGAGGCATGCCGATTCTAGTGCTGCGGGCAGTTGCGATAGGTTTGTCGGTTAAGGATCCGTGGTGCGAGCAGCCCAATGGAGGTGGCCCCACAGATTCTCGATGTGGTTTAAATCCGGGGAGTTGGAGGGCCAGGGGAGTACGGTAAACTCATCGTGGTGCTCTTCGAACCACGCACATACCCTGCGAGCTGTGTGACACGTTGCGTTGTCTTGTTGGTAGATGCCATCGTGGCGAGGAAGAACAAACTGCATATAAGGGTATACATGGTCCCGAAGGATAGATCCATACTTGTGATGATCGATTGTGCCTTCCAGAATGATGAGATCACCCTGAAAATTCCACGAAAACATTCCCCAGACCATAAGGCTCCCTCCTTCCGGCCTCGACCCTTCCCACGATTGTTGCAGTGAGACCGCCATCTGTCCGATGGAGCATAAAACTTGATTAATCCGAAAGGCCACCTGTCACCAGACAATGGACGTCCAGTTGCGGTATTCACGTGCAAATTCTAGCCTTCGTCGCTGGTGAACAGCAGTCAGCATGGTTCCAAGAACCAGGTGCATGCTGCAGAGAGGCTCACACGCACCAACTTTCGGTCACTTAGGAGATACTATTGGTTGTCGCTTGGTCCATTTGGGTAATCGATTCCTCAACAGATGCACGTCTGCTAGCCCTTACACATCTCCACAGCCGTCATTCACTCCAGTCACCCACGACTTGTTAACCGATTTTTTCATGTTACAGAGGTGCTATTTATTACTTTAATTACTTTTATCATACGTCTTTCACAAACGGAACCATCATCTCCAGCATATAAGTGCTAAATCTATACTTTACTTAAAGACATTAAGATTCAGTCATTCAATCACCTTAGTGATGAATGAGACACTTTTTCTTCAGTCATCAGTCTGATTTGATGCAGCCCGCCACGAATTCCTCTCTAGTGTCAGCCTTTTCACTTCAGTGTACCAATTGCAACCTACATCCTCAGTTATTTGCTGGATGTATTCGTATTCCAATCTCAGCCTGCTTCTGCAGTTTTATGATCTACAGCGGCCTCTAGTACCATCAAGCTATTACCTGATGTCTTAACAGGTATCCTATCATCCTGTCCCTTAGGTTACGTAAAGTATCCGAAAAGTGGACAATAGTCTTAGAGGCAGGCATTGCATTAGACAGACAGAATTTTGTGTAGCCATTGCGAAAGTAATAATCCGACGCGTCACGTAACAAGACTGTTGTCGTGCTTAGTACTGGCTGTCGGCTTCGCATTCGACGGCTAAATGGGCAAGCAAACGCATCGCGTCCAGTGTGCACACATTCGCTCTTGGAGATCATATATGTCATCTTACGTTGACTAACACTAAACTGAGTATTTGATGTTCTAAGCTATAGCACACGCTCCAGACAGACACGGTAGACTGTTGCTATTGGCTGGTGTGCCGTGTGGTACCCTGTCTCTTAATTCCGGCCACTCCGCTGCCTTCATCTTTGCTCTCCTCTCTATTAAACATCAGTTGCAACCCACTCACCACATCTTAGCCCGTGGATTCTGTTGAATCTTTTGCAATTTGTTCCTTCATTCTGCCCTAGTCTCCTCTCTTTTCAGCTGGTGCTGCTCGAGTTTGGAATTCATTGGACGATTTGTTTTTTATTATTGTATTTTTGTCCATTATATGTTTTAACTCCAACTTTTTATTTACCTAGATTGTCAAGGTCTACATGTAAGTTTATTCTTGCGTCCGCAGCATTTAGTTGTTGTGGTTCGATACTTAAATACACAAGCGTGTAACAGCAGCAAGATGAGAAGTGGCCTGTGGTCAATCATAAGAATGTGAATGACACAAGGCGATAGGGTTCCCGACACAGAAATTATTACGAAAAATGGCGGCATAATTATATGATGTTATCCTCATACTGAAGAAGGGATCAAAAAAAAAACAAAATACATGCTAGTAGTCATTATCATCACTATCCAACAAACAAAGGCACTGAAAACCATACGTTACTTCTTAAAATCACTAAAATTCTCTAAGGACTCATTCTTTCAGTGCCTCAGACCAAACTACTTTGATAACTTGTTTTTATAAATAATCTCTCATTTTACCAAGACTCTTGCCTTTTTCGATTTTATCACGACCACAAGTCGGGCCATCGTTATTTCACACATTATGGTATACAGAAATCTTGCGCAACACGGCCCTCTCTATCTGCTCACAAATATCAGGAGGTTTTCAGACAGCAGCGCTCACGTCGGTGTCGTCTCCAATAACTTCCTGTAGGTCTTCGATACACTTCCGCACTGGCATTTTGTGAACAAAATACCAGCCTACCAAGTATCAGCTTCATGGCTGGTTTCAGGACTTTCTTGAAGACTGAACTTAACAGGATTTCCTTAACGAGACGAACTTGACAAAGGTAAAGGTAATTTCAGCAGCACCCCAATGGAATGCCACAGGGCTGTTAATATTTACAGATACGTCGTGTTAAGGGTACAGGTGTAGATGTTTATATTGGTGACTGCGGGCAGTCTACTGAGCAACATTACATTAGTATTTATTTCATTTGCATACTGATTACTATAGCTATTAAGAGTAGCATGCTTTTATGTTGGTTAGTGTCTCCAAGTGCATATGGCAAGAGCGAGTTATTAATGCTTATTTCCTCCTTGGCGGCAGGTCAGGTGTTGAAGTGTGGACGCAGAATGGTAGCCGTAGTCTATACTGACAGGCGTAGTCCACCTAGTGGTGCAATTACGGCCGTGCAGAAAACATCAGGCAGTAAAATATATGACACGTTTGCGAGAAGACTGTTAGACTCAGAAAAAAATAACCAATGCACTGAAGTAGGTATATGTTAAGGTACCAATAACCACAATATCTACCCTTACACCACTAACACCCTGCATGTAAATCATGTTACAGATAAACTCAGAACCTCTATGAGCCTGTTAGCAAGTGATGGCATTTCAACAACAGACACATGTCTCGCAAAACAACCAGGACGAGAAATTCTGTCAAATTGCAGCTTGTACAGACCTTTATCGATAGTGGTTCTTCACATGCACCATTTGTGAGCAACAGTGATAGCCGAAGTCCCGTCCGCAATCTCCGTAAAGTTACTTGGGGGTAGTAGCCCACTGCATCCATTTGTTTCTCACAATACCTGAATATGGCGGTTTTTGCATCCCACTGACCACAAATACAAATTGTTCTTTATACATATGATGGGCAAGTCTCGCTATGTAGTGCACAGAGTAATGTTGAGACTGGCGCGGAACACCTTAATAGACGGTACAAGCAAGGACACAGCGATACGAGAGTTCACCGTAAATGTTGCAAGCCGACAAATTTCTGAACTAATCCCAAGTCTGTATGTAAACGATGTAATGGATAATTTCAAAACTTCTATGAAGCTGTTCGCAAGCGATGGCATTTCGACAACAAACACATGTCTAGCACATATAGTCACAGTTGTATCCAGATCGAAATCCAAATCCACAGCAGGCTGATCAGCACTATGCTACACTCAAGCGCCAAAGAAACAGGTGTATCCACGCGTATATAAAAATAAAAGCAGAGTGCGGCGCTTTGATCGACAAAGCCTATATCAGACAGCAAGTGTCTGGCACAGTTGTTAGATAGGTTACTGCTGCTACAATGGCACGTCATCAACATTTAAGTGAATTTGAACGTGGTGCTATAGTCGGCGCACGAGCGATGAGACACAGCATCTCCGAGGTAGCGAAGAAGTGGAGATTTTCCCACACGACCATTTCACCACGAATGTACCGTGAATATCAGGAATCCGGTAAAACATCCAATCTCCAACATTGCTGTGGACGGGAAATGATCCTACAAGAACTGGACCAACGACGACTGAAGAGAATCGCTCAGCGTGACAGAAGCGCAACCCTTCCGCAAATTGCTGCACATTTCAGTGCTGGCCATCAACGGTTCAACGAACCATCATCGATATGGACTTCCGGAGCCTAAGGCCCACTCGTGTACCCTCGATTTCTGCACAACACAAGGCTTTACGCCTCACCTGGACCCGTCAACACCGACATTGGACTGTTGGTGACTGGAAACATCTTGCATAGTCGGACGAGTCTCGTTACAAAATGTATGGTGTGGATAGACGTGTGCGGATATGGAGACAACTTCATGAAACCGGGCACCATGCATGTAGGCAAGCGACTGTTCAAGCTAGCGGTGCTCTGTAATAGCGGGTGTGCGGAGTTGCATTGATATGGGACCCCTGATACGTCTAGATACGATTTTGAAAGGTGACACGTACATAAGCATCCTGTCTGATCACCTGCATCCATTCATGTCCTTTGTGCATTCCGACGGACTTGGATAATTCCAGCAGGGCAGCGCGACAACCCACATGTTTAGAATTTCTACGGAGTGGCTCCAGGAACACTCTTCTCAGTTTAAACATTTCCACTGGCCACCAAACTCCTCAGGCATGAACATTATTGAGCATATCTGGGATGCCTTGCAACTTGTTGTCCAGAAGAGAACTCCACGCCCTCGTACTCTTACGGATTTATGGACAGCCCTGCAGGAATCAGGGTGTCAGTTCTCTCTAGCACTACATTAATCGTGTCCATGCCACGTCGTGTTCCGGCACTTCTGCGTGCTCACGGGGGGCCCAACACGATATTAGGCAGGCGTACCTGTTCGTTTGGCTCTTCAGTGTATGGTGATGTGCAATGTAGTGCTTGCGCTACAGTATGCGAAACAGTGATAAACAAGTGAGAAACCAAAGGGTTTGCCCACCCACGTTGCGCCCCCTGGCGGCCTCTGCAGCCACATCGCTCAGTGACTGCGTTCTCTCCACCACGGAGGCGACTGTAGAGTCCATCATGAAAATAGGTACCTCAAGGTCATCTCACCATCATCAGCATTACCAGTTAGTGATAATTTTAAGTGGTACTAAAAATTCCGAAAAGATATTAGACATCGCAAATAATTAATGTCGATTAATAAAATTTCTGGAATAAATTTGTCTAGGCAACACATATAAGTCATTATCATTGCAAGATCATAGCTTAAAGTAAGCACAAGACACGTCATTGCAAATGCGAAATGGTTCAAATGGCTCTGAGAACTATGGGACTCAACATCTTAGGTCATAAGTCCCCTAGAACTTAGAACTACGTAAACCTAACTAACCTAAGGACATCACACACACCCATGCCCGAGGCAGGATTCGAACCTGCGACCGTAGTAGCCCCGCGGTTCCTGACTGCAGCGCCAGAATCGCACGGCCACCGCGGCTGGCGCAAATGCGAAATGCTGGCACATTAATAACTGGTGTAACCGCCAGAATATTGAATGCAAACGTGCATGTACAGTGTTGTACAAGCGCCGGATGCCAGTACGGGGTGAATCTCCATGCGTGTTACACTTGGCCGGTCAATACAAGGGCGGTTCATGCTGTTTATGGATGATGTTGGAGTTGTCGTCCGATCATGTCTCGTATGTGCTCAATTGGAGACAGATCTGACGATCGAGCAGGCTAAAGCAACATATCGACACATTGTAGCGCACAATGGGTTACAAGAGCGGTATGTGGACGAGCGTTGTCCTGTTGAAAAACACCCTCTGGAATACTGTTCATCCTTGGCAGCACAATAGGTCCAATCACCAGTTTGATGCGTAATTTGAGTCCAGGTGCTTGGGGGGTTGGGAGAGGGGGGGGGGGGGGAACACGAGAACGCTCCAGCTGCCATACGAAATCACGCCCCTAACCATAGCTCGATGTGATGATCCAGTATGCCTAGCACACAGACAGAATGGTTGCACGCTCTCGACTGTCGTCCTCCTAACCAACGTACGGCCATCGCTGGCAGCGAGGCAGATCCAGCTGCCAAGTGAAAACACATCAGACTTCCACCCTGCCCTCCAATGCGCTCTCGCTTGAAGCCACTGAAATTGGAAATTGTGATGTTTTGGGGTCAGGGGAATTCGCGTTACAGGGCGTCTGGCTCGGAGTGGTCTTTGAAGTATAACCAGTTTGTGACAGTTCGTTGTGTCACTGTGGTGACAACTATTGCTCAGAATGCTGCTGCAGATGCAGTACAATGCGCCAGGTCTATATGCCGAACACAATGGCACACCACTCGGTATTGTCACGTGGCCGACCGGAGCCCGGACTCACTACGTCCAATCTCAAACGTAAGTAACGCACACGATCGTTACAGACTCTATTTAAGGCAAACTTAATTAGCATCCTCATAGTGGCACTATTAGGGTCACCGTTATGCCACTGGCGCGATACCTGAATAGATATCATCTTTCAGATTGTAACGGGAGATCCTCCTCTAGTATTACTTTTCCTCAACAGTAGTTATCGATACCAGCATTATTTTTCGAATTTTAGCAGGTCAGTATTATCTCAGTTGCTCTACTGAAAACTTTCACATCATTTCATACACAGTATGTTATATTTCAAGCTAAAGTTTACGAAAAGGATTTACTTTATACAATATTTTAGATTCGATGTTATAATCGATAAGTACCAGTTCTCAATGATAGTTAAAATTCTTTTTATTAGAAACCTTTGCACACTTAAAGTTTATGTTATTAATTACGCAATCCTCTACTGCTTACTATGTTTATTTCCGAATTCATTTATGAAATCATAATCGAAGTTAATAATGTAACGAAAGCCAGCGGGAATTCATTTGCAATATAATTTTCTCCGCAAAGATAGAGTCTTAAGCTTGCCTCTGATGGGATAGTACGTAGTTTTGTATTTTTGTGCGAACAACGTAATTTCGGCTTTGTTAATATGAAAAATCAAAATACTGTATGGTATATTAATAGTTGAGAAAATGTGTTAACTTAAAAAAACGCTGCATCGACAATCTTCAGACTTATTTAGTTCAAACCAACCGTGAAAACCTGATGTGACATTTTCAGCTTCAGGAAACAAATCACTAGACAAGAAGAACTTACTAATTACATGGACTGCACATTGTTTAATGTGAATAATAGATGGAAGTAGGAAGGAGAGGGGTGAATACAACATGAAGAAACACGCCTTACAACTTTAATTTATGTCGCACAACTCTTTCTGGCTGGTGTGAGATTTTTCCCTCGTAAGAAAATTCTTGCCAGTTGCTGTGAATAATATAAAAACTGTTACAAGAAATATAGAAGAAAAATTGCTTTTGCTTCAACCTGTTCAAAAAACAGAGCCACTGGCATATTTGGACCGAAGAAAATGTATGGATATTATGAAAGTTTATAGAAGCATGCGATACATACACTGAAGGGCCAAAGAAACTGGTACAGCTGCCTAATATCGTCTAGGGTCAATGTGAGCACGCAGAAGTGCTGCAACACGACGTGGCATGGACTCGACTAATGTCAGAAGTAGTGCTGGAGGAAATTGACACCACGAATCCTGTTAATCTGTAAGAGGACGAAGGGGTGGAGATCTCTTCTGAACAGCACATTGCAAGGTATCATAGATATGCTCAATAAAGTTGATGTCTGGGAAATTTAGTGGCCAGCGGAAGTTTTTAACCTCAGAGGAGTGTTCCTGCAACCACTCTGTAGCAATTCTGAACGTGTGGTGTGTCGCAATGTCCTGCTGGAATTGCCCAAGTCCATCGGAATGCACAATGGACATGAATGGATGCAGGTGAAGAGACATTGTGCTTATGTACGTGCCATAAGTCAGAATCGTATCTAGACGTATCGTGGATCCCATATCACTCCAACTGTACACGCCTGACACTATTACAGTGCATCTAAAAGCTTGAATAGTCACCTGCTGACATGCTGGGTCTATGGATTCATGAGGTTGCCTCCTTACCCGTACACGTCCATCCGCTCGATACAGTTTGAAATGAGACTCGTCCGATCAGGCAACATATTTCCAGTGATCTACAGTTCAGCGTCGGTGTTCACGGGCCCAGGCGTGGAGAAAAGCTTTGTGTTGTGCAGCCATCAAGGGTACACGACTGGGCCTTCGAAAGACTATATCGATGATATTTCGTTGAATGGTTCTCACACTGACACTTATTGATGGCCCAGCATTGAAATCTTCAGCAACTTGCGGATGGGTTGCATTTTTGTCACGTTGAACGATTCTCTTCAGTCGTCATTGGTCCTGATCTTACAGGATCTTTTAGCGGACGCAGCGATGTCGGCGATTTGTTGATTTACTAGATTCCTGATATTCACGATACACTCTGAAATGGTCGTACGGGAAAATCCCCACTTCATCGCTACCTCGGAGATGCTGTGTCCCATCGCTCGTGAACCAACTATAACATCACGTTCAAACTAACTTAAATCTCGATAACCTACCACTGTAGCAGCAGTAACCGATCTAACAACTGCGTCAGACACTTGTTGTTTTTATATAACTGTTGCCGACGGCAGCACCATATTCTGCCTACTTACATATATCTGTATTTGAATACGCATGCCTACACCAGTTTCTTTGGCGCTTTAGTGTGTTTTATCATGAAAACATAGGAGTATTCTGAGGCAAAAAGTAAAATATCGTAAGAAATGGAAACTGTCTCCCCTGTGTAACGAAAAGAGTCGTCGCTGGTGAGCGCCTTCTAGAATCTTCCAGCGAGAAAACTATCAAGAATTCTATTTTGCTAAGATCTGAGATATCATTATTGTATCGTGTAACCTACGAACGCAATAACATTTACGAGAGACTTCGTACACGGCAGCGTTCGGGTGCTTCTATGGCAGAGCCAGAAGTTTAGTTCCGACAGCTCGGCCTAATGCGACTGAGAATACTATCTACTTCTCGATTTTTTTTATTTGTCGCTCTTACTGACTCTTCATCACTGCACCGTCAACCAAATCTCCTATATACTTTCAGGACAACATCTTCCTTGAAGTAGAGCATAATATATTTGTGGGGATGCTATTAGGGAACCCAAGTTTTATCGAAGTATACTACAAAACTGTTGTCCTCAGCATGCAATAAGTGCATTGTAGACTAAACTTCGTTCATGTAGTCACAATGTCTCCGCGTTCTATTATACGTTTTCGTCCCTGGTTACACTTTCTCAGTCGAAAACCAACCGAGGAGAGAAGAGAAAGAAGTCGCTGAGGCAGAACAGTTTATGTTTTCGCCTACATCACTCTGTATTTTTCTTGCCATCAGATGCTCTCCCTGTCATAGTATTAAAGTAAAGTTCTAAATAACAACTTTTTGTCAAAATCGTCAAACTCTGTATAGTCTTGTATTCATTTATATCCATTTCTTGGAGATCATGCTCAAATCTAGGAATCCTGTTAATGTCACTGCACTGTTAACATAGAATACAGTCGATTCGGAAATACCACAAGGTTTTGTTGTTATTTTATGAACTTGTGCTAAATTCACGTTACTCGTGGTTTCTACACTGTTGGTCAGATCAGTAAAAACTAATCAATACACTTGGAACGTTTTTACTGAACACCTGCTTTCTTTAACCTTTAAATCTAAAGGGAGTGGAAAGGCTGACTCAATAAAGTGAACATTTCAATTCCAATGTTTTTATTAGCTACCAAAAACAATCTCACATAAAAATTGACAGACGCCACTCAAGCAAGATTATTAATGAAACACTCATTACATAAAATCATAAGCAAGTTAATAGATCATTAGCCAACGATCTCCCATAAACATTGATAAACGCCAGTAAGGCTGAATTTGACCATAAGCTTAACAAACAACTCTAGTTAAAACACATTATTTAAGACCCTTTCAATTTCAATATTTTAACATTATATGTAAAATAACAGTGGACACACAGCCTTAATTTTAACACGAATACTTAGAACATATTTAATAAAACGTGACTTGGGCAATCTTGCAAATTACTAGGGAACCTTGCAGAGCGTACCACGAAATTATTCAAATGTCCATTGGCTTGTAAGATGGGCTTTAAGGGCGTATAAAGTTACAACTTTGTACAATCATAAATGTGTAACAACAGAAGTAAGGGCCAAGCTTGTAAGGCCTAAGTTTAACCACGAACGATGGAGCCGACTGAGGGAAGTAATACTTAACTACGAACCAATACATGGTACCGTTTGCAACCCCACATCAAGTAGGCCACCGAAATGTGAACTCAGCAAACGCTACCGAAGAGGTACACACGAGCTCAGGCGAAGTCCACCGCCCGTAAGCCAAACCTGTAATCTAATGGGAAGCTCTGCGCTTCGGTTGCCCGCTGCCTCAGCTTACTGAAACACAGACAACACCCGACAACAAGAGGGCAAAAAATTTTTCTTAACTTGAACTTTCATGATTGACAAGTAAATTAACACTACAAAATCAAGGCTAAACAACAACTAATTTCAATTGGAAGTCCTTTCTTTAGTCCTAAGTGAAACAAATGGCTCTGAGCACTATGGAACTTAACTTCTGAGGTCATCAGTCCCCTAGACTTGGAACTACTTAAACCTAACTAGCCTAAGGACATCACACACATCCATGCCCGAGGCAGAATTCTAACCTGCAACCGTAGCGGTCGCGCGGTTCCAGACTGTAGCGCCTAGAACGGCTTGGCCACTCCGCCCGGCCTAAGTGAAACAGTATCTGATAAACAAACGCTAAGAGTGGGAAATGAACTGGCTCACGAGAACCGACACGCATTAGAACTTAATGACACACATATTGGCCACCTTAAGTGGGCCTGGAAAGCTCAACACGGTAACCTTTAGAAATAAAAATTCAGATTGCCCGCAGAGGACATACAGACATGGATTAACCAATATCGTAAACAAATTAAACATTTGCTAATAATAGCTAATGAACTAACATTCTGCAAATACATCAATATTATGCGGAAGCAGAGCACACGCTTAGCAAGAGGCATCAAATGAAATCGAACACACATACCATCACGCGTCCGGCAACGACTTACTATACCAAGAGCGATCACAATCACAGTTAAATAAGCGGTCTTAGTAATTAGAGAGCTTAACTGGGCGTCTTGATGCTGGGGCGATTTTGCGAAGACGTCAGACCATCACTTCGCAAGACCTTACCAGCGTGTCCCTCCTAGCAAGCGCGTATATCCACAGCTCACGAGGTTGCCGGAGAATGCACAGCGCTGGCCAACTCCCACCGCCTCCAGTATAACCACGTGATAACCACCGCCCGGCTTCAGACACTCCGTTTTCGCTTCTGCCCGACAGCCAATCGCCGACTCGCGCACCCGCGACTTCCGTTCTCAAAGCATTGTTCCCCCTTACTCGCGGTCAGCACTCGCTTGTAACCCGAGCCGGACCAAGCCCCAAGACAAACCTCTGTACATCGTACTCATGTCAGAGATACCATTGGCGCAGGTCCCGCCACGGCTCATACTCGATACGACAATTTTATATTGTTTACAAATGTCTTTTCGTCCTTTACGCACACCTACCAGAGTGGTATGAGACGTATGCCCTTGCGCCTGCGTCTTGCCAACCACCAAACACACGTCACGACCAAACACATGTCGCCACCAAACACACGTGAAGAGACGATATACACTACTGGCCATTAAAATTGCTACACCAAGAAGAAATGCAGATGATAAACGGGTATTCATTCGACAAATATATTATACTAGAACTGACATGTGATTACATTTTCACGCAATTTGGATGCATAGATCCTGAGTAATCAGTACCCAGAAAAACCATCTCTGGCCGTAATAACGGCCTTGATACGCCTGGGCATTGAGTCAAACAGAGCTTGGATCGCGTGTACAGGTACAGCTGCCCATGCAGCTTCAACACGATACCACAGTTCATCAAGAGTAGTGACTGGCGTATTGTGACGCGCCAGTTGCGCGGCCGCCATTGACCAGACGTTTTCAATTGGTGAGACATCTGGAGAATGTGCTGGCCAGAGCAGCAGTCAAACATTTTCTGTACCCAGAAAGGCCCGTACAGGACCTGCAACATGCGGTCGTGCATTATCCTGCTGAAATGTAGGATTTCGCAGGGATCGAATCAAGGGTAGAGCCACGGGTCGTAACACATCTCAAATGTAACGTCCACTGTTCAAAGAGGTGGCCGAGACGTGTAACCAATGGCACCCCATACCATCACGCCGGGTGATACGTCAGTATGGCGATGACGAATGTGCGTTCACCGCGATGTCGCCAAACACGGATGCGACCATCGTGATGCTGTATTCATCCGAAAAAATGATGTTTTGCCATTCGTGCACCCAGGTTCGTCGTTGAGTACACCATCGCTGGCGCTCCTGTCTGTGATGCAGCGTCAAGGGAAACCGCACCCATGGTCTCCGAGCTGATAGTCCATGCTGCTGCAATCGTATTCGAACTGTTCGTGCAGATGGTTGTTGTTTTGCAAACGTCCCCATCTGTTGACTCAGGGATCGAGACGTGGCTGCACGATCCGTTACAGCCATGCGGATAAGTTGCCTGTCATCTCGACTGCTAGTGATACGAGGTCGTTGGGATCCAGCACGGCGTTCCGTATTACCCTCCTGAACCCACCGATTCCATATTCTGGTAACAGTCGTTGGATCTCGACCAATGCGATCAGCCATGTCGCGATACGATAAACCGCAATCGCGATAGGCTACAATCCGGCCTTTGTCAAAGTCGGAAACGTGATGGTACGCATTTCTCCTCCTTACACGAGGCATCACAACAACGTTTCACCAGGCAACGCCGGTCAACTGCTCTTTGTGTATGAGAAATCGGTTGGAGACTTTCCTCATGTCAGCACGTTGTAGGTGTCGTCACCGGCGCCAACCTTGTGTGAATGTTCTGAAAAGCTTATCATTTGCATATCACGGTATCTTCTTCCTGTCGGTTAAATTTCGCGTCTGTAGCACGTCATCGTCGTGGTGTAGCAATTTTAATGGCCAGTAGTGTAGTACAGACATACTAATCACTCAGCGAGCGGTGACCAACTGCACGTGTCAGTCTGTATGTGGCAATATAGCTCTAAGGCGGCCAAAACACAGTGCTTACAGCTTCTGGACTGCAGGCAGCGGGTGTGACCTTTAGGCGTCTAATTTCCTGAGGGCTTCTTTCTACTGCCCGGTTGTGAAATATCCGCTATTTGGCAAAGATACCGTAATTTTCACCCACTGTATCAAATAACAATAAGCCTTTTTCAGGGCCGTAGTGCAGCTGCCGGAACGAGACCCGGAGGGCAGACGTGTGACCCTGCTGCGCGCAGGCAAGCTGGCACCGGGCACCTTTCCACCGGAGGAGCAGGCCAAAGTCGACTTCATGAGTGGCGACGCCACCTTGTGGGAGGACGACGCCACCGTCATCTGCGGCGAGGTGCTCATCCAGGATATGCAGGGCGCCACCATGGCGCACTTCACCGCCATGTCGCCCTGGCTGATGCGGCGCATCATGACCTGCTACCAGGTAAACAAAGAAAAACCAACAGCAGCCGCTACTACGTACACCTACGGTCGAAGCTTATTTTGTGGAGAAACCACGAGGTTCGAAACAAAGCGAACTTATTGCATCAGAATAAAGGGATATCTATATACTATCTAGAGGCAACGGCCTTGACGCAGTGGATACACCGGTTCCCGTGAGATCACCGAACTTAAGCGCTGTCGGGCGTGGCCGGCACTTGGATGGGTGACCATCCAGGCCGCCATGTGATGCCAATTGAGGAGCTACTCGACCGAATAGTAGCGGCTCCGGTCAAATAAAACCATCATAACGACCGGGAGAGCGGTGCGCTGACCACACGCCCCTCCTATCCGCATCCTCAACTGAGGATGACACGGCGGTCAGATGGTCCCGAAGGGCCACTTGTGGCCTGAAGACGGAGTGCTTTATACACTATCTAGGGATATCTATACACTAGGTCATGGGATACCTCCTAAATTCGAGTCGGACCTCCTTTTTCCCGGCACAGTACAGCAGCTTGATGTGGCATGGACTCAAGAAGTCGTTGGAAGTCCCGTATAGAATTATTGAGCGATACTGTCTCTATAGACGTCCACAATTGTGGTAGTGTTGCCGGTGCAGGATTTTTTGCACGAAAAGACCGCCCGATTATATCCTATAAAAAATGTTCGATGGGATTCATGCCACGCGATTTGGGTTGCCAAATCGTTCGCTCAAGTTGTTCACAGTGATCTTCAAACCAATGATGAAAAACTGTCGGCCAGAAACTTGGCGCACTGACATCCATAAGAATTCCATTGCTGTTAGGGAACATCAGGCCCATGAATGCCTCCAAATGATCTCCACCTAGTCGAACGTAATCATTTTCCGTCAATGGTCCCTTCAGTTGGGCGTGAGGATCCAGTCCATTCCACAGAAAAACAGCGTACACCAATACCGAGCCACTACCAGCTTGCAGTGCCTTGTTGACAACTTGGGTCCATGGCTTCGTGCGGTCTGTGCCACTCTCGAACGCAGCCACCAGCTCCCAACAACTGGAATTCAGACCCATCTGACCAGGCCACGGTTTTCCTATCGTCTACGGTTCAGCTGGTATTATCACGAGCACGGGACACGCGCTGCAGGCGATGCCGTGGTGTTCCCAAAGGCACTCGCGTCACTCCTCTGCTGCTGTCGCCCATTAACGCCAGGTTTCGCAGTACTGTCCTAACGGATACGTTCGTCGTACGTTCAACATGGATTTATGCTGCCACGCAATCTTGCCTCTCTGTTAACATTAACAACTCTACGCACACGCTGCTGGTCGCAGTGGTTAAGTGAAGGTCGTCGGCGACTGCGTTGAGGGCATCTTCAAGCTAGCTCTTGGCATTCGTTTTAGCACTTCTTGTTTCTTTGGTAACTTGAAGAGCGAGTCTTTCAGCTTCATGCACCCTTTGTCTGTAACGCGCAAGCAATTGATCTTCCACATTAGAGCCATATTTTATGCCTAAATATCTCTGGAATTCCTACCTTCCCATCACTGCAACATTGAAACATATCACTGCATCTAGTACACTAACTTTTAATGTATTTAGTCCTACAAAAACATTCAAGGGTAATCTTTCCCATACGCAATGGTTGAAACTTTCATTTGTATTCTGAGTGCCCCAATGAAGACATTTACTAAGCAAAACAGGGCACTCAGGTCTCTAAAATTTTTTGTTTCATTCATAACAGTCTTAGGAAGAGAATGCTTAGGATGGTATATTTGACCACTTTAGTTTGCTCTTTGGTAACCACACCAATAATCTGCTCCTTTAGGACGAAGTCCGTGAACAAGGTGGTCATCTGTGAACAATTTATGAAAGTAGGTGGCCCATACAGCTTTTCTCATTGCTGTAACATCATTCAGAGATGCAGTTCGTCTAGTGGCCAGTCCATAATAACTCTGAAGAAGATCTGTTTCAGTCTCTACCAAACTGCCTCGGCCAGACAGAGATTTTCTGTACGATAGCAACTTTCCTTTCATTTCTCTTCGTAGCTTCCTCAATCTAGCACCCATCCTCTTTTGCACATATTCACAACACTTCGGTTTTGTTACCAAGGTATCACCATAAACATTGAAATCATATTTATTGAAAGCTTTAGAGTCCCCATCGCCTAGGTACTTCGTGTATCTAACGTCATAAACGGGCACCGATCTCTGAAATATTTTCGAGCTCCATCACACTCCATACCTCCACTGTAACGATCATAATTCTTAGAACACTGATGTTCAATATGTCCTTCAGTGTTACCATGGCAGGTATGGCAGTACTTAGATAAGCACTCAACATCAACAACTTTTCCATTCTCAAGAGAAGTAGCACTTACAACACAATTCAAGCAACGATGTCCTCGACGTTGCCATGTCCCATCAAATGTAACAGCGATGTCCCTGGTTCCACCAATATTTACAGTTTCTTCTACTACACGTTTTATAGATATTTTAGACACAACCGTCAAGGCACATAAGAGTGTTTTTATGTACTTGCTGGACCTGCTGGGGGGAGGAGGAAGGTCCATCAAACCACAAAAGTTTGAGCAGCCTTTTTTCCTTTTCCTATTGCAAGCATTGCATAGACTAACTTCAAATTCACATCATATGAATTATGCACAATGTTCGAAGTCATTTTCGAGGTAAATTTATTGCAGGATCTACACAGAACAACTAATTTTGACACTAAACCCTTCCTGCTCGCTACGGTCGCAGGTTCGAATCTTGCCTCGGGCATGGATGTGTGTGACGTCCGTAGGTTAGTTAGGTTTAAGTAGTTCTACGTTCTAGGAGACTGATGACCTCAGAATTTAAGTCCCATAGTGCTCAGAGCCATTTGAACCATTCCTGCAACTTTATTGTTCAGTTATTTCCAGACAGCCTACACCATCACATTGTGTACATTTCGCCACTTCCATAATCATAGAAGATAAGATGCCCACATCAACAATAACAAATCCACTACAAACAGCGTCATTGTTACCACAAAAATTGGAATCACCAGGAGGCGTGCCATGTGGGAGTTTCTTCCCTGAAGAACTGATACATAGGTTACTTTCAACAGTGTGGCTTGCTTTGTTTGTGAACTGGTTATCACGGAATTTCCTTTTACTGAAGTTATTGACGCATGGCATATTTATTGCATACTAAAGGATATGTACTTCCGCAAATATATGTAACACTTTGGCAACAAATATTTATTAATACGTGAACAAACTGTTTCGGTGAAACAAAAGTAAAAAGTAGCAAAGATAATAATTTGCAGACACTGGAAACCTGCACTGTTAGGAAGATACACAATATATCATACGCATAATCGCTGAAAACAGAAAATTCACAGTTCTTTTCGAAATAATACTGGTTTCTGTAACAGAAATAAAGGCAGCGTGGTGGCATACATGACCGTAACTTTATAATTTGGTATATATCAATCATTTTCCATTTGAAACCCTATAATGTATATATCAAAGTAATTAGGAAAGACTATAGAAGTTAATAAAGCTATAAAAAATTTCGATTTTTCCATCATTTATAAGTACCCTGTATCCTTAACAGAAGTTCCATGCTGCCAAGGAAAAGTCACTAGTTTTTAAACAAGAGAAGTCCGATCACCATCTCCAGGTTAGACAATGCCCCCGTCTCCTGGACACTGGAAACGGACCCCAGAAGACCAGCCCAGGAGCTGCCAGTAATGACATGTTAGAAGATTCACAATACAGCTGTACTAAAGGACAACAGACATACAGACAGACATAGCATGAGAGGGAGAGAGTGCTCTGTCACCAAAAGAATAGTTTGACGTGTCACGTAACAAGGCTGTTGTATTTTGTACTGGCTGCTGGCTTGTCAAAAAATGGTTCAAATGGCTCTGAGCACTATGCGACTCAACTTCTGAGGTCATCAGTCGCCTAGAACTTAGAACTAATTAAACCTAAGTAACCTAAGGACGTCACACACATCCATGCCCGAGGCAGGATTCGAGCCTGCGACCGTAGCGGTCGCTTGGCTCCAGACTGTAGCGCCTAGAACCGCACTGCCACTCCGGCCGGCTTGCGGGCTTGACAGTCGAGGGCCAAGTAGGCAAGCAAATGCATGGCGTCTAGCGTGCACAACACGCACTCTTGGGGATTATGCATATCACCATACGAACACCAATACGAAAGTGAGTGTTTAATGTTCTATTTACAACCTGCGGCATACGCTCCGTACAGACACAGTGGAATGATGCTATTGGCTGCTGTGTCATGTGTTACACTGCCTTTTGGTACCTCCCACGCCCCCACCTTCATCTGTGTTCGCCACTGCTGTAAACGTGAGCTACAACCTGCCGTGGTTTTTGTCTTGTAACTCATTCCTTCATTCCACCCTGTTCACGTGTCTTTCTAATTGGCTCTGCTCGAGTTGTGGAATTTATTGGTCGATGTGGTTTCTTTTCTATTTTACTTTCATCCATTATATTTTTTTAGTTCCCAATTATAATTTACCACTCTTTTCAGGATTTACATGTAATTTTATTCGTGAGTCAGCAGTATTTCGTTGCTGTTGCGACGAATTGTTTGCCCACTCCCAAGGACCCCAGCTTACCAGCTGTGTTGTTGGTTATTTAAACCCATAAATCTGTAATAGCACCAAGGTGAGAAGTGACCTGTCGACTATCATTGGAATATGACTGACACATGGTTTTATAGTTTTAGAAATGTAAATAGCAACGAAAAATGATGGCATAATTCTGTATGTTGTCCATCAATACAATTGTCGTACCTATCGCGCATGAGTCTGGAAGATGTCTTCGCATCAAAACTAACTTCGCGATCTGAGCAACGGGGATTGCTTCATACTAATTGATAGTTGCTCCAGTCTCTGGATACGGCGTTATTGGACGGTGGTAATGGAGTATAATGTTCTGCACACTGCTTTCCCAGCCACTAATTTTCTATTTCAAACGATACCTTACTTCTGATCACCAGTTCCCATCAACACCTTTCCTGTGCATCTCAGTACTCTTACATGTTGCAAGTTTCTGTCATCTAACAAGGTTGTTCCAAAATATTATTTCGCTTAGTCTAAAAAAATTAAAATACTCAACAAGAAAGATCAGCGCCTACCCAGGGTTAGCATTCCACCTCTCAAGGATCGCCGCTCATGTCGACTAATACTATACTCCATACCTATTTCCGTTTGTAGCATGATACAGGTCTGTACTTCAGTAACTTCTTGCCATCCGCGCTGCAAACACAGCCACACCAAGATGGCTCAGCATTCCATGAGAACCACTACACGACGTCCCAACGATTACTTCTCTCAATACTACCACATCCGTCTGTGTCTCTCTGTTGGTAATTCGTTCCAGTTCGATGCAATACGAAATCAAAGGACAGTGACAGTTCATGAGACTCAAAACCACACAAAGTTTAAATATTGTTTCCCACCGAAATTGTCGCTCTTGCTTTATGAAGTGTTGGAAAACAGTAAATAACAAGTCGAATGGAACGGGTTGATGAGTTTTCAAAGTTTAACTCTTGGTTAGCTCGTCAAGAGGTGAGTTTCGCTTCGTCTCCAAGTGGTAAAATTTCTTTCTTTTCTCTTCTTACAGGAAGCATATCCGCTTCGGCCTCAAGGCTTCCACATTATCAACAGCAATCCTGGCCTCGAGAAAATATTCTCGTTTTTCGAGGGTTTCCTTAAAGAGAAGTTCAAGAAAAGGGTATGTACTCAAATATATGTAAGTGTCGGTTGTAATTTAAAATATGAATCCTCAGTACCATTAACATGCACTCTAGAAACATTTCTGGCGCAGAATCAGGTCAAATACTTCTTTACATAACATGTTTCAATCTGGATTTAATGGATACCCTAGAAAAAGTGCACATAAAGCAAAGAGTGTCTTCAATATTACTTATTATTCTAAACATGTCTCGTTATCTGAATTCATAAGCTTTAAATACGTACAATTAATAATTAAACTTACTTTCGTTTCTAACATTTATTGGTTAGATGGAAATTCTGGCTGTAGCACATTCTTTGAAATTATAAGTGCAAGAGGGGTAAAATACAGGGAGTGAATGGTTATCAGAATAGAAAACTAGAGAGTAGCTACAAGAGTCGTAGGACTTGAAAGGGAGGCAAAAGATGAGGAAAGAGTGACACAGACATGCAGCCTATTCCGACATTATTCGACACTGAAAAAGCACTAAAGGAAAGCAAACAGAAATTTAGAATTGTAATTAAAATTCAAGGAGAAGAAATGAAAAAGGTATTGTTTGCTGATGGCATTGTAATTCTGTCACAGACGGCAGAGGACTTGGAAGTGCAGTTGAACGGAATTGATGATGCCTTGAAATTACAATGATTTCTTGACAGTATGAGAAAGTTTCAAGGGTTATGGAGAAGGATAAATGTATCACTTTGAGGTGAGAGACCATGATTCGGAGACGAACGAGTCGATTGTTGTAAACGAAAATAGTTCTGATATCTCTGACAGTGCAATACGTCATCAGTATTGCTTTGCAAAGATTATAGGGTAGGTAACTTACAGACGTGCTAGTATGGACCATAATAAGGAAAAATGTCCAGTAAACGTGATCTCTGAAATGCATACTTTAAGAACTACAGGGACTTGTTCAGTAGAAGAGATGTGTTTCACAGTATCGTAGATGAAAAAGTGCCCGTAGCTCTTAAGGTATTCATGCTATAGCTCATTTTTACCAGACATTTTTTCTTCTTTTGTTCCGTATTACCACCTCTGTAAGCTACCCTACAACAGTTCCGGTACATACACTGAGATAAAGGAAGTCATGGGATAGCGATATGCACATACACTGATGGCGGTAGTACAGCGTACACAAGCTATAAAAGAGCAGTGTATTGGCGGAACTGTCATTTGTACTCACGTGATTCATGTCAAAATATGCCAACGTGATTACAGCAGCACGAAGGGAACTAACAGACTTTGAACGCGGCATGGTAGATGGAGCTAGACACGTGGGCCATTCCATTTCGGAATTCGTTAGGGAATTCAGTATTCCGAGATCACAGTGTCAAGATTGTGCCGAAAATACCAAATTTCAGACGTTACATCTCACAACACATAATGCAGTGACCGGCGGGATTTGAGGCGTCAGAAAGGGCACTCGGTCAGCAATTGCCAGAGACACAACCAAAACCGATACATAACAACGCCGACCCCGTTAGTAACGGGAAAAGGTAGTAGTAACAGAAGAAGGAGAACCTTCTCATTTTTCTTGGAAAATGAGACACTTAAAGTAGTAGATGAGAATAAATGAGAACGTTCGAAGTACTACGGAAGATATTAAACGTTGAGTGGGAACAATACGAAAACTTTTTCTTGATAGAAATTTTTTAGCATCTAACACAAATTTTAGTTACTAACTTCCGGCACACTTGACTAATTGCAGGTCAGCAACTTCTGTTAATCAGTACAACGAAAAACATGCCAAAACTAAAAAATTTCATGTTTTTGTAACTTGATGACTAGCTTCGGGCCTAGCCTATTTTCGAATCAATCAGAAAGTCAAAATGGCATTTCCAAAAGTACAAGAAACATATCAAAATTATACGTGTATTGAAGTGAATATGGACAGTTATAGCGCTTGTAGAGTTATCTGGAGGCCAAAATTGGGCGAGCAACAGCATAGACAAGAAGAGAATAGTAGCTTTTGAAATGTGATATTACAATAAATGTTGAAGATTGAATAGGTTGTTCGAATAACTAATAAGATGCCCAGAATCTAATTAGGGAGAAAAGAGGATTATGGTAAAATCTGACTGAAAGAAATAATCGTTTGATAGGAAACACTCTGAGGCGTCAGTAAACAATAAGTTTGCTAATGGAAGGAAATGGAGGCAGTTGCAGGAGGTTGGGGAACTGCTATAGAGGGTAATTAAAGTTTGGATACAGTAAGTGAGGGTGTAGCTTGCCGTAATTATGGAGAAATGAAGAGGCTTACGCAGGATAGACTAGCGTGGAGAGCTGCTTCATATCAGTCTTGGGACTAAAAAACGCAACGGAAAGTTATGCAACAAGAAGGAAGTGTGTATAGCGACCGGTATTGTTATTAGAACACGTCTCAATAGTATGTTATGCGTTAGAGCACCTCTTAATGCTTAGAAAATAATACGTTGTTATGTTTACGTTTTATGTATTTCAGATGTTCATCCATCCCAATCTGGAGTCTCTTTATAAGCACGTCCCCAAGAAGATTTTGCCAGAGGAGTACGGAGGAGAAGCAGGACCTATTGAAAAATTGCAAAGTAAGTGCAAATCATTGTCAGCGATTTTTACGTCATCCAAAGTGTGCAACGTTATGTACTCTCATAAGCCCTGAAACAGGCTTTTAGGAGTTATAGAGGGGACTTGGTAGATAAATTCTCCTAAGGAACCCATGACCGGAAATGTGCTGATCGGACTAAAGTTTGAAAATCAGCTCACTTTCAAATCCCACGCTTCGTGGTACAACACAGCGGAAGCAAAGAGCTCTGACCTGTGTGCTTTACTGGAGCCCATGGCATGGGCAATGTTTCAGGTACTCGCCTTTAAGTACTCTCCTACGTGACGAAGCACGCTCTCTTAAAGACGAGAGAGAGGCTCGTCAGAGCAACAGCACAATCAGCCATTCTCGTTGCAAAACGTGCCATTTTCCCGTTTCTGTAAGAGGATGAAAATGGTATGTGACGTCATAATAGAACTGACGACAGCTGCCTCTTCTCAGTTTATGTGTGTACCGTGCAGCAGGAAATTTGAAAATGAACTGATCTTCTAACTTATATTACATCCGAACTGTACGTTTCTGGACTTGGGTTCCTTATCAAAGCTACTAACTCCCCTTTACAACCCCTATGAGTCCGGTAACAGGAATTGTGAAATACCCTGTAAAATATATTAGGGCAGCAGTATGTAAGATCAGGTAATAAATAACTGACTATTCGTTTACTTTAACAGCATCACTACATTGGCTACTGATCTTGACATACATGGAGATTAACCTGCCATGAGTTTTATGCAACCCGCAATGCCTTCAAAAACCACAAGTGAGTTTTTCATATTTTCTCGCTCGCTATGTGCAGACTATCAGTCCTACACAAAAAATGAATAAGACCATTTTGCAGTTAATGTAGTTAAATTTTGTACTCGGATTCGTTTTCGCTGGAGGTTTTTGAGTTTGAACGTCACTTTTTCCTGTTTCTCTTGACTAATTCGAAAACTAGAGCCTCCGGCGAAAACGTATCCCAGTACAAACTTTAACCACATTTAAAATCCTGCAGAAAGATCCCCCACATTTTTTCTCTAGGACAATAGTTTGTGTGTAGACACTGAGAGAATATGATAATTTCGTGTGTGGGTTTTGAAGGCATTACGGCTTGCATAAAACCCATAGGGAGGGGAAGCTGAATCACTCTGTATTAATATAGAGAAAAAACGGCTTCAAGACCATCATCTCAACATTCTTCAAATCGTTTTAAATTGAACTAGAACAAATCGGAAGCAGCTATTATGTGACGATTTATTAAGGACCAGATCCGCTGCGTTAAAGCAACAACTTGAGGTTGTTAGTAGTGTCACATAGATAAGAACACAGGGACACTCTCAACGTCGTTGTCACGTAATCCAACCGCATGAAGAGAGGAAGTCGTCAACAAACAATCAGCGGCAGAGCATTGAGACGAACAGCGCGGGGAATGAGGAACCTGTTGTTGGTTATCACAAGAATAAAGTACTGACACTATTAACAAGCTGAAGGTACTGCCTTATCGTAGCGAAACCGATCGTTAATAAATCATGCAATAATAGCTCTCTGCGGTCTATTCAAGTTCAGTTTTCCATGAATTTCAACAGCTATGGTTGCCCATACTATAAAGTTCCATATTTCTCAAATGTAGTGAACTTGAAATTTTAAACATGTATATGAGCCTCTGTCAAATACAAGCAATCATACGCTTGGTTTCATCATTCCTAAACAATGTAGAAGTAACACTTGCAGAAAGACGAATTCCGCTTGTAATTTGACTGCCGTTCAGAGTGTCTTTAAATGACATCTTCTTTCGTTATGGCAGTACAGTGTGGCTCAGTTTGGCCTCGATAGTCTGGCCGTCAGCAGATATTCAAGAGCGTATAATTTTTGTATGATGTGTAACAGACAACAGCCTGGAGGGTGGTGTGCTCACCCCACGCTCCTCCATATCGCGTCCAAAAGAAGCCATTGGCAGAGGACGACATGACGGTAGGTCGGTCTCGAGTGGCCCGTTTGAGGCCAGAATAGTGGAAGTAGGAAAAAAGAAAAAAAATATGAATATCTTAGTATCCGTGTCTCAATCTCGTATGGGTAATGCGACTTACGCATTTCAAAAACATATGACGTTGCGTGACATTTCGACTCGTCTTATGTTACTAAGGGGGAGAAATAGCACAAATACAGAAGCATAATAAAGTATCCAGAATGACATTTTCATTCTGCAGTGGTGTGTGTGATGATATGAAACTTCTTGGCAGATTAGAACTGTGTGCCGGACCGAGACTGGAACTCGGGGACCTTAGTTCGAGTCTCGGTCCGGCACACAGTTTTAATCTGCAATGAAATTTCATAATAAAGTAATATTAGACTATGTGTAGACGTACCCCTATCCCTGTCTGTTAAGAAAAGGGAACAACCAAGAACAAAGGAAGAGAATTTAGCTGTGCCGACGTGTACTTTATAACATTAGTGTAGGAATCACTGTAGAATGAGTTACCAAATGACTGGAAATTCGTAACATCAGACATTCCTAATTCCCTTAAACTTAGTTGTCCACATGGGATGTGTTTTACGATGTCACTCTGTTTGCAGATACGTGGAAAGAGCGCGTTGAGAGGAATGCGGCGTTCTTCAAGGAGGACGAGAAGTACGGGGTGGACGAGTCGAAGCGGCCCGGCAAACCCAAGACGCACACCGACCTGTTCGGCGTGGAGGGCTCCTTCCGACAGCTCTCCGTGGACTGAGCACGATTCTCTGCCGACCTATTGTCTTTACTCTTGTCAAAGGCCATTCATAGTGGTACTACTGTTATATGCTCCTACTGTAAAATACTACCGATGAATTTGAGAATAAAATTACTTTGCTTTCAAATTCTGGCACTACATCTCTCATCTAATCGCCTTAACATGTGTCATTTAGGGCACAAAAAAACACAACACGTAATACATGATGTGTAACCATCAATTTAACACACAAAGGAATTAAAAACATTAGCTGGCAGTCAGCACTGATTTACGCTGATGAGCCATAATATTATGACCACCTGGTTAATAGTTTGTTTGTCCGCCTTTTGCGTATTGGGGATCCGACAGTTTGTTGGTAAGTTTGTGGAGGTATGTGGCATTAGATATCTGCGTACAGGTCAAGTAATCCGCGTAAATAATGGGCCGCTGATGGTGCACGATAGTGACCCAGATGGCTCCCAAAGGACTTACATCAGGCGAATTTGGTCGCCGAGACATCGAGTGAGTTCACTATAACGCTCCTCAAACCAGTGTGGTACGGTTCTGGCTCCGAGACACGGACAACTGTACTGCTGGACTATCACATCACCGTCGTGGTATATATGAAGGAATGCAGGTGGTTCGCAGCTGTCAGCGTATCTTCCATTACTTTCACAGGTCTCATGCAAACACAGGAGAATTTTTCCGTGGCCTGGTACTGTTCCCACAGGCCTGCGTCTGTGGCGCGCACCCCGTTTCGGACCACCGTTCACCTCGATGACGTAGTTCGTGGAGACGACCATCGACCTACTACAGCAAAAATATGATTCGCCCGAAGAGTCGTCGTCTTTACATTGATCCAAGGTCGAGTACCGTTGGTCCCGTGCACACTACAAGCCTGATTAACCATGGGTCACCATGTGAACACGAAGGAGTAGCCTGCTACGGAGCATCATATTCAACAATGTATCATGAATAGACACACTTGTCCGTGCACCAGCATTGTGCTCTTTCGGCAGAGATGCGACAAATTCCCATTTATCCTTCTTTACAGAGCAGACCAGCCTCTGAAATCTGCGTTCTGTAAAGAGTAGTGGACGTCCAACCATTTAGCGCCTGTTGGTAGTTTCACTGTCCTTCTACCTCTTTCCGTAGATACTCACGAGAGTAGCACGTGGACATACGATCAGCTTCGTGGTTTTCGAAATACTCGTTCAGAGGCTCTGCATAATGATAATCTGCACTTTTTCGTAGTCGATTTTCCCATTGGCATCCCATGTCTTCGCTAAGGTGATCCCTCACCCGTGTCTGCCTCGCTTACATACTTATGTTACCGCGTCACGTCCCACAACGCCACCATGCGTCATCTATCGTCGCGGTGAGCAGTGGTCATAAAGTTTTGGCTGATCGTTGTATATCAATGGGTCAAGTTGAAAATTTGTGCTGGATCGGGATTCTAACCCAGGTCTCCCGCTTACTAAGAAAGATGCGCTGATCGCTATGCCATCTGGACACAGTGGCCACCATAACCGCACCGACTTCTAATCAAGCTGCAGGCCTATGGGGTATCGTCTCAGTTGTGCGACTGGATTCGTGATTTCCTGTCAGAAAGGTCGCAGTTCATAGTAATAGACTGCAAATCATCGAGTAAACCTGAAGTGATATCAGGTGTTCCCCAGGGAAGCGTCCTGGGACCTCTGCTGTTCCTGATCTATGTAAATGACCTGGGTGACAATCTGAGCAGTTCTCTTAGGTTGTTCGTAGATGATGCTGTAATTTAGCGTCTAGTAAGGTCATCCGAAGACCAGTATCAGTTGCAAAGCGATTTAGAAAAGATTGCTGTATGGTGTGGCAGGTGGCAGTTGACGCTAAATAACGAAAAGTGTCAGGTGATCCACATGAGTGCCAAAAGAAACACGTTGGAATTCGATTACTCGATAAATAGTACAATTCTCAAGACTGTTAATTCAACTAAGTACCTGGGTGTTAAAATTGCGAACAACTTCAGTTGGAAAGACCACACAGATAATACTGTGGGGAAGGCGAGCCAAAGGCTGCGTTTCATTGGCAGTACACTTAGAAGATGCAACAAGTCCACTAAAGAGACAGCTTACACTACACTCGTTCGTCCTCTGTTACAATATTGCTGCGCGGGATTGACGGAAGACATCGAAAGGGTGCAAAAAAGGGCAACTCGTTTTGTATTATCACGTAATAGGGGAGAGAATGTGGCAGATATGATACGCGAGTTGGGATGGAAGACATTAAAGCAAAGACGTTTTTCGTCGCGGCGAGATCTATTTACGAAATTTCAGTCACCAACTTTCTCTTACGAATGCGAAAATATTTGTTGAGCCCAACCTACATAGATAGGTAGGAATGATCATCAAAATAAAATAAGAGAAATCAGAGCTCGAACAGAAAGGTTTAGGTGTTCGTTTTTTCCCGCTCGCTGTTCGGGAGTGGAATGGTTCAAATGGCTCTGAGCACTATGGGACTCAACTGCTGTGGTCATCAGTCCCCTAGAACTTAGAACTACTTAAACCTAACTAACCTAAGGACATCACACACATCCAAGCCCGAGGCAGGATTCGAACCTGCGACCGTAGCAGTCGCACGATTCCGGACTGCGCGCCTAGAACCGCGAGACCACCGCGGCCGGCCGGGAGTGGAATGGTAGAGAAATAGTATGATTGTGGTTCGATGAACTCTCTGCCAAGCACTTAAATGTGAATCGCAGAGTAGTCATGTAGATGTAGATGTAGACTACCATACCACGCCTCTCGTCAGACCCAAATTCTCTGCTTGTACCAAAAACTACTGGTGCGGTGTCCCTGCTCATTAGCCTCATTACTCGCGGCATCTCGCCAACTCCCTTAAGAATTCGAGCATTTTGTGCATCTACACTGAAGGGATCATTGGCTGTCAAGGCCTTAGTTAAATATATGTGTCCGAAACAACAAGCACCAATTATATGCTATCAATTTAATCAGTGTATAGTATTTTTTCTTAGGGACGTTAATGGTAAGTTACTTTGCAAACGAACAGTGAAATGTCGATCCCTTGTTGCTTAAGCCTTGATCCTTTATCTCTGATCAATTTGGGGAAAAAAAGAAAAACAGTGCACATGAAGTAATAATGAGCCGGCCGGTGTGGCCGTGCGGTTCTAGGCGCTTCAGTCTGGAACCGCGTGACCGCTACGGTCGCAGGTTCGAATCCTGCCTTGGGCATGGATGTGAGTGATGTCCTTAGGTTAGTTAGGATTAAGTAGTTCTAAGTTCTAGGGAACTGATGACCACAGATATTAAGTCTCATAGTGCTCAGACCCATTTGACCCATTTTTCGAAGTAATAACGTTTTCCCGCTCTCGTAGTACTTAACTGTTCAAATGTGTTAAATCTTATGGAACTTCACTGCTAAGTTCATCAGTCCCTAAGCTTGCACACTACTTAACCTAAATTATCTTAAGGACAAACACACACAACCATGCCCGAGGGAGGACTCGAACCTCCGCCGGGACCAGCCGCACAGTCCATGACTGCAGCGCCCTAGACCGCTCGGCTAGTCCCGCGCGGCAGTACTGTTGTACCTTGTACTGTTACCATCTCAATCGCAGGTGTTTGTAGGATCTTTCTGTGATTAATGTTATCAGTATTTTGCGGAGTAAACATGTCCGTAAACTCTGAAGATGCTGCAAAAGCTGTTGCTTCATTAGAAAATGGTGGCAGCGTGTAATACACTACTGGCCATTAAAATTGCTACACCAAGAAGAAATGCAGATGATAAACGGGTATTCATTCGACAAATATATTATACTAGAACTGACACGTGATTACATTTTCATGCAATTGGGGTGCATAGATCCTGAGAAATCAGTACCCAGAACAAAAACCTCTGGCCGTAATAACGGCCTTGATACGCCTGGGCATTGAGTCAAACAGAGCTTGGATGGCGTGTACAGGTATAGCTGCCCATGCAGCTTCAACACGATACCACAATTCATCAAGAGTAGTGACTGGCGCATTGTGAGGAGCCAGTTGCTCGGCCACCATTGACCAGACGTTTTCAGTTGGTGAGAGATCTGGAGAATGTTCTGGCCAGGGCAGCAGTCGAACATTTTCTGTATCCAGAAAGGCCCGTACAGGACCTGGACATGCGGTCGCGCATAATCCTGCTGAAATGTAGGGTTTCGCAGGGATCGAATCAAGGGTAGAGCCATGGGTCGTAACACATCTGAAATGTAACGCCCACTGTTCAAAGTGTTGTCAGTGCGAACAAGAGGTGACCGAGACGAGTAACCAATGGCACCCCATACCATCACACCGGATGATACGCCAGTATGGCGATGACGGATACACGCTTCCAATGTGCGTTCACCGCGATGTCGCCAAACACGGATGCAACCATCACGATGCTGTAAATACAACCTGGATTCATCCGAAAAAATGACGTTATGCCATTCGTGCACCCAGGTTCGTCCTTGAGTACACCATGGCAGGCGCTCCTGTCTGTGATGCAGCGTCAAGGGTAACTGCAGCCATGGTCTCCGAACTGATAGTCCATGCAGCTGCAAACGTCGCCAAACTGTTCGTGCAGATGCTTGTTGTCTTGAAAACGTCCCCATCTGTTGACTCAGGGATCGAGACGTGGCTGCACGATCCGTTACAGCCATGCGGATAAGATACCTGTCATCTCGACTGTTAGTGATACGAAGCCGTTGGGATCCAGCACGGCGTTCCGTACTAACATCCTGAACACAACGATTCCATGTTCTGCTAACAGTCATTGTATCTCGACCAACGCGAGCAGCAATGTCGCAATCGCGATAGGCTACAATCCGACCGTTATCAAAGTCGGAAACGTGATGGTACGCATTTCTTCTCCTTACACGAGGCATCACAGCAACGTTTCACCAGGAAACGCCGGTCAACTGCTGTTTGTGTATGAGAAATCGGTTGGAAACTTTCTTCATTTCAGCGCATTGTAGGTGTCGGCACAGGCGACAACCTTGCGTGAATGCTCTGAAAAGCTAATCATTTGCAGATCACAACATCTTCTTCCTGTCGGTTAAATATCGTGTCTGCAGTACGTCATCTTCGTGGTGTAGCAACTTTAATGGCCAGTAGTGTATATAGCAGAGACTTTGAGAACTACAACTTCCACATTTCCAGAAACGTAGGAAGGTACCAGGAAACTGGAGGTTATGCAAGGAAAGAAGAGTTAGACCCGAAAAGAGAAACATCGACAAGAGATGATGGTCACTTTTTCCAGCTAAAAGTTCTCGTCAACCGTCACATTAGCACCATGGAAACATTAAATCGAATCTATCAAGTCCGAGGTGGTCAGTTTTAGTGAAGGAACCGTCCGAAGGAGAGTGGAAAAAGCCAGTCTGCAATCCAAAAGACCTCCTGCAGCCCAAGAAATCACCAGGGATCGTCGCATCGCTCGACTAAGTTTCGCAACGATGAGCCGCGATTTGACCTGCTAACACCTGACGATACAGAAGTGATCAGGAGAGATCTTCAGGAAACGTATTCCCCTTACCTATGCTCATCCAGGAAGCCTTTTCGTGACGGTTCTCTGCTGGTGTGGACAGCAATCAGTGTGACTCTAAGAACAGATTTAGTCTTCGTGGAGCATGGGAGCCTTACATCACTTCGCTATGTGGAAGTATGCCTCCTATTGTCACGTCGGACCTACTTTTTACCGGCGTAGTGCAGCAATTCGACTTGCCATGGACCGAAGATGTCGTTGGAAGTTCCTTGCAGATACACTGAGCTGCCTCCGTAGCCATCCATAGTTCCGAGAGCCTTGCCGGTATCGGAGTTTGCGCATGAACTGACCTTACGATTATGTCCCATTAATGTTCGATGAGGTTCATGTCGGGCGATCTGGATGGCCCAATCATTAGTACGAATTGTCCAGAATGTTCTCCAAACCAGTCGCTAACAACTGTGGCCCTGTAACATGCCGTACTGTCATCCACAAAAATTCCATCGTTTTTCGGGAACGTAAAGTCCATAAATGGCTGAAAATGTTCTCCAAGTAGTAGGACATAAACATTTCCAGTCAATGATAGGTTCACTTGGGATAGAGGAGACACTCAATTCCATGTAAACACAGCCCATATGATTATTGATCCATCACCAGCCTGCACAGTCCTTGTTGACAACATGTGTCCGTGGCTTCGTGAGTCTGCGCCACACTCGAACCCTACCATCAGCTCTTACCAACTAAAACCGTCACTCATCTAACCAGGCCACAATTTTCCAGTGGTCTAGGTTTCTTCGAGGTGTGGACTGTCAAATGTCTTAACATGATAGGAAAGTTAGAAAATGCGGAGGATCAATCTAAATACAGTGGGGGTTAATGAAGTGAAATGGAAAGAAGACAAGGATTGCAGGTCAGATGGGTATAGGGTAATACCAACAGCAGCAGAAAACTGTATAACGGGACTTGGATTCGTTACGAATGAGAAGGTAGGACAAAAAGTGAGCTACTGTGAACAGTTTGGTGGTAGGGTAATTTTCATCAGAATGAACAGTGGCCCAGCACCGACAACGATAGTTCAGATATACACGTCGACGTCGCATGCCGAAGATGAAGAGGTAGGGAAAGTATATCAGGATATTAAACGGCTAATTCAGTGATTTCATGGGGGGTTAGAGTGGGGTTGTAGCTGTAAGAATACAAGAAAGGATTAAGAAAGAATATTGACTTGTTACTAGAAATGAGAGAGTTTAATACAATGAATGGAATGAAATAAACAGGAACTGCAGGGAAGCAAAGGAGAAATGGCTGCATGGGAAATCTGAATAAATTGAAAAAGAAATGATTGACAAAAGAACTGACTCAGAGAATAGAAAAATCAAAACAACCTTCGGTGAAATTAAACGCAAGAATGATAACATTAAGAGTGCAGCGGGAATTCCACTGTTCAATGCAGAGGAGAGTGCGGATAGGTGGAAGAAGTACATTGAAGGCCTCTACGCATGGCAAAACTTGTCTGATGACGTGATAGGAGGAGAAACAGGAGTAGACATAGAAGAGATAGGGAGTCCACAATTAGAATTACAATTAAAAAAAACTTTGTTAGACTTAAGAATGAGGCGGAAGGGATGGATAGGATTATTCTGTCAGAATTTCTAAAATCATTAGGGGTAGTGGCAACAAAGTGGCTACTAGCTTTGGTGTGTAGCGTGACTCAGTCTGGCGATATACCATCTGAATTTCGGAAAAAGTATCATACAATTCCGAAGGTTGCAAGAGCCAACAAGTGAAAGAATTATCGCAAAATCAAGATTAACAGCCACACAGAAGAATGGAAAAGAAAACTGACGAAGCTTTAGATGAGGATCAGTTCAGCTGTAGGAAAGATAAAGGCATTAGAGAGGCAATTCTGACGTTGTGGTTGATCATGGAAGCAAGAGTGAAGAAAACTCAAGATACGTTTCTAGGATTTGTCGACACGCAAAAAGCATTAGACATTGTCAAATGAAGCAAGATGTTCGAAGTTCTGAGGTAAACAGCGGTAAGCCATTGGGAAAGGAGAGTGATACACAATATGTACAAGAACGAAGAAGGAACAGGAAGAGTGGAAGATAAGGAACGAAGTGCTCGGATTAAAAATGGTGCAAAACAGGGATATAGTCTTCCGCCACTGCTGTTCAATCTATATTTCGAAGAGCAACAACGGGAATAAAAGAAATGTTCAAGAGTGGAATTAAAATTTAGGATGAAAGGTAATCAATGACAAAATTCGCTGATGACATTGCTATTCTCAGTGAAAGTGAAGACGACTTAAAAGATCGACTGAATGGAACGAACAGTCTAATGAGTACAGAATACGGAGTGAGTGTAAAGTAAAGAAATACGACACTAACGAGGCGTATCAGAAATGAGAATAGTGAGAAAGCTAACTTCGGAATTCGTGATAACGAAGTTGGCAAATTTAAGTAATTCTGTTACCTAGGCAGCAAAATAACCCATGACGGTTGGAGCACGGAGGACATAAAAAGCAGACAAGCACTGGCAAAAAGGGCATTCCTGGCCAAGAGAAGTCTACTAGAACCAAACATAGACCTTGATTTGAGGAAGAAATTTCTGAGAATGTACGTTTGAAACACAATATTGTATGGTAGTGGAACGTGGACTGTGGGAAAATCAGAAAAAAAAGAGAAACCAACCATTTGAGATGTGGTATTCCGGAAAATTAAGTGCTTATGAGATAAGCAATGAGGAGGTTCTCAGGAGATTCGACGAGAAGAGGAATCTATGGAAAACACCGGCAAGAACAAGGGACAGGATGGTAGGACATCTGTTAAGACAACACGGAATAGCTTACATGGTCCTACAGGGAGCTATGGAAATGAAGTCCCGTGCTTCTTGAGAGAGCGTAAGGGAACGATGCGGGAGACCCGCACCGCCGTACTAGGCAATGTCCTAAATGGAGGTGGTTTGCCGTTGCTTTCCTCCGACCGTAATGGGGATGGAGATTTGGAAATTTGTTCAAATGGTTCAAATGGCTCTGAACACTATGGGACTTAACATCTTAGGTCATCTGTCCCCTAGAACTTAGAACTACTTAAACTTAACTAACCCAAGCACATCACACACATCCATGCCCGAGGCAGGATTCGAACCTGCGACCGTAGCAGTCACGCGGTTCCGGACTGAAGCGCCTAGAACCGCACGGCCACCGCGGTCGGCTGAAAATTTGTGGTAATTTCCTATGGGACCAAACTGCTGAGGTCATCGGTTCCTAAGCTTACGCACTACTTAAACTATCTTAGGCTAAGGACAACACACACGCCCATGCCCGAAGGAGGATTCGAACCTCCGACGGGGTGGAGCCGCACGGACCGTGACAAGACGCCCTAGATGGTGTGGTTACCCCGCGCGGTTTAATGGCGATGGATGATGATGAAGACATCACAACAACACCTAGTCATCTCGGGTCAGGTGAAAATCCCTCGCCCCGCCAGGAATCGAACCCGGAACCCCGTGCTGGAGAAGAGAGAACGCTACCGCGAGGCCACGAGCGCCTGACAGAGGGAGCTATAGAGGGTCGAAACTATGGAGGAATACAGAGACTGGAATACATACAGTGTACAGTTGAGGACAAATTTTGCTAGTGCCACTCTGACATGAAGAGATTAGCACAGGAGAGAAATTCACGGTGGGCCACTTAAAACCAGTCATAAGCCTCGCGTGAAATTTCCACTCTGCAGCAAAGTGTGTGCTGATATGAAACTTCCTGCCACACTAAAACTGTGTGCCGGACCGAGACTCGAACTCGGGACCTTTGCCTTACGCGGGAAGTGCTCTACCATCTGAGCTACCCAAGCACGACTCACGACCCGTCCTCACAGTTCCAACTCCACCAGGGCCTCGTCTCCTGCCTTCAAAACTTCACAGAACCCCTTCTGCAGATCTAGCAGAAGTACTGGAAGAAAGGATATTGCGGAGACTTGGCTTAGCCACAGCCTGGGGGATGTCCCCAGAATGAAATTTTCATTCTGCAGCGAACTGTGAGCTGATATGAAACTTCCCGACAGATTAAAATTGTGTGCCAAACCGACTCGAACTCGGAACCTTTGTCTTTGCGGGCAATCGCTCTATCAATTAGAAAACTGGTGGGAAAAAAATGAAATGTTCACGAGCCCAGGAATGGCGCTGCAGGCGATGTCGTGCTGCTAGCAAAGGCTACCATAGCCACATTTCATCGCACTGTGTTAACGAATTCATTCGTCTTACGTCCCACACTGATTTCTGTGCTTATTTCACGCAGTGTTGTTCGTCAGCGAGCACTGACAATTCTACGCAAACGCCGCTGCTGTGACTCGTTAAGTTGAGGCCGTCGGCCACAGCGTTGCCTATGGTGAGAGGTAATGACTGAAATATGGTATTCTCGCCACACTCTTGACTCCATGGATCTCGGAATACTGAATTCCCTAACGATTTCCGAAATGCAATGTCTCATACGTCAAGTTCCGACTACCATTCTGCGTTCTAAATTTGGTAATCCCCATCGTGCGACCATAATCGCGTGGAAACCTATTTACGTGAATCACCTGAGTACAGGTGACAGCTCTGCCAATGCACTGCCCTATAATACCCTGTCAATGCAATACTGCCGCCATCAGTATATGTCCATATCGCTATCGCATGATTTTTGTCACCTCAGTGTACATTAATGGCTGACAGTGCATGTCCACACGTTGCGAGGATTGTGCAAGTGTTGTTGAACGAAGCCCAGATTCGTGCTATGGCTTGGCCTTCTCGAAGCCCTGATTTGAATGTTGTTGAACATCTATGGGATCAGCCGAGAAGAAGGAGCCATCTCCACTACTGAGAGCTTACAGGGCTTGCGAGAGGGCCTCCTGAAGCAATGGGAGATAATTTCTCAAGAGGACATTGCAGCATTAAACAGGAACATCAATGATAGTTTGCTGCATGAGATTGATGCCATAGGAGGCAAAGTACGCGTTTGAAGAAACGAAGAGATGCCTGTGAAATGTAGGAAACCAGGGTATAAATGCGTTACCTTCTTAACCTTCCTCCAAATTTATTTGTGTTTCCATTCGCGTTACTTCCGCATCCCTTGAGTCTTTTGTTTATTATCGTCTTTTTTGTTGGGCAACTAGGTGGGGTCACATATTTTAGCACAAAATAGTAGATTAGTGCTATAAAAGGAACGGGAATTTGAAATAGAAAGTTTAAAATTAAGCTTTTTCTAAGAAATTGAAGTGTTTCCTTTTCGTGCTGATCAGTGTAGTAGCCGATGCACGTCGTGTTCACTCATCTACATTTTTCGGGAGAGAGGACGAATCAACTTCGCTGAGTCTGGCGGTAGTTGCCGGAGACCAACAGTGATTGGCCTACTGTCACAGTCGGTCTCCAGGGATGTATGGCCGTGCGGCTTCACAGATTGGCACTTAGCGAGGCTGCTGTGTGCGGCGGGCCTGACGTACTGCCTTTACTATTAAATACGGCCCCTGCTGCATTGTGACGCAGCAAATTGCCACGCTTCTATAAGCACACCACACATGTGCAACGGACCTCTGGCACACGCTTTGACAGCGCCACATACGAGTGAGCTATCACGCAACCACAGGCAGTTTTAAGGACGAATTTTCTCTCGAGAACTGTTATGTTTAGTAGCAGTGGCTGTTTTTCTCCGTACATCCACAAATATTAGCAAGTAAGCGAATAACGGCAACTGAAATTTGTTAAACTTCTTTTGAAACGCTTTTCTTGGAAACTGTGGGTCACTTTACAGTCCGCATTATACATTTCATTGACACCAAGTATTTTGTGTACTACTCTGTAATACAATTCTTTTTCACTTATTAGTTCTCATTTCCTTTTCAATACATTTATGTTAGGTCGCTTTCTTGTTTGTATGTGTGTTACATACAAATTTTCCAGTTGATTTTAAATTAACTTGCCGATGAGCATTCATCAGCGCCCAGAACTGGATGGCAGTGCAATATTAAGTGACTTTCGTGTCCAGTGTGTAGCGGAGGGTGCTTGTGTTTTTCTGTCTATCTGTTCGGTGCAAATTTTATGTTCGATTTCAAAATATTTTCTCGATGATCTAGAAACTTGAACTTTCACAAAACTCATGACTGGATGCAATATTAGTCGCTTTCGTGTCTGATATTTGGCGTACTTTGTTTACCACTGCTATTTCCCATTCTCACTGTTCAAATCACAAATATTTCACGACATTAACAATGCCGGTAAGCCACCGTTTGAGCCGTATTCTGTCTAATTTTTACCTTCACTGGAGAGATAAATGTGGAAGGGAGCAATATAATAGTCGTCTGTGGTGAAGAGGAGCTGAAATTTACCAAACTTTTCTGCTGTAACCTCAGAAAATTTTTTGAAATCTTTTGATAAAATGTCATACATACAAGACAAAAAACAGAAAATAATTATTCATAAAAAAAACTTTTCATTGCAGTACGTTTTTAAGGTGGAAAACTGAAGGAAAATTAATTTCTGTTAGCCACTTGCAGATATTCCTGAAAATTTATGCTTGCGAAATTTTAATAGCTATGATAATACTTGTAGAACTGAAAACCGAATAGTGGGACGCATGCAGCTGACATTGGTAGGGAGTGTAGAGAGTAGTTGTCGTTGAGCAAAATCAAGCAACATTTTATGTAATCTGCAGTGCCATAAAACTGTTGGTGACTTAGTGAGCTATTCATGCTCTATTTTCTATTGCATACGCCCCACGTTTTTCGTTTTAAGTTTTACAAGTACTGTCACAGCTTATAAAAATTCACAAACACAATTTTAGGGCTATCGGTATGGGGTTAGGAACCCGTACTATTTTATATTTTTGCCCAACTTAAAAATGTGTTATATTAATCAGCTTTTTATTTAAATAATTATTCACTCATTAGTACCGTAGTTTAACTGAAAGTATGTGTACAATGTCTGAGCATTCTCGATGTGTCTATAGAAATGTTATCATTAGTAAATGCTGCTGATTTTCATAGCACTTGTTATAAATTGTGTGAGGGAAAATTAGGTTATATGAAATGAGAACTCACTTTAGAATGCAGCTATAGCATTCGTTTTCCTTAAACATTTAACTTAAAATATCCATCTAATATTACGGTATGTCATCCCCTTTAAAAATTAAATACATTGATAATGCCTGTAAATGTATCATAAATAACTCAAATCCCCTGAACTCTACCTGTACAGAACAAGCTTCAAAATGCAAATTACTGCAAACTCTGAGGACCTCAATGTTTCTATATTTGTATTATTTCTTGCTATAAACTGTAAATCCGGCCTTCTCTTCACTTTTCAGGGTGGTTCTTGCTTCCTGAATATCTATTAACTCTATTGGGAAGTTGTTACCCAACATGTGCAAAGCGAAGAGAAACTAAACAAAAGTATACAGCCACACTGCATAATTTCACTGACCCCTTACTCACCTTGCATTTAGCGTGTGTCTCTCATCCAACGCAGAGTCTCAGACTACCAGTAAAAAGCGAGGTGACACCTGTATATAACAAAGCTAAAAGAAGAGAATCGCAAAATTACAGAACAGTAACATACGAGGGTTGACTAAAAGTACTACCACCACCTTCGTAACTGTTAAACAGTTGGCAGCATCGGTATGTGGCAAGTACTGGCTTTTTCCGTATCCTCTCTTCTACAGATCCAGTTGGCGGGAAACCTTAGCAGTGAACGTTTGTGTTATTACAGTGTAAAATATGGAACCCTGTGCAGACGGTCGGCCAAAGCGATTTAAGCAACATGTACTCATTGAATTCTTGACAGAAGAAGGTGTCACCCCAAAGGAGATTCATCAGAGAATGAAAGCAGTTTATGGTGATTGTGTTGATGTGAGTACTGTGCGTCGTTGGACGAGTAAGTTTAAAGATGCTGAGGCGGGAACAACGGATCTGCTGGACAAACAAAGAGTTGGACGTTCTGTGACAGCAACGACCGAGTTTCACAAGCAAAATGTTGACAGATTGATTCAGGAAGATCGTCGTATCACTCAGAGAGAAATTGCAAGCACAATCGGCATTTCACAGAACGTGTGGGTCACATTATTGTTTTGCTTGGCTATCGGAAGATCTGTGCACAATGGGTACCCCAGAAGCTGACTCCTGAAATGAAACCGCACAGACTTGAAATTTGCCAGCAACTCCTCTCGCGTTACGAAAATGAAGCTCACGCCTTTCTCCACTCAATTGTGACGGGAGGCGTAACGTGGGTGCATCATTACGACCGGAGACGAGACATCAGTCGGTTGCGGAAACAGAGTGTCGACTTCTTCCTTGACGGCTTCAGAAAACTTGTTAATAGCTGGCAGAAATTATGTAACTGGCTGGTGGTTATGTGGAACAGTGAATATTGGTAATTAAACATCACATTCTAAGGATTATTTCTGCGTTTGATTTATTGAAATATTCCCATTCAAACCCCATTAACGAAGGTGGAGGTATTACTTTTCATTCAACCCTCGTAGATTTGCTGCAGCACGCTAGAACACATTCTCGGTTAGAATACAATCAACTTCTGTTCAAAAATCAGTACAGATTTAGAAAGCATCTCTCTTGCGCAATTCCGCTTCCCTTTTGTCATATGACATCCTGCGCACCATAGATGAAGGGCAACAGGAAGATTCCATGATTTCCGGAAATCGTTTCACCTGTTGGCTAACTGCTGACTGTTAACGAAGGCACAAGTCTATGGAATAGGCTCCCAGGTATACGAGTGGATCTAAGGTTTCTTGAGTAATACACTCCTGGAAATTGAAATAAGAACACCGTGAATTCATTGTCCCAGGAAGGGGAAACTTTATTGGCACATTCCTGGGGTCATATACATCACATGATCACACTGACAGAACCACAGGCACATAGACACAGGCAACAGAGCATGCACAATGTCGGCACTAGTACAGTGTATATCCACCTTTCGCAGCAATGCAGGCTGCTATTCTCCCATGGAGACGATCGTAGAGATGCTGGATGTAGTCCTGTGGAACGGCTTGCCATGCCATTTCCACCTGGCGCCTCAGTTGGACCAGCGTTCGTGCTGGACGTGCAGACCGCGTGAGACGACGCTTCATCCAGTCCCAAACATGCTCAATGGGGGACAGATCCGGAGATCTTGCTGGCCAGGGTAGTTGACTTACACCTTCTAGAGCACGTTGGGTGGCACGGGATACATGCGAACGTGCATTGTCCTGTTGGAACAGCAAGTTCCCTTGCCGGTCTAGGAATGGTAGAACGATGGGTTCGATGACGGTTTGGATGTACCGTGCACTATTCAGTGTCCCCTCGACGATCACCAGTGGTGTACGGCCAGTGTAGGAGATCGCTCCCCACACCATGATGCCGGGTGTTGGCCCTGTGTGCCTCGGTCGTATGCAGTCCTGATTGTGGCGCTCACCTGCACGGCGCCAAACACGCATACGACCATCATTGGCACCAAGGCAGAAGCGACTCTCATCGCTGAAGACGACACGTCTCCATTCGTCCCTCCATTCACGCCTGTCGCGACACCACTGGAGGCGGGCTGCACGATGTTGGGGCGTGAGCGGAAGACGGCCTAACGGTGTGCGGGACCGTAGCCCAGCTTCATGAAGACGGTTGCGAATGGTCCTCGCCGATACCCCAGGAGCAAGTGTCCCTAATTTGCTGGGAAGTGGCGGTGCGGTCCCCTACGGCACTGCGTAGGATCCTACGGTCTTGGCGTGCATCCGTGCGTCGCTGCGGTCCGGTCCCAGGTCGACGGGCACGTGCACCTTCCGCCGACCACTGGCGACAACATCGATGTACTGTGGAGACCTCACGCCCCACGTGTTGAGCAATTCGGCGGTACGTCCACCCGGCCTCCCGCATGCCCACTATACGCCCTCGCTCAAAGTCCGTCTACTGCACATACGGTTCACGTCCACGCTGTCGCGGCATGCTACCAGTGTTAAAGACTGCGATGGAGCTCCGTATGCCACGGCAAACTGGCTGACACTGACGGCGGCGGTGCACAAATGCTGCGCAGCTAGCGCCATTCGACGGCCAACACCGCGGTTCCTGGTGTGTCCGCTGTGCCGTGCGTGTGATCATTGCTTGTACAGCCCTCTCGCAGTGTCCGGAGCAAGTATGGTGGGTCTGACACACCGGTGTCAATGTGTTCTTTTTTCCATTTCCAGGAGTGTACAACGCAGTACGTTGCCCTCAACGGCAAATGTTCATCAGAGATAAGGGTATCGTCAGAAGTTTTGTAAATAATTTCCTTTTTTCAAATTTGTTGAAACATAAAGATGATTTTTATTGAAATTTTAGGAAAAGAAAACGAAAAACGCATGATACATAAAAACAATATACACTTTTTGCCTGCAGTTAACAGAAAAATCGTAATGTCGTTGATATATAATCACCATCTCTGACTCCCTGATTTTCCCTGTAAAAAGCAAAGCGTCATAGGAGCGAGAACTATACATTTATCTGTCAAAAATAGAATGCTGTACAGACAAAATTAGTGGAGTTTTACAATTTGTCACCAAACAAGATTTGTCATCATTTGTCACTCCTCCAGAGTAAGTAAGTAAAATAACTTTATGAAACAAACGTAGACGTAAGTAAGCTATATTAATTGTAACATCAGCAGGTAAACTTGACAACTGCATACTAGTCAACTAAAGCTCACAGTGAATAAATACGACTAACACAAGCTAAATAAAATATTTTGCAGCTAAGTGGGAATCAGTTTATGTAAAAATGACATATTTTGATATCATATATGCAGCAGGCCCAGCAGAAAAGGAATTAGTTTCATAGGAGCAGCAGCAGCAGCATCAGACAACATTATTTCTCTTATTCTCGTTGTATAGTGTAAAATCAAACAAAAAACATATGCACCTTCCATTCAAGTTGTAAAAGTCAATTTGAAACTCTAGATAGGGACTGGTTCGCACTAATCGTCTTACTAGCAATAAAAAGGTTTCAATGTTCTATCAGGTCGTAGAACAGAAGAGAGTTCCGTGCACAAGGTAGCCAACAAATTTAATTATCCTCAAAATTCATGACCACTGTAAGGTACAGTGACTGTCAGAATGTATATGTAGAAATATCATATCATTTCAAAGATTTCAAATCAATTTAAGATTTCAGTAAAGTGTTATCTTGTGAATTTTCAAGCAGTTTTGTCACACAGCTGTGTTCGGAAAGAATCAGAGCTCCAAGCCCTAATGGAAAGTACTGAAGCTCAAATAGTTGTAGGTACAGAGAGCTGGCTAAAACCGGAAATAAGTTCAGCCGAAATTTTTTCAAACGATCTAACAGTGTTCAGAAAGGATAGATTAAATACAGTTCGTGGTGGAGTATTTACTGCTGTCAGAGGTAGTTTGCCTTGTAGCGAAATTGAAATAGATAGTTCACGTGAAATAGTATGGGTAGAGGTTATACCTGCCAATCGGACCAAACTATTAATTGGATCGTTTTACCGACCCCCGACTCAGAAGACATAGTTGCTGAACAGTTCAAAGAAAACTTGAGTGTCATTTCAAATAAGTACCCCGCTCATACAATTATAGTTGGTGGTGAGTTCAATCTACCCTCGATATGCTGAAAAAATTATATGTTTAAACCCGGCGGCAGGCATAAAACATCATCCGAAATTGTACTGAATGCTTTCTCAGAAAATTATTTTGAACAATTAGTTCATGAGCCCACTCGAGGCGTAAATGGTTGCGAAAGCATACTTGACCTTTTAGCAACAGATAATCCTGGACAAATAGTGAGTGTTGTGACGAATACAGGGATTAGCGACCACAAGGCAGTTGCTGCTAGGCTGAATACCGTAACACCTATAACCATCAAAAAGAAACGCAAAGTATATCTATTTAAAAAAGCTGACAAAATGCACTTAACGCCTTTTTAAGAGACAGTCTTCACTCCTTCCGATCTGATCATGTAAGTGTAGAAAAGTTGTGGAATGCTTTCAAAGAGATAGTATCAGCAGCAATTGAGAGATATATACCAAATAAATTAATAAGTGATGGTACTGATCCTCCCATGGTATACAAAATGGGTCAGATCGTTGTTGCAGAAGGAACGAAAAAAAGCATGCCAAATTTGAAAGAACGCAAAATCCCCAAGATTGGCAAAGTTTTACAGAAGTTCGAAATATGGCGCGTACTTCAATGCGAGATGCTTTTAATAATTTCCACAACGAAATTCTGTCTCGAAATCTGGCAGAAAACCCAAAGAGATTCTGGTCATACATAAAGCACACCAGTGGCAAGACACAATCAATACCTTCACTGAGCGATAACAACGGTGAAGTCGCTGATGACAGTGCCAGTAAAGCAGAGTTATTAAACACGGGTTTCCGATACTCCTTCACCAAAGAAGACGAAGTAAATATTCCTGAATTCCAATCAAGAACAAGTGTCAAGATGAGAAACATAGAAGTATATATCCTCGGTGTAACAAAGCAGCTTAAATCACTTAATAAAGGCAAGGCCTCCGGTCCAGATTGTATACCAGTCAGGTTCCTCTCAGAGTATGCTGATAAAATAGCTCCATATTTAGCGATTATATACAATCACTCACTCACAGAAGGATACGTACCTAAAGACTGGAAGATTGCTCAAGTCACACCAATACCCAAGTAGTAGGAGTAATCCGCTGAATTACAGGTCTATATCACTAACGTCGATTTGCAGCAGGGTTTTAGAACATGTACTGTATTCGAATATTAAGAAGTACCTCGAAGAAAACGATTTATTGACATATAGTCAGCACGGATTCAGAAAATATCGCTCTTGTGAGACACAACTAGCTCTTTATACTCATGAAGTAATAAGTGCTATCGACAGGGGATGTCAAATAAATTCCATATTTTTAGATTTCCAGAAGGCTTTCGACACCGTTCCTCACATGCGTCTTCTAACCAAACTGCGTGCCTATGGAATATCGCCTCAGTTGTGCGACTGGATTCGTGATTTCCTGTCAGAAAGGCCACAGTTTGTATAATAGATGGAAAGTCATCGATTGAAACAGAAGTTGGCCCTCTGTTGTTTTTGATCTATATAAACGAAATAGGAGACAATCGAAGTAGCCATCTTAGATTGTTTGCAGATGATGCTGTCATTTACCGTCTTGTAAAGTCATCAGATGATCAAAACGACTTGCAAAATGATTTAGATAAGATATTTGTATGGTGCGAAAAGTGGCAATTGACACTGAATAAAGAAACGTGCGAAGTTATTCACATGAGTACTAAAAGAAATCAGCTAAATTTCGATTACGCGATAAGTCACACAAATCTGAGGGCTGTAAATTCAACTAAATACTTAGGGATTACAATTACAAAAAACCTAAATTGGAACGATCACACAGATAATATTGTGGGTAGAGCAAACCAAAGACTGTGATTAATTGGCAGAACACTTTGAAGGTGCAACAGTCTACCAAAGAGATTGCTTACACCACGATTGTGAGCCCTATTTTGGGCGGTGTGGGATCCGCATCAGGTGGGACTGACGGATGACATCGAAAAAGCACAAAGAAGGGCAGCTCGTTTTATATTATCGCGAAATAGGGGAGATAGTGTCACAGACATGGTACGTGAACTGGAGTGGCAATCATTAAAACAAAGACGTTTTTCGTTGCGACGGGATCTTCTCATGAAATTTCAATCACCAGTCTTCTCCTCCGATTGCGAAAGTATTCTGTTGGCACCCACCTACATAGGCAGAGACGATCATCACGTTAAAATAAGAGAAATCAGAGCTCGCACGGAAAAATTTAAGTGCTCCTTTTTCCCGCGTGCCATTCGAGAGTGGAACGGTAGAGAGACAGCTTGAAGGTGGTTCATTGGACCCTCTGCCAGGAACTTTATTGTGAATAGCAGAGTAATCACGTAAATGTAGATGTAGATGGGTTAATTTTATCTTCTTTTGCTCTTTAATTACAATAACAATTCTGATATAGTGATCGTTTACAAGATTAAGTTAAAGATTAGTTACATTTTGGGCCAATATTTTAATTTGAATCACTTTGTTTTGTAGTCAGGAAGCATAAGTAAATTCTATTGACAACGGATTGCTCTCTCCCACGCGAATTGTTTGATGTACTAGGTAGCCTAGATTTCGCTTCGCGTAACGTGTGCTTCACTTACTTTCGTTCAGAATTTAACTTTAAACCTAGCTCTGTTGCCCTGCGCCGAGATTTACGCATTTCAGTATATAGATAAGTTTTACTAATTTCTCAGACACCATCCACACACCTATAAACACGAGTTTAGAAGCTTTTACAATATCGTTTCAGTTGTTAGAGAGAACGGAGCTAATGTTGAAGGAGCTCGGATATGCGGCGAACGTCAGTTCCATCTCTCTGGCTTCATATTCTTTGTTTTTGATCATGCTGCGTAAACAACTTCGAATCAAGCACAGTCGGGTAGGAAGTGAATTTGATTAGTGTTGGTAAAGTGTATTTTGATTCGTGACAATCCACACAGACAAGCATACATGTGTTATATCAGACGACATGCCATCACTCCATCTATACCAATGCTCAATGTCTCAGACCTGTGATTTTATCATCACTGATGACCATTTGGTCGCGATGGCGGCGTTAGGTTTTTTGTGGTTTGGGCATTGTGGAATATTAATGGTCAACAGATTCTAAATTATCCCGGCATCGTGACTTGAAGTCTAGCGTGGTAGATGACATCAATCATATGCCGCAAATAATAGCAAAGCTGCTGCAACTTAGAACAGTAACTTACTTTATCTTTGGTGTGATTAGTATAGTGTCCAGAGGAGGGAGATATGGTCAAGTGAGGTCCGTAAATTCCGATAAAAGCACTTGCAACTTCGTTAGCTGATGTAATCACTGTACACTTACAAAAAGCGGAGGCCTCTTGGCATCAACAATATATTAAGATATCAACAAATTTGTCTGTTGCTCAGTTACAAGTGTTAAGAGAAGGTGAGGTAAGTGTAACAGGTCTGAGTTAGGCGGATGGACACCGAAGACGCAGGACCAACAGGCTGGTCTGTATTTCAATTCAGAGACGCATCAACGTTAGGTTTCCGCTTCTTTATACAGGTAGTCGTTCAATGGTATCTTGGGGCTGAGACTTGGATATCAGCTGTTTTCGTTTAAACTGATGTGTTTTATTTAGATTATCATAAAAACGCAAAACACAAGCCGAAGTGATGGAGCATGTTTCAGTACTATACTATGTGATCACAAGTATCCGGACACCTGGCTGAAAATTACTTACAAGTTCGTGGCGTCCTCCGTCAGTAATGCTGGAATTCAATATGGTTTTTGCCCACTCTTAGTCTTGATGACAGCTTCCACTCTCGCTGCCATACCTTCAACCACATGCCTGGAGGTTTCTTGGGGAATGGCAACCCATTCTTAACGGAGTGCTGCACAGAGGAGCGGTATCGATGTCGGTCGGTGAGGTCTAGTGCGAAGTCGGTGTTCCAAAACATCCCAAAGGTGTTGTGTAGGATTCAGGTCAGGATTCTTGGCACGCCAGTCCCTTACAGGGATGTTGTTGTGAACAGGTGCTTGATCGTGTTGACAGATGCAATCGCCATCCCCAAATTGCTCTTCAACAGTGGGAAGCAAGAAGATGCTTAAAACATCAATGTAGGCCCGTGCTGTGATAGTGGCACGCAAAAAAACAAGGGGTTCAAGCCCCCTCCATGAAAAACACTACCACAACATAACACCACCGCCTCCGAATTTTACTGTTGGCACTACACACGCTGGTAGATGACGTTCACCGGGCATTCGCCATACCTGCACTTTGCCATCGGATCGCCCCATTGAGTACAGTGATTTGTCACTCCACACAACGTTTTTCCACTGTTCAGTAGTCCAATGCTTACGCTCCTTACACCAAGCGAGGCGTGGCATTTACCGGCGTGATGTGTGGCTTACGAGCAGCCGCTCGACCACGAAATCCAAAAGTTTTATCACTTCCCGCCAAACTGTCATAGTACTTGCAGTGGATCCTGATGCAGTTTGGTCTGGACAGGTTTCTGCCTATTACACATTACGACCCTCTTCAACTGTCGGCAGTCTCTGTCAAACAACAGACAAGGTCGGCCTGTACCCTTTTGTGCTATACGTGTCCCTTCTCATTTTCACTTTGCTATCACATCGGAAACAATGGACCATGGGGATGTTCAGGAGTGTGGAAATATCGCGTACAGACGTATTACACCAGTGACACCCAATCACCTGACCACGTTCGAAGTCCGTTGAGTTCCACGGAGCGCCCCATTCTGCTCTCTCACGATGTCTAATGACTACTGAGGTCGCTGATATGGAGTACCTTGCAGTAGGTGGCAGCAAAATTAACCTAATATGAGAATCGTATGTTTTTGGGGGTGTCCGGATACTTTTGATCGCATAGTGTATATCGAGTATCACAAATATTAAACATAGTTGCATTGTCTTAATATCCAAATCTTTTGATATCAAACCATGATTTTATAAGGCAAAAATTATCAGTTATATCACTTCCATCCTTCGTATCATGAGTCATACGTATTCACATCACCAAGACTGGCTGATGACTGCTTTAGACATTCACATCACAATGGCTGACTGATGACTAGTCCTAGACTGTGAGTGTCTTCCGCCCGCCCACGTAGAGTGCACATTCATGACATTGTTGCTGTACTCATCAGTCCGAAGACTGGTTTGATGCAGGTCTCCAGACTACTGTATCCCATGCAAGCCTCTTCATCTCCGAATAACTACTTCAACCTACGCTCTTACTATATTCATCTCTTGATCTCCCTCTACAATTTTAGCCCCCTCTCTTCCCCCCAATATGATATTGGTGACACCTTGATCTCTCAGAAACTTTCCGACGAACCGATCTCTTCTTTTAGTCACATTTTGGCACAAATTTCTTGTCTCCCCAGTTCCGTTTGGTAACTGCTCATTACTTACGTGATCTACCTACCTAATTTTCAACATTCTTCTGTAGTAATATATTTCGAAATCTTCTATTCTATTCTTGTCTGAACTGTTTGTCGTCCATGTTTCACTTCCATGCATCGCTACACTCCATACAAAGATCTTCAGAAAAGACTTCCTTAAACTTAAGTCTATATTTGATACTAACGAATTTCTCTTCTTCGTAAATGTTTTCGTTGCCATTGCCAGTCTACAATTTATATCTTCTCTACTTCGGCCATCATCAGTTATTTTGCAGCCTAAATGGCAAAACCTACTACTTTAGATGTTCAATGTTCCTAATATAACACCTTCAGTATCACCTGCATTAATTCGAACTACAGTCCGTTATCCTTGTTTTACTTTTGTTGATGTTTATCTTATATCCTCCTTTCAAGACATTATCCATACCGTTCAACTACCCTTCCAAGTCTTCTACTGTTTCTGACAGAATTACAGAGCCATCTGAACCTCAGAGTTTTTCTGTCTTCTCTCTGAACTTTAATTCCTGCTTCAAATTTTTCTTTGGTTTGCTTTACTGCTTGCTCAATGTACAGATTCAATAACGTCAAGGATTGGCTAAAACCCTGTCTCATTCCCTTCTCATCCACTGTTTCCCTTTCATGGTCTTCGACGTTTGTAACTGTTGTCTAGTTTCTGTGAAAGTTGTAAATAGACTTTCGCTCCCTGTATTTTACCCGTGATACCTTCAGAATTTCAAAGACAGTATTCCAGTCAACACTGTCGAAAGCTTTCCCTTAGTCTACAAAGGCTATAAACATAGGTTTGCCTTTTTGCCTTTCCTTAACCTGTCTTCTAAGACAAGTCGCAGTCAGTATTACACCGCGTGTTCCTACATTTGTCCGAAATCCAAACTGATCTTCCTCGAAGTCGGCTTCTACCAGTTTTTTTCATTCTTCTGTAAAGAATTCGTGTTATTAATTTGCAACGATAACTTATTAAACGGATAGTTCGGTAATTTTCACACCTGTCAGCGACTGCTTTCATTGGAAGTGGAATTCTTCTTGAAGTTTCACGGTATTCCACCTGTCTCATTCATCTTGCACACCAGATGGAAGAATTTTGCCGTGGCCGGTTCTTCCAAAGCTATCAGTAGTTCTGGCAGAATGTCATTTACTCACGGGGCCTTTTTTAGAAATTGGTCTTTCAGTGCTCTGTCAAATTTTTCGCGTAGTATCACATCCCCCGTCTCATTTTCATTTACGTCCTCTTCCGTTTCTATAAGACTGGTTTTCCATATGAGCTCTTGATATTCATACGGTTGTTTTCCTTTTCTTCAAATGCCTCTTCAGCTTACTTGTAGGTGATATTTCTCTTTCCTCTAGTGAAATATCTTTCTAAAATCTTACATTTGTCCTCCAGCCATTCCTGCTCAGCCATTTTGCACTTCCTGTCCATCACATTTATTACATGCCAATGCGGCCGTTTCCGTCGATATTCGTAATAGTGATCTAACTCGTTTGCTGTCTTCATCATGTTCATTTTTAATCAATCAAATTACAATTTTAAAGTGTCAGTATACAGCAGAAGTAAAGACTGCAGCATTTATGTTAATGCGTGGTATATCTTTTTTCGGACCTGTTCGAAAGAACAGACATCACTCGGAATCAACAGCTGTGATACATATAATGTAAATTGACAGACGTTTTTAATACGTGAAAAAGTAGATATTCTCTCTGGGTGGTGAGATTCTTGGCGACAATTTTGATATGAAGGTTTCTGTCACACGCTATACTAGTGCAGATGACCATCGTCGGGTAGCATTGGCGTAACGGTAGATGTCACGTTCTCCCAATTTTTTAGAGAATCACAACGGTGTTACTCCTGGCGCCATGGTCCGGGGAGCCAATGTGTAAAACTCCGGGCCACAGCTGGTGGTAGTTGTGAGAACTACGACGGCAGAGCAGTACGGCCCCTATACAGGGTGGCCCATTGATGGTGACCGGGCCAAATATCTCACGAAATAAGCATTAAACGAAAAAACTGCAAAGAACCAAACTCATCTAGCTTGAACGGGGAAACCACATGGCGCTATGGTTGGCGCTGCCGTAGGTCGAACAGATATCAACTGCGTTTTTTAAAATAGCAACCCCCATGTTTCATTACATATTCGTGTAGTACGTACAGAAATATGAATGTTTCAGTTGAACCACTTTTTTCGCTTTGTGATAGATGGCACGGTAATAGTCACAAACGTATAAATACGTGGTATCACGTAACATTCCTCCAGTGCGGATGGTATTTGCTTCGTGATACATTGCCCGTGTTAAAATGGACCGTTTACCAATTGCGGAAAAGGTCGATATCGTGTTGATGTATGACTATTGTGATAAAAATGCCCAACGGTCGTGTGCTATGTATGCTGCTCGGTATCCTGGACGACATCATCCAAGTGGCCGGACCGTTCGCAGGATAGTTAGGTTATTTAAGGAAACAGGAAGTGTTCAGCCACATGTGAAACGTCAACCACAACCTGCGGAAAATCAACGATGGCTGCGACAGCGACCTTGGCGGGTTAATGTATGGTGCTGCATGATGGGAGGAAGGATAATTAGCCCCCATTTTATAGATGGAAATCTAAATGGTGCAATGTATGCTGATTTCCTATGTAATGTTCTACCGATGTTACTACAAGATGTTTCACTGCATGACAGAATGGCGATGTACTTCCAACATGATGGATGTCCGGCACATAGCTCACGTGCGGTTGAAGCGATATTGAATAGCATATTTCATGACAGGTGAATTGGTCGTCGAAGCACCATACCATGGCCCGCACGTTCACCGGATCTGACGTCCCCGGACTTCTTTCTGTGGGAAAAGTTGAAGGATATTTGCTATCGTGATCCACCGACAACGCCTGACAACAAGCGTCAGCGCATTGTCAATGCATGTGCGAACATTACGGAAGGCGAACTTCTCGCTGTTGAGAGGAATGTCGCCACACGTATTACCAAATGCATTGAGGTTGACGGACATCATTTTGAGCATTTATTGCATTAATGTGGTATTTACAGCTAATCGTGCTGTAACAGCATGCATTCTCAGAAATGATAAAGTTCACAAAGGTACAACTATCACATGGGAACAACCGAAATAAGATGTTCAAACGTACTTACGTTCTGTATTGTAATTTAAAAAACCTACCTGTTACCAACTGTTCGTCTAAAATTGTGAGCCATATGTTTGTGACTATTACAGCGCGATCTATCACAAAGTGAAAAAAAGTGGTTGAACTAAAACATTCATATTTCTTTACGTACTACACGTATATGTAATAAAAAAAATGGGGGTTCCTATTTAAAAAACGCAGTTGATATCAGTTTGACCTATGGCAGCGCCATCTAGCGGGCCAACCATAGCTCCATCTGGTTTCCCCCTTTAAGATACACAAGTTTCATTCTTTGTAGTTTTTTCGTTTGACACTTATTTCGTGAGGTATTTGGCCCGGTCACGATCAATGGACCACCCTGTATATCAGGCCAATTCGGACATTCAGTCTGTCCCAGTGCCAGTATCCAGCATATCGAGGGCAGTCACAACAGTTGTCAGCCTGCTTGCCTCCAGGAAAGTATATAAGGGCCTCATGATACCCTTCCCAGCCGAATCCCTGTAAGCATCCAGACCGGAGGAGGTGCAACGCCACACTGATGACGGAACTCGTTCTAAATTTGACTCGATTTTGTAAACATGGAAATAATATTTTCTCTTAATCCGTGAAGTTTATTTCGTTTTGTTTTCCCTTCTAGGTTCCTTAACTTTTTTTGCGGCAGTGTACTTCCGAAACATTTTTACTTTGACTATATCGACCAACCTTGCTTTCTCGACAGCACAATTCAGACTCCTCTTGCTATACTTTGGCATTCCCCAACTTGAGGTTAAATAACTCATTATCTTCCTTTGTACCACTCCAAGTCACCTACTTCTAAGCTTCGTTTAATCTTAAGCCGTTTTCTGGTGTTGTGTGCTGTCCATTTGTTTGAGTAGGTCTTTGAAGTTATCGTCATATCAGGCCACAAGTTTGTCCTCGTACCTTGACCCTTGATGCCTTGCTTTGTTATTACTCTTCCGAACTTTTCGTTGGCAGCTGTCATTGATTCTTTGACGTATAAGTTGAAAAACAGCGTTGATAAGCTTCCACTCCACGTTACACTGAGGTAAAAAAAGTCATAGTGGAACGTCCCCTTTGAACAATTATGCAAGACTGTGCTTAAACTGACACACAATATTTTTTAGCGCAACGCAATCTGACTTTCAAAAATCTCTACAAAAGAATGGCCCTGACTAACATTAACCTATACCTTTCACAAATCCCTTACCTCACCAAAAATCTTGGTTACTCAAGCTACTGCAATACAGCGAGCGCCACTACTGCCAGCTAAATAAAAGATTCAAACTACTGAAGGCACTAACTACTGATAGGCATAGTTAGCAAATGAAACATTTTGATAGAGAACAAACAATGTATTTACCTTAATAGTCATAATATATATAGCAGTTCATGACATCCAGTCTTACAAATTTCAAAACTGCGCCATCTCTCTCCCCACATCCACCACTGCTGGCGGCTCACCTCCAACTGCGCAACGCTACGCTCTGTTCACATCCAGCTGCCCAACACTGCAATGGCAGACAACAATGCAAACTAGCCACAGACTGCACACAGCACAGCCAGTGATCTTCATACAGAGCGCTACGTAACGTTGCCAATAAGAAAACATAAACAGCCTACTTACAATAGGATACCTCCTAGTATCGTGTCGAACCACCTTCCACCTGACTTAGTGCACAAATTCCACATGCCACGGACTCAGTCACTGGAAGTCCCCTGAAGAAATATTGAGTCATGCTGCCTCTGTAACTGTCCATAATCGAGACAGTGCTGTCGGTGCAGCATTTTGTGTACAAACTGACTTCCCGATTATGTGTGCGATCTGGGTGGCGAAATCATTCGTTCGAGTTGTCCAAAATGTCCTTCAAACCAGTCGCTAAGAACTATGGCCCTGTGACATCATGCAGCTTTATCCATAAAAATTTCATCGCCGTTTGGTAACAAGAGTACATCAATCCCTGCGAATTGTCTTCAGGTAGCCAAAAGTAACTATTTCCACTCCATTATCGGTTCGGTTGAAGGAGAGGACCCACTCCATTCCATGTAAACACAGCTCACACCATTATGGAGCCACCACCAGCTTCTGTAGTGCCTTGTTGAGAACTTGGGTCTGCAGTCTGGAACCGCGAGACCGCTACGGTCGCAGGTTCGAATCCTGCCTCGGGCTTGGACGTGTGTGATGTCCTTAGGTTAGTTAGGTTTAACTAGTTCTAAGTTCTAGGGGACTAATGACCTCAGACGTTGAGTCCCATAGTGCTCAGAGCCATTTGAACCATTTGAACCAGAACTTGGGTCCATGGCTCTGCGTCACTCTCGAATGCTACCATCAGCTCTTACCTACTGAAATCGGGATTTATCTGACAAGACCACGGTTTTCCGGTCGTCTAGGGTCCAACTGATACGGTCAAGAGACGCTCCGCAGGCAATGTCGTCCTGTTTAGCAAATCCACTCGCGTCGGTCAGCTGCTTCCTATAGCCTATTAACGCTAAATTTCGGATACGTTCGACGTACGTCCACACAGGGTTCTGTGCTTATTTCACGCAGTGTTGCTTGTCTGTTAGGACTGATAACTCTACGCTAACGACGTTGCTCTCGGTCGTTAAGTGAAGGCCGTCACCAATGCGTTGTTTGTGGCGAGAGGCAATGCCTGAAATGTCGTATTCTCGGCACACTCTTGACACTTTGGATCTCGGAAAATTGAATTCCGTAACGATTTCTGATGGAATGCCCCATGCGTCTAACTCCTACTGCCACTTCGCGTTCACAGTCTGTTAATTCCTGTCGTGCAGCCATAATCACGTCGGAAACCTTTTCACGTGAATCACCTGAGTACAAACGACAGCTCCGCCAATGGTCTGTCCCTTTATACACTAATGGACATTAAAATTGCTACACCACGAAGATGACGTGCTGCAGACCCGAAATTTAACCGACAGGAAGAAGATACTGTGAAATGCAAATGATCAGCTTTTCAGAGCATTCACACAAGGTTGGCGCCGGTGGCAGCACCTACAACGTGCTGACACGAGGAAAGTTTCAAACCGATTTCTCATACACAAAGAGCTGTTGACCGGCGTTGCCTGGTGAAACGTTGTTGTGATGCCTCGTGTAAGGAGGAGAAACGCACACCATCACGTTTCCGAATTTGATAAAGGTCTGATTGTAGCCTATCGCGATTGCGGTTTATGGTATCTCGACATTGCTGCTCGCGTTGGTCGGGATCACATTGACTGTTAGCAGAATATGGAATCGGTGGGTTCAGGAGGGTAATACGGAACGCCGTGCTGGATCCCAAAGGCCTCGTATCACTAGCAGTTGAGACGACAGGCATCATATCCGCATGGCTGTAACGGATCGTGCAGCTACATCTCGATCCCTGAGTCAAGAGATGGGGACGTTTGCAAGACAATAACCATCTGCGCGAACAGTTCGACGACGTTTGCAGTAGCATGGACTATCAACTCGGAGACCACGGCTGCTGTTACCCTTGACGCTGCATCACAGACAGGAGCGCCTGCAATGGTGTACTCAACGACGAACCTGGGTGCACGAATCGCAAAACGTCATTTTTTCGGATGGATCCAGGTTCTGTTTACAGCATCAAGATGGTCGCATCCGTGTTTGGCGACATCGCGGTGTACGCACATTGGAAGCGTGTATTCATCATCGCCATACTGGCGTATCACCCGGCGTGATGGTATGGGGTGCCATTGGTTACACGTCTCGGTCACCTCTTCTTCGCAATGACGGCACTTTGAACAGTGGACGTTACAATTCAGATGTGTTACGATCCGTGGCTCTACCCTTCATTCGATCCCTGCGAAACCCAACATTTCAGGAGGATAATGCACGACTGCATGTTGCAGGTCCTGTACGGGCCTTTCTAGATACAGAAAATGTTCGACTGCTGCCCTGGCCAGCACATTCTCCAGATCTCTCACCAACTGAAAACGTCTGGTCAATGGTGGCCGAGCAACTGGCTCGTCACAATACGCCAGTCACTACTCTTGATGATCTGTGGTATCGTGTTGAAGCTGCACCGGCAGCTGTACCTGTACGCGCCATCCAAGCTCTGTTTGACTCAATGCCCAGGAGTATCAAGGCCGTTATTACGGCCACATGTCAGTTCTAGTAGAATATATGTTGTAAGAGGTCCGAGCAGTGTTGACTGTACGAACTGTGTAGCAGTAGCAGTAAGTTGTTGCGAGTGTGTGTGTCTGGTCTGGAGTCTGCTCTAGTCTGGTGTATCATGTTGGCTGGGCCGGACGCGGTGCAGCGATGCCGGAGCCTGAGTATTATTGTATAAGGTAAAAAAAAGCAGCTTCGCGCATATCTAGTAATATTATGTAAACTCCCATGTATATCTTTTAAAAATGTCCTAATAATAACAAGCATTCATTTCAATTTAAAGAATTTAATATTTTTTTCAATGCATGATCATTCCGATTGTTCCAAAAGAAAAATCATTTGCTTCCTTTCATAAATAACAAATGTATACGCCAGCGTTGCACAGAGCTGTGCCGGAAAAGAGCTATTGTAAGAGAAGATAGTTGCCGACTTTATCGAGGTGAGAATTTTTGCTTTTTATTCAGAATGATCTTACAGGGCCATGACGCAGCACTGCTGTCGTCCAAATTTTACCAGGTTACTGAATTTATTTTTTATTACGAGGTTTAGGAATTTTTCTTGTTTCGAGCTTACATTAAATGAGAAAAGAATTTTGTGGGTACATTAAATGGGAACCAGTTTTCTTCTGAGATTACACAAAAATTAGAATCATCATATTCATATTATTATTTTTGTGGGGAGGTTACACTAAATTAGAATCACATTCATTATTCATAAATAGTATTTAATTGTATTTTGTGGGGAGGTTACACTTGGCGACATCCGGCCAGGATCGTATTTCTTTGTGAATCTCTGAGAAGTAGTCATATATCTGCTCTTATTTACTTAAATGTAGTTTGCATCTGGCGCAACGCATTTACTAATTTGTTACTCTTTCTTTCACAGATCATCGGCAATTTATTGCTCTTTGTTGTAATTGTGTTTGTTCCATTTTTGCTTCGTCTTTGTTTCATTTTTGTGCTTAATTTTGATTTGTGAAAAATTCCGCGAAAAACTGTTAACAGTACATCGCGATGTGCAATGAGTGAAATAGCTGACTCGAATAGTTTGACCGATAATATTTGCGACACTCAGTGTAATAGTGATAATCCTCCATTTACAGACAATCAGTGCGTACCGACCACTAATATTGATTTTGATCCTAATGATGAGCAAACAAATTCAATAATGTCCTCTGTTAATTCAACGACGATTGATGACGCGGCACGTTCCGTTACAATGAATGCTGCCCAGTTTGACACACCCAGTTTGCAAAATTTGAATAGTGAACAGATAAATTTTTCTCGCGAAGATGAACAATGTAGTCAAAATACGTAAAATTTGTTTGATTCCGAGGTAGTGACCCACAGTGCACATCCTATTGGCGAACTTTTTCAAGAATCAGAGGATGACCTAATGGTTACACAAAACGTGACAAATGCACATACACCAGCACAGAAAATAGAGGCGCTAATTTTGGTTTGGATCAAGTTATCGCATTATTACTTCAACTCAATGAAAAACACAACTATTTCAAACAACTTAATGAAAATCTCAAACAACAAATTAATGAAAATCTCAAACAGCAGAATGAAATACTCGACAACCATTTCAAACAACTTACTGAATCGTGCAAACAACTTAATGAAAGTTTCAAACAGTCGAATGAAAAACACGACAACCTTAACGAACAGAACAAACAACTTAGTGAACAGATTACAGCTGTTACCGTGCAACGTCATGATACTAAAGAACAATTGCGTGGGGAAATTAAGGCTTGTACTAGGAATAGTAGTGAAGAAATTAGATCCGTTGCACAAGAATTACGTAGTACGCATGCAGACACAACAAAATTACTTAGAGATGAAAGTAGTGCAGTCACTGAACAATGTTCTGAAAAAGCATCACAGTTACGCGACAAGTTTAAATTAATGTCAGCAGGACTTCCACGCACTCTCAATGCGAAAGTTGATAAGGAATTTAAACAACGGAAAAGCCAAATTGACGAACGTTTTAAAGTGACAGAGATGAAAAATATTTCAGCCTTTAACGCGACACAGCATTCGCCACTTTCCGAACATTTCCCACACTCACACAGCCATTATAATTTAGGTAATTTACAGAAAGTACGTGAGTTGAATTCCGAACAGTCACAGACAAATAGATTCTCATACAATCCTGAACCTGTTCAGACGTACAGAGACGATAATTTTGATTACAAGCACTTTCTATCCGTGAGAGAATTTAAAGTATTTAAAAATGACAGAACACAGATTCACGCTTTGGACTGGATACGACAATTTGCTTTTGTATTTTCGTCAGCTTGGCCTGTAACGCAGAAACTAGAATTGGCTTGGATACAACAATTTGTTTTTGAATTTTCACCGGCATTGCCTGTAACACAGAAACTAAAATTTATTTGCAGTGCGTAAGTGACCTCAGGGTCAGTCACTGAACAATGTTCTGAAAAAGCATCACAGTTACGCGACGAGTTTAAATTAATGTCAGCAGAACTTCCACGCACTCTGAATGCGAAAGTTGATAAGGAATTTGAACAATAGAACAGCCAAATTGACGAACGTTTTAAAGTGACAGAGATGAAAAATATTATTTACGCTTCGATGAATATGTGCCGTAGCATTCACAGGGCCCCGAGCCGTAGTACTGCTGTTTCATCTTTAGTTTTCTGCACTGCTGCCTTCTCTTCTGCTATCCTTTATATCTATCAAAACAGCTCTTCAACTATCGATCTATCTAGGATTACATATGAGTAAAGAAAACCTGATACGACAAGTTTTACCCGAAAGTGACAATTTTCATTAGACTCTCCAGAACTACCAGTGTAATTTTAATGAAAGACAGAAGTGTAATCATCAGTATGTGTAAAATTATCAGCAACAGGAAACAAATTTTGGTAACAATACAGGTTTTTCCCGGCAACATCAACAAAACCAGTCGGTTAGCATACCTAACCAACGATGCAGTCTGCAAGGCCAACCAAGCTTTAATGTTTCGCCGCCTACACGTATAGCGTCGGCTCCACCAAATAGTAACACACCGCAACAAGGAACCAGTACGTACAGAAAACACATCATTTCAATTCCTATCGCAATGCGCCATATAGCAATGACTATCATGACAGACGTAAAAATAATGGTCACAATTTTCAGCATACGTTTAATAACAGTCGGTCTTATCAGCAGCAAAATCATCCGCAACAACATATTATCATGAATGAACCAGACAGTAGATATCATCCCGAACATAATACGTCAGGAAGAAATAACAGAACAGTACAAATAGTGGAAATGCCACAGCATCCTCCCGCAAATGATAGCACGTCAGATAGAATTTAACTAGATACAGTACAGGTTGCATCTTCCAGCAACGCAAGCAATACTTTTGACACGCAGAATCTTGTTCACGAAAATGTTATTACTTTTGACGACATCCGAGACACTCTTTTGCAGGAAAGACCAGTTATTCAAGAAACCATTTCCCACCCTGTCATTGACGTAAAGATTGGATCATCCAAATTTTCAGCAGTAATCGATTCTGGATCACCTATGTCAGTTATAAATGAGGAAACTTTCAACGAATGTAACAAAGAGAATACCTATCCTATATTACCATTAGGCAAAACTAAAGTAAAAGGAGCAGTATCTGGTAAAGGAGTAGATGTAAAATTACAGACACACTTATCATTTTGTATTGCAGGTCATACATTTCACTCAAATTTTTGTATTGTTCCGTTATTGACAACAGACGTTATTTTAGGTACGAATTTTCTGGTACAACACGACGCAATTATTGACTTTCAAAACTCCTATTTAATGTTGAAGGATGAAAATGTACAACTGGCATTAGAATTTCAGCACTCTTTATCTGCAGAAGAACAAACAATTAATCGTACAGAGGTCATTTCCGCATCACGTAACATAGACTGTCATTCCACATTGTACACAGATACGTACGTACACAACTATAATACTCCAGACGAAGCCGACTATGACGTTATGCAAATGATTTCTGACAAAGTTAGACAGAGCAGTGCAAATACAGACGACGAACGCACGCAACTGCGTAAAACTCTTTTACAGCAAGCTCCAGTTTTTGACAACGTCCCTGGTACTATGTCCGGTTTTATGTATGAATTTCAAGTTAAACAGCACGATACATTTAAAGCCAAACATTATCCTATTTCATACATTCACACAGAACAAGTTAAGAAAGAATTGCAAGCTATGCTTGACCAAGGAATTATTGAACCGGCAGTTAGTCCGTACATAAACCCACTCCATATTGTTAAGAAAAAGGATGGATCACTTCGTATCGTTCTTGATTCGCGTCACATCAACGACATTGTTATTAATGAAACAGATCGCCCACAGACACTAGAAGAGCTTCTACAGAAATTTCATGGTACTGCTATTTATTCCAAATTAGATTTGAAATCGGGATTTTGGCAAATTCAGCTCTATCCGAACTGCAGAAAGTACACGGCTTTTCTCTGTTTTGGTGATTGTTATCAATTTTGTAAATTACCGTTCGGTTTAACTATTTCTTCAGCAGCATTTATTCGCGGCTTGAATAGTATACTTCCGACAGAACTTAAAGACAGAATTACAACGTATGTACACGACATTCTTATTGCAGAAGCTAACTGGTCTGAACACAATCTGGTTCTTGAACAACTGTTACGAACTTTACGTGCACGAGGACTCACAGATAATCTTAGCAAATCGCACTTTGGGAAAACTTCTATAAAATTTCTTGAACTTGTAATTTCAGCAGAAGTCATTGCGCCTGACCCGGAAAAACTTCAAGCTTTATGTGACATTACTGTTCCTACGACGAAGAAACAACTACGCAGCTTTTTGGGTTTAATTAACTTTTTTCGTAAATTTATTCATTACTCTGCTTTAGACACCCCTAGATTATGTCAATTGACGGGTAAAAACACTGTTTGGTCCTGGGATAGCCAAGCACATTCAGAATTTGTGAATCTGAAAGAAGCTTTGTTGAACGCACCACTTTTATCACATCCAGATCTTACTAGAAATTTTTCCATCAATACCGACAGTTCTAACACCGCTTTAGGCGTACACATTTTTCAGGAAATTGAAGAAGATTGTACTACAGTAATTAAAAACATCGCCTTTGCGAATCGCATTCTGTCACCTGCTGAACGCAATTATTCTGTTACAGAACTTGAAACATTATGTGTTGTATGGGCATTTACGAGATTTAGGCATTTTCTTTATGGAAGACACACTACCGTTTACACAGATCATAGAGCTATACAGTTTTTACTTTCCGCTAAATTTACACACGACAGATTAAGCAGATGGAAACTTTATTTACAGGAATTTAATTTTACAATTGTTCACATTCCCGGTACACAAAATATTGTAGCAGACGCACTATCCCGTTCTCTCAGCAACAATCAGCAAGACATCGCAACCAACTTCTGCAAAGCAAATTTCAGCGTCATGTATATTCAACAAGTTGCATTTGAAAATTTCATTTCGTCGTCATTACGAGACATAGCACAAGATCAGAGTAAAGACAACTTATGGAAATAAATTAAACACCTTTGGCAAGATAGGAATAATGTTACCATTACAAACCATTACACTGTACGCAATAATATTCTGTTTCGCCACTCTCACCCTGACAGCAACAACTGGTTACTATGCATTCCTGACGAGCTTGTTATCAAATTAATTTGTTATACTCATTTAAGTTACGCACATTATGGAGCCAGAAAATGTTTTCTAATACTGAGACAGAACTGTTATTTTACCAACATGGAGAAACGTATTCGACGAGTTTTAGCGTCATGTAAAATCTGCCAGAAAGCTAAGTCAGACACGGCTTCACATATTCCTCCGTTACATCCCATTGTACCTGTTAAATTGAGACACATGGCCGCTGTAGACATTTTTGGTCCGATTCCAAGAACTAATAGAGGTTTTTGCTACATCTTTGTCGCTGTTGAACTCACTTCAAAATTTGTTACCTTCACTCCGTTAAACAAAGCTACTGCTAAATCTGTTTCGAAAGCATTTGTAAAACATTTTTTATTTCATGTAGGGCACGTATTGAAAGTAATTTCCGACAATGGACCACAATTTCGATCTGCTATATGGACACGTATGTTACGAACAAGAAACATTTCTCCGATCTATATATCCAAGTATCATGCTTCTTCGAACCCTTGTGAACGATTAATGAAAGAAATTGGTAAACTGCGTAGAATATACTGCCATAAAAGACATATTGATTGGGACACACACATACTCTCATTCCAGGATGTAATTAACTCGATACCAAATGAATCTACTATGCTATCTCCGACTGTTATACTGAAAAATGTTGAACCACCTAACAAAATTAAAGAATTAGTATCCTTTCCTACATCTCGTCGACTACGACAATATGAAATAATTGACATTGCGCTGAACAACATCAAACGTGCCGTAGAGCGTCGGAGAAGACAGCAAAAACCGGTTTGTACATGCCGTGACTTTCACATTGGACAGAAGATATTAGTACGTACACACTATTTATCTAACAGAGGAAAGAACAGATGTAGTAAATTTGAGCTTCTATATGCAGGTCCATACAGAATTCGCAGCATTCGTCACCCCAATGTAGTACGCGTCGAAACTCTGAGAACCAGAAAAAGTAAAGGCAATCACCATGTCTCCAATATTAAACCATTTATTGAGTTAACATACTTTATGATTTATTACACTGTAATTCCTTTTCCTTATTTTTATATGACCAATGATGCAATTATTGATACGAACACTTACTGATGATTATTATATTTTTTCTTGGCAAGTGCCCGGCAAGGTAAGGTTAGCAGGTCGCTTTTCTTGTCGTTACACATCAGACCGTGCGCATTTTTCCAGATAAACTTACACATTTTATGGCCACTTATGCAATTATATCTATGTGATTACTTACTGATGATTATTATATTTTTTCTTGGCAAGTGCCCGGCAAGGTAAGGTTAGCAGGTCGCTTTTCTTGTCATTACACGTAAGACCGTGCACATTTTCCAGATAAACTTACATATTTTATGAACAATTATGCAATTCTATCTAGTGAAATATTAATTTTATCAAATTCTTTCTCCATTAAAGTCTTCAACTCTCGCCTCTATCAACTACACAACATACAAGCTGAACACAAAGAAAGTCAATTCTTGTCGTTATATATCAGACCGTGCACATTTTCCATTTTTCATGTATGTATGATTGTTTTCCTGTTTGTTTGTATGCACTATGAAATCTTTAGGATGTAACAAACACCAGTTGACTTTGACATTTTTGCCTTATGATATCTCAACATCGTGACTATTTTACATTTTTGTTTGCTACTACATTATGATACTCTGTGTACATTTTTGCACCTGCACACTGTCTATGTTTTTAGACATATTACGTTTTCCGTCATGCTATGCTGTATCCTTAATTATATCACCAGAAGCCAGTTTTTATTTAATGGGTATATGATTTAAATGCAAGACATTAATCATTGTTCATCATTTTCGGAAAGCAATAACGTGTAAATGAAATAAATGAAACAAACAACAGCGGATTACTATGAAATGGGAATTTCACCTTCGGAATGCACGAAAGAAGATGCAATACCTCGTCACGAAGAGTAAATGGATCAGAATTAACAAACATTAACATGAATATACTATACACATCGTATGATAGCAGTCTTAACTAATTATTTTTCTTTCAGAATACGAGGCGATTGATGCAGGCTGTCAAACAGAACTACACATCTTAGTTTTAGTGATGAAATATGCTAGAAATAAGGAACTCTATACTATGAATAGTTGTATGAAGTAAATGGTAATGTGAATAATGAATAATGAAGTGTCTTTTTGCAGATGATAATGAATGATGATGAATAGTGATGAAGAATATGGTAATATGAATAATGAAGTTTTTCTTTGCAGGTGATGATAATAATGAAGTTATGGTGATATGAATAATGAAGTTTTTGTTTACAGGTGATGATAGTGATAAATTTTATATGGCCACTAAACGCACCATTTTTAAGTTTTTCTTTGCAGATGAGGATAATGATGAAGTTCATATATATACTGTTAGTTAAGAAATGCTATGTAGTTATTTACGTATTTGTTGCAGTTTGTTTTGACAGTATGTCTTATGCTGCATGGTATAATGACTGAAGGTTTTGGAAAGGACAGCTAGAGTACATATATATTGAGTACACATTTCATTACCTGTTAATTCGAAGTTCACTACTTTACAGCATAATATGCATTTCTTCTTTCAGCTTAATAATCCATTTTGTATTTTTTCCAGGAGAAGCTATTCATGAAATTAATATGCTATATGCAGTCAATCATTAAACCTGTTCTAGCACTTGCATTTTTTTTACCCATTTGTGTGTGTCATTCATGAATGTGATCACATACTCTACTTGTTTCATAACCTTGCTACAGCTGACTCATGACGAATGACGTTACCTATCCACATTTGTAGCAATAAGTCAAGAGCAAATATTTTCATGCCCCAGCAATTAATTATCGATCCCAACGCAATGCATTCCTAGCAAAAAAAAAAAAAAATAGACCTTGAGTAATAGTTACAGTGTGTTACATTCTAAATATGTCATATGTCACTGGAATGATCAGTTCTGAGTAATACTGAACGATGTTTTCTAATCACAGACCTTGAGTAATAGTTACAGTGTGTTACATTTTCAATATTTCCTATGTCACTTGAATGATGAGTTCTAAGTAATACTGAATGATGTTTTATAATAATGCATAAATACTATGCCAATAATTTCTGTAAACAATATTTTTGTTATACTCTGTAAATGCTATGCCAATAATTAACTCTCATTTTGAATGATAACTTCTGAATAATACTGAATAAGGTTTTATAAAAATATAAGAATACTTTGTAACTGGCCAATGAGTGCCAATAATTATTTTAAATATGTCGTATGTCACTTGAATGATGAAAAATGTTTTGTACTATTCAATACTTGCTATATGTTTAGTAACTGGCCAATGAATGCCACTGTTTCTTATTTTAATTTTGTATTATGTCACCTTCATGCTATTATATATGAATACCAATAGCTTGATGCTACACTCATTAGCTCCTGTTTTGAAGGATGACTTCTGATGGTTTTTAACTGGGCAAAGAGTGCCAATGATTACTATAACTAGATGAATTATGTAAATGATATGCCATTAATTAACTCTTGCTTTGAATGATCACTTTTAAATGGTTTGTAACTGGCCAATGAGTGCCAATATTTACTGTCATCAGATGACTTATGAATAATATTCTGTAATACTCTATACATAGTACAGAAATATTTAGTAACTAGGCAATGAGTGCCACCAATTACTCAAATCGGTTGATAGACTAGTGTAATTCTCAATGATGACCAGCATAAGACTTAATGTCCTTCATCTTCTGACCTAATTACCAGAAATTACTGCAATATACGTTTGTCCTGTCTATCCTTATGATCATGAAGCACTATATTTGGTTTCTGCACTAATACTACGTTGGTGCAAGAGTGTGGTGTTGTCACATCATGGTGTCCACCACCTTGAACAATGGAGATGTTATTATGGTTCCACTGTTTGGTGTACCTAATGTACTACCAAAATGATAACATTGAATATTCATATGACATTTCAGTGTCTTGGCTACACTGATTAATACTTCAGGGAAGAGAACTTCAGATTTTCTCACTTGGTGTTGTGCTTCTGTAGAAAGATACGGACTTTCAGTGCAGCTACGTGCAACCTACTGTGCTACAACCATGATGCTATCCTTCCCTTTCCTATCCTAGTTCTTGTAAAATGCTAAAAAAAATACTACATACAGTACGCATGCACTTTATGTCATTTGTTAATATGTTTTGTACTCACTGCGTATACATTTTGCCATTGCTAGGTATGTTCTGTACTACAGTGCATATGCACTTTATGTCATTTGTTAATATGATTTGTACTAATTGCGTATACATTTTGTGATTTCTTGATATGTTCTGTACTCCATGTGCACTCTATTTCATTTCGTGTTCTGCACTTATATATATATATATATATATATATATATATATATATATATATATATATATATTGTGACTGTAAACTTAGTTAATTAAGAAAAATTTGTTGCTCATGGCAAGTCCAATTGACTCACCATCGCTGCCAAATTTTTGCCCCCCCCCCCCCCCCCAGTGGAGGGTTATGTAAGAGGTCCGAGCAGATGTAATTTCGATGTATTGCTCATGCGCTGCCTGCGATATGCAAGGTATAAGAGAATCGCTGACCTGAGAGCAGTGTTGACTGTACGAACTGTGTAGCAGTAAGTTGTTGCGAGTGTGTGTGTCTGGTCTGGAGTCTGCTCTAGTCTGGTGTATCATGTTGGCTGGGCCGAACGCGGTGCAGCGATGCCGGAGCCTGAGTATTATTGTATAAGGTAAAAAAAAAACAGCCTCGCGCATATCTAGTAATATTATGTAAACTCCCATGTATATCTTTTAAAAATGTCCTAATAATAACAAGCATTCATTTCAATTTAAAGAATTTAATATTTTTTTCAATGCATGATCATTCCGATTGTTCCAAAAGAAAAATCATTTGCTTCCGTTCATAAATAACAAATGTATAGGCCAGCACTGCACAGAGCTGTGCCGGAAAAGAGCTATTGTAAGAGAAGATAGTTGCCGACTTTATCGAGGTGAGAATTTTTGCTTTTTATTCAGAATGATCTCACAGGGCCATGACGCAGCACTGCTGTCGTCCAAATTTTACCAGGTTACTGAATTTATTTTTTATTACGAGGTTTAGGTATTTTTCTGTTTCGAGCTTACATTAAATGAGAAAAGAATTTTGTGGGTACATTAAATGGGAACCAGTTTTCTTCTGAGATTACATAAAAATTAGAATCATCATATTCATATTATTTATTATATTATTATTTTTGTGGGGAGGTTACACTACATTAGAATCACATTCATTATTCATAAATAGTATTTAATTGTATTTTGTGGGGAGGTTACAATGTGTCCAATGAATACCCGTTTATCATCTGCATTTCGTCTTCGTGTAGCAATTTTAATGGCCAGTAGTGTACCTTGTGTAGGCGATAATTTTGCCATCTGTATATGTGCATATCGCTATCCCACGACCGTTGTCAAGTCACTGTGGATCGTTATTGGCCTTCCACTTACTTTACCCAAATCTGGGGTGGGTAGAGATTGTAGATTATTTGTCTGACAGTAGCTTGTCAACAATAGCTTATAAATCGAAAAAAATCTTATTTCACCTCACACTATCAAAGACTTCCTCTATGTCCGTAAACACTGGAAAGATATCCTTATGATTCTACAATCTGCCTTCCATTACTAAGCGCAGAATCGGAACTATTTCTTTGGTAACGTTTCCTTTCCTGAAGTCAAACTGATCTTCTTCCAAAACGTCTTCAGGTTCAATTCCTAGTCCTCTGTACGTTATTTTCGCTGGCTGCTCGCAAGTATCACTTTTCACTCCAATGGTCTGATCGTTTCCACGTTAACTTGGATGTGCCTTCCTCTTTAATTTGATAGGACTACTACTTCTGGAAACCTGACATTTCATATAGTAGCTGGCCGGGGTGGCCAAGCGGTTCAAGGCGCTACAGTCTGGAACCGCGCGATCGCTACGGTCGCAGGTTCGAATCCTGCCTCGGGTATGGATGTGTGTGCTATCCTTAGGTTAATTAGGTTGAAGTAGTTCTAAGTTCTAGGGGACTGATGACCTAAGATGTTAAGTCCCATAGTGCTCAGAGCCATTTGAACCATTTTTCATATAGTATATTGAAAATTTCAAAACAAAGCTACAGTTGCCAACAATTATTCTTATATTTTGTTTCTGTGTCAAGAAGATGCGACACATTGAAAAATTAATCATAAAATTCTTCTACTTAATTTGTAAGTATTTATTTCAGTAGATAATGCTGATTTGAAAAGACAGTTTCATCGGCATGCATTCATTTATTATTCAAGGGCCTCCGGAGCGTTGTCATCCTTACAGAAATTCTATCTGTGGAAAGTTACATGATTCCTTTAGACAAACAAACATGCGGAAAAATTCCTTTAGAGCGTGTAGATGCTTGGTACACCTAATACGTTGAGGTGACAAAAGATATTGGATACTTCCTAATATCTTGTCGGACTTCCTTTTAGCCGGCATATTGCAGCAACTGGACGCGTCATGGGCTCAACAGGTCTTTGGAAGTCCCCTGAAAAAATATTGAGCCATGTTGCCTCTATAGCCACCCATAATTGTGAGTGTAGCCGATGCAGGATTTGTTGCACGAACTGACCTCACGATTACGTCCCATGTTCGATGGTATTTGTTGTGACTTAGCAAGACAGCCAAGTCACAACGAGAGGAAGCCGAAAGGCACGCGTTAAGCTCACGCAGATTGGCGTGAAGTCTGGAACGGTTAAAAGGAAATGAGAACTTAGAAAATGGACGCAGTTGCTGTAATACTTAACTTTAATCCACATTTGTAGAACATCGCTCTTGATGATACATGCTTCACAATATTAATTATCAAAGCTATGGCGCCTTGCTAGGTCGTAGCCAATGACTTAGCTGAAGGCTATTCTAACTATCGTCTCGGCAAATGGGAGCGTATTTGTCAGTGTGGTTTCGCTAGCAAAGTCTGCTGTACAACTGGGGCGAGTGCCCGTACGTCTCTCTAGACCTGCCGTGTGGTGGCGCTCGGTCTGCAATCTTGACAGTGGCGACACGCGGGTCCGGCGTATAATAATGGACCGCGGCCGATTTAAAGGCTACCACCTAGCAAGTGTGGTGTCTGGCGGTGACACCACAGTATTCATGCCGGGCGATCTGCGTGGCCAAATCATTCGCTCGAACTGTCTAGAATGTTCTTCAAACCAAACACAAACAGCTCGGTGACATGTCACATTAGCATTAACGCTAATTACATCATCGTTTGGAAACATGAAGCCCATGGTTGGATGCAAATCATCTCCAAGTAACCACACCATTTCCAGTCATATATGGGTTCAATTGGACCAGAGAACACAGTCCCCCCCAGTAAACGCAGTCCGTATCATTATGGAGTTACCACAAGCTTGAACAGTGCCTTGTTGAGAACTTGGCTCCCTGGCTTCGAGGGGTCTGCGCCACAATCGAACGCTACTATCAGCTCCTACCAACTGAAATTGGGACCCGTCTGACCAGGCCGCCTTTTCCCAGACGTCTAGAGTCGAACCGATATGGTCAAGAGCACAAGAGAGGCGCTATAACCGATGTCTTGCTGTTAGCAAACGCACTCGCATCAGTTTGCTGCCGTAGCCCACGAACGTCAGATTTCGCCGCACTGTCCTAACGCATACAATTTCTGCGGAAATACGATGAGGTGTTGCTTGTCTGTTAGCACTGACAACTCTACGCTAACGTCGCTGTTCTCGGTCGTTAAATGAAGCCCGTCACCTACTGCGTTGTTCGTGGTGAGAGGTAATGTCAGGAATTTGGTATTTTCGGCACACTCTGTGGATTTCGGAATGTTGAATTCCCATGTATCTAGGTCCAACTATCATTCCGCGTTCAGAATCTATTAATTCCCGTTGTGCTTCCATAATCAATCGGAAATCTTTTCACGCGAATCATCTGAGTGCAAATGACAGCTGAGCCAATGCACTGCCCTTTTACACCTGGTGTACGCGATACTACCGCCATCTGTATACGTGCATATCGCTATCCCATGACTTTTGTCGCCTCTGTGTAATCTTACTGTTTGGCTTTACATGGAATGGCAACAAAATTTCCTTCTCACGATATTTACAGACCGGGAGTACTGTTTATAACAGAGTGCGCTCGTATTCAAAGATGATATTATTCGTTCAAAAAATATCGCAGTGCAAACAAACATTTCATTTTTCTTTAGTTGAGCTTTGTCACCAACGAACTGGTTAAATTTCACTAAACTGCGTCTTTTTCATTTGGCTCAGCGCTATCAGGCGCACGTCTTTCAGTATCCGGCTGTTTTAGCCCGATAACACCAAGATGCTTTTTATCAGTAGTTACCAGCCTATCGTACGACTTATTCGTTTTACACGGATAACCTGACCCGGATCTTAGGTGCAGTTGTATAAAAGCGATTTCTGCAGTCGTGCACGTTCAAAGAGAATGAACACGACCTGCAGAAAACGCCTTGATTAAGACTGCAAGTGTACTGAAGGTGAGTGCTGATGTTAAGAATGTTGTTCATTCGAGTTTTGTTTGTCATCTTACTTGCAAACTTTTAACTATCCATTAATTTGCCTAACTATTGTATTGAATCACGAAAAAGATTGGTTGAACAATATGTCGCCTTCATTCTCGTTGTGGGCTCGGTAGACGCTTTTGGCGAAAGGTCACCATAACCATCTTGGCTCCCATGCACGCCTCAAGGACCAATCCGTATCCCCACATGTCACCATGTCTACGCTTCTGTTTCTCACACCTTGCCTCGATTCCCGCAACAGGGTTAATTAGACAAACGTTTCCAACCCATTTAATGCAACAATCACTCGGTCTTGAATATCAGTAGATTGCCAATGGCGGCTCGTGATTTCATATTCTGGGTGTTCAGAAATTGTTATATTCAGGTACATGAAAGAGTGTGAAATAAATAGCATCTGCTGTATAACTGTTACGCTTATCAACATATTTATACAATTACAGCCACTGTCAATAATAATAATATAAATAATAGTAACTGCGCCATACCAGTCGCGTATGCGCAAAAGCTCCTTGAAACCAGCACAGCTTAAAGTGTGTTTACGACCCTGATACCAAGTTTCACGGACTCTAGAGGAGTAGCAATGTGGAATAGTGCGGTAGATTTAGTGCCGTGTACTTGAGGTTACTGCATCATACTAAGGAATATTACTGGTTAGACGTTACTAACGTCATTAAAAGGCCAATTTTTTTTTACAAACAAAAAGGATTTGCACAAGACAGCTTGAAGATTCCTGGCTTCATTGTTTTAATGCCGTAGTTCACTAGTTGTTGAAAATCTAGCGTTATCAGTGCATCTTCATTTCTCTTTATCCAATCGACCGAGAGACAAAACCTAATATTGCTTGAGAATGTCCTTTGTAGCTACAGAAGTATATATATATATATATATATATATATATATATACAAAAGTTTTGCATCACCTCGGTTCCGAGGGCTCCGGATCCTGTACAGAAAATTGGAACAGAGATCAACATAAACATCATTTCTGCCCTTTTTATTCCTCGCGAAAACCACACATTGCATGTCGTACCACCAAACAGCGAGACCTACAGAGGTGGTGGGCCAGATTGCTGTACACACCGGTACCTCTGATACCCAGTAGCACGTCCTCTTGCATTGATGCATGCCTGTATCCGTCGTGGCATACTATCCACATGTTCATCAAGGGCGCTGTTGGCCCAGATTGTTCCACTCCTCAATGGCGATTCGATGTAGATCCCTCAGAGTGGTTGGTGGGTTACGTCATCCATGAAAGTCCTTTTCAATCTATCCCAGGCGTGTTCAATAGGATTCATGTCTGAAGAACAGGCTGGCCACTCTAGTCGAGCGATGTCATTATCCTGAAGGACGTCATTCACAAGATGTGCACGATGGGGGCGCGAATTGTCGTCCATGAAGAAGAATGCCTCACCAATATGCTGCCGATATGGTTGCACTATCGGTCGGAAGATGGCATTCACGTATCGTACAGCCGTTATGGCACCCTCCATGACCATCAGCGGCGTACGTCTGCCCCACATAATGCCACTCCAAAACAGCAGGGACCCTCCACCTCGCTGCACTCGCTGGACAGTGTAAGGCATTTAACCTGATCGGGTTGCCTCCAAACACGTCTTCGACGATTGTCTGGTTGGAGGCATATGCGGCACTCATAGGTGAAGAGATCATGATGCCAATCCTGAGCGGTCGATTCGGCACGTTTTAGGGTCCATCTGTCCCGCGCTGCATGGTGTCGTGGTTGCAAAGATGTACCTCGCCATGGACGTCGGGAGTGAAGTTGCCTATCATGCAGCCTATTGGGCACATTTTGCGTTGTAACACGACGTCCTGTGACTGCACGAAAAGCATTAAACATGGTGGCGTTGCTGCCAGGGTTCCTCCAAGCCATATCCGTAGGTAGCGGTCATCCATTGAAGTAGTAGCTCTTGGGGGGCCTGAGTGAGACATGTCATCGACAGTTACTGTCTCTCAGTATCTCCTCCATGTCCGAACAACATCGGTTTGGTTCACTCCGAGACGCCTGGACACCTCCCTTGTTGAGAGTCATTCCTGATACAAAGTAACAATGCGGACGCAATCGAACCGCGTTATTGACCGTCTAGACATGGTTAAACTATAGACGAGCCGTGTACCTCCTTCCTGGTAGAATTCAAAAAAGTTTCATTCTTTTGTTTTCCCCAGTTACCAAAACTCCCTTATATATATATATAGGGTACATATATTCTTAGGAACAAAAATAATATGCAAAAAACAATGTCGTCTATTTTAAAACTTAAGTATAATACCGCAGAAACAAACCTGAACTTTTATTCCATTTCTTTGTGTTTTGCTTTTGACTTGGCAATTATAAGACATGCTTACTATTTAATCGTGCATTTCGGAATAATGAAGATCATAATTTTCAAGGCAGAGAAGAATACTTTCAACAGTATCAACTGAAATTTTATTTCTCTCGTCCGTCTACTGTACTTCCATCAAAGAAAATGTTCTTTGCACGTTACTATTGTCTACTGGTATAGAAAAAAGGTACTTGCACATGTTTTTCCAGTATGGAGACTGTAATAAAAAGTTGGAATGGTTGGACTATAGTGATTTGGTTAACAAAAGTGCATCATTCTTTTATTTTCAAATATCCCAGCAACTTTTACATCTTTCCATTTATGCATTTTTTCCATATTCATACACAAAAACGCCAACTATTTTTAATGGTATTGTCCACAATTTCAAATAATCAGTCGTGTTTTTTTTATAAATTTTTGCTACTACCTCATGAAAGATATGAATTTGTTTTTTTGGAGATTACTCCATTTTCTTTGCATTTAGTTAACACTGTTTTACCTTTAGAAGGTAAAAAGTGAAATTTCAATTTTTCCATTGCGATTTCTCTGTTGATGTAATAACATTTCTATATGACTTCCTTTTTCCTCCTGTTTTTAATACTTGGAAATGAAAGGTGCTATATTGCTATGAAGAAACCCAAGACAGACCTCACTGAGAGAATTTCTGAAGAAGTCTGGCAGAATGTTGGGTGCTTTTTCTTCTGATTAAAAAAAAAAAGGAAAAGATTTTAAAGCGTCGAACTACTTTATAATAGGCTCGATTGCTGGTAACATTAACATCCATCTCGTTTTAGAATGTGAAAGGGGAGTTTTATGTTCTATATTAACAAATTCACACAAACTGTTTAGCCTTTCATCCTGACAGTGAATATGTCAAAACAATTAAACAATTTTTGAATTATTTTATCATTGTCACATGATAATTAGTTTTCATCACGTTACTTTCCATTCAGAAGGTTGTTGCACACGGCGACTGTTATATTGACTTGTAAATAATAGATTTCAGCTATCAGTCATCATTTTGAAATTTTATTGGCAGATCTAATTTTCAGCTAGAAACTAGCCATTCTCAATGCACTATCATTTTTGATCAATGCATGTAATGCCTGTTGGTCGGGTTTCATCCACACTTCATTGAGAATGGGTAGTTTCTAGCTGAAAATTAGATCTGCCAATGAAAAAATCAAATGGACGACTGATAGCTGAAATCTATTATTTACAAGTGATAATAAGTTACCTGCTGTTTGTAATGGGTTGCGTAGTATATGAGCAGGGCATCCAGTTCTTTCAACATCTGCTCCAGCTTCTAGTTTTAGTTTATTATATACGTTATTAGTACCATGTCTCTCTTGTCCTCAAAAATTGATGTTAGCACTGCCTCCCCAAGTCCAATGCATTTCTTCACATTAGTTTTTAAATAATTTAATATCTGTCCACAAAAATTGACCATCATATTTAGGGTGTCTCATCTTAAACTTCCCAGTTAATGTACGTTTGTGTCTATGTTGGTAAAATATTGAATCAAATGTGAATTTTTGGTTTTTATGGTTATTTGCGTCGGTTCTAATGATATAAAACGAGCAGCTTTGAAGTTCACTAGGAATGAGATCAACTGAATGAGGTGCAAGAACTTGCTTAATCGAACATGTTTTTGTTCCAACTGAGGCAAACTGAGTGGCAATTTTTGTTTCATTAAATATTTTTGGTATTAACATATTAAGGCGGTCTGTAGAAGTAAAAGACTGATGTTTACTGGCCACGTGGTACGCAAAACACAAATCTGCAGCAATAATTTTTCTCTTCTGCTAAGCTGCAGTGTTTTACAAAACAATTTGTGAGAGCTTCATTTGTACATGAGGATGGTACGTTGGATTTATGTTCTTCTTTCCAACGTGATCTTTTGTATCAGTGGTTCCTCCATGACTGATCTTAAACATGTTTTACAAGTTTGCAGAAGGCTTCATATTCTGCTGTGCTTTTTGTTAATAATGGAATATTCCTCGCTATATCTGTCGAAATTTTTGCACTTTCCTTTTAAATTTGGGACATGGCTGGAAAAGACAGCAATAACCCGAACCTCGGCGCGTACGATTGCAGAATAAGTGTTGCGAGAGCATCACTGTGAGAAACATGGCCCGCTGCGAGTCTAGTAGAGAGGTTGCTATCTGTTCGACAGTGCAGACATTGTTAACAATGAAAAAGGCGATAAACCGGGACATTTGAACGTCTCAGAAAATATAGCCAGGCACCGGGACTTGAAATTCAAAACGATGAATTCCCAATTAATTTGGACATATGGCGACCCCAAGCAAACCATTCAACACCATTAAACTACTGTAAATGAAACATCAGAAGAAACAAGTTATTGTAACAGGAGTTACTGTGTTTCCACCGACAAATACAATATTATAGAATCAGTACTCAGAGCATGAAAAACAGAACAAAATCCGAAGTCAGGAGCAATATAAACATGGTACAAAGCGTGTCCAGCCAGTCAGCTGCGATATCATCGGTGCCTACTCTTTGCCTATATAGGCTTACTATGTGAGTGAATGACTATGCCATCTAGTGATAACGAGTTCTGTATTACACAGGAATTCATAAATAGAAACAAATCAGTCAATTGTACAGAAAAATACTTTCATTGTCCAATATGTAGCCATACAATTATTTTGCCATCATATATGGAATAATACTTACAAGACAAAGAGTATCTCTTTGTACATAAATGATGTCTAATCATATCTAGTGAAGGCGTGTCTGGAGACGCCACGAACACCTGCGGGGTGCTAACCTGACTACTGAGCGCCATATGGCCCGACAAACGGGAGTGATGTTCCGAGGTCCCATTTATTTTCATAGCAGGACCCCTTTGGTTGTCATCCGCAGCAACCTTACAGCACCGCGACACATCGACGAATTCTACTCTCCGTTTGCTCCTCTTCATGGCAAGCCATTCTGGGCATATATTTCAGCAAGATAATGCCCTTCTGCACACGGTGTGAATTTCCAGTGCTTGTCCTCATGCATGCCAAACTCTACCTTGGCTAGCAAGGTTGCCATATCCCCCCCCCCCCCCCCCAAACACACACACACAACTGAAAACGTTTGCAGAATATGCGCAGGGCCCTTCTTCAACCAGATTGGGATTTTGACGATCTAAAGTTCAAATTGGAGATAATTTGGCACGGTATCCCTCACGAGGATATCGAACAACTTTATCAAGTAATGTCAATGTGAACAGCTGCTTGCATATGTGCGAGAGGTGGAACAATGCGTTATTGATCTGCTCAATTTATGAAGTTATTTCCATTGAATAAATCATCCATTTTTTCTGAATCTGTAATAATTTATTTGTCAGTACATGTACAACACATGTGCCGATTTTTGTCCCATTCGGCCAGTCGTTTTGTTTTGTCTTACATGACACGTAATGCAACCTGAGGGTACCGTCAGGTCTCGCTGGCTGTAGCTTTGTACATGTACCGTCATCAGGCATGTAAGTGATAAGAGATTCTACTCTGCTTGGGATGTAAATTGACCGCCAATGCGCATGAAACTTCGTGCTCAATGTCGTTTCCTGGCCTGGTAGTGTATATAATAGGCGTAAACAGCATCAGGTGGCGAGTGATCACCATGAAGGATACGGAGATGCCTCTTGCTCGTGTGAGGCACCGTTATCATATACTCTCAGAGTTTCTAATGAGCCTAATTATGGGTCTACATTGGGTGCCTGGTCGAATTGTGCAATATCTAGTTTTGTGGAGCATTCGGATGTCACGGTGGCCCGATACTAGACTGCATGGATCGTGAGGACAGACGCTAAGGTTTCAGTCGACCACATCTGACTACAACAAGGGAGAACAGCTGTACTGTGCACCAACCACATAGCGCATTGTAATCAGAGAACAAGTAATTCGAGAACAAGTAATAGATTCCCTGTAACGTTCTGTGTCGTCCCACACCATTGATCGGAGACTAGCAGCAGACAGACTAGTGAATTACCATTGTCTGCATAGGCTGCCGTTATCACCACAACAGAAACAGCTGGGTTTAGGGTAGTACCGTGCCTAGCAGTCACGGATTTTTGGTGAATAGCGTTGCATTGTGTTTAACGATGAATCGTGGTGCTATACTTCCCCCGATTACTGTCGTGAATCAGCGTAGTAGCGACGCGTGGAGAGGATCTATTCTTCCTATGGTTTGAAGAGGAACAGCAGTGGTACTCCTGACGTCATGCTGTGGGAAGCCATTGAATATGAATTCGGATCATGACTAGTAGTCACTGACGAAACTCTCATAGCGCAACAGTATGTCAAAGACATCCTCTGTCCTTATGTGCCACTTGTCACGCATAAAATCAATGCATGGGTGCATATTTTTACATGTCTTCATGATGCTGAGCTACTGCCCAGCGCAGCATGATCCGCAGAGTAGGAGGGCATGAAAGTGAGATGGGGAGGAAGAGATGGCCAGTCAGTTGGGGAGCAGGGGATGTACAGGGAGAGATGTGTAGGAAGAGTTCGACAGACGGAGGAGAGCGAGGTATGGGAGATAGGTAGAATATAGAGAGTATCGGTCAGGAAGCGGGGGAGGAGATGGAGAGAGGGATTCTGCAGGAGGAAATGGAGAGAAAAAGCGGGGGAGAGGAGACAGTCATAGAGAGGGGGGGAGAAGAGATGGACAGAGCTAGGGGCAGGAAAAAATGAACAGACAGGCAGAGCAGGAGATATACAGAGAAAGGGGAATAGGATCGGGAGAGTGAGAGAGGGGTGAGTCGTACAGGTACATGAGCGAAGACGTGGATAAAAGGATAGTACATATCAGATAAAAGCGATGCTAGCGCAGTAACTACGGTGTTAGTTTGAACTAGCAACTGCAAACAGCACATGGGAAGTCGACCACTCCGTTGTGAGGAGGCAGTATTAGGTAGTGGACGGGCGGCCATAGTGTGGCAACGTTGTAGTGCCACGAGTCACAATGGAATAGTATCTCTAGAGCAGTTGTTCAAGACATTGTTCAGAATGTTCTGAAGAACAGAAATATGTGTGCAAAATTTGCCCTATTACACCCTGACTGCAGAATGAAAACACCGATACGTGAGCGCCTGCCACGATTTGACTAAAACGAAATACGTGAATAAAACCAACGCGGTTGGCGAGGCTTTATGTTATCAATAAGAACCAACCACAGTAGACAAAGTGCAGAAATTGACATGAACTGTCAACGCTTTGACAATGTAACCAACAATGAACCCAGTGTGGCGCACAGTGTGAACAACATCAGACACAAGGACTTCCCTGGCAGTTCCAAACGGTTGTATGAAGGTTCTGTGTCTTTTACTCTAGTAGGGGGAGACTATTCAGAACACCTGAAGCATCCAAACGACAAGCTTAAGTTATCTTTATTTTTTATTAATCCAGTCTCGAAATTTTTCGGAATTCCATAGTATATATATGCTGAGGTGACAAACGACACGGGATAGTGACTAGCACATATACAGCTGGTAGCAGTACCGCGCACACAAGGTATAAAAGGGCTGTTCATTGGCGTGGCTATCAGCTGCACTCAGATGGCTCCATTGAAAAGGCTTCCAACCTGATTACGGCCGCACTGATGAAATTAACAGACTCTGACCGCGGAGTGACGGTTGGAGCTAGGCGCATGGGACATTCCGTTTCACATATGGATACAGAATTCAGTATCCTGCGATCATCTGTGCCCAGAGTGTGCTGAGAAAATCGCATTTTAGGCATAACCTCTCACCAAAGAAACGCTGTGACCGACAGCCTTCACTTAGAAACCGAAAGCGGCGGCGTTTTGCACGGTGGTGTCAGTGCTTACAGACAATCAACACTGACTTAAATAACCGGAGAAAGCAATGCAGGACGTACGACGAACGTATCTGTTAGTATAATGAGGCGTAATACGGCGTTATTGAACTATGGCAGCAGACGACCGACGCGAGTGCCTTCGCTAACGGCACGACATCGTCTGCAGCACCTCTCCTGGGCCCGTGACAGTACCAGGTGACTTTAGACGACCAGAAAAACCGTGGCCTCGTGAGAGGAGTACCGATTTCAGTTAGTAAGATCTGATAGAAGGGTCTGAGTGTAGTGTAGACCCCACGAAGCCATGGATCCAAGTCGTCAACAAGATACTGAACAGGCTGGTGGTGGCTCCGTGATGGTTTGGGCTGTGTTTACATGGAATGGTCTGGGTCCCCTGGTCCAGCTGAACCGATCATCGCCTGGGAATGGTTACGAACCGCTTCTTCGAGGTCATATGAAGCCATTCATAGACTTTATGTCCCCAAACAAGGAGGAAATTGTTGTGGAAGACAATGCAACATGTCACGGGGCCACAGTTGTTCGCGACTGGTTTGAGGATCACTCTGAACAGTTCGAACGAACAATTTGACCACCCACGTCGCCCGTCATGGATCCTATAGAACATTTATGCAAGACAATTGAGAGGTCACTTCGTACACAAAATCCTGCACCGGCAGCACATTCGCAATCATGGATGCCTATGGAGCAGCATGTCTGAATATTTCTGCAGGGTACTTCCAATGACTTGTTGAGTCCATGCTCCATCGAGTTGCTGCACTACGGCAGGCAAACGGAGGTCCGACATAAATGTTCAAGTGTGTGTGAATTCCTACGGGACCAAAATGCCGAGGTCATCGATCCGACACAAACACCCATGCCCGACGGAGGACTCGAACCTCCGGCGGGAGGTGGCGTGCAGTCCGTGACATGGCGCTTCAACCCACGCGGCCACTCCGCGCGGCTGGTCCGACACGATATTGGGAGGTAGCCCATGACTTTTGTCACTTCGGTGTGTGTGTGTGTGTGTGTGTGTGTGTGTGTGTGTGTGTGTGTGTGTGTGGGTGTGTGTGTGTGTAGCATATGAAAAAGAGAATCGATGTATGCCTGCAACATGGCATAGAGGCTGTTTCTCGCAAAGAACACCGGGCTAAAAATCAGTTATCCCTAGGAGATATCACTTTAATTACGTGTAACAAAGCCTCTAACACTGAAAATAACGTCAATTTGGTGGGGAAGGGAGGCGATAACGTGCTTCTGGTCGTCCGTATACATTTGATGGCAACTAATAATTATAAGTAAACCGATTGCTGCGTTTCGCCCGCTGTTTCAAACAGCCACAGACGTGTTATTTGGGATTAAGAGGAGTGACTTATCGGACCAACCGAGGTGTTCGTGAAGTCAGGAACGTATTCAACCCTGTAACACGGCCCTTCTCGTCTTAGCGGACGGGAGCATCTACAACATGCTCATGTTTAATGTGTAAGCACTGGCACAGGAAACCTTGAAGGGCAGAGGACAAGGAGATTGGCAACCATTGCTGGAGACAAACAGATGATGCACACGTTTATTAACAATGTCAGTGATGTTAATCCTCTGCATCTCATTAAGTCATTTGTACGTTTTATTCATAGATGACACTAGACATTGATGAGTAGCCCACAATTGTCAACATTTTCACTTTCAGGCCATAGGCATTACGCCTGTCCAGTCTTCTTGCGTCTTTGAAGACATTTATTTCCATAGGGAACATATATTATGACTTGTCGCGGTAATCGCCGGTCTGGCAGTCTTTCACATAGTCCTTCCGTTTATCTCTATTTATTTCTTTATTTGTTTACGTAATCTAATCATATTTGGTCTTTCAGTCCCTCTCTTACACCAGACCAGGGTTTCATGCATACAGCGCCTTTCTTATATCACAGTTACCCAAGACGTAACAATAATTTTAAGAGCAATAAAACGATCTGAGTGTCTGTAGAGGCAATTTGAATAAATAGTACTGACCAACAGCTAATAAACGAAAGTTGGTAGGGATGTTTCTACACCTGAACGGTGATGTCTGATCAAATTTCGCACCAGTCGCATAAAAATGGCTCTAGTAGGGCCACTGTGAGGATGCAGAACAGGTTTGCTGTAAATACACGCTGTAACGGTCGTGAACGTTAGTACCTATGAGACCGGACATGCTGAGTTGATGTTAGTCAAGAAGTCCTTTTAGGCGACAAAGACTCCATTATCAACATCTCACTCAGTCTGAACGAGGTCGTCTAATAAGGCTACGAGAAACTGGTTGTTCCTTCTGCGATACTGCAGAAATACTAGGCAGGAATGTAGCCACTGTACATAACTCCTGGCAGCGATGCTCACGAGAATGAACGGTCGCAAGAAAACAGTGATCCGAACTGTCACGTGGCACTGACGAGAGTGAACACCATCTTGTTCGGCGTATGTCAATGGCGTATCGTACTGCGATTGCAGCAGCGCTTTGAGCAGCAGTTGCCACCATAGTGACACAACGAACTGTTACAAATCGGTTACTTCGAGGAGAGCTCCGAGCCAGATGACCTGTACCGTGTATTCCACTGACTCCGAACCACGCCCATTTTCAACGTGAGTGCTGTCAAGCGAGAGCTCATTGAAGGGTAGGGTGGAGCTATGTTGCGTTTTCTGATGATAGCTAGATCTGTTCAATGCCTCTGATGGCCGTTCGTTGCTTAGAAGGAAACCAGTAGAGTGCGTGAAACCAAGCCCTCTCCGTGCTAGATACGTTGCACCCATATTGGAGTTATCGTCTGGGGTGCGATTTCATATAACAGCAGGAGCACTCTCATGGTTATCCCACACACTCTGACTGCAAATTTGTAAGTCTACTTGCTGATTCTACCTGTTGTGCTGCCATTCATCAACAGCATTCCAAGGGGTGTTTTCCAACGGAATAACGTTCGCCCCATGTACCGCTGTTGTAACCCAACATGCCCTACAGACTGTCGACATGGTGGTTTGACCTGCTTTATCAGCAGATCTGCCTCGAATTGAGCACATGTAGGGCATCATCGGATGACAAGTCCAGCATCATTCACAAACAGCATTAACCGTCCCTGTTTTGACTGACCAAGTGCAACAGTCATGGAACTCCATATCGCAAATTGACATCCGGCATCTATACAACACAATGCATGCACGTTTGCATGCTTGCATTCAACATTTTGGTGGTTACATCGTTATTAATGTTCCAGCATTTCACATTTGCAGTGGCTTACCTCTTGCAGTGTTAATCACTTAAATATGTTACCTGACAAATGTATTCCCGAGCTTCCATTACTTTACATTACCTACTTTGTGATGTTGCGACATTTTCTTTCAGTTTATTTTGTGCACCTATAAATTCCTTTTATATTTGTCTCTGTCACCATTTTGTACACCAACACATCCTTTTCATATCTGTCTTTGTTTTAATTTTGTTATTATTATTATTAGTAGTAGTAGTAGTGTTATCAATATTGGAAGCAACAATACCAGAAACACTGCCAGTATTAACTGGCTACTGAAAAGGTCTTGGAGAAAGTGGTTGATCGATGAAATAGGGGGCAGAGGACTTTCCTCAGCAGGGAACGGGTGTTTTGCCGTGTTATTCAGGCAAAAGCGTTAAGGTCGAGGAGGGATTTGAGGATAGAGTACGCTGATAAGGCAATAGAGGAGACAGAGTGTGTGGAAATCTCTCTGCTTGTCTGTTCGTAGCCATATGATAGTGAAATGTTATTAAAGAGCTGAATGTGACTGTTATATCGAACACAGGCATTCATATCCAGTTTCAGGTGCTGCAAGGTTTCCAGAGAAAGTCGTTGCAGGATAACATCGCTGTAATCGACAATTGGAAGCATAAGTTTTTGCACAAGTTTCTTTTTCAGATCAAGAAGGAAGATCTTTTTTATTTTTTCGTTGGGCATGGAGAGATTCTGATGCCTTTGTGCCGACTGCAATTATGTGCTCAGTCTAATTTAGATTTGCATCTACTGTTAGTCCTGAACGTTTTGCTGTGGGAGAGAAGTTGATATTGGTCCCATTTAATATTAAAGAAGCTAGGAATTCCCAATATTTCGGGATAATAAGCCTAGAATGACCAAATAGTGCCGCTTGTGTTTTGAATGGGTTCAGCTTTAACGCTTTATTCTATGCTCATTTTGATACCGCATACAGTTCAATACTGCCATTCTTGGTAGGTGTCTTCATGTTAACTGGTCTTCCACTAAGATACAACAGGAGGTCCTCAGTGTACATGTGAATTTGCAACGTGACAAAACTGATGATACAACATTGACTTACAGTGAAAAGAGCATAGGAGCTAATACCGAGTCCTGTGGGAAGCATGATACTGCCTACCTCCATTGTAACTTTATGGTGCCAGGCACAATGCATTGCTGGCGAGGCATCTGGTATGAGCAAAACCATTCCACTGTGAAATTTAGGCTGCTGAGTTTGGCAAGTAAAATGCCATAGTCGAAAGTGTCAAAAACTTTGCTAAAGTCTAAGAAGAATCTTGTGCATTCACTTCAAACCTGTGCTAAACTGTTGCCTTTATTAAGGCAGCCTGATTGGTATTCGTCTAGTAGGTTGTTTTTAGTTAAGTACTTTGTTAGCTCCTAGTGGACTACATATTGTAAGACTGTGGATAGTGCAGGAAGAATGCAAATAGATCGGTAATCATCGTTTATTGATTCAAATTCTCTGTTTAAATATTTACATTTTCGTTTTAGCTAATTTTATAGATCCCTTCACAGTTCTTAGGGCTCTCATTTCAGATGTTTGAATCTTGTTTGTCTGTCATTTGATGAGGGTCTAGTTCTCAGTGTCGAGGGTAAGTACATAAATTTTCATAGTTCCACAAAACTCAATTTTAATTTCTTTCCTCATTTATTTTTTAAAGTTCTGTTTACAGTATCATACTGATACAAGAATTTTACGATTTTTATGTGCATCTTTCTCTTATAGATAATTAATTTAATGTCCAACATATTTAAAACGTTTCACTTCTTCATTATCTTTCTACTTTCCAAAATTGACAATTTTTAATCTTGTGTGTTCGCCTCTTCCAAATGCCGTTACTTTTGTTTTCTCAGTACAGAACTATATATTATAATATTGGCACAGTAATTTCAGCATGCGGATAGTGGTTTCCAGTTTATGCTCATCGACACATATAATTACTTGGTCATCAATCAATAAATGCTATGTGGGTTTCATCATCACACTTCGTTCTTTTCTATTTCAGTTGTTTTATTATGAACAGGTTTTCGATTCAAAGGCTGGACTTTCTAAAATCATACTGATTCTTTGAAAGAAATTCTTCATTTTTTAATATATTTTACTCTTCTCCAGATCGTTCTGGTGATATATCGCTTCTACTTCTGTCATATGATGGCAGAATACAGGTACAGTCTGGCTTCGCAAACAAGGGACATAAATTGGCGGGATTGGCCCTACAGTTACCAGTATAAATTTTCAAACTGTGTGTGGCGTCTCTCCTTTTTATCGATCTTGTCGTTTTCCCTGCCTTTTTGTTATGTCAGAATTTTTGACATTATGTCTCCCTGAGTTCATTTTGTTACCTTCAGTTCTTTATTAACGCAAGTATATGTAAAGCACGTTTATTTTTGAGATGAAAGCAGATGATATGATACCAAAGAGTCCCAGTATTTGTCGCCAAGTTTTAGAGTTATATGTTCCAGGATGGGTTATCGAGAAGTGAGTCCAGAACTTGAGGCGATAGCAGTGAAGGAGCTGAATGAGGACCCCAAGAGGAGAGACCAGGACATCCAGCACATCAAGGACTGGCTGAGCAAGCAGCCGCACCTCAGGGCACGTGACGGTGAGTGACATCACACAGCGGCCAGACTGGCTGCGGCACGGAGGACAAAGCACGTCTGTAGGTGTCTCCATTACAGGCACGTTGAACAGCCTACAGGTAATCATACGACACTGGCCAATGTTCCCCATTTGGACCATTCTACCCAATTTGTTGGTTGTAGATCAAATTTAAAGCATTCTGCCCTGTTTGTTGGTTGTAGAGCATGTTCGTTGTTCTACACTGAGATAACAAAATTCATCGGATACCTCCCAATATCGTGTCGAATCTACTTTTGCCTGAGTAGTCCAGCAACACGAGGTGGCATGGACTCAACAGTTCGTTGGAAGTTCCCTTCAGGTTACTGAGCCATGCTGCGTCTATTGGCGTTCTTAATTGTAGAAATGTTGCCACTGCACAACTCTGTGCACGAACTGACCTCTCCATTCAGTCCCATAAATGTTCAATGGGATTCATGGTGAGCGATCTGGGTGGCCGAACCATTCGTACGAACTGCCCAGAATGTTTTTCAAACCAGTCGAAATCAACTGTGGCCTGGGACATGACGCATTTGTTTTGGAACATAAAGTCCGTGAATGGCTGCAAATGGTCAAGCAGCCGAACACAGCCATTTGTAGTCACGGGTCGGTTTAGTTGTACCAGAGGACCAAGTCCATTCCATATAAACACAGCCCACACCATTATGGAGGCACCACCAGCTTGTACAGTGCTTGTTGACAATTTGGGTCCATGGGTTCGTAGTGTCTGCACCACACTTTAACCCCACCATCAGCTCTTAGCAACTGAAATCCTCTCTGGAACTGGAAGACGTATCAAACTGAAATTTGAATCACATATTTTGATACTCGCAACCTCTCTCGTCCAAACCTATTAGGTACTTCCCGTTGGTCTACAATAACGAAATTTGACGAGAAGCAAGGTTTCACTGTACAAGTAAAGGAAAAAATTCACAAATTTTGAATTTGTAATTATATCACAAGGAAAAAAAAATTGCCATTTGTTATCCGACAGTCCGTCAGTCCGTCCGTCTGTTAAGTCCTTTTTTCTCAGGAACGGTTGGCGTATAAAGTTGAAATTTATGTCGCATACTTAGATCTACTGTCACTTGGCGCTGTAATGAATGGAAGCTTCTAAGTCCATACAACCAAAACATAGGTTATTTATGTCACATATTGTGATACTCTCAAACTCACTCATCAAAACCTATAGGGTACTTCGCCTTTATCTAGAATCTTGAAATTTGGCAGGAAGAAACGTTTCTCAGTGCAAGCAAACGGAAAAAATTAATAATTGTTAAGCTGTAATTATATCATACGAAAAGAACATTTATTTTGTCATCTGTTGGCTGACTTCAGACTTGAAGTTAAAACATTCTCAGAAGTCTTAGAACCCCTGGGACCGTTGTCTTGCCAGTATCAATGTCGATAACAGGTGAAAACCGAGGAGATCCTCGATTCACGGAATGGATGAACTGTCTGTGTACACAATTATTTTGTACGAAACTCTCAGTGCGTGAGTTGGTTTGGTGAAATACATTTTCAACCAGTTTTCTTCACTGTCACTAACTTCAGAAAACTTATTCTTTAAAAAAAAAAAAACTCTCTACAACTTAATGTTTTGGGCAGATGTCAAAGTGCACCTAGTCTACCCACAGGTAGAAAGAAAAAAAACAGAGTGCATGATGGCCTACTAGATCTGCAGACATTAGGCAATCGTGCACGTTTGAAACCTACTCTCTCGGCGTGAGACACGTCTTACGTACAGTTCTCCATCCCATGTCATTTTCTCTCCAAGGCGTATACAAGGATTGAAAAATGTTTTCCGGAGAGTAGAGGACAGCAAACATGGGTATTTACAGGCAGGTTCATAGAGTGCTGCCCCACTAGCGGCATGCGGCATTGCTTTAGTGTTTGTACCATTAATCCACGTTGACTGTATTGCATATATGAGCTTTTAAAGTCCTAATATAAATCCTTGCATCACTTAAGTAGATAGTTCGATGCAGAATTTTTCTACCGACTAATATTACTGACTAACTTAGCTGACGCTGCGTCGCTTGCATAGACTGTACGAACTGCAGAGATTTTTTTGTTTTTACTTAATCGAATTTCTGTGTTGTTCACAAACTGCAGCACATTCTAAGCTTTTCAAGTTAATTTAGACCATATAAGCATGGTGTCGTTTGAGTGTACTGACTGAAAAGCAATTCTCGTAACAGTAGTCCAAAGTTTTTGTTAATCAAGCTTTTTGCGTTCTTGTGGAGATATTTCCACAGCAACTTTCATCTCCTAAGAAATATTTCTTTATACCTAACCCAGAAGCGAAATACCAATTTTCATAAATTTAGCTTTAACTTTTTTTTTAATTTAGCGAAATATTTTCTTACAAATTTTCATCCAGTATTGCACGCCCATAGAGCTTGGATTTCCAGAAACATTGAAACACGCATTTTTTTATTGTTTCTATCCGAGAAGTTACATACCAATTGTCATAGATGTTGCCTTAAAAATCCTTTAGTTCTTTAGCAATTACTTACTTTCAAAAAAACTTTCACCCACTATTTTACCCCTTTAGTGGCTGAATTTCCAAAATGCAGGAACACTTGTTTTTTTCTGACTCAGAAACCAAACAGCAATTTTCGTAGTTCTAGCTTCAAACTTCCTTTAATAGCGGCATAATTTCAAACATTCTTTCATCCCCTATTTCAGCCCCTTAGGAGCGGAATTTCGGACAGTCCCTTCTGGAACCATGCCTACAGTATAAGATTCATACCCTCTCCAAACTTCAGGTTTTTATTCTTCGTGGCTTGATCTGAACAACGATGAGTCAGTGAACCATCCTCACCCTATTTCTTCCTCTTACGGGTTGAATTTCCAAAACCCTCTGACTTACGTATCTTTTATTTCTAACAGAGAAGCTGAATACAAGTTTTCATAGATTTATCTGCAAAAATACTTGCACAATGAAATATTTCTAGAAAAACTTTCATCCCATGTTTCAAGCCCATAGGAGATGAATTACAGAAACAATGAAACATGTATTTTTTATTTCTAATTTGAAACCAAATTTAACTTTTCATAGATTCATCTTTAAAAATGCTTACATAATGAAACATATTCATACAAAAAACTTATCTCATATTTCAGTCTCGTAGGGGTAAAATTTCCGAAAACACTGAAACACCTATTTTTCTTTTATTTGCTACCAGGAAGTCAAATGCGAATGTTCATTAAAAGCTTTCACCCACTATTTAACCCTCATAGGGTCAAACTTCCAGAAACGCTGAAACATGCATTTCTTTATTTCTGACCGAGAAACCAAATACCAGTTTTCGAAGGGCTAGCTTCAAAACCGTTCTCATCGAAACTTTATCAAAAAGACTCTTCATCCCCTATTTCATCGCCTTACGGCTGGAATTTTGAAAAAATCCCTTCTTAAATGACTCATAAGATCCACACCATCTCCAAATTTCAAGTTTCTGTCCTTAGCGGATTCGGCTGGGCGATGTTGAGTCAGTCAGGCAGAACGTAGCCTCTTATATATCGAGATATCCTGGAGTGTCTATCAATCTCAGCTCATTATAAGTAAAATACACAGATCAGAACTTTTGTCTCATAACATTCTCGCAACTCTCGTGTTTCCTACTGTTTTGTTAGTGTACAAAGTATTGGCGTTCGTAACAGGGCTTTTCTTTTCCAGATGACCAGTGGATTTTGACGTTCCTGCGTGGCTGCAAGTTCTCTTTGGAGAAGACGAAGCAGAAGCTGGATATGTTCTACACGCTGCGGTCCGCCCTTCCAGATATATTCATCAACCGGGATCCATTTTCACCAAAAGCCCAGAAATATCTCTCTTCAGGGTAAGTATCATTGACTACTTTTTTGTGCCCTGTTGTCACGTATTCTATTTTATCGCTGTAGTAAATGCACTACATTTAGTAAATTCTAATAGAAAAAAGGTTCATTCTACCCCGTATGCCCATACCCAACATTGCAAAAATAAATAATCCGTTTAGTGAAAACATCGATCCATAAAATAAGTAGTTAATCTGCGTAATGTGACAAGAATCGTATGAAACTGCTAGACAAACAAATTGTCTTCGCTAGCTTCTGCGGGCGAATCTCTGACGTGAAACGAGAGCTTAAACTGTGAAATATTTTCGCAGCCGAGTGAGATGGCGCATTGATTAACACACTTGACTTTGACAACACTGGTTCAGGCACCCACCGAGAACGCTATATTTAGGTGCTTCTTTAAAAATGATACGGCCTATTTAGTTCTGAGCCTTCTGCAATCGTAGCTTAGATTACGTGTCTAATGACCCCATCGCCAACGGGACGTTAAACTCTCATTTTCCTCCCTTTTTTTCCTTTCTTTCTTTATGTTGACTGTGAAGTGTCTAAGAAATCTATCCTGGCTGGAAGTAAAGCAAGTACGATACTGATTATGAAGCTACACCAAAAACGACTTAATACCGTGCTAACGATATAAGTGCAGTGAATTATCGCGGCAGTTAAGTTGCTAAACGAATGACAATGGAAAACTGCTGACGACCTGGACGAAAACATAGCCAAAATAAGAATATGGTTAGTCAAGAAGCCTAAAAAAACTCATCTCATTTGGTTCTGAATGGGTGAGCTGTAACCACAGCAGTAGTCAGTCAGAAGAAAACCGAAAATAGCCTACGGTCAATGTACGTAAACGGCAGATGAAGCTGCCATATAAGTGGTGAAGTACTTTTGGCAAGCCTGAATATACCGGGTGTTTATAATCAAACTTTCAGTATTTAACACGTTATAACAAAGAAACCATTTACCGTACGAAGACCAAACGTGGTATCATTAATGTCAAGGACGTGGGGAGAGATATATAATGCATAAGCAATTCAACTGGAACATGAAACACTTTTAACGAGATCCTACGGCATACTTATCGGTACCATTACTGCTACAAAAGGAGCTCAATATGGCGCCCATCAGCGTGCAGAAGAGTCTCAAAGCGCAGGACTCTATTCTGCACAGCAGAACGAAGCATGTCCGTAGGTATGTTGGCTACCTCTCTTGATAAGCTACGCTTCGGATCAGCACATGTGTGACTGCTCCCCTGTTAAACTCTGTTCTTCAAGTAGCCCCACAACCAGAAATCACAGTGAGTGAGATCATGTGATCGTGCCAGCCAAGCATTTGGAAACGATAGGCTGATAATTGGATAGTTTCCAAATGTACTTCGGAGAAGCAGGTGAACTTCACGAGCGATGTGCGGTGGGGCCCCATCTTAGATGAAAACTCTTCAGTTCAATGGGTCTGGGAACTGTAGGGCGGGCATGACATGCTGGCATATCACAGAACCGCTGGCCAGTTCTACTGTGCGTCTTTGGTCCTCGAGCGCCAAACTGTTCAAAAGAGAATGGCCAATAATGGAAGTTGCCGCTAGGCCACACCATACGGTGACAAGTTCATCATATAGAGGAATTTCATGCACTGTGACTGTAGGTGAAGATCCCCACAGTCGGCCATTCTGTGTGTTCACCTCACCCTTCGGAGAAAAATGAGCTTCGTCTGTCCATAGGATGGTCCAGGGCCAGCCCTCGTCAACTTCAGTCTTTGCGAGGAAGTGGAGAGCGAAGTCAACACGTTGTTGTGAGTCCTGTGGTGCAAGCAGCTGTATGACATAGATCTTGTACGTATACCATTTGAGAATGGTTCGAAGCACCTTCGGTACTGAGAACCACTGAACGTTCAACTATTGCGACACATCACGCTCACTGCCTGACGATCGGGAATTGTGCGCGGCGTTGGCTGCCATTGCAACAACGATTTCATCAACCACCTGTGGTGCAACCGTTCGTTGGCTTCTTACGGGAGCGACGCCCAGTTCTCTAGTTGATTCGAACTCCTCCATGATGCTCCGCACAGCAGATGGAGAAAGAGGACCCTTCCAAAATCCTTTTAGTCGCCGATATTCCCGAAGCTGAGCTGCAGCATTACTTTTGTTTTGATAATAAAGTTTCACCGATAACACCCTGCTCCTTTCGACCAAGCTCATGTTGACACGTCAACAAGTGCACTGCGACTAGTCAGGTGTCTGAGACTATGAACCACGATGACTGATCACGGCACCTGGTGGTCATAGTTAGAACAGTACGGTGGCGTATGGAAGTCATGCACCCCATTTTCTGGACATTAATGCTGACACGTTTGTTGCTCGCGTTAAATAGGGAAACTTTAATTATAACTACCAGGTACTTCAAGCTCATGCAAACTGGTTAGTACACAGACAGCAGAAGGAATGAAGCTGATTCGAATGGAATCAGCTTAGGTAAAGGCACATCAGCGTTGTTGAGGATAATCATCGGCGCCCCTCTATACGAACAACCAGTCAAATATCTAACAGAGGCACTTAGTCTTTACGTTTTTATACTTGTTTTATTACCAGAATGGAGTCGGGATAGAACATGCAAAACTATATCCCTATTTTAACCACAAATCCATAGTCGTGATAGATGATCGAAAACTTTTGACTGGTAGTGTAACTAGGTGTTCTGTTATCCACAATAAGTAATGACTAAAGATGGTCAAATACTCAGAACGAGAAATACAGTTAAAATATAGATCAAAATATAAGTTGTTTCATGTAGCGGTCACTGTAAAGTATCCTTCAGATACAACCTAGAAACTGCAGGGACGGGTTCCTAACTGAAAATGGAGGAAAAAAAGTCCTCTGAAAGGGCGTCGGGAAATGGACGACAACAAATCGTCCCGAAACACAGTACAGTGCTGCATCGCATCCACGTCACAAAAGATGTTCAGAGCGGCTTTCATGGGATTGCAGGTGATGCAGATGGTAGCGGTTGTCATGCAGTATACACGTAAATATACTTTGTGTTACACCATGTTTGTGGCCCACTTGCTTGGAGTTTGTACTAACGTTATATGAAGATGGTATCTGTTCTTTCGGACATGTCCGAAGGGGGAAATGTGTGCCCCAACCGGGACTCGAACCCAGGATATCCTGCTTACATGACAGACGCTCTATACATCTGAACCACCGAGGGCACAGAGGATAGTGTGACTGCAGAGATTTATCCCTTGCACGCTCCCTGTGAGACCCACATTCCCAACTTAATGTCCACACACTACATTCGTAGTGCCCCTGCCCATTACACTCATTACTCGCGGCAGACAATCTTACCGAGTCCCGTAAGAGTTCGGAGAATGCGTGTGCATCAGCACATGTCCGAAAGAACAGATACCATCTTGATATAGTTAAGGCTAACCGGCCATTGACCTTCTTGTGTACAGATGCGCATGCATTGCCCGAACTCTTACGGGACTCGGTAAGATTGTCTGCCGCGAGTAATGAGTGTAATGGGCAGGGGCACTACGAATGTAGTGTGCGGACTTTAAGTTGGGAATGTGGGTCTCACGGGGAGCGCGCAAGGAATAAATCCCTACAGTCGCACTATTCTCTGTGCCCTCGGTGGCTCAGACGGATAGAGCGTCCGCCATGTAAGCAGGAGACTCCGGATTCGACATTTTCAACTGTCCCCGTTGATATATACACTCCTGGAAATGGAAAAAAGAACACATTGACACCGGTGTGTCAGACCCACCATACTTGCTCCGGACACTGCGAGAGGGCTGTACAAGCAATGATCACACGCACGGCACAGCGGACACACCAGGAACCGCGGTGTTGGCCGTCGAATGGCGCTGGCTGCGCAGCATTTGTGCACCGCCGCCGTCAGTGTCAGCCAGTTTGCCGTGGCATACGGAGCTCCATCGCAGTCTTTAACACTGGTAGCATGCCGCGACAGCGTGGACGTGAACCGTATGTGCAGTTGACGGACTTTGAGCGAGGGCGTATAGTGGGCATGCGGGAGGCCGGGTGGACGTACCGCCGAATTGCTCAACACGTGGGGCGTGAGGTCTCCACAGTACATCGATGTTGTCGCCAGTGGTCGGCGGAAGGTGCACGTGCCCGTCGACCTGGGACCGGACCGCAGCGACGCACGGATGCACTCCAAGACCGTAGGATCCTACGCAGTGCCGTAGGGGACCGCACCGCCACTTCCCAGCAAATTAGGGACACTGTTACTCCTGGGGTATCGGCGAGGGCCATTCGCAACCGTCTCCATGAAGCTGGGCTACGGTCCCGCACACCGTTAGGCCGTCTTCCGCTCACGCCCCAACATCGTGCAGCCCGCCTCCAGTGGTGTCGCGACAGGCGTGAATGGAGGGACGAATGGAGACGTGTCGTCTTCAGCGATGAGAGTGGCTTCTGCCTTGGTGCCAATGATGGTCGTATGCGTGTTTGGCGCCGTGCAGGTGAGCGCCACAATCAGGACTGCATACGACCGAGGCACACAGGGCCAACACTCGGCATCATGGTGTGGGGAGCGATCTCCTACACTGGCCGTACACCACTGGTGATCGTCGAGGGGACACTGAATAGTGCACGGTACATCCAAACCGTCATCGAACCCATCGTTCTACCATTCCTAGACCGGCAAGGGAACTTGCTGTTCCAACAGGACAATGCGCTTCCGCATGTATCCCGTGCCACCCAACGTGCTCTAGAAGGTGTAAGTCAACTACCCTGGCCAGCACGATCTCCGGATCTGTCCCCCATTGAGCATGTTTGGGACTGGATGAAGCGTCGTCTCACGCGGTCTGCACGTCCAGCACGAACGCTGGTCCAACTGAGGCGCCAGGTGGAAATGGCATGGCAAGCCGTTCCATAGGATTACATCTAGCATCTCTACGATCGCGTCCATGGGAGAATAGCAGCCTGCATTGCTGCAAAATATGGATATACACTGTACTAGTGCCGACATTGTGCATGCTCTGTTGCCTGTGTCTATGTGCCTGTGGTTCTGTCAGTGTGATCATGTGATGTATCTGACCCCAGGAATGTGTCAATAAAGTTTCCCCTTCCTGGGACAATGAATTCACGGTGTTCTTATTTCAATTTCCAGGAGTGTATAAACGCCTGTCGACAGCTTAAGGTCTTCATTTAATTATCATTTCATTGTACTAATTTTCGTCTCAATGCCCTGCAAATCCGGTCATCCAAATCTGAAGTATACACAAGCTGCCGCCTCCCTGCACGTTCGTCTGTCTGAAAGAACCCATGATAAGACATTATTGTGAGATGTGGTTGGTGTCTATGACGGTAGTTGTTTTGGTGCAGCCGTGTTGCCCCTCGGCCGTTTCCATCTGCTTGGCCGTGCACAAACACAATCTCAGCTTGTCCCCAACATGAACACCGGACCATTCTACTCCGTACAGTACACTGCGTCAATCACACAGACTTCAATACACGAGGAACACACGCTATGTGGCCATACCAATTATTATTCGTCAGTGCCATCTACAGTGGCAACGATCCATTTCCGGGCACATGTTCATAAGACCTTTTTTCCTCAATTTCAAGTCAAGAATCCGTCCCTGCAATTTGTCGATTTTATTCATGTTCACCCTGTGTAGTTACTTAGTGTTGTAGCATAGTCCGCACATCACTCTTCATTAAAAGTAACACAAAAGGCATTCGAAGCACTGGTAAAAGTATTCTTATCCTGAGAGCCGAAGAAAAGCCAATGCAGATGGCAGCACTGTGACTGGATGCTTGTTGACCACACAGGAACTTCGGACGAAAAAATTAGTAACCATCAACGAGACCTCACGTTCTTCCCGTAAAACGGCTACTAAAGCCTTGATAGGCAGTTATTGGCATCTTGGAAGACGAGAATGACCCTAGCGTACTCATCAGGAAGATGTGGAAGATAGTTCAAAACTTGGTCACCGAGAATGTTACGAATACACATCTTTGTTCACGTTTACTACACGGTAATTTGGATGAGTGGATCCAAGTCATGGTACTACAATCACTCCAAACGCTTGACACAATCAACTCCACCCTGAACTACACCCTAAACACACTATGTTTTGAACATCTCATTGGACCGTCGGTGACCTCGACGCCTTGTATCACCTGACAAGATGCAAAATCTCGATTCGTTGGACCACACAACACTCTTTCAGTCAGCTACAGTCCAATTTTGTATGCTGTTAGGCCCATTGAAGATATGTAGCTCTACATGCCGCTGTGACGAATGGCGTCTTGGGAAGTGCCTGACGTCAGATATCCGTTGCATTCAGTTCCCTTCGCAGTGTTCGCTCGAAGACTGGTTGAGATGTATCTGCGTTCGCTGACAGTTACTGAGAAAGCATGATACTTGTCTTCGATCCGTATCGCTTATGATATTTTTATGACCGTTGTTGTTACACTGAATCACTTGGCTGCGAAGGATAAATTTGTTTTAGTCTACGTCAAACATCTACACCTAAATCTGCACTCTGCAAACCACTGCGATGTGCATGGCAAAGCGTACGTCCCACTGTTCCCGTTATTAGGGCTTTCTCCCGTTGCATTCACGTATGAAATGCGGAAAAAACGATTGTTTAAATTCCTGTACGCATGCAGTAATTATTTTAATCGTATCCTCTCGATATCTATGGGAGCGGTATGCAGGAGGTTGTAGTATATTCCTAGAGTCATCATATAAAACAAATTCTTGAAACTTTGGTATTAGAATTTCTCGGAATAGTTTCCATTTATCTCCAGGAGTCTGTCAGTTCAGTTCTCTTAACATTTCAGTGACACTTTCCAGTGGTTCAAACAAATCTGTCACCATTCCTGCTGCCCTTCTCTGTATACGTTCGATATCCCCCGCGAGGCCTGTGTAGTACGGGACCCACACAACTGAACAGTATTCTAGGACGAATCGCATGAGTGACATTAGGCAGTCTCCTTTGTAGACTGTTGCATTTCCCTACATTTCGGCCAATAAACGGAACACTGCTACCTGCTCTACACACGACTGAGCCTATGTGATCGTTAAATTTCACGTCCCTACTAAGTGTTACACCCAGGTATTTGTATGAGTGCCGGCCGAAGTGGCCGTGCGGTTAAAGGCGCTGCAGTCTGGAACCGCAAGACCGCTACGGTCGCAGGTTCGAATCCTGCCTCGGGCATGGATGTTTGTGATGTCCTTAGGTTAGTTAGGTTTAACTAGTTCTAAGTTCTAGGGGACTAATGACCTCAGCAGTTGAGTCCCATAGTGCTCAGAGCCATTTGAACCATTATTTGTATGAGTTTACAGATTATAACTGTGACTCACTGACATTGTATTCATAGTATATTAAGTTTTTCCATCTTTTGAAGTGCACAATTTTACATTTTTGAACATTTAAAGCAAGATACCAATCATTCCACCACTTTGAAATCTTATCAATGTCTTCTTGAATGTTTGTACAGCGTCATTCAGACAATACGTCGTTGTAGATAACTGTTCAACTAGAAAAAGTCTGACATTGCTATTAACGTTGCTCGCAAGATCATTAACATACAACAGCAACAGAAAGAAACCCAAAACACTTCCTTGGGATACACCAGAAGTTACTTCTACATTTATCGACGACTCTCCATCCAAGATAACATACTGCTCTTACCTACCAATAAATTTTCAGGCCAGTTACATGTTTCGTCTGGTATCCCGCTTGACTGGCAACTGGAATAGAATAATAATTAGATCCTTCTACCGATCTCCCAATTCACATGATACAATTGCTGAAAGCTTCAAAGAAAACTTGAGTTTGATTTCAAACACGTACCCGACTCATACGATTATAGTTGGTGGTGACTTTAATTTAGCCTCGATATGTTGGCGAAAATACATGTTTAATTCCAGAGGTACCCATAAAACATCATCCGAAATTGTGCTAAACACATTCTCTGAAAATTATTTCTAGCAGTTAGTTTGTGAGACCACGCGAATAGTAAACGGTTGTGAAAACACGCTTTACCTCTTAGCAAAAAATAATCCTGAGCTAAAAACGAGCATGAAAACGGATACAGGGATTAGTGAACACAGAGTTGTCGTAGCGAACTGAATATTTTAATTCCCAAATCCTCAAAAAATAAACGAAAAATATACCTATTCAAAAAAGCAGATAAAAGTTCACTTGACGCCTTCCTGAGAGGCAACCTCTCCTTCCAGATTAACCACGTAAGTGTAGACCAGATGTGGCTTGAATTCAAAGAAATAGTATCGGCAGCAATTGATTTATACCAAATGAATTAACAAACGACGGAGCTGATCCTCTTTCGTACACAAAACGGGCCAGAACACTGTCGCAGAAACGACGAAGAAAACACGCCAAATTTAAACGGACGCAAAATCTTCAACATTGGCAATCTTTTGCAGAAACTCAAAATTTAGAGCGGACTTCAGTACGAGGTGCTTACAAGTGTTTCCAAAACGAATCTTTGCCTCGAAACCTGGCTGAAAATCCGAAGACATGCTTTTCGTATGTGAAGTATGCTAGCAGCAAGACAGAATCAATGCCCAATGCCTTCTCTGTGCGATGGCAATGGAAATACTATGGAAGACAGTGCTGTCAAAGCAGAGTTGTATTGTATTGTATGTTAACCGGGGACCTAGAACCAATGGAGAGGCTCCGTCCCCGCCTTAGCTGCAGTGGTCCACAACCCCACGACTGCTACCGCAGTCCACTTTTCCCCTCCGCCGCCCCACACCGAACCACTCTTTCAGGGTTATTGTGCGGTCTGGACCCCGGTGGACTCCCCCCCAACTAGGGAACGTCTCACACGAGACGAGTGCAACCCCTATGTCTGCGTGGTAGAGTAATGGTGGTGTACGCGTACGTGGAGAACTTCTTTTCACAACAATCGTCAACATAGTGTAGCTGAGCCGGAATCAGGGGAACCAGCCCGTATTCGCCAAGGCATATGGAAAACCGCCTAAAAACCTTCCACAGACTGGCCGACTCACCAGACATCGACACAAGTCCGCCAGGCAGATTCGTGCCGGGGACCAGGCGCTCCTTCCCACTCCGGAAAGCCGTGCGTTAAACCGCACGGCTAACTGGGCGGGCATAAAGCTGAGTTACTATACACAGGCTTCCGAAATTCCTTCATCAAAGAAGACGAAGTAAATTTTCCAGAATTCGAATCAATAACAGCTGCCAACATGAGTAACGTAGAAGCACATATCCTTGGAGTAGTGAAACAACTCAAATCACTTAACAAAAGCAAGTCTTCCGGTCCAGATTGTATGCCAGTGAGACTCCTTTCAGAGTATGCTGACAGAATGTACAACAGTTCGCACGACGGAAGATCCGTACCCAAAGGCAGGGATGTTACACAGGTCAGACGAATATTCAAGAAAGGTAGTAGGACTAATCCACTAAATTACAGGCCAATATCGTCGATATGCAGCAGGATTTTGGAAGATATATTGTGTTCGAACATCTAAGCAAAAGGTCTATTGACACACAGTCAACACCGATTTAGAAAACCTCGTTCTTGTGAAAAACAACTAGCTCTTCACTCGCATGAAATGTTGACTGTTATTGATAAGGGATTTAAAATTGATTTCGTATTTCTGGATTTCCCGAAGGCTTTTGACACTGTACCACACAAGCAGCTTGTAGGGAAACTGCGTGCTTGTGGAATCTCGTCTCAGTTATGTGACTGGATTCGGGATTTCCTGTCAGAGTGGTCACAATTCGTATTATTCGTAATTGACGGAAAGTCATCGAGTAAAACAGAAGTAATTTCTGGCATTCCCCAAGATAGTGTTATAGGCCCTTTGCTGTTCCTTATCTATGTAAACGATTTGGAAGACAATCTGAGTAGCCGTCTTAGGTTGTTTGCAGATGACGCTGTTGTTTATCGCCTAGTAGAGTCATCAGAAGATCAAAGCAAATTGCAAAACGATTTAGAAAAAAATATTTGTATGATACGAAAATTGGCAATTGACCCTAAATAACCAAAAGTGTGAGGTCATCCAGGTGAGTGCTAAAAGAAAACCGCTAAACTTCGGTTACACGATAAATCAGTCAAATCTAAAGGGCGGAAATTCGGCTAAATACCTAGGAATTAGAATTACGAACAACTTAAATTGGAATTAACACATAGAAAATGTTGTGGGGAAGGCTATCCAAAGACTGCGTTTTATTGGCAGGACACTTAAATGTAACAGACCTACTAAGGAGACTGCCCGAGCTTGTCCGTCCTCTTTTCGAATACTGCTGCGTTGTGTGGGATCCTTACTAGATAATATTGACTGAGTACATCGAAAAAGTTCAAAGAAGGGCAGCATGTTTTGTATTATCGCGAAATATGGGAGAGACTGTCACTGAAATGATGTAGGATTTGGAGTGGACAACATTAAAACAAAGGTGTTTTTGGTTGCGGCGCAATTTTCTCACGAAGTTTCGATCACCAACTTTCTCCTCCGAATGCGAAAATATTTTGTTGACGTTGAGTTAAATATGGAGAAACCATCATAATAACAAAATAAGGGATTCAGAGCTCGCACTGAAAGATATAGGTGTTCGTTTTTTCCGCGCTCTATACGAGATTGTAATAATGGAGAAATGTGAAGGTGGTTCGATGAACCTTCTGCCAGGCACTTAAATGTGATTTTCGAAGTATCCATGTAGATGTAGATGTAGATGACCTTACTTTTGATAACAAGCGCAGGTGTTGCACTGAGTCAAATGGTTTACTTTTTTATTTTATTTTATTTTTTTTTTTTTTTTTTGGATATCCAGACAGAGATACTGCGTTTACCTGACTGGCTTGAACATTGGCTTTCAGGATGTCATGTGAGAATAGTGCGAGTAGGTTTTCACACGTTCATTATTTCCGAAATCCATGCTACTTCGCATGGAGGAGGGCGTTCCTTTCCTGATACCCCATTGTGCTTGAGCTCAGAATACGTTCTAAGACAATACAACGTATGGATGTCAACGATATTGGCCCATGTTAACAGATCGTCAAGACGGTCACTTCATTCACGGTGTAGTCGTGGGCACGTCCAAATACGAGAGCTCCTTTCTACCATTCTGTCACGTCTCTACGTCAGCCCACTTTACTGCGTCGTATCCAGATATACAAACCACTTACACCGCTTCACTGTCAAGGCTTACGTCAGCGATGGTGTGTCACGTGAGCGTATGGTACCAGTCCAGCACCATTGACAGCGCTCCAAAGTGACCAGTATACTCTTCTAACGCGGAAATTAACATTTTGTCCAGTGTGTTTAGATAGTGGTACAGGTAGTCGCAACGTAGATCCCATTGGTTGTTTAGATTAGCTTTGATTACTATAGGACATCCTATTTCTGTGCAAGTTCTTATCACTCTTGAGTCTCGCTCTAGTGTGGTGCGTTCCCATTGGCAGGGTAGTAGTGGAGCTGCCTCGGAGATCGCCAGAGGGCCGCCGCGTCATCATCTGGCGGCCCCGCCTCCTGGCCCCTGGATCACTGTCAGCGGAGGACGTCAGCAGGGTGAACTTCATGAACGCCGATGCGACGCTGCACGAGGACGACGCGACCGTCATATGCGGGGAGGTCACCATTCAGGATTTTCAAGGAACGACCATGGCCCATTTCGCCTCCTGGACACCTTGGCAGATGAAGCGTATCACCACCTGCTTCCAGGTACTTTTCACACTTTTGCCAATCTAGGACATAATACGAAAATACCAAACAAGTTGATTGTAAGCTTGTTGCCTCTCATATAGTCTGTTATTAGGTGCCTGGTTTCTTCGGGATTTACGCTGCTGGTCTGTCACACTGTAACACTAGCAATAATAGTAAAAGGCGAAATTTTGCATCTTGTGTGTATCCTTTATAGTAGGAAGAACACATAATACAGCACGTAGCACTACTATATGGAACAGCACGAGGCCCTGTGGTGTTTTTTTTTCAGTCTTCTGACTACGTTTTTCATTTGCCGAACGCATTCCATTCTCTGTCTATCTCTACAGTTTTTACCCCCTAATGCTCCCTCCAGTACCATGGAAGTTATTTCCTGATGTCTCAACAGATGTCTTGTCACCCTGCCCCTCTTTTTGCCAGTGTTCTCCATATGTTCCTTTCCGATTCTGCGCAGAACCACTTCATCATTCCTTACCTCATCAGTCCACCTAACTTTCAACCTTCTTCTGTAGCAGCACATTTCAAATGTTTCGATTCTCTTCTGTTCCTGTTTTCTCCCAGTCCATGTTTCACTACCGGCCAATGTTGTACTCCAATTTTCTCAGGAATTTCTTCGTCAAATTAAGGCCTACGTTCAGTGCATTTCTATTGGCTTAGAATACCCTTTTGCCGGTGATAGCCTGCTTTTTATGTCCTCTTGCTCATTACGTCACGTGTTATTTTGCTGCCTAGTAGCAGAACTCCTTAACTTCATATAGTTCGTCATCACCAATTCTGATGTTAAGTTTCTCGGTATTCTCATTTACGCTATTCTGATTTATGTAAATCTCATTGCTTTCGTCTTTCTTCGATTTACTCTCCATTACTACTCTGTTCTCATTAGACTTATCACTCCATTGAACAGAGCCTGTAATTCTTATTTACTTTGACTGAGGATAGCAATGTCATCAGCGAATCTTATCGCCGATATCCCTTCACCCTGAATTTTAATCCCACTCTTAACCTTTCTTTTATTTGCGTAATTGCCTCTTCGACGAATAGACAGAATAGTAGGAGCGAAAACTACATCCCTGTCTTACCTCATTTTTAATCCAGCACTTCGTTCCTGATATTCCTGCCTTATCGTTTCTTGATTTTTCTTCAGTCTTGCTTCCACTATCAACCACAACGTCAGAACAGCCTCTTTGGCGCCTGTACCTTGCCTAAAGATAGACTGATGGCCATCTAACTGATTCTCAACTTTCTTTTCAATTTTTCTATACATTGATTTTGTCATCAACTTGGGTGATGCATGAGTTGTTAAGCTGATTGTGCGATAATTCTCGCACTTGTCGCCTCTTGCAATCTCCCGAATTGCATGGGTAATGTCTTTCCGCAAGCTGCACTTATCTTTAAGCTTATCTCTTGGTTTCTACAGTGTAAGAGATTAATCAATTTAAAGCACGAAGTATGCCAATTTGAAGCTCAGTTTCAGTCTTCACGTAACGAAGGGTGGACAAAATAAACCGAGCCCAAAACATTTTCATAGACCTAAAGACAGGCAACCCAACTTACATCATCCACACCTGGGGCAGATGATGTAAATTAGGTTGCCTTTCTTAAGGTGCATGAAATATTTTATGGGCCAGTTTTACCTTGCCCACTCCACAGTACAACAAATTAGACTGGAGTGGTACTTCAGACTCTTTATATTCTTTTCTTTTTTGTTCTTTTCTTTACAGGATGGTTACCCGCTGAGAGCCAAAGGACTCCACATGATCAATGTTCCATCGGGCTTCGAGAAACTCTTCTCATTATTTGAACAATTTTTCAAGGAGAAGATACGTAAAAGGGTATGTATATAGGAAGTCATTCCATTTACTCCTCAATGACAACAATAGTACATGAAAAACACAAACACACATGTTTTGCTCCTCAGCTTCCATTTCAGAAGTAACAGGCCAGAACTCTATGTACAGCCTGATAAAAACAGACATGTAGTTGTATTTTAATATATCGACCTTCCTCCGTACATTAGTAACATGCAGGGCACGCCCGAACGCCACCGAAAGGATATTTTTCGGGGACAATTTTTTGAATAGTTCAGTATAAGAGACCTTCGTTCTCTAGTGGTTAGTTACAGAGGAACTGCATTTCGTTTTATTTTTTATGTCATTTCATGACTATGTTAGCTGTAAAGTACTATGGAGGAAAATTAGTTCTCAAGTGAACTCTGAAAATATAGACTACAGTATATGATAAATATTTATTGTCGTAAAATCTTTAGGGAAAAAGAAAAACTAAAATCGGGAGCAGTTGTAGATAGTAAACCTACTGTAATCAAAAGTAGGTGAAAGATTTTAATTCAGACTAAAATATCAGATATTGGAGTTACAGTTACTGGAATATTCATAAACACAAAGATTTTTCACAGCTAGTCAAAGGAAGGTGTATAGAATTCTACTTAATATCCACGATGAATCTTTTATTCTGCAGTAAAGTTTGTGCGGTTGTAAAAGCTTCGTCTTCATTACATACATCAGCTGTATCCTCAATTGAATCTCGAGCCCAGGTCTTGCACAGCTTAAATTTTTTGAGAAGCTTAATAAAAGCGTGCACTCTGTTGGTCAGTGTTGCGTACGCTCTGGATACCAAATTTAGGCTGTTACTCAGATCTTATCCGTTGGACAAGAACGTACGGTTCACAAATTTACGCCCTGCTGCAACAGAGAGGACGCTTCAAAACATTTAGCAGAACAAACATTTTAGTTGATTGGTCAGGACGAAATGAAAATCTCATAGTGATTGAGGCTGAATACAATAGTGAAAAATGAAAAGAAGATATTTTGTCGGAGTATGGGAAAAGAGGGTTAACTTGGAAACGTTTCACCAGAGTCCTAAAATCACACAAGCAGTGAACGCTGGAAAGTCCGAAAATCTATGGACTATTTCGCCTCGGTAGCCTAATGGTTTGGATTCAGATGCTGAATGTGAAACAAACTTTAATGCAATTACAGACATTGTAGATCAGCTGCTAATGATGAAATATAGTTAAAATCAAAATAATCAAGAAACCTAGATGGCGTTCTGAGGATTAAGCATCAACAAATTAAAAATTTCTAAATGATATTTTCGCTCATTGATTATAATTTTGATTATGATGTCCACTATATCAGTTTTGGCTTAGGGATCATTTTCGTGTGCAAAGCCTCCAAAGTCGACATCGTAATTGCGGACACAGTGAACATCATCAAAATCAAATGAGGAAAATTTTATGATTTAGAAACATCAAATTAAAAATTATTTACCTGCATTCGTTATTATAAGAGGCAGTGAGCGACCGGTCGGTTAAGCAAGGCTGATTGTGATACGCGACTGGAGGAAAAATTGAAGTCAATTAAAAAAATTAAGGCCAAAGAAACGACTTAGATAGTGTATCAGAGGAAGTTCGCTGTCGGAAAATATAGCAACGCCAAAAAATTATTAATGTAAAGCAGTAAAATTTCAAGAATACATTGGTTTTAAGTGATTAACATTGCAAAATCACGCATTAATGCAAGCGTTAGATAAGCCACTACAAGTGTGGCATGCTGGTGCGTTAATAACCGGTGAAATCGACAGAATGTTCAGTGCAAGCAGGCAGACGTTAATGTATTGTGTTGTACAGATGCCGGGTGTTGCTTTGTGGGATGGAGCTCCATGGCTGTTACACTTGGTCGGTGAATACAGGGACTGTTAACACTATTTGTGAATGCCGCTGGAGCTATCGTCTGATGATGTCCCACATGTGATCGACTGGTGACAGATCTGGTGATCGAGGAGGCCAAGGCAACATGTCGACACTCTGTAGAGCATGTTGGGTTACAACAGCCGTATGTGGGGGAGCGTTAACCTCTTGGAAAACCACCTTGGAATGCTGTTCTTGAACGGCAGCACTATTTGTCGAATCACCAGGCTGACCTACACATTTGCAGTCAGCGTACGTGGGATAACCACAATAGTGCTTTTGCTGTCATACGAGAAATGGTTCAAATGGCTCTTAGCACTATGGGACTTTACTTCTGTGGTCGTCAGTCCCCTAGAACTTACAACTACTTAAACCTAACTAACCTAAGGACATCACACACATCCATGCCGGAGGCAGGATTCGAACCTGCGACCGTAGCTGTAGCACGGTTCCAGATTGTAGCGCCTACAACCGCTCGGCCACCCCGACCGGCGCTGTTATACGAAATCGCATCCTAGACCACATCTTCTGGTGCAGGTCCGGTGTGTCTAGCACGTAGACAGGTCTTTTACAGGCCCTCATCTGTCCTCCTAACCAACGCACGGCTATTGGGGGCCACCGAGGTAGAACTAGCTTCGCCAGGAAACAAATCGGACCTCCACCTTGTCCTCCAATGAGCTCTCGCTTGACGCGACTGAGGTTGCAAATGATTGTGATTTTGGAGCAGTTGAACGTGCGCTACAGGGCGTCTGGCTTGGAGGTGTTCTTGAAGTAATCGATTTGTAACAGTTCCTTGTATCATCGAGGTGCCAAATGCTGCACAGACGCAGTACAATGCACCAGATTCATACGCCGAAGATTATCGTCTATCCTCTCGGTAGTGCCACGTGGCCGTCCGGATCCCGGTCTTCTTGTGACAGCGCATTCCCGTGACCACGGCCGCCAGCAATCATGTACAGTGGCAACATTCATGCCAAGTCTTTCTGTAACGTCGTAGAAGGAACATCCAGCTTCTAGTAGCCATATTACACAACTTCGATAAAACTCGGTGAGGTGTTGATAATGGCGTCTTTGTCATCAAAATGGTTCAAATGGCTCGGAGCACTATGGGACTTAACTTCTGAGGTCATCAGTCCCCTAGAACTTAGAACTACTTAAACCTAACTAACCTAAGGACATCACACACATCCATGCCCGAGGCAGGATTAGAACCTGCGACCGTAGCGGTTGCGCGGTTCCAGACTGTAGCGCCTAGAACCTCTCGGTAACCCCGGCCGGCTCTTTGTCATCTTGAAGGCATTCTTGGCGAACATAACTTCACCATGTCCAGTGTCAAAGGTAACCAAGGCTCACGACCGTTATAGTGTGTATTTAAAGCAAACATGATTTTCATTCTCACAGCGGTGCTATTATCGCCACTATTAGGTGACTGGCGGGAAATTTGAATAGATACTATATTTCAGTTAAAGAAACACGCCTACCGACGTTTGTTTATGTCGTAAAACTCCTTCTTGGTATTGCGACATTTTTCAATCAGTGTATTTCAGTATACGGATGAGATAAAGGACTGTAAAAAATTCAAGACTCTACAGGAAGTTCTATGGCTGAAAGCGAAAAACAGTGGAATAATCTTCTCGAAGGGAGACGTGGTAGCCCTGTACTGTATTTTGATTTCGCGAGAATAATGGCAGACATTGGAACTAAGCAATTTAAGCTTTAATGTTCCTCCGCCAATGAAGTTATGCGATCCAAAATGGATCTTTCAGTATCCACTTAAGTGTGAGCTGTTCTGAAACTTCTAGTCAAGTTACAGCTGTGCGCTGGTCAGTGACTGGAACGTGAATGAGATATCAAGGCAGAGCTCACAACCCGCCCTCACACCTTTACGTCTTCCAGTATCCCTCTCCTGCTTTCCAAACGTCACAGCTCACACGCATGCCTAGGGGGACTAGCACTCCTGGTTGATAGGATAGGTTCTGGGTTCGAATGGTGGTCCGAACTATAGATTTGACGTGCCATAAGGTTTCAGATCCTTAGATACTGAGCATTGGCTTACCTTAGGAAAGGATGGGGAGGGAAAATTGTCATGGCCATTTTAAGGGACCGATCCAGCTATTTTTCTTAAGCGATTTAGGTAAACCACGAAAAAGCTAAATGGCTGGAGGAAGATTTGAGCTGTGCGAATCCAGAGTATCACTGCGATAGCTTCCTTAGTGATAGGTTTAGATTAAACAAGGTGACAACTCTTAGTGACATAGCTCTACATATACCAAATAAGAAATGAATTATTTACAATATTATTCAAGTTGTGTTGAAATAAATGAAAAAGAATTTGCGCAATAAAATTTAAGGAAAATGGTTACCCTCACAGTGTCTACTAAGAGAGTGTGACAAAAAGAGCCTTTTTTAGTTACTTAGCTAATTAGTTTGGTCCCCCACATATCATTTACACAATGATAATGGCGTATTAACATGTGCTAGACAAAGAAGGAAAATAAATATATGAAGTCGCTCCACTTACTTTATGCTTATCACATATATCTGTAGTAAAGTGTGGCACGAAATAAAATTGTACCTGACTCCCTACCACAGGCTCAGAGATCATTTCTGAAATAAGGATCGTTCCTTTGGCTGTCCACAGTCCAAGGTTTTTCAGGAATTTGGTGCTTCGCACAGTTATGTTTAGAGCTTCTTGAATAGAAATCATTAGTGCTACTCATTGCCAAAGCTCCCTGACTAATTTTGAAATCGTATTACATGCAAATTTAAGTCAGAAATAGGCTGCGAATTTATGTAATAACGTGACCTGACTGCAATATTAAGAAAGCATGACCTAGAACAGAGATTTACTTCACGCAACGTACTTAAGGGTGACAATTATTGAACTGTATGAAATAAAATCGTCATAAATTCTGAATGGTTCACGTTAGGACGTTCAAATTTCACGGTTGAACGTGAGGCACGATGGTAATTAGTATGCGCATGCATGGTTTGACTTCGCAACGAAGTCCACTTTCATTTGGATGGGATCGTCAATCAGCAAAATTGGCGCATTTGGGGGACTGAGAATCCACCTTTTTCAATAGAAAAGTCACGGAATAGTCGGTGTGATATTCTTTGATGGCACGGTGACTACCGAACGGTACAAGAAGGTTTTGGAAGATGAGTTCATTCCCATTATTCATCGTAACCCTGATTTGGACAAGATACGTTTCATGCAAGCTGGAGCTCGACCCCACCGAAGCAGGTGAGCGTTTCATGTCCTGGAGGAGCACTTTGGGGATCGCATTATTGTTCTGTGGTACTCAGGGGTCACTGTTATGGGCCCCGATTGGCCGACATATTCTCCTGATCTGAACACATGCGATCCCTTTCTGTGTGAGTATATTACAGACATTGTGTAAAGCAACAACCCCAAAACAATTGCTGAACTGTACAGAGCCGTTCAGGAAATAATCGACAGCACCGATGTTCCAACACTTCAGAGCGTCATGCAGACTTTCTCTATTCGTCTGTGTCACATCATCTCCAATGATGGCAGGCACATCGAACAGGTTATAACCCAAATCCTAAGATCTGTAGTGACGTTTACATGATCAATAAAGTGTGTGCACGCCGTAGTTTATAAATAATTTACGTTTCTTTCATATAATTCAGTAATTGTAGCCCAGTATAATGAGCATAGCAAGCAGTTAATTGATTTGCAAGAATCTGCCTATCCGTAACGAGTATCTGAATTTATATGAGAAACATGTAAGCAACGATGCTTATAGTTTCTCTGTATACAATGGTCGTGTTTTGCCTAGTGTGTTAACATACCTCAAACATATAGACGTTGATGTTGTTGTTCTTGCTGCTGCTGTGGTTCTCAGTCCGAAAAATGGTTTGATGCGGCTCTCCATGCTACTGTCCCCTAGAAGCCTCTTCATCTCCAAATAATTACTGCAACTTATATCCTTCTGAATCTGTTTTCTGTATTCATCGCTTCTCCCTCTACGATTTTTACCCCCCACACTTCCCTCCGATACTAAACTGGTGACTCTTACTGTCTCAGAATATGTCCCACCAATCGATCCCTTCTTCTGGTCAGGCCATAAATTTCTTTTCTCCCCATTCTTATTCAGTACCCCCTCATTAGTTACGTGATCTACCCATCTAACCTTCAACATTCTCCTGTAGCACCACATTTCGAGAGCTTGTATACCCGTCTTGTCTAAACTGTTTATCGCCCATGTTTGACTTCCATACATGGCTGCAATCCAGACAAATATCTTCAGAAAAGACTTCCTAATACTTAAAACTATATCGATGGTAACAAATGTCCCTTCTTCAGAAACGCTTTCCTTGCCATTGCTAGTCTCTACTTCATCCATCATCAGTTATTTTGCCGCCCAGATAGCAAAACTCATCTACCACTCGCAGAGTCTCCGTTTCTTAACCTAATTTTCTCAGTATAATTTGATTCAATTCGACTTAATTCCGTTATCCTTGTTTTGCTTTCGTTCATGTTCATCTTACATCCTCCTTTGAAGACACTGTCCATTCCGTTCAACTGTTCCTCTAAGTACTTTGAGTCTCCGACAGAATTACAATGTCGTCGAAAAACCTCAAAGTTTTTACTTTTTCTCCCTAAACTTTAATTCCTAGCCCAAATCTTTCTTTAATTCGCTGTACTGCTTGCTGCATGTACAGATTGAATAACATCGAACATATGCTATAACCCTGTCACACTCCCTTCTCAACCACAGCTTCCGTTTTGTGCCCCTCTACTTTTATAACTGCTTTCTGGTTTCTGTACAAGTCGTAAATAGTCTTTCGCTCCCTGTATGTTACCTCCGCTACCTTCATAATTTGAAAGAGAGTATTCCAGCCAGCAATGTCAAAAGCTTTCTCTACGTCTACAAATGCTGCAAACGTAAGTTTGCCTTTCCTTTACCTATCTTTTAAAATAAGTCGTGGAGTCAGCATACTCACGTGTTCCTATATTTCCCCGGAATCATCAAACTGGTTTTCATCAAGGTCGGCTTCTACCAGTTTTTCCTTTCTTCTGTAATGAATTCGTGTTAGTAGTTTGCAACCACGACTTATTAAACTTATGGTTCGATAATATTCACACCTGTCAGCACCTGTGTTTTTTGGAATTGAAATTATTACATACTTCTTGAAGTCTGAGGGTATATCGCATGTGTCATTCATCTTGCTAACCAGATGGAAGAGTTTCGTGTGGCTGGCTCCCCCAAAGCCACGTAGACATAGTTTCATAGCATGATGAACTGCAACTACGTCAATTCCTAACTTACGCTCTGTTCGGAAAAGCATGCAAAGGAATACGGTGAATTCTGTTCTCCATAGTAGCTTAATAATGTGATGACGTTCGCCGAAACAATTTAAAAAGAGTAGCTCTTTTTTGTGTCTTTGTGAAAAGGGTGGTCTTCGATCTACAGTGCAGAATCAGTTTTTTATGAATTCATGCGAATAGTAGGGCATTTAAACTCACCACATCCCTTCCCTATGATCTTCACTCAATCCTTTTCGCCGGTCGGTGTGACAGGTTAGTTAGGTTTAAGTATTCTAAGTCTAGGGGACTGATGACCTCAGATGTTAAGTCCCATAGTGCTCAGAGCCATTTGAATCATTTATCAATCTATTTCGGTGTATATACAGGGCGTTTCAAAGTCTTTGACTCGAACGTCTTGGCGTGAAAATCTGCACTTCAAACCTAGCAATACGAACTAGGAAAATAGGCACGTATCTGAACGTGATTTGAGAGTGAATAACAGACTCTGCGAATGTGCTCAAATTCTTCACAACCATACCGCATCTTACCATACGCTATAGCCAAATGCCACCACACCTGACTAGACCCCCAACTCACTTTTTACCTTTCAAACACATTTACCTGCGCTCGCAACGAGACGCGCTCATTTCTGATTCGTTTGTGGAACCGAAAAATGAGACAGTGCTTTCCGACAAACTTACTGAACATGTCAAAGAAAGTTATGCTTGCGGAAATTGATAGCTCAGTACAGAAAGTATATTCGCAGTATAATGGGAGTTAACAACAAGCGAAATAATTTAGTAGTGAAAGTAATAAACCTGACTGGCAAGTTTCAGTTAGAGTGAGCAATCTACTTTAATTAGCCTTCCATTAAAAATTTTGTAAAAGTGAACAATAACAACCTTGTAAAGTGCATGAAATCAACATAAATGCACGTCAGAATATCAATTATGTTATTTAATTTTTGTATGTATTTTTTGTAATAGACGATGATGAAGTATCAGAAGTCAAACGGCACTGAGTTATTTTTGTAGGCTGTTTTTACTACATAGCGTCTGTCTTCACAAATTTCCTTTCTCTTGTTTGTAGATTCTCTTTGCAGTGGTACGGTGACTGAGTAACTTCTCAGTCTTGTCTTTGGCTTTGTTTTGCCGCGCGTGGAAATCTAATTTACTATCTGGCAGATGTACTACATTTGCAGTTGTGATTAACTGCAGTTTACGCAACACAATGAATCAGACAGATATCTTAATTCACTTTTTCTTGGTTGGCTTTTGTAGATCTTTGTCCACGCTAATCTGGAGTCTCTTCACAAACATGTGCCGAAGGAAATACTGCCGGAGGAATATGGAGGAGACGCCGGACCGATCGACAAGATACAAAGTAAGTAGGTGGCTTTCCATATGATAAACATTTCCTCTGCTGCAGTCATTTGAAGAAGACTCTGCTTTATTTTTATTACCCAAACAAACTTCCGTGCAACACTCCCTGCATACCAACTCTGACATTTTATTTATTGTTCTTTTCTTTGACACTCCGAAATCATGATAGGAAGACGGGAAGAGTGTAATTTACTTAAGATTATTCATATCATTCTGGAACCAGTTAATGGCTGCGACTCTGTTGGAAAGTTTACAGGACTACATATCTTTCAAGCTTCACTCACTTACAGAACGAAACGATAGTTTCATTCGAGGCAGTACACATACACACACAAATTGTGCCCACTGGAAAGGTGTTCAGTAGCATGAAAGTTAACGTCGAGACATCCACTGTTGTCACTTGGTTTTCAAATGTACCTTTACAAAGGAAAATCCATATTCAGATATTAGTGTCAGTGGCATTGAGAAACATCCGAAATCGTTAAAACTGAGCAATGCTTCAGGTACCGATGGAATCCCTATCAGATTCTATGCAGAATACGCTTCTGAATTAGCCTCACTTTTAACTATAGTCTACCGTAGATCCCTCGATCGAAAATGGTTGCCCAGTAGTTGGAAGGGGGGACGTTTCTACAAGAAACGTAGTAGAAATAACTGTCATAATTCTAAAATTATTTTCCAATATATTTTACATCAATCTGTTGTAGAATCTTAGACGTATTATGAGCTCAAACATAATGTTTTTTGATCGAAAGGACCTCCTCCGTGTTAACCAGTGTGGATTACGGTAACACAAGTCACTTGAAATTCAACTTACGCTTTTCCCGGATGACATGTCTAACATTATTGATCAAGGCAGTCAGGTACATGCAGTATTTCTTGACTTCCGAAAAATGTTTGACTCACAAATAGATAATATTAACTAAAGTTCGGTCATACTGGGAATCAGACAAAATTTGTTACTTAATTGAGCACTTTTTCGTAAGGAGGGCGCAAAATGTTATCCTGGGTAGACAGTCATAAAACAGAAGTAATTTCAGGCGTGCTCCAGAAAAGTATGTTGAGAAACTTGTTGTTCATGTTGTACATTAATGAACTTGCAGACATAATATTAATAGCGATAGCAAACTTTGCAAATGATGCAATTATCTTCAATGAATTACTGCCAGGAGAAGCCTTCACAAATATTCGGACAGTTCTCGATGATGTTTCAAAGCGATGCAGAGAGCAGCAACTTACTTGAAACATTCAGAAATGTAATATTTTACACCTATAAAAATGGAAGAGTTACAGTATCCTAAGATTTCAGTATCAACTAGTCACTATTGGTACAACTCATTGACACCAGTACTTGGGAGAAAAAATTCGTAGAGATATTAAATGAAACTGTGAAGTAGGTAAAGCAGGTGGAGTCTACAAAAGAGATTGCTTACTAAACAATCCTGAGACCCATTCTTGAATATTGCTCAAGTGTGTGTGACCAGTATCCAATACTGAACCGACAGAAAGATGGTCAACGCGAATATTCACACGTTTTATCAGGTTTGATTACATTGGGTCACAGCTGTGCGCAGCGACTGTATTAATTTTAAGGAGTACATGGTGCAGCAATCAGTCGCAAATAATGTTTATTGCATATCCAAATTACGGTCTCTGTGAGGCCATGTTCACTGTTTGTTGGAGTATTTATGTCAGAGGTTGGGTGAGTTTAGACTCTCAACCTTTAGATTAATTTTTTTATCGAAGAAACTCGCCAAACAGTCGTACAAATTGAGAAGTTACTTTATTTTATTTTCGGTACCAGTTTCGGCAGTTCACTAAGCCATCTTCAGTCCCTATATGCAACTCTCAAAAAAATAATTGATTTTGACGTACTGGAAGCATATTTTCCTGGATGTCGTGAATTCTCAGGTGCAGCTTGAAAGATCTCTTAGTGATGATCGTGTGCTCAGCTGCCACTTTCGTCATGCTTGGCCTCCGAGGTCACAAGACCTCAGTCCGTGCGAGTATTGGCTTTGGGGTTACCTGAAGTCGCAAGTGTATCGTGATCGATCGATATCTCTAGGGATGCTGAAAGACAACATCGACGCCAATGCCTCACCATAACTCCGAACATGCTTTACAGTTCTGTTCACAACATTATTCCTCGACTACAGCTATTGTTGAGGAATGATGGTGGACATATTGAGCATTTCTTGTAAAGAACATCATCTTTGCTTTGTCTTACTTTGTTATGCTAATTATTGCTATTCTGGTCAGATGAAGCGTCATCTGTCGGACATTTTTTGAACTTTGTTTTTTTTTTGTTCTAATAAAACCCCATGTCGTTCCAAGCATGTGTGTCAATTTGTACCTCTCTATCTACATTATTCCGTGATTTATTCAGTTTTCAAATTTATACTGGTTTTTTGACCACCCGGTATAAATAAAAGAACTTAAAATTTTGTAAGCTAACATTAATTCCTCGTCCTAAATGAACACAATGATGCCAAAAGCTGCTCCTCTTTGCAGGTGAGTGGAGAAGCCGCATCGAGAGGAACGCAGCCTTCTTCAAGGAGGACGACAAGTACGGAGTTGACGAGTCGAAGCGGCCCGGAAAGCCCAAAACGCAGACCGACCTGTTCGGTGTCGAGGGATCCTTCCGGCAGCTCGCCGTAGACTGATGGAACGAGATGGGCGCTTCCCGTGTCAATGTCCAACCGTTTACGCTCTGCTATTGCATAAGGAACACCATGTGGTATATTTCCGGGTTCCTGCCAATGTATGTCTTATTAAACTGTAACATAAATCCTCTTGAAAATATAAGCTTTCCTAAACACATTGCTATTCTCATTCCTTTACCTGTTGTGCGTTATCATATAAGTGTGTTTTCGTATGTTCATTAGGGAATCGCTTGTATTTGGTAGTGCCCTATTGACTAAGCATCTGTGCAGTATGAATCGGAAATCCCCGACAAAATAAGGGACCAACGGTTTCCTGTGCATCGTAATAACTGTGATTTATTCAAATGGTTCAAATGGCTCTGAGCACTATGGGACTCAACTGCTGTGGTCATAAGTCCCCTAGAACTTAGAACTACTTAAACCTAACTAACCTAAGGACAGCACACAACACCCAGCCATCACGAGGCAGAGAAAATCCCTGACCCCGCCGGGAATCGAACCCGGGAACCCGGGCGTGGGAAGCGAGAACGCTACCGCACGACCACGAGATGTGGGCGATGTGATTTATTAGGTTTGTTACACCAGTCACTTTTGTTTCGTGAAAATACCTTCACAAAAATTCATTCGAAATGCTATAACATTTGATCACCACACTGTACAATAGCAAAACGTAGAGTGATGCGCATATCTACAGGTTCAAGACTACTGCGATGTGTTTGACGGCGCCGGACTTCGGGTTCACTCTGTATACGCGGGGTGTTTCTTCTTCCTTTCCCTGTTTACTACTCCATTCTCCCATCAGTGAGTTGAGAAGCCGCATCGTGAGGAACGCAGACTTTCTCAACCTCGTACACCCCCCCCCCCCCCCAACCAATCTGTTGATATATTTTGTCCCCTTCCTTTTAGTTTGCGTCTTAAACTGGCATGTAAACCTGAATAATCAATGTATCCACAAGCTGACACTATAATGCGGAGGTCATCCATTATAGATGGGAGCCGAAGTTCAGACTTAGGGAGAACGAAGTAAGGAATAGGCCGTGAGCTTCCCAAAGCAACCATCGTAGAATTCTAATGAAGCGATTTAGGGAAGCCATGGAAAATCTACATCAAGACAGCTAGACAGTGATCAGGTCCACCGCTGTGTTGAATGCGAGTCTGTTATATCACGACTGCGCCAGATCGGTCGTTTCCATGCTACATTATTTGCTGCGTCCTGTACGTGTCAGGAGATTTTCTATCCAGCCTCAAAAGCTAGGTAACATTCCACAGAACATATTTTTTTAAAGCTGTTGACGCGGTAATGCATTAAACCTCTAGTCTTAATACCGATTAAGACTTGTTTTTCCATCTGTGACACAGAGGATATCACGTGCGAAGAGGGCGAATTAAGTTTTGCGTGATCAATGTTTTCGGAATTCCTATTGATTTCCAAAAAGTGTTATTATTCCAAGTATGATGTAATTTTTCATCTCAGAATATGTTCCACAAGTCTGCTAGAAATAGATGTGAATCTCATACGGCGATAGCTCTGTGGATCAGTTATAAAACTTTTTCTTTTTATTAAACATGTGTGACCCGTGTTCCCTGTTTCAATCACGGGCGGTGCATCTGTGCTCCAGCGGAGTGTGACAGAATCCTTCAGTGGACTGTGTTCACAAATATCCACAGGCATAGCGTAGACTACTTTAGGAAAAGAACGTGTGTATCGCCAGAGAACCACAAACAAAACTGAACGCACACGGTGTGGAGTAAGGGTTTTTGACCAGCGGGCAGTGCCAATGCTCCGCTTGACGCGATGCGGTTTTCCCGACGGCGAACGGTTCACCTTCACCGAGCCCAGCGCTGCGGGCTGCAATTAGCTCCGGGTTAAAAAACGTTCTGTCCGGGATCTGCTTGCTCACGTAATGGCCGCTTCCCGTCGTTACAGGCTCGCAGGTGCGTCACCTTCAGAGTGACGTTACGCAAGTTCAACAAGAAGTTGGCCTTGTTGGTCGTCCATATATCAGGATAGACACGCTTTCTTCAATGTATAAGGAATTCATTGTTTGATTATCCGTAGGAAACTATGAGGGGTCATCAGCTAGGAATGCCCACGTTCCCAAGTGGCACTAAGGTACTGTAAATACTGTTTACAGACATGCACACGTAAGCAAAGAACAATTGAAGACACATATCGACGCTTGTTGATGTTGTTGCCGCTGCCGCGCTTGCGGCTGTGATGGTCTTCTCTCCGAAGACCGGTTTGATGCAGCTGTACACGATAGCCTACCCTGCGCAAGACTCTTGATATGTGCATAACAGCTGCAATCTATATCCACTTGAACTTCTTAGTGTATTCGAGTATGACCTCCGTCCACAATTTTACCCCCATACTATTTTCCATTACCAAACAGCTAACTATATGCCGGCCGTGATGCCCGAGCGATTCTAGGCGCAACAGTCTGGGCCCGCTAGACCGCTACGGTCGCAGGTTCGAATCCTGCCTTGGGAGTGGTTGTTTGTGATGTCCTTAGGTTAGTTAGGTTTAAGTAGTTTTAAGTTCTAGGGGACTGATAACCTTAGAAGTTAAGTCCCATAGTGCTCAGAGCCATTTGAACGATTTTTTTTTTTTTTTTTTTTTTTTTTTGCTAACTATATGATGCCTCAGAATGTATCCTATCAACACCACTCACTTCTTTTAAACAAGCATTGCCACAATTTTTTTTATTTTCCAATTTATTTAGTACGTCATCATTAGTTACTCGATTTAGCGATCTAACTCTCAGTATTCTTGTGTAGAAACACATGGTGAAGGCTGTACTTCACCTGTCGGTTACAGATACTTACTTTATTCAGTTACGCCTCACAGGCCATTCTCGAGGAAGGCAGGAAGGAAGGAACATAAGAGTTTAATGCCCTGTCGACAACCATGTAATTACAGTTCGATCGCACGCTCGCTATAAGTCAAAGGAAATAGGTCGCACCCTTTTAAAGGAACCATCCCGGCATTTGCATGTAGTGATTTAGGGGAACCACCTTAAAGCTAAATATTGATAGTTGATCGCGGATCTGAACCATCGTCCTCCAGAATACGTGTCCAATGACATTCTAAAGTGTTGTCTGCAAAAAGAACAAAGATGCAGAAAGTTTATGGTGGCTTACTGACGTACAATAAACATCTGTTAAAAGGACAATGTAAAGTTCGTAACTACTCGTGTCAACATAAATGCATCCAGTAGTTGTGAAGGCGAGCAGAATGTGCACTGAATACAGTAGTAGCCATCATAGAAACTATTGACATTTAAGTGCTCATTTTCGTAGTTGAAAGCCAACTATCAACTCTGACCGTACGGGAAACCAATGGAGCAAAGTATACCCACTCAATCCATGGAATTTAGTATGCGATTTTATTGGGATAGGTTGTGAATCTGAGATCATGTTGACTGAAACATAATTGATATGCTACCTCGTGAAGATTATTGCTACGGGTTTTTCAGTCGTTTCTAATCCATCGGGAGAGAGCCAGTCACTTGTGCACGTAATTGCCTTATCTACACTCCTGGAAATGGAAAAAAGAACACATTGACACCGGTGTGTCAGACCCACCATACTTGCTCCGGACACTGCGAAAGGGCTGTACAAGCAATGATCACACGCACGGCACAGCGGACACACCAGGAACCGCGGTGTTGGCCGTCGAATGGCGCTAGCTGCGCACCATTTGTGCACCGCCGCCGTCAGTGTCAGCCAGTTAGCCGTGGCATACGGAGCTCCATCGCAGTCTTTAACACTGGTAGTATGCCGCGACAGCGTGGACGTGAACCGTATGTGCAGTTGACGGACTTTGAGCGAGGGCGTATAGTGGGCATGCGGGAGGCCGGGTGGACGTACCGCCGAATTGCTCAACACGTGGGGCGTGAGGTCTCCACAGTACATCTATGTTGTCGCCAGTGGTCGGCGGAATGTGCACGTGCCCGTCGACCTGCGACTGGACCGCAGCAACGCACGGATGCACGCCAAGCCCGTAGGATCCTACGCAGTGCCGTAGGGGACCGCACCGCCACTTCCCAGCAAATTAGGGACACTGTTGCTCCTGGGGTATCGGCGAGGACCATTCGCAATCGTCTCCATGAAGCTGGGCTACGGTCCCGCACACCGTTAGGCCGTCTTCCGCTCACGCCCCAACATCGTGCGGCCCGCCTCCAGTGGTGTCGCGACAGGCGTGAATGGAGGGACGAATGGAGACGTGTCGTCTTCAGCGATGAGAGTCGCTTCTGCCTTGGTGCCAATGATGGTCGTATGCGTGTTTGGCGCCGTGCAGGTGAGCGCCACAATCAGGACTGCATACGACCGAGGCACGCAGGGCCAACACCCGGCATCATGGTGTGGGGAGCGATCTCCTACACTGGCCGTACACCACTGGTGATCGTCGAGGGGACACTGAATAGTGCACGGTACATCCAAACCGTCATCGAACCCATCGTTCTACCATTCCTAGACCGGCAAGGGAACTTGCTGTTCCAACAGGACAATGCACGTCCGCATGTATCCCGTGCCACCCAAAGTGCTCTAGAAGGTGTAAGTCAACTACCCTGGCCAGCAAGATCTCCGGATCTGTCCCCCATTTGAGCATATTTGGGACTGGATGAAGCGTCGTCTCACGCGGTCTGCACGTCCAGCACGAACGCTGGTCCAACTGAGGCGCCAGGTGAAAATGGCATGGCAAGCCGTTCCACAGGACTACATCCAGCATCTCTACGATCGTCTCCATGGGAGAATAGCAGCCTGCATTGCTGCGAAAGGTGGATATACACTGTACTAGTGCCGACATTGTGCATGCTCTGTTGCCTGTGTCTATGTGCCTGTGGTTCTGTCAGTGTGATCATGTGATGTATCTGACCCCAGGAATGTGTCAATAAAGTTTCCCCTTCCTGGGACAATGAATTCACGGTGTTCTTATTTCAATTTCCAGGAGTGTACTTCCACTACCAAGTGACGCAAGTTCTCCCTTCAGGAATATATACAGATGCCGTCCGCATATTATAGTATTTTCGTGGGCGGAAGAATAAGTTTCGAGACGTAGTGTATAAATTATAGCAATTAGGAACTGAACCCTGTGATAGAGCAATATTAAATAATGTCAGGGCAATTATTTTTGGCTTTGAATCTGACTGCAAATTCCTTTTATGTGCTTCCCGACCACGGGGTCCCGGGTTCGATTCCCGGCGGGGTCAGGGATTTTCACCTGCCTCGAGATGACTGGGTGTTTGTGTTGTCCTCATCATTTCATCATCATCCAGGAAAGTGGCGAAATTGGACTGAGCAAAGATTGGATAATTGTACGGGCGCTGATCACCACGCAGTTGAGCGCCCCACAAACCAAACATCATCATCATCATCATCATCCTTTTATGAACTTTGCTGGCATTTCCCTATCCCGTTTTGGGTTCAAAATGGCTGTAAGCACTATGTGACTTAACACCTGAGGTCATCAGTCCCATAGATTACTTAAGCCTAACTAACCTGAGGACATCACACACATCCATGGCCGAGGCAGGATTTGAACCTGCGACGGTAGCAGCAGCGCGGTTTCCGGACTGAAGCGCCTAGAACCGCTCGGCCACAGCTGACGGCTACCGTTTTGGGGATAATTTATTTATCTGCACTCAGTCATGTGCTTGATAAGTATCCAAGAATGCAGCAAATAATACTTCTTCAAAAGCTTTAAGTACGCCAGTAGACAACAGGGTTAAGTTATCTACTGTCGCTTTGCCTTTCCTGCAACCAAACTCAGACTGGTAGAGCGTTCTTGACCAACTGGAACGTTTTTACTAATCTTTCCAGAGTTTTCCGTTCACAAAATGATAGTGCTATTGGTCTAAAAGATTCGGCAATTGAAGGATCTTCATTGGGCTTCAGTATAGGAATAACATGTGTTTTTCCGTCTGTAATCAGCTCATCCTGGCAACGTAGCTGATTCAATATTTGCAATAAGACAGTTGGGGCTTCCACTGAATAGTGTACGCAGTCAACACAAGGACGTTTTTTGGAATCTACGTGCATTTCTGGTTCACCTGGCACACTTCGTGGCGCTGTTTTACCTACAAAGGTTACCAACACGAAATATTATCTGTTATTATAGCTGAACGTAGTTGTTTACAGCGAAAAGCTTTTACTTTCTTCCATACGTCCGTTATACGAGATCTGTTACCAAGCCAAGAACAGTAAGCTATCGTGAAGGCTTCCTTTTAAAAAAAAATACTGATTAATTTCAGCCTTAATGCGTTTGTGCTTCAAGTAATTATGCAACGTGTGATGTTTCCCGCACTCCGCTAATGCTAGACGCCTTCGACCTATTGGTCTTCAACGTCCTCATTCCACTGAACCGTTGGGAGGTGGTTAGTTCTTATGTTTCCTGTATTCTGTGGAATAAAATATATTTCAGCACTATTTATAATATCCAGGAACGAATAATATTTTTTTCTGAAATTTTGTCTTACGTCCACCCAGTGTAATTTTTTTTTTTTTAATATAAGTATATTACTGTCAACTTGCTTTTTCAGATTCGATTTGTTTCTGCGTTGTTGCACTACTAAACTACTAAAATTTTACTGAAAATACTCAGTTTCAGTTCAGTCGAAAAGTGACCCGAGCCCAGGGCACGAATTTTCACGTTACAGTAGTTGTCAAATGAGAGACGCCGCGCGGAGTGGCCGCGTGGTTTGAGGCGCCATGTCACGGATTGCGCGCCCCTCCCGCCGGTAATTCGAGTCCTCCCTCGGGCATGGGTGTGTGTGTTGTTCTTAGCATAAGTTAGTTTAAGTAGTGTGTAAGTCTAAGGACCGATGACCTCAGTTGTGCGATCCCTTAGGAATTCACACACATTTAAAATGAAAAACAAGGCGTCTGTAATGCATTAGCAACAACCGACCATTTTCATAGTGGTAAATCAATTATTGTTACCGATAGACTATTCAGTATTATTCAATTGTTGCCGTCTATATTTCCCAATAGTTCGGTTCCACGTGCGTCATACATTTCATACACCCACAAATGCTGATGTGCGTTATTTCCACGTAGCAAGAATGGAAGTGACAACTGTCTGAAGAGATTATTCCACAAAGATGTGCTTATTCTTCGACAAGGAGGTTTATATATCGACGAAATACAATTGACCTATTCTTGTTTTCACTACCGCAGCAATTCGCTCGACGAGACCTGGAGGAAGTCTTCATGAAAGCGAATCTGTTAGTGGCGAGCTCTCCTCTTCCATCTTCTAGATCGTTTCTTAAAATCTCATATTATCAAAAGCAAATATTTAGCAGTATTTACATAAGTGTGTTCATATATCGATGCCGGCCGGAGTGGCCCATCGGTTCTAGGCGCTACAGTCTGGAACCGCGCGACCGCTACGGTCGCAGGTTCCAATCCTGCCTCGGGTATGGATGTGTGTGGTGTCGTTAGGTTAGTTAGGTTTAAGTAGTACTAAGTTCTAGGGGACTGATGACCTCAGACGTTAAGTCTCATAGTGCTCAGGGCAATTTGAACCATATATTGATACATGTGTTGCAGATGTATACGTGACATATCTATATAAACTGGCATGTTAGAGGTTCTAAATGTTAACAAAAGACTGCAGTGTGAACAGGGTGCTGAAGCTATTAATGCGCCTGCAATGTGTCGTAGTATTAAGGACAGGGAGAAGGAAATTTCTATATTGTATTCGGATGCAAAATAATTAAAATATATAACTTCGAGAGTTGTTTCAAGCGGATAAAATAACAAAACAAGACGATATGTACCTATTAACTAAATAAAAATGATAGCAGTAAGAAGGAAAGGTAAAAAGTTGTAAAAGTTGTTTGCAACAGCAGCGAAATGACATGGTGTAAAAAATTTATACAATTACACGATATGTAATGAAACGATGGACAGTTTATAACCTTGTATCATAGATGACAGGTGGTCTAACGTAAAAATATGCTACCAGCTGTTAAAACGACGTCACATGATGAATCGAGTAATAGTATGTATGACAGAGTACCTCATAAAATATCTAAATTTATAGAAGTTGTGAACAGTAGCAGTTTGGTGCAGCAATGAAGTGACAGGGTGCGACATTTATATACACATCAAAAGAAGTTATGCAGCACTCCAGTTCCCAGAACTCCCGAAGATAGACGCTGACTGTGGATATTGTATCACAGACACAGTTCCTTTGAATGTTCAAAGATGTCACTAAACCCGCCCAAAGATGTAAACAACCATCCATGAGCAGCGCCTATTAGACGGAGAGGGTCCGACAGCCGATCAGTTCCAGTCATTCCACCAGGAAGGAGGTATATGGCTCGTGTTGTCTGCAGTTCAACCATGCCCACACGGCCGTTCGATCGCGTCTGCGTTGTTACTTTGTGCCAGGAAGGGCTCTCAACAAGGGAAGTGTCCAGGCGTCTCAGAGTGAACCAAAGCGATGTTGTTCGGACATGCAGGAGACGCAGAGAGACAGGAACTGTCGATGACATGCCTCGCTCAGGCCGCTCAAGGGCTACTACTGCAGTGGATGACCGCTACCTACGGATTATGGCTCAGAGGAACCCTGACAGCAACGCCACCATGTCGAATAATGATTTGTGCATCCACAGGACGTCGTGTTATGACTCAAACTGTGTGCAATAGGCTGCATGATGCGCAACTTCACTCACGACGTCCATATGAGGTCTAACTTTACAACCACGACACCATGCAGTGCGGTACAGATTGGCCCAACAACACGCAGAATGGACCGCTCAGGATTGGCATCACGTTCTCTTCACCGATGAGTGTCGCATATGCCTTCAACCAGACAATCGTCGGAGATGTGTTAGGAGGCAACGCGGTCAGGCTGAATGCCTTAGACACACTGTCCAGCGAGTGCAGCAATGTGGAGGTTCCCTGCTTTTCGGCGTGTCATTATGTGGGGCCGACGTACGTCGGTGATGGTCATGGAAGGCGCCGTAACGGTTGTACTATATGTGAATGCCATCCTCCTACCGATAATGCAACCATATCGGCAGCATATTGGCGAGGCATTCGTCTTCATGGTCGACAATTCGCGTCCTCATTGTGCACATCTTGTGAATGACTTCCTTCAGAATAACGACTGGAGTGGCCAACTTGTTCTCCAGACATGAAACCTATCGAAAATTGAAACATCCCCTTAGAAAAATTTATAAATGACAGTGCTGGAAAACCTCTACGTTATTTGCTTTTCAAACAGCTGAGCAGAACTCAACGTACTCAGACATTTCTCTCTGTACTTATTCTGATCAACACTAAACTGACACACAATATTTTTTTTAGCGCAACGCAATCTGACTTTCAATAATCCCTACAAAAGAATGGCCCTGACTAACAATAACCTACACCTTTCATGAATCACTTACTTCACAAAAATCTTCGTTACTCAAACTACTGCAATACAGCGTGCGCCAATACTGCCAGCTAAATAAAAGATTCTAACTACTGAAGGCACTAACCACTGATAGGCATAGTTAGCAAATGAAAGATTTTGATGGAGAACAAACAATGCATTTACCTTAATAGTGTTCAAAAGTCATAATATATATATCAGTTCATAACATCCAGTCTTACAAATTTCCTTTTTCTGATGGACTCACGTCCAGATCGTCCGCTCTCAAAACTGCCGCCTCTCTCCCCACATCCACCACCGCTGGCGGCTCACCTCCAACTGCGCAACGCTATGCGCTGTTCACATCCAGCTGCCCAACACTACAATAGAGAATATTCCAACAAAGCAAACCAGCCACAGACTGCACACAGCACAGATAGTGATTTTCATACAGAGCGCTACGTGGCGTTACTAACATAAAAACCTAAACAGCCTACTTACAAAATGCCTAGGATAGATTGAAAAGGGCTGTTTATGGGCGACATTACCCACCAACCACTCTAAGGGATCTACGCCGAATCGCCGTTGAGGAGTGGAACAATGTGGGCCAACAGCGCCTTGATGAATATGTGGATAGTATGCCACGACGAACACAGACATGCACCAATGCAAGAGGACGTGCTACTGGGTATTAAAGGTAACAGTATGTACAGCAATGTGTACCACCGCCTCCGAAGATCTCGCTGTATGGTGGTACAACATGCAATGTGTGAATTTCATGAGCAATAAAGAGGGCAGAAATGATGTTTATGTTGATCTCTATTCCCATTTTCTGTACAGGTTCCGGTACTCTCAGAACTTATTTTATTGGGTGTATAACGATCAATACAGAGTGTCCGGAAATTCCTCTTTACAAACTCATAGGTTTTGTAGAGAGGAGTTAGTACAGAATATTTTAAATAGGCATCCATGTCCGGAAACATACCGTTTCCATACTACGGGCGTTTGAAAACATGTTTGCTAGGTAGGTATGCAACAGGGTAGTGATGTGGTTATCCACAATGTCCGACTCCATCGCATACCCTTTTCGCCACAGTTACGCAACGGCTTCGAGAAAGGGCTCCCTTCACCGTAAGCAAGCGTGCCTGCAGTGCTCCAAGGAATAGTTACACACCCGAACTGGAAAGAGCCGTGCTGCACCACGTTTCCTTTTTGTTTCTACGGTTATTAATGAGTGGAGCTGTAAGGCAAATAATGTGCTTGCGTCATGCCTAATGAATTACTTGCAAAAGTCGTCGTGTTGCCAACATGTTTTCAGAATGGTTGTAGCACGGAAACGGTACATTTCCGAACATACGTTCCAATTCGCAATATTACCTGAAGTCCCTTCTCTACGCCCTAACAGTTTGTAAGGAATTGCCGAATACCCTGTATACTATCAAACTATGGTCTGGTTACAATCTACGAGTAGTATCATGGCCTGAGGTCGTCCAACGTAAAATGTTCCTTCGGTGGCTAAAAAAGCTAGGGGATATCAGCATAGTCCAGTCAGCTTAAAATGGTTAAATGTTAACACATGCGTGATGTTACTAGGTATTAAAATGTAAAGGTAGGTTATTCAGCTGATAAAAACATATTCAAAATCTTCATAACCATGTTCCATATTAACATGTTTTGGTTGCTATTATCAAACCCTAGTTAAATTTAAAGTACTTATAACCTAAAAAGGTCCGCAGCTCGTGGTCTTGCGGTAGAGTTCTCGCTTCCCGCGCACGGGGCCCCGGGTTCGATTCCCGGCGTGTATAGGGATTTTTCCTGCCTCGAGTTGACTGGTGACTGGATATGTTTTCATTATCACCATTCATCCCCATTACGGTCGGAGGAAGACAATGGCAAACCACCTCCGCTAGGACCTTGCCTAGTACGGCAGTGCGGGTCCCCCGCATCGTCCCCTACGCTCCTCGGAGTATGGGACCTCATCGTCATCCTCAACCTAAAAAGTTACAAAAACTAAGAAAGACATATGGCATAGCGGACCTGAAAAACCAGGCTAAGCGACAAGACGAATCTTAACCAGTGGATTTGGTTCAGACAGCAATAACAATCTAGGTTTATAATCACCTCTCCATCCATCCTATTTCCACTTTAGTATATTTGGTGCACTTGGCTCTTACATTTTGTAATTTATATTACAGTCACAGGAACTGGTGCATAAGTGAGGGGAATCTCTTTATTAAGTGCCACTTTTATTTATTGATATCAAATATCCGGGTTTTGCGTTATCAACCTGTCCCTCACGAACGTGTCCAAAGCTGTAAAAACACAAACTTTCAATAAAAGCACATTGAGTTTGGAGTCTACTGGGATACGTAGCTCACCATCGCATTGTTCACATTCCCTCATCGGTCAGTCTAAATAGGCATAATGAATAATGCAAAGTGGTTAGTCTCGTAATTGAATTATAGCTATTTTTCAGGTCTCAGAGCATTGTAAATGTTGTCGAATGATGTTAGGCCATTACTTTTTTCCCATTTAATGCAATATAATCGTGTATACTTTGAATACTGCACGCACACAGGTATAGAATGTAGTGCCGAATAAATGGAGTATTCCGAAAATAGTCACTTGTATGGTAATTCACCCGCATTCCAATCACAACCATCTATTCTTGTATTTGCTTATGCAGCTAGATTGCAGAGCAACTGTGCAGAGGCCGACTGGTTAGTGAAAAGCTACTGTTTTGTGTAGCGACTTAACAAGAACGCGCCTGACAGTTAGTTCTTCATGAGAACTTACGGTTATGATTTTACTTTCCCAAATATGACTGTCGAAACCGTACGCATTTTCCTTATCAGTCGATGTTCTTTTTCGTTGGCGTATTTTATATTTCACACAGTTGCATGTCCTGTTTTTTTTACTGAACAGTGTTAGCAAAGAGAACTTGGGACGCATCACAGTAGTATATACTCAGGTATAACGAATGCTGCTCCAGCACGATGCACTTTTAAAGTATTTTCTGAAACACGTTGAATACCACACGAGAGCGACGTTACTGCAGCCGGTTTCGTCGGCATTCTAGAGCTCTGTCTGTATTGTTTACAACCCTCGTCATTTAATTTTGTATTATTCCAACAGACATCCGTATCACAGAAACAAATCGTGTTTCTTCGGAAAGGAAATATTCATGCGCGCATTGAAAAATTATCGTACTGAAGTAATTACACTTATAATTGTTGGTTCTACTGGTAGGTCGACAGCATTTAGAATGCTACTGCAGAGTTGCACCAAACGCATTTGCGAATGCCACATTTTATTTCTAACAGACTGACGGAAAAAAATATCGCAACAGCAACAAGGAGTTGTGCGACATAAACGAAATTTGGTATGCGTGTCTCTATATCTGAGAGGTGATGTCTATTCAAATTTCACCCACACTGCATAAGTGGGGCCTGTTAGCGTCACTATGAATGTCGCGGAATCCCCACCGCACACCCTTTTTACTTTATATCCATTTTATATGGCATTATATTTTAATTAACTTTATATTGCTTATTGTTGCAAGCACGACAGATAAAATACGATTCTCACTATTAGTTTCTGCAGTTGAAAATATTTAAACTTTATGCACTTTGACCTATTATGTGGGGATACGCACAACACTGAAATATTTACTGCTGTGGACGTACGGTCTTTAATTTGCAATCTATTTTTATACAACACTGATCTGTCTTGTTAGACATGGAACATGGTATCATTATTGTAACTAATTATGGAATAAAAAAACGGCCTTCGCTACTTTCATCTCTTGAATGCACTGAAAATTACTCTTATTACCTGTACGGAAGTTACAGTATGTTATGTTCGCTAAACGTAAAAGCTGCAGTGTATTTTATTTTATGTATGAACACTATTAACTGCCACGACTAAAATGAGAGCACGAAGCTAAAAAAATGAAATTTGATTTTTATGTTATTAGCCAGAACAGGTTTTGCACAGAAGTCTTTGATCACACACAAGTAAAACTTTATCACTGGGGATGGATTATTTACGTAACTGATAACATAATAGCAGCTGCCCATGTCAATCTGAAAATGACATAATAAAATCCACAATTTCCCTTTGAAGTCTCCAGGAAACAAAGAGATAATTTTACTGTACCGTTACATGCCCGCTATATTGCGGGAAAACTGCTTTCATTCAATTTAATTTGAATTTGCCGCGGCAGCGGTTCCCACGATCGCTGCACGGCTCTGCGTCATGAAAAATTCCTAATATGCTGAAAACGGCTAGGAATGTGGAACGAAATCTTGGGCAAGCTAGCAATAAATTATTACACGTAATAATTTTAACAATTTCTATATTCAAAAAATCAATATCAATTGGAAGTACGCACATTTAACAAATATCAGCCTCCAATGGCGTCTTTCTCGATCAAAGGACAAACGAAGGCTACCTAAGCATTCAAGCGAGCGTCACAGGCTCTCACAACTTTAACGGCTACAAGAAGACAGAGAGAGTAATGTTTTAACCTCCACTATTTATAGGCAATTGACGATGCATCTTTGTAATTATTTTTAAGTATCATTGTCTGCTTCGGCAGATACATTCGCCGACCACAGACGTTATTTGTGAAATATGGATACATAAATATTGCACAAACATAAGAATGAAAAATTGTTATTTCCTTTCATACATAATCTACAACCATTCATACAGTAATGAAATAATAATACACATAAATGTTTATTTTTTATGTATTATAACGATTTTGTAGATGTCTTGCCAGGAGACGTCACATGAGGATGCGAATCAGGTTTGATTTAAATACACACTGTAACGGTCCTGATCGTTAGTTACCTCCGATATTGGATACAAGAAATTGATATTATTCAAGAATTCCTTTAAGGCGACAAAGACGTCATTATCAACATCTAACTGACTTTGAACGAGGTCGTGTAATAGGGCTACAAGAAGCTAGATACGCCTTCTGCAATACTGCAGAAAGGCTTAACAGAGATGTAGTCACTACACGTGATTGCTGGCAGTGGTGGTTAGGGTGGTCACAAGAAGATCGGGCTCCGGACGGTCACATGCACTACCGAGAGGGAAGATCATCGTGTAAGGCATGTGGCTCTGGCGCACTCGGCTGCATCTTCAGCAGCAATTCGAGCATCATTTGTCACCACGGTGACACAACGAACTGTTACAAATCGGCTGCCTCAAGGACAGCTCTGAGCCAGACGTTCTGTAGCGTGCACTCCACTGACCCCAAACCACCCATTTGCTACTTCATTGGTGTCAAGCGAGAGCTCACTGGAGTATAGGGTGGAGGTCTAGTGTCGGCAACTTTCCTTGGCCTCCTCGATCACCAGATCTGTCTCCAGTCGAGCACATTTGGGATGTCATCGGACAACAACTCCAGCGTCATCCACAGCCAGCATTAACTGTTCCTGTATTGGCCGACCAAGTATAGCAGGGATGGAACTCCACCCCAAAAACTGACATCCGGCACCCGCTCAGCACAATGTATGCCCGTTAACATGTTTGCATTCAACATTCTAACGGTTAAATCGGTTACTCATATACCAGCATTTCACAGTTACAATGGCCAATCTCGCGATTACATTAACCTGTGATCTTGCAATATTAATCACTTTAATATGTTACCTAGAAAAATGCATTTTCGAACTTTCGCTACTCTACATTAATAATTTTTTTGTGTTGCGATTTATTTTTCCGTCAGCGTACTAATATTGTCACATCACTACATTTAAAAATAATGGCCTTTTCCGAAGAAATACCATTCGTTATTGCGACGTTTTTTGGGTGATAACGAAAACAAAATGACAAGGCTCAAACGCAGGACGATAATTACTTGAACTCTGCTATTACACTCGGTTGCGCTAACGTAGCTGACCGAAGACTGCCGCTCTCGTATGGTGTCCGCAAATCGTGGTCCATTGGCTAGCGTTGCTGCCTCTGGATCACGGGGTCCTGGGTTCGATTTCCGGCCGATTGGGGTATTTTCTCCGCTCGGGGACTGGGTGTTTGCGTTGTACGCATCATTTCATCATTACTCCTGAAAGTGACGTGACTGGACTGTGTAAAGATTAGGAATTTGTACGGGCGCTGATAACCGCGCAGTTGAAAGCCCCACAAGCTAAATATCATCATCATCATCATCTCATATGGTGTTCAACAGCCACGTAAAACTCTGAATCTTCTCTTCATGAAAATGCTTAAAAAGCGACTCTTACTAGATCAGTGTATGTTACAAGTATGTTTTAAAATCGTGCGAAATACGAGCAAAGTTGTTGCCCAGATTAACGTTCATTGTCCGACCGAAAACTTCCGGGACTGAGTTTGCTCTTGGTGTACAAGCGACAGCAGCACGTAACTAAGGTTGCAGTTTGAACTGACAACAGTAAACAATAGATGTGCGTTCAACCAGTCAATAGTGGGTATACAACAGATTTGCGTCCGATGAGTCAACTGTGAAAGAGGCAGTGATAAGTAGTGGACGTGTGACTGTACTGAGTCAACATCGCTGTGTCATATATCGCAAGAGTGCCACATCCCTAAATCAAGAGTTCAAGGCGTTCTCCAGAAAATTTTGAAGAACGAAAAGTATGTGCAAAGTTTGGCTCAAATGGTTCAAATGGCTCTGAGCACTATGGGAGGTCATCAGTCCCCTAGAACTTAGAACTACTTAAACCTAACTAACCTATGGACATCACACACATCCATGCCCGAAGCAGGATTCGAACCTGCGACAGTAGCGGTCGCGCGGTTCCAGACTGAAGCGCCTAGAACCGCTCGGCCACAGCGGCCGGCCCAAAGTTTGGTCCTCACTCATTGACTTCACAGCAAAAATAACTATGCGGTCAAGCCAGGTGCGTTTTATTTGAAATGCAAAATGCGGACAGTTATTACTGCCGACGAGACTTTGTGTTATCGATATGAACCTAGCACAGAAGACAAAGTGCAGCAACTCACACGAAGTGTCAACGCTTGGACATTATAAACGACATTCAAAGCAGTGTGACAAGAGAGTAGAAAAACATTACAAATAAGGACTTTCTTGACAGTTTCATTTGGCTGTATGAACGTTATATGCCTTGCACTAAGGTAGGGGGAGACTCCGAACACCTAGAGGATTAAACCAACCGTATTAACTATTCTCTGTTTTTTGTAAATAAAATCTCGAACGTATTGGGACAGACGGAATATGCTTCCCTTGTCTGTCTGGCTAGAACCGGGGTACCGCAGCAATACACGGTCTGACAAGGGGACCGCGCCTACACGTCATCCTCGATTTCGTCCAAATATACGGTATATGCAGGGCGTAGCCAGAAATGAACGTGGACTTAGAAAAAATACATCACTTTTGGCCCGTATTGGGCGAGGCATGAGCCATATACCCTGATGTCACAGAAAGTTTTGGTATAGCGATATGCACATATTGTATACAGATGGAGGTATTCTCCCGTAAACAACGTACAAGAGGGCGGTACATTGGCGGAGCTGTCATTTTTACTCAGGCGATTCATGCGAAAAGATGTCGGACATGATTATGTCCGCACGACGGTAATTAACAGACTTCGAACAAGAAATGGCAGCTGGAGCTAGACGCATGACACGTTGTTGTTGTTGTGGTCTTCAGTCCTGAGACTGGTTTGATGCAGTTCTCGATGCTACTCTATCCTGTGCATGCTTCTTCATCTCCCAGTACCTACTGCGACCCACATCCTTCTGAATCTGCTTACTGTATTCATCTCTTGGTCTCCCTCTACGATTTTTAACCTGCACGCTGCCCTCCAATACTAAATTCGTGATCCCTTGATGCCTCAGAACATGTCCTACCAACTGATCCCTGCTTCTAGTCAACTTGTGCCACAAACTCCTCTTCTCCCTAATTCTATTCAATACCTCCTCATTAATTATATGATCTACCCATCTAATCTTCAGCATTCTTCTGCAGTACCACAGTTCGAAAGTTTCTATTCTCTTCTTGTCCAAACTATTGATCGTCCATGTTTCTCTTCCATACAAGGCTACACTCCATACAGATACTTTCAGAAACGACTTCCTGACACTTAAATCTATACTGGATGTTAACAAATTTCTCTTCTTCAGTAACGCTTTCCTTGCCATTGCCAGTCTACATTTTATATCCTCTCTACTTCGACCATCATCAGTTATTTTGCTCCCCAAATAGCAAAACTCATTTACTACTTTAAGTGTCTCATTTCCTAATCTAATTCCTTCAGCATCACCTGATTTAATTAGACTACATTCCATTATCCTCGTTTTGCTTTTGTTGATGTTCATCTTATACGCTCCTTTCAAGACACTGTCCATTCCGTTCAACTGCTCTTCCAAGTCCTTTGCTGTCTCTGACATAATTACAATGTCATCGGCGAACCTCAAAGCTTTTATTTCTTCTCCATAGATTTTAATACCTACTCCGAATTTGTCTTTTGTTTCCTTTACTGCTTGCTCAATATACAGATTGAATAACATCGGGAAGAGGCTACAGCCCTGTCTCACTCCCTTCCGAACCACTGCTTCCCTTTCATGTCCCTCGACTCTTATAACTGCCATCTGGTTTCTGTACAAATTGTAAATAGCCTTTCGCTCACTGTATTTTAGCCCCGCCACCTTCAGAATTTGAAAGAGAGTATTCCAGTCAACATTGTCAAAAGCTTTCTCTAAGTCTACAAATGCTAGAAACGAAGGTTTACCTTTACTTAATCTATCTTCTAAAATAAGTCGTGGGGTCAGTATTGCCTCACGTGTTCCCATATTTATACTGAATACAAACTGATCTTCCCCGAGGTCTGCTTCTACCACTTTTTCCATTCGTCTGTAAAGAATTCGCGTTATTATTTTGCAGCTGTGGCTTATTAAACTGAGAGTTCGGTAATTTTCACATCTGTCAACCCCTTCTTTCTTTGGGATTGGGATTATTATATTCTTCTTGAAGTCTGAAGGAATTTCGCCAGTCTCATACACCTCGCTCACCAGATGGTAGAGTTTTGCCAGGACTGGCTCTCCCAAGGCTGTTAGTAGTTCTAATGGAATGTTGTCTACTGCCGGGGCCTTGTTTCGACTCAGGTCTTTCAGTGCTCTCTCAAATTCGTCACCCAGTATCATATCTCCCATTTCATATTCATCTACATCCTCTTCCATTTCCATAATATTGTCCTCAAGTGCATCGCCCTTGAATAGACCCTCTATATACTCCTTCCCACTTTCTGCTTTCCCTTCTTTGCTTAGAATTGGGTTTCCATCTGAGCTTTTGATATTCATACAAGAGGTTCTCTTTCCTACAAAGGTCTCTTCATTTTCCTGTAGGCAGCATCTATCTCACCCGTAGTGAGATTAGCCTCTACGTTCTTACATTTGTCCTCTAGCCATCCCTGCTTAGCCATTTTGCACCTCCCGTTCATCTCATTTTTGAGATGTTTGTATTCCTCATTTACTGCATTTTTATATTTTCTCCTTTCATCAATTAAATTCCATACTTCTTCTGTTACCCAAGGATTTCTACTAGCCCTCGTCTTTTTACCTACTTGATCCTCTGCTGCCTTCACTACTTCACCCCTCAAATCTACCCATTCTTCTTCTACTGTATTTCTTACACCATTTCTGTCAATTGTTCCCTTATGCTCTCCCTGAAACTCTGTAAACCTCTGGTTTAGTCAGTTTATCCAAGTCCCATCTCCTTACATTCCCACGTATTTGCAGTTTCTTCAATTTTAATCTACAGTTCATAACCAATAGATTGTGGTCAGAGTGCACATCTCTGTCTTACCATTATACACTCCTGGAAATGGAAAAAAGAACACATTGACACCGGTGTGTCAGACCCACCATACTTGCTCCGGACACAGCGAGAGGGCTGTACAAGCAATGATCACACGCACGACACAGCGGACACACCAGGAACCGCGGTGTTGGCCGTCGAATGGCGCTAGCTGCGCACCATTTGTGCACCGCCGCCGTCAGTGTCAGCCAGTTTGCCGTGGCATACGGAGCTCCATCGCAGTCTTTAAGACTGGTAGCATGCCGCGACAGCGTGGACGTGAACCGTATGTGCAGTTGACGGACTTTGAGCGAGGGCGTATAGTGGGCATGCGGGAGGCCGGGTGGACGTACCGCCGAATTGCTCAACATGTGGGGCGTGAGGTCTCCACAGTACATCGATGTTGTCGCCAGTGGTCGGCGGAAGGTGCACGTGCCCGTCGACCTGGGACCGGACCGCAGCGACGCACGGATGCACGCCAAGACCGTAGGATCCTACGCAGTGCCGTAGGGGAACGCACCGCCACTTCCCAGCAAATTAGGGACACTGTTGCTCCTGGGGTATCGGCGAGGACCATTCGCAACCGTCTCCATGAAGCTGGGCTACGGTCCCGCACACCGTTTGGCCGTCTTCCGCTCACGCCCCAACATCGTGCAGCCCGCCTCCAGTGGTGTCGCGACAGGCGTGAATGGAGGGACGAATGGAGACGTGTCGTCTTCAGCGATGAGAGTCGCTTCTGCCTTGGTGCCAATGATGGTCGTATGCGTGTTTGGCTCCGTGCAGGTGAGCGCCACAATCAGGACTGCATACGACCGAGGCACACAGGGCCAACACCCGGCATCATGGTCTGGGGAGCGATCTCCTACACTGGCCGTACACCACTGGTGATCGTCGAGGGGACACTGAATAGTGCCCGGTACATCCAAACCGTCATCGAACCCATCGTTCTACCATTCCTAGACCGGCAAGGGAACTTTCTGTTCCAACAGGACAATGCACGTCCGCATGTATCCCGTGCCACCCAACGTGCTCTAGAAGGTGTAAGTCAACTACCCTGGCCAGCAAGATCTCCGGATCTGTCCCCCATTGAGCATGTTTGGGACTGGATGAAGCGTCGTCTCACGCGGTCTGCACGTCCAGCACGAACGCTGGTCCAACTGAGGCGCCAGGTGGAAATGGCATGGCAAGCCGTTCCACAGGACTACATTCAGCATCTCTACGATCGTCTCCATGGGAGAATAGCAGCCTGCATTGCTGCGAAAGGTGGATATACACTGTACTAGTGCCGACATTGTGCATGCTCTGTTGCCTGTCTATGTGCCTGTGGTTCTGTCAGTGTGATCATGTGATGTATCTGACCCTAGGAATGTGTCAATAAAGTTTCCCCTTCCTGGGACAATGAATTCACGGTGTTCTTATTTCAATTTCCAGGAGTGTATAATCTATCTGATACCTTCTAGTATCTCCAAATAATTTCCATGTATACAACCTTCTTTCATGATTTTTGAACCAAGTGTTAGCTATGATTAAGTCAGTCTCTGTGCAGAATTCTACCAGGCGGCTTCCTCTTTCATTTCTTCCCCCCAATCCATATTCATCTACTACGTTTCCTTCTCTCCCTTTTCCTACTATCGAATTCCAGTCACCCTTGACTATTAAATTTTCACCCTTTCTTTTATCTCATCATACATTTTATCGATTTCTTCGTCATCTGCAGAGCTAGTTGGCATATAAACTTGTACTACTGCAGTAGGCGTGGGCTTCGTGTCTATCTTGACCACAATAATGCGTTCACTATGCTGTTTGTAGTAGCTTACCCGCATTCCTATTTTTTTATTCATTATTAAATCTACTCCTGCATTACCGCTATTTGATTTTGTATTTGTAATCCTGTATTCACCAGACCAAAAGTCTTGCTCTTCCGGCCACCGAACTTCACTAATTCCCACTATATCTAAGTTTAACCTATCCGTTTTCCTTTTCAAATTTTCTAACCTACCTGCCCGATTAAGGGATCTGACATTCCACGCTCCGATCCGTAGAACGCCAGTTTTCTTTCTCTTCTTAAGGACGTCCTCTTGAGTAGTCCCCGCCCGGAGATCCGAATGAGGGACTATTTTACCTCCGGAATATTTTACCCAATAGGACGCCATCATCATTTAACCACACAGTAAAGCTGCATGCCATCGGGAAAAATTACGGCTGTTGTTTCCACTTGCTTTCTGCGGTTCGCAGTACCAGCACAGCAAGGCCGTTTTGGTTAGTGTTACAAGGCCAGATCAGTCAATCATCCAGACTGATTCCCCTGCAACTACTGAAAAGGCTGCTGCCCCTCTTCAGGAACCACACGTTTGTCTGGCCTCTCAACAGATACCCATCCGTTGTGGTGGCACCTATGGTACGGCTATCTGTATCGCTGAGGCACGCAAGCCTCCCCACCGACGGCAAGTTCCATGGTTCATGGGGGGGGGGGGGGAGGGGGGGGGGACGGACACACATTCCATTTCTGAAATCGTTAGGATAGGAAATTCAGTATTCCTAGATCCACAATGTCAAGAGTGTGCCGAGAATACCAAATTTCAGGCATTACCTTCCACCACGGATGATACAGTGGCCAACGGCCTTTCTTTTAATGAAGGGAAGCAACAGCGTTTGCGTAGATTTGTCAATGTTAAGAGTCAAGGTACACTACCGGAAATAACCGCAGTAATCAATGAGGGACGTACAAAAAACGTATCCGTTAGCATAGCGCGGCGAAATTTGGCTGGAAAACCGTGGCCTGATCAGATGAATCGAGATTTCATTTGGTAGGAGCTGATGGTAGGGCTCGAGTGTGGCGCAAACCTCGCGAAGCCGTGGACGCAAATTGTCAAGAAGCCACTGTGCAAGCTGGTGGCGGCTCCATAATGATGTGGGCTGTGTTTATACGTAATGGACTGGACCCTCCGGTCCAACTGAACTGTCATTGACTGGAAATGGTTATGATCGGCTACTTGCAGACAATGTTCAGCCGTTCATGGACTTCCTGTTCCCAAACAATCATGGAATTTTTATGAGTGATAATGCACCATGTCACTGGTCGATAATTGTTAGTGATTGGTTTGAAGAACATTCTGAACAACTCGAGTGAGTGATTATACCACACGGATGCCATCGAACATTTACGGGACATAATCGAGAGGTGAATTCGTGCACAAAATACTGCACCGTCAACACATTCGCATTTACGGATGCCTGTAGAGACATCTTGGCTCATTATTTCTGCAGGGGACTTCCAACTTGTTGAGTCCATTCCACGTCGAGTTGCTGCACTACACTGGGTAAAAGGAGGTCCGTTACTATTTTAGGAGGTATACCATGACTTTTGTCACCCCCGTCTATGTTGACGTGATTTCCAGGCAGCGGTTGGCGCAGCGGAAAGAGTATTCGCAGATCGTAGGGTCGAGTGTCTATAGGAATACTTTTTTATTTTCAAGTTTTACGTCATTTATTGTGCAAATAAACCGAAATGTACTGTATTTATTAATACTTTCCTAAATTAAATGAAAATGAAAGGCAATGGTAAGTTATGGATGGCAAATAAATTTCCAGGAAGGGATTGTAACTCATAGGTGAGAACTTTTTAAATGAAATTAGATGCTTTTACTCTTCTGCAGCTTATGATTTACACTTTCTGGGATGATATTAATTGTGAAAACATGGGAAGCAGTAATTTTCTCGGCATCTTGCAATGTTTTAAAGGGCCCGTTTCATAGCTACATTGTTGTTTTAATGTTCCTATTGGAAAGCTAACTTGGTTAACATTCATAAAAGGTTCTTTCTCATCGAACAGTTTGACAGCAAACCGCCATTAACAAACTCCTGTACGCTCGAATTATACTCCTTACTTGGAAAGTTATTTCCCATGTTTTTGTGAATGCTGTAAGTACAATTCTTTCATGGATACTGATTTGCAATAGCAAATTTTCCTTTTCATGCCTTTTTTGAAAATATAAATAAATAGAATATACTGAGCATTATTTTTTGTATGGAGCATATATATAATATTAGACCTGAAAATTTTTAAAAAATAGTATTTTCGCGTAGGGAGACGACTCCATGGCCATCGTTCTGTAATCTTTCCACTGCGCCAGCCGCTGTCTGGAACCTACACCAAAATAAATGGTAAGATCCGCGCCGAAAATCTTATTTAGGAAAAGTTATTGGTCATGTGGCGTTCCCACTTCTGCCACTTCCATATCCGTTCAAGCCCTGCATTTATCATAAATTCGTACGAAATCTTTGATGATAAACAGGAGCGGTCCCCAGGAAGGCCAAGGAAGACCTCACGAGACATTCAACCAAAGTCATCAGATTGCCATCCAGGCTAGACAATATACTCTGCAGATGGAGAGAAGATATTTGAGATCGGCGACCACCGAATGAAATACTGTCCCGAGAATCTACACTGCGTTGTTGCAAGTGATCATGGAAGTGTAAACTTTAAGAAGTAACAGTGATGGGTGGAATTACTTGCTTTAGCGGAAACGCTGCTGATGTACTGCCCGACGCCAAAGGAATCCAGCAGACTATGGCTGTTGACCGGAATACGATGAGGGCGGTTACAGTAGCAGAGACAACCATCTACAAGTTAAATGCCCAAGAATAAAAGAACAAACGGAGAACAAATTCTGTAGTGCATGTGGTAGATTAGTAGCTGGGTAATTGGCTAAGGATTTAACTTAGATTTGTAGTAATATATATGTGATTTGTGTGCTCTATTTTAGATTTTCAGATAATAGGCTGTAATTGTGAAGAATAAAGAAATAAATAAAAATAGGTGCCGTCCCTTTGTGAGATGTGCAGTGTCTGCATGGAGAATTGGAAACTGCACGGGGGTCGGCAACACTGCAACTGCCAGCACTACATGGCACCCTGGATTACTGCAGTGCTAGTCAACGCACAATTGCCTCAAGTCATTTCCGTTCGGCCCTCTTGGCCAGGTTGAAAGCCGGTATCGGTCACACGGCCAGCAGCAGCACCCATTACGTGCCGGAGATAAGGCGCGGTCGCCTATCGATCTCTTGTAGTCATCTTCACTTCTCTGAGCGATAACGCAGGCTCCACTCTAGCTCTTCGGAAGACTGTCGTCAGGTGTGTTTCTGGAGACAGCCTCTGCAGCAAACGGAGGACGCATCACTCAGGACACGCTACAGAAACAGGGAGTGTTTAAGGTGAGTTGCGACTTGTACAATTTGCCTGATATGGTATAGAGGACAAGATGATTACGTCTAGTAATGCTTCATGAGATTTTTGTTCATGAAATGATCTTCAGTCTCATGTACCTAGTGATCTCTGCTACAAATGGACGTCTAGTACCAGCAGTCTCAGCATGTCGGTAAAGGTTCTCGTAGTTCGCCTAATTTTAACGTGGTGGTCTCCAAGTGCCAGGGAAACGTAAAAGATAATAGCTGCCGCTCTGCTTCCACATTAGTGTAGTACATGGGATGTTACGAATTTCAGGAGAAGAACGAAATGAACTGTTTCAAAACTAGTGTGAAAAAGGTAGCAGCCCCGCAATGTCAATTCTAGCTTTCATAATACTGACAACCTCTCAAGGAAAACGATGATATCTATCGGTATGATGATTGGAAAACACCGTTTGAATCACTAGTTATCTTTTATTAATAATGAGTGGTTTTCATCTGATTAGCATATCATCTACAGATCTAAACTGGGAAAAGAAAAAAATGTGGTGTGACAATACAAACATTACATATGTGTAACACTACAAATAACACAGATCATCCAAAAGACGCTACAGAATCAGAGAGAGCTCAAGGTGATTTGCGACTTGCATAGTACGTTTGACCCTAACGTTTAGGTATTTATTCCAGTAAATATGTAAATAACATATTCGTACTTTTGGTATGTAGACGATAAGTACTGCTAATAAATGGAGACAACACTGGTACATAAACAATTCACCAGCTCTTAAACAGTCGAAACAGAAAACAACAAATCCATCAGTTCCTTACACCTAAAAATAGGCAATGATAATAATCAATATATATCTGAATTTACAGAAAAGCTGCAACTACAGACATTAACTTCAGTAAAAATTCATGTCATACCAGGTTGCATATATGTGCAAACCATACACTTACCGTTGGAAGAATAAGCAATACCAAATGAAATTACATTACTACAACACACATCAAGGACAAAAATTCCATCTAAACGTAGTACTTAAAAGCTACAAAGACCAAACTCAACATAAATCAGATAACATACATGATGACGAAACACTGAAATGAGATGAAACAACTAAATCCAAATTGACATATGTACCAGCACCATACGTGGGGAATATATCACACAAAATAAACAGCTTCTTAGCGAATACGAAAATACAACTAGCATTTCACACTACCAGTACCTTACGAAGTTAGTACCAGGAAAAAGCGATGGCTTTATCTTTTCTAATTCGGGTGTATACGATATTACCTACGATGACTGCTATAGGTTTTAGATCGGACGAACAGTTTCAGTATCAAATTTAAAAAAATACACTTGAGATTACGAAAACAACCAGTAAAGTTTATGCCTACACTTAAAAAAATGAAAATCATTGACTAGATATAACAGAAAACGCTCTGGAAAATTCTACATAAGATACCAAACGGTAAAACAATGAACATTTTGAAAGAACTGGAAAGCTATGTACAGACAAAGATATATCTGAATGACGTCCTAAACGGACAGACGGAATTCGAACAAAAAGATTATCTGGAAAACTTTATTGACACTACAGAAAAAGAAAAGGGATAAACACAACACGATAAACAAAACACAATACACAACATTAATATCACACATCCACATAATGCACAATATCTCTGACAAAAACTGTCTTTGACTGCCTGAGATAATATTAACTTGTAAACATAAAAGTCATGAAAATGATCTGTCATTTTACGACTGACCAAAACTACCACGAAATTTCACCGTTATTCCATAATTCTTTTGCAGAAAGTAAATACGTGTCCAATTAAGAAGACTGCACATGAAAAAACTTGCGCTGCAAGATAATTTATTGACCCCACTACATCTAGATATAAGTATAATATTAAAAAATAAAATCTCACAGTACTGTTATAATAGGCGTAGAATAAAATGATGTATAACCGTAATGTCAACACGGACATTTGATAATGGAATATACGACGCAACAAGCTTGTCATGAACTTATATAATCAACAAGAAATAAGCAATTCGCAGCTAATTTTTTCAAAAGTATAAAGTAGAAAATACCGATAATGGTACTATAAATAACATTAAAACATCACGAATCAAGAGCTGGAAGGGATCGTTTGTCAGTAGCGGTAAGAACGTGACATAAATCTAAGTAACAACGCGCACAGGATGCGACGCACAAGTCAGTCACCAGTACATTGATAGAGAGTAAAAAAGATACTTTCAGCTTAAAATAATGTGAATTGTCTGAAAAATAAAGAGAATTATTAAAATCAAACATATAGAACGAAAATAAATTTCAGCTTATATAATGTGAAACAAGATAAAAGTAGAAATACAAATCCGGGAAAAGAATTTAACAGTAAACTGGACAATTTAAGTTTCCTCTTTCGTAAAACAGAATATGCGAAATTAATAAACATGTAATTCGCATTAGTTGAATCCTCCATCTTTTAAAACACAACTTGCACTTGGGTTTATTTAAGAAAACCAAAATACTCAGGAATCTTAATGTAGTCTACGATAAAAATGACAAAATGAATCGGGTCATTAAAGCATTTATAAATTTTTGCAAACAGTAATGCTAAAAATTCGCAAAGAAGCTGCAAGGTAAAAGTGTGGTGAAAGAGTGTGGCCTCTAGGGTGCACCATACTTGGCTTTCGAGCGAGGCATTAATATGTTTATGCGTGTCGCAGACCACAACCTGCGCCAGCCACAGTCCATCTGTGAAACCTGTCCATGTTAGTTTAACGAGGGAGCACTCCAGGCATTGTATATTTACTGGAGAACGTCATCGTGAACGTTTATCAACCCACAACCATAGAATCACTCGTATCGACAACAACAAGACAGAAAGGGTCATGGAGTCAATAAGTGACGGTATCTTGATGTGCTTGAAGATCTGGAATTTTATACTGACAGAAGAAAGGAATCTGAGAAGAATGTTAATGAGCAAAATGAATTTTTCCGCAGCACTTATTTTAATATTTACAATATATCCACTATAAATCGATAAAATAGGTACTATATTAGCCATACCTTAAACTACTGCTCCTATAATTCGTAATATCAAAAGCGTCGTAAGCATTGCAGCCATCTGTTGAACAAGGTAACCATAATTTGCTTAGGCATGTCGCTACAGAGATGAAACTGAAAAATGAACCAAGCAAATACTCATTGAGTGTGAGCTGATAATATAATGTACAATCGCTCCTAATTCCCTGTATACAAAAGATGCATGTTCACGTACTTGGTGTCTAAAGTGATTAGTCTTACAGTACCCATTAGGAAACAGGTATGAAGCAAAAAGATCGACAGTGAAGTGAGCTAGGATTGCTCTGTAGGTAAGAACATTTCCTGTGAAAGATTCTGTCTTCAAGCCCTGCATGAAGCCTCAACATTTTCAAACTGGAGCCATTCTGCTGTGAATCGTGCAGACGACTGTTAGTTAGTTAGTAGTGGTATTGTTCGGAGAATGGTTTTATGCAGCTCTCCATGCTATTTTAACCTGTGCAATCCTCTTCATCTCCGAATAACAACTGCAGCCTATATCCTTCTGAATCTGCTTACTGTATTCACCTCTTGGTCTCACCAAACGATTTATCTCCCACACTTCTGTCCAGTGCTCTGCTGGTGGTCCCTTCATGTCTCAGGATGTGTCCTGTCAACGGGTCCCTTCTTTTAGTCAAGTTGTGCCACAAATTTCTTGTCTCCCCAATTCTGTTTAGTATCCCTTCATTAGTTATGTGATCTACCCACCTAATTTTCAGCGTTTCAAAAGCTTCTTTTTCTTATTGTGTAAACTAGTATTCGTCGGTGTTTCACTTCTATACACTATGTGATCAAATGTATCCGGACTCCTGCCTGAAAATTACTTACAATTTCGTGGCATCCTCCATCGGTAACGCTGGAATTCAATATGGTGTTGGTCCGCCCTTAGCCTTGGTCACAGTTTCCACTCTCGCAGGCATACGATCAAACAGGTGCTGGAAGGTTTTATGGAGAATGGCATCCCTTTCTTCACGGAGTGCTGCACTGAAGAGAGGTATAGTAGTCGGTCGGTGAGGCCTGGCACGAAGTCGGAGTTTCAAAACATCCCAAAGGTGTTCTGTAGGATTCAGGTCAGGACTCGGTGGAGGCCAGTCCATTACAGAGATGTTATTGTCGTGTAACCAGTCCACCGCACGCTGTGCATTATGAACAGGTGCTCGATCGTGTTGGAAGATGCAGTCGCCATCCCCGATTTACTATTCAACAGCGGGAAGCAAGAAGATGCTTAAAACATTAATGTAGACCTGTGCTGTGATAGTGCCACACAAAATAAGGAGTGCAAGGCCCATCCATGACAGACACGACGACATCACAACACCACCGCCTCCGAATTTTACTGTTGGCACTACACACGCTGGCAGATAACGTTCAGCGGGCATTCGTCATACCCACATGCTGCCATCAGATCGCCACATTGTGTTCCGTGATTCGTCACTCCACACAACGTTTTCCCACTTTTCAATAGTCCAATGTTTACGCTCCTTCACCGAGAGAGGCGTCGTTTGCCATGTACCGGCGTGATGTGAGGCTTATGAGCAGACTCTCGGCCATGAAACTCAAATATTCTCACCTCCCGCCTAACTGCCGTAGTAGTGGATCCTGATGCAGTTTGTCATTCCTGTGTGATGGTCTGGATAGATGTCTGCCTATTACACATTACGACCCTTTCCAACTGCCGGCAGTCTCTGTCAGTTAACAGACGAGGCAGCCTGTACGCTTTTGTGCTGTACGTGTCCCTTCACGTTTCCACTTCATTATCACACCGGAAACAGTGGACCTAGGGATCTTTAGGAGTGTGGAAATCTTGCATACAGACATATGACAAAAGTGATACCCAATCACCTGACAACGTTCGAAGTCCATGAGTTCCACAGAGCGCCCCATTCCGCTCTCTCACGATGTCTAATGACTACTGAGGTATCTAATATTGAGTGCCTGGCAGTAGCTGACTGCACAATGTACCTGATATGAAAAACGTATGTTACTGGCGGTGTCCAGATACTTTTGATCAGATAGTATACATGGATACACGCCAGATAAATACCTTCAGAGGACACTGACTAACACTTAAGTCCATATTCGATGCCAGCAAATGTCTCTTCTTCAGAAACGCATTTGTTGCATTGCCTGTCTACATTTTACATCCTCTCTGCTTCGGTCATAGTTATTAATTTGTTATATGTCCCACAGACCATTTGAACGATTCTTTTATCTAAGTGATGTGGAACGAATTAGTTCTAATCAGAAATTCGTCCGTGAAATATAGAGCATTGTTCAGTAGAAATGATTATGGGTTACATTTAAAACTTATCTTGCTTCCTATCAGGCATTTTAGCTCATAGTGCGAATGATTACAATTTGTTGTTGCTGCATGAGCTTTATGAGCTTTATGAGCTACTGATAATGGGTGATAAAGCTCATTACTTTCTCTGGTGTTGTTGGTGTGGGCATTACTATTCTGTTAAAACTGTGACGGATTATTTACGATGAATTTCATTAGCGATTATATGTACTGTGATGGCGCAGCTGAAATGCCTAACTCATTGAAGAGTTGCCTACGTGATGACTGCGGGTGAACACCACACATTACTCTTGCTGCTCGCTTGTGTGCAATCAGTACTTACTTTCTAAGTTAGTATTTACACCAGAAATTTGTTTCATAAGACATTACTGAGTGGGAATATGCAAATTATGTCAGGAGATTCATTCGTTAGTTTCCAAGACTAGTCATTACTCCAAGAGCAAAAGTAGCTGAACTTAATGGTTTGAGCTTCTTCCAGTTCGAGTTTTCATCAGTATGTACACCCAAAAATTAGGAGCATTCTAATCTCCTTATTGTCTCCTGCTCATGTGCTGCAGCAGTTGTTGCTATGATTCAATTCGTTGTACAGAGCTGATTATAGTGCGTTTCCACAGACTCAAGTAAGACTCGATTTTCAGAGAACCACTAAATAAATCTTCGAAAAACTTCATGAACAGTCTCTTCTGATGCTTTCTTTCTAAACGGAGTTATTATAACACTAGTACCAATTCTGCTTGTTCAATGTTAAGTGCTTGTTGACGCATATAAGGAATAAGAGTGGATTCAAAATTGAACCATGTGGGACTCTTTGTAATTTCTCCACAGTCTCTAAAATATTTTCCCTTTCCAACATTGTTTGAATTATTCAAGACAACCTCCTTGCTTTATATTTTTTTAAGTATGATTCAATTCCATAAAACTTAAGTTTTTCTAATAGTATGACATAATCTAATAGCCTTGGAAAGATCACAAAAATACGATTTAGCGATATTATATTGCTTAAGTTTTCAATATTTGGTGGGTGAATGCATAGCCAACGATCTTCCCGCATTAGTAGCACCGGTTCCCGTCAGATCACCGAAGTTAAGCACTAAAGGGCTGGGATAGCAGTCGGATGGGCGACCATCCGGTCTGGCAAATGGGTGCACTCAGCCCTAGTCAGGCAAACTGAGGAGCTGCTTGATTGAAAAGTAGCAGCTCCGGTCTCGTAAACTGACATACGGCCGAGAGGGCGATGTGACGACCACGTGCCCCTCCACACCCGCATCCAGAGACACCTGTGGGCTGAGGATGACACTGGGGACAGTCGGTACCGTTGGGCCTTCATGGTCTGTTCGAGTGGGGTTTATCTTAGTTTTTAGGGTGGATGGAAACCAAACTGTGATACGCTAAGTAAATTGCTTCTACTTAATTGTGAGACTACTATTCAGTACATTACTTTCGCGAATGTTTTGCAAAAAGATGCCACTAAGGAAACTGAACGATCATTGTTTAAAACGGTCGGCATATTTTTATCTGATGACTAACTGAAAACCTCAGCTGCCGACAGGTGTTGTTGATATACCTCGATGTGGACAGCTGAAAATGTGTGCCCCGACCGGGACCCGAACCCGGGATCTCCTGCTTACATGGCAGACGCTCTATCGATCTGAACCACCGAGGACACAGTTGACTAGCGCGACTGCAGGGACTTAAGCCTTGCACGCTTCCCGTGAGACTCACATTCCCAACTGTCCACAATTCTACCTATGTATTGTACCTTATAGACATTTGCCCACACACTCATTACTCGCGCACGCTTTGACGGTTCCCGTAAGAGTTTGGGCAACCTGTGCGCATTCGCACAGACGAAGGTCAATGGCTGGGTAGCCTTTAACTATATACACGAAGACAGTATTTAGTCAGTTTTGCGGTCTATTTTACGCCAGTACCGGTAAAAGGTCCAGACGGCACAGAAAAAGAAACCCCATGATCCGCAGCAACGTCCTGAATTTGCCCTTCTGGCACGAATCGAAGTTGATAAGTGGCCGGGCAATATTCTATGGAGTGACGAGGCACATTTTGCACTACAGCGTGAATACACTGAACTACTGAATTTGGAGTACTGTTAAACCGCGTGATTTGCACGAAGAGTCTCTGCACTCGCCGTATGTTATGGTGTAGTGTGGATTCACAAGCATCTTTATTCTCGTTCCGTTCTTCTTTGAAGATGAACTACGTCAAAGCTGAACTGGGTACGTATATGATGTTTGCCCTGTGTCGAATGTTTTCTCGCTACCTTGAATTCTTCGTGCTGTAACTCTACGTAAGTAGTGTTATTATTCAGCAGGTTACAAAAGTGACACTCGTCGCGCTTTTGTTTGGCAAACACATGCCCAGAAAAATTAAAATATTTTTTATATTTGATACGCAATCGCATCTACCCACTTTCGCAGTGCCCAGTACGTAGCAAAAAGCCAACCGTTCTGAGATTAGTACAGCATATACATAATTACTTTAACTATTATTACGTATCTCTGTTAGACTTTAGCGACTGACAGTGACTTGAAGAGTCAATAACACCCACGGTTTACGTGTAAACACAAGGCACCAGCATTATCACTTTCAAACCACGTATACGTAACAGCTTCAATTACGTATCGTATTATCAAAACTACTGCTTTATTGGCAATTCTATTATTCGCAAAGACTCTCAAAAACCTTTTTACTTCTTATAGCTAAGCTATTCTCTGTAGGAAATCACTGTAATTAATACAAAATAGTACCTTAAATATAATTAATCCAGTAAAATGTTAAGGGCTCGTCGGATTATTCTCATATACTGTTACTGATTGCCGAATATATTGAAACCATTGTTAATGTAACTCGGATTAAATTGTTTTAATACATTTTGTATGTAATTATATTTTTGAGTCATGTACTTTAACGTAAAAATATATATTTTCTTTTGTTCACTCAAATATATAATAAACTTTCTCATTCAGATGCCACTATTACGTAAATAGCGTCTCTGATCTAGAATTATTAGTACTAAAGTATTAACGAAAATTTCATTTAACTTTATTTTTTATCTCGCTTTGGATTTACTTCCTACTAAATCTGGCCCTTTTTCGCATTCGTTTGACGTAACACAGAGAATAATTAATACCTTTGATTCAAAATTCTGTTACACATCACGCGTACTCGCAGATAGTTTCTCATATGTAAATCACTTTCAAATAGCTAGAAACTGTACGTGGAATTTGGTCGTATTGATATATTTCATCAAAAAAAAAGTTTCCAAATAACATGATGAATATCCACACCAAACAAAATCTTTTGCTTTTCATAGCATACGTTAATATACTTGGTTGGGTGGTTTGGGGGATTAAAGGGACCAGACGTTAATATACTCTCACTACGAAACTAGGAGACAGGTTTTTGAGTTTTACTTCGTTTACTAGTCTCACCTATCTTTCTTTCTATTTGATAACAGCTCAGTTATCATTTACACACTTCGCACACACGTGCGATCGAGTGACAAGACAACTATGTCAGGTCCAACGGAATCAAATTAACAAAAAACCAAAAAAATCTACGTGTCACCGGCACTATAAATACTGCAATTGAATGGTAACTCGAAATTCAACCATTTCGGTCGTTGACAATGTGCGATCCCATTACTTCAAACAAATTACGGAAGTCACTCGTCAAGTATCTCTTCAATAGTCTTAAAATGGTTACACAGTGCCTCGTAATATGGTTCGAACTTTTCTGTTTTGTGACCTTCAATTTCCTTTCTTTACACGTTGGCGTGGATGACAAACTTCACATAACAAGCTGCTTGCAGTAGCAAAATAAGACAAAGTTCCCAACCTATTAGTCGTTAGCGATTGCCAAACAAAATATGAATTACATCGACACCTCCGCTCGGAAATCACAATAAACCTACAACCAACAACCACCAAATTAGCACGAACTCTATCACCTCAGATTCGGCCGGCAGATTTGCTAATACCCTTTCACGGAACTGTAGAACGAACCCCTAAAGTCCAAATAAACTAAATTCCACAGGAATTATTCAGCCTCACAAATACACAGCTTTTCTGCACTAGCTTCTAACTCAAGTAGGCGACCTCCCTAATTCATGTAACTGCATTCGTGGCTTAATTAATCAAATTCTAACATGCGGAGTTTCTAGGTTAGGAACGCTACTAAATATCGCAGATCGTACAAATTTCGGAACGAGCTAACTCCCACCTCTCTCAACAGTTACACTTACCGATGCGGCAAACTGTTTCCCAATATTACCTCCCGTCGGACAATCTGCTGCGTCGTGTGGCAAAACGGGGACTCAGCTAACTGTCTGACAGTGTCAAAATCTCCAGGAACCGTATCACAGACAAAATGCAACGGTTTTTTGACTACACAATAATTTTCACATTGTAGAAAATGGATCTCTCGGCATCGTATAGCAGTTAGATATCTGCGATGGTGGACATCTCTGGACTCTGCCGTTCCCGCTGCCCGTCTCTGGTTTACTGCACATCTAATGGGTTTTGCAGCTATTTGTCGATCTGGATATCTACAACATACATACAAAAATGCTGAGACGACAATTACGACATGATTACATTAAAACCTTTCGTATTTCTTCCCTATAACTCACATGACATAGCATACATGAGGAGGCGGGAAACGTCTTCCAATGTATGTCAAATCTGACGCAGTAGAAGAAGGAGTACACCCAGAGGCCCTGCCAGGTGTAACGTGACGTCAGCGTGTTATCGACGCTTCCTTGTACAGTATGTGATTTCCGCTTTGGAAGAGCGCAGCTGCATGGAAACCACTGTTTTCACGCAAGATAGGCAACATCTCATGTCACTCGCCCAGTGAAAGATCTGCATAATGCAACTTTCCACGAACTTGTTATCACTAGAGGTTTTCCAGATGCATGGCCCACGAGATCACCCGATCTGAATCCAAGTGACTTCTGGTTGTGGGGATATCGAAAAGAACGCGTTCACCAGGGACACGTTCGGTCTCTACCTGATCTGAAGGCCAGTATACAGGAACACGTCGTCTTACGACTGTACTACCTCGTCGACGTCTCCGGTGGTCATATTGAACGAATTGTGTCAGCAACGGTTAATGATAATATTAACATTATGCCTTTCTCATTTGTTTGAACTTTTTCGCCCACGTCCCGTACCTAATTCATTGCATATGCTAAAATTTCTATACGTCTTTCTTGCAATCGCAGCTCCAGATTTTCACCTGGTGACCAAAATTGGACTTCGTTTTTTTTCCAGCGTACATCGTTTTCCCATTAACGCATTAGAATATCTACTGAGTTTCGCTGCCATACGACAATTACAGCCCACACTGGACTCTGTTAGTAGCTGCACTTTAATTATAACCAAACGGTATTAACTTCGACTGAGTCTGTGTGATTATCGTGCTTCATATATACACTCCTGGAAATTGAAATAAGAACACCGTGAATTCATTGTCCCAGGAAGGGAAAACTTTATTGACACATTCCTGGGGTCAGATACATCACATGATCACACTGACAGAACCACAGGCACATAGACACAGGCGACAGAGCATGCACAATGTCGGCACTAGTACAGTGTATATCCACCTTTCGCAGCAATGCAGGCTCCTATTCTCCCATGGAGACGATCGTAGAGATGCTGGATGTAGTCCTGTGGAACGGCTTGCCATGCCATTTCCACCTGGCGCCTCAGCTGGACCAGCGTTCGTGCTGGACGTGCAGACCGCGTGAGACGACGCTTCATCCAGTCCCAAACATGCTCAATGGGGGACAGATCCGGAGATCTTGCTGGCCAGGGTAGTTGACTTACACCTTCTAGAGCACGTTGGGTGGCACGGGATACATGCGGACGTGCATTGTCCTGTTGGAACAGCAAGTTCCCTTTCCGGTCTAGGAATGGTAGAACGATGGGTTCGATGACGGTCTGGATGTACCGTGCACTATTCAGTGTCCCCTCGACGATCACCAGTGGTGTACGGCCAGTGTAGGAGATCGCTCCCCACACCATGATGCCGGGTGTTGGCCCTGTGTGCCTCGGTCGTATGCAGTCCTGATTGTGGCGCTCACCTGCACGGCGCCAAACACGCATACGACCATCATTGGCACCAAGGCAGAAGCGACTCTCATCGCTGAAGACGACACGTTTCCATTCGTCCCTCCATTCACGCCTGTCGCGACACCACTGGAGGCGGCCTAACGGTGTGCGGGACCGTAGCCCAGCTTCACGGAGACGGTTGCGAATGGTCCTCGCCGATACCCCAGGAGCAACAGTGTCCCTAATTTGCTGGGAAGTGGCGGTGCGGTCCCCTACGGCACTGCGTAGGATCCTACGGTCTTGGCGTGCATCCGTGCGTCGCTGCGGTCCGGTCCCAGGTCGACGGGCACGTGCACCTTACGCCGACCACTGGCGACAACATCGATGTACTGTGGAGACCTCACGCCCCACGTGTTGAGCAATTCGGCGGTACGTCCACCCGGCACCCGCATGCCCACTATACGCCCTCGCTCAAAGTCCGTCAGCTGCACATATGGTTCACGTCCACGCTGTCGCGGCATGCTACCAGTGTTAAAGACTGCGATGGAGCTCCGTATGCCACGGCAAACTGGCTGACACTGACGGCGGCGGTGCACAAATGCTGCGCAGCTAGCGCCATTCGACGGCCAACACCGCGGTTCCTGGTGTGTCCGCTGTGCCGTGCGTGTGATCATTGCTTGTACAGCCCTCTCGCAGTATCCGGAGCAAGTATGGTGGGTCTGACACACCGGTGTCAATGTGTTCTTTTTTCCATTTCCAGGAGTGTATTTACGGTTGTGAAACTTGGACAATTGGAAGAGAAGAGAGAAGACGGCTAGAGGCCCTGGAGATGTGGTGCTATAGAAGGACGATGAAGATCAGCTGGAAAGCCAAAGTAACAAATGAAGAGGTGCTTAAAAGAGTACAGGAAACCAGATCTCTGTGGAGGCACATCCGAACAAGAAGAGACAAACTTGTAGGGCACATCCTACGACACAACATCATTTGAACAATAACAGAAAGAGCTAGTGAGGGAAGGAATCGGCGGGGGCGACCAAGGATATCATACATGCAACAGATCACGAATGTCGTTGGATGTAACACATACGTGGAAATGAATTGGAAGGCAGACAGAAGAGAGGAATGCCGCTCTGCTGCAAACCAACCTCAAGGTTGATCACTAAAAGAAGAAGAAGAATATATTTACTGCCGGCCGCTGTGGCCGAGCAGTTCTAGGCGCTTTAGTCCGGAACTGCGCTGCTGCTGCGGTCGCAGGTTCGAATCCTGCCTCGGGCATGGCTGTGTGTAATGTCCTTAGGTTATTTAGGTTTAAGCAGTTCTAAGTCTAGGAGACTGATGACCTCAGATGTTAAGTCCCATAGTGCTTAGAGCTATTTTAACCGTATATTTACTACAAAGTGTTCAGATACAGACTAATTCATGTTGTGAGTACGTCACCATGTATTCGAAAGCTACATCTGACGTGAACATTCCTTTAGAAACGAAACTGTATTGAAGAGAAATTAGTGCGAACTGGGAATGCGAGCTTTAAGAACTCGTGGGCTACGGATGTTTTGAAGTGTGGCTTTAGCTTTTCTACAAAGGAGGTAACTGCCTTGTCACGAGATGAGGCGCACTATATCGTGCGACAGGAGACTTATCTGCTGAAGTCCAGTGCAGATACGTGGCCGTCGTCTCGCCCTTTGTGCTACGTCCTCCGCTGTTATTGTTATATAACTTCTTCTTATCGACCGGCGGGGAAAATCATTAAGAGCCTGACTCAGCAAACAACTGAGTACTACTGGCCGACGTAGTGCAAGGCTGTCACCTGAGTGACTGCGACTTGCTTTCCGTAGAGGATACTAGTAACCCTCATACGAAAGTACGTAAAATTAAATTTTTTTGAAGCCAGCAAAGGTGTTCCTTCCGTGTAACATTTGTATGAAATGGCCTATAACATAAAAACGGTCAGTAATGAACTCCTATCACGGCCTTCTGTTCAGGATACGAAATGTTATTGAACTGCATGAACTCTCTCTCGTAAGCACTGTCGTTGCACACAACACTATGGTTTCAAGATACGCAGTACACAATGTCTACGGCATCGACACCCCGTGATATCGAGAGAGCAATGTATGATGTCCTACGCAGAAAAGTGGGATCCTAAATTTCTCGTTTGGCGCGCTGAAGTGTTTCTTGAGCAATCAAAGCAACAGGCAGCTATGCATTGCCTGTGAGGTTGAAAAGTCATATTGAAAGCTATTTCTCTGAAGACTGTCGAATATCTTACTTACATTACATTTCTGTTCGTTTGTCAGTATTATCTCGATGGTTCTGACCTTCCTGAATCAACATTGGCCTACTACTGACCACGTGAATAATGCTTATAATTCTGTTCTCTTCATTTCTGCTTGGTTTCTCTCGCCCCCTTCCCTAATTGTTTCTACTAGAGTAATGTATCTGCTTTCTAAAATACATGGTGTTCGGAAATTGCCGTTACAGTCATCCAGTACTTGTAGAAGGGAGAAGAATGTAACGTAATTCCCTAAAATAGTGACGTTCGTGAAGCTGAAAAAGAGATCAGTTATGTGAAAACCATTTCATTGTTTCACTGTAATTCGAAGATTCCCTTCAAAGTCTAGTAAACGATGCAATAGACAGTGGGGAAAGGACTGTGACAATCACGTACCACTCGACTGAAAAATATTGACGAGAGAGAGTGTTGGAGATCGATTGATAGAAGAAGAGAAGAGAAGAGAAGAGAAGAGAAGAGAAGAGAAGAGAAGAGAAGAGAAGAGAAGACAGTGGTGCACAAGAATTTATGAAGTAACATTGCTAAGAAGTGGAACAGGTTTTATTTATGATTTTCAGTACTGCTTTGCTTCTTTGCGTCTCAGCTTAGATATGCACTGTTAAATAATTGTTTGATTTCTGGGCTGTGGCAGTATAAACTCTACCACGATTATTCACGTAGAATCATCGAAAAGGAACACGTTAATTCTTAATGTATAACGATCTTGCTGAGGTTTCAAACTCCTGTGGGTATCATTCTTTCTTTTTTCATTGTTTGCGAATCAAAGACTTCATTTAATCTCCGCAAAAAGAAAAACAAATGAGACGTACAAACGACGAAACATGTATGGAAACACAAAAAGTTAAAGTCTAACAACGCAGAGATGGAGTCTTTTTAAAAATATATATTTAAAATTATTTTTAAATTTCTCTAAGAAACCTCGCATTAGTGACATTAAACCTATTTAGTATCTTAAAATCAATTTCATATTGCAGTATAACGTCTTTAGTTAAGGTTGAGTAGCCGAGTAACACAATGGTCAGTTAGAAGCTTTGTTCGTTGACATTCTGAAGGCATTTGATGTAGTATATCATTATTGCCTAATTATTAAGGTATGCATTTACGCAATATCGCAGGACAGTCGACTGGATAGAAGCTTTCATATCAGGTAAAACTCACAGTGGCATTTTATGGAAACTAATCGAATTATTTAAATATAATATTTTCCAGAGTTGCATTAAAGCTGTAGCTACATTTTCTGGCTTTTGTCTGTACTGTCTCAGAGTTAAGTTTTTTTTTTTTTTTTTTTGCAGCTACTACAAAAAGATATGGCCATCAAACTCCACTTAAAGTTTTTACAAAGCGTGTTCCTTCGCTGCATATTTATTGGTGTCCATTAGAACCAATAAGAGCTTTCAGATTACTTTGCCTGCCATTTCATAGCAATACGAGGCGGAAGTATTATAGAAATCTTATGGCTAGGTATCATAATTCTGGATGCTGTCAACTGGAGAGACATGTAGCTTGTCTAAGGGGGATGCAGCTGAGGAAACCAGCCAGTGCACTGCTAGTACGTTTATGGACCTGATCCTGTAGTGTGACAACCAAACACGAATATGTCCATAGGAGCCCTTTGAATTCACCAGTAACAGAGTGCCAATGCAAACGTTTTAGGTGGGAGATTCTACAGGAATTGCTTTTTGCATGAAATGAAGCGTCACTTTTAAGCTTCCGTGATCAAAAATATCCGGACACCTGGCTGAAAATGACTTACAAGTTCGTGACGCCCTCCATCGGTAATGCTGGAATTCAGTTTGGTGTTAGCCCACCTTAGCCTTGATGACAGCTTCCACTCTCGCAGGCATACGTTCAATCAGGCGCTGGATGGTTTCTTGGGGAATGGCAGACCATTCTTCACGGAGTGCTGCACTAAGGTATCGATATCGGTCGGTGAGGTCTGGCACGAAGTCGCTGTTCCAAAACATCAAAGAGGTGCTCTATAGGATTCAAGGTCAGGACTGTGTGCACGCCATTCCATTACATGGATGTTGTTGTCGTGTAACCACTCCCCCACAGGCCGTGCATTATGACAGGTGCTCGCTTGTGTTGAAAGATGCAATCGCCATCCCCAAATTTCTCTTCAACAGTGGGAAGCAAGAAGGTGCTTAAAACATCAATGTTGGCCTGTGCTGTGATAGTGCAAAACAACAAGGGGTGCAAGCCCCCTCCATGCAATACACGATCACACCATAACACCACCGCCTACGAATTTTACTTTTGGCACTACACACGCTGGCAAATGATGTTCACAGGACTCTGCCATACCCACAGCCTGCCATCGGATCACCACATTGTGTACCGTGATTCGTCACTCCACACAACGTTTTTCCACTGTTCAATCGTCTAATGTTTACGCTCCTTACACGAAGCGAGACGTCGTTTGGCATTTGCCGGCGTGATGTGTGGCTTATGAGCAGCCGCTGGACCATTAAATTCAAGTTTTCTCAGCTCCCGCCTAACTGTCATAGTACTTGCAGTGGATCTTGATGCAGTTTGGAATTCCTGTGTGATGGTCTGAATAGATGTCCGCCTATTACACATTAAGACCGTCTTTAATTGTCGGCGGTCTCTGTCAGTCAACAGACGAGGTCAGCCTGTACGCTTTTGTGCTGTACGTATCCCTTCATGTTTCCACTTCACTATCACGTTGGAAACAGTGGACCTACGGATGTTTAGGAGTGAGGAAATCTTGCGTACAGACGTATGACACAGGTGGCACCCAATCACGTGACGACATTCGCAGTCTATGAGATCCGCGATGCGCCCCATTCTGCTCTCTCACGATGTCTAATGATTACTGAGGTCGCTGATATGGAGTACCTGGCAGTAGGTGCCAGCACAATGCACCTAATATGAAAAACATATGTTTTTGGGGGTGTCCAGATACTGTTGATCACATACGCTCCTGGAAATGGAAAAAAGAACACATTGACACCGGTGTGTCAGACCCACCATACTTGCTCCGGACACTGCGAGATGGCTGTACAAGCAATGATCACACGCACGGCACAGCGGACACACCAGGAACCGCGGTGCTGGCCGTCGAATGGCGCTAGCTGCGCAGCATTTGTGCACCGCCGCCGTCAGTGTCAGCCAGTTTGCCGTGGCATACGGAGCTCCATCGCAGTCTTTAACACTGGTAGCATGCCGCGACATTGTGGACGTGAACCGTATGTGCAGTTGACGGACTCTGAGCGAGGGCGTATAGTGGGCATGCGGGAGGCCGCGTGGACGTACCGCCGAATTGCTCAACACGTGGGGCGTGAGGTCTCCACAGTTCATCGATGTTGTCGCCAATGGTCAGCGGAAGGTGCACGTGCCCGTCGACCTGGGACCGGACCGCAGCGACGCACGGATGCACGCCAAGACCGTAGGATCCTACGCAGTGCCATAGGGGTCCGCACCACCACTTCCCAGCAAATTTGGGACACTGTTGCTCCTGGGGTATCGGCGAGGACCATTCGCAACCGTCTCCATGAAGCTGGGCTACGGTCCCGCACACCGTTAGGCCGTCTTCCGCTCACGCCCCAACATCGTGCAGCCCGCCTCCAGTGGTGTCGCGACAGGCGTGAATGGAGGGACGAATGGAGACGTGTCGTCTTCAGCGATGAGAGTCGCTTCTGCCTTGGTGCCAATGATGGTCGTATGCGTGTTTGGCGCCGTGCAGGTGAGCGCCACAATCAGGACTGCATACGACCAAGGCACACAGGGCCAACACCCGGCATCATGGTGTGGGGAGCGATCTCCTACACTGGCCGTACACCACTAGTGATCGTCGAGGGGACACTGAATAGTGCACGGTACATCCAAACCGTCATCGAACCCATCGTTCTACCATTCCTAGACCGGCAAGGGAACTTGCTGTTCCAACAGGACAATGCACGTCCGCATGTATCCCGTGCCACCCAACGTGCTCTAGAAGGTGTAAGTCAACTACCCTGGCCAGCAAGATCTCCGGATCTGTCCCCCATTGAGCATGTTTGGGACTGGATGAAGCGTCGTCTGACGCGGTCTGCACGTCCAGCACGAACGCTGGTCCAACTGAGGCGCCAGGTGGAAATGGCATGGCAAGCCGTTCCACAGGACTACATCCAGCATCTCTACGATCGTCTCCATGGGAGAATAGCAGCCTGCATTGCTGCGAAAGGTGGATATACACTGTACTAGTGCCGACATTGTGCATGCTCAGTTGCCTGTGTCTATGTGCCTGTGGTTCTGTCAGTGTGATCTTGTGATGCATCTGACCCCAGGAATGTGTCAATAAAGTTTCACCTTCCTGGGACAATGAATTCTCGGTGTTCTTATTTCAATTTCCAGGAGTGTAGTTAATAGTGCCTCAATAGGATAGACACATGTGATGATATCATATACTCTGTCCAGACACATCAATGTGACCACCTGTCAAATGTCTGAAGAACGATCTTTTGCAGCCTGAACCGCTGCGAGACGTGCAGGAAGAGAGTCAGTGAGGTTCTGGAAGGTACGGGCCGAGATGTGGAGCCATGCCGACTCCAGTGCCGTGGCCAGCTGCGCAAGGTGTCCCCGTTGAGGATTCATGGCGTGAACAGCTGGATTGAGGTGGTCCCACAGATTCTCCTGGGAGCTTGGTGACCAGGAGAGTACAGTGAACTCATTCTGGTGTTTTTCGAAGCACGCGCGTACCCTACGAGCTATGTACAAGTTTCATTGTCCTGTTCGTAGATGTCCTGGTATCGAGCAAAGAAAACTTCATATAGCGATGGACATGGTCTCCAATGATAGATGTACGCTTTTGCTTATCCACTGTACCTCCGGACTTACGAGATCACCAGGGAATGCCATGGAAACATTTCCCAGACAAAAACTGTCGCAGGATGTTTGCTTTCAGACATTTCAAGACGTACACGTCAACTGCCATCTGTCTGGTGGAGCATAAAATCGGATTCATCTGAAATGGCCAGCTGTCGCCAATCAGTGGGCGCCCATATCCAGTACTGGGGTGTAAATTCAAGACTTCGAAGCTGATGAACAGCAGTCAGCATGGGTACATGAACCATGCGTCTACTGCGGAGGCTTATGCACTGCCACTTTCACTGGACGGTCGATGAGGAGTCGCTGCCAGTAGCCCCTAGGTTTATCTGGGCGGTCAGTTGACCAAGAGCAACTCGTTTATTCGTCCATACACATCTCCGCAGCCGTCGTTCACTCTTGTCATCTCTGACCCGTAGTGTATAACAATTGCCTCGGCGTCATTTTGCCACGCGCGGTCCACGTAACCACAGTGGCTCGCGAACGATTTACAAACTTAGCTGTTTCGAAATGCTTCCACCCTTGACCCGTAAGCCAATGGTCACGACCTTTTTGGGCACCAGGTAAACATCTCCGTACAGTACACGATTTTTACATATTCTTAAAGAATAGCATGTATTGTGCGATGAAGAAAATCGAAGACCGTTTGTTACTTCCCGAAATTAACTGGTGTCTCATATTTGAAAATTAGCAGGAACCTAAGATACTCCGCTTAGGCACTGAAGTTTTGTACCTGGCAGACCATATAAACGTAGAAAAATATGAACTAGTTAGTAGGAAGAAACGTTAAATCGGAGGCAAATGTAAAGAGCAGAAGGGGAGACGGACGAATCGTTGAATAAATCAAACAGATGACTACATACAACTAGAGAGACTAGATTTGTCCTCCACAAGGCGAAATCCCGTGGAAATTAATCTCCATGATTTAATTAGGCCATCTAACACCTGAAGGCATATTCAAATCTAACCTCCTGGCAGTGATGACAGAAGAAGTTGTCGAGAGTTCGAGGTCGACATGTCTGCAGCGGCAAGAACTTTGAAGAATTTATGCGAAAATCTCGCAGCACAAAACTACGATCTCGAGTGAACTGTGTAATTTATCGTTTACATGTGTTATTTCCTATGTACTTCTGCATCGTAACTGCTGTTGTAAACGAAATAAAACAATATCCTGAATGAAAGCTTAATGATCTCGTGTCTGAGACAACTGTTGCAAGGGAAATAAACTTAACGCTCACTCCTCAGCCGACCTAATCTTCCTTCCCAGTTCTGATAACTGTTACAAGTAAAATTAACATTTCAGGTTATTGGCATGACACCAAGATTTTTCAGTTTCCTCTGCTATTGTGGATAACAAAGTATCCGGCATTTCCTGACCAATCAGCAACTTCATTTCTTCAAATTAGCTCATGGTGTCAGCATATACAGCATATTTTCCACCCTACTTTCTGGTCGTTTGTCATTTATTTTTCCAGTTCTTTTCGAAAACTATTCGGAGCAAATTGAATTTCTCTCGGTCTCGACAGGAACTGACGTGTATACACGGTAATTACATTGCACAATATACTGAACGAGCCTCAATATTTTTGAAGTTCTGTAGTCTTCTTCGATATATTACGCAAACAGACAATATAGCTCTAAGACAGTATTGTGCAGCCGGCCGAAGTGGCCGTGCGGTTAAAGGCGCTGCAGTCTGGAACCGCAAGACCGCTACGGTCGCAGGTTCGAATCCTGCCTCGGGCATGGATGTTTGTGATGTCCTTAGGTTAGTTAGGTTTAACTAGTTCTAAGTTCTAGGGGACTAATGACCTCAGCAGTTGAGTCCCATAGTGCTCAGAGCCATTTTTGAACAGTATTGTGCAATACTGAATATTGCATTCAGCATGCAGAATACAGTGCAATAAATATTGAGCGTGTGATGGCCTCTGTCTCGTTGATGAGGAGTTGTAAGAGACGGACCACGAACTCACGTTGCGGAAAAATGGGAAAGGGACCATCCAGGCATTCAATTTCACTGATTTAAGGAATAGACGGATAATGTAAATCTGAATGGCCGGATAGGGGTTTCAACTACTCCTGTTCCGGACGCGAGTTGAGCGTTTTACCAATGCGCCACCTCACTCGGTACATGGCTCCATAAAAGCAAGAGGAAAAGTTGTGAGAGTGCTTGATACCTGTAGGTAATTTGCACCAAGTATCATGAAATCTATTAATTTGTAGAATACTTTGAAGATCTTTCTGCAAATCATTGACATTAGAATTACAGAGACAGAAGAAGTTGTAGAAGAGGTGTAATTCGCTTTCAGAAAGTGAAGAACAAAATAATACCCAAAGAACGGCATCATGGACCACCAGACGCTGCTGTAATGCGTAATTATTTTGTATCGACAACCTATTTCGGTCAAATCACCATCTTCAAGGCAATCTGGTTTTGGCGAGAGTAGTTTGAAAAGTTCTCGAAATCACAACCAGATGTGAGCGCTAGCGCAACCAGGTTCCCACGAAATAATACACGAAATAATAATAATAATAATAATAACGGGGTACCTACTAATTTCGTGTCGGACCTCCTTTTGCCCGGCGTAGCAACTAGACGTGACATGGACTCAAGTCTCTGGAAGTCCCGTGAAGGAATATTGCGCCATGCTGCCTATATAGCCGTCCATAATTGCGAAAGTGTTGCCGGTGCGGAATTTTGCACACGAACTGACATTGCGATTATGTCCCATATCTGTTCGATCGGATTCACATCGGGTGATCTCTGTGGCTAAATCATTCACTCGAATCGCCCAGAACGTTCCTCAAACTAATCACGAGATATGTGGCCCGGTGACATGAAGCACTGTCATCCACAAAAATTCCACCGTTGTTTGGAAATATGAAGCCTATGAATGGCTGTAGATGGTCTCCAAGTAGCCGAACATAACGATTTCTAGTCAATAATTGGTTCAGTTGGACCAGAAGAGCGGGCCATTCCATTATCAATGGAGAGACGTCTACAGACGTTAAAGTAACCTCTGGCGTGCCACAGGGGAGTGTTATGGGACCATTGCTTTTCCCAATATATATAAATGACCTAGTAGATAGTGTTGGAAGTTCCATGCGGCTTTTCGCGGATGATGCTGTAGTATGCAGAGAAGTTGTAGCATTAGAAAATTGTAGCGAAATGCAGGAAGATCTGCAGCGGATAGGCACTTGGTGCAGGGAGTGGCAACTGACCCTTAACATAGACAAATGTAATGTATTGCGAATACATAGAAAGAAGGATCCTTTATTGTATGATTATATGATAGCGGAACAAACACTGGTAGCAGTTACTTCTGTAAAATATCTGGGAGTATGCGTGCGGAACGATTTGAAGTGGAATGATCATATAAAATTAATTGTTGGTAAGGCGGGTACCAGGTTGAGATTCATTGGGAGAGTCCTTAGAAAATGTAGTCCATCAACAAAGGAGGTGGCTTACAAAACACTCGTTCGACCCATACTTGAGTATTGCTCATCAGTGTGGGATCCGTACCAGATCGGTTTGACGGAGGAGATAGAGAAGATCCAAAGAAGAGCGGCGCGTTTCGTCACAGGGTTATTTGGTAACCGTGATAGCGTCACGGAGATGTTTAATAAACTCAAGTGGCAGACTCTGCAAGAGAGGCGCTCTGCATCGCGGTGTAGCTTGCTCGCCAGGTTTCGAGAGGGTGCGTTTCTGGATGAGGTATCGAATATATTGCTTCCCCCTACTTATACCTCCCGAGGAGATCACGAATGTAAAATTAGAGAGATTAGAGCGCGCACGGAGGCTTTCAGACAGTCCTTCTTCCCGCGAACCATACGCGACTGGAACAGGAAAGGGAGGTAATGACAGTGGCACGTAAAGTGCCCTTCGCCACACACCGTTGGGTGGCTTGCAGAGTATAAATGTAGACGTAGACGTAAACAGAGCCAACACCATTATGGAGCCACCGTCTGCTTCCACAGTTCCTTGTTGACAGCTTGGGTTCGTGGCTTCGTGTGGGCTTCGCCACACTCGAATCCTGTCATCAGCTCTTATCGACTGAAATCGGGACTCATCTGATCAGGCCACGGTTTTCCATTCGTCTAGGATTCAACGGCTATGGCCACGAGCCCGGGAGAGAGGCTGCAGGCGAGGTCGTGCTGTTATCAAAGGCACTCGAGCCACTCGTCTGCTGCTACAGCCAATTAACGCCAAATTTCGCCGCACTGTCCTAGCAGATACATCCGTCGCACATCTCGTACCTATTTCTGCGGTTATTTCACGCAGTGTTGCTTGTCTGTTAGCACTGACAGTTCTAGTTAGTTAAGTGAAGGCCATCGGCCACTGCGTTGTCAGTGGTGAGATGTGATGCCCGGAACTGGTATTCCCAGCACACTCTTGACAATGTGGGTCTTGGAATATCGGATTCTCCAACGATTTCCGAAACGGAATATCCCATATGCTTAGTTCCAATTATCATTCCGCGTTCAGAGTCTGTTAATTCCCGTCATGCGGCCATAGATAAGTGGGTGGAAATTACAGCTCCATCAACACACTGCCCTTTTATACTTTGTGTACACGATAGCATCACCATCTGCATATGTGCAAGTCGCTGTCACATGACCTCAAGATGATCGCTTGGCCAAAACCGGTACTCGATGAATAAATACCAACTGCATCAGCTTTTGGTGGTTGGTTATATTATTGTGATTCTTGAGTTTCTCCCGGCGTATTTGATAGTCAAAATATCCACGGGTGTGCTGCCGGTCTATAGTGTCCAACGGGCACAATATTTCGGCGATCATACATGTCGCCATCATCAGGTGAACTGACGGACTGAGCTCCTGTGAACGTGCCGGCACGGAGATCCGTACGCTATGGCTGCTCAGAGGGAACTGGGTTCGGTCGCGGCGGCGGCCGATTTAAATACCCTCCGCCCGCGGCGCGCTCCCTCCGCCGTCCGCGCCCCGCGCCACGGTCGCGCGGTGGAATAGATTGCGACGGCGTCTGAGATGACGTCGGAGTGATGGCTCTGTCCGCCGTGGTCGTCACAACTATACGTTTGCTCGATTTACTCTTAATTAACCCGATCGCTGGTTCCCAAGCCTTGCTAAGATTATAGCCACAGTCACGGTTTATGAGGTCGTCATTGGTGCGAATTTCGATGGCCTCTCTAACGAACAAACGGAGGGAGTCGCCATGGGTAGCCCACTCTCACCGGTGGTAGCGAATTTGTACATGGAGAACTTCGAGGAGGAAGCCCTGTCGTCATCCGTATGGAAACCTACTTGCTTTTTCCGTTACGTGGACGACACGTTCGTCATCTGGCCACATGGTATGGATAAACTCCTTGACTTCCTTACACATCTAAACTCCATACACCCCAATATCAAATTCACTATGGAGACTGAAACGGAGGGTAAATTACCTTTCCTTGACGTCTTGGCCAAGAGGAGGGCTGACGGCACCCTAGGTCATGGGGTGTATCGGAAGACTACGCACACTGATCTGTATTTGCACGCAGACAGCTGCCACCACCCTTCACAGAGGAATGGGGTACTTAAAACTCTAGTACATAGGGCGCGCACTATCTCTGACGCAGAGAGTCTACCCCAGGAATTGGAACATCTGAGAACTGTATTTAGAAAAAATGGGTACTCAGAGTGGCAGATTCAACGTGCTCTCCGCCCAACCACTGCAGCACAACCTCTTGAGATGGATGAAGTCACGAGGGAGGAGGTAGGCACTGCATTTATTCCATACACAGGCGCACTCTCGGGGAAAATCGCTCGCATTCTGAAGAAACACCGGGTCGGAACTGTGTTTTGTCCTCCAAATAAAACTCGTGCACTGGTGGGGAGCGCCAAAGATGACCTCGGTTTGAGGAAGGCCGGCGTGTACCAGATTCCGTGTCAATGTGGCAAGTCGTATATTGGTCAGACGATGCGTACCGTCGAGGATCGATGCCGTGAACACCAGAGGCACACTCGCCTGATGTATCCGAGCAAGTCGGCGGTCGCTGAACATTGTTTGTCGGAAAATCACGCCATGGAATATGACCGCACGAGGATTCTGGTACAGACGTCGAGATACTGGGACAGCGTTGTTAGAGCGGCCATCGAAATTCGCACCAATGACGACCTCATAAACCGTGACTGTGGCTATAATCTTAGCAAGGCTTGGGAACCAGCGATCGGGTTAATCAAGAGTAAATCGAGCAAACGTATAGTTGTGACGATCACGGCGGACAGAGCCATCACTCCGACGTCATCTCAGACGCCGTCGCAATCTGTTCCACCGCGCGACCGTGGCGCGGGGCGCGGACGGCGGAGGGAGCGCGCCGCGGGCGGAGGGTATTTAAATCGGCCGCCGCCGCGACCGAACCCAGTTCCCTCTGAGCAGCCATAGCGTACGGAGCTCCGTGCCGGCACGTTCACAGGAGCTCAGTCCGTCAGTTCACCTGATGATGGCGACATGTATGATCGCCGAAATATTGTGCCCGTTGGACACTATAGACCGGCAGCAAACCCGTGGATATTTTGGTTATATTATTCTTCAATTTCATTGAAGCTCTACAGAGCTGTTTACAGAAAATATTTTGAACGAGAGGATAGTTCTAGTCTGCCAACGATAAGGTAACGTAATGTATGTGGCGAAGATCGTGATCGGGCTGTTGGCTTCACTCTAGGTGGGGAACGGCAATTCTGCCCCACGGCAGTGGGAGGGACAAGGTGACAAGCCTACCGTCCTGACCCCTTTTACCCCCGTAAAGAACCTCGGTGGACATTTGATGAGGAGATCTGGAGCCGTTCTGGTGGGGCTGGAACGAGGAAAAATCCCTTCCTCTATCCAAGATCGAATTAGGGACCTCCGTAGCCTGAGTCGAGTGCTCAGCCTGCTAGACCACCAGAGCCACCGTTCTGCCCATGGTGTATAACTAACTCTAGAAATAATTAGAAATTCTGTTTCACACTAACTGGTTTACAAAAGCCTTTCGGCTCTGTTAACCGATAATTTAGGATTAGCCTATTGAAGAAAGTGGGCTTTGACGTAAAAGAAGATACTCTCGACTTCATAATAACCAGAAGACAATAATAAAAGTTACTGTGAAAATGAATCCCAGATAAAGAAGGCAAGAGGGCAACAAAACACCGCTTAAGAGTAGCAGCTTTAGGTCAGTACAGATAAAATAGGGCACTAAGGCCTTATCCGTTTGGGGACGCTGCTGACGTTTCCCGGTAATATGTGTTTTTAAAAATGTCTTTCTCACCTCCCTAATTGCCTGGCATCAGCTATGATCAGCCGACAAGTCGACATAGTCAAATACAACGAAAAGGCAAAATACCTTAGTGGCACGTTAGGCAAAATGCTGACGTCTCATAAACACCTTTCCAGCACAGCTAAGAAGGCACAAACACTGGTGAACCTGGCAAATAGTACAACAGTTGTATACCCTGGAGCAAACTATTGCGCACCAGTTTGGCTCAGCAAAGCCCATTTGAAGAAAGTTGACATTCATTTAAATGTATCTGTGAGGACCACTACTGGCACAATCAGATCTAAACCTACATACTGACTTCCAATACAACCGACCATCTGTCCGTCTCACCTGCAACGAAAGGCCGTTTTCTATAACCTTTGTCAGCAAATTTCTAAAAGTCATTCGGCCCCTCCTTACGAAAATTTACTCTTGGCATCTAGGAAAGGCCTCAAATCCAGAAGAGCAGCATGTGAAGAAGAAGTCCAAAATCTCTCCACTGAATTCAACTGGGGTGCACAGCTCCCGAGCTGGGGAAGGTACGTCAAATACAATTTACACAAGTGGGGCTTTTGTATTGATAGTACGTGTGACACTGGTGATATCCAGACAATGAGCCCCACTGTAAATGAGTGTCGTAGCAGATGTTTCCCTGGTGGATCAATAAACTGCATGAAGCATCCGACGAGGTGCTCCATTGGATTCAGTCTTTCAACATCCGAGTATAGTCTTGGCGCGTTGAACGTTTATTTGATCTACATAGTTGCACATATGATGTACTTTTTGTCTTAATACAATTCTTTTATTATTATTAATGGAAAATCTCATACAAAGATGTGAAACAAATACTAACAAAGAGATAGAGGGGCTGGCCAGTACTTACCTCAGCTCAGTACAGCCGATAGATACACAAAACAGAACAGAAAATTTACGTTCCTTGCTTTCGGAACTTTGTTCCTTCGTCAGGGAGGAGAGAGGGGAAAAAAGGGAAGAAGGGAAAGTGGATTCAGTTACTCACAACCCAGGTTATGAAGCAACATGGAAAGGTAAACAGGGAGGGTAGCAAGGATGGAGGCATGGTTGTCAGAGGGAAGTCAAAGATATTCTACTGTAAGTACTGCGCCAGCTTCAAACCAAAGAGGATGCATAAAGAAGTAAAGAGGTATGTAGTATAAAGACAAACACAACTATGTAGGGTGAAAAAATGCGTGCATGGCTGAAGAGGAAAGGGAAAGAGGAGAAGACTGAAGAGTAAATGGGAGTGAGGTTGGTTAACGTAGGTTCAGTCCAGGGGGATGGTGGATGAAAGGATGTGTTGGAGTGCAAGTTCCCATCTCCGCAGTTCCGAGGGACTGTGTTGGGTGGGAGAAGCCAAATGGCATGTAAGGTGTAGCAGGTTCCTAGGTCTCTAGAATTATGCCGGAGGGCATGCTCTGCTACTGGGTATTGGGCATCTCCAAGGCGGACAGTTCGTCTTTGTCCGTTCATGCGCTCAGCCAGTTTAGTTGTCGTCATACCGATGTAAGGGGCTGTGCAGTCCAGGCATGTCAGCTAATAAGTGACATGTGTTGTTTCACATGTGGCGCTGCCTTGAATTGGGTATGTTTTACCAGCAGCGGGGCTAGAGTGGGTGGTTGTTCATGGCATAATTCACGTATGTCTTGTGAAGATGTTCATGACAATAGTGTACCGTGGGTGGTTGTTCATGGCATAATTCACGTATGTCTCGTGAAGATGTTGGGGCTGGCGTGGGTGGTTGTTCATGGCATAATTCACGTATGTCTTGTGAAGATGTTCATGACAATAGTGTACCGTAGGTGTTGTATCGTAGCCTTTTATACCACTCACTAGCTTGTGATAATGTTCATGAAAATGGTATGCAGTAGGTGTTGTATCGCAACCTTTTATACCACTCACTGGATGTAGCACATTCCGTTGTCTCCGAAATTGAATAATTAAGTACGCTCGTCATCATGTATACGACTGCGAGAGCGTAAAAGATCTGCATTTTAAGAAATATTCTAATACTATCTGCGTCTGTACTTAGTCTCTAATAATCTCAGTGTCGACGGAGAGCTACGTTCTATGCTTCCTTCCCTTACCATAGTAATGCCCTGTTCTGAGAGATTATTATTCATTTGTAGAACCAAGAAAAATGAAAAAGTAAAACGTTCTTGCAAATTGCAGACAAAAGCAAAACTTGGTATGTGTAAGAAAGAATTAGATGTTCGAAGTCCGTAATGCATGGACTTGAGTAATAGACGTAAGTGAATAATTTACAATATCCACAACAACAAAATAAATATAACATAAAAATGGCTCTGGGACTCAGCTTTAGACTGCCGAAGTTCGGGGTTGAATCCCTGTTGTGCAAGGATTCTTTTCTGTTACATGTCACTTCTTCCACCTCTGGTAATTATTTACTATCATGAAGAATGCCAACTTATGCTGTAGCTCAGGGTCCTACTACTGGCTGGGCTAGTTCGTTCAGAAGTGGGAGGAAGGTGGTGGTACACCACCTCCAGTAGGTACTTAAGGGAAGTACAGACCTACTTTCGGACTGATAACAGCTTTGAAAGGCCAATAATAGCAATCGTAAATACACCAGTATCTTACATTGTGAGGAGTTTACGCACACCACCGACAGCAGCATCTTATATAGGTACACGTTTTAGCTAGAGTTGTAAGTCCAAACTCGTCATTTCAAGACTAGTGTTAGTCGTACTGTATGCTTGCCAACACCCATGTAAACAAACGTGGTCGAGCCCGGCCAACCCGTATCGCCGATTTTCGGCAACTAAAAACCTTAAAATCGTACGTCTCTGATAGTAAACAAAAGGTCCTAATAGGACAGAGTCCGGTATTAAGCTATCAAGCATAATGCACCTGGGAATTTATTACTGTTGTGTCCCCACAAGGTATCATCTTGGCGTCCCTATTTTTTCTTGCGTATATCAATAACCTTTCATCAGTAACATTACCAAACACCAAGTCTTATTTGTTTGCAGATGATGCAATAAAAAGCAATTCAAGTCTAGTTTTTGAAAGAGTGGTTAATGAAATTTTCATGAACATTGATAAATGTTTTCTAGCTAGTACTCTGTCACTAAACTTTAAAAAAACGTGTTATATCCAGTTCAGAACGTGCGTAAGATTTCTCTCCAGTTTACACCCAAAATATGAAGACAAGTAGATAGAAGAGTTTGACAGTGATTACAGCTTCATAATAAATTCAACTGTGAGGAACGTACCTCAAATCTCCTGAAGTGTCTGTACAAATCATTATTTTTCAATGCTAGCATACTTCGCTTACTTGCATTCCGTAGTGTCATATAAGATGAGATCAATTTTTGGGGTACTCATGAAGTTAAGCTTAAGTTTTCCAAGTTCAACAACGTATAATACGATTTATTAGTGGTGTAAACTCGAGAACATCCTGCAAAGGCTTTTTTCGAGGAACTGTGGAAACTAACTATTGACTCATAGTGCACAGGCTGCCACAGAAGGAATGGTCAATAGTCAGTGATGTGACAGGAACGATAACTCGAAGCAAAAAAAATTAGTAAACATGAGCTCTACAGTGCATACATTAGAGCTATCAGCACTTCTTCATCTTCGAGAGATGGCAGTGTTGACCAAACGAGGAAGAAAAGTCATGTATACATGTGCTCGAAGCTACATACCTTAACAGCTATAAGAACTCGCTCATCTTTACTACTGTGAAACGCCTCTGTTCTACTAAACCAGTGCTCATAGCTCTTAAGGTATGCATTTTAAAGTCCATGTTTACTGGACAATTTCTTCTTGTTTTGTTCCATAGTACCTCTTCCCAAAATATGGAAAGCAAAGAGCTTTCATTACAAGACATTCGTTTCGCAATATCGAAGATGAGGAAGTGCTAAGTGGTCTAATGTATACCTTTTAGAGCCCACGTGTAACATTTTTGCTTCGAATTATTGTTCCCAATATATCCTTGAATATTGTGTGTGTGTGTGTGAAATCTTATGGGACTGAACTGCTAAGGTCATCAGTTCCTAAGCTTACACACTACTTAACCTAAATTATCCTAAGGACAAATACACACACCCATGCCCGAGGGGGGACTCGAACCTCCGCCGGCACCAGCCGCACAGTCCATGACTGCAGCGCCTTGACCGCTCGGCTAATCCCGCGCGGCCCTTGAATATTGATCATTCCTCGTGTGACACCCTGAATTTATTCCTTAAAAATTTGTCATAAATAATAAATTACTTCTTCAAACCAGCTACTCAGTTCATGGAATCATTACTAGAAATTTGAATAGTCTTTAGAAATATTTGAAGCAGTTATTTTGTTCGAGAAAAGTGTCCATTACTCAGGAACACACAATTTCAATAACTTGCTAGTAGTCATAAAACCATTATCTCTTAACAAAGTTCAGTTTAAGAAGAGCCTAAAGATTTATTAGTGGCAAAATTCTACTCCATCGACGAATTTCTTAACAGAAGCGACGAATGTGTATATAAGTTATTAATAATATCAAATTACGGATTAAGCAAAATCTGACTCCTTTACTTCTTCAGTGCAGTAATGTGGCCAATGTACATCAGTGTTGTAAACCTATTTTTCTCTTTGACGGTGCATTGCTTCGATAGAAATGTACACTGACGGAAAAAAACATAGAAGCAAAAAATATTTGATGTACAATATTGAAGTTTCGGGAATACGTACGTCTAGTAAACGTATTTCAGTGATTAACATTGCAACATCACAGGTTAATCAAAGCGAGAGATAAGCCATTGCAAATAAGAACTACTGTTACATTAATAACCGGTGTAACCGCCATATTGTTGAATACAAGCGTGTAAACGTGCGTGTATTGTTTTGTGCAGATGCCGGACACCACTTTGTGAGACGGAGTTCCATGTCTCTTGCACTTGGTCAGTCAGTAAATGCGGTTAATGCTGGTTATGGACGATGCTGGAGTTGTCGTCGGATGATGTCCCACATGTGTTCGACTGGAGACAGATCTGGTGATCACAGGCCTAGAAAATATGTCGACACTCCATAGAACACGTTATGACAGCGGTATGTGAGCGAGCGTTATCCGATTGGAAAATACCCCCTGGTATCCTGTTCATGAATGGCTACACAACAGATCTAGTCACCAGATTTACATACATACACTGCTGGCCATTAAAATTGCTACACCACGAAGATGACATGCTACAGATGGGAAATTTAACCGACAGGAAGACGATGCCGTGATATGCAAATCATTAGCTTTACAGAGCATCCAGACAAGGTTGGTGCCGGTGGCGACACCTGCAACGTGCTGACATGAGGAAAGTTTCCAATCGATTTTTCATACAGAAACAGCAGTTGACTGACGTTGCCTGGTGAAACGTTGTTGTGTTTCCTCGTGTAAGGAGGAGAAATGCGTACCATCACGTTTCCGACTTTGATAAAAGTTGGATTGTAGCCTATCGTGATTGCGGTTTATCGTATCGCGACATTGCTGCTCGCGTTGGTCGAGATCCAATGACAGTTAGCAGAATATGGGTCGGTGGGTTCAGGAGGGTAATACGGAACGCCGTGCTGGATCCTAACGGCCTCGTATCACTAGCAGTCGAGATGATAGGCATCTTATCCCCATGGCTGTAACGGATCATGCAGCCACGTCTCGATCCCTGAGTCAATAGATGGGGAGGTTTGCAAGACAACAACCATCTGCACGAACAGTTCGACAACGTTTGCAGCTGCATGGACTGTGTCACAGACAGGAGCACCTGCGATGGTGTACTCAACAACGAACCTGGGTGCACGAATGGCAAAACATCATTTTTTCGGATGAATCCAGGTTCTGTTTACAGCATCATGATGGTCACATCCGTGTTTGGCGACATCGCGGTGAGCGCACATTGGAAACGTGTATTCGTCATCGCCATACTGGCTTACCACCTGGTGTGATGGGATGGGGTGCCATTGGTTACACGTCTCGGTCACCTCTTGTTCGCACTGACGGGACTTTGAACAGTGGACGTTACATTTCAGATGTGTTACGACCCGTGGCTCTACCCTTCATTCGATCGCTGTGGAACCCAACATTTCAGCAGGATAATGCACGACCGCATGTTGCAGGTCCTGTACGGGTCTTTCTGGATATAGAAAATGTTCGACTGCTGCCCTAGCCCGCAAATTCTCCAGATCTGCCACCAATTGAAAACGTCTGGTCAATGGTGGCCGAGCAACTGGCTCGTCACGATACGCCAGTGATTACTCTCGATGAACTGTGGAATCGTGTTGAAGCTGCATGGGCAGCTGTACCTGCACACGCCATCAAAGCTCTGTTTTATTCAATGCCCAGGCGTATGAAGGCCGTTATTGTGGCCAAATGTGGTTGCTCTGGGTACTGATTTCTCAGGATTTATGTACCCAAATTGCGTGAAAATGTAATCATATATCAGTTGTAGCATAATATATTTGTCCAGTGAATACCCGTTTGTCATCTGCATATCTTCTTGGTGGAGCAATTTTAATGGCCAGTAGCGTATTTGTTGTCATGGTACATGCGATAACCCCGAGATTCCTCCCGCTGTCATAAGAAATCACACCCTAGACCATAACTCAAAGTGCAGTTCCAGTATGTCTAGCACGCAGACAGCTGGCCTCCTTCTAACCCACACATAGCCATCACTGACACCGAGGCAGAATCAGCCTTCATCAGAAAACACAACAGACCTCCACCGTGCCCTCCGATGAAGTCGCAAGTGACGGTGGTTTGGGGTCAATGGAGGGCACGCGAACAGGCTGAAGGATTGGACCAGTCCTTGAGGTAACAGATTTGCAACAGTTGGTTGTGTCAGTGTGGTGCAAAGTGCCGCTCAAATTGCTGCTGAAGATGCAGTACTATGCGCCAGAGCCATACTCCGAACACGATGGTATTCCCTCTGGGCAGTGCCATGTGGCCGTCCAGAGCCCGGTCTTCTTGCGTGACCACCGCTGACAGTAATCGTGTACAGTGGCTACATTCCTGCCACGTGTTTCTGCAGTATCGCAGAAGGAAGAACCAACTTCTCGTACAGGACCTCGCTCAAACTCAGTGAGGTGCTGCTGATAATGCCATCTTTATCACCTTAAGGACATTCTTAACCAACACAAGTCACCGCTCACGACCGTTACAGCGTGTATTTCAAGCAAACCTGATTTGCATCCTCATATTGGCGCTACTATTGCCACTCTTAAGAGGCTGGTGCAAAATTTGAATATATATCGTCTTTCACATGTAAAAACGCGCCTACCAACTTTCGTTTATGTCGCACAAGTCCTTGTTGTTGCGAATTTTATCTGTCATTGTTTATGCACCTCATTGTATAGTTCATTTACATGTTTTGTGATAAAGCTAGTTATTCCCTTTCGATTAACAATATGTTTAAGACGTTCCCTTCTTTTTTTTTTTTTTTTTTTTTCTTAGTCCGCATCCACGAAGACGACGTCACTTGGGATCTGTGGAAGGTACATCATCTTATATCTTTGCTTTGTAAAGTTGTTTGAAATGTTATACTTCCTTGAAGATCTTCTCACTGTGGATTAATTTGGATGAAAAGTACATTTAATCCCATCTTCGCCAAGATAGGAGGCGCCAGCGAGAGGGCTGCGTGAAAAGGGGCGAAGGGGGGGGGGGGGGGGCTACATTTCAGAACAGTGTCCGGCCATTCAGTCTCAAAACAACACAAGCAGAGGCGTGTGTGGTCTTGTAAATGACAGACGCATGTATGTACTCATGGACTGAAACGGTTTGCTGTACACTTAGCATATTACTATATGAATCACTCCAGGCTGAATACATGGATACATTACGAAGCGTGTGCGTGAAGGAAAACTATCGCATTCGTGATGGTAATCCGTGGGCTGATAAAGTCAATCGCAAACTTATCGCTGGACTGTGAGACCTTAACGCCAATAGCCTGATGGGCAAATACGCAGCAGCATGATATTCCGTCTGCATTCAGGTTAAGAAACTTAAAGTACTGGACATAACAGAATAATTTCGGAAATATTTTAAATAATATATGCCAAGCAGACTGTATTTACGTAGCCTGAGTGATGCAGACATACTTTCTAACTAATAACAACTAAGTACGCACTGTGGTCAAAATACACTCTCTGACAAGAATATATAGTCGGACGTCAATGCAACTTCGCCCATCTACACACAATCGGCGGGTATGTAAAGTATTACGTTTGCAAGTCACTGTGACTGGTAAAACGGCCACCGGACTGCATTAAAGCTGTTCGTGTTTAGTGTTGTTACCGGGCCTGGTAAGGTATACATAAAGCACCTGAGGAGCATCAGAGCCAGCCGTTGTGGCCGAGCAATTCTAGGCGCTTCATCCCGGAACCACGTTGCTGCAACGGTCGCAGGGTCGAATCCTGCCTCGGGCATGGATGAGTACGATGTCCTTAGGTTAGTAAGGTTTAGTTACACTACTGGCCATTAAAATTCCTACACCAAGAAGAAATGCAGATGATAAACGGGTATTCATTGGACAAATATATTATACTAGACCTGACATGTGACTACATTTTCACGCAATTTGGGTCCATAGATCCTTAGATATCAGTGCCCAGAACAAACACCTCTGTCTGTAATAACCGCCTTGATACGCCTGGGCACTGAGTCAAACAGAGCTTGGATGGCGTGTACAGGTACAGCTGCCCATGCAGCTTCAACACGATACAACAGTTCATCAGGAGTAGTGACTGGCGTATTGTGACGAGCCAGTTGCTCGGCCACCATTGACCAGATGTTTTCATTTGGTGACAGATCTGGAGAATGTGCTGATCAGGGCAGCAGTTGAACAATTTCTGTATCCAGAAAGGCCCATACAGGACCTGCAACATGCGTGCATTATCCTGCTGAATTGTAGGGTTTTGCAGGGATCGAATGAAGGGTAGAGCCATGCGTCGTAACACATCTGAAATGTAACGTCCACTGTTCAAAGTGCCGTCAGTGCGAACAAGAGGTGACCGAGACGTGTAACCAATGGCACACCAGGTGATAAGCCAGTATGGCGATGACGAATACACGTTTCCAATGTGCGCTCACCGCGATGTCGCCAAACACGGATGTGACCATCATGATGCTGTAAACAGAACCTGGATTCATCCGAAAAAATGACGTTTTGCCATTCGTGCACCCAGGTTCGTCGTTGAGTACACCATCGCAGGTGCTCCTGTCTGTGACACAGCGTCAAGGGTAACCGCAGCCATGGTCTCCGACCTGATAGTCCATGCAGCTGCAAACGTTGTCGAACTGTTCGTACAGATGGTTGTTGTCTTGCAAACCTCCCCATCTATTGACTCAGGGATCGAGACGTGGCTGCATGATCCGTTACAGCCATGCGGATAAGATACCTGTCATCTCGACTGCTAGTGATACGAGGCCGTTAGGATCCAGCACGGCGTTCCGTATTACCCTCCTGAACCCACCGATACCACATTCCGCTAACAGTCATTGGATCTCGACCAACGCGAGCATCAATGTCGCGATACGATAAACCGCAATCGCGATAGGCTGCAGTCCGACCTTTGTCAAAGTCGGAAATGTGATGGTACGCATTTCTCCTCCTTACACGAGGCATCACAACAACGTTTCACCAGGCAACCCCAGTCAACTGCAGTTTGTGTATGAGAAAGAGGTTGGAAACTTTCCTCATGTCAGCACGTTTTAGGTGTTGCCACCGGCGCCAACCTTTTGTGTATGCTCTAAAAAGCTAATGATTTGCATATCACAGCATCTTCTTCCTGTCGGCTAAATTTCGCGTCTGTAGCACGTCATCTTCGTGGTGTAGCAATTTCAATGACCAGTAGTGTAGTTGTCCGTCTAGGGGACTTCTCACAGTGGGCTGAGCTTGAAAGCTTTCTGGGCGTTAGAAGACGACAAAAGCATCCAGGTCTGTCAGTACTGTAGGCTGTACAAATTTACGTTAGGTTTCGAAGAGGTGGCACAACGGCAGATGTTGCGCCGAAGCTTCAACGTTCTGTACTATCATTGCGTGACCTTTTCAGGACAAGGTCTGCTGTCCTCAGTCTGTTGCTCGAGACACCCCGTATCACCCCTCGAAGATTATCAGTATTCGTCTGTTATACTCTGCACACCGCACATTATACTAGAGATAGTTTTTAATTTGTATAATTCGATAGGCTCATATACTTTAGTTAAAACTGTGCACAACTCATTCATCTAATTAGTACAGGGTGGCCCTGATGTAACATCTACATGGTTACTATGCTATTCACAATTAAGTGCCTGGAGGGGGTTCAATGAACCACCTTCAAGCTCTCTCTCTCTCTCTCTCTCTCTCTCTCTACCGGGAAAATTCACTGTATTCTGTTAAACACTCGCACAGGGTGGGACTGCACTGTCCACAATTAATATTATTCCGCAGTGGACGTGATTAGTATTTGTACTCCAAGTACGTGTCCGTTGTGACGTATAAGGTAGCTGCCTAAATGATGGCATCCAATGCAAAAACACGGTACATAGAACACAAAAAAATCACTGTTCAATGGATGTTCTATGAGTCGAGATTGGCGCTGTTCTTGCAACAGTACTAAACAATACAATACCTTATAACACGAGCGTGCGCGCGATCGAATCGCGACGCGAATGGTCCATAAAATTTCGGGCACGATATACGAGCCGGCCGGAGTGGCCGAGCGGTTCTAGGTGCTTCAGTCTGGAACCGCGCGACTCCTGCGGTCGCAGGTTCGAATCCTGCCTCGGGCATGGACGTATGTGATGTCCTTAGGTTAGTTAGGTTTAAGTAGTTCTAAGTTCTAGAGGACTGATGACGTCAGATGTCAAGTCCCATAGTGCTCAGAGCCATTTGAACTAGAGATGGGAAAACTCGTTCATCCTTGGGAACTAGTTCACTGCTGATCGTTCTTTTTTGGGAACCGTTCATTTTTACTCGTTCACCGTTCGTTTGTGCTTGGTATGGTTCTTATGAAAAACTGAAATCTAGTAGTGTAGGTGACTGAAGGATGGAGGGCACCAAGAGGGGGCACTTGCCTCTCCCCTGGAGTATAGAGTTTTTATTCATTACAGAATTCTTACACACTTTTAGAAGTAATTTCTGTGATTCTGCAGAACCTCTCGTTTAGTCAACTGTAGCGTTCTGTGGCTGATCGCAGGGAAATAATATAAGGTGGCGCACGGAAAACCGGCCCCAAGTACAGACTGCTCGCCAATTACGGACGATGTGTTGTCAGTTACGAGCAGATACAACAGACAAGCATGTAATAATTAGGCAGTGAAGAAATAACAAGCTAATGGAAGCAGCAATTGCAAAACAATCGATGACGATGTGTAGAGAGCTGGAGAAGAGAACATGAAAATCTCACGCGACGCGCATGTAGTCTTGTAAACCTGTTGGTGGCTGTTTCGCACCTTAATAGACCACAAGTGTCTTGTATAAAATTCTTCGTTTCGACTTTCACTACGTAGCTATGTATGCTACGTTGTAAACAATAATTGTTTACACCCTATATATACTTCACGTTGTCTCTGAGTTCGTAGGCGAAGTAGAAACTTTATGGAAGCATAAAATAAAATTTGGTTTTATCATCATACTTGGGTCACATGCCTATTAAAAATTAGGTTTTTATGTTGCATTATTAAAGTTAATGCAGCAATAATAATAATAATTAAGTTCGCAGTAATAAAGTTTTTGCTTTGAAAGCTCCTTCTGAACAAATGTTTTTGAGATAATAAGTAAATACGATTTTATGGCAATCTTTGTCTTTTCAAATGGAGAGGCACCGCTTTTCCTACTGAGCCAAAATGACACACAGCCCACTTTTTTTTTTTCAAAGAAACCAAACTAGCATGTAATGCAAATTGGAAACAACCGAACATAAAAATAATAAGAGCCTTCCTAAATGTAATGTTTTGTATATGAAAGATACACGAAAATCGTTTTATATGAATTTTCTTACACAAAAAATTAAGCAAATTATTGAAAGTTAGTTGCTACATCAAGTCGATGAAACCAAAAAATATATGAATAACAAAAAAACTTGCCTTGTTATAAGTATGTCTTCTGCTGTTCATCGATATAATGAAGTGAGCTGATATTCCCTTTTGTTACCTGAAAAGACATACCTATTACATACAACGTAACTTTTATGTAATTTACGTAACTGTAAAATACGTTTTGATTACCGGTCGTGGACGCTGAATAGCCAAATCCAAGTGGAAGAACAGTTTGGAACATATGTAAAATGGGCGAGCGCAGTGAACGAAACGAACAACTGTATACTGAACTAACTAGGAGCAGTCGGAAGTGAAACTGAGACAGGTGGTCATGCGAAGAACGACGAGTGCGGCCGAGGGAAACCGAGACTGAGACGAGCACGCGACCGAGGCTGGAACGAGAACTGTCGAAGTGACCGCCGCGACCGAAGTGAACTATGAACCGAACGTTCCTCGTTCTCGGGAACTATAAGCAGACCGCCGCGATCGAACTGAACTATGAACCGATCGTTCCTCGTTCCCGGGAACTATAAGCAGACCGCCGCGACCGAAGTGAACTATGAACCGATCGTTCCTTGGAATTCGTTCCTCGGTCCTTTCGTTCATCTTGGTGAACCGTTCCTTTGCACCCGTTCGTTCGCGAACTACCCATCTCTAATACGAACGAGAAACTACCTGCGCTCTTGTATTCAGCCAGTCAAAACGGTATGTGTTTCTTTCTTCTCGGCGCTTTCCGGGCGCAGCGGCGCTGCTATGGATGACTAATGAATTAAGGGTCTTTGAAGCCCCTTTCTGTTTGGCAGTCTCAGATTGTGTGTTGCATCTGTATAGTGAGATCCTCGCCAGCATCAGGCAGCTTGCCGTGACTGTAACATGTCCAGATCTTTAATGTGCATTAACTGTGTTAGATCTTAACGTTCGTTAATCGATGAGGTGGTCAGTTTTTGAGGTGCATGGCAGAGAGACGAGTTTCCATTAGTCCGTCCGAATACTAGGGCCTTGGAATCCATCACACTCTCGTCTAGTAAAATGCTTCGAACCGTTTTTAATACATATGCAATTCTTTTTATCAATTTTTTTCTTTTGTGGTGAGCTATTACACCATGTGTTTACGCACACACGATTTCAAGCTTTATTGTAGCAATCACTATGTTTTAGATGAAATAATTATCGCTTGAATCAGTGCTGTTGGCACATGGAATACACTCAGCCCTTGTGATGCCAACTGAGGGGCTACTTAACTGAGAAGTAGTGGCACCAGCCACGAAGACTGAACAATGAGCTGGAGAGTGCTGTGCTGACCAGATGCCCCTCCATATCCGCATCTAGTGATGCCTGATGGCTGAGGATGACACGGTGGTCGGAGGGCACAATTGAGCCATCCAAAATCTGTTCAGATGGAGTTAAATTTAAGTATTACTATTGTAATAACAAATGTTGGATTATTATAAAATTTTCCAACGATATTGTTATTTCTTGATAGTAACTTGGATTCTTAATATCTATAGTTTCTGAATTTTTAACAAGTCTGTAGCACACACCCTCACTGTCTGTCTGTGTTCAGCAGGAATACCAGTCGTAGTGAGCCCACTCAGTATACACGTTTCTCGAAACTGGAAGCAGCAGTACAGTTTATAGTTTCGTTGTACGCTTTTCGGAGCAGTCAGTGCGTCACAATCAGGAGATTCATAGAGAGTTGGCGATACGTCACCTTATATTACTCATTTAGAAAAGATTAGGTTAACAGATTGAGCCATCATGCTCACTGCACATAATTTGCCTATAAGGTAGGTTACCAATTATTACAAGTGGGTATGACCATAGAATTAACTCAGACGTTAACTTACTCTTTCGTTGCGCAAAGTAAGTTGTACCTATCCTTTCTTTTTAAAATTACAGTCAGGTAGCCTTACAAATCGTTTTTAGGGACTACACTTATGTCGAAGAGGGTACTTATTAAGGGCATGTTTCTGGGTACATATTTTCATGTACTCCGAATACTTCAGAAGGTAGGCAGCTTGCAAAGTGTTATTCATCCAGATCCTTTACTGCATGGCAAGATCGCTTTTTGTAATATTGAGTTTTGTTATTTTATATGCACCTATACTGTTGCAGATGGGTTACCGAGAGCTAAGCCCGGAGCTGCTAGCAAGAGCCCAGAAGGAGCTGAATGAAGACCCGAAGAGGAGGGACCAAGACATCCAGCACATCAAAGACTGGCTGAAGAAACAACCGCACATCAAGGCGCGTATGGGTAAGTTGAAACTGAAGTATCAATGGCTGCCACCATTGCTTGTGTTAGGTGAGTATGTTGAGAATTATGTAAGAGTGCTTAGGGTGCAATCTGAGGCACTCTTTGCCGTTTCCCTTGTATGTTTCTTATAATACAGCCGTTTGTTCCGTATGAAAAGGGGGTGGGCTTAGCAAAATTAAAGTTCATGGTTCGTTCTAAAATACTCTTTCTCTGCTTAGAGACAATCGTTCTTAAACTTTTCATATTAAGAAACAACCTAAGAGTTTACTATGCGGCGGCGCGGTTCCTTTCGTTCCTTTACGACGAACCTGCACCTACCTGTGAACATTGTCTCAGCAGATCATCAGTAGGGAAGCCGAGTGAAACCTACTGTACTTCCACGTGAACCAGGCTGCAATTTAAGTCACTAATCTACGTTTCGGGAGAAAGTTTTCACACGAAATAAAAGGTTGGAAATTTTGTCCTTAATTAATATATTCTGAAACTTAGGTGAATACGTATCACTGCCAAGCCCGTGCTAGTCTTAACACAGTCACTCACAATCCCTTTCACTCACGTTAGCAAGTTTATGGTGTTGCATTTCCCGAAAACGTAGTAGCTGCAAAAATACGGATTGTTTTTGATTGAGAATGCTCGACAAATATTAAGTCTGTCGGTACCAGATGCAGTCACAGTTTTTAGCCACCGACCTGGTCAATACGCGACGCGGAATATATGTCTTTTCTCGTCATAAAATTCACTACACACCCATCGGAATAATTATGCCGTCACTTTAAAACACCTTCGATGTATGAACACTGCTAGATCCGACACTACTACACACGTCTGAACTGTTTCATGGCTAGGCTCCGACTCCTCTCTAGAATACTCTATGTCTTCTCTTCCAGCAGAGGAAGGCGCGCGAAGAATATTGCTTTACCATTGGTCAGTTTACTCAACAGCCAATATCAAAACAACATTCTCCCGCGTCAGTCCGCGCTTTTCATCAATAACCAATCGCAAAATAGTAAATCTAACGACTGCACTTTTTACCGACGTAATTATCTAAAAAGTGGTTCAAATGGCTCTGAGCACAATGGGACTTAACATCAGAGGTCAACAGTCCCCTATAACTTAGAACTACTTAAACCTAACTAACCTAAGGACAGCACACACATCAATGCCCAAGGCAGGATTCGAACCTGCGACCGTAGCAGTCACGCGGTTCCAGACTGAAGCGCCTAGAACCGGTCGGTCACCGTTGCCGGTAATTATCTAATATGCTGAAGTTTTGTTTATGCATAATGTTATTTATTATTGTTATTTATACCTGAATTAACTTTCCCTTTACCATAAACTTACTTTACAAATCTATTCTACAAAAATCCCCTTTGTCCACATCCATAGTTTTTCGAAATGTTCCCACACTAAATCCCACTACATAACTCGTTAAACAATTATCTTCATATTAACCTTAAACCACACTCACGCATCACTCATACTGCTAAAACACATTTATAACATTTTACATACACAAAAAGACATAATAACAGTTTATAAAAATAATAGAACAGTTTATGGAAAACATTCTATTACTTTAGTGCACTCTAGTAGGTACAATCAAAACTAAATCACAGTCCCCTATCCAATACTGTCCTCTAACGGCTGATACATAAACTACGTGCGCGTCCAGTCTCGCGTCACCATCTGTCACTATCCAGCTCTGAGACACATCTCCTACTTAACCGCCTCCAAGGCAGGATCGGTATACGGCGCTACGCCTCAACTGGGGTGGTAAGCGCGCAATACACCTGATAATACCAGGTAGTTCAGTGAAATCACTTCGTTCAGGGATGATGGATGCTTTGCTGGGAAGCGTCAGCGAACACTTTGTGTTAAAAAAAGTTTTTCCCCACAACGCAATACGCCACCCCTAACAAAAACTTTGAAACAACTTGTATACCTTTGACTGAAGGAAGAGGTGTCACGGCGCGGAGTGGACGCGCGGTTAGAGGGGCCATGTGACGAACTGCTCGGTCTCTCCCGCCGGAGGTTCGAGTCCTCCCTCGGGCATGTGTTGTCATTAGCGTAAGCTAGTTGAAGTAGTGTGTAAGTCTGGGAGCCGATGACCTCAGCAGTTTGGTCCCTTAGGAATTCCCACACATTTGAACATTTTTGAAGAGGTGGTTATATGTGTTACACTCATTTCTGTTTGAGCACTTTGATTAGAAGATAGTAATGAGATCGCGTGGACCTTTCAGTTATTAGAAATGCGTGATTCTTTTCTGTAGAATTCTGTAAGAGACTTCATCCACCTGTTTCTGAAGAACTTCCACTACCAAAGGAAACGTGAAGAACTTGGCTGTTTATAGACATCATGCGTTTCCATTAATTTATTTATTGTAATTGGAAAATGTGATCAAAAGTTTCAGTTCGAAGGCCGTACAGTCCAGGATCAGTATGCCAATCAGGTAAAATCGCCGTGAGCACCGAGGCAATCATTCCACCGACACACCAACTACAAAACACCCATTTGGTAAAACACAGTGTCCTGCTGCGTGAAGAAGACCGTACCTGACTGCTGCCCATCTTCGTCCGATAGGAGTCGTCGACACACCAAGGCCTTATTTAAGAGAACGAAGGCGTGATAATGGGAAGAGATTAGGACTTGAGTTGGCGTAACTTCTGCGTTACAGTATACGCGATATTGGAACGAGCGTTATCATGTAGCAGAACTGCCCCTTAGCGCACCTTTCCACAACGGTGATTTTCGACAGACATGCTGCCCCATACAAATTCTTCATTTTTCAGTGGATGTCTACAGCTGTTTGTCTTTCGACAACCAAGGAAGAAATAACAGGATGTTGGTCCTATTTGAATGCATCTGGAAATAACATCGCCATAGTGCACGTCCGCATTTACCGCACGCGCGTCGGAAAGGCACGAATGCCGCACTAATCCCTCACTTACAAGTCAGTGCTTTTATACCAGCATCGGTTTCGTGCTACGTTTCTTATACGCTGCAGCAACGCCTCAAACATAAAATTTTTGATTGCCCCTTCTAAATTATTAAACGTGAACCACTGGATATCCTCTGTCCCAATGAAAACAGTAGTTTGTTAGTGGTGGCTTCATGTCTATCCCTTAGTAACGTCGCTCCAATATTTCTTGTGGCGGCAGAAACGCAACCACACTAATCTCTAAATCTCTAATCTCAAAAGGTATAACCCACACATTTAGAGGATGTCCGCTGCCTGTTGATCAAGGGGTCCCGGGTTCGATTCCCGAGAGGGTTGAGCATTTTCTCCACTCGGGGACTGGGTGTTTGTGTTGTCTACACATACATCTACATGGATACTTTGCAAGTCACATTTAAGTGTCTGGCAGAGGATTCATTGACACCCCTTCATAATTCTCTATTATTCCAATCTCGTATAGCACACGGAAAGAAGGAACACCTATATCCTTCCGTACGAGCTCTGATTTTCCTTTTTCGTAATTGTAATTCCTAGGTATTTAGTTGAATTTACGACCTTTAGATTTGAGTGATATATCACGCCGAAGTTTGGTGGACTCCTTTTGGCACTCATGTGGATGACCTCACTTTTAGTTCTTCATTCTAATTCTGGAATATTTACTTCGTCGTCTTGTGAAGGCATTTCGGAACGCTGTGTTTAGTAACTCTGCTTTGGCAGCACTGTCTGCGATAGTAACTCCATTGCTATCGCGGGAAGGAGGCAATGACTGTGTCTTGCCGCTAGCATACTTCACATACGACCAGAATCTCTTTGTATTTTCTGCCAGGTTTCGGGACAAAGTTTCGTTGTGGAAACTATTATAAACATCTCGCATTGAAGTCCGTGCTAAATTTTGAGCTTCCGTAAAAGATCACCAATCTTTGGGACTTTGCTTCTGTTTAAATCCGACATGTTTTTTTTTTTGTTTCTACAACAGTGTTCTAACCTGTTTTGTGTACCAAGGAGGATCAGCTCCGCCGTTTGTTAATTTATTTGGTATAAATCTCTCAATTGTGCCGATGCTATTTATCAGAATTCAAGCCACATCTGGTCTACACTTACGTTGTTAATCTAGAAGAAGTGGAGATTGTCTCTCGTGAAGACATCAAGTAAATTTTTATCTGCTTTTTTGAATAGGTATATTTTTCGTTTGTTTATGGAGGATTTGGTGGGTTTAGTATTCAATCTCGCTACGGCAACCCCCCTGTATCCGTTTCGATGCACGTTGTTAACTCAGGATTATTTGTTGCTAAGAGCTCAAGTGTGTTTTCACAACCATTTACTATTCGCGTGTGTTCATGAACTAACTGCTCCAAATAATTTTCAGAGAATGCGTTTAGCACAATTTCGACTGATATTTTATGCGTACCTCCTGTATTAAACATGTATTTTCGCCAACATATTGGTGAATTAAAGTCGCCACCAACTACAATCGTAGTTGTCCTCATCATCCGATCATCATTCGTGAAAGTGGCGACGACATTGGACTGAATAAATATTGGGAAATTGTACGGGCGCTAATAACCACGCAGTTGAGTGCCCCACAAACCAAAGTTCAAATGTTCAGAGGATAGCATACCGAGTGCTAGTATAGTCAACGATAGGAAAACGGATAATGGTTGACTTATTAAAATTTTGTGATAAAAATAATATTTTCATAACTTCGGTGTAATCAACACAAATCGCTACTTCAATATTTTTGTTCGCGACTATCCATGATCTCGCTATATCATCTAAGGTGACTATCTGTGGATACCTGAAAAACAATCATTCATCCATGTCGATCTCTAGCCTTTAGAGTAATGAGGATAACAAACAGAGACAAAAACAGGCTACAGAACGCCTTCATTTCACTCCTCGATATGTTGAACATTGAACCATTCGCAGCAGACAAGAGATAGGCGAGTATAGGAAACATTTCCTCCTACCATATTATGAAGAAAATTTGAGAGAGCTACTATAGATTTAGTTCCGTACGTCTCTTCAGACTTCACCACACCACCTCACCAACTCACATCACTTTTCTGCCGTTGCCAAGACTACAAAACTCGAAGTACCGTCGAGAAGTACATCGAATGTGGAAACTCTGCAATCGACACTGGCCGAAGCAGGGCAAGAGTGCGATTGCTACTAACCGGTTAAAAATAAAGCTCGAATAAAATAACTTTGTAACTAGCAGATTGAAGTCCTACGGAGCGGGTGACGTGCAGCCATCCACACTGTCCATGGTTCTGCCTGTATCTGCAGAATAGGCGACAGAGTCGGCGTGTGTCGCTCGAGTAAGAACTGCCGGAGTGAACGAAAATATGGAAACACCAAAAGCACAATACATTATCACGCCTAATATGAAGTAGAGAAAACATTAGCAATCAGAACAGCTCCCATTCGTCTCGGAATGGGCAAGTACAGGTTCTGTATCGTTTTCTAAGGAACCTTATACCATACTGCCTGCAAAATACACTATTGGCCATTAACAATGCTACACCAAGAAGAAATGCACATGATAAACGGGTATTCATTGGACAAATATATTATACTAGAACTGACATTTGATTACATTTTCACGCAATTTGAGTGCATAGATCCTGAAAAACCAGTACCCAGAACGACCACCTCTGACCGTAATAACAGCCTTGATACGCCTGGGCATTGAGTCAAACAGAGATTGGATGGGGTGTACAGTTATAGCTGCCCGCGCAGCTTCAACACGATACAACAGTTTATCAAGAGCAGTGACTGGCGCATTGTGACGAGCCAGTTGCTCGGCCACCATTGACCAGACGTTTTCAGTTGGTGAGAGATCTGGAGAGTATGCTGGCCAGGGCAGCAGTCGAACATTTTCTGTATCCAGGAAGGCCCGTACAGGACCTGCAACATGCGATCGTGCATTATCCTGCAGAAATGTAGGGTTTCGCAGGGATCGAATGAAGGGTAGAGCCACGGGTCGTAACACATCTGAAATGTAAATTCCACTGTTCAAAGTGCCGTCAATGCGAACAAGAGGTGACCGAGATGTGTAACCAATGGCACCCTATACCATCACGCCGGGTGATACGCCAGTATGGCGATGACGAATACACGCTACCAATGTGCGTTCACCGCGATGTCGCCAAACACCATCATGATGCTGTAAACAGAACCTGGATTTATCCGAAAACATGACGTTGTGTCATTCCTGCACCCAGGTTCGTCGTTAAGTATACCATCGCAGGCGCTCCTGTGATGCAGCGTCAAGGGTAACGGCAGCCACGATCTCCTTACACGAGGGATCACAACAACGTTTCACGAGGCAACGCCGGTCAAGTGCTGTTTGTGTATGAGAAATCGGTTGGAAACTTTCCTCATGTCAGCACGTTGTAGGTGTCGCCACCGGCACCAACGTTGTGTGAATGCTCTGAAAAGCTAATCATTTGCATATCACAGCATGTTCTTCCTGTCGGTTAAATTTCGCGTCTATAGCACGTCATCTTCGTGGTGTAGCAATTTTAATGGCCATTAGTATAGTTGAACGTTCAGGTAACGATAATGGAGATGGATGTCGATCACCTACACTTCTCTCAAAAACAGACTATAAAGGCTCAGCAAAATTGGTAGCTTTAGTGGCCAGGTGAAATGCGCCAGTTCATCGTTGTCCAGAATGAGATTTTCACTCTGCAGCGGAGTGTGCGCTGATATGAAACTTCCTGGCAGATTAAAACTGTGTGCCCGACCGAGACTCGAACTCGGGACCTTTGCCTTTCGCGGGCAAGTGCTCTACCATCTGAGCTACCGAAGCACGACTCACGCCCGCTGCTCACAGCTTTACTTCTGCCAGTACCTCGTCTCCTACCTTCCAAACTTTACAGAAGCTCTCCTGCGAACCTGCAGAACTAGCACTCCTGAAAGAAAGGATATTGCGGAGACATGGCTTAGCCACAGCCTGGGGGATGTTTCCAGAATGAGATTTTCACTCTGCAGCGGAGTGTGCGCTGATATGAAACTTCCTGGCAGATTAAAACTGTGTGCCCGACCGAGACTCGAACTCGGGACCTTTGCCTTTCGCGGGCAAGTGCTCTACCATCTGAGCAACCGAAGCACGACTCACGCCCGCTGCTCACAGCTTTACTTCTGCCAGTACCTCGTCTCCTACCTTCCAAACTTTACAGAAGCTCTCCTGCGAACCTGCAGAACTAGCACTCCTGAAAGAAAGGATATTGCGGAGACATGGCTTAGCCACAGCCTGGGGGATGTTTCCAGAATGAGATTTTCACTCTGCAGCGGAGTGTGCGCTGATATGAAACTTCCTGGCAGATTAAAACTGTGTGCCCGACCGAGACTCGAACTCGGGACCTTTGCTTTCGCGGGCAAGTGCTCTACCATCTGAGCTACCGAAGCACGACTCACGCCCGGTGCTCACAGCTTTACTTCTGCCAGTACCTCGTCTCCTACCTTCCAAACTTTACAGAAGCTCTCCTGCGAACCTGCAGAACTAGCACTCCTGAAAGAAAGGATATTGCGGAGACATGGCTTAGCCACAGCCTGGGGGATGTTTCCAGAATGAGATTTTCACTCTGCAGCGGAGTGTGCGCTGATATGAAACTTCCTGGCAGATTAAAACTGTGTGCCCGACCGAGACTCGAACTCGGGACCTTTGCCTTTCGCGGGCAAGTGCTCTACCATCTGAGCTACCGAAGCACGACTCACGCCCGCTGCTCACAGCTTTACTTCTGCCAGTACCTCGTCTCCTACCTTCCAAACTTTACAGAAGCTCTCCTGCGAACCTGCAGAACTAGCACTCCTGAAAGAAAGGATATTGCGGAGACATGGCTTAGCCACAGCCTGGGGGATGTTTCCAGAATGAGATTTTCACTCTGCAGCGGAGTGTGCGCTGATATGAAACTTCCTGGCAGATTAAAACTGTGTGCCCGACCGAGACTCGAACTCGGGACCTTTGCCTTTCGCGGGCAAGTGCTCTACCATCTGAGCTACCGAAGCACGACTCACGCCCGCTGCTCACAGCTTTACTTCTGCCAGTACCTCGTCTCCTACCTTCCAAACTTTACAGAAGCTCTCCTGCGAACCTGCAGAACTAGCACTCCTGAAAGAAAGGATATTGCGGAGACATGGCTTAGCCACAGCCTGGGGGATGTTTCCAGAATGAGATTTTCACTCTGCAGCGGAGTGTGCGCTGATATGAAACTTCCTGGCAGATTAAAACTGTGTGCCCGACCGAGACTCGAACTCGGGACCTTTGCCTTTCGCGGGCAAGTGCTCTACCATCTGAGCTACCGAAGCACGACTCACGCCCGGTGCTCACAGCTTTACTTCTGCCAGTACCTCGTCTCCTACCTTCCAAACTTTACAGAAGCTCTCCTGCGAACCTGCAGAACTAGCACTCCTGAAAGAAAGGATATTGCTGAGACATGGCTTAGCCACAGCCTGGGGGATGTTTCCAGAATGAGATTTTCACTCTGCAGCGGAGTGTGCGCTGATATGAAACTTCCTGGCAGATTAAAACTGTGTGCCCGACCGAGACTCGAACTCGGGACCTTTGCCTTTCGCGGGCAAGTGCTCTACCATCTGAGCTACCGAAGCACGACTCACGCCCGCTGCTCACAGCTTTACTTCTGCCAGTACCTCGTCTCCTACCTTCCAAACTTTACAGAAGCTCTCCTGCGAACCTGCAGAACTAGCACTCCTGAAAGAAAGGATATTGCGGAGACATGGCTTAGCCACAGCCTGGGGGATGTTTCCAGAATGAGATTTTCACTCTGCAGCGGAGTGTGCGCTGATATGAAACTTCCTGGCAGATTAAAACTGTGTGCCCGACCGAGACTCGAACTCGGGACCTTTGCCTTTCGCGGGCAAGTGCTCTACCACCTGAGCTACCGAAGCACGACTCACGCCCGGTGCTCACAGCTTTACTTCTGCCAGTACCTCGTCTCCTACCTTCCAAACTTTACAGAAGCTCTCCTGCGAACCTGCAGAACTAGCACTCCTGAAAGAAAGGATATTGCGGAGACATGGCTTAGCCACAGCCTGGGGGATGTTTCCAGAATGAGATTTTCACTCTGCAGCGGAGTGTGCGCCGATATGAAACTTCCTGGCAGATTAAATCTGTGTGCCCGACCGAGACTCGAACTCGGGACCTTTGCCTTTCGCGGGCAAGTGCTCTACCATCTGAGCGACCGAAGCACGACTCACGCCCGGTGCTCACAGCTTTACTTCTGCCAGTACCTCGTCTCCTACCTTCCAAACTTTACAGAAGCTCTCCTGCGAACCTGCAGAACTAGCACTCCTGAAAGAAAGGATATTGCGGAGACATGGCTTAGCCACAGCCTGGGGGATGTTTCCAGAATGAGATTTTCACTCTGCAGCGGAGTTTGGAAGGTAGGAGACGAGGTACTGGCAGAAGTAAAGCTGTGAGCACCGGGCGTGAGTCGTGCTTCGGTAGCTCAGATGGTAGAGCACTTGCCCGCGAAAGGCAAAGGTCCCGAGTTCGAGTCTCGGTCGGGCACACAGTTTTAATCTGCCAGGAAGTTTCAGTTCATCGTTGTGATTACAAAAACAGTCGTGGACGATGCGGGCTATGGCAACAGCGGCTCTGTCTTCTTGGAACGCAGCATCGCCATTGGGGCACCAATATTTTAACTGGGTCGCACGTTACGGCAAGAGAAAGGAACAAAAGTGAAATAGGGTTATTACTTTCATCCTTCTTTACCTCCTCTGCATTACTGCAGATGACGCGTCATTGAGCACATTTGTACTCTGTATGCAGTACACGTGAGGTGCCTAGTTGTTTCCACTGCCCTGTGTGGAATACATAAGTTCTTGTACACATCACCAACCTGCTGTATTCTTGATGATGATGTCCCTAGCGCAGAAATCAGCACGCAGGACGTGGATTCTTTTTCTTGAGGCTGAAATTAACTTCGCGGGGAACTGTTGCTACGAGTTAACTGTAACTCATTTGGTATGCTACTCGCGTTTTTATTGATGTAGACACGAGAAACTATTCTTGATCACAACGTATTGAACATATCTTTCCACAGTCATTATATCTGGCTAAAATAACATTAAATACATCCTGCCACAGACAACATGTCTGCCTACTGGAACCGTCAGAACTGGAGAATAAAATTACATGAATCAAATACTACTATTTCAGACAATATGTCTGTACCTAGCGCCGGTTGGAACTGTAGTAAATAAAATTGCATGAAACAAATACTGCTATAGCAGACAACATGTCTATCTACTGGAACGGTCAGAACTGTAGAGCCGGACTGCCCGAGACACATCCCGCTCCAAGCCAGCAAGGCGTGACCCAAACGTCACCGAAGTGCATCGGCAGTAATATCGTCAGTCTTTTGTTTTAGTAATACTTTGATTTTAATAATTTTGAAATGACTGACTGAAAGCTGGCTATTGAGAGATGTTTATTTTAAAAAAATGAAGTAATTTGGATGACAGGTTTAATTAATAGTAGCAACTAAAGTTTAACGTTTTTGCGCCCTACCGCCGAACACAGCAGCCAATCACAGAGCAGCAGCATCATGCAGGCGGTCTTTCTCACGGGAATGGTACCGAATCTAACGTCACCGGTACCTCATCTCGCATTGCGTCATCTCTATGCTTTTTGCATCTCCACTGCCCTGGGAATAGCTTCCTGGAGCGTAATATGATGACTGAATAAGCCAGAAATATTACAATGTGATCAACAAAAATGGTCAAATAATCCTTGTTAGTAATGCGACCTTGCAGAGTTACCATGGAGCCCACGGAATACCAATATATGGCTGCTCAGATCATCACCGGAACGCCACGGCGTTACACTCTTAGCAGCAAGCAATGTGCATCGCAGCCTTGGGACGGCATACGCCAAACGTAAACTGGGCCTGAAGTTTGAAACAGTGTGGGGCAAGACTCATCCGACCAAACGATACTCCTCTGCTGTTCCATAGTCCTGGTTTAATGACTTCGGCACCACGTTTTCTTGATACAGGCATTTGTACCACTGATGAGGGGTTCTGGAATGCATCTCGCTTTGTATTTCGCAGCTTTGCAGTTCCCTTTGTGCTGTTTCGGTGCTGAAAGGGTTCGGTAGATCGACATTCAGTTCTTCATCGACTTATGCATCTGTCGTCCTCTTATATTTTGTCACATTCCTCTTCAGTGACCGTGCGCATAGTGAGTTATTGGATGACTCTTTCTTTTAACTTTCCCTGTATGCGATGAAAATCTTCGATACGGTGCCTCTTGGTTACGGATGCTCCCACCGTACGTGTGCAAGCAATTTGGCCACGTTCGAATTCACTCAGCTTCAACACAATGCACTCACAATTACATAGAACACTGTTCCGACCACGACTGACGCTCGCAATGTATTCACGACATTGCACAGGTGCAGTTCATGGTCAAATACAACCTTGCAATCTCTAGGCTTGTCTTGCATCTGCATTTATTTTCAAGTATGCATTTCTCGCAGTGTTTTCATATTTTTGTCCAACCCCTGTACGATTGGCGGGTGGCTGGTTCCTACCACTGGATTCGCTGAAACGCCAATCACAAATTTAGTTTGATCGAAGTATAGTTACTATTCGGCAGCAAAAGAACCGGACTGCTTTCGGCGGCAATACACCAATGGGAAATTGGCACTGCCGGCTGCCATTATATTGCCACTTCCGCACGCAAAGCACTGTGTTTGTCACGACTCAAGCACGAAGCCTTCCGGTACACGAATATTACGCGTATTCTTCTCTGCCTCGTGATGGCTGGGTGTTGTGTTACATCCTTAGGTTAGTTAGGTTTAAGTACTTCTAAGTTCAAGGGGACTGATGACCATAGATGTTAAGTCCCATAGTGCTCAGAGCCATTACGCGTATTCAAGACAAAATTTCCGGCTCTAAATGAATGATCAATACATTCTTGACATGCTTGGAGACATTAAAGAGGTCTTTACCATAATTACAGAAAGGTTGCACGCTCTTTCTAGCAGGTAAGGGCTTTAAGCTTCCTTTTTATTGTTACATAGCGACAAAACTACAGCGAAATGGCGTTTTGCGAATATTATAAAGAGCAAACACATTGTGATATCAAACTTTTGAAAGGGGCCGTTGCGAAGGGTGTTGAGTTGTTAATCACCAAAAAAATATGTGAGTTCATTCAGTACAGTTTACGAGATATGTTGTGACAAGATTGTGGTCTGTTTCACGGACGAAAAGTTTCACCCGCGGCAAAAACTTTAGTTCTGGTCGTAATTAAACTTAAGAACAGAATTCTAACATGCTTAGAGATGCCATCTGTTATCACTAAACGTCACAGTGTAGGTTTATCATTTAGAGGTATATAGTAAGCAGCCTCTCTGAAATACCTTAAAACAGTGTAGTTGTCGCTGTGGCCGAGCGTCGCCGCGCGGGATTAGCAGCGCGCTCTAAGGCGCTGCAGTCATGGACTGTGCGGCTGGTCCCGGCGGAGGTTCGAGTCCTCCCTCGGGCATGGGTGTGTGTGTTTGTCCTTAGGATAATTTGGATTAAGTAGTGTGTAAGCTTAGGGACTGATGACCTTAGCAGTTAAGTCCCATAAGATTTCACACACATTTTGAGCCGAGCGTTTCTAAGCGCTTCAGTCCGGAACCGCGCTGCTGCTACGGTCGCAGGTGCGAATCCTGCCTTGGGCATGGATGTGTGTGATATCCTTAGGTTAGTTTGGTTTAAGTAGTTGTAAGTTCTAGGGGACTCATGACCTCAGATGTTAAGTCCCATTGTGCTCAGAGCCATTTGAACCAGTCTAGTTGTATGTAAGCAAAACTTCAAAACTTTTTCCTCATTCAACTCATTGTCTCCAGAAAATGATAGCAGGTCACTAGAAAGACAATTTTCTATTCTACTTTTCCGTGTACTAAACACAATCAGGCAAGATGTGGTACACAGTAACTGACATACCACAAGCAGCAAAAACCAGAGCTTCTCTTCCATTCTGGAGATGGTCATATGTTATAGGTTGGTGAACAATTGTTAGTCCCGTTAGAGCCACTTCTTTCCACCTACGTAACTGCAATGATGCCCCATGTGGCCTTGTAATAGGCCTCACCAGTTGGGTTACCCTACTGACACTTAAGCTTTCTTCAGGAGTTTGAGGCGTTGTGTAAATAATTTATCATCATCGTTAGATCCCGAGACCATCTCCGTAGCAGTAGAACGCGAGAATGTGAGAATCATCAGGATCCACAAGTCAAAACAACTAAAAGCACCATCTATCGACATATAAGCGTTAACTTCATTCTGCAATCTTCACAATTAGTCCCAATCACATATTTTCAGCGAAGAGATAAGAGATCAGAGAAATGACGATTGAAACAACTACTTATTGTTCTCAGACCGCTAACCTTACCTCCACCGAAGCTGATGGGTCAATATCTTCCTGTCGTGTTCAAGTCCAGAGGAAAAATTCATTTGAGACGCCTGGACTATTTGCTGTTTATTTAGTGTTCTGTCACGGATGGATATAATGTTTAACGGTGACTAATTTCGAAACAGAGCGTTCATTCTCAAACCATTGCCTGCATCTCTAATGTTCGACTGTAAGGTAATTCCAATAGAATATTCGAAACACTTATTCATACACCGGCTTAAGACAACAAATGTGATCATTGCATTACCAGAATATTCGTTTACGAGTTCCGCCCAAGTGAAATCTGTAACTGTAGAATAGCAAGGAATTGGTCTGCGGTATGGGACATGTATCTCTCGGCGTACGACAGCTGCAGACTTTGCTTGCAGACGACCAGTGGCTGCTGACGTTCCTCCGCGGCTGCAAGTTCTCGCTGGAGCGCACCAAGGAGAAGCTCGACATGTACTACACGGTGCGCCGGCACCTGCCAGAGCTGTTCGCCAACCGGGACCCCTTCTCTGCCGACATACAGAAGATCCTCTCAGCCGGGTAAGCGACCGTCTGAACAAACTTGACCTAGAGCTCTCTCATTTTGCTCGCTCTGGATGAGCAGTTTAGCACCACTGTAAGTACCTATAACTAGCTTCACGTATCTTCCTCCCATTAATAATTCACTACTGGCCATTAAAATTGCTACACCAAGAAGAAATGCAGATGATAAATGGGTATTCATTGGACAAATATATTATACTAGAACTGACATTTGATTACATTTTCACGCAATTTGAGTGCATAGATCCTGAAAAATCAGTACCCAGAACGACCACCTCTGACCGTAATAACGGCCTTGATACGCCTGGGCATTCAGTCAAACAGAGCTTGGATGATGTGTACAGTTATAGCTGCCCGCGCAGCTTCAACACAATAAAACAGTTCATCAAGAGTAGTGACTGGCGTATTGTGACGAGCCAGTTGCTCGGCCACCATTGACCAGATGTTTTTAGTTGCTGACAGATCTGGAGAATGTGCTGATCAGGGCAGCAGTTGAACATTTCCTGTATCCAGAAAGGCCCATACAGGACCTGCAACATGCGTTCGTGCATTATCCCGCTGAATTGTAGGGTTTCGCAGGGATCGAATGAAGGGTAGAGCCATGAGTCGTAACACATCTGAAATGTAACGTCCACTGTTCAAAGTGCCGTCAGTGCGAACAAAAGGTGACCGAGACGTGTAACCAGTGGAACCCCATAACATCACGCCGGATGATACGCCAGTATGGCGATGACGAATACACGCTTCCAATGTGCGTTCACCGCGATGTCGCCAAACACGGATACGACCATCATGATGCTGTAAACAGAACCTGGATTCATCCGAAAAAATGACGTTTTGCCATTCGTGCACCCAGGTTCGTCGTTAAGTACACCATCGCAGGCGCTCCTGTCTGTGATGCAGCGTCAAGGGTAACCGCAGCCATGGTCTCCGAGGTGATAGTCCATGTTGCTGCAAACGTCGTCGAACTGTTCGTGCAGATGGTTGTTGTCTTGTAAACGTCCCCATCTGTTGACTCAGGGATCGAGACGCGGCTGCACGATCCCCTACAGCCATGCGGATAAGATGCCTGTCATCTCGACTGCTAGTGATACGAGGCCGTTGGGATCCAGCACGGCGTTCCGTATTACCCTCCTGAATCCCCCGATTCGATATTCTGCTAACAGTCATTGGATATCGACCAACGCGAGCAGTAATGTCGCTATAAGTTAAACCGCAATCCGACCTTTATCAAAGTCGCAAACGTTATGGTACGCATTTGTCCTCCTTACACGAGGGATCACAAAAATGTTTCACCAGGCAACGTCGGTCAACTGCTGTTTGTGTATGAGAAATCGGTTGGAATCTTTCCTCATGTTAGCACGTTATAGGTGTCGCCACCGGCGCCGACCTTGTGTGAATGCTCTGTAAAGCTAATCATTTGCATATCGCAGCATCTCCTTCGTGTCGGCTAAATTTCGCGTCTATAGCACGTCATCTTCGTGGTGTAGCAATTTTAATGGCCAGTAGCGTACATGTGCCTCAGAACATTCTTAAACCCCTCATTAATATCGTGGGCGGCAGTGAGCAAAAATTTGCAGCCGTACCATGTAGCAACTCTACTTGACAAAAAGGACAGGACAATGTAAAACTACGGATGCTACTATTTAACTGCTACACTGATATCTGATATATCTGATGATTTCCTCATAATAAGAATAATAGTATTATAGCAATTACATGCCACGTTAATTACGAATTATAGGCCCTACGGCTAACTATTTTCTGTATTCAAATTCAAAATTTGTTCAGTTTTACCGGAAAAGCTTATTTCATCAATTACGATTTGACGTGATCGTCTGTTCCTAGTACAAACTATGAAGTAATAGTGGTGGGTTAGAAGTAACACGGTTTCTGTCCTGTGCAAGCATTCACCGAAAGGCATAAATGCTATCCCGGAAGCCTAGGATTTTACTGACAAGAGTCATCAAAATGTAACAATGTTGTAGTTTTTACTCCAGTAAGGAATACCCTACGGTGTAATTTTAGGGCTCCCTTTCCTTGTCTCCTTGTATCACAGATCAGAAATTTAAATCTAAATTTGGGGATTCTTATCGGTTTTCCTCTACAGATTTTAATTAGTAAACGAAACATGGTGTTTATTCCTCATAAAAAATGACGTCATTTAGTTCACTTACGACAAATATTTATCCTTAAAAGATTAATTTTATATTTCAGGAAGATTTTAGACTGCAAAGTAACTTTAACCTACGAGAAAATTTTCAATTGGAGAATTATTTTCATTTTAAAAGAAGACTTTTGGTTTCCACAAACGTCTTGGTTGCTAAGATTGTTTTTTTTTTTATCCAAATAGGTTATATGTTTCAAGAAGAATCTAATTTTGCTAGAAGAGTTTTAGTTTTGGGGACTTCTTCTTAAAAAGGTTTATGATTTCAAGAATGTTTTAGTGAAGTCAACCGCTAAAGACGACGGAATACATTCTGTCAACAGTAAGGTGGACTAGAAAGGGAGCTAGTGGGCAAAAACCACGATAGCATGGCTTGCTGGGTAGCAGACTGCAAATGGATGGGCCTGTGGATAAATCCTCAGTCAGTCTTAGGATACTTGTTTGTCACTTACCACTTCTATCGTCCTGGCTATGATTTGTGTGTGTGTGTGTGTGTGTGAAACATTGCAAGTAACACTTCGAACTGACTATCTGAGTCTCAAAGGTCGGAGGAAATGAAGGGCGTGCTCCTACAATGTAATAGGGCCATTTCTAGAAAACCACTGCGCTTTCGTCTTTCAAATAAAATCTTAGCAAATTACAATTTATACAATCCGTCACATTTATCTTTTTTAATGTGTCAGTAACTTTCTTTCTATAATATTTCAATTACACGGTGACAGTGTAGATAGGCTTAAACAGAAACCTTATACTTGGCTTATGCAGTGATGACACACAAATAAATAGTTTCGTTTGTTCAGAAAGTTTTACTGCAGCAGAACATTTTAGTGGTTGCTATTGAATGTGTGATTGGTTGTGTTTCTGGAGAAATAAGTTTCCTACTTCGGCAAATATATTCTTTGTGACAACGTATATACAACAAACTTATATAATAACGTCAAGCCACTCCTCGCTTGCCAGAATAAAAATGTTTATCTCGGCTGTGAAATTAGCATCTACAGCCAGAGAAACTTTACAGTACACACACATAAGTTTATTAGTATGGCTATGTGCACAGCAGCAACTAACATAAAATCTCAATACCTTCTTCATCCACATCTAGTATTAAATGTTTCGAATGTTTAATGTTTCGACAATACTAGGCTTATTAAAAATAATTATTAATCATAATGTTCCCAAGGAAAAGGAACCTGAAGTTTTAACGTTCCATCGATGACAATGTCATTAGGGACAACATATCACAAGCTCTGATTGCGGAATGTTGGCAAAGAAAGAAGTCGTACCCTTTCAAAGGAACGATCTCCGCATTCGTCTTAAGTCATTAAGGTAAATTACGGAAGACCTAAATCTGGATATCTGGTCGGGAATTTGAAGCGCTGTCCTACCCAGTGCGAGTCCAGCATGCTAAACACTGCACCACTTAACTCCGTAGAATGTCTCGGCTAACACCTAACTTCAAAACTCATTAACATTAGTTCTGTACTATTGAGTTACCTTATTTCAAACTCTCGGTGACCATAAACGATATACTTGCTTCCAAATCTGTCATTTAAAGCACCCGTTTATACTTTACCAAGCAGCAACTGCTCCAGTAATGGCATTACATGTCTGCGTAAGAGCGAAATGTATCTCTTAGCTCAATCCGCATACTGAAATTTCTTGAGATCAATCGCTTAGTAGCTGCAAAAAAAAATATGTATGAGAGGAGTTTGATGTAATTCGCACCTGATTTTTGTTCTTTAACCTCCGTCCATTCAGCCAAGTTTTTCAGTGACAAAATTGCGCCATGTCATAATAGGTTCAACAGATATTGTACATGTTTTGAAAGTTTAGTTTATTTTTTGGGCCCAGATTCTTTATGAGTAACAGAAGGAGACGGATTAAAAAACAGCACAGCAGTTAAATTTGTTCTTATCTTTGAAGTTGGATACAAAGGTGTCTGTATTGGTGCATAATTGAATTTTAGGAATTTTCCTTTACAAGGATGTACGGTGTCTTAAAAGACTAGACTATTTCAGTTCTGCAAGTTGGGGATTGTATAAAGTTCTCACGTCTATTCGCCCAGTTGTTACTATTTGAAAAACATAATGGCTTTTAAACAACTACAGTTAGCTTCTGCCGCTAAGAACTCGTTGTTCTAACTTAAACTTTGTACAGGGAGTAAAATACTGAAATACTGCATAGTATTCCTGTTAATTGCCCCTTTCTTATACCAGTAAGCTCATACTCTCAGTCTACAAATTAATATCGTTCTTCTTCGTGCAATCAAACAAAACGGTAGACTCGAAAGTTTAATCTTGTGGAATGAAAACCACCCCTCGGTATTCTACGTGCAATTTTGAATCATAACAACCTTCGTACAAGTTGCACATTAATCATTATAATATGTATGGCGACCAGTACACTATCGCCCTCCCAAAAGAGCTATGATTTAAAATTTATTTCATCAATATCACAGCATTGCGTTATGTGCAGATCATCTCCACCAAGAATTTAAACTTTTTGGAGATACACTCTGTAAAATTCGTTGGAAACTGCTCCGATGTCTTTGTGGGAACATCACTACACAAGTAAGACACTGCTGCAAGACACCATTGTCAACACAGCAGCACTTAGGAATTTGTGTCAGTGTGCTGAAATAGAAAGCACCAGTGGGTAAAAGGCTACTGCTTATCAGAAATGATGTGCTCTTATTCATAGGTAGTCTAAATAGCTAACGTGGCCTGCTAAAAATTTTACATCTGCTATCTTACCTTGCAGCTACAAATCAGTGATTTGCAGTAACGTATTCACAAATCCATGGAGAAGAAATAAAAACTTTGAGATTCGCCGATGACACTGTAATTCTATCAGAGACAGCAAAGGACTTGGAAGAGCAGTTAAACGGAATGGACAGTGTCTTGAAAGGAGATATAAGATGAACATCAACAAAAGCAAAACGAGGATAATGGAATGTAGTCGAATTAAGTCGGGTGATGCTGAGAGAATTAGATTAGGAAATGAGACACTTAAAGTAGTAAAGGAGTTTTGCTATTTGGGGAGCAAAATAACTAATGATGGTCGAAGTAGAAAAGATATAAAATGTAGACTGGCGATGGCAAGGAAAGCGTTTCTGAAGAAGAGATATTTGTTAACATCGAGTATAGATTTAAGTGTTCAGGAAGTCGTTTCTGAAAGTATTTGTATGGAGTGTAGTCATGTGTGAAAGGGAAACATGGACGATAAATAGTTTGGACAAGAAGAGAATAGAAGCTTTCGAAATGTGGTGCTACAGAAGAATGCTGAAGATTAGATGGGTAGATCACATAACTAATGATGAAGTATTGAATAGAATTGGAGAAAAAGGAGTATGTGGCACAACTTGACAAAAAGAAGGGACCGGTTAGTAGGACATGTTCTGAGGCATCAAGGGATCACAAATTTAGCAATGGAGGGCAGCGTGGAGGGTAAAAATCGTAGAGGGAGACCAAGAGATAAATACACTAAGCAGATTCAGAAGGATGTGGGTTGCAGTAAGTACTGGGAGATGAAGAAGTTTGCGCAGGATAGGGTAGCATGGAGAGCTGCATCAAACCAGTCTCAGGACTGAAGACCACAACAACAACAACAACAACAACAACATTCACGATACAAATCCTTTTTTTTACGTTATATCTGCGCAGCATTACTTGAGTATTTCTTCATGTTCTGAATAGTTGTATCATCCAATCTTTTCAGTTGCTCGCCATCAACTTTTACACACGAAACCAACATGTTATCAGTACCAACATGTCACAACATTCTCGAATATAGGACGTCTTTTACAAGAAGGAGGCGAAAACAACTTTCATTCTTATGTACTACCATTTGCACTGCATTTCACTTTCATTTATTCAGCTTTCGACTCTTATTTCAGTTCACGTAATGGCTTGAATACATACTAGTCGAGTACTCGGCCTGAGCAGTCTAAAGTTTTGTATTGTTTAAGCTTAGTCCCGATCTTTAGGATATTCTCCGCTGGGAGACATTGAAGACGCAGGGCAAAAGCAGTGAAGCCAGGCATCACTGTCGGGAAATCAGAAAGAGTACTGTGAAGCTTACCTGCTGAATGCTTGGTGTCATGGGGACCAGACGACGTTCCCAGGAAATTCTTTGGCGTTTACTGGCGGGGTCACAGTGTGAAATGATTAACTAATGTTTAGGTCACTACCGCAAATAGAGTGTATCAGGATATATGATACTGCTGGAGCAATTCAACGTGAAGTTTAATATACTGACTTCCCTCCTGCTCCTCTAATCCCTTAAAAGAAGCGTAAATAAAATTCGTCGTGTGACTGAGATTAACTTCTTTACTGATTGTAATTAAAGATGGGATTGTACTGGCCGACACTGGCGACTCATGAGGGAGCTGCTTTGTGCATTTTTGACGTGGTGTATGTTGGCGGTCAGGACGAATCACTACGTTATTTTGAACGATTACCGTTCGCTTCCGATTTGCTTCTTTGCATTTAGTTACGTCCGACTTTATTTCTTTGCTTCGAATTCATAGGAAGATCATTGTCAGACTGTATTCACTTATTTGGCAACGAGGACATTTACTTTTGCTACCTTCCTTGATTTCATGCTTTTGATTTCATGAAAAGAAGTCAGCCCAAAATAATTATTGGACTGTTAAATGAAAAACAAAACGTTAATCTATGCACAACGGATAATGGTAGGGAGGGCTCAAGCAACCAAAGAATTTAGAAGATATTTGTTTTACAATCAGACACTGTCTATCTTTCACTGACTTTACCAAGATATTTGACTGATTGATTATAATTCATCATTTTGAATAACTAATCAGAATTCGTGTCAGAATTGTTTTTGGGGCTTAAATTATTGACTACGAAACCAAAGATTCTCAGCTGAATAATCAATTTATTGCGGCATGCAAGTCATAGCTCATTTAAAAAACAGAATATTATTTACTGTCTTTTTCTCGCGCTGATGACGCCAATGTCTAACGTATCAGTCTTGTAATTTAAAATATGCGTGGGAACAGGGAATGAGCATTGTGTTACTACTGTTCTTTCTATTGCTCTCATTCATTCTCAGTCTACTAGAAATGCTTTTAATTAAATTGCAACCGAACGTAGTTACTGGCACTATTTGATTTTGACGGGAGCACGCGATAAAATAGCGTAATGTGGACCATGGGGTTAAACAGACAAAAATATTCTTAAATTACGCATATATAAAATTTATTACATCCTACTAAAGTCTTCACATGCACTTATTTGTCATAATATGAATTTCAACAAGAACGATTATTTTGCAATCATTCTGCAGCCAGCACCACAGTGGAACACAAGGCGGTACACTGGAACTCACCTTAGTCGATCGTTGTTGAACAATAATCAAAACTTTACACGAGACACACGCAAATTATAGTCTGAATTACCTCAAGAACGTCCTTTGTTCATTGATTTGTGCACCGAACTACAAGTCGGTAGTCCGAAATCAATGGCTCTTAAATTTATGTGGATAATTTTGGGTTTTGTTATAAAATTAAATTTCACACGCATCTCCTATCTGAACTTCACTAAGGACGCAGGTGGTCAAGTCTCCTTGCGGAACTACTCACGCGGCAGTGTGGAAACAATGACCTGCAGGCCAGAAATAAAAGATTAGCAATGAATTTCGCACGCCAGTATCTCGCACAATTCATACCCAAAATGTCTAACCAGAAATAGTACTATAATCTCCAGTACCTTTTGCTGTACAGTGGCGACAACATGGTTATATCAAACACATTGCGCGAGGCAAATGCTGCAAAGAAAATTCGATGAATATTTCGCAAACTACTTTACGTTAATTACATAGGCCAAAGAAGGAAATCAAAAAAATGATACTTAAAAAACTGTATCACTCACCATTTCTTCACATTTTGCGGTTAAATTTATTAAATTAAGCGATTTTTTAAAGAATTTATCAGCTTATTATGTAGTCAAAATAATTTAAAAAGGAGGTATAGGAATTTAGATGACGTTGGCAGCACTGCTGAAAAACATTCCCTGGCAAAAAAAGGTCGATTCTATTTTTGTGTTAACAGACGGTGTTTTGTTTACTGTCAGCCTAACCTCACTTTCCTGTTTCCTGTACATATGCCCAGTACAATGTCTAATAGTGGTTGTAAAACTCTGCTGACAGTGTTTCTTATATTTTTGGTTAATTTGTGATTAAAACACACCAAAGAAACATGACAGACTTTGTGAAAAAGGTTTATCTATCTAACTTTCGATCTAAACTTGCTGATCAAGATAAATCTTGGGCGCCAAATAAGGTATGTTATGTGTGTGTTGAAGATCTGAGAAAATGATCCAAAAAGGAGAAAAAAGCCTTTAGATTTGCTGTTCCTGTGATCTGGAGGGGGCCAAAAAATCATTCTGATGATTGCTACTTTTGCAGTGTTGATATTACTGGTCATGATTCGAAAAACAAGAAGTTAATAACCTTCCATCCGCCATCTGACCAGTTGGGCATGGTGTAGATTTGCCATTTCCTGAACCATCAGATGATTTAAATTCTACTCCAACAAAAGTATTTTCTGATGTACTATCTGATATAGATGAACCAGATGATGATGAATTCCACTGTAATACAGAAAGTCTACAGCCCAAATTGTTTACTCAGACCGAGCTTAACGATTTGGTTAGGAATATAGGCTTAACGAAAGAAAAAGCTGAATTGCTTTGCTCTAGATTAAAGAAAAAGAACTTATTGGCAGTTGGAATCAGCATATACATATATAGAAAGAGAGAGCAGTAATTTTCCAAGTTTTTTCAAACAGAAGGTGATTTAGTGTACTGCTCAGACATTCCTGGTCTGATGAATTATGGTATTGAATACCAAAAGGAAGACTGGAGGCTGTTTATTGATTCATCCAAAACTAGTTTAAAGGCTGTATTATTACACAATGGTACCAAGGTCGCTGGAACACCAACATGATGGGGTACTACTGTTGGTCACCTCACCGAGTTCAGCAAGCGACTCATCGTAGAAGAAGCTACACAAGAAGCTTCAATGAAAAAAGAGAAAGGAAATACAAACCAATTCCAGCTGACAAGTGAAACCTATATTAACACATATCATTGTTTTAAGTAGCTTCCTGTAAATAGAAACCATGCTTATGTTGTAACAAAGTGTTTCATTAATTTCCCCGTTTACCGTATAGCACAGGATTTTATACTACATAATAAAAAGCATATTGCTCGAAAACTATGTCTGATGCAAAAAACTAAGGTTAGGTTTGGATTCAGTTCATAAAAATCTTTGAAGATCAGCTATCAAAATTAGAAAAGTTTTTCTAAAAATATTTTTCGCTGTCCTGTGTTTTAAAGGCGAGATAATTGATGGCAGAATTCAAATAAAACCAAACGTGGTGAAGGCACCTCGACATCGACTTTGTATTACTGTATTCTACTGTACTCCATGCTCTCGATAAGATACCAAACTTCTAACCACTGAGTTTATCTGTAAAAGTACTAGAAAAGGTGATCGCCACATAACACTGACTATAATTTTGTTGAAAAGGAACGGACTAGCAATCTCAACAATAATATAACTCATCCTCTTAAACTTTCGAAACTACTTGACGGAGCCCAGCATAGCTTCCGTTCACTCTCTGGCCAGACCGGGAACCAAATGCCGAAAAATGGCGGAGCGCCCCTAACGGTCACTCTGCTCTTCCCTGAGGGCTATCCTACCAACCCTCTAAGACTCTGCTGCTACAGGTGCATCTTTGTCCGCTCCCCACAGTAATTAGCTTGTCACCAAAATCTAGGTAAAGCATGCATATCCTTCCCACAATCAAAACAAACACTCATTCAATAATTTATAGGAACATAATAAGGATAAGGGAAAAGATTTACACAGTGAAATAATTAAATAAATCAATACAGTGGCGTCCATGACTTTTCCAGAGGCTCACTGTACCATACCATACTTACAAGAATGACTAACCACTGTCACAGGGTACAGTGCGACTCAGTAATGAGGCGGAATCAATAGTTTCGTCTCAGTTTGTCTTCTGCACGTAATTGGTCAACATCGGGAAAGCAGCCTGTCCGTATGCTCGATAATACAAGTCGATGGAGACCATCCTCATGTTTGAACGCATCGTAATTAAGAAGAGTATCAAAAATAGGGATAATTTTAGGACTTTTCTAATTAATTTGCATTAACTGCTCCAGTATTTTACACTGCCTGGCATAAATAGTGCAGCATCCAGAAGAGGAGAAAGAAACGAAAAGGCCGAGAGGGTATGTGCTGTCATCTCAGTGATTCCAAAATTGAGTCAAATTAACAAAGAACTTGCTGGTATGAGCCCTTTTAGCAGTACGATGTTGCACGTCATTTGGCCTGGATGTAAGCACTGATTCTGTTGAAAAGGGGGTGTCTTAAAGCTGTTGTATCCACTCCTGAGACTAGCTGGCCCACAGTCGCCATAACTGGTTCGTGGTATTCTGGATAGTGGCACTAGGGCGGAGTTGGCGTCCGAGGTGTTCCTACGCATTTTCTATCCGGGACAGATCTGGGGATCTCACTAACCACGAGAATACCTCAGCATCAGTAAGGAGTTCATGGAGACAAGTGCCATCCATGAAAGAACATTGTCCTGTTGAAAAATGGCACCACAACAGTGTCGCATGAAAAGTATCACAAGAGGACGTAAGATGTCCGTGACGTACAGTTCTACTGACAGAGTTCATTCAGTATCAGCAGTGACTAGAATTCATAGCTGATGGCTCCCTACACTATCACAGCCGGAGTAACACCGACGCGCCTCTTCAAAACGATGGAAGAATGAGACCTGTTCCCAGGTGGCCGCTATACTACCCAGCGATGGTCATGACGAGTACTGCAGAACCGTCATTCACCACTGAAAACAATGCGACGGCATTCATCAACAACACATGCTTTCTGTCCACGGCACCGCTCCGAACGCTGCCGTTTGAGTTTTGGCGTTAACACAACCAACGCATGGGACGATAATTTCTAAATCCAGCTCTTATTAGTCTGACCAATGGAATTGGATTACACAGAATGTTGCAAGGATTCCATCTCTTGTTCTCTGATGGTAAAAGCGGATGTAGGGGGGTTAAGATGAGCCTGGTGCACAATATGGCGAACGTCCCTTGTGGTAGTCAGAGGCGGTCGTCTGGAGCCTTAACGACGAATATGACTGCCCTCACGTTTCAGTGTAGTCCAACATCTGGCCATTGTCACATCCAAATGTCCCACAAATATGGATGTTGCACGTTTTGACCAGCCAATCAAATGGAGACCGTCAACGAAGGCCCTTTCAAACTCTGCCAGATGCTGACGGTGTTGTCTCTTACGGATAGAAGACATCTACGTGTCCTTTACAGAGACCACTCAACATATATGACACTGTTCACGTCCCTTATATACCCTACCAGGCATGATAGCAGTACTGAATACGAAGAAGACTTGTTTTCTGTGCATGCCGTTCTACCAGTCACAAAAAATTGCAACTCTCCCGTAATCATTTACATACGCCCGTTGGTATATATGTGTTACATTGTCATCCAACTATGTCTTCTGCGTGTTTGAATTTTTTTTGTCAGGTAGTGTATCTGCGTCCTACAGAAGGCTACTTCCCGGATATTCAAATGGTTCAAATGGCCCTGAGCACTATGGGACTACTTAAACCTAACTAACCTAAGGATATCACACACATCCATGCCCGAGGCAGGATCCGAACCTGCGACCGTAGCGGTCGCGCGGTTCCAGACGGTAGCGCCTAGAACCGCTCGGCCACACTGGCCGGCTCCAGATAGTCCTTGTTGTACACTGACACCAGAGATTTTTGAGGTTAACTTCGTCAAATGTAATTGTTTACATTCCATAAACCATCGTTCACACTATTCATTGCGAGTAATCTCTGGGAAGTGGAAATAAGTCAAAGGTGTATATTTTATTTAAGCATAATCTAATTCGTGTAGATGATGCCCATGATGAGAATGTTGTTGCCTGCTAATAATTACCACTGTGCATATCTCCAGGGTGTTAACGAAACTGCCACAGACAGATGCCCAGGGCAGGCGTGTGATCCTGATGAACGTGGGAAAACTTCCGGCCGGAACAGTTTCCGCCGAAGCTGCCTTCCGGACCAACTTCCTGGGACTCGACATATCACTTCTGGAGGACGACGAAGCCATCATCTGTGGTCAAGTGGTCATCCAAGACATGAAAGACATCACGCTTGGCCATATGACTGCCATTACACCCTACTTCATGAAGCGTGTGGCTACCTGTTTCCAAGTAAGTGAAAGTGGCTATCTTCGGACAGCGCGTCTGTATATTCGTGTCGAGTACCATCTGCATCGGTCACGTCCAGTGGTCCCTGCAACTTCTTACACATTATATAGGTTGGTTTACAGCACCATTTTTATATTAGCTATAATTTCCTGTCATCTGCCTTTTCTGTATTGCCTCTACAGTTCCCGCACTCCATTCCTTCTTCGTTTTACATCTTTTCCGCCTGCCTGGAGGTCCCCATATCCGTAATTTCTAAGGTATTCTACACGGCTATCCATAAAACTTGTAACGTTATGATGACGACATGCACATGATTTGCAATTCATTTCAACGGCACACCCTTGGGCGGGAATAACACCATCTACATTCTGGATATAATTAAAGATTATACAACCTGTTCGTCGTTCGGAAACTGCACTTGAATGGTAGCAGTCTTCGAGAAGATCGTGTAATGGCTTGTATGTGAAGGAAGAACGTCAGCCACAGAGGTCCGCTAACCTTTTCGTCTCATAGGCTACCTTCCAATTTTTCTGTTTTTGGTACGGCCCCTGCCTTACTGAAATTTTTTTTTTTTCAAGTTCATCAATTTCAGATTTGTTTCTGGCAGCTGGTACAGTGTTACTTACTTTGCTAGGTTTCACTGTAGAAGCCAGAGTGAAAATGTTTTTAAAAAGTTAAGCGTTATACAATTATTAATTTAAACAAAACAAAATGCAGATCTGTTACAATTAACAGACAGATGCTTTTAGTGGGGAGTTGAGTCGAACCAGAAGGTTTATTAGCAAATCTGGCTTCAGTTTAGTTATGTTTAACTTTAAATATCCTCGGCCACAGATTTTCAAGTTTGCGAAAAAGAAGAAAGAAAGAAAGAAAGAAAGAAATATTGGCAACCTAAACTGAGCTGAAACCCTTTCTCATGATAGCTCATAATACAAGGTAAGTAAAGGTATGTCGCTCTGAAGCCATCTGCTGATATCCGTTTCTAAACTGTACCTTCGGTTCTTTTTTTTTTACTGCTTATTCCCATCAGTTTTCATATAATATGATATCACTGCACGAACTGGTAATCCACTGTGATATTTCTATATTTAAAACACCTTCAAACCTAGTTTCAAAGTCTCTGTGAATGTTTTGCTTCATTAGTTTCATTCTAACAAGAAAAACTGAAATTATAGTCTTTGTTTTTGTCACATTGAAACTCGCACCTTGTAACTGCAGATTAACCTCATTAAATTTAGGATACAAATCTGTTAAATAAGCAAGATATGTTTTCCATTTAATGAAATATTCTTTCAAAATTGGAATTTCAGCATCTAGAAACAGTCTCAAAAAGTGAGAAAAATCTTATCGAACATCAGCCTTTTGACAGCCAGCGTACTTCAGTGTGAAAGGGTAACTGATCACAGTTCTCGTCATTTTCTTCACATAACTGTCTACATCACATAGAATTCAACGCGTGACTTCGAATTTTGTTCTCTGCGTTAATGTCAAATTGAAAAGACTGATGCAGTATACCACTCAGATTTTTAGCAACTAAGGGTTTCGACGGATGACGCAGTTTATTGCAAGCACCTTTTGTTTAAACTGACTTGTAAATCCACGAAAGCGCCTAGATATGTCAGGTGCTCCATCTGCTGCCTCTTAAACTGTTTGATAAAGGGATCACTTAGCCTATGAAATTATCTTTGACATCATTAAATACTGATTGACCTTTGGGGTCTGTTGTCACTGTTCTCGCGATGATAATTTCTTCCTAGATTTCTTATCCTACAACAAAAGTAATATACTCCAACAACAATGCTTCATAATCAGGTGAAGTTGATTGGTGCTCAAAAGAATTCTTTTGAGTATATCATAAGCAGGTTTGTGTGGAACAGTCTTTAAAACTTGTTCAGTGGCTGATAAAATTAACTGATCTCCGACAGTATGTGGTTTTCACATTTTGCTATAAATAGCGAGGTAATGACGGTATGTTTTTAATAATTCCCCACTATGTTATCATCGACGGCGAGTGTTCATCAGAGACAAGGATATCGGCAGGAGTGCCCCAGCCCAGAGAATCGCGATAGGACCGTTATTAGTCTCTATATAAATGATTTGGCGGGCAGGGTGGACAGCAATGTGATACTGTGGCGTACGGTAAAGTGTCGAAGTTGAGTGACCGTAGGAGGATACAAGATGACTTAGACAAAATTTCTAGTTGGTGTGATGAATGGGTGTTACCTCTAAATGTGGAAAAATGTAATTTCATGTGGATGAGTAGGAAAAACAAACTCGTAATGTTCCGATACAGCATTAGTGGTGTCATGCTTGACACAGTCAAGTCGTTTAAATACATGGGCGTTACGTTGCAAAGCGATATTAAATGGAACGAGCACGTGAGGATTGAGACAGGAAAGGCGAATGGTCGACTTCGGTGTATTGCGAGAATTCTAGGAAAGTGTGGTTCATCTGTAAAGGTGACCACATATATGACACTAGTGTGAGCTGTTCTTGAGGACTGCTGGAGTGTTTGGAATCCGCACCAGGTCCGATTAAAGAAGGACTTCGAAGCGCTTCAGCAGGCTGCTATATTTGTTACTGAAAGGTTCGAACAACACGCATGTGTTACGGAGCTGCTTCGGGAACTCAAATGGTGGACTCACTGGTGGAAAGGCGACGTTCTTTTCGAGGAGCACTATTGAGAACATTTAGAGAAGCAGCATTTTAAGCTGACTGCCGAACGAATATACTGCCGCCAAAACATATTGCGCGTAAGGATCACAGAGACAAGGTAATGAAATGAAGTATCAAGAATTGGATCAACAATCTTTATTGTAGCAATCATCATACAATTGCAATTACATGAGAAAGAGTGGTTACAAATCGAGCAATTATATTCAGAGCTAATATAAGGTAATATAAGAAATTAGGATTCATAAGGAAGTATTTTCCCTCGTTCTACTTGCGAGTGCAACAAGAAAGGAGTACCAGTGGTACAGGGTACCCTCCGTCACGGACCGTAAGGTGGATTACGGCGTTTCGATATAGATAGTTTCGTAAGTCGTGCCCTTCCACTAACATAAGCGTATACCACTCTTTTCAACATTTATCTCCGTACTCTACACCTAGTAATCTTCCACTAATTTTCTAAACATTTAATTTATGTTCTTTCGTCTTCTTCGTTACCACCTACAATCAGCTGGTCGTCTGCAAACAGTAGACTACATATACTCCAATTTCTCACTTTAAAACATTTTCTTTTATTTTTGTTGTCATGTGTGTTTGGACTGACTTTGGTATCGATTGGCCAACATAAAGCTATCTCGGAAATTGGGCACCCCCTGAAACATTAGTATTAATATCAGACAAATGCTGTTCAGCGTACCGATAACAATTTTTTGGTGAATTTTGTAGCGTGTTGTACGAGTTCTCATATCCGTAGAGTCTCAATCAGGTCTCATCCCAAGAAAAGAAACACTTAAGTTCCACACGTCCCGATGCCGTTCATTCATAAACCTCTTGAGTAACTGAACACAGACAGGTTAGCCTGAAAGATTTATTTTACACACAACAGAAAATTTATAAGGATAAACAACCAGGTCCTTTTTGATAACACTCTCTTTCGACACTTTTAATCCCACTCGCACAGCTAACCAACATTTGATTTTGTTGGAGTTATTTCAAGGCTATATTTAACTTGAGAAACGTTTTCTGTCTTCAGACGCGTTTCATATAGTTTTCTAATGATGTCTTATCTGTTTAGCTGACGTTGTCAATAAATACCGACATTATTTTTCTTAGGCAATTTTGTTGTGACCACACCGTAGCAATATCATTTCTTTCTTGCCAGTGCTAACATCTGCATCCGTATAACTCCTCGTCCAACACCAGGTATTATCTGTAATATACACATCAGTCTTTATCACTTCCAGCTGTTTTCGTCTTTACTAATGCCACCACCACTACTGAAATGCATGACATTTATCGTACCGCTTGTCAATTTTCTGCCGAATTCCATCTTTCTTCTTTATCTTTGCTTATATCACACGTCTTTAACTGTTCTTTAAATACTCATAGCCACAGAAATCGTTACACCTAGACGGACAAAAGTGATTAGCAGTAGCGTTTGCCAGATAGTTAAAGATCTGTAAGAACAATAAGTAAGAGTCAATTTGTTGTGTGTAGGCCATACATTTATTCCCCTATACATTACACCTCAGAATAAGATATGAAGACATTTTGTTTACCACCTAATTCGTATTTCTAGTAACTTTGGGCAAAATGCTGTCATTCGTCGGGCGTGAAATATAAACAACTGACGATAGCACAAAAATTGTGCCGGTTGGTGCAGTGCATTTCGAATTTCATAAACCCATATGTACATGAAATACATAACGCTTGAAAATCTGATTGCCATAGTTTTATGTTATTCTAAACTGTTATGTTTTGCACCTGTAAGATATCGATGTTTGTCGAAACAAGTTACAGAAACATAGATGCAATCATATAGCAATTCTGATCGTAAACACAATGTTGATTTCAAACTTTAAACAGTGGAAGTTTTGGAAAACAGTCTAAGGCAGTAGTTTCAGTGTGCTCTCGGACCATCGTGATCATTCCTGCGACTGAACTTTCTCACGTAGTTCTAGCACATTTACACGTTTCTGAAACATTTTGGCGTTTGCAATCACCTGGGAATTAACAGATCATCGAGATATAAAACTGCTATTTTATGGAGATTTCCAGGACAGGAGTATGGTACTACGAGCGATTTTTTTTAGCTTTTACCGTGGGTGCAGTGGGAGATGAACAGAGGAGATGCAGATTTATTTCCTTTCTCCGTGAACTTAGAGAACTGAACTGAGACGAGATGATGACGGATGACAGCACACTGAGCAAAGCATTTTCAGATTTCTTATCGTTGTCTTTTAGTGATGATCACCCTGTTTGTGACTTGTTACACTGTCATGAACCAATAGAGATCTGAAGTTAGCTTCTAGGGGTCCAAACCGCCGATGTCTCTGAAATAATTAACCAGTTCTAAATCACAAACTGTAACTATTTCTCTGCAACTCAGAATGTCTGGTATGGTTATGCATTATTGTTCTGACTACTGCAGCAACGTAACCTGTAATTCACTTGTAAGTTTGTGCACAATGGCATTTATTTGTCTGTGTGTAACTTGTGCAAACAGTTGTAAATACAGATTGAAAGGAGTCAACTTTGCATTAGAAACTGCTAGATCTTTTCTTTCCACTGAACAGTTAACAGCACCATAGTGGTGCTGAATTAACAAACTAATTGCAAGAGAGGGGCTAATGCTTTTTCTGGCTTTTTCAGGAGGCCTACCCTCTGCGACCCAAGGGAACGCACATAATAAACGTTCCTCCTGGTGTCGAAAAGTTTATTAGCCTGTTCCAGAGCTTCATGAAGGAGAAGCTGAGACGAAGGGTATGTATAACTTCAGTCTTGAACTGTTTTATCCATGTCGCATATCTACATAGTGGCTATCAGCCTTCAAACTGACACGAAAGGAAGAACTAGAACCCTTCATATTATATCTTCAATTTTTATGAGACTAAAACTTTTTTCCAAGGGTCGTATATATCCCCAGTGGCTCTTAGTGAAAATTTTGAGTTTATTCGACATGAAAGTCACTTCAGTGAACAGAACTAATGGTTTGATATTTACGCTGTCCACCTGTCAAAAGCCTGAATGACAAGGCTTTGCAGGGCGGACCGCTATGAGACTTGCACGAAGAGAATCAATGAGGTTCTGGAAGATACCGACAGGAAAGTGGAGTCACAGCGACTCCAGTGTTGAGACCATCTGCGCTAGGTAGTATGTTGTATGTTAACCGGGGACCTAGAAACGACGGAGAGGCTCCGTCCCCACCGCAGCCGCAGTGGCCCGCGACCCCACGAAACCTCCGCCGCCCCACACCAAACCCAGGGTTAATGTGCGTTTCGGCCCCCGGTGGACCCCCCAGGGAACGTCTCACACCAGACGAGTGTAACCCCTATGTTTACGTGGTAGAGTAATGGCGGTGTACGCATACGTGGAGAACTTGTCTGCGCAGCAATCGCTGACTTAGTGTAGCTGAGGTGGAATAAGGGGGAACCAGCCCGCATTCGCCGAGGCAGATGGAAAACCGCCTAGAAAACTTCCGCACACTGGCCGGCTCACCGGACCTCGACACAAGTCCGCCGGGCGGATTCGTGCCAGGGACCAGGCGCTCCTTCCCGCTCCGGAAAGCCGTGCGTTAGATCGCTCGGCTAACCGGGCGGGCTGCCCTAGGTTTCTCGGCTGAGGATCCATGGTACGAACAGACTGATGGAAGTGGCCCCATTGATTCTCTCTTGGGTTTAAAACCGGGATGTCTGGTGGCCAGGAGGGTACGGTAAACACATCCGATGACCTTCTAATCACGCACCCACACCACAAGCTGTGTGAGACGTTGCATAGCCCTACTGGTAGATGCCATCGTGACGAGGAAAAACAAACTCAAATAGGGGTGGACATGGTCCCCCAAGGATAGATGCAGACTTGTTTTTACCCACTGTGCCTTCCAGAACGACGAGATCACCAAGGGAATGCCACCAAGACACCCTCCAAGTTATAGCCCTGCCTGCTCCAGCCTGGAGCATTACTATGATTTTTGCAATGTGTCTGATTTCGGACGTTTCACACCATACACACCAACGGCCATCTGTCGGATGGAACATAACGTGATTCATGTGAGAAGGCCACTTGTCACCACTCAGTAGACACCCAGTTGTTGTACTGGCGTTCAAATGCCAGCCTCCGTCGCCGATGAACAGTAGTCGGCATGGGTGCATGAACGAGACGCACGCAACGAAGGCCCATACGCAGCAACGTCCGCTGAACGGTCGTTGAGGAGACCCAGTTGGTTGGCCTTGGTTCATCCGGGAGGTCAATTGATCAACAGTTGACACATATTCACTTGTACACATCTCAACAGCCGACGTTCACCACTATGGCACGTCGTGCGCCACAGTTGCCTCGGTGCCGGTTTTAGATAGCGTCTTTTCGCCATGAGAGGTGCACGTTAACCACGGCGCCACGTGAACAGTTTACAGACTTAGCCGCTTCGAAACTGCTTCCAGCCTTGGCCCGAAAGCTAAGGATCATGCCCTCTTGGACGTCAGATAAATCGCTCCATTTTCACATTAAGACAACAACTGCACTGTTTTCCACGTCCCCCAGACGCGCGTAATATATACCCCACTGCTAGTGCTTCCACTCGCAGTCTGAGTGGTTATTGCACGTTGATGTCGAACATGGGCGATAGCCACATTAATATGGCTGGAATGACCAGTACCAACATATGACGGGTCATACTGAATGTAACTAGAGTCCTGTCACTTAAAAAGGTAAGACTGTTATCAACCCTAGTGTTCTGCTTCGTGCTTTGTGCTTTAATAGGCACGACCCTGTTGGAAGAGGTGTACTGTTGTCTTCCTCCGACCTTTGAAGTAACTTACGCGGCCACTTAGTGGGGTCCTACAGCTTAACGTGGGCTCCGACCCACGGGCCAACGTATCTTTTATCTTTGTTATTCCCATCTCACAAAGAATACGTCGTGAGAATTCCAGATTTGTACAACTCAGGGATTCGACCGCTGGGTTCCTGTTTCTCGTGCCCATTAGCCTATTTGATTTCGTCTAGCTTGCATTGCACGATTTGAGAACGAAGGCTATCACCAGAGGCGCACCCTTGAGGTGTGTGGAAATAGCAACACGAGCAAAACAGAATCTAGGGAGTACTTGGCTTATCACGCCACAGAGATATACACTGGATTAAATTCACTGAAATGAAATAAATAGAGTGAATGGAAATGAAGTCAATAGAGATGCGTTATTATAAAGTGATATCAACGAAAACCATACAGAAATTCTGAACGTGCATCGTAATGAATATATCATGTCAAATGAAACGTTGTCATAGATTTTTGTCACTGCATACTCATTACATTTCACGTTCCGCATATCTTAGTGGTTTGCAATGACATCATATTAGTAAATACATTTATTTATTGCATAGTTTAGTCCACAGCATGAAACTTGTCGTAATATGATGTTTTAATTTGAAATCTTCCAAGTAAACTACTAATAATTTTATTATGTTTCGTACAATACGCCTGTTTCGACAATACTGTTATTGTCAAGCACACACGCGAATATTATATACGTACAATGAAATTCATTTTCTTTTGCGATATTTGTATATGAAGTTAATTGTACATGTATACTTACATTCAGCTGGGCGAAACATACATCCATCACTGATGAATCTTTTTGTCAATTGTAGAAATTTTTTATGATGGTAAAATATTTGGTAGCTAGTTGACAGTTCTCGATGATACTAGATGCTTACAAACTGGCTATATCTAGTCAGTGGTATTGTTTGAATTCATAATACTAGGAAGACTCACTATGTACATACTACAAGAACTGGAAAAAAATATTCGCACGACATACTAGCCGGGCAGACCAACTTCCAACATAAATATTGCCTTGAAAATTTTATTGATATTATGGAATATGATAACAGATAAAAAATAAACAACTAAAGATCACATAAACAACTAAATTATATGCAGTCAGACAATACCGCTGACTATATATAACAACTTTGTAAACGTACAGCCTCATTGAGAAATGTCAAGTAGCAGCCAAATTACTATGTGAGTTTATTTTACCATCATAAAAACATCGGCAATTGACAAAAGGATTCGTCACTAATGCAGCCTGTACGTCTCGCCCAGCTATGCGTAAGTGTACACGTTCAGTTGACTCCATATACAAATATTGCCAAAGTAAATGAGTTTTACCAGCTGTTATATCTGCAGGTGTACTTGAAAATGGTAGTACTATCGAAATAGGCCTACTACACAAAGAATAATAAAACTAATAGCAGCTAACTTTGAATATTCATTTAGTGAATTTAATTCAGTTGATACATATCCTCTGCGACAGGGAAAGCCACGATTCTCCTATGACTGCGTTCCCTCAACCATGTTATCATAACATACAATGTGTGGTATTTCTTTGCAGAAATCATTGCAGGAAAAATTGAAGATATTCAAAATCCGCGTCAGACCTGGATTCATGCTCAAGTAATGCTCATATATCCTACTGGGTAAGGCGACTACTTGCAAAAATCAGGAGACAAGGGTTCAAGTCTCGGTAGGATACAAGTTTTCAACCTTCGCGCATCCATCTTTCGATAGATTACGGTACGACAACTTTTACTATATCTTTATGTCGTAGGGATAACACCCTCAGCTGTATCTGTATGTCTTACTTGATTTGAAATTGAGTCTGACGTTACATTACACCATTTTCGGATCCTTGAATTCAGTAAATATATATTTGGTCATAAAACGTAGTGTAAAACAATCTAAACTTACTTTTAAAACTGGCCATTCACTAACAGCATTAAAATAAGGAACTACAATTTCTATATGTACACGTGAGTGTATGATCCCATTCTAATGGAAACACATCCAGCATGTCGCAAACACACTACCCGACCTTAGCTATATGTTACATTTCAAGTTTTTAATACTTTGATGATCACATGCACATACCTGGAATTATTTTCTTTGAATGGAGTTAATGCAGATCTAGCAATATGTCGTCATCAGGAGAAACAAAACTGGAGCTTCGAATGTTAGATCCCTTAATCGGGCAAGTAGGTTAGAAAAGGGAAATGGATAGGTTGAAGTCACGCTAGCGTGGCTTAGCGAAGTTCGGTGGCAGAAGGAAAAGGACTTATGGTCAGATGAGTATATGGTTATAAATACAGAATTAAATAAGGGTAATGCGGGAGTAGGATTAATAATAAATAAGAAGATATGAATGCGGGTAAGCTACTATGAACGGCACAGTGACTGCATTACTATACCCACGATAGACACTAAGTCCACACTCACCACAGTACTACGAGTTAATATACCATCGAACTCCGCTGATGATGAAGAGAATGAAAAAATGTATGATGAGATAAAAGAAACTATTCAGATAGTTAGGGCAAAGGAAAATTTAATTGTGATGGGGGGCTAGAATTCGATAATAAGAAAAGGAAGAGGAGGAAAAATAGTGGATGAATATGGACTGGGGGGAAAAAATGGAAAAGGAAGCCACCTGGTAGAGTTCTGAACAGAGCGTAGCTTAATCATCGCTAAGACTTGGTTTAAGAATCGTAAAAGAAGATCGTATACGTGTAAGAGACATAGAGACACCATAAGTTTTTAGATTGATTAAATAATGGTTATACAGAGATTTAGGAACCAGATTTGAGACTGTAAGACATTTCCAGGGGCAGATGTGCACTCTGATCACAATTTATTGCTGATGAACTATAGATTAAAACTGAAGAAACTGTAAATTTAGGAAATTAAGGAGGTCAGATGTGGATAATTTGAAAGAACAATGTTGAGAATTTTAGAGGGAGCATTAAGCAACGACTGACTATAACAGGGGAAATTAGTAAAGTAGAGGACGAATGGTTAACCTTAAGAGATAAAATAGAGAAAGCAGCAAAGGAGCAAATAGGTAAAAAGACAATGCCAAGTAGAGATCCTTGGGTATCACAGGAGATATTGAATGGCACTGATGAAAAGAGAAAATACAAAAATGCACCAAATTAAGCAGGAGACAGAGAACACAAAAGTCTGAAAAATGAAAGTGGAAAGAAGAGAAAATTGGCTATCACAAATGACTAGAGGAAAAATGTAAGGATTTAGAAGCATATTCCGCTCAGGGAAAGATAGATACCGCCTACATGGAAACTAAAGTGGTCTTTGGGGAAAAGAGGAGCAGTTGCTTGAATATCAAGAGCTCAGCTGGAAAACCATTGGTAAGTAAGCAAGGGAAAGCTAAAAGGTGAAAGGAGTATACAGAGGTCGTATGCAAGAGAGATGAACTTGAAGGCAATATTATAGCATGGGAAGAGGACGTAGACGAAAATTAAATGGGAGCTACAGTACTGCGAGAAAAATTTGACAGAGCACTAAAGTCCTAAGTCGAAACAAGGTCCCCTGGCGTAAATGACATTCCGTCAGATCTAGCCTCGGGAAAGCCAGCCATAACAAAACTATTCCATCTGGTGTGCAACATGTGTGAGACAGACGAAATACCCTCAGCCATCAAGAAGAAAGTAATAATTAAATCTCCAAATAAAGCAGGTGCTGATAGGTGTAAATGTTACCGAACAATCAGTTTAATAAGCCAAGGCTGCAAAATAATAACACGAATTCTTTACTAAAGAATGGAAAAAACTGGTAGATGCCGACCTCGGGCAAGATCAGTTTGAATTCCGGAGAAATGTAGCAACGCGCGAGGCAGTACTAACGCTAGGACTTCTCTTAGGACATAGGTTAAGGTTCAAAAATGGTTCAAATGGCTCTGAGCACTATGGGACTTAACATCTGAGGTCATCAGTCCCCTAGAACTTAGAACTACTTAAACCTAACTAACCTAAGGACATCACACACATCCATGCCCGAGGCAGGATTCGAACCTGCGACCGTAGCGGTCGCGCGGTTCCAGACTGAAGCGCCTTTAACCGCGTGGCCACACTGGCCGGCATAGGTTAAGGAAAGGCTAACCAAAGTTTATAGCGTTTGTAGACTAGAGAGAGATTTTGAAAATGTTGACTACAATACTCTCTCTGAAATTCTGAAGGTATCATGGGTAAAATGTAGAGAGCGAAAGACTATTTACAACTTGAACAAAAACCAGATGGCAGTTATAAGAGTCGAGGGACGTAAAAGGGAAGCGTTGAAAAGGGAGTGAGACAGCATTGTAGGTATTCCTCGATCTTATTCAATCTGTACATTGAACAAGCAGTAAAGAAAACCAAAAGAAAAATTAGGGGAGGAGTTAAAGTCCAAGGAGAAAAAATGAAAACTTCGAGATTTGCCGACGATACTGTAATTTGGTCAGAGACAGCATAGGACTTGGAGGAGCAGTTGAACGGAATTGACAGTGTCTTGAAAGGAGAATAAAAGATGAATATCTACATCTACATCTATATCTATACTCAGCAAACCACCGTGAGGTGTATGGGAAAGGGTACGTCCCACTGTGCCAGTTATTAGGGTTTCTTCCCGTTCCATTCACGTATTGAGCACGGGAAGAATGATTGTTCGAATGCATCTGTCCGTGCAGTAATTATTCTAATCTTGTCCTCACGATACGCGGAATGAAGGGGGTTGTAGTATATCCCTAGAGTAACCATTTACAGCCGGTTCTTGAAACTTTGTTAATAGGTTTCCTCGGGATGGTTTACGTCTCTCTTCAGGAGTCTGCCATTTCAGTCCCTTCAGTAGATCTGTGACACTCTCCAATGGATTAAACAAACCTGTGACCATTCGTGCAAAACAAGGATAATGGAATGTAGTCGAATTAAATAAGGTGATGCTGAGGGAATTAGATTAGAAAACGACGCACTTAAAGTTGTAGATAAGATTTGCAACGTAGGTAGCAAAATAACTGATAATGGCCAATGTAGAGCATATAAATGGTAGACGCAACGACAGGAAAAGCATTTCTGACGGAGAGAAACCTGTTAATATCGAATACAGACTCAGGTGTTAGGAAATCTTTTCTGATGTTATTTGTCTGAAATGCAGCCATGTGTGGAAGTGAAATGTGAACGACAAACAGTTTAAACAGGAAGAGAATAGAAGCTTTTGAAATGTGGAACTACAGAAGAATGCTGAAGATTAGATGTGGAGATGACGAAAATTATGATGACGTGCTCGATAAAGTAGAAGAGAAAAATATTTGTAACACAGTTTGACTAAGAGGAGGAATTGGTCGATAGGACAAATTCTGAGACATCAAGGGATCACCACTTTAATAGTGGAGGGAGATATGATAGACAAAAAATCGTAGAGGGAGCCCAAGGGGTGAATACAGAAAGCATATCCTGAAAGATATACACTGCAGTAATTATTTGCAGATGAAGAAATTGCACAGGATAGAGTAGCTTGGAGAACTGCATCAAACCATTCTTTGGAATGAAGACCACAACAACAACACGATAAAAGATAAGTATAGCGTTTTCTGGGACCCGAAGATTGTCAAATGTAACATCGAAATCGTTTATAAATAAAATAAAACCTTTAAATGCAGTTAACGGTATCATCCCTACTAATAAAGGCAACTTTCAATTATCACGACGAATTATTTACTCTACTTGTTCAACGCATCTGAGCGCTTTTTACTTTTATTACATGTCACTGCATTTTCATTGATTTCATTCCCAATGACCCATTCATGCACTTAATTCAGTTCATGTTCCTTCCTTATTTGTGACTCCTACCAGAACTTGTAATATTCACAAACGGTAATGTAATGCCTTTACGTTTAAATATTTCGTGCCGGAATACGGAAGACGGAAATCAAAGCACGTCACTAGCTCCATTAATAACACAATGACTCTGTGACACGGCGAGCAACGTACAAAACATCGTGCATTTCCTTAGCGAAGCACAGAAGCTAGACAGAGAAAACAAATGTCACATACCAGTGGCCAACGGAATGTGGCTAAAATAAGAGAGTTCGGTTGAACAACTTCATACCCAGGCCCGACACAGGATATAAACCATTTTGCACTTTACTCCAAAAATCTTGAAAGAACATGAGGAATTTTTAAATCTCCAAATATGGAGAACGTGAAATACAATTGTCGATCAGCACTTCATTAGACACACGTTTCCGTAGTCACTGCTAAGTGCCGCTTGTAATCGTGTAAAGAACGACTTCGCTGGACTGTGAGTAAATGGAAAAGAGTGATTTTGAGCGATGAATCACGCTATACCCTGTGGCACTCGGATGGAGGGATTTGGGTTTGGCAAACGCCTAGAAAAAATTACCTGCCGCCATTTACCGTGCCAACAGTGAAGTGTGATGGAGGTTGTGTTATGGTATGGGAGTTTCTTTCACGTTTAGGGTACATCCCCTTACTGTGCTTCAGAAAACGCTAAATGCGGAAGGATATGAACACATTTTAAAGCATTGTATACTACGTACAATAGACAAACAGCTCGGAGACAATTATTTGTATCGGCATGACAGTGTACCCTTTGATAAAGAATCATTTGATGCGCAATGGTTTTTTGAACAATAATATTCCTGAAATTGACTGACCATCCAGGGACCCGACCTGAACTCAACTGAACACCTTTGGGATCAGTTATTACGTCGACTTCGCTCCAGGCCCAGCATTCAAAATCTATACTTTATCTGGTTTCAGCTTCTGAGGAAGAATGGACTGCCATTCCATCACAGACATTCAGATACCTCATTGAAAGTGTGCTCAGCAGAGTTCAAAATGTCATAAAGGCGAATGGTGGACACAGCCCATACTAATGTCCGTATACTTTTAATGAGATAATGTATTTTAAGTACACTTACGACCTTCTTTATAATATCAGTACTGACGAACTTCTTTATAATATCAGTATTGACCAAAACTCTGTCTCCACAAAGTATGTATAGACAACTATGTATAGATAAACAATGTACACTGTATCTAAAATCAACTTATTGTGTTTCTTTGTTCTGTTTCTCGGAAAGCAGAAGAAGGCGTTACGTAAATGAGTAACGTATTCGCTACAGTATGAGTTGGAATTCCACAGCAATTTATTTCAATAGGATATAAGAATGCTGACAACCGAATCTAAATTCTGAAATTTAATCTAAAACTGACACCGTCGGCCTGCCACCAAAAATAAAATAGCTATTAATAATATAATTCTTTAAAATAGTATCTCATTAGCAGTTCCATCTGTAGATTATCTGAATGGCTGGTTTGGAAGATTGCAGAGCTCTATGCTACAGTAACACAAATGCATTCGAGTGGAAAACAAATAATTATTTTCGTTTTCCCAATACCCATACAGAAAATAAAGCGCATTATGTAAGTAACTAGGGAAATTTCCCAGGAAAACTAACAGGTTTTTATTTATTTTTTCTTAGAAGTTATTGTTTTCATCTTGTAGAATGCTGATCTGCACCCACTCATGTATGTCTGGATCACGTAAATTTATGGATTTACAGAGCAGAAAGCAGTGTTGCACATTTACGTAGTTCACACTATCCGTTTGTTTTTCTACTGGTGTATTAATGGACTACTGGAAATGTCACACAATTGCAACATATACAGTTTGTTAACGAATAATATGAACACAAATTCTAGAAGCAAATAACATCGATAAAATTGAAATTTGAAGGAACACGAGAGATACTCTGAAACTTGATTAAAAACAGATATATTACATACATACTGTATTTCAGGTGTTTATTCACTCGAGCATGGAGACGCTGTACGAACATATTCCGAAGAAAATCCTTCCTCAGGAGTACGGCGGGGAAGCGGGTCCGATCGAGGAAATGCAGAGTAAGTACAAAAGATCGTTTAACTGTATTACACTGAGCTAGTTCGTAATGAGTTCAAATGGCTCTAAGCACTATGGGGCTTAACATCGGAGGTCATCAGTTCCCTAGACTTTGAATTACTTAAACCTAACTAACATAAGGACATCACACACATCCATGCCCGAGGCAGGATTCGAACCTGCGACTGTAGCAGCCACTTGGTTCCGGAATGAAGTGTCTAGAACCGCTTGACCACAGCGGCCGGCTCGTAATGACTGATATGCAACGTTACTGTAACTGGCTGAAGAAAAATGATGTATTTCTCAGAGATGATTAAGATAAAAGGCATTGAACATATACTAACCTAATCGATTGTGGATTGTGTAATATACCGGGTGTTTGTCCTAACAGTCGTCAGGCGCATTTTGTCCGGCGCTTCTCAAGAGATATTTGCAGTTTCGTTTTTGCAGTACTTAAATGGAGTCAACCCAGACTAATACTGCTCATCACGTATTCCATCGACGCCCAGTGTCCATGTAAGAGCTTCGCTTTGTTTCCCATTACAAAGAAAATTATATTTAAAACGGAATTTTACGGGCCCTTTCGACAGAGCGGTCCGACATTGGTCACGTGCGATATTTATTTAAGAGGGACAGTAAAACACGAAGTACATCAATTTCTCCAACAGCGATTTGGCAGCGCTGCTGCATGGCAGCCGTGGTCAGCAACACCCAGGGCACTATCAGATCGCGCTGCTGGAGTAATGGTTATACTTCGTGTTTTACTGTCCCTGTTAACAAATGTCGCACTAGACCAATATGGGGTCGCTCTATCGAAAGGACACGTAAAATAACGTTTTAAAATTAATTTTGATTCTAACGGGAAACAAACCGGCTCTTCCCGTCGACACTGGACGTCGCATGAAATACGTGGTGACAGTATCTGTCTGAGCTGACTCCAGATACACACTGCAGAAACTAAAATGCAAATACAGGGTACGGCAGCCTTTATAGCGTAATTTGACTTGGGTAGTACAATGACGTACTGCAGGAATGCGCGCCAGCTCGTGCCGCATTCGTGTACTAATGAGCTGCCATCTCGAGTGTGACAGTGATATGGAGCGGTGGAGTGCACAGCTTCGTGCCTTTGTTGTTGAAAGTTATTTCAAGAATAACGACTCTGTTGTTGCTACCCAGAGTCTATTTCGCCAACGTTTCAACTTGAGACGTCATGGGAAAGTTCCAGATGGACGGACCATTGTGAGGTGGGTACGTGCATTTCGAACAACAGGTTCTGTTTGCAGTGGCAAACCGGGAAGAGGTGAAAGAACTGTGCGGACACCAGAAGCCGTGGAAAATGTTCGTGCTGCACTATTTCGTAGCCTAAAAGGTCTGCTCGTTGTCATGCGCAAACTCTGCATACGCTCGATCGCTCATTCAGGAGAATATTGCACGAAGATTTCTATTTTCACCCATATAAGCTGCCGATTTTCAGGAAATTACGCCTCGTGATTGGGTTTCACGTGAAACAGTCTGCTTAACCATGCGTGATCTCCTTCGCCAAAATCCACAAATGTTGCACACAATTCTGATGCCAGATGAAGATCATATCGAGTTATATGGTTCAGTGAATAAACAGAATATACGTTATTGGAGTGATGTAAACCCGCATGAACTGCACGTCAAGCCCTTGCGCAGTTCTCGTGTCACAGTGTGGTGTGGAGTTGTTTCCTTTGGGATTATTGGCCCTACTTCTTTGAGGATGACATCGGTGTGGCTGTAACTGTCACCAGTGAACGCTACCTAAAGATGCTGTAAAACTTCGTTGTTCTCCAATTAAGTGTGGTCGATGTGGATGTGGAACAAATATGGTTTCAACAAGACGGAGGTACCTCGCATACAGCCAGAATTTGCATGGATTTCTTGCGAGAGACATTTCCCGGCAGAGTAATTTCCCGTTTTGGTGACATTTCCTGGCTGACTCGCTCACCTGACCTTTCATGTGCAGGCTTTTTCCTTTGGGGCTGCCTGAAGTAAGAAGTGTTCCGAACACGTTGTACCACCATTCCTGAGTTGCAGGATCGCATCAGAACTGCCGTCGACAATGTCCCAGTGAATACGTTACGCCGAGTTATGGAAAGCTTCCAACGCCACCTAGGTGAATGTGTTGTGCAAAGGGAGCATCATTTGACAGGAGTCATATTCAAAAATTAACCCTCGCAATGGACAATGACTTACACATTATCAAATGGCATACCTTTAACTATTAATTGACGTAAAATGTAATAAATAAATTACAGTTACTGCCTGATGGTGTGTTTTTAATATCCTACTACGAACGCTGCCGCACCCTGTATATGCCGAAAATCCAGAGAAAATGCGACTGACGGCTCTCGGGAGAGACACGCTGTAAAATACAGCGCTCTAACAGAAATAGTAAAATTTAGAGGGGATGTAGTTTAAATTGAACGTCCAAAATTATTTACGCGAAGTCTGCAGCAGAAGACAATTCACTAATACTACAAAAATTGCAGTTGCCCTGTTTCACAAGTTAGGAGACAGACGAGACATACTGAAACTATTGACCTATCAGCCTCCTCCCCGTTACGTTCGCAATATTCACTAAAATTATTACCACACGTATAGAACGATCATTGGACTAGATGCTAAGAAACAAGCTAGCTTTAGAACTGATGTGACACAACCGACGACCTGCAAGCCATGTACTAAACTACAGAAGAGATCAGTATGTATGTATAAATTGCAGCTTTGTCTGCAACACATAGATACTGACAAAGCTTTGATTTCAACTATAACAGGACGTCTGCCAAATAGCCCTTGAAAAAAAAAGTATTGAGTCACCCGGTGTTAGCGCACTGAAGAACATAGATGTGAGGGCTACACATTCAATTCAACTTCGTCACCGGCAGCTGTGGATGAGCGGTTCTAGCCACTTCAGTCCGGAACCGGGCGACCGCTACGGTCGCAGGTTCGAATCCTGCCTGGGGCATGGATGCTTGTGATGTTTAAGTAGTTCTAAGTTCTAGGGGACTGATGACCTTAGATTTTAAGTCCCATAGTGCTCAGAACCATTTTAACCATTTTGAATCAACTTCATCAACAAGGAGGAAGTTAACTACTGAAGGAAAGAGCAAAACTAACAGTGAGACCAATGAACTAGATGATGATCTTTTCATTTAAGGCATCTGAACGCGATGGTTGAGTCGAGAGCAAAAGACGAAACCAGATAATTACAACTGGGTAGCAATACTTCTCCTAATACATATAGTTTTGGAAACCAAAATTAAAGAGGACATCCAAAGTAAGTTAACCGTGAAAGACGACATTTCCACTCCAAACCTCAAGATACAATTAGAATGTGGCTACTTATTTTCCAAATACAGTCAGCTCTCGATAATTCGAAGATCAAGGGACTTCAAAAACTGTTCGAATAGTTAACAGCTCGATTTAAATGAAGTTTGGCTGATAGAGTTGGATGGAATCATGAAAAGCCGAAATAAAGGTATCTCCTACAAAAATAAAATTACAAAATTCACAGTAGTTTCAGTAACATTCGCATCTTTTACAAGGATAAGTAAAAAGTAACGGCTACAAAAGAGAACAAAAGGAAGTTGATTTCGTTTTCTATTTAATTAATTTTTATAGACATTGCCTGCCAAAAAAATTGAAGTACCCAGAAGCGGAGGAGGTAAAGGATTGAAACTCCGCAGTTTGTGAATATGTGGTGTTATTTCAGTTATTGCAATAATATGGAATTAAATTTATGATGAACTTTGCAGTTTGCGCCACTTATCAGTATGACGTTGCAGCCCTCTTAACTGGGTGCGTCCACTGATTCCGTTGGGAAGCATGTCATATATCCGTTGCACCCCCTCCTGATGTAAGCTGCCTCTTGTATCCTGGATACTGGTAGTGGGACGGAGTTGACGTCCAAATGGCACCACACATGTTCTAATGGGGAGAGATCTGCGAACCTTGCTGGCAACGGGAGCACCCCAACACAATATAATGCAGCCAGTTCGCAGAGACGTGTGCCGTGTGTAGACGTGCATTGTCCTGTTGAAAAATAGTACCAATGTACTGTCGCATGAAACGTAACAGATGAGGATGCAGTATGTCCGAGACGTACCGTGTGCCAACAGAGTTCGCTGAACCACTACCATTCTTGGCCTAATGTCATACCCGATGGCTCCCAACGCCATCACTCCACGAGTATGAGTACTATGCCGCTCCAAAACATTGGAAGAATGGGCCCCCTGCATTTTTCCATACTCAGGGACGATGGTCATCCAAGACAGTACTGAACTGGGGTTTATCGCTAAACACAACGCGACGTCATTAATATCTAGTCCATATTTCTTGATCATGACCCCACTCGAGACGAGGCCGTTTGTGTTGTGGTGTTATCGGCAGCCTACGCGTGGGACGGGAGTTCTTCGGGCTACTCCGACCAACATTGCGGGATGACAGAATGTCGCAGGGAGTCAATTAATTTGTAAGCTTTTTATGTAATTTATCTGTGCATGAAATGCTGAATATTCTTTTTCAAAAACTTTCTCCGGTTGTACGTACCTGCTGAGCAATAATGACTGTTGGTTGGTCCTGTATTACGCTTGTGAACAATGTTGTGAAAAAAACTTTAATCTTAGTGAAACGCTGAATTTTAAACAATGGCAATGAATCTAATTAAATCCCAAAAGAAATTAGTCGTGTATTCAGGGAAAACTATGTTACAAACTCAATACTGAAGCACGTCATGAAAGCTACGTAACATGAAGTGGAATATCTGACTTGAAATATAAGAAAATAAAAATACTCCTCAACTCAGAAGAAAATAACTGTTGTGATTATCTTCAATGTTCACTCTAAATGAATCTGCTTACTTAGCACAACAATTAAAAATTCTGGCCACGTACTGTTTGCTTACAAGAATGGAAAGTCAGATCTGCCCTGAAATAAAAGTAACTTACCTCTTGCTCAGCATGCTATTTTGTTTCTGGTGTACTGAAGTTCCCGAAAGCAAACAGAAATCATCAAATGCAGCAGTAAAGTATAATCTACTCACTACAAAATTTTTCTTTGTTCGTCAGAAACAAACTGTGGCTGCGTGTGTCGTAACGTGCAATGCGGACACGACAAAGAATTTAAAACTCTACTAAAGAATGCTGGAGAGCAGTTTTACTTTAAGGAAAAACGTTATTGAAAAATTAAACTCTAATTGCTGTCAAAAAAGGACTGTAAAACACGAGAAGAGTCAAAAAATTATGAAATTCACTTATTACAAAAATTTCAGACATCTAAACCAACTGTGTTATTCATGACATGATGAAAACAAAATTTCCGCAAATACTTCAGTTTTATTTTGGCAAGGAATCAGTGGTCTTTCTTTAGCACAGGGACTTCCAGTATGTTTGGTCAAGCGCATTTTCTATTCTAGCCAAAGCTGAAAATATACCAGTCTACTTCCATTCTAAGGATCTATCAGCGCAACGTTCCCAGTGACGACTTTGCTTCTTCTGGTGTAATAGATGCATTGCAGCTGATTTTGTTACTCCTTGATGAACCTACCTTTCTTAAAACTGTTAGAAATCTTCATCAGAGTAACATTTTTCCATGCCTTACTAGCAACGGCCATACTGTTATTTTGGGGCTTAGTGCTACCTAACACGTCAGAACTTTTTGAGGTGCAAAGTTTTATTGTTTTGAATTATTCGTTTGTCAAATGTTTTAATTTCGATGTGGTCGTCTCATGAGGAATAAAATCACATTATATAAATGTTGAGAGTTGTTATGAACTTCGCAAATGTCCAGAAGAAAACAGGATTTTCAGCTTCTAGTTTTTCGTTTTTTTGTTCAACCTCAATGACCGCTCACTGAGCAATTCTGTTGTCATCCACGCCTTTCTGATGCAGCCATAAGACATAAAAACGATTTTATACTCATGGAACATAGACTGTTAGCAGCTTTCACTATTTGTTCGAATTATCGAATTAAAAAAAAAATGTATTTCCACTTTGAAGTATGCGATCTTTATAAATGTTTGTATAATAATTTCTTACGTCACGATTGCATAGATGCCTAACATTTATTTATACATCGTATAGACGCATATATAAATATTGTTAGTCATTTTAAACATAATGAAGTCATCTAACACTTGAATGAAAGTACGTAATTCGTCACATGATTAAAAAAAACTGTTTAGTGTGTGAAGCACCTCTGAAGATAGTAACTGCTAGCCGAAGTAACTATTTTATGTGCCTATGCGATCGTGACGTAGTAAGTTATTACAAGTGTTAGACAGTCCTCTGTCTTCGAAATATAGTGAGTCTGGGGCGGTCTGTCAAGATAATCGCTGCGATTTATCGATTGTACCACAACACACAGAATTTGTTCGATTCATTGAGGTTCTTTCAAGGAACTGGACAACTAGTTCGATTTACCGAGAAATTCAATTCATAGAGGTTATAATCAGCGCGAGTCTATTGTAATTAACACAACACAAGATTTTATTTAACACACACTTCTGCTATTTAGACAGAAACGAGCTAACAGTGGCTTACGCCCTTCCCGGATATTCCTCATAAATTCCGTTGCTGGAACTACCGAAATTTGATAGCTGCGAGACAAGTTCACTGCCGTGATTCAGCATTCCGTCATCTCGTGGCGTCAGGTCACACGGCCAGACGAGTGAACAGTTCTCAGACCCTTTGCACAGATTCCGTATCTTAACAGCTTTGTTTGTCTGTTTCAGCATTCGTTCAGTGGCTTGAAACACACTTACTTCCCGTTATCGTGTGGGATTCCTTACAACTATCAGTTCCACATCGCCGGTATCTAAGGTCAAGTTACCCCGCTTTGTCTTGGTATCCTTTTGTCGATTTCATTATCCGGTAGCTTTTCGCCAAGAGGTTCAAAGTGTTTATCAGCCTAAGTACTTTTATCTCGAGCAGCACAACGTGACATACAACAAATAGCAGAGATAATTTGGAAGCTTAGTTCTGAAAATAGAAGACTGCTAATCCAGCGAGCGGTTCTCAAAATGCGGCGCCTCGTGAACTACCATTTGTTGGAGGCAAAGGGATCTCAGTGTGCTGCAGTAAGAGAGTCAGAAGCACAGACAAGCCGTGGCTACTTATTCTTTGACTGCTGAATCCAGTGAGGGCATTTTTAGTTAAAGTTTTTCCTGCAAGAAGGCGGAGGAGTGTCTTTCTCTTCGTGCTGCTGTCTGTTCTGGAAATTATCAAACGCATTCACAGAAAAAACTTGGTAGCATTTTTAGACAATGATGGACGCTGTCGGCGAAATCGCATAGCTCAGAACCTCTGGGAGATTTCACCTTCTTTGGCTGACTGCATCACCGTTTACTGGAAGCATATTTCTGTGCGATACCTGACTCAGAAAATTAATTTTTTCAGATTAAATAAGTAGAGACTTTCCTTTTTAAAATTAAGTTTGTGCATTTAAGTTAATTCTAAATATTTGTAATTTATTTTCTAAAACTACGCTGACGCGATGTTCCCTCAAAAAAGCTGTCATTGAAAGTTTTCAGTAATATCCAGAAACTAATTATACCCGTAGAAGATATTCCAACAGTAGACTAATATGGTACTACAGGCAGTTCTTTTCGTTTGAGACGTCGTGTTTCAAGAATTAGTTAATATTTTTGTTGTTCCTTTGAATTCTACATCTATATCTTTACTCCGCATACCACTGTGAAGTGCATCATAGAGGGTACTTCCCTTTGTATTACTTATTATTCTTGCGGTTTCATACGAGTATGGTGCGCGGAAATAATTAGTGTTAGTTTAGTGCAAACACAGTATGTTTCAGTAATTGGTTTTTAAAAACAAGAACCTTTAGGAGCGTACATACGTAACAGACTAGCGACAGTTTTCTGTGACAATCCTAGCAGTAGTAGCTGTTATTGTTGTAAAAATGTGCGTAAGGAGACATCAGCCCCCACATTCAGTGCAAAGAAGCTTCGTGGTTTAATAGCCGTGTTACAAAGCTGCTACGTAAACGAAGCGACCTTCGTCACATGTTCAAGAATAGACAAAACCTATCAGACAAACAAATGCTGAAAGAAGCGAAAATGAGCGAAGGGAGGGGGATGAGATAAGCGTTTAATGTCTTTGAAAGCAAAAATTTGTCAACCAATCTGACTAAAAACCCTAAAAGGTTTTGGTCTCATACAAAATCAGTCAGCGGTTAGAAATCACCTACTCTGTCACTCATTGACCTTACAGGCACCGAAACGGAGGATAACAGAGAGAAGACCGAAATACGGAATTCGGGCTTTCGAAGTTGTTTCACCGCAGAAGATAGGAACACGGCCCCTCCTTTCAGTCAGTCAGTCGTACGAACGTCGGAATAGCAGATATTGCAGATAACCGATCTCAGAATAGAAAAGAAACTTCAGTTGCTTAGCAGTGAAAAGGCATCATTAGCAGATGAGATACCTATAAGATTCCACAAACGTTATGCGAAAGAACTTTCTCCCCTACTAGTAGCAGTTTATCGTCGTTCGCTGGAGCAAGCGACTGGAAAAAGGCTAAGCCGCTCCTGTTTTCTGGAACGGTCGAAACGCAGATACACACAATTATAGACCAATATCTTTGACGACAATGGGTTGTAGAATTATGGAACATATTTGTTTTATGTTCCAAAATTATGTCGTTTTTGGGGAAGAAAATCTCTTCTATAAAAATCAACATGGATTGGCAAACAGAGATATTGCAAAACTCAATTCCCTCTGTTCCTCCATCACATCCATAGCGCTGTAAATAACGGCAATCAGTTACGAGAGCTTGTTTCTTGACTTCAGGAAGGCAGTTCATATCGTCCGGCACTGCCGGTTATTAAGCTTGCCGAATGTCGGACGATATTTGTGGCTGGATACACGACTTCCTTGCAGACAGAACTCAACAGGTCGCTCTTAACGGAACAATATCAATACGTCTATAGGCAATTTGCGGAGTACACCAAGGAAGTGTGATAGGACCGTTACTGTTTACAATATATATATAAATCATTTAGTAGAAAGCATCGGATGCTCTTTAAGGCTTTTCGCAGATTATGCGGTTGTCTATAACAAAACTGCAGTGCCAGATGATAGTATCGATTTGCAGAATGATCTGCAGAGGACTGATGAATGATGCAGGCTCTGTCAACTGATCATGAACGTAAATAAATGTAACGTATTGCGCGTACAGAGGAAAAGAAAGCCACTACTGTACAGCTACACTATTTTGAAAAATCGCTGGTAACAGTATCTGCCGTAAAATATCTAAGAGTAACTATCCAGATCGACCTTAAGTGGAATGGAAAATGGAAATGAGCGTTTCGCGTCATTGGCCGGGAGGCCCGTTGGGGGGCAGGTCCGGCCGCCTTGGTGCAGGTCTTATTACAGTCGACGCCACATTGGGAGACCTGCGCGCCGGATGGGGATGAAATGATGAAGACAGCACAACATCCAGTCCCTGAACAGAGAAAATCTCCGACCCAGCCGGAAATCGAGCCCGGACCGGTAGGACGGCAATCCGTCACGCTGAACACTTTTTTTTTTCGTTGTTGATCGTTGTGTTTGGTCGTTGCGGACGTCACATGACATCCGTTAAAGTTCGTTTGTTGATCCTTCAACTCAGTTTTTTATTACAGAGGTCAACCAGCTCTCTGACTGAACACGCTGAGCCACCGTGTCGGCACCACTCAGCTATCGAAGCGGACTACTTAAGTGGGATGACCACACAAAACAAATAGTGAGAAAATCAGCTGCCAAACTCAGATTCATAGGAAGAAGGTCAAGGAAATGTAATTCATCCACGTAGGAAGTGGCTTACAAGGCGATTGTTCGACTGCTTCTTTAGTGCTGTTCATCAGTGTGGGACGCACACCAGGTAGGACTGATAGAAGAGACAGAGAGGCTCCAACGGAGAGCGGCGCGTTTGTCACGGGATCTTTTAGTCGGAGCGAGAGCGTTACAGAGATGCTCAACAAACTCCAGTGGCAGACGTTAGAGGCGTTGTGCGGAACAAAGAAGTTTACTATTGAAATTTCGAGACAGTGGGACAACATATTACTGCTCCCACATACATCTCACGAAATCTTCATGACGAGTTAATGCAGAGTATTTCCAACAATCATTCTGTCCCACGCCCCATTCGCGAGTAGAACAGGGAGGGGGATCACTTAGATTTAAGTGAGGACTGTGCTACAACTCCACAGTATTTCTCCCATAACTGTCCTGACGAGAAAGGATATAGGAGTAAACCATTGAATTACAGACCCATACCACTGACCTCAATTTGCAGTAGGATTTTGGAGCATATGCTGCACTCGAACACCGTGAAGAAAATGACTTATTGATACATAACCAACACGGATTCAGAAAATATCGTTCTTGTGCAACACATGAAGTAATGAGTGCTGTCGACAAGGGATCTCAGATCGATTCCATATTCCTAGATTTCCAGAAGACTTTTGATACCGTGCCTCACAAGCGTCTATTAATTACATTGCGTGCATATGGAGTGTCGTCTCAGTTGTGTGACTGGTTTCGTGATTTCCTCTCAGAGAGATCACAATTCTTAGTGATAGACGGTAAATCATCGAGTAGAACAGAAGTGAAATCTGGCGTTCCGCAAGGTAGTGTCATAGGCCATCTGCTGTTCCTGATTTACATAAATGATCTAGGTGATAATCTGAGCAGTCCTATTAGATTGTTTGCTGTAATTTACCGTCTAGTAAAATCATCAGACCATCCATTCCAATTACAAAATGATCTAGAGAGATTTTCTGTACGGTGCGAAAAGTGGTAATTCGCACTAAACTAAGAAAAGTGCGAGGTCATCCACATGGGTACTAAAAGGAATCCGATAAATTTTGGGTATACGATAAATCGCACGAATCTAAGGGCTGTCAATTCGACTAAATACCTAGAAATTAGAAGCAACTTAAATTCGACAGACCACATAGATAATATTGTGGGGAAGGCGAAACAAAGACTGCGTTTTGTTGGCAGAACACTTAGGACATGCGACAAACCCACTAGAGAGACAGCCTACATTACACTTGTCCGTCCTCTGCTGGAATACTGCTGCGCGGTGTGGGATTCTTACCAGTAGGATTGACGGAGGACATCGAAAAAGTGCAAAGAAGGGCAGCTCGTTTCGTGTTATAGCGCAATAGGGGTGAGAGTGTCACTGATCCGATACGCGAGTTGGGGTAGCAGTCACTGAAACAAAGGCGATTTTCTTTGCGGCGAGATCTATTTACGAAATTTCAATCACCAACTTTCTCTTCCAAATGCGAAAATATTTTATTGACACCCATCTACGTAGGGAGAAATGATCACCATAATAAAATAAGAGAAATCAGAGCTCGAACGGAAAGATTTAGGTGTTCCTTTTTCCCACGCGCCATTCGAGAGTAGAATGGTAGAGAAGCAGTATGAAAATGGTTCGATGAACCCTCTACCAGGCACTTAAGTGTGAATCGCAGAGTAACCATGTAGAGGTAAGTGTAGATGTAGACGTGATTACATTAATTATAGCATGCACAGAGACGTTTAAACAATCATTCTGCCCGCGCTCAGTACACGAATGGCACTGGAAGAAGCCCTAATATCTTGTACATTGTCAAGTACCCACTCCCACGCAGTTCACAATGGTTTCAAGAGTATAGATGCAAGCCAAGATAACAGATGCATGCACAAACTAACAACACTGAATGCATCCAATTAGTTGCCTGTAAAACAGATCGACATTGGCACCACTTGGGAAAATTCATAAAGTGCTGCTAAGTACTGCAAGATCAGAGAGACAGACAGTGGACCCTTTCTACTACCCACTTCTCCTTTGCATTATACATTGTCCAGATACATCAGTGTCATCACCTGTCAAAAATCTGAATAACCACATTACGCAGGGCAGACTGCCGCGAGACGTGCAGCAAGAGAATCATAGAGGTTCAAGAAAGTACCGACAGGTATGTAGATCCATGCCGATTCGGATACTGTGGCCAGAGCTGCCCTACGTTTTTCGATTGAGGATCCATGGCGCATATAGCTCGATCGAGGTGGTGCTAAAGTTTCTCGATTGGGTTTTATCTGGGGACTTTGTTGGTCAGGTAGTACGGTAAATTCTTCCCTGTGATCTTCGAACCACGCACGTGCGCCGCGAACTGTATGACACGTTGCATTGACCTCCTGGTAGGTGACATTGTGCTGAGGAAAAACAAACGTCATATAGCAGTGGATATGGCCGCTCAGGGATAGATGCATGCTTGTGTTGGTCAATTGTGCCTTCCAAAATGACGAGATCACCCAGGGAACGCAACGAAACAATTCCATAGCTCATAACGCTCTCTCCCGATTGCAGGGTATTTGCTTTCAGGCGTTTCACGCCGTATAAGCCAGTGGCCATCTGCCCGACGGAGTATAAAACGTGGTTCATTTGAAAAGGTCGCCTGTTGCCACTCAGTGGGCATATAGCTGCGGTATTGTCGTGCATATTCCAGCCTTCGTCGCTGATAAGGGTCGTCAGCATGGGTGCATGAACCAGGAGACTGTCGTCTTTGAGAACACGATGTTTCAAGCCCCCTGCTTCATCTGGGCGGTCTACACCTACATCTACGTGGATACTCTGCAAATCACAGTGCAAAGTGCCTGGCAGAGGGTTCATGGAACCACCTTCACAATTCTCTATTATTCCAATCACGTATAGCGCGCGGAAAGAACGAACACGTATATTTTTCCGTACGAGCTCTGATTTCCCTTACTTTATCGTGGTGATCGTTCCTCCCTTTGTAGGTCGGTGTCAACAAAATATTTTCGCATTCGGAGGAGAAAGTTGGTGACTAGAATTTCGTGAGAAGATTCCGTCGCAGCGAAAAACGCCATTCTTTTAATGATGTCCAGTCCAAATCCTGTATCATTTCTGTGACACTCTCTCCCTTATTTCGCAATAATACAAAACGTGCTGCCTTTCTTTGAACTTTTTCGATGTACTCCGTCAGTCCTACCTGGTGAGGATCCCACACCGCGCAGCAGTATTCTAAAAGAGGACGGACAAGCGTAGTGTAGGCAGTCTCCTTAGTAGCTCTGATACATTTTCTAAGTGTCCTGCCAATAAAACGCAGTCTTTGGTTAACCTTCCCCATAACATTTTCTATGTGCTTCTTCCAATTTAAGTTGTTCGTAATTGTAATACCTAGGTATTTAGTTGAATTTACGGCTTTTAGATTAGACTAATTTATCGTGTAACCGAAGTTTAATGAGTTCCTTTTAGCACTCATGACTTCACACTTTTCGTTATTTAGGGTCAACTGCCACTTTTCGCAACATTCAGATATCTTTTCTAAATCTTTTTATGGTTTGTTTTGATCTTCTGATGACATTATTAGTCGATAAACGACAGCGTCATCTGCAAACAACCGAAGACGGCTGCTCAGATTGTCTCCCAAATCGTATATATAGATAAGGAACAGCAAATGGCCTATAACACACCTTGGGGAACGCAAGAAATCACTTCTGTTTTACTCGATGACTTTACGTCAATTACTACGAACTGTGACATTTCTGACACGAAATCAGTCACATATCTGAGACGATATTCCATAAGCACTCAATTTGATTACAAGCCGCTTGAGTGGTACAGTGTCAAAAGCCTTCCGGAAATCTAGAAATAGGGAATCTATCTGAAAACCCTTGTCAATAGCACTCAACACTTCATGCGAATAAAGAGCTAGTTGTGTTTCACAGGAACGATGTTTTCTAAACCCATGTCGACTGTGTGTCAATAGACCGTTTTCTTCGAGGTAATTCATAATGTTTGAACATAATACATGTTCCAAAATCCTGGTGCATATCGACTTTAATGATATGGGCCTGTAATTAGTGGATTACACCCATTACCTTTCTTGAATATTGGTGTGACCTGTGCAGCTTTCCAGTCTTTGGGTACGGATCTTTCGTCGAGCGAACGGTTGTATATGATTGTTAAGAATGGAGCTAACGCATCAGCATACTCCGAAAGGAACCTATTTGGTATACAGTCTGGACCAGAAGACTTGCTTTTATTAAGTGATTTAAGTTGCTTCACTACTCCGAGGATATTTACTTCCACGTTACTCGTGTTGGCAGCTGTTCTCGATTCGAATTCTGGAATATTTACTTCGTTTTCTTTTGTGAAGGCATTTCGGAAGGCTGTGTTTAGTAACTCTGCTTTGGCAGCACTGTCTTCGTTAGTATCTCCATTGCCATCCCGCAGAGAAGGCATTGATTATTTCTTGCCGCTAACATACTTCACATACTACCAGAATGTCTTTGGATTTTGTGCCAGGTTTCGAGACGAAGTTTCGTTGTGGAAACAGTTATAAGCATCTCGCATTGAAGTCCGCGCTAAGTTTTGAGCTTCTATAAAAGATCGTCAATCTTGGGGATTTTGCGTCTGTTTAAATTTTGCATGTTTGTTTCGTTGTTTCTGCAGCAGTGTTCTAACCCGTTTTGTGTACCAAGGAGGATCAGCTCCGCCGTTTGTTAATTTATTTGGTATAAATCTCTCAATTGCTTATGATACTATTTCTTTGAATTTAAGCCACACCTGGTCTACACTTACATTGTTAATTTGAAATGAGTGGAGGTTGTCTCTCAGGAAGGCGCAAATGAATTTTTATCTGCTTTTTTAATAGGTGTATTCAGTTACTCAATGGCTGCACGTGTATTCGCCCATACACATCTCTGCAGATAATGTTCAGCCCTGTCATCTACGGCCCGTGGTGCACCACCAGTTGCCTCGGCGCCACTTTTCGATAGCGCCGTTTTGCAATGGGCAGTACGAGGTGCATTCAAGTTCTAAGGCCTCCGATTTTTTTTCTCCGGACTGGAAAGAGATAGAAACATGCGATTTGTTTTAAAATGAGGCTGCGTTCATTGTCAATACGTCCCAGAGATGGCAGCACCGTACGGCAAATGGAATTTTACCGCCAGTGGCGAGAATGAGAACTGTTTTAAATACTTAAAATGGCGACTTTTCCTTACTTGAACAGCGTGCAATCATTCGTTTTCTGAATTTGCGTGGTGTGAAACCAATTGAAATTCATCGACAGTTGAAGGAGACATGTGGTGATGGAGTTATGGATGTGTCGAAAGTGCGTTCGTGGGTGCGACAGTTTAATGAAGGCAGAACATCGTGTGACAACAAACCGAAACAACCCCGGGCTCGCACAAGTCGGTCTGACGACATGATCGAGAAAGTTGGTTCAAATGGTTCAAATGGCTCTGAGCACTATGGGACTTAACATCTGTGGTCATCAGTCCCCTAGAACTTAGAACTGCTTAAACCTAAGTAACCTAAGGACATCACACTCACCCATGCCCGAGGCAGGATTCGAACCTGCGATCGTAGCAGTCGCGCGGTTCCGGACTGAGCGCCGAGAACCGCGAGACCACCGCGGTCGGCGAGAAAGTGGGGAGAATTGTTTTGGGGGATCGCCGAATGACTGTTGAACAGCTCGCCTCCCGAGTTGGCATTTCTGTTGGTTCTGTGCACACAATCCTGCATGACGACCTGAAAATGCGAAAAGTGTCATCCAGGTGGGTGCCACGAATGCTGACGGACGACCACATGGCTGCCCGTGTGGCATGTTGCCAAGCAATGTTGACGCGCAATGACAGCATGAATGGGACTTTCTTTTCGTCGGCTGTGACAATGGATGAGACGTGGATGCCATTTTTCAATCCAGAAACAAAGCGCCAGTCAGCTCAATGGAAGCACACAGATTCACCGCCACCAAAAAAATTTCGGGTAACCGCCAGTGCTGAAAAAATGATGGTGTCCATGTTCTGGGACAGCGAGGGCGTAATCCTTACCCATTGCGTTCCAAAGAGCACTACAGTAATAGGTGCATCCTCCGAAAATGTTGTGAAAAACAAATTCCTTCCTGCACTGCAACAAAAACGTCTGGGAAGGGCTGCGCTGAGCGTGTGCTGTTTCACCAAGACAACGCACCCGCACATCGAGCTAACGTTACGCAACAGTTTCTTCGTGATAACAACTTTGAAGTGATTCCTCATGCTCCCTACTCACCTGACCTGGCTCCTAGTGACGTTTGGCTTTTTCCAACAATGAAAGACACTCTCCGTGGCCACACATTCACCAGCCGTGCTGCTATTGCCGCAGTGATTTTCCAGTGGTCAAAACAGACTCCTAAAGAAGCCTTCGCCGCTGCCATGGAATCATGGCGTCAGCGTTGTGAAAAATGTGTACGTCTGACGGGCGATTACATCGAGAATCAACGCCAGTTTCATCGATTTCGGGTGAGTAGTTAATTAGAAAAAAAATCGGAGGCCTTAGAACTTGAATGCACCTCGTACACTTTAAGCACAGCGGCTCATGAACAGTTTACAGAATTTTCCGTTTCAGAAATGCTCCCACCCTCAGGCCGAAAGCCAATGATAATGCTCTTATGGACGTCAGATAAGTTGCTTCGTTACCGCATTCTGACAACGACTGCAGTGTCTTGCACGTCCCTTCGACAGGCTTTATATACTCTCCACTGCTACTGCTACCTCCTGCCACCTGTGAGTGGTCATTCCACGTTGACGTCGAACGTAGGCGGTGGTCCAATGTGACTGGACAGTGTATTAAGATGCCCTTATTAGTGAAGACTGCAGTGATTCAAAAATATTAATGCTCGCTCAATGCATTGTGCGTTATATTGTATCGTGAAAGTGATGTGGGTGGTACCGCGCAGTTTCTGCCGAGACTGTGAGAAATTCAGTTCGCTCCGAATGATTTTCCGTAAAGAATTGCCAAAAGTAAATGACAAAAGAGAAGGAATTGGTTTGGATTATGTGAGTGAAACCAGCTTATGGTGCGTGAGAAATAAAATTCCTGATTTATCAGGAAACGCCAGGTACCTCGTAGTCCAAAATAATAAAATAAACTGTAGATCATGGAGTCATAGCAGTAAGCAGTAATGTTTAAATTATTTGTTGCAGTTGTCAAAACTGGCTAATAAGGTCCGGTCAGTTGTCCAGTGAGCATACACTTTTATTTATTTATTTATTTTTGCATCAGTTGTCACAGCGCAGACATAAGATCAGTAAGTTTTTATTCCGCATAATTGTTTTATTTCATTTGCAAAACAAATATTACAGCAACGAAATTCATTGAAAACAGCGCACTTACATGATGAGTTACAAAGTTCTCTTTCTAAATTTGTAATTAGTTGTTCTTGTGGATTAAGAATCTATGTTCGTGCACTGAAATGTTCACTGGATGCTTTTCAGACTTGTTTCATCAGTTCCGCATAATTTCTGCTTGTGTTCTGCGAAGCTAGCAACTTTAGCGCAACGTATGCCAGTTCCAGGTCGTCCAGCGCCGACATGTACATTATGAAATGATCTTTTACAAAACACAAGCAACTCTATCGCAAAATATGAATGGTCCAGATAGTTTACTACCGACTTGTACTCTATGAAACTATCTTTTACAAAACCTAAAGAAATTCTGGTCATATGCAAAGGCCGTTAATGGCACCAAAGATAGCATCCAAGCAATTGTGCATGAGACAAACACTGAAATTCAGGGTAGCAAAGCAAAAGCAGACATGCTTCCTTTACAAAGGAAAACCAATGCGATATACCCCAATTTAATCCTCTTACCCCAGAAAAGGTGAGTAAAATTAGTGTTAGTTGTAATGGCATTGAAAAACAACTGAAATCATTAAAACTGAAGCACCAGGGCCAGATGGCTCTGGCTCTGAGCACTATGCGGCTTAACTTCTGAGGTCATCAGTCGCCCAGAACTTAGGACTAATTAAACCTAACTAACCTAAGGACATCACACACATCCATGCCCGAGGCAGGATTCGAACCTGCGACCGTAGCGGTCGCTCGGCTCCAGACTGTAGTGCCTAGAACCGCACGGCCACTCCGGCCGGCCAGGGCCAGATGGAATCCCCATCAGATTCTGTAGTGAATTTGCGGCTTTCTAAATTTTATCCATAATCTATCGGAGATCCTTCGAACAAAAAGCCTGGCCCAGAAGTTGGAACAAAGTACAAGTTACATCCGTCTACATGAAGGGTAGTCGTCATGTTCCACAAAACTACCGTCCATTGTCCTTGATATCTATATATGACGATAGTATCTGTTCCCGAAAGAACAGTTACCGTGGATGACCATGCAGCTTTGCTAGAAATGAAATGATAATTAAATGGACACCCTAGCTGCAAACAGCCGTTGATGTACTTCATTGGGGACATGTTGGCTTCCCGGCCATTGACCTTCTTGTGCGAACGCACACGCTATGCCCGAACTCGTACGGGACTTGGTAGATTAATCTGCCACGAGTAATGAGTATTATGGGCAAACATCTATTAGGCGCACTATGAATGTAGTGGTGTGGACATGTTGGGAATGTGGATCTCACGGGGAGCGTGCAGGGGATACGTCCCTGGAGACACACCATCCTCTGTGCCCGCGGTGGCTCAGATGGATAGAGCGTCTGCCATGTAAGCAGGAGATCCCGGGGTCGAGTCTCTGTCGGGGCACACATTTTCAACATGTCCCCAATGAAGTACATCAACGCCTGTTTGCAGCTAGGGTGTCCATTTAATTATCATTTTCCATCTATTTGTCATAGAACCTTAGAACACATTCTGAGCTCAAACGTAATGAGTTATCTCCAACAGAGTGACCTCCTCCATGCCAACCAACATAGATTCCGAAAGCAGTGACCATACAAAACTCAACTCACGCGTTTCTCACATGACACAGTGAAAGCCTTGGATCAAGGCAGCGAGGTAGAATCAGTGTTTATCGATTTCCGAAATGCATTTCGCTCAGTTCCACATCTATGAGTATTATCAAAAGTGCGATAGTATTTGGTAGGGACAACGTAGCAAGTTATCTTGATACCTGGTGCTTATAATTAAAGTGCAGCTACTCACTGAGGTCCAGTGTGGGCTGTAATTATCCTAATAGTATCACTAATTCACAGTTGCAACCAGTAAACTCATGCATGTACCTGGTAGTAACACTTTATAGGACATGAAATGGAATGGCTGGCCGGAGTGGCCAAGCTGTTCTAGGCGCTACAGTCTGGAACCGCGCGACCGCTACGGTAGCAGGTTCGAATCCTGCCTTGGGCATGGATGTGTGTGATGTCCTTAGGCTAGTTAGTTTTAAGTAGTTCTAAGTGCTAGGGGATTGATGACCTGAGAAGTTAAGTCCCATAGCGCTCAGAGCCATTTGAACCATTTTGAACTGGAATGATCACATAAAGCCAAAGCAGGTGTCAGACTTGGGTTTATTAGTAGAATACTAGGGAAACGCAACCAGTCTACAAAGGCGATTGCTCACAAGCCACTCATGGAACCTTTCCTAGAATATTGCCCAAATATGTGCGACCCATGCTAAACGAGAATAACGGGGGATGTTCAACTTATGCAGAGAAGGTTAAAGCGAATGGTCGCAGGTTTGTGTGAGTTGCAGAGGGTGGGCTTACTGGTAGTTGGGAGCTCCAACGTCAGGCGCGTAATGGGGCCCCTTAGGGAAATGGCAGCAAGAGAGGGGAAGAAAACCAATGTGCACTCCGTGTGCATACCGGGGGGAGTCATTCCAGATGTGGAAAGGGTCCTTCCGGATGCCATGAAGGGTACAGGGTGCACCCATCTGCAGGTGGTCGCTCATGTCGGCACCAATGATGTGTGTCGCTATGGATCGGAGGAAATCCTCTCTGGCTTCCGGCGGCTATCTGATTTGGTGAAGACTGCCAGTCTCGCTAGCGGGATGAAAGCAGAGCTCACCATCTGGAGCATCGTCGACAGGACTGACTGCGGACCTTTGGTATAGAGCCGAGTGGATGGTCTGAATCAGAGGCTGAGACGGTTCTGCGACCGTGTGGGCTGCAGATTCCTCGACTTGCGCCATAGGGTGGTGGGGTTTCGGGTTCCGCTGGATAGGTCAGGAGTCCACTACACGCAACAAGCGGCTACACGGGTAGCAGGGGTTGTGTGGCGTGGGCTGGGCGGTTTTTTAGGTTAGATGGCCTTGGGCAAGTACAGAAAGGGCAACAGCCTCAACGGGTGCGGGGCAAAGTCAGGACATGCGGGGACCAAGCAGCAATCGGTATTGTAATTGTCAACTGTCGAAGCTGCGTTGGTAAAGTACCGGAACTTCAAGCGCTGATAGAAAGCACCGAAGCTGAAATCGTTATAGGTACAGGAAGCTGGCTTAAGCCAGAGATAAATTCTGCCGAAATTTTTACAAAGGTACAGACGGTGTTTAGAAAGGATAGATTGCATGCAACCGGTGGTGGAGTGTTCGTCGCTGTTAGTAGTAGTTTATCCTGTAGTGAAGTAGAAGTGGATAGTTCCTGTGAATTATTATGGGTGGAGGTTACACTAAACAACCGAACTAGGTTAATAATTGGCTCCTTTTACCGACCTCCCGACTCGGCAGCATTAGTGGCAGAACAACTGAGAGAAAATTTGGAATACATTTCACATAAATTTTCTCAGCATGTTATAGTCGTAGGTGGAGATTTCAATTTACCAGATATAGACTGGGACACTCAGATGTTTAGGACGGCTGGTAGGGACAGAGCATCGAGTGACATTATACTGAGTGCACTATCCGAAAATTACCTCGAGCAATTAAACAGAGAACCGACTCGTGGAGATAACATCTTGGACCTACTGATAACAAACAGACCCGAACTTTTCGACTCTGTATGTACAGAACAGGGAATCAATGATCATAAGGCCGTTGCAGCATCCCTGAATATGGAAGTTAATAGGAATATAAAAAAAGGGAGGAAGGTTTATCTGTTTAGCAAGAGTAATAGAAGGCAGATTTCAGACTACCTAACAGATCAAAACGAAAATTTCTGTTCCGACACTGATAATGTTGAGTGTTTATGGAAAAAGTTCAAGGCAATCGTAAAATGCGTTTTAGACAGGTACGTGCCGAGTAAAACTGTGAGGGACGGGAAAAACCCACCGTGGTACAACAACAAAGTTAGGAAACTACTGCGAAAGCAAAGAGAGCTCCACTCCAAGTTTAAACGCAGCCAAAACCTCTCAGACAAACAGAAGCTAATCGATGTCAAAGTTAGCGTAAGGAGGGCTATGCGCGAAGCGTTCATTGAATTCGAAAGTAAAATTCTATGTACCGACTTGACAGAAAATCCTAGGAAGTTCTGGTCTTACGTTAAATCAGTAAGTGGCTCGAAACAGCATATCCAGACACTACGGGATGATGATGGCATTGAAACAGAGGATGACACGCGTAAAGCTGAAATACTAAACACCTTTTTCCAAAGCTGTTTCACAGAGGAAGACCGCACTGCAGTTCCTTCTCTAAATCCTCGCACAAACGAAAAAATGGCTGACATCGAAATAAGTGTCCAAGGAATAGAAAAGCAACTGGAATCACTCAATAGAGGAAAGTCCACTGGACCTGACGGGATACCAATTCGATTCTACACAGAGTACGCGAAAGAACTTGCCCCCCTTCTAACAGCCGTGTACCGCAAGTCTCTAGAGGAACGGAGGGTTCCAAATGATTGGAAAATAGCACAGATAGTCCCAGTCTTCAAGAAGGGTCATCGAGCAGATGCGCAAAACTATAGACCTATATCTCTGACGTCGATCTGTTGTAGAATTTTAGAACATGTTTTTGGCTCGCGTATCATGTCATTTCTGGAAACCCAGAATCTACTATGTAGGAATCAACATGGATTCCGGAAACAGCGATCGTGTGAGACCCAACTCGCTTTATTTGTTCATGAGACCCAGAAAATATTAGATACAGGCTCCCAGGTAGATGCTATTTTTCTTGACTTCCGGAAGGCGTTCGATACAGTTCCGCACTGTCGCCTGATAAACAAAGTAAGAGCCTACGGAATATCAGACCAGCTGTGTGGCTGGATTGAAGAGTTTTTAGCAAACAGAACACAGCATGTTGTTATCAATGGAGAGACGTCTACAGACGTTAAAGTAACCTCTGGCGTGCCACAGGGGAGTGTTATGGGACCATTGCTTTTCACAATATATATAAATGACCTAGTAGATAGTGTCGGAAGTTCCATGCGGCTTTTCGCGGATGATGCTGTAGTATACAGAGAAGTTGCAGCATTAGAAAATTGTAGCGAAATGCAGGAAGATCTGCAGCGGATAGGCACTTGGTGCAGGGAGTGGCAACTGACCCTTAACATAGACAAATGTAATGTATTGCGAATACATTGAAAGAAGGCTCCTTTATTGTATGATTATATGATAGCGGAACAAACACTGGTAGCAGTTACTTCTGTAAAATATCTGGGAGTATGCGTGCGGAACGATTTGAAGTGGAATGATCATATAAAATTAATTGTTGGTAAGGCGGGTACCAGGTTGAGATTCATTGGGAGAGTGCTTAGAAAATGTAGTCCATCAACAAAGGAGGTGACTTACAAAACACTCGTTCGACCTATACTTGAGTATTGCTCATCAGTGTGGGATCCGTACCAGGTCGGGTTGACGGAGGAGATAGAGAAGATCCAAAGAAGAGCGGCGCGTTTCGTCACAGGGTTATTTGGTAACCGTGATAGCGTTACGGAGATGTTTAATAAACTCAAGTGGCAGACTCTGCAAGAGAGGCGCTCTGCATCGCGGTGTAGCTTGCTCGCCAGGTTTCGAGAGGGTGCGTTTCTGGATGAGGTATCGAATATATTGCTTCCCCCTACTTATACCTCCCGAGGAGATCACGAATGTAAAATTAGAGAGATTAGAGCGCGCACGGAGGCTTTCAGACAGGCGTTCTTCCCGCGAACCATACGCGACTGGAACAGGAAAGGGAGGTAATGACAGTGGCACGTAAAGTGCCCTCCGCCACACACCGTTGGGTGGCTTGCGGAGTATCATTGTAGATGTAGATGTAGATGTAGACCCTGGGAGGGTGTCACAGAGATGCTGAAGGAACTGATTTGGGAGACTCCTGAAGTTAGACAGACATAAACTATCCCAAGAAAGCATACTTACAAAGTTTCAAGGACAAGCTGTAAATTATGACTAGGAATGTACTAAAACTCCCCACACATTACGCCCGTATGGCTCACTAGGGAAACATTAGATTAATTACAGCCTGCACGGAGGCATTTAAATAATCGATCTTACCGCGCTCCGTACTTAAAGGAAGCGAGAAAAAATCCTTGTGACTGGCACAATGGGGCGTATCCTCCGCTGTGCACTTCACAGTGCTTTGAAGACTATCGATGTAGATGTAGATGAAGGATGAGTACTAACTGATGCTTCCCGGAAGTAAATATTGCGCAGTATTGTTGTTTCGTTCTTGGCCTGTCACTTCCGTGCAAAATACTGACACAATATTATTGTGTCAGTAATACTGAGTGTTTGAGGGGCAGCTTTAAATTTGCCTTTTCGAGGAGAAGGGTGTCTGCGAAGGGGAAAGATGTAGCTTTAATTTAAGAATAACTCAATGAAATTACTTAATACTACAAAAGGTTAGTATGCCTACGTTAACTACGAAATACAGTGTTTATGTTACGTAATAGCGTAATAAACAAAAGAGATAACTGTAATTGACTCGTTAACATGACGCTCACATCGTTTCTCGCTCATGAGTTTCAGTGTTTATCCGCCTCGATAAATACTTTGTAGTACACACCTAATACATCTGACATTCGCCATCTGAGTAAACCCTTTTACACTGGGTGTTTATAAAGAGCAGTTACTCACAGAGGTCTTGTGTGGTCTATAACTACCGTATGACAGCGAAACTTGGTACATATGCTAATATGTTAATGCTGAACCAACTTAAGCTGAAAAAAATTAATTTAGGTTGTGGGTATGAGCAGCGAATTTGTCACTGTACACTGTACGACATCCAACTGTCATTTCACAAGCTATAACGCGAGTGAACAGTGTGGTTATCGAGAAGAGGGACCGTGCGCTGTTAGTGGAACTGGAGAGGCCCGATGTCATTAAATGGTTTAAAGGAGATGATAATGAAATTCAGAAATACAGGTAAGCTTGCTGTGGCAGCTGGAAGAGGAAAGCGTCCTATACAAGTGGAGGTTATTTGCGAGATCTCGGTTGCTGCCGTGAGAGCTGTCCATTGCGTGGTCAACACTACGAAAAGTTTTGTACCTGCATAAGATCTACGAGGTTGCTAACTACCATGAGAACTGTTCAAATGAAAATGGCTCTGAGCACTATGGGACTTAACATCTGAGGTCATCAGTCCCCTAGACTTACAACTACCTAAACCTAACTGACCTAAGGACATCATACATATCCATGCCCGAGGCAGGACTAGAACCTGCGACCGTAGCAGCAGCGCGGTTCCGGACTGAAGCGCCTAGAACCGCTCGGCCACAATGGTCGGCGAGAATTGTTCATTCCATGGTCAAAGAGTACAGAAAGTGTTGCAGTCTATTTGACACTGGTACCTGCATAAGTTCCAGACAGTGCGGCAAATGAAACCACACAATCCGCAGCAAAGTTTAAAATTAACCCTTCGGTTTCTGGCATGGATCGAAGCTCATAACATGTGGCTGGGTATTCTATGAACTGAGGAGCCACATTTTACTCTACAGGGTGCAGTGAATATACAGAACTACCGAATTTGTGGTTCTGTTAAACTACGTGTTGTGCGCCAAGAGCCATTGCACTCGCCTTATTTGGCTGTGTTATGTGAATTCACAAGCCCCTTTATCCTCGGTCCGTTCTTCTTTCAAGGGAATACACCCAGAGCAGCTGTGAGGTGTACCTTAACGTTTGCACATTATCAATAATTCCTTGTACAGCACGTTATGCCTGCTTTGGAAGAGCACAGCTGTGTGGGAACCACTGTTTTCATGCAAGATGGGGAAGCGCCTCATGTCGCTTACCCAGGGAGAGAACTGGTTAATGCAACATTTCACGAAGGTCTTATCTCCAGAGATTTTCCAAATGCATGGCGTGCAACATCAACTGATCTGAATCCATGAGATTTCTGGCTCTGGGGATACCTAAAAGAACGCATTTACCAGCGGCACGTTTGATGTCTACCTGACCTGAAGGCCAGTATACATGAACACGCTGCTTGTACTCCACCGCAGCTACTGCGAGCAACTACCGATCACCTAGCGTGGTGGCGCAGTCGTTAGCACACTGGACTCGCATACGGGAGGAAAACGGTTCAAATCCGCTTCCGGCCATCCTGGTTTAGGTTTTCCGCGATTTCCCTAAATCGCTTCAGGCAAATGCCGGGATGGTTCCCCTGAAAGGGCACGGCCGACTTCCTTCCCCATCCTTCCCTAATCCGACCTTGTGCTCGGTCTCTAATGACCTCCAACTACTGATCACTTCGTTTTTTGGACGCAGCATATCATCAACGTCTCCGGTGCTCATATTGAACAAATTACGTAAGTGGCAGTTAAAAAGTGAAATCAACGGTACGCCTCTCTCATTTGTTTGTCCTTTTCTGCGCACGTCCCAGTTCTAATCAAACACATATGGATACATTTCTATACGCTTTCTTGCATTCGCAGCGCCAAGTTTGTACTTGGTGGTCAAAAGTGGAACTAATTTTTTCCCAACGTAAATTGTACTTACGTTAACGCATTAGAATATCTACCAAGTTTCGCAGTCATACGATAATTACAGTGCACAATGAACTTCTTTGAGTAGCTGCAGTTTAATTACAATCACCCAGTACATGCCGCTCCTTGCCCAAAACTGCACCGGCTAAAGCTGCAAACTTTACGTTGATATAATGATGTGTAATAAAATAAAGTAAAATAGGAGTTATTTGTGACAGGACCCATAACAGCCATTTTTTCACTTATGTCTTTCCCGTTTCCTTCTTAGTTACTCTGATGACCATTGTGAAATATTTGTTTTTCTTTTTAAGTCCAGCTTGTTCGTCCACGTATTATTAAGGTCTCATTTCAGAGTTATCTCTCCTTGTTGTGACAATATTTGGCACGTTTTTTTTTTGTGCTAGTGATATTACTAGGCAACAACAATGTTTTGGTGTCGTGTCTCAGGTTTACTACCCACTATGTGACGACTCTGCTTCATTCCAGAGGCCTGGAAGGCTAAGGTGGAGAGCTACAGCAGCTTCTTCAAAGAAGACGCACAGTTCGGCGTGGACGAATCGAAGAGGCCCGGCAAGCCCAAGACAATGACCGACCTCTTTGGATTGGAAGGATCCTTCAGGCAGCTATCGCTCGACTGAAATGGCAGCGGACGTGCTCTCCCACACACCCCATCGTGTTTGTGCATCGTCTACTATTCATCAACACAAATATATTTTAAGGAAGAACTCAGGAGTTGAGGGCACACCTGCTATGTACACGAAAACGGCCTTACTTGAGCAATCAGACTCGAAATCTTACTGATGTCAAGAAATTTTTCTTTCATTTGTCAAATCGCATGGAGGTGAGAGGAGGAGCAGAAAAAAAACGGGACACAGTCACCATTTTCTCGCTGAATCGTCTCCTATTGACAGAATTTAAAATTTTCAATTGAACGTCCCACCAAAAATGTTTAGTTACAATTTATTATGGGTAAGCTTAGTGGAAATTACTTTCACTATTGTCTAAGCTTCCTGTTTTCGAAAATATCTCGATTGTAAAAACATCAGAATATACTGTTAATGTAATGATAATTTTGTAGCTTTGAAGTACCACAACTAAATTTCCTCAACTTTTGTGTACTGTACAAAACTCTGTTAGTGCTGGTCACCATTAAAACTGGGTGAAAGGTAGCCTGTTTAAGCCCTTTTGGACATTAAAATCTGAAGGTTATAGTCAGCTAAATTTGATTTATGGTAATGGCAAAAACGGCCGTTCCCACTTTACGTAAGCGTCAATAAATATGTGTTGATACTACTGCTAAGGACTGTTTCTTAAATCTTCTGGATTTTTGAAATTTACAAAACAAAAGCTGAAGTATTCAGATCACATGGCCTTCATAGTTTTTCAGAAAAGTAACAATGTAACTTCAGATACTGTTTTGCAACTGCCCTTCTGACTAACTTGTCTGCTAGAATGAAATTTTTTTGATGTGTACTACATCCTCCTGATTTTCCAGAGAAGTTGTGGGATATTTTATAGGAAAATGTAAATGCCAGTTTAGGGCAAAACCTAAGCAGTTGGACAATAATTGGCATTAGGTTCTTTCCTAGTGAGCTGCTCACTTGCTTGTCTATGGCAATGTGATTGTTGTGTTTCATTTCTGTTGCATCTTCTGCGTATGAATGACAAAAGCTGTTAGCACCTGTAAAATGATACAAATAGATGGTGTCAGTATTGAATTAATTCGTATTCTTTGTTTTAAGTTTTTTAAATGTATGTCACCGAAATAAATCTTTATGTGTCACTTATTAGCCATTCTTTTGGTAAATTATCTGAATATCTAGATTCAGTTTGCAACAAACCAAGTAGCAATATTTTTATAAAGCTACATAACGAGTAATAATTTATTTTAAATCAAACTTAATATTTACAGGTGTAGGAATATATTTTCTTTCAAAAATACTGTCACAACCCACTAATCTGATGAACCGCAGCTATATAGTAAAACTGAGTAGGCAATAACTTTTTCCAAAGTATCAGCATTCTTCCATAGTTCAAATACTTACCTAGGCTTGGGCAACCATTGCACTGTATCTGGAGTCACCCTACTCCCCCCTCAAGGCTGAGGGGCCCAGGGCACCAAAAGGAAAATGAAAATAAAACCAAAGAAAGCTTAAAACATAAATAAAAAATGAAAAACTAGTCAAACTGAGCAGACATAACACACTTAGTTAAAAGACCTCAGAAAGTCACTTGTAATTGAATTTGAAATGGTTTCATTTTCTTGATACATTCAATGAAGATATTTATTGCACACAATACTGAAAGCTAAGTTTGGTAGCAAATGGGAACAACTGATAACCTTGATCATGACGAACACCACAACTGGCACTAATGTTAATGAGTATGAAAACCACCTCAGCTCGTTTATTGCACATTTATTATGTTACTATTGGTTTTGTTCATAGAACATCTTCAGGTCACTGAGCTGTGCTAAAGTCATGACACAAATGTTCCAGTTGTTATATCTGATGTTAATGTCTTTGCCCTGCACTCCCTTGCAGCAGTCATGCGTGTCTACATCTACATAGATACTCTGCAAATCACATTTAAGTGCCTGGCAGAGGGTTCATCCAACCACCTTCACAATTCTCTATTATCCCAATCTCGTATAGCGAGCGGAAAGAATGAACACCTATATCTTTCCATACGAACTCTGATTTCCCTTATTTTATAGTGGTGATCGTTCTGCCCTATGTAGGTGGGTGTCAACAAAATATTTTCGCATTCGGAGGAGAAAGTTTGTGATTGGAATTTCGTCAGAGGATACCGTCGCAACGAAAAACGCCTTTCTTTTAATAATTTCCAGCCCATTCTGTGACACTCTCTCCCATATTTCGCGATAATACAAAACGTTCTGCCTTTCTTTGAACATTTTCGATGTACTCCGTCAGTACTACCTGGTAAGGATCCCACGCAGGGCAGCAGTATACTAAAAGTCGACGGACAAGCGTAGTGTAGGCAGTCTCCTTAGTAGGTCTGTTACATTTTCAAATTGTCCTCCCAATAAAACGCAGCATTTGGTTAGCCTTCCCCACAACATTTTCTATGTGTTCCTTCCAATTTAAGTTGTTCGTAATTGTAATACCTAGGTATTTAGTTGAATTTACGGCTTTTAGATTAGACTGATTTATCGTGTAACCGAAGTTTAATGAGTTCCTTTTAACACTCATGACGTCATACTTTTCGTTATTTAGGGTCAACTGCCACTTTTCGCACCATTCAGATATCTTTTCTAAATCGTTTTCGGTTTGTTTTGATCTTCTGATGACATTATTAGTCGATAAACGACAGCGTCATCTGCAAACAACCGAAGACGGCTGCTCAGATTGTCTCCCAAATCATACATATAGATAAGGAACAGCAAAGGGCCTATAACACTGCCTTGGGGAACGCAAGAAATCACTTCTGTTTTACTCGATGACTTTCCGCCAATTACTACGAACTGTGACATTTCTGACACGAAATCAGTCACATATCTGAGACGATATTCCATAAGCACTCAATTTGATTACAAGCCGCTTGAGTGGTACAGTGTCAAAAGCCCTCCTGAAATCTAGAAATACGGAATCGATCTGAAATAGCACTCAACACTTCATGCGAATAAAGAGCTAGTTGTGTTTCACAGGAACGATGTTTTCTAAACCCATGTTGACTGTGTGTCAATAGACCGTTTTCTTCGAGGTAATTCATAATATTTGAACATGATACATATGTTCCAAAATCCTGGTGCATATCGACTTTAATGATATGGGCCTGTAATTAAGTGGATTACACCCATTACCTTTCTTGAATATTGGTGTGACCTGTGCAGCTTTCCAGTCTTTGGGTACGGATCTTTCGTCGAGCGAACGGTTGTATATGATTGTTAAGAATAGAGCTAATGCATCAGCATACTCCGAAAGGAACCTAATTGGTATACAGTCTGGACCAGAAGACTTGCTTTTATTAAGTGATTTAAGTTGCTTCACTACTCCGAGGATATTTACTTCTACATTACTCATGTTGGCAGCTGTTCTCGATTCGAATTCTGGAATATTTACTTCATCTTCTTTGTGAAGTCATTTCGGAAGGCTGTGTTTAGTAAATCTGCTTTAGCAGCGCTGTCTTCGATAGTATCTCCATTCTTATCGGGCAGAGAAGGCACTGATAATGTGAGTGTGTGTGTGTGTGTGTGTGTGTGTGTGTGTGTGTGTGTGTGTGTGTGTGTTATTGCTGGAAAAAAACTAGTGCTCTAAAGCTAGTGAGAATGCTGTTTTTGTTATGTGCATTACCATTACTATTAAAATATTTGTAGCTTACGTGACTCGTATGTGACTACTACTATTTTCAGGTAGGGTTCGTATCTTGGTTACTGTACAAATAGTCTTAAATTGTTGGAATCTCTGGGTCCCAGAATTACAGATAATTTGTGCTGTAATAAATAATTTACTAACCATATTATTCACTGTGGTAACAGAGAAATAATTCACAGTTATTAAAATGTACTAGCATATACAGCTACATGAGAAGTGAAACAGAAATAAAGCTGCTGCTATAAAAAAGTGTTGCCTTATTAGTTATAATAAATTCCCTATGGTTTTATTTTCCACTGGTAGGAAATCATAATATTTAGTTGATTATGTCAATATAGTATTCATGAAAAATATGTAATTAGCTTCATATGAAGTATTGGTAAGAAATGAGTTTCACACAATTTCTCATTGACAAATTCACACATTTTTGAAGGCAGATCTCACAAGGAAAAGGGTAAAATTAGGAAATACTACAACAGAGATCAGCCATTTGTGTCACCATTGCATATCGGCAATAATGGTCATTAATGTCACATAAGTTATTTCATTAATAAAAGACATTCATAATTTTCCATACATCTTCAAAATGATAAGAGATGTCTGTTTCAGCAGTAGTCATTCCAAACAATTGGGTTTCTATTCTTATTTTACTATGTACTTTATACATACAAGGATTTTCAATTTGAGAAACAATATGTGTAATGATGATGTGATTTGTCCTGTGACACTACCAAGCAATAAACCTCCAATGTAACATTCAATCCTGAGAAAATTTAACAATATATAAAAAAACAGTTTTTTCTTTATTCATTCATTCATCTGTCTCTGTCATCAATAACTATTTATTAGTTGATACACTCTGCCAATGTTCATGTAGACGTTTGAAAATAGCATTTGAGTCATACCAACAAGGCCTCACACAATGCATGTCATGCACACAATACTGACATGCACTGCATGACAAGGGCACCAGCACAATAGGTTTTTTTGGAGGGGGTATGAGTAAGATCTGCAGGCATGGAGTATTTTTAATATTTTGGAAGAGAAATGATGACTCTTAAGTAGCCATCAGAAAATTCCATTGCTGACCATGTTTAAGACTTATATAATGCTGACTTCTCCTTCATTTTCTTCAAAGAAGAAACCTGACTACAGTATATGCTTTCCTTTACCTGACAGCTATGGGAAGCCCCCCCCCCCCCCCCTTCATCCCAGGTACGTATGTCCTTGCTCCATGAAGTTGTGTACCATCTGCTGAATTCAGTGCTAAATGACACACAAGTGAACAGGACTACTACGTTCCACTTTCTGTGTATTGGTACATTGCTCAAGCTCATATCGACTTATGCATATTAAGGTATATACATGCCATCAAAGGGCAAACTTCAGTTCCGATACTATAGCAATAAAACTTTAACAATAAAAATCAGCAGTGTGTGAGTAAAAGAACCATTAATGAGTAATACATCCACCCACTCTTGTCAAGGGAAGTTGTTAATTGCTTCTGGATGTAGCTCCTCATCAGCCTGGAATCATGTGCAAATTTTGGTCAGTAATAAATTAAGTACTCTACCCTTCAGTGCACTTTGTCACATTCTTCACTTCAAGTCCCAAAAACATTTTGTACAAGTCATAAGTATTAATACCCTTCACAAGTCTCCCTCTATTGAAGGCGATTGATAGCTTAAAATTATTTTCTCAATGGTTTTGTAGTCCATAACTGGCAATCTTTTGCATGGCCTGCATATGAAACCAGCCTATATATTTCAGCACAGAAGCAGCTCCTCCTGGTAAGGGTTTCTCACAGGTCACATCTCTTTGTGTGTCTCTGGTAACAGCCTGTTTGGAAACAGACTCACATATTGTATGGAGAGATACTGCCAAAGCAGCAAGATGGCACTCTCTGGACCTGGTTCTCAGACTGGCAAGATGTGTTTTCTCCTCCCTCCTTCTCCTTTACTGCTTTATAGGCCTTGATCCATCTCAACTGTGCCATAATGATCCCTCCAATGGTACACCACAACCCAGAGTACTGTGCATGGCAGAGGGTTCCCTATACCATTTCTAGTCATTTCCTTTCCTGTTCCACTCACAAATAGAGTGAGGGGAAAATGACTGTCTATACACCTCTGCGTGAGCCCTAATTTCTCGTATCTTATCTTCATGGTCCTTACGAAAATGCATGTTGGCATTAGTAGAATCATGTGGCAGTCAGCTTCAAATGCTGGTTCTCTAAATTTCTCAACAGTGTTTCTCAAAAAGAACATTGCCTTCCCTCCAGGGCTTCCCATTTCACTTCCCAAATCATCCCTATAACAATAATATGCTTTTCAAACCTACTGATAACAAATCTAGTAGCCCACCACTGAACTGCTTTGATGTCTTCTTTCGATTCAACCAAGTACAGATCCCAAGTAAGTCATTGAAGTGGCATCATCCAAAAACACTTGCTCTAGGCTGCTGAAATACATCAGTCTCCCACTCAGTAATGCCATGATATCACTTCCATTGTATATTGAAAATAAAGACTGTGTACTCCACAAACTTGACATTGTGAAGCCCTACAAGAATACAGTATTTTGTATGTTATTTTTAGGCATTTTCCATTGTTTATTTGTAACCCAGTAGTGTATCTCCCAGAAAATCTGCAGACTGAGCTCCATGAGCTACCACTACTATGGACAAAGCCAATAATAATGTAAAAGGAAAACTTGTGCAAAAGTCTTATCAGAGGATGGGATAAGTGGAATTGTACCACAGTGTTGGAAAGTTTAAGAAGGAGGTGAGGGTGGATCATTCTGTAAAACAAACTGTTGGTTCCAGGAAGAGCCTTTCTCTCTGCTGTGGTATGTCTATTGTTTGCATTGCACTGTACTAAGGAACAATGTATGTTTCTGGAGTCAGGTCCCAGATTATCATACTTTATTTGGTTGTGAAGCATCAGATGGTTCAGTTTAGTAGAACTAGAGACTGAAAAAATGTTAAAAGATAGGAGGAGATGAAGTACAGCATCAAAATATTCTAGAAGCGGTGTTTGTTTCTGTAAATGTAATAAGCAACTTGTTCATGGTAAACTTGTTAAATCTTATACCAATAAACTGTCAAACTGTTTTTGTTTACAATGAGCAGTGCAAGATTTATTACATCAATTATGCATGCATTCAGGTGAAATTTAATGAATGCATCAGTTTATCCATTAATTTTCACTATGTAATTTAGCATATTTGGGAAATATTTCTGTCATGAACAGAACAAGCTACCAGATTTTAGTGATAAACATTTTTACTGAACACACACTGATAATATAATGATGAAGTTTGCAACCAACTTTTTAGTATGTGGTGAATCTTTCAGGTTATATGTTCATTGTACATGAAACACTTTTCCATTTCTGGCATTTCAACCAGAGATGAGCTGGACATCTTCAGAGTTGCTCCTGGTTACACTAAGCATTGTTGACTGACGGACAGACATTAGAGAGTGACAGAAATAGCATAAAAGTGGAGTGTGTTAGAAGGTTATAGGCTATTGGCATAGGTAATCCCTGTCAGAGATCAAACTTAACTATCAAACTTACCTGTTGATTCTGTAGAGCTACTGTCCATATATCATTACTTTTCATAGCTTCTTCTTTTCTGTTAAAATTCTCCCCATCAGTACGTATTTCGATAGATTTTCTGTGTAGCCACACAGCCATTGTAAATGGTTTCCTGGCTAAAGAGCATGCTCTACTGCAACTGATTTGTCTAGGTTTCCTAGTCAAAAATATTTTTGTGTACCTTCTATTTGTAGTTCCAGCGTAGACCTGAACACACATCCATGGAGTTGTATATATTTCCACATACCGGCAGAGAAGGGCATTTATCCTTTAGAGATTTGAAGAACTTGGTGCATCTGAAGGGCTGACCAATACAACTGTGGATGAAGGCTGACTCATGGCAGAGGAACCACGAAAAATGATCAACATGTTATAATATCCCTTGGTCCGTAATAGCTGATGAAAGTCATGGTTCAACGACCTTCCTAGTGAACACACATCCATGGAGTTGTATATATTTCCACATACCGGCAGAGAAGGGCATTTATCCTTTGGAGATTTGAAGAACTTGGTGCATCTGAAGGGCTGACCAATACAACTGTGGATGAAGGCTAACTCATGGCAGAGGAATCACGAAAAATGATCAACGTGTTATAATATCCCTTGGCCCGTAATAGCTGATGAAAGTCATGGTTCAACGACCTTCCTAGTGTTACTGGTTAAAAAAATAAATACATATCGCGAGGTGGCACGTTTCGCCTGCGCGAGCGAAATATTTATTCCGTGAATTAGAGTTGCTCCATGGTAAGTGAAGAAAGTAAGAAAATAGGAATGTGACGGGACTTTTTTACGAGACGGGATAACGAGAGGACGTGTAGGAAGTGTGTGCGATGAAACAGTCATTGTTAGCCGCCATATTGTATAATTTGTGTGGGTGTTTTTTCGAGATTCACATGCGATATTTAATGTTAATGTGGATTTTAGTAACGGCTATAATACAATCTCTTGTTTTCCAAAGGTAATTGCGTTTATTTAATTTTGATCAAAAGATTCTGTGATGAACTATTATGTACTACAAACTTGTATAGGACTTCTAACATTTGGTGGTCGATGTTTGCCGTAGAACATGCTTCAATAACATGGTCAAAAGCATACAGAAGGTTTTCTCTACTAAAAAGAACTCATTTCACTCGCAGACAATCATCGAATGACCAAATGCGAATGGCAGTGTTCCAATTCAAAAAGATCGTATAGAAGTCTCAATTCCTCTTACATTTCAAGAATTTTCCAGGCAACCGTCGGGGTCGGTAGCTGCTTCTACACCATGAGAGTAACTTGTCTACGTGTACGAAATTATGTACGTTGTTGGGGGCCGTCGACGCCGTACGGAACATAGTACTTCACAGACATACAAACAGAGACACTACACACTCTAGTTTAATAGCAACGAGTTTAATATTACCAGCTTTCCTCTTTTGACCAGTAAATATAGTAAAGTGTAAACTCCACTAGTTTTAATAAACCAGGAGCTCCTATAAGTGAAATTATCAAGAACTGCTCCAATAACAGATGGTGCATGGTATTAATAGCAGGTACCAATGATGTTTTTAAAAATTATCTCAAGGAAGTGCAAGATACTTCAGGAAAATGCTGATGTTACTGGAGAAGAAAAAAAATGTTGTAGGAATTCTGCACAGATATGACCTTCCAAATTTCTCCTGTGTAAACAAAGAGATTGAGAAAGCAAACAGACTGCACTCGTGAGTGCAGACTTCCTCGGTGAATTTCATATATGAAGCCTTCACTCTTCACGTGTTGTCAGCCGAGTAACATCATCGTCTCGTAACAACGTTTCGATGAAATGCATCTCCATCATCTTTGCCTGAAAATGATGATGCATTCCATCAAAACGTTGTTACGAGACGACGACATTACTCGGCTGACAACTCTCGAAGACATCATATAAGACTGTACTCATATTACAAAGTCTGCCTATCCTTTCACAGCATATTTTTCTACTCACAGGGGATATGGACCATGAACCCTTTACCGGGCATGATATGCATCTTAATGAGAGGGGGGAAAACTGCTAAAAAAATCATGGAAATTATAAAGAATACTCATCATACAACTAGTTCAGCTGCCAGACAATCCCAACAGTTCCAGAAAGTGCTAGTCATGTTCATACAAAGTGCACTGAAGTGTCCCAAACCTCAGGAAAATCAACAGAGAATTCTTCTCAAACTGACAGTCCACAAACAGTGTCGATACCACATACCTTTCTAGCAATGTGTCCCACGAAAATTCATGCTAACACTTTGAAGCTGAAGTCAGCAGTTCCAACCTCTCCTACAGAAACAAACACACAAGAAACAACACCGGCAGCAGTGTCCAATGAGGTGAGCAGAAGAAAAATAAGAGCCTCTTTTCCATCTGAATGATATTTTAGCAGAAAGCAGGACAAGGTAGAACACAAAATAAAGAGAGTCAGGGTGTTATCTGAGGCAAATGATTCATCGGATATGACAAAGTAGTATTAATAAGAAAAACAAAACCAATTTTCTCCCAATTCATGTAACACATCATAATGTTCAATCACTTACAAACAAATTACAAGAACTAGAACCAATACTAGGCTCTGGGCTAAAGGTTGATGTTATCTGTGTAATGAATCACAGAAACTGTAAATATACTTGGTTTTCTCCTAAGCAGTTCATTCTACAGATCTCATTATAAACATCTATCTCTGCAAAGCGGAATCTAAGGTATAAAGAAATCCAAATACATTCTGATTTGATTAAGGAAAAAGTATTTCAAATGAATTTACTGACATCCAGCTTACCATTGTAAATGTATAGAAAGCATCTGATGCTGACTTTGGGGACTTCCTGGGTAAATTTGAAATGATGTTGATTTATGGTGTCTATAATATTGATTTTCTGAAACCATCAAAATGAAGAGATGAATTACTGAACAAGAGGCAAAGAGGTTCAATTTAATCCCCACAGTAAATGCACCAACAAGAATCTATAACCATTGTAAAACAGCACTAGACCAAATTTTTATCCAAGAAACCCACTCTTCATACAATAATAAAGTACTAAACATGGCTACAATGATCATGAGGCTCTGTAGCTAACATTGAAGTGATGTGATCAAAATGACCAAGTGCAGGGATCTCAGTAATGGTAATATTGCAAACTTTTGCCAGCTATTAAGTCAGGAAACATGCGATGAAGTGTTCAACAAAACAGAGGTAATTAGGATTTTTAGTAACTTCCACTGAACATATCAGTACTATTTTTGCATAGCCTTCCCATTTAAGCAGCATAATTCAAACCTGCTAGAAACAAAAGTTCGATCACTATAGGTATAAAAATCTCCAGTGCAAAGAAAAGATTTCTGCAATCATACAAAAAACAAAATACTGTTTCATTAGAGATGCAAAATTACATCAGAGAGTACAGTATGATATACAAGAAAGTTATTAAAGATGCAAAAAAGTGATACTACAGCAAAATAGCAAATGATTTCATCCAAAGTAAATTTTAAACTCTTAATATGCACCACACTGGAAACTACAAACCCCTCAGTGGGTCTACGCGGTGTTGGGCCTCTTCTGATCTTGATCTATGTAAATGATATTAAATACTGTACTATAAATTCCAAAATTGTTCTGTATGGCGATGATATGTCCATTGTGTGTAAAAAGTAATCATGTAATGAACTAGAGGCCAAGTGTAATAATGTGACAAAAGAAATTGTTCAGTTTTCTAATGAAAGCCCCTTAAATGTAAGCACGAATAAAACATGTTTGATGGAGTTTAACAAAAGTAGTTTGAATAGTGAAATGAAATTATACAATGGCAATGAATTGGTAAAGAAAGAGCCTAGTGTAAAATTCCTTGGTGTAACAATCCAAAGCAACCTGAAAGGGGACATAGATATTGACTCCTTAGCAACTAAGTTGTCAAAATATATATTTGCAATCATTACTAGTAGCAAGTTCTGTAAAGACGCTGCAGTCCTAAAGACTGCATACCATGCTCATTTCTCTTCTCACTTGAACTACAGTATTGAAATTTGGGGGCAAGCTAGATAAGCTACTCATTCTTCAAAAAAGGGGTGTGAATAAAATATAGGGAATCTTGTTGCAACTTGTTTCCAAAAACAGGGGTGTTAACTGTTATAAACACATATATTCTAAAATCCATATTGCTCATGAAAAGAATTCGGGAGGACGACGGTTCAATCCCGTCTCCAGCCATCCTGATTTAGGTTTTCCGTGATTTCCCTAAATCGCTTCAGGTAAATGCCGGGATGGTTCCTTTGAAAGGGCACGGCCGATTTCCTTCCCTATCCTTCCCCCACCCGAGCTTGCGCTCCGTCTCTAATGACCTCGTTGTCGACGGGACGTTAAACACTAAGCTCCTCCTCCTCCTCATGAAAAGACTGCACCCACACACTTTTTCAGATTTCCACCAGTACAATACTAGAAATAAAGAAAGATTTTACATTGGCAGCCACAGAACAGCACTTTACGAACAAGGTCCACAGTGCGCAGGTATAAAATTAGCTAATGCACTGCCTAGTGCAGTCATGGCTCTTCCTACAGTTAAACTGAAACATCAGCTTAAGAAATTTTTAGTAAAACACCCTTTCAACAAATGAAAAGAGTGCAATACTTATATGAAGAACAGCAAATGCTTTGTGAAATTATGTGAATAGAAATCAGTAAATATCTGATTGTAATTTTGTTGTAAATTAATGAGATATTCAGAAACATTGTCTTGTGTATTGTACAAATAACTTTAATCATTACTGTTTCTTTGTACATGTGCAGTGTACCATTCAATGTTGAATAAAGCTATTATTATTATTATTATTATTATTATTGTTATTGTTATTATGAGCTCAAACTGGCAATTAGATCATTAAAGAGACCTTCATGTGGCTTTGATGATATTCTGTGCCATGTTATAAATAAAAAAGGATATTATATTGTACAAGCACTGAAGCATATTATTAATTACTCCTTCTTTACTGGTCCATCTCCAAATCTCCTTCAGGTTGCGAGAGTAATGCCCTTGCACAAAAAGTGGGCCACAGACAATGTTAACAATTAGAGCTTCAGATTAGTTTAGCTTAGTGGCTTCTCAAAGATTTGGAAAGCTCTTTTACAACAGTTTGCTAGAGTTTACTAACATAAACTCCTTGCTGTCAAATCATAAGCATGCTTTCAGGCACGCAAGATCTACACCCACAGCAATCTATGAATTCCTGCATGCTATCATAAAAGCTATAGACGAAAAATAATGGCTACTGGAATCTTATCAGACCTATCCAAATCATGTGATATTATAGATCACTCGATTGTATTATATAAATTGGAAAGAAAGGGAAGTAGAGGTATTCCAATTGAATGGATTAGGCCATATCTTACTAACTGACAACAAAAAGTTGTTCTTAAACAGGATAAAATTACTGGAAACATTATAAGAATGACATCATACACATTCAAAAAAGCTACAATGAAATATGGTGTGCCACAAGGGTTGACACTGGGCCCAATTCTTTTCCTTTTGTATATAGATGACCTGAATGAAACTGTCCATTCCAAACAGAAAGATTTATTTGCTGATAAGAACAGTATTTTGATTACCGGTGTAATTCAAAAAGAACTTCACACATCTACAGACACATCATGGCTGGAGCTAACACAGTGTTTTGAAAGAAATAAACTTATTATAAACATTGAAAAAATGGTAGCCAGAAACTTTCATATGCAACAAAAGACCACTCAATGAAAAGAAATTACGAAATTTTAAAATTGGTTAATGATGTGAAATTCTTAGGAATATATCTGCAGAGCAACATAAAATAGAGCACACATTAAAATTATTAAGCAAAATTGTCATCAGTCTCTTATATCCAACAGATACTTAACACAAGTTGTGACAGAGAAACAGCAATACAGGCATGTCATGCACATTTCCAGTCAGCAATCAGATGCAGAATAGTATTCTGGGGGAATGCACCCTGTAGTGAATCCATATTCAAGGAAGAAAGCTTGTTAATAAAAAAAGCTGAAGTCGTATCTGATAAATCACAGCTTGTACTCCAATTTAAATGGAATCTCATAACATAAATTTATCAAACATAATGTACCAATCACCTGTTTGGCAAATCACAATACTTGTATGGAAGATATTGTATTTCATTTGCATTTACTCCAAACTTGTGAAAAATTCTATTATTGTGGTTCTGTATATAATATTTGTGTTTACATCAAACTTGTCCAAAGTAGCAAATGTGATAAATCATATTATTGTATATTATTGTGTGTGTATATATAATCTTTATCTCATTTGCAGTCTTTATTGACTTGTCCTAAGTGTATACAAGATGTCACAGAATCAAAATTAAATAAATAAATAAATAAAAATATAAATAAATAAAATCGTGTCAGAAATGAAAAAAATTAATGAATCACAACTAAACAATCTAGAAGATTCGAAGATACACCAACTACCGAATACACAATACAGTTCAAATTCATTATTGGCTGTTTTGTTGTTTTACTTTCACTGCAAAATATTTCTTTTAAATGTTTTGATCTGTATTTTATGCAACACAGAGAAAAACTCCTGGTGAAATTCGGCAGTGGAACTATTGTACAGGTGTATTAATTATTGGTATTGTTTGCTTCTCAGTCTCAAGACAGTTTATTATATCGGAACTGGGAATATGTTCAAGGCTTCTGCAGCAAACAGAATTTAAGGATACTGGTTCACAATTTTGTGGGCCCATTCTTTTACCCTTCTTACATACAGGAGTCATCCATGCTTTTTTCCAGTCAATTGAGACTTTGTGCTGGGTGAGAGATTTATGATAAATGTAAGTTAGGCAAGGGAACAATGTCATAGAATCCTCTTTGTAAAAACAAATTGGCATTCTGCCTAGATTTGGTAATTTGTTCACTTTCAGAACTTTCAGTCCTACATCCCAATCGCTCCCTCATTCACTGCTTCCTTTCCCACAACATCATCTATGCATGCCCCCCCACCCTCCAAACACACTGTTACTTCCCTTCCGCATCCCCACATGCATGCACTCCATCTACACACACTGCCACCTTAGCCCTGCACACAGCTCACAACGCCACTTTCCAACTACCCTTACTGCTTGCAAAGTGGGCGACGTGCTATACCATACGCTCCTGTACAGCACATTAGGACAAATCACAGTTTTACCATGCAGCGTACTGATCCCTGCTTTCCACAGCAACACACAGTGGAGATTGTATTACTTGGCCCACACTGTGCATGTCCCACTTATTTCCTTCTCCGCAGTATTGTCTACCAGCACTAACCCACATACAGACACGTTGTTTGTACTGTTAGGTCATAAGGTCACTGCCACATGTTCTTACTCCTGCAGTTTTCATGCCCAATAGTGTCTCTAACCAGCAACCCACTATTACCTCTCCCAGCACAGCAACTATGAGCACTTCGGAGGTGTCAGAACCAGTTGACTCAGCTGGCCAACTGGGCAACACACTGACTATGCAGACTGACTCCCACATTGTGTGACAGCTCAGTTGCAGATCCACACCTATGGTTTGCTTCCATTGAGGCAGTTTTCCAAGGGTGCTCTATCATAAGTGATGAAATGAAATTTGAGATGGTTGTTGGCTACCTTGACCTGAGCACCACCATCACCACTGAAGTCCAGAATGTTTTGTAACACCCACTCCCTCTGGCAGCTACATTTAACTGAAAGGGCACCTCACATCCAACTCTGCACCTTCAGAGCTGCAACAGGTATGTAATCTGTTATCATCCAAGCAGTATGGTGACATGTGCCCGTCCCTGTTGATGGATCACATCAGAGTACTTGCCATACTACATATCCTCCACAGGGGATTGCTCCTAAATTACTGGCTTGTGCCCCTTCTCGCCCCCATATAGACTGCCCTGGCCTTGCACATCCATTTATCAGTAGGCGATGCAACATTCTTGGCCAAAAAGCTGTTCAGAACCCTGAATTCCTTTCTGGCTGCAGTGCAGAAGACCAGCTGTCACCCTGCAGCTTCGTCTGGCAGCTCCCAGCTTCACAGCTATTTAACCACCCCTCCTGCCTCATCCCAAGCCCCTGCATGTGTGATGTCACTCGCACCATCTGCTGCTAACGACTGTCCACCCAGCACACAGGTTCCTAACGTCTACCAGATTCTCATGTGCCTGAGCTCTGAGACAGCAGCACTTAAGCATCACCCACCTACATCTTACACAATCACTGCCAGGTACTGACTGCTCTCACCCACATAATACTGGTCCAGATGAAAACAGCTGCACATACCGGCGCAGTTCAACCACCCCTCTGATGACCACTGTCAACTAGGTACAGCTTGCTGGTACCAGGATGGGTTTGGTGAGAGCACCGCCAACTGAAGACATCTGTGCTCCTCATTCCCAAATCTCGGCAGCCACTGGCAGCAGGCACACGCGGTTCCTGTAACACTTCACAGCGCCCATTCATACGGGATCTGAATGATGCTAGTTCCCCTGTCCACTACCTCATCAATGCCAAGTGTAACATATCCATGTTTTGCGAAAACTACTCCTAAATCCCGGCCCCCCTCTCCCCTCCTCATCACTGTCGGCAACAACTCAACCATCCCTACTTACTGGGTGCATACCCACTCGATTTATGCCTTCAGCTTGAATGCTTGTGGATCTTCACAGTCGTGGACGTTACTGACCTCACGCTGGGCGCCAACTTCCTTGATTTACATCTGTTGACCGACCTAGCGAAGTGTCCTTTAGTCTATAGAACCTCTGGTAGATCAATCTGCTGCAGTTCCCATTCTGGCAATTTCGGGCCAATACACTCAGCTTCTTGCAGAATTTTGCCTCCTCATTCACCCACCCAGTGGCCCCCAGAACATTCAGCATGATACTGTGCATTACATCGCCACTAGCCCTGCTTCCCCAGTTTTCTGCTAGACTCGCCCCCTCCACTTCCACAAGCACAAAAATGCAAACTGCATAAAAGGAGTTTAAAGAGCTGGTTTCCACTGGTATTCTTCGCCCTTCCAAAAGCCCTAGGGCCTCAGCTCTTTACCTCACTCCTAGCGAGACTCCAGGAGCCCTTGTAGTGATTACTGTAAACTTAACGCCTGCACTGATTGCTATACTGTCCCACTCCTCCACACCTACAACAATGCCATCTCAGAGTCACTATTTTCACTGCGACAGATTGTGCTAAAGCCTGCACACAAATCCCAACCCAAGCGAGGTGGCGGAGTGGCTAGAACGCTGGACTTGCATTCGGGAGAACGATGGTTCAATCCCGGGTCTGGCCATCCTGAGTTAGGTTTTCTATGATTTCCCTAAATTGCTCCAGGCAAATGCCAGGATGGGTCCTTTGAAAGAGCACAGCCGACTTACTTCCCTGTCCTTCCCAAATCTGATGAGACCAATGACCTCGCAGTCTGGTCTCCTCCCCTAAACAACCCAACAAATCCCAGTCACTCCAGAGGACACTGAGAAGACAGCTATAATCACATCTTCAGTTTGTTTGAGAGTGCATTCATGACATTCAGCCTCCAAAATGCTGCACGAACTTGACAGACTTTTGTACAGCATCCTCAGGGCGCACTGGGGTGTTCCATCTGTAACATAATAGCTTAGATATTACATACCTTTTGTTGATTCATTTAGCTTTCTATTTTGTTCAAAATCCCACAATTGAACTTCTGTAATTAGTGTACGATTAATTCAATGCTGTAATGAAGTATAATCTCTGTAATGATCTTTTGTCTTCCTCATATAATCTCTTTGGTTATCTTTAAAATTAAATAATTTTATTTAAATAATTTTGTGTAGAACTACCAATATATGCAAATGTTCTGTTATATTTAAAATGTTTGTTTGCTTTTATGTAAACTACTGACCTTCACTTAGGGTTCTTAGTTATTTTGTATGTAAAAGGTGTTGTGGTTCCCCTCGGGAACAGAACTGTGTAGCGAGCGCAAATTGTGGTTGGCCTAGGTAGGAAAGGTGGAACCAAGAGTCAGTCGGGGACGAGCCACCAAACTGTCAACTGCTCATGTAAAAGTTGTATAATGTGCTGGTGCCGAGAGAGGCTTTCCTTGCCGCTTTCCAATGCCTCGAATGGATGGATAAATAGCTGGAATTATTCTGGAATTGATATCTATAATCGCCATCAAGAAATGACAAGAGTCCAGCAGTTCGACCTGCAAATCCACCTACCAACATGCAATCGCCACCACATTGTGCAATCACTGTAATGTACAGTGAAGGATCAGCTCATTGGTTGTTTTAGTGTGCACAAACATAAGGTAACTTATACTCGAACTCTTATACCAACCTTGATTTTTTTATCCTCAGTCACACAACCACTTAGGGTCCTTCCCATGCTAAAGTGATTACCGAGTGTCCTTACTGAAAGAACATTAAAGCTCAATGTTTTAGCAGAACTGAGTAATATAGTGAATAATGCTTGCTGAAAATAATTTTTCTATTAAAACTGCTTATTAATATTTTGTTGCCACCTTCTAAAGTGAATGTTCTCACAACTGTGGCTTATAGAGTTTTGCAAATCAAACGATCTGCTGAAAATCGCCCAAAAGTGAGTTATTGTCTTATAACCACATCAAGTTGTGTTCTACTGCAGTAAAAGTTGAGGACTATTACTGTTAAAAGTTATATCTTCATACTCGTTAAGAGCTTGTTTCTTTGGCGTATTGAAAGTGTGGTAAGTTCGCTCTGCTACAGTGGTCAAGATTAAGGCCCCCCTCCATTGAAAGTAGTTTAAATGCACAAAATTACTTAAATATAGAAAGTTTCAATTACTCTTGCTATTCAAGTGAAATTCTGTACAATATTGGGTTCTTCTTGTGTATTAAAAGTGCATATAAATAGTGTAATAGGATCCACAGTGTATCCTTTATGCTCATGATAAATAACAATTAATAGAAAGACCATTATCTATGATACTAGTAACTTCTTTTATTCAAAATTCAATGAGAAATTATATGTTAGTGGAATACATTTAACTTTCATTCTAAATAGAAAAGTATTTAGCTGAGAGAGACTTAACATATGACCAGTTCATAATTTTGCAGTGAACTACATATATAATTTTTTTTTCAGATAAGAAAATGTTTGAAACATAATATTGAACCTATGTCCATTTTATGATTCTACAGTGAATATTAATAGTAATGTTCTCGAGACCATTCACTTTGACTAAGTCCTCAAGGTAATAGTGTGTTTTGTTATCTGTTATGTATATGCAAAGAGTTTGTTCTGATCTGGTAGCTCCAACCTTAACGTGAACATACTGTATTCAGGTGCCAGAGTTCACTGCACTCGCGTTGGCAAAGTATAGGTTGGGTTTGTCCGTTAAAGTTACTCATACCTAGTTTCTTGAACAAGAATATCAATCATTATCTCGCCTAATTAGGCTGGCGACCATTTTCTTTATTTTTTTGAATATTGTTTGTTACTGTTTAAATACTTACATAATTTTGACTTTCACTTCCGATAAGCCACCTCTGTTAGATACAACATGGTCAACATAACAAAATTCCTCTCAGAGGGTAACACTGCTCTGCTTCTTTATACTATACTTGCTTGAATAAAAATAATTTCATTATATGAACTGCCGCCCTCTTAGAGGTTATAGTATAACAGTAGCAGATGGTAGTGTTACACACCCACCTAGATGATATACCCATCTACCCCAGGGACCTACTGAACACCACCAATACCCAGACGAAATTTTTCCCCGCCTACAGAAAGCTGGAGTGATTCTCAACACTGAAAAATGCGTTTTCGGGGCGAGTGAAGTCGAATTCCTGGAACACTTATCCTCTACCACCAGCTACCACTCCCACCCTGACATTGATATAGGCAGTAATGGACTTTCGACTCCATACTATGTTCAAAGGGCACTGGCACTGCATCGGCATGATCCTTTCTGTCACCATCTGAAGGACACTGCTGTCACCCAAGAGCCCATTACTACAGCACTCCGTGGCAATAGAAAAAAAGCAACAAACTTGTCCCTTGGACCCAGGCCATTGGACTTTGTCAATGTAGTTCTTGTGACCCACCACCGCACTAGTGCCCCCTCGTAATTGTGGTGGATGTGAGCCAGACAGCTCTCTTGGCGATCTTACAGCAATGCATGGACAATATCTGGCAACTGCTAGTCTTCTTTTCATTCTAGCTCACTGATGCATGTCGCCATTGGGGTGCACATAGCTGTGAGCTACTCACAGTCCAATGCTGCCTGCTATTTCCAACCTTCAGCTGCAGTTTTCGCAGGAAAGACACAGACCAGATCTCACCCTGACAGTTTCAGCTACAGGAGTACTTCACACAATTCACTACCTAGCCCTTGGACTACAATACTCTAGCCACTGCTCAGGAGAGTGACCCAGACCTAACCCATGCCCTACAGAACACTGACTCTGGCCTGAACCTACAGCTAAGATCCATACCTGGCTCTGACCATAGATTTGGTATGACATCCTCATGGATCCTCCACAATCTGGTGGTTCCAACGATCACTCCCACACTTTCGCCCTCCTGCCTTTCAAAAACTGGCATTTGACAATGTCCATGCCCTTGCATACCCAAGCATCTACATTTCTGTCACCCTTCTGAAACAACATTTTATCTAACTGGGCAGTCAACATGACTGCAGCAACTGGGTTCAAAAATGGTTCAAATGGCTCTGAGCACTATGGGACTTAAATTCTTTGGTCATCAGTCCCCTAGAACTTAGAATTACATAAACCTAACTAGCCTAAGGACATAACACACATCCACGCCCGAGGCAGGATTCGAACCTGCGACCGTAGCGGTCGCGCGGTTGGAGACCGTACAGCAACTTGGCCTGGTCCTGTATTCTGTACCCACATGTCATCATTGGATGGCATGTTTACTCCCCTGCAGGCACCTTTTCCCCCACACAACACTGGTTTACATGTGTACACCTCGACATTGTCAGTCCACTACCCTCCTCCGATGGCTCTTGATGTCTGCTGACAATTACTGACTGATTTATGTTCTGGCCTGAGACCACCACTGTCCCTGACTTTTCAGCTGAAACTATAGCTGTAGCCTTAGTTATGAACTGGGTGTCCCTGCTTTGGATGGCAGGATGACATCACTACAGATTACAGGTGTCAGTTCAACTCCATCCTCTTCCAATCACTGATAGTCTCCTGTGGCTGCAGTTTCTACTGTACTAGCAGCTGCAACCCTGCAGCTAACTAAGTGCTGGAGCGGTTTCACCATACAGTTACAGTTGCTCTTACACGTTATTCTTCTGAATGGTCTGCTGCACTATCCATGACACTTCTAGGCCTGTGCATTGCACATAAAACCAACCTGGGAACTTCTGCTGCTGAGCAATTATTATATGAACAGCCACTCGCCACTCTCAGCAAATTTTTTAGAATGAACCCCCCTTCCCACCAACAGCATCATACCACATTTCATCCAGCAGCTCCACAGCTTCATAGCCCAGCTGTGACCAACAACTCTGCAACAGCATGGTGTGCACCATAACATCATCTACCATGACATCACAGCATGCACACACGTAATGCTTTCATTGGACATACACCAGTCACTGCTCCACTCACAGTATTCAGGCCCGCAGTTGACAAGGCATTCTCCATTCATCTGAACAGGGCTGCAACAACCATAGCCACAGACAGGCTCAAGCCAGCCTATGTCCTGGAGATCCCTCCAGCCAGTGAGCACAGCACCATTCAGGTGGAGTTGTCCCCACCCACCACTGGCCCTAGTCACAGCACCACTAACACTGTTTCTGAAATGACACAGGCCAACACAGTCCCACACGATGTTCCCAACATGCCACTGGCTGACGCCCACCCTGAGGCTGTGTCCAATACACCGCTAGTGGACACCACCCCTGACGCTGCTTCCAGTCTCTTGTTGTCTGACTGCAAGACTGACGTGCCTTTCAGTGCCTTGGACACTTATGTCACAACTGCACTGGCCTTTTCACAACTTCTGTTCAATGCAGACGCCTCTTCTCCCCACAGGCACCCATCACTCCTGACAGAGTGCTGTCACCACTAATGCTATCATCTGCACCATAGGAGCAGCGCTGCTATTTCCCACAGAAGCTGCCTATGCCCCTCATCTCCCCAGAAACCACAGCATGACTACAAGCACAACAGTAACAATCCATGCATGCACCCCATAAAGCATCCTTGGTCAGCTCCATACACACATCCAAATGGTTGGCACTGGTGTTTTTCTTTCAGAAAGGGGAAAATGTATGGTGACTCCTTCTGTTTGCATCCATTTTCAGCAGCAGACAATGGGCTGCACCAACTAAAAACCAGCTATCAGCAAAGCTCCTGCTGGCCATGATACTACCACACCTCCCTCGCTGGTCACTTCCATCACAAGTAGAACTTAGACTGAAATGCTTTGTGGGGGCCATGCACACTGAACCGTCACTTGAGCAGTCTCTTCTTCTGCTTCAGTGAGGCAACATCTCCCTGCAGACTGTCCAATGCAGTGCTGTTTGACTTATGTCATCAGCTGTCAAATCTTCACCAGTTCATGCTGACAGCACAATTCCACAACTGCTGCTGAAGATGGATGCAGACAGAAGGAGTTCCTAAGTTTTTGCTAAGTCCTGATAAAAAGAGAAGTGGTAATTTGTCTTCCACAGCATCTTCCGGAGCTGTGTTCCCTCAAGCAAATTTCCCTGACTCTGGCTGTAAAAGTCTGATGCCAGATGCCCAATTCATGCGTTATTGTGTGCAGTGTAATATACTTTTGTGTGGCGTAGTTCAACGAGGTGAGTTTATTACTGTTTCATTCCCTGCCATTTTGGCACACGTTTATTGCCAAGTGTGCCACTGAAACAAGTTTTCTCTCCAATCGCACTAGCTCCCCTGACAGAAACATGAGTCTGGCTTACTCTCAAACTTTTTCCAATGGATACATAATACTTGCTTACAAATGTCATCCCAGTGAAAGCCTCCGTTAACACCCACTTCACAGTGCTTTTCTTCTCGTACCACCAGATGACATCCCAGACAAAATAGTGTTAACTGCATTGTAGTTTGCCCTGTTCAGAGACTCCACCAAGAGCAAGGAACCACTCCCCCCCCCCCCTCCCCCCTGCCATGATTAAGAGGTTGTATTTCACTGAATTATATTGTAGTAGTTAGCTTTTAGAAATAAATATCCCACAAATCAGCTCACATACATCTTTCAGTACACCTCATTATTTGTTTGTGTCCTTACTAATTAGCATGTCTCTATTAACATGTTGCCTTTAGGAGCAAAGTAGTAAACCTTTAAATCATTCCTTCAAAATCAAACTCTCTGCTAGGCAATCTTTCCATGCCATTCAATAGTTCTACCACCTTTTTAGTCTCATCTAGAAAAATTAGTACCTGTTACTATCTCTTTTAACTTCATGTTCTGTTTTGTTTTTTTAGTCCCTTAAGCCTTTGTGACCCATAAGTTAAAGACCCCAAGAAAACATTCAGCCCCATCTTACATTTCTGATAAAAATAACATGACTGAGTTTCCGTTTTTATAACTCTGACTTAATATTTGTAGCTACAGTAAGTACTTACCTTCTCTGAAATTTGTTCCCTTCTATCTTTGCATTTTGTATTTCCATCATGTCATGCAAGTAACACTTGGTCTATTCCGCTAAATCAGAAAGTATTGTGAGTTATTTAAGTGAAGCAGACTTGTGAATATGTGCATCATCACCACATCCTGTACATGACATAAATCATTTTTCCTCTAATTTTCTGTTCAGAATTGTACAACATGACAGACAGTTTATTATTGTGAATATTCATTGAAAATAATTATTTTATATATATTTTTATACAGCATCTGTGTTTGTTGTAAGAAAGAAAAAATAATGAACCGTGTGGCATTTAAAGAATCAAATCTTTTTAGCTTTTCTGCAGATGTGTTTTAGTAATTGTTGATAACCAAGCATTACATGGTAAGAGAAAATGTAGCACCGCATTATGCTAAAATATCCAAGATAATTGGAAGTTTTTGGTGTATTTTATTTATTTATTCATTCATTCATGGTTTTTCTCCCAATAATGTGGCATCAGTCATCACAATATAACGAAACTAGCAAGTGAGGTGGTGCAGTAGTCAGCACACTGGGCTCACATTCGGGAGGATGATGGTTCAAACCTGCATCCAGCCATTCTGATTTAGGTTTTCCATGATTTCCATAAATCACTTCAGGCAAATGCCAGGATGGTTCCTTTGAAAGTGCACAGCCAATTTCCTTCTCTAATTCAATGGGACCAATGACCTCGCTGTTTGGTCCCCTCTCCCAAACCAAGCAAGCAACCAACTATAACAAAACTAAATATCTCAAGTACACACACACACACACACACACACACACACACACACACACACACACACACACACACACACACACACACACACACAGAGAGAGAGAGAGAGAGAGAGAACATTGAAGTATGCTGTTATGAGGGTAGGATAGATGAGCTGTGAAACTGATGAAGGAACCTCGTAGCATTTGCCCGAAATGATTTAGGAAAACCAAGGGGAACCTAAATCAGGACTGCCAGTCAGATCAAACTCCATCCTCCCAAGCGCTTGGTCATTATCAGAACAATTACATTGCTCCCATCCTGTTGGTCCCTTTTGTACAGTCTTCTTTGATTTATACATAACTTGCTCCAGATAAGTTATAATAAAAAACAATGTTTTGTTCTTCATTGCTGCAAACACTAAGGGCATTCACGGATGATTCCTGGACCACGAACATGCAGCTTATCCAGTCTCTTCAGAAAACTCACACCAGGCCTGTTAATATGCAACTATACCCCAGCAACACCACATCCTCTCCCCATTCCACCAGGGAAAGTGAGACAGCATCCCCCCATGATAAGTGAGATGTCAACCTTAAGAAAATGACAAGACATTACTCTTATGCCCTACAGATGTTGCCACATGATTTTCTTGTAAAATCATTATTTTGTGATCACGTATTGTACTGAAGTGTAGTGTTGTAGTTATCCCCTTTCATTATTAACCACAACTTTCCTTGTATAGTATGCACTGCCAATAAAGAATCTTTTAGCTACCTTTTTTAAAAAGGTGTTATTTAGTCATTTATTTTTTTATTACCACTTCAAGTTCCATAGGACCAAATTGAGAAGCAAATCTCCAAGGTCACTGAACATGTCAGTACATGAAATTACAACATAAAAGTAATAACAGATAAAAATAAAATGTTTATGAAGCCTAAAAAAGTGAGTCCATAAGTTTAAGTAAATGCAATCAACAATACTTTTTGAAGGAACTCCTTGACAGAATAGAAGGAGTGACTCTTGAGGAGACTCTTCGGTTTCAATTTGAAAGCTCATGGATTACTACTAAGATTTTTTAATTCGAGTGGTAGCTTACTGAAAATGGATGCAACAGTATACTGCACACCTTTCAGCATAATAGTTAAGGAAGTCCGATCCAAATGCAGGTTTGATTTCTGACAAGTATTAACTGAATGAAAGCTGCTTATTCTTGAGAATAAGCCAATATTTTTAACAAGAAATGACAGTAAGGAATATATATCTATATTGAGAGGCCAATGTCAAATTATCCAGACTTGTGAACAGGGGTCGACAAGAGTTTCATGGACTTACACCACTTATTGCCAAAAATATTCTTTCAGAATGGGAAGAGTTACGACAGAAATTTGAACTGTTCGGTTTCAGTAATCATATTCCCATTCTGTGAAACTAAAACGTCAGGTTTTGTTGAATTGTGGTGTTAGAAACTGTAAAAACTGAGTCTTACTGTGATTTCGAGTTAGTTTATTTTCTATAAGCCATGAACTTAGGTCATGAGCTGCACTATTTGGAACTGAGCCAATGTTGCACACAACATACTTTACTACCAAGTAGTGTCATCAGCAAACAGAAATATTTTAGAGTTACTCATAATACTAATGGGTATGTCATTCATATAAATAAGGAACAGTACTGGCCCCAACACTGATCCCCTGGACACCCCACACTTGACCATACCCCACTCAGACCCTACATCACAGCCATTCTCTACATTGTGAGTAATGACCTTTTGCTGCCTGTTCCTAAAGTTAACCAACTGTGAGCTACTACCCATATTTCATACTGGTCCAACTTCTGTAGCAATATTTTGTGATCAACACAATTAAACATCTTAGTTAAATCAAAAAATATGCCTAGCAGTTTGAAACCTTTTGTTTAACCCATACAGTACCTCACAGAGACAAGAGAATATAGCATTTTCAGTTGTTAAGCAACTTCTAAAGCCAAACAGTATATTTGATAGCAAATCATGTGATATAACATGATCAATTATCCTTACATACACAGCCTTTTCAATAACTTTAGCAAATACTGATGGCATAGAAATAGGTCTAAAATTGTCTACATTATCCCTTTCTCCCTTTTTATAAAGTGGCTTTACAACTGAGTGCTTTAATCGTTCAGAAAGCTGACCATTCCTAAAGGAAAAATTATGAATATGGCTAAATACAGCGCTAATATGTGCAGCACAGTACTTTAATATTCTGCTAGGCACTCCATCATAACCATGAGAGTTCTAAGTCTTCAGTGATTTAATTATTGACTCCATCTCCCGCGTGTGTGTATCACAGTGGAGTATTTCAGACATCAATCTTGGAAAGGCATTTGCCAAGAGTTATATGATTCCCCGTAGAAGGTAAATTGGTATTTAATTCACTAGCAATGCTCAGACAGTGATTGTTAAATACTGTACATATATCTAATTTATCAGTAACAGAAATATTTTTACTACGAACTGACTTTATATCGTCGGCCTTGTGTTGCTGACCAGACACTTCCTTCACAACTGACCATACAATTTTAATTTTATCCTGTGAATTAGCTGTTCTATTTGCATACCACATACTCTTTGACTTCCTAATAACATTTTTAAGCATCTTACAATACTGTTTGTAATGGGCTATTGCAGCTTAATTGTGACTACTTCTAACATTTTGATATAATTCCCACTTTGTTCTACATGATATCCTTATCCCACCAGTCAGCCACCTGGGCTACCTATTACTGCTAGTACACCATTTAGAATGTTCCAATGGAAAGCAACTCTCAAAGAGCATGTGGAATGTTAAGGAATGCATTATATCTATCATCTATGTTATCGGCACTATAAATATCCTGCCACTCTTGTTCCTTGACAAGGTTTAAAATTTCTCTATTGCTGTTGGATACATACATACTTTTTAATTACATGTGCCAAACCTTTTAGTGTTACAATTTGTAAATCATGGTCTAAAAGGCCATTCACGCTTTTACTAACAGAATGCCCATCTAGTAATGAAGAATGAATAAAAATATTGTCTGTGGTTGTGCTACTGTTCCCCTGCACCCTAGTTGGAGAACACACAGTCTGCATCATATCATATGAATTTAAGAGCTCTACCAACATCCTTTTTCTTGCACCATTTACATTGAAGTCACCACATATAACTAATTACACGTACTTCCAACAAAGTGAATCAAGAGCCCTCTCTACCTTGATCGAAGTCAGAGTTAGGGGATGTATAATCAACAACAATTAGAAGTTTAGTGTCACTAAATTCAACTGCCCCTGCAAAACATTCAAATATATGTTCAGTGCAGTGCTGTGATAGATCTATGGATTCATGTTTTTCATTTCCTTGGATAACTTATTAAACAATTTTATTCCCTCACAGAAAATGTTGTTTTGAATTTTTTGTTTTTTTCCCCTTGGTCAATGTAATTCTGAACTGGCTCTTTTTCCATTGTCATATATAGAACTATTAGTGAAATAATTAGAAATGTTTTCTCTGAATTGTACAACAGATTGGTAAATGTAGTCACTTGGTGCAGTAAATATACTCAGTTTTTATATGTAGCTCTTTGCAGTTATTCTGACTATGACTAGTTGTCATTCTTAATGCCCTTTTCTGCAGTTTAAAAACTGTGTCCATTTTCTGTGCTTTATTCCAAGAAAATAACCCCATAGCTGAGAATAGTTTGTGGGAATCGTAGGTCACAACACACTGGCTGCTACAAAATAACAATAGAACTGTACGAGCACAACACACTGATTATATTTTTACCAGTATCTTTGTGTTCATTCCACATTAATTGAAAATCCATATTTATCCCTAAAAGCTTTACACTTGTTACATGATCAACAGATTTATAATCTATATTTACACAGCAGTGTTGTTTACCCTCTTCATGCTTTAGTGTTCACTCTATGTTTTCTCTATGTTCAGTGTTAACTTATCAGATATTGCCAAATTGTAAACATCCTTCATGATTTAATTTGCTTTGTCTAATAGGAGTTCTGCTGTTTTATCAGCGACTATAATGTTGCTATCATCAGGAAGAGAACTTTTTCTCCATGTCTTATACTCTCTGGAATGAGAGCTATATGTACACTGAGAACAGAATTGGACCTAACACATTACCCTTTAGAAAACTTATGTTTATGTGTTTAATGTCTGACAACTGTTTTACTAAAACTGTAACATCAGCAAATGTGTTAACTATCTCTATATTTTGCACCCTGTTTTCCAGACAAGCTTGTGATTACTTGTTCACTATTCCTCTTATACTTTGTGCTTTAGTCATACTTAGTATTATTTAGTTCATTAGTTTCATGTTCCATGGATAATTTGTGCCATCATTGTAACAGTGTGAAACGAGTCATTTTACATTCACATTACACATTCATATGTAAATATAGATATATGCTGACTATTTACAAATGTTTTCTCTTTTCTTTCCTTTTTTTATTCAGTCATTGGTTAATAATTTCAACTCACTACTTTTTACGTATCCTTCTACAGAATGGAAGGAGTTGCTAAGGAGCAACTATTTTGGTTTTATCTTTGACAGCTGTGGGGCTTCTTTCATTCGGTAAGTGATCAGAAGTTTTGATGCAGCATTGTGCACTTTTTTTATGCTTATGATGACCTTAATGTAAAGTAATGAGCATCATTTTTTATCCTGTGATTGTAATTGTGTACATCACTGTTCCTTTTGAACACACTTCCTGAGGGAATAAATTTACTTTCAGCCAGTACTAAAATTGCCCAACTCCTTAAACAGATGTCAACAAGGTGGTTGTGGGTCAGCACATATTATTCATACAGCGTATGTTTCAGTGATGAACACTTTAAGAAGGAAAGCTGAATTACTCCAAAACACTACTGCACGTAACATTACTGAAGAAAGTATGGAAAAATATGTCAACTTACTGATTTGTCTCTCCTCAAGATATTCAATGATTAGAGCTGTATATGTGATTGAAGTACCTGTAAGTCACCTTAAGAGTTCCAAAATGTGTTTTCATTTTTTTTCCAGTTGAAATTGCCATCAATATGGGTACTTAAAATATTTGAAGTTTCCATTCTATTTATTATTTCCTCACCATGTGTTATGCCTATCACTGGAGTGGTAACTCTAGATCTGCAGAATGAAATAGGTTGTCTCTTGAAAACTGATTTGAGACAATTCTCAGAGAAGTAGTCACTAGTTATTTCAATAACACTATTTCCCATTTCTTCTGTTGCTGTATGTATGTTTTGCAATATAAGTGTCACCTGCAAAAAGAATTAATTCTGTTTGTTGTACATTGGATGGAATGTCATTTACATATATGAAAAACAATAGTGGGCCTAAGATCAAGCTTTTGGAACCCTGTAAGTGGTTCATCCACAGTCACAAGGATCTCCTCTGATTACATTGGTCGAATTATTAAGTACAGCTTTCTGCAATCTTTTAGTTATCTATGACATTGTCCATTGGTTGGCTATATCATCAATACCTTAAAATTTCGGTTCATTCAGGAGAATATTGTTGTTCACACTGTCAAATGCCCTGATACAGGTCACAAAAATCCCAACTGTTGCTGTCTTGTTATGTACTGCTTGTAAAATCTCATGACTAGAGGTATAAATGGCATTCTCAGTTGAGCAACTCTTCTGAAAACCAAACTATGATTTACCAAGAATATTGTTGTTGCTCATGTGGGATACTATCCTAGAATTCATGTCCTCAAAAATTTTGGCAGATTATAATGGGCCAGTAGATACTGACGTCTCTTCCATCACAAGGAGGATTTGACAATGGCAAATTTCTATCTCTCTGGAAAAATGCATTCCGTTAGTGATACATTGTATATTTCAGAAAAGACAATGCTTGTTATATGGAAACAAGTCTTTAGTACTCTGTTGGAAACACTACCAAATCCAGATAAGATTTAATTTTTGAGGTTATATATAATTTTCTTAATTTCATCTGGAAAAGTGAGTGAGGTCTACATATGTTTGAATTTTATGTAATGCTTTCCAACATACTGTTCTGATTTTTCCATTTAACTGTTCATCCTATATTTTTTTGTGCATTTAAGAAATGATTATTACATGTGCCTGCTACACATCACTGATCCTTTATAGCTCTTCCATTTAAGTTAATAGTGGATTTATCTTGTTTGTGGCTTGGTGTCCTGTTTCTTGTTTTACTACATTCCATACAGCCTTAAATCTGTTGTCAGAATTACTAATGTCTGACATAATGTGCATTTTTCTTGGTCTTTAAAAAAATTCATAGCAAATTTGTGTAGTTTTTGTGTCATGGTGCAACTGCAGGATTATTACTTGTTCTTGCCAATAGATACATCTCCCTTTTCCCTTCACAAGATACATTATTTTCTCTAGTAATCCATGGTTCTTTACACAATTGTTTAGTGACCTTTGTGATAAGATTATGTAGAGAGCTACTTTCAAACAATGATATGAATTTATCATGGGGTAGATTAAAGTTGATGTCAGAACACGGTTCATTATAAATTTCGCCATGGTCATCATTGGTCAAACAACTTTAAACATTTTTGTCATCAAATCACTAATTATTCTCACTGATTTCCAGTGAGGAGTATCCATACTGCAGGGCATTCTATTATTGATCCTAACTAACTGTACATCATGCTCAGAGAGAGCATTTGTTGCTGGATATACATTATTTTCTTGTTTCGAGGTTCATCAAAGAAAACATTATCAATTAGGGCCCTAATGTATTTATCCATTTATATTGGAAAGTTAATTACCGGGTTCAAATTGTAGGATCCAATATCATTTTTCCTATCAGAATACCTTAGGAAATCCACTTTGAAATCACCGCAGGTTATTAGCTGCTTATTCCTGTCTGATTTGAGTTGAAACAAGGCCCCTGGAGTAGACAACATTCTATTAGAACTATTGATAACCTTGGGAGAGCCAACCATGACAAAACTCTACCATCTGGTGAGAAAGATGTATGAGACAGGCAAAACACCCTCAGACTTCAAGAAGAATATAATAATTCGAATCCCAAAGAAAGCAGGTGTTAAAAGGGTGTGAAAATTACTGAACTATCAGTTTAATAAATCACGGCTGCAAAAAAATACTGACACGAATTCTATACAGACAACTGGAAAAACTGGTAGAAGCCAACCTCGGGGAAGATCGGTTTTGATTCTGTTGAAATGTTGGAACACACAAGGCAATACTGACCCTATAACTTATCTTACAAGATAGATTAAGGTAAGGCAAAAATACTTTTCTAGCATTTGTAGACTTAGGGAAAGCTTTTGACAATGTTGACTGGAATACTCTCTTTCAAATTCTGAAGGTGGCAGGGGTCAAATATGGGGAGAGAAAGGCTATTTACAATTTGTACAGAAATCAGATGGAAGTTATAAGAGATGAGGGGTATGAAAGGGAAGCAGTGGTTGGGAAGGGAGTGAGACAGGGTAGTAGCCTATCCACAATATTCAATCTGTATATTGAGCAAGCAGTGAAGGAACCAAAAGAAAAATGTGAAGTAGAAATTAAAAACCATGGAGAAGAAATAAAAACTTTGAGGTTTGCTGATGACATTGAAATTCTGTCAGAGACTGCAAAAGACCTGGAAGAGCAGCTCAATAGAATGGGCAGTGTCTTGAAAGGAGGATATAAGATGAACATCAACAGAAGCAAAAGGAGGATAATGGAATGTAGTCGAATTAAGTCAGGTGATGCTGAGGGAATCAGATTAGGAAATGAGACACTTAAAGTAGTAGATGAGTTTTGCTATTTGGGGAGCAAAATAACTAATGATGGTTGAAGTAGAGAGGATATAAAATGTAGACTGGCAATGGCAAGGAAAGCATTTCTGAAGAAGAGAAATTTGTTAACATCAAATATAGATTTAAGTGTCAGGAAGTCCTTTCTGAAAGTATTTGCATGGAGTGTAGCAACATATAGAAGTGACATATGGATGATAAATAGTTTAGACAAGAAGAGGATAGAAGCTTTCAAAACGTGGTGCTACAGAAAACTGCTGAAGATTAGATGGGTAGATCTTGTAACTAATGAGGAGGTACTGAATAGAATTGGGGAGATGAGGAATTTGTGGCACAACTTGACTATAAGATAGGATCGATTGGTAGGACATGTTCTGAGCAATTAAGGGGTCACCAATTTAGTATTGGAGGGAATCATGGAGGGTAAAAATCACAGAAGGAGACCAAGGGTTAAATACACTGAGCAGATTCAGAAGGATGTAGGTTGCAGTAATTACTCAGGTTCAAATGGCTCTAAGTACTATGGGTCTTAACATCTCAGATCATCATCAGTCCCCTAGACTTAGAGCTTCTTAAACCTAACTAATCTAAGGACATTACACCCATCCATGCCTGAGGAAGGATTTGAACCTGTGACCGTAGCAGCAGTGCTGTTCCGGACTGAAGCGTCTAGAACCGCTTGACCACAATGGCTGGCTAATTACTCAGGATAGGGTATCATGGAGAGCTGCATGAAACCAGTCTCTGGACTGAAGACCATAACAACACAACTCATGTTTGATAGATAGCATAGTAGGGAATCCATATTCCTCACAATTCGGAATTTACCAGTGGTGATCTATCTTCTTCTTCATCCTCTCGACATCCACTCCTGGATATAAGTCTCTTCCAAAGATCTCCATGTTGATCTTAGCGGGGCATTTTGGTCAGTTTGAAGTTGTTCCTGGCCATGTGTCCTGCCCAATGCCACTTCAGTCTCACTATCCATTTGACAACATCATAGACCTGGATGCATCTCCTTATCTCATCATTCTTGATCCTGCCTCTTGGGCTCACTCTAAGAACTGCTCTCTTTATTGCCCTTTGATAGACCTGCAGTCAATTTGTACAGCTTCTTGTAAGTGTCAACATTTTGAGCCTGTATGTTGCTACTGGCAAGATGAAGGTGTCATAAACCTTACTTTTTAAATTAACAGGGATTGTCAGTTTATGAAGAATGTAATAAAGTTTATCAAATTCCATTTAGATGAGACCAGTTCACTGTGTGATCTCTACACCTGCCAATCTCTTCCAAGTCTAATTTCATGTCCCAATTAAATAAAAAACATAGATGGAACATGTCTCAGCATCTTTGCTTTGAAGATGATGTCACCTTCTTTAACAGCAACACAAACAAACTGTTAAAAATTATATGAGAACCCAGAGATGCCTTCCGAGCTACTGGCCTCAAAATTAACCTTCGAAAGACCAAAATAATAAGCCCTGTAAATATTACACTCTGCATCAGAAACCAGTATTTCCTTGTAATGGGGATCTATACACAGTTACAATGAAAATTTAACCATTTTCTAGTATTAATTCACCAGTATGCATTTCTATGTGCTGATCACTACAAAATCTACTACTTTCAATATTCCTAAACTTGTGTTCTGTCTTACTATAAGTAATTTTCTCACTCTAATCTCTGCCTTCATTTAGACTTAAGGCAGAAATACATCAAGAGACATCCCTGGCGTGCATTGGTGTAATATGCATATGACAAAATATAAGCATGAGGCAAATTTTTGCAATATGGTGAAAAAGTCCTGTTTGATAAGGAATAAGTTACATAGCTTGTCTCTTGTATGTAGTCATCACAGAGTTTGTTTTAGTTGGCCGAGCATCTATGTGGTTCATTCTTACTTTATGAGGAGAGATCCAGGTTCTCCAGTTTATGTATTAACTTTAGGAATGGAACACTGCAGAGCTCAATTGGGCTTAATTATTTACATAATTTTTTGCTTCCACAACACATCACACATGTGATTATTTTTGAGAATGCAGACAGTGAAACTAGCCTGTAGTTTTCAATACTCTTTGCATTACCCTTCTTTAGAAAGGGACAGCTCTTGCATACTTTAGGTACTCTGGAAATGGAAACTGCAACTTCACTGATGCCTGCTGACTTCTTATTTTCTCAATTTCTGTATTGCCTTCTTACCTTCAACCTCTGTTGTCAGAAACAGCCTCATGGTGCTTGATGTGTAAGTCATTGTGGATGCTACATCAGTTTTAGGAAGATTTTGTTGCAACCTCTCTGCAATACCAGAATAGTCATTTACAAAGTTTGGCAACTCCTGAGGATTTTCTATTATTCTACCCTCAGAGTTTATTTGTATATTATTATATTTGTATCTGCTTTTTCCAGTTTTGTGTTTTACAAAATGTCTCACAACCTTGCTTTTACTTCCTGCATTAAATGTTATTTGCTCACTGAATGATGTTTTTATCAGGAAACAGCACCTCCCTGAATATTTTTTATACCTGTGACTAGAAGTGTGTATTAGGTCACTGTTGCTGTAAAGAACTGAAAGATTTAAGTGTCTGAGAGGACTTTCTAATATCCACTGTTATCCATCTATTTTCCTTAGCTGCTGCAGTTCAATTGTATTTTTTGGAAAGATCTCTTCAAATATTAATTTAAACAATGGACAGAATTTACAGAATTTACAGAACTTACAGTCTACACTGTTTTCCTGGTATACTTCATCCAAGGTTTGATTTTCCCAGTGTCCTAGAAAAAGTATGTATTTTACAGTCCAAGAAAATCCTTTCACAGTCCTGCACCAAAAAGACAGCTGTATTCAAATTATAACTACCACAGTATGCAATGTCACTCAAGAACCAAGACAGAAAGCGGGAGTACAATTTCATTCCAAGTTAAATTTTTAATTCTGATCAGTGAGATGTGATGTAATGTTGAAGAAATGATCAATACTGGAATATATTCGTGGTGAAATCTATGCCCATGTGGAGTATTTATGACATTTAATTTCAATTCACAGTTTCCCCTCTTCCTAGTGTTGTTAAGAACATATTGGTAATTGCATTTCTGGAGTTTGTCCTTCCAGTATTTCCTTTTTTAGTTTTTACCATCCATTATTTTACACATAAATTTATAGCTGTGAAATGATACACTGATGACAAAATACAACATTTATTTGTTTTGTCAACCTTTGGAGTATTCTGGCAATAAATTTGTGGAATCCCAATGGAACATCTTCTACTTCATAGATTTTGAACACCACATCAGATAATCTTCTAATTCCTGCATTTACCACTGTTTTAATGTACCCTGAAAACTGCTACTGACTAACTTGACTATTTAATATATAAATTTCCAAATTTCTCACTGAGTGTTCAGAGAATAAAATAGAATGAAAGTTAACAGTCCTGAAAAAGACAAGAAATTCTAACAACTACGAGCCACACTTAACACAAGGGACTTTTTAGTTTCTTGGTGTAGGTCTGCTCATACGGACGGCTTGTGGCCTGACTCCCTGCAGAGATCATTGCAGACAGGGAAAGCATTCATTCATAGGTTAACCTTATCTGCTGCCAAAAAATCTGACATGGTTTGTGAGTCCAGAGGTACGACTAGCAAACCATAGGCTGTTGAGTAAGGCAATACTCAAAGGGAAAGAGCCATCATGGAGGAAAAAAATAACAGAAAGACTGATTTCCAAACAAAGAGAAATCACTGAAAGACACTACATTCCACTCATATAGCTGTAGATTGAAGACTTGTGTTACAATAGTGGTTCTAAGTGAAATGTTGATAATGGTTTGTGCACTCTATGATTTTACAGTGCCTGACTATTGACATTAGTTTCTTGCTACTATAGTTCTTAACTCAATCACATTACACATGTTTTTCTAACATTTTTGTAAGAATCCCTTTCAAAAGCTGTATTTCTTTGAATTACTATTTCTTGAAAGTTATGCTAAATTAATGTACTATCAACAGATGTAAAGAACTTATTATTTCTCTTATTATTACTACATTAAAAATTAATTACTTTTTGAATTGCAAATTTATAGTTATTACATTAAACATCAGAGGAAGGCAATGGCAAACCACCTCCACTAGAACCTTGCCTAGTACAGCGGTGTGGGTCTCCTGCATCGTCCCCTACACTCTGTCAAAGAGTATGGGACTTCATCATCAACATCATATTAAACATGTTACTGGTGCAATATTACAATTATAATAATTGTTATTAAAATCACAGGCATCTGTGGCATGTTAAAGATGAGGCTGGGGGTAACTAGTTCGCCAGGAGACAGGGGAGAGACTAACGAACCTTGCCACTTCCCTCCCCCTTCAATCTCCTTCCTCACCAGAACTGAATCCTACCTCTATCAAATTTAAACTGTATTACCAATACCTTGAATGTTAAGTCCCTTCTCCCCCTCTGTCATGGTACAGAACAGCTTTTCTCACTTAATACAAAAGGACCTGTAATTCTGCTACTGTAAGCATAGCTGAGAAAACTATGTATGTGTTTCAAAGAGAGCAAAATATAAATTTATTTTACTTTTTTTTATTTTTTTATTTTTATTTTTATTTTATTCTCTTTTCTGTCATCCACATGACCACAGCAACATCATGAAGTGGACAAATCTCCATCTCCAACATAGATTATAATATAGAAAGCTGAGCTCCAAGTGAAACAGTGTTATATGTTGCAAAAACACAAAGTGACACATGTCAGAGCAGTTTAGGTAACCCTATCAATCTCATTACTGTTTTTTGCCAAAATATCAGAAGTTTCAGAAGTAAATTAGATTTACCATTTGTAAATTCAGTTGCTATGAATCTTGAAACTGATAAGCTGTTGTTAATTATGCAAATATTTTGCATCTCACTTAGCATCATTGAACTGATAGGTATGATGTTGGGGAACAAGTAGGGATAAAAGTGGTGATGTAATTTATATGAGGGTTGGAACTTCAATAGTGGCAACTATTTATTTACAGCTCATACTACATTGATACATTTTTCAAAGATTTACTGACCTTCAAAGTAGTCACCAGCATTGTGTATAACCCGTTGCCAGTGATGTGGAAGTCGTAGGACACTCTTAGCAGAGCCAGTTGTGTTGACAGTTCGAGTGGAGCGGTCTATTGCCCAATGAATTTGAAGCAGTTCTGAAGTGAATGCCATGAAGTGATTGCTTCAGCTTAGAAATCGAGTTGAACTTATGAGGGCTGAAGTCAGGGGAGTGCAGTAGGTGGTATAGCACTTAGCAGCCCCATTAGTCAAACAAATCAGTAACAGCTTACACTGTATGTGCTTGAGCATTGTCCTGCAAAATGATGGTCAGGTCCTGAAGAAAATGTCATTACTTCTGTCTCTAAGCTGGTAGTAGGCTGTAGTCCAAAAATGAACAGCACAGAGACGGAAGTGCTGACACTTTCTGCAAGACCTGACCATCATTTTGCAGGACAATGCTCAAGCACATATAGTGATTTGTTTTCCAAAGAAGAGATTCAAAAGCTGCTGCAAAAATAGTGTGCTATTTTTTCTGAAGTAACAACTAGCATTAAAACTCCAAAGTGCAAAACACTGAAGCCAGATGCTGTATCAAAATTCTATGAATGTTGCAAGCCTAAGTTGGACAAGACCTAGATCACCGTGAATATAATGGCATCATAAGTTCAGCTACTAGTATCCAATTGTTGTGGTACACAAACCCAATGGCACACCCCGCATTTGCAGTGATTTTAAGGTGACAGTCAATGTGCAATCAGCTAGAGATTCATATCCAATTCTGAAGCTGGAAGAATGGATGTTGCATCTAAATTAGCTAGGAGCATAAATTTTGCAAGACCAAATTAAAGGAGGTTTACTTACAAATAGCTCTGCATGAGGAAAATCTCTTTGTTATGAATACTCTATTTGGATGTACAAGAGACTGCCCTCTGGCATTGGCAGTGCACCAAGTTTATACCAGCCATACTTACAGCAGTTAATTAGGAAAACAACTAATACTGTGATATAATTGCTTCAGGGAAAAATCGTGGACAACTAATGCATAACTCCACATGTATATTTAAGATTCTACTGGCATGCAATTTAAAATGTAACAAAGAAAGGTGCATACTCTTCCAGCCATAAGCACTGTATTTAGAACATATTCTGTCATAAGCAGATATCAGACCTACATTGCAACACATTGAAGCAATTAACAACCTTCCAACTCCCAAAGATCTCAATCAGTTACAAGCTGTTCTATCCCAAATTATTACCCAAAACTCATTCACATACAGCACTCATTCATAAACTGCTAAGAAAACGTCTATGAAAAGGAACTAAATCGAATTCAACCAGTGAGTTAAATGGGTATTTGACAAAATGAAGTTCACAAGACGCAAAATGGCCAACCACATACTGTCCAAATAACATGTTAGCTACTTCTTCAGATGTTCCCAAATATGGCATAGGCACAGTTTTATCACATAGACAAAACTTGGTTTGGAGAGGTTGATTGTGTTTGCATCCAAAATGCTAACATTCACATTTAAATTTATCTTTATTGATGGTGCACGACCCAGATAACTAAATGGACCATTATATGCATTATATGAGCGGTATTCAATAAGCGATGCAACTTTTTCTCCCTCAGCCAGTTTCGCTGGAAAAATGCAGAAATTTTTATGGAACATTGTGGAATTCATGAAGTTCCAGTAGGTAGTGACACTATATGTAGCCTTCAAAATGACATCAACAATGGAGTTGCATTCAAAGCAGATTGCTGGTGTTGAGTTTGTTTTGGCTGAAGACCAAAGCACTGCAGATCATAAGTGCTTGAAGAATGTCTACCTGGCAGTGAACAAAGGAGTGGTGAGGTGTTGGATGAGGCTTCCGTCATCATCACAACCATGTCACACAAACCTGTCCAAACTCCCACATGCCAGCTGGCATCACACAGCTGTGCTAGCCTCAGGAAATCAAAGAAATACCTGCAGTGTGTTTGTCACCACAAGAATGCAAACAATGTTCTTGTTCCCCATGATAACACAAGGCCTCACACAAGACTGCAATTTACTGGACTGCTCTTCCAAATCCACCGTACAGCCCAGATTTCACACCTTCTGGCTTCCATCTATTTGGCCCAATGAAGGAGAAAATTTATGGTACTCACTGTATTCACTGTAATTGTTGTGTCACTCAAACTTTACAGGTTTCAGATCCACTAAGTTCTTAAGACCAAATTTCTTCCTTCACTTTGGGTAAACTAAATAGAGTGCATTTGGGGGTGGTATGCTCATTACCTCAAAAAGACCTCCATACATATCAAAAAAATTTGATATTTCATTATTTATCTCTCTGGATTTTTCATACTTCTTAACTAACACTAAATCTCCTGTTTTCATGTCAAGTTTCTTTATCTTCTCACCATGTCTTCTCTCTCTCCTCTAGTTTCCTTTCCACCAACTGCTTCACCCCTTTTTCTTTTCATGCCAACATAGTTCATCTCTACAGGGAAAGCCAGTTTCTTCTCCATAAAACTCAAAGCTCTCTCCTTTCATAATCTCATAAGGAATAAATCCTGTTAGATCATGAACTACATTATTCATTATATCTTCAATATGCTCTATAATATCCCCCTCCCCTCCAGAGCTGTGATTGTGCCTATAGTACTTGTGGCACAACCATCCAATTTCTCTCATACAATGCCCTGCAGGATTTCATGCCAGATGGTATGCTGAGGTATATACTAGTGTTATTATGTGGCCAGTAACACCTTCCTTCCATTTTTTACATATAAACTATGACCTGTTATCCGAAAGTGTGGCTTTTAGTTTACCAAATTCGACAAAATAGTCCTTTTCTAACTTAATCAAAATCGTTTTGCCCATTGCTTTACACAAGGGATAGAATTTTATAAATTTAGGGAATACTTCCAATACTACAAAGATATATGCGAAATATCCTTTTGTCTTTGGGAATGGGCCATAAAAGTCCACTGCAACAATTCCATCAAACCATTTGGTTTAGGAATTAGCATGGGAAGTCTAGATATTTGGTTAGTAACTTTGGCTCTATGACACTTGTCATGCTTTAATGTGGTCGTTTACTTTCCTTATCATGTTTTCAAAATTATGCACTCAGTTAGTTTTTGTGTACACTTAGTACTTACATGTCCAAAACTCAAATGGAATGGAATCAATTGTATCATTTATGTTCTCACTGGCCAACACACCTTCCAATCTTTGGAATGTTCATTAGATCACCTAAACAAAGCTCCACCATGTACCTTATAGTATTTTGACAGTTTATCGTAACCATCTGGCTTACAAAAGTCACTTTTCATCATCTTCCATATCTCATCATAATTCTGATACATTCTCATATATTAACAAATTCTTTCTATTTTCTTCTCTCCCTGACCCTTTTATACAAAATAGTTTTACATCATCCTCATCTACATCTTGTCCTAACTCACCATTTTCTCCCAGTGGTAGCCTTGGTAATGCATCACCTACTTTGTTCTGTGCACCATTCATATATTTCATCTCAGTTTCAAATTGTTTCATAAACACTGTCCACCCCATCAACTGCCAATGGATTTGTCTAAATTTCTTGAAAAAATATAAAGGCTCAGTGGTCAGTGTAAATGATAGTTTTGTCTCCCTACAGATAATCTCCAAACTTCTTGACTCCCAAAATTATTACCAAAGCTTCACATTCCATCATGCAGTAATTTCTCTCATGTCTAATCAGTGACCTGCATGTGAAGGCAATTATCCTACGATCTTATTTCTCATCATCCCCAAAATCTTTAAACAATTCTACTCCAATGTCATATCCAATAGATTCACTCCCTAGACAAAAAGGCCAACTAACATCAGGATGATATAAAATTCTGTCCTCATTCAAAGCCTCCATAAGATGGTTAAAAGCTACCCGACACTCATTTGTCCAAACAAAAGCTACCTTAGGACTTAACAGTCTATTCAAACATGGGTTATTGAACACTTTTTCAGATACAAAATTTCTATAAAAATTACGCAAAACACAGATATGACTAACTGTCTTCAATTCTTCAGAGATGGACATTCCTTAACTACTTCCACCATCTCAGGATCAATCCTACCAAAGAATTTTGTTTCATTTCTCACAAATGCACATATTTTAGGCTAATGGCCATGCTCCCTTCTCTCAAAGCATGAAATAGTTCATTCAACAAGCCACAGTGATCTTCCCAAGATTCAGTGGCAACTAAAAGTCACACATATACTCTGTTATTTTGAAAATCAACCCCAATAATAATACTTGGTCTAGAGTTCATATGAACACTGATACGCTAATATTCAACCCAAATCTAACCACAGTATATGGTAACTCTTTCTGTTCACCAGAAAGACAGTATACTTCCTATACTCAGCTGCAAGTGGAACTTGCCAGTAAAGGGCTGTCAAATCAAGACTGGTCATGTAATTTATCTTGTAGAATTTTTGCAATGCCCTTCTATATTCTCTGGGCAATCAGTCTCTCTACTAACTATCATATTCAACATTCTAGCACGGACACTACCATCCTTTTTACCCATAATGACCAGTGGACTATTGTATTCACTCTTACTTCTCTCTGTAACCTCACACTCTGTCATCCTCTCAGCTTCTTTGTACTCTGCTCCTGTCATGGCAAACAGTATAGATAAAGGTTTTCTTGCAAAAGGTTCACATGGTTTCACATTTAATTTGCACTCAAAGTTCTTAACGCCACCTACTTTATCAGAGAATATCTCTCTGTTCACGCATAAAACTTCTCACAACTCCTCTATCTGTTGCTCATTCAATCCCTCTATTTTCTGCAATTGGTTCTTCAATTCTTCCATTATTCCTACCTCGTCTCCACTACCATGACAGTCTAGGTTCAATTCTAAATCACCAACATCAATCTCAATTGTAATTACATTTACTTTTAACAGTCCTACTAAACTATTATTATCCATTACCACTCCATTGAAACTTACTTTCACTTCTGACTCTTCACCAACAAAACTGATAAAACCTTCTCCACAATTTATCTCTGCTCTGAATTCCATTAATTGATCCCTTCCCTAAAATAAAATTAACACTTAGACGAATTAGCACACAAAATTGTGGACCAGACTTATGCCCCAAGTTCAAACTCCACAATAATTTGATACTAAACAGCTTTACTCAATTTACCTGTAGCACCACTGTTTACAGTCCTGATATTGGCACATCCATTACTTCATTATTTTCGTTTATTAAATTACCAAATTCTTTAGCAAGTGCACTAATTTCACTACCTAAGTCCAAAAGAGCTTTTTCTTCCCTATCATTGGCTATTATTGTTACCAACTATTGTCCAGCCTTAACATCATCAACCTCCTCTTCCTCGTGTAATAAATCTCTCTCAGTATTGTAATGTCCCCAATCGCTAAAATCTAACTTCGAATTTACTTCTTCAACTGACTTTTTGAATTGCACAGAAACTTATTTCCATCTCCTTACAAGTTACCATTCCCTTAGCAATACCAATGATGAAAACATTAACCTTCTTCTTACACATCTGTATCTCTATCACTGTTCACGGAATTTGTAAAAGTCTCCCCTTCAATTTCTCCTTCCTGATTATTTTCCTGCAAGCTACCGTGCAACAGAAATGCATCCCTTTGTGTCTCTTCTTCTTCTTCTTCTTCAACTTCACAACTATGCACATCAAAAAAAGTTTTACATTACCTCGGTTCCGAGTGTTCCGGTACCTCTACAGAAAATTGGAATAGAGATCAACATAATCATCATTTCCACCCTTTTTATTGCTCATAAGAAAACACATTGCCTGTTGTATCATCATACAGCGAGACCTTCAGAGGTGGTGGTCCAGACTGCTGTACACACCGGTACCTCTAATACCCAGTAGCACATCCTCTTGCCTTGATGCATGCCTCTATTTGTCACGGCATATCATCCACAAGTTCATCAAGGCACTGTTGGTCCAGGTTGTCCCACTCCTCAATGGCGATGATCCCTCAGAGTGATTGGTGGGCCACGTTGTCCATAAACAGCCCTTTCCAATCTGTCCCAGGCATGTTAGATAGGGTTCATGTCTGGAGAACATGCTGGCCACTCTAGCCGAGTGATGTCATTATCCTGAAGGAAGTCATTCACAAAATGTGCACAATGGGGCGCGAATTGTCGTCCATGGCGACCAATGCCTCGCCAATATGCTGCTGATATGGCTGCACTATTGGTCGCAGGATGGCATTCACATATCGTATAGCTGTTACGGGGCCTTTCATGACCACCAGCAGCATACATCGGCCCCATATAATGCCACCCCATAACAGAAGGGAACCTCAACCTTGCTGTACTCGCTGGACAGTGTGCTTGACCGGGTTGCCTCCAAACACGTCTCCGACGATTGTCTGGTTAAAGGCATATGCAACACTCATCAGTGACGAGAATGTGATGCTAATCCTGAGCAGTCCAGTTGGCATGTTATTGAGCCCATCTGTACAAGTGCTGCACGGTGTCATGGCTGCAAAGATGGGCCTCGCCATGGATGTCGGGAGTGAAGTTGCGCATCATGCAGCCTATTGCACACAGTTTGAGTCATAACATGACATCCTGTGGCTGCACAAAAAGTATTATTCAACGTGGTGGCATTGCTATCAGGGTTCCTCTGAGCCATAATCCGTAGGTAGCGGTCACCCACTGCAGTAGTAGCCCTTGGGCGGCCTGAGTGAGGCATGTTGTCGACAGTTCCTGTCTCTCCTCGATGTCCAAACAACATCGCTTTGGTTCACTTCGTGACACCTGAACACTTCCCTTGTTGAGAGCCCTTCCTGGCACAAAGTAACAATGTGGATATGATCTAACTGCAGTATTGACCATCTAGGCATGGTTGAACTACAGACAAGATGAGCCGAGTACCTCCTTCCTGGTGGAATGACTGGAACTGATCAGCTGTTGGACCCCCATCGTCTAATAGGCGGTGCTCGTGCATGGTTGGCCGGCCGGGTTGGCCGAGCGGTTCTAGGTCCTACAGTAGGGAACCATGTGACCGCTACGGTCGCAGGTTCGAATCCTGCCTCAGTCATGAATGTGTGTGATGTCCTTAGGTTAGTTAGGTTTAAGTAGTTCTAAGTTCTAGGGGACTGATGACCTCAGAAGTTAAGTCCCATAGTGCTCAGAGCCATTTGAACCATTTTTTGTCGTGCATGGTTGTTTACATCTTTGAGTGAGTTTACTGACATCTCTGAACAGTTAAAGGGACTGTGTCTCTGATACAATATCCACAGTCAACGTCTATCTTCAGGAGTTCTGGGAATTGGGATGATGCAAAACTTTTTTTGATGTGTGTACATTCACCACTATATCTTTCCTCACTATCAACACTTTCAATCTGTATTATTTTATCTTCTTCTTTCACTTCCCAACACCTCTTCATACTTTTCAACTGCATCATACATCTGGGAAAGCATTTCCATACATGAAACCACTAGCTCTACAAAGGAAGCAAGATGGCGGGTAGTGTTGATATACATAGTGTTCATGCGAAAAAAAGTGAAAATTACACCGATAAAAACAGCGTGTACACGAATTGTAGTGATGAAATAAGAAAGTTAAATGATTGTGTAAGTAGTCTGCAATTAACCATTAATATTCTGATGAGCGAACTAAAAAAAACTTACGCCCGGGAAGTGTAAACCTACATCAAACTTGCCTCACAGTAACCACGAAATTCCAGACATCCGAGCTGAATATGAAACTACAAGTACGCGGAGTGATACATTCAAAAGAATGCCTAACAACTCAAGTACTGTTATGAAAGAAAATGAAACTGAAAGACCTGAACACTGGCGTGACCTAAATATCAAGTGTTTGTCCAGCGCTGATACTAAATTGTTTGGCTGTAACGCCGGTGGGCCTTCTAAACATGCAGAGAAACCCAAACGAAGAAAAGTAGTTGTGATGGCAGACAGTCATGGTCGTGGAATTGCTCGCCTTCTGAACGGTCAGTCCAGTGTACAAACAATCACTTGCATAAAGCCTGGTGCTTCTATGTCGGAAGTTTGTAAGCATGTACGATCTGCAGACGTTGCTGACTTATCCTCTGAAGACTTTGTTGTGCTAATTGGTGAGTCAAATGACGTATATAAAAACGAAACAAGAACTAAAAACGTGCTTAGGACAGTTGACACACACAAATGTTTTAGTGCTGAACATCCCAAATCGGCATGACATACCGTCTTGGTCATGTGTAAATAAAGAAATAATCAATGCCAACCAACAAATTTCATTACTTTGCAAACATTTCAGAAATGCAGAGCTCGTAAATGTTACCAATATTGGGCGCAGATTCCACACATTACATGGATTGCACGTTAACAACATGGAGAAAAAACTGCTCGTCGGAAAAATTGAAGAAATTATCATCAAACACTCAAAAGCAAAATTATCCAGGATTGCCTGGAACCACTGTTCAAAAAAGGAAATCCAGAATGTGTTTCAAATTATAGGCCAATAGCCCTACTGCCTGTATTTTCAAAAATTTTAGAATTTTTTTTATAAGAGATTGTCCGATTTCCTAAAGAAAAATAAAATTCTGTCTCCTTCACAGCATGGCTTCAGGAAAGCCTATTCAACTGAAAGTGCAATATTTGAATTTCTTAATGAAATCTAAACTACACTGGATGCAAGTGAGTTTGTGACAGGCATATGTCTTGATTTATCTAAAGCTTTTGACGTCATTGACCATAATGCCCTACTGCAGAAGCTTGACCAATTAGGAATTAGATGTATATCCAATGAGTGGCTCAAGACATACCTATGTGGTCGCAAACAGGTGGTTGAAGTGCAATATACTGACCATAACAAAATCCGGTACTACTATTCAGGATATGAAAATGTGAAATATGGCGTCCCTCAAGGATCAGTATTAGGACCCATTCTGTTTCTCCTCTATGTCAATGATCTTATGTACAACAAGTATTGCCAAACTACCTTCCAATTTGCAGGCGATACAAGCTTCCTTACTAGTGGTAAAACATAAGAAAAACTAAAAGACTCCGCTATCCACACAATGAACAGTGTAGAACAGTGGTTCAGCTATAACAAGCTAATTATAAACAAAGAAAAGACAGTAGCACTGTACTTCTATAATGTAAAAGGAAGACACTACCCAAACATAGAAATAGAACTTAGGGACAGAGTTCTTGAATGTGTTGACAGCACAAAATTTCTGGGACTCTGGCTCCAGAACAACACAAAATGGGAGGTACACATTGAATATTTGCAAAGAAAACTAAGCAAAACCTGTTACATGAAACGGTTCTTAAAAACTTGTTGTGGCAAAGCCAGCCTGTTACATGTATACTACTCCTATGGAGTAATGCAACAACAAATATTAAACTTTTCAGGATGCTAAAAAGAATATTAAGAATTATTGAAGGGGTAAACAATACGAAATCATGCAGATCCATATTAAAAAAACTGTCAGTTCTTCCTCTTCCTTGCATTTTTATCTACGAAACATCAGTTTTCATCAAACAATATATTGACAGACACCCAGAAAAACTGTATTTTATCTTGTAAATACCTTACCATTTCCAATATCCTCGTATACATTCTATACATGTAGGATTTGAAGGACTAAATAAATTAAATAAATAAACTTCTACAACTAACTTCCGGCACTATCTCTTTCATCACCAAATTCAGACTTCCCCATCTCCAAACTTCTTGTCTCACCAGGGCAACTTGTAACATTGGTAGATCTGAACATTTGACCTACCCCAGTATGGGCCCTCTGTTGTGGGATATCACTTCTCATCTGAAATTCTCCTGTTCTATCATGGCCTCTACAGTTATCTCCAGAACTTATTCAATCTCTTGCTCCCCTACCTCTCACATTTACTTGTTTCACTCTGTTGGTCAGCTCTCAGTTCTCCTGGTACCACTCAAGAATCTTTGTTTACAGGAAATGAACAATTTGTTTCCCATTTATCTATATCTCTCACTCTATTCAAGAAGTCTTTAATATTATTATTGTGACCTATCAATTCACATATTTTGTTAGGGCATAACTTCCCCATTAATGCTTCTGTAGTGTCCCTATTATTCTAAGTACTATACAAATGTTTCATTTTATTGATCCACAAGTCACAGTATTCTCGCGTATTCTCCCTATTCCTCCTATCAAACCATGGAGCTTCTTAAAAGCTTCTGTTAGGCCACTTTGTTTCTCACTGGAGCAGTTCTCCCAGAAAGGCCGACACAAATTCCTCAAAAGTTTCATATTTACCAGGTGCATCTGCTCCCCAGTCTAAACTTTCTCCTTTTAAACAAGCACTGGCCCTCCTTAACTTATCTTTCTCAACCCATTCAATAGTAAACTGACTTCTCAAACCGTTTATAAAAGGCAATAATTTATTTATGAAATAAATAAAGGATGCAGATTTCTTTAAGGTCAAACATTATATAACTAAAACTGCTACCATTTATCACATGTACTGCCACAGCTCAAGCTGCACCACTTCTATCTTGTATTGTTACCCTATTTACAGTCACAGAAGTGGCCCTTTTATCTTCTTCCACTTACACCTTAACCTTTTGGCATTGTTCCTGGAAAACTTGATCACAATATTCCTCGACTTCTATTTTTCTTTGTTCCCACTTTTCAGTTTGGGCTTCAACATTTTTATCCCAGCATTCTACCTTTTCCTTTATAACACTCTCGAACTTCGCCTGTTTTTCATTTAATTCAAATTCTGTTTCCTTAGATGTCTCTAACTTCAACTCTGAATTTATCAACATTTTTACCTCCAATTTGAACTCAGGCATTCATTTCTATAATCCATCTTCCAACTCCCATTTAAAGTCCTTCAAGCTTAATTGAATTTTTGATTTAGCTAATTTTTTTGACTCCTCAACCTTTTGCTAACAGTCTCTAACTGCCCATTCAGTCGTTTCCTCAATTTTTCCTGCCCTTCTTTCATTTCTTTGCTAACAGCAAAGCCAAGATATTACCTATTTCATCTTTCTCATCTAATTCTCTTTTGATACTTGGTTCCTATTTAATGGCTGATCCTCTCTCTACATTTTCCATAATGGGTCTTGTATCTTTATCTCCCACCTATTCACTTCCCATATCTAGAAACTAGCTACATGTTCATCCTCTTTGTCATTTTGTAAACCCATGGAATATAGAGAAATAAAAGAAAATGACCCTTTCCATTAAATTTCGTACTTTGATACAGACATTAACAGATTCCGTCAGGACATCATTAAAATGACACTGTCGTGTTACAACATGATCGACATATAACGGATCAGAGGGCAATGTAAAATGTAACTGTATTAAGTGAAACAACACAGCTTGTACCTGGACTGGGCTAGAACTGACAGTGTTTGAGTGCGATACTCTGATCCGTCTCCCCTAAATTTACCGCATCCAGAATTATTAAGTTAACTGGAACCTGAAATACTACACTTTTCTGCAGTTTGGCCGAACATTACATTCACACATACAAGTAATTATCCAAAAAACTATAACAACTCGAATGATCACCCATTAGCCCAAATCACTGATGAAATATTCTCCTAAACTAACTGAACAACTCATGGTGTGCTCCTATTTACTAATGCAATTCTAGTAAATGCACAGCGCGCAAAATTCATCGGCATGGCACAGTAATTGGCACGAGTTAAATGCAGAACAACAAAAGATGCATACGTAGGTAAAAACTCACAGGCTACATAAATAAAGAAACACTGGCAATTAGAACCAAACGAAAAGAAATAAAAATTGTTTAACTCTTATCTCATTAATATTAGTAACTACAGTTCGCAGAAATGACTGCTTCGGAAATTATTAGGTTTGCAAAGACATTATAGTTATAAAAATAAATAATTAAATGAAAGAAACCAAGTTTTATCTATTGTTCTGAATGTTATTTAAAATGAAGCTGAATATTATTACAATATGACAGTTTAAAACTACATAAAATGATTAGCTAAGAAAGATACTGCTATTCCTGCGTAAAGAGTTGTTACATCACTGATTATAACGATGTTGTTTGCAGTGTCTCTTAGCCGGTGTTCCTTCAAAACGGTTTCCACTCAGCTGATGTTACCGTTGTCGACATCCACGTCGTTAATCCACGATTCTTGGGTGAGTAATCCAAGATAATTGGTGTCGTCTAGCTGATCTTGATCGTGAGCGCCAATTGTCAATGTAACCAGTAGTCTACGCGTTTGCAGAATTAATTCGAAACTGCATACAACGATGAAAATAAAATAACCGTCTTTCCATTAACGCGTAACGTACTTAACACCAATAATGTTCAGTATATACTTACACTCGTGGAGTATGGGATCTCATCACCATCATCATCACCACATACTTTGCAACAGTTTTCTGATTTTGTAGTTTGCGGTCGCGTTGTGGTATTTTTCATAGTATATCCGTCCGCACTACGAAAGGGAATCATTAGTCTGCGGTTTAAACCGAACATTGAGTACCATGTAGCCTACATTTGAATCGCTCCATGCAGAAAGGGCTTCAGTCACAAAACTGTGAAAATGAGATTATCATGGAAATCGTATCTTTATGGCTGTTCCCATCATTCTAAGCAAAAATGTATTCCGTCCAGTTCTTGGAAATCACAAACTGAACCTTTTTATTTTGAGTTATAAGCAGAAAGGAATTCAGTCCAGGACTGAAGCCCTTCTTGCTAAGCAACTGCATTTCAGCCACGAAGATAGACACTTCACACGGAAATGTTAACTTCAATGTGCACAGCATGTTGTCTAACCTGCACAACTTAGTCAGTGGAGGGGAAACAGCTCAAAGTGTACGTTGTTAACCTACACATTCGTTTGTTGACAATATTTCCAGTTTTATTTCCGAAAGCGATGGAAGGCGCCGCTGTATCACGACAAGAAGAAAATAGACAAGGGAAGAAAAGGAAAAGGAATCCTTCAACTTGGAAGAAGAATATTTCAAAAACAGCAAAGCTAAAAGGCCAAGAATATACTAACTATAAAGGACAACGCATACCATCTAAAATTACAGGATGTGATTGCAGGTAATTTTTAACTATATTGGATGTTACTGTCAGTTTTTTGAACAATGTAACTAGTGTTTGGGCTAAACTTTATTGTGGATCGTCCATGACACTGCTCTTGTTCACCGCCCACATTTTGACATTGCCTCTGCTAGTATGGCAGTCAATTGAGAATATGTTTCTATATTGGATTCTTTTATGTTTTCAGGTGCAAGAGGTTCAAGTGCTTTCAAGACATCAGTAGTGATGAAAAGGAATCTATTTTAGTACGACTTCGTAACTTGCCTTCTAAGAATGAACAAGATGTTTATATTCAGTCATTTATACATAACGTCCATCGACGTCAACCTAGAGAAGACGATTCAATTCGACAAGTCGACAAAGTATTTACTTACCGTGTAATACCAAAAGAAAGGTACGTTACAAAGCATTTCTGGCTCTTCTAGCTTTAAGTGACAAAAGAGTGAAACGACTTTGAAAGCTATCTATACCAGAGCAGAGTCCACATGATAAAAGAGAGAAAACTCTCAGTGTAAACACTTTCTCAGCCGAAGTCAGACAACTCATGAGACAACACACCCAGTAAGAGAAAGCCACTGCAGTGGGAGAACAACTAAGTATTTAGACGCAAGACTCAATATTAAGTTAAATACAGCTACCAGACATTTGCTTTGTTTTTCAATGAAAACTACTCCGTGTCATTTGGGCGACCTCAGGTAGATGCATGCTGCTTGTGTGAAGAATTAAAAGTTAAGATTCGAAATTCTCATATTAATGATGCGGCAAAACGGTGTGCAGTGGCTGAGTTGATGGTGCACAAGAGATAGGCTAAAAATTCTGTAATAAACTCAGGCGGAAACTGAAATGAAAGATAAACACAATGTATTATCTCTGGCGATAGATTTTATTGATTGAAATGTGCAGTGACCGTAATTGCAAATAATTTTGTGAGTTATAATTGTGCTTTGATGAATTTACTGTGCAGCTTCTGTAATCCAAATAAATTGGCATCTGCGGTTACTTTACGCGATACAACTGCATTCACATTGTCATAAGTTAAACTGCGGCCGTTAACACAAAATTTATTTTTCAAATGGTTCAAATGGCTCTGAGCACTATGGGACTTAACATCTGAGTTCATCAGTCCCCTAGAACTTAGAACTACTTAAATCTAACTAACCTAAGGACATCACACACATCCATGCCCGAGGCAGGATTCGAACCTGCGACCGTAGCAGTCGCGCGGTTCCAGACTGAAGCGCCTATAATCGCTCGGCCACCGCGGCCGGCATTATTTTTCAACACACGGTATCAAGAACCCCATCAAATGATGGAACAGTTAAAGGGAAATCAAAGAATTATTTCAACAATATTCATAAGTTCTGTGCAGTATTTGCTGTGGGTCAGTTCTGAGGGTAAAATTTCAGTTTTATGTGGACTGTATCACTTTAAGGTAGATGACTTTTTAAAAGATCACAGATCAGGTCCACCGACTCAGTTGGTAGAATTTTGACCACAGGCAATACTAGTTTAACTAAACACTGATCAACACATCATTGTGGATGATGTTTGGTAAAATGCCAAATCTAAGGTTTTCCATTCTGTTAGGAAGTGTGTATCAACTTGTAAAGTGCATGGAAGAGGGTACAGCCTATTGTATCATAAATTGTTCCCCATTCCAATCGCGCAATGGGTGTGCGAAGCCGTTATTTAAAGAATTCTGTGTGCCCTGTAATTAGTCTTGTCTTGGACGTTCCCATGCGAATGATACGTAAGGGGTTGTATAGTATAAATAGATTTCTCACTTAAAGCCCATTATTGAGACTTTTAATGTAGGCGTAATCAGTAAAATTGCTGTCTACCTTAAGGATCTGCTAGTTTTTACCTGCATCTTCGAAATTCTGTCCCATGGATCGAAGTAACTGTGACCATTTGTGATGCCCTTCTTTGTAAACATGCAGTACCCACTTTTACTCCAATTTGGCATGGATCCCATATACTTGAACAATGCAAGGTGTAAGAAAAAGGTGCGGCCAAACTTTCAGGAAACATTTCTCGCACATGGACGAACAAAATGTGTAATATGGACATGGTACTCTTAATTTTTTATTTCTGTTCATAATCACATTAATCATGGAAAACAGACAGAAACAGGGAGTACCAGCATTACACGAAACGTTTTGTTACAGGAAATATTCACAGTCCCTCTTGGCTGCGTTAAGTTACACTGAAGCGCCAAAGATACTAGTATTTGCATTCGCATTCAAATGCAGGGATATGTAAACAGCCAGAATTCGGCGCTGAGGTCGGCAACACCTATAAGTGTAAGATAAGTGTCTGGCGCAGTTGTTAGGCCGGTTAATGCTGCTACAATGGCAAGTTATCGAGAGGTAAGTGCGTTTGAACGTGGTGTTATAATCAACGCATGAGCGATGGGACACAGCATCTCCGAAGTAACGATGAAGTGGGGATTTTCCCGTATGACCATTTCACGAGTGAACCGTGAATATCAGGAATCCAGTAAAACATCAAATCTCCGACATCGCTGCGGCCGGAAAAAGATCATGCAAGAACTGGACCAACGACGACCGAAGAGAACCGTTCAACATGACAGAAGTGCAACCCTTCCGCAAATTGCTACAGATTTCAAGGCTGGGCCATCAACAAGTGTCAGCGAGCAAACCATTCAACGAAACATCTTTTGGAGCCGAAGGCCTTCTCGTGTACCCTTGATGACTGCATGCCACAAAGCTTTACGCCTCGCCTTATCCCGTCAACACCGACATTGGACTGTTGATGACTGGAAACATGTTGCCTGGTCGGACGAGTCTCGTTTCAAATTGTTTCGAGCGGATGGACGTGTATGTATATGGAGACAACCTCATGAATCCATGGACCCTGCATGTCAGCAGGGGACTGTTCAAGCTGATGGTGGCTCCACAGTGGTGTGGAGCGCGTGCAGTTGAAGTGACATGGGACCCCTGAGACGTGTAGATGCCACTCTGACAAGTGACACGTACGTAAGCATCATGTCTGATCACCTGTATCCAGCCGGCCGTTGTGGCGGAGTGGTTCCAGGCGCCTCAGTCTGGAACCGCGCGACCGCTACGGAAGCAGGTTAGAATCCTACTCGGGCATGGATGTGTGTGATGTCCTTAGGTTAGTTAGGTTTAAGTAGTTCTAAGTTTCAGGGGACTGATGACCTCAGATGTTAAATCCCATAGTGCTCAGAGCCATTTGAACCTGCATCCATTCACGTCGATTGTGCATTCCGACGACTAGGGAAATTCCAGTAGGACAATGTGACACCTCACACGTCCAGAATTGCTACAGAGTGGCTCCAGGAACACTCTTCTGAGTTTAAACACTTCCGCCGGCCACCAAACTCCCCAGACATGAACATTATTGAGCATATCTGGGATGCCTAGAAACGTGTTGTTCAGAAGAGATTTCCACCCCCTCGTGCTCTTACGGATTTATGGACAGCCCTGCAGGATTCATGGTGTCAATTCCCTCCATCACTACTTCAGACATTAGTCGAGTCGATGCCACGTTGTGTTGTGGCACTTCTGTGTGCTCACGGGGCCCTACACAATATTAGGCAGGTGTAGTAGTTTCTTTGGCTCTTCAGTGTATTATCATCTCCATCAGTGTATTATCAACATCTCCACGACTACACCTCCCCCTCCTCCTCCTCCTTCTCCTCTCACCTGTCCATCGCCATTTTCCCTTTCTATTCGCATATTATGTGCGGGACGAGCGACTGTCGATGAGATTCTTTATGAGTTGTATTACAGTGATATTCATCGAAAAGATTTTCTGCATCCTCTGGGTTGGGCTTGTTGGTGACCGTAAAAGCATCATGCTCTACCAACCACGTTCAGTGGAGGAACATAGCACGCTTTCTTAGAAAATATTTCAACTGTTCAGCTATTACATATGTCTTTAAGAGTGCGACAAAACATGTTCTTCATGCACTATGGAGCCTCTCTTCATTTCAGTTTTGGTGTTCTTAGTCTTCTAAATAATACACTCTATGATAGATGGATAGGAAGAACCGGATCAGTTCTCTGGCCTTCATGGCCCTCCGGATCCAAACCTACTAGCCTATAGTGGCATTTGAAAGCTCTTGTGTAAGGAACCTCAGTACAAGGTATGTAGAAGGAAGGCTGTGAAATAATATGCAGTTCTCCAGGGATGCATTAGTACATTGCAGATTCAGTACGACGGCAGGTTGATGCATGTGTCCTGCCTAATGGAGGGCATTTTGCACATTTAAGTTCGGATAGTGTTTCATATTATGTTGATACATTCTTTTCCTGTGTTTCACATAGTTTGTGTGTTGAAAAATTGTAGAAACAGAGCTATAACATGAAAATAAAGGGTTTCTAGACTCATGGCCATATAACATATTTTCTTCTTCTTCGTCTGAGGAATGTTTCCTGAAAGCTGAGCCATAGCTTTTTGTTACATTCTCTATTTTAGATTGGTCACACGAAGGCTCTGTAAGCTGAAGAGACTGACTGCATTTCCTCAACGTCCCTTCAATGAACCGAAGTCTGCCACCTGCTTTACCTACGACCGAGCCTATGTGACTGTTCCGTGTCATATCCCTAAATTCTGTCACAGACAGGCAATTGTGTGAGTTGACTGATTTTGTGTCTCACTGATATTTTAGGTGGAGGATAGTCCGCTTCTGCGTATAGTGTAACTCGCAGTTTTACGTTTCGGAACAGTTAAAGCTAGTTGCCGATCTTTGCACCAATTTTAAATCTTATAAAGGCCTGCAGCTTTTTTCAGACACTACTTCCTTACAGATAACTACACCATCTGCATAAAGTCTGATGTTAGTGTTAGTATTGTCTTCCATGTCATTAATATGTGACGTGGACAGATAGGGTTGGAATAGACATCTCTGGGACTAGACAACACGCTGCACCCTCTCTTTCAAGAAATGCAATGGAACGAATTCTTAGAAAAACTGCTGTTAATCTTCAGGTAGGTACAGAGTAATTCGTGCCATGAAACGAGAAGAAAAAAGGAAGATAAGGTTTTTACTTCCTGACGAAGAGATTATCAGACGGGAAGTAGAAGTTCTGCGTGAGGAAGACGAGAAGGAGGAGATCGGTGTTTAATGCCCTGAAGGCAACGAGATTATTAGAGACGAAGCACAAGCTCTGATTAGGGAAGAAGAGAAGGAAAGCGGCCATGCTCTTTCGAAGGAACCATGTTGGCATTTGCCGTAAGAGATTTAGGGAAGTCATGGAAAACCTAAATCAGGATGGCCAGACCTGTGTTTCGGTCATCGTCCTCTCAAATTGAGTCCACTGTACTACCCCACTCTCTAGCTCTGAGTGGACAAGGAGCAAGAGGACGAGATGGAGGGGGGGGGAGGAGGAGGAGGAGGGGGAAGGAGAAGGAGGAGGAGGGGAGGAGGACAAGAAGGAGGAGGACAGGATGAGATGGAGGGGAGCAGAGGGAGGAGAAGGTGAGGGTGGAAGGTGAGAGGAGGAGGGGGAAGGGAGGAGGAGGAGAAGAGGTAGAGGTGAGGAGGGGAAGGGAGAGGGAGGGAGGATGGGGAGGGGAAGATGTGTAGGGGAGGAGGCAGAGGGGAGAAAGGGGGAGAGGAGGCGGCAGAGGGAGGAAGGGGGAGGTCGAGGGGGGGAGTGGGGAAGGAAGGGTGGGGAGGGGAGAGAAGGGAGGGGATCAGGGGGAGGGGAGGAGATGGGGGAGGGGAGGAGATGGAGGAGGGGGAGGGGGAAGGAGGGGGAGGGGAGGAGGGGATGGGGGAGGAAGGGTGGAGGAGGGGAAGGAGGAGAAAGGAGAGGAGGAGGAGGGAGTGGGGAAGAAGAAGAGGAGGAGGAGGAGGAAGGAAATCAGTTACTTGTCTTTCAACAAACTGTCCTGTGTTTGTCTATAAGCGATTTACAGAAAATGAGGGAAGCCAAAGTGGTATTTAAACTGCCATCGTTACGAATACGTGTCCAGTATCTTAACCAATGGGTCATTTCACGCAGTCTGGAAAAGAATAAATAATTTTCTGGGCCACTCAGTCAGTGATAAATACCATTAAGTATTGCATAACTGCTATATAATGCTGTAACAGCTTGCAGAATATCCTGTCTTATCAATAACTCCCCTATGAATACCGAATACATTTAATTCCCGTTTCAAAACTCCTCTTATTCTTAAGACAAATATTTGTAAAATTTGGAAAATTTACAAAATATTCTATTTTAATTTATCTTTTGCATGTAACATTGTCTTCAGCGTCTCAGTTGTTAACTGCCAGTCTACAGATCCATTGGCATCTGGTTCATCCTCTGTCAAACCCTCGGATTTTCGTTAGTCACTTATCACTCCTTTCATCTCTGGGAGTGTTCATTGATGTGAAAAACGTCGAGTTACACTGTGCTGCGGTATCCTCTTTAAACTGTAGGTCCCCTTATAAGTGGTTGGTTAAGCAGTGGCGTGTAGGCCCACTAGCCACGGGCCTAGGGCGGCACCTTAAGGGAGGGGGAGGGGGGGCCGGAATTTTTACGTTTTAAAGTAACTGCGCTTACAAACGACAAAAATTTTAATATTGTTAAACAACTTCATGATTGTTCAAAATATTTTGAAGTAAGCTGTCAGGACGGCAATCTACAATACAATGTTTGAAACGTTATTATTCCCGAGAATGATGTCGGCTTCTACTTAACCCTACCATACATTGCCCTGTGAAAATATATGGACCCCTGATAAGCTGTGATAAATAATCCGCAGTTTCTTAAATACTGTAACATCTGTGGGCCTCGGGATGTAAAACCTGACTCTACTTAAATTTCTTGTAGAAATTATGGGTAAGTATAAAGTCAACCCTCCATTACTGTAATTTATTTGAAAGCTCTGTGGTCTTCAATATCTGAGCTTCGATTTAACTATAACTGTTTAACAAAACATGTTGATACTGAAACACATGTTTATACGAAAATAACATAAGCAGGACATCTAATAATGTTAGGTTAGTTAGTGTTGTTTTTAACGTCCCGTCGACAACGAGGTCATTAGAGACGGAGCGCAAGCTCGGGTTAGGGAAGGATGGGGAAGGAAATCGGCCGTGCCCTTTCAAAGGAACCATCCCGGCATTTGCCTGAAACGATTTAGGGAAATCACGGAAAACCTAAATCAGGATGGCTGGAGACGGGATTGAACCGTCGTCCTCCCGAATGCGAGTCCAGTGTGCTAACCACTGCGCCACCTCGCTCGGTATCTAATAATGTGTGAAAGACACTTCACAACAGTTTAAAACTTATTTATTTATTTACTTAGTTACTTTTTTTGGCGAAAAAAGAAGAAGAAACCAACAGTTTGTCTCATTTATTGTGCAGCAGCCTGCACGCACGATATCAAAGTTCCCACTCTGTGCAATTGAACAATACGTGGCACTGCAAATTTTATATTAAACTTCTTAACTAAGCTTTTTTTCTTCGGGAAAAGGTTATTTTTATTTCATGTTGGAACAAAATGTGCCTTTGCGTGTAGACATAACAGCAGTGTTCACACAAATGACAACACACCACATCAACTGCCAACAAGACTACTTAAACTATGTAGTCTGCCTTTTTTGCCCACAGAAACCGCTAAAATGTTATAAGAATAAGTGGGATAAGAGTCGATCCAGCACATCTCACTGCAAGAAATCGCAAAAATTATTTGCAAATTAAATTAGAAAGACAGTGTCAAGAATATTCAGAACATATTTGCGTGCCAGCTGAAATACTGGCGACGCGGGAAACAGAAGCTAAAACCGGGACTGTCCCGTTTTCTTTATGAGACAAATTCCAGCCGGCAGGTGTGCTTCTATTGTTCACTTAACAACAGAGATACAGGCGACAATGCAATTAAATTATTTTGCATTGTCGTTGTTCCATCACTTACGTCGAGTAATCCGAGTTGGTCAGTTCATCACTCCGTGTTTATAAAGGAAATATCTTTGTGCTCATGTACTGTGTTTAAAGTAAAAAGCTTTGTGCTCACGTGTGGTGTAGTTCGATTGGAACTGGATACAGTGTTTCTTTATTTCCTTTAACAACATTTTTTTCTTTTGTTTTGACTGTTGGTTGACAATTTTGTAAGTGCTCTAACATGAGTAACAGTGAAAAAAGCAAACGGGCAAAATTTAGGGGGGCGGCATTCCGGAAATTATCGAAGGAAAGACGAGAACGAGAAGTCAATGTTCTGTTGGCAGAGTAGATAAATTTTTCACAAAAAATGTTGCTGGTTCGACTTCGAGTTCAAGTAGTACGGATGATATTTCTGGCAGTGCAGCTGTTGTGAAAGAAGTGACGAAATAAAAGTTAAAAAAGAGGAAAAGCGAATTGTTCCTGATTTCGAGTTTCGCGAAAAACTAAGTGTCGAGTCAGACATTACAAAAAGAAAAAACCTCGTTAGCGATGATCCTGCAGAATGGTGTGTCAATGAATCGACAATCAACATTCTCTTACAATGTGGCATTAATCGAAATTGTAACTGTGATTTTTCTAATTCAAAAAGATCAATAGGCGATAAAACCAGGTATTTGAACAAAACTATATTTTACTGTATACTTCTAAATGGTACATCAAATTTGCGTGATTTTCTAGTATACTGCTGTAGCACCGGTGCTGTTTTTTGTGCACCGTGTAAATTGTTCGGAGGTAATGCCGCGATTGCTACTAATTGTATTGCAGATTGGAAAAATATTTCTAATATTTTATCTCATCATGAGAATTCACTTAAACACAAAACTTCCGAGTTATCACACTTAACAAGAAAAAAGTCACTTAAAACAGTAGATAACGCTTTCGAGTCATATGTTGAGACAGGAAAAATATACTGGCACAGTGTGTTGAAAAGGGTGTTTGCAGTAGTGAAGAAGCTAACAAGTGGTGGGTTTCCCCTACGTAGACACGTTGAAAGATTCCATTCGTTACATAATGGTCAATCTATGATGGCTCTTGAACTTGTAGCCGAGTTTGATCCTTTTCTCGCAAAGCACATTGAACGATATGGAAAGCCAGGGCAGGGACATACAAGTTATCTTTCTTCAACAATCTGTGATAAAGTAATAAAGCTTCTTTCTGAACGAATAAAAAGAATTATCATAAGTGAAATAAAACAGGCCAAATATTTCTCTATAATAGTAGATTCTACTGCGGGCATTTCACATATTGATCAATTATCGTTAATAGTAAGATGTGTAAACGAGAATGGTAAACCTGTTGAACGTTTCCTTGTGTTTTTACCAAACCCGGGACACAAGTCCGAAAACTTAGCTGAGGCTGTACTAAAAGCCCTGTCTACAAATTCCATTGATATTATTGACTGTAGAAGGGCTGTCATATGATAACGCAGGCAATATGTCAGGAACCTACACTAGTTTGCAGGCACGCATTAAAGAACGAAATCCGAAAGCGCATTATGTGCCTTGTGCAGCACATTCTTTGAATTTAGTCGGCACTAGTGCTGCAAGCTGTCGGGAAGCATTTTCATTTTTCAATGTAGTGCAAAAACCTTTGTAATCTTTTCTCTGCTTCTACACTGTGCTGGAATAAACTTCTTTCTTTCATGAAATCAGGAAGCAAAACGGTAAAAACTTTATCAAAAATACGTTGGTCAGCAAGAGAGGAAGCATGTGTAAGTCTATATGAAAACTAGGAAAAACCACTTCTGAGAAATGAGGCTTCAGCTTTATTGAATCAACTCAGCAGACTAGAAACAGTATTGATGATGACAGGTTGGAGATTTAATAGCGTAAATCTTAAATTGCAAATTGATACTAAAATAGTGCATGAACTATATGATTCAGTTGTAGGATTTATTGCATCTATTCGTAGCATGTTCCACTATTATGAAAGTAAATCCATGGAGAACGTGATTTATATAGATTATGAATGCACCTATAAAAGATCACAAAAACGCGAACTACATGAAGACGAAGAAGTGGACTCTGAGGATTTTTTTTCTGACTGGAAGGGAAAAATTTAGAGTCGAGAAACTGTAGTATATTACAACTGATGAGTATTCTTGGCGTCTGCTGAAATGTATAGTTGTCGCGGAAATATACGTTATCGGAGAGTACGCTCAGAAGAAAAAGTGTTAACAAATAAGGTAGTTCAGTTCTGTCGATAAATACGTGAAAACTTTGCTAATACCATTAGAAAGAGCTATGGCGAGAGCAGTAGCTGCAATACAAAACTGTTCAGCCCTTAGATGGATTAAAGGTATTGTGTATACTTGTTATCCAGCATCTAGCTACACAGACCCTAATGCTTTACACGTTAACTATTAGAGTATAAAACCAATTTGATTTTTCCATACTAGTCCGTAAAATTATGTAACAGCTAATTTTTCGTCTGTATTTAGTTATTAGTTCGTGCACGGAAATCTCTATTTCATTTTCATTTCTTACACTTTCCTATAGATTCACGTGGTTTTTTTAATCTGCTACACATTTAAGTTAGTAGATCGTAAAACGACAGTTTAATTTTAATTTTGAAAGCATCTCTGTAAAAGTACGCATTAATTTCTAATTTATGAAACGTTCGCTTCAATTTTTAGATCGTAACACATTTTTTTTATTTTCGTTTTCAACGGTTTCGTGTAACAGAACATATTAAAAGTGAATGTATGACCAAAATTCGCTGTTCCCTATACGCTTTGCTGAATTTTTATGCCATAAAAGAAAAGTTTGTTTCCTTGTGTTCGTTTCTGTTGTCTTTCGACAGAAGAATGTGTTAACACAGTGCAGTTTTACTGCCGTACACCAGTACAACTGAGGAACCATATTACATTTGGATTGAACAAGACTAGACCGCTGACGCGTCCTTCAGAACAACGAATAGCAGAGTACGGAAGCAGCTCACACCACTCCCACCCAAAACGGCAATTGTGAAGTGATCGGTTAATAGTTGTTATTTAAAACAAGGTTTTTTTTTGGGGGGGGGGGGGGGGGCATATAATATGGTGTGCCTAGGGGCGCAAAATTGATAAATCCGCCATTGTGGGTAAGTCGGTTCGAAGGTCGGAAAAAGGCAATGGCATAACATTTCCAGCAGGACCATGCCCATTAATATACTGTCGCGTTCAAACCAGACCTCGGGTCGATGATAGTTTTAACTACTTTATTGTGTAAGTACTAGGTGCTAAACGTTTGCATTCAACTAGAGGAGGTTAACCTAATTTGATACTAGATGGAAGTTTATTACTGCTGTGTTCAGAGGTGTGTATCAAGGCTTTCGCATGCATTCTCTTCAAGACTGAGAATGCTCTCCAACGAGAAACTCTCTCTCAGAAATCTCTATTTCATTTGAATCTTTTTGAGCTTCCGAAAGTACACATTTACGCTCAACAGAACATGTATCTCTTACGAGGGTACAGTTAAATGTTCCATCCAGAGTCAGTTCTTCCCCCACCCTCTCCTCTACATCCACAAAGGAGAGGTTTTTCCAACTGAGTTCATCTACCACATGATTCAGTGTAAATATAACGAAATCTATGTTCCATACCCAGTCTGTCAATGACCCATACTATTCGCATATCAGTCTGTTCCTAGCATAATGCATGTGTGTATGTGTGTGTGTGTGTGTGTGTCCTTTTAAATTTGAAATACAGAGTTTTGTATCACCCAAGTATCCCTATTAGCACGCCACTAACAATAAGAGATATACAGGGTGGTCCATTGATAGTGACCGGGCCAAATATCTCACGAAATAAGCATCAAACGAAAAAACTACAAAGAACGAAACTCGTCTAGCTTGAAGGGGGAAACGAGATGGCGCTATGGTTGGCCCGCTAGATGGCGCTGCCATAGGTCAAACGGATATCAACTGCGTTTTTTTAAAATATGAATTCACATTTTTATTACATATTCTTGTAGTATGTAAAGAAATATGAATGTTTTAGTTGGACCACTTTTTTCGCTTTGTGATAGATGGTGTTGTAATAGTCACAAACGTATAAGAACGAAGTATCACGTAACATTCCGCCAGTGAGGACGGTATTTGCTTCGTGATACATTACCCGTGTTAAAATGGACCGTTTACCAATTGCGGAAAAGGTCGATATCGTGTTGATGTATGGCTGTTGTGATCAAAATGCCCAACGGTCGGGTGCTATGTATGCTGCTCGGTATCCTGGACGACATCATCCAAGTGTCCGGACCGTTCGCCGGATAGTTACGTTATTTAAGGAGACAGGAAGTGTTGTGCCACATGTGAAACATCAACCACGACTTGCAACAAATGATGATGCCCAAGTAGGTGTTTTAGCTGCTGTCGCGGCTAACCCGCCCATCAGTAGCAGACAAATTGCGCGAGAATCGGGAATCTCAAAAACGTCGGTGTTGAGAATGCTACATCAACATCGATTGCACCCGTACCATATTTCTGTGCACCAGGAATTGCATGGTGACGACTCTGAATGTCGCGTACAGTTCTGCCACTGGGCACAAGAGAGATTACGGGACGATTACAGATTTTTTGCACGCGTTCTATTTAGCGACGAAGAGTCATTCACCAACAGCGCTAACGTAAACCAGCCTAATATGCACTATTGGGCAACGGAAAATCCACGATGGCTGCGAAAAGTGGAACATCAGCGACCTTGGTGGGTTAATGTATGGTGCAGCATTATGGGAGGAAGGATAATTGACCCCCATTTTATCGATGGCAATCTAAATGGTGCAATTGATGCTGATTTCCTACGTAATGTTCTACCGATGTTACTACAAGATGTTTCACTGCATGACAGAATGGCGATGTACTTCCAACATGATGGATGTCCGGCACATATCTCGCGTGCTGTTGAAGCGGTATTGAATAGCGTATTTCATGACAGGAGGATTGGTCGTCGAAGCGCCACACCATGGCCATTTCTCAGAAATGATCACAAAGGTACATGTATCACAGTGGAATAACCGAAATAAAATGTTCAAACGTACCTAGGTTCTGTATTTTAATTTAAAAAACCTACCTGTCACCAACTATTCGTCTAAAATTGTGAGCCCTCTGTTTGTGACTATTACAATGCCATCTATCACAAAGCGAAAAAAGTGGTCCAACTAAAACATTCATATTTCTTTACGTACTACACGAATATGTAATAAAAATGGGGGTTCATATTAAAAAAAAGCAGTTGATATCCGTTTGACCTATGGCAGCGCCATCTAGCGGGCCAACAATAGCGCCATCTGGTTTCCTCCTTCAAGCTAGATAAGTTTCGTTCTTTGTAGTTTTTTGGCCTGACTCTTATTTCGTGAGATATTTGGCCCGGTCACGATCAATTGACCACCCTGTACACATAATTTTCAAAGATGATTACGATCACTCAAAATCATAGATAATGTCAACGAACGAGACTATCAGGACACGAAACATTAAATGAATGTGGTGCCTTACTCAAGACAGCAAACTGTGCAGTGTAGCTGAAGTCCCGTTCCATTTGAAAATAATTTGAATGGTTTTCGCACTCGAAGTCCATGTATACTGCCATAAGTCAAAACTTCACTTTACAGACGTTTCGGAACAACGCCACCCATACGAGAAGGCCGAATAACTGCGAAAACTCGTAATTGTGACGTCAGCGAGAAGCAGCGAAGGTCATCAGCTGTCTTGTGTTGTATTAACAACGTGTTGGGTATAAAAAAACTTGTTGTGCTATGTGACCGTTACGAGACTTGTTATTTCAGTAAACAGGAATCATATTGAGTATTACTGAGTGGTGTTTGTATGAGTTTCACGCAAGGTAACAAATTTACTCAGTTTCATTTTCAGAAGGTTATGAACTGTTGCGTACCAAAAGGCAATATAAATTACACAGCGGGAAACAAGGTTCATGTTTTCAAGTTTCCTAAACACATTCAATTTGCAAGACAGCATTTCGCAGACACTAATTACTCAGTGGTAAGTTTTATTTGAATGCTATTTAATTATGTTTATTTTAGATTATCATATAGTATTATTTGCGGGATCACTTGGGTTGAGTATATTACGACTATCGTATTTCACTTCTCATTGTTCAGGTGTGCCACAGGAATTTCAAAGCTAGCGGCATTATCTAGGAAGCATCTGTCACAGATGAAAAAAAAAACACTGCTACACTTTCAAAACCACGGCTTGATTCAAATGCCCTGACAGGCATTTTTCTGATCAGTCCAGCTTAGAGGACTTCAGCTGCGCTACTATCCAGGGACGAACCAGAAGAAAGAGTACTTTGGAGGCACAAGTATTGCACGAAAGCATCAAGTTAGTATAGCCAGCCATAATGAGTATTTAAACACAGTTTCACATAATACTGAAACAAAGTTAATGTAATGCTTTTACTAAAGAATTGGGTGATATTAGTGAAAGAAGAGTGTAGTAATTTTATGTGTATAAATCTACACTCCTGGAAATTGAAATAAGAACACCGTGAATTCATTGTCCCAGGAAGGGGAAACTTTATTGACACATTCCTGGGGTCAGATACATCACATGATCACACTGACAGAACCACAGGCACATAGACACAGGCAACAGAGCATGCACAATGTCGGCACTAGTACAGTGTATATCCACCTTTCGCAGCAATGCAGGCTGCTATTCTCCCATGGAGACGATCGTAGAGATGCTGGATGCAGTCCTGTGGAACGGCTTGCCATGCCATTTCCACCTGGCGCCTCAGTTGGACCAGCGTTCGTGCTGGACGTGCAGACCGCGTGAGACGACGCTTCATCCAGTCCCAAACATGCTCAATGGGGGACAGATCCGGAGATCTTGCTGGCCAGGGTAGTTGACTTACACCTTCTAGAGCACGTTGGGTGGCACGGGATACATGCGGACGTGCATTGTCCTGTTGGAACAGCAAGTTCCCTTGCCGGTCTAGGAATGGTAGAACGATGGGTTCGATGACGGTTTGGATGTACCGTGCACTATTCAGTGTCCCCTCGACGATCACCAGTGGTGTAAGGCCAGTGTAGGAGATCGCTCCCCACACCATGCCGGGTTTTGGCCCTGTGTGCCTCGGTCGTATGCAGTCCTGATTGTGGCGCTCACCTGCACGGCGCCAAACACGTATACGACCATCATTGGCACCAAGGCAGAAGCGACTCTCATCGCTGAAGATGACACGTCTCCATTCGTCCCTCCATTCACGCCTGTCGCGACACCACTGGAGGCGGGCTGCACGATGTTGGGGCGTTAGCGGAAGACGGCCTAACGGTGTGCGGGACCATAGCCCAGCTTCATGGAGACGGTTGCGAATGGTCCTCGCCGATACCCCAGGAGCAACAGTGTCCCTAATTTGCTGGGAAGTGGCGGTGCGGTCCCCGACGGCACTGCGTAGGATCCTACGGTCTTGGTGTGCATCCGTGCGTCGCTGCGGTCCGGTCCCAGGTCGACGGGCACGTGCACCTTCCGCCGACCACTGGCGACAACATCGATGTACTGTGGAGACCTCACGCCCCACGTGTTGAGCAATTCGGCGGTACGTCCACCCGGCCTCCCGCATGCCCACTATACGCCCTCGCTCAAAGTCCGTCAACTGCACATACGGTTCACGTCCACGCTGTCGCGGCATGCTACCAGTGTTAAAGACTGCGATGGAGCTCCGTATGCCACGGCAAACTGGCTGACACTGACGGCGGCGGTGCACAAATGCTGCGCAGCTAGCGCCATTCGACGGCCAACACCGCGGTTCCTGGTGTGTCCGCTGTGCCGTGCGTGTGATCATTGCTTGTACAGCCCTCTCGCAGTGTCCGGAGCAAGTATGGTGGGTCTGACACACCGGTGTCAATGTGTTCTTTTTTCCATTTCCAGGAGTGTATCTGTGCAATCCCATACATTAGCGTATATTGTTCAATAATTATTTGAAAGTGAAGGTCTATTCAAAAGGAATTAATTAAATAAAATTATAGTCACTAAATTTCATCTTGGAGTTGCACTGGTAAAAGAAAATTATGTGGATACAACCGACTGTGATATGCATGCCTCAGCGTTTTTGTAGCAAAATATTATTTGTAATTATGTGAACGTTTTACTAAACCGTTGCCATGCCTTCAAAAATATCCCATACGTTCCTAACAGTTCATACGCACGAAAATAGCTCATATTTCTAAAGATGTCAGCAGTTTTGCTTGTATACGTGCAAGTCATATTGTTTACACTACGCAAGAAATTAATTGCAATTATATGTTCTTAATGTTTTTAGTCTCATTTCCACATAAACGACTACATATGTTTTCTCCGTTGAGTAACCTCATTGAAGAACTCAAGAATTGCTAATTTCACGAGCCACAAAATTCTTTTGCTGTTGGCTGTTGTATATTACAGTCGCCGCTTGGGTCTGACGTCACAAAAGACCATTTACTGGTTCTATGATTTCACTGTTAATTTGTACAGTTTTCTTTCCGACGTGTTGGTAACATAACTGATTTCCTGGACCACTTTCATCATTAATTTCTTCTTCATTATTCTCAGTTTACGATCCGCAAACAGCATCTAAGACTGCAGAGAGCAGTTTTGGTGATTTGGAATCTCGTTGCCTGACTTGTCTTTCAATTCTGAATTTCCTTTTGCCATTATGACGACTAATGGAAGCCGTAGCATCGACATATTTCCTTCAGTATGCTAAAATAGGCTGAATCAATGCCTCGTTTCTCAACTGATGTTGGACAGATTTTGTTGGAGCTAAATAGCAAGATTTTGAATTTTAAGTAATAAAATATTTTCTTATTTACCATGGATTGCTTATATATCGTGCTCTGTCAAATGAAACATTTCTTATTAACTAAGACATTCTATAAATAGTGCCATTATTTACGGAATACAGACAGTGAACCGCAGCTTAATACCGTAAATTATACGAAATTACTGAAGGTTTCATTATCGAAAATAAGCTGGAGTAACGGACACTAACAACCCTGTATGGTGCGGTTCCTGTAACCAGCAACTTTTCCACCGATGACGGAGCAGAACAGCTTTTGCTGTAGACGCCCAGTTACGTGTGCGGGAAAATCCAAAGCTGAAGGCAAATGTTCATTACTCACCGGTTATAAAACGAGCTCCTAGCAAAGCGGCGGTCTCTGGACATAAATCTTATGAAGTCGCTGCTTAAAGCGCGCACAAATCCGTGTCCGAAATAGGTAAGTCCTGGCAAGACTGTTGCATCCGACCACTAGGCAGCTTCCTCTGATCTTCATGATAGTGGATATCTCCACAAGCTGAAGGTAGTGGCCGGAGTCAGCAGAGGTTGCGGCGGTTAGATCCTAATATTCACTGTCAGACTGTACACAGATCCCATGCATTACTTCCAGAACCCTGCACCGCGTCTTTGTGATACGTCTCGTAATGTTGTGTACTGATTAGCCGTCACGTGCATTATGTTTGTACCATTTAGTCGGCTTAAAAAGTGTGTAACTGACAAGATAATTGTGCTTTAACACTAACGACCTGTCATCAGGAAAAGAGGTCACACAAAAAAAAATGGCTCTGAGCACTATGGGACTTAACTTCTTAGGTCATCAGTCCCCTAGAACTTAGAACTACTTAAACCTAACTGACCTAAGGACATCACACACATCCTTGCCCGAGGCAGGATTCGAACCTGCGACCGTAGAGGTCGCGCGGTTCCAGCCTGTAGCGCCTGGAACCACTCGGCCACACCAGAGGTCACAAAAATGTGTGTGTATTACGCGGAACTGTGGTACAAACTGCTCAAAAAAACTGACCTTGAGCCATATACTTGCTGGAAAGCATTCCCGGACATTGTACAGCACGCTGAGTTTCGTTTGGACGTATCGCTGTACAGGGCAGTGTAGTACAACATTTCATGTCTTCTGGGGTCGTCTGTGCTTCCCTGTAGATCTCTTGTTTGAATTTTCGCCACAGATATAAGTCCAGAGATGTAACGTCCGGTGTGTGTGCAGGCCATATTATGTTTCCAGGCGACCAAATCAATTCCCTGATGCTCTCTTGAGGTCTATAATTGTCTGTGCGCAAGGGGTGATACATCCGTCGTGCTGATACCTCGTAGAGTGGCTCATACACGGTGGCAAATCTTCCCAAATTTCGGCAGCTTATCTTTATGAAGGGTAGATATTTGCTGGTATTTAGAATCCCATCAAGAAAACAGGGACACGATTCTTGAAAAGCCATCACCACACACTGACACACCAAAGTGGTTCTTTATCGTAGAATTCTGAATCGACTCGCACCGACACCAAACAAAGCCAGACTGCCTCCCAAATAGAACAGAAACAAATTAACGGCATCAGATTCAGAGCAGAACAGCACGCAGGCCTCAACAGAACAGCCTGGCGAATGCATTCGATTTATAGCACCCCATGGTTCCAGAAACTGCGAACATTTCTCATTAGCTGATGGCCTAAATCGGCATCCAAAGATAGGAAATGCGTCAGTGGATACACAGATTTCTCAATGATTTTATTTCGACTAATCGAAGTTGACTAGTAGAAACACGTAAAACATTGCAAAGAAGGAAGGAAAACTAGGGTTCCGTCGACGTCAACTTCATTAGAGACGGAGCACATGTTTAGATTGTTTCAAGTGTCAAAAGGAGCTATCGTGGCATATTCCTGGAGCGGTTTAGGGAAACCTCGGCAAACCTAAATGTGTATGGCCGGACGCCGGTTTGAACTGTTGTTTTCCCGAATGCGAGTCCAGGGTGCTAACTATTGCGCCACCTCGATGGGTCATTTTTTAAGACATATGGGGACTGAAGACAAACAAAAACATAGTGATCAATAAGCGAAACTTCAAATGAACGGGCACAAGTGCGTAATAACAATTGTTTCCAAATATTGTTTAGTGGGTAATATTAGATAAGATAGCGATTTACAAATTTGTGAGACACAAAAGGACACTTTGTGGCATGTGTTTGTTTACTAACGAGCTTTTTACAGATAGAATCTGTAGGACTATTAAATACTACATAACAATGTGTGTGTGTGTGTGTGTGTGTGTGTGTGTGTGTGTGTGTGTGTGTGTGTGTGTGTGTTTTGATGTTACAGGTGCATAACGGCGACGTTATCAGCACCCTGACAGATATTAAAAAGGGCGAATGTGGAGGAAATCGCTAAATTGTTGCACACAGTGAGGATGTAACTAGGAAAAAGATGCTCACATGCCGGCCGGTGTGGCCGTGCGGTTAAAGGCGCTTCAGTCTGGAACCGCGTGACCGCTACGGTCACAGGTTCGAATCCTGCCTCGGGCATGGATGTGTGTGATGTCCTTAGGTTAGTTAGGTTTAATTAGTTCTAAGTTCTAGGCGACTGATGACCTCAGAAGTTAAGTCGCATAGTGCTCAGAGCCATTTGAACCATTTTTTGATGCTCACATACACAATCCCACCCCATTCGCATTCACTCACACAATCACTCTATCTCACACACGTTAAGACAACGGAGAAAGAGAGACAGGTGCTATACCAGGTAATAAAACACAAGCGAAACGAGATCTGAAACAACGGCACATGGAAAATAAAAGTGAACTAATGTGAGTTTAAGACAGCAGTAAAAACTGTAATATGACTCAAGGACAATGCTATCATCAACGAGATATTCACACAGATGATAATGGTAATACGAAGTTGAATGACGATGAACACAGAGCATACTGCGATACGAACTAAACAATGAAACATCCCAGACTGACTGTTGAGCATGGATAACCAGCACCAGCAGTCTATAGCGAAATGTACACGGCTGCTGCTAAGGTGAAATCTTGTAACGCATGGGCGCCAAGAATGGCTCACGTCAAAGAACAAAGGGCTGAAAGAATTCGAACTGTTTCAGATAAGCAAATATAGGATTATTTCCCTGTTTCGTCTAGGTGGTGCTGACATCTGTTACAGAAGTGTCTTTATGCGAACTTTGTTAGGTAATATGCTGCGCTTTGCATGCAAAATATGACGAATATTGGAACAAAGATTAAGGTGAAATATTAGAAATATAATGCATATAAAATTTTATAGTAATGACCTAAAGCTATCAAAATATTTTCTCTTTTAGGGTAAGTGCTAAAATAGGTGTCAATGGCAGATAATAATTTAAAGAACCAGATTAATTTCAAAGTTACGTAGAATAGCTATACACTTGTACAACTACTGCACTTTTCAATATTGATGAGAAGCATCTAAATTAAAGTAATTGGCTAAAAGATGTCGATCATCGCATTCTAACTTTATCACATTAATAAATTACTGTGAAATTTTTTTTATTTTTCTGGATTGATGATATCCTGTTCAAGGTCTTCTCGGGAGATTTCCGCTGGATCTAATATTGGCGAATGCTAGGATGAAGAAGACGCTAGTGGTCTCCCATGAAGACTCACCATAAATATAAAAAAATATTGTCCCTTGCACTCTGTGTCTGAATTATGTAACAGACTGATGACCATAGATGTTAAGTCCCATAGTGCTCAGAGCCAGCCAATTATGTAACAACTTGTAACGTTTCGTTTTGAAAAATACTTTGCAATATGTAATTTTTTTAATAAACAAGAAGAACTCCTACTGTATACAAGTAACAAATTTTATTCTTTCTCTGGGGCAACTGCCAACAGAATCAATACACCTGGAGAAACGCACGGACACACACTGTGCTGTCTTAAAATACGATCATTCACTATCGATTTCGATCATTGACTGCCTTCACAGTGGAAAAATATCGATCCCAATTACTTCACTTGGAACACACAATATTTCACTAGGAAAGTAAAAGCCTTTGTTGACTTGAAAATTAAAGAAAGTTAATGTCATAATATTAAGTTAACCAAGGAGAAAACAATACTAAAAACATGATTTGCACTTACTGTTCCGTTGTCACACAGAGCAATGTTGCATGCAGTAACTGCTCTTTTGTGCCTGAACAGAGATGCTGACACTTACTCCTGTGTTGTGAGTAAACAATAGTGCTTTGCACTGTTGCGGCCGATCAACTGTGCTGTGGACCTATTGCTCTGTTGTGGCTGGACAATGGTGCTTGCACCTACTGCTCTGTTGTGCCTGAACAGAGATGCAGGCGCTGCCCTGTTGTGCATTAACGTAATGCTAACACTTACGGCACTGATGAGCCTGAACAGTGGTGCTGGCACTTACAGCTCGCTTGTGCCTGAAACAAGATCCTGGCACTTACAAGGGAACCTCCCCATCGCACCCCCCTCAGATTTAGTTATAAGTTGGCACAGTGGATAGGCCTTGATAAACTGAACACAGATCAATTGAGAAAACAGGAAGAAGTTGTGTGGAACTGTGAAAAAATAAGCAAAATATACAAACTGAGTAGTCCATGGGCCACATAGGCAACATCATGCACAATGTGAACTTAGGAGCGCCGTGGTCCCGTGGTAGCGTGAGCAGCTGCAGAACGAGAGGTCCTTGGTTCAAGTCTTCCCTGGAGTGAAAATTTTACTTTATTTATTTTTGCATAGTTATTATCTGTCCGTTCGTTCATTGACGCCTCTGTTCACTGTAATAAGTTTAGTGTCTGTGTTTTGCGACCGCATCGCAAAACCGTGCGATTAGTAGACGAAAGGACGTGCCTCTCCAATGGGAACCGAAAACATTTGATCGCAAGGTCATAGGTCAACCGATTCCTCCACAGGAAAACACATCTGATATATTCTATACCACACTGGTGACGGCATGTGCACCACATGACAGGAATATGTTGTCGACCCACCTAACTTGTACACTTGGCGATTCTTCTACCTTGCCCGATTTAGGTTTTCTTGTGGATGTGATAATCACTCCCAAAAAAGTGATGAAAACAGGAGTTTGTCACATTAACTGAAAATAAAAAATAAAAATTTTCACTCAATGGAAGATTTGAACCAAGGACCTTTCGTTCCGCAGCTGCTCACGTTACCACGAGACCATTGCGCTCCTTCGATCCTGTTGTCCTTGATGTTGCATATGTTCCCACGAACTACTCAGTTTGTATATTTTGCTTATGTTCCACACAACTTCTTCCTGTTTTCTCAATTGATCTGTGTTCAGTTTTTCAAGGCCTATCCACTGTGCCAACTTATAACTAAATCTGAGGGGGGGTGCGATGGGGAGGTTCCCTTGTTAGAATTCTGTTGTGCCTGAAAAGTGATGCTGGCACCAAAAGCTCTGTTACGCCTGAAAAGTGGTGCTGGCACCTAAAGCTCTGTTGTGCCTGAACAGTGGTGATGGTAGTTACAGCTCTGTTGATCCTGGACAGAGGTGCTGGCACTTACGGCCCTGTTGAGCCTGAAGAGTGTTACTTGCGGTTATGGCTCTGTTGAGCCTCAACCGTGGTCTTAGAACATATGGCTATGTTGTGAACTCAACAGTGGTGCTGGCACTTACAGCTCCGTTGCGGTTGAGCAGTGGTGCTGTGCACTTTCTGCTCTGTTGTGGCCGAGCAGCTGCACTATGCACTTACTGCTCTGCTTTGGCTGAAAGTTTTTTTTTTTTTTTTTCAGTGCCCTTGCTGCTCTGTCGTGTCTGTGCAATGGTACCGAGCACTTACTGCTCTGTTGTCCAACAGTCGTCGAGCACTGCCTAGTCCTGTTATCGGTCCTCACTGGTGGACAGCACAGTTACTGCTCGCACTGAAGTTGACCCATTACATGTTGTCGTGTGAGAGGTCGGCCGAGGCCTGGCAGGTGGCGAAAGAGTTATCAGGCGGCCGCACATAAGGCCCTCCCAGTTTCTCTGACAAACAGGTTCTGGGCGTTGTCTGTGGCTGCCGCTGTCACTGAGCTAGATGCTGTCGCCTGTTCTGTTTTAGAGAAAACCTCTCGACCGGCAAGATCTGGATAATCACAGAGGGTGAGATTATTGATAGTTGGGAGATCCAACGTTAGGCGCGTTATGGGGCCTCTTAGGGACATGGCTGCCAAGAAGGGAAAGAAAACCAATGTGCATTCCGTGTGCATACCGGGTGGAGTCATTCCAGATGTGGAATGGGTCCTCGTCGATGCCGCGAAGAGCACAGGGTGCAGCTAACTGTAGGTGGTTGCTCACGTCGGTACCGATGATGTGTGTCACTTTGGATCAGAAGAGATTATCTCTGGTTTCGAGCGACTAACAAAAGTGGTGAAGGCTGACAGTCTTATTAGTAAGATGAAAGCAGAGCTGACCATTTGCAACATAGTCGACAGGACCGATTGCGGACCTCTGGTACAGAGCCGAGTGGAGGGTCTGAATCAGAGGCTCAGACGGTTCTGCGAGCGTGTAGGCTGCAAATTCCTCGCCTGGCGCCAAAGGGTGGTTGGGCTTCGGGTTCCGCTGAATAGACCAGGTGTCCACTATACGCAGGAGGCGGCTACACGGGTAGCAGGGGCTGTGTGGCGTGGACTGGGCGTTTTTTTTAAGTTAGAGGGTCTCGGGGAGACACAAGAAGGGCTTCAGCTACAAACGGTGCAGGCCGAACACAGGAAGAACGTAGACACAGGAACCATCAGTATAACAGTTGTTAATTGTCGTAGCTGTGTTGGGAAAGTGCCAGAGCTCCAAGCGCTAAAAGAAAGCACCGCTGCTCAAATCGTTATAGGCACTGAAAACTGTCTAAAGCCAGAGATGAGCTCAGCCGAAATTTTTGCGAAGAACCTAACGGTTTTCCGAAAGGTTAGACTAATCACGTTTGGCGGTGGCGCGTTTGTTGCTGTTAGAAATAGTTTATCTTGTCGAAAAAATGGTTCAAATGGCTCTGAGCACTATAGGACTTAACTTCTGAGGTCATCAGTCCCCTAGAACTTAGAACTAACTAACATAAGGACATCACACACATCCATGCCCGAGGCAGGATTCGAACCTGCGACCGTAGCGGTCGCGCGGTTCGAGACTGTTGCGCCTAGAACCGCTCGGCCACCCTGGCCGGCCAGTTTATCTTGTCGCGAAATTGAAGTAGATATTTCATGTGAGTTAGTATGGGCAGGTCATTGTTGGCAACCGGAATAAAATGGTAATTGGATCCTTTTACCGACCTCCCAATTCAGATGATACAGTTGCTGTAAGGTTCAAAGAAAACTTGAGTTTGATTTCAAACGCGTACCCGACTCATACGATTATATTTGGTAGTGACTGTAATTTACCCTCGATATGTTGGCGAAAATACATGTTTAATTCTGGACGCACGCATAAATCATCATCCGAAATTGTGGTAAATGCATTCTCTGAAAATTATTTCGAGCATTTAGTTCATGAGCCGACGCGAATAGTAAACGGTTGTGAACACACACTTGACCTCTTAGCAACAAATAATCCTGAGTTAATAACGAGCACCAAAACGTAAACAGGTATTAGTGAACACAGGGTTGTCGTAGCGAGTTCGAATATCGTATACCCCAAATCCTCCAAAAATAAACGAAAAATATACCTATTCAGAAAAGCACATAAAAATCCACTACCCGAGCGAGGTGGCGCAGTGGTTAGACACTGGGCTCGCATTCGGGAGGACGACGGTTCAATCCCGCGTCCGGCCATCCTGACTTAGGTTTTCCGTGATTTCCCTAAATCGCTCCAGGCAAATGCCGGGATGGTTCCTTTCAAAGGGCACGGCCGACTTCCTTCCCTGTCCTTCGGGATCCAATGAGACCGAGGACCTCGCTGTCTGGTATCCTTCCCCGTAACAACCAACCAACCAAAAATCCACTTGACGCCTTCCTGAGAGACAATCTCCACTACTTCCAAACTAATGATGTAAATGTAGACCAGATGTTGCTTGAAATCAAAGAAATAGTATCCGCAGCAATTGAGAGATTTATACCAAATAAATTAACAAACGACGGAGCTGATGCTCCTTGGTACACAAAACGAGTTAGAACACTGTTGCAGAAACAACGAAACAAACATGCCAAATTTAAACAGACGCAAATACCCCAAGATTGGCGATCTTTTACAGAAGCTCGAAATTTAGCGCGGACTTCAATGCGAGATGGTTATAACAGTTTCCACAACGAAATTTTGTCTCGAAACCTGGCAGAAAGTCCAAAGAGAATCTGGTCGTATGTGAAGTATGCTAGTGGCAAGTAAGAATCAATGCCTTCTCTGCGGGATGGCAATGGAGATACTAACGAAGACAGCGCTGCCAAAGCAGAGTTACTAAACACAGCCTTCCGAAATGCCTTCACAAAAGAAGACGAAGCAAATATTCCAGAATTCGAATCGAGAACAGCTGTCAACATGAGTAACGTAGAAGTAAATATCCTCGAAGTAGTGAAGCAACTTAAATCACTTAATAAAAGCAAGTCTTCTGGTCCAGACTGTATACCAATTAGGTTCCTTTCACAGTATGCTGATACATTAGCTCCATTCTTGACAATCATGTACAATCGTTCGCACGACGAAAGATCCGTACCCAAAGACTGGAAAGTTGCACAGGCCACACCAATATTCAATAAAGGTAGTGGGAGTAATCCACTTAATTACAGGCCCATATCATTAACGTCGATATGCAGCAGGATTCTGGAAAATATATTGTGTTCGAACAGTATGAATTGCCTCGAAGAAAACGGTCTATCTACACACAGTCAACATGGGTATGGAAAACATCGTTCTTGTGAAACGCAACTAGCTTTTTATTTGACAAGGAATTTTGGATTGATTCCGTATTTGTGGACTTCCAGAAGGCTTTTGACACTGTACCCACACAAGAGGCTTATAGTGAAATTGCGTGCTTATAGATTATCGTCTCAGTTATGTGATTGGATTTGTGACTTCCTGTAAGAAAGGTAACAGTTCGTAGTAAATGGCGGAAAGTCAAACAGAAGTGATTTGTGGCGTTCCCCGAGATAGTGTTATAGGCCCTTTGGTGCTCTTTATCTATATAAACGATTTGGGATACAATCTGAGCAGCCGTCTTAGATTGTTTGCAGATGACGGTGTCGTTTATCGACTAATAAAGTCATCAAAAGATCAACACAAATTGCAAAACGATATAGAAAAGATATCTGAATGGGGCGAAAATTGGCTGTTGACCCTAAATAACGAAAAGTGTGAGGCCATCCACATCAGTGCTAAAAGGAATCCGTTAAACTTCGGTTACATGTTAGATCTGTCATACGTAAAGGCCGTAAATTCAACTAAATACCTAGGAATTACAATTACAAACGACTTAAATTGGAAGGAATAAACTGAAAATGTTGTGGGGAAGGTTAAGCAAAGACTGCGTTCTATTGGCAGGACACTTAGAAAATGTAACAGACCTACTAAGGAGACTGCCTACACCACACTTGTCCGTCCTCTTTTAGAATACTGCTGCACGATGTGGGATCCCTACCAGATAGGACTGATGGAGTACAGCGAAGAAGTTCAGAGAAGGACAGCACGTCTTGTACTAACGCGAAATATGGGAGAAGTCACTGAAACAATACTGTATTTGGGCTGGACCTCATTAAAAGAAAGGCGTTTCTCGTTGTGACAAACTTTTCACGAAATTCAAATCGCCAACTTTCTCCTCTGAATGCGAAAATATTTTGTTGACACCGAACTACATAGGAAGAAACAATCTCCACGATATAGTAACCGAAGTCAGTGCCCGTACGGAAAGATATAGGTGTTCGTTCTTTCCGAGCGCTATACGGAATTGGAATAATAGAGAATTGTGAAGGTGGTTAGATAAACCCTCTGCCAGTAACAAAAGTGATCCGCAGAGTATCGATGTAGATGTTGCTAGTGAGCAGTGATGCTGTGCACCTGCTGCTCTGCTTTCACTGAGCAGTGGTACTGTGCACGTACTGCTCTTTAATGGCTGAGCAGTGTTGCTGTGCACTTATTGCTCTGTTTTGGCTGAGAAGTGGTGCTCTGCATTTACTGCTGTGTTATGTGTGAGCAGTCTTGCTGTGCATTTGCTGCACTCTTGTGGCCGAGCAGTGCTACTGTGAAATTATAGCCCAGTTGTGGCCAAGCAGTAGTGCTGTGCACTTAATGGTTTGTTGTGGCTGAGCAGTGGTGCCAGCACTTACAGCTCTGTTGAGCCTGACCTGTGGTGCCAACACTTACAGCTCTGTAAGTGAAGGCTCTCTTCAGGCACAACAGAGCAGTAAGAGCAAGAAGCATTGATGGGGCTCACAGACCTGTAATTGCAAGTACAACAGCTCGGCCACAACAGAGCAGTAAGTGCACAGCAGCACCGCTCAGCCACAACAGAGCAGGAAGTGGAAAGCACTGCTGCTCAGCAACAACCAAGCAGTAAGTGCTCAGCTTTACTGCTCAGCCACAAGCATGCAGTAAATGCATTTACTGCTCTGTTTCCGCTGGACTGTGGTGCTGGCACTTACAGCTATATATGTTGCGCCTGAACTGTGGTGCTGCCAGTTACAGCTCTGTTGTGCCCTTAACAGTTGTGCTGGAATTTTGTGCTCTGTTGTCCCTGAACAACGGTGCTGGCTCTTACTGCTCTGTTGTGTAGAATACTGGTGCTGACACTTACTGCTCTGTTGTGGATGAGTAATGGTGCTGTGCACTTACAGCTTTGTGGTGAGAGATGTGCTGCTATACACATACTGCTCTGTTGTGGGTGAGCACTGGTGGTGTGCTCTTTTGTGAGCAGTGGTGCTGAGCTCTTACTGGTCTATTGTGGCACAGCAGCGGTCTTGTGCAGTCTTTGTTCTGTCATGTGTGAAGTCTGATGCCGTTCACATACTGCTTTGTTGTGGCTGAGCGGTGCTGATGTTCACTTACTGCTCTGTCGTGCGTGAGGAATGTTTCTGTGCACTCACTGGTCTGTTCTGGCTGAGCTGTGGCGCTGCACACTTTCTGCTGTGTTTTGGCTAAGTAATGTGCTGTGCACTTCTCTGTTTAATCTGAGCAGTGGTGCTGTTCGTTCACCGGTTTGTTGTGGCCGAGGAGTGGTGCAATACACTTACTACTCTGTTGTGCGTGATGAGTGGCTCTGTGTACTTACTACTCTTTTGTGGTTGAGCGTACTGTTCTGCTCGTGCTAATCAGTGTTTTTGCGGACTTACTGCTCTGTTGCGCGAGAAATATGGAGGTGCACTTACCACTGTTTAGTTCGTTAGAAATGGTCTGTGCTCTTACTGCTCTGCTGCTGCTGCTGAGCAGGGGCACTGTTCACTTACTGCTCCCTTTAGCGTGAGTAGTGGTGCTGTGCACTTCTGTGTTGTGCATGAGGTATGGTTATGGTTATGTTCACTTACTGCTCTGTTGTGCGTGAGGAGTGGTGCTGATCACTTACTGCTCTGTTGTGCGTGAGGAGTGGTGCTGATCACTTACTGCTCCTCTGGAGCGAGGTTCCGTCACCTACGCAGCAGTCCGACGCACGTTGACTGTCGGCGTGGTTTCCCAAGCTCCCACTTTTCGCGTTGGACGCCGCCTTCAACGACCGCGTTGGCACGATGATCTCGTGCTCGAGTGAGAAATCTTCCCTCCGCCGTAGACTTCTGTGGCGCCTCTGGCGTAAAGCACCGTATCTTTGGACTCTATCATCTTTGATTTACCTTTACCTATGTTCACTCAGACCGCTACGTTTGTATTGGCTTATTTCAGTGCTAAAATATGTATATTCGAGGTGTAAAGTGACTTATTACCGCCCTACGACACGTAAAGCCACACAGTTTCGTTTCATTCGGGTGTAAACAAGTCTAATTCCGCAATCTGCCGTCGTCGGAAGTGGTGAAAGAGACAGGTAATACTTGTCAGTTGTGTAGCGGGACTTTGAATTTCGCCGCGCTACACTCGTTCCCTCAGACATAAATTATACCGTCGTAGCGGTATAAGCGCTCGACGGCAGAGAAAATACTAACATTTCAACTCTTTCTATCCGTCTATTGTCTCTCGAGAGCGGAAGCTTAATGCAGACGTATAAAACTTATTAGCTAGTCTTGATCTGATATTAATGTGTAGACATATTGTGGAAGTTATGACATTTGGAGGAGGGAAGCAACGCAAAATAAATTGTATTTAATATCAAGACGGTTTTGTATACATTAGAAATTCCTGGACAATGAAACTTATTGCAAGATTTCGGAGCAGACTTTTCACGCAGAAATGAAGTAGGAGATTTTTTGAAGACATGGACGCCGCATGAAAGAAGACATGTTAACATGGTAAATGATGAACTCTTATCTACGCCATTTCCCCCTGTCAGTTACATTTTGTTATTCTCTGTTTTATTTCAATAACTTTTGTAGTGGAAATTAGTTTGACTTTCGCTCAGAAACGTCACAAGGACCACCCCAACAATAGCATTTCTGAATCACGAAGTCCGATAACTTTTCTGTAATACGAAGTCCGATTTGCATTTCATTCTTTCCCTTTTTCACGGTCATTAACGATTTTAAAACCCCTTTTATTCACCATTTCTTCCCACCTTTTCAACCTTTTTTCCTTTCTTCTCTCTCTTTTTTATTAACCACTACAGCTGTTACGTTTATAATGCTGTTAAATCTTAGCTCAACTTAAAAATAAGATAAGTTAGTAAGTACAGTACATATTGTAGTCTGGCAAAATAGGTATGTATATTTTGCAATAGGAGTCGCTTAAAAGCTTGTAAACTCATAAAAATCTATTCAAATTCGAAGCACAGACATAGCGATTTAAGAATCTAGTATAATACTCTATTGAATTAAGATGGCGCATTGCTGAAATATAATTTAATCTATATTTATTCGCAGAACACCTAGTTTCATGAATTTCTCAAGCTTATGATAAATTGAAAATGCGTTTTCTGTCGTGTAATCAGCCCATAACCTTAGAATTTGAGATGGGGTAAAAACCAAGATTAAAACCAAAAACCATTTTTTTAAGTTTGACCATCCGGTTTTTCGGTAATTTTTTGTCTTACTTATAACCGGTTCAAAAATGGCTCTGAGCACTATGCGACTTAACTTCTGAGGTCATCAGTCGCCTAGAACTTAGAACTACTTAAACCTAACTAACCTAAGGACATCACACACATCCATGCCCGAGGCAGGATTCGAATCTGCGACCGTAGCGGTCGCTCGGTTCCAGACTGTAGCGCCTAGAACCGCACGGTCACTCCGGCCGGCTATAACCACTTATTTTATATTTTATTAATAAACTATTGGAAAGAGACCGCCAAAATATTTTACCTCACGTTTGGTCCCAAAATTTTCAGTTTTTAAATAGTGTTCTTATTGTTCTTTTTAAAATGCAATAATGTTTATTCTGTTGTCCTGAAATATTGTTACTTTAGGGAATGTGCAAAGCAAACGATTATAGTTTAATAACAGGGAAAAATGAGCCACAATCAAGTGAAATAAGAGCTGGTACCGCAGTGATGAGCCAACAATTAAAAAAAAATGGAAATCTAAAGGAAACACTCAAACATTTCTTGGAAGAGCAAATTTTTGTCTTTAAAGTCCCATTACTTAAAGTACACAATTTTATAAGCTCGGTAAGTTTTGAAGAATTTAGCTGCGTTTACAAAATCGCCGAGTTAACGTTTCATTAGAGGCAGCTGCTTCCTTCAGGTAGGCAGAGCTCTTGAGATTGTAGCCTCAGCATCAGACTTGACCTCTGGAGGTAAATTTCTTGTTCTGGACTCAGCACGCATGAAGTTATCAGTTAATCTGTTATTTCTTCTGTTAACATCTATCCATTCCAAAACTTCTTACTGAAGTGGTAGATGGAGATGATCAGATTAGGAGATGATCAGAGGTGCTGGGGAAACTTGATAGGGCAAATTGTAGGCGGATGCTGCCTGCCCTCGCACAGTACCTTCTCTGTCTGTCTGAGACGAACGCAACTATCGACAGAGTATTTTAGTTGATGACTTCCATGTGAACGGAAAAACCGACACTTAAATGTTGAAACGCTACATACAATGGTTATTGTAAATTTTGATATGTGCAGCTGAGTAAATCTCTGAAATTCTAAACCAAAACAAAGGAATGAAAAGGCCACACACATGAGAAGTATGTTTTCAGAAATAAATGAATACTTCAGGAACTTATGTTTCTTTCCAAATTTCAGTGCAACCGTTACCCTCAGTAAGTTATCCTCAGTTACCATACACAACCACAGGAATGTCCCGTGTTTTCTTTTCCTTCCTTCATTTTTTCTTAGTAAAACTGGTCGCTTTACTTGTAATGGATAACTTTAAATGTAGAGGTAAAAGTGTAACAGAACGTTAAGAGGATATATTGATGGCAATAATGCAATCTCTAAAAGGAATATAAAAATATTGCGTGGGTACAACTTACGATAAGCCGGCCGGTGTGGCTGAGTGGTTCTAGGCACTACAGTCTGGAACCGCGCGACCGCTGCGGTCACAGGTTCGAATCCTGCCTCGCGCATGGATGTGTGTGATGTCCTTAGGTTAGTTAGGTTTAAGTAGTTATAAGTTCTAGAGGACTGATGACCTCAGAAGTAAAGTCCCATAGTGCTCAGGGCCATTTGAAACATTTTGAACACAACGTTCCTGTCCGAGTGAGTGAAATGTGGAGCTATGCAGAGCGCTTGCACGACAGTGGCCCTAGCGGCGCGTCAGCGAAAAGTACGAAACAATGAGACACGTGTATCGCACCATTGTTTTAGCTTTGGAACTTTTATAATTTTCGACTGACCCAAAACCGGGACATTCGGCCTCCTGTTCGAGGGTGAATCGGGACGTTCCGCGAAAATCGGGACACCTGGCAACTCTAGACACAACACAGGTTGTTGTTTCAGCTTTTATGACCTGGGTTTTATAACGACTCATGCGGCGGTTAACGTAATGTGGAATGATATCTTGACTAATCTAGGTATGTAGGCGAACAATTTATGAACTATATTTGGTGGAAGTACTTACCAGCAGATTGTCTGCAGCTGTAAGGGAAAACAAATTCGGCAGAGATGAGAGAATATTCAATAACCGTTTGAGTTGCTAGGTCAGTTTTAATATTTAAATAAACCGCGGGAATATGGTAATGTTAGAAGGGAGCAGAGTTATGGAACACAGCAGAGACAAAAGTCATCACAGAATCGAGGTAATCATGTGTGTGAAGTAAATTATGGTCAAGTTGTTGGAAACAGTCATAGAGAACCTAATTTTCCTGGCAGAAGTTTCCGAAACCCATCTTACGGAAATCAAAATGTGTGAATACAGTATTACAAACCTAGTAACAATATGTTCCATCTTGTTTCTGGTGTGCAGCCGCAAGAATTCTTCTTCTCCTAATATTTCGGCTCCGCCTCATAGTGAGTAACATAGGCTCTCCGACCTATGACGTTGCCAAACTCCTGGCATCGTTGAGGACTCTTGTGGAAAGATGTGCTCATCACATTAGAAACTCTGCTGATTTCATTAGTAAACTGAAATAATTGAAAATGAACCATTCTGATATATTAGTTAGTTTCGATGTAGTGTCTTTATTCACAAAGGTTCCCCTTCCAGAATCTCTACAACTTATTGAAAGAAGTTTTGACAAAGAGATTTCATGTTCTGACCTCTACATACTTCTTATTTAACAACGAATGTTTTGAACAGGCGGACGGAGTCGCCATGGGTAGTCCCTTATCCCTCTGGTGGCCAATTTATGGAAGACTTCGAGGAGAAGGTGCTTGAATCTGCTGACTTGAAACCCACGGTATTCTGGAGGTATGTTGTTGATACCCTTGTAGTTTGCCTCATGGTGAAGGTAACTTGCAACACTTCTTAAGACATCTCAACTCCCTCGACGATCAAATAAAGTTTACGATGGAAATTGAAAAGGAGGGATGCCTTCCATTCTAGGATGTTCTGGTTCGGCGCAGAGAGGATGGCACTTTGGGACATGAAGTGTATCGGAAACCGACGCACAGGGATTTGTATTTACGTGTAAACAGCTGCCACCATCCTGCCCAGATGATGAGTGTTCTCCGAACTTTGACCCATGCAGCGCATATTATTTCTGACCAAAGCAGCCTGCAAGATGAACTTTCCCACTTACAAAGAGTGTTTGAAGACATTGGATACTCCCCACAGCAAGTACAGAAGGCACTGAAAACGGAACCGAAAGAGGCCACAAAGAAAGCGGAAGAAGACGAAGAAATCTTTAAATCGATGGCCTTCCTGCCGTATGTGAGTAGCCTCTCATCAAAAATAGGACGGATTCTCAGCAGACACAAAGTAAAAGTGATTTTTCGTCCTCCACCCAAGACAGCTGCAGTCGTGGGCTCCATCAAAGATGATTTGCTGGTCCGAAAATCTGGAGTTTACAAAATTCCATGTGTACCTGGACTTTCTTACATTGAACAAACAACTCGTACCGTCCAAGAAAGATGTACAGAACACCGGAGGTACACACGACTTTTACAACCGAACAAGTCGGCAGTAGCAGAGCAATGTATTGACACTAGACACAGTAAGTTGTATGATAACGTCGAAATTTTGGCAACTACATCATCTTTTTTGGGACTCTGTAGTGAAGGAGGCAATTGAGGTTCGCTTGACGACGAATTTAATTAATAGAGATAGTTTCAACCTTGATAAATTATAGAATCCGGCACTTGGTGTAATAAACTCACAAAGACGTCGTCACAGTGCAGCTCACAGTGATATATCGACATGCCAACACAGATCGATTGCGGAGTCATATATGTAACTCGCGCTTTGTGCGCGTCTCTGCCGCCGACCAACGTCTCTGGCGCATTTGCATCTGTGGCCGCATGCGCAGTTGCGTGGTACACGAGTATAAAGGGACGAAGCGAGCACTGGAGTGGCAGTCTTGTAGCTCACTCTGAAGATGGCTGAACGCTATACAGCCGAAATATTAGAAGAAGGAGAATTCTTTCGGCTGCACACCCGATACTTAATGGAATAGTCTTTGCGCCACCAAAACCTGAAGATCCATATCTAGTAACAATATGATAGAAAGGTATGAAGCTGGGGACAAAGTCTGTCGTTTAGCGTAACGTAGCTAGCTGCAGTGTCCAACTTCTTATTGATGCAGGTAGCCAGGCAAGTTTAATTAGTGGGTAGCCAGGCAAGTTTAATTAGTCAAGACCTATAGCAAAAAGTACCAGCAAATGGCGAGGCAGAGGTGGTTCCTACCAAATGAGCGATTTTGCACGGAACTGTAGTCAGAATTTTAGATATAAGTAAAAGACTATACTAGGATTTACATATCGGTTTATATGAGACCCATGAGTGTCAGGGCAGAAATGACGTCTGAGAGACCACGTGTTGTAGTGGAGCATTACTGAACATTCAAATAGTAAATACAACAATCCCATGGTACCTGTCTGTCATACATCTAATACTAGATGCTACAACAGTTAGTCAGTTTTTAGAGGTAGAGTGTGACCATGCAACTAATACTGAAGAAGTGTTCTCTAAATTTTGTGGGTGCAATACTTTAGTACTGGCAGGTGTTACTGGCTCCTAAATCACGTAAGTAAACTGCCTTCTTATTTGAGTAAAAGGGTTAACAGTTTCGTGTTTTGTCTTTTGGATTAAAAGTATCAGTGGCATAAGGCCAACAAGTAAAACATCATGTCATTTTGCATTTGGATGAATACTCGTTCACAATATACAAGCTGTGGTGGGAAAGTTAAAGGAAAAGAATTTTACTCTTAACCAGGAAAAGACCAAATTTTTCAGGGGCAAATTACAAATTCTAGGACATATTATAAACCGTGAACCTGAGCGTGCCAAGGTTGAAGCCATTCTGAACAGGAGAAAGTGATTCATCCGACCGAACTGAATCAAACCAGATTCAGTGAGATAATGAGTATTGGAATGAAATAAAATGGAATTCATTGCTCCAGAGTAATAATGGAGAGCGCTTGAGAAACTTATCTGATTTGCCTCCGAACGTTGTTTACGTTCTTCGTCAGTATCACTGACTCGACGATCACGTAGTTGGTCTGCGTTGCGCGTACACCGACCGATATTTCGACGCCTCACTAATGGCATTCTATTTTTTTCAAAGAAATAAACCACGAAATTAAATAAATTGAATGCTTACGACACAACAAATTACCACGAACTGACGTCAACTGAGTCTTTGCAATACACTAAAGACATGGCCACCTCTTTTAACACACTGAAATATCGCTTCAGTTGTATTGTTTTTCGCAAATTATCAATATTCAACGCGGAATTTTTTGTTGTTACGAAAACATGTAACAGCAGAACTCAAACCGACCGCCACATTGCTGTCTGATTTTCATACAAAAATATCAACCAAATTTCCTACTTTTCCGATGGATTTTCCAAAATCTTCTCTAATACAAACTGTCCTAACAGTAACGAAAAAAAGAACAGCCAAATCGGTTGGGCCTTTATGCGGCAATTTATTTCTGTTTGTATAGAAGATAAGGCAGTCGACTGAACAATTTTATATCTGCTTCCATCTTTCTTTGTTCCTCGAGGGAGTTATGAAGCTGAGTGGATGTAAACGGAGGTACGCACACATTTTTGTAACAAATTTGCTAACATGAACGGTGAGTCTCAAGATGCGTTGTCGTGGCGTACAATAGTGACTAACCAATTTAATCATTTAATATTTATGTTTATCGAGGAAAGGAAAGAGAGAATATTGACGCAGAACAACCAGAAAGAATTTCCGTCAGTTGCAGCAGTGAAAGTTATACATCAGTCATGAATTTACAATCGTTTTGGCCGGTGGCAGTCAAGGTTCAGCTATTTAAACATCCAGCGTATGCGCAATTACCGTTTGTTATGTTTAATGGAACTAACGTGCATGAATTTCAATGACTGTCCTATTAGCTCACTATTTACTCATTATTTGTCTATGCAACTTGTGCTACTTCCTTTCACTACTTTCTCCACCTTGCTAGAAAGATCTCAGCCTCTTCTTGTATGTTATATTCCTTGGTACATGGGTATTATTTCTTAAAATCGGCCCGACTTCATCCATGCATTTAACGGATCTACACTGACAACGCCGGCCTGGGTGGCGAGCGGCTCTAGGCGCTACAGTCTGGAACCGCGCGACCGCTACGGTCGCAGGTTCGAATCCTGCCTCGAGCATGGATGAGTGTGATGTCCTTAGGTTAGTTAGGTTTAAGTAGTTCTAAGTTCTAGGGGACTGATGACCTCAGAAGTTAAGTCCCATTGTGCTCAGAGCCATTTGAACCATTTTTACACTGACAACGAAACTTCGGTTAGTTAAGAATGCAACGTATAACGCTTACTTTACCTTCAATCAAGAAATTCATGAGAGAGCCTTTTGATTATTCATGACTATAAGCAAACTTTTATTGATTTTGTTCCGTTAATGCTTTAATTACTGCTATAGCAATCTATTAGTTTATCTTTCAGGCTATTCTTTGCAGGGGAGTTGAGAAACGATCTGTGTTGAATGAGAAAAGTACGGTAATTTGTTGTATCGATAGCAAATCTTAATTCCTTTCCAAGTATCTACATTTATTATTCTCGAAACATTTTTACAGTGGGGTCATATAATACAGATTCTTGACGTAGATAATTCATCCAGCGTTGTGGCTCTAAATAATACATACAGTTAAGCTTTCCCTTTGGTGTCCTGCATGCAAGAGAATTTCGGTCACACTGTAGGATAGGGTATGGGTTACTTTCAGAAACGTCCAGTATATCAGCAAACACAACATTCACACACGGACGCGCAAAAACGGGGGGAAGGGGGGGCAGGAGTGAGGAGGGGGGAGGACATAGTTGATATTCAGACTACACTGCCTGAAAACGAAGCAGAGCGTAGATTCCTGAGGTGACTTCTACAACTGCACATTGACAGATACTCAAGTTGTGTTTTTTACCATTGGGATGGACTTGCAACTTATGCTTATTTCTTTCACTACTCTCTCTTCACTTAGCTAGGAAAATCTGAGCCTCTTACTTTATGTTATGTTTCTTGGTATATGGGTATTATTTGTTAAAATCGGCCAGACTTTATCTGAGTATTTAATAGTTCTACATTGACCATGAATTGTTCCAATAAAGAGACAAGGGGGACTTTGCTAAATTCAAATAAAATATGATGCGAAGTTTGAAATTGAAAGTACGTTAATGAATTTGATTTTGATTGGTCATTATTTCACCTCATGGGATTGAAACAAAATATTTCAAAAAGCGTGGGGGAAGGCAGGAGAAACGTGGCGGAAACACATGGCAAACTGCTGCATAAAATAAGACTGAGGGTTATCAAAATCGTTATATGGGACAGTAAGAAGTTAAGTAATATTTTAACTACTCTCGATTCAGTTACTACATGAACTGCTGATACACCACATTGTCAGATCTTTCTTACAAAGAAAACAAATCTGAACGAATATTCTCACGAAAGGTTCTCAAATTTCTCCGTATTACTTTCAAACATCATGAAAACATCTGACAACAGTCTATACCTTACGGAGTCTTAGAAACCATTTCACATGCGCACGTGATGAACTTCTCGGCTCCAGTAAAAGTCACAAAGAAGGCCAAAAACGCACATAATGACTAAATAAAAATTAATACTCTCGCCCCGCTTGATTGCCCTTAGCAAACATTTAACATGGTTAAACGCACGGGAAACTTTGAATTTCTGGTCGTTACGCTCTACTCCCACAAATTGGCTAAACATGTGCTCACGCCCTCGTTAAAGAAACCTGCATAATAATCTACATCTACGTGATTACTATGCTATTCACAATTAAGTGCCTGGCAGAGGGTTCAATGAACCACCTTCAAGCTGTCTCTCTACCGTTCCACTCTAACGGCACGCGGGAAACAGGAGCACTTAAATTTTTTTGTGCGAGCCATGATTTCTCTTATTTTATCGTGATGATAGTTTCTCCCTATGCAGGTGGGTGCAAACAATGTTTTCGCAATCGGAGGAGAAAAATGGTGATTGAAATTTCATGAGAAGATCCCGACGCAACGAAAAACGCCTTTGTTTTGCCACTCCAATTCACGTACCATGTCTGTGGCACTATCTCCCCTATTTCGCAATAATACAAAACGAGCCGACCTTCTTTGAACTTTTTCAGGATCATCCGTCAGTCCCACTTGATACGGATCTCACACTGCACAGCAATACTCCAGAATAGGGCAGACAACTGTAGTGGAAGCAGTCTCTTTAGTAGATCGGTTGCACCTTTTGCCAAAGAATCGCAGTCTTTGGTTTGCTCTACCCACAATATTATCTATGTGATTGCTTCAACTTAGGTTATTTGTAATTGCAATCCCTAAGTATTTAGTTGAATTTACAGCCTTCAGATTTCTGTGACTTACCGCGTAATCGAAATTTAGCTGATTTCTTTTATTACTTATGTGAATAATTTCACACTTTTCTTTATTCGGGGTCAACTGCCACTTTTCGCACCACAGATATCTAAACCATTTTGTAATTTGTTTTAGTCATCTGATGGCTTTACATGACGGTAAATGACAGCATCATCTACAAATAATCTAAGAGGGCTACTCTGTCTCCTATGTCGCTAATATAGATCAGGAACAAAAAAAAGGCTCAGAGCACTATGGGACTTAACATCTGAGGTCATCAGTCCCCTAGAACTTAGAACTACTTAAACCTAACTAACCTAAGGACATCACATACATCCTTGCCCCATGCCCGAGGCAGGATTCGAATCTGCGACAGTAGCAGTCGCGCCGTTCCGGACTGAAGCGCCTAGAACCGCTCAGGAAAAATAGAGGGCCTATAACTCTTCCTTGGGGATTGCCGGATATTACATCTGTTTTACTCGATGACTTTCCGTATATTAATACGAACTGTGACCTTTCTGACAGGAAATCACGGATCCAGTCGCACAACTGAGGTGATATTCTATAGTCACGCAATTTGGTTAGAAGAGGCTTGCGAGGAACGGTGTCGAAACCCCTCCGAAAATCTAAAAATATGGAGTCAATTTGACATCCCCTGTCGATAGCACTCATTACTTCATGAGTATAAAGAGCTAATTGTCTTCCGCATGAACGATATTTTCTGAATCCGTGTTATGTGTCAGTAAATCGTTTTCTTCGAGGTACTTCATAATGTCCGAATACAGTGTATGTTCCAAAACCCTACTGCAAATCAACGTTAGTGATATGGACCTGTAATTCAGCGGATTACACCTATTTCCCTTTTTGGGTATTTGTGTGACTTTAGCAACTTTCCAGTATTTAGGTACGGAACTTTGTGAGCGAGCGGTTGTATATAATTGCTAAATATGGAGCTATTGCATCTGCATACTCTGGAAGGAACCTGACTGGTATACCATGTGGAGCGGAAGCCTTGCCTTCATTAACTGATTTAAGCTGCTTTGCTGTACCGAGGATATCTACTTCTATGTTTCTCATCTTGGCAGTTGTTCTTGACTGGAATTCGGAAATATTTACTTTGTCTTCTTTAGTGAAGGGGTTTCGGAAAACAGTGTTTAATAACTCTGCTTTGGTGGCACTGTCATCAGTGACTTCACCGTTGTGAAGGTATTGATTGCGTCTTGCCACTGGTGTGCTTTACATATGACCAGAACGTCTTTGGGTTTTCTCCCAGATTCCGCGACGGAGTTACGTTGTGGAAATTATTAAAAGCATCTCTCATTGAAGCACGCGCTATTTTTCGAACGTCTGCAAAACTTTGTCAATCTTCGGGATTTTGCGTTCTTTTAAAATTGGCATGCTGTTTTCGTTGCTTCTGCAACAGCGATCTGACCCGTCTTGTGTACCATGGAGGATCAGTACCATCACTTATTAATTTATGTGGTATATATCTCTCAATTGCCGTCGATATTATCTCTGAGATCATTTCACATCTTTTCTGCGCTTACGTGATCAGATCGGAAGGAGTGGAGACTGTCTCTTAGAAAGGCGTTAAGAGCATTTTTAAATCAGCTTCATTTCACAAAAACTAAGGATAAAATGCAACATCAAACGTTCTCTCAACTTGGTATGGTAGCTGGTAACTGTACAATAAATTACAAAAAAAATTAAAGAAATTGCAAAAATACACTTATTTAAAAAGGCAGCTAAAACACCTGTTATGTAATACATTTTATACATTGAACGATTACTTACCTGAAACAGAGTAGTGGTTTGACAAAGAAGTTATACAAATAAATAATAATAATAATAATAATAATAATAATAATAATAATTATAAAATATCCAACATTCCACGTAACACCTTCACTTTATGTTTTTTCCTTCTTTTTTTCCTTTCTAGAAATACTTACCCCAAGCTATGCATGGCACAATACTACACCTCTTTCTCTTTCTGAGCTCAACATCTCACTCATTATGGAAGAATGCTGACTCAGTTTTTCAGAATGGCAAATGGGAAGTTGCGGTACAGAAATGGCCCAGAGATCGCGTGTGCGCGTAGTGACGGATAGTGAAATATGAGTGAACAATGTGGCATTACATTATTTAATAAGTTTTTTGTAAAAAAGTATTGTATACCAGGAGTAAATCTAATGATTGTCTAACTAGAAGTCTGTAAATATATGTGTATACGAATTAGCTTATTTTAAATTGGTCTGAAGTTATAAACACTTTGACATGTCCTATATCCTTGTAAAAAGAGATCTACAGATGAATAAAGGTACTACTACTACTACTACTACTACTACTCACTCTCAATAGGCAATAACCACGATTACTGTTATCACGTAAACCATCAAAATTATTACAATTAAACCGTCTACTAACACATCGCTGGCTACACTGACTCCAAATCACAAATTGCGAACGTTATCGACGATAATACGACTCATTTTTCTCGCCTCAACAGCAAGAGATCCACAAGAGCTTCCCCACCTCAAGCCAGTCAGTCTGACAGCGTATAAAACATGGCGGACTTCCGGTGACAATGTCTTCCTGCTCAAGCACCAGGAATGTGAACGTATCCTTACTGGCTGCGACCGCCTACCACCCTCTAACTCTCGATTCTGTCTATCTTTTACAAAACCCTCAGGCAGCCTCTTTGCTTAGCTTTACCCACAGGTTTTACTTTGAGAAAACCACCACCTTCTGTCTTTGGTCAGCCCCTCATCTTTCTATATCCCACACATTCAAACTTCATGCAAAACTCATTTATGGATGAGTACAGACGGAAAATGAGAAGTGTGACATTAAAATAAAACACAGACAGGTCCATTCTCATATCCACGAGCCATATTTCATGAGTATTATGTGGAGAAAATTCTCGTTATGTCACAGAACACCACGGCAAGCAGTCTAGTGACACTCAATATTGGCAAGCAAGGGCTAAATAAAGCAGACTGACAGTACCGCTTTACGTACATAATAAAATACGGCAAAGGCTTCAAAAGAATTCGCACCGCTAACCATAAAGTGCCTGTTGCACAACCAAATAAACAACAATCAGCAATAAGCAAACACCACCTGAATACAGGTTAATGCATAGTGACTGTGACGGAGACTAGTCTGAAAAACGTGCATTTTTTCAGGCTCCGTGGGCTTTCCGACCGTGGCGTTTCCGGTCCTTTTTTAGGTGCTGCGGGCACTGTGACAGTTCCGACCATCCAGTTCTACACTGTGGAATTCCCGACCAGAGCCTCCCTCACTTTTGCGACTTCCGTTGATACACCAATAGAGAGAAGTATCGTCAATCCACATTGCTGCTCACCTCACTCGCAGCCTTCTAAAGCGCATTCTTAAATTGCTCCTTAAGCACGCCCTCAGAAAACTCGATATTCGGAAAAAAACAGCCAAATATTTGTGGCAGGTAATATTACAGATATCATTGCTACTCGTTTCACTCGCAGTAATTTAATCTTCCGTTATTTAATCAGGCTAAAAATAAAAAAATTCTGCATGCCTATGTACTATGTACACAGCCAGTTCTAAACCTGGATGAAATTTGAAGGCGTTATTATTTTAAAGCGCTCAGAAAAGCCACAGCTAAAATATTTCTGGTTAGTAACATCATGTTGACGTCACAGATCGCGAAGTCCATGGTAGGAAAGTGCACGACACCCAGTTGTCAGTAACAAACAACAAGATAGATTGCTCACAAAATAACTTGACCCTTAGCTGCACAGATGGTTCGGTAGCGGAGGCAACAACTAAAGTAAGTGGGCTCCGTTGGGAACCGCCACCGCGCGATAGGGGATGTGAAGTTCGACAATAGGAGCCTGACTGCAAACTTACTTTTCATGTAAGTTGTACGTTGGAGTCTGCATGTGGCCGTATTAACAGATTACGTCAGCGCTATCAGTAACGCGACAGAAATACAGTCAATAGCTGGTCACAATAGTACCGAAAAAGAAATAGTCGCACAAACGAAAGAACCAATCAAAGAAAACACGATTGACCACACACCGCCACTACACAAGGAAATTTTATAATTTCAGAAATGGGCAACGCTTTCCGTCTGCACTGTTATTAAATTTAATTATTCACAACTGCGATTTCAGCATATTACATTTTTCAAGTAACAGGTCACTCTGAAATACGTCAACGCCTAATCATTCAGTTTAGGAAGACAGTGCCCTTGTGTCTATAATGTTTATGCATTCCACGTCCATAGTAAGACGGGAGTCTTCGTTATTTATATTGCTATGCACATGAAATATGTAAATATGATTGACAGGTTAAAATACATGATTATACACTTACGCATTGCATAGTGTGCTGTCTCCTGCAGATGACTGTAGACCCAAACAGGGCTTTTGAATACGTCGTAACATTTCAGGCAAAAAATTTTGCCGCTTCTAGAATACAAAAAAAAGGAGCTGTTTTTTAAAGACTAACTTCAATGCATAAACAAGGTTCAAAATTCTGATTACAAATGAATTAATATGTTTAGTATTGATGTAGAACACATAAGAGAGGAGTTTAAAGAAGCTTTGAAACTAGGTTTAAAATCTGTTCGAAGTCGCTAAACTCATTTTATCAAACACCGGATGAATATAGTCTGGATAAGCTGCATTCAGTTTTAAGAAAAAATAGTGTTTCACGTATATCAATGTTTGTGAGTCATGTCTCCTGTATTGTTTGTTGAACAATCATAATTTTGCAAGTACGTTCAGTGGTATATGTGGATACACTCTGCAAAATGTGCTGTGAATGGAATTAGTAGTAAAGAGGTGATAAACTGAAATGTCATGATTTGTGCGGCAGTTTTATTGCGTGAACGGCGGAAATATAGTCAGCTATGAACTTTTTTCATTTCATCATTTTGTGGAAGTGGAGAGTAATCAGCGAGGAAGAGTTTCTTAAATGTTTGAAATTATGTGTAAAGTTATTGCAAGTGAGCAAGTCCTCTCAACCTCAAATACTGTACAAATGTAATCTGACTATTTGCGTGCGGTGAGTTGTGCTGCCTCAAGGATGATTCAGTTGTCCCTACCGATGTCGTTTTATGCAACCAGCAACGTTATATCTGTTCAAAAAAAAAAAAAAAAAACCTACTCTCGAGCCTCTCATTCTCTTGCTCGGTATGCACATACTGTTAGTTCGAGAGAAAAAAAGAAAAAAAAAGAAAATCTTTTCGTGAGAAATTTAATGTAGTTAAATTTTGTATTGGGATATACTGTTGTGTCTAGGCAAGACAGCCTAGACAATGCGAGGAAGCCGAAAGGCACGCGCTATAAGCTCACGCAGGATGGCGTGAGGTCTGAAACAGGATACGTAATGAATGCTATAAAGAAAAGTACGAAGCTGCTGGAATACTTAACTTTAATCCATCCTTGGTACATCGCTATTGACGATATAAGTGAGACTCCATAGATACATGCAATGTTACTAATGGCGCCTTGCTAGGTCGTAGCCATTGACTTAGCTGAAGGCTATTCTAACTATCTGCTCTGCAAAGGAGCGAGGCTTCGTCAGTGTGCATCGCTAGCCACGTCGTCCGTACAACTGGGGCGAGTCTAGTACGTCTCTCGAGACCTGCCGTGTGGTGGCGCTCGGTCTGCTATCACTGAAAGTGGCGACACGCGGGTCCGACGTGTACTAATGGACCGCGGCCGATTTAAAGCTACCATCTAGCAAGTGTGGCGTCTGGCGGTGACACCACATATACTTTGTCCTTGGGGGGGGGGCACAGTTTCTACGTTATTCAAGAAAAAGTTAGAAAACTGACCTTCAAACGCATCTCTACTCCCGCACTCATCTCTCACCAGTCAGAATTTCTAATATGCTGTTCATGGCGCTCCGACTACACGAACTATTCCCTATATTCGACTTTTTTAATTTTTAATTTTTTTTTGACTAGTACACTGCCAGTTTAGTCGGCTATTTCGTTGACATTATTAATTTAAACGTGACCATTAGGGTAATAAAAGGAAAACGGCTATTGTAAACGTTACACTAAAATTAATTACGTTGACAGTTCGATCCAGATTTAGCCCTTACATGCATAGTAGTTTCGTAGTCAGAAGACTGACTAATACAACGATGTAATTGCTATTTTATGCTTTTAAAATTCAAAAAACTGTTAGGTAACATTTACACAAGCGTTAATTTTACTATTTGTATGAGTGAGGAAGCGGGAGTGGGCGTTTGTGGTCCCCTTTGTACGCTTTTTCTGAATAACTGGAATCTACGGCCTCTGGATAAAAGTATAACAGTACAAAATTTAGCTACAGCGAATTTCCTACAAAAAGGTAGCGAGTGATAGAATATGAAAATATCGCACTTGGTTTTTGAATATCAGATATAACATTTCGAGTTGAATAAAACAGTATCGGTAGGAGCAGTTGAAGCACCTTGTATAAAAAGTTTATTACCGTAATACTTGTCTTCTTGCGTTATTAACGTACGATTATAGGTCTTAATGACTAGGTTATGACAGCATTTTGAAATTTTGAATTTAGTTAATAATAATGCAAAATATTGAAAATCAAATTTTGGTTGCCCGTGGAAGTCGTTAGGCAACGTGCAGCTCTGGTCTTGAACAATGTACCAAGAGCCGTGACAGCGGGCTAGTAACTCAGATTGCAGTACTGTTGATGGATGTAAACGGAAAATTCTGAAATCTCTTAATACACAAAAGCGGTAAAAATGTAGTGTATCGTGCACCGTCACTTATTACCATACTGGCAATGTAAAATAAAGAACAACTATGAAGTAGTGAAGCCCTAGGCAACACTTGAAGATACCTTTTTCCCCTTCTCCTTTATTCTCTTCATCAAGTGTCTGGAATAGCTAGCGGACCCTTTAGCCCTCTAAAGTACAGTTCTTAATGAGATACTTGCTTCCTCGTTTTCTCTTCCGACAAAAATTTAACTGCGTTTTACGTTTTGCCTAATTAAGAGGAAATTCCCGCTGAATCTATGGTATGCGAAGACTGTGGTACCAAATTTTGTAATTACGGGACAGCAACAAGAATGTTTGAAGTGCGCACTCGGCAACGACAATCAGCTAAGGCCCAATCGGACAAAAGTACCGAATCACACAACGCTCATGACGAAAATACGTTTATGCGCCTGCACCGTGTTATTTTGCGCGAACTCTAACAGTAATTGTACAGGGCTTTGATAAAAATATTGAACCACCGCGAGACAGACATTGTTGAACATGAACGCAAATGCTAGCCAAGCCTGGGTGCTATCCAAGCCTGCAGGCTGCGTGAAATACTCTCGTTGCATTATGTCGGAGCTAAGTGAATTCGAACGTGGGTAAATTGTTGGTGCTTGCGTTGTGACTGCTTCCGTTACCAAGGTAGCGAAATGTGTGGTGCTTCAAGAGGCATCGTATCGAATATTTATACAGGGAAAGCGAAAAACAAAACATCCGCTAGATGTCAACGAGGACGAAAATGTGTGTTGAGTGATCTTCACGGACGGTTATTGAAGAGGAGTGAGCCGAAAAATAAGAGAACGACAGCTGCAAAAATCACTGCAGAAGTGAATGTAGCATTCGCGAACCCTGTCAGTAGCAAAATAACATGAGAGGAGCTCTATTAGCTGGGAACAACAGTACAAGATAGGATTCCAAACCCACACACCAGTGCTGCAAAAGCCCGTGACAGGAGCAATGGAAGAAAATAATTTGGTCGGATAGGCTTTATTGCACACTGTTTCCAAATTCTGACCGAGTTTAAGTCCCAAGAGTGAAATATGGCGGCGATTCGGTGATTATTTGGGCGACCATATCGCGTTGCTCCATTTGTCTCATAGTCACTCTGCAACGTCGCATTACTGTAGAGGATTGCCTGACTATTTTGGCTGATCAGATCCATCCCATTGTACAGTTTTTGCTCTCCAGTTGTGAAGGTGTGTTCCAAGACGACAGAGGGCCTAGTCACACAGCTCGCATCGTCCAGGACTGGTTCCGTGAGCGCCAGGATGAAGTGTCACGTATTCCCTGATCACCACAGTCACCATATTCCAGTATTATTGAGCCTTTGTGGTCTACTTTGGAGAGAATGGTGCGTGATCACCATCCACGTCCATCATCGATGCCTGAACTAGCTACTATTTTGCAGGAAGAGTGTAAAAATGTACCTTTGAAAACCATATAGGACTTACGAGATGAGTGGAAGCTGTTTTGAATGCCAGCGGGTTTTCCGCACCGAAGTAGGCAAGGTAATGTGTTTTCATCCTTTTGTCCACCACCTCGATATTCTGTGTGTGTGTGTGTGTGTGTGTGTGCGTATTGAACCGGGGAACTAGAAACGACGGAGAGGCTTCATCCCGCCGTAGCCCTCAGTGGTTCACAACCCCACAACAGGCCACAGCAGTCCATCCACCCCACCGCCGCCCCACACCCAACATAGGGGTTATTGAGTGTTTCGGTCCCCCCCCCCTCCCCCCCCCCCCCCCCACTCCTCGGGAACGTCTCATACCAGACGAGTGGAACCCCGAATATTTGTGTGGTACAGTAATTATGGTGTACGCGTACGTGGAGACAATCTCTGCGCAGCAATCGCCGACATAGTGTAAATGAGGCGCAATAAGGATAACCAGCCGCATTCGCCGAGGCAGATGGAAAACCACCTTAAAAACCATCCACAGGCTGGCCGGATACCGGACCTCGACACTAATCCACCATGCAGATTCGTGCCGGGAACCAGCACGCCTTCCCACTCGAGAAGCAGTGTATTAGACCGCGCGGCTAGCCGGCCAGGCTACCTCTATATTACTATAAGGTTAACTCGGTTTACGGCATCAAGTTCCCGTTTCAGGTTGTAACCTCCCAACAGATAAATTCCGTAACCTACCAATAATGAAAATGTGACTAACCTCCTAATAAAAAATGTGACTCATATATAACCTTTCAATAATTAACTGACTGTGAACCTAAACTGGTAAATACTCCATACACATGACTGCTGGTTACTACCTACTCCTACTGACACATAATTCCTACTGCAGCCAACACTGCTCTCTGATCTGAGATTCTCCTATAGCTTACATATCGCAGGCAGGGCGTGAGCAATCCATCGAAATTACATCTGCCCGAGTGCGCTAGCAATAAATTCCTTAGACATGGACCTCTTACAAGGTTGCTTCCAGTGTTTCATATAATTACTGAGCAAATTCAAAAATTTAAAATGCTGTCATAATCTACTCCATAAGGGGAAGATTCTTAAGTTAAATGTTTAAAACATGAATACAAAGTACTAGAGGTAAACACTGTTTATGTGTCTTGAGGCAGGGTAACTCAGAGCGCACAAATTATCCACACTATACTCATACAGTATTTGAGAGCACTTAGCGACTTCCGACAGATACTAAACATAGTTTAAAACATTTACGAAATTTTTTTCTCACTAAAACCCCGACAAAATGATGAAATGAAGAAGTTTAACGCTTACTACGTTTTCGCTGTTTGTGCATGCTGCGCCTCACCTCGCCTTTCCGATCTAGTGCTAATATAGTTAATCTACTTGGCTATCGATTTTCGTAAATGAAATACTGATTCTAAGTATGTCGTGAAGAGCAATCATGTAAATGGATTTCGATAATAATTAAGAATACCAGCTAAGAGCACGGTGCCGAATGTACCATTAATGTAATTGTCACAAACCTGAAGGCTCAGTAATTAAATCAAACTGAATAGGTGGTACGTTCCTATGGGACCAAACCGCTGAGGTCATCGGTCCCTAGGCTTACACACTACTTCATCTAACTACAACTAGCTTACGCTGAGGACAACACACACACACCCATAGGCGCATCAGACCGCGCGGCTCAAACTGAATAGTTGAAACCTTTTTAATTAATTTCATATATCACGGAAGGTGGCATGAAATTCATCATTTAATGATATGTCGATATTAAATATTGGTTACTTACAGAGACCATGTGCGTAAGGGTTCAAATGGTTCTGAGCACTATGGGACTTAACATCTGTGGTCATCAGTCCCCTAGAACTAAACCTAACTAACCTAAGGACATCACACACATCCACGCCCGAGGCAGGATTCGAACCTGCGACCGTAGCGGTCGCGCGGTTCTGGACTGAGCGCCTAGAACCGCTAGACCAGCGCGTAAGGGAAGACTTCTTCTCCACACATATTATAAAAATCGATGTGTGTACGTGTGTATCTATGTTCCACATCTCCTCCTAAACCACTGGATTGATTTCAGTCGAATTTGGTGCATATATTTCTTACTGCTACACAACAACCGCTGTGGATTAACAATCATCTAACAATCATAGTTGCCGGCCGGTGTGGCCGTGCGGTTCTAAGCGCTTCAGTTTGGAACCGCGTGACCGTGACGGTCGCAGGTTCGAATCCTGCCTCGGGCATGGATGTGTGTAATGTCCTGAGGTTAGTTAGGTTTAAGTAGTTCTAAGTTCTAGGGGACTGATGACCTCAGAAGTTAAGTCCCATAGTGCTCAGAGCCATTTGAAGCATTTTTTGAACAATCATAGTTCAGGAGATATGACGTCGTAAACAATGAAATGGGTTAGAAACTGCCGCATCATGCATGACTCTTAAGTTTATTACTTCTCTGCTACTCACTTTATTTGCAATACATTTGGCGAAGGGTATCTGCATATGGCGCTAAGTGCACCTACAAAATTGTGAAATGTTACCACACATAGTTCAGGACATATGTCATAAACATGTCGGAAAAACTTCCGCTTTGTACATGACGTTTAAATTTATTACTCCTTTTCTAATAACTCTATTCGCAACGAACTTTGCAGACATTATCCACATATGTCGATGAATGTACCTTCAAAAATCTATGATTGTGCGCCACATAATTCAAGAGATATGATGTCATAGACAAATATGTGAAAAAGTGGCGCATTATGAATGAAGTTTTAATACATCACTTCTTTACTGCTAAGACACTCCTACAGTAGAGTCAACTGAAGGAAATCTCTGACACCCGGCAGCGCTTTGACAGCCTTCAACTGAGAAGGGCAAACAGCCGTAAGCGGAAACAATAGCCGTCAATAGACCTTTGAAGAGGGGTTACCCTTGGGAGTTACCACCCAGATGTTTACAAAATCTGGTTGTAGACACACTAAGCCGCTCCACCCAGTGTACATAAACTATCCGGGATCACTCACAATGAGTCTGCTGCAGGAATGCGTATAAGATTTCGTTTCTAATAGAAAATTGACAAAATGAATACCTGGGCAATGTCAAGTTTGTGAGCTTCTGAACATAAGCAATCATGACTCGTCAATGACGTGAGAAACAGAACGATTGTACATGAAAGAGACTGGTCCAAAGTGAGAGAGTGTGAAGAAATCGGCACTTAAGTCGCATTACAACTCGTTTTACAATACGCAGTGAATGAGCGACTGGATGCCGAAAGCAGCAAGAAATCCCCACACTGATAAGGGATACACGTTCTCTGGATGACAGTCGCTTAAAGCAAAGATATCGCTGCCACGACAAGTGTTTGCATCTACGTATTTAAAACTCATTTTAAAACGCGCAGTTACGTGATCTACTACACATGCAGTAAACCTTTAGTATCGGGCCTGATGTTTTAATTTATTACATGTTTACTACTGATTCTATTCGCAACACATTTTGCAAGCTGTATCGACGTATACCACTAAATGTACCTTCAAAATTACGTAATTATACGACACATGGTTCATGACATATGACATCATAGACATTGAGATGTATGAAAAACTAGCTTTTGTTTAAAATGGAGAGCAAATTACCCGGACTACATTTCATCCAGTGTTTCATAATGAGAGCACTTCCAACTAACTTCACACATAAGCTAAAGTCTTTTGTAAAGTAATCAGAAGCTTGAAGCTCTTTTGTACGCAGGACTTTGATTCCCAAAAGAATCGAGGGTTTAGACTACTGTATTGACCTACCCCTATACACTTCGCTCAGAATTCATGAGTTTTGTGAGCCGTAAGTTACACTGATTGGTTCAGCGAAGCAGACAAGGGCGTGTGCTGTCCACTGGTTTATTATCCGAAAGAAAAGTTCCGTATGTAGAAGAGTGATAGTGGAGAGTTCAGCACACCTGCTTCAAAGAATAGTACGTGACAGAGTTGTGTGAACTGTAAAAGCAACTGAAGGAATATCACACCGGGCGGAAGCGTTCTGTGTGTCAGGTACCGCTCCGCTTAGGTAAGAACAAGTCTTGCTTCCAAGAGTGCCATCTGATTGAGCCTCTACGCATGTCATGTATGTTTCCATTTCCGTAGGAACAAATCCTGTCTTCTAGGCCGCTACACCACTTAGAGTTCAGGCAGGTTACTTTTTAAATCAACAGAGGTTTAGTACAAAAAGACGACTTTTATACTTAAAAGAAAAGTCTATGCGTGAAAGAGCAGTGGTTCAGATATCGACAGTTGGCACAGGAACCAGGGTGTACAGATATAATCACCCATGATACCCTGTGATGTAATTCTATTGATCGCTCCACTCTTTTCATAAATTCTAGATAACTTACGAACTCTCCATCAGTTCTAAACAGAGTGCTTCACGTGAAAATTCATCTGTACTGATTTAAGATAAAAGACAAATTCGGCCACTACATAAAATTGCTTGAAATTACCCGTCACCTTCGACAGCCATTTTGTTACTTGCATTTCTTATATTATCTTTTTTCGTGCGGTTCATATTTGGTGCGTATTTGGTTTCCCTTTCATAAATTACTCCTGGCTTTACTGTTTTGTAAGGCAAAACCATCTCTTATTCACAGTGACATAATAGGCTACATGGGGGATAAGTTTCATAAACTAATTCTGCAAAGCCTGATATAAAACAGTACACATCTTAACATTGACAATTTTTTAGAAAATTCTTTTGGAGCAACTGATGTATTTCAGTCGAGGTCACGAGGTGATAATATACCTTAAGAGAAAAAAATAAAATAAAATAAAAAGGGAGTAACTGTAAGAATGTGAGGTAAATCGGTAGATTTGATTTTGATGTACATGTACAGACAAACAAATGATTACAATTTCAGAAAAATCGGATGATTTATTCAAGAAACAGATCTTCACCAACTGAGCAAGTCAATAACACGTTGGTCCACCTCTGGCCCTTAAGCAAGCAGTTACTCGGCTTAGAAATGATACGTTCTTAGTATGGACACACGGAACAGAGGAGTTGGTTGCCTTTCTGACACACCTAAACAGCATTAATCCGATAATTCAATTTACTATGGAGACGGAGATCAATGGGCAACTGAATTTCCTGGATGTGTCTGTGATTAAACGACGGGACGGAACGTTGGGCCAAATTGAGGATAGAAAGGCCACACATACTGATCGTCATCTGCATAAAGATTCAAACCACCACCCTAGACAAAATAGAAGTGTAATAAAAGCCTGGTAGACAGGGCGTACACAATTTGTGAACTTGTTTATTTAAAAGATGAAGCTGAACATCTAAGGTCAACTTCCGTGAAGAATGGCTATTCTAGCAAGGATGTAGATGGAGCACTTCGGTCTAGGCAGAGAATCAGGAGCAACGACGAACAACAGTCGCCCAATGGCAAGGTTTTCCTTCCGTAAGGTCACAGATCGTATTGGGAAAGTGTTAAGCAAGTATGGGGTGGAAACTATTTTCAGACCCACCAGGAAAATAAAAGAATATTTAAGATCGGCAAAAGATGTACAACACCCTTTGGCTATAACGGGGGTATATAAACTGGCTTGTAGTTGTGGACAGGTTTATATCGGTACCACAAAGAGAAGTGTGAACAGCCGTCTTGTTGCACATAAGAGGAATTGTCGCCTGGGTCACACGGATAAATCGGCCATAGCAGAACATGTTTACAAGGAAGGTAATCATGAAATAAAATTCAGCGAGACGAGCATCATATCTAAAACCTCGCATTATTATGCGCGCTGCTGACCGCTGTGGCCGAGCGGTTCTAGGTGCTTCAGTCCGGAAGCGCGCTGCTGCTACGGTCACATGTGTGATGTCCTTAGGTTAGTTAGGTTTAAGTAGTTCTAACTCTAGGGGACTGATGACCTCAGATGTTAAGTCCCGTAGTGCTTAGAGCCATTTGAATCATATTACGCGCGCATGTATAGAGAGGCTATCGAGATTGATAAACACCGTAATAATTTTAACAGGAGAGACGAAGGTGTTAAAATGGATATAATCTGGATGTCAGTGTTGCATGGAAAGCGTGACGATCGATTACTTTGAATCGAGAATGTTGGCATTACCAGAGACAGTGTCATAGCCGACGCCACGTGATGGATAGTGACGCTCTCTGTACTACCTATATAATCAGCGCTACCTCGAGTTCTGATTGCAGTTCGCCGCTTTAGCTCGAAGGATGTCTCCCGCTGTCGGAGACGAAACGTCAGGGGAGAGTTTTATACATCGACCACGGCCTGTCAGTCCGGAAACTTTAACTGAAGGCAATACCAGCCATGAAAGCCTACATTGTAGGATCGTTGACAGGTTTGTTGGATGGCCTCCTCAGGTATACCGTATCAAATTCTGTCTGACTGGTACGTTAGATCGTCAAAATCCCGAGCAGATTGTAGGGCCCTGCCCACGATGCTCCAAACTTTCTCAGTTGGGCAGAGATCCGGCGACCTTGCTGGTAAAGGCAGGCTCTGGCAGGCACGAAGACAAGCAGTAGAAACTCTCACCGTCTGCAGTGGGCATTGACTTGATGTCCAGGGAGTCTTGCGATGAAGACAGTCGCTGTGGTATGAGGGTGACGCGGATGACAACCAAAGAGGTCCCGCTGTTAAACGAAATGGCACCCCAGATCATAACTCCTGGTTGTCGAGCCGTATGGCGGGCAACAATCGGGTTGGTATCCCACCACTGTCCAGGACGTCTCCAGAGACGTCTTCGACGGTCATCGGGGCTCAGCCCAAAGAGGGACGTCACTGAAGACATTCTACTCCAGTCAGTGAGATTTCAGGCCGAAGACGTGTATGGAGACAACTGTATCAATCAATGGCAAGTCGAACAACTGATTGCTTTGGGGCCGGAGGTGGACCAGCGCGTAATTGGCTTGCTGATTTTGTGAAGCTCTTTCTCCTGATTTAATCATCCAATTTTCCTGAAACTGTAATCATTTGTTGTCTGTATATGTACTTCATATCTACTGATTTTCTTCCCATTCGGATAATTTCTTCTTTTTCCTTTCTCTTTTTAAAACCATACTCAAAAGATAATGTTGTAAGCATTGCTAATTAATTAAAACGTCGATAAAGATAAAACCATAACTGTCGTAAAAGCTTTCCTAGACAAAATCCAATTTCATTTTGTTGAACCTCTGACCAAACTGAAACGTTTGACGTACGTGACAATAAAAATCCCTTTTTTTTATTTTACCATTTTTCTAGTGCATTTTGTCTTTGTACAGTGTGTTTTCAGTTCTTCCACTACCCTCCCCTTACAGCACCATTCGATCAATACACTGTTATCACGTTTTGCATGCGAACAAAACTGATAGTTTGTGGGGGACTCCGAATGTCATTTAGATGCACTGAATTACCCCATATAACTGGCCGTCAGCATAGCTGAAAATGATTACTTTCAATCATTATGACACGTCGTACGCAGACTGGGGCTTGCTTCATGCCACGAGATTGACATCAGAAACCACCAGAGTAAAAAGAGAGGTCTCCGCTGACGGTTGTGTGGACAGCTTCGGAAATTACTGAGTCGCTTAGGCCAGTAGTTTTGATTCTTAGATCTTATTACATCTCTACTCTGAAAAGCTCTGGAAAGTGCATGTCAGAGGGTAGGTCCCATTGTACCAGTTTTAACGAATGTCATTCGCATGAAGTGTGTGGTAGGAATGATTGTATACATGCTTCTGCGCCTACTGTAATTTATCTACTCTTGTCCTCACGGTCTGTATTAGATCGATATGTAGGAGGGTGTATGATATTCCAAGAGTCATGATGTGAAACCGGTTCTTGAAATTTTGTAAGTAGGGTTTCTCGGTTTAGTTTGCTTCTATCTTCAAGTGTCTGCCAGTTCAGTTTTTTCAACGTCTCTGTGACACACTTCTTTGGGTCACACAAACCTGCGGTCATTCGTGCTTCCTTTATCTGTATACGTTCAATATCTCCTGTTAGTCCTGTCTGGTAGTTGTCCCTCAAACTTGGGTAATATTCTAGGATGGGTCCCACGAGTGATTTGTCAACAATCTCCTTTGTGGAATGACTGTATTTTTTTCTGGTTTTCTACCAGTACACGGAAGTCTGCTACCTGCTTTGCCCACGACTGAGCCAGTTGATCATTCCATTTCATGTCGCTCTAGAGTGTTGCGCCTAGGTATTTGCGAGAGTTTACTGGTTCTGACTGTGACGTCTACATCTGTCGATGACTCTCCTTCCAAGATAACTTGCTGCGCCCTCTCTACCAAAACATCCTCAGCCCAGTCACAAGTTTCACTTGATATCTCATACGTTCGTACTTTTGATAATCTGCGTAGGTGTGGTACTGAGGCAAATGCTCTTCGAAAATTGAGATATACGGCATCTACTTGACTGTCTTGATTCACAGTTTTCACATGATCGAAGTTTTCGAAATCCGTGGTAGTTGGTATGGAGGAGATCATCCTGTTCGAGACACCACGTTATCCTTGAGCCCAGGAGATGCTATAAGATTCTACAACAAATGAACGTCAAGGATAGTGCATGGTAGTTTTCTTTATCACTTCTGCTATACTTCTAGTACACGGGTGTCACGACATATGTTTCTTCCAGTTCTTGTGCACGGAATTTTGTTCAAGGTGTCTGCCGTAGATTACAGGCAACAGAATGGCTAACTCAGCCTCTGGCATTAGTATCTATTTCGCTCTTTCTTCAGTTGTACGAGAATTTAATCGGGACAATACTAACTGAGTTTCTCTTCGCAAAGGATCTTTTCAAAAAAAAAGAGTTAAGCATTTCTGCTTTCGATTTGCTACACTCAACTTCACTTCCTGACTCGTCCATGAGTGACTGAGCAATAACTTGGGTGCACTAACTGCCTTTACATACGACCAAAATTTCTTTCGGTTTTGTAAAACATCTTTTGGCAATATTCTGGTATGATAGACATTGAAAGCTTTACGCGTTGCTCTGTTGACGAGCAAGCGTTTCATTCAGCATCTCTATCTATACCTTGTTTTATACCTATTATCCAGTAGATTCTGTTCCTTGCATGCTGACTGGATGCCATGGAGAGTCCCTCCCATGATGAACTCTTCTACTGAGTACATATCTACACAGTGTATGGTCAAGTATTCTCTTAAACTTGATCCGTAGTTCTTCTATACGCTCCTATCAAGAGCTGAAAGATTCAAGTTCCTCAGTGAGATATGGCAATACTGCTTCTCTATCCAGTTTGTTGAACACATTATATAATATGCTGGTAAAACTGGCTAAACCAGGTGCAAGGTGGTGCGTTTCTGCACTCAAGAATAATAGACAGGTAATTCCTAAAGTGTTTCTTCGTTATTTATAGTCACGTCAAACAAAAAATGAATTCGTGAACGCGCACGCCTCGACAAGCAATAAGTACCCACAAGATTTGTGGATTTGGCAATCTGCTGACGCTGGCTAGATTTTGTAAACTTAACAACTAAATGCGTGTAGATATCAATAGCAGCACTTGACGTCATGAAATTTGATTAGTGTGGCATTGATGGCTGCGAGATAGAGACGGGTGCTTCAGTCGCCCAATTGCAAATATTTTCTTTCTTAACATACACCGAGGCCACAAAACTCATGAGTTAGTGAGTTGCACATCTGCAGATGGCGGTAGTGTCACGTACACAAGGTATAAAAGGGCAACGCATTGACGGACCAGTCATTTGTATTCAGGTGATTCATGTGAAAGGTTACTGCACGATGGGAACCAACAGATATTAAACGGGAAATGGTAGTTGGAACTAGATGCTTGGGCCATTCCATGTCAGAAATGATTACGGAATTGAGTATTCCGCCATCCACATTGTCAAGAGTGTGCTGAAAATACTAAAATTTCACGCATCACTTCTCACAACGGACAACGCAGTGGCCGACGGCCTTCACTTAACGACCGAGAACAGCGGCGTTTGCGTAGAGACGTCAGTGATAACAGACAAGCAACGCCGCGTGAAATAACCACAGAAATCAGTATGGGTCGCACGATGAACGTCTCCGTTGGGACAGTGCAGCTATGGCAGCAGACGACCAACACGAGTGGCTTTGCTAACAGCACGACTTCGCCTGCAGCGCCTCTCCTGGGCTCGTGACCATATCGGTTGGACTGTAGACGACTGGAAAACCGTGGCCCGGTCAGAAGAGTCCCGATTTGAGTTGGTAAGACTAGATGTAGGGTTAGAAGGTGGCGCAGCCCCGAGAAAGCCATGGACCCAAGTTGGCAACAAGGGACTGCGAAAGCTGACAGCGGCTCCATAATAGTGTGAGCCGTGTTTACATGAAATTGGGCTGGGTCTTTTGGGTCAACTGCGCCGATCGTTGACTGGAAATGTATATATTCGTATACTTGGGGATCTTATGCAGCTATTCATGGACTTCATGTTCCCAAACAACGATGGAATTTTTATGAATGATAATGCGGCGCGCACTGGGTCACAATCATTCGTGATTGGTTTGAAGAACATTCTGGACAATTCGAGTGTCTGATATGGCCACCCAGATCGCCCGACATGAATCTCATCGAGCATTTATGGGACATAATCGAGAAGTCAGTTCGTGCACACCATCCTGCACCGGCAACACTTTCGCAGTTATGAACGACTATGGAAGCAACATTACTCAGTATCTGTTGAGTCCACGCTGCCTGGAGTTGCTGCAACACGTCGGCTAAATGTGGGCCCGACACGACATTAGTAGATATCCAACGACTTTTCTCACCTCAGTGGACAATAACACCTCTACTTCGCGAACTGCAATAAGTGTTGTGTATTAACTGTATCTTTTGCGTGCATGTGACTGATGAGTGTGTGGATTAGGAATTTCACCCAGTAGAATGACACGTAGTCTGGAGGTTAGGAACTGTTCGCCACTATCGCTCGTCGCTCCAGTGACCAAACACACGTGACGATAACTGTTTTCAACGCCAACGTATGAAAGACTAGTTCCAGATCGAGTGTCACAGCACAATCACACGCTATGGCTCTCCGTTTTGGAAATGGGTTCTCACGCGTCGTCTTTCTCGATATCAGCACTGGACACTGACAGAAAATTTGAATGACACGAGGTCACTCTGTATGTGCTTGAAAAGGTGACTCTTAGTCATAATTTTCCGAATGTACATTTACTTCTGCAGCCTGTATAATGTCCTCGTAGTGTTTGTGCTGTTAGGAATATTGCATATTGAGAGACACCTTTGTACGGGGGTTGCCTTGAAAGTAATGCACCGCATTCTTTTTCTCAGTCGAAAACAATGCTACGAATGTGAAACGTTATGTATGTACACTACTGGCCATTAAAATTTCTACACCAAGAAGAAATGCAGATGATAAATGGGTATTCATTGGACAAATATATTATAATAGAACTGACATGTGATTACATTTTCATGCAATTCGGGTGCATAGATCCTGAGAAATCAGTACCCAGAACAACTACCTCCGGCCGTGATAACGGCCTTGATACGCCTGGGCATTGAGTCAAACAGAGGTTGGATGGCGTGTACAGGTACAGCTGCCCATGCAGCTTCAACACGATACCACAGTTCATCAAGAGTAGTCACTGGTGTATTGTGACGAGCCAGCTGATCGGCCACCATTGACCAGACGTTTTCAATTGGTGAGAGATCTGGAGAATGTGCTGGCCAGGGCAGCAGTCGAACATTTTCTGTATCCCGAAAGGCCCGTATAGGACCTGCAACATGCGGTCGTGCATTATCCTGCTGAAATGTAGGGTTTCGCAGGGATCGAATGAAGGGTAGAGCCACGGGTCATAACGCACCTGAAATGTAACGTCCACTGTTCAAAGTACCGTCAATGCGAATAAGAGATGACCGAGACGTGTAACCAATGGCACCCCATACCACCACGCCTCGTGATACGCCAGTATGGCGATGACGAATACACGCGTCCAATGTGCGTTCACCGCGATGTCGCCAAACACCAATGCGACCATCATGATGCTGTAAACAGAACCTGGATTCATCCGAAAAAATGACGTTTTGCCATTCGTGCACCCAGGTTCGTCGTTGAGTACACCATCGCAAGCGCTCCTATCTGTGATGCAGCGTCAAGGGTAACCGCAGCCATGGTCTCCGAGCTGATAGTCCATGCTGCTGCGGCGTCGTCGAACTGTTCGTGCAGATGGTTGTTGTCTTGCAAACGTCCCCATCTGTTGACTCAGGGATCGAGACGTGGCTGCACGATCCGTTAGAGCCATGCGGATAAGATGCCTATCATCTCGACTGCAAGTGATACGAGGCCGTTGGGATCCAGCACGGCGTTCCGTATTACCCTCCTGAACCCACCGATTCCATATTCTGCTAACAGTCATTGGATCTCGACCAACGCGAGCAGTAGTGTCGCAATACGATAAACCGCAATCGCGATAGTCTACAATCCGACCTTTATCGAAGTCGGAAACGTGATGGTACGCATTTCTCCTCCTTACACGAGGCATCACAACAACGTTTCACCTGGCAACGCCGGCCAACTGCTGTTTGTGTATGAGAAATCGGTTGGAAACTTTCCTCATGTCAGCACGTTGTAGGTGTCGCCACCGGCGCCAACCTTGTGTGAATGCTCTGACAAGCTAATCGTTTGCATATCACAGGATCTTCTTCCTGCCAGTTAAATTTTGCGTCTGTAGCACGTCTTCTCCGCCGTGTAGCAATTTTATTGGCCAGTAGTGTTTTATTTGAAGTCTCCTGAGTGACCGCGCCAAGTTTCCGTCACTTCCGACAGATAGCGTAACTTCAGGACAGTTTCAAAATGGCGTCTGCAGGTGATGTGCGATACAAGCAACGTGCCGTCATTGAATTTCTCACTGCAGAGAAAGTAACTGTAGAGAATATTCACAAACGCTTGTGTAAAGTATATGGAGCATCTGCTGTCTAAAGAAGTACAGATAGTCGATGGGCACGGAGGGTGAGGTCATCAGAAAGTGGTTCGGCGGCGCTACACGATTTGCAGCGGTCGGAGAAACCATCCACGTCTGTCACACCTGACATGTCGCAGCGAGCTGATGATGTCACTGGCTAGGACAGGTGCATTACGACTCGGCAGTTGGCGCTGCATCTGTCAATCAGCAAAGGAAGTGTGGATGCAATTATCAGCACTCTTCGATATTCCAACGAAAGAACTATCAGTTTAATAGGCCACGGCTGCAAAATACTAACACGAATTCTTTACAGACGAATGGAAAAACTGGTAGCAGCCGACCTCGGGGAAGATTAGTCTGCATTACGTAGAAATGTTGGAACACGTGAGGCAGTACTGACCTTACGACTTACCTTAGAAAATAGATTAACGAAAGGCAAACCTACGCTTCTAGCATTTGTAAACTTAGAGAAAGCTTTTGACAATTTTGACCGGAATACTCTCTTTCAAATTGTGAAGGTGGCAGTGGTAAAACACAGGGAGCGGAAGGCTATTTTCAATTTGTACAGCAACCAGAAGTCAGTTATAAGAGTCGATGGACATGAAAGGGAAGCAGTGGTTGGGAAGGGAGTGAGACACGATTGTAGCTTATACCTGTTATTCAATCTGTATATTGAGCAAGCAGTATAGGAAACAAAAGAAAAATTCGGAGTAGGAATTAAAATCCATGGAGAAGAAATAAAAATTTTGAGGTTCGCCGAAGACATTGTAATTCTGTCAGAGGCAGCAAAGTACCTGGAAGAGCAGGTGAACGGAATGGACAGTGTCTTGAAAGGAGCATATAAGATGAACATCAACAAAATCAAAACGAGGATAATGGAATATAATCGAATTAAAATGGGTTATGCTGAGGGTATTAGATTAGGAAATGAGACACTTAAAGTAGTAAATGAATTTTGCTATTTGGGGAGCAAAATAACTGATGATGGTCGAAGTATAGAGGATATAAAATGTAGACTGGCAATGGCAAGGAAAGCGTTTCTGAAGCAGAGAAATTTGTTAACATCGCGTGTAGATTTAAGTGTCAGGAAGTCGTTTATGAAAGTATTTATATGGAGTGTAGCCATATATGGAAGTGAAACGTGGACGATAAATAGTTTGGAGAAGAAGAGAATCGAAGCTTTCGAAATGTGGTGCTACAGAAGAATGCAGAAGATTAGATGGGCAGATCATATAACTAATGAGGAGGTACTGAATAGATTTAGGGAGAGGAGAAATTTGTGGCACACCTTGATTAGAAGAAGGGATCGGTTGGTAGGACATGTTCTGAGGCATCAAGGGATCACCAATTTAGTATTGGAGTGCAGTGTGGAGGGTAAAAATAGTAGAGGAAGACCAAGAGATGAATACACTAACCAGATTCAGAAGGATGTAGGTTGCAGTAGGTACTGGGAGATGGACAAGCTTGCACAAGATAGAGTAGCATGGAGAGCTGCATCAAACCAGTCTCTGGACTGAAGACCACCACCACCACAACAACAACAACAACAACGGATATTCAAAAGTTTCCGCAAGATGGTCCTGCGGTGTCTAACGGTGGATCACAAATTACGTAAAAAAAAAAAAAAAAAAAAAAAACATTTGTCTTGATTTGTTGCATTGAAGCATGCCATTCGTGGAAGACATTTTGGGGACGATGAGGTAGTGATTGACACGGTGAAGCACTGGCTCCGCCACCAGGACAAGGATTGATAACGACAGGGCATACATGACCTTGTTTCGCGCTGGAGGAAGGCCATAGAAGGGGACGGAGATTACGTAGAAAAATAGCGTGTGTAGGTAAAACACCATTCTTTTGTGTGTGTAATTCTCATCATGTTCAATAAAAAACTGTTAAAGAAAAAAAAATGCCGTGCATTACTTTGTAGGCAACCGTCGCACCCTGACGTTCTCTTAAAATGTGTAAGTGACTATCTCAACAGATTGTTGGCATATAAGGGAATGATCGTTCTCAAACAGCTGCCCAGTGGGGATTTCCAGAGCGCGATCTTCTGGCTTTTGGTGGAGGCAGGGCCAGGCATTTTTGCCACCGCAAGGTGCCCCCTCCCCTTGCCCTGATCTAAAGATCAATGAGCAGGCATAACGGTAGCAGAAAATGTTACTATTGTTAACGCTAAATCATATAGGGGTGTTTTAGGTGCAACAGAAAGTATTTTAGGAGACGGTACTATAGACTAATTCGAATAAAACATTCTATACGACATGTATACAACCTTTATTGGTTACAGACACGTAGCTGGTTACAGATTTAAGTTTTCATTTCGTGTGTTGTTAATACAGCTGCTATTGGTTTATTTATCGATTTCGTTTTCGTTTTAAAGTCCAAGTTGTGATGTTGTGCTTCAGTTTACATAACTGAATTTTTCAGCTGTAACTGTGATTGTGGTTGATTGTCCATCGTTTAAGTATCTCTTACCTACTTATAAATGCTGAGTATGCCTAGATGATATCAGTGTACGGGTGTCGCAATGGAAATGCTGAAACTGCTGCTTGTAGACAATAAGGCAGACGACTTCCTAAACGCTGAGTACCAGACTTAGGATTATTTACTCGTATTTCTAACAAACTTCGACAGACTATTTCATACAATACACAGCTTCCGTCAATACATCATCAGCGATTGATAGTAATGGGCAAAAGATAATTCTTAGCGGTCGGGGTCGACAAATGCTCAGGAATAAATGGAAGTCTAGAGTTTAAAATGAAATGCCCTTCTTGGTATTTAGAGGTGTAGCTCATGTCCATTTCAGACACCTGAGAAGGAAACTAACCATAGCTTTCTTTAGAGGACTATTTTAGCATTTGCGGAATAAAGCAGTTGTGTAGCTGAAGATTGGTTTAGAGTTTTAGGCACTTTACGAGATGAAACGACAGCGATTGCTTTGCTTCTTTGTGAAACTGTTTGGACATCGATTGTTTTTGTAGAAACATCCAATTTTAGAGCTGCAGTGAAATCGAAGAATAGTTGTTTTCACTGTATTTTAGTAATGCAAATAGTGTATACGTGCTCTGGCTGTCAGAATGCGCCAAGACAATAAAAATGGAATAAAGTTGACAAGCGGAAAAAGCTCCTATCGGAGCACCAAAAAGACAAACCTGTTTAAAATACATTGACTGAAAAGTGCGATGCCCGCTACTGCATTTCACCATTCTCAGCACTTTTAAAAAAATTCCCAGAAATATAATTGGCTCTTATCTACTTCACTTTCACCTTCTCTTTATTCTTCTCCTACTGGCACTGTCTCCCTCACTCTTTTCCCAGTAATGTTCTGTCACTGTCAACTATGATCCACTGCCCTCTCTTTCTCTGAGACTGCCATTGCCTCCTTCGCTTTTTCTATACCACTGCCACTGTCTACTATTGTCCAATATTTATTGTCTTTTCATCTCTTTCCCACTACTATTGCCTACTTCTTCCTGCAAATAAAAAAAAAAAAACGGGAATATTTTCACATGTAAATTTTTTTTTGGGAAAATCTTAAAAGATGATGAGGAAGGCAGAATGAGATAACTAGTACCCCACTTTTCTGTCATGTCAGAGTCTTTTAAACAGATGCATATTCACCTTTCTTTTTTTTCTAACAGGAGCATTCTTCCGCTAGTTCCCTTCTTTTTCCTACCATAGCAAGATATGTCACTCATATAAAAAGCACTTTGTGGATCAGTAAAATTTTGATAGTTTGCTTATGTGAGATTGAGATAACGCAAAACTAATTTTACACCTCAGATCGGATTTTAAGCGTACAAAAATTCTGCATATGCGTAAATACTACGACATGGTTTTCCAGGAAACCTTCATTTCTCCGTGCTTCAAATGATTCAAATGGCTCTGAGCACTATGGGACTTAACATCTGAGGTCATCAGTCCCCTAGAACTTAGAACTACTTGAACCTAACTAACCTAAGGACATCACACACATCCAGGCCCGAGGCAGGATTCTAACCTGCGACCGTAGCAGTTTCGCGGTTCCGGACTGAAGCGCCTAGAACCGCTCGGCCACCGCGGACGGCTTCTCCGTGCTTCGTCACTTTGTAAACTACGTTTCCACCTCGCATCGGATTTTACGTCTGTATTTTATGTGTACAGATACGGTAACATAGAACCTCTGTATCTCAGAAACGGATAAAGGTTTCAAGAAAATTTTCAAGGTTGTTCGAAATCGGGATCTTAGGAATATAAAGTAAAAATTGCAGCTGTTTGCGGCAGTCGTGGAATCCGTGGCTCGGTTTTTGTACAAAAAAGTTAAAAGCCCTTTCTTCTGGGTTTTCTAAAGAACCACCCATGGTCTAATGGTGCCTACATAAGCCCCTTAAGGCAAACCGTAGACCACATGAAATGCAAAAACGACCAACTGGTTTGCTCTGTTAGCCTAAGCAGGAAGAAGAGTGGAATATTCGTGCTTTGAACCTGTACTGTAGGCTAGTGAAACCCAGAGGAACTTCTGTTGGGCATACATATGGTCCTAGCCTGAGGGCTATCCAAAGCACTTGACCTAATTTTCTATCACCAACACAGCCGAAGATATGAGCCCCGGAAGAATCCTGTTTTCACGCGCGGCGGTTTGGAATGTAATAACAAGGGAAACTCAGTATCGCACTCCACTCAGATTTAGTGGCAAAATGGCCCACCGGATAGCCCATCGAAAACGGAACACAGGTCAAGCTTGAAAACAGGAAGAAGTCGTGCTGCTCTGCGAAAACAGAAGCAAAACAGAAACAGTGGACAATCCGAGCTTAAGATGTACAACATCAAGCGAATTTGTAAGTTATACTAATTTTTTATGTTGTATTTTTGCACAAATTCTTTTAGTTTTTATAGAGACTCTGAAAGTAGGATAACGAAATCAGATTGTATTCTCAATAGCAAACTAATAAAAATTCCGGTTTGATTGCAAAATTTACATACGCTCATGCGTATACAGGGTGGTCCATTGACCGTGACCGGGCCAAATATCTCATGAAATAAGCATAAAATAAAAACTACAAAGAACGAAACTTGTCTAGCTTGAAGGGGGAAGCCAGATGGCGCTATGGTTGGCCCGCTAGATGGCGCTGCCATAGGTCAAACGGATATCAACTGCGTTTTTTTTAAATAGGAACTCACATTTTTATTGCAGATTCTTGTAGTACGTAAAGAAATATCAATATTGTAGTTGGACCACTTTTTTAGCTTTGTGATAGATCGCGCTGTAATAGTGACAAATATATGGCTCACAATTTTAGACGAACAGTTGGTAACAGGTAGGGTTTTAAATTGAAATACAGTAAGTAGGTACGTTTGAACATTTTATTTCGATTGTTCCAAGGTGATACATGTACCATTGTGAACTTATCATTTCTGTGAACGCATGCTGTTACTGCGTGATTACTTGTAAATACCACATTAATGCAATAAATGCTCAAAATGATGTCCGTCAACCTCAATGCATTTGGCAATACGTGTATCGACATTCCTCTCAACAGCGAGTAGTTCGCCTTCGGTAATATTCGTACATCCATTGACAGTGCGCTGACATGTTGTCAGGCGTTGTCGGTGGATCACGATAGCAAATATCCTTCAGCTTTCCCCACAGAAAGAAATCCGGGGACGTCAGATCCGACGAACGTGCGAGCCATGGTATGGTGCTCCGACGACCAATCCACCTGTCATGAAATATGTTATTCAGTACCGCTTCAACCGCACGCGATCTATGTGCCGGACATCCATCATGCTAGAAGTACATCGCCATTCTGTCATGCAGTGAAACATCTTGCAGAAACATCGGTAGAACATTATGTAAAATGGGGGCCAATTATCCTTCCTCTCATAAAGCCGCATCATACATGAACCCGCCAAGGTCGCTGATGTTCCACTTGTCGCAGCCATCGTGGATTTTCCGTAGCCCTACAGTGCATATTATGCCGGTTTACGTTACCGCTGTTGGTGAATGACGCTTCGTCGCTAAATAGAACGCGTGCAAAAAATTTGCCATCGTCCCGTAATTTCTCTTGTGCCCAGAGGCAGAACTGTACACGACGTTCAAAGTCATCGCCATGCAATTCCTGGTGTATAGAAATATGGTACGTGTGCAATCGATGTTGATGTAGCTTTCTCAACACCGACGTTTCTGAGATTCCCGATTCTCGCGCAATTTGTCTGCTACTGATGTGTGGATTAGCCGCGACAGCAGCTAAAACACCTACTTGGGCATCATCATTTGTTACAGGTCGTGATTGACGTTTCACATGTGGCTGAACACTTCCTGTTTCCTTAAATTACGTAAGTATCCCGCGAACGGTCCGGACACTTGGATGATGTCCAGGATACCGAGCAGCATACATGGCACACGCCCGTTGGGCATTTTGATCACAATAGCCATACATCAACACGATATGGACCTTTTCCACATTTGGTAAACGGTCCATTTTAACAATGGTAATGTATCACGAATCAAATACCGTCCGCACTGGAGGAATGTTACGTGGTTTCACGTACGTATACGTTTGTGACTATTACAGCGCCATTATCACAAAGCGAAAAAAGTAGTCCAACTAAAACATTCATATTTCTTTACGTACTACACGAATATGTAATAAAAATGGGGGTTCCTATTTTTTAAAAACGCAGTTGATTTCCGTTTGACCTATGGCAGCGCCATCCAGCGGGCCAACCATAGCGCCATCTGGTCTCCTCCTTCAAACTAGACGAGTTTCGTTATTTCTAGTTTTTTAGTTTGATCCTTATTTCGTGAGATATTTGGCCCGGTCACTATCAATGGAACACGCTGTATATACATCTACACAGAGGTCTGAGGCACCTAGTCACGATCCGCGCGGCTCCCCCCATCGGAGGTTCGAGTCCTCCCTCGGGCATGGGTGTGTGTGTTGTCCTTAGCGTAAGTTAGTTTAAGTTAGGTTAGGTAGTATGTAAGCCTAGGGCCCGATGACCTCATCAGTTTGGTCCCATAGGAACTTACCACAAACTTCGAAATTTCTACACACATTTTAGAATAGAACTGAAGCGATTCTGAGTCAAAACACAGAACAAAAGGAGCAAGGAACTAACACATCAAATGGGAACGTATATAGCAAAGAAATCACCTAACCAGAATAATGATATTAACCAACACCTTGCCGACGGATAACAAGATTCAACAGGTTGAAGAAGAGGTCGCAAGCATGTCCAATAAGCCGTGATCATGTGCTGCATGAAGTTCAGGTCATCTTCCCCCTAGCCTTCTGCAACGCAATGAACTAAGTGTCCCATCAACCACATTGCGGTATAGGTTTTCGACCGTGGAAAGATAGAAGAATCTGGGCGCAGTATGATGTCCGTAGCGTATACAATCTCAGAAGATCGAGTAAGGAAGGCCGTTGTGTCCCAATTTGCCATATGACCTCCACGAGTAAAGCGATGTCATATCGTATCTGTAGACGTACAACGACTACACAAATCTGTGTCGCTCGTTCGTTGGATCAATGTTGTTTAGTACCTAATACCACGAGGTCGGAACGCGCATCGGCAAAATCGAAGACTGGTTGTTTACGGCTACTCTCTTTCAATGAGGTTCGGGCAAGGGACTACTTCCCAATGAGTCCTTAAGAATTTCATGGTGAGGACGGAATTCCATAAAATGTCAGCCCCTAAATAGCTCACCGCAAGATACGTAGAAAGTCACGAACGTATTTTAACTTGTAGTTTATGCGACCAATATCAATAGGGGGTTCAGGACTAGCAGGACGGACACAGAGAAATAAACGAGACGAGAATGTGTGAATTTCTTGAGTCATCGTCAAAACAATATGTCACATACGTAGCATCTGCCTTCGTATATCAGCGATGCCCAACCTCCCAAAGGAACGAGGCTTCGTTACCACCTCTTACCGTAAGCGAAATATATGTCTTTTCCGTAAGAAAAGAGGGAAGCGGATAAACTTGGTCCACATAATAAGCTTTGCATAAGACATAAGTATCCAGGATTCGGAGTTTCTGGAGTAGAGTAAGAGAATGCCTTTCATGTTCTAGTATCGCTCCCTTAATTTTTTCTGTAACAGACTTCCAGCTGAGTGTTGCTATTTTGAGTGGACAGCGATCAATGATGGTCCAGAGAGACGTATGCCGACCCATTGCAGTAGCCAGCCTGCATTTACCTTCATTAAGTAGTGGACCTGAACTCTGACAATAATCATCGATTGTAGCCCTCGTCGAGGTATCCCCGCAGAATTGTGGAGTAGAACAATCTCGCCATCCGCGTATGCACGAATAGCTGTAGTTCCTCCGGAAAGCGTCCAACCTTTCAGCTGGGATGCTAGCATCCGAAGCAGCGGCTCCAGAATCAACGCAAAGAAAGTCATTGACAGTGGGCTTCCTTGAGGCACTCCCTGACGAATATTTATCAGGGGCGTCAGTTGGCCGTTAACAAGCACCGAAGCTGCAATACTCATAAACAGATTTGAGAGCACTCACCGTGTGTCAACATTAAACCAACTGCCTCCAGAATTGGAAGCAAAAAGTCGTGATTAATACGATCGAATGCCTTATCAAAGACTAGAAAAGCAGGGGCACAAGGGACGGACGCTACAGGAACAACCGAAACCACGTCACGACACTTGACTATAGGGGTAAGAATGGTACGACCAGGTACGCAGGTTTGATGTTTTGCAACAATCCTCTCCATCAGAGCAGACATCCTTCCATTAATTGCCCTCGCCACGCCCTTATCATCAAAGTTCAACAAATTAGGCGAAAGCTATCAGAGGCAGCCGGCCCAGGGCGTTTCGGGATTAAAACAATTTTCCCCACTTTGAACGAGGTAGGCTCTACTCTACCCTGTAACACTTCATTTAAAAAGACGTAAAGGTAGCACCCAACAGCAGCCAAAATCGCACGTAAAATTCCTTGGGAAGTCCATCCAGACCGGGGACGTTTGAGAAGGCGATCCCACAATAAGTTTGTAAACTTCCTCAGGCTGATAGGCAGCTGTGAGCATTTCGTTATGTTCATGTGTAATTGTCGTATCCAAGATGCTGACTAGTGGGTCGTAAAAGGTTTCGCTGGACTTATCGATGTCGTAGATGTCTGCGTGGTTTTGGTGTAAGACACGCACTATATCAACTTGTGCCAATACGATACGTCCATTATTTGACGTGAGGGAATGAATACAAACGCGTCGGCAACGGGTCTGATGCCGAAGCAAATGGTGTGAGGAAGTCAGTTCTTTCGTCACCAATGTACGTGACTTGGATCGCATTTTCAAACTATTCATTTGCATTCTCTTCAAGCTCAACAGTTTTGTCTTTACACGCCTAACATCTGCAATTCGCAGAGGGGTGTGATTCGCAGCAGCATAAAGTTCACGCAGGGTGGAATAGTACTAATCGTACTTTCTCCGAAAGTCTCGCGCTTTGGCAGCACAATAAAAGTATCAAAATTGGCCTGAGCCTCGGTTTTACCAGATGTGTCCACCAGTCAAGGCTGGAAAAGTACTTCACAGTTGACCGTAGAGTACGCTCTCACGCGGCTCGCGTCACGTCAGAGAGAGAGAGAGAGAGAGAGAGAGAGAGAGAGAGAGAGAGAGAGAAGGGGGGGTTAACTAGGTGAGCGACGTTTAACATCCACGGAGTGCGAAACAATACAATTCGACTGGTTGCCGTTCAAGATTGAGAGATGAAATTACAGCACAGTAATCTGTAAAGGAAGTTGGGGCGACGCCAACATTAAGAGTACTATCGCGCAGGTAGTGTGATAAGTAAAACCTATCTAACCTGCTCCTTGAAGTCGCAGTAAAGTGGGTAAATTTAACTAAAGTCGGGTATTTACACGTCCAGACGTCTTTCAGGCGTAAGGAGCGGACCAATTCATGTAATTCACGACAGAAATTAAAATTTGATCAATCTGCAGGACGCAACACACAGTTAACATCACCGCCCAACAGAATATACGGAAGACTCTTACGCAACGGGTAAACAAGTTCCTCTTTATAAAAACGCGAACGATGCTCTGTGCGATCAGTGCCTGAAGAGGCGTGTAAAAGAACCAAGGTAAGATTAAAAAGTTGACAACGTATTCCCCTGCCAGAATCCAACATTTCCACCTCAGCAATAGGAATGCCTTCGCGAAAGAATAAGGCGGTCCCCGTAGAATATTCGGGTGCTGCATTAAAGATCACACGGAAACCAGATAAGGAGAAACGCCTAAATAACACTTCCTGTAAGAATAGTATGTCCGCACATGAATCATAAATGAAATGGCGCAACGAAGCCACACGATTGACGTTTAAGGAAAGGAACGTGTAAGCAGCTGAGCGTCAAGGTCCATTGGGGGGTCAACGGCATCGGGAGGCCAGAACCCCCGTCATCGCAACCTTTTTTTTTGTTTTATTTCTTACTCGCCACCGCACGGTCACATTGTATACGCTGTTTCTGTCGGCCAATGGCATAGCGGTCTCTGCAGACGGAGATGTGGGAGGGGTCATAGGCACAGCTTCTTCCCCTCAGAGCAAGGGTCATGTAATGCAGGACCAGTCACTAAGGCGGAAGCATTCTCTAGAACTACCAATGCAACAAGTGCTACGTGGTCGCTAATTTTATTCTCCTCTGTACGCAGCAAATTCAGGAAACAGTAGCCAGAGGACACTGCATCGTCTCGGACTGTAACGGGGACGCAAAGACGAAAGTGGTGCGGGGGGGGGGGGGGGCGGGGGGGAGAACTCTGCCCCTCTCCACACACGCAGGCAGTTCAGGAGGAGCCCCTTCGCGAACGGGAGGGATGCTGGAGACTTCTTCGCCACTCACCGTACCACGGACGGGAGGTATCGTAGCACCGAGAGGAACAGTGGCTGCGGAGGAGGCTGGGGCAGAGGGAGCAGCCAAATCCTCACCATCTAAAGTGCGACGTCGCTTGTTAGTAACTGTTACAGGTTCTACCGTGAGGGCAATAGGATTCTGAACCTGTCGCGGAGGTAAAGACGGAAATTCTTTTACACGATTATCAGAACCGACTTTTTTTCCTTATGATTCGAAGCAGAAGTAGGTCCGACGTCGGGAGTGGAAGGAACAAGATCAGCAAACGTCAATTGGCGACGCTGCACTAATGACGGTTTTAATACAAAAACCCTCTGCGGGCTATCAGACCGAACGTGTCCACTTCCATTACATAGAAAGCAGGTTACCTCTTGACCGGTAGACATGTGAAACGTCCCCTTTGAAAAATTATGAATGACAGTGCTCGAAAAACTCTTATGTTATTTGATACAGAAACAGCTGAGTAACTGACGACGAATTCCCACAGTACTTTCTTTCCTTATTCTGATCATTACTAAACTGACACACAATATTTTTAGTACAACGCAATCTGACTTTCAATAATCCCTACAAAAGAATGGCTCTGACTATCAATAACCTATACCTTTCATGAATCACTTATCTCTCAAAAATCTTCGTTTCTCGAACTACTGCAATACAGCGAGCGCCAATACTGCCAGCTAAATAAAAGAGTCTAACTACTGAAGGCACTAACTACTGATAGGCACAGTTAGCAAATGAAAGATTTTGATAGAGAACAAACAATGTATTTACCTTAACAGCGTTCAAAAGTCATAATATACATTATATAATTTTGTGACATCCAATTAAGCAAATTTCCTTTTTCTGACGGACACATGTCCAAATCGTCCGCTCAAAACTCGGGCATCACTCTCCCCACATCCACCACTGCTGGCGGATCACAGGGTCCGTAAAAAAAAAAAGGTTGAGCAGTAAGCGTTCTGTCCTGCCATTGGCTGAGGCTGTGACGTCACGAAGGAACCGCCGCTGCCTCTGGAACAGCGCTACAATACGCAGCCCGCGCATTTAAGCGATGTATTTGTGAAATGTTTCAGTTTCTACAGAAATAGTAAAACGTAAATTGTTATTCTGCTATTTTTAGAAAGTTACTGCTATATTCTGTAGCTTGTCCAGCTTTAAACAGACACTGCTGAGTGCTGACTTTAATAAAATCAAGCGTCTATAGATCAAACTATACAAAAATAAGTGCAAAGTACAGTCTGTTTTGCAGTACTCTACGAAGTAAACGTTCGAAATGAGCATTCAATTATCTAACTTTGGCTCTGGGAAAAGTGTTAACTTGTAGACAAGCTCTATGTAACGCTCATTTATATTCTGTTTACATCATGTCTACAAAAACACTGTCGTTTTCACTCAAGAAATTATGCAATTGCCTTATTTGTAGGACGCATTTCAATTACCTACCTGAACTGACACACACACAAACATTCTTAATTTTCTCACATCTCAAACCTTTGGCTTATATTTTTATCAAGGTGAATGTATAATGTTTTCCCTAGTTGTTAAAATTCACTTATATAAAAGGGCATTGAATCAAAAAAAGTGCTGCAAAATACGATTTACAGGAAATAGTGGTAAATTAACTTACCGAGTCCGCCGTTCAGCAAAGTTGGTGTGTAATGTGGGAAACAATAAGCCAATCCTTGGCACTGTCGGTGTAGAGTCTTGCTAGTTGTGAAACAAATACAGTCAGAGGACCTTCACTTCTATCACTAAGTTTATATATTATTTAACTTTCGCAAATATTTTTTATTTACATTCTAAAGCGATGGCAAATACCACTTCCTTGCTTTCCGTTGCTGAGCGGCAACTGCTTTCTTCGACTTGTCCTTTGCAGACAGCCAACGCAGTCGGATAAATGTTCTCGTCCTTGCGTAAATCTTAATGATTTCTGGGTGAATAGTGGGGAATCGCTCGGTAAGTATAGCGCACAGGTTCTTGATGACACCACTTTCCCTGGACAAACTGTCGTGTCCATGGATCTGGGCAAAAATTAATTCAAATTAGCTAATTGTTTCGAGCCACGTTTCTGAAGGCACAAGCAAACCGCCACGAGAAACCATGCCCAGCCATCCTCTCGATGTCTCCTCAGGCATTGTCAGTAACTCCCCAGTGGGTGTGGCCAGTGATCTGTCATACTGTCTGCATCGATAATCTACATATCCAGCAAGATATTTAAATCCTTCAGTGCTACAATCAGAAGCCAGTGACATTGGAGGCACATCGGATTCTCCTACTCCAAAATCTAAATCTTCTATCTCCTTCTCTCCTTCAACCATTGCCAACGCCTCAGACATATCAGGCAGGATATTGCCAAAAACAATTGCAGTCACGAATCTTCCTTCTTCATCTGGCTCAACAGACGATGCGTTTGCTCCCAACAACAACAGTTTTATCCGGCTCTTTACCTCGAATGGCGATGGATGATCATAAAAACGTCTACAAAGATAACCAAACGGAAACGACAACACGCACGAAACACAACACGGACGAACCACGACAACACAAAGCTCAGACGTACACTTCGCGCGCGCCAAGAGCTGTTCCTCAGTGACGTCTTGCGCAGAACGTCAGAAATGGGTTTGCGTCTGTGCAACAGTTACTGCTCCCTCGTGGCGGATCACCTCCAACTGTTCAACGCTACGCGCTGTTTACATCCAACTGCCCAACACTACACAAGCGAATATTCCAACAATGAGTCCAACCAGCCACAGACTGCACACAGCGCAGTCAGTGATTTTCATACAGAGCGCTACGTGGCGTTACCAATATAAAAACCTAAACAGCCTACTTACACATGACACGAAAACGATAAATACGCATTTGTAATGTGATGGAATTTTCCGTCTGACATGCGTTTCCACGGAACTAATTTGACTATAATATTGTCATGTGTGTTGCACAGACCAACGTTCGCGACTGACGTTTTTCACGTTGCCATAAGGAGTCAGTATGTCCTTTAGAAAGTTGTCACCAACCTCCTGCCGGAGGTTGAACACGCGAACATTTGTATAGTCAGTTTCGGCATCTGCGAGTGACACCACGCTAACAGAATTATCGCGATGCCTGAACGGGACTTGAGAACCGTGTCGCGACGGTAATCTTTCAACGGAAATTTCACGTGAAACTCGTCTGCATCGAAATAAGCGGTGTGAACGTGATCAGAGTTCACATTAAGTGTACCGATAAGCCAGTTGTGGATTTCTGGAGACCCGTGCTGCACGTGTCGCGTTGTTTTATCGAAAGTAAAGTTCACAGTACCTTTCCGTGGAATACACGTGGAAACCAAGGTAGCCACAGTAGCCATAGAGGAGCGTCCGACGCCGCTGCAAGTAGACGAACACAGAGAGTAAAGCGGAGCGGAGGCGCTACGATTCACTCGGCAGACAGAACAACAGTAACGAGGAAAACTTCACAAAAGCAACGCTGCAGTAAGCGATATAAACAAGGAGCTTCCCACTCGGCGCTCGAAGCGGAACTATCCGTCGCAATCAAACACGCTGACCGCCTAACCACGACACCGTGGCTGTTCAAATTCGCTCGATGTTTCACATCTTGGCTTGGACCGTTCATTGTTTCGATTTTGGTTCTTTTTTCACAGTTCAGTACACCTTCTTCCTGTTTTCATGCTTAATATGAGTTAAGTTTTTGAAAGGCCATCCAATGCGCCAAATGGTTCAAATGGCTCTAAGCACTATGGGACTTAACATCTGAGGTCATCAGTCCCCTAGACTTAGAACTACTTAAACCTAACTAACCTAACGACGCCACATACACCCATGCCCGAGAGAGGATTCGAACTTGCGACCGCAGCAGCAGCGCGGTTCCGGACTGAAGCGCCTAGAACCACTCGGCCACAGCAGCCGGCTCCACTGGGTCATATTACCAATAAACCTAAGGAGGTGGGGTGGGGAGTTACCCTTGTAAGCAGCGCATGCTGTCACACACGTACCAATAAGAGTCGTTTTTGAAGTAAAGTCCTCATTTCACTCAATGTAGTCCAGGTCCTGAATCAAATATTTATTAATTGTATTTGTTCAAACATATCCACTGTTTGATACAGGAAGAAGTATAAATTTTGAAGAATCGATTGCAGCTTTTTGTGAAGTTAAGACAACGATTCACGAAATTTATTTTCTTATGAAATAGTTCATTTTACGAACGGTGGGAACGAGGTCCTCCAGGATACATTCGGCACATATATTTTTACAGTTGTACGCCGTTACATTACAGACAAGGACGAAATGCAAAGCTGGCATCAGTCGAGTGCCTAGTATACAAAAAGGTTTTTCGGAAATGTCGTTATGAATCGCGGGTCGACTTCTTCATAGCATTAACCGGATGGAGGCGAATGACTTCCTGGACTTTGCAAGTACTGACTAACGTATTATTACAATGTGTCAGTTATTTCCTAATGTTGCGGCAGGTTGAACGCTAGAAAACAAATTAAGGGCTACCACCTCTTGAGGAGATTTTGTGGCAAGATTATGCAACTTGTGGTTGCCTCCAAGGTTATTCTGCATGGTATTTACTTCTGTCCATGACTATTTCTTTCGGTAAGCGAAGTTTACAGGAGACAAAATGTAACAGTGTACTGTTGTCAGAAGTTTCCTGGAGACTACGAACTTCATTCCTATTGCACTATCTGACACGAAAAAATCGTTGCGAGGCATCTGTCGACGTTGTAAAATATTGAAAACCGTTTATTTGGAACCTATTTAGATTACACTTTTCTTTATAGTCCAATTTGGCCTGTAAACCCATTACATACAGTTACATACAATTTCTAATTCTTAGTACTTAATTCCTTAAATTTCTTAATGATTGGTCACGGTGTCGGGGATCTACCGTTACTGCATAACGCGAATACGTTGATTTGGCTACTACCTGCGCAAGTAGTGACAACCTCCTTGACCAGCAGTTTCAGCATGGCAGGTGACAGTTGGATAGCTCTAATTGTAAAAGTGGTCAGAAGAGCCGCACTAAATGATTTTCGAATTATTTCTGTACAACGGCAATATTAGAACAACTGTACCATTCAGAAATATCTTCTGGCCATAGAATAATGAATCCACAGAAGACGCTCCATAACTATTGGTCCAAGTGCATAACGATTGGCTTGAAACCGGAAACAATGCTATGAGATAGCCCCGCCAAATTAGCCAACGCAACGAAAGTGTAAAGAATATATTTTTGCATTTTCTTCTTTTGTTTGTTGCGCCAATGCATAGCTCGGCAATGAAACACTTGAAATAGTGATTTCGTTATTGTTACAAGCAATTGGGTTATTTTGAACTGTATCATAAGGAAAGAATTATTAAAATATGTACTGTTTGCTTCATTGTAAAGTCACGTACGTGAAATTAAAAAGGGTCCCCAGTGAATCTAAATCTACATGCATACTCTGCAAATCACATTTAAGTGCAGAGGGTTCATGGAACCACGTTCACAATTCTCTATTATTCCAATCTCGTATAGCACGCGGAAAGAACGAACAAATATATCTTTCCTAACGAGCTCTGATTTCCCTTATTTTATCGTTGTGATCGTTTCTCCCTATGTAGATTGGTGTCAGCAAAATATTTTCGGATTTGGAGGAGAAAGTTGGTGATTAGAATTTCGTGAGAAGATTCCGTCGCAACTAAAAACACCTTTCTCTTAATGATTTCCATCCCAAATCCTGTATCATTTCAGTGACATTCACTCTCCTCTATTTCGCGATAATACAAAACATGCTGCCCTTCTCTGACCTTTTTCGATGTTCTCCGTCAATCGTATCTGGTAAGGATCCCTCGCCGCGAAGCAGTATTCTCAAAGAGGACGGGCAAGCGTGGTGTAGGCAGTCTCCTTAGCAGATCTGTTACATTTTCTAAGCGCCCTGCCATTGAAACGCAGTCTTTGGTTACCCTTCCCCACAACATTTCTGTGTGCTCCTTCCACCATAAGGCCTCACGGACGAATGATGTATGATCATTGGCATACAACCCAAGAACCCGTTTGTCCCCTTTTGCACTAATCCATTGAATTCACACTGAACAAGATACAGAATTAAGTTCAGGCAATTGACGGAACACTCCATCGCTGCAGTGATAAGTGTCTAAATTCTCAACCACAGTCAAACGCTCGTTTCTTATCTAGAGTATTGGTGTACTTTCAAGAGGAATTTGATCCGTTGGTACCACCCTACGTGCACTGTTACTTATTGTTAAGCAATCACAGATAAATACAGATAAATTCTCCAAGGCTAAAAGGTTTCTATTCCAGAATTCAGGGCCGTTTTTAAGATCTTTTGACGCCTAGGCTCAACCTGTCAAGAAAAATTTTGTATGAAGTTTTCGTTTTATTCTTCCTGGAATTTATCCGGTGTCTCCTCGGGGTCGCAAACTTATTTCAGATTCCGCATAGTTAGTGGTATGGGGTGTCCGGATGCGCTTCTTTAGGCCACCACTTCCCCTCTGGAACACAATTTGTGCACCCCATCTATCTGCATCTAGTGTTATCTGACGTGAAACTGTGAGAACATTTTCCAAAGGTGTACAGATCATGCAACCGAGACGGGACGAGGATACCAGCCCTGTATTACCTAGTGGGATGTGAGACACCTGCTGAAAACCACATTCCGGCTGCCCTCGTTTTTAATCCCCCAGAAAGAGTCGATCCAGGGCTGGGGCGCCTCCCTCTGTTTATTATGTAACTAGCTCTGTTTATTATTTCACCAGCTGTGTTTATTACCAGCAGCTACCCTCGTGTATTCATAATTATGTTATAATGTTTGACGGTAAGTACGTAAACTATTGTACAGGCAATAACGTCAGCTGCTCTCACGTGTCTGCCTGTTTGGGTAAGCGTAGTCTGATAAATAGATGCTTGCCCCCTCCAAATACCCCATCTTATGATAACGTGGCATGTGCGCAGGATTGTTGCCGAGCAATCATGTGCATGGTGTGGACATGTGCATGCATCTATACAGCGTGCTACACCAAATTTCATCTAAAGTGATTCAGCGCTTTATTCCTGAAAACGACAGAGGTACTTTCGCACGTAGTATGTTATAGCACGGAGGTACGGATTAAACATGTTGAGTATTGTTCAGGCATTGTGTTAATTATGTTGAATCATATGATGTAGAATATATCAATCAATAACAGCATTTTCGCAAAATGACAAAGTTTAAAAGTCAAAGAATAAATAACTCTTTTAAAGAGTAAATATATTTCCCTAAATCGCGGAATATTCACTAAATCAATAAATACTTACGCTACAGACTTCTTAAAGTAGCCTGTGTTCTTCCTCGGTGTTCAAGCTCTCTCGATATCAAATTTCATCGACATTGGTTAAGCTGTTTAGGTTTGAATAGACAACAGACGAACACATTTTCGCATTTATAAAACTGTGATACAATTCTGACGAAATAAAGATTGTTTGTTGCCCCAAGCTACGATCACGTTAGCCGTGAGAAGCCTATGAAAGCCTATCTAATAGTTTTGGAGATTAGGGTGCTCAAGCATACGACCGAACGAAGGTTTCATATAAAACTTAAAATTACGACATATTATTCGCCGTGATGCAATTGTAATGAAATAATGCGTATACGTTGTGCCAAGTGACGCTCAAGTTGCCTGTGCCAACCACATGAAAATTCGCCTGTTTGGTTTGGAGATTGGTGTGTTCAAACAGCGGAACAGATGGACACAGCGGTTTTACAGTTTTATTATTAGTGTAGACTTGCTGTCACCTGCAGCTGCGCTCGCAAATCAGTAGTTTCGTTATGATGAGTAATGGCTAGGAAGTATGCTCTCTCCCCCCCTTCCCCCCGTACTCTCGAGCTGTCACACTGTCACAGTACACGATGTGTCGGCATGCAGAGCACCACTGCCGAGCAGAGCGTACAGAATGGAGCATGCATAGTGCTTAACTTCTGATCAGTTTGCGTTAGGACGTTCAAACTGTGCGGTTGGCCGCGGGGCATTATGGGAATAGTATGCGCTGCATGGTTTGGTTTAGCGAGAAAGCCCACTTGCATTTGGATGGTTTCGTCAATATACAAAATTGGGGTATATGGGGGGCTGAGAATCCATATTTCGCGATCAAGAAGTCTCTTCACCCTTAACGGATGAGTGTGTGGTGTGCAAATGTCCAGTTACGGAATAATCGGTGCGGTATTCCTTGATGGCACGGTGACCGCCGAAAGGCACGTGAAGGTTTTGGAAGATAATTTCATCGCCACTATCCAAAGTGACCCTGATTTCGACAAGATGTGGTTCATGCAATACGGAGCTCGATTCCATCGAATCAGGAGAGTGATGTCCTGGAGGAGCACTTTGGGGAACGCATTCTGTCTCTGGGGTACCCAGTGGCCAATGGGATGCGCCTCAATTGGCCGCCGTATTTTCCGGATCTGAACACATACTTTACTTTACATGTGATAAGGGCATTATCGACCATACGCCTGTTCTATGAGCCTCTTCCACTTTTGTCTGTCCAGTGCGCTGTTTATCCAGTTGCTGTTGATGTTCATCCTAGTTGTGTCGTCCCGAACGTTATCCCGCCATCAGATTCTGGGTCTTCCTCTTCCTCTTGTTCCATCCATTGTTCTGCTGAATGCCATTGTAGGTAGTCTATTCTCTGTCGTTCTTGCTGTATGGCTTACCCAATTCAACCTTCTTCCCTTGAGCACTTCGACGATGTTACAGTGTTTCTACAGCCCTCTTAATTCTTCATTTCCACTTATTCTCAATTCCATGTTATTTTCGTTGTATACAGGTCCAAAAATTTTCCTTAGTACTTCTTTCGAATATTAACAGTTTTTCTTCATCTTTCTTTCTAAATATTAATGTTTCACATGCATATAACATAACAGGTATAATGGTCAATTGATGTAAGCGGTTTTTGAAGTTACTGCTAAGTGATATTTATCATAGAATTTTGATGAAACTGAAAAGTGTCTTGTTTGTTGTTGCTAAACGGGCATCTATTTCTATATCTGTTCTGTAGTTATTACTAAAAAGACTTCCTAGGTACCTGAAGTGGTCAACAGTCTTGAAATTGAATCTATCTACAGTCAAAGGTGCATCTTTTCTGGGTTTCTTACTTATGGACAGGTATTCTGCCTGTTCTTCATTAACATGTAATTCTGTTTTCTCAACAATTTTGTAGTAATTTCGCATCATTCTGATTAATTCTGTTTTGGATCTACTTATCAGCGCTACATCAGCTGCATAGGCAAGTCTTGTAATGTTCACAACCTGTAGCTGGATCCCTTGTGGACTACCGAGCGAGGTGGCGCAGTGGTTAGCACACTGGACTCGCATTCGGGAGGACGACGGTTCAATCCCGTCTCCGGCCATCTTGATTTAGGTTTTCCGTGATTTACCTAAAATCGTTTCAGGCACATGCCGGGATGGTTCGTTTGAAAGGGCACGGCCGATTTCCTTCCCAATCCTTCCCTAACCCGAGCTTGCGCTCCGTCTCTAATGACCTCGTTGTCGACGGGACGTTAAACACTAACCACCACCACCTTGTGGACTGGTTTTAGAAAATTCTCTATCGATCTTCTTTAGGAGAAGGTTAAATACAATAGGTGAAATGGCATCCTATTGTTTCAGTCCAGTGTACACATTAAAATCTTCAGTTTCTCCTACCGGTGTCTTTATGCGACATAAAGTTTCGTCTACACACATTTTAACTAATCTGATTAATTTTGATGGTATTTTAAATTCCTTCATTATATTTAAGAGTGTCTGTCGGTGTATGCTATCATAGGCTTTTTTAAAATCTACGAATAATATGTGGACATCTGCACTGAATTCCCACGCCTTCTCAGTTACTTGTCTTAGGGTGAATAAGTGATTTAATGTGGATCTGTTTCTACGGAAACCGCATTGGTAGTCCCCACTCAGTTCTACTGTTATTGGAATCAGCCTGTTTAATAGGCTGCTCGATAAGATTTTGTAGGTGACATCCAGTAAGGCAATTCCTCTGTAGTTATCACAGACAAGTGGATCATTCTTTTTAAATATGGGGGACACAACTACAGTTTTCCAATCTGCAGGTATGGTTTCTGTCTTCCAAATTGTTTCTATTAACACCTGTATTTCTAATTCCAGTTGTGGGCCTCCATTCTTTAATAACTCAGCGTATATCTAGTCTTCGTCACAAGCCTTGTTATTCTTTACTTTCTTTATTGCTTGCTATATTTCATTTACTGATGGGGTAGTAACTGTATCAGCTGTAGCAATTGTATCAGGTTCTTCCAATTTAATGTAAGAGTGTGGGTCATTGCAGTTCAGAAGTTGTGAGAAATATGTCTTCCATCTTTTTTGTATGTCACTTTTGTTGGTCAATATTTTCCCATACTGATCCTTTATAAACTGTTCCCTTTTACTGAATTTACCAAAGGATTTTTTAAAATATTTTGAAGCATCTGCCTTGTCCTGTGATGTTGGAAATCATCCTCTGCTTCTCTGATCATATTGTTATAGTATTCCATTTTCTCTTGTCTTAGGGTTCTTTGCGTTTCTTGGCGGTGTTTATAGTATCTTTCCTTCAATGTCATACTGTCCCTTTCTGTAATCCATGCATTTCTCGCATTTCCTCTTTCGAGCACTTTTTCATGGCACTTTGTGTTAAAGCAAATTTTATTAGGTCGTTTTCTTTTACCTATGATTTTGGAAACTGCTTCTTGAATACAGCCCTTCAGGTGTCTCCATCTGCTTTCGACATCCTGTGGTTCTGTATTGGTCAGTCTCGGTTTTGTTTGATTGCTCTCAATTTCGTTTGTAAAATTTTCTTTTATATTCGCTTTCGCCAGGTTTCCTGTGTTATATCTTGTAATTTGTTCTCTATTTCTATTTACTTTCCTTTTGAGTTCCCTTTCAATTTTGATATGGTTAACATGTGGTCTGTGTCACAATCCGCTCCTCTAAAGGTTCTGACATGTTACTACTGTATTGGAATCGTTTCTGGATAGCTACAAGACCTATTTGATTGACTACCTTTCCATCTGGTGATATTCATGTTCCTAAATGAACGCATTTATGTTGAAATTTTGTGCGGCTTATCGTGAGACCATTTGTCATTCCAAAGTTTATAAGTCGAATCCCGTTATTTGAACTTTCCTCGCGTAAGCTGAAATTGCCGATGGCTGGCTTGTAGATTTCTTCCTTTCCTACTTTGGCATTAAATTCTCCTAACACTATTTTCACATTGTGCCTACTTAATGAATTTTTCGTTTGTTCCAGTTGGCTGTAGTATTCTTCCTTCGTGTTGTCATCTCTATCTTCTGTGGGCGAGTGTGTATTCAGAAATCACTGCGTCTGAATAGTTACGTATGATATACGGCTATTAACATGTTTGAACTCCCTTATCGAGTCATCTATTGATTTATGAATGTAGAAACCGGTTCCAAATTCATGGCGCTGACCGTAGTCTCCATAAATTATTGTCCCGTCTGCTATTTTCAGTGAACCTGTTCCCTGCCAACTTATTTCTTGGAGAGCTACCAGTTGCGCTCTATATTTTCTTAATTAGTTTGCTAGTATTTGGGCAGTTCCAGGGCACACATATGTGACTTCATTTTTGTGGGGCTATATTAAAGATAACGTGTACAGCAATAACCCCAAAAACATTGCTGAGCCGGAAACAGCCATTCAGGAGGTCATCGACAGCGATGTTCCGATACTTCAGCGGGTGATGCAGAATTTCTCTATTCGTCTGCACCACGTCATCGCCAATGACGGCAGGAATATCGAGCATGTCATAACCGAAATACGAATATCTGTAGTGACGTTCACATGTTGAATAAAGTATGTGCACGCCGTAGTTTGTAACTGATTTAAGTTTTTTCCATGTAGTTCAATAATTGTCACCCTGTATCAACCAGTAACAGCTTTTTCACAAATATGATAAAGATCGAAAGTCGAAGAATAAGTAGCTTTTTCAAAGAGTGAATATTTTCCCTAATTCGAATAATATTCTTCAAATCAATAAATATCTCCTACTTCACAATTTAAGAAGTAGCTTATGTTCTTCCTCATACTATCGCATTTATGTTATTAGTAAAGATAAAACTTACCAGTTACGGTATCTTTCTCCCGGTGATCCGATTTTGATGAAATAAAGCCTGTAATTTGCCCCAAGCTATAGTTTTGGAGTATGTTATTCAAACAGATAGACAGACAGACTGAACAATTACGCAGATTTAGTACTAGCACAGATCGAATACATTTTTACTATAAAATTTATTACATAACGAACTGAAGATATTAAGAAATGAAAAGAATTTTCCTTCGACTCTTCTATTTTTTGGTTCCTTTTGCCTTTGTACATCCTTTAGTTTGTGTTTTATGGCGGACCATGATTACAGATTGTACCACAAAATGTCTTGTTGCAGTAATAGCTCTACTTCGTTGGTACATTCTCATTGGTTTACAGTCCTCTGTACAGCTAAAACACCAGTTCTTAGTGTTGCGCTGCAATGTCTGACTATATGGATGTTGAGAAATTTTGTTGTTTCCAATTTGCGGCAATACAATTATTACAATAAAAATACATCTATAACAATACATTCGTATTTAAAATAAACGTATTTGTTTATTTCACTTTTGAATTTCTCACCAAAAGGCTCACAATGGCCGCGTGACGATGCTCTGGCGTCACGAGTCAACCTATACGTCATACTCTGTGCATCTGAAGACATCTTCCACGACAGCTCCCGAATGAATAAAATTATCTGAAATTAGTTCTTCCCAGTTTCGTGACTTCGAGAATACGTGTCCAGCAACGGAAGAAATGAGTGATGGAAGAAATTACCTTTCTGAAAACTCGAACTCACTTCAGACCCCCCAGAATTCCGGTAATCCTTCTTTTAAAAGTCTTAGCGGTTTTCCCAATTCAAGTTCCATTTGTCTGAACTGCCAATATTGGTAATCTGACATGACATAATTCTAGAGTTGAACGCTGACTTAAGTTATCTCAGCTGTACACTGAAGTATCAAAAATTCCATATAGAATAGTTACGTCTGCGTCTTTTACTGTTGTAAGAGAGCGTGTGTCACAGTATTAAAACAAAGACATTTTTTTTGTTTAAATGTTTTAGTGTGGGCCTCTAGGCTGCGGCCTACATAGACTGCCTGTAAATACGGCCATGCTAGCAACTACTAAAAGACGTGTCACCACCGCTATCGGTAATGAACATCGGTATGAAGTCATTCTATTACCTACTTTCATTAATATTTCCATTTGTCTCCAAGCTGAAAATGTTCTGTCAACCACACAAGCAATAAACTGATCAAAATAACAAACCAGTTTTCATTAACGTATAATGCTTGTAATTTATAACAGCAACTTTTGTGACAAAGATAAAGCAGCTGTTTCTGATTTACTTCTGAAACTGTAATCTAGGTAAAGATGATTTCAGTTAAGATTTTCCGCGCGGTCTAAAGGCGCCTTGCCACGGTTAGCGCAGCTGCCCCAGTCGGATGTTCAAGTCCTCCGTCGGGCTTGTGTGTGTGTCTTGTCCTTAGCGTAAGTTGGTTTTAGTTAGATTAAGTGGTATGTGAGCCTATGGACGATGACCTCAGCAGTTTGGTCCCATAGGAACTTATCACAAATTTCCTAAAATATAGATTTAAAATTACGTTTGACATCATTCACAATTTTTATGTGAATATGTAATGAAAGAGTTCAATTGCCACTAGCAATGTTATTTTAAGAAAACGTTAAACGTGGTACAGGCTCTCTTACAGTAGTAAAAGACGCAGGTGTAACTATTTTGTGTGGACTTTTTGCTGTCTCAGTGTGACTGCTCATAAGAATGAAGTCAGTTTTCAGCTCTCAAACTATGTCACGTAAAATTCCCAATGGCGTCTCCGTTCGAACTGGAAATAATTTTATGAAAACTTACGGCAACAGAAAATCCTGACTGAAGGAGGAGGAGGAGATCACATCACATAATAATATAGTGGATTCTGTCAGATTAGAAGAACAGCATGTAGTTTTACGAGATATGAAAAACAAGAAAGCATGTGGTCCAGATAGTAATAATATGGAACTTCTAAAATATACTGGTCCCTTTGGTGGGTTTAGAGTATTACATTTACCTAATAAATGTTGGCGCTGGTATAAAATCCCGATCTCTTGAAAAACATAAGAAGTTATATCAGTTTTTAAACAAGGCCAAAGAAACAGTTGTGAAAAATTAGCAATTAATCTCCTAAAATCAGTATTAAAATTTTCAAAAATAATCAATAATCGTTTAAGAACCCTTATAGAGACACTCCTATTAGAAGAACAATGTGGATTCCAGAAAGGCTATTCATTGAGTGATAATATATTCACCATAATTTTTTTTTACAGAAACGCCGAGAATTCAGTTTAAAGACATGCATAGCTTTTATTGACTTCGGAAAAAGCTTTCGACACTGTGAACAGAAAAAATTATGGCACTTGATTATTAAAGCTGTATGTCCTAGACATCTTATTGAAGCTATAAAATGCGCGTACATGGACACAAAAATAACAACAAAGTTCGTAATAATAGAAATGAGTGAATAACTGCCAATAAGTGACTCAAAGGCGGCTGCAGTTTGTCACCAACTTGATTTAATGTATACATAAAAGATGTGATTAAGAACTTGAGACAAGAAGTAAATGTGGGATACACAGATTAAGAGAAATAAGTATGTCAATATCCTTATGTAGGCAGATGATGTTAATATTTTGGATGAAAGTGAAGATGAGCTACAGAAAGCAGTCTGTAATTTACACCGGTTAGGGAAAAGAGAATACAACCTTCTAATGTCAAAAAAGAAAAGCAAAATCATGATTCATCATGGGAAAGTCCGCGGCTCGTGGTGTTGCGGTAGCGTTTTTGCTTCCAGCGGGGTCAGGGATTTTCTCTGCCTCGAGATGACTGGGTGTTGTGTGTCTTTCGTCATCATCTCATTCTCATTCACTCGCAAGTCGCCGTAGTGGCGTTAAGGAACTTGTGGAGCGGCGGCCGAATCGCCCCGCTCATTATTACCATGGGAAACACCCCACGCACAAAAAAAATAAAAAATGATAGATAATACACCGTCTGATTTTGTCCATAGTAAATGGTTTTGAGAATGCATGTGACTGTGAAAACAATGGGTTTGTTTATAAACCCGCATACATAATATAGGCCACCAGTTTGGAAAAGTAGAGCAAAAGATCAAAGTACTACGTCGACTAAACAAAGATCATAAAATAGATTTGTTACAAGAACGGGAGATACATTCACATTACGAAAAATACGAGGGCAAAATGTCGATGAAAAACTTGAATGTGAATCGGTAGATTTCTTCAGATGTTTTGACAATATACTTAAATAAAAATGGTGACACTCAGAAATAAGCAACAGTGTAAAATAAGTACAGCAAATTGTGATCTATATTGTTATGCATATCACACTCTGCGGAAGACCTGTAACCATCTCCGTTAACTACATCTAAAAACACTTTGAGACTCTTTATTTATGTAAGTTAGTCTCGATAAATACTGTGCACTGAAAGTGGTGTGTAATGTTTAAGGTGTGTGAGACTCCGCGCAAATCGACCATAAGGAAACTGTACGTACAAGTTCTTCCAAATTTCGCCACTACATATAAAAATCGATAACTTACTAACAATGGCGCGTTTGTTTACGTATTGGAGTAAAGTCACCAAAACAAAGCAGAATCTCCCACATCGAAAGCAATACATAGAAATGACACAGAGCAAAGAGAAAAAAGCACTTGAAACTGGGAATCAATTGCCAAAGTGCAATATGAGTAAAAGAAAATTGTAACTGGTAGCAGAAAAGTTAGTTATAAACAAACTCAGGTAATACGCCACTTGAGCACCTCTCTTACTTTAATTTTGTAGGATACAATGTAGTATATGACATGAACAAGTGTACAGAAAATAAAATAAGTGCACAGTCAATATTTAGAATGATAAAATATTCCAGAACAAAATAAGGAAGGAAACAAAGTTAAAAATTTATAAAATCATGGCTACATCTGTATTGCTATATGAAAGTGTGTCATGGGTCCCTAAAAACGAGATAAAAGCAAACTACAGACAGCAGAAATGAGGCTTCTTAGGAAAGTGAGAGGTGTTACCAGGGAGTACCACAGAAGAAATGAAAATATAAAGAATGAACGAGATATTTGTAATCTTGCCAAGTAAAATAAATGCATTAATAAATAAATACTTGTACTGTTAGTAAAAAGATTGAACAATATGAAACGTTATGGAGGCATCACCTACAAATAATACGCAAAGAGAATCCCACATTGGCCATAATGTGCCTGCCAAGAGGAAGAATGGACTCAGGAAGACTGAGAATGAGGTGGTAGTGGAAAGTGAAGACGGTAAAGGCACAAATTCCTGCACCTTGAAGTGTAGAAGAAGAAGAATAAGATGTTAAAGAAGATAACGAATTTACATAATAACCGGAGGTGTTTGGGTCATACGTCAAATAATATGTAATAGTTATAGACATAGCTCGGTTGATATTTGTTGTTGCGGCAACCAACATATTAATGTCCCAACGTATTGTGACGAAGTTAATTGAAAAATATCTCCAGCTAATCACGTAAACGAACCACTCGAAGTGGTTAGCCTATAGCAACGCATTTCACTGTATCGTGGGCATATGATTTACGAGGGTTGCCCAGTAAATAATGCCCCATATTTTTTTTCTCCAGAAGTATTTATTCCACAACAATCAAATTTACATATGTGAAAGACTGATGTTTTGTCTACTTGCTTTATTTTTCCACATAATGTCCATCAAGTTCGACGGCCTTTTTCCAGCGAGACACAAGAGCGTGTATTCCCTGCCGGTAAAAATCTGTACTCTGCCTACGGAGCCAGGTTGTCACTTCGTGAATCACTTCTTCGTCATCGGCAAAACGTCTTCCACGAATGAAATTCTTCATTGGCCCAAACAAGTGAAAGTCTGAAGGAGCCAAATCGGGGCTGTAGGGTGGATAGGGTAACACTATCCAACCCAGTTTCGCGATGTGTTCACAAGTCCTCAAACTTGTGTGAGGACGAGCGTTATCATGCTGAATCAAAACATCCTGTGGGTTAACATGACGCCCAAGGCGCCGGAAGCGCTGCTTAAGTTTGTCTAATGCTTTGACATAAGCCTCTGAATTAATGGTACTGCCTTTTGGCATCACATCAATGAGAATTACGCCCTCGCAATCCCAAAACACAGTCATCATGACTTTTCCGGCTGAAGGAACTGTTTTGAATTTTTTCTTCTGTGGAGAATAAGCATGACGCCATTCCATCGATTGTCTTTTTGTTTCGGGCTCAAAATGATGCACCCAAGTTTCATCACTTGTCACAATCCGTGACAAAAAGGCCTCCCCGTCAACGTGAAAGCGTCGCAACAAATCGAAAGAAATGTCTTTTCTTTGGGATTTGTGATCGACAGTAAGACACCGAGGAACCCATCTTGCACACACTTTTGAGTATCCAAGCTGATTGATAATCACATCCACACTTCCTTTGCTTACTGACAACTCCAGTGCCAATTGTCGAGTCGTAATGCGTCGATCCCGTCGAATGAGAACATCAGCCCGCTGCAACATGTCAGGCGTGACAGCCGTGGGAGGCCTTCCCGACCGCGGCAAATCTCGGAGCTCCGCAGCACCGCCCTCTGATGCTTTCACCCTCTGTGCCCAGCGACCAACAGTACTCCTATCGACTGCAGATGTTCCGTAGACTTTGCACAAGCGTTTATGAATATTGCCCACGGTTTCTTCCTCTGCTACGAGAAATTCAATCACTGCACGTTGTTTATGACGGATGTCACCTGCAGACGCCATTTTAGAACATTCCTACACCACCGCTCTCTGTCGGAGGAAATTGAAACTTTGCGTACACACGCGGGAAACTTCAAATAACTCGCACCTAAAGTGTCACATTTCTAATATTTTTTATTTCGGAGAAAAAAAATATGGGGCATTATTTACTGGGCAACCCTCGTAGTTAAAACAGATCTACTATAGGTAACACACACACCACACACATGCAAACTGACCCACAACCACCAGTATTAACTACGTGAAACTTTTTTTCACTGGGCTACCTCAGTAACTGATTAAAATCTGCAAGTGTTAGTAACTTTGTGTAAATGTCCTTTGGATATTACTGTTTACGATTTCAGTTATTTGTTCATTCCTTCGCTTTATCTGTGGCTATTGTACTAACTTTAGAATAGGTTCACCATACAAATATTCTCGTGTTGCTTCAATTGGCGTCATACCTTCTCTTGAATGTAGTAAATTGTTTAAAATAATCTCTGCATTTGTACCCTTCATGACCATGGAGTGACTTTTTCACTACACAGCGCACTAAGAACCTTCGTCACTCTCACTGCTGGATTCCCTTGTGGGTGAAATTTATGTACTGTCTGTATTCCTCATCGAAACATAAATTCATTAAACATTCGAGATGTAAATTGTGGTCCATTGTCTGATAAAAGTTTTCATGGTTTTCCCATGGTGTTGAAATTCTCACTGCCCATCATTCGCATCACAATATTGATTTTAGCCTTGACAATGGGGTGTAACTTGATGAATTTAGACCACACTTCCACAACCACTAGTATGTACTGAACTCCCCAGGTCCTCTTGGTTGGTGGTCTATAGAAATCAATTGTTGCCAGATGCCAAATTCGCTTCCGTACTACTAGGTTACAATTGTATCTAACTGCCCGAGTACTACATTTAACTTTTACCCATAGTTCCACTCCGTCTTGGGTGAGTAGCCTTGCAACAACCGCTGCCAGTCCCAAGCCCAGATGGAGGAAGAGATTTGGGCATTGGGCTAACAAACCAGACCAGTAAAAAGCTCTTTGTTATGAAACACAAACTCGCTTCGGACACTGATGGATACAATGGATGACGAAAAGTGCAAAGGAAAAAGGACTGCAATTTGGACATTTGACTTGGCCTGACCAGCTTTTTTAGGTCTTGGAGAACCTATCTCAACCCATTGTGAAGACTGAACATTGGTCTCAGCATCCTAATCGTAGGCCCACGTCTCATCACCAGTTATGATTCTCTTAAGAAACATTTAGTTCTTATTTGCGCTATCCGAAACCTCTTCACAGACTGCGAGGCGAAAGTCTTTCTGGTCTTGACTCATGAGCCATGGGACGATCTTTACGGCAACACGATGCATTCCAAGATGTGATGCCTGGGTTTCATTAAATGATCCAACTGAAATGTTGCATTCTTTTACAATCTCTCGGACACTCAGTCTTCGATTCGCACGCACAATTTCGTTGACCTTCCTGACAACGCGTAGTCGGTAGAGGTCGAAAAGCGTCCTGAGCGAGTGTCATCTTTAACTTCCCTCCGACCAATTTTAAAAAGTGTGAACCAATCGTAACACCTAATACTGGTTAAGCCCTCATCACCGTAGGCCTCCTGCATCATTCGGTGTGTCTGTAAAGATTTTCTTGAGTTTCACGCAAAATTTAATGCAGTCGCGGTGCTCCTCTAACTCTGCCACCTCGAAATTCGCGAACTGCACGACACAACGTTCTACTCAATTCAACACTGAGCAGACATACAACAGACATACAACAATGAAATTTCCGGCAGTTGCACACTATATGTAGGCATATGCAGGGATGCCAACCGCATTTCGCTCCAACACACATTGGCGCGAAAATTCAAATGTTCCGGAATTTTTTGTACGGACCTCGTAATATGTTACTTATGTGGCACCATGCATAGTTACAGCAGTTGTCGAAATCCTTCCGGAAGTTTTTCATTCTTCCACGAGTCACTATGCTACACTACTGGCCATTAAAATTGCTACGCCACGAAGATGACGTGCAACAGACGCGGAATTTAACCGACAGGAAGACGATGCTGTGATATGCAAATGATTAGCTTTTCAGAGCATTCACAGAAGGTTGGCGCCGGTGGCGACACCTACAACCTGCTGACACGAGGAAACCGATTTCTTATACACAAACAGCAGTTGACCGGCGTTACCTGGTGGAACGTTGTCGTGATGCCTCGTATAAGGAGGAGAAATGCGTAACATCACGTTTCCGACTTTGATAAAGGTCGGATTGTAGCCTATCACGATTGCGGTTTATCGTATCGCGACATTGCTGCTCGCGTTGGTAGAGACCCAATGACTGTTAGCAGAATATAGAATCGGTGGGTTCAGGAGGGTAATACGGAACGCCGTGCTGGATCCCAAACAACAGCCTCGTATCACTAGCAGTCGAGATGACAGGCATCTTATCCGCATGGCTCTAACGGATCGTGCAGCCACGTCTGGATCCCTGAGTCAACAGATGGGGACGTTTGCAACACAACAACTAACTGCACGAACAGTTCGACGACGTCTGCAGCAGCATGGGCTATCAGCTCGGAGACCATGGCTGCGGTTACCCTTGACGCTGCATCACAGAGAGGAGCGCCTGCGATGGTGTACTCAACGACGAACCTGGGTGCACGGATGGCAAAACGTCATTTTTTCGGATGAATCCAGGTTCTGTTTACAGCATCATGATGGTCATATCCGTGTTTGGCGACATCGCGGTGAACACACATTGGAAGCGTGTATTCGTCATCGCCATACTGGCGTATCACACGGCGTGATGGTATGGGGAGCCATTGGTTACATGTCTCGGTCACCTCTTGTTCGCACTGACGGCACTTTGAACAGTGGACGTTACACTTCGAGATGTCTTACGACCCGTGGCTCCAATCTTCATTCGATCCCTGCGAAACCCTACATTTCAGCAGGATAATGCACGACCGCACGTTGCAGATCCTGTACGGCCATTTCTGGATACAGAAAAGGTTCGACTGCTGCTCAAAATGGTTCAAATGGCTCTGAGCACTATGGGACTCAATTTCTCAGGTCATCAGTCCCCTAGACTTACAACTACTTAAACCTAAGGACATCACAAACAACCATGCCCGAGGCAGGATTCGAACCTGCGACCGTAGCAGCAGCGCGGTTCCGGACTGGAGCGCCTAGAACCGCTCGGCCACCATGGCCGGCTCGACTGCTGCCCTAGCCAGCACATTCTCCAGAGCTCTCACCAATTTAAAACGTCTGGTCAATGGTGGCCGACCAGCTGGCTCGTCACAATACGCCAGTCACTACTCTTGATGAACTGTGGTATCGTGTTGAAGCTACATGGGTAGCTGTACCTGTACACGCCATCCAAGCTCTGACTCAATGCCCAGGCGAATCAACGCCGTTATTGCGGCCAGAGGTGCTTGTTCTGGGTACTGATTTCTCAGGATATATGCACCCATATTGCGTGAAAATGTAAATACATGTCAGTTCTAGTATAATATATTTGTCCAATGAATACCCGTTTACCATCTGCATTTCTTCTTGGTGTAGCAATTTTAATGGCCCGTAGTGTAAATAAAATCAATTGACAGGATTATTACTGCTTAGAGAGTTTCAGAATTTTAGATCCGATCCTGGAGCTCTTTGGTATTGTGTTAACAGCACTCAAAAAAATCACTTTGTATCAAATTTGGTGAGCATGGAAGGCATCCGGCGTAACTATGCGAGGAGAGGCTGGTTATCCGGGAACATTTCTCTGCAGAATACAAGAGATTGACAAATTGAGAAGACCGTTGCTCCATTTTGTTGAAACTATAAGTTAACTGAATCACGTTTATTGACAAGGTTACCTGAATTGATTTTAGAGTAATTTTCGTGACACTGCACGGTTATGAACACTAATCACCATAACAGTGTCGACGCCCTGTCAAAAAGTAAAAAATGGGATGAAGCGCCTCAGCACATGAGGAAGAAGAGAAATTGGGCTTGAATCAAGTTCTTATGGCTTATGGTGAGACAAATCTCTAAAATTTTGTTTGCTGGATGAACTTGAAAGATGAAAATGAGCTTATCCGAAAAAGTTAACGCATGTGGGACGAACATTGCAAAGAATGTGACGACACCATGTGATTTCAAACAATCCAGCACTCAGTTCTAATCCGATAACAGCTTTGGAGGGGTGTATTTTCGATCCACCGTGAATAATTCTCCCAAAACGCTTGTCTGATAACTGCAACATAGCCGCGCGTTCTTACAGGAGCACCGTGGGGAATTCGGAACGGAAATTCTCAGCACAGAATCTCTTTCCGGATCTATAACAGTGCGGAGAAGGCTAGACTACTTTCATTCCCCTGCAGAACCTGTTTTCCTCAAGACTGAAGTCAGATTACAATGTTTTCTTGTCTGAAACGGAAACCTGACGGCCAGGTAAGAACTGGAAGCGAAACGCCCGCTGAATTCATGCTGGCTACCGACCATTTTTATTAAACCGTAAAAGAAATTATTGTCCGTTGTGGTCTGTAAAAAGCTCATCGTTTACTTGCAACGCTGTTGGCCAGTTTTGTTTGTGAAGTCTTTCCTCGCACATACATTTGGTCACTATGTATCATGTCTCATGTCTTAAGTAATTAATGCGATTCATTTTATGTGAGCATTCTTCAGTTAACCACCCGATCCGCTAGATGTCATTACAACTTTAATCACAGGAGATCAAGATGTTTGGATCACTGGCAGGTGTTAGCATTACCTGACTGATTCTACTTGGGCGGTTTGCGGATCAATTGTTTAAGAGCCACATGCCTTGTATGCAGATGTTATGAGATTTCGTATTGTAAGCGTCGTTTTTATAATGTTGTTGACGCCGATGACGATGTTTCTAACACACGATGCAAGCTGAGATGTGTTGTCCGTTTAGCGTGTGTATCGGTCTGTGGCATCGTAGCTCCCAAAGGGAAGGGCCGATTTTTATACAATTTCTTTTATTTGAAAGCTGGTGTAACCGGGATGGTTGTTAGCTATGTTCCACGAATTGTTCAGCCGTTTAAATTTCAAATATTCAAATGTGTGTAAATTCCTAAGGGACAAAGCTGCTTAGGTCATCGGTTCCCAGACTTACAGACTACTTAAACTAACTTATGCTAAGAGCAACACACACACCTATGCCCGAGGGAGGACTCGAATCTCCGGCGGGAAGGGCCGCGCAGTCCGTGACATGGCGCCTCAAACCGCGCGGCCACTCCCTGCAGCTTTTAAATTTAATAAGTTAAGTAAAAATGTTTTCCGCCAGTGCGCTCTCTCGGTATACGCTACGTAATATATAAAAGCTACATCCAGTTACGTAGTATTAGGCTGTAGAGCTCAAAAAGATCTAAATAGAGGTCCGCGAGAATATATGTTTATCATTTATTGTTGATCAAGAATGATGATTTTTGTGTTTTGAAGTCACTCTTTTCAGCAACTACAGAGCAGAAAAAGCGTTATTGTGACTCTAATGTAAAATATAAAAACATGCTCTCGCAGTCTTTTTTGTAGTTCTTTTTGAGGTCTAGAATTCAGTACTTCGTAAATCAAATGATTTTGCCCTAATAGTTTAGCAGCCTATTGCAGGAGAGCGCATTGGCAGCCCATGTTCTTCCAATCTCATTCAGAATTATCATCATTTCGTTTTATTTATGTTACCCTAATTAGCTAAATATATACTAAAACATAGTTAAGAGAAGTTTGTGACACAACTTGACCAGAAGAAGGGATCGGATGGTAGGACATGTTCTGAGGCATCAAGGGATCACCAATTTAGTATTGGAGGGCAGCGTGGAGGGTAAAAATCATAGGGGGAGACCAAGAGATGAATACACTAAGCAGATTCAGAAGGATGTAGGTTGCAGTAGGTACTGGGAGATGCAGAAGCTTGCACAGGATAGAGTAGCATGGAGAGCTGCATCAAACCAGTCTCAGGACTGAAGACCACAACAACAACAGTTAATTATACATGTGTGAGTCAAAACAAGAAACACGTAAATTGCATTAGTGAAAAAGATCTCGTGTCGCAGTTTCGTGTTTCTTCCCGGAAAGTATTTGTGTGAAATGCGGGAATAGTGGTCGTTCATGCCGTGTCTACTAGTAAAATATAAAGTCTGAAAAGCATTGTATATTTTGTAAATAACTCTTAAAACAGCAGAGAAAAAATATAACTGATAAACAAAAAGTACTGGAGACCTGGCAGACGTTTTGCGTTAAAGCCCCCTCTTAGTATGTTCAAATTTAGATCAGATCCTCACACTTATGGGCTTCGTTTAGCTTACAAATTTCAGACGAAAAGACGAAATTTAAGACAAGTTTTCCACTTAAAATTATTTTTCTAGTTTTGAAAGTTAAAGAACGCTGTCTCTTCAGTAATATTACTAGATACTACACAAATAGTATCTTCTCTGCTCCCGTATCTGTATTATGTAAATATTTATTACTAAAATCTTAGAAAATTGCATTTTTACGAGTTTTTACGAATTATTTGCTCGAAAACCCCCATCCGAGAACTTTTGAGAATTACACAAAATATTGTTAGTTAAGATGTTAGTAGTCAGTGCAAATTCAGTGGGCAATATTTCTCTGTGTAAAGTGGTGAAAATTTTTCAGCATTCTGTATATTTCGCGCCTCTGAATTTATAATGTCAAATTATACCATTCTGCATCGAGCTTTGTGTTTGGTTTGAACTTTTTGTTAGATACAATGTCGCTGACGCTGACACTGGAATGACGAGCCTGTCCTTGGCTCGTGGTGGTGCAGTTTAGACAAAATTTGTCATTCTTGCGGTTCCCGTAAGAGAGAGAAAGATATATTACCACTCTTGTTGATTGGTCCTAGCTGGTGTAACCCGAAAAAGAGAAAGACACACTCTGTTGAGGGATTAGTAAAGCTTAATCCCTCAACAGGTCAGGCCAACGCGTGGTTGGCCTGTGATGAGGTTGTTGGCCCAGTCCACGGATGAGCCGATTGCGGGAGCGTCCCGTCTTCTCGTAGAACTTCCTGGCGATGGCGCGAAACCTGTCTCGGAGAGGCAGGATCCCGGTGCCCTCGTGGAGTTGGCGCGTCGAAAAGCGCCTCGGAAGATGCATAGATGCATAGCAGTCTTCAGGGCGCGGTTCTGCATCCGCTGCAGAGTCGCGATGTGAGTATCTGAGGCTTTACCCCAGATCACGACCGCATACTCTAACAGTGGGCGAACCAATGTTAGGTAAAGCGTGATGCCGTGTTGCGGTGGTAATGACGACTGCGGGTTTAGCAGCGGATACAGGGCTCTCCCTTTCACATCACGGATGTGATGCTTCCAGGTGAGCCTGCGGTCTAGGGTAACCCCTAGGTATTTCGCCATTCCACTCCATGGGATAGGTTCTCCCAGGATTTCGACCGGCGTAAGCCCTGGCTGCAGAAGTCTTCGTGTGAAGACGACTGCCTGGCTCTTTGTGGCGTCGAATTTCAGCCGCCACTTTGTTGTCCACGAGCCCAAGGTGTCGCACCCGCGTTGGAGGAACGTCAGTGAGAAAATACAGTAGCGAAAGAGTGAGGTGTGTGGATTATGAAAAAAGACACAAGACGGTGGTGTTTAAGAAACCTGAAAATCTGTCAGAAGTATTGCTGAAATATTTTGATCCTCAGGTAACGGTATTAGCATCACACCCATTGTGTAGGAATTGCTACACTCATTGAAAGAAGAAAGTTAGTGTCAATCACCCTGAACGATCACCATCACCTAAATGCGAAACTGAAGAAGACAGTGTAGGTGTTTATATTCCTCGGTGTGAAGTCGTTGATGCGTTGAATGTTATCATTTCTGCTGTATCCCCTACCATATCTCTCCTTAAACGTCCATTAAAGGTAAGAATCGCAAGAACAGTATGTAAAAAGAAAAGTGGGAGAAACTGAGACAAGTTTTATACAAGCCACATCTTCAAAACTTTGTCAAGTGTATAATGTAGATACACTTGGTGCAGAACCTGAAGATAATGATATGTGCACGAAATGTGGAGCCTCGTTTCAAAATCCAAATACTGCTATCTCAACAGCCATCTATACTGAGACGGTACAGTTAATGACACTCATGCCGGATAACTACTCTAAGCAGCAGATACGGAAATACATAACGAATTCTTCACATTATTGATTTCAAAAGCTCGTAAAATAGAGAATGAGAAAGGTATTTGGGCATGCCCAGATTCTTACTGAAGGCATCCGTTGCAAGATGATACGCTTGCTGTTGCTCTGAAACATCGCTTGCTGTTGCTCTGAAACATTACATATGTGATCACAAAGATTGCAGCAGGCAGAGTCCTAACCAGACTGATGTTATCTCTGTTACTAAAAATAGTGAAAAAGTTAATGAGCTGACATGATATATGACAAGATAAATAAAAGAAGCCTATCTCCTAATGAAACAGGACAACCCGAATTCAAAAATTATCTCTCAAAATTCTACTCCTTACAACCAAACCGGGTAAAATGCCAGCCAGTGAAGGAAATATGCACGTCTATTTACTGCACTAATTTAAAACTTATTTGTTTCGCCATAACAAGTGTCACAGGAAAGAAGTACACAGAGATGGACCTGATAGCTCTGTGTATACGTCCAGAGCCGCAAGATAAATGTTGGTTGTAAGAGTGTGCAGTGTGTCTCGGTGCTATTGCAGCATTGCGCCTTCAAGATACTAACAATAGCGTATTATATGCGTTGTGGGAGGGAGAAAAGTTGGTGAAGAAGACAGCAAAGTCAGAGAAGTCTGTTACAGAGGTTAGACATTGGGTCATGTCTATAGGATTCCAAGACAGGCCATAGCAGAAGTAAAATCAGCCACATCCCACAATACTAACACATTAGTTATTCATTTCGACTTTGCTGAGAACTGGTCTGTTGCTTTGCAAAACGAAATTCAAAGTTACCACTGGCACACGTCACAAGTATCAATTTTCACATGTGTTGCTCACTCCCTTGGAACATCACATTGTTTTGCTTTTGTGAGTGATGAACCCATTCATGACAGTGCACATGCATGCTACGCTGTCAGTATGATAATTGATGACATAGCATCCAGAGGCCATGCATTTCGTAAACATGTGTAAGTGACTGATGGTGCAGCATCTCATTTTAAAAACCACTTTCTGCTTTATGAGTTTGGTCAACACTGTAGTACAGGAATTAAGTCAAAACATTGGATACTTTCAGCAACAGGTCATGGGAAAATTGCACGTGATCTTGCAATAAGATATAATCTGCAGCATGAAGCTGTTGGTGCTATAAGAGATGCTGTTGGATTTGTACACACCATATCAACATTAGTAACAAATATGAATCTCTTAATTCTAAATGAAAGTACATTAAGGAAATTCCGTTTAAAAAATAGAGAAGAGTAGTCTGCTATGAAGCCTGTGGTAGGAATTCAATCAAGTCTCAACTGGGTTGCATCCCAGAGTGGCACATACACTGCAAGAACGGTTCTCCACAAAATGCCAAAATGCAGAGACCACAGTTACATTAGAAGACTTTGTAGTGACTCACTTTCATTTCTTGTATGTATGACAATCACTGGTGGTCGGAACAAATAGTAAGTGTCCCTCATGAGCTGCAAGATATAACTGTCTCCTCTATGGCACCTCATGGCCCTGTTAACGCTTTCAAATGGTCATAATCAAAAGATCAGTGTGCAGTTCCCGTTTCCTAAGTACTTGTCCGTGTGCAATCTCAGCTTGGCTATACAAGTTGAATGCGAAGCAGATAAAAAAAAAAACAAATGAACTCTTTTCAACAGTGCAGTGTTGATTATTGCATCATAGGCAATTTTAATTCATGGAAAGTCATGAACAAGTAAAATCATGATGAACACAATAATAATCTGTGAAGAATGTCATAAAAAAGAGTATAAATATTCTATATCTCATTTTTGTTATAAAATGCTTTCAAATAAAATTATGGATTGTTTTCACATTCACTTATAATGTTGTAAAGAAATTACTTTGATTCAGAAATACCTGTTTTGCATAAATTAACTTAAAACCAGGGATCAAATGTCCTCGATTTTTTGACCTTGAGAATAAAGCTAAGTCTACCTAAAAATTTCTCACATTTTGTACATTCCTTAAGTACAATGAGCACCTAACATACCATGAAATTTTTAGAGCATTTAGGATGGAGGTTTTGGAGGAAATAATTTCTAAATAACCAAAAAATTTAAGATTGTTTCATCTTTATGCACAAATATTTTGGCATTCTAAGAATGTCATGCATTAATGTCATAGCTGACAGTTGGCAGTTTTTCCTCTTTATCATTTCTCAAGATAATTAACATCCTGTGACTATTCATATCTTCAAAGCATAGTTTGGTAATTCCCAAAAAGTTACAAATTTTCATGATTTATTTTTCCAAAAAAAAGAAATGGTTCAAAAATGCATATGTAGTCATCATGTCTCATAGTATTTGGAACAAGGTATTTATTAAAAGTAAATTCAGATCTCTACCACTTTTGGTATCTTTACTATAATGTTTCAATTTTCCCTTTCGTTACGACATTTTCACAAATACTCTCATTTAGAGAGGTCTGTAGCGTTTTAACAAATCAAAGAATTGGATTATTTTCGGCTATAATGGCTTCGTTTGTGGATCATAACTGTATGGGATAATTACTTACTTATAATTTCTGCTACCAGTAACTTTCTTATTTTTTGTTTTATGTTTAATCCAACATAATACAACGCGTTTCGAACATTTTCTGTTCATCTTCAGGCGTTTAAACATACATACAGATAAATGTTATTTAAAAATAAACTGTCTTAAACTAGATTAACCTAGAACTTTTTGTCCATTTCTTGTTATTGTAGTGGCTGGGTGGCATTTGGGGGGGAGGAGGGGGAGGTGGGCAATGGATAGCCAGAAATCGATGTCAGTGATGCCTTCAGCTAGTTTTTTCTTTCTGGTTGACTACGTATGAGATCACAGCCTGTATGCGTGGCAGATAGTTTTGCACCAGTTGTGTGCTGCGAAAATAGCGTGAACTGAGTTTATATGACAGTAGATCACTTACGATTTCATCACCTTGCAGCTTCACTTGTATCACTGATGTAATGTCGAAGCTCTTGTTTAGTATTACACTGTTGCAATTTGTATTTTGTCACTGATTTCCAGCGTGATTCACTGCACAAATTCCTTCGATATACATGTGAACGTTATGCACTGTAGGGAAGCAGCCTACTCACGCCATAGTAAATTCACATCAGTCTTTCCACTGTGTGCCAGCCAGTCCGCTGTAACTAGCTCTGACGTCATAAATGTTGCGCAATACTTTAGAAATCAAGTAAATAACCTAAAATGTTTCTAGCATGTCAGGAGTAATACTAAATTAATATGTGTTGAATATCAGTTCGATAACTTTAGCCACTGCGAAATTTGGACGTTTTTCTGTAAAAATCATTGGCGCAACAGAAAAGAGCTAGAGATTTAAAAATTTATACTTAGATTCCTTTTCAATAATAATTTAATAGAAACAGTACTTTGGATCTCACAAATTAAGATTTTAGTTGAAATTCATAATTTTCTGGTTTTTGTCTTAAAAATTAAGGAAGCAAGATAGATTAAGTAGGCTAATAAATAAGGCTAGGATGTTTATATTTACGTAGATTGGAGATCCGCTATAATCATAAAGATGTGAGAAGTTTCATTTGAATAACTATAAAACTACAGCGATAGCGTATCTCCAAAGGGCAAGTTCAGAGCTCGTCTACTGCGTGCAGTGTAATTAAATTAATTCTCTCGCCCAAAATATTTCACTTAGCCACGTCAAACGTTTATTATGATTACTTACCTGTGTGCTGAATGCACATTTAAATTAAGAGCTTCATCGGCCATCAGCAAAAGAAGCTATGATTTATTCGGTAACTTAATGTGGTGCATTACTAGCCCAGCAGCTAGTCGGGAGAGCCGATTTGATCAGGCGTTCCCTTAGCCGTCCACACCGCGGCTTTATATATAAGAACGCTGCGCGAGGTAGGAAGGCCCCAGTTCTCTCCAGACGCTGAATAGCACGCCATCTGTGTCGGGAGTCGCGTCGCGTCGGTATCATTGCTATAAACAGCCTCGGATGCCGTATTAAGTTAATCGGGATACGCGTAACCACGAAATCATTTTCGAGTGAAGTGTTAATTCTGGGATGATTTTGATTATCTATCTTTAGTTCGCGTATGTCGTATTTTCACGTGCCGCCGCGGGACAGACATTCTACCATTATTTAGCGTGGCGTTTGATGAGCATTATCATCAAATTATGGCGAGCATTCATTTAAACACTTAATTTGGACAGTTATAGTTGCATCAGCGCATTAGACTCTGAACTGCTCTGTTAGTCAGATTGTGTGGATTCTTTTTTTTTTTTCATCTGTGACTTTCAGAATATACTGAACTATTTTTAATCAAAATCGTTTTTGATTATGAATCCCAGACAATCTCCTAATTTCTCAGAGCTATAAGTTGTAGTTATAAGTGTATTTCTCAGATGAAGTGGGCACTAGGAATTCTGATTACAGGCTTCACGTTTTGCTAATCACTTTCTGGTTGCCAATATTGTAGTTAGAGGGCCAGTGTTGAGAACGGCAAAAGACAGCATAAATAATAGGAACATTTTAAAACAAAATAAAGCCTCTAGCCGCCCCACATATGGTGCATCGTCTGGGAAGTGTTTCAACATTCAAACAAAAATACAACAGTAAATAAATTCCACCCACCGCCCCACATATGGTGCATCGGCCGGGAAAAACTGAGTAAAAGTGAAAGTGATTTTTAAATATTCGGATTCGCGAGTGAAATGCGACACGCAGCTGAGTAATAGAACAGTGAAAGTGTTACGTGTGCATGTGGACGACGCAATTGGAGTAACAATGCATCTGGATTGACGGAGCTGGCACTGAGTCCAGCAGCGCTGCCGGCATCCCGAGAAGCCAGTTTCGCCGCACCGCAGTCATCCGCCGGAGCAGCCAGAGCCGCGCCTGCAGTTGCGGGCCACGCAAACACAACAGCCGTCCGAGTGCCGTCTGCAATTCAGCGCTGCATCGCATCAGTAATCCGGGTACGCTGTGCCGGCAACGCCATACGTCGTGCAGAAGGAACTAAGTTAAGTGAAAAGCTGTTAAAAATTTTACTAACCTGCTCTAAAAGACTGTCGGCGATGGAACCGCCAAAAGAAACTGAGGTTAAACTTAAATCAGAACCTATGTCTGTTGAGGGAACTGTAAATCCAGACAACGGTTCAAGCGTAAATATGCATGAAAACAGTAATATTAAAGTGAAATATGAAGTATTGTCTCCCGACAGTAGTGTGAAAAGGGGCAATGATTCAATAATAGAGACCCCTGTAGTAAAGCAGAAATCAGAAATTGTTAATTTATTGGATGATTGTTTATCTGATGAATTAAAAACGAAACAGGAGAAGTTAGATATGACTGATCAAACAGAAGTTTCATTTAGTTTTGATGGTTCTGGTGTTGGAGCTAGTTTTTCGTCACCTGAGTGTGATAAAAAGCCAGCTAGTGAGCAACCCAAAGACACTGGGGCTATTGATTTAAATTTTATATTACAAGCAATAGCTGCAGTAATGCAAAAATGTCAGCCAGTAATGCTAGAATGACAGCTGAATTAAAGTCTGAAATTGTGGCCAGCCAAACAAATTTTAATAAACGGTTTGAGGCAATGGACAATAAATTAGAATCCAATAATGCTGAATTAAAGTATGAGATTGTGGCCAGCCAAACTAATTTTAATAAACGATTGGAGGTAATGGACGATACGTTCAAGGCTGGTTGCAATAAGTTGAAAGAGAATCTGGACAGTTTGAATTATAAAGTTGATTACAATCATGAGGATATTAAGAAAAAGGCTGCTCAACAATTTTCTGAAATGTATAAAACAGTAAAATCCGAAGTTGCTGAGGTTCGCAGAGACATCCAAATGGAAGATGCGAAGCTGGAGCACAAGTTAACAGAAAAGATCGAGGCGGAATCTGAACTGTGCTCAGATAGGTTTAAAGATGTTAATATAAAAGTGAACATATGTCAAGCAGAAGTAGGCGCAATCAAAACTGATACTACTCATATTGTGCAAAGAGTAGATAATGTTGAAATGAGAGAAGAAAATATTAATACTAACATTGCTAACATTGAGAGTAAAGTAGCTTCAGTAACTTCTGGTAATGGTAGTATGCAACAAGTTGTAGCTGCAAACGCCGCTTTTATCGGGTGTCGGCAGTTCTTGCGGTTCGATCCAGATAAAAATATCCACCCGTTAGATTTCTGGAACGATTTTGAAGATGTGATTCCACCAACTTGGTCTGAACGAGAGAAAATCTCATTTATTAGAAGCCATTTAGCAGGTGACGCCATGCGTTGGTCAGCTGATGTTATGTTGAAGTGTAAAACACTAGCGGAATCTAAAACAGCTTTCATTAATGAGTATTTTTCTAGTAATAAGCAAAATGAAGTGTTGAGAGAATTTTGGAGTGGAAAACGCTTCAATGTAGGCAAGGAATCTATTAAAGAATTTGCTAGGTCATGGATCTCACGTTTGTCACATTTGGACGAAAAGCTAAGACCTGAAATGATAATACTAGGTCTTGAAGCCAAACTGCCATGGTATTGGCAAACTAGAATTACATCTGCCCCTAGAGACAATCTGGATCGTTTCATTGACTATTTGGAACGTGTAGAACGTGTTGCTGCCAATGAGGAGCAAGAACGTAATAACAGAAATGCTAATAACACTAGTAGTAATTTTAAGAACGAGCAGAATGGCAATGTAAACATCAGAACAGTAGGTGTTCGCCATCCTAAGAGAGGTAGGAATTGGAGAAATAATTATCAGAACCAACAATGGCATCCAAATGATAATAATTTTGTTCCAAACAAAATTATACAGGTAAACAACAGTACGGAAAGCAAATCTGTGCCATTTAACTATAATGGAAATAAAGGAAACAGTAGTAGGCCGAGGCAGGAAAACTAGTTCCTGTCTATGAGGACACTGGCGCTCACCAGGCGGTTACTTTTCCTAAGCCAGTAGTTACGGTAATTGTTAAGACAGATCAGAATACTCAGACTGAACATGTGGATGAAGGGTCGGTAGCATCTAAGGATACAGCAGAAATATTAGATCACTCACAGTATTTGATAGATACCGTGTTGGAGACGCTTTCTAAGTGGAAAGAGAAAGAGAAGGCGCAACAGTGTAACAGTAGGGAAGAGCTACAAAATACTGAATCGTCAGGTGAAGAAGCAGAAGAAATTCATGCTTATATTTACGATGAGTATGATGTGCTCTTATCTAAAGTGCCTGTGCAGGAGGTTGATACTGTACTAATAGATTTAGGACAGGAGGTAAGTGAGAATGTAGAGGGTAGCCTGTTGGGGTCGATGAACCCAGTAGCTGTGACCAGTTGTCACTTGAGAAGGAACCCGACGATAATAGTGAAAGTGGTTTAGCTGTAACTAGTGTTATGCCCGGTCTGGAGGCGCAGAATCGCTCAGACTACAGTAATTTGGGTCATGTTCAGCAAACTAAATGTAATGAAGTCGTGCGGTGTTTCGATTTGAAATTAATAGACCGACTGGAAAAGGCAGCTGAAAATGTAATTCAGGAAACCCCTACACACTTTGACCTAAATGTAATGAAGACAGATGTCGATCACTTTAGTTGGAGACAAATCCAAAAGGAACTATTGGATGAGTTTGAGGAACCACCTGTACAACCTAGAATAAGCCACCCTATAATAATAGTGAATATGTTGGGTATTAATGTACGTTGTCTCTTAGACAGTGGAAGTGAGGTGAGTGCGATATCTCAGTCCTTCTTTGATGCATTACCTGGTAAAGACAAACTTACAGTAATGAGGGTATCAGGACTAAGAATAATTGGTGCTACTGGCAAGTTGTGAAAAACGGTAAAGCAAGAAGCTTTGCTGCCCTTTAACATTACTGGTAATTTAATTGATCATCCCTGCTTAATTGTAAACAATCTCAGTATTGAGGTTTTAATTGGCATAGATTTCTTGTCAAAATATCAGAGTGTTGTTGACTTTGAAAGAAGCCAATTAAAAATGATCTTGCCGATAACCGGAGTAATTACAGTACCTTTTAGTGATAAACATGTAGTAACTAATGATGAAACTTGGGAGCTGCCTATACGAGTTCTGAAAAATAGGAGATATTGGGACGAAGGTGTTAATCTTAGTAACAGTAAGCTAAAAACAGAAGAAGAAGAAGCAATTATTTTGGACAAAGTAGAAGCTAAATTGCAGGAAATCGATAAAATTTCAGCTAATCAGAAGGAAGAAATGAGACAGGTTCTAAAAAGGCATCATAAGGTATTTTCAGATCGACGTGGCGTGGTCAAAGGTTATGAATGAACTCTGTAGGGAGGAGGTTGTTCTGTAACCTCTACACGGTGTGGCAGCTGTGCAGTCCCAGCTGTGTGAGATCTTCTTTCCTTTTCAGGTCTCACTCACTCTTCATCTTTCCTATCCACAAAAATTTCGACCCCTTCACTCCAATATGAAAATTTTCTGAAACCAATGAATTTTATAGCGAGGAGGTTGTTCTGTAACCTCTACACAGTGTAGCAGCTGTGCAGCCCCAGCTGTGTGAGATCTTTCCATTTCAGGTCTCACTCACTCTTCATCTTTCCTATCCACCAAAATTTCGGCTCTTATTCTCAAATAGTAAATTTTCCGTTATGGTTATCAAGCCAATAATAAGCTAATGAATGCTGCATGGAGGAGGTTATTCTGAAACCTCTACAGTGTGGCAGCTGTGCAGTCCCAGCTGTGTGAGATGTTCTTTCACATTTCAGATCTCACTCAATCTTCATCTTTCCTGTCCACCAAGTTTCGACTCCTAATTTGCAATACAAAAAAAATTTTCCGTCATGGCTATCAAGCCATGAGTTCTGTAACCATTCTATCCACCGATTAGTGAAAAAAATTACCTACTGTGACAAACCTAACTGTGACATAAACACCGAGCGGTTATAGGCGCTTCAGTCTGGAACCGCGCGGCCACTACGGTCGCAGGTTCGAATCCTGCCTCGGGCATGGATGTGTGTGATGTCCTTAGGTTAGTTAGGTTTAAGTAGTTCTAAGTTCTAGGGGACTGATGACCTAAGATGTTAAGTCCCATAGTGCTCAGAGCCATTTGAACCATTTTTTTTTGTGACATAAACAACAGAGAAGTATGATGTAACTAAGATACAATGTATTTGAGTAACAAGTATGTATAGAACCCTGGTAATATTATAAGTACAAAGTTATTGTTTTATTGGAAATGACCCCACAATATTATTTTAAAAAGATGTACAAATTCGTGTTCAAGCAAGATCTGAAGTGGCAGTAAAACCTAGTGTATGCATTAAAACTAACTAATAAATAGTAAGAAAGAGTGCGTAGTGTTATGAAAAATATGCAGATAAATTGCAAGAATAAATTCACCTTGTGTAGCAAGGAATGGCAGTGTAATAGAATTGAACAGTGTTTGTGGTTGAGACGTGAAGGACACGTACCTGAAGTATTTATAAGGTTGGAGCTGGCCATTATTTTGGTGTAGTGTGTGACAGGACACACCTACATGTATTGAGGTTATGAGTTGGAGGCGTGAATGCGACCATAGGTACCTTATGTTAGATGAGACAGAGCAGCTCATGGTGTCCTATAGGTTTAAGAAATTTAGCATTACGCTCGTCCGTAATTACTTAATGCACTTTAGTGGTAGGTCGAGAGAGACTACCTGTGGTTTCAGCGTCCGATCGAGTGGAAATGGATTGCCACGTGAGCAAACTCATCAGCAGCAATACACTATAGATATGGAATAAATGTGCTATCCTATGCTTTAAATGTTAATAGAGTGAGTGTTAAATAAGTACATACACTAGCAACATATTTGAGTAACATAATGGCAGATGTAATACATTAATTATAGCTCAGCATAAATACACTTCGATGAAGTAAGTACATAATTGCAGATGTGGAACTGACACAGCAGCTGAGGACCAATAAGTCAACTAAACGTAGTGTGTTTTGAACACTCAGAACTGTAGTATTACCAAAAGTTACTCACATGTACAAAGAAGCTGAAAAAAAACAACTACTAATCAAATATACTCATACTATCTCTAAGAATAAGGTAATCAAAGATGAGTCAGTTAAGTAAATACAATACAGATTTGTCAGGAAAGTACCGAACATTGGCTCAGTATTCCGGCCCAGAAATAATAAATTGAAGTTAAATAGGCTTTATGATTGTATGCCTTGAGCATAAATTTTCTCTAGTACGTGACTAACGGCGTTTTGAGCCATTTGTTTACCGATTTTATGACAGTTAAGTAACCGCGAGAGTAAAATTGAAAAAGTTCTGTTAACTTTGTTTCAGCAAATTATTGAAAGATAAAATGTGTATATCCCCATTTCATTGTGACCCACCCTTAGATATTAAGTGAACAGAGTCTGAGGCAATCTTTTTGCTTGTTCTACAGGACAAACCAGATAATGGCAGCCTGGTAGCTGCGTGAAAGCGTGGAGTGACTTGGACACAACTCACAGTGACCCCTCCCCTTTCCCCATGTAATTTAGAGTGAACGTGGAGGACGCACACCATAGCAACTTCCCCTCCTCTACCCTTGTGAATGGAAGTGTAGAACGCCAGCCAAAGCGGCTACAACCACGTGTGTAAAAATGATTTGTGAAATTTTCTTTCAGGTTTAGAAAAGACTGCTAGGATATAATCATCTGTTTATGTATCTTGAATAACTGTTATTTTCTTTGAATTTTTGCATATAAAAATGTATTTAATGGATTTAAGATTTTCATAATTTTACAAATTTTTTGTGTTTATCTAAGGCAATATGTATGCCAAAGTGTTTCATTGATTTTGCTTAAATTTTGAAAGATAATGTTGCTTATACAACAAACAAATTTTCCACCCACCGCCCCACAGCACGTAACACAAGATGGAGGACTTGTAGTATGTGAGTCAGCATCGATTATCGAAGCTTTGTATCGATATTCTTGGTACTGACAAATTTGCAGCCATATTTGAGAATGCAGGCTTTCTCGGCGAATCTAGATGATAAAATCTTCTCGGGTTGACAACCGAGTCAATGTGAAACCTCCAGCAACGTTTCAGCTAGTTTCATACTTGCCACCCTCTGGCGAAGATGGCAAGTAAGAAACTTGCTTAAACGTTGCTGGAGAACAACACACTGATTCGGCTAGATTTTATCATCAGATATGTAGCCATTTATTTACACTGACACATCTTGAATCTATTGAGTTAGAACTGGATTAAGACTGTTAAAGAATGCTTCTGAATATCGTTATTTCAATCTTAATAAAATTTATTAAAAATGAAATCTAAAATTGGTGGACTAAAGCTTGCTATTTAGAGTATATTTAGCACGATGGGCAATTAAATCTGAATTACACTTTATCAGATATCGATAAATTAACCTAGGAAATTTTACGCGCTGGCTCCTGTGTCGGCAACTATTGAGACCATCCTACTAAACTCCCACAGTTTCTCATGGAACTGGTACTCTCTGCACCATCTTTTATCTACCTTTCACACTAATCCTTACGTGATGCTTCAGCTATTGCAGTCTCCACAAAATTGAGTCTCATGATGGACTACTCTGGCTCCAAATCCAGAAGTATCACGCACCCCACGGCATTGCTTTCATTGACAAAGCAATGTATGACTGAAGCGTAAGTGAAATAATGCACAATTAATTTTCTGATCAGTCTATCAGTGTCCAAATCACACACGAATCTTGAAATTATATATCAGAGCAATCACCGCTTTCAACTAGTTCTGAAGCACTTCATTTTGTCCTTGTCCGTCAAAATGGAAAAATCGATGTAATAAGCTCTGTGACCTCAATAACTGATTTTTTTGATTTGCGTTGTAGGAACACTTCGTGGCTGCCATTTTGTAACTAACCCAGAAACTAAGTACGAGGGTCTCTGGCGCACAAGCCCAAACAGCTGCAGTCCGATATCCAGTGAAGGCAGAGGTCACTGGTAGTTACTCTTTGTGGCATATGAACGCTAGATGGCAGCAACGCATCTGCTCTTAAAGCAGCATCTTTACTGGCAGAACATATACACATCGACGATCCATAACATAATGACCAATGCCCAACGCGAAATATAAAGCTTCCTGGTGGCTTGCTGGCACATGAGACGGCAGAGAGATCACTCATACAGAGTGAACATTAACAAAACCGACAAGCTGCAGGGATCTGTTCCTGAGTGGAAATAGAAGAGAAAAGGAGTCAGGAAACGCATCGTTGCCGCGGTAGATGGCGCTGACGAATGGAAGTTCTTCTGACCATGTGCCGTGTCTTGTACTCTGTGTGATTGACGTAGCGTACGGTAAGCAGCAGAACGATGCGGTATTTATGTCAGAAACAAGCCGAGATGGTGTTTGTGTACGGCCACGCAGATGGAAACTGTCGAGAAGCAGCACGTCTATACCGAAACAGCTAGTCTCACAGACACCTACCGTATCAAACAACGTTTGTCGGATCATGGGTCCTTTCATACAAGCGTGCAGGGAGGCGGCGGATTCTGCGTACACAAGGTTTGGAGGACCAGGTTCTACAGGACAATTGGCCCGCCAACACGGTGTAAGGCAAAGGACGATTATGTGTATCCTGCATGACAACCCTTACTTCCCTATCACCTGCACGAAGCCCAAGGATTATCGGCAGCGTATTTCCCTCTACTGGAAGAATTTTTTCTATGGGTTTCGCACCAGGCCATCACAATTACGGGATTTGCGTCATCAGTTCTCTTTACCGCCGAAGCACCCTTCACCAGAACTGGCCATCCGTGGGCTACAGACAATCCTCGGAGAATGGTTGAGGTGTCTCATCAGCATGGGCTCTGCATCAGTGTGTGTGCAGGGATTCTTGGCAATCACATACATGGACCGGTTATTACACCACAATGCATCGACGGAGGAACGAACCTGGATTTTCTGCGGAATGCACTGTCTGGGCTGCTTTAGAAGCGTCTTTGGGATTAAAACAGGTTGTGAAGTTTCTGCATGCCGGAGCACCACTACACTTCCGCATTATCTGAACAACATCTTCCCCGGGTGTTGGATAGGACGTGGAGGCCTTGTAACATTGACTACCAGGTCACCGGACTTAAACCTCCTGGATTTTTACCTGTGGGGGCATTTGAAAAGCGTTGTGCATGCAAAACCAGTTCCTGATGTGCAGCCCCTTCAATAGCGCGTTCACGATGTCTGTGATGCTATTCGGAGAGCGGTTGGAACGTGCAAAGGAGTGTGGCAGTCCATGATGCGACTTGTGAACGCGTGCTTTGCATTTCGGATGCCCCTTCGAACATCTGTGACGTCGATACGGTGCAGCTCTGTACTGCGTTCCGGGACGATTTGTTCCCGTTGCATGCACATCGTCCATTTCCGGACACATGTTCGTAGGACCTTTCTTCCTCCATTTCTGGTCAGGAATCCGTTTCTGCAGATCATCGGTATTATTAATGTTCACCCTATGTAGGCGGAGGAGAGGCGAATAACGAATTGTGCCAGCGAGAATACCGACCACAAATCGGGAAATGCACTGATACAAGCGACTCTGACAAAGGACGCGTGGTTACAGCGCAGCGTCTGGGAAGGAGCACCTCCGAAGCAGCTGGTCATAGTGTTGCGGCTCATCAGTTTATACAATAAATAAGGGCAGTTGGCGTAATCAATGTCCTCACCTTGCCGCTCCCTGCTGAGGCCAAAATAATTATGCGGGCAGCTTGATATGTTCATTATTTTATTACTATGGTAAAAAGACTCCCGATACTGGGGTATTTCACATTGTCGGTTAGGTTGTTTGTACAGACCACTAGCCCTACGCCGTGTTTACGTTGCTGCGACTGGTTCACCGTTCTTTGTGGACACACTGTAAAATGCGCCCTGGTACACTAATAAATCGAATAACATCAGTGACTTTGCGATTATGAACGCGTCCAAACACGATACCTGCTTTGTGTAATCCTGTCGTGTCATCTTAAAGCGTTGATCCATACAACCTTCTGGCACATATAGACTATTTCGCTATCATGACACGTGAAGGATGGGGGGGAGTCGTAGCTGCTTGATATCTGATCTGGCCGGCCGGGGTGGACGAGCGGTCCTAGGCGCTACAGTCTGGAACCGCGCGACCGCTCCGGTCGCAGGCTCGAATCCTACCTCGGGCATGGATGTGTGTGATGTCCTTAGGTTGGTTAGGTTTAAGTAGTTCTAAGTTCTAGGGGACTGATGACCTCAGATGTTAAGTCCCTTAGTGCTCAGAGCCATTTGAACCAATTTTGACCTCAGAAGTTAAGTCCCATAGTGCTCAGAGCCATTTTTTGATATCTGATCTACGCCAGCCGCAGCGCTACAAACCGACTGGTGATGTCCTCTAAAGTAGATCAGAACCATGTTATGAGCTAATTATTCTCAAGCTGGAACTAAGAGCTTAGTTCTACTAGACCTTGGTATGGGATATGACCCCAACCAATTGTTGGAAGCCACTTCCTCTCACTTCTTTTACGTAACGCGATGTCGCTGCAAAAATCGTGTAACAGGTAGCACCGCTCCTTTGTGGCGGTGCGCGCAAACCGGTATGCTGTGAGTTTTTAGCCGCGGTGGCAAGGCCGGGCGCCCGTGTCGGCGGAGGGGGCGCAGCGCGCCACAGCACAGTCCGGCAGCTGGGCTGGTGGGTGACGAAGCCCGCGTTATCTGCACCGCAATGCCCGCTCACCGAGAGGCGCTCGGCTGCGATAAGCCACTGCCCGATGACCGCGATAGCGGCTGCAGTTCGTCTATCTTGCCGGCCGGAGGGGGCGGCGTCTGCATTCCCGAAGTGGCGATCTGTGCGGTTACCAGGCAACAGGTGAGTACACAAGACTTCTGTCCGACCCCCTAAACACTGTGCGTGACGTATTCACATAACCTTTGTGCCGTTCGTCTCGCCGTTAGTCTCCACGTAACAGGCATCGGCAGAAGCGAAAATACTTCGAGCATCAGTTTTACGATACCTTACGTTATCACCTGCTCTCGACTTGTCAGCCAAGCGGTGGAGATGAATATATTTTGTTCACCAAGAATCAACCTTAGCGTCTCGTGCCACTATAGATCACGTCCCAGGAAGAATGGCCATTATTCAGAGATATGACAGGAACGATCATTCGAAGCAAAAAAAGTTTACTAAACATGGGATCTAAAATACGCTCACTTGTTGATCTTCGCTAATGTGAAAGACATCACTACTGCCGAACAAGTGCTCATAGCTCTTAAGGAATGCATTTTAAAGCTCTTATTTAGTAGACAGTTATTTTCTTTTTTTAGTCCATACTACCTCCTCCCAAAGTATGGAAAGCACAGGAGCATACAGTACAAGAAATTTTTTTCACAGTATCGAAGATGAAGCAGTGCTCATGCCTGTTGGGGTATACATTTTAGAGTTCTCTTTTACTACTACCTTTTTTTTTTTTTCAAATGAGTCCACGCGGGGTAGCCGCGAGGGTTAGGGCGCCTTGCCACGGTTCGCGCGGCTCTCCCCGTCAGAGGTTCGAGTCCTCCCTTGGGCACGGGTGTGTGTGTTGTCGGTAGCGTAAGCTAGTGTTTAAGTTAGATTAAGTAGTGTTTAAGCCCAGGGACCGATGACCTTAGCAGTTTAGTCCCATAGAACTTACCACAACTTACTTTCCAACTTGCTTCAAATGATCTTTCCTGTCACAGGCAGTGTCCAGAATGACTGACTCGTCATCGCCCAGCTCTAATCGCTAAGCAGAGAAATTTGGAATTTGGATAGGGTGTTGTGCTGTACTGTAGGCATCGTTGAAGAAGAAATTTTTGTAAATTCCACCCCTAAAGTGGGAAAAAAAGGTGATGAAAGGCTTTTTGAAAAAAATGTCGCTCTTAAGGCAATTTTGAAGCTAAACTTACCAGAAGTGATATTTTGTTTCTCGGTCATCATTTATGGAAATTTAACCCCTATGGGCGCGGTACAATGAGTGAAAGTTTTTCTTTTAAATAAATTATTTAACAACTACTAATGTATTTTTAAAGCTACACTCGGTTAGAAGTAAAAAAATTCGTGTTCCAGTGTTTTTGGAAATTCCGCCTCTAAGAGGGTGAGACAGGCGATGAAATGTTTTATGAAAAGATTTCATTAGGAAAGCATTTTTAAAGCTAAATATATGAAAATTTGAGTCTGACTTCTCGGTTGGAAATAAAAAATACGTGTTTCACTTTTTCTGGAAATTGAACTCCTTTGGGGGTGAAATGGGGGATGAAAAATTGTATGACAATATTTCGGTATTGTAAAACATTTACAAGTCTAAATGTATACATATTGGTATTTCTCTTTCAAAAAAGTATGAGTTTGGGGATAAAAGTTTCTATGGAAATAGTATCAAAGGAAATCCAAAGGTAGGACTGACGAAGACCTCCTGCTCCAGGCACCAAAATCGCTTGTTTGTTACAAGTACATCAGGAAAAGACCTTGTTTCTATAGTCTTAATTGGTGTCAAAAGTTTAGAAGATGTTCCAAATCGTGACGAACATAACAATTCGATTAAATGAAAGCGAAACAAAATTGTGCAGACCATACAGTATATGCGAGAGGAGCAGCTGGGGCTAATCGCTAAATATTGACCATTCCTATAGTGAGATACTGTATAGGCGTCCCCGTTTAGGCTATTCACATGATATGGTACACACATCGGTAACCGACGTCACTAAAACGGAGATAGATGCACACAAAGATGTCGTAACCATGCAGCTAAGTGCTACGCATCGGTTTACAATGGGAATCAATTCTGGGAACTCGGTGTGTGCCGCTAAAAAAAGAAGGCAAAACAAAAATTATTCCAGCACTCTGATGCGCGCATTTCGGAAACGTATTCCCTGCACAAAATAAATCTGCTTGCAGTATTCCTATCCAAAATCCATTTCCGGTTTCCACAAGGACAACCGCCCCTGCTGTTGCACAACTTAATGGCAGCAGTGGTTTTAACACTGGTCTGTGGTCGGAGAAGAACCGTCATGTCCTGTTGAGACCACACTCTGTTTTCGAATCGCTAGCGATTGTAGTAGACCATGAAAAATATGGTTTTGCATACTTCGTCTATGGACCCAAATGCACAGATAGAAAAGAGAAGAATTTCATATTCAGTAAAAAAAGGAAGAGGAAAAAGAGAAATTTCAAGGCAGAAAAATTTTCCACGCCAGGAATTGGAACCTTCTCGAACACCGTGGAGTGCAACAGATAGCAGCTATAAGATAACGAATTCAGAAGTCATGTTTTGACGGCTGCACGTTGTGGCAAACTAGGAAGAAGAAGATCATCTTAGTTCAGTCCTAGTCTGTTAAGAGGTTGTTTGGAGAGGCTGCCCGTATTCATCTCTATGAATACTGGTCTGCGTTACAATCAACCAAAAGAAACCGAGGAAAGGAGCTCTGAAAAATGATTTTGTTTAATTTAAGCTATGCTAGTCAACTCTGAAAAATTGAAGCCGTGAAAAAACTCAATAAATGTAGTAAAATGATGTGATGCTAAGTTTGTAGCAAACGAAATGTCGTAGAAGGCGTTAAAATTGAATAACCGTTTTTGAAGCAAACATCCTATTCCTCACTTTGAAGAGTATAAATCAGTGACATTTCTGCTGGCTATCTTGGTTAATAACCAGCAAGGTTTTCTCAAAATACAGTTTCCTTTTATTTCATCATTTTATTATTTTCCATGTCATACTAACATTGTTATCATATGTGCGAAAACAGTTATTGCGAATATTTCTAGCTTTATTTTGCAACTCGTTGGATACGCTGGATTTAATTACATAGAAAATGTAATTTTAGATTTTTAAAACGAAAAGAGAGAATCTAAATTCATATTCATAATATGAAACATGTATTTTGCATATATGAATGAAGTATGCTTACCTTTTAGCTATCGAAGTTATCTACCTTCAGATAAATATCGAGATGAAACTACCAATCGTTTGACGTAATAGGTTTAGTATAATTTCTGCGAAATTATTTCATAAGCTAAATCAATTATAACAAAAATGTAATTTCCCCGTCTTGGATAAATTTCTGCTGACGCCATTGCACACGTGACGACTCGCTTATTGAGGGATTCTTAAAAAACAAATTCTATACAGAGAAATATTTTTCTCCTAGTTTTATTGTTAAATTTGAAGTCAAGTTCTATGCGACGAAAAACTGACAAGAAGACAGATAATATCAAACACTCGTGATAAAATTTGAAACCGAAACTATACCAGATGTAGGCAAAGTGGAGTCGGACAGATCCCGTTTAGTAAGAAAACCTGCTTCTGCATAGCACAGTAATGGCGCACTAATGTCAAAAGCCCCCTACACAGGAATAATATCCACGTGAAATTACTTCTAATAAAATGTTTCATAGTTGAAATAACAGTGAAGTCTAACTTGTTAAAACATCAAGAAAGAAGATAGCTGTCAAAAAATTCCTGACTAAAACTGTTTGCCGACCCAAGACTCAAACGCGGGACTTTTGCCTCTCGACGGCGGCAAGTTCTGGCAGAAATAAAACTCTGAGCAGGGATTGTGAGTCGTGCTTGTGTAGCTCGGTCTGTGGGCACATGCCCGTGAAAGGCAATGGTCCCGAGTTCTAGTCTCGGTCCGACACACAGTTTTAATCTGCCGGGAAGTTTCATACCAGCGAATACTCTGCTGCAGAGTAAAAATTCATTGTAGATGGAAAACTTTCTTACCATCACCACATTCAGGATTTTACATCTAATTCTATATTACAAAAGACACCTGACGGTGAGTGGTGGTGGATACTTCTGGCACTACTGTTGTGTGAGGAAGTAATATGTTGCCCAATTTTTGCAGGATCGTACTCTTTCGCATAATTCACTGTGTGATGCAAAACGCCTCCTTGTAGCTTCGTCATCTCCGTAACGTACTCGCGCCGAATGCCGTGACGAAATGCGCTTCGTTTGACCCTGTGTACCTCTTCCATTAATCCAACGCTTAAGGGTGCACAGTATTCAAGAATCGGTAAAATCAGTGTTTTGTAAGCCTCTTCTTTCGTGGCCGAATTACGTTTATTTAAGATTCTTCCTATGAATTTCAGTCGTGCACCTGTTTTCCAACTGCTTGCTTCACCTAATCATTCCAATTAGGGTCGCTCCGGATGGTTAATCGCAGGTACTGTGCTGTAGTTACTGTTTCCAGTAATTTGTAGTCAACAGTGTGATGGTGCAGTAGATGATTTCTTCTGCTATGTATGCTCCATTATTATTATTGTTATTATTATTATTGTTATACACGTGTGGACCCAATAGGACCACGCGAGGTACAATCCTTCAATGTCACTTTTGATGGTTGGCCTTCCATAGTGTTCAAATTCGTTTCATCCTTGGACAATGAAGTCTCTTTCTTTCATCAGACCACGGTGTTCTAATCCGTTTTCTAATTTCCCTCTGACCAACTTTCCAAGCAAATATCCTTTGTCCGAATGTTTTTCTATCTGTAACGTCTGCCTGAGTTATACCGGCTACTTTAAGATCCTCCTTAATCGCAGCGATCCATTTAATTGGCTCAGACACCATGCGTGTCTGTGTATTCTTCTGTTTCCTTATTACTTCTCCGCTTACAAGTCTCTCCATCAGTAATTTTGGGGCCTAATATTTTATTAATAATCTTTCTTTCTTTCGTTCTTTTGAATTTTTCAATATTCCTCTTTCTATATAAAATTAAAATTTCTGCCCCATAAAGACATTCAGGTTTGATTACAATGCTGTAATACCAAAGTTTACTGAATTTAGAAAGTGATTTTTTGTTATAAATATCTTGTGTTAATATGAATGCAGTTACCATTTTTTGACAGCGATCTTCGTTTTCAGCTTTTTCCAGACCGGTTTCCTGTATGATTTCCCCCAAGTACTTAAACTGAGAAACCGTTTTTATTTTCCCATATTTTGTGTTCAAAAACTTTGGTGCTTGTTTGTTGCCTGTCATATATTCCATTTTATGAATGATATTTGTAGTCCTACTTTTTCTGCAACTTCTTTAAGAATTTCAATTTGTTTTTGAGCTGTGGTAATATCCTTAGTTAAAATTGCGAGACCATCAGCAAGGGCGAGGCAATCTACTTTAATACTACTTATACCTAACTCGATTGATTGATCTATATTTTAACCTAACTTTTGCTCTCACCATCCTGTAATCACCTTTTCCCAATCATAGTTAAACAGTAATGGGGTGAGTCCATCTCCCTGTCTAATACCAGTCTTTCTATCGAATGGTTCAGAAATTTCTGCCATGAATTTAACTTTAGAGATACTGTCAGTTAACGTTTCTTTAATCAGTGTTAGAGTTTTATTATCCAGCCCTTGTTCCTTTAAAATCTGGAAAAGCTATTCACGATCAATTGAGTCGTAGGCCTTTTTAAAATCCATAAATGTAGATACAGTACTTTAACCGGAAATCCTTTGAAAGTAAGGATTAATTTTAAATTAACAATTTGTTACTAACAGGATCTCTTTGGTCTAAAGCCTGCTTGGTATTCACCAATTTTAGGTTCAAACTGTTCTTGGGCTCGATAAAGTAACCATTGCGAGAGAATGTTGTATGTAATAGGAGAAGAGAGGTTCCTCGGTAACTATTAACATCGGTTCTGTCCCCTTTTTTATGCAATGGCTGAATTAGAGTAGTTTTCCATTACCCAGGTATTTTCTCAGTTTGCGAGATATGTCCTGTTAGTTGAGTGAACTCTTTTATAGTGTTAGGGCCCGTTGATTGTAGTAGTTCTGCAATTATACCGTCTTCACCGGATGTTTTATTTGTTTTTAAGTCTCTTAATTTGTTTAATTATTTCTATTTCGTCAGGTTCTTTAGTGTCAGGGTTGGTGTTATTAGTTTTCTACGATTGGAATTTTTTCACTGGTTCTGGACAGTTTAATGGTTTTTCAGAATAATTATCAGGTATGTTATAATTTTCCTGGTTGTTAAGAACTAAATAGCCATTTCCATTTTTGAAGCAAAGACTTTCAGGTCGGTAACCAGTTAGTTTCGTTTTGAATGCTTTAGTGGAAGTTTGTTGTATTGTTCTTTTGGAAGTCTTTTTCGATTTCCAGAGGTCAGGCATTTTCATAGTTTCTTTTAATCTGTTGGATTAATTTAGAAGTTCTTTTCTTACAGTTGGAAAGATGTTGTACGTATTTTCAGTTTTTTTACCATTCAAATTTTTGAATGCCTCATGCCTAGACTTACCTGCTGTTTCACAGACCGCTTTCCACCAAGGGTGTTTTTGTTTCTTTCGAAGCGGAATTAAATTTTGTGCTGTTGTGATTAACTTTTCTTTTAGGCTTTGCCAATTGTTGGATTGTTTTTTGTGAAGCTCGCTTGTTAGAGCTGAAGTTATTTTAACAGTGTAAAATTTTGGGTTATCATTTTTTTGTTTTGAAGAGTTTTTGAGGTAAAAGTTTTACTTTTATTGGCGTTAAATATGATTAGAATCTATATTAGGCCCATTCGTAACTTGGACATTTAAAACTTCTTTGTTGTTTTGGTATGAAATTGCTACATGATCAATTTGAAATTCCCCAATAGATGTATTGAGTGCCCACAGAGTTTTTTTTGTTTAGAAAGGATCCTTTTAAAATGTGTTGACACGATTTTATGATAGAAATTTTGCACGTTTCAGCAAATCTTTGGCCATTTTGGTTTGCTCATTTATGCGCAGGAAATCCACCCACCGTTTTCTTATATTTTTTCTCTTTACCTAATTGAGCATTAAAATCATCCGTTAAAATTTTAACATGGTTTGATGGAATTTTCGAATTGATGCAGTCTAACGTTTCCCAAGCTTTATTAACTTCTTAATATTTTTTACGGCAATCCTCACTGAATGGTACATGGGCATTAATTAAGTGTGTGTTATTTGCGCATTTAAGAGTAATTGTCATTAGTCTATAATTAATTGGTTTTATCTCCGATAATTGAATTTAAAATATTTATGGAGACTGCAAAATCAACTCCCAGATGTGATGTATTATTAAGTATTCTATTATCAGTTTTACTTTTAAAAAGACGATAATTACCAACATGTATGGTGTCATTGTCCGTCATTCGTGTTTCTTGGAGTGCCGAAATTTGAATCTTTTAATGTATCTCCCAATTTACGAAGCCTGGTTGCGAAAATGTTTGTGTGTTAAGTGTTGCAAAAAATATTTTGATTTTAAGTTGGCCAGTGAATTCCGACTTCCTCTGCTGAATCACACTGCATTTTAATCTGGCCATTCCAGAGCCCGGAGGACTAGTTGCGCCAGTAATAATGCTGGTGGATTTACCACTTTGGGTAATATTGTGATTATCAAAATGATCGATGACTATTGTACCTGGAATCAGGTGGCCTTCAGTAGACTCACTGAGTGAACTCAGAGTGTTAAGACTAGAAGCGTTAGTTCCAGAATATACATTTCAGCTGTACCAGTAGTGAATAGACACTTACCACTATGCCGCATCCTACAAGACAGACGCAAAGTGGATTTGGTTTTATTTTGCCTTGGTCCGGAACAACTTATTCTATATTCGTAGCCGTCCACCGTATCTGGTGGAACGTTCATTATCCGTCACCTGTGACCCGTCCAATACCCTAGACAAGATCGGCTTCTTAGAGTTTTAGTTACAAAATCTTGAAGCTTGGAGTATGCTCTATGTGTCACATTTATTTAAGTTACGAGTCAGCTTTCTCGGTGCCAGCGATGGCCGTGTGATAGTTGTAAGGGAACAGTTGAAGGGCCTGCAACCAACCTGTCCACGGGTTAGACACTCTGAGCCTACACCTTGAGTTATAGTATCGGGTGCGATTTCATACGATAGGAGAAGCATTTTCATGGTTATCTCACGCACCCCGGCTGCAAATCTGTACGTCAGTCTGGTGATTCGACCTGTTGTGCTGCCGTTCATGAACAGCATTCCAGGGGATGTTTTCCGACAGGATAACGCTGGCCCACATACTGCTGTTCTAACCCAACTTGCTCTACAGAATATAGACATGTTGCCTTGGCCTGCTCGAACACCACGTCTGCCTCCTGTCGAGCACATATCGCACATCTTCGGACGACAACTCAAGCGTCGACCACAAACAAAATTAACCGTTCCTGTACGGACTGACCAAGTTCAACAACACGGAACTCCATCCCGCAAACTGACATCCGGAACCTATACAACGCAATTTATGCATATTTGCATGCTTGCGCTCAACCTCCTGGCGGTTACACTCGTTATTAATGTATCACGAATCCGCCCCCGGTAGCTGAATGGTCAGCGCGACAGAATGTCAATCCAAAGGGCCCGGGTTCGATTCCCGGCTGGGTCGGAGATTTTCTCCGCTCAGAGACTGGGTGTTGTGTTGTCCTAATCATAAACATTTCATCCCCATCGACGCGCAAGTCGCCGAAGAGGCGTCAAATCGAAGGACTTGCACCCGGCGAACGGTCTACCCCACGAGAGGCCCTAGTCACACGACATTTACAATGTGTCAGTAGCATTTCACGTTTTCAATGGCTTGTCTCGCACTTACATTAATCTATGATTTTGCAATGTTAATCAGTTAAATATGTTACCTAGACAAATGTATGAGAGCTGGAACTTAAATAGTGGCAACTATTTATTCACAACCGATACTAAAGAGTTACATGTTTGTACTTGTTACTGCCCTTCAAAGTAGTCACCAGCCTTGTGTAGAACCCGTCGCCAGCGGTGTGGAAGACGTAATATACCGTTAGCAGAGCCTGTTCTGTTTATGGTGCGAATGGAGCGGTCTACTGCCTGTCGAACAGTTCTGATGCGAATCCGACGAAGTGGTTGCTTCATCTTCGGAATCAAATCAAAGTCACAAGGACTTAAGTCCGGGGAGTATGATGGTTGGTACAGTACTTACCAGACCCATCGACCGAACAGAGCAGCCACATCTTGCGCTGTATGCGCTCGCGCGTTGTCGTGCAAAATGATAGGTTGGTTGCGCAGAAAGTGTTGTCGCTTCTTTCGCAAAGTTGATCGCAGGTGATGCCCACGATCGAACAGTAATATGACTTAAGCCCTTGTGACTGATTTGATTCCGAAGATGAAGGAACCACTTCGTGGCATTCGGTAGTAGTTTTGGGGATACAGACAGACAGACACGACATTTTTACAATTCTGTTATTAGTATAAGATTGGAAAATTTTATTTTGTTATTTAACTTTGTCGTCAGATGCTCTTACTGTCGCCACAATCGTCAAGGTAACCTAAACGTGCGTTTACACCTGCGCGCCTCGCGCATTGTACCCGCGCGACCTTGCTTACCTCATATACAAGTAGTGGCATGCGTGTAGGTGCGCGCCTCTTCCTAAGCACGTGCGTGCGAATGGATTCCATTCACACCTGTGTTCACACTGGACGCCTCTGCTTCCGCGTGCGGCAAGCTGCAGTCGCACGGCGACTGCCAGCAAGGCGCGCAGGTGTACACGCACGATAACGAAGGGAATTCCTGTACGCCGTCTGTCTATGAATCGTCTAAACTTAATTCTATGTGTTATCGTACTTTAGACGTTTGTGTACCGTATTCTCCGAGGTGGGATTTGCGGATCAGACTAATATTTGTCAAAACGAGCGTGGGAAACCGCATAGAAACCTCAGTCAGACTAGCTAGTGTACAGTGGTCGTCAATCCGTCCCACGAATTTATTTATTTATTTACACGTCAAGTTGCGTAGCCAAGTTGAGGAGCAAATCTCCAAGGTCATGGAACGTGTCAGTACATTAAATTACAACATAAATGTAATAAAATATTTATGACCCCGAAAAAAGTCAATCCATAAGTTTAAGTAAACGCAATCAACAATACAGCAAGAATCAGTTCAATTTTTTAAGGAACACCTCGACAGAATAGAAGGAGTGACATATGAGGAAATTCTTCAGTTTCCATTTAAAAGCGCGTGGATTATAGCTAATATTCTTGGTTTCGAGTGGTGGCTTATTGAAAATGGATGCAGCAGTATAATGCACACATCTCTGCACAAGACTTAAGGAGGGCAGGACGTCAAACGGGCCGACTTGGAGCAGGAGAAGCACAACACAACATTTTAATTTCCATTGTCTATACTTTTACAAATAAATTCATAAAACTTTGTCAATACGACCATGAAGGATTCAGGATTCAGACTCATAGCAATGTAAGTTCAAAAGCTTAAAAAAATAAGTTTTTTTACGTGTGAAATTTCATCATTTTTTCACTTACTATTGGCTGCATTGGTTGCTACAGGTACACTTTTCTTCACAAGTACGAAAGATTCTTCGATGAATTTTGCACAGCATACAAACCATACTTACAGGTGTATGAAAATCTAGAATTTATTTAATTAATGAAAAAACGAATGAGCTGTTACATTTTAAACTTCATGTTTAGAAAAAACTCAAATTTTATGGTTAATTATCTCAAATTTTAGCACAGTTTTTAATAGATTTGGAAAATTCTAGAGTTTCATACACGTGTAAGTATGGTTTGTATGCTGTGCAAAATTCATCGAAGAATCTCCCTTACTTATGAAGAAAAGTGTACCTAAAGCAACGAAAGCAGCCAATAGTAAGTGAAAACATGATGACATTTCACATGTAAAAAAAAATATATTTTGTTATATTTTTGAACTTCCACTGCTATGAGCGTCCTACCCCCCTTAAGGAAGTCCGATCCAGATGCAGGTTTGATATCTGCCGACTATTAACTAAGTGAAAGCTGCTTATTCTTGGGAATAAGCTAATATTCTTAATAAGAAATGACAGTAAGGAATATATATATATTAGAGGCCAATGTCAAAATACCCAGACTCTTGAACAGGGGTCGACAAGAGGGAGGTGAGGGTATTAGTGTTTAACGTCCCGTCGACAACGAGGTCATTAGAGACGGAGCGCAAGCTCGGGTGAGGGAAGGATGGGGAAGGAAATCGGCCGTGCCCTTTCAAAGGAACCATCCCGGCATTTGCCTGAAGCGATTTAGGGAAATCACGGAAAACCTAAATCAGGATGGCCGGAGACGGGACTGAACCGTCGTCCTCCCGGATGCGAGTCCAGTGTGCTAGCCACTGCGCCACCTCGCTCGGTCGACAAGAGGTTTGTGAACTTACACCACTTATTGCGCGAACCGCCCGTTTCTAAGCCAAAAATATCCTTTTAGACTGGGAAGAGTTACCCCACAATATAATACCATAAGGCATAAGCGAATGAAAGTAAGCAAAGTAGACTAATTTTCGTGTCGTACTATCACTTACTTCAGATACCGTTCGAATAGTAGAAATGGCAGCATTAAGTATTTGAACAAGATCCTGAACGTGGACTTAGCACGACAGTTTACTATCTATCTGAACACCTAGAAATTTGAACTGTTCTTTTTCACTGATCGTATGCCCATTCTGTGAAATTAAAACGTCAGGTTTTGTTGAACTGTGTGTTAAAAACCGTAAAAACTGAGTCTTACTATGATTATCGTTAGTTTATTTTCGACAAGCCATGAACTTAGGTCATGAACTTCACTATTTTAAACCGAGCCAAAGTTGCACACAACATCCTTTACTACCAAGCTAGTGTCATCAGGAAACAGAAATATTTTAGAATTACCCGTAATACTAGAGGGTGTGTTATTTATATAAGTAAGGAACAGGAATAGCCCCAACACAGATCCCTGGTGCACCCCGCACTTGACCATATCCCACTCAGACCACACAACACAGCCGTTCTCAACGTTGTGAATAATGAACTTTTGCTGTCTGCTGCTTAAGTAAGAGGTGAACCAATTGTGAGCTACTCCCCGTATTCTGTAATGGTCCAACTTCTGTAGCAACATTTTGTGATCAACACAATCAAACGCCTTTAGTTAAATCAAAAAATATGCCTAGTGTTCGAAACCTTTTGTTTAACCCAACCAGTACCTCACAGAGAAAAGAGAATATAGCATTTTCAATTGTTGAACGACTTCTAAAGCCGAACTTTAAATTTGATAGCAAATCGTGTGATATAAAATGATTAATTATGCTTACATGGACAGCCTTTTCAACAACTTTTGCAAACACTGATGGCATAGAAATAGGTCTAAAATTTTCTACATTATCCCTTTGCGCTTTTTATAAAGCGGTTTTACTACTGAGTACTTTAATGATTTAGGAGACTGACCATTCCTAAAGAAAAAATTACAAATATGGATAAATACAGGACTAACATGTGCAGTACAATACTTTAATATTCTGCTAGACACTCCATCATAACCATGAGAGTCGTTAATCTTCAGTGATTACATATTGAACTCCATCTTCTCCTTTGTCTGTATCTCAGAAGAGTATTTCAGACATCAATCTCGGAAAGGCATTTGCCAGGAAAGTTATATGATTCCCTGTAGGAACTAAATTTTTATTTAATTCACCAGCAATGCTAAGAAAATGATGGTTAAATACTGTACATATATCTGACTTAGCAGTAACAGAAATATTTTTACTACGAACTGACTCCATATCGTCGACCTTGTGCTGCTGACCAGACACTTCCTTCACAACTGACCATATGCTTTTAATTTTATCCTGTGAATTAACTATTCTATTTGTATACCACAAACTCTTTGCCTTCGTAATAACATTTTTAAACACATTACAGTACTATGTGTAATAGCTTGATTGTGACTACTTCTAACATTTTGATATAATTCCCGCTTTGTTCTACATGATGTCCTTATCCCGCTAGTCAGCTACCCGGGCTGTCTATTACTCCTAGGATCTAGCTCACGTCCTTGTGACACAAGCTATCTCGCTGTTTATTATACTATAAGAGCAGGTGGTGGTGGTGTCGACAACAGTAATGGCCATTTAACTTTTGGCCCTAAAGCTTCCATACAGCACTGCTCGTTTGTGTCCCAGGTTTGTTACTCGGCAGTGTTAGTTACAGGTTTTCAGTGATACACGGCAGATGTCATAGGTTTACTGATGAAGAATTGGCCGATGGGAACCTCGTGCAGCAGGCCGCGGTGGTCTAGCGGTTGTAGGCGCTCAGTCCGGAGCCGCGCGACTGCTACGGTCGCAGGTTCGAATCCTGCCTCGGGCATGGATGTGTGTGATGTCCTTAGGTTAGTTAGGTTTAAGTAGTTCTAAGTTCTAGGGGACTGATGACCATAGATGTTAAGTCCCATAGTGCTCAGAGCCATTTGAACCATTTTGAACCTCGTGCATGGGTACACCAAACGCAGTGAACAGCGGCACAGCGACGCTAAGGTGAGCCGTTCCAACATCACAAGTAGTTCTGTACCTGAAAGTTGTTACACTTCTCTCTGCCTATATTGTACGGTTCGTTGATTATATACTACAGTCTTTTTCACTGTCGTTGAAACTTTTTTATATAGAAACAGAGGAAAATTGGTAACAAACCGAATAAATTATTTTATTACTACGTAACGAGCTACAGTAGATCACTGGTTCAATGTACCAACAAATTCAGAAAATATACAAGAATAACTTTCGAATATTTATCGCTAGAATTGAAAGCAAACCAGCCCTCGGTCACTATTTTTAGCAAATTAACCTGGTTTCAACACTGCTAGGAGTGTCTTCTTCCGAATTTAAAACAAAGAATGGTCTATATTCTATAACATGGTCACAGAATAATGACTAAAGACGTATGATAGGGTGGAAGTACGGAATCATCGTAAAAGACTGATAGTACTTATATGTCATTTATAAAAACATAAATATGCCAAAAGGGCATTAGTCACAAAGATATTTAAGATAAAGAAAACTGTGATGGCGATTTACTAAGGACTAAGTGCGTTTTGCAACCTGCACCACGCCAGTAACGAGCAGCCCTTAGTGGCTCGCCATCACAGTTTTCTTTACCTTAAATATCTTTGTGACTAATACCCTTTTGGCATAGTTATTATTATATAAATGACATATAAATACTGTCAGTTTTTTACGATGATTCCATTTTTATACCCTATCATACGTTTTCAGTCATTATTTTGTGACCATGTTATAGAATAGAGACCATTCTTTGTTTTAAATTCTGAAGAAGACACATCGAGCAGTGTTGAAACCAGGTTAATTTGTGGAAAATAGTGACCGAGGGCTGTTTTTCTTTCAATTGTATCTATTCACGGTCTCTGAACGTGCAGCCATCTACAACATTTTGTGATATGTCGCTAGAATTAAGGTTCACCCTGTAGGCTAGATGTAAAAGAAACAATTGAGGCACTGAAACCGTAAGGCATCAAAGCACAGGAACAAGTTTTGCAAAAATAGATATTTGTGAAAATCAGTTTTATGGACAGACCACCAGTTTGATAGGTCTGAATCGTCTTTTAAACAAGTCCCAACATCTTACACTTCTTACCAAAAAAAATAATATATTCACTTTACGTTATGTAATACTGATTAAAATTTAAGAACATATTTGTGATACGCATATAACAGCATGCGGTACTTACTGTGTTCCGAAATCCAACGCATAAGAATGGGATTCCTCCGGGGCCCATACCTTGGGTTCTATTGATGAAAGAAAGGCAGGGTCAAGTGATTTGGACAGCTTTTGGGCTAGGAACCGTTTCTGTGCCCGACTGAAGGATCGTCGTAGTGTCTGAGTCCTACAGTGTAGGGTCAAAGTATGAATATCACACACATCCTCCTGCTTAGGGAAATGGAGCAAATCGGATGGTTCCTTTTGCATTATATGTGATCCACGGTGGGCATTAAGATGCTTATGGAGGCACCATTAGTTGATGGCCGTTTTTTCGTACCAAAACCGAGCCGCGGATTCCAAGATGACTATGCACAGTAAATGGTTGAAAATTTTAGGATATATATTTCTATGATCCCGCTCTCGCAAACCTTGAAAATTTTCTTGATATCCTTATCCGTTTTCGAGATACAGAGGTTCAAGTTACCTTACACGCACGCGTAAAACACGCACGTAAAATCCGGTATGAGGCGAAACATAGTTTACAAACTGACGTTGGGGTGACTGAACTACATTTAGGGGAGGTCGTGAGAGTCACAGTGAGTTGGATTATAGAAAGAACACGAATATGAACGCATGTCAAAGATTTTGGGAAAATTTTTAAAGTCCTGAGGAAGGTAGGAGGAGGAGCTGGTACTCCACTTTTCAGTCAGTATCTTTTAAACAGGGGCATATTCGCTTTTGTTCGTGCTCCAATAGGAGTATTTTTCCGCTGGAAATGAATTACAATTCACAAAATTTCCACATGTGGGCTAGAGAGAATAGTGTCGTCTGACAGTTGTAAAGCTTTTAATTACTGTAAAGCTGGAATCAGAAAGTAAAGAACAGATACTAAATGCACGACACAAACAATAACGATGTATCCCAACACTTCATGGTCCTCGTTATCACCATTTTCATTAAGCACGTTCCATAGGTTGAGATTCTGGTAAAACTGTCGATACACCTCAGATTATGAAATATTTTTACAGCACATACTTAATTATGTTGACAAACCTAGACAGCAAATGAATAGCGCAGAGCAATAAAATTATCCTTTGTGCTTTGGGCCCATATGGAAATGAATATTCGTGAGATAGCTTTTCGTCCCTGTTCATATATACTGTATGGGGCTCCAAATATGGATAAATCTGGTTCACAGTAAGATCAACAGACCTCAGGAGCATGCATACGTACTACGGTATCAAAATCGATGCGGTGCGCTTTAGGTCCTTACGGTTCTCAGCGCTTAAGTTACATTGATGCATTGTGTAGGGCAAGTCAGTGCTGTAGGGTAATTTGCAAAGTGCAAAATGAGATACAAAAGACTACCACTACTCTTTATGAAGCACTGTTGCTAAATTCAAAGTAACTTAGCATTTTCTTCGCATCCATGCCCCGAAATTCAGGAATGCAGGATGTCGAACACCGCGAGTGATATTTATGTCAACAAAGCTAAGGGGTCGGTCACCCGCTGCAGAAAAAACCTTTACTTGGTTCACTTTACCCGTTTCAGCAGTTTAAACTATCATCTTTATAAGTGAAATAGGCTCCAATAAATACAGACATTTCCATTCTGTAACAAAAGACGCTGCCGTCCGATTCTTGTTGTGGCGTTGGAACCTGCAGCTGGTGACTGTCTCTCTATCTTCGTTGAAATACTTTGCAGCTGGTGAAATACAGCTACGTCCAATATCAGCATGCTGCAGGGAAACAGATCATCAACTTTTCCTTTATTGAAATAAATGGTTGCTGGTTCGTCGAATGTCACATTAAGAAGTGTCCTTTATTCATTGGTGGTGAATAGTTTCGTACTAAATGTCCATCTTCAAACCATCCGTTTTCATAAGTAATTAAAATACAGTCAAATACACATGCTTGTAAGCAGCAGACAATCTAGAATGGCAGTCCAGATAGTTCCACACAAAATGATCAAAATAGTTCAGCACATAATGAACAAATTACGAGCAGTACAGAGATGTTTCTGACATTAATCTGGTGACAGGTTCTCTCTTTACGATATGACGAGAATAGTACAACCGTATGAAATTCCAAAATTTCTTTTAAGCCCTAGTGATCCTTTACGTTTTGTCCTGCTCTCTGAGTGATGGGTCCCACCAACAGCTGCGGCCAACAACTTGAGGCTGAAGTTAGCCGCAGTGCGCTTTTTACTTTCTCTTTTACAATGTGGCTTACCTAACGCTGACGTTGTGGTTACATAAAGGTTATGTCGCAAAAACTTATCGTCGTGTCTCGGTAATTGTTTTTGCTCTAACAACACTTCTGCGTACTATGTACTTTGTATCTAGATTTTCTCTCTCGCTTATCTACATGCCTGCTTATTATGCGGGCAGTATATCGTGGCAGTCGGCCACGACCGTGAACAAACGAGAACTTGGACTGTCCGGGAGACGAGGGGTGCGAGGGACTTAGTCCCGCCTCCGTGTGGAAGGGCTGCCATCGACGTGCTCATTCTGTGCTTGAACGAAAGCTGAACTGACACAACGGTCATAGGGATCGGTAATTCCTTTTGTTGTAGTCAGAGTCGATTTAGAATCCCTTTATACACCAGGGTCTTCAATCATTTCAAAATAAGAAAAACGAAAACAAGCAATCCACAACACAAAACAAACTGAACTGCACAAAACGTGTGGTAGTGGCTACAGCGCAATTGTCTGCTGCGGTTGGCAGTGGTAGTTCATGTCCGACCTCAACCGCTTTCTCACACAATATCTCAAAAAACTCCCCATCTAAAACTGCCACGACATAGTGTCCACATAATATTGGAAGCATTATTTTCTTAGGGTTTTGAACAATGGATTGATTTCAGTCGGATGTTTGCTTCTACCATCCCTTTGCATTAGCGAAACTTCCTGGCCGATTAAAACTGTGTGCTGGACCGAGACTCGAACTCCGGACCTTTGCCTTCCGCGGGCAAGTGCTCTACCATCTGAGCTACCCAAGCACGATTCACGCCCCGTCCTCACAGCTTTACTTCAGGTCCGGCACACAGTTTTAATCTGCCAGGAAGTTTCATATGAGCGCACACTCCGCTGCAGAGTGAAAAGATCATTCTGGAAACATTCCCCAGGCTGTGGTTAAGCCATGTCTCCGCAATATCCTTTCTTCTAGGAGTGCTTGTTCTGCAAGGTTCGCAGGAGAGCTTCTGTGAAGTTTGGAAAGTAGGAGACGAGGTACTGGCGGAAGTAAAGCTGTGAGGACGGGGCGTGAATCGTGCTTGGGAAGCTCAGATGGTAGAGCACTTGCCCGCGAAAGGCGAAGGTCCTGATTTCGAGTCTCAGTCCAGCACACAGTTTTAATCTGCCAAGAAGTTTCATATCAGCGCACACTCCGCTGAAGAGTGAAAATCTCATTCTGGAAACCCTTCGCGTTAGTATTTAAGTTTTTAAAATACTGTTCATATTTGGCGCCGTAGCCGTAATAATCTAAGATTAAGGCACCCATTAGAGAGAAGACCGGCTGTAATACGGGGTGGTCATAAAGTCTCAATCCATAAAGTGCGATTCATCTGAAAAGGCCACCTGTCACCAATCAATGGATGTCCAGTTATTGGCGCGCAGGTTCCGGCCTTCGTCATCGACGAGCAGCAGTCATCACGTATGCATAAACCAGACAGACGCCTGCTGCGGAGCACCAAACTCAACAACGTCCTCGGAATGGTCCTTTTTGAGACACTTTTGGTAGCCCTTTGGTTCACCAGGGCTGTATGTTGCCCAACAGTTCAACGTCTTTTCACCTGTTATGACGTCCCCTCTCCACCGCGTGCTGGTGTTGTCGACGCCGTGGAGCTGTTACTGCTACAGCTCGGTCGGTGGAGTCGACACGCGATGCGCGATGATGGATGTCTCCGTCAGTTAACGAGAGATAAGATCTGAAAAAAGCTCTTAAGAAATTGTTCCTCGCGTAATGATTAAAGCTTAATTGCGAGGCCGCACAGTTTCCTTATTAATGCGAACTGCGCACTCTGATTGTCTCTTATGGTTTGAAGTTGAATTATTATGTGCCCGGTTTTTAGTGCAGTAACTGATGAATCTTCCCTCATGCGCATCGTCCACATCACCAAAAGTAAGGAAAAAGTTTAATTGCAGTTCGTATTGGTCGTTGTTTGGTCGTTGCTAAGTAAAATTTTTCGCTCTATATGACGCGAGATCCAGAGATACTCTTTAACAATGTCTTAATTATCTTGGGTCGTAATATTATGTATGTCCAAACCTTCCTTGTCACAACTAATAGTCCACGAATTTACTTCCAAGTTAAATAGTCACTGTTCAGTCACAAAATATTCATAGAATGATGGAGGCGACACGTTGAATTTCCACTTTTGATGAACAATTTATTGTTCTTTTTCGCTAAATACTTTATAAACATCACGCCACACGCACACACTGTTAATTAGCACTGGCAGCTCCATTAGTTTCAAGTATCGTGAGAATCACGACAGCTTTAACCCTTGGGCGTAATTGTATGTTCTTCATGTATTCGTGTCAATGTCTCCTACTCGAGACTAAACGTGTATTATAGTCTTTTGAAACTTTGTCCATTCCTTTCTATAAGTTCACTTATACGAATGTTGAGTGCAGTATTGCCTACTTCCGTTAATAAAGTCCAACAACTCGGTATACACAGTCAGCATACTATCTCGGCTCAAGTCTCTAGTCTGAATATCAGTTCACAAAATCCGTGCGTCTACGTAACGCAACAACGACTCTTGAAAGTAAAACAATCTCGTCGCGCTCCGTTCGCTCATCTATGGCAAGAGCTGCTCTCGTATGACTTGATAGCACGATAGCGACTTACTTTTTCCGTGAATGAGCATTGCAGACGCATTGAATTTCTTTGTTGCGTGTACAACTCTCTTCACCACAAAAGTTATCTCTGACCGACATTTCTTTGGACTTAACTTTCATGGTATTAATTTGCAATTATTACTTAGATGTGTGGCAAATAACTAAAGATGACCTTTCTTTCTTCATCCTTTCTACCGAAACACACTCTGTAATGCTTAATGTTGGTGTTTATCAAGACTTTCTGATGTTATATCATCGGCAAAGTTGTCGTACCTGTCAGGATAACTTTCCCTACTTTACATTAAAAAACAATGTTCAAATGTGTGTGAAATGTTATGGGACTTAACTGCTAAGGTCATCAGTCCCTAAGCTTACACACTACTTAACCTAATCTATCCTTAGGACAAACACACACACACACCCATGCCCGAGGGAGGACTCGAACCTCCGCCGGGACCAGCTGCACAGTCCATGACTGCAGCGCCTGAGACCGCTCAGCTAATGCCGCGCGGCCCTACTTTACATCATGATGGTCTTCCCTAATTGGGTTTTGGGATTCATTAGGGTGTTACACTGTACACATCTCCACAGTCTTCGCTCACCTCTGTCATCTATAGCCTGTGGTGGACCATAGTTGACTCAGCGCAGTTTATAGATACCGCGATCTCGCCATGCAGCGGCGCCGAGTAGCCGCATGGTTTGAGGCACCATGTCACGGATTGTGCGGCCCGTTCCCCCGGAGGTTCGAGTCCATCGGGCGTGGGTGTGTGTGTGTGTGTGTGTTGTTCTTAGCATAAGTTAGTTTAAATTAGTTTATGACAGCAGTGTGGTCCCGTACGAATTCACACACACATTTGATTTCGCCATGCACGTTATCCTTTAACCATGGTAGCATGTGAACAGTTCAAAAACTTAGCAATTTCACAAATGCTTACACCATTAAACCCAAAACAAATTATCGTGCCCTTCTGGACCGCGAGGTTTGCACATCACAGTAAAGAAAAAGGTTACTTTATAAATTAGACCACACAAAATACTCATCTCGTCAAACTGTTTGTTACGATTTTATAGAAGCTGCACACAGCGAACCCCTCATGGGTAACATTTTGTTTACTGATGAGGCGACATTCCATATCTTAGGAAAGGTTAACGAACATATCGGCAGCATATGGAGTAACGTATGACCTCACGTTTACACTGAACGCCACCTTACTATTTCACTGAATGGCAAAGAGACACATCGAAAATGATTGTGAGGTTGGACTCACGGAGACTACGGTTTATGCAACCATCATTTTGGCACGAGAGGCCATTACAGGAAACATACGCTCCAGCAACTCCTGGAACCAAACCTATAGCAAGAAGGCATAGCTGAGACTGTTGTATGCCTACAAGTATAAGGCCCCCTGTCATTTTTCCGCCGTAGGTAGGGAGTACTGAAACGTCCCCTTAGAAAAATTATACATGTCTATGTTTAAACTGACACACAATGTTTTTGGCGCAACGGAATCTGACTTTCAATAATCCCTACAAAAGAATGGCCCTGACTAACATTAACCTATACTTTTCACAAAGCACTTACCTCACAAAAATCTTCGTTACTCAAGCTACTGCAATACAGCGAGCGCCACTACTGCCAGCTAAATAAAAGATTCAAACTACTGAAGGCACTAACTACTGATAGGCATAGTTAGCAAATGAAAGATTTTGATAGAGAACAAACAATTTATTTACCTTAATAGTGTTCAAAGGTCATAATATATATAGCAGTTCATGAGACCCAGTCTTACAAATGTACTGTCTCTGATGGACACACCTCCAGATCATCCGCTCTCAAAAATCCGCCATCTCACTTCCCCACATCCACCACTGCTGGCGGCTCACCTCCAACTTTGCAACGCTACGCGCTGTTAACATCCAGCTGCCCAACACTACAATGGCAGACAACAATGCAAACTAGCCACAGACTGCACACAGTACAGCCAGTGATTTGCATACAGAGCGATACGTGGCGTTACCAATAAGAAAACCTAAACAGCCTACTTACAGTACCTAAATCGAAGATTCGCTAAGAAAAAATGGTTCAAATGGCTCTGAGTACTATGGGACTCAACTGCTGAGGTCATTAGTCCCCTAGAACTTAGAACCAGTTAAACCTAACTAACCTAAGGACATTACAAACATCCATGCCCGAGGCAGGATTCGAACCTGCGACCGCAGCGGTCTTGCGGTTCCAGACTGCAGCGCCTTTAACCGCACGGCCACTTCGGCCGGCCGATTCGCTAAGAGCTGGATAGGTTAGGACTCAGCAAGAATGCGGCCACAGCGTCCACATGATTTGACTCCTTTGGATTTCTTTGCCTGGGGACATATGAAGGCAAGATCGCACGAAACGAAAGTAAGGAACCTCTAGGAAAGCAGCGTCGGCTATTGCACAAGGTATGCTTCCGAATGGTTACAGGTCTGCTCTTCAAGGATGGGAACAATGCTTGGAAATGGATGGAGGCCATGTTGAAGTACAATGAAAATGTATACATAGACAGAAATTATCAATAGATCGGGTTTCACTAGGCGTGGCCTCCACCTAAATAGGTATGGGAAGCGGAGGCTGGCAAAGCTTATAGGTGACAGTGTAGTGGGTGGTAGTGAGATCACTCATAGAAAAATTCCTGTAGCAGTTGGTGTTGCAGCTCCACCTTTTTTAAATTCAAGTCAGCTGATAGGTATCCCTGCTTAAAGGGAGTCCCTCTAACAAAGGAAACATCTTCTGATGAAGTCAGGTATCCAAGCAGACAAGGAATTAGCATTTTTCATCAAAATATAAGAGGTATTAGAGATAAGGTTAGTGAACAGGCGATAGATCTTGACTCTGACATTATTGGTGTATCGGAGCACCACTTAAATAATTCGACGATACGGAGGCTTCCTTCACCAGGATACAGATTAGCTGGCTGTTTTTCAATGAGTTCTTTGCGGTGTGGGGGAGTGGACATGTACGTAAAAAACAGTATTTCATTTGAGTCCGTAGACGTATCACGTCAATGCACTGAACAGGTATTCGAATGTTGTGCAGGGCAGTTGAATTTAGTAAAACTGAACTTCTGATTGTTGTTGTTTATAGGTCCTCTAACTCTGACTTCAGAGCATTTCTGCTCAAGCTACACTTTTACCAAAAATTAGTTAAATGTAGTGACTTCAATATTAATTTTGCATGTGATTGTGCAAGAAAAAGGATATTATAAGACGTCCTAAACTCATTAGATCTGACGCAGACTGTGTTTTTACCAACTACGGTGCAGGAGAACAGTAGCACCGTCATAGACAATGTTTTTATTCGCTCTTCATTACTAGACGGGCATTATGTTAGTAAACGGGTGAATGGCCTTTCAGATCGTGATGAACAAATTTTAACAATAATTGGTTTGTGTACTCAAACAAATGTTGCTTATAATTGAAGACTATGTAGAAAAGCTATCCAGCGGCAATAGAGAGTTTTTTAAGGAACAAGAGTGGCAGGATGTCAATAGTGCCGATAACATAGGTGACAAACATAATGCTTTCCTTAACACATTTCTCGTGCTCTTTGAAAGTTGCTTTCCATTAGAATGTTCTGAAAGCGGTACTAGCAGTAAAAGGCAGCCTGGGTTGCTGACTAGTGCGGTAAGGATAATATGTAGAACAAAGTCAGAATTATATCAAAATTTTAGTAGTCACTATCAAGATTTCTGGTACTGATAAGTCAGATATATATACAGTATTTAATAATCATTTTCTGAGCATTCCTGATGAATTAAATTGAAACTTAGTTTCTACAGGGAGTCATGTAACTCTCTTGGAAGATGCCTATCCGAGAGTGATGTCTGAAATATTCCTCTGTGATACTGACAAGGGGCAGATTTAGTCAGTAATTAAATCACTAAAGACTGAGGACTCTCATGGATATGATGGAGTGCGTAGTAGAATATTAAAATACCGTACTGCACATGTTAGCCCTGTACTGAGGCAGATTTGTAATTTTTCCTTTAAGAATGGTCAGTTCCCCGGACGATTAAAGTACTCAATAGTAAAGCCGCTTTATGAAAGGGGAAAAGGTTTAGATCTATTTAGATGCCATCGGTGTTTGCTAGAGTTATTGAAAAGGCTATGTATGTAACGATAATTGATCATTTTATTTCACGGAATTTGCTATCAGATGTACAGTTCGTTTTCAGAAGTGGTTTAATAACTCAAAATGCTATATGCTCTTTCCTCTGTAAGGTACAGGATGGATTAAACAAAATGTTTCGAACACTAGGCTTTTATTTCCTTTATTTCACGAAAGTGTTTGGTTGCGTTGATCATATAATATTGCTACATAAGTTCGACCATTATGGAATACGGGGAGTAGCTTACAATTGGTTCACATCTTACTTTAACAACAGACAGCAAATGTTCATTATTCACAGTGTTGAGAATGGCTGTTATGTGGAGTCTGAGTGGGCACAGTTAAATGTTGGGTGCCCAAGGGATCGGTGCTGGGTCCACTCCTGTTCCTTATTTATATAAATGTCATGTCCTCTAGTATTACAGGTAATTCTAAAATATTTATGTTTGCTGATGACACTAGCTTGGTAGTAAAAGGTGTTACGTGCAGCATTGGTTCTGTTTCAAGAAGTGCAGTTCATGACGTAAGTTCATGGATTGCAGAAAATAACTAACGCTATATCATAGTAAGACTAAGATTTTACAGTTTCTAACACACAATTCAACAAAACCCGACATTTTAATTTCACAGAATGGGCATATGATTACTGAAACTGAACAGTTCAAATTTCTAGGTGTTCACATTGATAGTAAACTGTCGTGGAAAGCCCACGTTTAGGATCTTGTTCAAAGACTTAATGCTGCCATTTTTGCTATTCGAACGATATCTGAGGTAAGTGCTAGTTCCACACGGAAAGTAGTCTACTCTGCTTATTTTAATTCGCTTGTGTCGTATGGCATTATATTTTGGGGTAACTCCTCCTATTCTCAAAGGATATTTTTGCCTCAGAAACAGGCAGTTCGGTCAATAAGTGGTGTAAGTTCGCTAGCCTGTTGTCGAACCCTGTTCACCAGTCTGGGTATTCTGACGCTAGCCTCTCAATATATATGTATTCTTTACTGTCGTTTCTTGTTAACAATGTGAGCTTATTCCCAAGAATAAGCAGCTTTCACTCAGTTAATACCAGGCAGGAATCCAATCTCCATTTGGATCTCAATTCCCTGACTCTTGTGCTAAAAGGTGTGCAGTATATTGATGCATCCATTTTCAATAAGCTACCACAAGAGTTTAAAAATCTTAGCTGTAATCCACGCTCTCTCAAATCGAAATTGAAGAGTTTCCTCATGGGTCATTCCTTCTATTCTGTGGAGGAGTTCCTTGAAAAATTAAGCTGATTCCTATGATATATTGTTGATTGCGTTTACATAAAGTTCTGGCTTAACATTTTGGGTTCATAAATATTTAAATTAACTGTTATTATTTTCATGCTGCAATTTCATGTACTGACTCGTTCCATGACCTTGCAGATTTGCTCCTCAATTTAGTCCTACGGAACTAGATGGGTAAAATAAAATTAAAAAAAAAATAACATATGTACTTTTCACTCTGCTTATTTTAATTCGCTTGTGTCGTATGGCATTATATTTTGGGGTAACTCCTCCTATTCTCATGTTGTCGAACCCTGTTCACCAGTCTGGGTATTCTGACGCTAGCCTCTCAATATATATGTATTCTTTACTGTCGTTTCTTGTTAACAATGTGAGCTTATTCCCAAGAATAAGCAGCTTTCACTCAGTTAATACCAGGCAGGAATCCAATCTCCATTTGGATCTCAATTCCCTGACTCTTGTGCTAAAAGGTGTGCAGTATATTGATGCATCCATTTTCAATAAGCTACCACAAGAGTTTAAAAATCTTAGCTGTAATCCACGCTCTCTCAAATCGAAATTGAAGAGTTTCCTCATGGGTCATTCCTTCTATTCCTGAGTGAGAACTTAAACTTTCTCGATTGGGGTTGGTACCAGGTATTCTGTCGCCTGGAGGTAAGTTTTTGTAGAGCTATGTCAATCTGTTTCTAGCTGGCAAGATTGTTATCACTCAGGAAAAGCATATACTCCTGCCGAGTAACACAACCTTATAACCAACGCATGAAGCACATGTATGCTTTCTCCTCAACTTCTCTCTTTGAGTTTTCTTAAGATACTGTTTGGTGCTGTGTTCTTCATTCTGTCTCTGTCGCTTTGTTCCTTGAATTTCAGACGCGAATCAAGGGTGGAGGTGTAATTGAGAAGTGTTCCTAGCCGTGAGGCTTTTAACTTGTAGCGGAGGTGCAAAGCGCTGACTAATGTTTTGCTACGAATTGGCTTCAGGGTGTCGGCTTCATAATAGTCTCTCAGGTCATGAAGAGCAGAAAGTTGTCTTCCGACGCCTTCAAATGACTTTTGCTAGATCGAGAGGGCCAGATTGTCGGCATCACCAAACGAGGTGAAGGCCTTGTTAAGTGGTTGGTCGTTGATGTAAAACTAAATAAGACCAATTTTAACTAAACAAACAGTTTTGGTTTTCCGCAATCGCTTTTCGTGTTTTGAAAGCTAACACAGAATTCTCTGTTGCTGTCCAGCTCTACGATGATCTTCATGAAGCTGTTATCTCTTATTGGAGTTGTACACGTTTGGTACATGTCTTCCGATGTTTGCCGTGTCGCAGGCCGCGCTCAGGTCGACAAAGGCAGCACCAGTGACGAGACCTTTCTCGAAGCCGTCCTGTATATGCTGCGTAAAATTCAAAGCCGGCCATTTAGAAACGTCCCAGGTCGGAATCATTAATGCCATCCAAAGATAGATATAGTAACTGAAATAAACGGGCAGCCTGAACGTCATAGTGCCATGTGTTGCAGACATCGTTACAGATTTAAGAAAAGGAAACATGTTGATATACCGTGTGCCAGGACAATAAAATCTTACGTAAGGCATATCACAGCGTGATTGGTTGTTTTTAGTTACATAAGGCTTAAACCCTACAGCAGGACAAACAACTGTGCGTATTTCTTATTTTCGCGGAGCATGATTATCCCATATAACTTCGGACGTGCAGCCTCATAAATTTCACTTCTTCTTCTTCTTCTTCTGACGGTTCGACTGTATACCATCAAGATATCTCCAGTGAGTCGGGTGACTGACGCCTCAGCTATTGCTCCGTCCTTTTAAACCCGCGGACCGCGCTAATGCGCTTGCGGCCACAGATATACAAGGCGCCAGAGACGTTGATCGGCGGCAAAGAGGAACAACATGTGCAAAAAATAGGATGCACGGTCGACCCACACGGTGCTATCGACGTATCACAGTCAATGGCATCATTGCGACGTCGTTGTGAGTTCATTCCAGAAAGTGCTGTATTCCGTACTTTGTCCAAGCTGAATCCGCTATCTCTGTTTATTAAATTCGTCTCCTACCGAATTCGGTTGGCTCTGTGCAACTCTCGTCGACTCTACTTGTCATCTGCCCGATGTATGCTCGGCCACACTCACAGGCGGTCTTGTAAACTTCACCAAATCATCTTTAACGGAACCCAGGGGTGCTGCTGCCATTGGTGGAGGGCGTAAAATAATTTTCGCTTTCTGTTTGCTGAGGATCCGTCCTGTTTTTGACGTTCCCATAGATGGCAGAAAAGCCAAGGATTTAAAAATTTCCTCGTCTTCTTCTGCATTCCTTATGTCCACTGTTGGTTTCATTCCTAGTGCCTTACATATCGGTTGTGGAGAATACCAAATGGCTTCAAAAACTCTTCTCAGTCGTAGAAGCTCGTCCTCGAGACTGCTCTCGTTAGCAATGACGGATGCTCTGTGTACCAGAGTTCTGAGAACACTGTAACCTCCCCACAAAATATATAAAAAAAATAATATGAATAATATTCACATTTAGTGTAACCTTCCCACAAAATAAATTCCGTAACCTTCCAACAGCAAAAAACAATATAATTATTTATTTCATTCACATTCAGCATAACCTTCCTCAGATAAACTCTGTAATCTTGCAATAATACAATGTGACTAATCTCTCAATAAAAAAAATTGTCGCTCACGTATAACCTTTCAATAATGACTGTGAATTTAAACTGGTGAAGTTGGACGTCAGAAGTGCTGCGTCATGGCCCTGAAAGATCATTCTGAATAAAAAGAGAAAATTCTTACGTCAATGAAGTCGCCGGATAACGCGTATATATCTGCTCCTATAAGAAATTTTTCTGGCGCAGCCCTGTGCAATGCTGGCCGATAGATTTGTCATTTATAAAAGGAAACAACTGATTTTTCTTTTCAATAATCGGGATGACCAAGGATTGGAGAAATTAGTAAATTCTTTAAATTGAAATGGATGATTGTCAAAAGCTACTTTTTATGAGAAAGTTTATTATTAAGAGATTTTTTTAAACATTTACATGGGACTTAATATAACAATACTACATATGCGCGAGGCTGCTTTTACCTTATATTATACCGCTCAGGCACCGCCATCGCTCCACCACGACCGGCCCAGCCAACACGATACACCAGACTGCTCGCTAGCAACTACTTACTCCTACAGCTGACAACACTGCTCTCTGGTCTGAGATTCTCTTATACCTTACATATCGCAGGCAGTGCGTGAGCAATCCATCGAAATTACATCTGCTCGAGTGCGCTAGCAACAAATTCTTTAATCATGGACCTCTTACATAACTCTTCACTTGGGGGGGGGGGGGGTAAAATTTGGCAGCGATGGTGAGTCAATTGGACTTGCCATGAGCAACAAATTTTTCTATAATTTATTTAGTTAACTAAGTCTACAGTCACAGAATATATACATTATTGATAAGTGCGGAACATAATAAAAAATGAAATAGAGTGCACAAGCACTGAGTTCAGAACATGACAAAATGTATACGCAGTGAGTACAAAATATATTAACAAATGACATAAAGTGCACACGCACTGTAAAAGTCTTTAGTATTTTTACATGAATTAAATATATCAGGGCGTGAAATAAAGTGCACACGCACCGTAGAAGTCTTTAGCATTTTTATATGGATTAGACATATGAAGGAGTGAAATAAAGTGCACACGCACTGTAGAAGTCTTTAGTATATTTAGGACAACTGATTATATTAACAAATGAAATGAAGTGCACACGCACTGTATATGTCCTTATCATTTTACAAGAATTTAAACGCACTGTATAAGTCTTTACCATTTTACAAGAACTAGGAAAGGAATGGGAAGGATTGCATCATGGTTGTAGCACAGTAGGTTGCACGTAGCTGCACTGAAAGTCCACATCTTTCTACAGAAGCACAACACCGAGTGAGACAATCTGAAGTTCTCTTCCCTGAAGTATTAATCAGTGTAGCCAAGACACTGAAATGTTGTATTAATATTCAATGTTATCATTTTGGTAGTACATTAGGTACACCAAACAGTAGGACTGTAATAACATCTCCATCGTTCAAGGTGGTGGACAGCATGATGTGTCAACACCACATTCTTGTAGAATCCATACTATTTCACCAACGTAGAATTAGTGCAAAAACCAAATATAGTGCTCCATGATCATGAGGGTGGACAGGACATACGGATATTGCAGTAACTGCTGATAATTAGGTCAGAAGGTGAAGGACATTAAGTCTTATGCTACTCATCATTGAAAATTACACTAGTCTGTCAACCGATCTGAACAATTACTGGCACTCATTAGCTATTTACAGAGCATTTAAGTAGTGTGTAAGGAGTATTACAGAACATTATTCATAAGTCATCTATATACAGTAATTATTGGCACTCATTGGCCCGTTACAAAGCATTTTTTTATACATTATTCAGAAGTCATCATTCAAAGCAAGAGTTAATTAACGGCATAGCATTTATGCATAAGTCATCATATTACAGTAAACAGTGGCATTCATTGGCCAGTTACTAAACATGTAGCAAGTATTGAGTATTACAAAACACTATTCATAACTCATCTGATTGCAGTAATTATTGGCACTCATTGGCCAGTTACAAAGTATTCATATAGTTTTACAAAACATTATTCAGTATTATTCACAAGTCATCATTCAAAACAGGAGTTATTGCGTGTAGCAACAAGCTGCTAGTGACTATATACGATATTATGAAAGTGACATAAGACACACTTAAAATGTAAGACAGTGTAACTATTAGTCAAGGTCTGTAATCCACTAATACATAGACATAGTGGAATCAATACATCAGAAAAATTTGCGTTACATTTAGGACTAGAAATATATCTTAAACTGGTAACATCATTTGGATGTATACTGGTAATAGCTGGGATTGGTAATAATTTTTTTTTTTTTTGCTAGCAATGTATTGCGTTGGGATCTATAATTAATTGCTGGGGCATGAAAATATTTGCTTTTGACTTATTGCTGGAAATAACGATTAATAACGTCATTTGTCATGAGTCAGCTGTAGCAAGGTTATGAAACAAGTACAGTATATGTGATCACATTCATGAATGATACACAACTGGGTAAAGAAAATGCAAGTATTAGAACAGGTTTCATAAATAAGTGTTTATAGCATATTAATTTCATGAAAAGCTTCTCCTGGAAAAAATACAAAATGGATTATTGCCCTGAAAGAAAAAAATGTGTATTATGCTGAAAAGTAGTAAACTTCGAATTAACAGGTAATGAAACGTGTACTCAATATGTACGTACTGTAGCTGTCTTTCCCAAAACATTCAGTCATTATACTATGCGACATAAGACATACTGTCAAAAGGAACTGCAACAAATACTTAAATAACTACATAGCATCTCTTAACTAATAGTAAATATATAAACTTCGTCATTATTCTCATCTGCAAGGAAAAACTTCATTATTCATATTATAATAACTTCATCATTATCATCATTTGCAAAGAAAAACTTCATTATTCATATTACCATATTCTTCATACAACTATCCATCATCATTTATTATCATCTGAAAAAAATAGACACTTCATTATTCATATTCATATTACCATTTACTTCATACAACTATTCATAGTATAGAGTTTCTTACTTATAATATTTCATCACTAAAATTAACATCTGTAGTTCTGTCTGACAGCCTACATCAATCGCCTCGTATTCTGAAAGAAAAATAATTAGTCAAGACTGCTATCATACGATGTGTATAGTATATTCTGGTTAATGCTTGTTAATTCTGATCCATTTACTCTTCATGACAAGGTATTGAATTTTCTTTCGTTCATTCCGATGGTGAAATTTCCATTTCATAGTAAACCACTGTGGTTGTATAATTTATTTCTTTTACATGGTATTGCTTTCTGAAAATGATGAAAAAGGATTAATATCTTGCATTTAAATCACACACTCATTAAATGAAAACTTGTGTCTAGTGATATAATTAAGCATACAGCATAGCATGACAAAAACGTATTAGGTTAAAAACATAGACAGTTTTCAAGTGCATAAAATGTACACACAGTATCATAATGTAGTAGAAAAAAATGTAGAATAGTCAAGATGTTGAGATATCATAAGGCAAAATGTCAATGTCGTGTTTGTTACATCTTAAAGATTTCATAGTACATACAGACAAAAATTCTACTTTCGATAGGAAAACAATCATACATACACAAAAAATGAAAAATGTGAACGGTCTGATGTCTAACGACAAGAAAAGCGACCTGCTAACCTTACCTTGCCGGGCACTTGCCAAGAAAAAATATAAACATCGTCAGTAAGTAGTCACATAGATATAATTGCTTAAGTGGCCATATAAACATCAGCAAATGGCATTACAGTGTGATAAATCATAAAGTATGTTCATCCAATAAAGGGTATAATATTGGAGACATGGTGATTGCACTTGCTTTTTCTGGTTCTCAAAGCTTCGACGTGCACTACATTAGGGTGAGGAATGCTTCGTATTCTATATGGACCTGTGTATAGAAGCTCAAATTTACTGCATCTACTCTTTCCTCTGTTGGATAAATAATGTGTGCGTGCTAATATCTTCTGTCCAATGTGAAAGTCACGGCGTGTACAAACCTGTTTTTGCTGTCTTCTCCGGCGCTCTGCGGCACGTTTGATGTTGTTGAGCGCAATCTCAATTATTTCATGGTGGCGTAGTCGACGAGATGTAGGAAAGGATACTAATTCTTTAATTTTGTTAGGTGGTTCAACATTTTTCAATATAACAGTCAGAGATAGCGTAGTAGATTCATTTGATATGGAGTCAACTGCATCCTGGAATGAGAGTATGTGTGCGTCCCAGTCAATATGTTTTTTATGGCAGTATATTCTACATAGTTTACCAATTTCTTTCATTAGTCGTTGACAAGGATTCGAAGAAGCGTGATACTTGGATATATAGATCGGAGAAATGTTTCTTGCTCGTAACATACGTGTCCATATAGCAGATCGAAACTGTGGTCCATTGTCGAAAATTACTTTTAATACATGCTCTACATGGAATAGGAATTGTTTTACAAATGCATTCGAAATAGATTGAACAGTAGCTTTGCGTAACGGAGTGAAGGTAACAAATTTCTAAGTGAGTTCAACAGCGACAAAAATGTAAGAAAAACCTCTATTATATCTGGGAATCGGACCAAAAATGTCTACAACGGCCATGTGTCTCAATTTAACGGGTACAATGGGATGTAACGGAGCAATATGTGAAGTCGTGTCTGATTTAGCTTTCTGGCAGATTTTACATGACGCTAAAACTCGTCGAATACGTTTCTCCATGTTCGCAAAATAACAGTTCTGTCTCAGTATAAGAAAACATTTTCTGGCTCCATAGTGTGCGTAACTTAAATGAGTATACCAAATTAATTTGTTAACAAGCTCGTCAGGAATGCATAATAACCAGTTGTTGCTGTCAGGGTGAGAGCGGCGAAACAGAATATTATTGCGTGCAGTGTAATGGTTTCTGATGGTAACATTATTCCTATCTTGCCAAAGGTGTTTAATTTCTTTCCATACGTTGTCTTTGCTCTGCTCCTGTGCTATGTCTCGTAATGACGACGAAATAAAATTTTCAAATGCTACTTGTTGAATATACATGACGTTAAAATTTGCTTGGCAGAAATTGGTTGTGATGTCTTGCTGATTGTTGCTGAGAGAACGGGATAATGCGTCTTCTACAATATTTTGTGTACCGGGAATGTGAACAATTGTAAAATTAAATTCCTGTAAATAAAGTTTCCATCTGCTTAACCTGTCATGTGTAAATTTTGCGGAAAGTAAAAACTGAATAGTTCTATGATCTGTGTAAACGGTAGTATGTCTTCCATAAAGAAAATGCCGAAATCTCGTAAATGCCCATACAACACATAATGTTTCAAGTTCTGTGACAGAATAATTACGTTCAGCAGGTGACAGAATGCGACTTGCAAAGGCGATGTTTTTAATTACTGTAGTACCATCTTCTTCAATTTCCTGAAAAATGTATACGCCTAAAGCGGTGTTAGAACTGTCGGTGGCAATGGAAAAATTTCTGGTAGGATCTGGGTGTGATATAAGTGGTGCATTCAACAAGGCATGTTTCAAATTAACAAACTCAGACTGTGCTTGGCTATCCCAGGACCAAATATTGTTTTTACCCGTTAATTGGCATAATCTAGGGGTGTCTAAAGCAGAGTAATGAATAAATTTACGGAAAAAGTTAATTAATCCCAGAAAGCTGCGTAATTGTTTCTTCGTCGTAGGAACAGTAATGTCACGTAAAGCTTGAAGTTTTTCCGGGTCAGGCGCAATGCCTTCTGCTGAAATTACATGTCCAAGGAATTTTATAGTTCTGCCAAAGTGCAATTTGTTAAGATTAACTGTGAGTCCTTGTGCACGAAAAGTTTGCAACAGTTATTCCAGATTCAGATTATGTTCAGACCAGTTAGCTTCTGCAATAAGGATGTCGTCTACATACGTTGTGATTCTGACTTTTAGTTCTGTCGGAAGTATAGTATTCAAACCGCGAATAAACGCTGCTGAAGAAATTGTTAAACCGAACGGTAATTTACAAAATTGATAAGAATCACCAAAACAGAGAAAAGCTGTGTACTTTCTGCAGTTCGGATGGAGCTGGATTTGCCAAAACCCCGATTTCAAATCTAATGTGGAATAAATAGCAGTACCATGAAATTTCTGTCGAAGTTCTTCTAGTGTCTGTGGGCGATCTGTTTCATTAATAACAATGTCGTTGGCATGACGCGAATCAAGTATGAGGTGAAGTGAGCTATCCTTTTTCTTAACAATATGGAGCGGGTTTATGTACGGACTAACTGCCGGTTCAATAATTCCTTGATCAAGTATAGCTTGCAATTCTTTCTTAACTTGTTCTCTGTGAAAATATGGAATGGGATAATGTTTAGCTTTAAATGTGTCGTGCTATTTAACTTGAAATTCATACATAAAACCGGACATAGTACCAGGGACGTTGTCAAAAACTGGAGTTTGCTGTAAAAGAATTTTGCGTAGCTCTGTACATTCGTCGTCTGTATTTGCACTGCTTTGCTTTACTTTCTCAGAAATCATTTGCATAATGTCATAGTCGGCTTCGTCTGGTGTATTGTAGTTGTGAACATACGTATCTGTGAACAATGTGGAATGACAGTCTATGTTACGTGATGCAGAAATGACCTCTGTCAGATTAATTGTTTGTTCTTCTGCAGATAAAGAGTGCTGAAATTCTAATGCCAGTTGTTCATTTTCATCCTTTAACATTAAATAGGAATTTTCAAAGTCAATAATTGCGTCATGTTGTACCAGAAAATTCGTACCTAAAATAATGTCTGTTGTCAATAAGGGAACAATCCAAAAATTTGAGTGGAACGTATGGCCTGCAATACAAAATGATAAGTGTGTCTGTAACTTTGCATCTACTTCTTTACTAGATACTGCTCCTTTTACTTTAGTTCTGCCTAATGGTAACATAGGATAAATATTCTCTTTGTTGCATTCGTTGAAGGTTTCTTCATTTATAACTGACGAAGGTGATCCAGAATCAATTACTGCTGAAAATGTGGATGATCCAATCTTTACTTCAATGACAGGGTGGGAAATGGTTTCTTGAATAACAGGTTTTTCATGCAAAAGAGTATCTCGGATGTCGTCAAAAGTAATAACATTTTCGTGAACAACATTCTGCATGTCAAAAGTAGTGCTTACGTTGTTGGAAGATGCAACCTGTACTGTATCTAGTCAAATTCTTTCTGACGTGCTGTTATTTGCGGGAGGATGCTGTGGCATTTCAACTATTTGTACTGTTCTGTTATTTCTTCCTGACGTATTATGTTCGGGATGATATCGACTGTCTGGTTCGTTCATGATAATTTGTTGTTGCGGATGATTCTGCTGCTGGAAAGACCTACTGCTATTAAATGTACGCTGAAATCTGTGCTCATTACTTTTACGTCTGTCATGATAGTCATTGCTGTACGGCGCGTTGCGATAGGAATTGAAATGATGTGTTTTCTGTACGTACTGATTTCCCTGTTGCTGTGCGTTACTATTTGGTGGAGCCGACGCTATACGTGTAGGCGGCGAAACATTAAAGCTTGGTTGACCTTGCAGACTGCATTGTTGGTTAGGTATGCTAACCGGCTGGTTTTGTTGCTGTTGTGGGGAGAAACCACTATTGTTACCAAAATGTGTTTCCTGTTGCTGATAATTTTGATGGTACTGATAATTAAAACTTTGTCTGTTATTAAAATTCTGGTGGTTGTCAGTCCTGGAACGTCTATCACCTTTGCTATTGAAATAGCGTGGTTGAACGTAATAACTATATGTTTGTTGAGCTTGGTTATGATGTGAAAAATTTTTGTTTGTGAAAGAATAGTCTCATTGCTGAACTTCCAACAGCTGTAAGAGATCTCTAAATGCCGAAATATTTTCTTTCTGCTGTCCTGTTAAAAATGATACTCTTAACGATCGTGGTAATTTAGAAATACATAATTGGATAAGTGCTGATTCACTGTATGGCTCACTTGAGTACTGGTTTTGTTGGGCCATGTGTTCAAAAAATTGCGTGACATTGGGAAAATTTGAGTTCTCATAATTCGGTAAACTAATTAATTGATCCTTGATTCCGCGCTGTGTCGTCTTCGACCAATACGCTGACAGAAAAGCATTCTGAAATTCTTCTACCGAGTAGCATTGTCTCGCGATCGGTCTCATACGAGTTGCCGGTTCGCCTTCCGAAAAACTGCAAATAAATTCAAGTTTGTGTGTTACGGGCCAAGTTGGTGGAAAAGCAAAGCTAAATTGTTGTGTCCAATCCAAGGGGTGAATCTGCGTTCTGTCATTCTTAAATATCTTAAATTTTCTCACGGATAGAAAGTGCTTATAATCAAAATTATCGTCTCTGAATGTGTGAACAGGTTCAGGATTGTATGCTAATCTGTTTGTCTGTGACTGTTCGGAATCTAAGTCACGTACTCTCTGTAAATTACCTAAATTATACTGGCTGTGTGAGTGTGACAAATGTTCGGAATGTGCCGTATGCTGTGTCGTGTTAGAGACTTAAACATTTTTCATCTCTGTCATTTCTTACTGTAAAGATGACAATTTTCTACGTAATGTATTATTGGGCGAACCTGTCTCACTGATTGTCTGCTGTAAGTTTTGGAATTCGGGTGTCTGATTGAACGAAACTGGTGGCGTATCGTCTGATTTGGTGTCATTGTTATTTTCGATAACGTCCATATGACTGACCAATTCATCAAATTTTTCAGTCAGTGCTTTTACCAGATCGCCGTTTTTAGTGTCATAAGCATTAATTTGTTTTTTGATTTTACGTGTGGTTCTGTTTAATTTCTTAACGTCTGCTTTAATAGCATCGGGATCCTGTATTAATTCCAACTGTTCAAGTCTGCTCGTCATTGTCTGAAAGTCTACTGTGTGAGTGTCCGCTTTTGTTTTAAGAGTGGAGATTTCATCATGCAATTCAGTGTTCAACTGTTTGATAGTATTAATTTCGTCTGATACTGTCGCAATGTTGGTGTCTACGTATGTTTTTGCTTTCGTAAATAACTTACGCTTGTCTTCCTGTCTCTGTGCCGTAATTGTTTCCATGACTTGTTTCTTTACTTTATTCTGTTCCTGTATAAATTTACAGTAACGCGTTTCACTGTTTTGTAGGTGGTGATTAAAACGTTCGTCAATTAGGCTGTTTTGTTGTTCAAATTTCTTGTCGACTTTCGCGTCCAGCGTGTGTGAAAGTTCCGCTGACATTAATTTAAACTCGTCGCGTAACTGTGTTGCGATTTCAGAACATTGTTTAGCGAGTGCACTAATTTCGTCTCTAAGTAATTTCGTTGTGGCTGCATGTGTATTGCGTATCTCTTCACTATTATTCCAGACACAGGCCTTAATTTCCTCACGTAATTGTTTTTTAGTTTCACTACTGCTCCGCAACGGCTGTAATCTGTTCAGTAAGCTGTTCAATAGAGGTGTCAAGTTTTTCATTAATTTGTTTGAACGACCTGTCGTGTTTTTCATTCGACTGTTTGAAACTTTCATTAAGTTGTTTTAAATTGTTGTCTTGTTTTTCATCCGACTGTTTGAGATTTTCATTAAGTTGTTGTTTGAGATTTTCATTAAGTTGTAGCAATAATGCCACAACTCGATCCATGCCAAAATTAGCTGCTGTATTCTCTGTGCTGTGTGATGGTGTATCTGCATGTGTCACGTTTTGTGTACGGGTAACCATTTGGTCATTGTCTGATTCACAAAAAGGTTTGCCAATCGGATGTGCGCTGTTGGTCACTAAATCGGAATTAAATAAATGTGACTTATTTTGAGTACAATCTTCACCTTCGTTAGAAACAATTATCTGTTCGCTACGTAAATTTTGCAAATCAGGCGTGTCAAAGTGGACAGCGTTCATTGTAACGGAATGTGCCGCGTCATCAATTGTCGTTAAATTAACAGAGGACACAATTGAATTTGTCTGCTCATCATTAGCATTAAAATCATTACTAGTGATCGGCATGCACTGATTTTCTGTAATTAGGGGATTATCACTATTACACTGAGTGTCGCTAGTATGATTGGTCAAATTATTCGAGTCAGCTTTTTCACTCATTGCACATCGCGATATACTGTTAGCAGTTTTTCGCGGCATTATCATAAATCAAAGTTAAGCACAAAATTAAACAAAGACAAAGCAAAAATGGAACAAATACAATTACAACAAAGAGCAATAAATTGCCGATGATCTGGGAAGGAAAGAGTGACAAATTAGTAAATGCGTTGCGCCAGATGCAGACTACATTTAATATTAAGTAAATAAGAGCCGATATATATAACTGACTACCTCTCAGAAATTCGCAAAGAAAATATGATCCTGGCAGGGTCGCCAAGTGTAACCTCCCCACAAAATGTAAAAAAAATAATATGAATAATATTCACATTTAGTGTAACCTTACCACAAAATAAATTCCGTAACCTTCCAACAGTAAAAGACAATATAATTATTTATTTCATTCACATTCAGCATAACCTTCCTCAGATAAACTCTGTAATCTTGCAATAATACAATGTGACTAATCTCTCAATAAAAAAAATTGTCGCTCACGTATAACCTTTCAATAATGACTGTGAATTTAAACTGGTGAATTTTGGACATCAACAGTGTTGCGTCATAGCCCTGAAAGATCATTCTGAATAAAAAAGAGAAAATTCTTACGTCAATGAAGTCGCCGGATAACGCGTATATATCTGCTCCTATAAGAAATTTTTCTGGTGCAGCCCTGTGCAATGCTGACCGATAGATTTGTCATTTATAAAAGGAAACAACTGATTTTTCTTTTCAATAATCGGGATGACCAAGGATTGGAGAAATTAGTAAATTCTTTAAATTGAAATGAATGATTGTCAAAAATTACTTTTTATGAGAAAGATTATTATTAAGAGATATTTTTAAACATTTACTTGGGACTTGATATAACAATACTACATATGCGCGAGGCTGCTTTTACCTTATATTATACCGCTCAGGCACCGCCATCGCTCCACCACGACCGGCCCAGCCAACACGATACACCAGACTGCTCGCTAGCAACTACTTACTCCTACTGCTGACAACATTGCTCTCTGGTCTGAGATTCTCTTATACCTTACATATCGCAGGCAGTGGGTGAGCAATCCATCCAAATTACATCTGCTCGAGTGCGCTAGCAACAAATTCTTTAATCATGGACCTCTTACAACACTCATCGTCTGCGATAGATGATGGCAGCTATTTGCACGTAAATATAAATCTGTAATGGTCGGTTTCCGATATACTGCGTTCCTCAAAGTATCATCATCTTTGGGTCGTACCAAAAGATCGGAAAACGAAAGGCAGCCAACTTTTTCGATTTTCATTGTGAACTGAATATGTGTATGGATGGAATTCATAGCTAAAATCTCTTTATCAAAGGTTTTGCCAATGAAAAATAATGATTCTGAAAGAAGAGCCTTTTCGAATAACGCTATATCGAAACTAATATATCAGAAATATTCAGGTTGAGTGATTTTAGTTTGACAATAAAGCCCGTAGAGTTATGTATGTGACGAGCACACTCCGCTGACTTCATTGGCAAACTAAAATCACTGAGACTGGACATTTTTGATATATTGGTCAGTTTCGATGTAGTAGCGTCGTTCCTCTTTTAGAATCATTATTTCTAATCAGCAAAACCTTGCAGTACAAGGGAGGCGACACCTGCGTGGAGAGTCAAACGTACAGTCACCTCCAAGGCCAACACAGCCTGTTCTACATTTGTATCTTCATCTGCATGTACACCTACACAAGCCATGTGACAGCGTGTGGTGGGGGGTGGCCCACGCCTGGTACCACAATCAATGTCCCCTTCTCCGTTCCATTAGCGAAAGCTCTGCGAGAAGAATGACGGTCACATGTCTGCCTATGGGCTCGGAACTATGTGATGCTCTCGTTGAGGTCATTTCGATAGAGATACATTGGAGTAAGTATTGTCATCTTACAACGCACGCTCTCGGAGTCTGAAAATAAAGTTGTCTGTTGCGCATAACGTCTGTCTCGTGTCGTCTTATACTGGCAACTGAAGAACATCTTTGTAACGCTTACGAATCGAACCCGCGACGAAACATTCCGCTCTTCTTGGATTTTCCTCTTTCCTGTTAATAATATGTGTAAGAGTCCCAGACATGAACCGTATTATTGAATCAATCCGCTTTGCAAGCCGTTTATTTCACGAATGAATTATGTTTTTTAAAGATTTTTTTCACCGTATCTAAGCGTAGCATCTCTTCTTCCAGAACAACTTTCTCTCTCTCTCTCTCTCTCTCTCTCTCTCTCTCTCTACCACACACACACACACACACACACACACACACACACACACACACACACACAGCATAATGCCATCGTGTTCGACTAACACTGCGAAATTAAGATCAAGATGACGACCCTTTGAAGATAAGGGATTAGGCCGGAGAAAGAAAAGGGAGGAGGCTTAATCGGTCACCTGCCAGTTATTCCAGTAATCGTCGATCCTCTGCCAGTCTTCCTACATTTCTGTTCCCAGAAATCCTGAAGGCAGACGTTGACTATGGATATTCTATCACAGACATAGTCCCTTTGACTGTTCAGAGATGTCACTAAAACCGCCCAAAGATGTAAACAACCATGCATGAGCAGTGCCTATGAGATGGAGGGGTCCGACAACCAATCAGTTCCAGTCATTCCAACAGGAAGGAGGTACATGGCTCGTTTTGTCTGTAGTTCAACCTTGGCTAGACGGTCAATACCGCGGTTCGATCGTATCTGCATTGTTACTTTGTGGCAGAAAGGGCTCTCAACAAGGGAAGTGTCCAGGTGTCTCGGAGTGAACCAAAGCGATGTTGTTCGGACATGGAGGAGATACAGAGAGACAAATGGCTCTGAGCACTATGGGACTTAACATCTGAGGTCATCAGTCCCATACAGAAAGGCGGGCAATGCCTCGCTAAGCCGCCCAAGGCTATTAATGCAGTGGATGACCGCTACCTACGGGTTACGGCTCGGAGGACCCCTGACAGCAACCCCACCATGTTGAATAATGCTTTTCGTGCAGGCGCAGGACGTCGTGGTACGACTCAAACTGTGCGCAATAGGCTGCATGATGCTCAACTTCACTCCCGACGTCCATGGCGAGGTCCATCTTTGCGACCACAACACCATGCAGAGCGATACAGATAGGCCCAACAACATGACGAATTGACCGCTCAGGATTGGCATCACGTTCTCTTCACCGATAAGTGTCGCAAATGTCTTCAACCAGACAATCATCGGAGACTTGTTTGGAGGCAACCCGTTCAGGCTGGGTGCCTTAGACACACTGTTCAGCGAGTGCAACAACGTGCAGTTTCCTTGGTGTTTTGGGGTGGCATTATGTGGGGCCGACGTACGCCGGTGTTGGTCATGGAAGACGCCGTAACGGCTGTACGATGCGTGAATGCCATCCTTCGTCTGATAGTGCAACCATATTTGCTGCATATTGGCGAGGCATTCGTTTTCATGGACGACAATTCGGGCCTCCATCGTGCACATCTTGTGAATGACTTTCTTGAGGATAACGACATCGCTCGACTAGAGTGGCCAGCATGTTGTCCAGACATGAACCCTATCGGACATTCCTGGGATAGATTGAAAAGGGCTGTTTATGGACGAAGTGACTCACCAATCACTTTGAGGGATCTGCGCCGAATCGCCGTTGAGGGGTGGGACAATCTGGAACAACAGTGCCTTGATGAATTTGTGGACAGTATGCCACGACGTATCAGGCATGCATCAATGCAAGAGTACTGGGTATTAGAGGTACCGGTGTGTACAGCAATCTGGACTACCACTTCTGAAGTTCTAGCTGTTTGGTGGTACAACATGCAATGTGTGGTTTTCATGAGCAATAAAACGGACGGAAATGATGTTTATGTTAATCTCTACTCCAATATTCTGTACATGTTCCGGAACTCTCGGAACCGAGGTGACGCAAAACTTTTTTTGACGTGTTTGTTATTCTGTCTGAGTTCAGTAGAGAGGTGACAGCAGCGGAGACAGCCAGAAACATTTACGCCATGTGTGAGGATAGTGCCAACTGACAGAGCACGGCAAGAAAGGGGTTTTCTCGTTTTAAGGACGATCGTTTTGACGTTAGTAGCTTTCCATGTTCAGGAATAGCTTCGGAGATTGATGAAGATCGTCTAAACCAGTTAATCCATAATAATCCACGTCAGTGTACTCGAGAACTGGGAAAGGTGTTGAACTGCGATCACTACATTATCGTGCGACATTTTCATGCAATGGGAAGCGTTCAAAAATCGGGTGTAAGGGTACCACATACTCTAAGCCAAATTTACGAAAATCGGTGGGTGGCAATATATGCATGTCCGCTGCTCGTGAACAGTACCGACTATTTCTATTCTGTATCTTGCTAATATAAGGAAAGGAAAGGTACAGCTGAGTCCAAACAAAGCAGCAGCTCCCCGTAAAAAAACCTGGACAGTCACAAAACACAACGTTATGCACCTGGTGTAACAGTGACGGTGTGGTGGGCTATAAATTGCTTCTCCAAGGTGTAACCATCACTGCTGACATTTATTGTCAACAACTAAGACGTCTTGCAGACGCAATCCAATACCAACGACCAGGAAGGCTTCGAGAAGTGATACTACTCCACCATAACACCCATCCCCATACCCCCATTCTGCTAGACTGACAAAAACATTTTACAGGAATTGGGTAAGGCCGTCATTCAATACCGACCTTATTTACCTTATCTTGCGCCCTCAGATTTTCAACGTTTCCGCGCTCTAGCAGACAACTTTCAAGGATGTAAATGCGACCGCAAATGGTTCAACGAGTACTTCGCTTCCAAACCACACGATTTCCACAATCGCGGAATCGAAAAGTCACCTCAGCGTTGGCAGACTGTTGTCAATAGAGACTCAAGTCTCTGTTATGTGTCTGTGTTCCGTTTATTAAACACAGGAGAAACGCTACGAACTTATGCACCAACGAAATATTTTTATGATTCACGAATAAACAGTACTTCTCTGTCACACATTTACAACAGAGAAAGTTAAAATGATAGTTAGCAAATGTGGCAGATTGCTTACAAAATCACATCGACAACTACTTTGCCTGACAGAAAAGTGATTTATCCAAAAAGGCACGAGGAAACTAAATGGAACTTCACGGGTTGAGAAAGTATGTGATGTTATTTCGGTGATTACACAATCTAGTCAAATTTACAAAGAACTTGGTTGTATGAGTCTAGTTATCGTAGTGACGCTGTCGTCTTGCCTGAGTGTGTGCACTGACTCGTTTGGCATTGGCGTGATGAAACCGTCGTGTCGTTTCCTGAGGCAATCTGACCCACAGCTGTTGTAACTGGTCTTTGATATCCTGGATATCGACTCTGAGACAGAGCAGACGTCCAAGCTGGTCCCCACATGTTCCCTGGGTGTCAGCTCTCGGGACCTAGCTGGCCATGGAACTACCTCTGCCCCACGCAGACGATTCATGGAGACACGTGTCAAGTATGTACGAGCATTGTCCTGTTGAAAAATGGCACCACGGAACTAGCGCATGAGAGGTAACACATGAGTACACAGTGTGTCCTTAACGTACCGTTGTGCGTTCAGAGTTCCAACAGTCATTAACATTCGTGACTTGAAGTCATACCTCGTGGCTCCCCACACCATGACACCGGGAGTAACATCACTCAGAATCTCTAAAACATTGTGTAACGTATGTACAACTAATACATATATGTAACGTAGCTACAGCCAATATTGCCTACTCTAATGTCAGGTTGATGGACATTAGTGCAAATGCGTTTTGAATGAGGCTGTCCTCTATTATTGTCGCCTATACGGTCGACAGGTATCTGACCTCTGACGCAATCCGATTGTTGCGTAATCACAATCTGTTTGCGCTCCAGTAGGAGCTGGCATTTTTTCAGCGTGAACAATTTTTCGTTCTAAAGAAATTAATCTATCTTTTACTTTCGCGTTGATGAGCACTTGCCCTTCCTGTACTGTTTCATTTTTAAATAATCAGAACTCTCCATTACATCGAAAACAATATAGTCAACACAATTATTTTCATTGTGAAAGCACTCAGATAACGATAGTAACAATCTGAGGGCGGCTGATGGAAGCGCGATTCTAAGCGTTGTCAGGCGTGGTCTGTCTGTGAGAGTGGAAGTTCTTGCGTCGGTCGAGAACTCGGAGACAGAAAACGTGTCACGCTGCCTTCACGTCGGTGATGGCGTATCTTACCACACTCAAGAGCTAATTTCATTTATATAGCCAGGAGAGATTTAGATGGCTTAACTACGCTGGAAGATGGAATTCAAGGTAAAATTTGCAAGCATAGCACAAAACCAACTTCAGGGCTAGGCTCGTGATTGTTAGTCCGAGTTTGCAATAATCCCACGTTTTGCTTGTCAGTTAAAGAAGCCTCCTTATCCTCCAAATAATAATAATTATTCTCCACATATAATTAATTAATATGCTGTGGTTATTAAGTGTTACATCTACATTTATACTCCGCAAGCCACCCAACGGTGTCTGGCGGAGGGCACTTTACGTGCCACTGTCATTACCTCTCTTTCCTGTTCCAGTCGCGTATGGTTCGCGGGAAGAACGACTGCCGGAAAGCCTCCCGGCGTGCTCGAAACTCTCTAATTTTACATTCGTGATCTCCTCGGGAGTTATAAGTAGGGGGAAGCAATATATTCGATACCTCATCCAGAAACGCACCCTCTCGAAACCTGGACAGCAAGCTACACCGCGATGCAGAGCGCTTCTCTTGCAGAGTCTGCCACTTGAGTTTGCTAAACATCTCCGTAACGCTATTACGCTTACCAAAGAACCCTGTGACGAAACGCGCGGCTCTTCTTTGGATCTTCTCTATCTCCTCTGTCATCCCAACCTGGTACGATACTCAAGTATTAATGTAACTTTGAAATTGAAATAATTTGTTAATCTGGAGCTCAGCCATTATTGATACCTATGTCGCTGTAATTGTCATTGTCATTATTAATACTTGATTATGATGATTCTGAAGTTTTAAATAGACTTACTTTATGAAATTTCTCCTCACAAGTTATTTAGTAGTTAACAGGACCCAAACTGCTGTTCATTAAATTCATTCTTAGTAACAATAACCTTTAGCCGCTGCTGATGCATGCTTCTGCGAATTGCTGTAAACCACATGGAAAAAGGCAGTCATCAAAAGATGTGAGTGCAAAACTTAGGGTGAGAACAGAGACACTGACACACCACAACTTGTCATATACTCTAATCCAGTAAATTCCGTAGCACTGTATCACTTGTAAATTCTTGTTCAAATACGCTGTCAGGCAGCTGTTAGTTTTTCATGTAACGATATGTGGAGGGCTTAAATGACAGTGAAACTGACACACATACAACACGCACACAGTGTTACGCAGGTTAGATTACGATTGCTGACAGCTCAGGTTGCTTATCGAGTCATTTTCACAGAAAACATAGTCATGTGTTTGTTTTAGCCACGTTACATATTTGTTGCATATACGTTACAATTGGCAGAAAGGGACGTCTTCCCATACTCGCCATAGTCGTCGACGATGGTCAGCTGATGTAGTGCAGAACCGAGATTCATCGCCGAACACAATGGGACGCGATTCACTGCCTGTTCATGCTTCCCAGTCACGACACCATTCCAAACGCAAGCGTTTGTACAGCGTTGTTAGCGGCAGTCTACGCAGGGGACGGTACTTCTAGTCCTGCTGATTGATGGCTCAGAATTTGCAGGGTCCGTCACTCTCGGATGGAGGCTGCAGACGTGAAGGCGTTGCGAAGTGTTTGGCATACAGAACGGCGACCCTCCCTTGTGGTTCATCAAATGGTCAAATGGCTCTGAGAACTATGGGACGTATCATCTGAGATCATCAGCCCCTAGACTTAGAACTACTTAAACCGAACTAGCCTAAGAACACGATACACATCCATGCTCGAGGCAGGATTCCAACCTGCGACCGTAGCGGTCGCGCGGTTCCAGACTGAAGCGCCTAGAACCGCTCGGCCACAGCGGCCGGCTCCCGTGTGGTGGTCAGACGTTGTCGACCGCAACCTTAAAGACGCGTATAGTTGCCCTCACATTTCCATGCTGTCCAACATCCGGCCACTGTCACGTCTGAATGCCCTAGGAATCTGTATATTGCACGATCCGACCAGCAGGTCAAATGGAGACCCACAATGGGGCCCTTCAAACTGTGTCAGCTGTTGTTGACGCTGCCTCACAGGAGTAGGCGATTTATCGGTGTACTTCTCAGTGACCACTCAACATTTGACGCTTTTCACGCCCCTCGTTAACCCACCTGGCATGATAACAACACTAAGCTCGAAAAACATTAATGCACTCTTGTGACCGTTCCACCAGTCACAGAGGATTGCAGCTTTAATCATTTACACACCACATAAAATTAGCGAAAAACCAGTCTACACCGCGAAGGTCTCGATATACGTCTTTGATAATGGCTAGCCATCTCACTACGTCTCCATAGCAATGGTGTCCATAGATAGCAAGTCAGGCCGGAAGCCGGCCGGAGTGGCCGAGCGGTTCTAGGCGCTACAGTCTGGAACCGCGCGACCGCTACGGTCGCAGGTTCGAAACCTGCCTCGGGCATGGATATGTGTGATGTCCTTAGGTTAGTTAGGTTTAAGTAGTCCTAAGTTCAAGGGGACTGATGACCTCAGAAGTTAAGTCCCATAGTCCAAATGGCTCTGAGCACTATGGGACTTAACAGCTGTGGTCATCAGTCCCCTAGAACTTAGAACTACTTAAACCTAACTAACCTAAGGACATCACACACATCCATGCCCGAGGCAGGATTCGAACCTGCGACTGTAGCAGTCGCGCGGTTCCGGACTGCGCGCCTAGAACCGAGTCCCATAGTGCTCAGAGCCATTTGAACCATTTGAATCAGGCCAGAAGATTGCGCCGGTGCTGCACTAAATTTTGTGTTGTAATTACAGCATAATTATCATAGATTATCATAAATCCATAGATTATCATAAAATCATTTGTTTATACACACATTCTACTGATTAAATAGCCGCTGCTATGGATATTTTGTACCAGTTAAATAAATTATTTTCGCCAGTAGGTATTACAAGAAATAAGAGAAATAACTTTTAAATGCTCTTATTACAGTTCCCATTTTTAACAATTTTTTCTGCCCTGTAGGCACTACTTTCTATAATTATTCCCTTTTAGATAAACTGTATCTTCAGATGATACGTAATTTATGTAATCGTTCCTCACTAGCTGACGTTGACGTCATACAGCACAGACACGCCCTCACTAGACCTATATAACGCAATGCTGCCTAGCCAACAGCACGGTTTCAGCGACTGTGGTCTACTGACTGCTCTGGAAATCGTCAGCTTCAGCAGATAAGTAGTGACTCTTCGACTTTAATAGCTATAAATTACTCTGTTTTGATTACAATGGAATGAATACCCATAGCTGCATACAGCCGTTGATACAAGTCAACGGGGACAGTTGAAAATGTGTACCCTGACCGGGACTCGCACCCGGGATCTCCTGCTTACATGGCAGACGCTCTATCCATCTGAGCCACCGAGTGCACAGAGGATAGTGTGACTGCAGGGACTTATCTCTCGCGCGCCTCCCGTGACACCCACATTCTTAACTTATTGTCCCGCACTATATTCATAGTGCCTCTGCCCATTATACTCATTACTCGCGGCTTTTTGCCGATTCCCGTAAGAGTTCGGGCACTATTTGTGCATCCGCACAGAAGATGGTCAAATGGCCGGTGAGCCTTATATATATTAAGTCACTGACTTCTTAACTAGCACGTTTTCTATCTTTCATAGTGCTATTCTGGTCTAAGACTAGGCCGAAACCGGTCATTTTAAACAAAATATCCATCACTATCTCGACTGTTTTTCACTAATTTTATACATCTTTCAAGAGAGCTGTTTCCCGAAAAAGTTACCAAAATGTTTGATTTACATATCAGTCTATGGAGTGTACGTGGACGAAGTTTCGCTGACATGTCTTTCGCGTGCTCCAAGGTTTTTGTCAGCCAGTGCGTAATTTAATTTTCAGTGTTAGTTACGTTTGACTCCGTGTTTGTACACATGTTGATAAGTAATATGTAAAATTCATCATAAAGGAAGATAAAGGTAAGAAGAAGTGAAAGATAAAATGGCTCTACACAACAGTTTCATATTAAAAAAAATGGCTCTGAGCATTTTGGACTTAACTTCTGAGGTCATCAGTCCCCTAGAACTTAGAACTACTTAAACCTAACTAACCTAAGGACATCACACACATCCATGCCCGAGGCAGGATTCGAACCAGCGACCGTAGCAGCAGCGCGGTTCTGGACTGAAGCGCCTAGAACCGCTCGGCCACACTGGCCGGCTAGTTTCATATTAAGATTCGTCTTCGGAATGAAGAGCACATCAATAAGAAGAGCAGTGTGGCTCGCTCTACGGCTGATTCAGAGCTACTTAGTGTCAAAAAAGGAAAATTGTGGATTAACGTACCGTCGACAATAAAGTCTTTAGAGATGGAAAGCAAACTTGGATTGCGAAAGGAAACCGGCTTTGTCCTTTGCGAAGGATTCGTCAAGAGAGCTGCATCAAGCGATTCAGTGAATACACTGATGAAATCCGAATCTGGGTGGTCAGATTGTGATTTAAAACGGCGTCCACACGAGTTCGAATCCAGTATGAGCCCTTACCTGTAAAATAGTGTAAGCTTTCGTCAAAATGTGCCATGTGCAATGATTTCGTCGTCTTTCAGTCCTCTGCTCATTATAAGCAGGGAATACTCTTTTCCATAAAGAAGGCACAGATCTGGTTCAGGTAAAATCCTGCAGTTCGTTCTCAGTGATTTTCCATTCTGTTTTCTTTTTCTTTCCGATTATTTGTAACTGTTAGGAGCTAGCATAGAAAGAGAGCACGTTAAATTTATCGAGGTTCAAGGAGAGTGTGTTATAAGCAAACTCGATTTCAAATTCAAAAATTCTTTAAATGTTACAGAACCATTCTCCGAATATGGGCACAACTGTGGAGCCGGTCGATTCCATTATGTCTCTATATCGATGAAAGGTGTACTTCGGAAAACAAGTGAAAAGCTGTCAATATATGTAGGTTTAACCACAGATCGCGCTCTTAGTCGCCACATTGTGATTCCTTGTTTGCTAACTGTACAGAGATATCTCTAACAAAATTTCGTCTCGTAAGTGTAGAAAACTGACGTCAAAGAGGGACAGTTTGGTAATAATATAAATATATGTGCAGGTGCCTTTATTCAGTACTGCTAAGCTGTGCTGCCCAGTTAGTGAAAAAGAAGTCCCAATGATTTTCCTGGAATTTTGAATTTTCCTTTAGAATATTCGAGTTCGAGAGTTCGATTCCCGGTCTAGGTTTATTCATTGTTGTTTTTTTCTCTAATTTTGATCTCTTCAATAATACTGCAGACTACAGTTTCTTATACGTTATCCTACAACTACAATGTTTTTAATATTAAAAATAACAACTATTGGTGGGATACGTCAGAAATATTCATGAAGAGAATAATCAGTTGAAATTACCTGTCATAGAGAAGACATAACAGCAAAACGTATCAGTGTGGAGGCGTTAAACATGCATAACACATTTAGGAAGAGCAGCTAGTTGAACCGAAAAACGTAATTATTCGTTTTATTACGATGACAGCAAAAATAGCAACAGAGTCTGGTAATCACCTTTGATGTGAGTTGCTAGCCGTACTGGTAACGAAATGGGCGTACACTTCAGAAACCATTAAGTAAAAGTGTGAGGGTGCTCAACCCGGCATCTATAGATCATTTCAAAGAAAGTTTAGGAAATGTAAACTGGGAAGATGTATATAATGAGCCAAATGCTAATGATAAATGCAGCATATTTCTCGATAAATTTATATCCCTTTTTGAACATTGTTTTCCAAAGAAAATTACTAAATGTAACACCACAAACTTTTCAAAGAGACCTTGGATTACTACAGGTATTAAATTGTCTACAGAAAGAAAAAGAAAACTGTATGAGACAGCAAGAACTAGTAAGGATCCAGAAGTAGGTTTACACTATAAAAATTATTGTAACATACTGAGAAAAGTTGTAAGGAAATCAAGAAATATGTATGTTAGAAAAGAAATTAACAACTCCAGCAATAAAATCAAATCAATATGGAATGTTGTTAGAATGGGGACAGGAAAAGTAACCACTGGGGTAGGTAGTACTACTGATAAAGAGAATGAGTCCATCTTAACCAGCAGTACACAGGAAGCATATGTATTTAAGAATCACTTCTTAAGTGTAGGAGAAAAATTGGTGAGAATAGTTCAAAAGAAAAAGCCAGGCAGTACATGGAGGAGTCAGTTTTGAAAAATTTTAGTCAGATTAAGTTTCATCTAACAACCTCTTGTGAAATAAGGAAAATTATTAAATCTTTGAAAAATAAATGTTCTGTTGGAGTAGATGACATCTCTAACAAGTTATTAAAACAATGTGGAACAATTACAGCTGATGTTTTGAGTCACATATGTAATGCATCACTGACTCAGGGTATACTTCCAGACAGGTTAAAATATGCCATTGTCAGGCCTCTCTACAAAAATGGGGGAAACCACAGATGTCAATAATTATCGGCCGCCGGTCGCTGGTGGCCGAGCGGTTCTAGGCGCTTCAGTCTGGAACCGCGCGACCGCTACGGTCGCTGGTTGGGATCCTGCCTCGGGCATGGATGTGTGTGATGTCCTTAGGTTAGTTAGGTTTAAGTAGTTCTAAGTTCTAGGGGCCTAATGACCTGAGATGTTAAGTCCCATGGTGCTCAGAGCCATTTGAAATTTTTGAATTATCGGCCAGTATCTTTGCTTACAGCATTTTCAAAAATCTTTGAGAAAGTAATGTACTCAAGAGTGGTTGGCCATCTCAACAGTAATGGGATACTTAGTAAATCACAGTTCGGATTTCAGAAATGCTGTTCCACTGAGACAGCAATATACAGTTTCACTTTCCACATAATAGAGTCTTTAAATAGTAAAATGTCACCAGTAGGAATATTCTGTGACTTATCCAAAGCATTTGATTGTGTGAAACATTACATTATGTTAGAGAAATTACAATTCTATGGTATAAATGGAACAACATAAGAGTGGTTTAAGTCATATCTACAGAACGGGAAGCAAACAGTCTCTTTATATGCTTCAAGTGATTCAAAGGAGTTTGCCACTTCATCTAACTGGGGTGAAATTACATTAGGTGTTCCACAAGAATCGACCATGGGTCCCCTCCTGTTCTTAATATATGTCAATAACCTCTCTTCTTATGGGAAACAAGATGCTGAACTGACACTATTTGCTGATGATACAAGCATAATTATTAAACCAGTAAAAGAAAGTTCGATAGAAAATGATACAAATAAGGTCTTTGGAAGAGTTATTAAATGGTTTTCTGCAAATGGGCTTGCTCTGAACTTTGAAAAAACACAGTACATCTAATTTTCTGCTAAGTATAATTCCTTCAATAAACATAACACATAAAAAGAAGTCAATAGCCAGGGTAGAGCATACTAAGTTTTTGGGTGTACATATAGATGAGAATCTTAACCGGAAAAGTCATATTTTGGATCTCCTAAAGCGACTAGGTTCAGCAACTGTTTAAGAGGTTATGAATTCTTACAACTGCTTCACAGTACATTTACTCAGTAATGGAATTTTTTCTCAACAACATGGACCAGTTTAAAATCAACAGCGACATTCAAGATTACAATACCAGCAAAAAGAAAGACCTACACTATACTTTACTTAACCTATATTTGGCACAGAAAGGGGTAAAATATGCTGCTATAAAACTTTTTGATAAATTACCAGATGAAATAAAATGTCTGACAGACAGCAGTAATAGTTTCAAAAACAAATTGAAATCATACCACCTTGACAACTCCTTCTATACCATAGATGAATCCTTGAATATGAGTAAATGAATCTGGAGATATAATATATGCATTTTGTGCAATTTAAGGGAATGAGATAGATAATAGAAATATTTAGGTATAACACTATAAAGTAAAAAAAAACTTGTTTCTTGTGCGCATTTCTTGCGCATTTGACGCGTTCCACAACATAACCGTTTTTTCCGTGCTATTGATCAATGGAACACGTAACTAACTAACTAACTAACTGCATTAAAGAAACGTAGTAGACATGATATTCGGCACCAGTCTGTTGAATTAATGAGAAGAATGCATAGCGCAAACTACTTTCGAATGCAGCTGAGGAAACAATATGAAACAATACATGTAGATGACGTTATTTGCATAGTTAAAGGGGAATTACCTAGGATAAAAGAAACAGGGATGGACGAAGAAAGAGAGAGCTGGAGTCGGCATTTTTTTTTTAATTTTGGAGAAAGAACGTAGCTGAACAACAGGGAAACAGTTCTGACAATGGACTAGAAAACATGGCCGGTTTCATCACATGAAAGATAACAGAGCAGACATTTTAAGTCAAAATACGTCTTTAAAAGTGGAATACTATCAACAGGTATTGTTTTCTCATTTCAGTGTTAGGATTAAATTATTGCATGTGTTTCCTATAAGACCTGCTGTAATTGCTGAACAAGTATTAAGAAGACAAATACAATCACACAGTCTAAAATACCAAAAAAATGCATTAGTAGGACCCTTAATTTGGTAGAACAACTGGAGATATACCTCCAAAAAACCAAAAAAACCACAATCTATGTTAAATGAACAAACAGATTTCGCAAGCCAGTTATTTCAGTAATTTTGAAGACCTATTCTAACAAGTTATTCCCCGCGTATGTCCAGTGTTTAATAATTAGGTCTTTAATCGCACCATGTATAAAAACATCTGTGAAGCGTTTACAAACATTTGTATTTAACTGTGGCTCTTGAGTGAAGTGATATGTACGAACAGCATGGAAAAAAGAATGTGTGATGGTACTAAAACGCTAAAGACGCTTTTCTTGGATCATGTGGTGAATTTACACAGTTCATCTTTTCCACTATTCCGAACATATTTTCTTCGTTTGACTTACGTAATCCATAATCTAACATCAAACCTTTTCATGACAGGTATATGCATTTTACCTGTTTCAAGGGAATAAATAAAGCATGTATTATGGCAAACTACACCTGAAGGTGGACGCACACAGCCGAAATGCATCGTGTACTTAATAAAACATGAAAAGTTGTGACTGAAGACGTTTTTTAATTCATATTTCCAGAGAATCAAGAAACTGTGAAATAAAGTTAAGTTCGTGAGCTACATAATTTTGAGTCTTCTGCAGGCGTAAAGCAGTACCTGAGTCGTTGGCTTAAAATGTATCTTATAACGAAATAGAAGTAAAGAAGGGAAGGAAATCCACTAACAAGCAGAGTGAACGTCTTGTCACTCTATCATTCTCTTCATGACCGCGTCGTCGTAGTTCGTCGGAGGTTGGCTAAAATATTATTAACACTCAGTCCACTTAATTAAAGCGATACAGAAGACTCGTCTCACTTGGATTAGGCATGCCCGTATATGACAGTGCAAACTTAAAAAGTTTTGAAAGAGAGTTTTGTATGTGGGATAGTTTTGCAGTTTGTGATCCTCTCGAGCAACACTGAATATAGAGTCCTCTAGAATGGGTGATTTGTCAACTTCGACGAAGTGCACAAGGTGTCCCATTAGTCACGTGCAGTTGTGCTTTTCACTTCGGTAACTGTTCCAGGCGGGTTAAGGGGAGTCATTCACCTTTACGGTGGTCGCAACGCTTCTGTTCAGTAAAGATAGCTTTTTAAGGATACTTTTCCAGATTCTTTCTTTATTGCAGCAAAAAGGTAGTGTGGTGAGTATAGCTTGGTGGTACTGAATTGATACACTTGCAAGCCAAGAGACTACACTGTCCATTTTTACTAAAAATATGCATGAGACCAAATTGCAGTAAAGAAATTTTTGTACCGTTCTTATGCAAGGAATCGGGCTGTGGCATCCGAGAGCGCTAATTCGTGTTCGCTTTGGTTGAGTCGTCAGTCTTCTGACTAGTTTGATGCCACTCGCCACGAATAACTCCCCAGCGTCAACCGTTTCATCTCGGAGTAACACTTGCAACCTACGTCCTCAATTATTTTCTGGTTGTTCCAACTCTGTCTTCCACTGTAGCTTAACACTCTATACCTCCCTTTAGGGCAATGGAGTTTTCTCCCTGATGGCTCAGCACGTATCCTACCATCCTACACGTTCTCTTTTTTTGTGTTTTCCATATATCTCTTTCTTCGCAGATTCTACGGAGAACGTCATTCCTTACCTTACCAGTCCATGTAATTTTCGACAATTTTCTGTAACAACACACCTCAAATGCTTAGATTTTCTTCCGTTCCGATATCCCCACAGTCCATTATTCAATACCATACAATGCTGTGGTACAAACGTACATTCTCAGAAATTTCTTCCTCAATCATAGCCTTAAGTCTACTTCGTCGTCACCAATTTTGATGTTAAGTCTCTCGCTGTCTTCGTTTCCGCTGCTTCTCAATATATACGTATTTCTTCGATTTACTCTTAGTCCATATTCTGTAGTCATTACATCTTTCATTCCATTCAAGAGATCCTGTAATTCTTCTTCATCTTCGCTTAGGAAAGCAATGTCATCAGCGAATCTTATCGTTGATACCCTGTCACTTTAAATTTTAATATCACTCTCGAATCTTCCTTTTATTTCCGTCATTGTCCTCCAAAATCTAGGTTGAACAATACAGATGAAAGGCAACGTCCCTGTCTTACACCGTTTTTAATCCTGCACTTCTTTCTTGGTCTTCCATCTTATGGTTCCCTCTTGATTCTTGTACGTGTTGCATATTACCCGTCTTTCTCTATACCTTACTGCCTATTTTTCTCAAAATTTCAAACATCTTGTATCATTTGACACTGTCGAACGTTTCTTCCAGGTCGACAAATCCTATGAACGTGTCTTGATTTTTATTCAGTGTCGCTTTCATTATCAACCGCAACTCCAAAATTGTATGCCTGGTTCCTTTATCTCTCCTAAAGCAAAACTCATCGCCATCTAACAGATGCTCAATTTTCTTTCCCATTCTTCTGTATATTATTGTTGTCAGCAACTTGAATGCTTGAGTTGCTAAATTTATTGTGCAGTAATTCTCGTACTTTTCGGCTCTTGCTATCTTCAGAATAGTATGGACGGCGTTTTTTCCGCAATTCTGAAGGTATATCGCGTGTCTTACAAATTATACACACAAACCCGAATAGTCGTTTTGTTGCCATTGCCTCCAATGATTTTAGAAATTCCGAGGAAAGTTATCTATCCCTTCTCCCTTATTTGCTCTCTAGTCTTTCAAGCTCTTTTAAATTCTGATCTTCTTTGAATTCCCTTCCCTGTCGACACAACACTGAAACTAAAAGAAAAGTTACCGATTCTCAGGTGCTATAATTCAAAATAAAATTTTAGTTATGAAACAGAGTGAAAATTAGAAAAAACTCTAATGATAAGTTTCTCTTTTTCTGCAAGTGAACGACCGATAACAGTTTTATGGTGCATGTTTTGTTAGACGTGACCAACGTTTGGTAGCGGGACGACTACAGCCCACATCTCACGGAGCCGTTCCAGTTCCTCGTTGACCTAATACCGCTGAGAGGTCGATTCAATGATTTCATCAATACACTGTACGCCTCATGAATAGATAACAAGTTTTAATAGGAGTAAAAGTCATGAAGACATTTCAGCTGTGGCGCCGTGCGCCAGCTCGCTAATGGCAGTCTCAGTCGAGTGGTGTACAAATGCAAGTCCTGCAGTCACTCTATTCCGCTGGTTCAGTGGCATAGTTTCTCATTATAAGCACGACCAACAATCTGCCTGTAGGTAAGTGATGCTACCTAGCCTACTGCAGTGCCTTCTTTGCCTTAGTCCAAGATTGCTCCTATTCTCGCAGAAAAACGAAGGAAGATTAATTGACATTTAACAGAAAAAGCAAGGAAAATTAGGGTTTACCGACTCTTCGACAGCAAGGTCATTAGAGACGGAGCACAAGTTAGAGATGGCGAATGAAGGTGAAGAAAATCGGCCGTACTCTTTTTTAAAGGAACCATCATAACCTTTATTTCAAGCGACCTAGAAAAATTACTGGTAACGTCAGTCTTCATGGCCTGGTGAGGATGTGGTCTTCAGTCCTTCCGGAATGCGATTCGAGTGCTTTACCACTGCCGTAGTCATTTCTCTCTGTTAATCTACTGAAAGCTATCTTCTTAGGCGTTAGTGTCTTGCCACTGTCCGGAACAAATTTTTTTGAAACGTGGTTTTAGGATATGCCATCTGTCACAAAATACTATAGTAAATAGAATAAAAAAATGTAGCCCGTGAAAAATATTTTCTTTTAAAAAACAGTGACTGTATGTGAAGGCCTGAGGGTGATCAGATATTGGTCGAAACCTGTCCCCGGTTTTTAAAATATTGTTTGTGGTCTGGACTCTTTGTATTAAAATTTGTTCATGTGTCTCGGAAGGAAACAGATCAGTTAATATTAGAAAAGGAGACTGCAAAACCAATAGATTTCTGGTGTAAAGAGGTTCATCTTATACGCCAACACTCGTGGAATGCTTGCTGTACTCCATTCTTCAGCAAACGGTGATACAAACACTTACCAGGGAACTGAAATGTTATGTAAAACATGAGGTGCTTCGAAGCGAGTGCCTCACTTGTCGAAACAGAGTCGTTAGATAGGTCAAGGAGTCACGATATAACCAGTGCTGTTTGTATACATGCAAAGCCACGTGCTTCCAAGAACGAACAACACAGCAAGCAGATAAATATGCTTAATGCCCCAAAATATGTCTGATGTTCGATATTTGAGAAACTTAGCAAACGGCTTTACATAAGCGGCTATAAAGGGGCGTAATATACCAGGATTTCACAACATTCACAAAGTAGTTGGCCAGGTACAATCGAATGATAGAGTGACTAGACGCTACGAGCGCTCATGGATGAATTAAGTATGACTGGAAACTGCTATCCATATGGATGCATGTTTCTCGACTGATTACGAAGGAAAACAAAGTGCCCTCTTAAACCGAACAAGCACACCTCATGAGAATTCACTTCAGCTAAACATGACCCGTAAACACACTCGTTCTACAGGCGTGGGTGGTTTGTTATTTAGTTTACAAGTTGAAACGTTTTGTAGTCTTGTGCAATTTTTGGATACCTCAACCTTTTACAAGAGCCTAAGAAGTGATATGCGAACAGTAAGAGAGAGATGGAGAACGTGCTATTCGTAGTGTTCTGTCCACAGGTCCACCATTCACCTCGCCAAAACTGAAATAAAATGCGCTAACTATCAAAGAATAATGCAAAGGAGTCAGGGACGACCGTGATTTACTGATCATTATATTGTAGCTAAATTTCACATGCATAAGTATCAGTTTTACAAATACGATTTTGCAGTGTCTATGTAACAACACCGGCACTGCAGTATTGTATTTATCCGCCGATACCAGGCAGTGACTTTCAGTTGATATGTCTTCCCCCGTATGGAAATTACATAATGTGAGTACATCGAAGGTTGTGACGCAGGAACTGTGACATATGACAGTTTGGGACCGGCCGTGGGTCTTGCACGGGTAGCCAAAGCGCTTGCCGGCAGAAGGTCAGCGTGTCCGATCAGAGGACTGACTGAAGTATTCAGCGATGAACTTGAAAGGGCGTCCTGTGACGCCACCGCATACCAAATGGCAATAACAGAGTCGAACCAAATAAAGAAGAAAGGATAAAAGCTATCAAGGCGACCGTTTGTGTAAAGCGGGATATTCAAGTTCGAGTCCTGGTCAGACAAAAATTTTCACTGTCGTCATTCCTTTACACAGATGGAGGTTGTTCGTATTCGCAACTGCGAACACATTTCGTGTAGTTTCGTAAATCATTAAGACTTGTCTTATCGCACTCAGAACTCGACACAGTTCAGAAACGATTTCTACTTTTTGTTCCTAATTATGTAAAGTTGCCTTAAAAGTAGAGAATAATTAAAGTCAATAGCCACGTGGTTTTCTCTAATACAGCGGGCAGCACACAAAAACAGAACGCCGCGAACAAAACACGGAATTTAAAAATAAATTCTTAATTTAAGTTAAGTTCACTTTTACACAGTTTCACGAGATATAAATGATATATCATTCGACCGAAACACACTAACGTCCGTCATAGTTAAAGCCATTCGAAGCTTAAGCGGTTACTGTCCTGGACAAAATCACGGCACATTCTTATAGCGGAGCATAACACATTTCCATATGAATGACAACGATCGAATAATTTTCAGGTGCAGACAACTCGTTCTTTAAATATGCTCGGTGCAAACGGCGAACGATGCAATCGCTCCGAAATCGCTTCTATCTTAGACAGCAGCTCCTATCAACACTTTCTATGACTGCAAAATTATTTATATTGTTGTTAGTTGAAGAACTATAGCAATCACAATTTTTCACTAAGTACATCTGCACTCTATTTATGTTCTGTCAAATCCTTAGCCCGATAACTTTTCAATTTTGAACAAAAGAATTTTTCAAATGGAACTGAAGGTGGATGTTGGCCTCCGAACTGTCTCCTTTTTAATTTGTTTACATTCGTAAAATTACAATGTTATCTAAACCCAGCTTCACTTCTACATGTAATAAATATATTGCTGATGTCTTGGCATTGTATCATAAAGACGAAGGTTACTAAATCTAACTCGTTTAACAAATTCCGGAAACGAAAATAGTTTTCTCGTAATAATTCAAAAAGCAGGGGAGGTAGCTCCATGAAAACTTCTATCATTTTTTGTGATAAACTGAACCTAATTCCAGGAGTAGAACTCTTTAATATTGTGCACGTTTAAAATTTCGAAAAAGTGGAATAAATCAAAAAGTAAAAGAGGTAGCTCTATGGAAACTTCTACCATCTGTTCTAATGATAAACTGCATCTAATTTCAAAAGTAGAACTTTCTATATTTAATATTACGCTGTCCCTTAACATTTTACAAAAGGTGTATTTTGAAGTAACTACACTGAAGAGCCAAAGAAACTGGTATACCTGTTTAGTATCGTGTAGGGCCCCCGCGAGCACGCAGAAGTGCCACAACATGACTTGGCATGGACTCAACTAATATCTGAGGTAGTGTTAGAGGGAACTGACACCATGAATCGTGCAGGGCTGTCCATAAATCCGTAGGAGTACGAAGTGGTGGAGATCTCTCTTGATCAGCACATTGCAAGGCATCCCAGATATGCTCAACAATGTTCATGTCTGGGGAGTTTGGTAACCAGCGGAAGTGTTTAAAATCAAAAGAGTGTTCCTGGAGCCACTCTGTAGCAATTCAGGACATGTGGGTGTGCCGCGCGGGATTAGCCGAGCGGTCTGGGCGCTGCAGTCATGGACTGTGCGGTTGCTCCCGGCGGAGGTTCGAGTCCTCCCTCGGGCGTGGGTGTGTGTGTTTGTCCTTAGGATAACTTAGGTTAAATAGTGTGTAAGCTTAGGGACTGATGACCTTAGCAGTTGAGTCCCATAAGATTTCACATACATTTGAATATTTTTGAACATGTGGGTGTCGCGTTGTCCTTTTGGAACTGCTAGAGTCCGTCGGAATGCACAATGGACATGAATGAATGCAGGTGATTAGATAGGATGCTTGTGTACGTGTCACTTGTCACAGTCATATCTAGACGTATCAGCGGTCCCATATCATTCCAACTACACGTGCTCCACACCTTTACTGAGCCTCCACCAGCTTGAACAGTCCCCTGCTGACATGCAGGGTCCATGGATTCATGAGGTTGTCTCCATACCAGTACACATCCAATACAATTGGAAACGAGACTCATCCGACCAGACAACATGTTTCCAGTCATCAACGGTCCAATGTCGGCGTTGACGCTCCCAGGCGAAGTGTAAAGCTTTGTGTCATGCAATCATCAACGCCACACGAGCGGGCCTCCGGCTGCGAAAGGCCATACCGATGATATTTCGTTGAAGGGTTTGCTCGCTGACACTTGTTGATGGCCTAGCACTGAAAGCTGCAGCAATTTGCGCAAAGGTTGCACTTCTGTCACTTTGAACGATTCTCCTCAGTCGTCGTTGGTCCCGTTCTTGCAAGATATTTTCCCGGCCGCAGCGATGTCGCAGATTGATGTTTTAGCGTATTCCTAATATTCAGGGTACACTCCTGAAATGGTCGTACGGGAAAATCAATTCATCGCTGCCTCCGGAATGCTGTGTCCTATCGCTTGTGCGCCGACTGTAACACCACGTTCAAAGTCACTTAAATCTTGATAACCTGCCGTTGTAGCAGCAGTAACCGATCTAACAACTGCGCTAGGCACTTGTCTTATGTAGGTGTTGTCTACCGCAGCGTCGTATTTTTGAATTTGGAATACGCATACCTATACCAGTTTCTTTGGCGCTTCAGTGTAATTAGCGAATAGTGTTGAGATTCACAATATTTAACCTTTTCATAGTCTTGGATAATATGATCAGGTCTTGAAACATTATTTAAACATTTAATTTTACGTAAGTACGAGTGTACCGTGTAATCTTTTCGTTAGCAGCTCACAGCATGTGCTAAGCACTGTTGCCTCGACCTTGTCCGTACGACGAGGAAAAATCAATAATTCACGCACCTCTCAGCGCTTGTTTGCTTCCGCACAAGATAACACATCAGAAGCGTTGCTTAACGTAAGAGCTCGTTCTGATCTCAGCCAACAGGTATGCCGCAGGTTGATGAAAACCGCAACAAGCGATCAACGCCTCACAGTACGAAATTTGGCTCCAGAGTGTGGCGTATGCAGGTGACATTGGATTTTTGGTAAGGTAATCAAGACATCCTTACTCGACAGAGCAATACAGATATTCAATCACGTCTATCGAGCGCCGGAGTCAACACAAGGAAATCTGGCATTATGAACCTCGGACAGGGCAATCAATCCACAGCAACGTGGACAACTACCTGCCATAACAAACAAATTTGATTTCGGACACAGCATCAGCACACCATACCTGCGAACTTTCGGAAGCCCCTCACAGCCCTTAGAGCCAGAGCTAAAGACCATAGTATTAGTCTGGATCCAAAGTGTTCATCCCGCACATGTACACATTATATCAAATATCAATAACGTGGCGCAAATCTGCGGACAGCTCGCGGAACAGCCCAAAGAATTAATGCCGCATCAGGCTATTTCGTCAGCCTCGGCCACGCATTCATAGTTAGGTTTGACAGGCTCACGCTCACCACAGAAAATGAAAGGCTAAACCTCACGGATTCCTATAACAGGTCGCAATCCCTATATGGGTGCAATACGCACTAAATGTGGAAAAACCACGACACAGCTTAACAGCCCACCTGCTTAGTAAAACAGTTCCAACCAACGTTGATCCTCCCATATATGTTCAACACATCCCCAACGGACTTTATCATCTCAAACATTTTTTCTTCGAATACAGTTATGTGCAAATTAAACTTGGAGAAAAAGATATAATCAATGCAAAACTGATGGAATGCAAGCCCACAAATATTATTGAACGAAAGTATAAAGACAAAGACTGGGAAACAATATCGAAGAATATACACTCAAGAGGATGTCGTTATCAGGAGAAAGAAAACTGGCGTTCTACGGATCGGAGCGTGGAATGTCAGATCGAATACAGTTATGTGCAAATTAAACTTGGAGAAAAAGATATAATCAATGCAAAACTGATGGAATGCAAGCCCACAAATATTATTGAACGAAAGTATAAAGACAAAGACTGGGAAACAATATCGAAGAATATACACTCAAGAGGATGTCGTTATCAGGAGAAAGAAAACTGGCGTTCTACGGATCGGAGCGTGGAATGTCAGATCCCTTAATCGGGCAGGTAGGTTAGAAAATTTAAAAAGGGAAATGGATAGGTTGAAGTTATATATAGTGGGAATTAGTGAAGTTCGGTGGCAGGAGGAACAAGACTTCTGGTCAGGTGACTACAGGGTTATAAACACAAAATCAAATAGGGGTAATGCAGGAGTAGGTTTAATAATGAATAGGAAAATAGGAATGCGGGTAAGCTACTACAAACAGCATAGTGAACGCATTATTGTGGCCAAGATAGATACGAAGCCCACACCTACTACAGTAGTACAAGTTTATATGCCAACTAGCTCTGCAGATGACGAAGAAATTGAAGAAATGTATGATGAAATAAAAGAAATTATTCAGGTAGTGAAGGGAGACGAAAATTTAATAGTCATGGGTGACTGGAATTCGAGTGTAGGAAAAGGGAGAGAAGGAAACATAGTAGGTGAATATGGATTGGGGGACAGAAATGAAAGAGGAAGCCGCCTGGTAGAATTTTGCACAGAGCACAACATAATCATAACTAACACTTGGTTTAAGAATCATGAAAGAAGGTTGTATACATGGAAGAACCCTGGAGATACTAAAAGGTTTCAGATAGATTATATAATGGTAAGACAGAGATTTAGGAACCAGGTTTTAAATTGTAAGACATTTCCAGGGGCAGATGTGGACTCTGATCACAATCTATTGGTTATGACCTGTAGATTAAAACTGAAGAAACTGCAAAAAGGTGGGAATTTAAGGAGATGGGACCTGGATAAACTAAAAGAACCAGAGGTTGTACAGAGATTCAGGGAGAGCATAAGGGAGCAATTGACAGGAATGGGGGAAATAAATACAGTAGAAGAAGAATGGGTAGCTTTGAGGGATGAAGTAGTGAAGGCAGCGGAGGATCAAGTAGGTAAAAAGACGAGGGCTAGTAGAAATCCTTGGGTAACAGAAGAAATATTGAATTTAATTGATGAAAGGAGAAAATATAAAAATGCAGTAAGTGAAACAGGCAAAAAGGAATACAAACGTCTCAAAAATGATATCGACAGGAAGTGCAAAATGGCTAAGCAGGGATGGCTAGAGGACAAATGTAAGGATGTAGAGGCCTATCTCACTAGGGGTAAGATAGATACCGCCTACAGGAAAATTAAAGAGACCTTTGGAGATAAGAGAACGACTTGTATGAATATCAAGAGCTCAGATGGTAACCCAGTTCTAAGCAAAGAAGGGAAAGCAGAAAGGTGGAAGGAGTATATAGAGGGTCTATACAAGGGCGATGTACTTGAGGACAATATTATGGAAATGGAAAAGGATGTAGATGAAGATGAAATGGGAGATACGATACTGCGTGAAGAGTTTGACAGAGCACTGAAAGACCTGAGTCGAAACAAGGCCCCCGGAGTAGACAATATTCCATTGGAACTACTGACGGCCGTGGGAGAGCCAGTCCTGACAAAACTCTACCATCTGGTGAGCAAGATGTATGAAACAGGCGAAATACCCTCAGACTTCAAGAAGAATATAATAATTCCAATCCCAAAAAGAGAGCAGGTGTTGACAGATGTGAAAATTACCGAACTATCAGCTTAATAAGTCACAGCTGCAAAATAGTAACACGAATTCTTTACAGACGAATGGAAAAACTAGTAGAAGCCAACCTCGGGGAAGATCAGTTTGGATTCCGTAGAAATACTGGAACACGTGAGGCAATACTGACCTTACGACTTATCTTAGAAGAAAGATTAAGGAAAGGCAAACCTACGTTTCTAGCATTTGTAGACTTAGAGAAAGCTTTTGACAATGTTGACTGGAATACTCTCTTTCAAATTCTAAAGGTGGCAGGGGTAAAATACAGGGAGCGAAAGGCTATTTACAATTTGTACAGAAACCAGATGGCAGTTATAAGAGTCGAGGGACATGAAAGGGAAGCAGTGGTTGGGAAGGGAGTAAGACAGGGTTGTAGCCTGTCCCCGATGTTGTTCAATCTGTATATTGAGCAAGCAGTAAAGGAAACAAAAGAAAAATTCGGAGTGGGTATTAAAATTCATGGAGAAGAAATAAAAACTTTGAGGTTCGCCGATGACATTGTAATTCTGTCAGAGACAGCAAAGGACTTGGAAGAGCAGTTGAATGGAATGGACAGTGTCTTGAAAGGAGGATATAAGATGAAGATCAACAAAAGCAAAACAAGGATAATGGAATGTAGTCTAATTAAGTCGGGTGATGCTGAGGGAATTAGATTAGGAAGTGAGACACTTAAAGTAGTAAAGGAGTTTTGCTATTTGGGGAGCAAAATAACTGATGATGGTCGAAGTAGAGAGGATATAAAATGTAGGCTGGCAATGGCGAGGAAAGCGTTTCTGAAGAAGAGAAATTTGTTAACATCCAGTATTGATTTAAGTGTCAGGAAGTCATTTCTGAAAGTATTCGTATGGAGTGTAGCCATGTATGGAAGTGAAACATGGACGATAAATAGTTTGGACAAGAAGAGAATAGAAGCTTTCGAAATGTGGTGCTACAGAAGAATGCTGAAGATTAGATGGGTGGATCACATAACTAATGAGGAAGTATTGAATAGGATTGGGGAGAAGAGAAGTTTATGGCACAACTTGACCAGAAGAAGGGATCGGTTGGTAGGACATGTTCTGAGGCATCAAGGGATCACCAATTTAGTATTGGAGGGCAGCGTGGAGGGTAAAAATCGTAGGGGGAGACCAAGAGATGAATACACTAAGCAGATTCAGAAGGATGTAGGTTGCAGTAAGTACTGGGAGATGAAAAAGCTTGCACAGGATAGAGTAGCATGGAGAGCTGCATCAAACCAGTCTCAGGACTGAAGACCACAACAACAACAACATACACAGTAAAGATCTATCGCCAGAGGTCAAAGCAACGTGGTACACATTAGTAAACAGGAATATACCAACGAACGTCAAACGTCACGCCATCCTTCTCACGGACTCAGCCATGCGCACAACATGCATGGAAGTGAAAGAAATTTGGGCCCTAGTCAGACAGAAGTCAACACTCATCAACAGAACTTCTCCCAACGTCTTCACCCCAACACATTTCTTGGCCCCAGATACAGTTCCGTACCAAATGACGAAACGGAACGCTTCTAATTGGGTCAAAGGGCACACCGAATACGTCTTCAAAGAAGGAAACAAGTTTAAGAAGATTATTGGGAGTCACTACCTAACGAAAACCAAAAACTACAAGAAAATTATGCAAATTTCTTAAGTAGAACCATCTAGAAACACGTACTGTGGTCATCTCGCAACAGAGAAAGAGTATTTCTGACTCTATCAGAAAGGAACATAAATTTCCGAACCAAGAGTCATTATTTATTTACTAATTTAATTTTTTGTTCAGTTCGTTTTATGAACGAAAGGGAGTTACAGTTTCCTTTTATTTCGCTAAACAAAGATGATATTTTAATTTTATAAGAAGAAATATTTAGTCCTAAGAAGAAATCACCTAAAATACAGAGACAAAATTCTACATTCTTTTCCAGGAAGAAGCTTTGCGTTCCTTTTCTTCGTCAGCTTCTTCCCGTCTTCAAACACGAAAGATATGATTTGCAGTTTTCAGTGGCTTTCGTCTCTTCTTAAGAAGAAACACCAACAAATGCAGAAAACATTACAATTTTGTTAATGATCTTTCGACTTGCTTTTAATACAATATTATGAACGGCACTGAAGCCAGGCTAATGAAGGTAGAAACGGCGAGCACAATTGACGGGCAAGAAGAGGTGGATCGAGGCCCGACAGTAGGAAAAAAATTAAGGTTTGAGGCCTCCGTCGGGCATATATATATATATATATATATACACTCCTGGAAATGGAAAAAAGAACACATTGACACCGGTGTGTCAGACCCACCATACTTGCTCCGGACACTGCGAGAGGGCTGTACAAGCAACGATCACACGCACGGCACAGCGGACACACCAGGAACCGCAGTGTTGGCCGTCGAATGGCGCTAGCTGCGCAGCATTTGTGCACCGCCGCCGTCAGTGTCAGCCAGTTTGCCGTGGCATACGGAGCTCCATCGCAGTCTTTAACACTGGTAGCATGCCGCGACAGCGTGGACGTGAACCGTATGTGCAGTTGACGGACTTTGAGCGAGGGCGTATAGTGGGCATGCGGGAGGCCAGGTGGACGTACCGCCGAATTGCTCAACACGTGGGGCGTGAGGTCACAGTACATCGATGTTGTCGCCAGTGGTCGGCGGAAGGTGCACGTGCCCGTCGACCTGGGACCGGACCGCAGCGACGCACGGATGCACGCCAAGACCGTAGGATCCTACGCAGTGCCGTAGGGGACCGCACCGCCACTTCCCAGCAAATTAGGGACACTGTTGCTCCTGGGGTATCGGCGAGGACCATTCGCAACCGTCTCCATGAAGCTGGGCTACGGTCCCGCACACCGTTAGGCCGTCTTCCGCTCACGCCCCAACATCGTGCAGCCCGCCTCCAGTGGTGTCGCGACAGGCGTGAATGGAGGGAAGAATGGAGACGTGTCGTCTTCAGCGATGAGAGTCGCTTCTGCCTTGGTGCCAATGATGGTCGTATGCGTGTTTGGCGCCGTGCAGGTGAGCGCCACAATCAGGACTGCATACGACCGAGGCACACAGGGCCAACACCCGGCATCATGGTGTGGGGAGCGATCTCCTACACTGGCCGTACACCACTGGTGATCGTCGAGGGGAACTGAATAGTGCACGGTACATCCAAACCGTCATCGAACCCATCGTTCTACCATTCCTAGACCGGCAAGGGAACTTGCTGTTCCAACAGGACAATGCACGTCCGCATGTATCCCATGCCACCCAACGTGCTCTAGAAGGTGTAAGTCGACTACCCTGGCCAGCAAGATCTCCGGATCTGTCCCCCATTGAGCATGTTTGGGACTGGATGAAGCGTCGTCTCACGCGGTCTGCACGTCCAGCACGAACGCTGGTCCAACTGAGGCGCCAGGTGGAAATGGCATGGCAAGCCGTTCCACAGGACTACATCCAGCATCTCTACGATGGTCTCCATGGGAGAATAGCAGCCTGCATTGCTGCGAAAGGTGGATATACACTGTACTAGTGCCGACATTGTGCATGCTCTGTTGCCTGTGTCTATGTGCCTGTGGTTCTGTCAGTGTGATCATGTGATGTATCTGACCCCAGGAATGTGTCAATAAAGTTTCCCCTTCCTGGGACAATGAATTCACGGTGTTCTTATTTCAATTTCCAGGAGTGTATATATATATATATATATATATATATATATATATATATGTGTGCGTGTGTGTGTGTGTGTGTGTGTGTGTGTGTGTGTGTGTGTGTGTGTGTTGTCTTTAGCGTAAGTTAGTTTAAGTTAGATTAAGTAGTGTGTAAGCCTAAGGACCGATGACCTCAGCAATTCGGTCTCATAGGAACTTACCACCACCACAACTGTCCGATAACATGTGTTTTACCTCTGAGAAGCACAAAGCCACGTACAGGAAAATAAAGATTAAATCTTCTCTCTAACAGTTAAGTATTTAATACAGGAGTTGCTTTTTGCAGCGCGTAAGCTCTCTTTATTTTTGTAGACCGAATAGTTGATTTCCCTTTCTCAGCTCGCGTAAATTCGGGAGGATACACAAGTGTTAAATAGTTCTTCTAAGCTCTTTGTGATACTCTAGATTCTAGCCTATGTAATATTTCCACATACAACATTCGAAAGTGCATCTAGGTCGTAAGTTGGTTCAAGAGGAAATAAAGCTTTGTTTTTGTAGTGCATGGCCGGCCGCGGTGGCCGAGCGGTTCTAGGCGCTACAGTCTGGAACCGCGCGATCGCTACGGTCGCAGGCTCGAATCCTGCCTCGGGCATGGATGTGTATGATGTCCTTAGGTTAGTTAGATTTAAGTAGTTCTAAGTTCTAGGGGACTGATGACCTCGGAAGTTAAGTCCCAAAGTGCTCATAGCCATTTGAACCATTTTGCAGTGCAGGTCTACCTTACGGTGTACAGCTAACCAGCCTGGACCCTAAACCCCTGCTTGGCAGTGTTTGCACCGCAAATGCCGTTTCCGGCCATCGTGCTCTCACATTCTAGGACGTTTTCAAATATTTTACGACAGGTTTCAACGGCAACATTAGCAAACGCTATATCTCTGTAATTGTCTTCTCAAGAGCTATCGAATGCAATTATAAAAAGTATATGGTTTCATTTAAAAAACGTACTTTCTTCGGTATCTCAGCTTATACTAGGGCTAAAAACATTAACCAAAAAAACATACATGGCCCTCGATGCTCTAACATTGGCCGAAAACCGCGTTTCGATACGTGTAACCGTTTATGAAATAAAAGGTGTGTTACAGCTTACAGGACTCACCCTGTATGTACCCTACTGGCCATTAAAATTGCTACACCACGACTTGCTACAGACGCGAAATTTAACTGACAGGAAGAAGATGCTGTGACATGCAAATGATCAGCTTTTCAGAGCATTCTCACAAGGTTGACGCCGGTGGCGACACCTACACCGTGCTGACATGAGGAAAGTTTCCAACCGATTTCTCATACACAAGCAGCAGTTGACCGGCGTTGCCTGGTGAAACGTTGTTGTGATGCCTCGTGTAAGGAGGAGAAATGCGTACCATCACGTTTCCGACTTTGATAAAGGTCGGATTGAAGCCTATCGCGATTGCGGTTTATCGTATCGTGACATTGCTGTTCGAGTTGGTCGAGATCCAATGCCTGTTAGCAGAATATGAAATCGTTGGGTTCAGGAAAAACCCGTAGTCTAGGGGTAGCGTCTTTGATTCATAATCTAAATGTCTTAGGTTACGGGATCGATCCCCGCCACTGTCTAAATTTTAATAAATAATCAGCATTGGCGACCGAAGACTTCCGGCATAAGAAGTCAGCCTCATTCTGCCAACGGCCTTGTCAAAGAGGGCGGCAGTACAGTTGAAGAGGAATGGACGTTTCTAAAAAGGGCCATCACAGAAGTTGGGAAGGAAAACATAGGTACAAAGAAGGTAGCTGCGAAGAAACCATGGATAACAGAAGAAATACTTTGGTTGATTGATGAAACGAGGAAGTACAAACATGTTCCGGGAAAATCAGGACTGCAGAAATACAAGTCGCTGAGGAATGAAATAAATAGGAAGTGCAGGGAAGCTAAGACGAAATGGCTGCAGGAAAAATGTGAAGACATCGAAAAAGATATGATTGTCGGAAGGACAGACTCAGCATACAGGAAAGTCAAAACAACCTTTGGTGACATTAAAAGCAACGGTGGTAACATTAAGAGTGCAACGGGAATTCCACTGTTAAATGCAGAGGAGAGAGCAGATAGGTGGAAAGAATACATTGAAAGCCTCTATGTCTGATGTGATAGAAGAAGAAACAGGAGTCGATTTAGAAGAGATAGGGGATCCAGTATTAGAATCGGAATTTAAAAGAGCTTTGGAGGACTTACGGTCAAATAAGGCAGAAGGGATAGATAACATTCCATCAGAATTTCTAAAATCATTGGGGGAAGTGGTAACAAAACGACTATTCACGTTGGTGTGTAGAATATATGAGTCTGGCGATATACCATCTGACTTTCGGAAAAGCATCATCCACACAATTACGAAGGCGGCAAGAGCTGACAAGTGCGAGAATTATCGCACAATCAGCTTAACAGCTCATGCATCGACGCTGCTTACAAGAATAGTATACAGAAGAATGGAAAAGAAAATTGAGAATGCGCTAGGTGACGATCAGTTTGACTTTAGAAAAAGTAAAGGGACGAGAGAGGCAATTCTGACGTTACGGCTAATAATGGAAGCAAGGCTAAAGAAAAATCAAGACAATTTCATAGGATTTGTCGACCTGGAAAAAGCGTTCGACAATATAAAATGGTGCAAGCTGTTCGAGATTCTGAAAAAAGTAGGGGTAAGCTATAGGGAGAGACGGGTCATATACAATATGTGCAACAACCAAGAGGGAATAATAAGAGTGGACGATCAAGAACGAAGTGCTCGTCTTAAGAAGGGTGTAAGACAAGGCTGTAGCCTTACGCCCCTACTCTTCAATCTGTACATCGAGGAAGCAATGATAGAAATAAAAGAAAGGTTCAGGAGTGGAATTAAAATACAAGGTGAAAGGATATCAATGATACGATTCGCTGATGACATTGCTATCCTGAGTGAAAGTGAAGAAGAATTAAATGATCTGCTGAGCGGAATGAACAGTCTAATGAGTACACAGTACGGTTTGAGAGTAAATCGGAGAAAGACGAAGGTAATGAGAAGTAGTAGAAATGAGAACAGCGAGAATCTTAACATCAGGATTGATGGTCACGAAGTCATTGAAGTTAAGGAATTCTGCTACCTAGGCAGTAAAATAACCAATGACGGACAGAGCAAGGAGGACATCAAAAGCAGACTCGCTATGGCAAAAAAGGCATTTCTGGCCAAGATAAGTCTACTAATATCAAATACCGGCCTTAATTTGAGGAAGAAATTTCTGAGGATGTACGTCTGGAGTACAGCATTGTATGGTAGTGAAACATGGACTGTGGGAAAACCGGAACAGAAGAGAATCGAAGCATTTGAGATGTGGTGCTATAGACGAATGTTGAAAATTAGGTGGACTGATAAGGTAGGGAATGAGGAGGTTCTACGCAGAATGGGAGAGGAAAGGAATATGTGGAAAACACTGATAAGGAGAAGGGACATGATGATAGGACATCTGCTAAGACATGAGGGAATGACTTCCATGGTACTAGAGGGAGCGGTAGAGGGCGAAAACTGTAGAGGAAGACAGAGATTGGAATACGTCAAGCAAATAATTGAGGACGTAGGTTGCAAGTGCTACTCTGAGATGAAGAGGTTAGCACAGGAAAGGAATTCGTGGCGGGCCGCATCAAACCAGTCAGTAGACTGATGACCAAAAAAAAGATGGGTTCAGGAGGGGAATACGGAACGCCGTGCTAGATACCAACGGCCTCGTATCACTAGCAGTCGAGATGACAGGCATCTTATCCGCATGGCTGTAATGGATCGTGCAGCCACGTCTCAATCCCTGGGTCAACGGATGGGGACGTTTTCAAGACAACAACCATCTGCACGAACAGTTCGACGACGTTTACAGCAGCATGAACTATCAGCTCGGAGACCATGGCTGCGGTTACCCTTGACGCTGCATCACAGACAGGAGCGCCTGTGATGGTGTACTCAACGACGAACCTGGGTGCACGAATGGCAAAACGTCATTTTTTCGGATGAATCCATGTTCTGTTTCTGGCATCATGATGGTCGCATCCGTGTTTGGCGACATCGCGGTGAACGCACATTGGAAGCGTGTATTCGTCATCGTCATATTGGCGTAACACCCGGCGTGATGGTATGGGGTGCCATTGGTTACACGTCTCGGTCACGTCTTATTCGCATTGACGGCACTTTGAACAGTGGACGTTACATTTCAGATGTGTTACGACCTGTGGTGCTACCCTTCTTTCGATCCCTGTGAAGCCCTACATTTCAGCAGGATAATGCACGACCGCATGTTGCAGGTCCTGTGTAGGCCTTTCTGGGTACAGAAAATGTTCGACTGCTGCCCTGGCCAGCACATTCTCCAGATCTCTCACCAATTCAAAACGTCTGGTCAATGGTGGTCGAGCAACTGGCTCATCACAATGCGCCAGTCACTACTCTTGATGAACCGTGGTATCGTGTTGAAGCTGCATGGGCAGCTGTACCTGTACACGCCATCCAAGCTCTGTTTGACTCAATGCTCAAGCGTATCAAGGTCGTTATTACGGCCAGAGGTGGTTGTTCTGGGTATTGATTTCTCAATATCTATGCACCCAAATTGCGTGAAAATGTAATCACATATCAGTTCTACTATAATATATTTGTCCAATGAAAACCCGTTTATCATCTGCATTTCTTCCTTGTGCATCAATTTTAATGGCCAGTAGTGTATTGCACACGGTCTCCCGCGGCCTTTATCGGAAACAAACGGCGACGTTACAGAGAACAAATACAGTTGTGGTGACTAAGGAAAACGCATCACATTGCGAATGATTTCAAGATCGTTGTGCATATACTATCAAGCGGTTCAGCAATTCCTCGTGAAATATCACTATGAAATCTCACGATAAGCTGCACGAAGAGTCCTCACTCCAGCTGCAATAATACTGTGGTCTATTAATGCATTCGCTGTTTGTTCCTGAGTATTTGAAATGCCTTCTCCGGTTGACAATCCCGCCGACTGTGAAATATGCACTGTGTTCGTATTCTTAGCGTTAAAGGCGTGTAAACGGCTGAAATTCATTGTCATATCAGGGAATCGTATAGAGAAAACGATCTGGTGCAGAAAGATGATGGAAAAAGTGAGGGAGAGCGGACACTTCACGATTTCGACGTTATAAGTTGCTTACTTACTCCTTGGCGCTACAGTCCAAATGGTTCAAATGGCTCTGAGCACTATGCGACTTAACTTCTGAGGTCATCAGTCGCCTAGAACTTAGAACTAATTAAACCTAACTAACCTAAGGACATCACACACATCCATGCCCGAGGCAGGATTCGAACCTGCGACCGTAGCGGTCACGCGGTTCCAGACTGAAGCGCCTTTAACCGCACGGCCACACCGGCCGGCGCTAAGTCCGTGCAGGGCCTTGGCCTCCTGGAGAAACTCCGCCCACTCTTCTCTGCTGGCTGCCTTGGCTCTCCATCTATGCCGTCTCCTATGCCAAGGCCATTACCTGTAACATCCGTCCGCTTTCCTTTGTCCTTTGGTTCCGTAACTACCTCTTTTTGCGTGATAGGCCTGTTAGCCCCATGCCCAACCCACTTTCTTTACCCAGGCTTGGGACTGGCACTATAATTTACATGGTATTTCCCAGTCGCGTGGTTATGTGATAAGTTTTCTCAGCGTCAAAAAGTGTGCTTCATTTTGATGTTACAGAACGTTTAAACCATCGAAAGTTAAGCTCAAGCTGGGTACTGAAAATGCTGACTGGGGCGTAGAAAAAATTGACGTTTAGCTAGTTCTTTGACTCTCCTAGAACGCCACAGTGAGGAAAGTGACGTGTTTTTAAAGCAAATTGACACAGGTGATGAAAACGGGAGGTTAACATTGCACCTGAGCCAAATCAGGAACCCATGGAATGGCGACATTCAACATTACCAAAGTAAGTGAAGTTCAAGCAGTTTCAGGAGAGGAATGGGATGTTTGCTAGTAAATTTTATGCCTTACGGTGACGCCATAAATTGTACGACTTACTGTGACATCTGTTTTTCTTTTCTTCGCTGCCGAAGTACAAACACCGACAGACTTCCACCGCAGAGTGAAGAATGTATATCGGGCTAATTGTCTGTCGAAAGCTACCGTCGTGAAATGATGTACAAAATTCCGTCCTGGTTGCGGTTCTACATAAAACGCCGGTCAGTTTGGAAGGCCAGCCTCAACCATTACGGACAAGTGGGAGGCACTCGAGCACCCGCCTTGTAGTCCTCACCTCTCCCCATGCGATTATCATGCCTTCGGTCCCTTAAAAATAGACTTCGCAACGTCGAAGATTCCTGTCGAAGGAGGGTGTGTGGGAGACAAACTTCTTCGCGCAACAGGACACATTGTTTTAGGAAAAAAAATGGCTCTGAGAACTATGGGACTTAACTTCTAATGTCATCAGTCCCCTAGACTTTAGAACTACTTGAACGTAACTAACCTAAGGACATCACACACATCCATGCCCGAGGCAGGATTCGAACCTGCGACCGTAGCGGTCACGCGGATCCAGACTGTAGCGCCGAGAACCACTCGGCCACCTGGCCGGCATTGTTTTAGGAAATGGGCACTTTAATCTGGTGCGTCTGTGGGATGACTGCATCAATGCACACTGTGATTTTGCCTGATTGCCATTGCGATTCTGAACTGTACGGCCTTCGGACGAAAACATTTTTATCGTCCCTTATATTTTTCTAGAATGTAGCCTTCTACGGAAGTGAAACGTGGACGATAAACAGTTCAGACAAGAAGAGAATAGAAGCTTTTGAAAGGTGATGCTACATGAGAATGATAAAAGTCAGGCAAGGAGAGCGGGTAACTAATGAGAAGATACTCAATCGAGCAAGGAAGAAAGGAAATTAATGGCACATAGTGACTAAAGGCAGTTATCGGTTGAGAGGCATAAAGGAATTCTTAGTTTCGTAATGGAGCGAAGTGTGTGGGATAAAAATTGAAGAGTTTAACAATACCATCACTTGCAAAGTAGGTTAGAAATCAGATTAATAATGCTACTCACGCAGCATATGTTCGCGTTATCGGGCAACAACAAAGTTATTGACTGTGGATGGTATCGTCAGAATGGAAATAATGAAGTCACTGCAAAAAAAGTCATTAATTTTGGCACTTATCGTGAATGGATTCCCTTCGTCGAAGCTGTTATGGCTCATCTTGTTGATTCTAGGGTGATTCTTTGACTGATAGAAGGTCCAGATGTGTATTTTAGCAATATTTGAAGACCTAAGAAACGCGTTTTTCAGGAAATTCTTAGTGATCAAACAATGCCAGATCAGAAAAATGGAATGGTAGAAATAATTTTTGACTTGGTGTTCACTATCCACATTTTTATTACACTTCTTCTAAATTCACATATACTCCTTCTTAATTGTCACGTCATCAAGAAAACAGTTTTGTATCAATCGTCATCTATTTAATTTCCGCTTTAACCAAACGCAAGCCTTGATTGTTCTTTTACAAAGCGAAATAACAACTTAACTTCTGCAAAGTGAAATAAAGACTGCTCTGTGCGCATTCGCCCCAAAACGGTTACAAGTAAGTCAAACATTATGACAGTCTCACAGAAATAAATACACACAAGAACCATATCACTGTAATATATCGATACATCGGAGTACCTATATATTAATAAAACCAAATGTGATTATTGCCACAAAAGTATGTCTGTTACTTCGCAGATAAGTAGTATGATATTACTGGTATCGAGAACTGGGGTTGGAGTGCCGTAATGGTCATGTAAATAAAGAACCATTACAAGAGGAAGGCTACGACTTAACTACAGAGCCAGATCCAAACCGATGTAGGGTACAGTAGTTTCGCAGGGATGAAGACTCTTGTACAGTATTGACTAGGGTGGAGGGCTGCACCAACAAGTCTTGAGACTGAAGACCACAACAACGCATCTCTCCATGTGAAGACAGTACTACATACTCACAAAATTCTTTCTTGTAGGATTGTAAAACATTACTTTCAGTTCTTTTCAAGAGACTGACGAGAAAACTTACGCATGTATTGGACATGCACATGCACATTTCAAAAGAATCAGCTAGTGTCTTTTGAAAAACAGTGATTAAAGACACACACAAATGAATCTAGTATAATCCGTCTTTGAATTCATGAACAATGGGCGCAACACGCCGTGCGAAGTCGCCCACTTGTCTGCCGGGGAAAGACGAGGCGTTCAGTGTGCGCAGGAGCGGTTAGCGACCGTTACGTGGCAGGCTACACCTGCTCACCTTGGCTTTAAGCGACCACGGTCAACAGCGCAAGCATTAGCCAGTCCGCGGTCAGGCGACACGCCCACATGTCATCATGGTGAGCAGCACGGCAACAGTTTTCGTGCGTTTTCTGCAGCAAAACAACTCTGGAGGCCGTTAGTGCAAGCTAAGGAGAGCGCTGCCAGTTTTTTAGATACACTGTAATCCTAATAATTATCTGAGAGTGTCTGCGCGAAGCGGCTCAGTGGCAATACACTGTACTGCTAGTCGGGAGGACGAAGTTTCAAATCCCGGTCCGGTCTAAATTTCCTTAAAAGCTTCCGTCTTTCCTTCCTCTCGGTGTTCACGCTATCGTTCCAGTAAAAAGAAAGACAGTCATATCCCTGTAAAGTACAAATGGCCTTCAGAACGTTTTGCACAGTCGTCTCTAATTTTTTTATTTTTTGGAGGAGCAGAATGAAATTTTTTGTGAACATACTTGGAACATTTAGCTATAATTTGGTATATAAAAGTATTTTATTTTATTTACAAGTGAGTCCTAATGGACCGTGAAGTAGATGTCAGGTTGCGACAACGGTCGGTGATGGAGTTCCTCTTCAAGACCGGCGATGACTCTTCCACATCGATTCACAGGAAGTTGCTCCATGTTTATGGGGAGGACACAGTGGATCGCAGTAGTATCCAGCGGTGGTTGCAGAGGTTTAAACAAGGTGATTTCTCTCTACTGGACAATCCACTATGGCGGTAGACAATCGACGGCAGTGACTGATGTGAATAAGGAGACCATTGATCAAATCATCCAAAATGTCAGATGTGTGACGCCATGACAGCCTACTGAAATGACTCGTTTCTCATTGGGTAGTGTGGTATCACTGGTACAATCTGTTGTGGATTGGCAAGACAGCCAACCCAGTATGAGAGGAAGCCGAAAGGCACGCGTTTTAGCTCACGCAGGCTGGCGTGAGGTCTGGAACAGGTCAAGGAAATGAGACTAACAAAAAACGTACGTAGCTGCTGGAATACTTAACTTTAATCCATGATTGGTGAACATCGCTCTTGACGGTACGTGTCTTACAGCATCAATAGTAACTGGTAATGGCGCCTTGCTAGGTCGTAGCAAATGACGTATGTGAAGGCTATGCTAACTATCGTCTCGGCAAATGAGACCATATTTTGTCAGTGAACCATCGCTAGCAAAGTCGGCTGTACAACTGGGGCGAGTCTCTAGACCTGCCGTGTGGCGGCGCTCGGTCTGCAATCACTGATAGTGGCGACACGCGGGTCCGACGTATACTAACGGACCGCGGCCGATTTAAAGGCTACCACCTAGCAAGTGTGGTGTCTGGCGGTGACACCACACAATCACTAGGGTACAGAAAAATACGTGCACGTTTGGTGCCTAGATTTCTGACGAGAGAAATGAAAGCGATTAAGAAGAATGTGTGCGAGGGTCTCATGAAGACCCTTGCTAAGGAGTGGAAACAGTGTTTTGACGGCGTCATTACCCAGGATGAAACACGGTTGTTTCTGTCCTAACCTGAGAGCAAAACCCAATCCATGGAGTGGCGTCATCCGGGTTCGCCTCGGAAGAAGAAATCAAGACTTTCACGAACAGCAGGCCGGAAATTGATGGCCTCCTTCTTCTGGGATCAGTGTGGTGTCATTTTCAATGACTTTTTGGAACCCGGCTCTACATATAACCAGAACCATTAGTGTTTGTTACTAGGCAAGCTGCGACGTGCCATCAAGACCCACAGACTACAGCTTCAGGGTCAGATCATCAGACTACACCATAACAATGCCAAACCCCATATAGCCCTTATGACGCAGGAGAAAATCAGGAAAATGGGTTGGAAAATTGTTCTGCATCCTTCCTACAGTCCGGACTTGGCTCCGTCTGAGTTTTACCTCTTTGGTCGTCTGAAGGCCCACCAGCGCGGCAGGGCATTTGATAATGAGGAAGACCTAATTTCCTGTGTCAAGCGATGGTGTAAAAGTCAATCCCCAGAATTTTACCAAAGTGCATTTTACGTTGGGTCAAATGCGTCACAGCCGATGGAGCCTACATTGACTAGGCTCAATGTATAGCTAAATGTTCCAAGTATGCTCACAAAAAATTTTATTCTCCTCCTGCAAAAAATAAAAAAATTAGAGATGACTGTGCAAAAATTTTTGAACGCCCTTTGTAACATTCAACAACCTGGGCAGTATAATGGAACCTTCTTCAGGGAGCGTAACACAGCGAAATTTTTGTTGAATAAATGCTCTATTTTTTTCTGGTTTGGCTGTTATAAACGCTGTGTCAATGACACATTAGTTCTGAAGAAGGATGCAGAAGACGTCATTACTAATAAGCATGTACAGCTAAATAGTATGGATGATAAGACCAAATTTATCAGCAAGATGTAAATAGACAACAGTATCAACATTTTAGAAATACGAATAAAGAAACAAAGGATTCTAAACACAAATTAGGAATTTTTTAGAAACCATCCACAGACAAATTATTCACTAATAGATTATGTCACTCAGCAATCCACAAAAAAGTATACTTCCACACAGTCTTACGTGCAATGATAAATTTTCAGCTGGATGAAGACAAAGTCAACAAAGAAATAACAGTTCTTGAGTAGTTAGCCAAAGTTAACTTTTCTGATCTAGAAATGATTAAAAAAATGTACAAACAAAACTTAATAATTGCACATGAGTGAGCCACCAACAACGCTACTTTAAAAAGAAATATGGCACTTCTCCCATACTATTTACTGTATTTATTCATAGCTTATTTAGCCTGATCAGATTAGGTCTCCAAAGCCCTCTCTTACATCTGACCAGAAACAACGCATGCCAAAAATATTAAATCTTCCCAACAACAATAATAATACTAATAATATGGTGATATTTCACAGGTAATATTCACGACGTTTAAACATACGAGAATCGAAATTGTATTTGGCACATAAAACAATATTGAAATTATTATAAGAAATATCACCCAAAGAAACGGAATCATTTAATAAATACAGAATATACAAAAATAGATGTGACGATTGCGCCATAATATACATTTCCCAATCCGGGTGATGTTTAGTTTGGGCAGAGAAAACCCCCAACCCGGCCGAGAATCGAACGCGGCACCCTCTGATTCAGAGGCAGCAACGCTGGCCACTAGACCACAAGCCGCGGATTTCCCCAAAAGTGTAAGAATTTTATGATTAGATTAAAACAACACGCGAATTCAAATGAAAATTACCTAAGTGCTTTTCTCATGCATCTGATACACAACAAACTCACATCCAGAAACATTTTCAACAGATTTTAAATACACCAAAGTATAAAGAAATAAAACGAAATGGGTATGTTGGAAGAGATCGAAACTTTTATTCATATTTAAAATCAGGCAGATAAACGTATTAGCTAACAAACTGAAATGAAAAAAAACTATATCTTTATAGCTTTACTAGCATTCTGCCTACAGCTAACCAAGACTAAAATAACGAGTGCATTCGTAATACCCACACTAACTGTTAAGATTAGTTATACATAATTTGCACGCTAACGGATAAAATTATTCGTATTACCTACATACTAAATGAAACTCAAATTTTCGAACTCCCCATTTTGTAACAACTTTTTGTAATTTTAGTATATGTTATTTTATTAGTTCCTTTCTTTACGTGTACATTTGGATTGTTACACACCCACACTTTCATTCCTTGGTCAACATTATATCATTGCAAATTTACCGCCTTATTTGCACAAACCAAACGCCAAAACTGTCAAAACGTGTAGAACAGTTGCATTTTGTAAACAATACGAATGCAGACACAGACTGTGAGGACGGTGCCAATTTATAAATTCGACAAATTTAAAGCAAAATATTTTTCCACTAATTTGCCTTAACATCACTGTGTTCTCAAATCGTTTCGATATCATAGCCTGCTTTTCCAAACAGATTATCGCTGGACAATGGCTTCATTAAGTCGAAACCGAATGTGAAAAAAAGAGAAACGTTACAAATGGTTCAAATGGCTCTGAGCACTATGGGACTCAACTGCTGAGGTCATAAGTCCCCTAGAACTTAGAACTACTTAAACCTAACTAACCTAAGGACATCACACACATCCATGCCCGAGGCAGGATTCGAACCTGCGACCGTAGCGGTCGCGCGATTCCGGACTGTAGCGCCTAGAACCGCTTGGCCACTTCGGCCGGCCGTTACATTAATATTGGTTTAAGTAGACGAAATGCAGCCTTTGTACAGTATATTTGAAGTTTCTGTGAACGGCTCGACTTAAGCAGAGTGAAATAAATTTGGTATTTGTAGGACGATGTATAAATCTACATCTACATGTACAGAGTGAACATTAATAAAACCGACAAACTGCAGGGGCGGATGTAAAATGATGCTATGAACATGTGTCCGGAAACGCATCTTTGGCACAATAGATGGCGCTGAGAAATGGAAGTTTCTCTGACCCTTGCCGTGTATTCCTTGTGTCTTGAAGACAGTGTGACTCACGCGGCGTACTGTAAGCAGCAGAATGGTTCGATATTCATGCCTGGAACAAAGCGAGATGGGGTTTGTGTACGGGCAAGCAGATGCAAACGGTCGGAGGTAGCACGGCTATACCGAAACAAGCACTTTCACAGACACCAACCGAATCATACAACATTTCAAGCCCTTTTTGTGCGTTTCTGTGATCGTAGGTCCTTTCAGACCATCAAACGTACAGGGAGGCCGAGGACTGTGCATACACCAGATTTGGAGGACCAAATTTGACAGGATATTGAGACTAACTTCAGTATAAGCCCAGGCAAGTGGTCAGTCAATACGTTGCAAGCCAAAGTACGATTACGTGTATCCCGCACGACAGCCGCTACTATTGCTATCAGATGCGACGAGTGCAAGGGTTGTCAGCCAAAGAGTTTTCTCTACAGGAAGGATTTTGTCGATGATTTTTGCACCAGACCATCACAATTACGGGACTTTTATCATCAGTCCTCTTTACCGATGAAGCAATCTTAACAGAACTGTCATTAGTCTGCATAGTCGTCATATGCGGGCAATCCTCGGGAATGGTTGAGGCGCCTCATTACTAACGGTTCAGCATAAGTGTGGGGGTTGGGATTCTTGACGACCTTATAGATTCTTGGAGCGGTTATTATTATACGACACATCGACGGAGGAACATATATGGACTTCATGTTGAATATTCTGCGTGGGCTGCTTGACAATGTGCCTTTGGCAATACGACAGGCTATATGGTTTTTGCATGACGGAGCACCACCCCAATTCCGCTTAACAGTTCGCCGACACCTCAGCATCATCATCCCCGGACGTTGGATAGGACGCAGAGGTCCTGTAGCATGGCCTAGTAGATCACTGGACTTAAACCCCTAGGACTTTTACCTGTGGGCCATCTGAAATGCGTTGTGTGCGATGAACCAATTCCTGATGTACAGACCCTTCAACGGCGTGTTCACAAAGTCTGTGATGCTATTGTGAGGGAGGATGGAACGTGCGAAACAATGCGGCATTCCATGATGTGACGTATGAACGCGTACATCCATCTCATGGAGACCACTCTGAGCATCTTTTGTGACGTGGATGCGATACATCTCTGTACTGTGTTCCGGGACGATTTGTTGTCGTTGCACGCACACCGTCCATTTTCGGAGACACGTTTAGAGGACTTTTTTTTCCCTCCAGTTCCAGTCAGGAACCCGTCCCTGCTGTGTGTCAATTTTATTAGTGTTCACCCAGTATATTCTAGAAGCCGCAGTCAGTGCACAGTGGAGGTGCCATCCTACTACACTACTGGCCATTAAAATTGCTACACCAAGAAGAAATGCAGATGATAAACGGGCATTCATTGGACAAATATATTATAGTAAAACTGACATGTAATTACATTTTCACGCAATTTGGGTGCATAGATCCTGAGAAATCAGTACCCTGAACAACCACCTCTGGCAGTAATAACGGCCTTGATACGCCTGGGCATTGAGTCAAACAGAGCTTGGATGGCTTGTACACGTACAGCTGCCCATGCAGCTTCAACACGGTACCACAATTCATCAAGAGTAGTGACTGGCGTATTGTGACGAGCCAGTTGCTCGGCCACCATTGATCAGACGTTTTCAATTGGTGAGAGATCTGGAGAATGTGCTGGTCAGGGCAGCAGTAGAACATTTTCTGTATCCAGAAAGGCCCATACAGGACCTGCAACATGCGGTTGTGCATTATCCTGCTGAAATGTAGGGTTTCGCAGGGATCGAATGAAGGGTAGAGCCACGGGTCGTAACACATGCTGTCAATGCGAACAAGAGATGACCGAGACGTGTAACCAATGGCATCCCATACCATCACGCCGGGTGATACGCCAGTATGGCGATGACGAATACACGCTTGCAATGTGCGTTCACCGCGATGTCACTAAACACGGATGCGACCATCATGATGCTGTAAACAGAACCTGGATTCATCCGAAAAAATGACGTTTTGCCATTCGTGCACCCAGGTTCGTCGATGAGTACACCATCTCAGGCGCTCCTGTCTGTGATGCAGCGTCAGGGGTAACCGTAGCCATGGTCTCCGAGTTGATAGTCCATCTGCTGCAAAAGTCGTCGAACTGTTCGTGCAGATGTTTGTTGACTTGCAAATGTCCCCATCTGTTCACTCAGGGATCGAGACGTGGCTGCACGATCCGTTACAGCCATGCGGATAAGATGCCTGTCATCTCGGCTGCTAGTGATACGAGGCCGTTGGAATCCAGCACGGCGTTCAGTGTTCCCCTCCTGAACCCACCGATTCCATGTTCTGCTAACAGTCATTGGATCTCGACCAACGCGAGCAGCAACGTCGCGATACGATAAACCGCAATCGCGATAGGCTACAATCCGACCTTTATCAAAGACGGAAACGTGATGCTACGCATTTCTTCTCCTTACACAAGATATCACAACAACGTTTCACCAGGCAACGCCGGTCAACTGCTGTTTGTGTATGAGAAATAGGTTGAAAACTTTCCTCATGTCAGTACGTTGTAGGTGTCGCCACCGGCGCCAACCTTGTGTGAATGCTCTGAAAAGCTAATCATTTGCATATCACAGCATCTTCTTCCTGTAGGTTAAATTTCGCGTCTGTTGCACATCATCTTCGCGGTGTAGCAATTTTAATGTCCAGTAGTGTAATATTATCCATTTTCTGCCCTGTTCCATTCGTTTACTGACTGAGGGAAAAATTACTGTCCGTTTGCTCTAGTGCAGGACCTAATCTTTCTTATCCTACTCTCATCGGTCGAAAAGTCTCTTTCGAATACAGATTCCCTAAATTTATCCAACATGGTTTGCGATAAATTGGTCGTCCTTTCTTCGGAAGATTTCTGTTTAAATTCCCACAACATTTGTCACAGTTTCATATGAAACACTTCGCGCTGTTACGACCCCATAAGTGCGTCTCTTAATTTCCTTACACCTGTTTTCACGCCTACTTCATAAAAATTCCAAACACGCATGCGATCTTCTTAACAGATGCCCCGCACTTTCGTAGAACCCTTCTAACAAATCAATGTCTTCCGATTGCTCATCACAACACAGACTTTACGTTACCGTCTCTTCTTATCACTTCTTAGTATCATCCAAAAATAGTTACACAGTGTGGCGTCCTCCAGATGTTCGCCACTAACGCTGTAATCAGATACCACAATTTTTCTTTCTCTTTGTTATACTCATTATTACGAACGACTTTGTAAGTGCCTTTCCTTTGGAAACTATGTATGAAAATTCACATAACATTATGACATTATGAACTCAGTTTGTGCCCTAACACATACCCCTCCCCCCTCCCAGACAGTGAATGTGGTCCATTAATAACGCAAATAATTTAGTTTGCGAATGGCAAAACTTGGGCATAGCGCAACGAAGGTCAGGGGGAAGTTACTCGAAACACAATTGTGCATTAAACTAAAAAACTGCAAATCTCTTTTTTTACGACCTCAAACGTTTTAAAATCATGCCTTATGGGTTCTATTCGCATAAGAATAATTTTTTTTTTCATCTGTTGCCTACGCTATCGCATAACGTAAGAAACGAGAACCTGTCTGGTGGAAGTAATAATTTACGATACCGCCGTCTCCGCTGCCGTACAAGTTGAAGCTCTGCGCGTTGATTGTTGAAATTTCTTACGGCTAATAAAGACAGTTAGTAAGAGTATGCGGAATTTAGCCCCTGAGCAAAATGCAGTTTAAGCGAATGGAGCACATTTAGTATCAAACAAGATTATACTGAAACAGCTGGCAAGATACACGTTGTGTAACTTATGAACAAAAGAAAGGCGTGAGACATTAAATACAGCAAGGCTAAATGTATGAAAAATCGCATATAATCCACAAACAGGTATGGTACACAGGTTATTCGTGCCTACGAACAAATATCAAGTCAGATCATTTAACGTCCCTTCCGAACATCGTAGTAAGACATTGAGTAACAAAACTTTATAAAGGGCTTAAAAGTATGCTTGCGGCTACGAGACTGTGTTTTCAAGCCACTTGAATTTACTGGTGGGTAACTCAGAGTCGATTATCAGTCACTATGTGTTCTGTCGGAAACCATAAATAAGAACAATGAGCCAGAATCATGCACGGCAAATGCAAAAGATAAACACTAAAAGCACACGATTTTGTCTAACTTTGATGGTATCAAGGTTCCCAATACTAAGAATGCGTCTGGAATACTTGCTGTTTGCTGTAATCTCATCGTTGTGCTGAAAATTCTGCGCCCGTATCAAAATTAACAAGACTTCTGCTTCGGAGTGACCGGGTAGAATGACGAGATGAGAAAGAGTTTGTATTTCAAACACCTTGAGGGGAACGTATTTCAAACACCTTGAGGGGAACAACCGAACTGTAATTGGTCGGTTCTGCTCGAAGTTTTAGCCTCATAGTAAGAGATCCGTGCACTTTCCTGTTTTGGCAAATATGAAGCCCTCCCGCGAACTGGAACGACTGATGACCGACCGTCTGTAAGTAAACAACCTTCCATATTCCTAGATTTCCGGAAAGCTCAAAAATGGTTCAAATGGCTCTAAGCGCTATGGGACTTAACATTTGAGGTCATCAGTCCCCTAGACTTAGAAGTAGTGAAACATAACTAACCTAAGACTTTCACACACATCCATGCCCGAGGCAGGATTCGAACCTGCGACCGTAGCAGCAGCACAGTTCCAGACTGAAGCACCAAGAAACGCTCGGCCACAGCGGCCGGCTTCCGGAAAGCATGACATACTGTACCTCTCTGCAGACTGCCGACGAAGTCCGAACATATGGTTCCAGGTATGTGAATGGCTCGGACCGCTTTTATTCAAATGTTCAAATGCGTATGAATTCCTAAGGGATCGAACTGCTGAGGACATCGGTCGTCTAGACTTATGCCAAGAACAACACACACACCCATGCCCGAGGGAGGACTCGAACCTCCGGCGGGAGGGTCCGCGCAGTCCGTGACATGGCCCCTCAAACCGGGCGGTTGCTTTTATTCTCTACATACATAAATGACCTGATGGACAGAGTGAGCAATAATTTGTCAAGCTGATAAAAACAATCACCGTCTCCTAATTGTTCCTACACTATACGCAATACGCAATGCTGTAAAATATGATCACATTTTCCGCATCTACTGTTCAAATGATTCAAATGGCTCCGAGCACTATGCGACTTAACTTCTGAGGTCATCAGTCGCCTAGAACTTAGAACTAATTAAACCTAACTAACCTAAGGACATCACACACATCCATGCCCGAGGCAGGATTCGAACCTGCGACCGTAGCGATCACTCGGTTCCAGACTGTAGCGCCTAGAACCTCACGGCCACTCCGGCCAGCTCTACTGTTTACTTAAGAACAAGGGGACCACATCCTAGTCACGGAAAACACTCCCATATGGTAATACCACCTCTTCTATACATTATTGTTGTCGATATTGATACTACACATGATGGCTTCTAAAATTCTCACGGCATTCCCCACAACCAAATCATTTCGCATTGTACAAGGTATAGCTTGATTTATCGTTACATATCAATTGTGTCCACTCATTCATTGTCCAGCGGCGTCAGTATTTACACCCTCTCAAGTTTCGCTTAACATTAACTATAGAAATGTGTGGCTTCCGAGGAACTGCCCTACCACTGTATCCCTACGCACAGGCATTGTGCTACATGGATTGCTGCTAACATTTTGGAACTCTTCAGTGATTCCTCCCGCCGATTTCGTGCTATTTTTGACACACATCCTGCGCAACGCATGACGGTCCCTGTCCATCATTACATGAGCTCTGCTTGTTCTTGCTTTAGCTGTAGTTTTTCCTTCGCGTTTGCATTTCACACTAACATCATCATAAATGGACTTGGGCAACTTTTTAAGGGTTGAAACGCTCCTTGGTATTCAGGTGACATCCGGTGACTACTCCACATTCGAAATCACTGACTTCTCCTGGCCGACACAATCTACTGTCGCTGCTTCTCTACTGACAACACAACACTCACCGCCTAATTTTATACTGGTGGGTCTGCCTCTCGTAGCATCTAGTGCTCATCCTTGCATTGCATACGGGTGTCTGGGTACTTCTGATCGGACAGGGTAACTACTTTGGGCCTCGCGGTCGTACGACCACAAACAGTCTTACTGCGCACATGCGAGATGCTGTGGAGTGCAGTTTGCCCCCCTTGGACCTTGCACTGACCGATATGAATTGTAGTGGGCGGCTACTGAGCCGTAAGGTATCAGCACGACCTGCCAGGCTCGGCAGAGTGACAGATAACGCTGCACCGTAGTAGGGAAGTGTAAATTGATGTACAACATTAATTATAAAAGTCAGTAAAAGTTTGTAATACAGTTAAGCGTTTCACAAATACTTTACAAAGTGTGTTGTACATTTTGGTACGTGTGTAGCCTTGTTTGATTCGCGGTGAGTCTGTATACAGCCTATATTAATGTGCAATTTCTGCAGTATTAACTGATGCAAAGCGAAGAGAGCACCATTGTTAGGTATTATTATCTGTTGGGTGCTGAATATATTTCTACTGAAAACCATTTTATTATTACCGAGACTTTCTCAAAATTAAGTAAACGCATGCCTGATTGCACGAGATCCAACCATCCGCCCTTCCTGAAGGCGGGATTTTCTTTTCTTTTGGATACTAATCTAACTTTATAGCAAGAACTAAATGCTTGATGCGTTTGAAGCCAACTACAGCACACAGTTTTTAGATAAATGGTCCAATAACAAAACCATCCTGCGTCTGATGCTTTACTTAATTACCATGTTACTAGAGTCTACTGCGAAGGAGAATCTTTAGATGCGTGGAACAAACAAAGAACATACTTGATAACTGTTCATGACGCGTTTCGAAAGTTTACACATTTAGGTGGAAGCCATGCTGCACAAAAGCCGATTTAAGCAGACGAATGGCTGCGAGCTACACGCAAAGCACTGTATCCACCTACGGACGATGGTGCAAGCGCACAAAATATATCGTAGATATTAATTATAAATGTGGCGAATGCATCTGTTTTAATTTGACTCGTGTGTGAGAACATGAGTACGTAATAACACGTGTACTTTTTCAACGGCAGAGTAAAAATTACGATGAAAATAGCTGTTCCAGCAATGCCATTGTTTAAATTATGTCAATCCCAAATCCTGCATCATTTCAGTGACGCTCTCTCCCCAATTTCGCGATGATAAAAAAACGTGATTCCCTTCTTTGAACTTTCTCAATATACTCCGTTAATCTCATCTCGTCCGCCCCTAGTAGGTGACTGGTGAGCGCGACGGAATGTCATACCTAACGGCCCGGGTTCGATTCCCGGCTGCGTCGGAGATTTTCTCCGCTCAGGGACTGGGTGTTGTGTTGTCCTTATCATCATCATTTCATCCCCATCGACGCGCAAGTAGCCAAAGTGGCGTCAACTCGAAAGGGGAGGCCCTAGCCAAACGACATTTCATCGTATCTGGTAAGGAGCCCAGACCGTTCAGCAGAACTCCAAAAGACGGACAAGCGTGGGGCAGGCAGACTCTTTAGTAGATCTGTTACATTTTCTAAGTGCCCTGCCAATAATCGAAGTCTTTGGTTTGCCTCTCACGGCCATTACAGCATTTATTTTAAGCAAACCTAATATGGATCCTTATAGTGGCGCTAAATGCACCACTCTTACGCGTCTGGCACGAAATCTGAATAAACATCGTCTTTCAAAAGTAGAAACACTGTTACCAGCTTTAATTATGTCGCATAAGTCCTCTTTGGTGTTGCGTTTTCTTTTCCGCAAGTGTATTCACTGGAAGGACGTATCCTGGTCGAAGGACTTCAAATTTAAAAAATGTAGTTCTTCCTTAAAATGCTTAAATTCTAGTAGAAGATTATGCATGTGATGGAGTGCGGCACAAGTTTTCGGACAGTTTTTAACGATAAGATCTTTTTTTCTGTCTTGCAGCCTGTGAATTTTTGACGTTTTTTCTCTGAAAAAAGTTATCAACCACAAATACTCATCTCGTTAAGTAGAAGCATTTAGACGAGTCACGGGTTAATATGATACATGAGCCCTTTCTGCTTAAACTGATTTTCTACAAAATATTGTAGGAAATCTCATGAAGGAATGAGAATATGCAATGTCATAAGTTTCAGTGTATCTTTGCTAATCACTCTGAATAGTAACATAATCGCATATGTGGCCATATTCAGCTTCTACAAAAGATCTTTAATACATTACTATCCCGAGAGGTTACCGGCTACCGTCAGTGTATGATCCCTGGTGTCTTCTGCTTAGTTAATTGTGCCACCATTCTGAGAGTGTTGAATGATAGCGCGATTGGAACTGTGAGTGTTGAAATGCTGAAATGTACTTTCATTTCATTTACGAAACACCCTGTGGGTTATTAAGCAAACTCGAAAACTTTTTTTGGCGTATTGCGCAGATGTTGACATGAATATGGAATGACTATGCCATTACCATCCATAAAAAAAATGCGATTATGTGCTAGAATTGAAGGAAAGACATTAATCTCCCTGCATCAATAACAGAAGTTAAGTAAGTATGAAAGTCTGTGAGAAAACTCGACGTTACAGTGCAGAACAACCTTCCGTTCCCATCTGCTCATAGACAATCAGACTTATAAAATACTGCTGGCAAATCCATAGCGTTTGTAAGTTGATTGACTCGTTTGAATGGGTGCCTACCATGTCTTCCTTCCTGAAAGCCAGTTACGGTTGGCAAGGTGCTTTCAGTAAATCGTGAATAAATGTACACAACATATTCAACATTGATTTACATTTCATAGTTATTTATTTCCATTCTTCAAATTGATGGTGATCAGATTTCATAAATTACATTTTACCCATGTAATTCGAAAGATCAGTAAAGTACATAGACATCGAGGAGCGTAACATAATTTAACAAGTGGCTGTCCATACTTAGACAGGATACTGACTTTATGTAACTTTGCTGAACACACAATATATTTTACTTTACTCTTCGAATGCTAAACAAGAACAGACAAAGTAAGCGGATACTGTGAGCAGCAATCGACGGTTGTTTGCTGACGATGCTGTGGTGTACGGGAAGGTGTGACATTAAGTGACTGTAGGAGGATACAAGATGTCTTAGACAAAATTTCTAATTGGTGTGATGAATGGCAGCTAGCTCTAAATGTAGAAAATGTTAATACAGATGAGTTCGAAAAACAAACCCGTAATGTCCGACTACAGCAGTAGTAGTATGGCGTTTGATACCGACAAGTCGATTAAATATCTATACGTAACGTTTTACAGCGATATGAAATGGAACGAGTATGGTAGCTGAATGGTCGACTGCATTTTATTTAGGAGAGTTTGAGGAAAGTGTGGTTCATCTGTAAAGGAGACAGCATACAGGACTTCAGTGCCAACCATTCTTGAGTACTACTAGGGTGCTTGGGATCCCCATCAGGTCGAATTAAAAGTAGACATCGAAGCAGTTCAGAAGCGGTAGGTCGATCGACAAAGTGTTACGGAGATGTTTCCGGCACTCAGATGGGAACCATTGAAGGGAAGGCGACATTCTTTTCGAGGAAAGCTGTAGAGAAAATTTAGAGACCGTCATTTTGACTGTAGAACGATGCTACTGCCGCAAATACAGGTTTCGCGTAAGGACCACGAACGTAAGATACGACAAAATAGGGCTCGTACCGAGGCATATACACTCATGCTCATAAATTAAGGATAATTGCAGAATGCCGTGCCACACAACGTGGCACTACACAAAACTGGCGCTAATAGCGTAGGTACATAGGGAACACACACGACACAGATCTGTAAGTCTACGGTATTGGTGATAAGTTGAAAAAACCGTCGTGAAACACATGTGCTACAAAACGCCACTGTTTCCTGCGCACGTACCCCGACATCAGTACGGGATATGATCACCATGCACACGTACACAGGCCGCACAACGGGTTGGCACACTCTGGAGCAGGTGGTCGAGGAGTTGCTGGGGTATAGCCTCCCATTCTTGCACCAGTGCTTGTCGGAGTTCCTGAAGTGACCAAAGGGTTTGAAAACGTGCAGCGATACGTCGACTGAGAACATCGCAGACGTGATCGATGGGTTTAGGTCTGGAGAAGGCAGGCCACTCCATTCGCCTGATATCTTCTGTTTCAAGGTACTCCTCCACGATGGCAGCTTGGTGGGGCTGTGCATTATCATCCACAAGGAGGAACCTGAAAAGGCGGACATACTGGTGCAAAATGACGGCCCCATACACCTGACTGTTACAGTTCCTCTGTCAAAGACACGCAGGGGTGTACGTGCACCAATCATAATCCCACCCCACACCATCAAACCACGACCTCCATACAGGTCCCTTTCAAGGACATTAAGCGGTTGGTATCTGGTTCCTGGTTCACGCCAGATGAAAACCGGGCGAGAATCACTGTTCAGACTATACCTGGACTCGTCCGTGAACATATCCTGGGACCACTGTTCCAATGACCATATACTGTGTTCTTGACACCAGGCTTTACGGGCTCTCCTGTGACCAGGGGTGAGTGGAATGCACCTTGCAGGTCTCCGGGCGAATAATCCATGTCTGTTCTGTCGTCTGTAGACTGTGTGTCTGGAGACAACTATTCCAGCGACTGCTGTAAGGTCCCAAGCAAGGCTACCTGCAGTACTCCGTGGCCGTCTGCGGGCACTGATGGTGAGATATCGGTCTTCTTGTGGTTTTGTACACTGTGGACATCCCGTAATGTAGAGTCTGGACACGTTTCCTGTCTGGCGGAATCGTTGCCATAATCTTGAGATCACACTTTGTGGCACACGGAGAGCCCGTGCTACGACCTGCTGTGTCTGACCAGCCTCCAGTCGCCATAGTATTCTACCCATCATAACGTCATCAATAAGTGTTCTTTGAGCTATTTTCAACACGCAGTCACCATTAGCACGTCTCAAAACGTCTGCACACTTACTGGCTGCACCGTACACTGACATGCACTAACACACCTCTTCGTATGTGTACTGCTGCCAGCGCCACCGTGCGACGACTACAGGTCAAATGGTCAAATGCACCGTATGGTCATACCCTGAGGTGATTTAAACCCGCAAACCGCCAACGAGAGCGTTCTTTCACCATGTATCAGCATTATCCTTGATTTATGAGCATGAGTGTAGATAGTCGTTTTTCCATCGCTCTACTCCAGTGTGGAACAGGAAGAGGAATGTCTGGTAATGGCACAAGATACCATCCGCCACGCACGATACGACAGCTTGCCGTATATGTATGTACGTGTCGAACATTACTGCATGTTTGTGGACTGACTGACACGGATCTTTACAGAAGGAAGGCTAAACGCGGACTGATGTCTCAAGCTCGGCGGCGATAGCACGGCATAGGACGGTTTTACAAAATGTGAAAATGTACAGTTATTGAACTATATTCATTGTGGATGGTGAACTGCAACTGTGATTTAAAATGGATATTTATGTGGGGTATAGTATTCTCTCTGTCGTTTTTTAAATCTTGATTCGATTTATTGAACCGTTAACTACACTACTGGCCATTAAAATTGCTACACCAAGAAGAAATACGGATGATAAACGATTATTCATTGTACAAATATATTATACTAGAACGACATGTGATTACATTTTCACGCAGTTTGCGTGCACAGATCCAGAGAATTCAGTACCCAGAACAACCACCTCTGGCCATAATAACGGCCTTGAGACGCCTGGGCATTGAGTCAAACAGAGCTTGGATGGCGAGTACAGGTACAGCTGCCCATGCAGCTTCAACACAATACCACAGTTCATCAAGAGTAGTGATTGGCGCATTGTGACGAGCCAAGTGCTCGGCCACCATTGACCAGACGTTTTAAATTGGTGAGAGATCTGGAGAATGTGTTGACCAGGGCAGAAGTCGAACATTTTCTGCATCCAGAAAGGCCCGTACAGGACCTGCAACATGCGGTCGTGCATTATCCTGCTGAAATGTAGGGTTTCGCAGGGTAGAGCCACGGGTCGTAACACATCTGAAATGTAACGTCCACTGTTCAAAAGTGCCGTAAATGCGAACAAGAGGTGACCGAGACGTGTAACCAATGGCACCCCATAACATCACGCCGGATGATACGCCAGTATGGCGATGACGAATACACGCTTCCAATGTGCGTTCACCGCGATGTCGGCAAACGCGGATGCGACCATCATGATGCTGGAAACAGAACCTGCATTCATCCGAAAAAATTACGTTTTGCCATTCGTGCACCCAGGTTCGTCGTTGAGTACACCATCGCAGGCGACCCTGTCTGTGATGCAGCGTCAAGGGTAACCGCAGCCACGGTCTCCGAGCTGATGGTCCATGCTGCTGCAAATGTCGTCGAACTGTTCGTGCAGATGGCTGTTGTTGTCTTGCAAACGTCCCCATCTGTGGACTCAGGGATCGAGACGTGGCTGCACGATCCGTTACAGCCATGCGGATAAGATGCCTGTTATCTCGACTGCTAGTGATCCAGCACGACGTTCCGTATTACCCTCCTGAACCCACCGATTCCATATTCTGCTAACAGTCATTGGATCCCGACCAACGCGATCAGCAATGTCGCGATACGATAAACCGCAATCGCGTTAGACTACAATGCGACCTTCATCAAAGTCGGAAACGTCATGGTACGCATTTCTCCTCCTAACACGAGGCATCACAACAAAGTTTCACCAGGCAACGCCGGTCAAGTGCTGTTTGTGTATGAGAAATTGGTTGGAAACTTTCCTCATGTCAGCACGTTGTAGGTGTCGCCACAGGGGCCAACCTTGTGTGAATGCTCTGAAAAGCTAATCATTTGCATATCACAGCATCTTCTTCCTGTCGATTAAATTTCGCGTCATCTTCGTGGTGTGGCAATTTTAATGGCCAGTAGTGTAGTTTTAAAGCCGGTGAAGGCTCTTTCTCAGTAAGGAGGTGTTTCTGAGACATGTTGTTGTTGTTGTGGTCTTCAGTCCTGAGACTGGTTTGATGCAGCTCTCCATGCTACTCTATCCTGTGCAAGCTTTTTCATCTCCCAGTACCTACTGCAACCTACATCCTTCTGAATCTGCTTAGTGTATTCATCTCTTGGTCTCCCTCTACGATTTTTACCCTCCACGCTGCCCTCCAATACTAAATTGGTGATCCCTTGATGCCTCAGAACATGTCCTACCAACCGATCCCTTCTTCTGGGCAAGTTGTGCCACAAACTTCTCTTCTCCCCAATCCTATTCAATACTTCCTCATTAGTTATGTGATCTACCCATCTAATCTTCAGCATTCTTCTGTAGCACCACATTTCGAAAGCTTCTATTCTCTTCTTGTCCTAACTATTTATCGTCCATGTTTCACTTCCATACATGGCTACACTCCATACGAATACTTTCAGAAATGACTTCCTGACACTTAAATCTATACTGGATGTTAACAAATTTCTCTTCTTCAGAAACGCTTTCCTTGCCATTGCCAGCCTACATTTTATATCCTCTCTACTTCGACCATCATCAGTTATTTTGCTCCCCAAATAGCAAAACTCCTTTACTACTTTAAGTGCCTCATTTCCTAATCTAATTCCCTCAGCATCACCCGACTTAATTAGACTACATTCCATTATCCTTGTTTTGCTTTTGTTGATGTTCATCTTATATCCTCCTTTCAGGACACTGTCCATTCCATTCAACTGCTCTTCCAAGTCCTTTGCTGTCTCTGACAGAATTACAATGTCATCGGCGAACCTCAAAGTTTTTATTTCTTCTCCATGAATTTTAATACCTACTCCGAATTTTTCTTTTGTTTCCTTTACTGCTTGCTCAATATACAGATTGAACAACATCGGGGAGAGGCTACAACCCTGTCTTACTGCCATCTGGTTTCTGTACAAATTGTAAATAGCCTTTCGCTCCCTGTATTTTACCCCTGCCACCTTTAGAATTTGAAAGAGAGTATTCCAGTCAACATTGTCAAAAGCTTTCTCTAAGTCTACAAATGCTAGAAACGTAGGTTTGCCTTTCCTTAATCTTTCTTCTAAGATAAGTCGTAAGGTCAGTATTGCCTCACGTGTTCCAGTGTTTCTACGGAATCCAAACTGATCTTCCCCGAGGTTGGCTTCTACTAGTTTTTCCATTCGTCTGTAAAGAATTCGTGTTAGTATTTTGCAGCTGTGACTTATTAAGCTGATAGTTCGGTAATTTTCACATCTGTCAACACCTGCTTTCTTTGGGATTGGAATTATTATATTCTTCTTGAAGTCTGAGGGTATTTCGCCTGTTTCATACATCTTGCTCACCAGATGGTAGAGTTTTGTCAGGACTGGCTCTCCCACGGCCGTCAGTAGTTCCAATGGAATATTGTCTACTCCGGGGGCCTTGTTTCGACTCAGGTCTTTCAGTGCTCTGTCAAACTCTTCACGCAGTATCATATCTCCCATTTCATCTTCATCTACATCCTCTTCCATTTCCATAATATTGTCCTCAAGTACATCGCCCTTGTATAGACCCTCTATATACTCCTTCCACCTTTCTGCTTTCCCTTCTTTGCTTAGAACTGGGTTTCCATCTGAGGCCTTGATGTTCATACAAGTCGTTCTCTTATCTCCAAAGGTCTCTTTAATTTTCCTGTAGGCGGTATCTATCTTACCCCTAGTGAGATAGGCCTCTACATCCTTACATTTGTCCTCTAGCCATCCCTGCTTAGCCATTTTGCACTTCCTGTCGATCTCATTTTTGAGACGTTTGTATTCCTTTTTGCCTGTTTCACTTACTGCATTTTTATATTTTCTCCTTTCATCAATTAAATTCAATATTTCTTCTGTTACCCAAGGATTTCTACTAGCCCTCGTCTTTTTACCTACTTGATCCTCTGCTGCCTTCACTACTTCATCCCTCAAAGCTACCCATTCTTCTTCTACTGTATTTATTTCCCTCATTCCTGTCAATTGCTCCCTTATGCTCTCCCTGAATCTCTATACAACCTCTGGTTCTTTTAGTTTATCCAGGTCCCATCTCCTTAAATTCCCACCTTTTTGCAGTTTCTTCAGTTTTAATCTACAGGTCATAACCAATAGATTGTGGTCAGAGTCCACATCTGCCCCTGGAAATGTCTTACAATTTAAAACCTGGTTCCTAAATCTCTGTCTTACCATTATATAATCTATCTGATACCTTTTAGTATCGCCAGGGTTCTTCCATGTATACAACCTTCTTTCATGATTCTTAAACCAAGTGTTAGTTATGATTATGTTGTGCTCTGTGCAAAATTCGACCAGGCGGCTTCCTCTTTCATTTCTGTCCCCCAATCCATATTCACCTACTATGTTTCCTTCTCTCCCTTTTCCTACACTCGAATTCCAGTCACCCATGACTATTAAATTTTCGTCTCCCTTCACAATCTGAATAATTTCTTTTATTTCATCATACATTTCTTCAATTTCTTCGTCATCTGCAGAGCTAGTTGGCATATAAACTTGTACTACTGTAGTAGGCGTGGGCTTCGTATCTATCTTGGCCACAATAATGCGTTCACTATGCTGTTTGTAGTAGCTTACCCGCATTCCTATTTTCCTATTCATTATTAAACCTACTCCTGCATTACCCCTATTTGATTTTGTGTTTATAACCCTGTAGTCACCTGACCAGAAGTCTTGTTCCTCCTGCCACCGAACTTCACTAATTCCCACTATATCTAACTTCAACCTATCCATTTCCCTTTTTAAATTTTCTAACCTACCTGCCCGATTAAGGGATCTGACATTCCACGCTCCGATCCGTAGAACGCCAGTTTTCTTTCTCCTGATAACGACATCCTCTTGAGTAGTCCCCGCCCGGAGATCCGAATGGGGGACTATTTTACCTCCGGAATACTTTACCCAAGAGGACGCCATCATCATGTAATCATACAGTAAAGCTGCATGCCCTCGGGAAAAATTACGGCTGTAGTTTCCCCTTACTTTCAGCCGTTCGCAGTACCAGCACAGCAAGGCCGTTTTGGTTATTGTTACAAGGCCAGATCAGTCAATCATCCAGACTGTTGCCCTTGCAACTACTGAAAAGGCTGCTGCCCCTCTTCAGGAACCAAACGTTTGTCTGGCCTCTCAACAGATACCCCTCCGTTGTGGTTGCACCTACGGTACGGCTATCTGTATCGCTGAGGCACGCAAGCCTCCCCACCAACGGCAAGGTCCATGGTTCATGGGGGGGGGGGGGGGGGGGGGTTCTGAGACATATTCTGCACCAAATGCAGCTAAACGTTATGGTCGTGGTGCAGTAGGACAAAACGGAAATTCAATAAATGACAAACTTTCGAAACAAAACCATCTATCTGCATTTGGTTCAGATAATGTTCTTGTAATGGGTTGACAACTAGTTGACGGTACAATAAATCGTTTTAGAATTTAAAATTGCGCTTGGTTACACCCACGTAAATTGCCAATAGATGTAGCACATTTTCAGTACTGGTTCAAAAGTCGAGACTACATACATATTAGGTAGTGACCTTAGTTCGATTAACAATTGATGAAATGCCCTTAAAATATCACAAGTAGTGGGTTCTGCTTTTATGATCGGAACTGTAGACGTGTCTTTTTGTCCGGGGAATCTTGCAAATGCTCCCGATGTATTCCTGGAAACTAAAATTTTCTTAATGAACACGGAAAGATTACACTTTAAGATTCGAACAATCTAGACTTGTTACGAAAACAAAAATTTTGAATACGTATAACTTTTGAAATTCCTAGTTTCGAGAAAAGATAAAGACGTAAGACAGAAATACTGGGGCTTTCGAATAAGGTATGTCGGTTCAAAAGTTCAAAAGCACCAACTATTTTAAACGCTGTCGAATTTTTGAAGAGCACTTTATTTTCATTCATGGATCGTAAAGTTCAAACGTTTCTTTAAATAATATGTTTCCACACAAACTATTATCACTGCTGTTTTCAGCAGGCTGTAAATTATACATTGAATAGGAAGATTTAAAATTTTGGAACTTGAGTAAGAATTTGGGGATTTAATGCGTGTATATTACGTGTATTACTTAAGGGAACGGCATTAGAATAGGAAGAAAATAGCACTTAAATTATCAGTGGTATTATAGTAGGTTGCTTCATTTCTTGTTTTATTTTCAAAGCCATAAACAAAAGACAAGTGTATATAAAAATAATTTTGTTATTAATAGTTACGTTCACTTATGGTTACTTTCCGACATAGTCATCGTAACGCTAGAGACAGATGTCGTACCTATGGACAAGCAGTCCGATACCCTCTGCCTAAGATGTTGCAGCCATTAAAATGATGTGAGTCTTGACCGTGTCTTGAAGTACCTTGTTAGTTTGTAAGCACGGCCCTCTTAGCCACTTCTTCAGTTCATAGAAAAAATGCGAGTTATTCGCCGCTTAGTCGGGACTGTACGACAGACGACAGAAAATGTCCCACAGAAATTGCTCAGAGAGCCTTTGGATTCCACCAGCATTGTGACGACGTACATTGTCATACAGTACGACGATTAAAGAATTCAGCATGGTTCTCGTTTTCTACGCCGTAAGACATATACACAGTTCCTAACTATAATACTTGACTGACTATGCCTAACTTTGAACATCTTTAACATGTTAGTCAGCATTATAAATATTTTAATTCGGTCAATAAATATATGAAATACTGAAAACAAAATTTGGTTACTCCTGAAAGCTGTTAGACAGGCTTCCTGCAATTGAAACTGTTCGCTGATTTAGCTGTTTACTACTATAGATAAAGCACGGGAAAATGCTCATACTAGAGCACAAAAAAGACGAATATGCTCCTGTTAAAAAGACCGACTGAAAAGTGGAGTACCAGCTGCCTCATTCTACTTTCCTCAGCACCACTCCAAATTTTCCCAAATATTTTAGCATTCGAACATTTTCGCGTTCTTTTTAACGTGCATCTCACTTCTCCCCTTACCGAAGTCGTACACACCCACTAGTCCATCGATGAAAGTAGCTTATACCCATCCAACCCCGCTTGCCATTCTCACTCAGTCATTCAGCCCAACTCATTGCCATTATCTCTTCCTGTCTCTCTACTTCTCACTGTGTCCCGATTCACAGCCACTGTCCTCTTCGTTCTGTCCCTTACTATTGCCTCATTTCACAGTCACGGTGTCCCTCTTGCTCTCTCTTACTGCTGCTACCTCATTCAATCCTTCCTGTTGCTGCTGCCTCTTCTCACTATCACTATCTCTCTCTTCTTCTTTATCATTCTTATAGTCTCTGTCTTCCATTATCATTGACTCTCAATTACATCCACATTCTCCTTCTTTTTATTCCTCTGCCACTGACACTATCTCCTTCACTCTTTTCCTGACACTGTTTTCTGTGTCTAGCCCTCTCTGAATCCGTACTGGGTTTTGGTACCGAACAAATAAGTTTTTGGTGTGTTTCTCGATAAATGATAGACATTTTTGAAAACAGGAAGACGCCGTTAAAATTTGAGCAATTTCCAACGGTTATTTATTATTTAGATTTCACCTTATACCGGATTTTACGTATAGAAGAAGGTTAACTTAGAACCTCTCTATTTCGGAAACAGATAAAGATATCGTGAACATTTTGATGGTTTTCGAGTTTTGGATCATAGGAAGATATAGGAAAATTTTCAGCATTTGCTTGTATAGCGGTCTTGTAATCCTCGGCTGGAACATCGGCCGCTGTTGACGGTGAAAGTATAATAAAAATACCCATTTGTGGGGTTTTCCGAGGAACCGCCACGAACTAATGGTGCCTCCAGAAGTCCTATAAAGCCTACCGAAGACCACATGAAATGCAGAAAGAACCAACAGACTAGCTCCATTTCCATAAGCAAAAGCCGGTCGCTGGTGGCCGAGCGGTTCTGGCGCTACAGTCTGGAACCGCGCGACCGCTACGGTCGCAGGTTCGAATCCTGCCTCGGGCATGGATGTGTGTGTTGTCCTTAGGTTAGTTAGGTTTAAGTAGTTCTAAGTTCTAGGGGACTTATGACCTCAGCAGTTGAGTCCCATAGTGCTCAGAGCCATTTGAACCATTTGAACCTAAGCAAGAGGAACTGAGTAATATTCGTATTTTGATGCTGTACTGTGTGATAGTGACACAACGACGATCCTGTTGTTGGGTATACATATGGTCCCTAACCTAAGCGCTACCCGAAAGACTTTACTTTTTTATCACCAACAGAACCAGTCCCGCAGCAACAAAAAATCACGTTTTTAGGCGCGGCCTTTCGAACATGTTAAGTACGTATTTTGCCGCACGCATACTGATTTAAATTCAGGCAACAATTTTGTGATATACGGAAAATAAAATTTTGTTGGCCCTGGAAGCGACACTGGACTTGCATTCGGGAGGACAACGGTTCAATCCCGCGTCCGGCCATCCTGATTTAGGTTTTCCGTGATTTCCCTAAATCGCTCCAGGCAAATGCCGGGACGGTTCCTTTGAAACGGCACGGTCGACTTCCTTCCCCGTCCTTCCCTAACCCGATGAGACCGATGATCTAGCTGTTTGGTCTCTTCCACCAAAGCAACCCACCCCAACCAACCTTAACCTTAAGACCCTGGAAGTGTTTAGATAGGCAATCTGCAACTGGAACCGGCTGACCGTTTTAGCCACTTAGTAATGCAGATGAATATGTACTGACGCATTTTGTAGTGAGCTCTCGCTTTACAGCGGCACAATAGCCGAAATCGCGATCGCAAATAAACACATTTAATAAGGGTCGAAACGAAACATGCTGTCACTCCTGATAGGACTGTAACAAACTTTTGCTTTTCGACAGTTGGTTCAGTTGGTTAGGAGGTAGTATGAACATTATGGGTGCATCTGGAGAAATATTCCATTACGTAAGCAATCGTATATAAGCTCACCAAGGAGAGTTGTTTTCGCTTAAAGATTTAGCTTAACTTGCTACTCTATTTTAATCTAATCTGTTTACTCCGTATCACATCAACGTAGTTCTTTTTTTGCCTGTCCGATGAAACTGCTTTAAGACAGACTGGATTAAGGGCGGAGTTCACGCTTATCTTACAGTTCTAGATACCGCCTGGTGCCTACACTCGAAACGCATTTATCTCGTGGGTCGACATTAAGGTTGATGATACCGGTGTACAAGATGGCTTGCGGGTTCTACTGGTACATTCAAGTCAGCTGGGAATCACAAAAATATACTGACTACAGAACTTCTGACTGGTCTCATTGTTGTCATAGTGTTACTAGTCTCCAGCAGACTATAAATTCTTCATACGGAGTACTGCAAGAAAATTCCAAACGACTTGTGATCACTTGTATGTAGAATTTTAAAACTTTATAAGAAAGGAGAATATAAGCAAAAACTGATTTATTACTGTGATTCTTGAAACTATCCCAGTGCAAAGAGTATCCCACGAAGTTTCGAGATTGAAGTCGAGTAACATCGACTTCTTGCCTCTATATTTCGGCTTGCAACCGTTCAGCCGTCTTCAGGTTAGTGTTTTGCTCTGGAGATTGCTAGTTTCTTTTCAAATTGTTATTTTATCCCCTCACGCACCATATGGGAGGAGGGGAGGGCGGGGGGTGTTGATGGGCTGTCAGCGGTATAGGCAAGCCTTCCGCCAGCACATTAACAGTAATAATTTAACTGGATGAAAAGGAAACAAGAAACAAATAGGAGAGATATTTACGTTGAATTTAAAATCTTCTTGAGGGGCAAAAATTAATGTGAATTTTTAGATGTATGAGTGATATCACTTCTTGCACGAGTAGTTAAAAACAGTAATAATCTATCGTAAAACGAAGCACAATAAGCGTGCATTTAAGACCCTTTATAACTTGATGCCGAAACACTGGTTTCTAAAAGGAACACTTTTCTGTCACTAAGAACGAGAGGTACCTGTTGTGAGGTAGGGAGACTGTTGCTGAAGGGGGAAATTTTGGCTGTCGAGGAATGTAGATGCGGCATGCTATAAGGATGAAGGACTGTCGCATAGCAGCGAAGGGGTATGAGTGGCTGTTGGGATAGAAAAAGGAATCGAGTAGACGGGGGAATTGGGAACGATGATAACTGATGCGAAAAAAATGGTTAAAATGGCTATGAGCACTATGGGACTTAACATCTTAGGTCATCAGTCGCCTAGAACTTACTTTTGTGGACTGGCAAGACAGCCAATCCACTAGGACGAGAGGCCGAAGGGCACGCCTTTAAGCTCACGCAGGCTGGCGTGAGGTCTGGAACAGGACACGGATTTTAGACTTCAGAAAAAAGGAGGTAGCTGGTAGAATACTTAACTTTAATCCATAATAGGTGAACATCGCTCTTGACGGTACATGTTTTACAGCATCAATAGTAACTGGTAATGGCGCCTTGCTAGGTCGTAGCAAATGACGTAGCTGAAGGCTATGCTAACTATCGTCTCGGCAAATGAGAGCGTAATTTGTCAGTGAACCATCGCTAGCAAAGTCGGCTGTACAACTGGGGCGAGTGCTAGGAAGTGTCTCTAGACCTGCCGTGTGGCGGCGCTCGGTCTGCAATCACAGATAGTGGCGACACGCGGGTCCGACGTATACTAACGGACCGCGGCCGATTTAAAGGCTACCACCTAGCAAGTGTGGTGTCTGGCGGTGACACCACACTTACAACTACTTAAACCTAACTAACCTAAGGACATCACACACATCCATGCCCGAGGCAGGATTCGAACCTGCGACCGTAGCGGTCGCTCGGCTCCAGACTGTAGCGCCTAGAACCGCAAGGCCACTCAGACCGGCAGGGAGAAAAGGAAATGTGAGGAGGAGACGAAGCTCTGATGAGGTGGAATGGATGGGGTGGACTTAGAGCCAGTAGGATGGGTAAAAAAATGTCGGTGCGGAGTTCATCATCTAGAAGGGGAGAAGGCTGAAGTTTATGTGGAAGAGAAGGTGGAGGATGTGTGGATGTAGGGGTGGTGGAATGTGTTGGTAAAGGTGCGGCAGCGTATGATAACTGGATAGTAGAGAGTAATGAGATTATTGCAATCGAGCTTGCGGATGGTATTCAGTATGAGTGAGGAGAGGCGGGGGAAGGTAAACGTATGCGGCAAACGAGGTAGAGTGCATGCCGCTCGAGGATCTGGAGGAACTTACAGAACTTGGGCGGGGCAGATATACGTGTAACATACGGGGAGCAAACGATGGGGCAGATCAGAGATCTATATGTGTGAATACAGAAATATAAGTCGCTGCTAAATGAAATAAATAGAAATTGCAGGGAAGATAAGGGGAAATGGCTGCAGAAAAAATGTGAAGAAATAGAAAAAGAAGTAACTGTTGGAAGGACTGACTCAGCATACAGGAAAGACAAAACAACATTCGGTGAAATTAAAAGCAAGGGTCGTAACATGAAAAGTGTAGCGGGAATTCCACTGCAGAGGAGAGAGCGGATTGGTGCGAAGAGTACATCGAAGGCCTCTATGAGGGGGAAGATAGGTCTTCTGATGGGATAGAAGAAGAAACAGGAGTCGATTTAGAAGAGATAGGGAATCCGGTATTATAAACATAATGTAAGAGAGATTTTGAGGACTTAAGATCAGATAATTCAGAAGGGATTAATAACATCCATCAGAATTTCTAAAATCATTGGGGGAAGTGGCAACAAACGACTATTCACGTTGGTGTGGAGAATGTATGCGTCTGGCGACATACCATCTGACTTTCGGAAAAATACTATCCACACAGTACTGAAGACTGCAAGAGCCGACAATTGCGAGAATGATAGCACAATCAGCTTAACAGCTCATGCATCCAAGTTACTACCAAGAATAATGTACAAAAGAATGGAAAAGAAAATTCAAGCTGTGTGTTAGATGACGATCAGTTTCGCTTTAGGAAAGACAGAGGCACCAGTCAGATTGGTTCAAATGGCTCTGCGCACTACGGGACTTAACATCTGAGGTCATCAGTACCCTAGAACTTAGAACTACTTAAACCTGACTAACATAAGGACATCACACACATCCTTGCACGAGGCAGGGTTGGAACCTGCGACGTAGCGGTCGCGCGGTTCCAGACTGAAGCGCCTAGAACCGCTCGGCCACTCCGGCCGGCGCTGAGGATCACATGGCGGTTGAACAGTACCATTGGACTTATGCAGATGCAGTTTAGTTTTTGTTTAGTACATTCCTTAAATACAAAGCAACAGAGTACTGAAGAAATTTATTATTTTTCAACGCATATAAGGTTCTTTTACAAAGTAGCTAAGAGAATGTAATAGTAAGTAAATCTAGCTTCGTTAGTGTTGTAAGATGATGGTCTTTTGAAAGACGTATAGCAACTGACGAAATGAACTATATTGGCTGATGTCCGGTTAATACATATGTAATATTGAGGATACTCAGCCCAGATGTAAATCGTATGATTATTGCCAAAACATGATAACATTATCCTGTTTTCAAGTGCGTAACATTTTTTTATGCCTGTACGTCTCGTCACAACATAAAAGCAAGCTGCACACGTGTATTGTCAACTCAAAAAACCATAAAACATAAAATATCACAAGCCGGTGCATCCACCGTTCCCGAGGTACAATTGCAAACTGAAAATACATGTGTGATTAGTGACAGTTGACTGTGCACTGTGAACTGAATGAGGTTACTAAGGAAAGTTGTACACACCCTGCAAGCTGAATGCTGACAAATAAACACTAACCGTTAGTTGCGCTGTTGTATATGAAAAAACTGGACACTTCTTGAGTGACGTTCGAGTGAAAGCAAAACACCAGATGTGAACAGCAACCGGAGTGTCTATCAGGGAGAACGGTGTGTCTTCCATGCGCTGCGTAGCCAACAAAGAAGCTGGAATTGGCTAGCGCCAGATGGAACAACCACGACAGCCAATTAACGACGTGATCACGGAAACACACTAAAACAGCTGTTTTTAGAATGAGCTACGTGCACCAATCAAGTCTAATGGGAAAGCGGAAGGACGCATGAAAAGTGAGTGTAGTGACTGCAAAGTGCTGGGGCGTGTAAATAAAAACTATGTGTGAGCTCTATGAGAACTGATATGACAACAGTAAACTGGCTTACTTAAATTCATTAACAGACACATATTTTGATACAACAAATGCCAGAATTCAGTTTATTGCATGAAGCAGAATAACATAGTAACTCTACCCATCTCGTTGTTTAATCCAGTTGTGTTCTTTCACAGGACTTTTTTTATGTTCTAATTTTATTGTTTGAAATGTTTTATGTACTTCACCTCCGCATGTCGAGTGGTGGATCAAAAGTTTCTACCACGAAAGATCTACCCGCATGGACTTCACAACACCTGCATGAAACCAAACAGCCTGCTCCATCCGACTGCATACAGCCGCATCTAACTGCTTCCATCCGCATTTTCTTATTATGTACCACTTTTATGAAATATTGTTGTTAACCACAAACTTTTCTGTAACCATCGTATGTCAAATCGTGTAAACAGGGAAGAGAATGGAAACAGTGCACTAATGAAATATTTATTATTTTCTAATTGTAACTTCTTAAAACAAAAGGTCAAACCGTTATTACATTGTGTATCCGAAATAAACTTAATTTATTTCAAAACAGGACTCTTTTAATGCACATGCTGAAACTGGAAAAAATGTTAGTGAAACGTCAATTTATAACAGAACATTGCTCTTTATGGTAATATTTCATGAAGTTGACGCCAAAGTCCTTGGTTTTCGCTTGATTATCCGTAGGAACCTAGCTAAAATGGGAGGCGAATCAATAAATACTACCCTGGTTTAGTCAGAAGCATTCAAGTGCATGAAGAGCCAATAACGAGGACAGATACTGAGTATTGTAACTCATTAAATATAATCATTGTTCTAACGCTAATGGAAAATTTATATGAACACCTAACAGACTGCATCCAGAAAGGAACATTATCTACCGCTATGTAATATTATCTCTTGTTAACATGAACCACAAATTTAAAGTGGTACTAACAACGAAATGTATCCCGAACCAATACGAAAGAATGAAACCCTGTTAAATATTTCAAATAAAATGAAGTCGCAATTATGTGTGGATGTAGAATGGCTCGTTCTTTGGCTATTGTCAATAACCAAATTGATCACCATTAGGGGCAAGTGTTCTGAAATAAATTAAAAATACGTACGAGTGCACATTTCATTCGGCAGCGAGGCGTTTTCTTTGGGCGGCTGCTATCCAGAGAAGCTATATCAGTTATCAATGTACGGATTCCGTGCTACTAACGGCATCCAATCGCTGGTTCTCTACTTATTATAAAATGGAATGTAAAGTGGCTTGAGTGCTCGCTACAGCCTTCTTCTTCCCTACTTCTTATTAATGCCGACTTCCACTTTATAACTCACGTTTGTTAATTGTTCAGGTACGGTATTCTGAAGAGACAATAAAAAGTGTTACCCTACGTGCTTGTTCTTCTTTGGCAATACACAGTTAACGACGACATTTATCGAAGAGACTGAACTTTATGTTACCCTCTGTGACATATGAAATTAAGCAAATAGCGTTCAGCTATTAAAATGTAATTAAACTGACGAGCTTTCAGCTCTGTTTGAATTTAGATTTACGGTGTGCTCAGCTTCGTGCTCTTATCTGGAACTCATAATTAATAACAAAGTTGAGTTATATGATTCTTTTTACGACACAAAGCAGAACATTCATTCCTTTGCGAAGACCAATAGCCAATGTTTGCTAACATTACTACGAGATTTAACATTATTAGCAACAGATAGGGCAGGAGAAGTGGAGTAACACTGTACCAACCCGCACGATTCGTCGACGAGACCAGGAAGTAGCAGGTACCGACACCCAGGCTCATGTCTACTCCTTATTCCCGGACGGCATTCCACATAGTTTCACACTGCTGCCTAATGGACAAAATACGAACATATGGTCTATCAGACCAGATGTGTGACTGGATGAAGAGTTTCTTGCAAACTGAACACTGCATGTCATTGTCAACGGACAAAAATCTTCTAGCCCACTGGACTCGCATTCCGGAGGACGACGGTTCAATCCCGCGTCCGGACATCCTGATTTAGGTTTTCCGTGATTTCCTTAAATCGTTCCAGGCAAATGCCGGGATGGTTCGTTTGAAAGGGCACGGCCGACTTCCTTCCCTGCCCTTCCCTAATCCGATGAGACCGATGACCTCGCTGTTTGGTCTCTTCCCACCAAACAACCCAACCCAACCCAAAAATCTTCAGCGGTAAAGGTAAATGTCGTGTGACTAGGGCCTCCCGTCGGGTGGACCGTTCGCTGGATGCAAGTCTTTCGATTTGACGCCACTTCGGCGACTTGCGCGTCGATGGGGATGAAATGATAATGATTAGAACAACACAACACCCAGTCCCTGAGCGGAGAAAATCTCCGACCCAACCGGGAATTGAACCCGGCCATTAGAATTGACATTCTGTCGCGCCAACCACTTTTTTAAAATTCTTATTTTGTTCGCTTTTGTTCGTTGCATCTGCTCGGGGCGGACGTCGTAATACACCCGTTGAAGTTCGTTGTCGATCGATTAACTCAATTTTTTATTACAATAGGCAGACCGAACACGCTGAGCTACCGTGCCAGCATATTTTTTATTATTATTATTTTTTTTTTTTCGTTTTCGTTCGTTGCATCTGCTCGTGGCGGACGTCGCAAGACACCCGTTTCAGTTCGTCATTGATCCATTAACTCAGTTTTTTTTTATTACAGAGGGCAGGTATCTCTCTGACCAAACACGCTGAGCTACCGTGCCGGCACCACTCAGCTACCGGGGGCGGACAGCAGTAAAGGTAACCTTGAACGTCCCCCACGGCAGTATTATGGGACCATCACATTTCACAATTTATATAAAGACGTAGTGGATAATGCCGGAAGCTCCATGAGGACTTTCGCAGATGATCCCGTTGTACGTAGCGAAGTCGCAACTCTAGAAAATTCTAGCGAAATACAGTATAACCTCCAGAGGATCGATAGTTCGTGTAAGGATTGGCAGTTGACCCTTACTTAAATAAATGTCGTGTATTGAACACAAATAGCTGGAAACACCTATAAGGGGCAGTCAAATGGAAACGACACAGATGGAAAGAAAGCAAACAGTTTATTAAGTAAAAATTAATCACCGTAACTGTTAGTATACTTGTCCCATCGTGGAAGAAGACTGTCAGTTCCTTCATGGAAAATATTTGCGGTTGCCTACGGAACCATAATAGTACCTTTTCATGCGAAGCTAATCGGCGGCCATTAACGTCTTTCTTCAGGGCTCCAAAAACATGGAAATATGAGCAGTGAACTGGACTGTACGGCGGATGTGTCAGGCCCTCCCAGCGATACTTTTGCCGCGTATTAGAAACAATTTTGACAACATAAGGGTGGGCGTCTTGTTGACGGATTGTTTTGACTACGCTGCAGAGTTTTCATTGCAAGTCGTTACACATCCTCCGTAAGGCCCTTCGCAGAGGTACACGCTTGGTTACAATCATGGTTCCGTAGACAGTCGTAAATATTTTTTCCATGAAGGCGCTGACCATCTTGTCTCAGAGTGGGACAGACGTATTAACAGTACGGCGATAACTTTTAAAATAGTAAAAAGTTTACTTACTTTTTCTCAATCTGTTTCGTTCTCATTTTACTGTCCCTTATATTGCTGCCAACTACACTAAAGACAGTCAGTGGAAAGGGTAACAATAGTAAAAAAAATCTGGGAGAAACCTTACGAAGAATTTAAAGTGGAAAGCCCGCGAATGTCAAGCTGTAAGATAAGTGCATATCAGGACGAGATTCAATAAAAGTTTCTTATAGCAATAGAGGTAGATTACAAAACAATCGTTCCATTCGTTCATCAGTACTCCACATACTCTTGGACTCTTACAATGTAGGATTACGCGGCAGTACAGAATTGATGCCTGTTTATTACGCTACTGCTTCTTACTGCTTACGCTGACATAGCATCATAAACAACGGCAAAAGTTAATTGTAGTTATCTCGTAAAATGTTTGCGAACGATGCACCACTCCAAATCGACACTCTCCTTCACTGATCACTCCTAAATACCACTCAAGTCACCTTAGAAGACTGATTCACTCTTGATAGTTTCTATGAGCCGCCTCTCCTCTTTAGGAAAGTGATGCGTCGTCCGTACAGAAAAAAATTAGTGTTCAAAGCTCACAGGAAAGTTCCCGCAATCAGCAGTTAGCATCAGCTTACGAAGTTATGTCCTTGAACGCTGAACTGCATTTAAAAAGTGTTTATTAACCGCTGACTCTGCTACATTTCTGCAGATAAGCATAAAAGTCATAAACCTGCGGATGATGCAGATGGAAAATCCGAAGTGTGAAGTCAGACAAGCGCTTTATGACGAATACAGTGCAGACATCTAATTTTTTGATGTCAGACACTCACGTGCTTCATTATCTGTTTACTTTTGAATGTAATCCGTATCTTTAGCACGACCAAGACTTCGGAATCGCTTTCTTGATTACTTTCATAATGGGGAGAGTTTACAAGCTACTTTTATTTGTGGGGAATGTTGTGTGTAAGAACCAATGACGTCATGTGTACGTGTGTAGTATACTACACTGTTGTTCAAAACTTAAAGACGAAAGTAACTTGCGCACGATATGTCACCGCCAAGTAACATTTCTCGATGAAACTTGGACCATGCCTCGAAATAATATGCTACAGTATAGTACAGAAGGTAACTGAAAGAGATACTCAGTGAGACGAAGGCAGAAAAGACTCTTTTGTCAAAGAAAAGCTTTCTCGATTTATGATGGTTCCCTGTACATTACAATAGGTAATTCAAAAGTGGTTCAAATGTCTCTGAGCGCTATGGGACTTAACTTCGGAAGTCATGTCTCCTAGAACGTAGAACTACTTAAACCTAACTAACCTAAGGACATCACACACATCCAGCCCGAGGCAGGATTCGAACCTGCGACCGTAGCGGTTGCGCGGTTCCAGACTGTAGCGCCTAGAACCGCTCGGCACACCGGCCGGCTACAAAAGGTAGGACATGATTCTTAATAGAGTATGTGATCACCATGGACTGCAATGCATGCTCTGCACACGCTTCCTTGTTGGTCACAAGATTGGTAAGGAGTTATGATGGTAGGGCATTTCATTCCTCCATCAGCACGGTTGACAACTGCTAGAAGGTTAATTATTTATTTGCTATTTCTGCTACAAGTCACTTTTATTTGTTTTATGTTCAATCTAATATAATACAACGCATTTCGAGCACGTTCTGTTCATCATCAGGCGTTTATACGTACACACATACAGGGAAATGGTACTTAAAAATAAATTGTCTTAAACTAAATGAACCTAGAACTTTATGTCCATTACTTGATCACTTACGATTTTATCGCCTTGTAGCTTCATTTGCATCGTTGGTGTAATGGTGAAGCTGTTGAGTAACAGTATACTATTGCACTTTCTATTTTGTCACTGTTTTCCGACGTAATTCACTGCACAAATTGTTTCGACATACATGTAAACATTATGCACATGCATTTAACACAAGATGGCGGACTTGTAGCGTGTGAGTCAGTATCGATTATCGAGATCTATCGATATTCTTGGTACTGACAGATTTATAGTAGTACATTTACACTGTCATATCTTGAATCTATTGATTTAGAACTGGCTCAAGACTGTTGAAGAATTTTGAGTTTTCAATTCGGTTATCTCATGAAGAATGTTGTCTCCATGTTTTGTATTATGAATGAAAATTTAATTTCTTCCATGATATCCATTCTTTTACGTTTTTCTATTTTGTGTAAAATTTCGAGGTTTTCTTCGATTTTGAAAGGGTGGCCTGTATTCCACAGAGTCACAGTTTACAAACGTGGCCATTATGACCGACAATAATAATGCTGGATGGCTTTTGGTGCATGTGGACGTACTGTAATCCGTCTCTGCAATGCAGCTTACACATGCTCGATAGGACCGAAGTTGGATGAAAGAGCAGGCTATTTATTCGCAAAATATCCTCTCGTTTGAAGAACCCCTTCATCAGGGCTATTCGATGAGGTCGCACAGTGTTATTAATAAAAATGAAGTAATGCCCGAACGCACCCCTGGAAAGACACACATGGGGAAGAAGTACAGTGTCATAATAACGTTGACCGCTGAGTGTACTGCGTTGAAAGGTTTGGAGGTTGGTGCAACCATGCAGCGTTATGCCTCCCCACACCATCAAGACGATCATGCTCAACAATGTCCTGAGTGCATTGTGTACTCGCACCTCTCGCTATATGACTATACGTCCAGAAACACTAAACAGACGGAGTCTGCTCTCATCCGAGAAGAGCATGCGAACCCACGTCTCGTTGGCCCAGTCCCCATGCCACTAGAACTTGCGCAAACGTTGCCGTAGATGTGCGTCTGACAACGGAACACAGTATACTGGACGTCGGGCATAGAGATCTCCCCCATTCAGTCACTGAGCCACTGTGGAGCGTGAGATAGCGAGCCTTTCAGTACATCGGGGAAATGACATGACGTCATTAATTCTTACACACAACATTCCCCACAAATAAAAGTAGCTTGTAAACTCTCCCCATTATGAAAGTAATCAAGAAAGCGATTCCGAAGTCTTGGTCGTGCTAAAGATACGGATTACATTCATGGCTTAGCCACAGCCTGGGGGATGTTTCCTGAATGGCTAAGCCATGTCTCAGCAATATCGTTTCTTTCAGGAGTGCTAGTTGTGTAAGGTTCGCAGGAGAGCTTCTGTGAAGTTTGGAAGGTAGGAGACGAGATACTGGCAGAAGTAAAGCTGTGAGGACCGGGCGTGAGTCGTGCTTCGGTAGCTCAGATGGTAGAGCACTTGCCCGCGAAAGGCAAAGGTCCCGAGTTCGAGTCTCGGTCGGGCACACAGTTTTAATCTGCCAGGAAGTTTCATTCAGTATGCTGTTGGCTCACCTTTAGCCTTGATGACAGCTTCCACTCTCGCAGCCATACGTTCAATCAGGTGCTGGAAGGTTTCTTGGGGAATCGCAGCCCATTCTTCACGGACTGCTGGCCGTGCGGTTCTAGGCGCTGCAGTCAGGAACCGCGGGACTGCTACGGTCGCAGGTTCGAATCCTGCCTCGGGCATGGATGTGTGTGATGTCCTTAGGTTAATTAGGTTTAAGTAGTTCTAAGTTCTAGGGGACTGATGACCTAAAATGTTAAGTCCCATAGTGCTCAGAGCCATTTGAACTGAAGAGAGGTATCGATGTCCGTCGGTGAGGCCTGGCACGAAGCCGGCGTTCCAAAACATCCCAAAGGTGTTCTATAGGATTCAGGTCAGGACTCTGTGCAGACCATTTCTTTACAGGTATGTTATTGTCGTGCAACTACCCCGCCACAGGCAGTGCATTATGAACAGGTTCTCGATCCCGTTGAAAGATGCAATCGCCATCCCCGAATTACTCTTCAACAGTGGGAAACAAGAAGGTGCTTAAAACATCAATGTAGGCCAGTGCCGTAATAGTGCCACGCAAAACAATAAGGGGTGCAAGTCCCTCCATGAAAAACACGACCACACCACAACACCACTGGCTCCGGATTTTACTGTCGGCACTACACACGCTGGTAGATGACGTTCACCGGGAATTCGCCATACGCACACCCTGCCATCGGATCGCCCCATTGTGTACCATGATTCGTCATTCAACACAACGTTTTTCCACTGTTAAATCGTCCATTGTTTACGCTCCTTACACGAAGCGAGGCATCGTTAGGGATTTACCGGCGTGATGTGTGGCTTATGAGCAGCCGCTTGATCATGAAATCCAAGTTTTCTCATTTCCCGCCTAACTGTCATAGTACTTGCAGTGGCTCCTGACGCAGTTTGGATTTCCTGTGTGATGGCCTGGATAGATGTCTGCCTATTACTCATTACGACCCTCTTCAACTGTCGGCGGTCTCTATGAGTCAACAGACGCAGTCGGTCTGTACGCTTTTGTGCTGTAAGTGTTCCTTCACGTTTCCACTTCACTATCACATCGGATACAGTGGATCTAGGGATGTTTAGTAGTGTGGAAATCACGAGTACAGATGTATGCCCCATTCTGCTCTCTCACGATGTCTAGTGACTACTGAGGTCGCTGATATGGAGTACCTGGCAATAGGTGGGAGCACAATGCACCTAATATGAAAAACGTATGTCTTTTAGAGTGTCCTGATACTTTTGATCACATAGTGTAGGTTTGAGATTGGGAGAAAATCTGAGACTTTCTTCAAAATCGCGCTCCCGTTTAATTATTAGGCTGTTAGACAAGGTTAGCTGATACTGAGTAGCCCCGTGAAACGGAATAAGCAAACGGAACTCAACACATTTACTGTGATTGATTCCCTGTCTGTCGAGCCATGATACGTGTATCACTAATTACAGTGCTGCGAGACGTGGTACTGCAACGTCGATCTGCTCGGTGCCGTTGGTCGCCGTTGCGAATCTATAAATTTTGTCTACACAGTGGACGTAATATACCGCCCGCAAACTCTAACAGTTGAGCTCAGACTACTTCAATATGTTACATCACACGAGTCGATATTTCTGCAATGGAAACTCAAGTACTCGTTCGTAAAAAAAGCACTTCAGTATGCCTAAGACTCCACAGAGAGCCAAAGAATCGTCACTCTTCTTACGGAGAAGAGATTTAACTCGCTCTTAGTGGCTTCGCAAATTATAACAGTGAGACTGTTCACCGAGACTCTCGTCAGTGAAGTCTCTGGCTCGTTCCCCGTGCAATGCGTCCTCTTTCTAAACCCGCAGGGGAGTCCACTTTACACGCCGTACGCCGGCTTCCAGTAGGCTTGCGGCGTCCACGTGTGGTCTCTCTGCAAGGAATCCTCTGGCCGTTAAAATAAGAGTGCCTCCCACTGGACGGGACATGAAGCGCAAGCCGGTCTGGGTCATAAGCAGTCTACTTCCGGACAATCTTCCAAGTTTGGCCGCCTGTCATCAATGTTAGCGCAAGAAGATGCTTTTTGACGCTCCGTGGTGAATATTACGGATAAATCTTTGGACAATATAACGCTGTTAGTGGTTGGGAAACGCTTGAAATTCCCGTCTATGCCTAGAACCTTGCCTTTGAATGATTTCATTAGTGCTGTTGAAGAAGCTCTTATACCTATTCCCAATGACGCTTCAGAAGAAATGATACGTGAAACACGTCATGCACTTACGAGTGCTCCACCACCAAGGAGTAACGTTTCCTCCATGGAAAGCACCGCATTACGAAGACTACGAGATGATCCTCACACAGTGGTCCTTCCAACGGACAAGAGAAAGAAGGGAAACGCCACTGTGCTGTTGCCACGTGAAATCTACGACCAGAAGATTTGTAGTTTGTTGAGTGAACCAACGTACCGGAAGGCTGATAAAGACCCCACAGGGACAGTACAAAGAAAAACGACAACATTGCTGAATTCTTCTTCCCTTCCGCAAGAAGTTACGAAAAGATTAAGACTTCTCAGCTCTGTTCCACCACGGTTATGTGGTCTTCCAAAAATACACAAAGAAGGTGTTCCCTTACGTCCTACCGTCAGCAATATCGGCACTCCAACGTGCGACTTAGCTAAACACCTTGCGCCTTTACTAAGACCTTTTGTGGCGAAGTGCTCACATAATATTTGCTACTCCGTTGACGTTATTAATTTACTGACGTCACTTGATCTCAACGAGTCGGATTTATTAATAAACTTCGATGTCGTCTCACTCTCCATTAGGGTCCCTGTCATGGATTCATTGTTGCTCGTCAGCTGTAAGTTCAATGCTGATATAACAGCGATATCTCATCATGCCCTTTCCACACGGTACAGTGAATATTATAAGCAAATTGACGGCGTTCCCATGGGTAGCCCTCGACAGAATATAAACCGCAAGTCTTCTGGTGATGTGTGGATGATACTTTTGTAGTGTGGCCCCACGATGCAGAAGGACTGTCACGCTTCTTGCAGCATCTGAATTCCATCCACGAGAATATCAGATTTACGATGGCAGTCGAGAAAGACGGCTGTCTGCCGTTTCTGGGCGTCTTGGTCCGTAGGAAAGTGGATGGATGATTGGGCCATTCCATTTACCGTAGTCCATCAATAGGGACCTGTATTTGCAGCCACCGACCGTCACAAACTGCGGGCGTTCTTCGAACGTTGGTGCACCGAGCACATATTGTATGTGATGAAGGCAGCCTTGCAGAGGAGCTGGAGCACTTACAGCCAGTGTTCAAAGATAATGACTATTCACCAAATCTTATCAGCACAGCATTAAGGAAGAAGAAACGCGGCTATCCACAAGCTCAAGAGGAGGCGGAGCAGTTCAAGTCCAAGGTGTTCCTCCCGTACTTCGTCAATATTTCATCGAAATTAGGCAGAATCTTAAGGAAACATCATGTAAAAGTAATCGCCCCCCTCCGACCCCGCCCCCACAACCTCCAAAGACTCGTGCTCTTCTCGCTTCCCCAAAGGACGATCTGGAATTATGGACGGCTGGAATCTACAGAATACCTTGCCAGAGTGGCAAAGCGGACATTGGTCGCACAGTGCGTGAAAGATGCTTCTCTCACGCAAATCTTGGCCTCGACGAGATCCTTCTAGTTATTAAGTTATTTTTGGAAATATATTTAGCGCAAAACTTTATTAATAAAAAAATGCTGAAATGGCTCTGAGCACTATAGGACTTAACTTCTGAGGTCATCAGTCCCCTAGAACTTAGAACTACTTAAACCTAATTAGCTTAAGGACATCACACACATCCTGCCCGAGGCAGGATTCGAACCTGTGACCGTAGCCGTCGCGCGTTCCAGCCTGTAGCTCCTAGAACCGCTCGGCCACTCGGGCCGGCCCTTATTAATCGTGATGGTGGGTTTCAGCTGGATGAGGTGTGGGACCTGGTGATTTCTTTAACTTTTTCAGCAAGAACATATTACACCGCAGAAACTAGACACGCTCATGTAGTGGCTGAATTTCATGTCGGTGATCTGACGGTAACCGTTATTACTACTACTGACTCTTAAGGAATGTACCATTGTGTGAAGTAACTTATCGTTTCATTTAAAGATATGAATACCCCATGGAATACTTTTTCTAGTACTTATACCCTTTCAGAAAGAGCAGCCTGTATCAAGATTCATGCTAATGGAGGCGAACAGTTATCAAAAGTGAAAAGTACCCACCAAAAATATTTAAAGGGCTACATACTCCTAACCTATCGGTTTTCATACAGTGTCTCACAATTGGATACTAGAGTATACTCGATAGCTTACATGTCAGCAGCAGTTACGCTGCTTGATGCTTTATTCTGATCGCCAATCCCAGCGAAACTAAATCATATTTATGTCCTTGCTGGAAAATCCCACAAACGTCTTCATGCGCACTTATTATTCCTTCTGTCTGTATAACTGTACTTGGGAACAGCATTAACAAAACAAAATGAAATTTATTCTGTTGATCTCTGCATAAAAGCACGAGTCTAAGCAATCTAACTTCTCAGCAGTTCATTTCAGATCTACATTTAAATAAACCTGCATGATCTTTTAGTTTTGATGAGAATTATTGATTTTCTTTGGGATTAATTAATTATCCTCTCTTACTAGGAGTTTGAACAAAACTTGACAAATATCTATCTGTACACATCAATATTATGTTAATGACATGTAAAATGGTACATGAAAGAACTTAACACTTAATTCTACATTTACATTCACACATTTATAACATTCTATCACTTCCTGTAAAGCTGTTATTCATAATGCCTTTTCAAATTCGTATATACATACAGTCCCTTTATCCTTAATGTAAATGGGTAAGAGATTAGGTAGGCACCATCATTTACCGCTTTTGGTTACACTTGCCCAATTTAAACGGTCTAGGGTGGTTACGAATGAGTACTTTATCGGCTGTTATGTTCCTTTGTACTCGTTGTATCCTAACATCAAAATATTGTTTTATATGGTTTACTTTCTGTGAGGCAATAACCAAGCTTTGTGTAATGTTTTCCTCAAGGTATGGTTAACTCCATGGTATCTTTGGTTAAGATTTTACACATTTATTACTTTCCTTCTCTCTGATCATTAGTTAATTTGGACTACACCGTGTAGAGGTATGGTATAGATTATTAAAAATTTCTTCAAGAGAGATTAGGTAAGTAATTAGACCACAACGGTTCTCATTTCATCACGGGGGGTAAGAGCCACTGTTGACACAGCAGGTAGACACAGGTACAAGGGGCGATCAAAAAGTTTCTGTCTGAGGACTTTGCTGCAACATATACGCAACGTAGCGGGACTACGATGCTGGTATATAAGCACAGACGTACATAGTGAATGAAACATGCCGCCCTTTGCGGTCGGCAAGCGATTCCTCATCCCAATTCAGGACCAAAGTGAATGTAGCAAAACCTAGACCTGCCAACAAGTATAATAGGAATGCGATTAAAAATCGAGGCTCTGGCAATGCCCTAAATGAGTGGAACGTTGTCAAGAATAGGTAGCATGAGATCTGCACTGCGCTGGAGCTGCCCCATTACCTCAGTGAGGCGATACAGTGTCGTGGGGAACGAAATACATACTCGCCAATGCTCTAATCCAATTCATGTATTTTCAGTCAGTTTGTGCTTTACTTGTGGACGAATATTGCCGGTTTCCCGAAGGCATTGCTCCACGTGACGAAAAACATTCTTGATGGCGCCTTTGATGGTACGCTGCCACATACGCAGTTGCAGTAGCAACAGCAGCTTGGTTGTTGGATGCCCCCAGCACCTGAAGCATATTGATGTTTTCGTCGTTTGTATACTCCATCGGGAAGCCGCCCTACGTGAACTTAACAGTACCAATTATGGTTGTGGATTGGGTGGTTAGTAGACACGTGCTTGCATTTTAATGGATCCCACTTTAGTGTGATAGGCTATTGTCATGTCACAACGTGATGTCCTACTTATTAACGACGAGAGCTAGGGAATGGAAGTCTGAAAAACGAAGAAAGGAACCTGATGAAAATTCGCTCCATGGTGGATGTACGTTTGACGTCCCGGCGGGCTGCCTGGTAAGCTGTGATGGCTAGTGCGGTAGGACAGGATGACAAACGTTCCTCGTTAGATTCCGATGAGCTACGCGATGCGACTGTTTCCAGCCGCTACGATTACTCAGTATTCTCATAAATTCAATTTAAATGGTTCGAATGGCTCTGAGCACTATGGGACTTAACTCCTGAGGTCATCAGTCCCCTAGAACTTAGAACTACTTAAACCTAACTAAACTAAGGACATCACACACATCCATGCCCGAGGCAGGATTCGAACCTGCGACCGTAGCGGTCGCTCGGCTCCGGACTGTAGCGCCTAGAACCGCACGGCCACTCCGGCCGGCCGTGAAAATAATGCGTAAGTTGTATATTTACGTAAGAATAAATACAGGGTGATTCCGTGACGTTACAAACTTCCGTGAGTGATGGAGTAGAGCAATTTGAGATGAGGGACATTGGTCCGGAAATGACCGAGTTGAAAGTTACAAGGAAAAATCGCTCTGATACCACTGACAGTGGAATACAAATACTGGTACTGTTGTTGCAAATATTGTAGGGTAGAAAACTTTCATAGGTGGTTGCATGGACCAAAACAAGGCAAAATTTTCTAGTAAACATGGGCTCTAAAATCCATACCTTAAGAGCTACGAGGTCTTGCTCTTCTTTACTGCTGTAAACACATCTCTTCTACTGAATATGTACGCATAGCTCTGACGGTATGATTTTAGAGCCCATATTTACCTCCTCCCAAAGCAAAGTGCTTACATCTACATCTTCATGGATACTCTGCAAATCACATTCTACTGCCTGGCAGAGGGTTCATCGAACCACCTTCACAATTCTCTATTATTCCAATCTCGTATAGCGCGCGGGAAGAATGAACACCTATATCTTTCCGTACGAGGTCTGATTTCCTGTATTTTATCGTGGTGATCGTTTCTCCCTATGTAGGTCGGTGTGAACAAAATATTTTCGCATTCGGAGGAGAAAGCTGATGATTGGAATTTCGTGAGAAGATTCCATCGCAACGAAAAACGCCTTTCTTTTAATGATTTCCAGCCCAAATCCTATATCATTTCCGTGACACTCTCTCTCATATTTAACGATAGTACAAGACGTGCTGCCCTTCTCTGAACTTTTTCGATGTGCTCCGTCACTACTATCTGGTAAGGATCCCACACCACGCAGCAGTATTCTAATAGAAGACGGACAAGCGTAGTGTTGGCAATCTCCTTAGTAGGTCTGCTACATTTTCTAAGTGCCCTGCCAATAAAACGTAGTCTTTGGTTAGCCTTCCCCACAACATTTTCTATGTGTTCCTTCCAATTTAAGTTGTTCGTAATTGTAATACCTTGGTATTTAATTGAATTTACGGGTTTTAGATTAGAGTGATTCATCGTGTAACCGAAGTTTAAAGAGTGCCTTTTGGCACTCATGTGGATAACCTCACACTTTTCGTTACTTAGGGTCAACAGCCACTTTTCGCACCATTCAGATATCTTTTCTAAATCGTAGGGGAGATGTGTTTTACAGTATTAAAGATGAACAAGTGGTTATAGCTCTTAAGGTATGCATTTTAGAGCCCACGCTTACTGCACTACTTTTCTTGTTTTGGCCCATATTACCACCTCTGTAAGTTGCATACCCTACGGTCATTGGAACAGTATCGGGACATGTATTCCGCAGTCACAAATATCAGAGCGATTTTCGCTCGTAACTTTCGACTTGGTTGCTTCCGGACCAGTGTCCCTTACCTCAAGTTTATACACTTACCCTTCACCATCATCACTAAACGTTTCTAACATCATTATGGAATCAACCTGTATATAACGTCTGTGCTAGTGGCATTTGATCAATGTTACTCTAATTTTTTTTTCGTGATTTCCAGTTTGGCGTTATTTTCAACAATCCAAATGACCTCTGGTCCCGCTTAGTCCGGATAAACCAGATTCCACTGTAGCTGCAACTGAAAGCACGAGTTAATCCAGAGAGGCAGTCTCTAACAGTAAATTCCTTTTTCTCTCTGCAGGAACTGTACTCGCCAATGGCGTACCGCGCTCTCCCACCGGAGCTGGAAGAACGGGCGAAGAAGGAGCTGAACGAGGACCCCAAGAGGAGGGACCAGGACATCCAGCACATTAGGGACTGGCTCAGCAAGCAGCCGCACATCAGGGCCAGGACCGGTAAGCAAACGTGCGAGCAGCGAGTACTTATCGTCTCTCCACAGCCATGGCAACACTGCTGAGTGAGTTCCGTAAAACGCCCAACACTTTAGAGAGGGAAAGTCGCCTTGAAAGAGACAGAAGGAAATTGTAAAAGTGTAACGTGAGTCAGTGAAGTATCATTCCTTTTGAATCTTCGTGGCACATTAAAACTATACTCCGGACCGAGACTCGAATTCGGAACCTTTGGCTTTGTGGAGCCAGTGGTGTACCGACTGAGCTACCCAAGCACGCATCACCAACCCTACTCACAACTTCAGTTCTGCCAGTACATCCTCTCCATTCTGGAATCATTCCTTTTAATCAATTTAGCATTCTTAACTCGCAACATATCTCACATCACCTACAACCTCTCAGCATAATGGGTGCAGTAAAGAATTTTGGTCTTCGCTCAACGGTTGTTTTTCATAAAATGGAGGTTTTGCCACTTTATTATACATACATTCGTGTGTGAAAAAAATTATCTCGTACCAAATTAAAACTGGCAGCTGTCCGCCCCCGGTAGCTGAGTGGTCAGCGCGAGAGAATGTCAATCCTAGGGGTCCGGGTTCGATTCCCGGCTGGGTCGGAGATATTCTCCGCTCAGGGACTGGGTGTTGTGTCGTATTAATCATCATCATTTCATCCCCATCGACGAGCATGTCGCAGAAGTGGCGTCAAATCGAAAGACTGGCACCCGGCGGACGGTCTACCCAACGGGAGGCCATAGTCACACGGCATTTACATTATTTACTGGCGGCTGCAGCCCTTGTCGAAGTATGCGCCTCTCGGCATCTCCTTATTTCCGCGAAGCGTTGTACACAGACTCGTAGCTATTTCTGAAACCCATAAAAACAAAAAATTCTTAAATTAAAATGAATTTTGGAGGCTATGTCTATGGGATTTTGAAAATTACCTCGAAAAACATTTCAATATCTTGGCATGTTTTCCTAAATTCAATTGTTTAAAAAATATTAAAAATTTGACAAAAGTAAACGATCTCACTAAGGCACCGTAAATTTCATTACCTTTCGTTTTTAAAAAATCTGTCGTGGTTCAAGAGCGCTTTACGCGCTGAAAAATGTTGTTTCGAAAAAAACGCGTGTAAAGTTGGCAGTAACAAAAGAAACGTTGTTTCGAAACATATTATTCTGCGATACCAGGACCTTAGAGGCATCCTTCCTTTCCCTCAAACATGCTCTGGTTCTGAACTTGGTGCTATAGTTTTTCAGCCCGAGCTCTTTTAGCAAACTGAAATATTCGTACTACACTGCGACCATACGTTTCCTGTCAGATAACTCCACAAAGTTCTTGCTGTTCGTTTCTGTGACGATTTCTGACACATTCGTGGTCTTCAGAATAGACGAATAACCTTCGTTGAATATAACTGTAGCTATATACGTTGCTATTTCAACAGTTTCTGCACCACGATGAAGATATTTCGTTATCAGTTTCCACATACACGCGTTGTCGATTTTCTTATTGGCACTGGTGTATATTTTCAGCAAATTTTAATTGGGCAGATATTCGCATATTGCTTGCATCTTATCTTGAAGTAGTCTTGCCTGATGGTCCGTAGTTACAATGGCTCCACGCTATAAGTCGTTGCCACCCCGGGACACACAGTTGGTGTTACGTACTTTTTATCTACTCTGTTTTATGTACTGGACAAGTCAATTGGCGTCTGTCTTTTATGAATGGAGTGTATTCTCGTAAATTCATGGACAGTAATATTACACTCATGTTAAAAAAAAAAAAACAGAACACTAGAGATAGGACGTTCATATTCACATGATATGTACAGTAGTATGTTCTGCAGAAGTGATTAGCATTTCAGTCACCTCGGTTCAGCGTATGTGCTGTTGCCTACACTAGGGTCCGCTATGGGCCCTGATAACTGGCGTCCCACGGTACAGCATTCCATGCTGTTGTCACCTAGTTACAAAGTTCATCCGTGGTGATTGGCACTGGGTCACAGCGCTGCACCCGTTGTTTCACCGTATGCCATACATTTTCGATTGGCGACCACTACGGTGATCTGGCGGGCTAGGGAAATAGGCCGGCGTCATGTGACACCAAGAAAGCACGTGTTCGTTCAAATGGTTCAAATGGCTCTGAGCACTATGGGACTTAACATCTGTGGTCATCAGTCCCCTAGAACTTAGAACTACTTAAACCTAACTAACCTAAGGACATCAAACACATCCATGCCCGAGGCAGGATTCGAACCTGCGACCGTAGCGGTCACGCGGTTCCAGACTGAAGCGCCTATAACGGCACGGCCACACCGGCCGGCACGTGTTCGTACAGCAGCATGTAGTCGTGTATCGTCTTGCTGAAAAATGGCGTCTCGGGTGTTGTGCATAAAGGGCATGGCTACGGGTCGCAGAATGTCATGCAAGGACCAACTGCGATTTGTGGTTGTACCCAATAGCATCCCACACCATAAGGCCTTGATTTGGTGCTGCATGCCTTGTGCGAATGAAGTCACTGTGATTCCGCTCTTACTGTCTGCGGTGAACCAGAAAGCGGCCAACGTTTTCGAATAAACAGAACCATCTCTATATGATGCCATTCCTGTCTCCAGTGACATCGTTCCGTATACCATTGCTTCCTAGCATGTCTCTGCACCTTCGTCAAAGACAGGCCGAGAAGTCGACAGCATGCACGTTACCCATGCCGTAATAAACGGTGACGGATTGTCACCCTTGATAGTGTACGGTTCCACTGTTGCGTCAGAGCCGAGCAGGAGTCAGATCTGTCTTGCAATGCTATTCGGATGAGATGGCGAACTTCTCAGGGGTTGTCTAGATGTTGCGGCCTGACCCATCTCGTCGTGTTCTAAGGTCTACCGTTGAACCATTCTGTACGCACCCGCCCTACTGCCGAACCACTTCGTCCTACACCAGCAGCAGTTTCCCGGAGGGATGCATCACATTTTCTCATGCTAATAATGCGCCCTCTTTCGAACTCACCGATTCGACGGCACGGTTCGCGCATACGTCTGCGAGGTATTCTGCGCGTCTGCTCAAGTCACTGATCCATTACCTTCGTTTTATAGAGACAACGAGAGACGCAGGCCCATGTTACCTTTAGGTGGTGTTGCGCTGCGATATCGATGTTGACCTTGAATCCCAGGGCCGATATGGTTGAAATGCTAATAATTTCTGCTGAACATACTAACGTACATATCCTGTGAATATGAACGTCCCATCTCCAGTCGTTCAAGGCGTTCTGCTTTCTGAAAATGAGTGTATTTGCAGGAGACCGAAGATGACAGCTAGACCTGTCGAAACTGATCAATGAGGAACCAAAAATATTCAACAAGCGATGTTGGCTGCAAAAATTCTTATTTATCATTGTGAATTCAATGAATAATGACTGTATGAGACGGGACTCATTCTCTTCGTCTACGGGAACCAGAAGACAGTAGATCCGTCACCCAGATTGATGCCGTTTCCCTTGACTTCCTGACGGGATTCGATATAGTTCCGCGCTAACGAGCAAAATGCGAGCGTGCGGAATATCGGCTCAGCAATGTGATCGGATTGAAGAGTTCTTACTAAACAGAACACATCATGACGATTCCAACGGAGCCAAATCTTCGGCCGTAAAAGTAACTTCGAGCGTTCCCCAAAAGGGTGTTATACGACCATCATATTTCACAATATTTGGATAACATCGGACGTCCCATGAGTCGTTTTGCTGATGGTGCTGTTATTTATGGAGAAGTGGCAATCCTAGAAAAATGTAGCAAAATGCAGAATTTTGCAGAGGTTCGGTACATCGTTAGAAATGGATAGTTGACTCTCAACATAAATAAATGTAATGTACTGGCCACAAATAGGTACAAATACTCGTTACTGTGTGATTGCACTATAGCAAGACAATTACTAGAAGCTGTAAAATCCACTGCACATCTGGCAGTTTGCTTACAGAGCTATAGAAAGTTGATATTTACTACAAGAATCCTCAGGAAATGTAGTCCACCCTCAAAGGAGGCAGCTCACAAAACCCTTGTTCCACTAATACTGGAATGTTGCTCGACAGTCTAGAAGAATTACTAGATAAGAGTGATCTGGAAATAGAAAAGATCCACAGGATCGACGATTGGTTCTTCACTGGCTCGTTCTCGTCATAGTTAAGTTGTAGGCGGAGCCTGAAGTGGCTGCGGAATCGGTCATTGGCGACACACTAACGAACCTCACCAGCCGTTAAATGCAGATCAGCGCGAAATCTCTATACATCCTTCAATACATTGGTCCTGCGGTGGATCCAGGCGGTCGAGAACCTTGGGGGTGAAACGATGACAATTTTCTACGAAAAATAAATTTTTTACCCAATATTCATCAGGAAGAAAACACACATTTCCATGTAATCACTCTTAGTCCGTTTTGATTGACTGAGGTGTGGATCTTCCGAGTGCCGATATGTAAAAATTTTCTTTAGAAAAAGCTGCTTCCCTCTCCTGGGCTATTCTTTAGGCAGTTAGCCATCCTACCATTTAACAATGAGAAGACATCTTATTCTCTTTCCATCTGTATCTGTGGCCAATGGGGTGGGCCCTCATCGACACAGTCGAATTTCTCTTTCTAACCTCCGGTTTACTCATATTATCCAGTCATGGGAGTACTTACACGCTGTAAAGATTTGGTTTTTGTGAAGTCAACGTTCGGTGGCATCTGACGCCTACAAAGCATCCCAAAACTGCAGGTCTCCACTGTTTGCAAGATGGCGCCCGTAACATCAGGCATATTCTGGACAAAACGTTTTGTGCGCAATAGTGCCTTCTTGGACCTCGGTAAAAAAACGACATTCTTTCTCATTTCGCTTCTGGGTTGTAAAACCGGTCACGTCTTGCACCACATAAGATCTTATCTCTGTTAGCCCATAGTCTTCAGGCGTCCAATCGCGGCACTACAAAATACTGTCCAGTGGCGAGCAAGACAATGACCTATGCACCTCCCAGAATTCCCTCCCAAAAACCGCTCCAAGGGAGGTGACCTACGTAGCACCACAGTGTTTTCCCGTTGTCCAATCTGCTTTCAACATTCTCTCATTTATATAATGCATGCAACTTCGATTAAAAGAGTAAATGAAGAGCAAATTACATTAGTCACCTACCGAAAATCACTAGCACTGCTATATATCACATTTCTCGGTATTGATTAATTATTACGATTCAGTGAGATTTTTCAGTATGGTTTTATACGTGTCGTGGGACTGTTTCCGAAAAAACGATAATGTGAGGTCTTGTTTTTCCTACTTCTTCATGGGCTCTGCATAATAATTATCGGATCTGGTAGTGTTCATGGTAGAGTTACGGGCAGATGCCCTTTGTGTTGCAGTCCCCTTTTCCTTCCTCACGACGGTAATTGCGTATTCCAACAGTCACTGTCTGGAGAAAATTTAAGTCCAAGACTTCGAACGTTTTCCAAAAGTTTGCAGATCGTATAACTGAGGCGTGACGTAGGTACTAGCCTGGTTTTCACCTAGTCGTGTGGGGCAACCCGCCCAAAAACCGCCTGCAGGCAAGCTGGCACACAGGCTCTCATCGGTAACCCAAAGGGCGGATTAGATCTGGGGCCAGGGTGCCTCAATCTCCCGAAAGCGGCCTGTTAACGCGCGTCGCTCTCCAGAAGAGTTCTGTTTGTATGTCTCTTCAGCCGTCTTAATCTCTCTTATCTTATTCTCTTCATCCTTGAAATTTACGAGTGTGGCAGCATAACGGTCACACAGTCTTCTTCGAATACTTCTGAATTTACTCATCAGCGTTCCACAGGAAATAAGCTACCGTTAAAAAAAAAAAGAAATACAACACCCTAGACCGTTTCCAGTGACCGCTACGGTATATTACGCAGAAGAGTCAAAGAAACACATCTGCCTAATATCGTGCAAGGCCCCCGCGGGCAGAAAGAAGTGCCGCAACACGCCATTGCATGGGCTCGGCGAGTATCTGATAGTAGTGCTGGAGGGAATTGAAACCGTGAATCCGGCAAGGATCTCCATAAATGCGTAAGAGTACGAGGGGGTGGAGATCTCTTCTCAGCAGCTCGTTGCAAGGCAATGTTCAATTATGTTCATATCTGGAGAGTTTTCTGGCCAGCGAAAGTGTTTAATCTCAGAGGAGTGTACCTGCAGCCACTATGTAGCAATTCTCGACGAGTGAGGTGTCCTGCTGGAATTGCCCAAGCCGTTACGCACAATTGACATGAAAGGATGCAGGTGATCTTACGTATCACCTGTCTGAGTCGTATCTAGACGTATCGCGGACCCATATCACTCGAACTACACACACCAAACACCATTACAGAGCCTCTGCCACCTTGAACAGTCCCCTGCAGACATGCAGGGTCCATGGATTTATTGGGTTGTCTCCATACCCGTACACGCTCGATACAATTTGAAATGAGACTCGTCCGACCAGGCAACATGTTTCCAATCATCAACAGACCAATGTCGGTGTTGACGGGCCCAGGCGAGGCATAACGCTTTGTGTCCTGCAGTCCTCAAGGGTACACGAGTGGGCCTTCGGCTCCAGAAGCCCATATCGATGATGTTTCGTTGAATGGTTCGCACGCTGACACTTGTTGATGGCCCAGCATTAAAATCTACAGCAGTTTCCGGAATGGTTGCATTGAACGACACTGTTCAGTCGTCGTTGGTCCCGATCTTACAGGATCTTTCTCCGGCCGCAGCGATCACAGAGATTTGATATTTTCCTGATATTCACGGTACACTCGTGAAATGGACGAGCGCCGACTATAACACCACGTTAAAACTATCTTAAATCTTGTTAACCTGCCATTGTAGCAGTAACCGATCTAACAACTACGGCAGACACTTATTGTCTTATATAGGCCGTGGCGACCGTAGTGCCGTATTCTACCTGTTTACGTATCTGTATTTGGATACGCATGCCTATACCAGTTCCTATGGCGTTTCAATAATGTGTATACTGAAGGACTGTAGTGTTAGCTATTCATTTGTCATCGTCATCGACGATCAGATGGTTCTTAGTAGGCCTGTCTGTACACCCTGCGTTTTTACTCTGCTTTTAATAACTGTGCTGAGGTTTAGAAGTAAACAGTGTTTGCAACATTTATTCTAGGGTACAACCATGCACCGCCGACGAGTACGTACTTCACCCGTTTAAACGGGGTCACACTGCGGCTCTGCAGAAGCTGGATAGAGGTATCAACGGATTGATGTTCTTGTCGGTGGTGTGTTGCTGTTTTCATCAGCGGTCTTTGGAACAGTCCCACACCTGTAGACCGTGTTCTGGAGGACTAAGGACACGTGTGCCTCTTGCGAGGCTTCCAGTGACGCCGTGAGAGAGCTCTAAGCATGGCTATCCTGCTGTCGACTGGAGAGTGAAATAATGGCGTTCTGTTGTCTTGAGCGATGAGAGTGTGTCTGTATGTGAATGATGTACGTACACTAGTACGGCGTGCATGAAGTGAGCTGCCTTCTTCGGAGTATTTTTGCCCATGACACACAGCCCCCATCCCAAGCTTCATGCTGTGCTTGGCCATCAGATACAACTCGCTGTCACATCTGATCTTTATGAAGGGTATAGTGACGAGTGCCATCTACCCTGCAAAGGCTATTATCCTCGTGGTGCTGCCATTCCTTCTATACGATGGTGACGTACTTTTTCATCAGGACAATGCACGTCCACATACGGCTGCTGAGACGCATTGTGCCCTGCGTGATGCACAGCTGCCCTGGCGAGCAGCCGGCCGTGGTGACCGAGCGGTTCTAGGCGCTTCAGCCTGGAACCGCGCGACTGCTACGGTCGCAGGTTCGAATCCTGACTCGGGCATGGATGTGTGTGATGTCCTAAGGGTTAGTTAGGTTTAAGTAGTTCTAAGTTCTAGGGGACTGATGACCTCAGATGCTAAGTCCCATAGTGCTCAGAGCCATTTGAACCATTTTGAACCTGGCGAGCTAGATCACAAGATCTCTGTCAACTGAACACGTATTGGACATAGTGAAACGGAAACATATAAGTTCTTCAGCTTCTCCAAGCACCATTCACGAATTGCGACGAGCTGCCTGGTACAGTCTATCGCGATTTGGATTGTTTGGGGGAAGAGACCAAACAGCGAGGTCGTCGGTCTCATCGTATTAGGGAAGGATGGGGAAGGAAGTCAGCCGTGCCCTTTCAAAGGGACCATCCCGGCATTTGCCTGGAGCGATTTAGGGAAATCACGGAAAACCTAAATCAAGATGGCCGGACGCGGGATTGACCCGTCGAAGTCTATCGCGAGATGGCACCTTTAAGATCGTTTGCATATGAGAATATCGCCATAATTGCCGTCAGAAAGGGCTACTCTGCGTTTTTAAGTGACTGTTTGGGCACCCTATACCGTGACACCTGTGTTTCATTTGGTCTGGGTTTGTTATCATGTGATGAGCTCTACGTATATGTGTGTGTGTGTGTGTTTAGAGTTTCAATATGAACTACCTGTTACATCACTTATCAATAAAATGACCTCTTTTTATTAAAAAAGACAAAAAGAACAGTCGAGATCGCAATAATATTACTTTGTTAACCGGTTTCGGCTTATCTGCAAGCCATCTTCAGAATTTTTAGCCCCATATGGCTGCAGATGGCTTATAGGTGAGTCGAAACCTGTTAATAAAGAAATATTTTTGCGAACTCGACTGTTCATTTTTTAATATACAATCAGGTCGCTGCTCTCTGTGGACTATGTAGTCAAAATGTATGAAAGTTACCTTGTCCTTGATCGTATAGCTTTTTTACGACAGTGTACATCGCCTTTCATCCAAGGTTTCCCATCACAAAGTCCATCAAAAATGGCAGATGGTGTTTTATTTCCATGAATTGTTTTCGATCTTGTTACAATTAGTTTGACGATTACGATGCGATGCATGTCTTATATTGAAATTGCTTTTCACAATATATATAAATAACCTAGTAGACAGTGTCGTAAGTTCCATGTGGCTTTTCGCGGATGATGCTGTAGTACCCAGAGAAGTTGCAGCATTAGAAAATTGCAGCGAAATGCAGGAAGATCTGCAGCGGATAGGAACTTGGTGCAGCGAGTGGCAACTGACCCTTAACATAGACAAATGTAATGTATTGCGAATACGTAGAAAGGAGGATCCTTTATTGTATGATTGTACGATAGCGGAACAAACACTGGTAGCAGTTACTTATGTGAAATATCTGCGAGTATGCGTACGGAACGATTTGAAGTGGAATGGTAATATAAAATTAATTGTTGGTAAGGCGGGTGCCAAGTTGAGATTCATTGGGAGAGTCCTTAGAAAATGTAGTCCATCAACAAAGGAGGTGGCTTACGAAACACTCGTTCGACCTATACTTGAGTATTGCTCATCAGTGTGGGATCCGTACCAGGTCGGGTTGACAGAGGAGATAGAAAAGATCCAAAGAAGAGCGGCGCGTTTCGTCACAGGGTTATTTGGTAAGCGTGATAGCGTTACGGAGATGTTTAGCAAACTCAAGTGGCAGACTCTGCAACAGAGACGCTCTGCATCGCGTTGTGGCTTGCTGTCCAGGTTTCTAGAGGGTGCGTTTCTGGATGAGGTATCGAATATATTGCTTCCCCCTTTTTATACCTCCGGAGGAGATCAAGAATGTGAAATTAGAGAGATTCGAGGGCGCACGGAGGCTTTCCCGCAGTCGTTCTTCCCGCGAACCAAACGCAACTGGAACAGGAAAGGGAGGTAATGACAGTGGCACGTAAAGTGCCCTCCGCCAGACACCGTTGGGTGGCTTGCGGAGTATAAATGTAGATGTAGATGTAGATGCATTGTGGCTTCCATGGGAAGGAATGTATGAATACAGTGTAGTCCTCAAGCAGCCACAAACGGAGAAAGAATCAAACAAGTTTACGCGCTAACGTCATTATGAAATATTTGTAGTGCGTTACTTGGGTCTACAGAGGTGTTAACCCTTTCCCGCCGTCGATGTTTTCCAGACGACCAGTGGCTGCTGACGTTCCTACGCGGCTGCAAGTTCTCGCTGGAGAAGACCAAGCAGAAATTGGACATGTACTACACGATGCGCACTGCGCTCCCAGAATTCTTTACCAACAGGGACCCCTTCTCCGAGGAGATGCAGGCCACCATGAAATCCGGGTAAGCTCTTCCAAACTGTGTTATTACCATGCCTGACAGTTACTCAGCCTTATACTTGGGAGAAGTGGCCTTCTTTCCGGTTATTTTCATACCCTGCTAGTATCTTATTACCAACTAGCTAAGTACCTGGCATTTCCCGAGTGTGTATTTATTCCAATATGCTATTGTTCCATCTCCTCCTCTCCCCCTCCTCTCTCCGCCATTTCGTCCTTCACCTCCCCTCTGTCCATCTCCTACACCCCTCTTTCTGTTCACCTCCTCCACTCTCCACTCTCCATCCATCTCCTCCTCCCCCTTTCTCTGTCAATCTGCTCTTCCTCTCCCCTGTCCACCCTCTCTTTCACCTCTCTTTCCCTCCTCCTCCCCATTACAGCTCCTTCTCCTGCCCCCACTCTTTGTCAATCTCTTCCTCCCCTTCCTCTGTTCATTTCCTCCTTTCTCCTCTGTCTTCCATCTCCTCCTTCCCTTCCGTAGACCCCTTACCTCTCTATGTCGATATCTTCCGCTCCCTTCTCTCTGTCCTTATCCCGCTCCCTCTGTCAATGTCAACCTCTTCCTGTCTGCGCTTACCTTCTCTTTACCACTCTCTCTCTCTGTCCATTTCCCCCTCCCTTCCCTCACCCCTTCTCAACTCTGCGATATTACTTTCCAGATTCTAACTAAAATGTGTACAAAACTGAGTGACGTCGTTCCGTGGGTTTAGGATGAGCTTTTTACCCGTAGATTTGCCCACATACGCACCAGTCGAATATATTTCACATATATTTGACATTTTTCACACATATTTGTACACATATTTCACCTGTAAGCCTAATGAATTTCTCTGTACAGTTTCATAATGCAGCTCAATGTTTGTTATATATGAACTGAATTGTGTGTTGTGCAGTGATATAATTTTGCAGGTATATCAACTGTCTGTGAATTGTATTGTGGTTAGAGTTAGTAGTAAAGAAGTAATAAATTAAAACGCCATGAATGATGTGGCTGTTTTTCGTGTATCTCATTATTTATGACTTCAAATCTCCTGAAATCTGTGTCGTAAAATGATATATTTTTGTAGGTACATTTAACTTCAGCTGTGTATATTTTCTACGAAAAGCGTTGCAAACAGACTTATTAGCAACAAAGCACGATGCCGTAAATTTTTCATGTATCTCAATGTTTACGACGTCATATCTCCTAACTAAGTGCCGTACAATGATGTAATTTTTCTGGTACCTCCACTGGTATATATGATTATTATCTGCAGAATGTGTCACATATACAGTTGATAGTCAAGAAGTAACAGGATAAAACGTCATGCATCATGGGGCAGTTTTACTGCATGAACAGCCAAGATGTAGTAAGAGATAAACTTTTGGTATGTGCTATACCACAACCCAAAAGCCACTTTCTGTCCCTCCAAAATTTAAAAAAAAAAATGCTTATAGCCTATGGACAATCGTAAAAGGCGAAATACTACAAAATATACTGTTTCAATCAAAAATATGTGTAAACCTCTCCAAAAGTTGATCATTGTAGTGCCTGAAGGTACAGTCAGCACCCAACACACATCGTAAAGGCCTTTAATTTCTTATAAGTTTTATGTTGTTGAAATACTAATTCCTTTGGCACTATGATAGAAATATTACCTCAGTTTGTTACAATAAGATGTAAATCATGAATTTCGTAACTGGTAATTGCTCAACTTCAGATTAGCAGCTTATGAGTGGTGTGAAGAAAATTTCTTTCGTTCTCAAAAGTTATCTTAAAAAATTAAAATAATGTCAGCAAACATCACTGTTATGTTGGCAGTGTGTTCCCGTTTAATAGTAATTATCCAAAAAATAAGGGAAAACTTCGTGATTGTTATTATTAATAATAATTTTACTTTAGATGTCTTTATTAGTATTTAACATCTATAAATAAGATGATAATATTTAATGTTTAAAATTTGAATTTACTTCGAGTTTAATACCAGTTATTGTTTATGAAAGAATTGTGATTGCTGTTTCAAAGTATTATGGGCAGTATGTCGAGTGAACTATGCACTTCGTAAGTTAGCAGATGTCTATTGGTGAATGTCCTCTCAAACAATAAAACACCGAATCTTCAGATTCCAGTGTTACAGTAATTATTTGTGAGGTACCGTGGCGTCTGTCCCTTTAATCAACCATTTTGTAAATCCTTATACAGAACAATCAGTTTATTCCACTTAGGATTAAGTTTGTGTATAGAGCATGTACAAGCACCTCCATGCATGTGTGTGTGTGTGTGTGTGTGTGTGTGTGTGTGTGTGTGTGTGTGTGTGTGTGTGGGTGTGTTTATGTTTGTGTTTCTGTGCGTACTTATGAGTGGTGAGTACATTTACTGCATAATTTAGTACTGATTCCTTTTCCTTTGTTTTGTATATTTGATAATTTTCTGATAAAGTAATCAGTAATCTTTCATTATCTGTTCTAACTTCTCTCTGTCTTTCGCTCGAGTAATTGGCTTTTGGTTCATATATCTTACTTGCCCTGCAAACGATGAGTGACTTGTCCCATATTTCCAGACCCTGTTATGTCTTCTTCTATCTAGTGACGAAATTTCTTCCGAATAACCTTACGCATCATCTCTCACGTGTGTTGCATAGTAGCTGGTATATTTCTGTTTCTGGTAGATGTCTGCGTCTATTGTTATTTTTAGGGCGTATTTTTTAATTGAATTGTCCATTTGAATGCTATCTTTACGCTCGGTCTTTTGAAAATGTTTTTTTTGTTTTATGTAGGATTTTGTGCTTGTGTATCACTGTTACCAACTTGAACCTTTTTCCTTTTTGTCACGTATATTGTGTGCCATTGTTGTTTTGTCGCTGTATGCACTTGTTTATGTGGAGCTTTGTTGTGTTGTCATTTGTGGTTGTGTGTGTATTGCGATTACTGACTGCATTTGTTTTTTTATTTTTTTAAATTTTGTGATCAGTATTGTACCCATTGCTTGTGGCTGTTTTTATGACAATGTCTAGTTCTTTCTGGCAGTCTTCTGTGATGAGTGAGGGGACTGATGACAACAGATGTTAAGTCCCATAGTGCTCAGAGCCATTTGTGATGAATGACACTGTATTAGGTCTACAAAACATTTGTTTTAAAGCTACTTGTTTCTGTGAGGGTGGGTAATTTGAGATCTGATGTACGAATGTGTCAACTGTTGTAGGTTTTCAGATTATTTTGTATCTATTTACGATAATGTTTTTAAGAATCACATCTTCTACATGATCTCTGAAAGTGTTCGCTAGAGCTCCTGACAGTGGGAAGTCACTTGATAGCACATCTTCTTGTAAATGGTATTCATTATAACTGAAAGTATTTTCATTCCATTATTAATTCGATATTTTTGTGTGTTTATCTGGAAACTCATTGTTATGTTTTTGATTTTGTTCCGTGATAGTTATTGTCTGTGTTACTGGTATATTTGAGTACATGCTTCCTTCGTCAAAAGAAAGAAGAGCAGCTTTGTGTAGAATTTTTACATCTTTCATTAGTTGTCTTAACTGGGAGATGTTCCTTATGGTTCTGTCATCTTTTGTTTTCAGGTACTTATTTTAATACGTGTCTTGTGTGTTTATAAGTGGGAGCTTTCTTGAAGTTTACAATAGGTATTACAGGGATGTTTCGTGTTCGAATTTTTGGTTGGCATTTGAGGATAGGTACAGTGGGTTAGTCTGTATTAAGATTTTCTATCCAATTTAGTGTGTAGTCTGTATTTTTAAAAGTGTTTTTAACTTAGTTGAAAGTCTGTCTGGGGCTGATTTCAAGTTTTAAAATTATTTTATGTATTTAACTCATGTGTTTTGTCAGTTTATTGTTGTTTGTCCATCAGACCTATTGTTTTTCCATTTTCTGTTTTAGAAATAGTGACACTTTCATTTTTGAGTTTATATCTGAGTTTTTTTGACTGATATGGAGTCAGTGTTCCAATTGTTTTTGTTTCTTCGTATCTGTTACAATTTTTTGCATATATTTTTTAACCAGTTCTCTTGTTAGCCCAGTGTTCACATTGTCACTTTACTTTTCTCATTTTAGAATGGTGTCTGACTGTATTATGAGATTTTCTATGCATTTTTCATCTAATGTAGTGTTCACATTATGTTCCACTCCATTTGCTAATAACTCTCCTTTTTCATTGTTTAGTTGTATGTTTTTGAGATTCATCACTCCAGGGTAAAATTAGCGCATGTGTTTTTGCTGTTCACATTTTATTTTTCTGTGTTGCGTTTTTCGTATCACGAGCTCCATTATAGCCCCATTATATTTTCGTATGTTTTCTTCGATTTCCCCAATGACAGTATCTGCACAAATTCAAATCTTGTTGAGTAGCTAAGAGAAAAAAAAAACCGTATTTGCAAGTTATAGATTGATTATATATAATTTTTTAGTGAAGTATTTTTAACTCTCTCTGCTACTTTCATTGTTTAAGACCACTGGTTGGGCCATTTTAATATTTATACTGATCTTAGATACAAGAATACTGAAATGACAAATACTGTTTGAAGGTTTTATGGAGCCTAAGATGCAGTCTTCTGAATCTGTAATAGTGGCCACCTACAATTGCCTCGTAGAGATTACGTGACAAGATCCTTGTGATGATCATTTTTCGCAGCAGCTATGTATAAATTGGAATAGTTTATAACAAAAACATATTTTGATTGCTGCACATCAATTTTTTTTTGTTTTATTCATGCACCCAGACATGTTTTACCTTCTTAACAAAGCTTCCACACGAGGGAAGATTACACGGGTTTCAGGTAATGATTCAGATACTGTGCTGCGTCTACGTTTCCTTTTTATTACGCAAAACTTATATGATTAATTTTTACATCTATACAGTACCCTATGTACGACAACGAAAAAATCATGTTATATTCCAAGACAGCCACTGAAGAAGCCTTTTTAAAAGGTTAAGCGTGTATGAGTGTACAAATGAGATAACAAGTTAATGCTCAGCATGCAAAAGATGTTTTTTTCATAATTTACTGCAATTTAAATACAGCTGCTGCAAGAAATGGCTACCACAAGAATTTTATTGTTTAACGTTAGTATAAAATCGACAATAATTTAATTTCCTGTGATTGTAATACCATACAGATCAATATAAAATATGGAACATTGCTACATTTTATTTATTTTAAAAGTGCCTATTAATGTCATTGCTTAAGAAATAAACCATGTAGGTAAAATTAATACTGATGAACTAAAGCAGATATCAGCAAGCTGTCTTTAGATGGCACTTGGAAAGCGACTATCTGCTGTCGGAACTATATTTAAGCTAAAAATTTTTATGTGGCCATCACCGTTAACAACCATTGAGTAATATTAATCAACACCATGAAGTTAATACACCATATTCTTTCATTCTATAGTGTAGTGAGTATGTGCAGTTATGTTCAGTTAACTGTCATTATCCTACTATAGTGATTCAGTTGCAAACAGTGTAAGAAATAAAGCTTTACTAGCATCAGACGAAATGCAATGAAGAAAAAATGTAAAATGATGGTTTACAGGATGTTCCTAGTGAAAGTAATTATAAAATTTATCATTAAATCACTATGAACTTACTTACTTATATCACTTTTTATACAACTGTGCTGAGTGTGTGAACTATTTTTTTTAATTCCATACCACCCTATCGGTTTTAAAGTTGAGAATTTTGCGAAATTCATAGTCGCTTGTGTCGAACATGACTGTAGTGAAGAAAGAACTGGTTTTGGTCACGGGGACAAAGGTACTTGTGTGTTGGTCGCGGTAGAGTGAAGACGTTATGGGAATTAGTTTAAACAGATTGGTACAGACGCTTGTGTGAACTGTGGCGTTATAAATGCTGCAAATGAATTTGAGTTATGAGCTTAACAAAATTCATTGACCTTGGTGACAGTTTATGAAGCAGCTTAACAACGAACCTTAATCACGAACTGTAACGTTTATGGACTAAGACCGCTGCGTCCGTGCAAAATATTAGAGGAATACGACCTCTCACCAGGTCGCCGACATACTCGCCGACTATGGTCATCCAGGGAAAGTGCAGAATCATGATTCACCGCTGATCACAATGCGAAGCAATTCATCAGGAGGCTATGACTTCTGTTCATGGCACCTTTCCAAACGCAGCTGTTTGTGTTGAGATGTTAACGCCAGCCTATGCATGGGATGGTAACTTCCTGATTCGGGTACAGCTAGTCTCTGATCAGTGGTACAGAATGACACAAAACCTTGCAGTGAGTGCATTACGTGTTCTCAGACTGTAGACGCAGCTATGAGTTGTTTGGTGCAAAACGCAGCGAACCTTACGTTCCCGTGCAATCCAGCATCGGTTCACTGTTACATCCTAATGTCACAGAAGTCTGGATATTATACAGTTCACCCAGCCAGCCAAATGGTAACCTACTATGAGACACCTTTCAAACTGTCAGATGATGCTAACGCTCTCACACACGAGTACGTTGCGACTTCGTGTCCTTCATGCAAAGCACTCAACACCTGACGCCGTTCACGATGCCCCTATGTCCTACCAGCCCTGGTAACAACACCAAACACGAACAACACTAATGCGTTCTGGTAGTCGTTCTACCTGTCGCAGATAACTACACCTCTTAATCATTTATATGCCTGTCTATGGTGTGTACGTGTACGAAGTTACACTGAATCCGACCATATCTTCTGGATGCTTCACTTTTACTGTCAGATAATGCACAGTTTGATAGTTCCGTGAAGTTCATATTCTACAGTGAACAGTATACTGAGTTGACAAAAGTCATGGGATAACAATATGTTCGTATACAGATGGCTGTACTGTCGCGAACACAAGGTGTAAAAGGGGAGTGCATTGGTGGAGTTGTCATTTGTGCTCAGCTGGTTAATGTGAAAAGATGACCGACTTGATTGCGGCGGCACAATGGGAACTGACAGTCTTTGAACTAAGTGTTGTAGTTGCAGCTAACTACAGTGGATTTTCATTTCGGAAATCGTTAGGGTATTCAGTATTCCGAGATCTATAGTGTCCAGTGTCTGCAGATAATACCAAATACACTACTAGCCATTAAAATTGCTACCCCAGGAAGATGACATGCTACAGATGCGAAGTTTAACCGACAGGAAGAACATACTGTGATATGCAAATGATTAGTTTTTCAGAGCATTCACACAGGGTTGGCGCTGATGGCGACACCTACAACGTGCTGACATCAGGAAAGTTTCCAACCGATTTCTCATACACAAACAGCAGTTGACCGGCGTTGCCTGGTGAAAAATTATTTTGATGCCTCGTGTAAGGAGAAGAAATGCGTACCATCACGTTTCCGTCTTTGATAAAGGTCGGATTGTAGCACATCGCGATTGCGGTTTATCGTATCGTGACATTACTGCTCGCGTTGGTCGAGAACCAATGACTGTTAGCAGAATGTGGAATCGGTGGGTTCAGGAGGGTAATGCGGAACGCCGTGCTGGATCCCAACGGCCTTATATCGCTAACAGTCGATATGACAGGCATCTTATTCGCATGGCTGTAACGGATCGTGCAGCCAAGTCTCGATCCCTGAGTCAACAGATGGGGACGTTTGCAAGACAACAACCATCTGCGCGAACAGTTCAAAAATGGCTCTGAGCACTATGGGACTTAACAGCTGTGGTCATCAGTCCCCTAGAACTTAGAACTACTTAAACCTAACTAACCTAAGGACATCACACACATCCATGCCCGAGGCAGGATTCGAACCTGCGACCGTAGCAGTCGCGCGGTTCCGGACTGCGCGCCTAGAACCGTGAGACCACCGCGGCCGGCGCGAACAGTTCGACGACGTTTGCAGCAGCATGAACTATCAGCTCGGAGACCATGGCACCTGCTTCACAGACAGGAGCGCCTGCGATGGTGTAATCGACGACGAACCTGGGTGCACGAATGGTAAAACGTCATTTTTCGGTTGAATCCCTGTTCTGTTTACATCATCATGATGGTCGCATCTGTGTTTGGCAACATCGCGGTGAATGCACATTGGAAGCGTGTATTCGTCATCGCCATACTGGCGTACCACCCGGCGTGATGGTATGGGGTGCCATGGGTTACACGTCGCGGTCACCTCTTGTTCGGATTGACGGCACTTTTGAACAGTGGACGTTACATTTCAGATGTGTAACGACCCGTGGCTCTACCCTTCATTCGATCCCTGCGAAATCCTACATTTCAGCAGGATAATGCACGGCCGTATGTTGCAGATCCTGTACGGGCCTTTCTGGATATAGAAAATGTTCGACTGCTGCCCTGGCCAGCACATTCTCCAGATCTCTCACCAATTGAAAACGTCTGGTCAATGGTGGCCGAGCTATTGGCTCGTCTCAATACGCCAGTCACTACTCTTAATGAACTGTGGTATCGTGGTGAAGCTGGATGGGCAGCTGTACCTGTACATGCCATCCAAGCTCTGTTTGACTCAATGCCGAGGCGTATCACGGCCTTTATTACAGCCAGAGGTGGTTGTTCTGGGTACTGATTTCTCAGGATCTATGCACCCAAAATGTGTGAAAATGTAATCACATGTCAGTTCTTGTATATTTGTCGAATGAATACCCGTTTATCATCTGCATTTCTTCTTGGTGTAGCGATTGTAATGGCTAGTAGTTGATAAGGCATTACCTCTGAGCAAGGATAATTCCGTGGCTGACGGCCTTCACTTAACGAGTGAGAACAGCGGCTTTCGCGTAGTGTCAGTGGTGACAGACAAGCAACACTGAAATAAAAGCAGAAATCACTGTGAGATGTACGACGGATGTGTCCGTTATGACAGTGCCGCGAAATTTAGCGTTAACGGGTTACGGCAGCAGACAAGGGAGGCGGGTGCCTTTGCCTACAGCACGACATCGCCTGCAGCGCCTGTCCTGGGCTGTGACCATATCGGTTGGACCCTAGACGACTAGAAAACCGCGCTCTGATCAGATGAGCCCCGATTTCAGTTGGTAAGAGCTGATGGTGTGATTCGAGTGTGGCGCAGACTCCACGAAGCCAAGAACCCAAGTTGTCAAACAAATGGTTCAAATGGTTCTGAACACTATGGGACTTAACATCTGAGGTCATCAGTCCCCTAGACTTAGATCTACTCAAACCTAACTAACCTAAGGACATCACACACATCCATGCCCGAGGCAGGATTCGAATCTGCGACCGTCGCAGCAGCGCGGTTCCAGAATGAAGTGCCTAGAACCGCTTGGCCACATTGGCCGGCAAGTTGTCAACAAAGCACATTGTAAGCTGCTGGTGACTCCATAATAGAGTGGGCTGTGTTTACATGGAATGGCCAACTGAAACGATCACTGACTGGAAATCGTAATGTTCAGCTACTTGGAGATCATTTGCAACCATTCATGGACCTCACGTTTTCAAACAAGCATGGAATTTTTGTGGATGACACTGCGCAATGCCAGAGGGTCGCAATTGTTTGAAGAACATTCGGGGGAAAGATTGGCCACCCAGATTGCCCGACACGGGACATAATCGACAAGTCACTTCGTGCACAAAATCCTGCACCGGCAACAATTTCGCTATTATGGACGGGTACAGAGGCAGCTTGGCTCAATATTTTTGCAGAGGGGTTCCAACGACTTGTTGCGTTCGTGCCTCGTCGAGTTGCTGCACTACGCCATGTAAAAAGAGATCCGACACGATACTAGGAGGAATCCCAAGAACTTTGTCATCTCAGTGCATGTACTACATGGACTGGAAGATTTTTCTATCCATTTTCGACCGTATTAAGACGAGTTGACAGACGGGAAAAGACCTATAAAAGTCAATGGTGCATTCAAATTAGTTGCAAGCAAAAAAATGGTTCAAATGGCTCTGAGCACTAAGGGACTTAACATCTGTGTTCATCAGTCCCCTAGAACTTAGAACTACTTAAACCTAACTAACCTAAGGACATCACACACATCCATGCCCGAGGCAGGATTAGTTGCAAGCAAAAGTTTAGTTAAAAATGGGTGGAAGGTAACTGTAATGGTTTGCAACCGCTGTTTGTAGACGATGTAGACAGATGTAGGGTTTACACTGGTGCTGCCTGTTTGCAGGGTGATAACGATGCTGCCTGGCCCGGACCTGGAGGGCCGGTTGGCGACGGTGGTGCGCGCCGGCAGGATGACATCGAACCGCACTGGCGCCGAGCGCAGCTTCAAACTGAACTTCATGTCCACCGAGGTAATGATGCTGGACGAGGACGCGGGCGTCATCGCGGGCCAGGTGGCCATCATCGACCTCAAGGACGTCACCCTGGGCCACGCCACGCCGCTGACGCCGTGGTTCGTCAAGAGAGTCATGACGTGCAGTCAGGTAAGCTCGTCGTATACTGTGAGCAGCTTCCTGTTTTCGCGGTCTATTGACTGATCCATCAGATCTCGGTCGTGCTGATACTGTAAGGAGGCTGTTTAGGTTTTTATGTTGGTAACGCCACGTAGCGCTCTGTATGAAAATCACTGTGCTGTGTGCAGTCTGTGGCTGGTTTGTATTGTTGGAATTTTTGCTATTGTAGTGTTGGGCAGTTGGATGTGAACAGCGCGTAGCGTTGCGCAGTTGGAGGTGAGCCGCCAGCAGTGGTGGATGTGGGGAGAGAGATGGCAGAATTTTGAGGGCGGACGATCTGGACATGTGTCTATCAGAAAGAGTAAATTTGTAATATTGGATATCATGGACTGATATATATATTATGACTTTTGAACACTATTAAGGTAAATACATTGTTTATTCTCTATCAAAATCTTTCATATCCTAACTATGCCTATCAATAGTTAGTGCCTTCAGTAGTTAGAATCCTTTCATTTAGCTGGCAGTATTGGCGCTCGCTGTATTGCAGTAGTTCGAGTAAGGAAGATTTTTGTGAGGTAAGTGATTCATGAAAGGTATAGGTTATTGTTAGTCAGAGCCATTCTTTTGTAGGGATTATTGAAAGTCAGATTGCATTGCGCTAAAAATATTATGTGTCAGTTAGTGTTGATCAGAGTAAGTAAAGAGTGAAATGTCTGAGTACATTCAGTCCTGCTCAGTTGTTTGAAAATCAAATAACGTAAGAGGTTTACCAGCACTGTCATTTATAAATTTTTCTAAGGGGAGGTTCCGATACAGAAACTCTATTTATGTAGCTCAAATTTAGGCCGTACATCTTTCTGCCATCTGCAGAGTGAGCCAACAGCCTGAAGCTACATTGCGGCTCCTATTGATGCATCCACATCCCAGTATAGATTAAGTGTTTAACAGCAGATTTAACTCTTGCAAAGTTCTTTGCTGCCGAACAACGTCCCTGGTCCTTCTGTATCTGTTGCCACATGGGCACTTCGCTTCTTTTATGAGACAGAACTGTTGATAATCCGGGCGATCAACCAATCTCTTATGTTTACTTTGTTCTTTGTAGACTTCATCTTTCAATCATGCCTGTAGGCAAAAAGCCAAAAACGTAAAGTCGGAATACCTTGGTTACAAGGGATCGTGAGCATTTGTGCCAATTCACTTTCCAGGGAATATCAGCTGCAGATGATGTGTCACTTGACGAATAGAATGTGCAGGACTCCGTCAAATACAAACGTCATACCCACACTCGTAGCCAAAGGAACATCTTCTAATAACGCTAGAAGCTCATTTTCAGGACTGACTGGACATGTTGTGTTGCCATGGCGTACAGGGACCTGCTACCTGGGATGGCTACAAGGGGAAATGTACAAACATGAAGCATACACAACAGTCGAAGTGATCGTTCGGATTACTACCAGCGCCGCCCCCCTTAAAGAGTATCAAGGTGATCACAGAAGTGCTACACACTAGAGATGGGCAGGGTCGTTCATCCTTGGGAAATAGTTCACTGGTGATCGCTCTTTTTTGGGAAACGTTCATTTTTACTCGTTCACCGTTCATTGTGCTTGGAATATGGCTCTTATGAAAAACTGAAAATTAGTAGCATAGGTGACTGAAGATGGAAGGCGCCAAGAGGGGGCACTTGCCTCCCCCCTGGAGTACAGAGCCATTATTCATAACAGAATTCTCACACACTTGTAATTTTCATGATTTTGCCAAACATCTCGATTAGCCAACTGCAGCGTTATGTGTCTGATCGCAGTGAAATTATATAAGCTGGCGCACGAAAACCCGGCCCCGAGTACAGTATGCTCGCCAATTACGCACTATTTGTTTTCCGCTACGAGCAGAATAGATAAACATGTAATAATTAGGCAGTTAAGAAATAACAAATAAGCTAATGAAAACACCTTCGAAACAATAGATGACGATTGGGAAGCGACAATGAGCAGTCTAGTACTCGGGGGCGATTTTTCGTGCACCGTCCTGTACCACTGAAATAATATTGGAGTAGTTATCATATCCTCCTTACATGCTCTTTTACCTTGGATAAAAAAAAGACGGAAAATGGCCACTCGTGTGTGCCTTGGCAACATCCTTTGCATGTATAATAACAAAAAATCTATCCTTTTTACAAGTATTTCTTCTGCTGTTTATCGAAATGGTGAAGTAAGCTGATACGCCGTTTTGTTACCTGAAAAGATGTATGTATTACATACTACGTAATTTTATGTAATTATAAAATACATTTTAATTACCAGTCGTGAACGCTGAATAGCATACGAAAAGAACCAGAAGTTCAGAGTTCAAAAAAGGGTTGAAACAGATCTAGAATGGGCGTGCGAAGCGAACGAAACGAACAACTCGATACCGAAGTATGAGCAGTCGGCAGTGGAGCTGCAACGAGTGGCCACGCGAAGGAGGACGAGTCCGACCGAGCGAGACCGAGACAGATGGGAACGGGACCGAGGCTGGAACGAGACCGGCCGACGTGCCGTTCGGGAACGAGACCGACCGTTTCCCGTTCCAGGAAACTATAAGTAGAAAGCCACGACCGAAGTGGACTATGAAAGACCGTTCCTTAGAATTCGTTCCTCGCTCGTTCCGTTCATCTTGGTGAACCGTTCCTTTGAGCCCGTTAGATCACGAACGACTCATCTCTACTACACACTGTTTTTTCAAGAGCATTCGAAAAAATGGTTCAAATGACTCTAAGCACTATGGGACTTAACATCTGAGGTCATCAGTCCCCTGGACTTAGAACTACTTAAACCTAACTAACATAAGGATATCACACACAGCCATACCCGAGGCAGGATTCGAACCTGCGATCGTAGCAGCAGCGAGTTCCCGACTGAAGCGCTTAAAACAGCTCGGCCACAGCGGCCGGCTAAGAGCATTCGAAAGTGCAATAAAATCAGAGATGGATTTTATGAAAATAAACTATGAACTTTCGTGGTTAGCCTTATACTTAAGCCCTCTGTGTGTATTTGTTTGAGCTATATCTCTGTAAATACTAGAAATCAGACATAGTTATACGAAACCTTTCATTCGACATAGTCGAAGCAGCACGTCCTAAAACATTTACTATTTCGCTTTGAAATCCCTGTATTGTTAAACACGTCCAGAGACATCTCCATAAATGAACCCAATTGCGCACTGTAAGCGAGGTGAAATTCAGTCCTAAAAAACGCCCAACAATTTCGTTCACCACCAAATCCGCAATCTCAGAATTGGTGGAACAGACTTACTATAGACTACAGTCTTGCATATCGCAAATAACCAGTGCGGTCAACAAGGGTTGTGGTCTATTTAATATCTGTACCCGCTCTGTAAGACTAACGTCATATCAAACGACACAAATTTGTCAGTCTTGGGCAACATCTTATTTTCAGCCACCTCCTATGGTTCGAAAGTGTGGTCAATGGCTCCGACACTTAACTGAAACGTCCGCAAGGCCTTCGAAACAAGATATTTCACGATAAAAGAAATTCTCCCGGTTTTACACTCAACTTAGGTAACACTAAGGGCAACCATCAATCAACAAAATGAGTTAATGAAAATTCATTACAGTATATATGAAAACAAATTTTTCGTTCCATAACCTCATAAATTTAGTACACCAACAGCCCCTAAATTCAATTCATAAAAAAACCAGAGGTGATTCTTACATGATACTTTAAGAACTCATATGACACATACTTGCAGAGAAGAGCCAGACATATTCATCGCAGTGTTTACGCTATGGCGGGAGCGATGGCGCCACCAGCGCAGATGTTGACACCACCTGCGACAGCATGACGTAATTAACGACCAATCAGAATCCGTTTTTGCGCTGTATGAGGCAACCACAGCATTAGTTCTAACAGTGATTTGCTCTTGACGAAGACGATAGAGGTAATCGTCGAAAGCTCGAGGTTTCACCCTGAATTGACGCGACAAGTCCGAGAGTGTTTTATGCAACAGCGCCATCCCGAAAGACGTCGTTCTCATACACACAAAAAGTAACGTAATTCGCAGATCGTTGCGCCAGATTTTTTGTGATCAAGTGCAGTAACATGGGAGAGTGCCCTGTGGAGCTATTTAAGGGACATGTCTCCTCGTGTATCTTTAATCTGTAGTTTCAGTCGGAAGATGGCCCCGAGATATAGGCTCGAGGTATTTGTTGAAGAAGTTGACTTCCTACAGCTGCAAGTCTGAAGTTTGACGTAACAGCTTACAGTAATTTTGTGATTCTTCTAAGACGGTAAGACCACCCATGCTCATCTACATTTCTGAGTCACAGGTAACTGAAAGAAATGTGCAGTGAGACGAACAGAAATGGCACTCTTATTCATAGACGATAATTACCCTGAATTTACCGCTGATTATTATGGCCCTCTGGACGTTAAAATCGCGGGTGATGGTTCTTGATAGGGTGTGTGATCGCCACGAGCGGCAGTGCATGCTCTTAACGTGCCTCCATGCTGGGCACAAGGTTGCTAAGGACTTCTTAATAGTAGAGTGTCTGCTCTTCCACAAGCGAGGTTAATAACCCTGGATGGTCGTCGATGCATCGAACGTGCTGCAGTTCATCTGCCCAGCGCAATATAATTTACGAAGAGGACGAGTGTATCAGCACCATTTAATTGTAAGCATCTTTTTGACCTTGGTAAAACTGTCTTCGAAATCGGTTGTGTGGTAAACAGCGCGACGTCTCCGTCAGGAAACATACGGGGTGTGTTGAGTTTTTTACCTTAGGGTAAGAAGAGGCTAGATACAAGGCTATAGTTAGTTCATCTGCATCTAGTGGCTGTTCCTAAAAGGACTGAGGACATCCTGTAAAATTTCTTTACTGTTTGATAGCATGTATTCTTTTGATCTTACATGCTGCTCTCGTCTACAAAATGGCAGTAACTTTACAATTAATCATAATGGTAGTCCGTAGTTAAACGTACAAAACATAGTCCTACAACTGCAAATTACTTCCACGAAGCTAATGCTGAGCAACAATGTTGTGCTAATAGTTCACTGCTGAGAATCGATATAATCTGTTCTTTCTCATTTACTGAGTTATTTGTTTTGTCTTTCAGGAAGGCTACCCACTGCGGCTGAAGGGCATCCATTATGTACACGCGCCACCCTCTTACGAGACTGTGATGAACCTCTTCCAGGCCGTCATGAAGGACAAGCTCAAGAAGAGGGTGGGTACCGCACGTCTGTCAGGCGGCAGAATGAGTTTCTCCCCCTGACATGGTCCGCTACACTCGTCTGCTTTCTGTACTGTATACAAGTGATTCTTCTATCTTTACACAAAACTCACATCCAAGCAGAAGCGTTTTATGTGTTTGTGTGTCTTTGAAAGTGAGAAAAAGAGAGAGGGAAAACAGTGAGAGAGATAATGTTTACAGGGATAGCGATCCGAATTGTTAAAAGATAAATCAAAATTGGTGGTGTACATCGAAAGTTACGCATGTACGTTAACAAAAGTGTATTATAAAAAGATGTTGTCATACACTTTTCTTCCATTTTAAGAGTCCATGAAGACATAATGTTGGCAACTACTATAATGGTAGTGACATTAATTACAAGCTATTTTTGAACAATTAGTCGTGATTTAAGAGACTGAAACAAGGTAAGTTACGTAAGGCTATATATACTTCTGCTAGCACTTCGTTTCAGGATAGTAGCTACCTACAGTTACCAGCATCAACCAGACAGAACAGACATCAAATTTGCCACGTTCCACAGACCATATATACAGAGTGTTTCAAGTCTTTGCATCAAACGGCGAGAGGTGATAGATCACATCATGGGGAATAACTTTAGTTAGAGACGGAATGTTCACTGACTCTTCCCCGTAACGCTAGGCATCCTCCTGTATTGGTTATGACCCTGAGAGGCGTCAGAGCAAAGGCACTCAGCTGTGTTGGTATGCCTTCTGTGCTGCCTATAATCCAGTCACCTGCTCCGTTTGAAAGATGGTAGGCCCAGGAATATTAAATTTCCTGATTGGCTTCTAAAACATCTTTTCCACTTATAAAGAGACGCAAATCAATCGGATTATTGTAAATTTTTTTGTGTATTTACCTTATGAGAAGCTCAGAACTCCAATAATGACACTCGCCAACAATTTGACGGAACACTCAAAAATTCTCGTAAACTCGACTGAAGTTTTCTAAGCGTCTTTAAAAACTTAAAGTAAGGTCGACTGTTTCTATGGCCTGTGTGTGTCTGGTAGAATGCTTATCTACCACGTGGCTGCATTTCTGTCAGCCGTAAAATACATCGAGATGCGTAAAATATCAATAGCGCTCGGACTTGCAACCACTGGATCGAGTTTCCATTCTGTCATTATCTTTTTTCTTTTTTTTTCTATTAGGTTCACATTACATGAATGTAAAATTCGTCAAATGTGTTCTTATTAATACATATCTAATTTTCATTTTTCATGAAAATGTACACCCACAAAACGCCAGTTTCCATAAAAAGATTTTTAATAAAGATTGTTTCAATTAAAACATTACGGACTGATTTTTTTTTTATCTTTAAGTATTTCACGATTCGAGTAAATACTCGTGGAAAAGGTACCTTGGTCCGGCCAGGAATCGAACCTGGTCCGCCACACATGGCGGGCGAGCATTGTGCCACACAGCCGTGTGGCCTGTATAGAAATCGACCTTAGTGTAAGGCCTCAAAGACGTTCGGAAAACTTCAGACACGATTTTCTGGCGAATTTTTAGAGTTACTTCGAACTGCTTTGGCTGATTTATATTTCAGTTAACTTCACGTACCGTAAATATAAAATATTATGAAAATCCGAAGGCTGTGTTGTCTCCTTCTTAGATATATTCGTTCTTAAGGTTTTCTGATTGAAAAGCACTCCATTAATTCACTGGGGTAGGTAGTTTGCAGCACATGTGGTTAATAGACCCCGTTATTTCGGTGCAATCTCGTCGTCCAGGGCCGCTGTATAATAAAGGAGGCATAACGTCATTGGAAAAAGTCAGCGAACATTTTGTCTCGAACAGAAGTTGTTCCGCATCATTCTAGACAACTAATGCAAAGAATTTTAAACACTCTGTATATTAAGCGATCGTCTGAATTTCGGTTTTTTGTCACTAAGCGAGAATTAAAAAGTTGGGAGATGAAAGAGAAGACACCTGATAACATTACAATATTTTGTAGACACTAGTAAACCGTAACTACGCTGGTGGAAAATTAACTCTGAAAAGACCGCACTTTAACCACATTTTATGTACGCTGTATACTAGCTGAGCACTGACTATGAACAGAATTACTGCGTCAGATGCGTATCGACACAGTTCAACATAAGCGGATTGTATAGCCTTCTATAATTGCACTAGAGTGTTTCAGTTGTGCATACTATAGAAGAGGCGTTGACTGCCATCTTAGAGGATGTCGCCCCATGCTACTCCTATCTACAGACGCTAATCGTCAAGAGATGCTTCCAACAATGCAGAAAACACCATGTTATTCATCGTCATATTATACACAAACGATGTTCAGTAGAGAACAGGTCGAGCAAAAGTACTGCCCGTGCGAGTTAACGAACACTAGGGGGAAAGTGTCAGTTGTGTGTTCGAGGACACTGACCCACTTGAAGAAAATCTCCATTATTATTCAGGAGTAACATAGAAATAGGATAGATAACATTCTATGTTTATCCCGCACTGTTATTTTCGGCCACACAGTAAACGGCAGAGGTTTACAGCCGTTGCACATTATCGCTTCCCACACTGTGATTCTAGAGTTAAGTCCTGCATGTCGATGCCTGGTCAGCAGAGCCCTCACAAACGACCACTACTAACTTCAAGACATAATCTGATGCCTTTACTAAATACACATAGATGCCTTTCGTCCTACTAGTTGCATCTTCCACTGCAATCCAGGGGAGTGTTGCATAGTAATGAGATGTGAGAAGACGTACGACGAGCGAAACCGCTGTTCGCGGCACAGATTCCAGAGAAAAAAATTCCTCCACTGCCATCGCTCATTGTCTCCCAAACAGTAACTGCTCCCAGGATGTTCTTTTCTGGGTACCTCATGCGTATTTCCAAATGCCGACACAGGAAAGTAACTCTGTAGTGTGTACCACTTCAAGAGAGTAGAGAACCAGGTCTCAATAAATCAGTTACGGACGTAGCTGAAAATGGTACACAAGGCACACAACTAGCTAACTTCTTGCCGTCCACTGTGCTCTGTGCGGCACTTGATGGTGATAAATTTAAGCATCGTTAAAGTCAGAAAGTAACCAATTTTCAACAGTGGTTCAAATGGCCCTGAGTACTATGCGACTTAACTCCTGAGGTCATCAGTCACCTAGAACTTAGAACTAATTAAACCTAACTAACCTAAGAACATCACACACATCCATGCCCGAGGCAGGATTCGAACCTGCTACCGTAAGGGTCGCTCGGTTCAATACTGTAGCGCCTAGAACCGCACGGCTACTCCGGCCGGCAATTTTCAACAATCTTTTGATTTCTGTGCAATCCTTGCTTGTTTAATGTGTGAAAGTAGGATCTGATGAAGTGACTGTCTGATTAAATCTGTTGTAGTTGCAATAGGTCCTCGACCCGCCAGGTTAGCTGAGAGCGCTAATGCGCTGCTTCCTGAACTCGGGTAGGCGCGCCTTCTCCGATAGAATCCGCCCAGCGGATTAACGACGAGGGCCGGCGTGTCGGTCAGACTGGATTTGGTTTTTAGGCGGTTTTCCACATCCCACTAGGTGAATACCAGGCTGGTTCCCACGTCCCGCCTCAATTACGCGAATCGCAGACATTTGATACACGTTTGCACTATTTCATGATTTACACTAGACGCAGGCAGCTGATGTCAACTCATTCCATCCCGGGGGTACGCAGGGTGGCGGCAGGAAGGGCATCCTGTCACCCTTTCAGATTAACGATGCCAAATCCGATTGTAACAACGCCGACCCTGCGAAAACTGCAGGACTAAGGCACAAGCAAAAGAAGAAGAAGAAGTTGCAATATGTCCTCATGCTAGGTGAAAGGATTAGGAGTCCTTGAACGCCTTCAACTGCAATAAATACCTTTCCTTTTAACGCCTTCAACCGCACTATGTACCTTTATTTTCCGTTCTGAACATCTTTAGGACTTACGACGCTTCTCAAAAGTGCTCATCGGCAGAACACAGAACTGCGTGATCTACATTTCGAATTTATGTCCGCAGGGAATGTTGGAAATGGTAGTAAGTTCGAAACATATTCAATACGGAAACTGAAGGAGATGCGGCAGGCTCTCCAAAGCAACTGTTGCTGGATGCAAAGCGTAGTCATTACATAACATTTAAAATGAGCGATCAGTGAATTCTACAACTACTCATTTCAATCTCTTATCATCAGCGTTACGGCTACTAATGAGAGCCCACTCTCATTTAAGAAATTATTTATGAACTTCGTGAATGCTGTTTCGGCCTTTAGCCATTTTTAAGTGGAATACAGCTTTGTGTGCTTTATGGCTGAGGAAAAAAAAAAGAGCCACTTTTATACGCATTTCAAGAATGTAACCGAAAAGTAAGTGAGTTGTTGCTTAATTCCAAATCTGGTTTGCACCAAGAGAATCCATAATGCTTCGGATATTCTCTCTGTATTCGTCGGTAGCCCACAGGATTCGAGACTCTGTGGAATGTAGAAAACAGAAATTTTTGGGGGTGCTGTGGAGGTCAGTGACGCCGTATGGTGACTTTCTCAAGGACATACCTCCAACACTCTCTGTACGCATGCCTCTGATCCTGTCGAATCCCTTATATAACTCAAACTATTACGATATTATGAGAGACTACTGCAAAATCGTAAACATTTTATGTGTAATTCCGTCTCCCGCTCTGAAATTCATTAGCTGTTAATCTTACCGTGATTAAAACAGATTTTGACTGTATATGCACAGCGATACTGCCTTCAGTAGCCTTCACTTCTCTGCTGCCTGTGACCGCTTCGTAGCCTACCTGTCCTTGGGCTGCTGCTTACCTCCGTGATGTCAAACGCTCGTTGACCTTCGTTTTTATATACTTCGTCTTCGTCTATCAATTCGTAAATTTACATTTGGGACTCACAGCACACTGACGCAAAGAGCAGAAACACAACTCACAAAGAAGGGGAGTTATTTGACCAGTTAATGTGATTATGGGTAGTTCTTCCACTCGGTTTTCATATTTATTTTCTTTTAAGTTACAATCGTACTTCTACCAACGTGTACGAATTACATCTCATACAAATGTGATTTGCGTTTGAATGCATTGGTTTGACGTACAAAAAAATTAAGTACTTTTGCGACAGAACAGTTTTAAATTAGTCCAGTATGTTTATGACGTGTAGGATGAATACGCCCACATTTCTTCATTTTACGCTGTTCGGAACAGGAATAAAACCCATCTTGTCTAGCCAAAGCATTCATTTCTCCTTATTTGTACACCTGCGTAACATCTCTATTATTATTCTAATCCCAGAAGCCTGTAGATTAATTTTCTCACCGTAGGACTAAATAAAATGCATTCTGTCGTTATCTTTTACCTTATTACATCATTCTTTTAACTTCGTCTCGTTTTCCACGTATCATTTTGTGTACCCCATCTATAATGAGTCGTCGACGACACGACACAGTCAGCTTTTAAAGCAAACTTTGTTGTTTTTGTGTCATTTCAAATCAGCGGAGAAGCCAGTGGCAAGTGATCTATGAGTTTTTTCGGCCACAACAATCTGATCCTTCTCCTGATTGCTGCTCAAATAGTACACATATCACTATAACCATTCTTCCGTTAGGAACTTAGGACTTTCTATACACTAAGAGCAATGTATTTTATTTCTACCAGACACTTTTCGCCTTTTTTGCTTTAACTCATTATCAGTGGGATTTAGAAAGATGCAGTTTTGTTTTGATTTGTCTTATTTGTAGGTTATAAACCAGTTGACGTCTCGTTTTATGTGTGAATAAGTAAGTCCTTACAGTTCTTCGACTTCCTGATTGGCATCTGCGTTTTCTCTCAGTTGGTCACACGCTGGAGGTCGCACTACAACTTAATTTACGGAACATAAGCACCTTTTATGTTCCGAACCTGAAACATATAAACTTCGTTATGTTTCGTAAATGAAGTTGTGGTGCAACCTCCAGCATATAACCAGATGACAGGAAACGCAGATGCCAACCAAAAAGTCGAAGAACTGTAACTAATCACTTACCTACAAAGGAAACGAGAGTGGACTGTTTCACCAGCTGCGACATAGTCGCGTATATGAACAGTGATCCAATACTGTCAAACTGTCAAATGTTTTTTATTCCAGTATTTGATCACAATATCAATTCTTTTGACGATTACCGGTTTCAGTCAGTAATGACCATCCTCAGATCTACAATATAAAAATATATACACCTAGTGAGCAGTGTGTCTCTCAACACAATACAGCATTACGTATCACAGTATACTATTATACAACCAGCGAAATGTACAGATAAAATACGGTAAAACGTACCTTTTCCTACACCATGTCCTAAGGTGATAAGACCGAAATGGCATCGTCAAAACATATAAGTATATTCAGCACAGCATCGTCACATAGATCTAAAATAAGGTGTAGAATAGGCCACATCGTCCACACAGTCGTTTTCACAACTGGCTACTGAAGTACAGTAGCCACCAGAAATATGTTTGCCTAGATCCTGCATAGATGTCGCTACTGTGGGCTTGGATGAAGACATCATTTACGTAATAAACATAATCTGATAAAACACGCCGCGAGGGATTAGCCATCAGTATAGACCAGTTAAGCTTATGTGTATCTATTACTCTGTTTTCGGTGAAGCACAGTGATGAAACTGGTATAAACCCTTTGTGGTGTCACCGCCAGACACCACACTTGCTAGGTGGTAGCTTTAAATCGGCCGCGGTCCATTAGTACATGTCGGACCCGCGTGTCGCCACTGTGTGATAGCAGACCGAGCGCCACCACAAGGCAGGTCTCGAGATACGGAATAGCACTCGCCCCAGTTGTACGGACGACGTAGCTAGCGATGCACACTGACGAAGCCTCGCTCATTTGCAGAGCAGATAGTTAGAATAGCCTTCAGCTAAGTCAATGGCTACGACCTAGCAAGGCGCCATTAGTAACATTGCATGTATCTAAAGAGTCTCACTTGTATCGCCACAATCTCCAGATGTACCAAAAGGATGGATTAAAGTTAAGTATTCCAGAAGCTACGTACTTTTCTTTATAGCATTCATTACGTATCCTGTTTCAGACCTCACGCCTTCCTGCTTTAGCTTAGCGCGTGCCTTTCGGCTTCCTCTCATTGTGTCTAGGCTGTCTTGTAAAGACACAACACCCTTTATTTAGTTTCTGTCTTTCTTTCCTTTTCTTTTCACAAGAAGACACATTTACGTTAATTATGTGTAAAATCAAGCAGAAGCCTATTTTACTTTATTACCTTCTGAAAAAGGAAATTTTACTGATCAGCAATAATGAGTTGCTTCTTTCCGTTTTTCCACGCACGGAGAACGAAATTTACAGATGCAGTTACATTTCCATAACAATTATGTGACTGCCTTCTCAATGGAATTTACATTTATTTTTATTCAAGCCATGTTGCAAACAAAGGCAACAGAAGGGGCATACTTCGTTTGTCGTTCAGAAGAAGCGTGTTTCCGCATCATCAAGTTACATTCATTCTTTAAAGGCGGAGAAGCCAGGCCGAGAAGGCAACACTTGGCGAGCGTAAAGGACGGGTTGAAGGGGAGGAAAGAGACCCGAAATAAAAAAAAATCCAACAAAAAGAAAAAACAAAAACAAAAAAAGCGGTCTCAGGCGCTGCAATCGTGGACTGTGAGGCTGGTCACGGCGGAGGTTCAAGTCCTCCCTCGGGCATGAGTGTGTGTGTTTGTCCTTAGGATAGTTTAGGTTAAGTAGTGTGTAATCTTAGGGACTGGTGACCTTAGCAGTTAAGTCCCATAGGATTTCACACACATTTCAACATTTTTGAACATAAAAAAATTAGGTAAAATACATGTAGGAGACTTTTAAATATTGATACCTATTATAGAAACCAATTGTGATACAGTAAAAGACGAATACAATACCCATATACAATTATTAAAACGACATATATAAAGATAATAGGTCTGACACTTTACGGCCTTATCACTTTCGGACACAGTGTAGAAAAAGGTACGTTTTACCGTATTTTATCTGTACATTTGCCTGGTTGTGTGATAGTATACTGTGATACGTAATGCTGTATTGTGTTGGAAGACACACTGCTCACTAGGTGTATATATTTTTATATTGTAGATCTGAGGATGGTCATTACTGACTGAAACCGGTCATCGTCAAAAGAATTGATATTGTGATCAAAGACTGAAATAAAAAACATTTGAGAGAACTGTTTTATAATCTACAAATAACACGTATCAAAATAAAACTGTATCATTCTAGATTCCACTGAAGATGCCTTAAACCTAAAAATGCGAATCGTGTCTGGGAGAGATAAAATATAGTGCAGCAATAAAAGGCTGTTTTTATTTACAAAACAAAAATTCACGGTTAATAGATTCGGTTCAAAATCCACGAAGTTACTCCAATTGAAGCTCTAGCAGACAAGCTTCCCCCCGAAAATACAGATTTCTTTGAATGGATTGACGCAACTCTTGAATGAACTGGAAATAAGGATATTAAATTGTTGATGTAGTCGTCTAGTTGTATTTATTTTGTAAAGTTACACTGAGGTGACGAAGGTCATGGCATAGCGATATGTACATATACAAATGGAGATAGTGTTGCGCACACAAGGTAAAAAATAGCGGTGTATTGGCGGATATGTCATTTGTACTCACATGGTTAATATGGAAAAGTTTCCAACGTGGTTATGGCCGCACAACAGGGACTAACAGACTTTGAACCAGGAACGGTTGTTGGAGCTAGACTCATGGGACATCCCATTTTGCAAATCAATAGGGAATGCAATATTCCGAGATCCACCATGTCAAGAGTGTGCCAAGAATACCACATTTCAGGCATTACCTCTCACCACGGACAATGCAGTTGCCGTCAGCTTAACTTAACGACCGAGAGCAGAGATGTTAGCGTAGAGTTATCAGTGCCAACAGACAAGCAGTACTGCATGAAATAACCTCAGAAATCAGTGCGGGATGTACGACGAACGTATCCTTCAGGACAGGGCGCAAAATTTGGCGTTAATGGGCTATGGCAGCATACGACCAACGCGAGTGCTTTTGCTTCAGTCCGGAACCACGCTGCTGCTACAGTCGCAGGTTCGAATCCTGCCTCGGCCATGGATGTGTGTGATGTCATTACGCTAGTTAGGTTTAAGTTCAAATGGTTCAAATGGCTCTGAGCACTATGGGACTTAACATCTGTGGTCATCAGTCCCCTAGAACTTAGAACTACTTAAACCAAACTAACCTAAGGACATCACACACATCCATGCCCGAGGCAGGATTCGAACCTGCGACCGTAGCAATCGTAGGTTTAAGTAGTTCTATGTCTAGGGGACTGATGACCTCAGATGTTAAGTCACATAGTGCTTGGAGCCATTTGATTTGAGCGAGTGCCTTTGCTAACGGCACATCATCTGCAGCACGTCTCCTGGGCTCGAGATCATATCGGTTGACCCTAGCCGACTGGAAAACTCTGGCCTGGTCAGACGAGTCCGGATTTCAGTTAGCAGGAGCTGATGGCAGAGTTCGTATGTGACACAGAGCCCACAAAGCCATAGACCCAACGTGTCAACAAAGCACTGTGCAAGCTGATCGTGGCTCCGTAATGATGTGAGCTGTATTTACATGGAATGGATTGAATCCTCTGGTCTAGCTGGACTGATCATTGACTGCGAATGGTTGCATTCGGCTACGTGGAGACCATTTGCAGTCATTCATGGACTTCATGTTCTCCAACAACGGTGGAATTTTTACAGATGACATTGCGCCATGTCAGTGGTCCACAATTGTTCGCAAGCTGGTCTCAATAACATTCCGATCAGTTCAAGCGAATGATTTGGCCACCCATTGAACATTTATGCGACATAATCCAGAGTTCAATTCGTCCACAAAATCCTGCACCAGCAACATTTCCGCAATTATGGGTGGCTATACAGGCAGCATGGCTCAATATTGCTGCAGGGGACTTCCAGCGAGATTCTAAGCCTCGTCGATTCGCCGCGAAATGGAATCTTCACATAGATTCACTCGTAGTAAAGCAGCGAACCCCAGCTTGCGCAGTGTCTTATTGGAAATTTCGGTCGACAGCTAAGTGGGGTCTGCACCACATTCGAACCCCACCATCAGCTCTTACCAACTGGAATCGGGACTCATCTGACCGGGCCATGGTTTGCAGTCGTCTAGGGTCCAAACGATATGGTCACGAACCCATGAGAAGTGCTGTAGGCGGTGTCGTGCTGTTAGCAAAGGCACTTGCGTTGGTCGTCTGTTGCCATAGTCCACTAAGGCCGTATTTTGCACATGGTCCTGACGGATACATTCGTCATACTTCCCACATTGATTTCTGCGGTTATTTAAGTCAGTGTTGCTTGTCTGTTAGCACTGACAACTCTGAGCAAACACCGCTGCTCTTGATCCTTAAGTGAAGGCCGACGGCCCATGCGTTGTCCCTGGTGGAAGGTCATGCCTGAAAGGTTCACATTAATCACCTGAGTACAGATCACAGCTCCGCCGATGCACTGCCATTTTACACCTTGTGTACACGGTACTATCGCCATCTCTATACGTGCATATCCCTATCCCATGACTTTTGTCGCCTCACTGTGTGATACACACAATATGATTTTACGTTTTGATATTTACAAGTTAAAGCCATGATTTTTAGCCGCGTGGGGTAGCCGCGTGGTCTCGGGTGTCTCGCCACGGTTCGCGCGGTTCCCCCCGTCAGAGGTTCGAGTTCTCCCTCGAACATGGGTATGCGTGTTGTCCTTAGTGTAAGTTAGTTTAAGTTAGATTAAGTAGTGTGTAAGCCAAGTAGCAGTTTGGACCCATAGGAACTTACCACCAGAATTTTTTTGCCAAATTGACGGATAGTTTACGTAGGGTGTTTTTATCTCTTGTTTACATTTTCTGAAGCTTAATAGCAAGTGGGTTCAAAAAAGACGGAGTATTGCAATAAGTGAATGTGCAACAAAATTTTCGCATGAGTCTCCGCTAACAACAAGGAAAAATATATACACTATTGGAAATTAAAAATGCTACACCACGAAGATGACGTGCTACAGACGTGAAATTTAACCGACAGGAAGAAGATGCTGTGATATGCCAATATTCAGCTTTTCAGAGCATTCACACAAGGTTGGAGACGGTGGCGACACCTACAACGAGCTAACATAAGGAAAGTATCCAATCGATTTCTCATACATAAACAGCAGTTGACCGGCCTTGCTGGTGAAACGTTGTTGTGATGTCTCGTAAAAGGAGGAGAAATGCGTACTATCACGTTTCCGACTTTGATAAAGGTCGGATTGTAGCCTATCGCGATTGCGGTTTATCGTATCGCGACATTGCTGCGTTGGTCGAGATCCAATGACTGTTAGCAGAATATGGAATCGGTGGGTTCAGGAGGGTAATAGGGAACGCCGTGCTGGATCCCAACGGCCTCGTATCACTAGCAGTCGAGATGACAGGCATCTTATCCGCATGGCTGTAACGGATCGTGCAGCCGCGTCTCGAGCCCTGAGTCAACAGATGGGGACGTCTGCAAGACAACAACCATCTGCACGAACAGTTCGTCGACGTTTGCAGCAGCTTGGACTATCAGCTTGGAGACCATGGCTGTGGTTACCCTTGACGCTGCATCACAGACAGGAGCGCTTGCGATGGTGTACTCAACGACGAACCTGGGTGCACGAATGACAAAACGTCATTTTTTCGGATGAATGCAGGTTCTCTTTACAGCATTATGATGGTCGTATCCGTGTTTGGCGACATCGCGGTGAACGCAAATTGGAAGCGTGTATTCGTCATCGCCATACTGGCGTATCACCCGGCGTGATGGTATGGGGTGCCAATGGTTACACATCGCGGTTACCTCTTGTTCGCATTGACGGCACTTTGAACAGTGGACGTTACACTTCCGATGTGTTACAACCCGTGGCTCTACCCTTCATTCGATCCCTGCGAAACCCTACATTTCAGCAGGATAATGCACGACCGTATGTTGCAGGTCCTGTACGGGCCTTTCTGGATACAGAAAATGATCGACTGCTGCCCTAGCCAGCACATTCTCCAGATCTCTCACCAACTGAAAACTTCTGGTCAATGGTGGGGGAGCAACCGGCTTGTTACAATACGCCAGTCACTACTCTTGATGAACTGTCGTATCGTGTGGAAGCTGCATGAGCACACGCCATCCAAGCTGTGTTTGACTCAATGCCCAGGCGTATCAGAGGTGGTTGTTCTGGGTACTGATTTCTCAGGATCTATGCACCCAAATTGTGTGAAAATGTAATCACATGTCAGTTCTAGTATAAAATTACTGTCCAATGAATACCCGTTTATCATCTGCAATTCTTCTTGGTGTAGCAATTTTAATGGCCAGTAGCGTAAATAAGTATGCATTGTCGGAATGTCTACTTTTCGTATACTTTTGACTCTAAAGGTCTAGACAGTTGGGTGCTCGTTAATACGAAAACATAACATTTTGTGAGGACACATTAGAGGTTCGAAATATGTAGACGAAAATTACAAGAAAGAAATACTTTTCTGTTGCATTTCTTGTGAAGGGTTCAGTTATCGAAAATCTTTGTCACAATATTTTATATTTTTATGAGATGTGTGGCACAGCAAATATTCACTGAATAACCATTATCACGCCTTAGTGTCATATATAATTGACTGTTATGGTATGTTGTGGAAGAGGGTTGATAATCATGTTACATTTGAATGAATATGAAACCTGGAGAGGGTTGATAAGTATATTATATTTGAACGTATAGTAAACTGTGGGTAACAATATTTTGTATTGTTGGTTGCAGATACACTTACATACGACTGTAGACACGCTTCTGGACTTCTTCCCGAAGTCTTCTTTACCAAAGGAGTATGGTGGAGACGCTGGAACATTCGATGAAATCGCAGGTATTACTTATTATTTCTTCATGCTAGGCATCATAACCATAAACTATTTAAATGAACGTGCCATTTATCCATTGTGGCTCTAATTTTATTTGAGAGCCCAGATATAGTATAGAAGTTCTGCTAGTTTGGCAACAACATAATTGACGATGCCCTAAGTAGAATAGATGTAAAATGCAGACTGAGAGTAGCAAGAAAAATAGTATTGAAGACATCGAATATGCATTTAAGTATCAGTAAGTCTTTTCTGAAGGTATTTGACTGGAATTTAACCGTGTGCGGTAGTGAAACGTGGACGATAGTCGATTCAGATCAGTTAGAGAGGAACAAATATTAGGGTTCAGCGTCCCGCCGACATCGAGTTCATTAGAGATGGAGTACAGGCTTGGATAGTTTCAAGGATGAGGAAGGAAACAGGCCACGCCCTTTAGAAGAATCCATGCCGGCATTTACCTGGGGCGCTTTACGGAAACCTCGGAAAACGTAAACTGGAATGGCCGGACACGGATCTGAATGTCATCCTCCCGAATGTGAGGCAAATGTGCTAACCACTGCGCCTCTTCGCTCGGTTGTTCTGACAAGAAGGGGACAGAAGCTTTTGAAAAGTGGCGCAACAGAAGAAGTCTTGTGTTCAGATGAGTGCATCAGGTAATCCATAAAGGAGTACAGAACTGAACTGGAGAGAAAAGAATTTTGTCGCACAGCTTTGTTAAAAGAAGGAATTCGTTGAGAACATGAGCATTCAAGGTATCGTCAATTTGGTAATGTAGAAAGTCGTGGCGGGCAAAAATTTTAGAGGCAGACCAAGATTCAAAAACCGGAAGGAAGTATGTAGCAGTAGTTATACAGAGATGAAGAGACTTGCACAGGACAGACTAGTGTCAAGAGCTGCATCAAACCAGTCTCGTGACTGAAGACCGCAAAGGCAAGAACAAAAACTACAACACATTTAAGGACGAATATGTGTGACAGATGTATGTATGTACTCATTATAGACACGTCCGCACTGCCAAATTATGAATAAAATTAAGAATCCCGATATAGATTTTCGCCGACACCTTCCCTAACAAGTAAAAAATTTCCGTAAAGGATTTTTTTAAATTACCGGTACCAGTCACAAACTTAGTCAACTACTGTATTACTTATTTATTTAGCGACATGTTTCGAAGTAATACCTCATCTTCAGGCTAAATGGCATTACAAAAACAATTTTATAATAAGACCATATTGACGTTGCGTAGTCTTTTCGTAAATGCTGTGGTCATCCTGTGGAAGAAGAGAAAACTTAGCAAGAGGTGATGTAACTTTGTAAGTTGGACTGGTGTTTGCACGAAAATATTTTGTAACGGTCACTCACTTTTTTCTTCTGGCGTTGCAATCTCGTTGTGATGCGCTGGGGTGCCTCCATTTCCGTGACTCTCTTGGTCACTGTTCACAAATTGTCAGTAACATAGCAGTAACTTGGAAACACGATCACAAACAGTTCTGTACTGCAGTGGACAAGATGGCGGTCGAAATACAGCTGGTTTCGATTTGACTATCGATTTGTCGATCTATGTGGGCGCCAGATATTTACCTGTCATAGATTAAATCAGATTAATTATTCATTCCATAGACCCGTAAAAGAGGGAATCCTCCTGGGTGTGGAACATGTCAGATAAACACATTACAAAAAATGTAATTACAAAAACCAGAGTTTCATTAATTTTGATGATCCTCAGTCAGTAAACAGTAAAATTATGTACATGAATTAAATTTAAACTTATAATATTTACAGGTTTAATACTTACATCTGCTTTCATTAAATCCATCATTCAGACATTTGCTAGTTTCTTGGCTATTAGAACCAAGTATTGTCAAAAATTAAAGTAAATTATTCATTTCAGTGATCCTCAGTTAAAAACAGTCAGATTATGTACCAGATTTAAAATTGAACTTCCACTTTTTACAGATTTAAGACTTACATCTGCTTTCCATACATCCATCATTCACAACCAAGTATTGTCAAAAATTAAAGTAAAATAATTTTCGTTAAAATAGTCTACTGCACTTGTTGAGAAACTCATGTATGGAATAGAAGGAATTGGCCACCAAAAATTCTTTTAAATTATGTTTAAATTGTGCCTTGTCTGAAACTAAACTCTTAATGTTTGCTGGTAACTTATTGAAAATATGCGTTGCTGAATACTGGACTACTTACCGGGCAAGAGTAAGTGATTTTAAATCTTTATGTATATTATTCTTATTCCTAGTATTGATACTGTGTACTAAGCAGTTAGTTGGAAAAAGAGATGTATTATTTTCAACAAACTTCATTAAGGAATAAATATACTGAGGAGCTGTGGTTAATATGCCCAATTCTTTCAATAGATTTCGACACGATGTTCTTGGATTTACGCTACTCATTACTCTTATTATACGCTTCTGTACTCTAAAAATTTTTTCTCTGTTTGTGGAGTTACCCCAAAATATGATAGCATATGACATAATGGAGTGAAAATAATCAAAATATGCCAGTTTTTATATTCTGGATGTCTTCTTATAGTATTACAGATGTAGGTAGACAGAATACATTACAAATTGAGCAGGATGACCACAGCGTTTACGAAAAGACTATGTAACGTCAATATGGCCTTATTGTAAAGTTGTTTTTGTAATGCCATCTAGCCTGAAGGTGAAGTATTACATCGAAACGTGTCGCCAAACACATAAGTAATACAACAGGTGACAAAATTTGTGACTGGTAGCAGTAATTTAAAAAAAAAAACTTTACATATTCCTTGAGACAGTCACGGTCGAAAAATAGTCAAAATGGGTTCAAATTCAAAAAAATTTCTGTCCTGCTCCTGCAGGTACTGTTCTCCTAGCATCCCTCCAATTCCCGTCCCTGTCCGCCCACCCAGCTGCGCGGCACACTCTTAATAACGCTTCCTGCTTTCTCCGCAGCCGCGTGCCAGAAGCGGCTCGAGTCGCACGCCGCCTACTTCAGGGAGGACGAGAAGTTCGTCGCGGACGAGTCGAAGCGGCCGGGCAAGCCCAAGTCCCAGACAGACCTCTTCGGCCTGGAGGGCTCCTTCCGGCAACTCACCGTGGACTGAGTGCCATCCGGCTGTTCCTTTTTTAATTTCTTTTATTTAAGTTCAATTACCGTATAAACATATCTTCCCGAATCGAATGAAATCAGACCGTAATATGATGTATCATTAAATGTGTGTTTACATGCAAATATCAAAAATAAAGACATGCATTTGAGTAGAACTAATTTTATTATCTAAATTTCAATCACTATTTTGAAATTCTAACACATAGGCTGATAACTGTCCCCGCAAGTCTCAATTCAGAATATTAATATTGCAACGACGAACTTTGAGGTTTAATAGAAGTCATTCCGAAACTGGTACCTGTTGTCAATTTGTGTTGACTTTCAGGGCCCGGACCATTTTATGTTGGCTTAGTACCAATTTTTGAATCGTCTCGCTTCTATCCCGTTGACAAATGTTGATGGTGTTAGGACAGCAATTAGCCACAAATTTCCTTTCAGTTCCTTTATTCAAAGGGTACCGTTATCGGTTTCGAATCGTTGTGATTCATCCTCAGATGGTTTACATGCTTTCTTTATGACATGTGGTGTGTTTTTTACAGATTAATTATCCTAAAATATAAATAATACATAATTATATACACGCCACACACAGATGGTTGCGTTACAGATTTTCGTTGCATGTGACTTATGTGAAACGTCGGTTTCGAGTGTTTGTTTTCATAAAATTCGTCCAACAGATGTAAATTCATTCCCACTGCATTCTTATTGTTGCACAAGTAAATTATTCCCACTGCATTCTTATTGTTGCACACGTAAATTGTTCTCACTGAACAATTTACGTGTGCAACAATAACAAGGCAGTGGGAATGCAATTCAAAAATCTTAGCGTAATCCACGCACTTTCAAATCGAAACTGAAGAATTTCCTCATGGGCCACGCCTTCTGTTCTGTCGAGGAGTTCCTTGAAAAATTAAGCTGAAACTTATTATATTGCTGATAGCGTTTACTTACACTTATGGATTGACTTTTTTCAAGTTCATGAAGATTTATTTTTATCTGTTATTACAGGGTGGCCCAAAAAGGATGGTCACATTTTAAATAACTATAACTCCATCAGTTTTACAAATTAATTTTATTCAATTACGTAACTAAATGCTCCCAGGCACCCAATTACAAGAACTAACCACAAAAAAATCATGTACGGAAAATGACTTCCGGAAGATGGTGTCCTTCCTCGGTGATGCATTCCACAAGTCTTTCCTCGAAATTTTCCATCACTTTCACTACTGTTTCTTCTTGAATTGCCATAATTTCCGCACTGATCGCCTCCTTCAGATCAATTAAGTTTCGGGGCTTCTTTACGTAGACTTTTGACTTTAGGTATCCCCAAAGAAAAAAATCACAGGCTGAGAGGTCAGGTGATCTCGCGGGCCAGTGGACATCTCCAAAACGCGAGATGATGTGGTGGGGGAACATCCGCCTTAAAACACACATGGAGTCATTGGCTGTGTGGGCCGTGGCCCCGTCCTGTTGAAACCAAATTCGATCTCGATTTACATGTAACTCTCGCAGTTTCGGCACCAAAAAGCTACGTAGCATGTTAACGTAACGTTTCGAGTTCACTGTGACTGTAGCGTTGTTCTCCTCAAAAAAATAAGGACCAACAATCCCCAATCTTGAAATTCCACACCAGACTGTTACCTTAGCACTATGAAGAGGCTTTTGGTGCAATTCTCTGGGATTATCTGCTGCCCAATACCTGCAGTTTTGTTTATTGACATAGCCGTCTAGATGGAAATGGGCTTCATCTGACATAAGAAGCACAACATCATTATTAGAGTACAAAATGTCAAGCATTGATTCACAAAATCGTCTTCGCTGCTCAAAATCACGATCATACAGCTTTTGCGTGATCATAATTTTGTATGGGTGAAACTGTAACTCACGGCTTAAAATACGCTGCAACGAACTACGGCTGAGGCCTAAAGTTTGAGCACGATGCCTAGTGGAACGACGCGGGCTTTGCAGCACTGACGCTCTAACATCATCAATGTTCTGTGGAGTAACTGCCGTACGTGTACGCCCTGTAGATTTACCACTTTTGACAGACCCTGTTGTCCGGAATGCAGTCACCCAACGTGTTATGGATCTGCGATCTGGAATGGGTCCATCACGCACTACACCAAAACGTTGTCGAAACAATCGTTGCACAGTAATAAACGATTCATCATTTCTGAAAAACTGTTCCACAGCAAAAACACGATGCTCGACCGTCCACTGCGCCATCTCGTGGCAAACTGGGTGTAATGGCCGACTTGCAGACGGCCGGCAGTGGTCCCCCCTCCTCACCTTTCAATGGTACTACGCAGTTCAAATCCGACCATCCTTTTTGGGCCACCCAGTACTTTTATGTGGTAATTTCATGTACTGACATGTGCCATGACCTTGGAATTTGCTCCTCAATTTGGTCCTACGGAACTTGACTTGTAAATAAAAAATAAAAAAACACAACGTAACACTATACACGCATCCATTACACTCACCTACACCCTAAAAATACATTTACGACACAGTCATTATCATATAACAAAAACTTAACACTATACAGGCATCCTTTACACTCACCTACACCCTATAAATACATTTAAAGTGTGGTTCTCATATATCTGTAAGGAAATGGAGTGGTATGCATGTAACAAGAACGTCTTTTTCGACAGGCGGCTGAAGCCATCCTATTTGATATCCCAGCCAGGATTGTCATACGACATTCACGCAAGTAACAGTGTTGCCATCGACTCATGTAGGATGATATGCGGACTACTACCAAGGAATTGTGTGCACAACAGGATACTCGCTGTAATGTCTTAGACAAAAGATGTTACACAGTCTTAGTTATCGTTAGAGTCGGAATCACGAACTACGGTGGTCGAGTTTAGGCTCGTTGTGCGCACCTAACGTCGAGCATCCTCCAATGGAAATAGAGCATGCACTATTGGTTTCAGCGCTTTGCTGCCAATGCCGTAACCAGTGCGATGAATACACACGACCGTTGCGAATTATATAGTGATTTTTTGGTCCGTTTATTGCGAGATGTGATGACTGATGTTGGCGGTGGGCGACAAATTGCACATATGCGAGCGAGAAACACAATTTTCAGCATATATATTTTTTCTTAAAGAGCAAGCAAGAATCTCCATGCAGGTACGGCAACTGTCGTTTGGAACCGGCAACGCTGAAATCCCCATCCTTGCCTCGACCTGCGAGGGCCACCTTCGTATGTCCGTCAGAGTGTCGACGTGTGCGAGACGGGCCATGTGGACTCCAAAAGTGTCTTCAAATATTTTTTCTTAAAGAGCAAGCAAGAATCTCCATGCAGGTACGGCAACTGTCGTTTGGAACCGGCAACGCTGAAATCCCCATCCTTGCCTCGACCTGCGAGGGCCACCTTCGTATGTCCGTCAGAGTGTCGACGTGTGCGAGACGGGCCATGTGGACTCCAAAAGTGTCTTCAAATATTTTTTCTTAAAGAGCAAGCAAGAATCTCCATGCAGGTACGGCAACTGTCGTTTGGAACCGGCAACGCTGAAATCCCCATCCTTGCCTCGACCTGCGAGGGCCACCTTCGTATGTCCGTCAGAGTGTCGACGTGTGCGAGACGGGCCATGTGGACTCCAAAAGTGTCTTCAAATATTTTTTCTTAAAGAGCAAGCAAGAATCTCCATGCAGGTACGGCAACTGTCGTTTGGAACCGGCAACGCTGAAATCCCCATCCTTGCCTCGACCTGCGAGGGCCACCTTCGTATGTCCGTCAGAGTGTCGACGTGTGCGAGACGGGCCATGTGGACTCCAAAAGTGTCTTCAAATATTTTTTCTTAAAGAGCAAGCAAGAATCTCCATGCAGGTACGGCAACTGTCGTTTGGAACCGGCAACGCTGAAATCCCCATCCTTGCCTCGACCTGCGAGGGCCACCTTCGTATGTCCGTCAGAGTGTCGACGTGTGCGAGACGGGCCATGTGGACTCCAAAAGTGTCTTCAAATATTTTTTCTTAAAGAGCAAGCAAGAATCTCCATGCAGGTACGGCAACTGTCGTTTGGAACCGGCAACACTGAAATCCCCATCCTTGCCTCGACCTGCGAGGGCCACCTTCGTATGTCCGTCAGAGTGTCGACGTGTGCGAGACGGGCCATGTGGACTCCAAAAGTGTCTTCAAATATTTTTTCTTAAAGAGCAAGCAAGAATCTCCATGCAGGTACGGCAACTGTCGTTTGGAACCGGCAACGCTGAAATCCCCACCCTTGCCTCGACCTGCGAGGGCCACCTTCGTATGTCCGTCAGAGTGTCGACGTGTGCGAGACGGGCCATGTGGACTCCAAAAGTGTCTTCAAATATTTTTTCATAAAGAGCAAGCAAGAATCTCCATGCAGGTACGGCAACTGTCGTTTGGAACCGGCAACGCTGAAATCCCCATCCTTGACTCGACCTGCGAGGGCCACCTTCGTATGTCCGTCAGAGTGTCGACGTGTGCGAGACGGGCCATGTGGACTCCAAAAGTGTCTTCAAATATTTTTTCTTAAAGAGCAAGCAAGAATCTCCATGCAGGTACGGCAACTGTCGTTTGGAACCGGCAACGCTGAAATCCCCATCCTTGCCTCGACCTGCGAGGGCCACCTTCGTTTGTCCGTCAGAGTGTCGACGTGTGCGAGACGGGCCATGTGGACTCCAAAAGTGTCTTCAAATATTTTTTCTTAAAGAGCAAGCAAGAATCTCCATGCAGGTACGGCAACTGTCGTTTGGAACCGGCAACGCTGAAATCCCCATCCTTGCCTCGACCTGCGAGGGCCACCTTCGTATGTCCGTCAGAGTGTCGACGTGTGCGAGACGGGCCATGTGGACTCCAAAAGTGTCTTCAAATATTTTTTCTTAAAGATCAAGCAAGAATCTCCATGCAGGTACGGCAACTGTCGTTTGGAACCGGCAACGCTGAAATCCCCATCCTTGCCTCGACCTGCGAGGGCCACCTTCGTATGTCCGTCAGAGTGTCGACGTGTGCGAGACGGGCCATGTGGACTCCAAAAGTGTCTTCAAATATTTTTTCTTAAAGAGCAAGCAAGAATCTCCGTGCAGGTACGGCAACTGTCGTTTGGAACCGGCAACGCTGAAATCCCCACCCTTGCCTCGACCTGCGAGGGCCACCTTCGTATGTCCGTCAGAGTGTCGACGTGTACGAGACGGGCCATGTGGACTCCAAAAGTGTCTTCAAATATTTTTTCTTAAAGAGCAAGCAAGAATCTCCATGCAGGTACGGCAACTGTCGTTTGGAACCGGCAACGCTGAAATCCCCACCCTTGCCTCGACCTGCGAGGGCCACCTTCGTATGTCCGTCAGAGTGTCGACGTGTGCGAGACGGGCCATGTGGACTCCAAAAGTGTCTTCAAATATTTTTTCTTAAAGAGCAAGCAAGAATCTCCATGCAGGTACGGCAACTGTCGTTTGGAACCAGCAACGCTGCGAGGGCCACCTTCGTATGTCCGTCAGAGTGTCGACGTGTACGAGACGGGCCATGTGGACTCCAAAAGTGTCTTCAAATATTTTTTCTTAAAGAGCGAGCAAGAATCTCCATGCAGGTACGGCAACTGTCGTTTGGAACCGGCAACGCTGAAATCCCCATCCTTGCCTCGACCTGCGAGGGCCACCTTCGTATGTCCGTCAGAGTGTCGACGTGTGCGAGACGGGCCATGTGGGCTCCAAAAGTGTCTTCAAATATTTTTTCTTAAAGAGCAAGCAAGAATCTCCATGCAGGTACGGCAACTGTCGTTTGGAACCGGCAACGCTGAAATCCCCATCCTTGCCTCGACCTGCGAGGGCCACCTTCGTATGTCCATCAGAGTGTGGACTCCAAAAGTGTCTTCAAATATTTTTTCTTAAAGAGCAAGCAAGAATCTCCATGCAGGTACGGCAACTGTCGTTTGGAACCGGCAACGCTGAAATCCCCACCCTTGCCTCGACCTGCGAGGGCCACCTTCGTATGTCCGTCAGAGTGTCGACGTGTGCGAGACGGGCCATGTGGACTCCAAAAGTGTCTTCAAATATTTTTTCTTAAAGAGCAAGCAAGAATCTCCATGCAGGTACGGCAACTGTCGTTTGGAACCGGCAACGCTGCGAGGGCCACCTTCGTATGTCCGTCAGAGTGTCGACGTGTGCAAGACGGGCCATGTGGACTCCAAAAGTGTCTTCAAATATTTTTTCTTAAAGAGCAAGCAAGAATCTCCATGCAGGTACGGCAACTGTCGTTTGGAACCGGCAACGCTGAAATCCCCATCCTTGCCTCGACCTGCGAGGGCCACCTTCGTATGTCCGTCAGAGTGTCGACGTGTGCGAGACGGGCCATGTGGACTCTAAAAGTGTCTTCAAATATTTTTTCTTAAAGAGCAAGCAAGAATCTCCATGCAGGTACGGCAACTGTCGTTTGGAACCGGCAACGCTGAAATCCCCATCCTTGCCTCGACCTGCGAGGGCCACCTTCGTATGTCCGTCAGAGTGTCGACGTGTGCGAGACGGGCCATGTGGACTCCAAAAGTGTCTTCAAATATTTTTTCTTAAAGAGCAAGCAAGAATCTCCATGCAGGTACGGCAACTGTCGTTTGGAACCGGCAACGCTGAAATCCCCATCCTTGCCTCAACCTGCGAGGGCCACCTTCGTATGTCCGTCACAGTGTCGACGTGTGCGAGACGGGCCATGTGGACTCCAAAAGTGTCTTCAAATATTTTTTCTTAAAGAGCAAGCAAGAATCTCCATGCAGGTACGGCAACTGTCGTTTGGAACCGGCAACGCTGAAATCCCCATCCTTGCCTCGACCTGCGAGGGCCACCTTCGTATGTCCGTCAGAGTGTCGACGTGTGCGAGACGGGCCATGTGGACTCCAAAAGTGTCTTCAAATATTTTTTCTTAAAGAGCAAGCAAGAATCTCCATGCAGGTACGGCAACTGTCGTTTGGAACCGGCAACGCTCCGAGGGCCACCTTCGTATGTCCGTCAGAGTGTCGACGTTTGCGAGACGGGCCATGTGGACTCCAAAAGTGTCTTCAAATATTTTTTCTTAAAGTGCAAGCAAGAATCTCCATGCAGGTACCGCAACTGTCGTTTGGAACCAGCAACGCTGAAATCCCCATCCTTGCCTCGACCTGCGAGGGCCACCTTCGTATGTCCGTCAGAGTGTCGACGTGTGCGAGACGGGCCATGTGGACTCCAAAAGTGTCTTCAAATATTTTTTCTTAAAGAGCAAGCAAGAATCTCCATGCAGGTACGACAACTGTCGTTTGGAACCGGCAACGCTGAAATCCCCATCCTTGCCTCGACCTGCGAGGGCCACCTTCGTATGTCCGTCAGAGTGTCGACGTGTGCGAGACGGGCCATGTGGACTCCAAAAGTGTCTTCAAATATTTTTTCTTAAAGAGCAAGCAAGAATCTCCATGCAGGTACAGCAACTGTCGTTTGGAACCGGCAACGCTGAAATCCCCATCCTTGCCTCGACCTGCGAGGGCCACCTTCGTATGTCCGTCAGATTGTCGACGTGTGCGAGACGGGCCATGTGGACTCCAAAAGTGTCTTCAAATATTTTTTCTTAAAGAGCAAGCAAGAATCTCCATGCAGGTACGGCAACTGTCGTTTGGAACCGGCAACGCTGAAATCCCCATCCTTGCCTCGACCTGCGAGGGCCACCTTCGTGTGTCCGTCAGAGTGTCGACGTGTGCGAGACGGGCCATGTGGACTCCAAAAGTGTCTTCAAATATTTTTTCTTAAAGAGCAAGCAAGAATCTCCATGCAGGTACAGCAACTGTCGTTTGGAACCGGCAACGCTGAAATCCCCATCCTTGCCTCGACCTGCGAGGGCCACCTTCGTATGTCCGTCAGAGTGTCGACGTGTGCGAGACGGGCCATGTGGACTCCAAAAGTGTCTTCAAATATTTTTTCTTAAAGAGCAAGCAAGAATCTCCATGCAGGTACGGCAACTGTCGTTTGGAACCGGCAACGCTGAAATCCCCATCCTTTCCTCGACCTGCGAGGGCCACCTTCGTATGTCCGTCAGAGTGTCGACGTGTGCGAGACGGGCCATGTGGACTCCAAAAGTGTCTTCAAATATTTTTTCTTAAAGAGCAAGCAAGAATCTCCATGCAGGTACCGCAACTGTCGTTTGGAACCGGCAACGCTGAAATCCCCATCCTTGCCTCGACCTGCGAGGGCCACCTTCGTATGTCCGTCAGAGTGTCGACGTGTGCGAGACGGGCCATGTGGACTCCAAAAGTGTCTTCAAATATTTTTTCTTAAAGAGCAAGCAAGAATCTCCATGCAGGTACGGCAACTGTCGTTTGGAACCGGCAACGCTGCGAGGGCCACCTTCGTATGTCCGTCAGAGTGTCGACGTGTGCGAGACGGGCCATGTGGACTCCAAAAGTGTCTTCAAATATTTTTTCTTAAAGAGCAAGCAAGAATCTCCATGCAGGTACCGCAACTGTCGTTTGGAACCGGCAACGCTGAAATCCCCATCCTTGCCTCGACCTGCGAGGGCCACCTTCGTATGTCCGTCAGAGTGTCGACGTGTGCGAGACGGGCCATGTGGACTCCAAAAGTGTCTTCAAATATTTTTTCTTAAAGAGCAAGCAAGAATCTCCATGCAGGTACAGCAACTGTCGTTTGGAACCGGCAACACTGAAATCCCCATCCTTGCCTCGACCTGCGAGGGCCACCTTCGTATGTCCGTCAGAGTGTCGACGTGTGCGAGACGGGCCATGTGGACTCCAAAAGTGTCTTCAAATATTTTTTCTTAAAGAGCAAGCAAGAATCTCCATGCAGGTACGGCAACTGTCGTTTGGAACCGGCAACGCTGAAATCCCCATCCTTGCCTCGACCTGCGAGGGCCACCTTCGTATGTCCGTCAGAGTGTGGACTCCAAAAGTGTCTTCAAATATTTTTTCTTAAAGAGCAAGCAAGAATCTCCATGCAGGTACGGCAACTGTCGTTTGGAACCGGCAACGCTGAAATCCCCACCCTTGCCTCGACCTGCGAGGGCCACCTTCGTATGTCCGTCAGAGTGTCGACGTGTGCGAGACGGGCCATGTGGACTCCAAAAGTGTCTTCAAATATTTTTTCTTAAAGAGCAAGCAAGAATCTCCATGCAGGTACGGCAACTGTCGTTTGGAACCGGCAACGCTGCGAGGGCCACCTTCGTATGTCCGTCAGAGTGTCGACGTGTGCAAGACGGGCCATGTGGACTCCAAAAGTGTCTTCAAATATTTTTTCTTAAAGAGCAAGCAAGAATCTCCATGCAGGTATGGCAACTGTCGTTTGGAACCGGCAACGCTGAAATCCCCATCCTTGCCTCGACCTGCGAGGGCCACCTTCGTATGTCCGTCAGAGTGTCGACGTGTGCGAGACGGGCCATGTGGACTCCAAAAGTGTCTTCAAATATTTTTTCTTAAAGAGCAAGCAAGAATCTCCATGCAGGTACGGCAACTGTCGTTTGGAACCGGCAACGCTGAAATCCCCATCCTTGCCTCGACCTGCGAGGGCCACCTTCGTATGTCCGTCAGAGTGTCGACGTGTGCGAGACGGGCCATGTGGACTCCAAAAGTGTCTTCAAATATTTTTTCTTAAAGAGCAAGCAAGAATCTCCATGCAGGTACGGCAACTGTCGTTTGGAACCGGCAACGCTGAAATCCCCATCCTTGCCTCGACCTGCGAGAGCCACCTTCGTATGTCCGTCAGAGTGTCGACGTGTGCGAGACGGGCCATGTGGACTCCAAAAGTGTCTTCAAACATTTTTTCTTAAAGAGCAAGCAAGAATCTCCATGCAGGTACGGCAACTGTCGTTTGGAACCGGCAACGCTGAAATCCCCATCCTTGCCTCGACCTGCGAGGGCCACCTTCGTATGTCCGTCAGAGTGTCGACGTGTGCGAGACGGGCCATGTGGACTCCAAAAGTGTCTTCAAATATTTTTTCTTAAAGAGCAAGCAAGAATCTCCATGCAGGTACGGCAACTGTCGTTTGGAACCGGCAACGCTGAAATCCCCATCCTTGCCTCGACCTGCGAGGGCCACCTTCGTATGTCCGTCAGAGTGTCGACGTGTGCGAGACGGGCCATGTGGACTCCAAAAGTGTCTTCAAATATTTTTTCTTAAAGAGCAAGCAAGAATCTCCATGCAGGTACGGCAACTGTCGTTTGGAACCGGCAACGCTGAAATCCCCATCCTTGCCTCGACCTGCGAGGGCCACCTTCGTATGTCCGTCAGAGTGTCGACGTGTGCGAGACGGGCCATGTGGACTCCAAAAGTGTCTTCAAATATTTTTTCTTAAAGAGCAAGCAAGAATCTCCATGCAGGTACGGCAACTGTCGTTTGGAACCGGCAACGCTCCGAGGGCCACCTTCGTATGTCCGTCAGAGTGTCGACGTGTGCGAGACGGGCCATGTGGACTCCAAAAGTGTCTTCAAATATTTTTTCTTAAAGTGCAAGCAAGAATCTCCATGCAGGTACCGCAACTGTCGTTTGGAACCAGCAACGCTGAAATCCCCATCCTTGCCTCGACCTGCGAGAGCCACCTTCGTATGTCCGTCAGAGTGTCGACGTGTGCGAGACGGGCCATGTGGACTCCAAAAGTGTCTTCAAATATTTTTTCTTAAAGAGCAAGCAAGAATCTCCATGCAGGTACGGCAACTGTCGTTTGGAACCGGCAACGCTGAAATCCCCATCCTTGCCTCGACCTGCGAGGGCCACCTTCGTATGTCCGTCAGAGTGTCGACGTGTGCGAGACGGGCCATGTGGACTCCAAAAGTGTCTTCAAATATTTTTTCTTAAAGAGCAAGCAAGAATCTCCATGCAGGTACAGCAACTGTCGTTTGGAACCGGCAACGCTGAAATCCCCATCCTTGCCTCGACCTGCGAGGGCCACCTTCGTATGTCCGTCAGATTGTCGACGTGTGCGAGACGGGCCATGTGGACTCCAAAAGTGTCTTCAAATATTTTTTCTTAAAGAGCAAGCAAGAATCTCCATGCAGGTACGGCAACTGTCGTTTGGAACCGGCAACGCTGAAATCCCCATCCTTGCCTCGACCTGCGAGGGCCACCTTCGTATGTCCGTCAGAGTGTCGACGTGTGCGAGACGGGCCATGTGGACTCCAAAAGTGTCTTCAAATATTTTTTCTTAAAGAGCAAGCAAGAATCTCCATGCAGGTACAGCAACTGTCGTTTGGAACCGGCAACGCTGAAATCCCCATCCTTGCCTCGACCTGCGAGGGCCACCTTCGTATGTCCGTCAGAGTGTCGACGTGTGCGAGACGGGCCATGTGGACTCCAAAAGTGTCTTCAAATATTTTTTCTTAAAGAGGAAGCAAGAATCTCCATGCAGGTACGGCAACTGTCGTTTGGAACCGGCAACGCTGAAATCCCCATCCTTGCCTCGACCTGCGAGGGCCACCTTCGTATGTCCGTCAGAGTGTCGACGTGTGCGAGACGGGCCATGTGGACTCCAAAAGTGTCTTCAAATATTTTTTCTTAAAGAGCAAGCAAGAATCTCCATGCAGGTACGGCAACTGTCGTTTGGAACCGGCAACGCTGAAATCCCCATCCTTGCCTCGACCTGCGAGGGCCACCTTCGTATGTCCGTCAGAGTGTCGACGTGTGCGAGACGGGCCATGTGGACTCCAAAAGTGTCTTCAAATATTTTTTCTTAAAGAGCAAGCAAGAATCTCCATGCAGGTACGGCAACTGTCGTTTGGAACCGGCAACGCTGAAATCCCCATCCTTGCCTCGACCTGCGAGGGCCACCTTCGTATGTCCGTCAGAGTGTCGATGTGTGCGAGACGGGCCATGTGGACTCCAAAAGTGTCTTCAAATATTTTTTCTTAAAGAGCAAGCAAGAATCTCCATGCAGGTACGGCAACTGTCGTTTGGAACCGGCAACGCTGAAATCCCCATCCTTGCCTCGACCTGCGAGGGCCACCTTCGTATGTCCGTCAGAGTGTCGACGTGTGCGAGACGGGCCATGTGGACTCCAAAAGTGTCTTCAAATATTTTTTCTTAAAGAGCAAGCAAGAATCTCCATGCAGGTACGGCAACTGTCGTTTGGAACCGGCAACGCTGAAATCCCCATCCTTGCCTCGACCTGCGAGGGCCACCTTCGTATGTCCGTCAGAGTGTCGACGTGTGCGAGACGGGCCATGTGGACTCCAAAAGTGTCTTCAAATATTTTTTCTTAAAGAGCAAGCAAGAATCTCCATGCAGGTACGGCAACTGTCGTTTGGAACCGGCAACGCTGAAATCCCCATCCTTGCCTCGACCTGCGAGGGCCACCTTCGTATGTCCGTCAGAGTGTCGACGTGTGCGAGACGGGCCATGTGGACTCCAAAAGTGTCTTCAAATATTTTTTCTTAAAGAGCAAGCAAGAATCTCCATGCAGGTACGGCAACTGTCGTTTGGAACCGGCAACGCTGAAATCCCCATCCTTGCCTCGACCTGCGAGGGCCACCTTCGTATGTCCGTCAGAGTGTCGACGTGTGCGAAACGGGCCATGTGGACTCCAAAAGTGTCTTCAAATATTTTTTCTTAAAGAGCAAGCAAGAATCTCCATGCAGGTACGGCAACTGTCGTTTGGAACCGGCAACGCTGAAATCCCCATCCTTGCCTCGACCTGCGAGGGCCACCTTCGTATGTCCGTCAGAGTGTCGACGTGTGCGAGACGGGCCATGTGGACTCCAAAAGTGTCTTCAAATATTTTTTCTTAAAGAGCAAGCAAGAATCTCCATGCAGGTACGGCAACTGTCGTTTGGAACCGGCAACGCTGAAATCCACATCCTTGCCTCGACCTGCGAGGGCCACCTTCGTATGTCCGTCAGAGTGTCGACGTGTGCGAGACGGGCCATGTGGACTCCAAAAGTGTCTTCAAATATTTTTTCTTAAAGAGCAAGCAAGAATCTCCATGCAGGTACGGCAACTGTCGTTTGGAACCGGCAACGCTGAAATCCCCATCCTTGCCTCGACCTGCGAGGGCCACCTTCGTATGTCCGTCAGAGTGTCGACGTGTGCGAGACGGGCGATGTGGACTCCAAAAGTGTCTTCAAATATTTTTTCTTAAAGAGCAAGCAAGAATCTCCATGCAGGTACGGCAACTGTCGTTTGGAACCGGCAACGCTGAAATCCCCACCCTTGCCTCGACCTGCGAGAGCCACCTTCGTATGTCCGTCAGAGTGTCGACGTGTGCGAGACGGGCCATGTGGACTCCAAAAGTGTCTTCAAACATTTTTTCTTAAAGAGCAAGCAAGAATCTCCATGCAGGTACGGCAACTGTCGTTTGGAACCGGCAACGCTGAAATCCCCATCCTTGCCTCGACCTGCGAGGGCCACCTTCGTATGTCCGTCAGAGTGTCGACGTGTGCGAGACGGGCCATGTGGACTCCAAAAGTGTCTTCAAATATTTTTTCTTAAAGAGCAAGCAAGAATCTCCATGCAGGTACGGCAACTGTCGTTTGGAACCGGCAACGCTGAAATCCCCATCCTTGCCTCGACCTGCGAGGGCCACCTTCGTATGTCCGTCAGAGTGTCGACGTGTGCGAGACGGGCCATGTGGACTCCAAAAGTGTCTTCAAATATTTTTTCTTAAAGAGCAAGCAAGAATCTCCATGCAGGTACGGCAACTGTCGTTTGGAACCGGCAACGCTGAAATCCCCATCCTTGCCTCGACCTGCGAGGGCCACCTTCGTATGTCCGTCAGAGTGTCGACGTGTGCGAGATGGGCCATGTGGACTCCAAAAGTGTCTTCAAATACTTTTTCTTAAAGAGCAAGCAAGAATCTCCATGCAGGTACGGCAACTGTCGTTTGGAACCAGCAACGCTGAAATCCCCATCCTTGCCTCGACCTGCGAGGGCCACCTTCGTATGTCCGTCAGAGTGTCGACGTGTGCAAGACGGGCCATGTGGACTCCAAAAGTGTCTTCAAATATTTTTTCTTAAAGAGCAAGCAAGAATCTCCATGCAGGTACGGCAACTGTCGTTTGGAACCGGCAACGCTGAAATCCCCATCCTTGCCTCGACCTGCGAGGGCCACCTTCGTATGTCCGTCAGAGTGTCGACGTGTGCGAGACGGGCCATGTGGACTCCAAAAGTGTCTTCAAATATTTTTTCTTAAAGAGAAAGCAAGAATCTCCATGCAGGTACGGCAACTGTCGTTTGGAACCGGCAACGCTGAAATCCCCACCCTTGCCTCGACCTGTGAGGGCCACCTTCGTATGTCCGTCAGAGTGTTGACATGTGCGAGACGGGCCATGTGGACTCCAAAAGTGTCTTCAAATATTTTTTCTTAAAGAGCAAGCAAGAATCTCCATGCAGGTACGGCAACTGTCGTTTGGAACCGGCAACGCTGAAATCCCCACCCTTGCCTCGACCTGCGAGGGCCACCTTCGTATGTCCGTCAGAGTATCGACGTGTGCGAGACGGGCCATGTGGACTCCAAAAGTGTCTTCAAATATTTTTTCTTAAAGAGCAAGCAAGAATCTCCATGCAGGTACGGCAACTGTCGTTTGGAACCGGCAACGCTGAAATCCCCATCCTTGCCTCGACCTGCGAGGGCCACCTTCGTATGTCCGTCAGAGTGTCGACGTGTGCGAGACGGGCCATGTGGACTCCAAATGTGTCTTCAAATATTTTTTCTTAAAGAGCAAGCAAGAATCTCCATGCAGGTACGGCAACTGTCGTTTGGAACCGGAAACGCTGAAATCCCCATCCTTGCCTCGACCTGCGAGGGCCACCTTCGTATGTCCGTCAGAGTGTCGACGTGTGCGAGACGATCCATGTGGACTCCAAAAGTGTCTTCAAATATTTTTTCTTAAAGAGCAAGCAAGAATCTCCATGCAGGTACGGCAACTGTCGTTTGGAACCGGCAACGCTGAAATCCCCACCATGCCTCGACCTGCGAGGGCCACCTTCGTATGTCCGTCAGAGTGTCGACGTGTGCGAGACGGGCCATGTGGACTCCAAAAGTGTCTTCAAATATTTTTTCTTAAAGAGCAAGCAAGAATCTCCATGCAGGTACGGCAACTGTCGTTTGGAACCGGCAACGCTGAAATCCCCATCCTTGCCTCGACCTGCGAGGGCCACCTTCGTATGTCCGTCAGAGTGTCGACGTGTGCGAGACGGGCCATGTGGACTCCAAAAGTGTCTTCAAATATTTTTTCTTAAAGAGCAAGCAAGAATCTCCATGCAGGTACGGCAACTGTCGTTTGGAACCGGCAACGCTGAAATCCCCATCCTTGCCTCGACCTGCGAGGGCCACCTTCGTATGTCCGTCAGAGTGTCGACGTGTGCGAGACGGGCCATGTGGACTCCAAAAGTGTCTTCAAATATTTTTTCTTAAAGAGCAAGCAAGAATCTCCATGCAGGTACGGCAACTGTCGTTTGGAACTGGCAACGCTGAAATCCCCATCCTTGCCTCGACCTGCGAGGGCCACCTTCGTATGTCCGTCAGAGTGTCGACGTGTGCGAGACGGGCCATGTGGACTCCAAATGTGTCTTCAAATATTTTTTCTTAAAGAGCAAGCAAGAATCTCCATGCAGGTACGGCAACTGTCGTTTGGAACCGGAAACGCTGAAATCCCCATCCTTGCCTCGACCTGCGAGGGCCACCTTCGTATGTCCGTCAGAGTGTCGACGTGTGCGAGACGGGCCATGTGGACTCCAAAAGTGTCTTCAAATATTTTTTCTTAAAGAGCAAGCAAGAATCTCCATGCAGGTACGGCAACTGTCGTTTGGAACCGGCAACGCTGAAATCCCCACCATGCCTCGACCTGCGAGGGCCACCTTCGTATGTCCGTCAGAGTGTCGACGTGTGCGAGACGGGCCATGTGGACTCCAAAAGTGTCTTCAAATATTTTTTCTTAAAGAGCAAGCAAGAATCTCCATGCAGGTACGGCAACTGTCGTTTGGAACCGGCAACGCTGAAATCCCCATCCTTGCCTCGACCTGCGAGGGCCACCTTCGTATGTCCGTCAGAGTGTCGACGTGTGCGAGACGGGCCATGTGGACTCCAAAAGTGTCTTCAAATATTTTTTCTTAAAGAGCAAGCAAGAATCTCCATGCAGGTACGGCAACTGTCGTTTGGAACCGGCAACGCAGAAATCCCCATCCTTGCCTCGACCTGCGAGGGCCACCTTCGTATGTCCGTCAGAGTGTCGACGTGTGCGAGACGGGCCATGTGGACTCCAAAAGTGTCTTCAAATATTTTTTCTTAAAGAGCAAGCAAGAATCTCCATGCAGGTACGGCAACTGTCGTTTGGAACCGGCAACGCTGAAATCCCCATCCTTGCCTCGACCTGCGAGGGCCACCTTCGTATGTCCGTCAGAGTGTCGACGTGTGCGAGACGGGCCATGTGGACTCCAAAAGTGTCTTCAAATATTTTTTCTTAAAGAGCAAGCAAGAATCTCCATGCAGGTACGGCAACTGTCGTTTGGAACCGGCAACGCTGAAATCCCCATCCTTGCCTCGACCTGCGAGGGCCACCTTCGTATGTCCGTCAGAGTGTCGACGTGTGCGAGACGGGCCATGTGGACTCCAAAAGTTTCTTCAAATATTTTTTCTTAAAGAGCAAGCAAGAATCTCCATGCAGGTACGGCAACTGTCGTTTGGAACCGGCAACGCTGAAATCCCCATCCTTGCCTCGACCTGCGAGGGCCACCTTCGTATGTCCGTCAGAGTGTCGACGTGTGCGAGACGGGCCATGTGGACTCCAAAAGTGTCTTCAAATATTTTTTCTTAAAGAGCAAGCAAGAATCTCCATGCAGGTACGGCAACTGTCGTTTGGAACCGGCAACGCTGAAATCCCCATCCTTGCCTCGACCTGCGAGGGCCAGCTTCGTATGTCCGTCAGAGTGTCGACGTGTGCGAGACGGGCCATGTGGACTCCAAAAGTGTCTTCAAATATTTTTTCTTAAAGAGCAAGCAAGAATCTCCATGCAGGTACGGCAACTGTCGTTTGGAACCGGCAACGCTGAAATCCCCATCCTTGCCTCGACCTGCGAGGGCCACCTTCGTATGTCCGTCAGAGTGTCGACGTGTGCGAGACGGGCCATGTGGACTCCAAAAGTGTCTTCAAATATTTTTTCTTAAAGAGCAAGCAAGAATCTCCATGCAGGTACGGCAACTGTCGTTTGGAACCGGCAACGCTGAAATCCCCATCCTTGCCTCGACCTGCGAGGGCCACCTTCGTATGTCCGTCAGAGTGTCGACGTGTGCGTGACGGGCCATGTGGACTCCAAAAGTGTCTTCTAATATTTTTTCTTAAAGAGCAAGCAAGAATCTCCATGCAGGTACGGCAACTGTCGTTTGGAACCGGCAACGCTGAAATCCCCATCCTTGCCTCGACCTGCGAGGGCCACCTTCGTATGTCCGTCAGAGTGTCGACGTGTGCGAGACGGGCCATGTGGACTCCAAAAGTGTCTTCAAATATTTTTTCTTAAAGAGCAAGCAAGAATCTCCATGCAGGTACGGCAACTGTCGTTTGGAACCGGCAACGCTGAAATCCCCATCCTTGCCTCGACCTGCGAGGCCACCTTCGTATGTCCGTCAGAGTGTCGACGTGTGCGAGACGGGCCATGTGGACTCCAAATGTGTCTTCAAATATTTTTTCTTAAAGAGCAAGCAAGAATCTCCATGCAGGTACGGCAACTGTCGTTTGGAACCGGCAACGCTGAAATCCCCATCCTTGCCTCGACCTGCGAGGGCCACCTTCGTATGTCCGTCAGAGTGTCGACGTGTGCGAGACGGGCCATGTGGACTCCAAAAGTGTCTTCAAATATTTTTTCTTAAAGAGCAAGCAAGAATCTCCATGCAGGTACGGCAACTGTCGTTTGGAACCGGCAACGCTGAAATCCCCATCCTTGCCTCGACCTGCGAGGGCCACCTTCGTATGTCCGTCAGAGTGTCGACGTGTGCGAGACGGGCCATGTGGACTCCAAAAGTGTCTTCAAATATTTTTTCTTAAAGAGCAAGCAAGAATCTCCATGCAGGTACGGCAACTGTCATTTGGAACCGGCAACGCTGAAATCCCCATCCTTGCCTCGACCTGCGAGGGCCACCTTCGTATGTCCGTCAGAGTGTCGACGTGTGCGAGACGGGCCATGTGGACTCCAAAAGTGTCTTCAAATATTTTTTCTTAAAGAGCAAGCAAGAATCTCCATGCAGGTACGGCAACTGTCGTTTGGAACCGGCAACGCTGAAATCCCCATCCTTGCCTCGACCTGCGAGGGCCACCTTCGTATGTCCGTCAGAGTGTCGACGTGTGCGAGACGGGCCATGTGGACTCCAAAAGTGTCTTCAAATATTTTTTCTTAAAGAGCAAGCAAGAATCTCCATGCAGGTACGGCAACTGTCGTTTGGAACCGGCAACGCTGAAATCCCCATCCTTGCCTCGACCTGCGAGGGCTGCCTTCGTATGTCCGTCAGAGTGTCGACGTGTGCGAGACGGGCCATGTGGACTCCAAAAGTGTCTTCAAATATTTTTTCTTAAAGAGCAAGCAAGAATCTCCATGCAGGTACGGCAACTGTCGTTTGGAACCGGCAACGCTGAAATCCCCATCCTTGCCTCGACCTGCGAGGGCCACCTTCGTATGTCCGTCAGAGTGTCGACGTGTGCGAGACGGGCCATGTGGACTGCAAAAGTGTCTTCAAATATTTTTTCTTAAAGAGCAAGCAAGAATCTCCATGCAGGTACCGCAACTGTCGTTTGGTACCGGCAACGCTGAAATCCCCATCCTTGCCTCGACCTGCGAGGGCCACCTTCGTATGTCCGTCAGAGTGTTGACGTGTGTGAGACGGGCCATGTGGACTCCAAAAGTGTCTTCAAATATTTTTTCTTAAAGAGCAAGCAAGAATCTCCATGCAGGTACGGCAACTGTCGTTTGGAACCGGCAACGCTGAAATCCCCATCCTTGCCTCGACCTGCGAGGGCCACCTTCGTATGTCCGTCAGAGTGTCGACGTGTGCGAGACGGGCCATGTGGACTCCAAAAGTGTCTTCAAATATTTTTTCTTAAAGAGCAAGCAAGAATCTCCATGCAGGTACCGCAACTGTCGTTTGGTACCGGCAACGCTGAAATCCCCATCCTTGCCTCGACCTGCGAGGGCCACCTTCGTATGTCCGTCAGAGTGTCGACGTGTGTGAGACGGGCCATGTGGACTCCAAAAGTGTCTTCAAATATTTTTTCTTAAAGAGCAAGCAAGAATCTCCATGCAGGTACGGCAACTGTCGTTTGGAACCGGCAACGCTGAAATCCCCATCCTTGCCTCGACCTGCGAGGGCCACCTTCGTATGTCCGTCAGAGTGTCGACGTGTGCGAGACGATCCATGTGGACTCCAAAAGTGTCTTCAAATATTTTTTCTTAAAGAGCAAGCAAGAATTTCCATGCAGGTACGGCAACTGTCGTTTGGAACCGGCAACGCTGAAATCTCCATCCTTGCCTCGACCTGCGAGGGCCACCTTCGTATGTCCGTCAGAGTGTCGACGTGTGCGAGACGGGCCATGTGGACTCCAAAAGTGTCTTCAAATATTTTTTCTTAAAGAGCAAGCAAGAATCTCCATGCAGGTACGGCAACTGTCGTTTGGAACTGGCAACGCTGAAATCCCCATCCTTGCCTCGACCTGCGAGGGCCGCCTTCGTATGTCCGTCAGAGTGTCGACGTGTGTGAGACGGGCCATGTGGACTCCAAAAGTGTCTTCAAATATTTTTTCTTAAAGAGCAAGCAAGAATCTCCATGCAGGTACGGCAACTGTCGTTTGGAACCGGAAACGCTGAAATCCCCATCCTTGCCTCGACCTGCGAGGGCCACCTTCGTATGTCCGTCAGAGTGTCGTCGTGTGCGAGACGGGCCATGTGGACTCCAAAAGTGTCTTCAAATATTTTTTCTTAAAGAGCAAGCAAGAATCTCCATGCAGGTACGGCAACTGTCGTTTGGAACCGGCAACGCTGAAATCCCCATCCTTGCCTCGACCTGCGAGGGCCACCTTCGTATGTCGGTCAGAGTGTCGACGTGTGCGAGACGGGCCATGTGGACTCCAAAAGTGTCTTCAAATATTTTTTCTTAAAGAGCAAGCAAGAATCTCCATGCAGGTACGGCAACTGTCGTTTGGAACCGGCAACGCTGAAATCCCCATCCTTGCCTCGACCTGCGAGGGCCACCTTCGTATGTCCGTCAGAGTGTCGACGTGTGCGAGACGGGCCATGTGGACTCCAAAAGTGTCTTCAAATATTTTTTCTTAAAGAGCAAGCAAGAATCTCCATGCAGGTACGGCAACTGTCGTTTGGAACCGGCAACGCTGAAATCCCCATCCTTGCCTCGACCTGCGAGGGCCACCTTCGTATGTCCGTCAGAGTGTCGACGTGTGCGAGACGGGCCATGTGGACTCCAAAAGTGTCTTCAAATATTTTTTCTTAAAGAGCAAGCAAGAATCTCCATGCAGGTATGGCAACTGTCGTTTGGAACCGGCAACGCTAAAATCCCCATCCTTGCCTCGACCTGCGAGGGCCACCTTCGTATGTCCGTCAGAGTGTCGACGTGTGCGAGACGGGCCATGTGGACTCCAAAAGTGTCTTCAAATATTTTTTCTTAAAGAGCAAGCAAGAATCTCCATGCAGGTACGGCAACTGTCGTTTGGAACCGGCAACGCTGAAATCCCCATCCTTGCCTCAACCTGCGAGGGCCGCCTTCGTATGTCCGTCAGAGTGTCGACGTGTGCGAGACGGGCCATGTGGACTCCAAAAGTGTCTTCAAATATTTTTTCTTAAAGAGCAAGCAAGAATCTCCATGCAGGTACGGCAACTGTCGTTTGGAACCGGCAACGCTGAAATCCCCATCCTTGCCTCGACCTGCGAGGGCCACCTTCGTATGTCCGTCAGAGTGTCGACGTGTGCGAGACGGGTCATGTGGACACCAAAAGTGTCTTCAAATATTTTTTCTTAAAGAGCAAGCAAGAATCTCCATGCAGGTACGGCAACTGTCGTTTGGAACCGGCAACACTGAAATCCCCATCCTTGCCTCGACCTGCGAGGGCCACCTTCGTATGTCCGTCAGAGTGTCGACGTGTGCGAGACGGGCCATGTGGACTCCAAAAGTGTCTTCAAATATTTTTTCTTAAAGAGCAAGCAAGAATCTCCATGCAGGTACGGCAACTGTCGTTTGGAACCGGCAACGCTGAAATCCCCATCCTTGCCTCGACCTGCGAGGGCCACCTTCGTATGTCCGTCAGAGTGTCGACGTGTGCGAGACGGGCCATGTGGACTCCAAAAGTGTCTTCAAATATTTTTTCTTAAAGAGCAAGTTAGAATCTCCATGCAGGTACCGCAACTGTCGTTTGGTACCGGCAACGCTGAAATCCCCATCCCTGCCTCGACCTGCGAGGGCCACCTTCGTTGTCCGTCAGAGTGTCGACGTGTGCGAGACGGGCCATGTGGACTCCAAAAGTGTCTTCAAATATTTTTTCTTAAAGAGCAAGCAAGAATCTCCATGCAGGTACGGCAACTGTCGTTTGGAACCGGCAACGCTGAAATCCCCATCCTTGCCTCGACCTGCGAGGGCCACCTTCGTATGTCCGTCAGAGTGTCGACGTGTGCGAGACGGGCCATGTGGACTCCAAAAGTGTCTTCAAATATTTTTTCTTAAAGAGCAAGCAAGAATCTCCATGCAGGTACGGCAACTGTCGTTTGGAACCGGCAACGCTGAAATCCCCATCCTTGCCTCGACCTGCGAGGGCCACCTTCGTATGTCCGTCAGAGTGTCAACGTGTGCGAGACGGGCCATGTGGACTCCAAAAGTGTCTTCAAATATTTTTTCTTAAAGAGCAAGCAAGAATCTCCATGCAGGTACGGCAACTGTCGTTTGGAACCGGCAACGCTGAAATCCCCATCCTTGCCTCGACCTGCGAGGGCCGCCTTCGTACGTCCGTCAGAGTGTCGACGTGTGCGAGACAGGCCATGTGGACTCCAAAAGTGTCTTCAAATATTTTTTCTTAAAGAGCAAGCAAGAATCTCCATGCAGGTACGGCAACTGTCGTTTGGAACCGGCAACGCTGAAATCCCCATCCTTGCCTCGACCTGCGAGGGCCACCTTCGTATGTCCGTCAGAGTGTCGACGTGTGCGAGACGGGCCATGTGGACTCCAAAAGTGTCTTCAAATATTTTTTCTTAAAGAGCAAGCAAGAATCTCCATGCAGGTACGGCAAATGTCGTTTGGAACCGGCAACGCTGAAATCCCCATCCTTGCCTCGACCTGCGAGGGCCAGCTTCGTATGTCCGTCAGAGTGTCGACGTGTGCGAGACGGGCCATGTGGACTCCAAAAGTGTCTTCAAATATTTTTTCTTAAAGAGCAAGCAAGAATCTCCATGCAGGTACGGCAACTGTCGTTTGGAACCGGCAACGCTGAAATCCCCATCCTTGCCTCGACCTGCGAGGGCCGCCTTCGTATGTCCGTCAGAGTGTCGACGTGTGCGAGACGGGCCATGTGGACTCCAAAAGTGTCTTCAAATATTTTTTCTTAAAGAGCAAGCAAGAATCTCCATGCAGGTACGGCAACTGTCGTTTGGAACCGGCAACGCTGAAATCCCCATCCTTGCCTCGACCTGCGAGGGCCACCTTTGTATGTCCGTCAGAGTGTCGACGTGTGCGAGACGGGAGATGTGGACTCCAAAGGTGTCTTCAAATATTTTTTCTTAAAGAGCAAGCAAGAATCTCCATGCAGGAACGGCAACTGTCGTTTGGAACCGGCAACGCTGAAATCCCCATCCTTGCCTCGACCTGCGAGGGCCACCTTCGTATGTCCGTCAGAGTGTCGACGTGTGCGAGACGGGCCATGTGGACTCCAAAAGTGTCTTCAAATATTTTTTCTTAAAGAGCAAGCAAGAATCTCCATGCAGGTACGGCAACTGTCGTTTGGAACCGGCAACGCTGAAATCCCCATCCTTGCCTCGACCTGCGAGGGCCACCTTCGTATGTCCGTCAGAGTGTCGACGTGTGCGAGACAGGCCATGTGGACTCCAAAAGTGTCTTCAAATATTTTTTCTTAAAGAGCAAGCAAGAATCTCCATGCAGGTACGGCAACTGTCGTTTGGAACCGGCAACGCTGAAATCCCCATCCTTGCCTTGACCTGTGAGGGCCACCTTCGTATGTCCGTCAGAGTGTCGACGTGTGCGAGACGGGCCATGTGGACTCCAAAAGTGTCTTCAAATATTTTTTCTTAAAGAGCAAGCAAGAATCTCCATGCAGGTACGGCAACTGTCGTTTGGAACCGGCAACGCTGAAATCCCCATCCTTGCCTCGACCTGCGAGGGCCACCTTCGTATGTCCGTCAGAGTGTCGACGTGTGAGAGACGGGCCATGTGGACTCCAAAAGTGTCTTCAAATATTTTTTCTTAAAGAGCAAGCAAGAATCTCCATGCAGGTACGGCAACTGTCGTTTGGAACCGGCAACGCTGAAATCCCCATCCTTGCCTCGACCTGCGAGGGCCACCTTCGTATGTCCGTCAGAGTGTCGACGTGTGCGAGACGGGCCATGTGGACTCCAAAAGTGTCTTCAAATATTTTTTCTTAAAGAGCAAGCAAGAATCTCCATGCAGGTACGGCAACTGTCGTTTGGAACCGGCAACGCTGAAATCCCCATCCTTGCCTCGACCTGCGAGGGCCACCTTCGTATGTCCGTCAGAGTGTCGACGTGTGCGAGACGGGCCATGTGGACTCCAAAAGTGTCTTCAAATATTTTTTCTTAAAGAGCAAGCAAGAATCTCCATGCAGGTACGGCAACTGTCGTTTGGAACCGGCAACGCTGAAATCCCCATCCTTGCCTCGACCTGCGAGGGCCGCCTTCGTATGTCCGTCAGAGTGTCGACGTGTGCGAGACGGGCCATGTGGACTCCAAAAGTGTCTTCAAATATTTTTTCTTAAAGAGCAAGCAAGAATCTCCATGCAGGTACGGCAAATGTCGTTTGGAACCGGCAACGCTCAAATCCCCATCCTTGCCTCGACCTGCGAGGGCCACCTTCGTATGTCCGTCAGAGTGTCGACGTGTGCGAGACGGGCCATGTGGACTCCAAAAGTGTCTTCAAATATTTTTTCTTAAAGAGCAAGCAAGAATCTCCATGCAGGTACGGCAACTGTCGTTTGGAACCGGCAACGCTGAAATCCCCATCCTTGCCTCGACCTGCGAGGGCCGCCTTCGTATGTCCGTGAGAGTGTCGACGTGTGCGAGACGGGCCATGTGGACTCCAAAAGTGTCTTCAAATATTTTTTCTTAAAGAGCAAGCAAGAATCTCCATGCAGGTACGGCAACTGTCGTTTGGAACCGGCAACGCTGAAATCCCCAACCTTGCCTCGACCTGCGAGGGCCACCTTTGTATGTCCGTCAGAGTGTCGACGTGTGCGAGACGGGAGATGTGGACTCCAAAAGTGTCTTCAAATATTTTTTCTTAAAGAGCAAGCAAGAATCTCCATGCAGGTACGGCAACTGTCGTTTGGAACCGGCAACGCTGAAATCCCCATCCTTGCCTCGACCTGCGAGGGCCACCTTCGTATGTCCGTCAGAGTGTCGACGTGTGCGAGACGGGCCATGTGGACTCCAAAAGTGTCTTCAAATATTTTTTCTTAAAGAGCAAGCAAGAATCTCCATGCAGGTACGGCAACTGTCGTTTGGAACCGGCAACGCTGAAATCCCCATCCTTGCCTCGACCTGCGAGGGCTACCTTCGTATGTCCGTCAGAGTGTCGACGTGTGCGAGACAGGCTATGTGGACTCCAAAAGTGTCTTCAAATATTTTTTCTTAAAGAGCAAGCAAGAATCTCCATGCAGGTACGGCAACTGTCGTTTGGAACCGGCAACGCTGAAATCCCCATCCTTGCCTCGACCTGCGAGGGCCACCTTCGTATGTCCGTCAGAGTGTCGACGTGTGCGAGACGGGCCATGTGGACTCCAAAAGTGTCTTCAAATATTTTTTCTTAAAGAGCAAGCAAGAATCACCATGCAGGTACGGCAACTGTCGTTTGGAACCGGCAACGCTGAAATCCCCATCCTTGCCTCGACCTGCGAGGGCCACCTTCGTATGTCCGTCAGAGTGTCGACGTGTGCGAGACGGGCCATGTGGACTCCAAAAGTGTCTTCAAATATTTTTTCTTAAAGAGCAAGCAAGAATCTCCATGCAGGTACGGCAACTGTCGTTTGGAACCGGCAACGCTGAAATCCCCATCCTTGCCTCGACCTGCGAGGGCCACCTTCGTATGTCCGTCAGAGTGTCGACGTGTGCGAGACGGGCCATGTGGACTCCAAAAGTGTCTTCAAATATTTTTTCTTAAAGAGCAAGCAAGAATCTCCATGCAGGTACGGCAACTGTCGTTTGGAACCGGCAACGCTGAAATCCCCATCCTTGCCTCGACCTGCGAGGGCCACCTTCGTATGTCCGTCAGAGTGTCGACGTGTGCGAGACGGGCCATGTGGACTCCAAAAGTGTCTTCAAATATTTTTTCTTAAAGAGCAAGCAAGAATCTCCATGCAGGTACGGCAACTGTCGTTTGGAACCGGCAACGCTGAAATCCCCATCCTTGCCTCGACCGGCGAGGGCCACCTTCGTATGTCCGTCAGAGTGTCGACGTGTGCGAGACGGGCCATGTGGACTCCAAAAGTGTCTTCAAATATTTTTTCTTAAAGAGCAAGCAAGAATCTCCATGCAGGTACGGCAACTGTCGTTTGGAACCGGCAACGCTGAAATCCCCATCCTTGCCTCGACCTGCGAGGGCCACCTTCGTATGTCCGTCAGAGTGTCGACGTGTGCGAGACGGGCCATGTGGACTCCAAAAGTGTCTTCAAATATTTTTTCTTAAAGAGCAAGCAAGAATCTCCATGCAGGTACGGCAACTGTCGTTTGGAACCGGCAACGCTGAAATCCCCATCCTTGCCTCGACCTGCGAGGGCCACCTTCGTATGTCCGTCAGAGTGTCGACGTGTGCGAGACGGGCCATGTGGACTCCAAAAGTGTCTTCAAATATTTTTTCTTAAAGAGCAAGCAAGAATCTCCATGCAGGTACGGCAACTGTCGTTTGGAACCGGCAACGCTGAAATCCCCATCCTTTCCACGACCTGCGAGGGCCACCTTCGTATGTCCGTCAGAGTGTCGACGTGTGCGAGACGGGACATGTGGACTCCAAAAGTGTCTTCAAATATTTTTTCTTAAAGAGCAAGCAAGAATCTCCATGCAGGTACGGCAACTGTCGTTTGGAACCGGCAACGCTGAAATCCCCATCCTTGCCTCGACCTGCGAGGGCCACCTTCGTATGTCCGTCAGAGTGTCGACGTGTGCGAGACGGGCCATGTGGACTCCAAAAGTGTCTTCAAATATTTTTTCTTAAAGAGCAAGCAAGAATCTCCATGCAGGTACGGCAACTGTCGTTTGGAACCGGCAACGCTGAAATCCCCATCCTTTCCTCGACCTGCGAGGGCCACCTTCGTATGTCCGTCAGAGTGTCGACGTGTGCGAGACGGGCCATGTGGACTCCAAAAGTGTCTTCAAATATTTTTTCTTAAAGAGCAAGCAAGAATCTCCATGCAGGTACGGCAACTGTCGTTTGGAACCGGCAACGCTGAAATCCCCATCCTTTCCTCGACCTGCGAGGGCCACCTTCGTATGTCCGTCAGAGTGTCGACGTGTGCGAGACGGGCCATGTGGACTCCAAAAGTGTCTTCAAATATTTTTTCTTAAAGAGCAAGCAAGAATCTCCATGCAGGTACGGCAACTGTCGTTTGGAACCGGCAACGCTGAAATCCCCATCCTTGCCTCGACCTGCGAGGGCCACCTTCGTATGTCCGTCAGAGTGTCGACGTGTGCGAGACGGGCCATGTGGACTCCAAAAGTGTCTTCAAATATTTTTTCTTAAAGAGCAAGCAAGAATCTCCATGCAGGTACGGCAACTGTCGTTTGGAACCGGCAACGCTGAAATCCCCATCCTCTCCTCGACCTGCGAGGGCCACCTTCGTATGTCCGTCAGAGTGTCGACGTGTGCGAGACGGGCCATGTGGACTCCAAAAGTGTCTTCAAATATTTTTTCTTAAAGAGCAAGCAAGAATCTCCATGCAGGTACGGCAACTGTCGTTTGGAACCGGCAACGCTGAAATCCCCATCCTTGCCTCGACCTGCGAGGGCCACCTTCGTATGTCCGTCAGAGTGTCGACGTGTGCGAGACGGGCCATGTGGACTCCAAAAGTGTCTTCAAATATTTTTTCTTAAAGAGCAAGCAAGAATCTCCATGCAGGTACGGCAACTGTCGTTTGGAACCGGCAACGCTGAAATCCCCATCCTTGCCTCGACCTGCGAGGGCCACCTTCGTATGTCCGTCAGAGTGTCGACGTGTGCGAGACGGGCCATGTGGACTCCAAAAGTGTCTTCAAATATTTTTTCTTAAAGAGCAAGCAAGAATCTCCATGCAGTTACGGCAACTGTCGTTTGGAACCGGCAACGCTGAAATCCCCATCCTTGCCTCGACCTGCGAGGGCCACCTTCGTATGTCTGTCAGAGTGTCGACGTGTGCGAGACGGGCCATGTGGACTCCAAAAGTGTCTTCAAATATTTTTTCTTAAAGAGCAAGCAAGAATCTCCATGCAGGTACGGCAACTGTCGTTTGGAACCGGCAACGCTGAAATCCCCATCCTTGCCTCGACCTGCGAGGGCCACCTTCGTATGTCCGTCAGAGTGTCGACGTGTGCGAGACGGGCCATGTGGACTCCAAAAGTGTCTTCAAATATTTTTTCTTAAAGAGCAAGCAAGAATCTCCATGCAGGTACGGCAACTGTCGTTTGGAACCGGCAACGCTGAAATCCCCATCCTTGCCTCGACCTGCGAGGGCCACCTTCGTATGTCCGTCAGAGTGTCGACGTGTGCGAGACGGGCCATGTGGACTCCAAAAGTGTCTTCAAATATTTTTTCTTAAAGAGCAAGCAAGAATCTCCATGCAGGTACGGCAACTGTCGTTTGGAACCGGCAACGCTGAAATCCCCATCCTTTCCTCGACCTGCGAGGGCCACCTTCGTATGTCCGTCAGAGTGTCGACGTGTGCGAGGCGGGACATGTGGACTCCAAAAGTGTCTTCAAATATTTTTTCTTAAAGAGCAAGCAAGAATCTCCATGCAGGATCGGCAACTGTCGTTTGGAACCGGCAACGCTGAAATCCCCATCCTTGCCTCGACCTGCGAGGGCCACCTTCGTATGTCCGTCAGAGTGTCGACGTGTGCGAGACGGGCCATGTGGACTCCAAAAGTGTCTTCAAATATTTTTTCTTAAAGAGCAAGCAAGAATCTCCATGCAGGTACGGCAACTGTCGTTTGGAACCGGCAACGCTGAAATCCCCATCCTTTCCTCGACCTGCGTGGGCCACCTTCGTATGTCCGTCAGAGTGTCGACGTGTGCGAGACGGGCCATGTGGACTCCAAAAGTGTCTTCAAATATTTCTTCTTAAAGAGCAAGCAAGAATCTCCATGCAGGTACGGCAACTGTCGTTTGGAACCGGCAACGCTGAAATCCCCATCCTTTCCTCGACCCGCGAGGGCCACCTTCGTATGTCCGTCAGAGTGTCGACGTGTGCGAGACGGGCCATGTGGACTCCAAAAGTGTCTTCAAATATTTTTTCTTAAAGAGCAAGCAAGAATCTCCATGCAGGTACGGCAACTGTCGTTTGGAACCGGCAACGCTGAAATCCCCATCCTTGCCTCGACCTGCGAGGGCCACCTTCGTATGTCCGTCAGAGTGTCGACGTGTGCGAGACGGGCCATGTGGACTCCAAAAGTGTCTTCAAATATTTTTTCTTAAAGAGCAAGCAAGAATCTCCATGCAGGTACGGCAACTGTCGTTTGGAACCGGCAACGCTGAAATCCCCATCCTCTCCTCGACCTGCGAGGGCCACCTTCGTATGTCCGTCAGAGTGTCGACGTGTGCGAGACGGGCCATGTGGACTCCAAAAGTGTCTTCAAATATTTTTTCTTAAAGAGCAAGCAAGAATCTCCATGCAGGTACGGCAACTGTCGTTTGGAACCGGCAACGCTGAAATCCCCATCCTTGCCTCGACCTGCGAGGGCCACCTTCGTATGTCTGTCAGAGTGTCGACGTGTGCGAGACGGGCCATGTGGACTCCAAAAGTGTCTTCAAATATTTTTTCTTAAAGAGCAAGCAAGAATCTCCATGCAGGTACGGCAACTGTCGTTTGGAACCGGCAACGCTGAAATCCCCATCCTTGCCTCGACCTGCGAGGGCCACCTTCGTATGTCCGTCAGAGTGTCGACGTGTGCGAGACGGGCCATGTGGACTCCAAAAGTGTCTTCAAATATTTTTTCTTAAAGAGCAAGCAAGAATCTCCATGCAGTTACGGCAACTGTCGTTTGGAACCGGCAACGCTGAAATCCCCATCCTTGCCTCGACCTGCGAGGGCCACCTTCGTATGTCCGTCAGAGTGTCGACGTGTGCGAGACGGGCCATGTGGACTCCAAAAGTGTCTTCAAATATTTTTTCTTAAAGAGCAAGCAAGAATCTCCATGCAGGTACGGCAACTGTCGTTTGGAACCGGCAACGCTGAAATCCCCATCCTTGCCTCGACCTGCGAGGGCCACCTTCGTATGTCCGTCAGAGTGTCGACGTGTGCGAGACGGGCCATGTGGACTCCAAAAGTGTCTTCAAATATTTTTTCTTAAAGAGCAAGCAAGAATCTCCATGCAGGTACGGCAACTGTCGTTTGGAACCGGCAACGCTGAAATCCCCATCCTTGCCTCGACCTGCGAGGGCCACCTTCGTATGTCCGTCAGAGTGTCGACGTGTGCGAGACGGGCCATGTGGACTCCAAAAGTGTCTTCAAATATTTTTTCTTAAAGAGCAAGCAAGAATCTCCATGCAGGTACGGCAACTGTCGTTTGGAACCGGCAACGCTGAAATCCCCATCCTTTCCTCGACCTGCGAGGGCCACCTTCGTATGTCCGTCAGAGTGTCGACGTGTGCGAGACGGGACATGTGGACTCCAAAAGTGTCTTCAAATATTTTTTCTTAAAGAGCAAGCAAGAATCTCCATGCAGGTACGGCAACTGTCGTTTGGAACCGGCAACGCTGAAATCCCCATCCTTGCCTCGACCTGCAAGGGCCACCTTCGTATGTCCGTCAGAGTGTCGACGTGTGCGAGACGGGCCATGTGGACTCCAAAAGTGTCTTCAAATATTTTTTCTTAAAGAGCAAGCAAGAATCTCCATGCAGGTACGGCAACTGTCGTTTGGAACCGGCAACGCTGAAATCCCCATCCTTTCCTCGACCTGCGAGGGCCACCTACGTATGTCCGTCAGAGTGTCGACGTGTGCGAGACGGGCCATGTGGACTCCAAAAGTGTCTTCAAATATTTTTTCTTAAAGAGCAAGCAAGAATCTCCATGCAGGTACGGCAACTGTCGTTTGGAACCGGCAACGCTGAAATCCCCATCCTTTCCTCGACCTGCGAGGGCCACCTTCGTATGTCCGTCAGAGTGTCGACGTGTGCGAGACGGGCCATGTGGACTCCAAAAGTGTCTTCAAATATTTTTTCTTAAAGAGCAAGCAAGAATCTCCATGCAGGTACGGCAACTGTCGTTTGGAACCGGCAACGCTGAAATCCCCATCCTTGCCTCGACCTGCGAGGGCCACCTTCGTATGTCCGTCAGAGTGTCGACGTGTGCGAGACGGGCCATGTGGACTCCAAAAGTGTCTTCAAATATTTTTTCTTAAAGAGCAAGCAAGAATCTCCATGCAGGTACGGCAACTGTCGTTTGGAACCGGCAACGCTGAAATCCCCATCCTCTCCTCGACCTGCGAGGGCCACCTTCGTATGTCCGTCAGAGTGTCGACGTGTGCGAGACGGGCCATGTGGACTCCAAAAGTGTCTTCAAATATTTTTTCTTAAAGAGCAAGCAAGAATCTCCATGCAGTTACGGCAACTGTCGTTTGGAACCGGCAACGCTGAAATCCCCATCCTTGCCTCGACCTGCGAGGGCCACCTTCGTATGTCCGTCAGAGTGTCGACGTGTGCGAGACGGGCCATGTGGACTCCAAAAGTGTCTTCAAATATTTTTTCTTAAAGAGCAAGCAAGAATCTCCATGCAGGTACGGCAACTGTCGTTTGGAACCGGCAACGCTGAAATCCCCATCCTTGCCTCGACCTGCGAGGGCCACCTTCGTATGTCCGTCAGAGTGTCGACGTGTGCGAGACGGGCCATGTGGACTCCAAAAGTGTCTTCAAATATTTTTTCTTAAAGAGCAAGCAAGAATCTCCATGCAGGTACGGCAACTGTCGTTTGGAACCGGCAACGCTGAAATCCCCATCCTTTCCTCGACCTGCGAGGGCCACCTTCGTATGTCCGTCAGAGTGTCGACGTGTGCGAGACGGGCCATGTGGACTCCAAAAGTGTCTTCAAATATTTTTTCTTAAAGAGCAAGCAAGAATCTCCATGCAGGTACGGCAACTGTCGTTTGGAACCGGCAACGCTGAAATCCCCATCCTTGCCTCGACCTGCGAGGGCCACCTTCGTATGTCCGTCAGAGTGTCGACGTGTGCGAGACGGGCCATGTGGACTCCAAAAGTGTCTTCAAATATTTTTTCTTAAAGAGCAAGCAAGAATCTCCATGCAGGTACGGCAACTGTCGTTTGGAACCGGCAACGCTGAAATCCCCATCCTTTCCTCGACCTGCGAGGGCCACCTTCGTATGTCCGTCAGAGTGTCGACGTGTGCGAGACGGGCCATGTGGACTCCAAAAGTGTCTTCAAATATTTTTTCTTAAAGAGCAAGCAAGAATCTCCATGCAGGTACGGCAACTGTCGTTTGGAACCGGCAACGCTGAAATCCCCATCCTTTCCTCGACCTGCGAGGGCCACCTTCGTATGTCCGTCAGAGTGTCAACGTGTGCGAGACGGGCCATGTGGACTCCAAAAGTGTCTTCAAATATTTTTTCTTAAAGAGCAAGCAAGAATCTCCATGCAGGTACGGCAACTGTCGTTTGGAACCGGCAACGCTGAAATCCCCATCCTTGCCTCGACCTGCGAGGGCCACCTTCGTATGTCCGTCAGAGTGTCGACGTGTGCGAGACGGGCCATGTGGACTCCAAAAGTGTCTTCAAATATTTTTTCTTAAAGAGCAAGCAAGAATCTCCATGCAGGTACGGCAACTGTCGTTTGGAACCGGCAACGCTGAAATCCCCATCCTTGCCTCGACCTGCGAGGGCCGCCTTCGTATGTCCGTCAGAGTGTCGACGTGTGCGAGACGGGCCATGTGGACTCCAAAAGTGTCTTCAAATATTTTTTCTTAAAGAGCAAGCAAGAATCTCCATGCAGGTACGGCAACTGTCGTTTGGAACCGGCAACGCTGAAATCCCCATCCTTGCCTCGACCTGCGAGGGCCACCTTCGTATGTCCGTCAGAGTGTCGACGTGTGCGAGACGGGCCATGTGGACTCCAAAAGTGTCTTCAAATATTTTTTCTTAAAGAGCAAGCAAGAATCTCCATGCAGGTACGGCAAATGTCGTGTGGAACCGGCAACGCTGAAATCCCCATCCTTGCCTCGACCTGCGAGGGCCACCTTCGTATGTCCGTCAGAGTGTCGACGTGTGCGAGACGGGCCATGTGGACTCCAAAAGTGTCTTCAAATATTTTTTCTTAAAGAGCAAGCAAGAATCTCCATGCAGGTACGGCAACTGTCGTTTGGAACCGGCAACGCTGAAATCCCCATCCTCTCCTCGACCTGCGAGGGCCACCTTCGTATGTCCGTCAGAGTGTCGACGTGTGCGAGACGGGCCATGTGGACTCCAAAAGTGTCTTCAAATATTTTTTCTTAAAGAGCAAGCAAGAATCTCCATGCAGGTACGGCAACTGTCGTTTGGAACCGGCAACGCTGAAATCCCCATCCTTTCCTCGACCTGCGAGGGCCACCTTCGTATGTCCGTCAGAGTGTCGACGTGTGCGAGACGGGCCATGTGGACTCCAAAAGTGTCTTCAAATATTTTTTCTTAAAGAGCAAGCAAGAATCTCCATGCAGGTACGGCAACTGTCGTTTGGAACCGGCAACGCTGAAATCCCCATCCTTTCCTCGACCTGCGAGGGCCACCTTCGTATGTCCGTCAGAGTGTCGACGTGTGCGAGACGGGCCATGTGGACTCCAAAAGTGTCTTCAAATATTTTTTCTTAAAGAGCAAGCAAGAATCTCCATGCAGGTACGGCAACTGTCGTTTGGAACCGGCAACGCTGAAATCCCCATCCTTGCCTCGACCTGCGAGGGCCACCTTCGTATGTCCGTCAGAGTGTCGACGTGTGCGAGACGGGCCATGTGGACTCCAAAAGTGTCTTCAAATATTTTTTCTTAAAGAGCAAGCAAGAATCTCCATGCAGGTACGGCAACTGTCGTTTGGAACCGGCAACGCTGAAATCCCCATCCTTGCCTCGACCTGCGAGGGCCGCCTTCGTATGTCCGTCAGAGTGTCGACGTGTGCGAGACGGGCCATGTGGACTCCAAAAGTGTCTTCAAATATTTTTTCTTAAAGAGCAAGCAAGAATCTCCATGCAGGTACGGCAACTGTCGTTTGGAACCGGCAACGATGAAATCCCCATCCTTGCCTCGACCTGCGAGGGCCACCTTCGTATGTCCGTCAGAGTGTCGATGTGTGCGAGACGGGCCATGTGGACTCCAAAAGTGTCTTCAAATATTTTTTCTTAAAGAGCAAGCAAGAATCTCCATGCAGGTACGGCAAATGTCGTGTGGAACCGGCAACGCTGAAATCCCCATCCTTGCCTCGACCTGCGAGGGCCACCTTCGTATGTCCGTCAGAGTGTCGACGTGTGTGAGACGGGCCATGTGGACTCCAAAAGTGTCTTCAAATATTTTTTCTTAAAGAGCAAGCAAGAATCTCCATGCAGGTACGGCAACTGTCGTTTGGAACCGGCAACGCTGAAATCCCCATCCTTGCCTCGACCTGCGAGGGCCGCCTTCGTATGTCCGTCAGAGTGTCGACGTGTGCGAGACGGGCCATGTGGACTCCAAAAGTGTCTTCAAATATTTTTTCTTAAAGAGCAAGCAAGAATCTCCATGCAGGTACGGCAACTGTCGTTTGGAACCGGCAACGCTGAAATCCCCATCCTTGCCTCGACCTGCGAGGGCCACCTTCGTATGTCCGCCAGAGTGTCGACGTGTGCGAGACGGGAGATGTGGACTCCAAAAGTGTCTTCAAATATTTTTTCTTAAAGAGCAAGCAAGAATCTCCATGCAGGTACGGCAACTGTCGTTTGGAACCGGCAACGCTGAAATCCCCATCCTTGCCTCGACCTGCGAGGGCCACCTTCGTATGTCCGTCAGAGTGTCGACGTGTGCGAGACGGGCCATGTGGACTCCAAAAGTGTCTTCAAATATTTTTTCTTAAAGAGCAAGCAAGAATCTCCATGCAGGTACGGCAACTGTCGTTTGGAACCGGCAACGCTGAAATCCCCATCCTTGCCTCGACCTGCGAGGGCCACCTTCGTATGTCCGTCAGAGTGTCGACGTGTGCGAGACGGGCCATGTGGACTCCAAAAGTGTCTTCAAATATTTTTTCTTAAAGAGCAAGCAAGAATCTCCATGCAGGTACGGCAACTGTCGTTTGGAACCGGCAACGCTGAAATCCCCATCCTTGCCTCGACCTGCGAGGGCCACCTTCGTATGTCCGTCAGAGTGTCGACGTGTGCGAGACGGGCCATGTGGACTCCAAAAGTGTCTTCAAATATTTTTTCTTAAAGAGCAAGCAAGAATCTCCATGCAGGTACGGCAACTGTCGTTTGGAACCGGCAACGCTGAAATCCCCATCCTTGCCTCGACCTGCGAGGGCCACCTTCGTATGTCCGTCAGAGTGTCGACGTGTGCGAGACTGGCCATGTGGACTCCAAAAGTGTCTTCAAATATTTTTTCTTAAAGAGCAAGCAAGAATCTCCATGCAGGTACGGCAACTGTCGTTTGGAACCGGCAACGCTGAAATCCCCATCCTTGCCTCGACCTGCGAGGGCCACCTTCGTATGTCCGTCAGAGTGTCGACGTGTGCGAGACGGGCCATGTGGACTCCAAAAGTGTCTTCAAATATTTTTTCTTAAAGAGCAAGCAAGAATCTCCATGCAGGTACGGCAACTGTCGTTTGGAACCGGCAACGCTGAAATCCCCATCCTTGCCTCGACCTGCGAGGGCCACCTTCGTATGTCCGTCAGAGTGTCGACGTGTGCGAGACGGGCCATGTGGACTCCAAAAGTGTCTTCAAATATTTTTTCTTAAAGAGCAAGCAAGAATCTCCATGCAGGTACGGCAACTGTCGTTTGGAACCGGCAACGCTGAAATCCCCATCCTTGCCTCGACCGGCGAGGGCCACCTTCGTATGTCCGTCAGAGTGTCGACGTGTGCGAGACGGGCCATGTGGACTCCAAAAGTGTCTTCAAATATTTTTTCTTAAAGAGCAAGCAAGAATCTCCATGCAGGTACGGCAACTGTCGTTTGGAACCGGCAACGCTGAAATCCCCATCCTTGCCTCGACCTGCGAGGGCCACCGTCGTATGTCCGTCAGAGTGTCGATGTGTGCGAGACGGGCCATGTGGACTCCAAAAGTGTCTTCAAATATTTTTTCTTAAAGAGCAAGCAAGAATCTCCATGCAGGTACGGCAACTGTCGTTTGGAACCGGCAACGCTGAAATCCCCATCCTTGCCTCGACCTGCGAGGGCCACCTTCGTATGTCCGTCAGAGTGTCGACGTGTGCGAGACGGGCCATGTGGACTCCAAAAGTGTCTTCAAATATTTTTTCTTAAAGAGCAAGCAAGAATCTCCATGCAGGTACGGCAACTGTCGTTTGGAACCGGCAACGCTGAAATCCCCATCCTTGCCTCGACCTGCGAGGGCCACCTTCGTATGTCCGTCAGAGTGTCGACGTGTGCGAGACGGGCCATGTGGACTCCAAAAGTGTCTTCAAATATTTTTTCTTAAAGAGCAAGCAAGAATCTCCATGCAGGTACGGCAACTGTCGTTTGGAACCGGCAACGCTGAAATCCCCATCCTTGCCTCGACCTGCGAGGGCCACCTTCGTATGTCCGTCAGAGTGTCGACGTGTGCGAGACGGGCCATGTGGACTCCAAAAGTGTCTTCAAATATTTTTTCTTAAAGAGCAAGCAAGAATCTCCATGCAGGTACGGCAACTGTCGTTTGGAACCGGCAACGCTGAAATCCCCATCCTTGCCTCGACCTGCGAGGGCCACCTTCGTATGTCCGTCAGAGTGTCGACGTGTGCGAGACGGGCCATGTGGACTCCAAAAGTGTCTTCAAATATTTTTTCTTAAAGAGCAAGCAAGAATCTCCATGCAGGTACGGCAACTGTCGTTTGGAACCGGCAACGCTGAAATCCCCATCCTTTCCTCGACCTGCGAGGGCCACCTTCGTATGTCCGTCAGAGTGTCGACGTGTGCGAGACGGGCCATGTGGACTCCAAAAGTGTCTTCAAATATTTTTTCTTAAAGAGCAAGCAAGAATCTCCATGCAGGTACGGCAACTGTCGTTTGGAACCGGCAACGCTGAAATCCCCATCCTTTCCTCGACCTGCGAGGGCCACTTTCGTATGTCCGTCAGAGTGTCGACGTGTGCGAGACGGGCCATGTGGACTCCAAAAGTGTCTTCAAATATTTTTTCTTAAAGAGCAAGCAAGAATCTCCATGCACGTACGGCAACTGTCGTTTGGAACCGGCAACGCTGAAATCCCCATCCTTGCCTCGACCTGCGAGGGCCACCTTCGTATGTCCGTCAGAGTGTCGACGTGTGCGAGACGGGCCATGTGGACTCCAAAAGTGTCTTCAAATATTTTTTCTTAAAGAGCAAGCAAGAATCTCCATGCAGGTACGGCAACTGTCGTTTGGAACTGGCAACGCTGAAATTCCCATCCTTGCCTCGACCTGCGAGGGCCACCTTCGTATGTCCGTCAGTGTGTCGACGTGTGCGAGACGGGCCATGTGGACTCCAAAAGTGTCTTCAAATATTTTTTCTTAAAGAGCAAGCAAGAATCTCCATGCAGGTACGGCAACTGTCGTTTGGAACCGGCAACGCTGAAATCCCCATCCTTGCCTCGACCTGCGAGGGCCACCTTCGTATGTCCGTCAGAGTGTCGACGTGTGCGAGACGGGCCATGTGGACTCCAAAAGTGTCTTCAAATATTTTTTCTTAAAGAGCAAGCAAGAATCTCCATGCAGGTACGGCAACTGCCGTTTGGAACCGGCAACGCTGAAATCCCCATCCTTGCCTCGACCTGCGAGGGCCACCTTCGTATGTCCGTCAGAGTGTCGACGTGTGCGAGACGGGCCATGTGGACTCCAAAAGTGTCTTCAAATATTTTTTCTTAAAGAGCAAGCAAGAATCTCCATGCAGGTACGGCAACTGTCGTTTGGAACCGGTAACGCTGAAATCCTCATCCTTGCCTCGACCCGCGAGGGCCACCTTCGTATGTCCGTCAGAGTGTCGACGTGTGCGAGACGGGCCATGTGGACTCCAAAAGTGTCTTCAAATATTTTTTCTTAAAGAGCAAGCAAGAATCTCCATGCAGGTACGGCAACTGTCGTTTGGAACCGGCAACGCTGAAATCCCTATCCTTGCCTCGACCTGCGAGGGCCACCTTCGTATGTCCGTCAGAGTGTCGACGTGTGCGAGACGGGCCATGTGGACTCCAAAAGTGTCTTCAAATATTTTTTCTTAAAGAGCAAGCAAGAATCTCCATGCAGGTACGGCAACTGTCGTTTGGATCCGGCAACGCTGAAATCCTCATCCTTGCCTCGACCTGCGAGGGCCACCTTCGTATGTCCGTCAGAGTGTCGACGTGTGCGAGACGGGCCATGTGGACTCCAAAAGTGTCTTCAAATATTTTTTCTTAAAGAGCAAGCAAGAATCTCCATGCAGGTACGGCAACTGTCGTTTGGAACCGGCAACGCTGAAATCCTCATCCTTGCCTCGACCTGCGAGGGCCACCTTCGTATGTCCGTCAGAGTGTCGACGTGTGCGAGACGGGCCATGTGGACTCCAAAAGTGTCTTCAAATATTTTTTCTTAAAGAGCAAGCAAGAATCTCCATGCAGGTACGGCAACTGTCGTTTGGAACCGGCAACGCTGAAATCCTCATCCTTGCCTCGACCTGCGAGGGCCACCTTCGTATGTCCGTCAGAGTGTCGACGTGTGCGAGACGGGCCATGTGGACTCCAAAAGTGTCTTCAAATATTTTTTCTTAAAGAGCAAGCAAGAATCTCCATGCAGGTACGGCAACTGTCGTTTGGAACCGGCAACGCTGAAATCCTCATCCTTGCCTCGACCTGCGAGGGCCACCTTCGTATGTCCGTCAGAGTGTCGACGTGTGCGAGACGGGCCATGTGGACTCCAAAAGTGTATTGAAATATTTTTTCTTAAAGAGCAAGCAAGAATCTCCATGCAGGTACGGCAACTGTCGTTTGGAACCGGCAACGCTGAAATCCCCATCCTTGGCTCGACCTGCGAGGGCCACCTTCGTATGTCCGTCAGAGTGTCGACGTGTGCGAGACGGGCCATGTGGACTCCAAAAGTGTCTTCAAATATTTTTTCTTAAAGAGCAAGCAAGAATCTCCATGCAGGTACGGCAACTGTCGTTTGGAACCGGCAACGCTGAAATCCCCATCCTTGCCTCGACCTGCGAGGGCCACCTTCGTATGTCTGTCAGAGTGTCGACGTGTGCGAGACGGGCCATGTGGACTCCAAAAGTGTCTTCAAATATTTTTTCTTAAAGAGCAAGCAAGAATCTCCATGCAGGTACGGCAACTGTCGTTTGGAACCGGCAACGCTGAAATCCCCATCCTTTCCTCGACCTGCGAGGGCCACCTTCGTATGTCCGTCAGAGTGTCGACGTGTGCGAGACGGGCCATGTGGACTCCAAAAGTGTCTTCAAATATTTTTTCTTAAAGAGCAAGCAAGAATCTCCATGCAGGTACGGCAACTGTCGTTTGGAACCGGCAACGCTGAAATCCCCATCCTTGCCTCGACCTGCGAGGGCCACCTTCGTATGTCCGTCAGAGTGTCGACGTGTGCGAGACGGGCCATGTGGACTCCAAAAGTGTCTTCAAATATTTTTTCTTAAAGAGCAAGCAAGAATCTCCATGCAGGTACGGCAACTGTCGTTTGGAACCGGCAACGCTGAAATCCCCAACCTTGAGTCGACCTGCGAGGGCCACCTTCGTATGTCCGTCAGAGTGTCGACGTGTGCGAGACGGGCCATGTGGACTCCAAAAGTGTCTTCAAATATTTTTTCTTAAAGAGCAAGCAAGAATCTCCATGCAGGTACGGCAACTGTCGTTTGGATCCGGCAACGCTGAAATCCTCATCCTTGCCTCGACCTGCGAGGGCTACCTTCGTATGTCCGTCAGAGTGTCGACGTGTGCGAGACGGGCCATGTGGACTCCAAAAGTGTCTTCAAATATTTTTTCTTAAAGAGCAAGCAAGAATCTCCATGCAGGTACGGCAACTGTCTTTTGGAACCGGCAACGCTGAAATCCTCATCCTTGCCTCGACCTGCGAGGGCCACCTTCGTATGTCTGTCAGAGTGTCGACGTGTGCGAGACGGGCCATGTGGACTCCAAAAGTGTCTTCAAATATTTTTTCTTAAAGAGCAAGCAAGAATCTCCATGCAGGTACGGCAACTGTCGTTTGGAACCGGCAACGCTGAAATCCCCATCCTTGCCTCGACCTGCGAGGGCCACCTTCGTTTGTCCGTCAGAGTGTCGACGTGTGCGAGACGGGCCATGTGGACTCCAAAAGTGTCTTCAAATATTTTTTCTTAAAGAGCAAGCAAGAATCTCCATGCAGGTACGGCAACTGTCGTTTGGAACCGGCAACGCTGAAATCCCCATCCTTGCCTCGACCTGCGAGGGCCACCTTCGTATGTCCGTCAGAGTGTCGACGTGTGCGAGACGGGCCATGTGGACTCCAAAAGTGTCTTCAAATATTTTTTCTTAAAGAGCAAGCAGGAATCTCCATGCAGGTACCGCAACTGACGTTTGGAACCGGCAACGCTGAAATCCCCATCCTTGCCTCGACCTGCGAGGGCCACCTTCGTATGTCCATCAGAGTGTCGACGTGTGCGAGACGGGCCATGTGGACTCCAAAAGTGTCTTCAAATATTTTTTCTTAAAGAGCAAGCAAGAATCTCCATGCAGGTACGGCAACTGTCGTTTGGAACCGGCAACGCTGAAATCCCCATCCTTGCCTCGACCTGCGAGGGCCACCTTCGTATGTCCGTCAGAGTGTCGACGTGTGCGAGACGGGCCATGTGGACTCCAAAAGTGTCTTCAAATATTTTTTCTTAAAGAGCAAGCAAGAATCTCCATGCAGGTACGGCAACTGTCGTTTGGAACCGGCAACGCTGAAATCCCCATCCTTGCCTCGACCTGCGAGGGCCACCTTCGTATGTCCGTCAGAGTGTCGACGTGTGCGAGACGGGCCATGTGGACTCCAAAAGTGTCTTCAAATATTTTTTCTTAAAGAGCAAGCAAGAATCTCCATGCAGGTACGGCAACTGTCGTTTGGAACCGGCAACGCTGAAATCCCCATCCTTGCCTCGACCTGCGAGGGCCACCTTCGTATGTCCGTCAGAGTGTCGACGTGTGCGAGACGGGCCATGTGAACTCCAAAAGTGTCTTCAAATATTTTTTCTTAAAGAGCAAGCAAGAATCTCCATGCAGGTATGGCAACTGTCGTTTGGAACCGGCAACGCTGAAATCCCCATCCTTGCCTCGACCTGCGAGGGCCACCTTCGTATGTCCGTCAGAGTGTCGACGTGTGCGAGACGGGCCATGTGGACTCCAAAAGTGTCTTCAAATATTTTTTCTTAAAGAGCAAGCAAGAATCTCCATGCAGGTACGGCAACTGTCGTTTGGAACCGGGAACGCTGAAATCCCCATCCTTGCCTCGTCCTGCGAGGGCCACCTTCGTATGTCCGTCAGAGTATCGACGTGTGCGAGACGGGCCATGTGGACTCCAAAAGTGTCTTCAAATATTTTTTCTTAAAGAGCAAGCAAGAATCTCCATGCAGGTACGGCAACTGTCGTTTGGAACCGGCAACGCTGAAATCCCCATCCTTGCCTCGACATGCGAGGGCCACCTTCGTATGTCCGTCAGAGTGTCGACGTGTGCGAGACGGGCCATGTGGACTCCAAAAGTGTCTTCAAATATTTTTTCTTAAAGAGCAAGCAAGAATCACCATGCAGGTACGGCAACTTTCGTTTGGAACCGGCAACGCTGAAATCCCCATCCTTGCCTCGACCTGCGAGGGCCACCTTCGTATGTCCGTCAGAGTGTCGACGTGTGCGAGACGGGCCATGTGGACTCCAAAAGTGTCTTCAAATATTTTTTCTTAAAGAGCAAGCAAGAATCTCCATGCAGGTACGGCAACTGTCGTTTGGAACCGGCAACGCTGAAATCCCCATCCTTGCCTCGACCTGCGATGGCCACCTTCGTATGTCCGTCAGAGTGTCGACGTGTGCGAGACGGGCCATGTGGACTCCAAAAGTGTCTTCAAATATTTTTTCTTAAAGAGCAAGCAAGAATCTCCATGCAGGTACGGCAACTGTCGTTTGGAACCGGCAACGCTGAAATCCCCATCCTTGCCTCGACCTGTGAGGGCCACCTTCGTATGTTCGTCAGAGTATCGACGTGTGCGAGACGGGCCATGTGGACTCCAAAAGTGTCTTCAAATATTTTTTCTTAAAGAGCAAGCAAGAATCTCCATGCAGGTACGGCAACTGTCGTTTGGAACCGGCAACGCTGAAATCCCCATCCTTGCCTCGACCTGCGAGGGCCACCTTCGTATGTCCGTCAGAGTGTCGACGTGTGCGAGACGGGCCATGTGGACTCCAAAAGTGTCTTCAAATATTTTTTCTTAAAGAGCAAGCAAGAATCTCCATGCAGGTACGGCAACTGTCGTTTGGAACCGGCAACGCTGAAATCCCCATCCTTGCCTCGACCTGCGAGGGCCACCTTCGTATGTCCGTCAGAGTGTCGACGTGTGCGAGACGGGCCATGTGGTCTCCAAAAGTGTCTTCAAATATTTTTTCTTAAAGAGCAAGCAAGAATCTCCATGCAGGTACGGCAACTGTCGTTTGGAACCGGCAACGCTGAAATCCCCATCCTTGCCTCGACCTGCGAGGGCCACCTTCGTATGTCCGTCAGAGTATCGACGTGTGCGAGACGGGCCATGTGGACTCCAAAAGTGTCTTCAAATATTTTTTCTTAAAGAGCAAGCAAGAATCTCCATGCAGGTACGGCAACTGTCGTTTGGAACCGGCAACGCTGAAATCCCCATCCTTGCCTCGACCTGCGAGGGCCACCTTCGTATGTCCGTCAGAGTATCGACGGGTGCGAGACGGGAGATGTGGACTCTAAAAGTGTCTTCAAATATTTTTTCTTAAAGAGCAAGCAAGAATCTCCATGCAGGTACGGCAACTGTCGTTTGGAACCGGCAACGCTGAAATCCCCATCCTTGCCTCGACCTGCGAGGGCCACCTTCGTATGTCCGTCAGAGTGTCGACGTGTGCGAGACGGGCCATGTGGACTCCAAAAGTGTCTTCAAATATTTTTTCTTAAAGAGCAAGCAAGAATCTCCATGCAGGTACGGCAACTGTCGTTTGGAACCGGCAACGCTGAAATCCTCATCCTTGCCTCGACCTGCGAGGGCCACCTTCGTATGTCCGTCAGAGTGTCGACGTGTGCGAGATGGGCCATGTGGACTCCAAAAGTGTCTTCAAATATTTTTTCTTAAAGAGCAAGCAAGAATCTCCATGCAGGTACGGCAACTGTCGTTTGGAACCGGCAACGCTGAAATCCCCATCCTTGCCTCGACCTGCGAGGGCCACCTTCGTATGTCCGTCAGAGTATCTACGGGTGCGAGACGGGAGATGTGGACTCCAAAAGTGTCTTCAAATATTTTTTCTTAAAGAGCAAGCAAGAATCTCCATGCAGGTACGGCAACTGTCGTTTGGAACCGGCAACGCTGAAATCCCCATCCTTGCCTCGACCTGCGAGGGCCACCTTCGTATGTCCGTCAGAGTATCGACGGGTGCGAGACGGGAGATGTGGACTCCAAAAGTGTCTTCAAATATTTTTTCTTAAAGAGCAAGCAAGAATCTCCATGCAGGTACGGCAACTGTCGTTTGGAACCGGCAACGCTGAAATCCCCATCCTTGCCTCGACCTGCGAGGGCCACCTTCGTATGTCCGTCAGAGTGTCGACGTGTGCGAGACGGGCCATGTGGACTCCAAAAGTGTCTTCAAATATTTTTTCTTAAAGAGCAAGCAAGAATCTCCATGCAGGTACGGCAACTGTCGTTTGGAACCGGCAACGCTGAAATCCCCATCCTTGCCTCGTCCTGCGAGGGCCACCTTCGTATGTCCGTCAGAGTGTCGACGTGTGCGAGACGGGCCATGTGGACTCCAAAAGTGTCTTCAAATATTTTTTCTTAAAGAGCAAGCAAGAATCTCCATGCAGGTACGGCAACTGTCGTTTGGAACCGGCAACGCTGAAATCCCCATCCTTGCCTCGACCTGCGAGGGCCACCTTCATATGTCCGTCAGAGTGTCGACGTGTGCAAGACGGGCCATGTGGACTCCAAAAGTGTCTTCAAATATTTTTTCTTAAAGAGCAAGCAAGAATCTCCATGCAGGTACGGCAACTGTCGTTTGGAACCGGCAACGCTGAAATCCCCATCCTTGCCTCGACCTGCGAGGGCCACCTTCGTATGTCCGTCAGAGTGTCGACGTGTGCGAGACGGGCCATGTGGACTCCAAAAGTGTCTTCAAATATTTTTTCTTAAAGAGCAAGCAAGAATCTCCATGCAGGTACGGCAACTGTCGTTTGGAACCGGCAACGCTGAAATCCCCATCCTTGCCTCGACCTGCGAGGGCCACCTTCGTATGTCCATCAGAGTGTCGACGTGTGCGAGACGGGCCATGTGGACTCCAAAAGTGTCTTCAAATATTTTTTCTTAAAGAGCAAGCAAGAATCTCCATGCAGGTACGGCAACTGTCGTTTGGAACCGGCAACGCTGAAATCCTCATCCTTGCCTCGACCTGCGAGGGCCACCTTCGTATGTCCGTCAGAGTGTCGACGTGTGCGAGACGGGCCATGTGGACTCCAAAAGTGTCTTCAAATATTTTTTCTTAAAGAGCAAGCAAGAATCTCCATGCAGGTACGGCAACTGTCGTTTGGAACCGGCAACGCTGAAATCCCCATCCTTGCCTCGACCTGCGAGGGCCACCTTCGTATGTCCGTCAGAGTGTCGACGTGTGCGAGACGGGCCATGTGGACTCCAAAAGTGTCTTCAAATATTTTTTCTTAAAGAGCAAGCAAGAATCTCCATGCAGGTACGGCAACTGTCGTTTGGAACCGGCAACGCTGAAATCCCCATCCTTGCCTCGACCTGCGAGGGCCACCTTCGTATGTCCGTCAGAGTGTCGACGTGTGCGAGACGGGCCATGTGGACTCCAAAAGTGTCTTCAAATATTTTTTCTTAAAGAGCAAGCAAGAATCTCCATGCAGGTACGGCAACTGTCGTTTGGAACCGGCAACGCTGAAATCCTCATCCTTGCCTCGACCTGCGAGGGCCACCTTCGTATGTCCGTCAGAGTGTCGACGTGTGCGAGACGGGCCATGTGGACTCCAAAAGTGTCTTCAAATATTTTTTCTTAAAGAGCAAGCAAGAATCTCCATGCAGGTACGGCAACTGTCGTTTGGAACCGGCAACGCTGAAATCCCCATCCTTGCCTCGACCTGCGAGGGCCACCTTCGTATGTCCGTCAGAGTGTCGACGTGTGCGAGACGGGCCATGTGGACTCCAAAAGTGTCTTCAAATATTTTTTCTTAAAGAGCAAGGAAGAATCTCCATGCAGGTACGGCAACTGTCGTTTGGAACCGGCAACGCTGAAATCCCCATCCTTGCCTCGACCTGCGAGGGCCACTTTCGTATTTCCGTCAGAGTGTCGACGTGTGCGAGACGGGCCATGTGGACTCCAAAAGTGTCTTCAAATATTTTTTCTTAAAGAGCAAGCAAGAATCCCCATGCAGGTACGGCAACTGTCGTTTGGAACCGGCAACGCTGAAATCCCCATCCTTGCCTCGACCTGCGAGGGCCACCTTCGTATGTCCGTCAGAGTGTCGACGTGTGCGAGACGGGCCATCTGGACGTCCAAAAGTGTCTTCGAACGGAAACTTACTGGTCTATGCTGGACCAATACGAGAGTGAAGGTGATGAAACGTGATGTCATTGACAGGAGCCGGAATCCAAAGGACAGTCCATGGATTGAAGACATGTGAATTAAAAGGATTCCAAAAAAAATGTTCAAATGTGTGTGAAATCTTATGGGACTTAAATGCTAAGGTCATCAGTCCCTAATCTTACACACTACTTAACCTAAATTATCCTAAGAACAAACATACACACACACATGCCCGAGGGAGGATTCGAACCTCCGCCGGGATCAGCCGCACAGTACATGACTGCAGCGCCTTAGACCACTCGGCAAAAGGATTCAACTTCATGGCATGTTAGTACAGCAATTAGTATGCAGAATGTGATTGAAACAAGTCTTCTTTTGCAGAATTGATTTTATTCCTTTATTTATTCATGACGCGCGTTTCGCCTAGTATAAAGATTCTTGAGACCGACCAGTATAGTTTTGGTAAATGGCTTCTGGGTGATCGGGGGATCAGCAAAAATAGATTGCCTTCATCACATACAGTAAAATAAACCGTAGAAAGTATGTGCTCACGTAATGTACTACTAGGGTAACACGTGTAATCCTTGCAAGTCTACATAGCATACACCACTGGATGTACGGCAGGATCGGGGCCTGTACAGGGTTATTACAAATGATTGAAGCGATTTCGCAGCTCTACAATAACTTTATTATTTGAGATATTTTCACAATGCTTTGTACACACATACAAAAACTCAAAAAGTTTTTTTAGGCATTCACAAATGTTCGATATGTGCCCCTCTAGTGATTCGGCAGACATCAAGCCGATAATCAAGTTCCTCCCACACTCGGCGCAACATGTCCCCATCAATGAGTTCGAAAGCATCGTTGATGCGAGCTCGCAGTTCTGGCACGTTTCTTGGTAGAGGAGGTTTAAACACTGAATCTTTCACATAACCCCACAGAAAGAAATCGCATGGGGTTAAGTCGGGAGAGCGTGGAGGCCATGACATGAATTGCTGATCATGATCTCCACCACGACCGATCCATCGGTTTTCCAATCTCCTGTTTAAGAAATGCCGAACATCGTGATGGAAGTGCGGTGGAGCACCATCCTGTTGAAAGATGAAGTCGGCGCTGTCGGTCTCCAGTTGTGGCATGAGCCAATTTTCCAGCATGTCCAGATACACGTGTCCTGTAACGTTTTTTTCGCAGAAGAAAAAGGGGCCGTAAACTTTAAACCGTGAGATTGCACAAAACACGTTAACTTTTGGTGAACTGCGAATTTGCTGCGCGAATGGGTGAGGATTCTCTACCACCCAGATTCGCACATTGTGTCTGTTCACTTCACCATTAAGAAAAAATGTTGCTTCATCACTGAAAACAAGTCTCGCACTGAACGCATCCTCTTCCATGAGCTGTTGCAACCGCGCCGAAAATTCAAATCGTTTGGCTTTGTCATCGGGTGTCGGGGCTTGTAGCAATTGTAAACGGTAAGGCTTCTGCTTTAGCCTTTTCCGTAAGATTTTCCAAACCGTCGGCTGTGGTACGTTTGGCTCCCTGCTCGCTTTATTCGTCGACTTCCGCGGGCTACGCGTGAAACTTGCCCGCACGCGTTCAACCGTTTCTTCGCTCACTGCAGGCCCACCCGTTGATTTCCCCTTACAGAGGCATCCAGAAGCTTTAAACTGCGCGTACCATCGCCGAATGGAGTTAGCAGTTGGTGGATCTTTGTTGAACTTCGTCCTGAAGTGTCGTTGCACTGTTATGATTGACTGATGTGAGTGCATATCAAGCACGACATACGCTTCCTCGGCTCCTGTCGCCATTTTGTCTCACTGCGCTATCGAGCGCTCTGGCGGCAGAGACCTGAAGTGCAGCTTCAGCCGAACAAAACTTTATGAGTTTTTCTACGTACCTGTAGTGTGTCGTGAGCATATGTCAATGAATGGAGCTACAGTGAATTTATGAAATCGCTTCAATCATTTGTAATAGCCCTGTACATGGTCCGTCACATGGTAAATACTCTGGAGGCACCGTTATTCGCTCTCCGGTCGGATACACTATACTAAGGCGGAACGTAATTCACGAATAAATAAAAGAATAAAATCAGTTCTGCCACGAAGACTATCGTTTCCACAACGACTTTTGAATTCTTCAGTGAAGTTGTAGGGGAAGTGAGCGATCTATAGGGAAAGTGATGCACACTATGTTCTGGGTTAGTGTGCTGTTCTTCTGGAGGTCTTGGAGCCTAAAGTAATGTCAGTTGCTAACAGTACATGACGACATTGACTAGTCTGAAAGCCCGAATGTCGAGAAGAAGATAAATTCCGCTTGCAATACGATGATTCCAGGCACGATAACAGTTGTGTGATAACGGAGCTCATTGTCTGATTCGGCTGCACTGTCCTACCACATTCACTGTGCAGTAGCGATTTAGGACCTTCTAATTTTCATGTCCTTGGGCCTATGAAATACCGACTGCTTGGCCAACATTTACGGATGCAGATGCTGTCGCGAAAGCCGTAACACAGTTGCACGCCCCAGCTGGTCCAGGTCATCACTAGCGCTGTCGTTCATCATTGTCAAAAGTGCATAGAGAATTGTGGCGACTATGTAGTTGAAATCTTGCACTTTTAAGTGAGTTATTACTAATTCTGCATCTGTTGTAGCATCCATGACAATAAATTAGAACCGTTATTTTGGGAGACGTTATCTCGCCTTCATATATGACAACATCTGACTTGGTTTCTTTCTGTGTGACATTCTGCACTGTTTCCCATCCCTAGACCTGGCCAGACACACTGTCACATCACTAGGAGGGCGTGCTGAAAAGTACTACCACCAAAATTTTTATGTGAACACTCTTGAACCACTTACGTTACTAAATATTATTAACATTCCACATCTTTATTCTTCGTGTCTACATAATTTCCCGACGTCTGTCGCTAGAGAGCTCCGAACTGTAATGTGTAACGTGGCAGTGTGTACCGTAACTATGTCAGTGCCTGAGAAACAGCGTGCTGTAATCGAGTTTCGAATTCTAAGAGTTCGTCCACACATCGAGCACCGTGTCCTTCAGCATGACAATGCGAGACCATACACGAACCCAGCATCTGCAGCTGTCCAAGGCTTTGGTTTCATTGTCATCTTTCATACAATCTCAACATAGCCCCACCCGATTTTGATCTGTTTCGAAAACTTAAAGAGCACCCTCTAGGATTTCACTTTGACAATGGTGAAGCGGTGCAGAGGTGAGGTTCCGACTCCGTCGATAGAGTGAAACATTCTACAGTGGCGGTGTCAACGAACTGGCCTCTCCTTGGGAAAAATGAGTCCGTCGCCAGGTGTCTACGTTGAGAAATAAATTTGTAAACATGAAGAATAAACATGTAGACTGTTAATAAAATTTGCTTTATTTAAAAAGTGTTAACAGTCTTCACATACAAAATTAGGGGGCATTATTCTTCAGCACGCCCTCGTATAAATGACCAGTGTACATGTGACCACCTTGTGCGGTTATCATCGCTCTATGCAGTGTAGAGATGCTTTAGCAGTAGGCCAGGGAGCACAGAGATTAGCGTACTCACTTCACCTTATGTCCTTCATGTTGCATTGTAGTTAGTAAATTGCGACTGCTTACTACATAAACCAAAAATTAAAATCATTATCTGTGTAACCACTTTTATTTTCGTCAACGACGCATTTCGTGGGCTTTCATTCTTATATTCAAATGGATCAGTGGATTAAAATTCAATTTATTCGTCCGGAAGTAACCAGTTGTCTGTTTTTAACTTCATTTCGGAAGTATTCCATCAAAAAGAAACCTGAGGTACGCTGTAACATACATTTTAAGTCTCTGGGCTGTTTGTGTGACGTTCAACAACGCAAATGAATATTTATAACGATCTTTGCTGGAATATTTGTGAAATGAAACTCAAAACAGACGACTCAGAAGATGAGCGTAGACCCTCAAAATGGGTCTTGGAACAAAATATAATTAATTGGTTTACTTTCACTTTTATACTCGTACCAGCACAAACAATGAACGTTTCTAGTGTCAAGAATGTAAACATGACGCGCTGCAAGTGTTGTTACATGCTTTTGACTGGCAGGGACATACTCTGTGGTGGCTGTTGTTTGCAATGAACCATGTCCCCGCAGTAAAAGAATCTAAATACACATGACTTAACGCCATACAGCACGTTTCAGTGAAAGCGTTTGCCTCTGTAACTTACAAAGTAATAGTTGACGGAAAAATCTATTGCGGCAGGTCAACATAGGAAACGTTACACTTCCTGCTGAGAAATGAACATAGTTTACTGTGTTATTTTCCAAAGAGCTTTAGAAAAGAGATACAGTTTTTTTAAATCGAACAGTTTTTGGAAATTTGTGGTAAGGTCTTATGAGACCAAACTGCTGAGGTCATCGGTCCCTAAGCTTACACACCACTTAATCTAACTTAAACTAACTTACGCGCTAAGGACGACACACATACCCATGCGGGGAGAGGGAGGGGAGGGGGGTGCCGCGCGGACCGTGACAAGACGCCGGAGGCCGCACGGCTACCCCGTGCTGCTAAATAGAACAATAGTTGTTTCTGTCATCCATTGGAATCATTTAAACGATCAATGTACAAACCAATTAAAATCACATTCCTATCATGTTTAGTTTGGGAGCTACAACCCTTTCATGTTTCAGCAGCGAATACCACATGCTGTACATAACACAATGCACCTTCTAGAAGTCCTGCGGACTATATGTAAAGTAGCCGGTGTCACGCACCGACGAACTTCCTCGATGCGCTGTTAGACTGCCGACTGTCTCCGCACACGGCCCTATACGTGACAGGTCGAACCACAAAAACAAACGGGGTTTTGTGTGCCGTGCCTACTGACGTCAGATGGAGACGGGCGAGGACCGCAAGAAAGACAGGCCGCGGCGCTTACGTCACGAAGGTAGGCGTGAACTCGCTCGCTCAGCTCAGCAGACAAAATGCGTTTCTGAACCGGTTAACTCGCAGCTGAGCGTGTACGTACTAACGAGAATTCCATGTTCTACTGGAATATGCTATTATGAAGTGTTATTAATTTACAGTACTACACTAAAATTTAAGACCAATACTCGATATAAATGGTATAAGGCTTGTTTACAGCATCTAGTGCAAATGCAAATGGCTCTGAGCACTATGGGGCTTAACATCTGAGGTCATCAGTCCCCTAGACTTAAAACTACTTAAACCTAACTAACCTAAGGACATCACACACATCCATGCCCGAGGCAGGATTGGAACCTGCGACCGTAGCAGCAGCGCGGCTCCAGACTGAAGCGCCTAGAACCGCTCAGCCACAACTTCCGCCTTATAGCATTTAGTCTACTCTGCCTGACAGTCCTCATTTCACTCAAGAAGTGGTGCCTTATGCAAATGATAATAATTTTGGGATGATTTTAATTTTATTGTACCCTAGTACAGCCCTAACAAATTATAAGTAGGCCTATGGACTTCCGATCATTGTAGGACTAATAGCAGTAAGACTCCGTAATAGTGGATTCCAGTAGAAGATGCTCTTCTCGTTTGTACGTACACACCTAGTTACAAGTTAACAGGTGTAGAAACGTAGTTTGCTTGCTGAGTTGAGCGAGCCAGCGAGTTCAGGCCTACCTTCGTGACGTACGCGCCACGGCCTGTCCTTCTCGTAGGCCTCGAAGACGGGATACACGTACAACGAGTACTCGACATGTTGCTGATGCTCGGCGAGTGCCGACACGATGCCACTGAAGCAGCCGTGGCGTATGCCGTGAGATATCCTAGGAGCAGAGCTCCTGCGGCCATTACGTTCTTACGTGCTGAACAATGATTTCGGGAAAGAGGCAGCTTGCGAAGGCGCAGAAGTAACAGACGAAGACCTGCAAGAAGTGACTAGACGCAGATGTTTGTTCTAACTGCAATTCACCATGATTCACATGTCAGCTTACGAGTCGTTGCTGTGGTCGTTGGTCTCAGCCTCACATCTTTGTGGTGTATAGCGCAGGGTGACAGATTTCACTCATACCGCATGTTTTTTCCAGGTACATACTTTCCTTGAGCAACTTCTAGATGGTTGATAGGAGTGGAAATAATACGTGCGCTAGAGCCTTTGTATTTTTCTCATGCCTCTCGATGGGACATTGGTGTAACTTGATACGCTTGTGCTCCTTAAAGAATCATAGATGATTTTTTATCCCTCAAATACACGCTATATTCTCTTATAACCTGTTTGGAAAATAGATACGTGTAATAGTTGTTTGCTCAATTTTTTTTCTTAAACGAATAAAGGCCTCAGCTGCTACAAATCCCACTACAATGTGAGAAAAAATTCAACATACTGTTTTGGTGCATTGAATACAATGCGGAACGCTACAACTGAGCCCATACAGACATCTGGTAGATCATGCATTGGCACCAGGCAGGCCATATACTAGAAAAACTCTCCTACAAACAATTTCCCACAGTGGCAACAGGCGACCATCTTAGAGAGTAGGTTGTTATATTCTACATCAGGATTGTTAACAGTGCACAGATAGGAGAATCGCAATATATTTAACACTGGAAGAAGGTAGGCAGGGTAGATAGAGAGTTATAGTCGATCGGGATGTCTGAACTGCAGCAAGTCCTAAAAGCAGACACCTGGTATTCACCTCCAAGTTTCAGTTTGGGACATAGTTTCAGTGTCTCGTAAATGCTGCAAAGTGTAAATACCATGTCAACGTAATTGTTTTGATTTTCATACTGTGATTTTAGTTATTCTTCGGAGTTACATGACCCGCGCGCGCGTGTGTGCATGTGCATGTGTATGTGTATGTGTATGTGTGTGTGTGTGTGTGTGTGTGTGTGTGTGTGTGTGTGTGCGTGCGTGTGTGTGTGTGTGTGTGTGTGTGTGTGTGTGTGTGTGTGTACGTGGTGTTTGTAGGGGATGAGAGTGAACTAATGTGAAGTGAGGCAGCTGATTACCCTCGATATCCATAAATTGCAAACATTATCGAGAAATATCATTGTCTAGACTACAATTTTAGCAGGAAGGTTAAGTAACTGCTACTACTACTACTGTAACTACAACTACTACTACTATAGTACAGTCATACACCGAAAACTACTGTGAAGTGCATTGCAAAGGGAACTTCTCATTGTGGAAGTAATGAGGGCTTCTTCTCGTTCCATTCATGGGAGGAGCGGGGCAAGAATGATTGCGTAAATGCCTCTTTGTGCGCTGTAACTAGTTTAATCTTGTACTCGCAATTCCTAAGGGAAACAGTAAGCAGGGAACTCAACAGTTAGAGCTTGAAAGTTGTCTGCCTCTGACACAACTTTCAGAATTAACTTTCTTCCACGCATTCTAAACCGCATACTCGCTGCAACGATACTTCTGTGCCGAGCAATCGATCTCTGAAAGTATTACTGTCTTTGACGAATTCAGTTATGATATAAACTGATAAGCCAGAATATTATGAACGCCGACCTACTATCGATATAAACCCGTCCAAGTACAGCTGCTTCACCTGTCGAGGAATGTCTGCTAGTACGACACACGCATGTTGCATGTAATATCAGTGAACGCACTCTCCGTGTGTGGAATAGGGAATGCGAGCGATCTATCTGAGTTTGACTGAGGACAGATTGTGATGGCTCGGAGGCTCGGCACGAGCGTTTCGGAAACTGTACGACTTGTCAGGTGTCCGAGGAATGCTGTGATGGATGTCTTCAACATGTGGCTAAGTCAAGGTGAAACCACGTCCAGACGTCGTGAAGTTGGGCGGCCACCCTCATTACAAATGTAGGACGTCGTAGGCTGGGCAGACTGGTAAAAGGGGGCAGGCGGCGAACTGCGGCGGAACTAACAGTACACTTTGATGCTGGGTAGAGTAATCGTGTGTCTGAACAAACAGTGAATCGAACACTCCTAACGATGGGCATCCGCAGCCGACGACCCATGTATGTGCTAATATTAACACCACGACATCGGTAACTACGATTGGAGTAGGCACGTGACCATAGGCACTGGATGTCGGCGCAGTGGCAGAGCATTGCATGGTCTTGTGAATCCCGATACATTCTTCATCATCCCCATGGGAGAGCGCAAATTCTTCGACTTCCAGAGGAACAGCTCCTTGACACCTGTACTGCGAGCTGGGAACAAGTTGGTGGCGGCTCCATTATGCTCTAGGGAACGTTCCCGAGGGTATCCATGGGTCGTGCAAGGCACTATGACAGCCAAGGAGTACCGTACACTGGTTGCAGGCCACATACACTTCATGACGATCATGTTTTCCGACGACAGTGAAATTTTCCAGCATGATAATGCGCCATGTATCAAGGCCAGGAATGTGGTGGAGTGGTTGGAGGAACACAGTGGTGAATTCCATTTGATGTGCTGGCCCCTTACCGAACCAGATCTGATCCCGATCAAACATATGTGGGATGTAATTAAATGTGGCGTCAGAGCTCATCGACCCCATCCATGGAATTTAGGTGACTTAGGTTACGTGTGTGTGCAGATGTGGTGCCAGCTCCCTCTAGAAACCTGACAAGGGTTCATTTCTTTCATGCCACGATGCGTCGCCGCTGTTATCCGTCCCAGAGGTAGACATACCGGCTATTAGGTAGGTGGTCGTAATGTTGTAGCTGATGAGTGTATAAGGCTGTAAGGCCAGCCAGTCAGAGAACTACGCACCATATATTCAGGTGGGAACTAGCGATTTAAACGGACCGAAGGCTGACCATGCTTGGGGTTCCGATCGGCGCTGTATTGGTTCCTTTCGTATAAATTGACTTATTTCCAGATTATAAGTATCATAATATTTCAAACAAAAGGATAAACTCAAAAGGCGTTGAAAAAGGGAATGTGCAGTTGTTTTCATTTCTAACTGAAACTGTTTTAAATGTTGATTATTTTTTACTTTAAATAACATTGTACTGATTAAGTTTAATAGAATGAATAAAAGTGAGCTTCAGTGCAAAAAGTGACCGTTGGTAAATGGCGTGCTTGGTTATGAATGTACATGTATTGAATTGATGTTCATACAAAACAAAACATTTTGTAACGAGTTAATCCGTCGTCGAATTAAGATGCAGGCTAGACTTTTCTAGAAGCGTAAAATAACAAACGATTGAGTCCTTAAGACCTCCGCACGTTGCATCATCAAAGAAGTAGCTTCCAGTTTAATTTAAATGCCCAGATATTAATTTATTATTTCACTTAAAACATGAGAACTGAGAGATTTGTCGTTTTACATAATGAAAGCAAGTTTGAAATAGAATGGTCCAATTATTTTAGGCAAAAAGGTACATGGAGTACTCCTAAATGGTAGAAACGATCTAGAGTCGGGTTTTCTCAGATAGAACAATTACAGTTATCGAAGAACAAAGACTGGTATAACATCGGTTTCTAAGACCTGGCTTTTACAAAAGCACAGCAGAAACAAATGGTTATTTGCTGTCCATTCAATGTAATTCGCGTAATCTCGCAAGCATTTCACTGAAGTAATATTAGGAATTGTTACGTGTCAATTCATAAGCAAGAAAATTACTTCACACTATTATTATCACGTCAGGCACAAAGTTTTACCATTGCGACTTTATCAAAAAATATGTTAATACATCCCCCTTGAATGATGTAGGCTGTGTTCATTAGTGTAACTTGCCTTCAACCATTTGACTACATGTTATTCACTTCAGTTGTTACTAAAATTTTGGAAAGGTACAGTAAATTTTGGATACTTAGTTATTGTAATTGATTACTTAGTTTATAAAAGGCATGATAAACCAATGCTGACTTTATTTATATTTTATTTCTACCGGTTTCGGTCATAAGCCATGTTTATGGTCGCCGAAAAATGAATCGGCAGCCAACAGTATGTGTCGTTCATTTCGAACATTACAAATATGATATTTGTGTGAAGAGTAACTAACTGAAGAGAACCAACATGAGAACCCCTCAGTCAGTTGCTCTTCACACAGATATCATACTTGTAATGTTCGAAATGAACAATAATTTTAGTTTTGTGGATTAGGTTTTCGCTGTCTGTGAACATCGTATATGACAAAAGTGGGGCGATATAAAATATAAATAAGTCAACTTCTGTGTGCCATCCATTTTATAAAGTATTTACATGCTGATAACTAACTTAACAAGATAATTACGTAGTGTTTGTGATAAAAGAATTATTTGACTGAACAATATTCGTAGTCGTTCGAATGCAACTTTGTTAAACAGTGGTTATCATTAGGATCTTTCCATGTCGAGGTACCCACCTCATTAATTAATTACAAACCTGATAAAGTCTGCGTTAGACAGTTAAAGGTCACATCTTATTGTTGAATTCCAGATTACTTTATCAACACTCTAGATCATATTTAATATGTTTGCCACCCTTACTCAGGTGAACTCCATGGGCAACCTTACCTAAAAACTGGGACAGAGCCAACAGACTTTAACATAATTGATGATTATAAGTAGCATATATGCCAAATAAAGTTTAGAATTTATTTTGCAAGCAACTGATAATGAAATTAAGATCCTTGAAAACCATTGTAGTATATGGCTTTTATATAAAGTTCATATGCTTCAAGCAAGATTAGTAAAAGTACAGACATTTCGCAGTACATAGCACACAAACAAATTTTAAATTTTATCATGAGCAGTGAACATACAGTTCTGTTAAGTATGTTTTGTCCAAGAACAAATAACTAAATTATATAGAGCTCGTTATATCATAATAGTTTCTACAAAAGCAGCATACATTTGTGTAATGTAAGAAGGAAAATTTCTTTTTGTTCGTAGAAGAGATGAGTAGAGGTTTTACAAGATTAATGCTCTTTTGTTAACAAATGGGCAAGAGAAACACACATTGTTATGAATGTTAGAACAATTGATTTGAGAAGTTTAGACATTTTGAACGACAGCTGTCGATGAATGGTGTTCCGTGTTAAGGTGATCTTGGCCCCTGGTAGGAAGGAAAAGTCGGTCTTCACCAGCAGAACCAATTGTAGAAGGGTAAGGTTCTGGACAATAAGGCCTATGAAGTGGTAGGTCGTCAAAGATCTCTGGGTAGTTTGGTTTCATTTCAAGCAGACGTCAGGAAGTTCGTTAGATATGGATTACTTGAAAGGGTTGTACGTTTGTACCAATGACACATAACATGAGATTTACATTATATTGTTCTGAACCTAAAAATCTCATTAATACATACATAAATTTACATAAGTACATACACAAATTGTCAATTATTTGAATAAATTGAAAAGTTCCATAGTTTTATTGGGGATCCGATTTTCTGTTGTTTTAGACTGGCAAGTCTGGTTACCATTCATCAACACATAAATCTCTTGTGTATTGATCTAATTTATTGTCTATTACTCACAACCTGTAGCATATTACACAGGCAAGTCTTATAAATGTAAATGTTCACTACATGGACTGGATGAGTGTTTTTGTATGGTTAAATTTAAAAATTGGCACGGCAAAGTTCAAGTGATTAATTGTTGCATACCCAACGTTCCATTTCAACAATAGCAAAATACAATGACCTTTGTCTTAGCATTCATTTGCATTTTTGTAAGTGAACACATGAATACGTTGTTGATCTGTGCAAAGCTCATCTGTGTCGATAGCTCAATCAAATAGTGATAATTACCAAAAGAGACGCAGCTTTTAGTAACACTGGTGGTAGCCATTAATAGCACAGTTCTTCTCCTGCCTGAAACGCTCTAAAAAGAAAATACAAATACACCAAGTGTGAAAAGGAAATACAAATACACCAAGCATGAAAAGGATTAGCTAGTCACTCACACACACTGTTCAAAGCTGAACTATGTTTGTGTGTAACTGTCATTTAATTGAAAGAATACAGTTTTCATTTATGGATATTCTTTGGACCACAAGCTAATTAAATACAGAACACACTTATATTCTATGTACAATGTCTACAGGAGCACAGGTCATATTAATTACTGCAGCTTACTTGTACCCTTGTACTTCCTCACTTAAATCATGTGATTAGGTTTTTTGTCAATGCTCATAAAGCAAGTAACGTATTTGTAACTCAAAGCTTCCATGCGTCTACACAAATTGCTATTTGGAAAAAAACTCAAAACTACATATATATTTCTTCAAGTCCTGGTGGGGGTATAACTGTTTAATCTTGTTTAACTCCGTGTAACATAATAGGAAGCTCCCTTCATGAGGTATTCCGACTATTTTATATGGACTTGAATACAATAGTTGCTAATTTTCCATTTTTACTCTTTAAGAAAGACGGTTTTCGATGTGTCATCTGAAGTATTTTATCCTCCACATGGAATTCTTGCATGTGTGTTAACTTTATGCCAGAGTATTCTTTTCTTAGGTGAGCGTTTTCTATTAATGTAATCAACGTGTGTCATATTTTCTCTTCTCAGTAGCTTTCCTTCCTCAGAATTTGGGGAAGTGGGTCGATACACTTGTTTCTTTTTGATTCGCTAAGAATTTGTTCAGGTGCTATATATTATGTAATGATGTGTAATAAATTATTGCCTATTTGTTTCAAAGGCCAATGGTACTCAGCCCACTGTGTTTGGCGAGTGGCAGTGTAAGCACTGATGTATCGATTAATTTCTGTAAAAACTTTTCACAGAGTTTGTCTCTCATTGAAGTTGTGCAGTTAATTTGTTGTCACTGTAGGAATGCTTTTCAGTTTGCTCTAGTATAGTTCTGATAGTAATGTATCAGGCATACCAATCCTTCAGAGTTATTTATTATGCTTTCAATAATAAGTATTACTGTGGTAGATTTTGTTTTCGTACAACCTGAATATTTGGAAAAGATACTATAAAGAGTGACCAAGCATTTTACTCCATCTAAAGCTTGTGGCATGGGAATGGAAACATCAATCGACATCATTTGTCGTGGTTTAGTTACCGATTTTGAATGTAGTTCGTTTCGACAGCATTTATTTACCTTGGAGAGTCTCCATACTCTTACTTACGTCTATATAATATTGCCTGTAAGTGCTATCCTTCTTTATACGGAAGATTCTGTAGCCTGAAGTTTGTTCAGTTAATTCTGGGAATTGTGGAAGTTCTTGTGGAAGGCAAAATGAGGCATATACCACTACATTACTGTTTCCACTAATATGAATTATTTAAATCACATTCCAGCAAAAATAAAGACTAGCATGCTAGCTGGGTGTGTAAGAGTTTGCAGCTTAAAAGAAAACTCAGAGGCTAATAATCACAAAAAATTTTTTTGACATGATTACCATAAATGCAATAATGGGTCTTTTTAAAAGTCCATGTGGCTAAAGTCTCTAATTCAGTTGTAGAATCGCCCCTTCATACTCACAAGGGACATGGCTAACGAATCCTATGATGCAAATGTAAGGTTTGCCCTCAACTTTATTGGTTCAAATGGTTCAAATGGCTCTGAGCAGTATGGGACTTAACATCTTAGGTCATCAGTCCCCTAGAACTTAGAACTACTTAAACCTAACTAACCTAAGGACATCACACACATCCATCCCCGAGGCAGGATTCGAACCTGCGACCGTAGCAGTCCCGCGGTTCCGGACTGAAGCGCCTAGAACCACACGGCCACCGCGGCCGGCTCCTCAACTTTATCGATTTGGAATAAGCAGGTTCTCAAACGCTAGAAGATAGCACCTGCTCCAATTCAGATGTTTTTAGATACATCATGATGGTGCACTAGTTAAGGATTTATCAAGGCTAACTTAATAGAATGAAAAGATACTTGACAGTCTTTGGACCATAAACACTCTGTTTTTTTTTTTTCAATAAATTCAGGAGTGCCTCCCAGTTTTGTAACTGATTAGGTACAAAATGCCCAAAATCAACATCAAATGTTGATCGGATAGGATGAAAAAAGTTTGCATTTGTGAAATAGTAAAGTAGTATCATTGTCGTTTCAGATCTGAAGATGGTTCTAGATGAAGCGAAACCGGTCATGTGAATAAACATTTTTGCAGTCAAGACGGATTATAAGTAACATAGCATTATTTCTGTTTGATTGATCATGATTTCTTAGTACTCCACCAATTGTGATAACTGTATTACCACTCACTGGCAAAGTAGCCGGGATTGTACCGACTGTTGTGTCGTCTTCTTTTATTTAGGTTTGTTGGACTCTTGATTTCCTTGCATAAGGTTATTCATCACAGGCCCAACTGACGGTGCTACACAGCTGTTGTGGCAATCGTTTGTTATTCGTTGATTGTTGATACGGTTACTCGGTGGAGTGGAGTGGCCGGTGCAATTGATATTACTTCTTTTACAGTCCTCATGTATAAAGTCAGCAGAGTCCAGCATCGATATAAAGTGCTGTAATCAAATCAGCAGAGTCCAGCATCGATATAAAATGCTGTAATTTTGTTTCAGGAATGTGTACTAATTTTCCTCTGATACCTTGGAAGAATCCGCAGCATTTCTTGGTGCGAGATCGGTTCATCCTAATTTTATGCTTCGGTCAAACATTTTTCGAAGTATTTATGTGAACTACCTTATCGGCTATAGAAGGGCTCTCGATTATAAACTTCTTTTCTGAGACTTTCCTGTACACATGTAGACCAATATTAGAAAAAAGGCCTTTTTGAATTGTTTACAAGACTGATGACACTCAGCAGTTTCTATTACCAATTGTGTTACTATTCCCTGTAAATCCTGTAGTGAACGGCATTTATTTTTTATTTTTATTTTTTTTTGTAAATAAGACCACGTCTCAGATAAAACTCATTTAAACAATATTATGAAAATGACTGGATGCGTGCTTTTTTTTATGAGGTGAGAAGACCTGGAACTGCCCACGCTTTAGCAAACATTCCTGCAAAAGAACATACGACAAAGTAGAAGCTACCCCAATTATACGATACACGGTTAGACGAAGGGCTAACATGATCTACATCATCTCGATGTATCCTATCAAACTGATCCGGAATGCTGTAAGCAGGACCTGTCCTATTACTAAGGGGTGGTGTGTCACACGTAGTTCATTTAACAGTGGAAAACATTGTGACACAAATCAGAGAAGTCCCTACTTCGTGTTGGGTTAATCTGATACAACTCAGATTGAATTAGTTCTCCTGAAGCATCTCATTCTGATGATGCTCTAGTACTGTACTGATGTACAGTAACTTGTAATTCAGCTTCTCATTAATCTGTGCATCTTTTTCAGACATCCATTTCGCAAATTCACGAGTAAATTCTGTCTTTGTATATCAAATTGTTAGGCAGCCAGTGTTGGACTGAAAGGAGTCCTGCTTTAATGATAATCAATAGAAATCTGCATTCGTCGTTGTTCTATTCTTTTATACAACTCCAGAAACGGGTCTGCAGTGTGACTGGTTTGTGGAATAAACTCCTCACCTTCAACCTCTTGAAGATTCTACGTTACAAACTGTCGGATCAGTAAATTCCCTGCCATCGGTATGTGATACGTGACCGTTGTTTTAGTAGATTCCCTGCCATCGGTATGTGATACGTGACCGTTGTTTTATATAGATTCCATATTTAGAATTTTACCTATTTTTACTGTGCCACGGATATCTGAAATCGTTTTAATGAGTCTTGTATATCCTTTTTAAACACCAAAATACAATTAATATTGGCTCAAATTGCGAATTTTCAGCAAGAAAACATCGATCTGCAGAAACAAGATACTACAGCTATTCCATACTGTCCGCACTGTGCATAAAATCAGCCATATTGTTGACTTTGTTATTTCGTGAATAACGTAATTAACTAACAAATTCCCAAGATAGACTTGAGACAGACTATGGTCCGGGAATTAACTACCTGATTGATAAAATTTTATAAAATATACATGCAGAGAGATAACCAGTGAGACCTTTACCTTATGTAAGTCGGCGTCATTAAGATTGTATCATATCATTCGTATCAGAAAATTTTATTTAGATACTGTTTTGAAAGTTTTTAAACTTTAGTTTCTTTATATTTCTTACGTATTTACTTCGTTACTCCACACCAGGTTGTATCACTGAAAATGTATCTGAACATGACAGTGAAGAATACAATTTGTAGTTACGTAAAGACAAAATTTGGGATGTACAGAAAATTCAAAAAAATTACATTTAGTTTCTGATAAACGGACGCCACTTTAAGTGGTTCCTTTCGTATAAACTGATTAATTTTCCAGGTAATAAGTACCATAAAGCTTCAAACAAAAGGCTCCACTCCACAGGCGATAAAAAAGAATAAGTGCAGTTATTGTCATTTCTAACTGAAACTGTTGCAAATACAGATTATTTTCTACTTTAAATGAAAATATATTCATTGACTTTAACAGAACGATAAAAATGAGCTTCAGGCAAATAAATTCATTCTCGGTTAATGACGTGCTTGGTGACGAATGACCATGTTTGTAGTTAATATTCATACAAAAGAAATCATTTTGTAACAAGTTAATCGGACTTCGAATTAAGGTGCAGGCTCGAATATTTAAGGATAATAATAATTAACGATTCCGTGCTTAAGACTCTTCATTGTTGTATCACCAAAGAAGACATATCCAATGCTGTGTAAACGGCTGGAAACTAAAAGTATATTTCAGTTAAAACAGGAGAAGATTCTCGTTTTACAGTATGAAAACAAGTCTGAAATATAATGGTCCAATTTATTATTGGCAAAAAGATACATCGAATAAACTTACACCCCTGCTACGCCGATGCCAGAACAAGAAGGAGGAGCCGATCTAGTGTCGCATTTTGTCAGATAGAGCAACTACAATTGTTGAAGAACAAAGATGGTAGAAACATCAGTGGTTTACAAATATTAATTTTTCAAGTACTTTACCTATGTAGAAGCATATCCAAAAGAAGTAGATTTTTACTGTTCATGAATGTAATTGGCGTAATTTCGTAAGCATTTTAACTGAAATAATATTAGGAATCGTTATGTGGTAGTTCACAAATAGGAATATTGTTTGACAAAAGTATTATCATGTCCCTCAAGGACCATTCAACTAGGCACAAAAGATAACCCATAAGACTTCATCAATAGGTCTGTTATAGCGAGTTTCGGAGTGCAAGGGCGCTGTCATGGTTGAGTAATGTATTAATCCCTAGCCTTACCGCTTAGTTCGACGAAATTCGTGCTATAGCAGTCGGAGACGAAGCGTCTTCAATAGGCCAGCATGATGCACGAGAGAATCACAATAAAAGCCGAAATGTGGATGCCTGATAAGTGGCTACACGCAGATGTTTTCTTTTTGTTTGACACGATATTGCCCTTCCGGCCGTCAACACTAATTTAATTCTTTTTCCTTATGTGAAACAATACTTCAAAACACCAAAATATCTACAAACTGGTGCATATAAACAATACTTTAATCAAAATTATAATCCTTGCAAACTCGGCATATTCTTGTTGGCAGTCTTTTTCTAGGCGTCAAGTCAATATGTTTTGGGAAATGGTCCCAGTATTGCGCTTGGAGTCGAATAGGTGTTACACCTACTGAAGGTTTTGCACGTTTTTCGTAATGAGGAAATTGTACATCTTTAGAATTGCTTCTGCTATTTTTATTCAGTAATCAACAAACGTTTTCTTTGTTTGTGCGTGTATAGTTTTGTGCACGACGTACGTATTGAATAGAGTCGTATAAGACATACAAAAAGCTTGTCGGTACCGTCTGACGAGTTTCTTCATGATTAGAAAACAGATCAACATCTGATCTTGACTATCCATTCCAACCATTCACTTAATGTATTAAGGGTTACATTTGCGCTTCATTGTTTTTCTAAACTGTTGGTCAATGTGTTCAGTCATCTCTAGACTTTAGTGTTTCGTTGATAGCATACACACGTCACGTTTGTCTTTCTATCTCAGAGTCAACAAAATATTACAATTTCTCCATAAACATTCGCCTTTCTTTAAAGTTTGTTTTTGAATGTTTTTCGCATATTTCACTTTTGATAGGTACTGTCCCGATAACATTTTTTTTTCTAGTGTGAATTTAAAGAAATGATGTGGGAGGAGTACCAGTTGCGAAGAAACAAAATATATCCCTTATTCAAAATGGATTTGGTAACTCCACGACAACGTTCTCTTCCGCACAGTTATCCCGGTCGGTTTAGTCCTGGACAGCACATGTTGTGACTCCGAAACAATAAGCGGTAATTTGTGAATTTTTAATCATAATCTCGCTCTTTTCAGTGGATTACATTGTTTACGTGCTAAACGCCCCCCATAAATTGAAGAGCCAAAGAAACTGGTCATCTGCCTAATATCGTGTAGGGTTCCCGAAAGCACGCAGAAGTGCCGCAGCACGTGGCCAGTCGACTAATGTCTGAAGTAGTACTGGGGGGAATTACCTCCATGAATCCTGTAAGGCTGTCCATAAATCCGTAAGAGTATGAGAGGGTGAAGATCTCTTCTGAACTGCGCGTTGCAAGGCATCCCAGATATTCTCAACAATGTTCATGTCTGGGGAGTTTGGTAGCCAGCTGGAGTGTTTAAACTCAGAAGAGTGTTGCAGGAACCACTCTATAGCAATTCTGGACGTGTATTTATCGCATTTCCCTGCTGGGATTGCCCATGAATGGATACAGGTGATCAGACAGGGTGCTTACGTACGTGTCACTTGTCAGAGTCGTACCTAAACGTATCTGCGGTCCCATATCACTCCAACTGCGCACGCCCCAAACCATTACAAAGCCTTCACCAGCTTGAACAGTCCCCTGCTGACATGCATGGTCCTTGGATTCATGAGCTTGTCTCCATATCCATAGACGTCCGCTCGATAGAATTTGAAAAGAGACTCGTCCGACCAGGCAACATGTTTCCAGTCATCAGCAGTCCAAGGTCGGTGTTGACGGGCCAGGCGAGGCGTAAAGCTCTGTGTCGTGCAATTATCAAGGGTACACGAGTGGGCCTTCGGCTCCAGAAGCCCATATCGTTGATATTTCGTTGAATGGTCCGTACACTGACGCCTATTGATGGCCCAACATTGAAATCTGCAGCAATTTGCGGTAGGATTGCATTTCTGTCACGTTGAACGATTCTCTTCAGTCGTCATTGGTCCCTTTATTGCAGGAACTTTTTCCGGTCGCAGCGCTGTCGGATTAACGGTACACTCGTGAAATGGTCGTACGAGAAAATTTCAATTCATGGATACCACGGAGATGCTGTGTCCCATCACTCGTGCGTCGACTCTGACACCACGTTCAACGTCACTTAAATCTTGATAACCTGCCATTGCAGCAGCAGTAACCGATCTACCAACTGCGCCAGACAGTTGTTGTCTTGTATAGTGTACCCTGATACACTGTTTATAAGCAGTATTCTGTTCACGGATGAGGCTGCATTTACCCGTGACGGTATTTTCAACTGCCACAACTGTCATATTTGGGCCGATGTCAGTCCTAAAGCAACACACGTATCACGATATCAGCAGAGCTATTCGTTGAACGTCTTGGCAGGACTGCTCGGTGACCTCACAATAGGAGCATACATCCTATCTAACCGGATAACAGTCGGTTTCTGCGGACTGTACTTTACATGATGGTGTTCTACTGAAGGACCGCCTGAACAGGTGATTCATGAATGACGATGCTCCAGCACATATGCATTTATGAGTCCGCCTGTTTTTAAATGGTTCAAATGGCTCTAAGCACTATGGGACTTAACATCTGAGGTCATCAGCCCCCTAGAACTTAGAACTACTTAAACCTAACTAACCTAAGGACATCACACACATCCATGCCCGAGGCAGGATACGAACCTGCGACCGTAGCAGTCGCGCGCTTCCGGACTGGAGCGCCTAGAACCGCTCGGCCACCGGGGCCAGCGCCTGTTATTAACTTGGACGGATTGACCCTCTCTTGAGGAATTACGCTTGCGAATTGAGGTAGCCTTCTACTGTGTGCAGAGTTCGTCAGGATTGCCTGAGATGACTTGCAACTCATTTCAGAGACGAGTTCAACGTTGCAGTCAGGCGCATGGACAACAATTCTAACACCTATTTTAACGTTTAGAGACGCCATCCGTTTCTAGACACCGATGAACCGCAACACAAAATGTGTTCCATCTCGACCACGCTTTGTTTGTGGAACCATGTTTACTGGAGTTTTTTAGCTACTTTTGGCCTGTACTTTACCTACTGAATTATTGACCATCACTTCTGAATAAGCCTATATGCGGTCTTGCGTTGTCTCATTACGTGACATTGTCACAGAGACATCCAAAATATGGCAAAATCACTGACCTTAACATGGCTGAAATGTAGAGCTTGCGGATTGAATTACAGAATTTGTGTAAGCCTATCGGAAGCGACGGTTTTGTAGCCAATGACACCCCATACCATCATGAAGGGTGCTGGAACTAAGGGAACGCAGTCTGGCCAGATTAGTTCTACTTAGAGCCTTCATACACAGATGCGTCCATCGTGATGCTGTACGCAGGACAGAGACTTCTGAGGAAGACGACGTAATTCCATTTCTGTGACAAGTGTTGTCTTAGAGCGCACCACTGTAGCCTCCCTCTGCTAAAGCCTCAAGGAAACCGTGGCTATTGTCTCCGTGCTGACAGTTCTTGGTGCTCCGGGCGTCGCATTATCCATGATGCCACTTGTTTTGTTGCAGAAAAGCCCATTTCCTGACTGAAGGTAAGTGACGTGGCTATACGATTGTGTTCGACCGAGTGAACACTGTATCTATCCTTTCGAGCGCTAGTCGCGTGGAACCGTTCAGATCGTTCGTGACGTTGTGTAAGACCCTCCTGAACTCAGTGATGCCATATAATCGAATTCCGACACGTGCTGGTAGACGTTTCGGCTGAAGTCTAGATCAGACCGAGCGGCAGTCATAGCGGTGCGTATCTAATCCTCATAAGTTGGCAACGCCTCAGTTTCGCGTAGCCAGTGGAACGATTCTCACCAGATGCAATGTATTTCTAGCGCCAAAATTGAAACTATTTTCTTGTTTGCTGTTTTTTGTCGTATTGGTCAATTCTGAAATAAATATTTTGTGATTATGTCAGCGAGTTCTGTAAAGTCGAATGATTTAAGTGATTTAGTTCTACACGGGACGTCGTCCGTTGGTGCATGTCTCATGGATTAATTACAGAGACACGAAAATGAACCGAATGTGGTGGTGAAATGTCTCTCAAAGACTGAAAGGTTTGTATGGATGAAATCATCTGGAACTACAGCAAAAGCCGCCACTTTGAGTTAAGAGGATCAATGTTTTCTTAATTCAATCATGGAAGAAGGTACGTGAATCAATGTTTAGTAATGATAGATTCGCACATAAGGGCGCCCATACCTAAAATCAGGCCTCCCCCCCCCCCCTTCCCACACCTCTCAGGGAAAAGAAGAGGTATAGCGTTTTTAAGTGTTTTCTTTCAAGAAAAGCATGTAAAGGTCAGTATTACACAGGGTTCCCCCTTCCCCCCTCACAAACTATCGTATGGGCGCCCTTGGACGCACGTTAGATTTATTAATAAACATTGATCCACCTACCTTCTCCCATGATTTAATTAAGAAAACATTGATCATTCTAGTTTCTCCCACGATTTAATAAATAAAATTGATCCACGTACTCAGCGTGCTCGTGCAGATCGATTGCAGAGCTAAAAAAGAGCAGAGAAATACGAGAAATATTTCACTGCTTTGTCTAATACGTCACGGGTCGCGACGCTGTCCTTGGTTTGCAGATACTAGCACAGTTTAAACGGCTGCGACTCAAACGGGGAGCAATTAAATTTACGTTTACAGCAGTGTCTCACTCTTTCTTTCAATGCATTACTTCTAAACACGTCGTGTGCCTGCTGTTCTCTCTGTGGCTACGTAACAGAAACAGCTCACACATCTTCTTTTGTTCCCATCGTACCTCACGCCAAGTGCTGACAAGATTCCCGCAGGAAATGCATAAGTGGGCCACTGGTCCTATTCTAGACTTTATCCGATGTTTCTCCCTCACACTTGAGAAATAACACTATCCTCTCATTAATATCTGAATGAGAAACCAGCTGCGTAATCTGTCCTCATATACAGAATGTAGATGATGTTACTCCCACCTACTTCCAGTGATTTCACTGAAATACTAAACACTTGCACATCTAACCACGAGGCACGTTTTAGGCCATTCTGACGTTTTTTGATGCCATATTTTAATTTATCAGTTTTCTTACCCACCAGTTTGCACCATTACAATAGATGTAATTGATCTGATGAAGTGTGTACCTACTCTATAAAATGAGAGTTTCGACATGGTCGTTATGTAGGGGACATTGTCGTACCTGAAGGATAGTATAGATAGAAACACATTATGTTTCGTTGTCAGTAGTTTAATTAAACGATTAATTTTGGGAAAAAAGGGAGGAACGCGCACTAAAAGCCGTCATAAGCAGCTACTGGCATTTTCTTTTGTTTTTGTTGTTGTGAGACAAGAGACTGTATTTTCTGCAGCGTGTGAAAATGCACACATCAAAAAAAGTGTTGTATCACCGCGGTCCTACTATTTCCTGATCTTAAAACTGAATAGTTATACACAGAAACAACATTTCAGTTCTCTTTATTGCCCATGAAAACAAAAAAAATTGTAAGTTGTTCAGTAATAATGTAGACTTTCTGAATTTGTGTTCTAGATTGCAGCACACACCAGTACCTCTAATAACCGGTATCACGCCCTCTTGCACTGATGCATGCCTGCATTCGTCGTGGTATACTGTCCACTATATCATCAAGGCATTGTCGGTCCAGACTGTCCCACTGCTCAACTGCGATTCAGCGTAAATCTCTCAGATTGGTATTTGGGTCATCTTGTCAAAAATATCCCTTTTCAATCTATCCCAGGCATGTTCGATAGGGTTCATGTATGGAGAACATGCTGGCCATTCTTATTCTTTCGTTGTCATGAAGGAACACATTCACAAGACATGCACAATGGGCTTTAGAATTGTGTCTATTATGACGAATCCCTCTCCGAATTGCTGCCGATATAGTTGCACTATACGCTGAATGATGTCTTCCCTGTATTGTATAGCCGTTTTATTGCGGTCAGTGACCAGTGGCGTACACATAGCGTCATCCCAGAAGATCAGAGAACCACCATCTTGCGGATCTCGCTGGACAATGTGCCTAAGACGTTCATTCTGACCAGACTGCCTCCAATAACTTCTCCAACAATTGTCTGGTTGAAGACATATGAGAGTCTCATTTGTGAATAGAACTTGATGCCAATTCTAACAATGTCCATTCAGCATGCTGTTGGGCCCATCTGTACCACGCTGCATGGTGTCTAGGTGTCAAAGTTGACCTCGTCATGGACGTAGGGAGTAAAGCTGCACATTACGCAGCCTATATCGTAGAGTTTGAGTAGAAACACGATGTCCTGCGGTTGCACGAAAATCTTTATTCAGCATGGTGGCTTTCCTCTCAGGGATCATCCGAGCTAAAATCCGCAAGTAGAGGTCATCAGCTGGAGTAGTACCCTTTGGGCCGCCTGAGCGAGGCATGTCATCTTCAGTTCCTATATCTCTGTACCTCCTCTATGTCTGAACAACGTAGCTTTGATTCACTTTGAGACGTCTGGGAACTTCCCTTGATGAGAGCCCTTCCTGACACATCGAAACAGTTTTGGTATGATCAAACTTCGGAACTGACCTCTTCGGCATGGTGGAACTACGGACTTCCCTCGTGGTTTTATGAGTGGGACTGACTGGCTGTCTTACCCACTCCGTCGCGTAGGCAGTACACATGAATGGTTGTTCACATTTTTGTGTGGATTGAGTGACATTTATGGGAAATCTAGAGAACTGCGTTATTCGTTATTGACACATTCGAGACCAATGTTCAGGAGACCTTGAAACCGAGATGATGCAACACTTTTTTATGTGTGCATTATCAGTTCTACATATTTAACTGTTGTATAATATGTGAAATCTATTTGGAGGATTCTATTAATTCTTCAGTTACAGAGTTTATTTATGAGTGAAATTCTGTATATCTTTAAAACTAGTTACATAACGTGGGATCGGTTAACCTATACATTGTCCCTTGAAACTGGGAAAGGTCTTCTAGCACAAAATAGTGATATCTGCAAATTGACTGAATTTATTTAATGTCTTAAGAGTTTCCCCTGTCTTGAAAGTGGGAATTTATGTTAGTTGCCAATAGCTACTGTTTCAAAATGTTTTAACTTCTGACTGTTTCTGATAATACTGGTGCTTAATTTGATTTCAATTACTGTTTGTTAGTGTGTAGCAGAGTAACAATGTAAGATACGAACGGTTGTGTACATGTACATTACTGACAAACATTTTCTCTATAGCAACAAGATTAAATTTGAATAAATGGCTCTGAGCACTATGCGACTCAACTGCTGAGGTCATCAGTCGCCTAGAACTTAGAACTAATTAAACCTAACTAACCTAAGGACAGCACACAACACCCAGCCATCACGAGGCAGAGAAAATCCCTGACCCCGCCGGGAATCGAACCCGGGAACCCGGGCGTGGGAAGCGAGAACGCTACCGCACGACCACGAGATGCTGGCAAATTTGAATAGAATATTCGTTTCTGGGTGCAGTAACAGGTTATAACTTGAAACAGTTTTTTCACATTTTGAAAAATCTTACTTTTCAGAAGTACTTTTGAGGTTTCAGAAAAAGACTGCACCACACATAAAGAGCATTCTATAATTTAAAAATGGAGTAAGAAAATATAGTAAATTTATGCTGCAGGGATAGCAAGATGCGAAGGTCTGAAAAGTGTTCCAAAGTACAGTACTCTCCCCTAGCATACTTTGGAAAAAAAAGTCTGGACTATTTTACATTTCACTTTTTTTCACCGCATGGATACAAAAATCGGTTTTAAAATGATGTATATTAAATTACAATTTGCAATGAAATTTTTCAGTAATGTTTTCGTTGTAGTATGGCCCACAGCGTTGTCAGTTCGCCTGCGTGATGACGTCCTGCCACAATGGCGGCCACTGGGTGGATGAAAATTTTTTTTCGCTTACCTTTCCACATGGTAGTCACTACAATATTTGTCACGGAAGTACTAGATGTCATATATTTCAATGTAAAATCCGGCCAACCCCTTAGGGCCTTTGTCCATTGCATTACCCTTCATGAATACTGTACTGTTACCTCAGTATGTTCTTCTGACGGATTGCATTATACAATTATTTGAAAAAGGCCACACAGCTGAAATTGTACAGTAATGAAAACGGAATGAAAGCCAGTCCACCAAATGGCAGAATGTTATCATTCAAAAAATTGCGCTATTTGTTAACCTTCCTCAGAAATCTGTACCAAGGAAATTCAAAATACGTGTTCCCTGTTACATAATCCTCGCTTACAGCTTACGTGAAAAATTCTGCATATAACTTCTGCAACACACTGTAGAGTGTATTGTGGAAAGTTCATAGCAGCAGTATCACCGATTGGCTTTCCTACTCCAATCGCGTATTGAGCGAGGCAAAAATGACAATCTGTTTGAACCTGTACCTACCTTAATCTATCTTATCTCACTCCCATGGTCCCTGCGAGCGACATACGATGCTGCACCATAATATTTGCTAAGTTTTCTTCGAATATAGCTCCTCTAAATTCATCCAACATGGTTTCGCGAGATCGACGTCATCTTTCTTCTAACGATTCCTGTTTAAGATAGTCCAGCAATTCTGTTACAGTTTCATATGGGTTTTACCGATCTGTTACCATCCTAGCAGCGCGTCTATGAATTCGATGTCGTATCACATTTACTTGACAAGGACTCCAAACATTGGAACAACGCTTTGTAATTTGTCGTCCTGGCGGTTCGCTTGGGATTTCCTTCAAAGACGCACCACACATTCCGAAAACTCTTACAACAAATATAAGTATTCCATTCACTGTACCTATTACTTATTTTGTAGTGTCATCTCATTTGGTGTCGCTTCTTAGTATTATCTCTAAATAGTGCTGATACATGATCAAGGTCTTGTAATCAGATACTGTCGGATTTTTTCTGCTTGATGTAAGCATAATCTATTAGCTTACATTTATTCACACTCCATCCTCTGCACTAAGTGTAACTTTTGTCCAAGTCTTCGTGCATTTTGTAACGGTCATCTAAGGACGATAACTTCCTGCAAATACCGGTATCACCATACGATGATATGAGATTGTTGTAGATACTGTCTGATAAATCGTTTCTGCACAGGTCACACCTATATTCAAGAAAGGTGGTAGGAGTAATCCACTAAATTACAGGCCCATATCATTAACAGGATTTTGAAACAAATGTATTGTGTTGGAACATATGAATTGCCTCGAAGAAAACGACCTATTTACATACAGTCAACACGGATTTAGAAGGTATAGTTCTTGAGAAAAACAACTAGTTCTTTACTCGCATGAAGTGTTGAGTGCTATTGACAAGGGATTTCAAATGGATTTCGTATTTCTGCATTACCGGAAGGCTTTTGACAGCTTACCACACAAGTGGCTTGTAGTGAAACTTTGTGCTTATGGAAAATCGTCTCAGTTGTGTGACTGGATTCGTCATTTCCTATCAGAAAGCTTACAGTTTATAGTAACTGAAGAAGAGTCATCGAGTGAAACAGAAGTGATTTGTGGCGTTCCCCAAGGTAGTGTTATAGGCCCTTTGCTGTTTCTTATGTGTGTAAAAATGGTTTGGGAGACAATCAGAGCAACTGTCTTAGGTTGTCTGTCGTTTATGGAGAAGCAGAGTCATCAGAATATCAAAACAAACTGCAAAACGATTTAGAAAAGATATCTGTATTGTGCGAAAATTGGCAATTGACCCTAAATATCGAAAGATGTGAGCTCATCTACGTGAGTGCTAAAAGGAATCCTTTAAACTTCGGTTACACCATAAATCAGTCAAACCTAAAGGCCATAAATTCAACTAAATATCTAGGAATTACAATTACGAACAACTTAAATTGGAAGGAACACATAGAAAATGTTGAGGAGAAGGACAACCAAAGACTGTGCTCATTGGCATGTGACAGTTCTACTAAAGAGACTGCCTACACTATGCTTGTCCGTCCACTTTTAGAATACTATTGCGCCGTGTGGGATCCTTACCAGATAGGACTGGCCGCGTACATCGAAAAAGTTCGAAGAAGGGCAGCACGTTTTGTATTATCTGTGAAATAGGGGAGAGAGTGTCACTGAAATGATACAGGATTTGGGATGGACATCATTAAAACAATGGCGTTTTTCGTTGAAGAGGAATCTTCTTACGAAATTCCAGTCACCAATTTTGTCCTCAGAATGAAAAATATTTTGTAGACACCGATTTACATAGGGAGAAACGATCACCTTGATAAAATAAGGGAATCAGAGTTCGCATGGAAAGATCTAGATGTTCATTCTTTCCGCGCACTATATGAGATTGTAATATCTGAGAACTGTGAAGGTGGTTCGATAAAGACTCTGGTAGTGACTTTATTCTGATTTGCCGAATACCCATGTGGATATAGACGTAGCTGTAAACATAGGTTTTATTACGTTTCTGTGTGGGCACTCTCAACGTTATCCTCATTCCTGTGGAACATTTGTCCATTTTCTAGTGATATATTCCCCGATCAGTCATCCATTTTGATTGTTTGGCAGTTGACAATGTGGCAGCATCGAACGCTTTTCGGAAATCGAATTTTGTAGATAAGCGCATCTTATACGGATTTTCAAGAATGCCGCTAGCAAATTGGGACATGTGCCTTAAGTAAACCCACAGCGATAAATTCCGAGCTGGACGTATAAGGGATATTCGGAAAGTAAGTTGCGATCGGTCAAGAAATGGAAACCACAGTGAAAAATCTAATAAAGCTTTGCACATTTGTTGAGAGGAGGCATGAGCCCCCTCTCATATTTCTATCTTATGATTTTCCTCTCTAGTTGCATGCAGTGAAAAGTCGCTATTCCTTCACACGCGGACTTCCCACACAGCGTCTTTCGTCACCCGGGTGGTCCGGTGACAGGTGGGCTCTGCTGATCTGGAAGGGTTAAGCCGACGGGTGTGAGGAAGTCGAGTGAATGCTTTGCAGACGCCAACATTGTCAAAAGACACGCCCGGAGGGGTCTGAAGTAGCGGCTGGGCTAGAGGTTCCGTTACTTCGCAGAAACTTAGCGAAAACACTTTCTGGCGGGCTACCACCGAGGCGTGGGAATGACTTGTGTACCCAGGCAGTTGTGGCGGGAAAATTCCCGCGCTTTCTGCAAAATAGTAACTGTGATTGGCTTGCTCAGGGCATAGCTCTGTGACGTAGCAAAATCAGCGCAGAAATTGGCGCCAAGAATCTCCATTGGTGGAATGGTAGTGTTCCGGCAATGGAGTGGAATTTTCCGCCGGTTTTCGAGTTGCTGATTGGAACGTTTAACCACGGCCACTGTCCTGGGGGCGGGAATGTTGTGTGTTCGGCCTGTACGGGTGCTCTTGTGTGGAGTCGTCTCTCGCCTTTCGGTGGAAGTAGGTTACAAGACTGAGCTCTCGCTGCTCGGGTCAGCCTGCCTTCCGTGGGCTGCCTAATATACTTTTATTTAATTGTAACTGTTTGACGAAGTTGCTGAAGTTTCGACTTCAACATAACTTTCCGTGCACAGTTGGCAATTGAGCGTTCTGTGTACAAGAGGCCTATGTTGTCTGTCTTGAGCAGTTTTGGCTAATGTTGACTGTACCGGAGTTATTGGGTGACTTCGCTTGTTAAAATCAATCACTGTACCGTCAGTGATTGTGTGGCGAGCTTTCTTCGTCTCCCTCAGAGGCGCATTTGTATTGCTAGGAAGTCTTTAGTCTGGAACAACCAGGCCAGGATAATTTGTTTCGGGCTATCCTCGCGACATTATCATCACCACGACGGGCCGTCGAAGCAACCAGCCATCGCCTCCGGTACGCCAAATCGTGTTCTTGCAGTTAAGAAGACAGATTGGTAATGTATGTCCGCAGCACCGGCAGACAGGGATTTTCCTAGGTGATAATCAGAGCTCAGCAGAGCGCGCCTGTTCGTCTTTTTTCTAACTTTCTTCTGTCTTGGGTAGCAGCAATTAATGTCGGATTGGCTATGTGTTTTCTCTTAAGATTTGAGTTGCAAGGAATTGGCTCCACATACCACTTCATCATAATCCTCACAATCTAGTTTAGGCACAACTTCACATTCACAGCGTTTGTTTGAGTATCCAATTTGAGCCAATTTGATGTATTGTAAATGTTTCAGGTGTTTTTGTTTATTATTTTGTGTTTAATCTTAATAAATCATATTGTTATTTTGGACAGAACTTTCATTCTGTTAATCGGTAGAGCAACCCTATCATTCCTCACTATGTTAATGAAACCTTCGTTTATTTAACTTATTTATCAAATTAAATTATTGCAGGTGCCAAACTCTCTTCTACTCCACTGGCAGGGTTGATTAGAGTCAGTTCGCGTTTTTTTTTAATCCTTGTACAACAGCAAAAGTCGGAGTTAGAATAGGGGGGGGCTTAGAGCATCATTTACATATGTAGATTCTAGAAGAATTTAGTGGTAAATACACTGCTAGCTCCGGCACCTCGCAATGTGTTCGACAGTGTCTCTAGTATATCTGCCGGTTACATCACTCGTTTCAGTTCTGAGCGCGTGGTGAGCACATAAAGATGCTTAGAAAATATCGTCTTTCGCCAAGTAAGAGGTCCAGGTGAGAGCTTTCGCCTGATGTCACGCGGCCTGCGTTACAGAACTGTCATATGGTTCCTACTTCGTGACAATTCTCGGTCGCAATCTGCAGGGTCAATGAAAATGCTCCTGCAGCGTTTTCGATGGCAAGTGTTTGATCACCCTCACTACAGGTCGTAATTGGCTCCCTCTGTGTTTCATCTCTGCTCACAGAAACTACTGGCTATGAAGACAACATTTTCGCACAGACAACGAGCTATAGATGAGCGTAGAGAATTGGCGGGAAGCCCAGGCGGCTGCGTTCTATGACGAGGGTATTGGAAAGTTGGTACAACGCTACGACAAATGTGGTGACTACGTAGAGCAGTGGCAGGAAGCAGTCGCTAACTGTTCCAAATAAAATATTTCTGATTATGACAGTGGTTTCCATTTCGCGAAGAATACGAGCTTACTTTCCGAATTGCCCTGGTATTCCAAGTTAACGCCTTGCAGGTCGGCAACCAAACTAACATAGTTGCTCGGTAGGCAGCCTCACTTTCATCTTGTCCTCTCACGCATGACTGGGAAGGCTTGTGTCGCGCCACACTCATTCTATGAAGAGCCAGCAAGCGAAGTCCGAACAGAAAATATAATGTCGGGTATGACTGTTCGATGTCGTAGGCCACATTATAATCATGTGCGTGACTTCTGAAAGCCTGAAATATCAGCCTCCACGAAATAGGTGTCACGCTCTTTTGGGAGTATAGAATATATACTGTTATGATGATGATCAATGTGTGAAACTAACAGAGACAGATCTTCGTGTACAAAAGTGATTTGGTATATGCCAAGTCAATGTAATCAGATTACGTGATAACCGTCGTTTTTCCCAAATGAACTTCACAGGTTGTACAAAATCCTTCACAGCTGATGGGCCAGCCAGGATGGCCAAGCGGTTCTAGGCGCTACTGTCTGGAACGGTCGCAGGTTCGAATTCTGCCTCGAGCATGGATGTGTGTGATGTCCTTATGTTAGTTTGGTTTAAGTAGTTCTAAGTTCTATGGGACTGATGACCTCAGAAGTTAAGTCCTATAGTGCTCAGAGCCATTTGAACCATTTTTGAAAAGCTGATGGCTGTAGAGTTAGTGTGTATTTCATTTCGCACGCCTCCGTCGTCCACGATCTTCATGTACCGCAAACTTCGGTAAGTGTATGACCGGTGTCGCTTGTCTGTTGAGGGACAAAACGCACTATTTTCGAAAAACACTACATTCAGATCGTGTTCGTTCTTTGGTGGCATAGTGGTTCAATGTCAAGTTTGATGGTTCGATGCGATACAACAAGCAATCTTGATTCCTGGATACTGTGGGAAATCTTAGTAGTAACCACACTATCATAGAAAGTAAAAGGCCATGGTTTCGCACCTCCTGCAGGAAAGTTAAGACGCAATGTTTCAGCACGACAATTCCCGGTCACAAGTGTCGAGGAAAATGTTACCGGTCATCCAATAACGATGAGTCCAATTGATTTCGTTGGGTACTCATCTGTTTGACACGTCGCCATTCGAACGTTTCTGAGATAAAGTTAATGAGTAACTAATTCCTCACAGTACCTCCAAAAACAGGTGTTGATGCTATGTGGGCTTCATGGAAGCCAAATAGAATTATATTCGCTTGAAATGTATCCATGCCTATCTTGATTACATACTGCATGGATGAGTACAAGGTGATCTCACTCCATGTTGATTTTTTTCTTCGGTCTTTTGACTGATTTGACGCGGGCTGCCATGAACTTCTCGAGCCAAACTTTTCCTCTTAGAGTAGCTCTTGCAACTTACGTACTGATTTATTTGATCGATGTATTTCAATCTCAGTCTGCCTCTACAGTTTTTACCCTTTACAGCTCCCTCCACTACCACGAAAGCTATTCCCTGATGTCTTAACACATGTCCCTTCTTGTTGTCAGCGTTCTCAAAATATTTTTTACCTCACTGAATCTGCGGAGAACATCCTCATTTCCTACTTTATCAGTTATTTTAAACATTCTTCTGTAGCATCACATCTCAAATGCATCTAGTCACTTCTGTTCCGGTTTTCCAGAGTCCATGTTTCCCTACCATACAGTGCTGTGTTGGAAACGTACATTCACAGAAATTTCGTCATCAAATTAAGGCCTTTTTTGATGCCAGTAGACTTCTCTTAGCGAGGAATGCCCCCTTTGCCTGCCCTCGTCTGCTGTTTATGTCCTCCTTCCTTCGTCCATCATAATTAATTTTCTGCCTAGGTAACAGAATTTCTTAACTTCAGCTACTTCGTGATCACCAGTTGAGTATCCCGTTGTTCTCATTTCTGCTCCTTGTTATTACTTTTGGTTTCTTAGAATTATTCTCAGCACATATTCAGTACCCATTAGATTCCATTCAACACATCCCGTAACTCTTCTCCACTTTTATATAGGATAGCAGTGCCATCATCGTATCTTAAATCTAGTATTCTTTCACCTTGAATCTAATCCCACCCTTGAACCTTTCTTTTATTTCCGTCATTCCTTCTTCAATGTACAGATTGAACAGTAGAGGCGAAGGGCTATATCTCTGCCTTACTCCTTTTTAATCTGAGAACTTCGTTCTCGGTTTCCTGCTGTTATTGTCCCCTCTTGGTTGTTGTACATATAGGATTTCAGCCGTTTTGCTCTGTACCTTACCCTGCTTCTCTAAGAAATATAGGTCTCCACGAAATAGGTCGAGAAATTCTATAAACGTGTCTTCATGTTTCTTTAGCTTTGCTTCCATTATTAACCGCAACGTCAGAAATGCCTCTCTCGTGCCTTTACCCTTCCAAAAGCCAAACTGATCGTCACCTAACGCATCCTAAATTTTCTTTCCCATTCTTCTGTATATTATTCTTGTCAGCAAACTGGATGCATGAGCTGTTAAGCAGATTGTACGATCTGTTAAGCAGATTGTACGATAATTCTCGGAATTGCAGAATTTTGTTATCCACGGAATTGTGTGGTTACTGTTTTTCCGAAAGTCTAATGGCATATCGGCAACCTCATAGATTTACCCACCAACGTGAATAGTCGTTTTGTTGCCACTTTCCCCATGACTTTAGAACTACCGTTGATATGTTATCTTTTCCTTCTGCCAAAACCCTTTTAAATTTTATTGTAATAATGGATTCACTATCTATTCCCTTTCGTCTCCCGTTTCCTCTCCTATCACATCTGACAAGTGCTCCCCCTCATAGAGGGCTTCAGTATCCTCTTTCCACCTATCAGCTCTCTCCTCTGGATTTAACAATGGAATTCGTATTCCACTCTTAATGTTACTGCTCTTACTTCCAATTTGACCGGTCGTTTTGACTTTTCTATATGCTGATTCAGTCCTTCCGATAACCATTTCTTTTTCGATTTATTCACATCTTTCCTACAGCCATGTCGCCTTAGCTTGCTTGCTCTTTGTGTTTGCTTCAATCCTAAGTGACTTGCATTTCTGTATTCCTGAGTTTCCCTGAACATTTTCCTACTTTCTTCCTCCGTCGATCAACTGACATTAGATTTATTACGTTACCCATGGTTTTCTTGGAGTTACCTTCCTTGAACTTTGTTTTTCTCTTCTACTTCCTTGATTACCCTTTTTAGATGTGTCCACTCTTCTTCAACTGAACTGCTTCTGAGCTATTCATTACCGTAATATCTACAGCCTCAGAAAACTTCAAGCATACCTCTTCATTCCTTGGTACTTCCGTTTCCCACTTCTTTGCTCACTAATTCTTGCTGCCTGGTTTCTTAAACTTCAGCCTACTCTTCATCGTTACTAAACTCTGATGTGAGTCTGTATCTGTTTCCTGGGTACGCCTTATAATCCAATACCTGAATTCGGAAACTGTGCCTGACCACGATATAGTCTAACTGACATCTTCCCGCATTATACAAGTACACTTCCTCCTCTTGCGATTCTTGATCAGAGTATTCGCCATTACTAACTGAAATTTATTGCCGAACTCATTTAGTCTCTCTCCTTTCATATCCATACTACCAAGCGCACATTCTCCCGTAGCCCTTTCTTCTGTTCCTTCTTCTACAACTGATTTCCAATCCCCATGTCTCCTAGATTGTCATCTCCCTGTAAGTACTGAAATACTCTTTCAATATCCGCTCATATTTTCGCTCTCTCTCTTCACCTTCTGCTTGCGACGTCGGCATGTGTACCTGAACTATAGTGGTGGGTGTTGGTTTGGTGTCGATTCTGATGAGAACAATTCTGTCACTGAGCTGTTCACAGCAACTCATTCTCCTATTCATAACGAATCCTACTCCCGTTGTACCATTTTCTGCTTCTGTTTATATTACCCTATGTTCATCTGACTATAAATCTTTGTCTGCTTCCCATTTCACTTCGCTGACTTCCACCATATCTAGATTGAGCCTTACATTTCCCTTTTCAGATTTTCTACGTCCCTACCACCTTCAAACTACTGATATTCCACGCCCTGACTCATAGAACGTTATCCGTTCGTTGGTTATTCAACTTTTTCCTCATAATCACCTCACCCTTGCCAGTGCCCTCCCGTAGATACGAATGGGGCACTAGTCGGGAATCTTTTGCTAATCATGACACTTCATCAACTACAGATCTCAGGTCGTGTGGATACATATATTGTGTTTTTAATGCAGTGGTTTTCATTTCTTTCTGCATCCTCGTGCCGTTGATCACTGCGGTTTCTTCAGTCTTTAGAGGCAGTTCCCCACCAGAAGGACAAGAGAGTATCCTGAATTTCAGTTCCCCCCCTCCGTCCTCTTTCACGTGGCCAATGGTGGAATGACGGTGTCTTCTTGCGGCTGAAGTCATCGGCCACCATTCCTGATGCTTTTTATTTATTCTTTAGGCAGTGGCGTGGTTCGAATCCGGGACAGAGGGCGTTATTAGTCAAAGCACTATTAATCAAAGGCGCTACCCTCAGACCTCGGGCGACTGCCACCATTCCGTATGGAACTGATTTCTAGCCATTTATGTGTTGTAATGCAGCTAACATGTGGTATAAGGTTCATTTCAATAGTATGTTTCTCACTGTACAATACATTTGCGGCTGGAACGTTCTTCGGTTTTGGTATCGCTTCATTCTTGCACAGAATTTTTCGGTCTAACGTTTAGGCCTTGTTGTTGAGATCATCTTCCTGGAGATGGCTGCACACGGTGCGAACTGTCAAAATTTTGCAAATTTACGGAGAGCAAATTCCGTTGTTCATCTTTGTAAAGGAACGTGATTGACTGTTCAGTGCCGCTGGCGTGAGGCTACTGTCAATAATGACCACGTCACTGAACAGTTAATGTTCTGGTGGTCAAGAATTTCACACCACCTCCTTACCCCACTTGCAAATCAAATGCCGGCAGTGAACATTTCTTCCACCGGGTAGCTGCTAGCGGGAAGAGTGTCACAGCACTGGCGTCCGTTAGTGACGGATGTGGAGGGAGAACAACCTCATAAATGTTGATCTTGGGTAAAATGAATGATCAATATCATATAGTCATCATTTTAGAACTGAAACTGAAAAAAAAATAGAGCGAAAGTCGAAATTCTGAATTCGGCCTTCTAGAACTGATTCACTGAGGAAGAAGATTATATTGTGGCTGCTGATTCCAATCATCATGCAAAACGCTGAAATGAAAGACATTAAGGTAAGTGACTGTGAAATAGAAAATCATCCGAAAATCTCTCAACAGCGAAAAGGTATCTGGATCTCATGACACACTTACTCTATTCTGAACAGATTAATTCAAACACCATTGTTGTCTTTCAAACAGAAGTTTATAGTGGGTCGCTGGAACAATCAAAGACACGAAGCGATTGGAGGAAATGGGTAGATCACTATCGTTTTCAAGAAGGATCGTCGGACCGTTGGACGTGGTTATCGATGTTCCCCGCAGTCGATAAAGTTTTGTGGAAGTGTGGAACATACACTCCTGGAAATGGAAAAAAGAACACATTGACACCGGTGTGTCAGACCCACCATACTTGCTCCGGACACTGCGAGAGGGCTGTACAAGCAATGATCACACGCACGGCACAGCGGACACACCAGGAACCGCGGTGTTGGCCGTCGAATGGCGCTAGCTGCGCAGCATTTGTGCACCGCCGCCGTCAGTGTCAGCCAGTTTGCCGTCGCATACGGAGCTCCATCGCAGTCTTTAACACTGGTAGCATGCCGCGACAGCGTGGACGTGAACCGTATGTGCAGTTGACGGACTTTGAGCGAGGGCGTATAGTGGGCATGCGGGAGGCCGGGTGGACGTACCGCCGAATTGCTCAACACGTGGGGCGTGAGGTCTCCACAGTACATCGATGTTGTCGCCAGTGGTCGGCGGAAGGTGCACGTGCCCGTCGACCTGGGACCGGACCGCAGCGACGCACGGATGCACGCCAAGACCGTAGGATCCTACGCAGTGCCGTAGGGGACCGCACCGCCACTTCCCAGCAAATTAGGGACACTGTTGCTCCTGGGGTATCGGCGAGGACCATTCGCAACCGTCTCCATGAAGCTGGGCTACGGTCCCGCACACCGTTAGGCCGTCTTCCGCTCACGCCCCAACATCGTGCAGCCCGCCTCCAGTGGTGTCGCGACAGGCGTGAATCGAGGGACGAATGGAGACGTGTCGTCTTCAGCGATGAGAGTCGCTTCTGCCTTGGTGCCAATGATGGTCGTATGCGTGTTTGGCGCCGTGCAGGTGAGCGCCACAATCAGGACTGCATACGACCGAGGCACACAGGGCCAACACCCGGCATCATGGTGTGGGGAGCGATCTCCTACACTGGCCGTACACCACTGGTGATCGTCGAGGGGACACTGAATAGTGCACGGTACATCCAAACCGTCATCGAACCCATCGTTCTACCATTCCTAGACCGGCAAGGGAACTTGCTGTTCCAACAGGACAATGCACGTCCGCATGTATCCCGTGCCACCCAACGTGCTCTAGAAGGTGTAAGTCAACTACCCTGGCCAGCAAGATCTCCGGATCTGTCCCCCATTGAGCATGTTTGGGACTGGATGAAGCGTCGTCTCACGCGGTCTGCACGTCCAGCACGAACGCTGGTCCAACTGAGGCGCCAGGTGGGAATGGCATGGCAAGCCGTTCCACAGGACTACATCCAGCATCTCTACGATCGTCTCCATGGGAGAATAGCAGCCTGCATTGCTGCGAAAGGTGGATATACACTGTACTAGTGCCGACATTGTGCATGCTCTGTTGCCTGTGTCTATGTGCCTGTGGTTCTGTCAGTGTGATCATGTGATGTATCTGACCCCAGGAATGTGTCAATAAAGTTTCCCCTTCCTGGGACAATGAGTTCACGGTGTTCTTATTTCAATTTCCAGGTGTGTATAATGCTATAGCATTATGATTCTCTTGAAGAAGAAGAACTAAAACCGTCTTTGTACGATGAGAGATTCCATGCCCTCTTTTTCGGGTCTCCTCTCATTTTTATCAGTTTTATTCATGTCCTATGTCATTGCGCAGTAGTAACAGACCACATAAGGTTATTGTAATGTGAGTATTTGTACTGAGAGCTCAAAAAATACTTTTCACTTGATTCCTAAACACGTTGTTTTACTTCCCTGTGTGGCCTGTGCGAGGCGAGCATCGGAGGACGCGGCACTCTGCGTTTCCAGTTGGGGGGCTGCACTTCCCTGAATTCTGTGGGGTTCGTGCAATAGGCTTAAGCGCCTGGCGGAACGACTAACGTCGGTCAAGTTGCGCCTACTGTATGCAGGGCGAAGCGACCTGCGAGACGTCTGAGAGTCGCCGCAGTTTATGTGTTTACCGTTCCGGCGGGTCCGGCACAAAGATTCCTGGCACCGACTGACTACATTGTCCTCTTGATTCAGAGAAAACTTGTGGACTGTGCCCTGCTGAGTGCGACTGTCTGGCACCGGATGGCCGGTGGTCTAGGCAGGTTGATTTCGTAGCCGGTCAAACAGCAAGTTCAGTGCCCTCAGCTCAATAGCAGAGGCGTGATTGGTCAACTTAAACTGAGGCTAGTTGACATCATAAAGCCCTGCTCGAAATTGGAGAGAAGGGTCGCTATTGGCGCGAATGATGTTCTGAGACAGAACTGAATGGTGATTCACGGTTTTCGAGGAGAATAGGGAGTTGAGCAGTGCTGGCTTCGCTCTAGCATCGGATCACAGACGGATTCGGGGATCTGATCTTCCTCGGAGTCGGACGGTCTTGCGACTTGGTCGCTCGTTTTCGGAAGAACTTAGAATTCTCGGACAGCCTTCGCAGCCAGGGGCTGACACAGTCGCTGCACGGCAGATGTCGGCGCCTGCATCATTAGGACGCTGCCTACCGACGACGTTCTGCAGATTTCAGTACTGGTACAGTATTTTGCGTCTCCGGCATTGTAGGACCTTATGAATTTTATATATTGAATCTCTCAGCAACACGCACGCTCGCTTTGCTACAAGTCCACCTTGCTTGTCTCTCCATGTGATCCCATTTGAGCTCTCACTACTAATTGCGATACTGCTATATAGTCAGGAGATTAATATTTGATTCATTAGGACCTCCATTCATTATCGTCAATCTATTGCATCACAGAGAGTAGGAGCCCCTTGTTCTCGAGCCAACTCTTATTCTCATAATATTTCAGTATACCCTATCCTTTGACCTACTGCTTGTGTCGATAATCATGTGTATTTATGTTCTGATGTGTAATAAATCTCATTGTAATATTTAATTGGCATATTATTTCGTAGATATATGCAGAATCCCATTCCCTGTTATTTATTATGATAAAGTTCTCTTTCCTTCTGAGTAGATTACGATTTTTATTAAATTATTGTGAGTGTGCACTCCTTATCTTACCAACTAGCAGGGTCCACCATCATTTTCTTCCGTTACCATTGTGCGCATTATTAATTAGGTAGTAGATAAGGAGGGGGTCGAGTGCATGTCTCGTTTTCATTCAAAATTCGTCTGAATTAAAAAGGTACAAACCCTTCTCCGCCCTGGCACCTTGCAACGATTCAACATGTCTCGTCCCCCCCCCCCTCCCCCTTTGTGCGCATACTACAATCTTGTGAAACCCATCATATTCTGTTCGTACATGAGGTCCAGATGAGCGCAGATAACGGCGCCAAGATTGACGCCGTTTTCCTTCAATTATGCAAAAAATTTCTCAAGCAGTTTCCCACTACAACTGTGTGAACTAAATACGGGCTTTCTAAATGTGGGAAAAGGATTGCATTCAGGGCTATCCGGGAGACAGAACTCAACGTGTCATTTTCAAAGACGCGAAACTGTCAAATGTTAATGGATTTTTTTTTCGGAATACTCCAGTGAAGTATTAACGAACAATTATTGTTAACTATGTTTGTAAGTAGCATGTCGGACAACGTAGGAAGACCCATCAGGCCGTTCGTAGTTGATCCAATGGAATTTTAGATAGTCGTAAAGCAAGATAATCTTAGCGAAATGTGCGAAATCGTACAGAAGATTGACGTTTGGTGAAAGGAGTTGCAGTTGACACATAAATAAATAAATGTAATGACTTTCAAATGAATAGGTGGATGATGCACTGTTGTTCCATTACGCTATTGTCAATAAATCACTGGAGACACCAACAACTGTAAAACAACTGGGAATAGTCGTCGGGTACGACCTCATGTAGAACGACCACGTGCAACTAAATTTAGGAAAAACACGTTTCAGACTGAAATTCGTTACAAGATTCCTGAGAGATGTAGATCTTGACCTAGGAACACAGAATAGTTGGTAAAAGGAATGTGTGTATAACTTGCCCAATATGAAGTAGCATCAGTGTGGAAGAACACTAGTTTCCTACATATTCTGATTCTATTCTCGGGCGAAAGGGTATTTCAGATGAAATATTCAACAGTGTCTGATGTTTACTTCTGCCCACACTCGTCTAATGCAGCCAATCAACATTAAATAACAGCATAAACGTCTACGTTCTATCATTATGGAACTATTCTATTATTGAGTAAACTGTTCCAATAATTTTGCTGTTTATATTTTCACAAATTTATATTTGTTCTTAGGTGATTTTGGTTTCGAACACTAACTTCAGATCTGCTGCACCTATGCTACAACGGATACACGTGTAATGCAATGCAATTAAGTCAATAACAGAATAGGAAACTTACGTCACCAGTGGGTATCGATATCTACTGTTAGATATAAATAACTTCACATATACACACATTAAAAAAAAGTTTCATATATATGCTTTTATGTTATACACATTTGAATTTATATTGAACCATTTTATTTAAATTTCGGTAATTAGTTTTTACTAATTATTTCAAAGATGTACCAGCGTTTACTATCGACAATGTGTAAACTCTTTGATATTATATTACATAGCTATTCTTCTTCGTTGTGCACAGTCTTGTCGGGAGAGTGGTTTTACATGGACAGCCTTTGTGGGAATTTAATGTGAAATGGACGCTCTTGGCGGAAGAGCTATTGTAAATGGAGCTAAAGTGTCCTTGTAATACTACTGAAGGCAGAACTACCTTCTGTTAATGGTTCAGTGTCAGCAGATATTAGTGAATATAGTTGTTTAAAGGTTCAGAGTTCGCAGTTCGTGGTCTCGCAGTAGCGTTCTCACTTCCCTGGCACGGGCTCCCATGTTCTATTACCGGCGTGGTCAGGAATTTTATACTACCCCGAGGTGACTGGGTGTTCTTGTGTCGTCATCATCATCATCATTCATCTCCATTACAGTTCTCCTACACTCTGTCACAAAGCATGGGACTTCATTTCCAAAGGTTCATAAATATTATTTGATTGAATAATGTTTGCAAGCCACCTGAATAACACAATCCTATCACCAGTTAATGTTTCTTCATATTAGAAACAGGATCCGGGACGAGGGTCATATCCTACGAAAACAGTGAGGCCACCAACGAAATACCAAAATAAGTAATATTTTATAATTTTAGATGTGGATGAGGGATTCGATATAACTCACCAAAAATGGTTCAAATGGCTCTGAGCACTATGGGACTCAACTGCTGTGGTCATAAGTCCCCTAGAACTTAGAACTACTTAAACCTAACTAACCTAAGGACAGCACACAACACCCAGCCATCACGAGGCAGAGAAAATCCCTGACCCCGCCGGGAATCGAACCCGGGAACCCGGGCGTGGGAAGCGAGAACGCTACCGCACGACCACGAGATGCGGGCGATATAACTCACCGTCTGTTTCGAAGACAGAACGTTGAACGTTAAGCATTGACGATCTCATTATAGTAAGGCATAAATTTCGATATTATTTGCAGTTAACTACCTCTTATTTTGTCTGCGGCAAGCATGTATTACTTAGTGTTGATGGAGCGTCTTTTGATTAAATGAAGATGAAACCTTGCGAGTGATAAACGATGTTATGTAAATGCAGCCATATAATTGATTATACATACACTGCTTTAATACAGAGGCTATAGTACATGCTCACCTGTTTAGTGCTTTATCCATCTTCAGCAACTGCAGTCGCATATAATGAAATAACAAGCAGCCATTTTCTTTAAAAAAAATTAATTTGTTTACAGGTCCCGGGCACTCAGTGCCCTTCATCAGAATGTTGTGCCTACAGCATTATTTGCGAGTGTCAGTAATAAAGTACATACAGTAAAATGCCATGGTCCTAAAAAGTACATGCAGGAGCAATAAGTACTGTATCACTTATTTCTCCTGCATGTACTTTATATGACCATGGCATTCTGCTGTATGCAATTTATTACTGACACTCGCAATTAGTGTGATAGGCGTAACCTTCTGAAGAAGGTTTACCCGAAACCGGTAAAGAAATTTAACCTCCTTTATGCAAGTGGTTGCTTATTATTTCATTACAGAATCGCCAGTTTAACAAGTCATGGTTACGAAGTACTGACATGAATTGAATTATTTACAGAAGAATGGAAAAATGATAGAATCCGACCTAGGTCAAGCCCAGTTGGGCTCCAGAGAAATATAGGAACTCATGAGCAAATACTGACCCTATGCCATATCTCAGAAGAAAGGTAAACCTACGTTTATGCCATTCGCTTTTGATGACATTGGCTGGAATACACTCTTGTAAATTCTTAAGGTAGAAGGGATAAAAAAACCACTTAGCGAAACGTTATTTACTACTTGTACATAAACCAGATTTAAGTAATAACATTCTAGTAATATGAAAGTGTGGGAGTGATTGGGAAGGGAGTGAGACAGAGTTGCAGCCTATCCCCATGTTAATCAGTAATAAAGAAACCAAAGAGACATTCAGACACAGAATTAAAGTTCTGGGAGAAGAAATAAAATCTACGACGTTTGCAGATGAAAGTGTGTTGCTGTCAAGGACAGCAAAAATTGAAATATCTGTTGTATCTTGAAAAGTGTTTGTAAGATAAACATAAAATGCGTCCGAACAGGTTAACAAGCCGTTATCTTTTCTTGGCTACCGAAGGACAAACACAGGTAGACATCCATCTGGGAATGAAGAATCTGTATAGGGCAGCGTGTCTCTGTTGAAGACCTCCGTTATGGAATGCTGCGCCAAGTTCCGTCCTCATCGCTGTTCGACACAAAAGACGCCAGTCGATCTGGGGAACCAGCTTCATCCATTACGAACAAGTGGGAGACATTCGACCACCCGCCCTACAGTCCTGATAACTCCCCATGCGATTATCACGCCTTCGGTACCTTAAAAAAGATCTTGAAGGGTCGACGATTGTTGTCCCTCGAGGATGTGCAGCAGGACGTGATGTTTTGCCAAACGAGTATCTTCAGCGTGATGCGTTAGTGGAACGACTGCCTGAATGTTCACGGTGATTTTTCTTGATTGGCATTCAGACTGGACTTAAAGGCCTTCGAACGGAAACGTTTTGATCGACCCTTATATCAACACAACTAAAATGAGGGTAATGGAATGTAGTCGGTTTAACACTTTCGCTGCGGCATCGGTGCAGGCGCGCTACACTCCAGTGCGGCCCGGCAACGTGCGAGCGCGGGCCGGTAACACTCTGGAAGGGCAGGTACCGCTCGGAGCCGACACCTGAGTTACAGGCCGACGTCAAGACCTTGTAAGATTTGTAGGATCATGTTCTATACTGACTTAATGATGACGCCTACACTTAGAGGTTTCCATTTAGAGATCCTAGAGCCCTCTTTTGTATTTTCGCTCAGCAATATGTTGACTGCGCTATCGTTCGTTTCGTCACCTACAAGTTGCAACAATTCGTCTGTTACCAATAATCTGAAGAAATCCCTAGGAGAATTGTCAGTAGGATGAATTTGCAGAACTTCTTCCTTCGTAAATGGGTGATACTGCATATTATGTGGCTCTTTATGCCAGGACTCACCTAGATTATCTCCGTGTGACAGGTCGGGCTCTTTTTCGTCGTCGATTTCCACACAATCGTCGTGATTCGTATCGTCAGATTCGGAACTGTCACGAAACAGATTCGAAAGCTGTGCTCCCACGCTATCATCACTCTGCATTTCTTCTGCAGCCTCTAAATGACAATCTCCGTGGTATGCCTCGTCCTCACCACACAGAAAGTCACTGTCGTCTAGTTCACTAAGTAACTGTTCCTCTGTCAATTTAACACTTTTCCTGCTCTTTTTCACATTGGGAGGTCCAGGTATTGGTTCATTAGCCGCCATTACCAACAATGTACGTTCGATAACTGAACACACAAAACAAAAGATTACACGCTTTGATGTTAGCTTAGACGCTACAACTAAACTGAGTAATCCGACAGTGAGCGAAAGTGCTAAACCAGGCAAAGCCGACAGTATTAGATAATGAAATGAGGCATTAAAAACTGGTACATAGGTTTTGGTATTTGAACATCAAAATAAATGATAATGGCAGAAGTAGAGAGGATGTAAAAAGCAAACTATCAATAGCAAGAACAGCATTTTTTAGAAAGAGAAATTTGTTAGTAAGGAATAAAAATTTAAGTATAGACTCTTTCCTAATGTAATTGTCTGGAGTGAGGCCTTGTACGGAAGTGAAACGTGGGCTATAAACAGTTCAGGAAAGAGGAGAATATAGAAGCTATTGAAATGTGGTTGAACAGAAGATTGCTGAAAAATAGATAGGTAAATTGAATTACTAATGAGGTATTGAACATAACTGGAGTAAGAAGAATGTTACGTGATGACCTGACTAAAAGAAGGGATCGGTTGATAGGACATAGCCAGAGGCATCAAGCAACTGTCGATTTGGTAACGGCGGACAGCCTGAGGAGTAAAAACTGTAGAGCGAGACCATGGCTTGAATACAGTAAGCTATGGCAATGTTCGTTTAATTTTGGATATGAGGGCTGTTAACAAGACTATCATCCCTGTATCAACTCATTTGGAGAAGTCGGATGAACAGTTACAGAAATTTCTTGGGGTTAAATTCCTCAGCATCATTGTTTACAAGACTTAATGAGGAATTTGGGAAATACCTATGTGGTGTCTGTTCTCTCCAAAAGAACAGACACCATTTTGATCCTGGAGGCACTGGAAAATCAAGACACAAAGGAATTAAAGACGCCACCTGCCAGTGGGCTTTGATTTATATCAATAGAGCAACCAGAAAATTTGTGACAGACCGAAATCTGAAACCAGGTCTACTGTTTAGTAGTTAGATGCACACACCACTTCACCATCGGGACACGTGCGATTCTGCGTATGTATAATAGTCCGTTGTACACCGAAAAGAACTTGTAGCAGAATTTCTTCTGTTTATTTGACAGATGGAAAGGCTATCCTGGACTTCCTGTCCTACATGGTACTCCCTCACTTGTGCTGGTTTCATCAAGTACTGTATTGCAATCATCATCATACTGAATTATGTAGGTGAGGCTGGGACTCATAGATGTTGTGGGTGTCATATCTGCCGCCACCTAACTATCCTGCCGCCAATTTCTAGGAGGATTGTAATCACATTTATGGGATTGCCGGTTTGGTCCTCGTATTTTCACGATCTTGACTCTGTTTTGGTTCACCACACCACCTCTGTTGTGAGCTTCAAAACGTTCTCCACATTGATTATTCTCTGGATTGCGCCATCTGGTGCTTTTTAGTCCACTATTGCAGTTTATTTTGCTGTTCCAACCTCCGTTTTGGAATCCATTATGGTTCTTCTGTTATCATTCTAGTCTCCATTCTTCGGCCCATAATTGTTCCTGCAGCTTGCTCCTCCTGATGTACTCGAGTCATGGTGTCTATTTGCTGAATATCCTCTCGTATTATTATAATTACCTTGCCTCTGCCGAAGCGACTGTCCGTCAACGGGTCCTTCATAATCGTGTCTGACTTCACAGCATTAAAAGCAAACTCCTATTCATGTATCGTGTTACAAGAAGTATTTATCCATGTCGCATCTCCCAGTTAAAACTTCTTGGTGATATGACGGAAGTTTCTTATATCAGTGCCTGACTATCTACCCTGGTTCGCATGGCACGTTCAGAAACGGATTTTTCTTCATCACGAATTCTGAGAATTTTACTGGGCTCTTGAATCCCAATCCTACGTAATCTTTTTGCTACGAACATCTCTTGTTTATACACCATGTATTGTGTATTTATACGTTTTGTGACAAATTTGTTACAACCTTTCGAACGGAAATGTTTTTCAAATTCTTTGGCGTATCCGTAGGGATGAGGGCCGTTTCATTTGGAATCTGTAAAAGAGATGCTGACATATTTTTTTCTGTATATACGTATTATGTATTCTTGTTTTATAACAAGTTCTACATTCTTGAGGATCTCCTCACTACGGATCTATGGAACAAAATATTAAATTTAATTAAAACTAGCTTCCACCCTCCAGTTTTGATCAAGGTTTCCGGTAGGTTTCCCTTTCTTGTACGGCAAATGCTCAAACTAGGATTACCCCACCAAATATTACGAACTAGGATCCCTTATCGTTCACTACCAGCTCGCGTGGTAGTTAAGAAGAACCTGATTACAGTGGGTTCTATCTCGGACAGTCAGTTCTACATAGATAATGAATAGTATGAAAACCACAAAAAAATTACAAATATAAATATGTTACAATGGAAAAAAAATCACATTGCAAACAGGTGCTGTTATAAAAACAGCGAAAATTTTTTGTAGGTTTATAGTATTATCTTCACACGTCACAATAAAAGGTGTGAGAAGAAATAAGAAGTTGTAACAGGGCTAAACGTCAATCTCTGAAGGCACTACTGTAGGCGCGGCTGAATATGTTTTATCTTACCCGTTGACAGCGCATTCGTTGATACAGATAGAGCAATACGAGTACAAAATAAAATGATTGGTGAAGGAGCTACACTCTTCGATATACGTTTTTCAAGCAAGGAGTGAAAGACACCAGCGACAAAACAAGGAAAATTTCATACAGACGAACGTCCACTAGACACTAAGACACGACACGATATTACAAAGACCTCATCTCTTCATGCATTGAACAAGTGGTCGGACACTGAAACGTACTTGAAACTCGTTTACACGTCTTAGGAAGCTGCTTTTCAGAACAATTAAAAACGTTGTCCAGTATTAAGAGCAACCTATCATCATTAACGCAGAAATCATTTGCTTGGTGAATAGGGAACTTGTTGCCTGGGAGTTAGGCCGTCCGCACTATCGTCGTGCACAGCGTGTGAACTGATATCCTGGCGGCTGTACCATTCAGCGTGCCTGGTCTACAGTTTGATACAAATGCATATAATCAATCTTTCATTAAACTGTATTACACTGGGATGGACGAAAACTAAAATACGTACAAATTATTAACAACTGATTTACATTAATTTCGAATAGAACGCGTTTTTGTGGTTAAAGCATACAGTATTTTTAAGAATGATGCACCCATTCCCACGCTTATAGGACTGTGACATCTACACTCGTACGAGTTTTTGCACGTTGTAGCACACCGAGATCAGCTCGATCGCTAAGGCACGTACTGCAAATGCGTTTCCACATATACCGCACATTCAGTTATTGACTTCAGTCTAATACACCTATAGTTTCAATGACGCTGCAAGTAGATGTTGAAATTATGGCAGATATTGGCCAAACCATCGCCTTACGGCCGCACTGTGCAGCTGAACGCTAGTTGCACTACGTCATACGCGTACCACAGTTCAGTGTGTGGCCTCTAAGGCTGGTAGTCGTTCTAGGAGCGTAAAGAGGAAGGGGGACACGGTAGTGAGAAAGGATGAGGATAAAATCAGAGATATTAGAGCCCACACAGAGGCATACCGACAAGCCTTCTTTCCACGAACAATACGAGACTGGAATAGAAGGGAGAACCGATAGAGGTACTCAAGGTACCCTCCGCCACACACCGTCAGGTGGCTTGCGGAGTATGGATGTAGATGTAGACGTAGATGTAGATGTGTAACTCATTTACCATCCCGCTGATAATGTCCATACAAAGAGTCAAAGAGAGCATTTGTCAAAAGAAAGATTCGTACGCCGTACGTGAGTTCATCTGTGTCCACACATGCCTTTAAGTTGTGATCATTCAAAGCACATTGTCTAGTGAAAAAATTATGTGTTTCTACGTAGAGAAAACTAGGTACCTTCAATCCGCCTGTAATATTTTGGACGTTTAAGTTGGTAAGAGGAAAAAGGTACTTATGCTGTGGCGTCCGCAGTTCTCGACGGCGGATACTTCATAAATATTTATACTACAAACACAAAGAGATACAGTTACATGAGTAAAATTCACACACTTTTACTTACAGTATCAATATGTAGCGAATATGGCAAAAGCAATAACAGAGACTTAACTTCTGTTAGATTTATTATATTTTGTCTCACCGAAGACTGGCCTTGCTTCTCACTAAATGCTTCTAGTACGGGGGTGTGCTGCAAAGTAATACCTCTGAATATTTTTATGCGAAAACTCTTAAAGGATTTTGAATAAAACATACGTTATGAACATTATGCATCCTTATTCTTCAAGTCTACATATTTATTTCTCAAAACAGTCACCTGGTGACGAACATAGTTCTCCTAACGAGAGACCAGTTTGTTGATACCATCGCTGTAGAATGGTTGACTTTGTTGACGGAGCCATAACCTCACCTCTTTTGCACCGCTACATCACTATCAAAGTGAAGTTCTCGAAGGTTTTGTTTAAGTTTTAGAAACAGATGAAAATCATGTGGGGTGAAGTCACGCTCTGTATAGAGAATGATCGATAACAGTGAACCCAAGGCGTCGGATCGTTGCAGATGGCGCAGCGCTTGTGTGTGATCTGGCATTCTCATGTTGAAGGAGAGAGTGCTCCATATGTGGACCAAGTCTTCTGCCGTTAGAATCTCGATTACAGCAAGCTGTTTCTCACGCACAGACAATTATATTACACATCCCCATGTTACGCCAGAAGTTCGGAGACCTCTAGTGGCAGATGGCTGAAAATACTTAGGCATGAAGAGTAAAGATGTAGAATGTTAACAAAGCTCTTTAATTACAAACTTCAAAGGTTTTCACATAAAAAATTCCGAGGCATTGTTTTTATATTGTTGTCATCGTAATTGAGTTTGCAGAGCAGGTGTCGATGGCAGTGCACCAGGTTCGGCGTATTTGCTCCCTGTCTTGCCCGTGCCTTCTTTTCTACGTTGTTGTTGACGGGGAATACTCAACACTTTCGTGAGCAATAGTTCCTGGATATTGGCGTGACGGTTTTATTTCTCTTTTACTAGTCTCTTGAGATGTACTTTTAAGGACCGAGAAGCTCCCTGATTCTGACCCTATATTGTTGTTTATTCAGTTGTTTATATTTCCTACTTTCTGTATTTTGTCAAGGAGCGAGGAATGTCAATGTTTTATATATGTGTCAAAGTGCTTCAGAGTCCTGAAGTCCTGAACATGTCTGGATGAGTTTCTAAGTTGATCTAGTTGTAGCTGTATTGGGTGCTTCTGTTCTAGATCATGTGATGCATAGTTTGTACATCTGTCTCCACATGCAAATATATTATTCTAGGCTATCTGAATTCTTTCAGGATCTACCTGAGGCATTTGTTCTGCAGATCTGATATTTTTTTCTCCTGTTTGTGTCGCTTGTCAGATCCCAGAAGATGCTAACACACAACATTTTTGGATGGCAATAGCCGATGCAATCGCACTTTTCTGGGGGAAAGAATCTCAGTGCATATAAATATGTTGTTTTGACATCACGGATGCCTTGTGCCATAGGTCTTGTATATGGTTGTGGAATAAGGTTGGTATCTACAGTTACTAGGAGTCCATGGGACGTCCTGTCCTTCAAGATTTAATGTTTGGTCTAAGTTAGGGTGTTTCTCGCTAAAGTATACAGATGTTGTATTTAGGTGGTTAATTTTAATTTTGTTGTTACCTAACAATTGAGCTATCAAATTAAGTTGCGCCTGCAACCTTTTTGTATCTTCTCTGCTTGCGTCGGCTTATACAGTGAGCGGAAGGATGCAGTTTAGTCTATTCTGCGAGTGGCCGTTTGTGGCGGTCTCTGTCTTCATGTGAACTGCCACCCATCAATGTTGCGGTGAATCTGGAGCGAGTTGGGAGCCCACTTGTGGCCAGCCTGGAGTTTTCATGACCGACTGACTTCGAAGAGGTGCTCTGACAACGTCGTGTACGGTCGTCATAATCTCTGCCGATCCCGCAACAGGCAGTATTATGCATACAAACTAGAGAATGTAGGATGTTGTTGTTTGATGTGGTCTTCAATCCAAGGACTAGTTTGATACAGCTCTCCATGCTACTGTATCCAGAGCAAGCTTCTTCATTTCCGAGCAGCTACTGCAAACTCCATTCTTCTGAATTTGCTTACTGAATTCATCACTAAATCTCTCTACGATTTTAACCCCCCGCCCCCCAGCTTCCCACCACCACTAAATTGGTGATCCCTTGATGCCTCAGAAAATGTCCCACCAACCGATCCCTTCCTCTAGTCAGGCTCTGCCACAGATTTCTCTTCTCCGCAGTTCTGTACAGTACTTCCTCATTAGTTACGTGATCTACTCATCCAATCTTAAGCATTCTCCTGTAACACCACACTTCAAAAGCTTCTATTCTCGTCGTCTAAACTGTTTATAGTCCATATTTCACTTCCATACATGGCTACACTCCATACAAATACTTTTAGAAACGATTTCCTGACACTTAAATGTATACTCGATGTTAAAAAATTTCTCTTCTTCAGAAACGAATTCTTTGCAATTGTCAGTCTACATCTACTACTTTAAGTGTCTCGTTCCCTAATCTAATTCCCTCAGCATCCCCTTATTTAATTCTACTACATTCCATTATTCTCGTTTTGCTTTTGTTGATGTTCATCTTATATCCCTCTTTCAAGACATTGTCGTTCATTCAAGACAATGTCCATTCCGTTCAACGGCTCTTCCAAATCCCTTGCTGTCTCTGACAGAATTGCAGTGTCATCGGCAAACCTCAACGTTTTTATTTCTTCTCTCTGGACTTTAGTTCCTACTTCAAATTCTTCTTTTGCTTCCATCACCGCTTGCTCACGCTACAGATTGAGCAACATCAGGGATAGGCTACAACCCTGTCTCACTTCCTTCTCAACCACTGCTTCCCTTCCGTGTCACTCGACTCTTGTTGTGGTGTCACCGCCAGACACCACACTTGCTAGGTGGTAGTTTTAAATTGGCCGCGGTCCATTAGTACATGTCGGACCCGCGTGTCGCCACTGTGTGATCGCAGACCGAGCGCCACCACAAGGCAGGTCTCGAGATACGGGATAGCACTCGCCCAGTTGTACGGACGACGTAGCTAGCGACTACACTGACGAAGCCTCGCTCATTTGCAGAGCAGATAGTTAGAATAGCCTTCAGCTAAGTCAATGGCTACGACCTAGCAAGGCGCCATTAGTAACATTGCATGTATCTAAAGAGTCTCACTTGTATCGCCACAATCTCCAGATGTACCAAAAGGATGGATTAAAGTTAAGTATTCCAGAAGCTACGTACTTTTCTTTATAGCATTCATTACGTATCCTGTTTCAGACCTCACGCCCATCTGCGTGAGCTTGACGTGTGCCTTTCGGCTTCCTCTCATTGTGTCTAGGTTGTTTTGTCTAGACACAACACTTGTAACTGCCATCTGGTTTCTGAACCTATTTTAAATAACATTTCGCTCCTTGTATTTTACCCCTGTCACCTTTAGAACATCAAAGAGAGAATTTGAACCAACATTGTCAAAAGCCTTCTCTAAGTCTAAAAATGCTAGAAACGTAGGTTTGCCTTTCCGTAACCTATCTTCGAAGATAAGTCGTAGGGTCAGTACTGCGTGTGTTCCCACATTTCTCTGGAATCCAAACTGATATTTCACGAGGTCGATTTCTTTCAGGTTTTCCATTTTTCTATAGAGAATCCGTATCAGTATTTTGCCAGCGCGACTTAGTAAAAATTTTCTTGAAGTCTAAGGCTATTTCGCCAGTCTCGTACATCTTGCTCACGATATGGAAGAGTTTTGTCATGGGTAGCTCTCCCAAAACTATCAGTAGTCTAACGGAATGTTGTTTACACTCGCGGCCTTGTTTCGACTCAGGTCTTTGAGTGTCAAATTCTTCATGCAGTATCATTCTCGCTTCCCGCGCCCGGGTTCCCGGGTTCGATTCCCGGCGGGGTCAGGGATTTTCTCTGCCTCGTGATGATTGGGTGTTGTGTGACGTCCTTAGGTTACTTAGGTTTAGGTAGTTCTAAGTTCTAGGGGACTGATGACCATAGATGTTAAGTCCCATAGTGCTCAGAGCTATTTGAACCATTTTTTTCATGCAGTATCATATCTCCCATCTCCTCTTCATCTACGTCATTTCCATAATATTTCCCTCAAGTATATCTCCCTTATATAGACCATCTATATACTCCTTCCACCTTTCTGCTTTCCTGTCTTTGCTTAGGACTCATCTTTCATCTGAGCTCTTGATATTCATACAGGTTGTTCTCTTTTCTACCAAGGTCTCTTTAATTTTCCTGTAGGCGGCATCTATCTTACCGTTAGTGACATATGCTTCTACATCATTACATCTGTTCTCTAGCCATTTTGCAGTTCCTGTCGATCTCACTTTTTAAACGTTTGTATTCCCTTTCACCTGTTTCATTTACTGCATTTTCATATTTTCTCCTTCCATCAATTAAATTCAGTATCTCTTGTGTTACCCGAGGATTTCTATTAGCCGCTGTCTTTTTACCTATATGATCCTACACTCCTGGAAATTGAAATAAGAACACCGTGAATTCATTGTCCCAGGAAGGGGAAACTTTATTGACACATTCCTGGGGTCAGATACATCACATGATCACACTGACAGAACCACAGGCACATAGACACAGGCAACAGAGCATGCACAATGTCGGCACTAGTGCAGTGTATATCCAACTTTCGCAGCAATGCAGGCTGCTATTCTCCCATGGAGACGATCGTAGAGATGCTGGATGTAGTCCTGTGGAACGGCTTGCCATGCCATTTCCACCTGGCGCCTCAGTTGGACCAGCGTTCGTGCTGGACGTGCAGACCGCGTGAGACGACGCTTCATCCAGTCCCAAACATGCTCAATGGGGGACAGATCCGGAGATCTTGCTGGCCAGGGTAGTTGACTTACACCTTCTAGAGCACGTTGGGTGGCACGGGATACATGCGGACGTGCATTGTCCTGTTGGAACAGCAAGTTCCCTTGCCGGTCTAGGAATGGTAGAACGATGGGTTCGATGACGGTTTGGATGTACCGTGCACTATTCAGTGCCCAATCAACGATCACCAGTGGTGTACGGCCAGTGTAGGAGATCGCTCCCCACACCATGATGCCGGGTGTTGGCCCTGTGTGCCTCGGTCGTATGCAGTCCTGATTGTGGCGCTCACCTGCACGGCGCCAAACACGCATACGACCATCATTGGCACCAAGGCAGAAGCGACTCTCATCGCTGAAGACGACACGTCTCCATTCGTCCCTCCATTCACGCCTGTCGCGACACCACTGGAGGCGGGCTGCACGATGTTGGGGCGTGAGCGGAAGACGGCCTAACGGTGTGCGGGACCGTAGCCCAGCTTCATGGAGACGGTTGCGAATGGTCCTCGCCGATACCCTAGGAGCAACAGTGTCCCTAATTTGCTGGGAAGTGGCGGTGCGGTCCCCTACGGCACTGCGTAGGATCCTACGGTCTTGGCGTGCATCCGCGCGTCGCTGCGGTCCGGTCCCAGGTCGACGGGCACGTGCACCTTCCGCCGACCACTGGCGACAACATCGATGTACTGTGGAGACCTCACGCCCCACGTGTTGAGCAATTCGGCGGTACGTCCACCCGGCCTCCCGCATGCCCACTATACGCCCTCGCTCAAAGTCCGTCAACTGCACATACGGTTCACGTCCACGCTGTCGCGGCATGCTACCAGTGTTAAAGACTGCGATGGAGCTCCGTATGCCACGGCAAAGTGGCTGACACTGACGGCGGCGGTGCACGAATGCTGCGCAGCTAACGCCATTCGACGGCCAACACCGCGGTTCCTGGTGTGTCCGCTGTGCCGTGCGTGTGATCATTGCTTATACAGCCCTCTCGCAGTGTCCGGAGCAAGTATGGTGGGTCTGACACCCTGTTCTTGTCAATCGTTCCTCAATGCTCACTCCGAAACTCTCTACAACCATTGGTTCTGTCAGTTTATTCAGGTCTCATCTGCTTAAATTCCTTCCTTTTTGCAGTTTCTTCAGGTTTAATGTACAGTTCACAACCAATAAATTGTGGTCAGAGTCAACGTCTGCCCCTGGATATGCCTCACAATTTAAAACCTGGTTCCGAAATCTCTGTCTTACCATTATATAGTCAATTTAAAACCTTCTGATGTTTCCAGGTCCCTTCCACGATTCACGTTTATTAAACGAAGTGTTAGCCATGATTATATTACGCCCTGCGCAAAATTCTACCAGATACCTTTCTTTTTCATTCCTTTCCCCATATTCACATACAACTTTTACTTCTCTTCCTTTACCTACTATTGAATTCCAGTCTATTTCAGACTATTAAATTTTCGTCTCCCTTAACTATCTGAATAATTTCTTTTATCTCATCATACATTTCTTCATCATCACTGTAGTCAGTTGGCTTATAAACTTGTAGTACTGTGGTGGGTGTGGGCTTCGTTTCCATCAGGACTACAATAATGCGTTCACTATGCTGTTCATGTTAGCTTATCCACGTTTCTATTTTTTAGTCACTATTAACCCGACTGCTGCGTTACCCCTATTGGAATTTGTACTTATTCCTGTTTTCCTGTTCCTCTTGCCACCGAATTTCACAATTCCCACTATATCTACTTTAAAACTATCCATTTCATTTTTTTTAATTTTCTAACCTACCTGCCTGATTAAGGGATCTGGCATCCCACTCTCCGATCCGTAGAACGCCAATTTTGTTTTTCCTGATAACGACGTCATGCTGAGTAGTCCGCACATGGAGATCCTAATGTTGGGACTGTTTTACATCTGGAATATTTTACCCAAGTGTATGCCAAAATCATTTAACAATACAGTAGAGCTGCATGCCCTCGGGAAAAATTATTAAATTATTGCTATAGTTTACCTTTGCTTTCAGCCGTTCACAGTATCACCACAGCAAGGCCATTTTCGTTGATATTATAAGGCCAGATCAGTCAATCATCCAGACTGTTGCCCCTGCAACTGCTGAAAAGGCTGCTACTCCTCTTCAGGAACCACACATTTGTATGGCCTCTCAAACAACTACCCCTCCATTGTGGTTGCACCTACAGTACAGCTGACAGTATCGCTGAAGCACGCAAGCTTTCCCACCAACGGCAAGGTCCATGGTCATGGTCATTAGGCGGCTGCGGGCTGCGGTAGGGGAGAGGAAGAGCGGGTGGCGGGGGGGGGGGGGGGGGGGCGGCGGCGGCTAGGGACGGGAGTAGGGTGTGACACTTTAACAGTGGTTTCTTCGAGTGCTGGCACATGAACAGCTTGGCGCTCAGTGTTAAAGCTTGGATGGCAAAAGTCATGAAAATTTATCTGAGTATTATGTTTCGAACAAAAGCCTGTAAATTACAGAGAATCAACGTGCATCCACAAAAAGTCGAGTTGGAAACGTTTTAGATTGTCGGTGACGTGCACTTCACCACATGTGAGACACATATGTCAGTTCCACGCAGTGTCAACTTCCACAGCTATATAATGGGACAGACAAACTTGGCAGCAATTTTTATAATAATAATAATAATAATACACTGAAGTGGCAAAAAACTGGTATAGGCAAGCATATTCAAGTACAGAGATATGTAAAAAGGCAGAAACAGACGACACGTGGCTGGCGCAGTTGTTAGATCGGTTACTGTTGATACAACGGCAGGTTATCAGGATTTAAGTGAGTTTGAACATGCTGCTATAGTCGGCGCACGAGCGATGGGACACAGCATCTCCGAGGTAGCGATGAAGGGGGGATTTTCCCATACTACAATTTCACGAGTGTACCGTGAACATCCGGAATCCGGTAAAATATCAAATCTCCGACACCGCTGCGGCCGGAAAAAGCTCCTGCAAGAACGGAACCAACAATGACTGAAGAGAATCGTTCAACGTGACAGAAGTGCAAGCCTTCCACAAATTGCTGCAGATTTCAATGCTGGGCAATCAACATCTATCAGCGTGCGAACCATTCAACGAAACATCATCGATATGGGTTTTCGGAGACGAAGGCCCACTAGCGTACCCTTGATGACTGCACGACACAAAGCTTTACACCTCGCCTGGCGCCATCAGCACCGCATTGGACTGTTGATGACCTGAAACATGTCGCCTGGTCGGACGTGTATCGTTTCAAACTGTATCGAAAGGATTCACATGCACGGATATGGAGACATGCTCATGATCCATGGACCCTGCATATCAGCAGGAGACTGTTCAAGCTGGTGGAGGCTCTGTAATGGTGTTGGCCGTGTGCAGTTGGAATGATATGGGACCCCTGGTACGTCTAGATACGACCCTGACAGGTGACTCGTACGTAAGCATCCTGTCTGATTACCTGCATCTATTCATGTCCATTGTGCATTCCGAAGGACTGGGCAATCCCAGAAGGAAAATGCGACACCCACACGCCCAGCATAGCAACAGAGTGGCTCCGGGAACACTCTTATGAGTTTAAACACTTATTCTGTCCTTCACTCCCCATGCATGGACATTACTGAGTATATCTGGGATGCCTTGTAACGTGCTGTTCAGAATAAATCTCCATCCCCTCACACTCGTAAGGATTTGTGGACAGCCCTGCAGGATTTATGATTATATTTCTCTCCAGCACTACTTCAGCCATTAGTCGAGTCCATGCCACGTCGTGTTGAGACACTTCTGCTTGCTCGCGGGGGCGCTGCACGGTATTTAGCAGGTGTACCGGTTTCATTGGCTCTTCAGTGTAGGAACCGATGAAGTAAGGCCTTAGGACAGACACTCTAGGCGTGGTGTCAGATCACTTGATATGCAAGACAGTATTGTGGATTGCCTAGGACCAGGCAACAACCGATCGCTTTCCTGCCGGACAATTTCTGCATTAACAGTGCGGATAGCGCTCATGAAAAATCTCCTGATTTGTTGCTTTTTGTACGGTGCTTCCTAATATGCACTGTTACCTTGCTTATGGCCCAGAATCACAGAAACAAAAATAAATCCTGCGTGTGAAGTTCTTTTTAAGACAAGAAGTGTTGTATTCTCGATAATAGCTAGCTGTACGATAACGTGTACCACGAACATTTGACTAAATGCCAAATTTCGTCTCAAGCCGTTTCAAATTCACCATAGAATCATTTCAAGTAATTATTTCTTGGGACGCCTATATCCTGTGTTGTATATACGATTCCCCATTTGTTTATCCTAACGGTGAATTAACGTATAATAATAACACACGGCTTATAATATGGTTAGTTTTGATGTGGTTTCCCTCTTTCACAGAGTCGTAGATTCCCAATCCTTACAACCAATTGGTGAAAGGATCAGTGATTATTTCGTAATTCTGCAGGCGCTGTCTCACATTAAAAATTTGTTTTTATCGGAAAAAATTGTAAAAAAAAAGATGTGGTAGCAATGGACAGCCTCATCACCTGTAAGGGTGAACAATGTATGGAATATCTGAGGCAAATAAGCTAGAATTTTAAGACCACGTTTTTCGTAGAAGGATAAAAGATTGAGGTTTAATGTTCTCATTGACAATGAGGTCATCACAGGCGGAACACAAGTGCATGTCGGAAAGCAAATCGGCCTTGTCCATACAAAGAAACGGTGCGAGAATTTGCATTAAGCGATTTACGGAAGCCACGAAAGACGTCAACCTGGTACTCCAGACAGCGGTTTGAAACGTCGTCCACCTGAAAAGTGTGACCAATGTTTAACCACTGCGCCATCTCGCTCAGTTGTGTCTATAGGTACGTGAAAGACACTTTTGTGAAATACCCAAATGGAATAAGAATACACTGGATTTTTTTCTAACACTTAAATTTTACCCTTTTTTGTCATTAGTCTCCTGACTGATTCCATGCGGCCAGCTACGAATTCGTCTCTTGCACCAAACTCGTCATCTAAAAGCAGTCCTTGTACCCTACGGTCTCAATTAGTTTTTCTGTGTTACAATATTTGCCTTCTCCTAGACTTTTTACCCTCTACAGCTCTCTCAGAGAAGTCACGGAAGCCTCAAATGTGCATAGCAGGATCTGGATATGAACACTGGTCCACCTGAATACCAACTCAGTCCCTTATCACTGCGCCTCCTCGCTCAAACACAGTTACAGCGAAACTCAGTCTTACTTTTGAATGCATTATGGGAACAGCAGTGATCAATAAAATTGTAAATAATTACTATTAAAAACAGTCTTGATCACAATTTATTTTATAAGGTGACCGGTTTCGACCACTGCTGTGGTCATCTTCAGACCATTGAGTGGAAACCCCTCCAACAGAAAGGGGTTTCCACTCAATGGTCTGAAGATGACCACAGCAGTGGTCGAAACCGGTCACCTTATAAAATAAATTGTGATCAAGACTGTTTTTAATAGTAATTATGAAACTCAGTCTCTTAAGCACGAGACGTAGATTCAGAGAGAAGTACTTCGGCAGTGGTGTAAATTGCTAGTTTGCTCTAAGGTATATGTTTACATTGACAGTCCGTAACAAATCGTTAATGGGTAAGGAACCTACATGGAGTACCAGTAACGATTTCTGCAACTGATGCTTAATCTTCATAACACTTGTGTAGCGTCACAAAACTGCTTACAGTGACAGTTAAAGCACTTACGCAAACGTAGGTAATGTTAAATTTACTTACGTTTTGCAACTTAATATCTTATTATGGGCCCGCATCTCGTGGTCGTGCAGTAGCGTTCTCGCTTCCCACGCCCGGGTTCCCGGGTTCGATTCCCGGCGGGGTCAGGGATTTTCTCTGCCTCGTGATGGCTGGATGTTGTGTGATGTCCTTAGGTTAGTTAGGTTTAAGTAGTTCTAAGTTCTAGGGGACTGATGACCATAGATGTTAAGTCCCATAGTGCTCAGAGCCATCTTATTATGGAGTTAATAAATTTTAACGAATTTCACACTTAATACGGAGTGTCCGGGAAGTCTTGCAAACACTTCAGAAATTCATAACTTGGAAACTATTAGAGATTACAAATTTTTCTGTGTATGACATTCATAACTGTTCTGCAACACGTACACGGTAAACATAACCGTAACAGTCGCGATCACTTGTCGAAGTCTTGCGTGACGGGAGTCGCTGTACACAACGGTTTCGGGATCTGAGCCTCGTCATCAGGTGTATCTGAAATCTGAAGTAAAACAACAGTTGTAACCTGCTCCATTAAGTAATTAATTTATTATTAAAAATAAATGAGCCGTGCACGGCTCACGTTGTCCCATTTATTGTTTGTCATCTTCTATTACGGTACCGCCGCCTCGTTTTCTTGTTCCATTTACTGGCGTCACTAACTTCCTGCCTTACTTGTCCGTGAGCGGCAGCAGCAGCGCGTGTCGATAAGTGCACTGTCGCACCATCTCTGGAGCGACCGATAGTATTCCCGGGTCGTCGTGTGTCTGGCAGTCTGTTCGGGACGGACCAGCAATGCAGTCGGGACGCAGCAGCAGTGAAGTCGGGGACGGAGCGCCGATGAGGCGCCGACAGCCAGTGCTCGCCGACGCTGGCGACACACATGAACTGTCCGACGGAGGGAGATTGGAGCGGGACGACCGTTGGTTGATCGTTAGGTTGGTTGTCTCAACGGCTGACGTATATTTGGTCCTTTCACAGTTTCCGGGCCTGGTATTTGGTCGGTTGGCGTGGAGCAGCGAGGAAATCTCCGTGGCGCGTCGTTTGGGGGGGGGGGGGGGGGGGGAGGGGGCCCTCTGGCGGCCTCTGGCGGCCTCTATGTGGTGTCGGAATGTGTGGTGCTGCTCCCATTGCTACAAAGTTCGTAGCTCACCGATCCTGGACATGAAAGTTGCGTTTTAACTTAATCTACAAGCAAGTCACGACTGTTCACATTGCGTCGTTTGGAATTCGTTGTCAGCTGTTAGGATAACAGCTTTTCAAGTTGGCAAATTTTAGCCACCCTCCGGTGGAGTTCAACTGTACTTGGTTATTTGAATTGAAGTACACCAGCGGAATCTTCTGCCTTGTGACCGTTAACGTTTCGGTTACCTGCCGTGGCCATTGACGTAAATTCAGGCAGTGTATTTTCCTCATCGTGTTGTTGCTGTGCAGCATGGTGTGTAGCTCAATGTATAATTGGTTGTGGGCGCCAATAGCTTCTACCTTGTTCCATTGAACTCCCTGTTGTGTGCTGGTTGGGTGAACCAGAGGTTATCTTATCGGTGGGTCCGTTGACTGTCTGCCGGTTGGGTTGTCGTCAGATCGGCAATGGTTGGGCCGACTGCCTGTCTCACCTAATCGAGCATTAGTGTTTGAATTCCAGGCCGTCCCTAGGAACTTCTGAGCGCCCTTGGGTGAACTGCCTTTACTTGTTTGTTCTCGTTGTTTCTACTTGTACGGCTTCTACCCGATTTTTACAGTAAGGTTGTTTTGTCTCTAAGGTGTCAGATGGTTTGGGCCTTCAGCTTAATTTAAGAACTGTTTTACGTAAGGCATTTGGCATTTTTTAAAATTAATGTTGTTGAGACTCAGGTGTTGGGCCTTCAGCCGATTTTGAATTTAAGTTGTTCTGCTCTTAAAGTGTCAGATTCTTTGGGCCTTCAGCTTAATTAAGGAACAGTTTTAAGATAAGGCTTTGCCTTTTAAATTTCTGATTTTGGCTGAGCTTTAAGTTATTGGCTTTCAGCCATTTTTAAATTAAAGTGGTCTTGCCCTTAAAGCATGAAATTGTACGGCGCATTCAGCCGCTAATTAAGTTCCAAAACTAAAACTGTGCTTTTTTTTTTAAAAATTCTTGGCTCTTGTAATGTTTGATCAAATAAAAGGTTGTATGTTCGAGTGTAACTGACAGCCGCATACTTGGCCCCTTTCCACAACTTAAACTACCTGCCCCGTTCTGCGGGTTTAGCAAGGTGTCTCACTAAAACACTGACATTTAGTAACTGGAAAACCGGATAAAATGATTGGACGATAACTAATCTAGCAGTAGTAGCACGCCATTTCCATGCTCCATCAACTAACAGACAAACATCTAGCATAGGTGGACCGTCAAATAACATCCCAAATTGTGACTGCAAAGAACTCCAATTTTCAATCGCGGCCTGGTAAAATTCATCTTGCACCAAAATTCCACCGGGAATGCATGCAGTCTATAGCAATAAAGTCACCATAGGACATTTGGTGGAAGTCACGCGATAACTGAACTAAAGAACGATCGTATGCTGCAGAAAGCGTAAGTCATCTTACAACCTGATATGACGAACCCCGCGAAAACGCCTACATTCAGAGGCCAACAGCTGCCAAACGCTGATGCAGCGCGCCTGTGAGACCCGCACAGCTACGGCAAGCCGACTGAACAGTGACGCTGCAGGCCGTACTCGTGGTAAACAGCTTCAAGATGGCGCATAACACGGCGTGGAGACGAACTAAGGTACAACGACGTACAAATGCCGAAAAAATATAGAAGCAGTATAGATAATAATGATATGAACATGTTATGAACATAGTTTATTTAGTGATTTTTTTAGAGAGTTATAGCAACAAAAATTTTAAATGGAACATTATTTTTTCTGTCACACAGCTAACGCATTTAAAACAACTCTTCTACAGATCAGTCTAAATTATACTTCTATCAAGTTCAGTTAGGGAGCTAGAAATGTTCCAGGTTTCATGGGTGGCTGCCGCCCGATAATGTACATAATTAACGGTGTTCAGACGGATGTTGGTGTGACGCATTATTCATTTAAGTTAGGCGTTCAAACGAGTGCCTGTTGTCCTGAAGGCACAACTCAACGGGCCTTCCAAACGATCTGTGGGCGAGATACATGGTTTCTGGCGCGACAGAGCAACCAGCTTCCTCAGTGCTCTGTTTGAAGTCATTTGGGGTTGTGCGTTCCGTAATATAAGTAGCCAGATACCTCCACAAAGGAAATCAACTGGTGTTAAACTGGGTGACCATGCGGGTTATCTCCAAGGACTCCACACTACACATTAATAGACGACCACCATCGACGATCGACCTAACGTATCCACCTAGGATTCTCTTTGGCCTAGTAACGCGTATTACTGTTGTGACTTGGCAAGACAGCCAAGCCACTAGGAGATAGCCGAAAGGCACGCGTTTAAGCTCACGCAGGCTGGCGTGAGGTCTGGAACAGTTAAAGGAATTGAGTCTAGTAAAAAAAGTACGGAGCTTCTGGAATACTTAACTTTAATCCATAATTGGTGAACATCGGTCTGACGGTACATGCATCACAGGATAAATAGCAAATGATAATGGCGCCTTGCTAGGTCGTAGCAAATGACGTAGCTGAAGACTACGCTAACTATCGTCTCGGCAAATGAGAGCGTAATTTGTCAGTGAACCATCGCTAGCAAAGTCGGCTGTACAACTGGGGCGAGTGCTAGGAAGTATCTCTAGACCTGCCGTGTGGCGGCGCTCGGTCTGCAATCACTGACAGTGGCGACACGCGGGCCCGACGTATACTAACGGACCGCGGGCGATTGAAAGGCTACCACCTAGCAAGTGTGGTGTCTGGTGGTGACACCACATTTACGACGTTTCACTGCCCCATAATTCGTGAACGTGGATTCATCAGAGTACATGACACTTTATAAAGCGTCCACAGTGAAATTTTTCACGGCCCGTTGGGAGAAAAAAAGTGTTGGTTTGAAATCGTTCTCACGCAGCTCCTGTGGTGCGGTTAGAACTAGTGACTGTATACTTTTCTGCACACTGATGTAATACTGATACAACTGACAGCAGAAACTTCTGGAAATGTGAGATCAGTATTATGGTGAATTATATGTGTTATCAAATCACAGTCCGTCCAGCGTTTTTATGCCTGTATGTGAAGGCTATTCTCAAGAACTACCGCAGCGATTTTGATACACCTTCACCAGGAAGGTTAGTGTATATATCATTTAATATCAGTATGTCAGAGGAGTCGTCCAACCGTATATACTTAGCTTTACCCTTGCTAAGCTGGAGCAGATGGCTAGGTGCAGCGAAAACAAATACTTCGATGTTCTAATGGTTCAAATGGCTCTGAGCACTATGGGACTTAACATCTGAGGTCATCAGTCCCCTAGAACTTAGAACTACTTACACCTAAGGACAGCACACACATCCATGCCCGAGGCAGGATTCGAACCAGCGACCGTAGCGTACTGCGATGTCCTCAGTTCCTGTTGGTCTTCGTTATTACCGTAGCGCCTTCTCGCACTACGTGTTTCTCGAAGTCGTTGTTCAGCACTTAAGCATCCAATGGCTGATGGAGCTGTTCGACTAGGATATCTCATTGCATAAGCCGCGACTGCTTCATTGCCATCGAATCAGCGTGCGCCGAGCATCAGCAGCATGTCAACATACTCGTTGGACGTGTATGCTGCAACTGTACAAGTCAGCATCCGTAGCAGACGCATGTCCGTTTGGTTGTGAATTTCGACCTGCCTTGTATACGGCACTACGAGGACACATTGTACAATCTAACCGAACATGACTTCCAACAGCGCATTGGGGAAGCTACTCCTCCACGACACCAGCATCTCATTCACAGGTCACTTAGAAGGCCCACTGAGGTGTAAATTCAAGAAAATGCGTACTTATTTGAAATCCCGCGCTTAAATGAAAATTCAGGAAACGCAGCCAGATAAGTACACCATGTTGCATCCGCATCCAAAACTTTCAGTAATTTGGGATTCCTAACCACATTACTGGCCATTAAAATTGCTACACCACGTAGATGACGTGCTACAGAAGCGAAATTTAACCGACAGGAAGAAGATGCTGGGATATGCAAATGATTAGCTTTTCAGAGCATTCACACAAGGTTGGCGCCGGTGGCGACACCTACAACGTGCTGATATGAGGAAAGTTTATTTGATTTTAAGCGTTCTGTTCGAAATACAGGAGTGTTTTATCAATGTAATCATTTTCGTACAATACCACTCCCGTTTTACCTTCGTCAACTGTTAAAGCTCCCTACTCGAGCAATATCTGATTCAGATTTTTAGCAGTCTTATGACCCGTATGCTAGTAGTATTCGTTTTTAATGCTTCGTTTAGGGCTCTTCTCGCTGCTAAGGCTACTCGTTTCTTCGTGTTTGGTTAACTTGGCAAAAATGATTTAAATGACTGTGAGCACTATGGGACTTAACTTCTGAGGTCCTCAGTCCCCTAGAACTTAGAACTACTTAAACCTAACTAACCTAAGGACATCACACACATCGATGCCCGAGGCAGGATTCGACCTGCGACCGTAGCAGTCGCGCGGTTCCAGACTGTAGCGCCTAGAACCTCTCGGCCACAGGGTCGGCAAGAAAGCATGACTATCGATTATTACCTATATTTCATCTGCATTTTTCCCGCATTCGTAACACAACAAAATGAAGGTAAAGCGCGACGTCGAGAGAGTGTGAAGGCCATGCTATTGAAGCATCACGACCCATCCAACTCTCAGGAAAGTTGGACAATGGATCTTGCTTCCCGCAGTTCGTGTCATGGATGACAAACTGATTTCTCGGGAATCAGTTGAATCGCAGTTTGCACTCTTTGCGCACGTTCTTGAGACACAGGGTGACGTGCACTTCGTGGAAGGCTTCTCACGCTGACTTGCTCTTCAAAGCTTTTGAATCACCTCGTTATGCTTGTTTTAGTCCGTAGTGTCCTCGCATACTGATGCCAATAATTCCGCAGTCCAGTTGTCACAGATTTGGATTCTGGGTACCACACGACACATTGAGCCTTCTACTGGTCTGTCACCATTTTGGTGCATTCCAAATCAAATGTGCAGCAAGCCGGCATCTGTGGCCGAGCGGTTCTAGGCGCTTCAGTCCGGAACCGCGCTGCTGCTACGGTCGCAGGTTCGAATCCTGCCTCGCGCATGGATGTTTGTGATGTCCTTAGGTTAGTTAGGTTGAAGTAGTTCTAAGTCTAGGGGACTAATGAACTCAGATGTTAAGTCCCATAGTGTGAAAAGAAAATGTGCAACAAAGCACTAATGAAAAAATCTTACAACAACTACGATTCTCTATCTCTAATAGTTTCCACGTTATTTTCATGAGGGCCGATTCTGAGTGATTCATTTTTCACTTGTAGCTATAGTGTTGCGATCGACTGAAATTCGTATACTACGGCGCTTAAACGTCACTGTGAACCCTCGCCGCACCGGACAAAGGTCGTAAGAAACTGCATTTCAAGATGCTGCCCAAGGGCTGCTCTTTGTTTCTGAATATTAGCTTTAGTTAATTTCTTTGTTTACTTGCCAAATTTGAAGAAGAGGAATGTTTGCGTATTAATTAACTCCTCTGAACGGGATGTAATTATTACAAAGGAAAATATATTGATATATCAATAAAAATAATGTTGACGACATTTTACTTCGCAATCAGAAAGAAAATAAAAATTTAATTTTTTCCGAATTAAGTGCCATCTTATAAAAGTGGTTACTGAATGTGGAATTTAACATTGTATATATTTATATGGGGTCCGGCTCCGTTTCTGATTGGTCAGTGTAGATGGCTGCCATGCAGAAGATCTGAGTTCGATTCTGGGTACTGCCAAGGACGTTTCCTTGACCCGAGGACTGGCTGGGTTGCACTCAGCCTCGTGATGCCAGCTTAGAACCTGTCTGATTGACAAGTTGCGGCTCCGAAGTCTGAACATCGACAACGGCTGGGAAAGCGGTGTGCTGACCCTATGACAATCCATTTCGCATCCTCATGATGCCACATGGCAGAGGATGACAAGGTGGTCAGTCGACGTCGCTTGATCTTCAGGGTCTGAACGCGGAGTTTGCTTTTTCGTTTGTATTTATTATGAGAAAGAAACACTACAGTCGGTTAATTACGTCACAAAAGGGAGTAATACTCAAGAGTGGATGAACGACGTCCCATGTAAGCTACATTTATTAGTAGTTATTTAATAAAATTAAGTCAGTTTGCTATATGACAACTACATTTATATTTTATCTTAAATCAACAACTGACAGCTGCAGTTGTCATATCAATAGACATACGAGAGTGAATCAAATGAAAACCTTAAGTATTTTTTTAAATATTATTTATTGTGCAGAAATGGTACAAAGCTGTATCACTTTTCAACATAATCTCTCCCGCGCTCAATGCTAGTCCTCCAGCGCTTACAAAGTGCATAAATTGCTTTAGAAAAAAATTCTTTTGGTAGTCCGCGCAATCGCTCGTGCACCGTGTGGCGTACCTCTTCATCAGAATGGAACTTCTTTTCTCCCTTTGCGTCTTTGAGTGGGCCAAACATATGGAAATCACTTGGGACAAGGTCCGATGAGTATGGTGGATGAGGAAGACACTCAAAATGCAGGTGTGTGATTGTTGCAACTGTTGTACGGGCAGTGTTGGGCCTTGCATTGTCATGTTGCAAAAGGACACCTGCTGACAGCAATCCATGTCGCTTTGATTTGATTGCAGGCCGTAGATGATTTTTTAGGAGATCTGTGTGTGATGCACTGCTGACAGTGCTCCCTCTAGGCATGTAATGGTCCAAAATAACGCCTTTTTCGTCCCAAAAGAGAGTAAGCGTAAGCTTCCCTGCTGATGGTACTGTTCGAAACTTCTTTGGTTTTGGTGATGAGGAATGGCGCCATTCCTTGCTCGCTCTCTTCGTTTCCGGCTGGTGGAAGTGAACCCAGGTTTCGTGCCCAGTAACGATTCTTGGAAGGAAGCCATCACCTTCTCGTTCAAAGTGCCGTAGAAGTTCTTCACAAGCATCAACACGTCGCTCTCTCATTTCAGGAGTCAGCTGCCATGGCACCCATCTTGCAGACACTTTGTGAAACTGGGGCACATCATGCACAATGTGGTATGCTGACTCATGGCTAATCTGAAAACATGCTGCAATGTCATTCAGTGTCACTCGGCGGTTTTCCTTCACTATGGCTTCAACTGCTGCAATGTTCTGTGGAGTCAGAACTCGTTGTGCCTGACCCGGATGAGGAGCATCTACCACTGAAGTCACACCGTTTGAGAGCTTCCTACTCCATTTGTAGACTTGCTGCTGTGACAGAAATGCATCACCATCGATGAATTTCAATAGGTTTCACACCTTCACTACGCAAAAACCGAATAACAGAACGCTGTTCTTCCCTGGTGCACGTCCCAAGTGGGGCGGCTATATTTATACTGATACTGCGATGGTATGTATGGATCTGCACTATGCTGCCACCTACAGGCCATTCTGCACGCTGTTTGTAGCACGCTTACCAACTTACAGGATAACGGCGCGATATTTCGATTTGTTATTACAAATTTATGGTTTCCATTTGACTCACCCTCGTATATTGTGTGTTCAAACAGAAAAATATACCTTGCTGACATTTTAAACGGTTCAAATGGCTCTGAGCACTATGGGACTTAACATCTTAGGTCATCAGTCCCCTAGAACTTAGAACTACTTAAACCTAACTAACCTAAGGACATTACACACATCCATGCCCGAGGCAGGATTCGAACTTGCGACCGTAGCAGTCCCGCGGATCCGGACTGTAGCGCTTAGAACCACACGGCCAACGCGGCCGGCGCTGACATTTAAACCAGGTAATTTTAGAAGCGAGATGTTTTGAACTAAGGTACCACTAGAGGTCGGGTATGAACTACTGCGTCTAGCAGCCTAAGCAAGCGATTATGTGATAGCCGTTACTAAAAGTATTGTGTGGAGGCGTGGCGTCCGTTGTTTCGAATATGTCCGAAAGAACGGGCACCACGCATTCATACAGTTGATTCGCCTCGGTGGGCAAAGAATTCACAACCTTCTGTGCGGCTATGGAGGACATGGACGGGACTGCGAATAGGTGGCCCTTGGTGGGAATGTGCGTCGGCCGGGGAGTATGCCGAGGTAGTCCGAGCGTTTGTGATTAGCATTGTGCCTGTGTGGAGCAGTGGTTAACGTAACCGCATAGTAAGCAGGCGATCCCGGTTCGGTACATATTTTCAGTCGTTGCCGCCGATTCCACATAAAGCCCGATGCAGCTGATACCATCAGTTCCGTCTCTTTAACCTTCGTTTTATTTCTCCCCCACCCCCCCACCCCCCCCCCCCTCCTCCACATTCAGTGTACATAAAAACGTTATCCAAATCTTTGTGCACTCTTAATTCCATTCGGTTACGCTTTTCTCGTTGCTGAAGAATGTAGTCGTGATCCATCGTGGGGTTTGAGTACGATTCCCGCAACAGCAGAAGGTATCGGCGATTGCTATGACCGTGTGTGTTCTGCGGTCGCAGAAGCGCAGATTACGCACGCAGGCTGCAAGCCTGGTGAGAGACAGGGGGTACCTGTTCACCCGCATCGTGCCTCATCCCTCAAGCAATTCTCATTTTTTTACACACGCAGCCGACTGTCACGCTATTGTCCCGTTCACGTGCATCACTCTGCCTTGGTTCGAAACAAACCGCAGCAACCAACCATTGCAATCAAATGCAAATCATTTTCAAATCTTCCTACAGTTTGCAACATTATTCTGCTGATGCTATCTCTGTATAACACTGTTGTTCACGAAAACCCATGGAGCGCAGCCGACGGCATTTACATAGCGGGATTCATATGCATGGTATTTCAGATAAGGTGTTTTCTCCGTAACTTACAAAATAAGCAAAGAAGGGAAAGCAGAAAATGGGAGGAGTATATAGAGGGTCTATACGAGGGCGATGTACCTGAGGACAATATTATGGAAATGAAAGAGGATGTAGATGAAGATGAAATGGGAGATATGATACTGCGTGAAGAGTTTGACAGAGCACTGAAAGACATGAGTCGAAATAAGGCCCCCCAGAGTAGACAACATTCCATTAGAACTACTGACAGCCTTGGGAGAGCCAGTCCTAACAAAACTCTACCATCTAGTGAGCAAGATGTATGAGACAGGAGAAATACCCTAAAACTTCAAGAAGAATATAATAATTTCAATCCCAAAGAAAGTAGGTGGTGACAGATGTGAAAATTACCGAACTATCAGTTTAATAAGTTCAAATGGCTCTGAGCACTATGGGACATAACATCTGTGGTCATCAGTCCCCTAGAACTTAGAACTACTTAAACCTAACTAACGTAAGGACATCACACACATCCATGCCCGAGGCAGGATTCGAACCTGCGACCGTAGCAGTCGCGCGGTTCCGGACTGAGCGCCTGAACCGCTAGACCACCGCGGCCGGCATTTAATAAGTCACAGCTGTAAAATACTAACGCGAATTCTTTACAGACGTATGGAAAAACTGGTAGAAGCCGACCTCGGGGAAGATCAGTTTGGATTCCGTAGAAATGTTGGAACACGTGATGCAATACTGACCCTACGACTTATCTTAGAAGAAAGATTAAAGAAAGGCAAACCTACGTTTCTAGCATTTGTAGACTTAGAGAAAGCTTTTGACAATGTTGATTGGAATACTCTCTTTCAAATTCAGAAGGTGACAGGGATCAAATACAGGGAGCGAAAGGCTATTCACAATTTGTACAGAAACCAGATGGCAGTTACAAGAGTCGAGGGACATGAAAGGGAAGCAGTGGTTGAGATGGGAGTGAGACAGGGTTGTAGCCTATCCCCGATGTTTTCAATCTGTATATTGAGCAAACAATAAAGGAAACAAAAGAAAAGTTCGGAGTAGGTATTAAAATCCATTGATAAGAAATAAAAACTTTAAGGTTCGCCGATGACATTGTAATTCTGTCAGAGACAGCAAAGGACTTGGATTAGCAGTTGAACGGAATGGACAGTGTCTTGAGAGGAGGGTATAAGATGAACATTAACAAAAGTAAAACGAGGATAATGGAATGTAGTCGAATTAAGTCGGATGATGCTGAGAGAATTAGATTAGGAAATGAGACACTTAAAGTAGTAAAGGAGTTTTGCTATCTGGGGAGCAAAATAACTGATGATGGTAGAAGTAGAGAGGCTATAAAATATAGACTGGTAATGGCAAGGAAAGCGTTTCTGAAGAAGAAAAATTTATTAACATCGAGTATAGTTTTAAATGTCAGAAAGTCGTTTCTGAAAGTATTGGTGTGGATGTGAAACGTGGACGGTAAATAATTTAGACAAGAAGAGAATAGATGCTTTCGAAAGGTGGTGCTACAGAAGAATGCTGAAGATTAGATGGGTAGATCACATAACTAATGAGGAGGTATTGAATAGAATTGGGGAGAAGAGGAGCTTGTGGCACAACTTGACTAGAAGAAGGGATCGGTTGGTAGGACATGTTCTGAGACATCGACAGATCACCAATTTAGTATTGGAGGGCAGCGTGGAGGGTAAAAATCGTAGAGGGAGACCAAGAGATGAATACACTAAGCAAATTCAGAAGGATGTAGGCTGCAGTAGGTACTGGGAGATGAAGAAGCTTGCACAAGATAGAGTAGCATGGAGGGCTGCATCAAACCAGTCTCAGGACTGAAGACAACAACAACAACAACAACAAAGTAATAAGTGACAGAAATATACAAGGCGGTTTCGTGATGATATTATAAATTTTGCGGAAGGATACAGAAGGGTAGATGTATCAATATGAGGTGAGGGACCTCGCTCCGAAAACGACTAAATGGAAAACTGTAAGCGAAAATCGTTCTGATACTTCTGACGGTGGAACTCTTCTACTGCAAGCTCTTTGCGTTTTATTTTTTAGGAGGAGGTAGTATGGACCAAAACAACAAGAAATTGTGTGCTAAATATGGGCCCCAAAATGCATACCTTAACAGCCGTGAGCACTTGTTCCGTAGAAGAGATACCGAGCGAGGTGGCGCAGTGGTTGGCACACTGGACTCGCTTTCGGGAAGACGACGGTTCAATCCAGCGTCCGGTCATCCTGATTTAGGTTTTCAGTGATTTCCCTAAAATCTCTTCGGGTAAATGCCGGGATGGTTCCTTTGAAAAGGCCACGGCCGACTTCCTTCATCATCCTTCCCTTATCCGATGAGACCTATGACCTCGCTGTTTGGTCTCCTCCCCCAAAACAATCCGTAGAAGAGATATGTTCCACACAGATGAACAAGTGTTCGTAGCTCTTAAGGTATGCACTTTAAAGACCATGTTTATTGGACTGTTTTCTCTTGTTTTGGTTCACATTACCTCCTCTAAACATAAGGAAAGCAAAGTACTTGTAGCAGAAGAGGTACATTGTCAGAGGTATCAGCACAATTTTCTCTTATAACTTTCGGCTCGGTCGTTTCCTGACAAGGGTTCTGTAATAATCGATGATCTTAGGTAAGATTTTCCAGAACACAGAAATTACAACATATCTTTATGGATGAGCATGATATTTCTTAATGGATGTGCTTAATTTCTGGTATGCAGCGTGCGTTTCACGTTTTTGGGTATTTACTCAATGTTTCACCGTCTGGCGAAGTTCTCCCATAGATCCAGTTAGTTCATTTTGCATATCGATATTTAAATACGTCCCTATAAATGCCCTATAAATGCCATAACAAAATCTAAAACAGGACTTCGTTTTCAGTTTCATTTTATAAAGTCAAAACACAGTCATTTATGAAAGATGTTGCTTAATTCTTGGTTAATTTACCAACAAATATTTTTCTGATTTTGTTACATAACTCAACATCTTTATTATTTTAAAAACAGCTAATTTATCTCGTCTGTTTCATAAATATCTTTTATCTCCACCATTATTTTAAAATATTTTCATGTGTGAAACACATGTACTTATATTAGTTTCAAATGGTTCATACTCTTTCGAGCATGTGCAGGTGCTGTACAGTTAAGACTCTTTCTTGTCGCAAAGACTTATTATGCACTAAGTTTTTATTATGAAAAATGTTACTTTGTTTTACATAAAAATGTTAGTGACGAGTTTTCTGGACTTGAAGATATAGAAATAAAAGAAAGTTGTAAATGTTCGTTAAGACTATCCTCGAAACAACACTCCTGGACGTTGACACTCACTGCACCCTAAATAAAAGATATAATTTCGTTATGAAGTTTTCTTCTTATCTGCTTACTATAAATATTGCTGTAGCAGCGGTAGACACTGATGTGCGTTAAATTTGGACTAAAGTGCTTCGACACATTGTTGAGAGGTACTTTATAGTCCTTTACCTCTACTTGATACATTTATTCTTGTCCATCACGTCCGACAGTTTGCAACACCATCACGGAATCACCCCGTGTATTTAGAATGTTAAAGATCGGGAACGTTTTCTCTTTCTACGAAGTTATGAACATAGTTTATTTAGTAATTTTAGAGAGTTATAGCAACAAATATTTTAAATAGAACATTATATTATCTGTCACGCAGCTAACGCATTTAAAACAACTCTTCTACAAATCAATCTAAATGATACTTCTGTCAAGTTTAGTTAGGGAGCTAGAAATGTTCCAGGTTTGATGGGTGGCTGCCGAATACTGCACATAACTGGCTGTGTTTAGATGGATGGTGGTGGAGGTGTTCAAACGAGTGCTTGTTGTCATAACGCACAACTCAACGGGCCATCTAAACGACCTGTGTGCGACATATATAGTTTCTGGCGCGACAGGGCAACCGGCTTCCTCAGTGCTGTGTTTGAAGTCATTTGTGGTTGTGCGATCCGTAATATAAATATCTTTCTTCAGATATTCCCGTGAAGGAAATCTACTGGTGTTAAACTGGGTGACCATGCCAGCTACCTCCAAGAACGCCACGCTACACATTAATAGACGACCAGCATCGACGATCGACCTAACTATCCACCTAGGAGTCTTTTTGGCCTAGTAACGCGTATTACGACGTTTCACTGCACTATAATTAGTGAACATGGATTCATCAGAGCACATGATACTTTATAAAGCGTCCACAGTGAAATTTTTCACGGCCTATTCGGAGAAAAAAAGTCTTAGTTTGAAATCGTTCTCACGCAGCTCCTGTGGTACCATTGGAACTAGTTACTGTATACTTTGCTGCACACTGATGTGTGACTGATACAACTGACAGTAGAAACTTCGGGAAGTGTGACAGTATTGTGGTAAATTATATGTGTTATCAAATCAAAATCCGTGCAGCGTTTTTATGACTGTATGTGAAGGCTATTCTCAAGAACTACCGCAGCGATTTTGATACAGTTTTCACTGATAGATTCACCAGGAAGGTTGGTGTGTATATCATTTAATATCAGTACGTCAGAGGAGTCGTCCAACCGTATATACTTAGCTTTATGCCTGCTAAGCTGAAGCAGGTGGCTAGGTGCAGCGAAAACAAATACTTCGATGTTCTAATTGTTCAAATGGCTCTGAGCACTATGGGACTTAACATCTGAGGTCATCAGTCCCCTAGAACTTAGAACTACTTAAACCTAAGGACAGCACACACATCCATGCCCGAGGCAGGATTCGAACCAGCGACCGTAGCGTACTGCGATGTCCTCAGTTCCTGTTGGTCTTCGTTATTACCGTAGCGCCTTCTCGCACTACGTGTTTCTCGAAGTCGTTGTTCAGCACTTAAGCATCCAATGGCTGATGGAGCTCTTCGACTAGGATGTCTCATTGCATAAGCCGCGACTGCTTCATTGCCATCGAATCAGCGTGCGCCGAGCATCAGCAGCATGTCAACATACTCGTTGGACGTGTATGTTGCAACTGTACACGCCAGCATCCGTAGCAGACGCATGTCCGTTTGGTTGTGAATTTCGACCTGCCTTGTATACGGCACTACGAGGACACATTGTACAATCTAACCGAACATGACTTCCAACAGCGCATTGGGGAAGCTACCCCTCCACGACACCAGCATCTCATTCACAGGTCACTTAGAAGGCCCACTGAGGTGCAAATTCAAGAAAATGCGTACTTATTTGAAACCCGCGCTTAAATGAAAATTCCACCGTCACAACATTCAGTAAACGCAGCCAGATAATTACATGATGTTGCATCCACATCTAAAACTTCCAATGTTTTGAGATTCCTAAATAAAACTGATATAACTTGAATTCATTTTTACTTTTACACAGTTTGTTCAAACACATCAGCTAGATTAAAGAAAAAATAATGTATATTTAAATAATTATAATTCGTTGCTGCAACTCTCTAGAACACAATTAATAAGCTACGTTCATAATTCCACAGAAAGAGTAACGTTTCCTCCGCTTATCTATGCAACAGATATTCTTATTTTGTAACTTACAGCAAAAATAGACTTTATCTGAATCTCTTGTATATCGTGGATTTTAGGTATTGCGAGCGCGTGTGTGTAAACAACGTCATTTTATAAACGGTGAAGCCATATCAACATGACCACCGCATATGTTTCATGACAATATGCAAAACAACACACAGTGGCAGTTGGGAGCTGTAGCAGTAGAGGGTATATAAAGCGTTCGGGTGGGTGCAGACAACAGCGCAGTCGTTGTCGTAATGCCGAAACGTGGCTATTTAGCTGACGTTCAAAAGGGCATTATCATTGACCGCGAGACGAGGGATCTTCGAGAATCTACACGAAAATACCGCAACTGATCGACCACTGAGTGGATACAGGTGGCCTTTTCGAATGAATCACGATTTATGTCCCATAGGACGGATGGCCCTGCAACAATCGCCAGAAGGGTCAAAGATGGAACATGGAACGTTATGGTCTGGGAAATGTTTTCGTGACATTCTGTTGGTGATATAGTCATTCTGAAGGCACAATGAATGAACGCAAGTATGCATCTATCCTGGAGGACCATGTTCACCCCTGCAACCAGTTTTTTTTTCCCCTCGGCAATATGGTATCTACCAGCAGGACAACACAACACCTCATACAGGTCGCAGTCTAGGTCGTGGTTCTACATCTACATTTATACACCGCAAGCCACCCAACGGTGTGTGGCGGAGGGTACTTTACGTGCCACTGTCATTATCTCCCTTTCCTGTTCCAGTCGCGTAAGGTTCGCGGGAAGAACGACTGCCGGAAACCCTCCGTGCGCGCTCGAATCTCTCTAATTTCACATTTGTGATCTCCTCGGGAGGTATAAGTAGGGGGAAGCAATATATTCGATACCTCATCCAGAAACGCACCCTCTCGACACTTGGACAGCAAGCTACACCGCGATACAGAGCGCCTTTCTTGCAGAGTCTGCCACCTGAGTTTCCTAAACATCTCCGTAACGCTATCACGCCCACCAAATAACCCTGTGACGAAACGCGCCACTCTTCTTTGGATCCTCTCTATCTCCTCTGTCCACCCGATCTGGTACGGATCCCACACCGATGAGCAATATCAAGTATAGGTAGGACGAGCTTTTTGTAAGCCACCTACATTTTCTAAGGACTCTCCCAATGAATCTCAACCAGGCACCCGCCTTACCAACAATTAATTTTTTATGATCATTCCACTTCAGATCGTTCTGTACGCATACTCCCAGATATTTTACTGCTACCAGTGGTTGTTCCGCTATCATATGATCATACAATAAAGGATCCTTCTTTCTATGTATTCGCAATACATTACATTTCTCTATGTTAAGGTCAGTTGCCACTCCCTGCGCCAAGTGCCTATCCACTGCAGATCTTCCTGCATTTCGCTACAATTTTCTAATGCTGCAACTTCTCTTTATACTACAGAATCATCCGCGAAAAGCCGCATGGAACTTCCGACAATATATACTAGGCCATTTATATATATTGTGAAATATTTAAAGAGAACTAGGGCGAGTTTACCGTATTCCCTTGGCTACTAGACTCCCCGCACTTAAGCCCAATCCAGAATGTGTAGGACCACTTCGATCGTGCTGTCCGTGCGATGGATCCTCAACTGAAAACCTTTGCGCAGCTGGCCACGGCAATGGGGTCGGAATGACACCATATCCCTGTCAATATCTTCCAGAATCTCACTCTCTTCCTGCACGTCCGCACTGCAAAAGATGATTTTCCAGCCTTTTGACCGTTGGTTGCATTGTGACTGGACTGTGCACAGAAAATGTAACGTCAGAGAAGTGCCTGTGTGTGTGTGTGTGTGTGTGTGTGCGTGTGTGTGTGTGTGTGTGTGTGTGTGTGTGTGTGTGTCTGTGAGTGTCCATGGTAAACGAAAATAGAGACCTTGATAAGAATCTGAATGAATGAGAGAGGTTCAGCAGACAAACCGAAAAATTTCAGATCTCTTTCTCTTGTCTTCTGTTTCAGCCAAAGTGCTTGTAAAAAGCGCATTTCCCACGAAAGACAAAATTTATAGTTACAGTCCCCGACTGTCACTCAGTCTTAAATCTCCCACCATGTTTCAAAACAGCGCACTCACCGCTGCAGCGAGAAAGATTCTTTCTGAAAACAGCGTTCATTGAAAGTACCACAGGTACCCCTCGAATGCAGTTATGCAATTTCACTTCTATGATCTGAGGCAAAACGACCACAGTGGCTAACAAAGTAAATTTTTGAAGGAGTAGTGGCTGTTTCCGATCCGTACTCGCTACTCAGACATCACATAGTCGCCCTGCATCAAATAGGAATGAAGAAATGGGTCCTTTGAAAACATCATGGCCGATTTCTGGCCACATCCTTGTCCTATCTATGTTTGTGCTCCATTTCTAAGGGCCTCGAATTTAGAGCCTAATGGTCCTCTTTAACCGTCCCTCCCTTATCTTTTTAGCGTCACCGCAAAAATGTCTGTTCTCTTCATACAACATGTAGTTTCCTAGCATGTTCACATTTTCTTTCTCTATCGTCAACGGCTATTATATGAAGACCACGTCTTCTTATTGATCAACAGTAGAATTAACATCATGATACAGATACGGTTATTCTATGAAACATGTGACGACAACCAACCCTCTGTTTGGATGGACAAGGCACGTACTGACGTTATCCAGCTCGAACTGACGTACGCATTCACACAGATCTACTAGAGAAACCTGTTTCTGGCAGCAAAACGTGCACAACACGACCTTGACTCTGTTGGCACAACTTCGGAAAGATCTTCTACAACTCTACTGGAACCCGTTGTCTTCGTTAATATCGCTACCAAGGCCTGTAATATGAGCACGAAAACATATGATAGCAGTGGTTACTTGTCGGATTGACGCATCTTCAGACGTGAAACAATCAGGCGGTATCTTTTGGAAAAACTGTTTTGCTCCATGTAGGAACCTCATTTCGGCTGTTGCCGTCTGGGATCCATTTCTGTGTTTCGGCACTCGTGTCTTACTTCCGTGCAACAGAGCAGAAACAGCTATCACCTCACAAAATTCGAAGTTGTTTTTTACGTTTCCTGCATTGCTTTCAGTGTCCCTCGCTTCGAACCAAACCCCTATATATATGTGTGTCTGTTCTACAAATATGTTGTTGTGGTCTTCAGTCCAGAGACTGGTTTGATACAGCTCTCCGTTTTACTCTATCCTGTGCAAGCTTCTTCATCTCCCAGTACCTACTGCAACCTACATCCTTCTGAATCAGTTTAGTGTATTCATCTCTTGGTCTCCCTCTACGATTTTTACCCTCCGCGCTGCCCTCCAATGCTGAATTGGTGATCCCTTGATGCCTCAGAACATGTCCTACCAACCGATCCCTTCTTCTAGTCAAGTTGTGCCACAAGCTCCTCTTCTCCCCAATTCTATTCAGTACTCCTCATTAGTTATGTGATCTACCCATCTAACTTCAGCATTCTTCTGTAGCACCACATTTCGAAAGCTTCTAATCTCTTCTTGTCTAAACTATTTATCGTCCATGTTTCACTTCCATACATGGCTACACTCCATACAAATACTTTCAGAAACGACTTCCTGACACTTAAATCTATACTCGATGATAACAAATTTCTCTTCTGCAGAAACGATTTCCTTGCCATTGCCAGTCTACACTTTATATACTCTCTAATTCGACTATCATCAGTTATTTTGCCCCCCAAATAGCAAAACTCATTTACTACTTGAAGTGTCTCATTTCCTAATCTAATTCCCTCAGCATCACCCGATTTAATTAGACTACATTCCATTATCCTCGTTTTGCTTTTGTTGATGTTCATCTTATATCCTCCTTTCAAGACGCTGTCCATTCCGTTCAGCTGCTCTTCCAGGTCCTTTGCTGTCTCTGACAGAATTACAATGTCATCGGCGAACCTCAAAGTTTTTATTCCTTCTCCATGGATTTTAATACCTACTCCGAATTTTTCTTTTGTTTCCTTTACTGCTTTCTCAATATACAGATTGAATAACATCGGGGATAGGCTACAACCCTGTCTCACTTCCTTCCCAACCACTGCTTCCTTTTCATGCCTTTCGACTCTTATAATTGCCATCTGGTTTCTGTACAAATTGTAGATAACCCTTCGTTCCCTGTATTTTACCCCTGCCACCTTCAGAATTTGAAAGAGAGTATGCCAGTCAATGTTGTCAAAAGCTTTCTCTAAGTCTGCAAATGCTAGAAACGTAGGTTTGTCTTTCCTAAATCCATTTTCTAAGATAAGTCGTAGGTCAGCATTGCCTCACGTGTTCCAACATTCTACGGAACCCAAACTGATCTTCCACGAAGTCGGCTTCTATCAGTTTTTTCATTCGTCTGTAAAGGATTCGCGTTAGTATTTTGCAGCCATGGCTTATCAAACTGATAGTTCGATAGTTTTCAAATCTGTCTACACCTGCTTTCTTTGGGATTGGAATTATTATATTCTTCTTGAAGTCTGAGGGTATTTCCCCTGTCTCATACATCTTGCTCACCAGATGGTAGAGTTGTGTCAGGGCTGGCTCTCCCAAGGTTATCAGTAGTTCTAATGGAGTGTTGTCTGCTCCCGGGGCTTTGTTTCGACTTAGGTCTTTCAGTGCTCTGTCAAACTCTTCACGCAGTATCATATCTCCCATCTCCCCTTCATCTACATTCTCTTCCATTTCTATAATATTGTCCTCAAGAACATAGCCCTCGTATAGACCCTCTATATACTCCTTCCATCTTTCGTTTTCCCTTCTTTGTTTAGAACTGGGTTTCCATCTGAGCTCTTGATATTCATGCAAGTGGTTCTCTTTTCTCCAAAGGTCTCTTTAATTTTCCTGTAGGCAGTATCTATCTTACCCCTAGTGATATAAGCCTCTAAATCCTTACATTTGTCCTCTGGCCATCCCTGCTTAGCCATTTTGCACTTGCTGTCTGACCGAGCGGGGTGGCGCAGTGGTTAGACACTGGACTCGCATTCGGGAGGACGGCGGCTCCATCCCGCGTCCGGCCATCCTGATTTAGGTTTCCGTGATTTCCCTAAAACGCTCCAGGCAAATGCCGGGATGGTTCCTCTGAAAGGGCACGGCCGACTTCCTTCCCCATCCTTCCCTACTCCGATGAGACCGATGACCACGCTGTCTGGTCTCCTTCCCCAAACCAACCAACCAACCAACTTGCTGTCGACCTCATTTTTGAGATGTTTCTATTCCTTTTTGCCTGCTTTGTTTATTGCATTTTTGTATTTTCTTCTTTCATCAATTAAATTCAATAATTCTTCTGTCCTCAAGGATTTCTATTAGCCCTCGTCTTTTTACCTACTTGATCCTCTGCTGCCTTCACTATTTCGTCTCTCCAAGCTACCCATTCTTCTTCTACTGTATTTCTTCCCCTGTTCTTGTCAATCGTTCCCTAATGCTCTCCCTGAAACCCTCAACAACCTCTGGGTCTGTCAGCTTATCCAGGTCCCATCTCCTTAAATTCCCACCTTATGCAGTTTCTTCAGTTTTAATCTACAATTCATAACCAATAGATTGTGGTCAGAGTCCACATCTGCCCCTGGAAATGTCTTACAATTTAAAACCTGGTTCCTAAATCTCTGTCTTACCATTATATAATCTGTCTGACACCTTCCAGTATCTCCAGGGTTCTTCCATGAATACAACCTTCTTTCATGATTCTTGAACCATATTGGCTATGATTAAGTTATACTCTGTGCAAAATTCTACCAAGCGGCTTCCTCTTTCGTTCCTTAGCTCCATTCCATGTTCACCTACTACGTTTCCTTCTCTTCCTTTTCCTACTATCGAATTCCAGTCACCCACGACTATTAAATTTTCGTCTCTCTTCACTGTCTGAATAATTTCTTTTATCTCATCATTCAGTTCGTCAATCTCTTCGTCATCTGCGAAGCTAATTGGCATATAAACTTGTACTATTGTGGTAGGCGTGGGCATCGTATATATCAATCTCACAATAATGGGTTCATTATGCTGTTTTTAGTAGCTTACGGGCATTCCTATTTTTTATTCATTATTAAGCCTACTCCTGCATTAACCCTATTTGATTTTGCATTTATAACACTGTATTCACTGACCATAAGTCTTGTTCCTCCTGCCATCAAACTTCACTAGTTCCCACTATATCTAACTTTAACCTATCCATTTCCCTTTTTAAATTTTCTAACCTACTTGCCCGATTAAGGGATCTGACATTCTATGCTCCGGCCCTTAGAACGCCCTTCCTCCTGAGAACAACATCCTTTACTATAAGGCGACGATCACTGTGAGGGTAAGAACCACCTACCTAAAATAGGTTGGGACATATGACGTCGTAAACAATGAGAAGGTTGATACTTCGGTACTTCTAAATGTATTCGATAAAAATTTTGCAGACACTATGTACGCTGCTAAATGCACCTACAAAAATATATCATAGTATAAGAGGTATGACGTCATAAACTCTGAGATGAGTGAAAAACAGCCGCATTTCCGTGACGTTTAATCTTATTTCTTCTTTTCTACCAACTATATTTTCAACACATCTTACAGACAGTATCCACACATGGCGCTGTATGTACCAACAAATTTATATCATTATGTAAAACCTAAATCAGGCGATATGACGTTATAAACACCGAAATGTGTGAAAAACTGCCGCATCATCCTTGTCATTTAAACGTATTAATTCTTTGCTTCTAACTGGGTTCGCAACATATTTCACAGACAGGATGCACATATGTCACTGATTGCACCTACACGAGTACATCATTCAAGAATCCTGCCTCGGCCATGGATATGTGTGATGTCCTTAGGTTAGTCAGGTTTAAGTAGTTCTAAGTTCTAGGGGACTGATGACCTTAGATGTTAAGTCCCATAGTGCTCAGAGCCATTTTTGAACATCCTTCAAGAGGTATGATGACTTCATAAAAACTGAGATGCATGAAGAATTTCCGCATCATACATGGACGTTTAATACATTTATTCTTGACTACTAAGTCAGTCGACTCATCTTAATGTAATTCCTCATATCTGGTAGGGCTTTTGAGTGCTTTCAACTGCGAAGCGCAAACGGCTGTAAGCGAAAACAACCGTCTCTAGGGCAATGAAGACCCGTTACCATAGAGACGTTTACAAAATCGCATTGTAGACACGCGAAGCATCTGCGCCCACCGCACTGAAACTGTCTGGGAACACGTTTATTAATTTGTGTACTGTACTTATACATTTGTTCATTATGCATATTTCTTTGTGCGATTGTTTCATAATTTCAGATGTGTGTTCACGAATACATTAAAATGAAATTTTTTCGATACTGTACTACACAGTTCACTTTTTGTTTCCGTTTGTAAGAGAAAATTTGCAAAATAAATACCCGGGTGACACCGTGTTTGTCAGCTGGCATTCTGTAGAAAAAAAAAAAAATGGCTCTGAGTACTATGGGACTTAACTTCTGAGGTCATCAGTCCCCTAGAACTTAGAACTACTTAAACCTAACTAATCTAAGGACATCACACACATCGATGCCCGAGGCAGGATTCGAATCTGCGACCGTAGCAGTCACGCGGTTCCAGACTGTAGCGCCTAGAACCGCACGGCCACCCCGGCCGGCCATTCTATAGAAAATTGATGCTTTATCCTGCATGCCTATATCATATTTTTAGGTGATATCACAGCTAAGATATTTGTATACACTGTTCTACTGACGTATACTTCTGAAGGGTTGACATCGTTTCCTTTGAACCCCATGGTTTAGGGTGAAGCTTAAGCAAGTTAAAATGAGAGGGGCAACTACGCACAGTTCTCCAAGACAGTTACTTCACCTGCAGCAAGAGAAAACAAGCAAGAATCACATGTGATGTAACTGCAAGTAAGGACTCAGATGAATGTAACTAAATATCAAGTTGGATTATGAAATATGTACACAATATATAGCTTCCGTACGCATTTACGCATCTTTCTGTTGTACTCCGTTCGAGGGAACTAAGATATTCATTAATAAAATCATTTCATCCAAAGAGAGAAATATATGACGCAAAAAATTACACACCCATTGTTATCGAAGATTTTGAATACGTTATGCGTGAGAAAATAATGATGCATCCCAGCCCACTTGATTTATTGTCAGAATCGCAGTTTAGGTTCAGGAAGCGAGCTTCAGCATAAAATGATGAACGAATCCACCATTCTGCTGAGTACTATGCGCTACTTTGAAACTTGCTGATAGGATGCAGTTGTGCCGCGGACCAAGTCTCGAACCCGGTCTCTAAGCTTCCACTCAGCCATCCAGGCAGGGTTCACGACCCGCCCTCTCAACAAACATCTACAGTAAAATTTCTCCTACGATTAAAAGGTTACAGAAGCTCTCCTTCTGGATCAGTCCCGATGATTTGGCTACAGTGTAATTCTCTGATACTGAGCGATTTCATGAGCATTTAGCACGAAGTACTCCAATCACAGCCGCCTCCCTAACCGAGGTTACTAACGCACGCTGGCGCTCGACTGTGAGGTAAGCTGGTACCTGGTGTTTGGTGAAAGTTTCACTGCCAGTTTTTGGTCAGTACGGCGACAGGAAATTCCTGGTCACCAGTCTGGGTATCACTGTTCTAGATTCAATTCTAAACCTCTCCGCAGTCTCTCATGGAGTGAGGGAATGACGCTGTTGACGGCGATCGGTCCGTCACATGAAGACACTAAACGCGGCTGCCACTTTCGGATTATTCGAGAGGATTAAGCTATGTGCCGACCCCGGGTTTCACTCTTTTCTTTCTCCTCATCCATAACAACACAAACTCGAGCCTACACTGTATTAGTCGATCACAGTATTGATTCACTTGGGTCTGAGGGCGCTTCGGTCGGGTTATCGTGAGATTTTATAGTGATATTTCACGAGGACACGCTGAACCACTTGATAGTATAAACACAACTGTCTAGAGATCATTCACAGTGCGATGTGCTTTTCTTAATCATTACTGTACTTGCTTCCAATAACGTCACCGAGCGTTTCCGATTACTGCTACGGGAGGCCAAGTACAGTAATACAGCGGCATGCATCAGAGTCATACACACGCCGCAGATGTATATTTGACACTTCATAATCGATCCGAAGAGGACAATGGCGTACCACGTCAACTACTACCTGCCATGAGCGGAATCGCAGGAGTTTTGCATCTGCTCAACTACACACGTTCCCTGGGTATTATATCGTCTCTCTCCCTTCTTTGGTATTAAAGGGTTTCAGTTTTAATGCAAGATGTGGTCGGGAGTGTTTCACAAAAGGTAAAGGATATTTTATACAGCGTTCGCGCCGCGTATTTTCTTGCATTTACTTGACGCAGGTTGTCAAGATTTAAGTGGGTTTGAACGTGGTGTCATAGTCGACTTACGAGCGATGGGGCACAGAATCCCGGGGTAGCTATGAAGTGCGGACTTTCCCGTGAGACCATTTCACGAGTGTACCGTCAACATCAGGAATCCGGTTAAACATCAGTTTTCCGACATCGCTGCGGCCGGAAAAAGATCCTGCAAGAACGGGACCAACGACGACTGAAGAGAATCGTTCAACGTGACAGAAATGCAACCCTACCGCAAATAGCTGCAGATTTCAATGCTGGGCCATCAACAAACCTCAGCGTGCTAACCATTCAACGAAGCATAATCGATATGAGCTTTCGGAGCCGAAGGCCCAATCGTGTACCCTTGATGACTGCACGACACAAAGCTTTACGCCTCGCCTGGGCCTGTCGACCCGACATTAGACTGTTGATAACTGGAAACATGTTGCTTCGTCGGACGAGTCTCGTTCCTCATTGTATCGAGCGGATCGACATGCATGGATATCGAGACAATCACATGAATCCAAGAACATTAAATGTCAGCAGGGGACTATTCAAACTGGTGAAGTCTCTGATGGGGTGGGACGCGTGCTTTTGGAGTGATATGGGACTTCTGATACGTCTCTATACGACTCTGACAGCTGACACATACGTAAGCATCCTGTCTGATCACCTGCATCCATTCATGTGCACTGAGCATCCCGACGGACTTCGGCAATTCCAGCAGGACAATGCGACACCCCAAACGCCCAGAATTGCTACAGAGTGTCTTAAAGAACACTCTTCTGAGTTTAAACACTTCCGTTGGCCAGAAAACTCATCAGACATGAACAATATTGAGCATATCTGGGATGCCTTGCAACGTGATATTCAGAAAAGACCTCCAGCACTACTCCAGACATTAGTCGAGTCCATCCCACGTCGTGTGGCGGCACTTACGCTTGCTCGCGGGGGCCCTACACGATATTAGGCAGGTGTACCAGTTTTTTTTGGATCTTCTGTCTATAAAAGAAGATGTCCTGATTGATTCATCGTCATCCAGACCAAACCGCTAACGAAATTTGGAGAGACATTGATAGAGAAGGGATTTTTCGAAATTCCGCTCTCGAGGCCGTGAAATAAGGGATGGAAGTTGTTTTCCAAAATATGTCAGTATTACGCCAATTTTGAATTTAGAGCAGCGATAATTGGTGTTATTTGATTTGTAGGTCAGATATAATAGAATACATATTTCAGCATTTATTGAGATTCAACCCGTAAGGGGATGAAATAGCTAATGAAAACAGTGAAAACCTTTATAAAAATATTTCATTACCAAAGCATTTTTGAACTAAATATATGAGAATTTGTATTTTGCTTATTAGTTAGAATAAAAAAAATAAAAAAGAATCATACTTGTTTCTGTGTTTTTCGAATTTTAGCCACTAAAGGAATGAAATAGGGGATGGATGTTTTTGCGAAAATATTTCGTTATATTAAAACATTTTTAACATTACATTTATTAAAAATGATGTGTGACTTCCCGATTAGAAATGAATAAATATGTGGTAGAGGATGAAAGATTCTGTGTAAATATCTTCTCAACAATTCAAAAGGCAGGATTAACGAAAGACTCCGACTCCACATACCAGAATCGCTTTTTGGTCAGAAATGTATTCGGAAAAGACCTTGCTTCTGCGGTGTTAATTAACGTGAAAAGTTTAAAAGGTTATAATTTGTGAAGTAAGTCAAAGAAAGCTATTTAATAGTCAGCACTTCAAATCAGCTTCGTCAGGATCGCATAGAGAAAGAAACGGATGTTTAACGCATTAATTTTTCAGTAGGTCTAATATATGTACATAAATTATTTTTGTTGTAATTACTAAGGAAGCGAGAGATAAGCAGCGGGCTCTATGCTAGTATGGTAGGAGAGGAGAACGGCTTTGCAGTAACTACATACGTGGGTTCGAGTTTCCTCGGCCATCAAGCACAATGGGTCGCCACGCTGCAGTCAGGGTAAGTAGACGAGGGTTCACTTGATGGTTATTGATTGTATGTTGGAATCTACTATTGAAGATCCTTTGTTGGATATTGTAATTACAACACTATGAAGGCGCCATCCAACAAACGTCAAATCAAGTTTACCACATACTTAGATACGGAAATAATTAACATTTCAGTTCGGCAGCAAATGGTTCAAATGGCTCTGAGTACTATGGGACTTAACTTCTGTGGACATCAGTCCCCTAGAACTTAGAACTACTGAAACCTAACTAACCTAAGGACATCACACACATCCACGCCCGAGGCAGGATTCGAACCTGCGACCGTAGCAGTCGCGCGGTTCCGGACTGAGCGCTTTAACCGCGAGACCACCGCGGCCGGCAGTTCGGCAGCGCAAAACATGTACATTCTCAATATAAAGCAAGATCACGCAACGGGGTTTCTCATTCAGAAATTGCACTAAATTGTTGTTTATCAGAAAATCGAGTTACACGTCGTCTAAAAGTGAGGAACATACAGGGTGTTACGAAAAGTTACGGCCAAACTTTCACGAAATATTCCTCACACACAAATAAAGAAAAGATGTTATTTGGACATGTGTGCGGAAACGCTTAATTTACACGTTAGAGATCATTTTAGTTTCGTCAGTATGTACTTTACTTCCTCGATTCACCGCTATGATTTCATACGGGATACTCTACCTGTGCTGCTAGAACATGTGCCTTTACAAGTACGACACAACATGTGGTTCATGCACAATGGAGCTCCTGCACATTTCAGTCCAAGTGTTCGTACGCTTCTCAACAACAGATTCGGTGACCGATGGATTGGTAGAGGCGGACCAATTCCATGGCCTCCACACTCTCCTGACCTCAACCCTCTTGACTTTCATTTATGGGGGCATTTGAAAGCTCTTGTCTACGCAACCCCGGTACCAAATGTAGAGACTTCGTGCTCGTATTGTGGACGGCTGTGATACAACACGCCATTCTCCAGGGCTGCATCGTCGCATTAGGGATTCCATGCGACGGAGGGTGGATGCATGTATCCTCGCTAACGGAGGACATTTTGAACATTTCCTGGAACTAAATGTTTGAAGTCACGCTGGTACGTTCTGTTGCTGTGTGTTTCCATTCCATGAATAATGTGATTTGAAGAGAAGTAATAAAATGAGCTCTAACATGGAAAGTAAGCGTTTCCGGACACATGTCCACATAACATCTTTTCTTTATTTGTGTGTGAGGAATGTTTCCTGAAAGTTTGGCCGTACCTTTTTGTAACACCCTGTATATCAGCAGTAGTTAGAATTCGACAACAGCAGGATTACAGCTTATAGAGAGTGCCGTTCATTATTTCGCGATACTGCTGTCATGGAATCGCTGGGTTCTGGAGGGCCGTTCTCAATGCTGTGAAGTGAATGCTTCCACGGGAATGGCCCCCGAGAGGACAGATATATAGGGCGAAGAAAAAATGGCACATTTGGTGGTCGACATGCGATTCCTTGTCCATATTGAAGATAAACTCAGGTCTGGAGCATTTTGCAAACACATGTATGAAAACGAGGAACCCCCACCACAGCCACATCGTGCAGTGCATTCCAAGGTGTATCGCACCGCACTACCGTACAAACCATTGTAGCGTACTGAGTAGAGAGCGCGAGCATCAAACTCATGTACTGTTCGAATCCTCATCAGATCGCCTATTTATTTTTTAGGAGTCCGTTCCTAGTTCTCGTCCTTTATAAATAGGACGTAATTTTGGCACGTAACAATAGCCTGTCATTTGACAGTGGGGTCCATTAAACTACATGAATGTTTTTAGCAACCGCACAGTGCACAATCGTGACTGGTCCTGTAAAGTTCGCGCAGAGCGCCTTGCCAGTGGAGTACACAAACGATGAATACCTCGATATGCTTTTAGTGGCGGGTGCATCCGACAACAATGCTTCTTCTGCTGACCGTGCATATGCTGCATGGTACACTGAAAGGGCCGTCTCGATAAAATGTTTTTCGTCGCTTGGAGCTACACCCCAAGGAAACCGGTTGTGTTCGTCCACAAATAAGTGACAAGAGGTCGTCCGAGGGCTAGACGTACTCAATAAACAAAGGACACGAGTTCTGAAACCGTTCACCAGTCACCTCAGAGAAGTACCCGTGAAATTGCAAGGTAGTTCTGAAACCGTTCACCAGTCACCTCAGAGAAGTACCCGTGAAATTGCAAGGTAGTTCCAGACATCCCAAAGAGTGGTTATTAAAGTGTTGCAGGATCAAGAAAATCGGTAAGCGGGTCGAAGGCTTCCATCCAGTCACTCACTGATCAGTCTGGCCTGGCAACGGAAGACAGCAAAACGAAAGCTGAAATTTTAAATTTAACATTTGAGAAATCTTTCACGCAGGAGCATATGGGATTGGTTCCCAAATATGTGAGTGGCTCGAAGACTTCTTAAGTAATAGAACCCAGTACGTTGTCCTCGATGGTGAGTGTTCATCGGACGTGAGGGTATCATCTGGAGTGCCCCAGGGAAGTGTGGTAGGTCCACTGTTGTTTTCTATCCACATAAATGATCTTTTGGATAGGGTGGATAGCAGTGTGCGGCTGTTTGCTGATGATGCTGTGGTGTACGGGAAGGTGTCGTCGTTGAGTGACTGTAGGAGGATGCAAGATGACTTGGACAGGATTTGCGATTGGTGTAAAGAATGGCAGCTAACTCCTAATATCGATAAATGTAAATTAATGCAGATGAATAGGAAAAAGAATCCCGTAATGTTTTAATACTCCGTTAGTAGCGTAGCGCTTGACACAGTCACGTCGACTAAATATTTGGACGTACCACTGCAGAGCGATATCCAGTGGGACAAGCATGTAATGGCAGTTGTGGGGAAGGCGGATAGTCGTCTTCGGTTCATTGGTAGAATTTTGGGAAGATGTGGTTCATCTGTAAATGAGACCGCTTATAAATCACTAATACGACCTATTCTTGAGTACTGCTCGAGCGTTTGGGATACCTATCAGGTCGGATTGAAGGAGGACATAGAAGCAATTCAGAGGCGGGCTGCTAGATTTGTTACTGGTAGGTTTGATCATCACGCGAGTGTTATGGAAATGCTTCAGGAACTCGGGTGGGAGTCTCTGGAGGAAAGGAGGCGTTCTTTTCGTGAATCGCTACAGAGGAAATTTAGAGAACCAGTATTTGAGGCTGAATGCAGTACAATTTTACTGCCACCAACTTATATTTCGCGGAAAGACCACAAAGATAAGATAAGAGAGATCAGGGCTCTTACAGAGACATATAGGCAGTCTTTCTTCCCTCGTTCTGTTTGGGAGTGAAACAGGGAGAAAAGATGCTAGTTGTGGTACGAGGTACCCTCCGCCACGCACCGTATGGGGGATTGCGGAGCATGTATGTAGATGTAGATGCATCCATATTATTACACGTTAACTCAGCACCAACGGCAGGACGACCGTATTCGACGAGTAAAGTTTTGTGAACGACTTTTGCATCAAGTGTAAGATGACGAACATCTTATAAATAACGTGATACTGACTGCCGAATCTAGCTTCACTCGTGAAAGTGTATTCAATCTCCACAACAGCCATTATTAGTCGGAACACAACCCACATGCTAACGGTGAACGTGGCTTTCAGGCACGCCTTGGCATAAACCTGTGGTCTGGAATCGTGGAAGGAGTGCTCTTGCGCCACTATCTATTGACGGACAAGTCAAATGCTGCCCTCTATGGTATGTTTCTTTGCAATACTTTGCCTGACGCTCTAGAAAACGTTCCACTTGATGTTCGGCGACAGCTATGACTTCAGTGTGATGGTGCGCCTCTACGCTTTGGAACGGGCGTGCGTAACTATTTAAATGGAGTGTTCCTGGGGAAACTCACTGGTCGTCGAGATCCAATGTTTTGGCCTCTACGTTTCCCAGAACTTAATCCACTACACTTTTATTTGTGGGATCACTTAAAGGAACAATTTTATAGTACTCTACTTGGAAGCGGTTTCTTTCTGTACAATGAAGATTAGGGACCCTAGGCTGAGACCTAACCTGTTAATTAAAAATGCCCCTTCACTAATTTTGATTAATATTTAATTAGTGTTCAGGGAACTGATCACTACTAAACAAACAAGGATAGCATTGAACACATGTATTGAACAACAATCTTCCTAACATCAAACTGAACAATGACTTACATTTATAAGTGATAAAACTAAGCTAGCAATGGCAATGGCCCTTAAATTCAAAAAATAACACTTAAGGTCGGATAACGCATCTTTACTTGTTATTTTCTACTCTCTCCCCTTGAGAGACACCCACATGCCTTGTTCATACTGTGGCATCAAGCAGTCAGGCCTGCAATATGAGTGGTCTGCCAAGCGAGTGGACTCATTCTTATTTATTGAGTAACATGAACTCTAGTACTCACAATTAAGTTACAAACTATTCTCCTGTTTGAATATTACGCAACGGAAACGGAAACGCACATCTGACTACTAGTAATTTACACAACTCTGACTGTTCACTACGCACTGGCAACACTACATTTTCTTTCTTATTTAACGGCTTTGATCAACACGTGGCCATCGCACTGAATATGAATGGCGCACACATTATAAATTCTGGGTATCATTACAACATACTATTCGAAGGAAAAGGCCACCAATCTTTTCTTTTCACTATCTTATTTATTCCGATAAATTCTGTAACCTAAACACACAAATTCTATAACCTACAACAATAACACATGAGAAATTCTGCCCAGTGGCCATGGCTTTACATTGGTGATTCTCTATCTTATGGTCTCGTAATTATTTAACGCTACCGTGCACTTTCTGGATAGGATGGTGGATCTTTTGCTATATCTCACACTTCGACTCTCACACCCATCATCACGAAAATTTCCTCCAGACCGAGCGGTACAAAAGTAACATACATAACCCACTACATCTGAAACTATCTTGCTACTCTCCCATGCAAACCACACATACTTAAATTACATGAAATACACCACACTGGCAACATACAATACAACACCAAGAATAGTCACAACGTTATAATCACATCACTTTCAGCTTTCCCACTGCAATTAATGTTCATCCCAGTTTCACACGTCACTGCCCCACTTCGTAACTTCCCTTTCCTACTACGAACTCTGGAGGATATACAGGGTGTTACAAAAAGGTACTGCCAAACTTTCAGGAAACATTCCTCACACACAAATAAAGAAAAGATGTTATGTGGACATGTGTCCGGAAACGCTTAATTTACATGTTAGAGCTCATTTTAGTTTCGTCAGTATGTACTGTACTTCCTCGATTCACCGCCAGTTGGCCCAATTGAAGGAAGGTAATGTTGACTTCAGTGCGTGTGTTGACATGCGACTCATTGCTCTACAGTACTAGCATCAAGCACGTGAGTACGTAGCATCAACAGGTTAGTGTTCATCACGAACGTGGTTTTTCAGTCAGTGCAATGTTTACAAATGCGGAGTTGGCAGATGCCCAATTGATGTATGGATTAGCACGGGGCAATAGCCGTGGCGCGGTACGTTTGTATCGAGACAGATTTCCAGAACGAAGGTGTCCCGACAGGAAGACGTTCGAAGCAATTGATCGGCGTCTTAGGGAGCACGGAACATTCCAGCCTATGACTCGCGACTGGGGAAGGCCTAGAACGACGAGGACACCTGCAATGGACGAGGCAATTCTTCGTGCAATTGACGATAACCCTAACGTCAGCGTTAGAGACGTTGCTGCTGTACAAGGTAACGTTGACCACGTCACTGTAATGAGAGTGCTACGGGAGAACCAGGTGTTTCCGTACCATGTACAGTGTGTGCAGGCACTATCAGTATAGCTGATTGGCCTCCACAGGTACACTTCTGTAAATGGTTCATCCAACAATGTGTCAATCCTCATTTCAGTGCAAATGTTCTCTTTACAGATGAGGCTTCAATCCAACGTGATGAAATTGTACATTTTCACAATCAACATGTGTGGGCTGACGAGAATCCGCATGCAATTGAGCAATCACGTCATCACCACAGATTTTCTGTGAATGTTTGAGCAGACATTGATGGTGATGTCTTGATTGGACCCCATGTTCTTCAGCCTACGGTCAATGGAGCATGTTATCATGATTTAATATCTGTGCTGCTAGAGCATGTGCCTTTACAAGTACGACACAACATGCAGTTCATGCACAATGGAGCTCATGCACATTTCAGTCGAAATGTTCGTACGCTTCTCAACAACAGTTTCGGTGACCGATGGATTGGTAGAGGCGGACCAATTCCATGCCCTCCACGCTCTCCTGACCTCAACCCTCTTGATTTTCATTTGTGGGGGCATTTGAAAGCTCTTGTCTACGCAACCCCGGTATCAAATGTAGAGACTCTTCGTGCTCGTATTTTGAACGGCTGTGATACAATACGCCATGCTCCAGGGCTGCATCAGCGCATCAGGTATTCCATGCGACGGAGGGTGGATGCATGTATCCTCGCTAACGGAGGACATTTTGAACGTTTCCTGTAACAAAGTGTTTGAAGTCACACTGGTATGTTCTGTTGCTGTGTGTTTCCATTCCATGATTAATGTGATTTGAAGAGAAGTAATAAAATGAACTCTACATGGAAAGTAAGCATTTCCGGACACGTGTCCACATAACATATTTTCTTTCTTTGTGTGTGAGGAATGTTTCCTGAAAGTTTGGCCGTACCTTTTTGTAACACCCTGTATGCACGTCTTCCTGTGCAATGCAAGCCAAGTGGCGTTGCTGGATAGATGGCTGACTCACCTTGCTTCTCTCTCAGAGTATTATAGTTTGAATCAAGCGTCACACGGAAACATAACACGCAAAGTAATATTAAGAACATATTCATCACACATGAGAGTCCTCAACTGATACCATGTACGAGTACTTCTTTTTATCCTTTGTCTCACACACAGATTGAGACTCACACAGTACTCACCACGTGGAAGTACTCGTCTCTAATTTCAAGTTCTGCACACGCCATTTCTTAAATATTTCCAACTTATAGTACACACGCCAGTAATTCAGCTTAACTTATGCACTCGGAAGTATTTCAACTTATTGCTACACGTGGTTTCATTGTGACCGTTGGTCACTTCCGAAGATTACTACGATCCCCTTAATATTACCTGCCTGACATTTAATTCTCCCACAAAAGTACTGGTTCCGCACGTGGCACCTGGACGATACGGCGCTGTAGGCAGCCTGATCGGACGTGGCCTTCCTGTTCCCAGCCGGAACATGTCCTCGGTTGTCCGTAATGAATAATGATGGCTCGGCAACCGCCTATGAACAACAACGACGGCACGTGTTTGCGTAGTTCGATGTGGGTGCCACTGAGAACGTGATACGCTCCAAAGGCGTTCCGCTTCTTTTCCACGTAGTTTAAACCATCGGCACACGGACCGTGCATCCGAACGTTGAGCCTTGAGCGTGTTGAGCTTGTGACGTCATAGAGTGGAAAAGCACGTTCGGGAGTCTTTACGAACGTGCAGAGCAATATCTAGCATGTCAGATATTCCGAACGTGCGTGTGAGCGTTGACCAATGAGATGGCACAACGCCACCTACGTCACATGCATGCCATCTCCCTTCAGCACAGAGCTGTGGGGCGCCATATTGGCATTAACTTCAAGCTTATATGTATATACGCCGTTTCCGAACGCCAACAAATTGAGAAACACTCGAAAACCCGTTGTCAACTGTGTGATTCGTTGCAATAAAGTAATGAGAAACATCATATTCGTGGCAAAAGAATTATTATAGCTATATATATATACTATGAGAGTATGCCATTTGAAGGCAGCGACACACTGAGGATCCACGAAAAACACATTTTTCTTCGTACAATTTGTTATAATTAAATTTCAATTAGTAACATAGTTACGATTAAAGGTTTTAGCAAGTGGCAACATGTTAGAATTGGCCGTACATGATTCGTTTTGTGTGTAGCGTAGTGAGTAGCGTTAATGATGTTCAAATGTTCAATGTGTGTGAAATCTTATGGGACATAACTCCTAATGTCATCAGTCCCTAAGCTTACACACTATGTAACCTAATTTATCCTAAGGACATGCCCATGCCCGAGGGAGGACTCGAACCTCCGTCGGGACTAGTCGCACAGTCCATGCCTCCAGCGCCTTAGACCGCTCGGCATAATGATGTTTAACGATGTGTGTGATATGGTGGTGGTTCGCGTCGCGCCACATCTAAATATTTTTTTCCTAACATTCGCGACTTTAATAGGCTTTGATGCTTTACTATTAATTCAATGTAAGTATATATTACAATATTTGAAGTTATGTAAATATAAGGTCATCCCGGGTTCGATTCCCGGCGGGGTCAGGGATTTTCTCTGCCTCGTGATGACTGGGTGTTGTGTGATGTCCTTAGGTTAGTTAGGTTTAAGTAGTTCTAAGTTCTAGGAGACTGATGACCATAGATGTTAAGTCCCATAGTGCTCAGAGCCAACCTCTGTTGGAATCGTCATGATGTGTTCTGTTTAGTAAGAACTGTTCAATCCGATCACAGTTCAGCCGATATTTCGCACGCTCGTATTTTGATCGTTAGCGTGGAACTACTCAAATCCCCTCAGGAAATCAAGGAAAACAGCATTAAGATGGGTGACGAAGAATGGGTAGCTCTGAGGGATGAAGTAGTGAAGGCAGCAGACGATCAAGTAGGTAAACAGACGATGGCTAATAGAAATCCTTGGGTAACAGAAGAAATATTGAATTTAATTGATGAAAGGAGGAAATATAAAAATGCAGTAAATGAAGCAGGCAAAAAGGAATACAAACGTCTCAAAAATGAGATCGACAGGAAGTGCAAAATGGCTAAGCAGGGGTGGCTAGAGGACAAATGTAAGGATGTAGAGGCTTGTCTCACTAGGGGTAAGATAGATACTGCCTACAGGAAAATTAAAGAGACCTTTGGAGATAAGAGAACCACTTGTATGAATATCAAGAACTCAGATGGCAACCCAGTTCTAAGCAAAGAAGGGAAGGCAGAAAGGTGGAAGGAGTATATTGAGGGTTTATACAAGGGCGATGTGCTTGAGGACAATATTATGGAAATGGAAGAGGATGTAGATGAAGATGAAATGGGAGATATGATACTGCGTGAAGAGTTTGACAGAGCACTGAAAGACCTGAGTCGAAACAAGGCCCCCGGAGTAGACAACATTCCACTGGAACTACTGACGGTCTTGGGAGAGCCAGTCCTGACAAAACTCTACCATCTGGTGAGCAAGATGTATGAAACAGGCGAAATACCCTCAGACTTCAAGAAGAATATAATAATTCCAATCCCAAAGAAAGCAGGTGTTGACAGATGTGAAAATTACCGAACTATCAGTTTAATAAGTCACAGCTGCAAAATACTAACACGAATTCTTTACAGACGAATGGAAAAACTAGTAGAAGCAGACCTCGGGGAAGATCAGTTTGGATTCCGTAGAAACACTGGAACACGTGAGGCAGTACTCACCTTACGACTAATCTTAGAAGAAAGATTAAGGAAAGGTAAACCTACGTTTCTAGCATTTGTAGACTTAGAGAAAGCTTTTGATAATGTTGACTGGAATACTCTCTTTCAAATTCTAAATGTGGCATGGGTAAAATACAGGGAGCGAAAGGCTATTTACAATTTGTACAGAAAGCAGATGGCAGTAATAAGAGTCGAGGAACATGAAAGTGAAGCAATGGTTGGGAAGGGAGTGAGACAGGGTTGTAGCCTCTCCCCGATGTTATTAAATCAGTACATTGAGCAAGCAGTAAAGGAAACAAAAGAAAAATTTGGCGTAGGTATTAAAATCCATGGAGAAGAAATAAAAACTTTGAGGTTCGCCGATGCATTGTAATTCTGTCGGAGACAGCAAAGGACTTGGAAGAGCAGTTGAACGGAATGGACAGTGTCTTGAAAGGAGGATATAAGATGAACATCAACAAAAGCAAAACAAGGATAATGGAATGTAATCTAATTAAGTCGGGTGATGCTGAGGGAATTAGATTAGGACATGAGACACTTAAAGTAGTAAAGGAGTTTTGCTATTTGGGGAGCAAAATAACTGATGATGGTCGAAGTAGAGAGAATATAAAATGTAGACTGGCAATGGTAAGGAAAGCGTTTCTGAAGAAGAGAAATTTGTTAACATCGAGTATAGATTTAAGTGTCAGGAAGTCATTTCTGAAAGTATTTGTATGGAGTGTAGCTACGTATGGAAGTGAAACATGGACGATAAATAGTTTGGACAAGAAGAGAATAGAAGCTTTCGAAATGTGGTGCTACAGAAGAATGGTGAAGATTAGATGGGTAGATCACATAACTAATGAGGAAGTACTGAATAGGATTGGGGAGAAGAGAAGTTTGTGGCACAAATTGACCAGAAGAAGGGATCGGTTGGTAGGACATGTTCTGAGGCATCAAGGGATCACCAATTTAGTATTGGAGGGCAGCGTGGAGGGTAAAAATCGTAGAGGGAGACCAAGAGATGAATACACTAAGCAGATTCAGAAGGATGTAGGTTGCAGTAGGTACTGGGAGATGAAAAAGCTTGCACAGGATAGAGTAGCATGGAGAGCTGCATCTAACCAGTCTCAGGACTGAAGACCACAACAACAACAACAAGTTCTAAGGGACTGATGACCATAGATGTTAAGTCCCATAGTGATCAGAGCCAAATACAAGGTCACCTCTTTTTCGAGGAGTGAGTTTGTTCGGTTGGCTTAATCTACAAGACAGCTTGAGCTATTTGTATAAAGATGTTTTGTTAATTTCTCTTTCGAGTTTCGTAATTCACGTGTTATAAAGATTCTGCTACTGGGTAGAAACAGTGATCAAGTAAGAATGACCTTAGGGTTTTACTAAAATGTGGGAATGATAAAATAACGTTTATCTTATGTGGAGAAGCATTGGAAATTTCTGTCATACTGTTTGTAATGGAACATTTATAAGTCTTTCTCCCCACTGATTGGACATGGTACTTCCCTTTTGTCTTAAAACATGTATTTGCGTATATTACATATAGAGCAACGTGGCTAGGATATGGACAGTGGTGGAAATGAGCGTTTTAATAGAGCTAACGTGGGAATTTTGCGTGTGTCCCGTTGAGTAAACAGTGTGAGTTACGAACTGGAAACACCACTCAACTGCCGCTGGAGTACGTTGCGGTCGCGTATTCCACGTTGGGGCCCACGGGTACCGCATGCGCAAGTTGCGTCGTTCCTGAGCGTTCAGCAGCACAGTGAATCCAGCACGCTCAACGTTGATGTTCGACAGCACGGTCCGTGTGCTGACGCGTCAGTGACGAGCGCGGGCGAGACATGGAACGGCAGTTTTAATAGGCGCGCTGTACGCTTCCCCATACCCAAGTGGTCGACGGTTACAGTCCTGGCGTTACTGTTCGCTGAACGTGAGATTCACCGTCGTCTGTCGGTAAGAGAACGCCATATCTAGTCAGAACTCTAAATCACAACAACCCTCGCAGTACCTCGCGCAGCCAGTAAAAAAACACGTGAAGAGCGCTGCTCGGCGCGTCGCACCTCCGAGCCTTGTCGCAGTTGTGTACGTACCGGCTCTACGGAGATAGGACTGGACGTCGAACGTACAGAATGGAATTAGTTTGCATGGCATAACGTACAATATAGTGTACTCTAGCTATTGTGTTTTTTGTACCTCATTCGCTACAGGCGACGTTACTGCAGCCACTGTTATCTTCTGGCGGCCTTATTTATATCATGGACGAAACAAACTGATCGTTTATATCTGTAAGAAGTTCATACAGTGTCTTAACGTTTAATGAAAGATAACAGTAACAGAAGGAAGTACGCAGGACATAGCTTTCTTGAGGTATAAATTGGTTATACTTTGATGCTTTCACTGAAAAAAAAAAGTTTGCCATAAACGCAACTCGATTGTCGAGGAACCTGCTTATACGCTCTCGACGGCATTGCCTCGTTTCACTGAGCTAATGGAACAGCTCCAGCACAGCGCAGGGTTCATGCTACCTGATCCCAAGAACACGCAATTACAGCCTTGCTAGTCTCGTTTTTTAAATCGCATTTCTATTAAACCTATTGAGACGACTAGGTTTTGCTAGATACACCTTTGTCTTTAATTGGGATGAGGAATTTCATACCGACCACCAGCTGTGGCATTTTCTTCTTCTCCCCACATTGTTTTCTCAGACTTGTGGGATCTTATAGCCACTTCACATTCTCTCTGTCACGAAACGAGATTGTCTGCAGCAAGCCAAGTGTCACGCGGACTTTGCGACAATGCGTGGAGCATCACGGACTGTCAGCACAGCGATCATTTTGCGACTTCCATGGGCGCGGTTGCAGGGAAAGATTTTCAGGAAGTTATTCTTCAAAAAGGTAGCGCAACATCGTACAATGGCTGTGTTGTTCCAACCTATGTCAATGCAGAGGGTGTTCAACTTTGTCCATGGCCAGTGCATTCTCAAAATCTCACACCCATTGAAAACGTCTGGTCATAGGTTTCCGAGATACCAGCACACTACCACTCAGCTGCCACTACGCTTGATGACCTCTGGCAGTGTTGATGCAGCGTGGAATAATGTACTCGTGTCTGCCTTTCAAGCTCAGTTCTATTCTATAGCCAGACTGGTTGTAGTCTTTTTTTCTGCCACATTTGACAGCTCTGCGTGAAACTTTCACACTTAAAATTGCTAACTGTGAACTGTGTATGTGTCTGTCATCTCTCGGTAATAATGTCAAAGCAAGTAGTTTTAGATTCCATTTCTAGTGTCGCTCTTGTGTTCTGACCTACACTAGCATTCGCTATCCTACTTTTGAACATGAATGTAAACTATATAAATTACCTTCGATGTGTGCGATGCCAGTTAATGTAAACTGAACCTGACTACTTGTAAATGAAATTGAATGCAAAGACTTGTTAGCAGTAATATACAGAATAACTTCATCATCAAATAATCTCACACGATGGGTGACTCATGTGTATTAAAACTGCTCCCTGTTAGAAAAAAGAAAGACATCTACTGAATATATATGAAAATTCTTCAAATGAATACTGTTCCTAATTTCATCTCAAAATGTTCCTTTAGGCCATAAAATTATTTCTTACCTTGCAGCACGTAACTCAGCTGTGTTCTGTCTTTACCTCTAATAATATGAAGTGCTGAAGTGCATGTTCCTGGAGTGAACACCACGTGGCGCGGCTAATTGTATTGGTATTCTTCAAGCTACTTTTGTCAGATGACAATTTCGTTATCTTTCCAAAATTTCAGCTGATTGTCCACGCAATAGTGCAACGCGTAGCAGTATAGTAATGTTGCCATTTGCGTTCAGACTATGAGGATAAACTTCAGTGAAATGTTTGCAAGTGAATAAAAGGCTATTTTAAAATTGTATTCAAGTACTTTTAATAACACAGAAGTGACTCGTCCTAACATGAACTATAATTTTCCCCACCACTGTCATACATCATAAATAACTAACTCTCACAAACAATATTTACATTACGTAAGATTTTACACGTTGTTTTTCTAATTAAATACTTTTGACCGAAGGCAGAGGGTGAAGAATAATAATTAAGATTCTCAACACATGACTGATAACTCGCCCTGGATACCAAAACGCAGATACTCTTAAACACAATGTAATCTTTACACTAATTACTCCGCTAGGGCTAGCACCAAATAAAATTCAACGGTTGTTAGCTTCTTCCAAAAGTGTCATCTCTGTGAAATCATCTAAAAAATTCATCCAATAAATTCAGTCATGCCGGGCAGCATCTCAAAATTCAATCTCTCCAGCGCACGTCCGCCCACAAAGCTCCTTTCTCATCGGCGACTCAAGTCTCTCTCTCTCTCTCTCTGTTGCTGACTCACTCACTCGTGCTCTACTGCTAATAAAGCTTCTGGCAGCCAAAGAATGCGCCTTGACTCATATGTTTAAGCATCCAAAGACGCTCATAGGAGCAACCATTTCAAACAAACTGCCATTTCTCATGATATATACACGTCTCTTAAGTGCTACATTCTGCAGCTTGTACACCCCATATAACCAACAAATTTAATCGTTTATTCTCCCTAGTACACTGTACAGGCGCAACAAAATTGTCGTTATTTTCTAATCTTCCTAGTCTTACGTTGTTAATAAATGTAAATGTCGTGTGACTAGGGCCTCCCGTCGGGTAGACACTTCGCCGGGTGCAAGTCTTTCGATTTGACGCCACTTCGTCGACTTGCACGTCGATGAGGATGAAGTGATGATGATTAGGACAACACAACACCCAGTCCCTGAGCGGAGAAAATCTCCGACCCAGCAGGGAATCGAACCCAGGCCCTTAGGATTGACGTTCTGTCGCGCTGACCACTCTTTTTTTTTTTTTTTTTTTTTACATCCGTTCAGGTTCGTTTGTTGATCCGTTGATCCTTCCACGCATACCGTGCCGGCAACCACTCAGCTACCGTGGGCGGACACGTTGTTAATGACAAACATAGTACATGCATGATACACCAACTCAGCATCGCGTAGCAACAATCTACTTAAACAATGCAGCGGCTCTAATCTGAGATACAATGTGTCTGCTGTTGATTAGTTGTAATTGGGCATACATGTTCTTGTGTTGAGTAGATGAGAATTTGCTCAGCAACGTTTCACAGATTAAGGAAAAGGTTTTCAACGTGGACGAAATCAGTACAGGAATAATAATAACTTACATAAAGACTTGCACTGAGATGACAGAAGCCATCGGATACCTCCTGATTTCGTGGCGGACGTCTTTTTGTCCCGCGTAATGCAGCAACTCGACCTGCCATTGAATCGACAAGTCGTTGGAATACCCCTGGAATACCCCTGCAGAAATATTGAGCTATCCTGGCTCTATAGCTGTCCATAATGGCGAAGGTGTCACCGGTGCAGGATTTTCTGCACGAACTGACCGCACGGTTATTTTCCATAAACGTTCGATGGGACTCATGTCGAGCGATCTTGCTCACCAACTCACTCGCTAGGATTTTCCACAATGTCCTTTAAACCAATCGCGAACAAGTGTGGCCCGTTGACACGACACCGTTGCTTGGGAACATGAAATACACGAATGACTGCAAATGTCCTCCGGGTAACCGAACATAACCATTTCCAGTCAATGATTCGGTTGGACCAGAGGACCCAGTCCATTCCATGGAGACACCGCGAGTTTGCACAGTGCCCTGATGAGAACTTGGATCCATGGCTACGTGGGTTCTGTGTCATACTCGAAGCTCACAGTCAGCTCTTACCAGCTGAAATCGGGAGTCATCAGACCAGCCTACGCTTTCCAGTCGTCTACGGTCCAACAGGTAAGAGCCCAGAAGAGACGCCGCAGGCGATGTCGTGCTGTTAGCAAAGGCATTCGCTTCAGTCAACTGCTGCCATAGCCCCGTTAACGCCAAATCTCACCTCACTGTCCAAACGGATACGTTCGTCGTACGTCCCACATCTACTTCTGCGGTTATTTCACACAGTGTTAGTTGCGCGTTAGCACTGACAGCTCTACGCAACGCCGCTGCTCTCGGTCGTTAAGTGAAGGCCGTCAGCCACAGCGTTGTCCGCTGTGAGAGGTAATGCCTGAAATTTGGTATTCATGGCACACTCTTGACATTATAGACCTCCGAATACTGAATTCAATAATAATTTCCGATATTGAATGTCCTATGCACCGAGCCCCAACAATCATTCCGCGTTCAAAGTCTAATTCCCGTTGTGCTGCCGAAATCACGTCAGAAACTTTTCTACGTGAATCAGCTGAGTAAAAATGATATCTCCGCCAATGCACTTCCCTTTTATACCCTGTATACGCTATACCACCGCCATCTGTATATGTGATGTCGCTATCCCATGCCTTTTGTCACCTCAGTATGTAGATGAAGAATAGCGAGAATTTTATGCAGGACTGAGGAGCAAAGTCCTAATATCATGCAAACTAGACGAGCGACAGGTCAACAACAAAAAAAAGAGCAGCAGCAACAACAACTCAGAGTGCGAATGAATCACAAAATTCATGGGATAATGAAGATGATTGGTTAAAAAAAGATATTGTGTGGCGTAAAATAATTAAATTTTATTTGGTGCGTTTTCTTATTTCTCTTTTTTATGGGCCAAACATTAACGTCCAGTGCCATAAACTTATGGATAATTCCTTTATGTTATTAACTTTGAGAGCTCAGATATAAACGTAATCATAATCAGTAAAATGTTGCCAGTTTGCGTGTGATTAAATATTTAAGAAGTAAAATTCTGTGGGTTATCAGATTCACACACCAGGCCACGGAATTACGCTACGGAGCACTGTTCTATGAGTTGCGTTGCGAAGACAATATTGCAACTTAGCAGTTGTTTACCGAGAACCAGGACTATAAAATAGTATCTGCTGTATTACATTCAGTCATAGTGAAAATGAAATACTCTCTCAAGGATCAGCGAAGTTATTTAGATATTCTTCTATTAGGCTTAGAACAAGTGCCATGCATCAAACTGTAGCAAAATAAAGTTTTGCAAAGTAATCTAAACAAAAATTATTGGTTACTTCTTACCACGTTGCCACGTTCATATTTCATTGCTGTCCTGTTAAGAAAGTGTAAATTTTGATAGTTGTAGTGTGCAATCTGCCACCTTCTGCTACGGTCGCAGGTCGAATCCTGCCTCGGGCATGGATGTGTGTGATGTCCTTAGGTTAGTTAGGTTTAATTAGTTCTAAATTCTAGGCGACTGATGACCTCAGAAGTTAAGTTGCATAGTGCCGAGAGCCATTTGAACCATTTTGAACCACCTTCTGCTGAAGTAAGTATCCTGCTACTGGTGGTGTTTGGGCTAAATTAATAGTAACATTCAGTTACAACATTCCCAGCAATATCATGAACCACAACTTAAGTCGTAACTGTGGAAGGTGGCTGAAAATAATAATTAAAAAAAAAGGTTCAAATGGCTCTGAGCACTATGGGACTTAACACCTCAGGTCATCAGTCCCCTAGAACTTAGAACTACTTAAACCTAACTAACCTAAGGACATCACACACATCCATGCCCGAGGCAGGATTGGAACCTGCGACCGTAGCGGTCGCTCGGTTCCAGACTGAAGGCCTAGAACCGCTCGGCCACCAGCGGCCGGCAATAATAAAAGATTTACTTCATCAGTAGTTCTTGGCGATTATAAAGTATGACTTTCTCAAAAATCGGCGAGCCATGGGACGATACTTGTACGAAATACGTTTCGGGAAATACGAGTATCGTTAATGGTTCTGGGGGTAAGCCTCAACGCAGCGGAGAGGCAAGGGAAATTCGAGCAGGCTCCGACAACTACAGCATGTAGGGTGGCGCGACGCCCTGGTGACAAGCCTTTCAATTGGTCGCCATATGGGCAACTAAAGTGTCGTTAAACTGAACAGCACCTTGTTTTCCCTAGTTGGTCTTTCATCCAAGTACTAGAAGAGCCCAACATTGCTTAACTTCGGTGTTACCCACGTGACAAGGTCGTTGGCTGTACCACAGCGTGTACTGTTACAGCACATTTTTGACGGATAATGAAAAATCAGCGCATCAGATCCGGACTTCAAAGCGAGAGCCTCCAGCTGAAGAGACTCGAAGAAACTTTGGCGGCAGCGGGCTCTTGAGTCGCTAAAAGCTAAGAGTGTGGCCTCGGGGCGTGGTCCTCTAGTGTGTGTGTGTGTGTGTGTGTGTGTGTGTGTGTGTGTGTGTGTGTCAGACTCTAAAAGCAGATACACCCCTTGCTCCATCCAAAATACGAAACAGGTGACCTCTCATTACACCAAGCACAGAAATTTTATGTTGAACACCTTGAAGAGTTTGTTGGTGGCCAATTCATTCCACTCCATTTCTCAGCAATGTCAGTTGATCCGTATTTTTATTAATAATATCATATAATGAGAATGCATGGGATATCAGACTTGTACAATTCTTAGTTTCAGTAAAAGTTTAGACGTATAGTATTGTTGTCCGGGAATCACAGACGAGTGGGTTCAGCGGCCTAATCGGGAAAGGGTTTCTTCCTGCACTGACAATGGTCCCTTTCCTCGCGGTGTGTGTCTTGAATGTATTTGTTGACAGTAGTCAGTTGTAATGTGTGTATTGCGCCGAGACATGTTTGTGACGAGTGAAGATGAGCATGAAGTCGGGAGCCGGTACACGGCCTACTCCTCTGGGATGATATGAAGGTAACCGCACGGTTTAACATGCCAGTCCGAAGCACTGATCGCGATCAAAATTGTCACAAGCCCTCACTTCATGAGACTCTACAAAGAGGTTTGGAGTGAACTGCAGCACACAAGCCTTGTGGTCAGTAGGGCTGTGTTTGAACATGACTCGAATACTTTACATGATACTTCGGGAAATCGGGTGCTGTTCGATCATTTGATCGGCCTGCGATCTAGTGACTTTTTTGATACTGTCACGATTGCCTGTCTTAGCGTTTTTAATGGACTGTCAACTTCAAAATTATGTGTGGAACACGGACTGAAATATCTTGTACCGAGCTGGTTATCCGTAACAATAGCAACTAATAAATAAAGGATTACAAACATGATTCAGTGTAATTCACGAGCTTTCACTCGTCCCGCGATCTAGTGAGGTCTGATGGTACCATCTCCGCCGAAATTTATTCTCGCGATGAGTCACTTTATTACGATACATTTCGTTCGTTCGGTACTTTATTCTTGATTAGTTATCTTCATTCTTTCATTTGAATGTTGCCGTCTTGTTTTCAAACAGATTAAAATCGTTATTCTGTTATTCTAAGACGTTAACAGCGACTGAGTTGCTCATTTGCAACCTATTTGGTAAATCATTACCGCCTCTCATGATCAGATAAAATACTATACAAGGAAATTTTTTTCGAGGGCAGTACTTTCGTCTTCGACTGTCATATTTACTCAAAAATCAGCATACACATTCATACACTGAAGAGCCAAAGAAATTGGTACACCTGCCTAATATCGTGTAGGACATCCGCGAGCAAGCAAAAGTGCCGCAACACAACGTTGCATGGACTCGACTAATATCTGAAGTACTGCTGGAGGGAATCCTGCTGAGCTGTCCATAAATCCGTAAGAGTGTAAGAGGGTGGAGATCTCTTATGAACAGCACCTAGCAAGGCATCCCAAATATGGTCAATAATGTTGCGTCTTTCCTGGAACCACTCTGTATCAAGCCTGGACGTGTCGGGTGTCACATCGTCCCAAGTCCATCGGAATGCACAATAATCGTGAATGGATGCAGGTGATGAGACGGGATACTTACATACGTGCCACCGTCAGAGTCGTATCTAGACCTATCAGGGGTCCCATATTAATCCAGCTGCACACGCCCCACACCATTACAGAACCTTCACCAGCTTGAACAGTCCCCTGCTGACAGGCACAATTTATGAGGTTGTCTCCACACCCGTACACGTTCATCCGCTCGATACAATTTGAAACGAGGCTCGTCCGACCAGGCAACATGTTACCAGTCATCAACAGTCCAATGTCGGTGCTGACGGGCCCAGGCGAGGCATAAAGCTTCGTGTCGTGCAGTCACCATGGGTATACGAATAGGGCCGTCGGCCCCGAAAGCCCATATCAATGATGTTTCGCTGAATGGTTCGCACGCTGACACTTGTTGATGGCCCAGCATTGAAATCTGCAGCAATTGGAGGAATTGTTGCACTTCTGTCACGCTGAACGATTCTCCTCAGTCGTTGTTGCTCCTATTCTTGCAGATCTTTTTCCGGCCGTAGTGATGTCGGAGATTTGATGTTTTTCCGGTTTCCTGTTATTCACGGTACACTCGTGAAATAGTTGTACGGAAAAATCCGCACTTCCTCGCTACCTCGGAGATGCTGTGTCCCATCGCTCGTGCACCGACTATAACACCACGTTCAAACTCACTTAAATCTTGATAACCTGCCATTGTAGCAGCAGTAACCGATCTAACAACTGCGCCAGACACTTGTTGCCTTCGGCAGGGTCAGGGATTTTCTGTGCCTCGTGATGACTGGGTGTTGTGTGATGTCCTTAGTTAGGTTTAAATAGTTCTAAGTTCTAGGGGACTGATGACCATAGATGTTAAGTCCCATAGTGCTCAGAGCCATTTGAACCATTTTTTTTTTTTTTTGAACTTGTTGTCGTATATAGGCGATGCCGACAGCAGCGCCGTTTCTGCCTGTTTAACTTTAATTCGCATGTCTATACCAGTTTCTTTGGCGTTTCAGTGTATATCCATACATACTACACGAAGACTAGTAAATTTGTTCAAAAACTGTAGGACGGTGTGCAGTGATATGATTTAATACTCCTTCACGAAATTGTCAGAATTATGCAGAGCCATACCGTAATGTTGTGAGCAGTTCTTATTTTCTTGCGTATTCTTTGCACGCGCGCCACACGACACAAATGTCACTTGATTGTTCGGGCAAGACCGATACTGAATCGAATGCAGCGGCGTATCAGGAAATCTCGAGCTCGTTCGAACGTGAGTATCGTTTACTCAGTGCTAGTGATCAGAAACTTTACACCGTCACCTCTTCCTCCATGCCCAGCCAAATACTGAGGGTGAAAATTTGTTCCACCAATAGGACTCGTAATGCCTATTTATAGTCGAACGCATCACGCTGGCGTGCTGTAAGGATCTCGCCTAAAGAGATGGATTCGTTACTGTAACATGACTTTTTTTTACTGTGCTTGACTTTAATAGTCTAGGAACTGGTTTATACACTTTATTAGACATGCATTTACACTATGTGATCGAAAGTATCCAGACACCCCCAAAAACATATGTTTTTCGTATTAGGTGCATTGTGCTGCCACCTACTGTCACATACTAAATATCAGCGACCTCAGTAGTCATTAGTCACGGACTTCGAACGTGGTCACATGATTGTTTGTCACTTGTGTCATACGTTTGTACGCGTTATTTCCACACTCCTAAACAACCCTAGGTCCACTCTTTCCGATGTGATAGTGAAGTGGAAACGTGGAGGGACACGTATAGCACAAAAGCGTACAGGCCGAGCTCGTCTGTTGGCTGACAGAGAATGCCGACAGTTGAAGAAGGTCGTAATGTGTAATACGCAGACATCTATCCAGACCATCACACAGGAATTCCAAACTGCATCAGGATTCACTGCAAGTACTACGACAGCTAGGCGGGTAGTGAGAAAACTTGGATTTCGTGGTCGAGCGGGTGCTCATAGCCCACACATCACGCCGGTCAATGCCAAACGACACCTCGCTTGGTGAAAGGAGCGTAAACATTGGACGAATGATCAGTGGAAAAACGTTGTGTGGAGTGACGAATCACGGAACATAATGTGGCGATCCGATGGCAAGGTATGGGTATGGCGGATGACCGGTGAACTTCATCTGCCAGCGTGTGGTGCTATGGTGTGGTCCTGTTTTCCATGAAGGGGGCTTGCACCTTTTGTTGTTTTGCGTGGCACTATCACATCACAGGCCTACATTGACGTTTGAAGCACCTACCTGCTTCCCACTGTTGAAGAGCAATTCAGGGATGGCGATTGCATCTTTCAACACGATCGAGCACCTGTTCATAATGCACGGCCTGTGGCCGAGTGGTTACACGGCAATAACATCCCTGTAATGGACTGGCCTGCGCAGAGTTCTGACCTGAACCCTATAAACTCCTTTGGAACGCCGACTCCGTGCCAGTCCTCACCGACCGACGCCGATACCTCTCCTCATTGGAGCACTCCGTGAATAATGGGCTGCCATTCCCCAAGAAACCTTCCAGCACCTGACTGAACGTATTCCTGCGAGAGTGGAAACTGTCATCAAGGCTAAGTGTGAGCCAACACCATACTGAATTCCAGCATTACCGAAGAGGGTGCCACGAACTTGTAAGTCATTTTCATCCAGGTGTCCGAATACATTTGATCACTTAAAGTATACTGAACAGGATAAGTTAGTGCGGCGAGGTGCTAGGAATCAGTCTTTGGACTGAAGAGCTCAACAACAATACACTCACGCACCTTATTACGAGGTCACTTGTCACAGCCATGCTGCGTACAACTCAACCTCATCTGCCACGTAACTTTTGTACATACCTGAAAGGAGGGGGGGGGGGGGGGAATAGGTCAATGCAAAATTAGCTGTACAAACTGGGACAGTTTCTGCATTGGCCGAACTCAACGTGCCTTAGAAATTGAAGAAAGCACCTATTTTCAGAACAGAACAGAGCTGCCGAAGGACTCCATAAAGGAAACAATATGGAAATATTGCACACTGAACCAAAAGGAAGACGTGAAGACGTGCAGGAAAAAGTTGACATCTTGAATAACAAAAAGATGCACTCAGACCGAATTCTAAATTAACAGAAGAAATTTAGTCAAAACTCTTATTCAAATGACTTTGAAGAGTTGGTTTCGTTATGTTGCTTTGCTCTGTATACATGGTGGGAAATTACGTGCTCTGCATAACGCAAAATAGATAGCATGGTGGTCTCCTCCTAGGGCCATCTGCACGATACTTCACCATCCCTTGTGTTTTTAAATATTTTATTCTGTAGTTTAATGCATTTCGTGTTTAATATCGGGATTTGGCAAAATGGAATATCTAGCATCTTCAAACTCTTTGCACATACATGCAGATTAGTTAAATAAGTTCCCATTATTTCCCTCACAAATTCTCTAGCGTCTGGAAAATAATGTTTCTACAACATTTCCATCTCCAATGGAAACTAGCTAATGTCATAATGAAAACGTCAAATTTAAAAAGCGATTGGTTGCATATTGCACGTACATTAGCCACAAATCTACATTTACATCTACGTCTTCATGATTACTCTGCACTTCACACTTAAGTGCCTTACAGAGGGTTCATCGAACGACCTTCAGACTACTTCTCGACCATTCTACTCTCTAACAGCGCTTAGAGAAAATGAGCTCTGATTTCCTTTATTTTATTACGATGATCATTTCTCGCTTTGTAGTTTGAGGACAATAAAATATTTTCAGAATCAGAGAGAAAGTAGATGATCAAAATTTCGTGAAAAGATCCCGCCCTATCGAAAAACCCCTTTGTTTTAATTAGTGCCAACCCAACTCGCTTATCATATCCGTGACACTCTTTCCCTCATTTCGCGATAATAAAAAACGAACTTCCCTTCATAGGACTTTTTCGATGCCCACCGTCAATCCTATCTGATAGGGACACCACATTGAACAGCAAAATCTAGAGAGTCAGGATTCAGTCTCTAGTAGATCTGTTCCTTTTTCTAAGTGTTCTGCCAATAAGACACAATATACAGTTTGCCTTCCCCACAACATTTCCTACGTGATCGTTCCAATCTAAGTTGTTCGTAATTGTAATTCCTAGGTATTTAATTGAATTTACTGCATTTACATTTTGTGATTAATCTTGTAAACGAAATTTAACGATTTTTTTTTTTTTTTTTTTTTTTGGTCATGTTGATGACCTCACTTTTCTTTATTCAGAGGCTGCCACTTTTCGCACCATATAGATATTTTGTCCAAATCACTTTGCATTGGTTTGATCTTCTAATGATTTTACCGTACGGTAAATGACAGCATCATCTGCAAAAAATCTAAGAAGGCTGCTCGCATTGCCTCCTAAATCGTTTGTATAGATTAGGAATTCAACCCATTTTCTTGTTGAGCGCTTCACTTCTGTTTTACTGGTTTTCCGTATACTACCACGTACTATGACCTTTCCGACAGGAAATTACGAATCCAGTGGCACAACTGTACCGATACTCCACAGAAACGCAGTTTGATTAGAAGCCTCTTGTGAGAACAGTGTCCAAAGGCATCTGGTAATCTAGAAATATGGAATCAATTTCACATCCCCTGTCGATATCACTCATTACTTCGTACGAGTAAAGAATTGTTGTGTTTCACAAAAAAGATACCTTCTGAATCCGTGCTGTCTGTCGTCAATAGACCGCTTTCTTCAAGGTAATTTCCGATGTTCGAACACAGTTGATGTTTCATAATCCTACCGCGAATCGACGTGAGTGGTAAGGGTCTGTAAGTCATCGGATTACTTGTACTTCATTTCATGAGTATTGGTGTGACTTGTGCAATTTACAGTTTTCTGTATGTGATTCCCAAGTAAGAGTGTATTGTATCAGCGTACTACGAAAGGAACCTAACTGGCATAGCATCTGGAGCGGAAGACTTGCCTTTAGTAAGTTGGTTTACCTGTTTCGCTACTTAGAGCAACTCATGTTTACAGCCGCTGTTCATTCGAGCTCTCGAATATTCTCTTCATCTTCTTAGGTGGAGAAATTTCGGAAAACTGGGTTTGATAGCTGCACTTTAGTGTCCATGTCGTCGGGAATATTACGACTGGTATCGCACAGTGAAGGTTCTGATTGTGTCTTGCCGCTGATCTACTTTACGTATGAAGAGAATCTCTTTGCGTTTTCTATCAGATTTAGAGACAGGGTTTCGTTGTGAAGGCTATTAAAGGCATCTCGCTTTGAAGCCCACGCAAAGTATCGAGCTTGAGTACAACATCGCCAATCTTGGAAATTTTATGTGCTTTTAAATTTGGTATGCTTTTTTCTTTGCTTCTGCAACAGTTTTCTGACCTGTTTTGTGTACCATGGGGGATCAATTGAAGTTTTTTATTACTTTATTCGGTATTAACTCTCAACTGCTGCAGGTATCATTTTCTTTGACCTTAACCCAAATCTGGTCAACACTTGTTGCTTGGGAGGAGTTCAGTATGTGTCTTAAGAAGGCGTCAAGCGAATGTCTGTCTGCTTCCTTAAACGGAGATGTTTTGCGTTTACTTTTGATGGTTTTGATGTTGCAGTGGTCTGTCTTGAGCACAATATCCTTGTTGTGGTCATTAATCTCTATATCCATCATGATTCTCCCTATTTGCTCGGGATTATTTGTCACTAAGGGATCAAGTGTCTTTTCGCAACCATTTACACTTTGTGTAGGCTCCTGAACTAAATGCTCAAAATAATTTTCGGACAAAGCATGTACTACAAGTTCTGACGATTTTTTGTACCTACCACATATTTTGAACATGTATTTTTGCCAAAATTTTAAATATTTTCTGCACGCGATCTGCCTTTTAATTATTGTTTTTTTCACGTATTTCATAATGCTTTCTATTTTAAATTTTATAATAATTATATCCGTACCCTAACCGTAACTACGAATAAGCATGTTAGTGTGATAATTCACGTTAAGCGATCTGTCTGAGTCAGAAATTTCTCTTCTTAATTTTCTATCAAAGTTCACAGATAAAAGTCGTTATTGTTCTATTTCTACTTTTGATATAAGCCGAGTATGCTTCTTGACCTTCTATTGACAGAGTTAGGCCCATTCCTATGCGCGTGAGCCATGACGTATGACTGGCAGTTTAAAATATATGACCGGGAAGTGTACACCAAGCTATGACATTACTTTGTAAGAAGCCAGATGTGTGCGTAATTTTCCTATTCACGTACGTTTCAGTTTAATATTTAACAATAGCTATTGCATTATTTTACAGTTTGTATTATGTCTGTTTTTTGCAGACGAAACCTACCCGACTTTTCCACTGCATTTAGTGCGATTGAGGCAATTTCGGTAAAAACATAATTAAGCGTATCAATTCCTGTGTAAAAAAGAATTCTGTATTTTGTGTTCACGAGGTGTTCAACATCCACGAGGATCATCTGGGTATGTGAATCAAACAATGTATCTAATCTAATCTGTCCCAAACAAAATTAAAACGTCACAGATGGTATGTCGACGTTGACTGTCAAGACTCGCTGAGTTAATAACATGTAATACATTCACGCTTTCTAGGTCCATTTATCACTGTTTTCTCTGGTTTTGAAGTACTATTTTCGTCATTTAATGCAACACCTTTGCTAAATACGCCTTGCCCCAACCTACAGACATTCTTTGTCTTCCACTACTCGACAATTATTAACTCATCACGAAGGTGATAATAAACAAAATTGACACCTGAGCAAAGTGCAAACGAGGTTACCACCATAATTAGAGGCTGTGCGTAAAGCTGTTGGGAGACGTCTGGAAGACAAACATGCCTGAGTTAACCAGAGAAGCAGTTGTTGATCACTTTCGTCGGTTTCATTTAATGTAGATACGTGTCAGCTTAAATGCCTTTTTGTACACAGGTGCCCAAGGGACAAGCGAAATTCGAACGAAGATTTACACAAAAGCATAAAAATTAATCACAAGACAAAATACTGTCCTAAAACCTGCAACTACAAATTTTCTCTTCTGTCATACCTGGTGGCGACGTAAAACTGAAGAGAAGCGTTACGTTGTTGTGTAATAAGGAATACGGCCAGCAGGTGTGGCCAGGTCGTGGCGTTGTGGTGCTGCACCCAGGTGCCTAGGTTCCGGATGTGACGGTTCTTCGACGTCCTACACTTCTATAAGTCACCTGCCGATTGCCTAAAACTCTCCCGCAAGTAAGGTTTTCCGGATACCAGGTGGAGTTCTGGGCACAGTTTCGTTTTGTACGGAACGACTCCCAAGGTCATGTGGAAGAGTGGGCGTTGGGTTTCATGGCGGATAGAGCTAGAACATCCCGCCCACTGCTTCATTTCTTAGTTCTTCATGTTGACACTAAGTTACACGCTATTGCTTCGTTAGCGACTTTTGTTTTAAATTTCTTGACCTTAAAATATCGACTGTAAACAACTGTAGAATTTTACAGGTAAATGTCCTTGATCGATGGTATAAACGACTGCCAAGAGTCCACGTCTCCGTAATTTAAAACTATTTTGAAGAAAAAACTGTGCCTACAGAAAATCGAGCAGGTATGCGATTAGACTGAAAACACCAGAGGAATTAGTGTATAGTAGTACTGCTTGGGGGCTTAATTAAATAATGAAAATAATTTTTGAATTTTTAGTAGCTAACTGTCCGATTACACAGTGTCGTAAACGGTTGGCCCTGACTAGTATTTGTACGCAATCTGCCTGCATAGAACAACAAAGAATAAAATGAAAATTTCCGTCAATACAATTAATTAATTAAGTCCCCAGCAACTATAAAACCTACGAAGCCAACAAAGCACAAGTGTAGCTGTTCTGTGTGTGGAAGTGTGATTCAACGTACACATCTGGCACGGCTCTTCTTCAATAAGACAAGAAATTTTAAATATCATTTATACTGAAGTAATTAAAAAAAATAGAAATACTATAATTGCGCAAGAAAACCAGAATTACACTCTAATACAAGAACACAAGCCAGATGCTTGGTTGACTGAACCTGTAATGACGCATTATTCAAGACATTGAAATAATGAGAAAAAAAGCGAGTTTTGTTACCTTCATATATATTGATGAAAAGCACTCTAATCATTACAATATCTCCTTTAGAACAACATCTGCTGTCTAGCCCATCAAACAACTGCATAAAACATGGAACAAGCTCTCCCTACTACAATATCTCGACAAGCACTGTCCACTACGACTTCTCGACAAGAACTTTTCACTACGACATCTCAGCAAGCACTGACTACTACGAGTTCTCGACAAGCACTCTCCACTAGCACATCTCAACAAACACTGACCACTGCCCTATCTCGACAAGAACTGCCAGTGGAGGCGGCGGAATAATACTCTTTGGCGCAATCTCTGGCGCTGTGGCTCAGTGTAGCCACCTTTCATATGCCTTCCTCCACGGGCCAGAATTTGATGGTATTTTTGCCAGCATTGGTGGTGAAAATACCACCAAATTCGTCCACAAAAATACAGACAAAAATAAAAGATAATATTAATAAGTAAATATCACATAATTAGATAAAATTTTGGCTTTGCACTGACCTTTCAATAACCTAATATATAAAATACAGCAAGCAATACAAATTCCTTCATACATGTGACTTTACATAATAGTTTACACAATACACAAAAAACCAGTTTATACAAATGTTCACATAAAATGCTTTCAATGATTAAAAAAAACAAGTAGTTGATAGTTCCAGCAGTAGCACCCAGCAATGGTCAACAGGTGCAAATGCCAACAAGTGACATCATTTTAGTAGAAGCAGTTCCATCAGTGGCACCCAGCAATGTTGAACAGGTGCAGACACCAACAAGTGACATCTTTCAGCAGAATCAGTTCCATTAGTGACACCCAGTAATGTTGAACAGGTGCAGACACCAACAAGTGACATCTTTCAGCAGAAGCAGTTCCATTAGTGACACCCAGTAATGTTGTTAGGTGCAGACAGCAACAAGTGACATCTCATCACTGGTTGAGCAGTTCCAACAGTGGCACCCAGTAATGTTGAGTAGGTGCAGACACCAACAAGTGACATTATCTCAGTAGAAACAGTTCATCAGTGGCACCCAGTAATGTTAAGTAGGTGCAGACACCAATAAGTGACTTCATTTCAGTAGAAGCAGTTCCACCAGTGGCGCCCAGTAATGTTGAACAGGTGTAGACACCAACAAGTGACATTATTTCAGCAGAAGCAGTTCCATCAGTGGCACCCAGCAATGCTGAACAGGTGCAGAGACCAACAAGTGACATTTCAGTAGAAGCAGTTCCATTAGTGACACCCAGTAATTTTGACGGTGCAGACAGCAACAAGTGACACCATTTCAGTAGAAACAGTCCCATCAGTGGCACCCAGCAATGTTGAGCAGGTGCAGACAGCAACAAGTGACATTATGTCAGTAGAAGCAGTTCATCAGTGGCACCCAGTAATGTTGAGCAGGTGCAGACACCTACAAGTGACATCATTTCAGTAGAAGCAGTCCATCAGTGGCACCCAGCAATGTTGAGCAGGTGCAGACAGCAGTCCATAATATTCACTATCACTAATGACAGTTCATCAGCAGAAATTAAACATTTCTAAGTGGCACCCATTATGTTGAACAAGTGCAGGTAAGAGTCCATAATATTCACCATCACTAATCAGACAGTTCAGGCATGAACAATAGTTTGAATGCACACACAATTGCTTTTACAAAATTATTATCAATGCTCTTACACTAAACATACAAATTATAACAAACACACAAATGATGTCAGATAATTGTCATATTAACTATTACAAATACACAAATATCAATAAACCTATAATATTTATGGGTATCAGTGCAAGCCACAACAAACAAGTAAAATAATATTTAGGAGATAGGTTGGGACCAATTATTTGGGTTTGGGAATGGAAAACACACAAAACACACTCACTCATCTTTCATCCACATTAAGTACTACTGTGTAATTGAATAGTGTTAACTGTGTAAATGCAATCCTGTCAAAATTTGATGTTTATCATGTGTATCAAGTAGTAGTGGCAGCAATGTATAACAGTCAATAATAGTTAGTCAACGTCATAGTCATCATGTTAAGACCAATGTTTGCCAAGCCAGATCAAAATGTACGGTTGCTGAACAACTGTCAGTGAGCCAAGATATGCAATTACTTCCTATCTCCAAAAAAAAGTATATACTGCTTAGTGATTTAACAAAGTGTGTGTGTAGACAATTTCCTTCTACTTGAGTGTTCTAGTCTGCCATCTTCATCCTCCTTGTTCCGTATAAACCAACAAAAAAAAATGCTCCTCACTTACTTTACCTCTTATCCATCAAACTCCATTAATCATTATCATCACATAATCTTAAAACTTCAATAATACCTCTTACGTCGATACATATAAACCTTATCATCAATATCATATACCTTACCTCTTGTCCACCAAAACTCCAATAATCATCAACTTCACATAATCTCAATAATACCTCAATAATACCTCTTCAATACGTCGATACATATAAACCTTATTACCAATATCATTTCACTTCCATAACAACTCTTTCCTCTAGTCAGTCTTCTCGGACAAGTACAGATAAAATCCTAATGCAAACCTCATCATCCCATACAATCCAAAGACACACTGTCAACACACAACCTCTGTGTAATCCATCTGACCCAAATCTTCTACTCATTATAAATTATAAGATACATTTTGGTTACCTTGTCCATCATTAAATAAAAGAAATGCATACATGACCTCTAACAGACTTTAGTTTGAATAACTCTCAGTAATTAAGTACGATTACAGAGTGTGAATGATCATAATATTTCACAGTGTGTATACCACTTCAAGAATCATGGCAGAAGCAAACATGTGGAGTATTTCTTGTGTCAAGTGTCACTTAATATTTCAATTGCTCACGAAGAATGCAGTGTAATAATTGTTAATGGCCTAAACCTAGTATCGGTATGTCATGTCGTTAGCTTCCTTCCTATTAGCATAAATTTATACAGCTTTCATAAAACCTCCTGCTCATGTGACTTCTATGAAGTTTCTTGTACTAATGTCGTTCGTCGAATTATAGCAGTTCATTTTCTTATCTTAAAAATATAAGGCACTGAGCATAAGCAAAACATGCAATAGCGAGTAAATACACCAGTAGAGAACAGAATGTCAACAAGTGGATGCAGCACAATTCCTACAACGAGGCTCTGCCAAGCGAACAATCTATAATTAATACCATAGTGTGACCTAAACTCCATGTTTGTACACCGTATATCAGCATTTCTACACTCCTGGAAATGGAAAAAAGAACACATTGACACCGGTGTGTCAGACCCACCATACTTGCTCCGGACACTGCGAGAAGGCTGTACAAGCAATGATCACACGCACGGCACAGCGGACACACCAGGAACCGCGGCGTTGGCTGTCGAATGGCGCTAGCTGCGCAGCATTTGTGCACCGCCGCCGTCAGTGTCAGCCAGTTTGCCGTGGCATACGGAGCTCCATCGCAGTCTTTAACACTGGTAGCATGCCGCGACAGCGTGGACGTGAACCGTATGTGCAGTTGACGGACTTTGAGCGAGGGCGTATAGTGGGCATGCGGGAGGCCGGGTGGACGTACCGCCGAATTGCTCAACACGTGGGGCGTGAGGTCTCCACAGTACATCGATGTTGTCGCCAGTGGTCGGCGGAAGGTGCACGTGCCCGTCGACCTGGGACCAGACCGCAGCGACGCACGGATGCACGCCAAGACCGTAGGATCCTACGCAGTGCCGTAGGCGACCGCACCGCCACTTCCCAGCAAATTAGGGACACTGTTGCTCCTGGGGTATCGGCGAGGACCATTCGCAACCGTCTCCATGAAGCTGGGCTACGGTCCCGCACACCGTTAGGCCGTCTTCCGCTCACGCCCCAACATCGTGCAGCCCGCCTCCAGTGGTGTCGCGACAGGCGTGAATGGAGGGACGAATGGAGACGTGTCGTCTTCAGCGATGAGAGTCGCTTCTGCCTTGGTGCCAATGATGGTCGTATGCGTGTTTGGCGCCGTGCAGGTGAGCGCCACAATCAGGACTGCATACGACCGAGGCACACAGGGCCAACACCCGGCATCATGGTGTGGGGAGCGATCCCCTACACTGGCCGTACACCACTGGTGATCGTCGAGGGGACACTGAATAGTGCACGGTACATCCAAACCGTCATCGAACCCATCGTTCTACCATTCCTAGATCGGCAATGGAACTTGCTGTTCCAACAGGGCAATGCACGTCCGCATGTATCCCGTGCCACCCAACGTGCTCTAGAAGGTGTAAGTCAACTACCCTGGCCAGCAAGATCTCCGGATCTGTCCCCGATTGAGCATGTTTGGGACTGGATGAAGCGTCGTCTCACGCGGTCTGCACGTCCAGCACGAACGCTGGTCCAACTGAGGCGCCAGGTGGAAATGGCATGGCAAGCCGTTCCACAGGACTACATCCAGCATCTCTACGATCGTCTCCATGGGAGAATAGCAGCCTGCATTGCTGCGAAAGGTGGATATACACTGTACTAGTGCCGACATTGTGCATGCTCTGTTGCCTGTGTCTATGTGCCTGTGGTTCTGTCAATGTGATCATGTGATGTATCTGACCCCAGGAATGTGTCAATAAAGTTTCCCCTTCCTGGGACAATGAATTCACGGTGTTCTTATTTCAATTTCCAGGAGTGTATATACCAACTTAAAGAGTAGTTAGTTTGCCCGCATCTCGTGGTCGTGCGGTAGCGTTCTCGCTTCCCACGCCCGGGTTCCCGGGTTCGATTCCCAGCGGGGTCAGGGATTTTCTCTGCCTCGTGATGGCTGGGTGTTGTGTGATGTCCTTAGGTTAGTTAGGTTTACGTAGTTCTAAGTTCTAGGGGACTGATGACCTAAGATGTTAAGTCCCATAGTGCTCAGAGCCGTTTGACCCATTTTAAAGAGTAGTTATGACAACAAAACAGAAATGTGTAAATATGCAATCCATACGCAAAGCAGCAAATATGTATCTTACCTAATAAACAGGCCATTAGCATCATATCAGCATAAGCAAATAAATGTTCATATGTAATCTTAATAATTAAACATGAAGGCGCAAGCAGATAAATCACAAAGTATAACTTACATACATAACCACATCAGCACAATTAATCAGGTGACAATTATAATTTAAATAAATAAGCACAGCAGGCACATAATAAAAAAATATAACATCAGTGAAAAAGCAGTGCAGCCAAGCGATGCATAATATACACAAGTAACAACCCTGTTCATTAATCAATCATTGTCAAAATCAGTTAATGTACGCAAGCACATCGCTTCACAAGTAAATTCATAGAACATGAAATTTAGCACAAAGTATGAATCACGTAATCACGAGCAGCAAATTACGTCTAAAGTACGTACCTAAGTGGGAATATGTTACCTGAAAAATAAACTTAATTAATAGTTACCCTTTTTAGTTTATTACTTTTTTCTTTGAAATTACATTCTTCCTGAAATTTTCTCCATAGCAAGTCGTCTTAACGTCGGACACGCACAGAATTTACCTGAAGTTCTTAATTATTTTATACAACCGTATCCTGAAAAATACTGAACGTTAATAACATAATTCATCAAGTCAGTCTAGCTTTATACTGAATTTAATCAGAGAAATTAAACTGTGTATATGTTTACGGCTGTCAGTGCATTCGCACTGAGCGCTCGATCAGCTGTAGGCGCGTGACGTAGGAAGTGATTGTTTGCGGTCAACGACTGCCTTGTGCGGCGCGCAGACTTGACTGTTGCTTTGAGTATGTGCCGCCGCCAAAACACAGCGCGGTATCCTTGTATTCTCTGCATGTTTACATGTAGCTGTTAGTTTCTCTAAAGAATGTCATTCCACAAAAATTTCAACGTTAGATACATGATGTATTCCCTTAGAGCTCCGAGATTTAAGAGTTTCTACTTCAACAGTGTTATCATGAATAATTTTGCGAATTCTATATGGACCGTTATAAAGCAGAAAAAATTTGCGACACAAGCCTTTTCCTTTGTGAGACAAACGATGAGATTTAATTAACTCCTTTTGACCAACTGACAAGATTTTTAAACGACTGGGACGTTTAGCTGATTTCTCTCTTCTAGCAGCCGCAGATGCAATATTTCGTAGAGCCAGGTTGACAACTTCAGAATGCCGCAGTTTCCGTGAAGGCGGAAAAGGAACGATTTCAGAAATGCGATTTGTCGGTGCTTTGTTTTTTAATATCAGTATAGGCGGTAAAGAAGTTGAGTCATTAGGAAGTTCATTCAGGATGTTTTGAAAAATATGAAGGTACTGATCCCACGTTCTGTGATTCTGATAACAATAAAGACGACACAATTTATTGATTTCCTTCATCCATCTCTCTGAAGCGTTAGATTGAGGGTGAAAAAATGAAATGAAAATTGGTTTAATCTTACGACGCCGTAGAGTACGAAGCCAAATTTTAGAGCGAAACTGTGATCCATTATCTGATATAACCTTATCAACATGACACACTTCTTTAAGAAAATGGTTGATGAAAGCGTTAGATACTGAACGAGCTGTTGCTTTGCATAAAGGTGTAAAACACACATATTTTGATGTCAGTTCCACTGCTACGAAAATGTACGCAAAACCATTAGTAGAACGAACCACTGGACCGAACAAATCGACTGCAGCCATGTCCTTTAATTTCGCTGGAATGATAGGAAACAACGGTGCTCTGTGAGAAATAGTTGGCGGCTTAGCCTTTTGACATAATTTGCATTTGGCAAGAACAAATCGAATACGTTTTTCCATATTACTGAAGTAGCAATTTTCTCGTAATTTGTGGAAGCATTTCCTGGGACCAAAGTGCGCATAACTGAAATGTGTGTACCAAATCAATTTATTGACCCACTCATCAGGAATACAAACTAACCAAACAGAGTTGTCGACCGATTTTCGTTTAAAAAGAATGTCATTGCGAACTAAATAGTGCTGTCTGATCGCTACGCTTTCCTTTCTCCTCCACTTCTCCTTAATGTCCTTCCAGATTGGATCCCTGTTTAGCTCCTTAGCGATGTCCTGGAGCGAAGACGAAATAAAGTTCTCAAACGCAACACCTTGAATATACATCAAACAATAATTGTTTTCTTTGCAGTCCTCTTCAGCACTTTGTTTCAAACCCACAGGTGCACGTGATAAAGCATCAGCAACAATATTTGAAGAACCCTGTATGTAAACAATACTAAAATCAAATTCCTGTAGATACAACGCCCATCGTGACAATCTTCCATGAGTTAATTTTGTTGACATAAGAAATTCCAGAGCTCGATGATCGGCGTAAACCTTAGTATGTCTGCCAAACAAAACTGTCCGAAATTTTGTGAAAGCCCATACAACAGCCAAAGCTTCAAGTTCCGTAATCGAATAATACTTTTCTGATTTAGAGAGAACACGGCTTCCAAATGCAATAGTCTTCTGTACTACAATGCCGTTTTCTTCTATCTCTTGAAATAAATGTGCACCTAGGCCTTTGTATGATGAGACCGTCGCCAAACAAAAATCTTTAGATAAATCCGGATGTGAAAGAAGTGGAGCAGCAACTAAAGCATCACGAAGCTGTTCAAATTCTGACTGAGCTTCCTCATCCCAACACCAATTAGAATTCTTTCCAGATAGTTCACATAAACGAGGTGTAGCCAAATTGTCCAATCCAACAAAGCGTCTAAGAAAATTACAGACACCAAGGAAACTACGAACATCACGTTTTGTGGTAGGAACAGCATAATTACGAATAGCGTCTAGTTTCTCTGGATCAGGAAGAATACCTTCTGTAGAAATAATGTGACCGAGAAATTTCACCTAAGAACGACCAAATTCAGATTTTTCCAAGTTCACTGTAATGCCAACGCTTGCAAAAATACGTAATAATGAATCCAAAATTTTGTTGTGTTCACTCCAAGAATGTTTAGCAATAAGAATATCGTCAACATATGAAGTAATATTGTCACGAAGATAAACAGGTAAAATTTCATTTAAGCTACAAATGAATGCTGCGGAAGATACAGTAAGTCCAAACGGTAATTTCCGAAACTGGTAACAGTTACCAAAGGCTAAAAAGGCAGTGTATTTTCTACAATCAGGGTGGAGTTCTATTTGCCAAAAACTTGCGCGCATATCAATCGTGGATAAAACTTTAATTCCATGGAAATGTTGAAGAAGTTCATCTAAATTTTGTGGACGGTCAGTTTCAGGAATGATGATATTATTTATCTGTCTGGAATCCAGAACCAAACGAATTGACCCATCCTTTTTAAGAACGACGTGTAATGGGCTGGTATAAGGACTGACTGCTGGCTCAATAATGCCCTGATCTAACATGTATTGAAGTTCATTCTTAACCTTGTCTCTGTAAGCCAAAGGAATAGCGTACGTTTTTCCTCGAAATGGTGTGTGTTCTTTTACTTTAAATAGATATTGTAGGCCTTGTATAGTTCCTGTGTGATGACTAAATACTGTAGCATGTGAAGTCAAAATGTGGTACAGCTCTTCTCTTGCAACGCCATCTGGCACTTCAGCTTTCTTAACCTTTTCATTAATGAATTCTTCACTATTAATTATATCATCCATCGCGTCTCTGTATCTATTGTCATTGTCATGAATAAACACACTGTCGTCATAATGCTCAACGAAAACATCAGAAGTAAGAAACCTTAAACATTTTGTATCTGATTCAGATCTTGTTAAACACTCGAATAATTTCAAACATTTCGGCATTCCGGCAACAGTCAAATTCACACTTCCTTCTTTAAAGTTCAAAATTGCCTTATGTGTGTTAAGAAACTCCATACCTAATATAATTTGTGTACTGAGTAATGGAACAATAATAAAATTAGCAGAAATTTCGTATCCTTGACAAATAAAATTTAAGTTGGTCTGTTGTTTAACTTCCACACTTTTTCCACAAATAGCGCCTCGAATTGTAGTTTTAGAAACAGGTAACACAGGACAAGCAATAGTTCTTACACATATACGAAAAACTGGTTCACTAATGACATTCAATGGGCTCCCAAATCTAAAACTGCAGCGAACTTATTCTTACCCACACGTACTTCAATAACAGGATGTAAAAATGCGTCTACATTATTTTCCTTTTCGTCTAGCAAAATGTCTCTCATGTCTTCCAGGCGTACGTAGTGTAAAGTCGTAGTGTCATTACTTTCTGAACCGTCTATACTACTGCCAGAAGCCGAAGCTGCAAGGCATTGTGGATTGTTTGCGTCACGTCTGTGATTATTCGTGTAATTTCGCGGATCAATTTCTACAATTTGCACTTGTCTCTCTTAAGTTCTGTCACGTGGAGGATTCCAATTAGGTCCTTCCTGCCTGTTAGATGCAAATTCTTGGTTGTGTCTGTTATTAAAATTTCTGTTTTCCTGTCTGTCTGCATAACTACTTCTTGTGTAATTTCGACTGTCACTTCTGAAATTACTGTTAGACCTACTACCCTGGTTATTTCTGAAGTAAGAAATTCTATTACTGTATGAATAATTTCTGTCTTGATGATACCAATTACTGTTTCCGTATGATTGATCATTCCGGTACGAATTACCGTTATTATAATTGTCTGTGTAATTTCTGTTAGAACGTCTGTTATTGTCATAAGGCTGATATCTATTGTCCTGTCTGTTACGTCTGTCATTCTCAAAATTACCCATATAACGCCCGTTCCGATCACTATCCTTTTCTCTGAAAATCTATTGTAATTACTGTTACTGAAAAAATTACAAGAAGTCCCGTCGTCGTTGTCATACTCAAGTTCTTGTAGCAAAGTCTTAAAAGTCTCAATGTCGTCTTTACATCTTCCAGCTAAAGCAATTTGTCTTATGGATTGTGGCAGTTTAGTTAAACAAATGCGAATTAATTCAGTCGGGCTATAAGGGTTGGACAGGAACTGATTCTTTCGAATCATGTCTTCAAAATATTCTGCTGGCGTACGGAACTCAGACTGTTTAAAATTACGCTGCATAATCAGACTATGTTTGACTCTGTCTTGCGTGTTTTCGGACCAATATGTCGATAGAAATGCATGATAAAAATCATTTAGATTATTACAATCTCTAATGAGTGCGCGCATCCGCGTCGCCGGTTCGTTTTCTAAATATCCACACATAAATTCCAGTTTGTGACTTAGTGGCCATGGATGTATGTCATACTTAGAATTGCGGAAGATCTTAAATTTCCGAACAGTCAAAAAGTGTTTATAGTCAAAGTTTTCGCCTCGTGGCGACAAAGACCTACCGCGTCTGTCCCAGTCCCAATGTTGATTATTGTCAAGTTCGCGCGCAGGGCGCTTTCTTGTTGCATCCCGTAAATGAAACAAATTATTTTCTTCAAACCCCTCTGGTATCTGTGATTCTAAATTTCTTTTGCTGTCTTTTCCTACAATTTCGCCTTCAATATGTTTGACTTGCTTTTTTAATGCCTCAAATTCCCTTTTCACGCGTTCATTAAATTTTCCCTGATTTTCAACATGCTTATTTATGTTCTGGTACTCTTCGGTTTCTGCAAATGGTAATGGCGCTGTATCATCCGAAACTCTGTCCCCATGTAAACTAAGATTTGTCAATTTATCTGAAATCTCCTCAACTCTTTGCGATAAGTCACCTATTTTTTCTTTGTGTTTATTTACGTCTTCCGTGAGTGTCGCGACTCGGGTTTCAGTATTGACACATTTGGTAGTTAACTGTTCATATTGTTGTGTTAGATTATTTATTCTGCCATTTGGTACGGATTCCTCGATTCTCTCAAATATTTCTTCCTTATCGTGTGCACGTTGTAAATTTAACTCTGAAAATTTTTGTACTATCACGCGATCTCTTTCTTCCTGTTCTCTATCCTGTTCCCTTTGTCTAATCTCTACTGCAATTAATCTATTATTGTGAGAATTCAAAATCGGTTGTACTTCTTCTCTGATTTCTTTCTTTAACTCATCTTTCATATTTTTGAAACATGTCCCTATTCGTGAGTCTAACCGTGTTTCCAGTGTTCCCATCTCAGCTCTGATTGTTCCTATTTGTGAGTCCAACCGTGTTTCCATTGTTCCCATATCAGTTTTTAATTCAGATCCCAAAGTTCCCATCTCGGTTTTAATTGTTCCTATTTGTGATCCCAGTGAGTCTAACCGTGTTTCCATTGTTCCCATATCAATTTTTAATTCAGATCCCAAAGTTCCCATCTCTGTTTTAATTGTTCCTATCTCTGTTTTAAATTCAGATCGAAACTGCTCCATTGTTCCCATTTGTGAGTCTAACCGAGATCCCAAATTTAATATTGCACTCATCAACTGCTCCATGTTAACTGGCTCGAAACTTTTTTCGCCTCTAACATTTCCCGCAAAACCAACGTCTTCCGTTAAAGCTGTAAAGCTATTTGTGTTCGATACTATTCCAGAATCTTCTGTCGTTAATCTCGGATTCTGAAAATTTTTTGATTGAGAAAAATTTTGAAATCGTTCCGGACTATTTTCCCGACTTATTAAATTGTTTTCCACTTCATTATTCATCATCCTGTTCTCATGTGTTGGCGAGTTCGCCATGTCAACAATTTCGTTATTCTGGCTATTCATCATTTTTGCCTTTTTCATCGATCGCGTAATCATTTACAAATCATACAAAACTCGTCACTGTACGAAAATTACACACAATGACTCTTTAGCTCCAACAATACCATTCACACGAAATGTTTCCCTCAAACACGATTAATCGAACAATTGAAATAATTGCACTAAATTGTCAAACCCATATACAAGACAACAGAAATTAAATTTTGCAAAATACCATTAGAAGAATCCCAATTACCAAATCTACACATGCAATATAGACTACAATTACTAAACTACAAATTACTACAACAATACTACTGTCTGCTATTTTTACAATCAGAAGAATTCCAAGCGACGATCCGAAGCAGCGGTCGCCACGTGCGTGCGGGCTTAATTATTATTTTTGAAAATAATTTTTAATTTTTTTTGGTAGCTAACTGTCCGATTACGCAGTGTCGTAAACGGTTGGCCCTGACTATTATTTGTACGCAATCTGACTGCATAGAACAACAAAGAATAAAATGAAAATTTCCGTCAATACACTTAATTAATTAAGTCCCCAGCAACTATAAAACCTACGAAGCCAACAAAGCACAAGTGTAGCTGTTCTGTGTGTGGAAGTGTGATTCAACGTACACATCTGGCACGGCTCTTCTTCAATAAGACAAGAAATTTTAAATATCATTTATACTGAAGTAATTAAAAAAATAGAAATACTATAATTGCGCAAGAAAACCAGAATTACACTCTAATACAAGAACACAAGCCAGATGCTTGGTTGACTGAACCTGTAATGACGCATTATTCAAGACATTGAAATAATGAGAAAAAAAGCGAGTTTTGTTACCTTCATATATATCGGTGAAAAGCACTCTAATCATTACAATATCTCCATTAGAACAACATCTGCTGTCTAGCCCATCAAACAACTGCATAAAACATGGAACAAGCTCTCCCTACTACAACATCTCGACAAGCACTGTCCACTACGACTTCTCGACAAGAACTTTTCACTACGACATCTCAGCAAGCACTGACTACTACGAGTTCTCGACAAGCACTCTCCACTAGCACATCTCAACAAACACTGACCACGGCCCTATCTCGACAAGAACTGCCAGTGGAGGCGGCGGAATAATACTCTTTGGCGCAATCTCTGGCGCTGTGGCTCAGTGTAGCCACCTTTCAGTATTTCGTTCTTACAGTAGAAAAATCGTCGGAAATAAAAATACGGCGATCGTAGCTGCTCATGGGGAATTTAAAATTCACTGCATAAAACGTTTTTAATTTCCCAAGGCAACTCTCAGACGATATAATTGTGTAAAGCGGGATCACATACACTCTAAGAAAAAATAGATTCACCACGAAGGAATTATAAGACTGGAACGGAAGTCGGTAAATGTTATATATATTTACAAAAAAAAAGATTAGAGTTTCAGAAAAATTTGATGATTTTTCAACAGATATAACTTCACAAACTGCGCGAAGTAACGCGTTGCTCCACCTCTGGCGCCGGCCGGTGTTGCCGAGCGGTTCTAGACACTTCAGTCCGGAACCTCGCGACTGCTACTGTAGCAGGTTCGAATCCTGCCTCGGGCATGGATGTGTGTGATGTCCTTAGGTTAGTCAGGTTTCAGTAGTCCTAAGTTCTACGTGACTGATGACCTCAGATGTTAACTCCCATACTGCTCAGAGCCATTTGAACCATTTTCCACCTCTGGCATCTATGCAAGCAGTTATTCCGCTTGGCACTGATTGATAAGAGTTGTCCTCCTGAGGGATTTTGTGCCATATTCTGTCCAACTGGCGCGTTAGATAATCAAAACAATGAACTGGTTGGTGACGGTCACTAGACATCTCCTACTCTTTACCTCAGAGCAAACTTGGCCGGTTAATTGACGAGATTCGCCGGGCGAATTAAGTTAGCAGTACTTCACCCGCACGGAACGTCAGCCTGCAAGCTTGGTGTTTAACTACAAAAACGGTAACCGAGTGACATATATGTTCTGGAGTTCTCTTACGACGTGTCTCGATCTCTGCGACACCGCCAGTGCTCGTCGACGCGTACAAAAGTACTCACGTGGAAGGGATTTCACTGTCCAAACATGCAACTAAACAAAAGTATCAGCCGTAAAAGTAGTGAGGGGGAGTCTAAGGAAACTATGCCGAAGATCGAGAATTTACATGCGACACCAATATATCCAGAATCAAATTACGCCACGAGGTACTGATTTACAGCCCCTTTGTGCTATAGCGTGCCCCTAACAATCAGTATTATCCCTCTCATGAGCAGCTTCGTCTCGATAATGTTCTGCCATATTTAGCATTTCAAAATGGTTCAAATGGCTCTGAGCAGTATGGGACTCAACTGCTGAGGTCATTAGTCCCCTAGAACTTAGAACTAGTTAAACCTAACTAACCTAAGGACATCACAAACATCCATGCCCGAGGCAGGATTCGAACCTGCGACCGTAGCGATCTTGCGGTTCCAGACTGCAGCGCCTTTAACCGCACGGCCACTTCGGCCGGCTTAGCATTTCATAGGGAGCTGCCAGACGGTAAGACGTTTTGTGATAAGTTCCTTGCCGCTGGAAATATACCTAAGCAGACAGACAGGTGTTGACAGAAAACGGACATGCGATGAAATGGTGTAGGAGCTCAGATAAACTTTCCAAAGAAGCCCATCAAAGTCAGTTCCAAACATCACGAGAGCTAAACATCTCTCACCCTACAGTTTACAACATGCTGTAAGAACGACTTCGTTCGCGCTGTTACAAAGCTCAAATTGTGCAAGCATTGAAGAGAAACGACTTGCAGCTTTGCCACGTACTTGTTATTGAGATGTTGGACCGGTTATCCAAGTACGAGATGCAATTCCCCTGCAACTTGTTTGCCGCTCTACTTAGCTGCCTCATTATCTACATAAATCCACGACGTTGTTCGGAAGAAAACAAAACAACGCTTCTCCGCTGGTGGTTTCCGCAGACGAAGCAACCTTTCACACATGTGAGAAGGCTAATCGGCAGCTTTCGAGAACTTGTCAAAGACAGCGCAAAGGTTAATGTGTGGTGTGCGCTGATGAAAGACAGCACAGGTGGATCACTTGTCTTCATCGAGCAAATAATACTAAGAACTTTTTACTTGCACACGCATGAGCGATTTGCAATCCCTCAGCTTCTTCCCATTCAGCAAGATGTGATATGCCAGTAGAATGGTGCACCACACTGGGGTTTAAACGTTCGTGACTTTCTGGGTCGAACTTTTTCACGACTATCGATAGGACGTGACGGACCAAACAAGCGACTACCGCCATCTCCGGAAGTAACAAAAATGGTTCAAATGGCTCTGAGCACTATGGGACTTAACATCTGTGGTCATCAGTCCCCTAGAACTTAGAACTACTTAAACCTAACTAACCTAAGGACATCACACACATCCATGCCCGAGACAGGATTCTAACCTGCGACCGTAGCAGTCGCGCGGTTCCGGACTGAGCGCCTAGAACCGCTAGACCACCGCGGCCGGCCCGGAAGTAACCTCTCTGGATCTCTTCCTCTGGGGTTATATGAAGAACACTGTGTACGCCTCGCCTATAAACAACACTGGCAATTTCCGCAGAATAGTTGTGAATTAAATAGCCTCCATACCGAAGACATGTTTGTGCGCAGATGTTTTAAGATAGACTATAGCCTAGACATTTTACAGTTTACGAAAGGAGTCTGTGTAGAAGTGTACAAATATGTTTCATTTACTTAACATGAAACCACTCACCGCAAGTGTAGCATCTCGTAATTTGTTCTTTATTTGCATATGGAAATCAGGGAGGTTTCATATGGATACTCTGTACAATGACAAGTATATTCTACGGCGACTCTTCACGTTATAGTACTGTGGTATAGAGATCACTGACACACACATCGGAAGCTGCTCACTTCTGACTACATTTTTAAGAATGGAAAGGCATGAAGAGATCAACCAGTGACAGATTACGCCATGTGTCTTTTCTCAGATTACGTAACATTCTCTGACTCCACCAAGTAGATATGGCGCACTGTCTCCACGTGCGACGTGCAGTTCCCCTGCAATTCGTTTACCGCTCGGATTCCTGACATTGGAGACAACATAGCGGTCCTTGTATTCACGTGTTGCTACGACCTTGTTAAAACGAAACAACGCAGAAACTCTGAGCTGGAGGTTTCCGCCGCTCCTCTAATACTTCTGTCCTTGAGCGTGTGCTTCCTGCTTACAATTCCACCATTAGCCATGGAAGTGTAGACAACAAGACACGTTTGTCAAGTAGTGCTCTCGCACAAAAAAAGCATTTCTCACATGTTGTACGTTTGACTACTGTATACGATCACCATCGCATGATTTTGCACCTATTATCTCATTGGTTTTGACAACAACTTCGGTATTATTCACTACTTCTTCTACTTTCGTAGGTTCATGGACCGTATCCTCGCGGTGTGTCATAATAGTGTCTTAAGTGTTCCTGCTGAGTGTAATGAACGTGTGCAGACAATTATTATTATTATCGCGTTTCACAATGCAACATTTTACATTTTCTGGTACCCGAAAATTTCTCATTAAAAATTTGACTTCAATCCTCCACTTTTTTTCTATCTGTTCATAAATGTTTTTCACTATTTCTTCTTCTGATAAGAGATCTGAATTTTTTGAATCCATATGGTCAGCGGTCTCCCCCTTTTCTTTCTTCCTGGTGGTTCCCATTCCAAAATTTTCTGTGGTAATATCTCCTTTGACATCCTTTTTGTATGTATATACAATAACAATTGTTTTTCTTCTATAAAATCTGCAATTGAATTTGTAACGTCCAATTTCTTCCTGATGATTTCATTTCCGATTCTTTCTCGTCTAGATATCCTTGCGGATCATCTCCAAAAGTCCACCGCCGTTACCATCGACCTTCAGTATTTGCGATTTAAAGTCCATATTTCTGGTTCAGAAGTGAAAACGCTTCTGATAATTGTGCTGCAGATTTTTCATTTTGTTTGCTTTCCAATCTATTGCTCCCATGAAATAACAGCTACTGTTTTGAATAGTAAACTTCCCAGCAGCTATTCTTGATTTAATTTCCTTTTCTTGTTTTCTGTCTTGTGTGATGTTGACTCCTAGATATTTATACTCTTCAGTGTGTTTTATAGTTCCCATCCCTTCTACTAGTGTCAAATCTTGATTTGTATTTCCTATTTCCATATATTTTGTTTTATTTCTTCTGATATGAAGTCCCGATTTTCTATACTCCTCTATTAATATCCTTGTAATGTAGTCTATGTCTTCTTTATCTTGTGCCTAAATTAGTTGGTCATCAGCAAGTTGTAATGAATACGTCGTAATATCATTTACTGATTTTCCAATGTTTTTACATTTTCTTTTCCACTTTTCCAATGCTTTTTGTGTATATATTTTGTAAAACGTTGGTGTCAAACTCAAGTCTTTTGTAACTTTACATCTAGGTCAGAGATAATTTTGTACGTTCATTCTTGCTATAGTGTTTTCGTAAAGGTTCCGAACTGCTTTAATTATGATGGAATTAATATTAAACGTTTTTAAAGCATTCCGTAAGTTACATAAGGGTATGTTATCATACGATTTCTCTATGTGTGCGAATACTAAATGAAAGGGTTGATTTCTAACATTTTTCTTTTCAATTACTTGTTGCAAGCAAAATATATGATCTATTGTTGATCTCCCTGCTCTGAAGACAGTCTGTTCCTCGGCCTCCATTTCCTTAAATTCTCTTTCCAAAAAATGTTTTATAATCCTTCCATGAAGTCTGCTAAATACGTCAATTACAGTTATTCCTCCGTAGTTCTAGCACTCGTCTTGTCTTCCGTTCTTGTTGATATAAATCCTACTGTTGCATGACTAAAGCTAACGATGCTTTGTGCTTGTGCACCGCCTTTTCATATTTTGAACGATCTGAAGACGGTTGCAGATAGCAACAGGAACTATCTATCGAGAAAGAGAGTTTTTTTTAAAAAAAAGGGGGTATGGTGGTCGAGCAGCTCCCTATAAGCCACACAGTCAACGCTAAGTGACGCCTGAGATTGGGTAAAGGACGTCACCAAAGAAGAGCCGATCACTGGAAACGAGTGATTTGGAGAGACGAATCACGGTCCGCGCTGTAGCACTCCAATGGAGAGGCTTGCATATGTTGAATGACTGGAGAGCGTTACCTGCCATCATGTGTAGCACAAATAGTGAGTATGGAGTTGTGCAGTCTCCATACAGGAATGTTTATCATGGGTAGGGAGCGGTTCCGTTACTGCGCTTCAGAAAACGCTAAATGCGGAAAGCATTGTGTACTGCGTACAGGAGAAGTAAAAGTCGGAGAGATTACTGTATCGGTATGGCGATGTACCCTCACGTAAAGCAGCATCTGTGGACAGTATCATTCCTGAAAGGGACCGGCCTGCCCAGAGACCAGACCTGAATCCAATGGATCACATCTGAGATAAGATACAACGTCGACTATCTCCCGATAGCAGTAAAAACAGGGTTTCTGCTCTTGAGGAAGTATTGGCTGCTATTCCACCACAGACTTTCAGAAATCTCGTTGAAAGCCTCCATAGCAAAGTTCAAGCTGTCATAAGTGCGAAAGTTTGACATACCCCATATCAGTGTCCACTAATGTGTGTCCAGATACTTTTGACAAGATGGTGTACAGCAGAGGTCGTGAAAATGCGGCCTGGCGTCATGTGGCCCGAATCAAGTAAAGTATTGTCTCGAAACATGGCAGAAAATCCAAACAGATTCTGGTCGTATGTAAATTACGCTAGCGGCAAGATACAACCAATGCATTCTCTGAGCGATACCAATGGAAATAATATCGACGACAGTGCTGCCAAAGCAGAGTTACTAAACACAGTCTTCCGAAATTCCTTCACCAAAGTAGACGAGGAAAATATTCCAGAATTCGAATCAAAAACAGCTGCCAACGTAGAAGTAGATACCCTCGGAGTAATAAAGCAACTTAAATCACTTAATACGTCTAAAAGGAAGTCTTCTAGTCCAGATAGTATACCAATTAGGTTTCTTTCAGAATGTGCTGACACAATAGCTCCATACTTAATCATACACAACCTTCCACTCGACGAAAGATCCGCACCGAAAGACTGAAAAGTTACACAGGTCACACCAATATTCAATAAAGGTAGCAGGAGTAATCCACTTAATTACAGGTCCACTTTATTAACGTTGATATGCAGCAGGATTTTGGAACATATATTAGGTTCGAATATTATTAATTCCGTCGAAGAGAAACGTCAATTGACACAGTCAATACGGATATAGAAAACATCGTTCTTGTGAAACACAGCTAGCTCTTTATTCACATGAAATGTTGAGTGCTATTGACAAGGGATTTCAGGTCGATTCCGCATTCCGGGATTTCCGGAAGGCTTTTGACACTGTACCACTCAAGCGCCTCGTAGTAAAATTGCGTGCTTATGGAATATTGCCTCAGTTATGTGACTCGATTCGTGATTTCCTGTCAGAGAGATAATAGTTCGTCGTAATTGACGGAAAATCATCGAGTAAAACAGAAGCAATTTCTGGCGTTCCCCAAGGTAGTGTCATACACCCTTTCCTGTTCTTTATGTCTGTCGTTTATCGACTAGTAAAGTCATCAGAAGATCAAAACAAATTGCAAAACGATTTAGAAAAGATATCTGCATGGTGCGAAAGTTGGCAGTTGACTCTAAATAACGAAAAGTGTGAGATCGTCCTCATGAGTGCTACATGGAATCCGTTAAACTTCGGGTACGCGGTAAATCAGTCAAATCTAAAGGCCATAAATTCAACTAAATACCTAGGAATTACAGTTACGAACAACTTACATTGGAAAGAACACAGGAAATATTGTGGGAAATGCTAACCAAAGACTGCATTTCATTGACAGGACACTTATAAAATGTAACCAAAAAAATGGCTCTGAGCACTATGGGACTTAACTTCTAAGGTCATCAGTCCCCTAGAACTTACAACTACTTAAACGTAACTAACCTAAGGACATCACACACATCCATTCCCGAGGCAGGATCCGAACCCGCGACCGTAGTGGTCGCGCGGTTCCAGACTGAGTGCCTAGAACCGCTCGGCCACTAGGGCCGGCTAAAATGTAACAGATATACTAACTCATTAGTAGATCTGATTACACTTCGCTTGTTCGTCCTCTTTTAGAATATTGCGCGTCGTGAGATCGTCATCAGATAGGATTCACGGAGTACATCGAGAAAGTTCAAAGAAGGGCGGCACGTTTTCTATTATCGCGAATTGGAGGAGAGAGGGAGACACTGAAATGAAATAGATTTGGGATGGACATCATTAAAACAAAGGCGTTTTTCGTTGCGGCAGAATCTATTCACGGAATTTCAGTCACCAACTTTCTCCTCAGAATGCAAAAATATTTTGCTGACGCCGACCTGCATAGGGAGAAGCAATCATCATAAGGGAAATCAGAGCTCACACGGAAAGATATTGTTAGTTTTTCCTCGCGCTTTTCGAGATTGGAATAATAGAGAATTATTGTGAAGGTGCTTCCATGAACCCTACCCCAGGCTCTTAAATGTGATTTGTAGAGTATCCATGTAGATGTAGATGTATTCGTGCAGCCGGCGGTTCTCAGCCGTATCTCATCGCAATATGCTAGTTGCAACTACCAGCAGAGTCCAAAAAACTACTACTATCGTCAAAAGCTTCTTAACAATGTATTTTTATTGCTTCGTAACAAGCAGAAATACTCACAGAGACAGTAACATTTTAAGACGTGCTTAATGTTAACTGACATTAGTGAATTCGGCCGTAAGCTAAGTAAAAATTAAATTAAATATTTTTAAAAGTAAAAGCTTGTAGTGCCTACATTGCAAACAATTAAAGCTCGATAGCTAGTTTCGGTTGTTGTCTGTAACCATCTTCAGACCGTTCAAATAATCAAAAGGCGGTGAATAAGCTCTGGAAAGCTTTGTTAGCTGTAGTCATGCAACAACATGCATTCGTAAGTACCAAAACAATAACAGTAAGTAGTTGAAAATGTCACCGTGAGCAAGCCAGTATGTAGGCAGTAATTTCGCGTGTTGGCTTACACACCTGACAGTTTTTAGAACCTTTGCGTGTACTGCTCTGACGATAACACGTATTGTACTATTTCAAATAACGAGCTTTTGCTCCATCTTTTACTCATGCAGCCGGATAAGTTGCTGTATGACCGTCAACATGCGACATTGCTGCCTACAACCTGGCTTGCTCACTGAGACGTTTTCAACTGCTTATTGTTATTGTTTTGCTATTTAAGAAACGCATGTTGTTGCATGACTACAGCTAACGATGCTTTCCAATGAAACTTCCTGGCAGATTAAAACTGTGTGCTGGGCCGAGACTCGAACTCGGGACCTTTGCCTTTTGTGGGCAAGTGGTCTACCAACTGAGCTTCCCAACCACGACTCACACCCCGTCCTCACAGCTTTACTTCTGCCAGTACCTCGTCTCCTACCTTCCAAACTTTGGTAGAGCACTTGCCCGCGAAAGGCAAAGGTCCCGAGTTCGAGTCTCGGCCCGGCACACAGTTTTAATCTGCCAGGAAGTTTCATATCCGCTGCAGAGTGAAAGTCTCATTCTGGAAACATCCGCCACGCTGTGGCTAAGCCATGTCTCTACAATATCCTTTCTTTCAGGAGTGCTAGTTCTGCATGGTTCGCAGGAAAGCTTCTGTAAAGTTTGGAAGGTAGGAGATGGGGTACTGGCAGAAGTAAAGCTGAGGACGGGGTGTGAGACGTGCTTGGGTAGTTCAGTTGGTAGAGCACTTGCCCGCGAAAGGCAAAGGTCCCGAGTTCGAGTCTCGGCCCGGCACACAGCTTTAATCTGCCAGGAAGTTTCATATCAGCGCACACTCCGCTGCAGAATGAAAATAGTATGCTTTCCAATGCTTATTCACCGACTTTTCATTTTTTAACAGCCTGAAGATGGTTGCAGATAACAACCGAAACTAGTTCAAAAATGGCTCTGAGCACTATGGGACTCAACTGCTGAGGTCATTAGTCCCCTAGAACTTAGAACTAGTTAAACCTAACTAACCTAAGGACATCACACACATCCATGCCCGAGGCAGGATTCGAACCTGCGACCGTAGCGGTCTTGCGGTTCCAGACTGCAGCGCCTTTAACCGCACGGCCACTTCGGCCGGCCCGAAACTAGTTATCGGACTTCAATTGTGACAGGAAAATTGCGGTCTATGTATTACTAGGTTTTACTTTCAACATTTTTTTAGTTTAATAGACCACAGTAAGACCGCTATCTCTCCCTACTGACAATGTCAGGCTTCTCTACGTGAAGTTTGCTGCTTTCGTCAGGGCCAGAGCGGTAAATAGCGTGGCCACTGCAAGTTTAATAGAGGGGGGGATGTTTTATTGTTTGTCTTCAAATGCTGACGACACGATCGTGCGCAGCTATCACCGGTCAGGTGTTTTGGTACGACTATCAAACAGAAGTAGCAAGGATTCGTGAATGCGCATTAAAGAAGCGGCCATCTTCAAATGTGGTACATGTCTGTAGCGAGTAATGTGAAATCACATCAAGGCTATTGTGGGACAATAGAATGAGGAAAGAAAATGTTATTCAAGAAATTTACTTAACATTTGAGGTCGTGTCTCAAAATGCATTTAGTGTTATTAATAATACGAAAGAGTAAAGAAACTGGTACACCTCCCTAACATCGTGTAGGGCCACCGGGAGCACGCAGAAGAGCCGCAAAACGACGTGGCACGGACTCCACTAATGGCTGAAGTAGTACTGCACGGAACTGATGACATGAATCCTGCAAGACTGTCCGTAAATCCGTAAGAGAGTACGTGGGAGGTATAGATCTCTTCCGAACAGTACCTTGCAAGGCATCCCAGATATGCTCAATAATGTTCCTATCTTTCCTGGAGCAACTCTGTAGCAATTCTGGGCGTGTGGGATGTCGCATTGTCCTGCTGGAACTGCCCAGGTCCGTCGGAATGCGCAATGGACATGAATCGATGAAGGTGAAAAGACAGGATGATTACGTACGTGTGACCTGTCAGAGTCCTCTCTAGATGTATCAGGGGTCCCACATCACTCCAATTACACACGCCTCCCACCATTAGCTTGAACAGTCCCCTGCTCACATGCAGGGTCCATGGATTCATTAGGTTGTCTCCATACCCGTACAGGTCCATCCGCTCGATACAATTTGAAACGAGACTCGTCTGACCACACAACATGTTTCCAGTCATCAACCGTTGAATTTCGCTCTTGATGGACGCAGGCGAGGCGTAAAGCTTTTTGTCGTGCACTTATCACGGGTACACGAGTGGGCCTTTGCCTCCGAAAGCCCATATCGATGATGTTTCGTTGGATGGTTCGCACGCTGACACTTGTTGATGGCCCAGCACTGAAATCTACAGCAATTTATGGAAGGGTTGCACTTCTGTCACGTTGAGGGAATTTCTTCAGTCGTCGTTGGTCCCGTTCTTTTAGGATGTTTTTCCAGCCGCAGCGATGTCGGAGATTTGATGTTTTACCTGATTTCTGATATTCACGGTCCCCCCGTAAAATGGTCATCCTCACTTCATCGCTACCTCGGAGATTCTGTGTCCTATAAAAGCACGTTCAAACTCACTTAAATCTTGATAACCTGCAATTGTAGCAGCAATAACCGATCTAACAACTGCGCCAAACACTTGTCTGCCCGTACCAGTTCCTTTGGTGCTTCAGTGTAACATAACTTGTTAATTTATGAAGGTTATCGATCAATAATAAGATCGGTAGATGGAGATACGGTAACGTGGCCAGAGCAGGATATCTGTAGTTCCTTGTTATTTATTTCACTTTGACAGTTTCTTATGTGGACCGGGCCGGCCGCGGTGGTCTCGCGGTTCTAGGCGCGCAGTCCGGAACCGCGCGACTGCTACGGTCGCAGGTTCGAATCCTGTCTCGGGCATGGATGTGTGTGATGTCCTTAGGTTAGTTAGGTTTAAGTAGTTCTAAGTTCTAGGGGACTGATGACCACAGCTGTTAAGTCCCATCGTGCTCAGAGCCATTTGAACCTTTATGTGGACCGGGAAAAGTGGTCACATTACCCGCCGAGAAAATTGCCCAAGGTGTTCACCCAAAAAGAGTCGGTTACGTCCAAAAAGCATGTATAATGCAACAGATAGAACTTGACTTACATTTTATACGCAAACCTGTCGTCCACAATTCTATCCCTTTGTGACACTTTTGAATTAGTTAAGCCATAATTCTTGAAACGGTCTCTGTTCTGTGTATTAGGCCCAGTAAAAAACTCAGATTGAAAATCGTCTGCTGCAGCGGCTTGCTATCAAATGGTTCAAATGGCTCTGAGCACTATGGGACTTAACATCTATGGTCATCAGTCCCCTAGAACTTAGAACTACTTAAACCTAACTAACCTGAGGACAGCATACAACACCCAGCCATCACGAGGCAGAGAAAATCCCTGACCCCGCCGGGAATCGAACCCGGGAACCCGGGCGTGGGAAGCGAGAACGCTACCGCACGATCACGAGATGCGGGCGGCTTGCTATCCTTTCAGATACTGTAGCGTGAAGATACTTAGAAAATGTGCCTGGAAATCAGAAAAACGAGCAAGAGATCCTATTGCGATTACACTGGCCAGAGTATCCGCATCGGTACGGAAAATTGGTCAGTATGTAAGCCTTCAGAAAAATGCGTGTGGTTCTACTTTAAACATTTCATGTCGTAACTTATAATCTGCAGATTCAAATTATGTAAGTGGTTCAGCTTCTATCAGTATGTATTGTTTGGTGAAAACTGAATTTGAGTTTGAGTGGTCACTTTCCACCGCCCCCTCCCCGTCGTCGCTATTCTAAGCGGCACGAGGTGTCGCCCAGCTAGGTCAATATCGGCCGTTAAGGAAAAAAAAATTGACCACTGATGTCTAGTGTCATGTTTGCAATGTATGATAATGAGAGACGGAGAGCGTCTGATGACGTCACACTGTTTTCTCGTCTCGATTTGGACCGAGGGGCCTGTCCGACTGATGATCCACTGTATATTGCGGGACACTGAAGCTACGGCTAGTGATCTGGAACTTCGCGATACCACCTGTGCTTCCCTTGCCTGCCAAATAATGGTAAAAGTTTCTTCCACCATCAGTAGTCGAACCGGCAACCTCCAAGCCGAGCAACACATCCACCGTATCGTGCAGCATACCCGTACATTCACAACAAACACCTCTGCAAACCTTGCTTGCCTGTTTGTAGAGTTGAAAAATATTTTTTAGAGTTCACAAGTGACACGATAATTGGTGCTATAGTGGAGTGAATGGTGTTCTTCTCCGTTCAGGGTCTTCTAAATATACACCTGATGGTGATTGTGGTAATGGTGGTAGGTTCCTATGGGACCAAATTGCCGATATACACCTCAGGTGTACAGTTATTAAACATTGTCTATGCTCACGCTACATGACGTTTCTGGACAGCGAAAATATCCTCTATAAAAAATCAACATCTCTTGAAATCCGGCTCGCTATATTTGTCCATAAGATCTAGAGCGTTCTGGTGTTACAGAGCCATTCCTTCCTACAACACGTATCTGTGATAGAGTGGGTAACGTTAGAGCTCGGCGAGACTACTGTCTGTAGGAAGATTGGAAGGCCAGAAATGCAGGAAGGCCTACAGAGGATTGACGATTAGCAGTTGGCCATGGACGTACGTGAATGTAACGTACTGCACATAAACGGCGGAAGAGATCCGCTACTATCAGATTGTTTAGTTTATTTCCGAATAATCACTGGAAACGGGGACGAATATAATAAATTCCGTTGAGACAGAAAACTTTATGTCCACAAATCAACACGGATTTAGAAAGCATCGTTGGTGCATAACTCAGCTTGTCCATTTCTCACATAATATTCTATAAGGCACGGATGGAGGCTAACAGGTAGATACCATATCTCTAGAATTTTGGAACGTGTTTAACATAGTACCCAACTGCAGACTGTTTAAGAAGTTCCGAACACACAGTTTAGGTTCACGGATATGAGTTTCCTCTAAATTTTTCTGTAATCTGAGCTTTTCACTATCAAAATACACTCCTGGAAATGGAAAAAAGAACACATTGACACCGGTGTGTCAGACCCACCATACTTGCTCCGGACACTGCGAGAGGGCTGTACAAGCAATGATCACACGCACGGCACAGCGGACACACCAGGAACCGCGGTGTTGGCCGTCGAATGGCGCTAGCTGCGCAGCATTTGTGCACCGCCGCCGTCAGTGTCAGCCAGTTTGCCGTGGCATACGGAGCTCCATCGCAGTCTTTAACACTGGTAGCATGCCGCGACAGCGTGGACGTGAACCGTATGTGCAGTTGACGGACTTTGAGCGAGGGCGTACAGTGGGCATGCGGGAGGCCGGGTGGACGTACCGCCGAATTGCTCAACACGTGGGGCGTGAGGTCTCCACAGTACATCGATGTTGTCGCCAGTGGTCGGCGGAAGGTGCACGTGCCCGTCGACCTGGGACCGGACCGCAGCGACGCACGGATGCACGCCAAGACCGTAGGATCCTACGCAGTGCCGTAGGGGACCGCACCGCCACTTCCCAGCAAATTAGGGACACTGTTGCTCCTGGGGTATCGGCGAGGACCATTCCCAACCGTCTCCATGAAGCTGGGCTACGGTCCTGCACACCGTTAGGCCGTCTTCCGCTCACGCCCCAACATCGTGCAGCCCGCCTCCAGTGGTGTCGCGACAGGCGTGAATGGAGGGACGAATGGAGACGTGTCGTCTTCAGCGATGAGAGTCGCTTCTGCCTTGGTGCCAATGATGGTCGTATGCGTGTTTGGCGCCGTGCAGGTGAGCGCCACAATCAGGACTGCATACGACCGAGGCACACAGGGCCAACACCCGGCATCATGGTGTGGGGAGCGATCTCCTACACTGGCCGTACACCACTGGTGATCGTCGAGGGGACACTGAATAGTGCACGGTACATCCAAACCGTCATCGAACCCATCGTTCTACCATTCCTAGACCGGCAAGGGAACTTGCTGTTCCAACAGGACAATGCACGTCCGCATGTATCCCGTGCCACCCAACGTGCTCTAGAAGGTGTAAGTCAACTACCCTGGCCAGCAAGATCTCCGGATCTGTCCCCCAATTGAGCATGTCTGGGACTGGATGAAGCATCGTCTCACGCGGTCTGCACGTCCAGCACGAACGCTGGTCCAACTGAGGCGCCAGGTGGAAATGGCATGGCAAGCCGTTCCACAGGACTACATCCAGCATCTCTACGATCGTCTCCATGGGAGAATAGCAGCCTGCATTGCTGCGAAAGGTGGATATACACTGTACTAGTGCCGACATTGTGCATGCTCTGTTGCCTGTGTCTATGTGCCTGTGGTTCTGTCAGTGTGATCATGTGATGTATCTGACCCCAGGAATGTGTCAATAAAGTTTCCCCTTCCTGGGACAATGAATTCACGGTGTTCGTATTTCAATTTCCAGGAGTGTATGTACCTATAATCTATCAAAATTCCGTTATCGTCGGACAAACATATTTCAAGTTGTATAATTTTGACTTGAGCAGTTCATATCGAAGACGCCAAAACGGGACAATCCTTGAAACTTCCTGGCAGATTAAAACTGTGTGCCCGGCCGAGACTCGAACTCGGGACCTTTGCCTTTCGCGGGCAATTGCTCTACCATGTGAGCTGCCGATGAACGACTCACGCCCGGTGCTCACAGCTTTACTTCTGCCAGTGTCTCGTCTCACAGTTTTAATCTTCCAGGAAGTCTCATATCAGCGCACACTCTGCTGCAGAGTGAAAATCTCATTCTGGGGACAATCCTTACTACACTCTAAAATAGAAAATATATATTCAACTTTAAAACCAAATTTTGCTCCATATAGCCCAACGCATAATAAAACAAGAAAAATATTGGTATAACTCATTTTGCGAAAGACCAGTTAGTTTGCTTACAATTAAAGCTTAAACTCGCGTCTCCATAGTAAAAAATCCGATAGTAATTACGAAACTTAAATGTCGTTAAGGATAAAAGATAAACTTCCCCCTTATTTTACTCCTTTGTTTGGTGGGACTGAACTTGTCTGTTACTCATTTACGTTAAACACAAATTATGTATTTTTATATTTGCTCTTAATTGCTGATGTTAGATGAATAGGTTATGCTCTACGTTTCATTCTTTCCTTTTAAACATTTTCAGCTGCTTCCTCAAAATTAGTAAATATCAGGTGTCTTTCTAGGTTGAACCTTCTTAATATTTCAATAATATGTCGTAAAGTAAAACAGCATCAACAGTTATATTTTTCTCTCTAAAGCCCATTTGCTCTCAAATTACTAACAATTTTGCTGTTGCTTTGAGCCTGTTGTTTACACATAGGGACTTCAGGAAGTGAGCTACGTATGTCGTCCCACCGTCCTACGCTATTACACAACAACAGTGGAACACTGTCAGAAGAGAGTACATGTTCCAGGTTTCTTGCAGAGCATTTTTGCTGCGGTATACAGAACAGATGCGAGAATGAAATGGTGCGACAGCTGGAAAGGTACTTAAAAGTTGAAGTACACGAGACAGCACTATTCTTGCGGGCAAAACGTCTAAATTGCACACAGATTCATCGTGAAATTCTGGCGGTATATGGACCAAATGCATTGCCGCGTCCACCTGTACGGAAAAAGTGTCAACAATTCCACCAAGTTGCAGAGACTTTGTGAGAAATGAACGGCAATGAAGGTCGCAGACATTGAACACAGTGGTGAAGGTACAGCAGTCGGCCGAGTGGGCCGGAGGCAGAGGGGGGGGGGGGGGGGGGGGGGGGGGGAGATTTAGGAGATTTATACCAACGTTCCAACCGCTGTTTACGGAGACTTGATGTAGTGCAGCCCTCAGTGAACGTAACTTGCAATTTGCATGAAAATACTGTGACACGAAGAGGCCTTTTAGATGCAATTTAACAACTTTTCTGCTGTCTTGACCACACTCTTTTTTACTTCCAAAATCACCTTACGCATTTCGACACTCCATCATTTTCAAAGGCTATAAAATGCAACACATCACTGGTACAAAAAGATGTGAAAACATGTTACATTTCACTGTTGATCAGAGACATAGCGTAATGAATAGAATATGGTTTTCTGGCTTACCAGTGTTATGTCAGTCATATAAAATCGGCCGTTATGTACATTGTATTTCGTCAACATCTCAATCACGAGACAAGTGCAAACTGGTATCAAGGCACAAATTGAAAGCCGAGTGGACTAAACTGTATACGCTGCATCTGTTTGTCTGCAACTGCGTTTTCATCGTTAACTCGTATAAAACAATTCATCACTAAACAGTTCATGGAAAATACAATTATAATGTTTCACCAAGCGATGTGTAACAGATCTTTTGAACGATCGAAAATACATTGGAAGAGCACGCTGAGTGGCGCGAGGGTGATTCTGGAAATAGTAAAGAATGTGGTGAAGACATCAGAAAAGTTATGAAAGATACTTGACCTGCCAGAGTAATGTTTAGCTGACTTTCTGAAGTCGCCACGTAGCCTGATCTACGGTATGAACTTTGATAAAAAATTCTCGGTTTTCCAGCCTGCCAGCTTTCAAACACTGTGTTGTACCCATCACCTTCTAGTGAGTGAGATAGCGGGTGTGACAGTCACCGAAACGTCGCAATTTTTCAATTCTGCCGCCAGACTGGAAAACCGAGAGCGTTTCCTCTGTGGTGTACGCCGTAAAGGTCTGCACTCCGAAAGTTGTCTCAAACAGATTTAGTCCTCTGTATACGCAGCAAATTTTTCTGTCGCCTCATTTCTTCAGTGACGTCGCATATTTCATCACTTTGTTTTTCGAGGATTTTTTCTGCTCACCGCACATACTAAGAATACTAAGACTAAAATGAAGCAACATTCAACATACTTAATCAATCTGCATTAAATCAATCGATAACAGTTGCTCATCTATTAACAAGGCCCCGGGAGTAGACAACATTCCATTAGAACTACTGACAGCCTTGGGAGAGCCAGTCCTGACAAAACTCTACCATCTGGTGAGCAAGATGTATGAGACAGGTGAAATACACTCAGACTTCAAGAAGAATATAACAATCCCAATCCCAAAGAAAGCAGGTGTTGACAGATGTGAAAATTACCGAACTATCAGTTTAATAAGTCACGGCTGTAAAATACTAACGCGAATTCTTTACAGACGAATGGAAAAACTAGTAGAAGCCGACCTTGGGGAAGATCAGTTTGGATTCCATAGAAATATTGGATCACGTGAGGCAATATTGACCCTACGACTTATCTTAGAAGATAGATTAAGGAAAGGCAAACCTACGTTTCTAGCATTTGTAGACTTAGAGAAAGCTTTTGACAATGTTGACTGGAATACTCTCTTTCAAATTCTAAAGGTGGCAGGGGTAAAATACAGGGAGCGAAAGGCTATTTACAATTTGTATAGAAACCAAATGGCAGTTATAAGAGTTGAGGGGCATGAAAGGGAAGCAGTGGTTGGGAAGGGAGTGAGACATGGTTGTAGCCTCTCCCCGATGTTATTCAATCTGTACATTGAGCAATCAGTGAAGGAAACAAAAAAAAAATACGGAGTAGATATTAAAATCATTAGAGCAGAAATAAAAACTTTGAGGTTCGCCGATGACATTGTAATTCTGTCGGAGACACCAAAGCACTTGGAAGAGCAGTTGAACGAAATGGACAGTGTCTTGAAAGGAGGATATAAGATGAACATCAACAAAAGCAAAACGAGGATAATGGAATGTAGTCGAATTAAGTAGGGTGATGCTGAGGGAGCTAGATTAGGAAATGAGACACTTAAAGTAGTAAAGGAGTTTTGCTATTTGGGGAGAAATATAACTGATGATGGCCTAAGTAGAGAGGATATAAAATGTAGACTGGCAATGGGAAGGAAAGCGTTTCTGAAGAAGAGAAGTTTGTTAACATCGAGTATTGATTTAAGTGTTAGGAAGTCGTTTCTGAAAGTATTTGTATGGAGTGTAGCCATGTATGGAAGTGAAACATGGATGATAAATAGTTTAAACAAGAAGAGAATAGAAGCTTTCGAAATGTGGTACTACAGAAGAATGCTGAAGATTTAGATGGGTAGATCACATAACTAATGAGGAGGTGTTGAATAGGATTGGGGAGAAGAGAAGTTTGTGGCACAACTTGAGTAGAAGAAGGGATCGGTTGGTAGGACATGTTCTGAGGCATCAAGGGATGACCAATTTAGTATTGGAGGGCAGCGTGGAGGGTAAAAATCGTAGAGGGAGACCAAGAGATTAATACACCAAGCAGATTCAGAAGGATGTAGGTTGCAGTAGGTACGGGGAGATGAAGAAGCTTGTACAGGATAGAGTAGCATGGAGAGCTGCATCAAACCAGTCTGAGGACTGAAGACCACAACAACAATTTGTTTATTTATTTATTTTTTGTGGCCTTCATATCCGCCATTACTTTCTCCACATTAATAGCACCGCGTTATTTCTTTCATCATCTAAATATGTTTTTGCTTCAAGTACTTGTCTATTTTTCTCACATCATGCCGGCCACAGTGGCCGAGCGGTTCTAGGAGCTTCACTCCGGAACCGCGCGACTGCTACGGTCGCAGGTTCGAATCCTGCCCCGTACATGGATGTGTGTGATGTCATTAGGTTGGTTAGGTTTACGTAGTTCTAAGTTCTATGGGACTGATGACCACAGATGTTAACTCCCATTGTGCTCAGAGCCGTTTGAACCATTTTTGAACTCACATCATATCCTACCGTTTACTCAGTGTTGTTTTGCGATGTTGTTAAATTAGAATGTTTCTGTTTCCTACATGGCTATTACTATTAGTACACTTACTTATTGATCGTCAATGTCGATTATATACTTTTCCCAAATTGTATGGCTTGCTAGTCTGTGTATTTTCCCTTCAGATTTCACTTATTATTCTAGAAACAAGGCGCACCTCCGAAGTTAGTGTTACGATGATGTCCTGGTATGAAAGAAACCTTGCTGGGGTACAACGTATTAATATTAAGAATATAGCATCCAAGTGAAGGAAAAATTGCGACATTGAGCAGGCGCGAGTAATAACAATAAAATGCATAATATTTATAAACATAAAAATTATTATTATTATTTCTTTTCTTTCTCAGACGTTATTATTATTTTAATTATTATTATTATTATTTGTGTGCGTCAATACTTAGTAAGTTGAGTGTTAAATTGTGTGCCTGGAAGCAGAGGTAGAGAGTTCGAATCCCGGTCAGGCCACGGAAATTTTTAGTCTGCCTTTAACTTAGCCTTCACCTCTGGGGAGCACAACCTGAAGTTCTTCGATCATCTGCAGCTGGACCTCGTTATGCAGCCGCAGAATATGTGACATTACTATGGGAGACGCTTGTCAACCCAAAGAAGTAGACGTCGCTTTAACAGAGACTGTCAGTACTGTCACCGAATATCGACACCCACTTGCGGGCGTAGCACCAGCAAATATCAAAGAAACCTGCGAAAGAGAGGAAAAACTAGTAAAGCGACCCACGGAACTCAATGTATAACCATCAAACAGTTCCAACTTGTCTTAAATAAGGAACGGCTTCAACCAACGAACAGTACCGCTGGAAGACCGACCAGAGATCCGTTGCGTGTCTTTACGGTTAGACTCTCTGCAAAACACCAACTTGCACCGCAAACATCATGAAAAGAGAGCAACACAGTACCTGGAAAGTTCTGGATAAATTTTTGTTGTTGTTGTTGTGGTCTTCAGTCCTGAGATTGGTTTGATGCAGCTCTCCATGCTACTCTATCCTGTGCAAGTTTCTCCATCTCCCCGTACCTACCGCAGCCTACATCCTTCTGAATCCGCTTAGTGTATTCATCTCTTGGTCTCCCTCTACGATTCTTACCCTCCATGCTGCCCTCCAGTACTAAAATGGTCATCCCTTGATGCATCAGAACATGTCCTACCAACCGATCCCTTCTTCTACTCAAGTTGTGCCATAAACTGCTCTTCTCCCCAATTCTATTCAATACCTCCTCATTAATCAAGTAATCTACCCATCTAATCTTCAGCATTCTTCTGTAACACCACATATCGAAAGCGTCTATTCTCTTCTTGTCTAAACTATTTATCGTCCATGTTTCACTTCCATACATGGTGACACTTCATACAAATACTTTCAGAAAAGACTTCCTGACACTTGAATCTATACTCGATGTTAACAAATTTCTCTTCCGCAGAAACGCTTTCCTTGCCATTGCCAGTCTACGTTTTATATCCTCTCTACTTCGACCATCATCAGTTATTTTGCTCCCCAAATAGCAAAACTCCTTTACTACTTTAAGTGTCTCATTTCCTAATCTAGCTCCCTCAGCATCACCCGACTTAATTCGACTACATTCCACTATCCTCGTTTTGATTTTGTTGATATTCATCTTATATCCTCCTTTCAAGACACTGTCCATTCCGTTCAACTGCTCTTCCAAGTCCTTTGCTGTCTCCGACAGAATTACAATGCATCGGCAAACCTCAAAGTTTTTATTTCTGCTCTATGCATTTTAATACCTACGACAAATTTTTCTTTTGTTTCCTTTACTGCTTGCTCAATGTACTGATTTAATAACATCGCGGAGAGGCTACAAGGGAGAGGCTACAACCCTGCCTCACTCCCTTCCCAACCATTGCTTCCCTTTCATGTTCCTTGACTCTTATTACTGCCATCTGCTTTCTGTACAAATTGTAAATAGCCTTTCGCTACCTGTATTTTACCCCTGCCACCTTCATAATTTGAAAGAGAGTATTCCAGTCAACATTATCAAAAGCTTCCTCTAAGTCTACAAATGCTAGAAACATAGGTTTGCCTTTCCTTAATCTATTTTCTAAGATAAGTCGTAGGGTTAGTATTGCCTCACGTGTTCCAACATTTCTACGAAATCCAAACTGATCTTCCCGGAGGTCAGCTTCTACCAGTTTTTCCATTCGTCTGTAAAGAATTCGCGTTAGTATTTTACAGCAGTGACTTATTAAACTGAGAGTTCGGTAATTTTCACATCTTTCAACACCTGCTTTCTTTGGGATTGGAATTATTATATTCTTCTTGAAGTCTGAGGGTGTTTCGCCTGTCTCATACATCTTGCTCACCAGATGGTAGAGTTTTGTCAGGAATGGCTCTCCCAATACTGTCAGTAGTTCTAATGGAATGTTGTCTACTCCGGGGGCCTTTTTTCGACTGAGGTCTTTCAGTGCTCTGTCAAACTCTCTACGCAGTATGATATCTCCCATTTCATCTTCATCTACATCATCTTCCACTTCTGTATTATTGTCCTCAAGTACATCGCCCTTGTACAGATCCTCTGTATACTCCTTCCACCTTTCTGCTTTCCCTTCTTTGCTTAGAACTGGGTTTCCATCTGAGCTCTTGATATTCATACAAGTGATTCTCTTTTCTCCAAAGGTCTCTTTAATTTTCCTGTAGGCAGTATCTATCTTACCCTAGTGAGATAAGCCTCTACATCCTTGCATTTGTCCTATAGCCATCCCTGCTTAGCCATTTTTCACTTCCTGTCGATTTCATTTTTGAGTCGTTTGTGTTCCTTTTTGCCTGCTTCATTTAAGGCATTTTCATATTTTCTCCTTTCGTCAATTAAATTCAATATTTCTTCTGTTACCCAAGGATTTCTGTAAGCCCTCGTCTTTTTACCTACTTGATACTCTGCTGCCTTCACTACTTCATCCCTCAAAGCTACCCATTCTTCTTCTACTGTATTTCTTTCCCCCATTCCTGTCAATTGTTCCCTTGTGTTCTCCCTGAAAGTCTGTACAACCTCTGGTTTAGTCAGTTTATTCAGGTCCCATCTCCTTAAATTCCCACCTTTTGGCAGTTTCTTCAGTTTTAATCTACTGTTCATAACCAATAGATTGTGGTCAGAGTCCACATCTGCCCCTGGAAATGTCTTACAATTTAAAACCTGGTTCCTAAATCTCTGTCTTACCATTATATAATTTATCTGATACCTTCTAGTATTTCCAGGCTTCTTCCATGTATACAACCTTCTTTCCTCATTCTTGAAGCAAGTGTTAGCTATGATTAAGTTATTCTCTGTGCAAAATTCTACCAGGCGGCTTCCTCTTTCATTTCTTTCTCCCAATCCATATTCACCTACTACGTTCCCTTCTCTCCCGTTTCCTACTATCGAATTCCAGTCATCCATGACTATTAAATTTTCGTCTCCCTTCACTATCTGAATAATATCTTTTATCTCATCATACATTTCATCAATTTATTCGTCATCTGGAGAGCTAGTTGGTATATAAACTTGTACTACTGTAGTAGGCGTGGGCTTCGTGTCTACCTTGGCCGCAATAATGCGTTCACTATGCTGTTTGTAGTAGCTTACCAGCACTCCAATTTTTTTTATTCATTATTAAACCTACTCCTGCATTACCCCTATTCGATTTTGTATTTATAACCCTGTATTCACCTGACCAAATTCTTGTTCCTCCTGCCACTGAACTTCACTAACTCCCACTATATCTAACTTTAACCTATCCATTTCCCTTTTTAAATTTTCTAACCTACCTGCCCGATTAAGGGATCTGCCATTCCACGCTCCGATCCGTAAACCCCAGTTTTTCTGAATAAATTAAGGAGTCGTGAAATATAAAGTAAACACTATGAAATGTTCTGCTCCTGAGATGACCAGTGTGAATGCGGAAAAAAAAGCGGTTCAAATGGTTCAAATGGCTCTAAGCACTATGGGACTCAACATCTGAAGTCATCAGTCCCCTAGACTTAGAACTACTAAACCTAACTAATCTAAGGACACCACACACATCCATGCCCGAGGCAGGATTCGAACGTGCCATCGTAGCAGCCGCGTAGTTCCGGACTGAAGCGCCTAGAACCTCTCGACCACAGTGGCTGGCGAAAAATGCGGACAATGGTAGATTTGCTCACGTATTCAAAGATGGAGTTTACTTGCACAGCTGAAGATCCGTGTCTATACAATGGCAAGGCAATTGAAGCTGTAGATTTTTGGAAGATAATTTAGATGTTTTTGGCGGGGCACAGGAAGTGAAGTAAGGATGTAGCAGCCTTTATTTGGTACACAAGAGAAATTTCAGTTAGTCGCAACACCTACACCACTGATTAGAGTTCTGTTGGAAACGGATTGAATGCAGAAAAACTTCTACTTCGATCGTTACACACTACAACAGTGGCCAATTAACGTCCCGACTCCTTTCTTGCTACTTCGTTGGATCTCGAGGGGAAAAAAGAAAAAGTAAACGTGTCAAACATATACTGAGAAACACACACCTCAGACTTATCAACACACACTTAGATTTCCAAGTTTAGAAAAAATGCTTTTTTCCACTTCCGATAACCTGGATGAAACTATTTTTTCTCCCAAAACTTTCTACACTCTCCTGTAATAGTAACCAAAATCGATACAGAACTTCCACTTGGTGGAAGACTACTGGTTAAAAGGAGCGGCCGGCCTTGACTAGCGCTATGAATACGCGCCTGTTGTCTAGTGGAACACGATGAAGTACAGAGCACTTCAAAAATATTTCTCCGATCTCACAGCACTAACTCTTCTACACGAACTGGGCTGAACTTGGGCTAACTTTTAACTCATACATAGGACTACTTAAAAGTTGGTAACCTTCTGACTTAAGTGTTATTTTGTGACAACAGCGTGCTGTACCCGTGCTGCAGCGTGTTCTTGCTGCTAATAGTCATGGAAACTAAACATACAAGCATTACACCTGGTAACAAAACAGTTTTGTCAGGAAGTGGGAAAGAATGTTTGTAGATTTCTTGGAAACTCTCTGCTATTGCCGATAAAGATGAAGAGCTAAGTGTAGGTAAGTTGATAAAATAAGTCACTAATGAAAATCATTGTGTATAAAAGTAGAATTTACAAAAATTTCCTTCACCGATTAGAAGGCGAAAAAAGTCGTTTCTGTAGATTATAGGGATAACTCCGTGACAGCACACATACCTGCAAAATCAGGTGTGAATAGAAATCAAGTTTCATAAATTACACTATGGACATTTGTGAATGATTTAATAAGAAAGTCAAAGTTTTATTTCAATATAACTTAGTTTTTAAGTATAGCACACAGTTGTTCAGAATATTGCATTAAATGTATCTTGACTGTTTTTCTCATACCACTGAACTTGTAAGTAAGTGCTAACAGTTTGATGTAATTACCCCGCTAAGGTAATGCTTCATTAAATGTAATTGTTGTTGTTTTTCTCACTCGATTTCACTGAACAGATGGGCAAATAAGTGAGTAAAAACGTTATTTAATTACATTGCTTAAAATACACTCCTGGAAATGGAAAAAAGAACACATTGACACCGGTGTGTCAGACCCACCATACTTGCTCCGGACACTGCGAGAGGGCTGTACAAGCAATGATCACACGCACGGCACAGCGGACACACCAGGAACCGCGGTGTTGGCCGTCGAATGGCGCTAGCTGCGCAGCATTTGTGCACCGCCGCCGTCAGTGTCAGCCAGTTTGCCGTGGCATACGGAGCTCCATCGCAGTCTTTAACACTGGTAGCATGCCGCGACAGCGTGGACGTGAACCGTATGTGCAGTTGACGGACTTTGAGCGAGGGCGTATAGTGGGCATGCGGGAGGCCGGGTGGACGTACCGCCGAATTGCTCAACACGTGGGGCGTGAGGTCTCCACAGTACATCGATGTTGTCGCCAGTGGTCGGCGGAAGGTGCACGTGCCCGTCGACCTGGGACCGGACCGCAGCGTCGCACGGATGCACGCCAAGACCTTAGGATCCTACGCAGTGCCGTAGGGGACCGCACCGCCACTTCCCAGCAAATTAGGGACACTGTTGCTCCTGGGGTATCGGCGAGGACCATTCGCAACCGTCTCCATGAAGCTGGGCTACGGTCCCGCACACCGTTAGGCCGTCTCCCGCTCTTCAGCGATGAGAGTCGCTTCTGCCTCGGTGCCAATGATGGTCGTATGCGTGTTTGGCGCCGTGCAGGTGAGCACCACAATCAGGACTGCATACGACCGAGGCACACTGGGCCAACACCCGGCATCATGGTGTGGGGAGCGATCTCCTACACTGGCCGTACACCACTGGTGATCGTCGAGGGGACACTGAATAGTGCACGGTACATCCAAACCGTCATCGAACCCATCGTTCTACCATTCCTAGACCGGCAAGGGAACTTGCTGTTCCAACAGGACAATGCACGTCCGCATGTATCCCGTGCCACCCAACGTGCTCTAGAAGGTGTAAGTCAACTACCCTGGCCAGCAAGATCTCCGGATCTGTCCCCCATTGAGCATGTTTGGGACTGGATGAAGCGTCGTCTCACGCGGTCTGCACGTCCAGCACGAACGCTGGTCCAGCTGAGGCGCCAGGTGGAAATGGCATGGCAAGCCGTTCCACAGGACTACATCCAGCATCTCTACGATCGTCTCCATGGGAGAATAGCAGTCTGCATTGCTGCGAAAGGTGGATATACACTGTACTAGTGCCGACATTGTGCATGCTCTGTTGCCTGTGTCTATGTGCCTGTGGTTCTGTCAGTGTGATCATGTGATGTATCTGACCCCAGGAATGTGTCAATAAAGTTTCCCCTTCCTGAGACAATGAATTCACGGTGTTCTTATTTCAATTTCCAGGAGTGTAGTTTAGTTTTTTCATTCTTATTTTGTTTCAATGAGGATAGGCCTACAAGTATTTCGATTTTAAGAAAATTAGAAAAATAACCTTATAAAATTGGCAACTATTGTGATTTTTCCTGTGTATTGATAAAACTTAACCCATAAAACTATGTAAACTTGTAACAGTATGTCATACACCAAATAAGCCCATCTGTTTGACGGATGGTTTTAATTTTACTTTCCCTGTCTTAGACTTCACATTGTACCGTCTTCTGGAAAATCTTCTAAAAAAACCGTAGTAAAATGTCACGTTAACCACAAGTGAACTGTGTCAATAACGAACAAAAGTATGCGTGTTTATCTATGGAAATGTGTCATCAATGATGGAACATTATTTTTGAACGAGAAAAACTCTCCACTTTTACGTGTTTTGAACATAACAGTATGAACAATAAATATATTTCTCTGTAACAAATACTAAGAATAAAAAGACTATGAGTATATCATGTCATGGAATTTCTGTCTAACTGTGTGAGTAAGACTTGGATGAATAAAATGACCGCTCTGATGTCAAACGCTAGATGCTATTGTACAAGGTTGCTTCTGAACATAAGATTTTGTTAATTGTGCGTAAGTTTTTTCAGAATATATGAATAAAAAGTATTTGACCTTGTAATTTCGTTTCATATCTCCTCTCCATGTGAATATAATTAAGTGGGAGTAATTAATCATCGCTAGAATTTTGTCACTGACTTTCTGCCATTCCTTTGTCGTAATGGCGTATTGACTGTCATTACTCGAAATATAATGAAACACATGATTTTCGGTCTTTACCGACAAGATAACAAGAAAAGCACTTTAAATATTTTTGCTATCAGACGAAGAGAATATGTTTTGCAGAAAACTTTTCATTCATTGACTATACACGACGAACGCAAAGACAATAAATAATACTATGAGACACGGGTTAGCTTATGAGTAAATCGCTGACTGGTAAAAATCTTGTTTTCACTGCTGTAAATATAATTCAAATCATAATTAACACTATAAAAGGCCAATGTTTAACAAAGAATTTACGTAGGATTCAGAATAAAAGTACAGCTACGTACGTGATTATATGGTGCCTCTCTCTGCAATAATATTTATTTATCCGGCATTACCAACTACACTTTTAAACAAACCACCCGTATTTTTTAACTATCCGTGAGTGTTAAGAACATAAGTAAATTGTTATAACCCAACTAGTAACTTTATTCAGAATTGTTGGTCTACTTAGCAACAATGATTATTGTAAGCATATATTTCAGCCGCCGATATCAAGTAAAAGAGAAAAAAAACAGAGAAACTACATACTGACCTGAGCTGTCGGTGGGAGGGCAGTGTAAATTTGTGAACAATTTTTGTTTACAAAACAACCATATAATTTTACTAACATATATCTTTTATATGAAGGCAGATGCCCAATTGTGGCACTTAGTACAACTATGTTTAGGTAGAATTCTTCATTTACTTTTCACAACTAACTTTCAAACGATAACGAAACTGGTACCATATTTCTGAGAGCTGCCTATAGTTGCTGCGTTCATTGATGTTGATGTGTGGAGTCACAGCTCATCCAAAGTTGTTGAAATTGGAGACAAATAGAAGAAGTCTTTCACCAGAATCCACCATTAAAAAAATCACAAACAATAAGAGCATGCGATCTTGGACACCAATAGTGCAATGCGAGCTCTGTATGCCGCTTACGACGAATCGATAGCTGCAACTCAATGGTAGGAAATGCTCTTAGATGCAGATGGCCATGCTGTTGGCCTTGTTTTGTTGAAAAATAAAATTTTTGACACGTTATTGCAGTTTACGAGAAAGCCAAACGTATCCAGCAAAATGACGGAACGCAAACATTTTTTCGGGAATCGGATCAAAACCCAAGGAGGTTTGGAGAGTTCCTTTCGTGATCGACTATGGTATCTGGCTGCTGTGTTCCTCATGTTCCTCCGTAGTTTCGGTTCACATTATCACTTAAATGAAACATAGCCTCATGATTGAATACCATCCTTGAAACTAAATTGCAGCCTTTTATCTCCACGCCCAGAATGAATTCACCAAACTCCACACGTCGTTAGACCGTGATTTTCGGGTGTGCATCCGAGATATTCTTAACTCTTGTTCCGATATTTTGGCTGATAACGTTTCAGCTCGTCTCAAGGTGAGTCCCTTGCAAGATATTCTATGGGCATACCTCTCTCACTCATGGCATCTAATTTACTTATGGAGAATTTTGAAGAAAAAGTGCTCAACTCTGCCGTTTTAAAACAGGCAGTGCTTTGGAGAAATGTCGATAGTATATACATAGTTTTCCCCCGTGTCAAGGACAAATTGGTCGAGTTTTCAGAATAAATAAACTCCACCCACCACGAAAGTACCAAATTTACAATAAAACGGGAAATTAATGGCTGTCTACTGTTTCTGGACGTTTCATGATACCCCGAAGCAAGGAAGATTTGATTTTAGGACGTTGCGTTTACCTTAAGCCTACCCTTACCGTTTTGTACCTGCACGCGTCTAGCTGCCATCATCCTTCGCAAACTATGAGTGTACTTTAAAACTTTAGTGTACAGGGCTCATGTGATGTGCGGCACTGACAGCCTGCAGAGTGAACTAGTACACGTGGAAGCAATATTCCATAAGAATGGATATATATATAACACCAAATTTAGAGAGCTCTCCCGGCAAGAACACTAAACCGACCAAAAAACGCGTGAAGACTACGGTCTTTCTACCAAATGTGGAGAATATTTCTTCAAAAATTGCAACAATAATGAAGAAGCGCAAAGGGGCTGTGATATTCCTTCCACCGGCCAAGACGGCAGCTCTTCTGCGATCTGTGAAGGGCGATCCGCTTTTACGAAAGACGGATGTATGTGAAATTCCTTGTGATTGTTATAAAACGTACATACGACAAACGATATGCTCCATGCAAGAACGTTACACTGAACACCAGAGATGCACCCGCATTCTACAGTACAATAAATTTGCGGTGTCTGAACATTGTATTTTCACTGGCCAGGCCATAATTTATGAGAACATTAATATACTGGGCGAAGCCTGGAATTCATTTTCTCATTTCACGTCTGCGCTCTGAAATGAAATATTGTTCTAAGCGTTCAGTGCCTGGCATTCCAACATACACAATCCATAATAACCACTCACACGCTTCGTAAGCCCTGTGGATACGCTGATTACGTGTTTGCTTTGCTTCACTCTTAGATGCAAAAAGTTTTATCTACAACTGACGCTATAATTACAGTGATCTCTATACTATCTAGGTGTCGATCTTCAGCTGTCTGAATCTGGCACCCAGTGATGTTCATATTTCCTTTCACGCCTAATTACAACGTGGGTGCCACGAAATATCAAGAGAACGCAACTTTTCGATTCTGCTCTCGCATCAGCCTATTCGTTGAATACTGATATAAAAGTTGAAGCCAGAAGTAAGTACAGAATTCTTTATCACGTAGAGACAGGTGATAATTTTTGCCTGGTTACAACATGGTGGACTATGCAAATGACAATCCTCCGATTGCGAAAACATTCTGTTGGCGCCCATCTATATAGGGAGAAATGATCATCACTATAAAATAAGAGAAGTCAGGGCTTTCACGGAAAAATTTAAGTGCTTGTTTTTCCCGCGCTCCATTCGAGAGTGGAACGGTAGAGAGACAGCTTGAAGGTGATTCATTGAACCCTCTGCCAGGCACTTTATTGTGAATAGCAGAGTAATCACGTAGATGTAGAATCTGCAGGTACGTCGAAGTTCCATGCTCTGAGATCAGATCCCTACATCCAGGTAGTACAGAGATAACTGTAAGAGTATCCTCACAGCCTATAGACGCATGCGCGTAATTGGTTCGTAAAAATTACAGCCGTTTGCTCTGTATAGCCGTTTCAGAATCCGCGGCTGTTTGGGTGTTTCTCGATAAGGGACAAAGCTTTTTGAAAACAGGGAGATGGCTTTACTAGATAAATGGCAAGAAAATATACCGTTAAAATCAGAGCAATTTGCTGCGGCTAATTACTATTTACATTTCGCCTCATCCCGGATTTTAAGTGTAGAAGCAGGATAGCTTTGAGCCTCTGTAACTTCGAAACGGATAAAGGTATCAAGAAAATTTTGAAGGTGGTTTGACGCCAGGGTATTACGAATATGTCGCAAACATTTCATCCATTTGTGTTCGTAGCTGTCTTGGAATCTTCGGGTGGGTTTTGGTCCGCTGGTGGCAGCGAAAATATAGTAAAAGACGCTTTTTGCCGTTTTCCGAGGAATCGCATGTGAACTGATAGTGCCTCCATAGGTCTCATAAAGCCCACCGTAGACCACATCAAATGCAAAAAGAATAAACAGATTTGCTCCATTTGTCTAGGCACGAAGAAGTGTGTAATGTTCATATTTTGATCCTGTACAGTAGGATAGCGACACTAAGGCGACACTTCTGTTCTCTGTACAAATGGTCCCTAGCCCCGGGGTATCCAAAATGTAGTGTTGGCAGAAGAGCCAACACTGTGTTTCTAGAGGAGGCCGAAATGCACGCGTTTAATTACACGCTGACTGGCGTGAGGTCTGGAACAGGACAATATCTTGAGAATTGCAAATAAAGTACGTAGATGATGTAATACTTAACTTTAATCCACAATTGTAGAACATCTCTCTTGACGGTACGTGTTATAACCACAATATATATAGCAAAGGATTATGGCGCCTTGCTAGGTCGTAGCAATTGACGTAGCTGAAGGCTATGCTAACTATCGTCTCGGCAAATGAGAGCGTATCGGTCAGTGTAGCTTCGCTAGCAAAGTCTGCTGTACAACTGGGGCGAGTGCCAGGACGTCTCTCTAGACCTGCCGTGTGGTGGCGCTCGGTCTGCTATCACTGACAGTGGCGACAGGCGGGTCCGACGTATACTAACGGACCGCGGCCGATTTAAAGGCTACCACCTAGCAAGCGTGGTGTCTGGCGGTGACACCACACAAAACACTCCACCTTACCTTTTTATTACCTGTAGAACTCGTGGCTGGAGGTATGAACACCAGAAAATTCCGTTTCTATGCGCGGCGTTTTGGAACATTTCAGGTACACGTGTTCTCGCATGCATACCGAATACAATCCTGTAAAACCGTATGAATCTTTTAGAAACACCCTGCATAAGCTGTATTGGCCTGAGCGGTACTTTCAACTAGCGACAAGAAGCTTGCCAGAACAGCCGCGGACATTCTCTGCATGTTTCGGCAGCATCGGTGGCTGGTTGGCCATTAGTCGTTAATGTGTTGTGTTGCGAGCTAATATTGAGGGACAAACGGGTTGACGTAGAATCCTTGCTGGCACATGTTTTGGGGACAATACCATTATGGAATAAGGAGGAGAGAAATCACTCCAACAGGAGTGCCTGACAAAAAGAGCGTGGTAACTAAAAGGGGGGGGCAGGAAACAGAATGATATTTTAAGACTAGAGGGGATATGCGATGTTACTTCAGTTATTAAGAAATCTATAAAAATTTACAAACAACTTATCAGTAAGAACCCACTTAACAGTATGACATTGCACCCTCTCTTGTTAAGATGGGCGCGCATATTCATTTCGGAAGGGTGGCAAAGGTGTCATATCCTCTGCCGAGACATCATGGTCCACAACTGTAGTAACTGTTTTGTGGCGGCGTTCGTAGCGACAAGCAATTCGCTGTAGAAACAGCTTACGAAGTCACCGCCACACTTTTAATAGCGGGCCGACCGGTCCGCTGGAACAGTGAACAGAAAGATGAAAACCCAAACACTCTGATTAAATAAAAGTCGGTACTTATCTTTATTAACGAAGATACAGAAACACAGTAGTGAACTCCGTGTCTACAGAAATCTGTCTAGTTCGAGTCGGAGCGGCCAGGTCAGCGTCGGCTGACGACAAACAACAACTCTGCTGCGATGAACACACAACGGACTAGCAAGTACACAATTCGGTGGCGAGTATACAACTGAGCGGCGAATACAGAACTGTCCTAGCGCTTGCGACTCGAGCGCCTAAGAACCCAGAAGCCAGCGGTGGCGCGCGCAGACTTGCGGCGATTTCCTGTCTCGCTGGCGCTGCTTATGCGGACGGCGTCCGGACTTTGATGCTGCCAACCTTTTGGCAGCGGGCTCGGGTGGCATTACTGGCTAGGATATAACAAACTGGTCTTTGATATCCTTGATACTGTCACTTGTATGGAGTTAGTGACCTAGCTGATTCCAAACATCTTCCTTCACGGACAGATCTGGGGATCTCGCTGGACATGGGAGTTTCTCAACATCGTGCAGACACTTTCAAGAGATTTTGCGTGGGAGACAACACATGAGCACATAGGATATCCGTGACATGCCGTTGTGCCGTCAGAAATACCCTAATCGCCACCAGCCATAACGTGAAATTACATTTGATGACTCCCCACACCATAAATCCAGGAGTAACACCGCCGTGTCTCTCAAAAACATTGGAAGACTGAGACTTCTACCCAGGTCACCGCCGTACTCTTCGACGATAAACATCCCGGGCAGAACCGCGATTCATCACTGATAACAATGTGACGCCCCTCACCGCCAGTCCACGGTTCCCGGGCATGACACTGGTCGCCTAGTCTCCGATCAGGGGCGCAGGATTATTGAGAATGTTGCAGGGAGACCATTATTTGTTCTCGCACTGCAGGAGCATATATGAAGGTGATACGATGTGCTTGGTGCTCAATATGGCGATCCTACCTTGTGGTGCTCAAAGGGGTTGGACCAGAACCTCGACGACAGGTAAACCTTCCCTCATATTGCCATGCCGTCCAACATCGGACCAATCTTACATCCGCATGCCACTCAAATCTGCATACTGCATTATTCGACCAGCCAAATGGAGGCGCACAATTAGGTCCCTTTCAAACTCTGTCAGGTGCGGATAACGCTGTCTGACACGTGTACGCAGCATGTCCACGTCCTTCACAGTGATCTCTCAACAACTCAGGCCTTTCTCGCTCCTTTTGCATCTTACCAGGACTAGTAACAATACTGCGCACGAACATTTGGTGTAATAGTATCGTGGTTGAGGTGATGGCACGCATCGTATCATCTTATCATCATCCCCCCAATTTATGTATGATGGTGATTTGTTACACTTTTCCTGTAATTGGTTTTAGTCCCTTTTTACAGTTCTGTACCACGTGCAGTAAAAATGGAACATTTACACGTTCACTTCGTTGTCCATCTAACTGTCCGACTGTTAAAAACCCTTTTTCTCAGGAACGGGTAGACATATCAAGTTGAAATTTATGTCACATATTAAAGTATAAGGTCTCTTGGCACTGTAGTAATTGTAAGCTTCTAATCCAATGAAATCAAAAGACACGAGGATTTATGTCACATATACTGATAGTCGCAAGCTCACTCATCAAAACCCGTAGGTTAGTTCCTATTGACCTGGAATCCTGAAATTTGGCGAGAAGCAAAGTTTCACAGTACAACTAAGGCAAAAAATCTGAAAATTGTTATTCTGTAATCATATACACTCTTGGAACTACCAGAACCCGTGTAATTGTCGATAACAGGGAAAAAATCATAGAGGCCTCTCTTCCTGGAACGAATGAGCCGACCATACGCAAAATTAAGTTCGTACGGAACCCTCAGACTGTGAATACTGGTCACAACTGGCCGATTTTTGACAGTAATTGCCCAAATTTGTTACCGCTTGATGATGCAAGGGGAAACTGGTTACAGCTCTGATGAAAAATGCCGACATATGGTGTGAAATGCCATCTAGTTTCTACTGTGCTATAGCAGAAAATAACAAACGATTTACACTGCAAGAGAAAGTCAATACTCTTGCATGGGGGTCACCTCATGTTTGGTTGAGTTTGAAGTTGGTTTTAGTTGAATTGAGACGAGTTTTTGACAAATTTAGACGTGGAAATAACAATATTTACTTTGGTACAAAGATCAAACTACTTTCAGTGGTAAGTGCCCATTAAGCTGTAACTTAGAACAGCAATAGTGTCCATGTGTGCTATGCAATGTTACAGAACCAATTTAATTCACGACACAAAAATCGAATTAAACCCATCAACTAACCCAAAATTTATTTCAGAAGTATCAGTAAGTAACCACAACTGTTGTGGTAAGTAATATAGACAGTTTAGATGTAGAAATAACTGACTGTCCATTATGGTAGTGTGGTACAATAATCGAACTTTAATCTTTACTAGTGCACCTTAATCCGTAAATATTGTCAGTAATACCTAGATGCTAGCCAGGCGCTTTTTTTTTTTTTTTTTTTGCTTTTTTCAAACATTGCAGAACAATCAAATTACAATGATAGTGCCAAGGGTATTTTGTTACCAAAATGTTAAGAATTTGACAAATAATTTTGGTGCAAAGATCGAGTTTTTGTTCATGATCAAAGATCTGTGGTGGAAAGAGACATAGAAGTTTCATCTCTATACGTGGTATGTTGTTCCACCGTTGCGCAGGGCTATTTTTATATTCGTATTCCATACATTATAAAGGTCTGTTTGAGTGCTACAAAAGTACGCACTTTAAGTGCAATAATACAATAAAGATCTCCTAAAAATACCTTCTTCCTTCCCTAAAATGGTACTTGTTCTGTTTATTTATCTTTGGCTAAGTTTGTGTGTTTTAACATTGTGTATTTTGTAGCATTACAATTAGATCTCGGTATTATTTAGTAGCTTATTATGAATTTAGCTGATTGTGAATGATGACATAGATAAGAGGGTGGCTTATCATGTGCTGAGTTTATAGATAAGGAGGCATGGCGAATTCCACCCAGTGGACTTATGATGTTACAGTAATTGCGTTGCCTGACATACACTGCGAATGCTTGGCGCTATCCGGGGCGCACAGGAAATCAGTATGTCAATGAAAAGGTGTCCATTAGAAGTCTTAACCTCGTCATGTGTTATCGAGAGACCGTATGTACACACATTAAAAAAAAGGTTTTGCATTACGGTTCCCAGAACTCCTGAAGATATACGTTGACTGTGGATATTGTATCACAGACACAGTCCCTTTGACTGTTCAGAGATGTCACTAAACCCGCCCAAAGATGTAAACAACCATGTATGAGCAGGGCCTATTAGATGGAGGGGGTCCGACAGCCGATCAGTTCCAGCCATTCCACCAGGAAGGAGGTACACGGCTCTTGTTGTCTGTAGTTCAATCGTGCCTAGACGTTCAACCCCGCGGTTCGATCACGTCCGAATTGTTACTTTGTGCCAGGAAGGGCTCTCAACAAGGGAAGTGTCCAAGCGTCTCGGAGTGAACCAAAGCGATGTTGTTTGGGAGGAGATACAGAGAGACAGGAACTGTCGATGACATGCCTCGCTCAGGCCGCCCAAGGGCAACTACTACAGTGGATAACCGCTACCTACGGATTATGGCTCGGATGAACACTGACAGCGACGCCACCGTGTTGAATAATGCTTTCCGTGCAACCACAGGGCGTCATGTTACGACTCAAACTGTGCACAGTAGGCTGCACGATGCGCAACTTCACTCCCGGCGTCCACGGCGAGATCCATCTTTGGGACACGACGCCATGCAGCGCGGTACAGATGGGCTCAACAACATGCCGAATGGACCGCTCAGGATTGTCATCACGGTTTCTTCACCGATGACTGTCGCATATGCCTTGAACCAGACAATCGTCGGAGACGTGTTTAAATGTAACCCAGCCAGGCTGAACGCCTTAGACACACTGTCCAGCGAATGCAGCAAGGTGGAGGTTCGCTGCTGTTTTGGGGTGGCATTATGTGGGGCCGACGTACGCCGCCGGTGGCCGTGGAAGGTGACGTAACGGCTGTACGATACGTGAATGCCATCTTCCGACCGACAGTGCAACCGCTACCTACGCCTTATGGCTCGGAGGAACCCTGAATAATGCTTTTCGTGGAGCTAAAGGACGTCGTGTGACGACTCAAATTGTGCGCAATAGGCTGCAATATGTTCAACTTCGCTCCCGACGTCCATGGTGAGGTCCATCTTTTCAACTACGACACCATGCAGCGTGGTATAGATGGGCCCTGGCCAAGCGGTTCTAGGCGCTTCAGTCCGGAACCGCGCGACTGCTACGGTCGCAGGTTCGAATCCTGCCTCGGGCATGGATGTGTGTGATGTCCTTAGGTTGGTTAGGTTTAAGTAGTTCTAAGTGTCAGGGGACTGATGACCTCGGATTTTAAGTCCCATAGTACTCAGAGCCATTTGACCGATTTGAACAGATGGGCCCAACAACATGCCGAATGGACCGCTCAGGATTGGCATCACATTCTCTTCACCGATGAGTGTCGCTGTACGATACGTGAATGCCATCCTCCGACCGATAGTGCAATCATATCGGCATCGTATTGGCGAGGCATTCGTCTTCATGGGCGACAATTCGCGCCCCCATCGTGCACATCTTGTCATCTTGTGAATGTCTTCCTTCAGGATAACAACATCGCTTGACTAGAGTGGCCAGCAATTTCTCCAGACACGAACCCTATCGAACATGCCTGGGATAGATTGAAAAGGGCGACGTTACCCTCCAACCACTCTGAGGAATCTACGCCAAATCGCCATTGAGGAGGGGGACAATCTGGACCAACAGTGGCTTGATGGACTTGTGGACAGTATCACACGACGAATAGAGGCATGCATCAATGCAAGATGACGTGCTACTGGGTATTAGAGGTACCGGTGTGTACAGCAATCTGAACCACCACCTTTGCAGGTCTCGCTGTATGGTGGTACAACATGCAATTTGTGGTTTTCATGGGCAATAAAAAGGGTTGAAATGATGTTTACATTGATCTCTATTCCAATTTTCTGTACAGGTTCCGGAACTCTCGGAAAAGAGGTGATGCAAAACTTTTTTTTGATGTGTGTATTTAAACACGCAGTTGAGTCTGAAGACGGTCTCTTGGTCTGTAGTGTTACGTACTGTGACACACGCGGCAGGATTCATATATTTCGTTGCCCCCCAGGCATGGCCTTTGATGTCATTGTCTTGGGATGTAGGTATTCCGTGTGGCTCCTTTGCTTAACTTGGTGGATGTATTTGATCCTGAGTCGCTATTGCAGTTCTACTGGCTGGACACTCCTTTCTCCCAAGATTAAAACAGCTATTGTATAATTCTATTTTATAATTCCAAGTACAATGCTAAGTTTATTGCATTTACTTTACACCGGGTCTATTTCTGTTGAATTTCCATCATCAGATTATCTGTAAGTAGGCGGTACAGAATTTGGTACATTATTCTTATTTTTAAAAGTAATTATTAAATAATCACGTTGTTGTATATTTTGACATACGTCTGCTGCTTTTGACATCCATGTGATGTCAGTGGATCTGTCACAGTCTGTTTGAGTACTAATGACGTTCTGTTGCTGTTGTTTCCGTAATAATTTTTCGTCACTGGCTTATCTGACTTATTACTTTATTTAGTTGTCAGATTATATTTTTTATATCGGCATTTGCGTGACACCTTGTTTGACAGATAATTCCGAAATATTGTATAGTTACAGGCGGTACTGTTTATCGTTGCTGTTATGTAGGAATTATCTTTCCTTTAACCTTATGACATCGAGGGATTATGTGTCAAACAAGCTGTCTCAAAAATGCCGATATAAAGAACACAATCTGACAACTATGTAAAGTAACAAGTGAGATAAGATTGTAACCAAACATTATTACGACAATAACACCAACAAATAGTAACTAACACTTAAACAGACTGTGACAGAACCATCGACATCGCATGGATGTCAAAACCATCAGACACATCTAAAAATATGCAATAATGAATTCCATTTAATAATTACCTTCAAAATTATAAATAATGCACTAAAATTACGTTTCATTTGCTTACAGGTAACCTGATGGCGGCAGTTCAGCCGAAGTATGCCTGTTGTAACATAAAAGCAATCAAACTTTGCAGCACACTAGGAATTATAAAATAGAATTATACAATGTCCTTAAAAAGACACCTGCTACACAGTGGGCGCAGAAGAATTTGGAACAGCTATGTTCACAGAGCAACAGGGATACATTTCTGGTGTTGTGAATTCCAAACACGCTATCCAGTCTTGATTGGCCCTCTAAACCATCCGATATTAATCACATAGAAAATGTCTGTTTCGAACAGCAGATGAAATAAAGCTATGTAAAAGCCCGTGATTTTATAGCTGTACACGATCTAATCATGAATGGGTGGCTTCAGTTGGATATGAAATATCTGAAGTAACTTGTAGACTTACTTTGTAGCCAAACTGATTCCATTATGAATGCCAGATTAGGTGTTACAAGGTATTATTGTGAGATATCTCACAGCAGACTTTTTCTTGATTTTCCGAATGAGCGCCTCTCATGCATAGCATTGTAATAACTCCGTGGACGGCAGTGTTCGTTTCCTACTACCGATCTCGTCGGCAGGTTGCAGTGCAGAAGAATGTGACCAGAAATTGTGTGTACGCTGTACTAAAGTTAATATTTTTGCAGGAAGTAATTCATTGTATCAGCACCATCTGTTGTGACTGGCAACGGTATGCAAAGTGTCTGTGATGCCGATGTTCAGCGTACGTCTGCACTGGAAAAATTGGTGAGCTTAGCGGCCACTTAGCAGTTGATTGAGTCCCCTTCATTCGGTAGTCGATAATTACTCGCGTGTCTGGCACACGAAGCACGGCTGCCCCAGCCTGCGGTGTACGCCGATGTGGTCGGAATGTTAGGGAAGGTTCCCACAATCCCAGGACGCTCTTTTCGCCCGACATTACAGCCAAAGGAAGCACAGGTTTCCAACAAGGCGTCACTAATATCATCATTATAGACTCTGCATTTGTTCAGGTTGCAGTGCTATTTTATTTTTTTAAAGTGATATCTAAAATTTGCCATGTGGGTAAAGAAAGGACAAAGGATTCACACAAGAATATTATTTAAAAATTTTTCTTTTATGTGCCACTGGCAGAAAATCAGAGAACTATTTCTTGTAATCACAAGGAATATCTTAACAATGAGGAACATTCTGGAATTATGTTAAACGCCTGTTTTATAACGCTGGTAACAAATCAGGAGATTGATCCTCAGTTATCATAATATAATTACATTAGTACCTTCCGCCTGTGTGAGCTCCCATAGATCGGACGTAACTCTTGTTCTCTTTGTTTGCTGGGAAATAACCACGTCAATATTATATGTAGTTATGTTAATTATTAAAAAGATTAGACACCTTCCTTATCTCCTCGTCATGAAAGTAGTTTTCATCGTGTTCTATTAATTTTCAGGCTTCAGCTGCAAGGTGTTGGAGGCGGTGTGTTCGATGATGATACGATCGAACGCCATTCGTTTAGCGAAAAGAAAACCTCCCTGAAGCTAATTTGCCATTACCTTACGTAGTTTTCTGCGTAAGAATTGTTCTCGCTTGACCGGTTATGCATCATCGAAAATTTTTATTTATTTATTCATATGGCTGACATGCACTGTAAAAGTACCGGTATATAACATTAGTATACCGCGTGATCAAAAAGTTAGTATAATTTGAAAACTTAATAAACCACGGAATAATGTAGATAGAGAGGTAAGAATTGACACACATGCTTGGAATGACATGGGGTTTTATTAGAACCGAAAAAAAGTTCACAAAATGTCCAACAGATGGTGCTGGACAACAAAACGTTAGTGACTGTGCATGACAATCGTGTATGAAAGGAGCTGTAATGAGAGAGAGAATCAGATGCGCCAGCAGCCGCAGCATGTTGACGTTACCTGAAAAGGCGCTTTTAGATAAGCTGCATTATCAAAATGGGGAATGTGGAAGTTCAGCGTTACGATCCTATCGCCATAGGAAGGGGATTCGAACGAGCAAAGGTCCGTTGACAAATGCAGCTGTGACGAGAATGATTTCGAAGTTCGAAGCCACGGGTTGTTTAGACGATAGACCCCGTAGTGGCAGACCGAACACAAGGCGTAATGCTGCTGAGACAGTTCAGGAAGGAATGGAGACTGCAGCGGGTTCGTCTATGCACGGGGAAGTTAGTGCTCGTGCAGTCGCACGTCGCACCGGCATTCCATACACTATTGCTTGGTCGGCACTTAGGCGTACCCTCCGATGCTATCCGTACAAAATCCATCGGCATCATGAACTGTTACCTGGCGATTTAGTGAAGCGGAGGGCATTTGAGGTGTGGGCATTTCAAAAGATGGCGGAAGCTGACGAGTAACGTGTTGTGGACGGACGAAGCTCATTTCACGCTCCGAGGGTCTGTCAACGCCCACAACGGTAGAATATGGGCTACTTAAAATCCTAGAACTGTCGTGGAAACTCCATTGCACAACGAGAAAGTCACGGTATAGGTTGGATTTACCACATCTACCGTTATCGGGCCTTTTTTATTCGAGGAAATGCGTGATTCTGATATTGTAACTGCTACCGTGACTGGTGGGAGGTACGCCGATATGTTACAGAATCGCACCATCCCCAGCCTGGCTGATAAACACCTGCTGGAACGTACGATGTTTATGCAGGATGGCGTTCCGCCCCATATTGCTAGACACGTGAAAGATGTCTTGCACGCGTAGTTTGGTGGTGATCGTGTGCTCAGCCGCCACTTTCGTCGTGCTTGGCCTCCCAGGTCCCCAGACCTCAGTCCGTGCGATTATAGCCTTTGGGGTTACCTGAAGTTGCAAGTGTATTGTGATCGACCGACATCTCTAGGGATGCTGAAAGACAACATCCGACGCCAATGCCTCACCATAACTCCGGACATGCTTTACAGTGCTGTTCACAACATTATTCCTAGACTACAGCTATTGTTGAGGAATGATGGTGGACATATTGAGCATTTCCTGTAAAGAACATCATCTTTGCTTTGTCTTACTTTGTTATGCTAATTGTTGCTATTCTGATCAGATGAAGCGCCATCTGTCGGACATTTTTTGAACTTTTGTATTTTTTTGGTTCTAATAAAGCCCCATGTCATTCCAAGCATGTGTGTCAGTTTGTACCTCTGTATCTACATTATTCCGTGATTTATTCAGTTTTCAAATTTATACCGACTTTTTGATCACCCGATATGTATATAAGATTACAGAAACACAAAAGTACATAAAACTAACTAAATAAATTTCAGTATCTAAGTCCCTAATCACGTAAGAGTTGTATAGTCAGCTTTCATGAGGTCGCTCCAGCATCCCTGGCAGAAACGCAGGGGGAATTCATCTCTACTGCGCTTGATTGTCTGGTTCGGAGTCACAAATAGGAGACTCCGTAGAACTCCATTTGCGAAGTGAGTCTGCGCATCGACCTTGTTCAGAGTGAGCTCTGTTCAATTTGACGCATTGTCTCCTGTTGAGTTCTCTCCATCAGTATCACAGTTATACTTTCGGAATAACTCGCGCTCTTCAGGAATTTCATAAGCTGACAGTTCTGATCCCACTGGTCTCTCACCTCGGTATTACTGGCATCTAGCTGCTCTGTTTGCCGTAACGGTGGGTTTCTTGAACGGAGAGTATTTCGTCGTCGACTTGATAGGCCTCCCTGTATGGGTAATTCCAGGTTCCCCCGTAGGTTGTGATATTCCCTAAGCAAGGCATAGCTGCTACGTGCTGTGGGTGGATCGATGCTGTTCTGCAGCGGATGACAGTGAATGAGTGTTGGTCGGATTGTTTCAATTATTAACCGCACAGTGTGGTCCAACTAGACTCCGATCAAGTTAGTGTGACAGCTGTTTAGCCACTCCAGGGCACAAAACTCGGCTGCTGATAAGACCATCGTAATGGATGATGTAAGCAAGGTATCTGCTTCCCATGTCTTTTCACACAATTTTTGAGTACTATTGTTACGAGTTTTCATCTTTTCACTTCTTCTCTTGTCTTGGTTGCGTGTAGATGGACATCTTGCGAATGCTGGCAAATGTAAGCATATTTGTACTAATTAAGCAAATAATATATTGACTTTATATCATTGTTCACTTTTAATTTGTAAGAGGTGATCCCGATTTCATGTCCGCCTTCCTTTGAATTAACCTGCATTCGAGTAATTTACAGTTCAACCGTCGCAGCGGCCGATGCAGCCAACGACGCCATTACGTGGCGATATTAACTTATAAAAAATTAGCAGAAGCGAAAAACTCGCCCGCTATTAACATAATATACATTTTTCTCCACAGCCGCCCGGCGTTGCATAAAATACGTAGCTTTAAGATTCTTATTTGCAGTACCACAGCCGAGAGCCAGAGCCAAGACTCTGACTACAATGCAATGGTTAACAGAGGTAAGAAAAATACTCTCGCGCGTGTGTGGGCCGCAATTGTAATTAATAAATAAAGATTTTATGCTTTAAAGTCAACTGACTAGCCGAGGAAATCAATATGGAAAGTTTATTCCATTGTTCAACTTATATACTTATGTTTTAAGATTCAGCAACTCTAATTCCACTGAAGATCAATATTGTTAAAAAAAAAGAGAACTTCACAAAAGCGTTTGATTGTAAATCAAAATTAAAATGAAGTATCATTTTGATTAAGGCCCACCACGTAAGTCGGCAACAATCAACGTTACCAATAAATAATACACTCCTGGAAATGGAAAAAAGAACACATTGACACCGGTGTGTCAGACCCACCATACTTGCTCCGGACTCTGCGAGAGGGCTGTACAAGCAATGATCACACGCACGGCACAGCGGACACACCAGGAACCGCGGTGTTGGCCGTCGAATGGCGCTAGCTGCGCAGCATTTGTGCACCGCCGCCGTCAGTGTCAGCCAGTTTGCCGTGGCATACGGAGCTCCATCGCAGTCTTTAACACTGGTAGCATGCCGCGACAGCGTGGACGTGAACCGTATGTGCAGTTGACGGACTTTGAGCGAGGGCGTATAGTGGGCATGCGGGAGGCCAGGTGGACGTACCGCCGAATTGCTCAACACGTGGGGCGTGAGGTCTCCACAGTACATCGATGTTGTCGCCAGTGGTCGGCGGAAGGTGCACGTGCCCGTCGACCTGGGACCGGACCGCAGCGTCGCACGGATGCACGCCAAGACCGTAGGATCCTACGCAGTGCCGTAGGGGACCGCACCGCCACTTCCCAGCAAATTAGGGACACTGTTGCTCCTGGGGTATCGGCGAGGACCATTCGCAACCGTCTCCATGAAGCTGGGCTACGGTCCCGCACACCGTTAGGCCGTCTTCCGCTCACGCCCCAACATCGTGCAGCCCGCCTCCAGTGGTATCGTGACAGGCGTGAATGGAGGGACGAATGGAGACGTGTCGTCTTCAGCGATGAGAGTCGCTTCTGCCTTGGTGCCAATGATGATCGTATGCGTGTTTGGCGCCGTGCAGGTGAGCGCCACAATCAGGACTGCATACGACCGAGGCACACAGGGCCAACACCCGGCATCATGGTGTGGGGAGCGATCTCCTACACTGGCCGTACACCACTGGTGATCGTCGAGGGGACACTGAATAGTGCACGGTACATCCAAACCGTCATCGAACCCATCGTTCTACCATTCCTAGACCGGCAAGGGAACTTGCTGTTCCAACAGGACAATGCACGTCCGCATGTATCCCGTGCCACCCAACGTGCTCTAGAAGGTGTAAGTCAACTACCGTGGCCAGCAACATCTCCGGATCTGTCCCCCATTGAGCATGTTTGGGACTGGATGAAGCGTCGTCTCACGCGGTCTGCACGTCCAGCACGAACGCTGGTCCAACTGAGGCGCCAGGTGGAAATGGCATGGCAAGCCGTTCCACAGGACTACATCCAGCATCTCTACGATCGTCTCCATGGGAGAATAGCAGCCTGCATTGCTGCGAAAGGTGGATATACACTGTACTAGTGCCGACATTGTGCATGCTCTGTTGCCTGTGTCTATGTGCCTGTGGTTCTGTCAGTGTGATCATGTGATGTATCTGACCCCATGAATGTGTCAATAAAGTGTCCCCTTCCTGGGACAATGAATTCACGGTGTTCTTATTTCAATTTCCAGGAGTGTATATTAAATTACGACGGCCGACGGACGCCAGATTCCCACAGCGGACTCTGTGCCTAGTAGGCAACAGGACACATACTGAACCGAGGTGACTGAAATGCTAACCATTTCTGCAGAACATACTAATGCATATCTCCTGTGAATATGAACGTCCTGTCTGTAGTCGTTCAAAGCGTTCTGTTATTTTCTGAACATGTTCAGATAATTCATCCATCCTGGAAATAGAGAATCTTGACGATTTCTCCCTGTTATCGATATTGGTACTTCTAAGCTAACGGTCTCGGGAATCCCAAGATCGTATCAAAATCGCTTCGGTAGTTCCTGATACTAGCCCGAACATACAAAAAGGAGCGTGCAGGTGACTTCAGTTTATATATGTAGAGAGAGCAAATTTAGTAAAATATTTTCAATTTACTTACTGAAATATGACTAAAACTTACTTTTTATGTTTTCGTGAAGTAATATTTTTCTTTTAGGCTTTTGGCGACTGAAGAACGTTCAATGGCGAAAATATATTTTTTATTCGATACAATTACGTGTAACAGTTTCGGATTTTTTGCGTTACTTGTACTTTGAATCTTTGCTTCTTGCCTAATTTCATGGTTCTAGGTCAACGAGAAGTGAGTTTGGGAGTATGAGAATATGTGACATAAATGGCCATATCTTTAGTTGCACTGACTTAGAAGTTTACAGTTTTGCGCCGCCAATGGATCGTCGATCTTTAGTATGTGACATAAATTTCAACTCGATCGTTTACCCATTATTGAGAAAAACGGTTCTGAAGATTCGGACATACAGATAGGCTGACGGACAACAAAGCGACCCTATAATGGTTTCGTTTATACAGGTTGAGGTTCGGAACCATACAAATACTGATAAGTGAGAACATCACAGGTAACTCAAAGCTAGCACAAGAGAAAAAGAAAGCAAGGAAGAGACCAGCAACGCGAAGGATGACCACTGCCCTCGCATTCTTCGGACGAGGAGTTGCACGGCTGTGTTCAATCATGGTTCCGTACGCTATCGCAAACATTTTTCCATGAAGGCGTTGATCTTCTTGTTTCACTGTGTGATAAATGTATTAACAGTTACTTAGGTTACTTTTGAAATAGGAAGCAGTTTACTTGTTTTGTTCCATCTGTCTCGTGTTCTTTCACCGCCCCTTATGTGAGCCTGGTGACGAAACATTATATTTTCGTAAAAATAGCATCCACATAATTCCGAAGACATAAACAGCAAATAAATGCGAGAACTATCGCACAATCAACTTAACAGCTAATGCATTCAAATTGTTGATACGAACAATATACTGCGAAAAGAAAAAGAAATTTGAGTGTCTGTTAGAGAATGATCAGTTTGGCTTTAGGAAAGGTAAAGACACCAGACACGCAGTTCCGACGTTGGTAATGAAAGTGAAACAGAAAATGAGTCAAGACACGCTCATAGGATTTGTCGACCTGCAGAAAGCTTTAGACAGTGTCACATGGTGAAAGATGTTTGAAATTCTGAGAAAAATAGGAGTAAACTATGTGGAATGACGGGTAGTATAGATTATGTACAAGAACCAAGGAGGAGCAATAAGAGTGGATGACCAAGAACGAAGAGTGTAATACATGGACGTAGTCGTTTGTTCCTATTGTTCAATCTATACATCGAAGAAGCAACGATGGAAATAAAATAAAGATTCAAGACTGGGATGTAAATTCAAGGTGAAAGGTTATCAGTGGAGAGATTCGCTGATGACTTTGCTGTCTTCAACGAAAATGAAGAAGAATTACTGGATCTGTCGAATGGAACGATCAGTCTAACGAATACAAAGTATGTATTGAGAGTAAATCGAAGAAAGGTAAAAGAAATGACAATAGCAAGAAATTTAAGCTCGAAATTGTTGATGATGAAGTAAACGAAGTTAAGGAAATCTGCTACCTTGGAAGCAAAAGTCCCATGACAGACGAAGCAAGGAGAAGATAAAAACGAAGGGTAGCGAAGGTGAAAAGGGCTTTCCTGGCCAAGAGACGTCTACTGGTATCAAACTTACACCTTAATTTGAGGAAGAAATTTCTCAAAATCTATATTTGAATCACAACATTGTGTAGTAGTGCATCGTGGACTGTGGGAAAAACGGAACAGAAGAGAATCGAAGCGTTTGATATGTGGCGTACGGAAGAATGTTAAAAATTAGGTGGTTTGATACGGTAAGGAATGAGGAGGTTCTCTGCAGTGACGCCGAAGAAAAAAACCTATTAAAAACTCCGAGAAGAAGAAGGCACAGGATGATAGAACATGTGTCAAGATATCAGGCAGTAACCTCCGTGGTCTAGAGAGAGCTATAGAGGGTAAAAACTGCAAGGAAGACAGAGACTGGGATAGATCCAACAAATAATTGAGGACGTACGGCGTAAGTGTTACTCTTGGATGTAGACGTTGGTGCAGGAAGTATTCCTGGCTAACCGCATCAAACCAGTCAGAAGGGTAATAACAAAAAAAGAAAAAAAAATGGTTCAAATGGCTCTGAGCACTATGGGGCTTAACTTTTAAGGTCATCAGTACCCTAGAACTTAGAACTAATTAAATCTAACTAACCTAAGGACATCACACATATCCATGCCCGAGGCATGATTCGAACCTGCGACCGTAGCGGTCGCGCGGTTCCAGACTGTAGCGCCTAGAACCGCTCGGCCACCTCGGCCGGCTAAACAAGAAAAAAATGTTTTCGACTAAGCACTGACTAATTGAACCAGTAAGACATTATAGCGTAATCCGTATTCAGCTTCTGGCTCAGGATAAAATATATGGAAAAGTAAGAGGCTGCGACGTACATGTTTGGTAGTTGCCATGCTTAGATATAAATACCCTTTATAAAACCTTAAGATTTTTGGAAAATTAAAAAGCTGCTATTTTTTACATGAACATAAAATAGAAAATTATTAAAATACAAACTGCATTTCTTACTGGACGTGAGATTCTATGATTACTATGTGATAATGGTACAACGAACTGGGACACTTAGTTCCCATTATGACACTATACGGCACAGGGTTTATGATACATCAGATACTGTTAGTATCAAACAGTCGATGACACGTGACAAACATAATGTTTATCAAATATTTGCAAGTGACAGGTAAGTCTCAAAAAGATACATGGTGTGAGAGGGTAATAAGTGTCATGCTTCATGGCCACTATATGTGACTCTTAGTAAATCAATGTATCACAAAGATTACACAGTTTAAACTGAGGCCTCCTTAAAATTATTTGTGTAAAATATAACATCATAATCTCACAAAAATATTACAGGAGCCAGAAGGTGCTATAAAGACACCATATACGGTACGTTGTTCACATGTCTTATATCACGGCGAGCTCCAACGTTAGGGACTTGGCTGACACTCCGTTTGCATACCTGGTGGAGTCATTCCAGATGTGGAAAGGGTCCTCCCGGATGCCATGAAGAGCACAGGGTGCAGCCATCTGCAGGTGGTTGCTCACATCGGTACCACTGATGTGTGTCACTTTGGATCAGAAGAGATTCTCTCTGGTTTCGAGCGACTAACGGAAGTGGTAAAGGCTGACAGTCTTACTAGTAAGACGAAAGCAGAGCTGACCATTTGCAGCATAGTCGACAGGACCGATTGCGGACCTCTGGTAGAGAGCCGAGTGGAGGGTTTGAATCAGAGGCTCAGACGGTTCTGTGAGCGTGTAGGCTGCAGATTCCTCGACTTGCGCCAAAGGGTGGTTGGGCTTCGGGTTCCGCTGAATAGACCAGGTGTCCACTATACGCAGGAGGCGGCTACACGGGTAGCAGGGGCTGTCTGGCGCGGACTGGGCGGTTTTTTAGGTTAGAGGGTCTCGTGAAAACACAAGAAGGGCTTCCGTCACAAAGGGTGCAGGCTGAACACAGGAAGAACATAGAAACAGGAACCATCGGTACAACAGTTGTAAATTGTCGTAGCTGTGTTGGGAAAGTACTAGAGCTTCAAGCGCTAATAGAAAGCACTGATGCTCAAATCGCTGATAACTGGCTAAAGCCGGATATAAGCTCTGCCGAAATTTTTGCGAAGAGCCTAAGGGTGTTCCGAAAGGATAGGCTAAACGCGGTTGGCGGTGGCGTGTTTGTTGCTGTCAGAAGTAGTTTAACTTGTCGCGAAATTGGATACTTCCTGTGAGTGAGTATGGGCAGAGGTCATTGTTGGCAACTGGAATAAAATAATAATTGAATCCCTTTACCGACCTCCCATTTCAGATGATACAGTTGCTGAAAGGTTCAAAGAAAACTTGAATTTGATTTCAAACACGTACCCGACTCATACGATAATACTTCGCGGTGACTTCAATTTACCCACGATATGTTGGCGAAAATACATGTTTAATTCTGGAGGTACGCATAAAACGTCACAAGAAATTGTGCTAAACGCATTCTCTGAAAATTATTTCGAGCACTTAGTTCATAAGCCCACGCGAATAGTAAACTGTTGTGAAACCACACTTGATCTCTTAGCAATAAATAATCCTGAGCTAATAACGAGCATCAAAACCGATTCAGGGATAAATGAACACAGGGTTGTCGTAGCGAGATTGAATATTGTAATCATCAAATCCTCGAAAAATATACCTATTCAAAATAGCAGATAAATATTCACTGTCGACCAGATTTGGCTTAAATTCAAAGAAATAGTATCGGCAGCAATTGAGAGTTTTACACCAAATAAATTAACAAACCGACGGAGCTCATCCTCCTTGGTACACAAAACGGGTTAGAACACAGTTGCAGAAACAACGAAATAAACATGCCAAATTTAAACAGACGCAGAATCCCCAAGATTGGCGATCTTTTACAGAAGCTCGGAATTTAGCGATGACTTCAAGTAAATCTTCTGGTCCAGACTGTATACCAATTAGGTTCCTTTCGGAGTATGCTGATGCATTAGCTCCATACTTAACAATCATATACAACTGTTCGCTCCACGAAAGATCCGTACCCAAAGACCGGAAAGTTGCACAGGTCACATAAATATTCAAGAAAGGTAGTAGGAGTTATCCACTAAATTACATGCTCATATCGTTAACGTCGATATGCAACAGGATTTTAGAACATACAGAGGGGTCCAAAAAAGTGTATCCACTGTTTAAAAGTCCATAACTGGCAAACTAATTGACGGAGTTGTCTCATCTTTGGTAGTGCAATAGTTTGTAGTTCCGGGAATCGCCACACAGGCGTTGTATTGCGTTGTTTTGTTTTGTCAGATGACAGTCGCCAGATAGTCAGTGTATTGTTCTTAGTTGCACCTAGTTACTCGAGGAAACATGCTTGGCGCAAGGCTGTGGTCTGATGAGGCACAGTTCAATCTCAATGGTACAGTAAATCGACACAATTGCGTCTATTGGGCCGCCGAAAATCGAAACGTCCATGTAGACAAAGCCGTGAATTTTCCAGGAGAAATTTTTGGTGTGGGTTGTCTTACCGGGTCTTGATTGGGCCACTCTTCTTTGACGGCGCAGTTACCGGTGAGGTGTACCTTCAGAAGCTTCAGACATCCATTTTACCTGCCATTCGAAACTTGTATGGAGACGTAAGAGTTTACTTTCAACAAGATGGTGCCCCAGCCCATTACCAAAATCGCGTTAGGGCGTATCTCGACGAAAATGTACCAGGAAGATGGATAGACCATAGAGGTGCTGTGGAATATCCACCACGTTCCCTAGACCTAACTCCTCTGGTCTTCCTGTGGGGAACACTAAAGGACGTCGTTTATCGACAAAAGCCACGCACATTGGATGAACTTCGAGAATCCATCGTACATTCAGGTGCAAATATCCAACTGAACAGGTTGAAGTCAGTAGTTCGTGCTGCAATTCGGCGTCATCGTTTGTATGTGGATGTTAATGGTGACCATTTCGAACACCTACAGTGGTTTCTTTAAGTTGGACTTTAAGCTACACTTTCAGAAAAAATCAGACAACTCCGTCAATTAGTTTGCAAGTCATGGACTTTTAAACAGTGGATACATTTCTTTGGACCCCTCTGTATATTGTGTTCGAACATCATGAATTACCTCGAAGAAAACGGTCTATTGACACACAGTCAACATGGGTTTAGGAAACATCGTTCCTGTGAAACACAACTAGCTCTTTATTCACATGAAGTGTTGAGTGCTATTGACAAGGGATTTCAGATCTATTCCGTATTTCTGGATTTCCGGAAGGCTTTTGACACTGTACCACACAAGCGGCCCGTAGTGAAATTGCATGCTCATGGAATACCGTCTCAGCTATGTGACTGGTTTTGTGATTTCCTGTCAGAGAGGTCACAGTTCGTAGTAACTGACGGAAAGTCATCGAGTAAGACAGAGGTGATTTCTGGTGTTCCCCAAGGTAGTGTTATTGGCCCTTTTCTGATCTATATAAACGATTTGGGAGACAATCTGAGCATCCGTATTCGGTTGTTTGGAGATGACGCGTCGTTTATAGACTAATAAAGTCATCAGAAGATAAAAAAAACTGCAAAACGCTTTAGAAGAAATATCGGAATGGTGCGAAAAGTGGTAGTTGACCCTAAATAACGAAAAGTGTGAGGTCATCCACATGAGTGCTAAAAAGAACTCGTTAAACTTCGGTTACACGATAAATCAGTCTGATCTTAAAGCCGTAAATTCTACTAAATACCTAGGTATTACAATTGCAAACAATTTCATTGGAAGGAACACACAGAAAATGCTGTGGTGAAGGCTAACCAAAGACTGAGTTTTATTATCTGAACACTTAGAAAATGTAACAGACCTACTAAGGAGACTGCCTACACTACGCTTGTCCGTCCTCTTTTAGAATACTGCTGCGCGGTGTGGGATCCTTACCAGATAGGACTGACGGAGTACATCGAAAAAGTTCAAACAAAGGCAGCACGTTTTGTATTATCGCGAACATGGGAGAGAGTGTCTCAGAAATGATACAAGATTTGGGCTGGATATCATTAAAAGAAAGGCATTTTTCGTTGCGACGGAATCTTCTTACGAAATTCCAATCACCAACTTTCTCCTCCGAATGCGAAAATATTTTGTTGACACTGACCTACATAGGGAGGAACGATCATCAAGATAAAATAAGGGAGATCAGAGCTCGTACGGAAAGATATAGGTGTTCATTCTTTCCGCGTGCTATACGAGATTGGAATAATAGAGAATTCTGAAGGTGGTTCGAATAACCCTCTGCCAGGCACTTAAATGTGATTTGCAGAGTATCCATGTAGATGTAGACTACTTGAGTATAAAATGCATGCTTATCCTTTTAAGACAAGTTACATGATACGTATTTATGAGTAAAGCGGCGGCAGTAAAAACTTACCGTGTGGAATGAAAATAGCGATGGGAAACATTAATACCTGTGACGTTATATAACTACTTCAGCTGCGGCCCACTACAGGTTTAAAACTACTTCAGAACCGCTTATCTACAGTACATCAAACAGGAGGAAACCACCCATATTAAATTCTTTTTGCTCATTTAACAAATTTTGTGATTTTCTCTTTGCTACAAAGATTTATAGCCCCTCCACCACATGCGCTGGGCCTTTATCTGCGATTGGAATAACTCTCATACTGTCTTAAATTTCACAGAAAGTACGAGTGTTTGCTTCGAGTGCTGTTCACATCCTGTACTGTGAGAACGTAGACTGCATTATTCTTTATTACGCACCAGAAAAGGCCTTCCCATCTGGCCAATGTACCTACATTGAAAATTATATATACTCCTGACGTACTGTATCTGTGCTTGGACACATTCTCCTTGCGTTTCAAAGCGCGTCTAAGGGAAGTGTTTGTCCAAAATGCGAAGTTGTGTTTGGGCCACGGAAATCATATTGCAATGCCGTCAGTTGTAGGACTTTCGTACAGTATGTGATGCGATGTAAAATTTACTTTCGGTTCGGTTGTCTTTGTTGTAATGTTTCGTCCACCTAATATTTTTTTTTATAGTGTGCTTCGGTTTCGCTACATCACGGTCATAATAACCGTTCCTTAATGCAATCTTTAGTTAGCTGTAGCTCTATGAATCTATCTTCATTCGTCGCTGGCAACTGAAACATTCTGCACTGGTTAAAAATGTGCTCTTTTGTGTTGCGTTGAATGATTGGAATTATCGGCAGTAGTGATACTCGAGCAAGTTTCTTTTCTGTACACTTTAAAAACATATTTTCCATTCGATCTTTTAACGAACACATGTAGGAAATTACTGTTATTTTTAGATTCATATTGAAGCGTGAACGTAATTTTTGGATGCATCCTATTGAGTTGGGGGGTTATTCCAACTAACTCGTTTTTTGGGTCTAAATAAATCCATACTGTCTCTACGTTTCTGTAGTAATACAGTATTCTCTATTTTAAATCAGGGAATTTCAATAAGAATCAAACTTCCAAGTCACTGGGGGCTATTTCTGACAGGAAACTTGATAAACTGTTATCCAGCGCTAAACCGTTCCACACACGGTAAATTTTTCCCTTTAGAGAGAAAGAACCAAAAGTCTGGGCTAAATTTCAGCAATTGTAGTTCGTCTTCTTCACCCACCGTCAGGTTTTTATGTGTTAGCTGGTTACGTTTAATTATCTGTAAGTTTTCATCGACTGGCACATTCGTAAACAAATTTGTCTCATCTTAGGACTTAAATATTTCATCGACAGGAATACCCATATATACCACCCTATTGCGTATCGGATGCTGTGTTTAATGCTGCAGAACCTACCTAATTTGTAAACCCCTTTTAATTTCTTATGGAAAATACTGTTTAGATTTCTGTTGGAGACGTGCTCCTTATTAACAATCAGTCTCACTCTCCTGTCGGCTTTGTGTAATTGAATCTGAGCCCTAGCGGCGAAAAGCTTCGGATTCATTAACTCTAACCTAAGCGTTGCTAATGGTCGAAACGAAAACTGTAAACCAAGTTTTCTTTTTAACTGGTTCTGGAACATCTTGAGAAAGTCCTTACTTGATTTTACTCGTTCTGTTCGAAATACCGGACTGTTTTATCAAAGTCATCGTTTTCAAACAGTAGCACTCCCGTGTTACCTTCGTCAACTGAGCAGTCGAGCAATCTCTTATTCGAATTTTTAACTGTCTGATAATCCGTATGCTAGTAGTACTTGCATTTAACGCTTCGTTTAGGGTTCTTCTCGCTCCTAAAGCTACTCTGATTTCTTCGAGTTTGGTTAACTTGGCAGATTTATAAATTACTACGCCACTAATTAACTGCTTAATGTTTTCTCGGTTAATAGATCCACACGTTGAAGTCCTTACTCCAATAAACGTAAGTCATTTTTGTTGAGTCGTACATCTGCTAAGATTAAAAATTTATCATAAAATTTATCCAGCTCTTTGGATTTGATTACGTTATTATTCCTCAGGAATCGTGACATGTTACAAAGTTTCTTAACGGTGAGTGACACTACAATCATTTTTTGGATTTTCAACTCTAGTAACCACTTAACTTTCCACTTATCTGTGCTGTGTTGGAGTTACTTTGCTCACAAATTGAAAATGTAAGTCGTATAACAGAACATTAATTTATGGTTATGCTTGTATGCACCCCTGATTTGTGCTTCCATCCGACTCATCTCTGCTGCACGTACGATGCATTGTGCTATACGATATGAATGCCGAGTCTGCACTTTTGCATAACGTAGGATGGCGCTAGGTAGTAGGCATTCTCGACTAAACTTGATCGTCATGGCTTCGACTTCAGTCTCAGGTATTTGTGTACACATCCCCAGGCCTGGCTGTACACAAATTAAGCGAGCCCAGGCATCGCCTGGAATGGAAACGAAGACCATAAGAAATAATACTGTGAAACAGTCACAATTCGCATAAAACTTTCCTTTAACATCTGTTCCGCTCGTCACACATCTTCATAACTGTAAAAAATTACAGTGTGCTGTAACACAATTTTCTCTGCCTCGTGATGACTGGGTGTTGTGTGATGTCCTTAGGTTGGGGACTGATGACCACAGATGTTAAGTCCCATAGTGCTCGAGCCATTTTGCTATAACACAAAATGAAATAAAGAAACCGATTCAACTTAAGAATCTAACTCACATTTACAGTAGCCGGTGGCCACGCATTAAATATATCTGGCTGTATACCAGACATAAAATGGAATAAGTTAGCTGTGTTACAGTTATCGTAAACTCTGTGGTTAGGTACACTCAAAGATAAGCAAGGAAGGTGTATAATTTCTTGTCGGGCGAGCCAGAACCCTGAGATATACACTTCGGTGGAGAACTACCTCATTAAGCCTTACGCAGTAAAAAACGCAACATCATTAAACTGTTAAAAATAACCACCGCCTTTATGGGCAATAAAAGACATATTTCCAAAATTCAAAACCGGTTATTAAGTTACATTTAACATAGGCGTTAATGCTCGTATGTTGTGTTTTTAAATTCGCAAGTGGTTATTAAAGAACATTCAGAATTACATATTAAAATTAGAAATTAAAATGATGACCACCACTTTTACTGGCGTTAATGTGCATATACCATATTCTAAAATTCGCAACCCGTTATAAAAATACATCTAACATGACATGGTAAAAAAAACTGTAATCGCCGCTTTTACGGGCGCTAGTTTATACATGTTTTGTTTAACAGTTCGCAGCTGTTTATCGAAATACATTTGAAATGACGTAGCAAAATTGCAATTTAATACTGTTTCCGCCACTATTTAGTACCATTTTTCGGAAGCCAGATCATATAACGGGTACTGAATAGATGTAAGTACACCCACAGCCATTTGTCGTGAAATCCCCAAAATCTTCTCCTTACAAGTGAAATTGTCGCATAGCGCTTGGTATTAAATACTTTCAGTAATGTTATATCTTTAGTTCACTATGTTCCAACGAGTTTCCAGCCAATGTCAAAAGTTACTAAAAAACGTGAGTACAGAAAGTATTCGCACGCACCGGAAACTTACCTGCCTGCCAGCAAAATAAATATACTAATCTCATACAAACTACGCCCTCTCATATAAGTACATTGCATATGGCACGTACCTACTGTAAACTAGCAGCAATAATATGCCTATTGATTAATAAACAACGAAGAATTTCAGATTACCTTACCTGGAAAGTACATCAAAAAAAATTTCTCCGTAGAGCTAATTAGTAAATTGTTTAACTTGTTTAACACGCAAGATGACAATAATGGCACTTACCAAAAATAAGAGCGCTCAGATGGGAACCCAGCTCTATGTAAAAGAGCGGAATCTGAAATACGGAAGGGATACACAGGATGTTATAAAGAAAAGAACTTTGAAAATGACGAAGTACAGTTCGCACAGAGACCAGACTGCAGTTATAAGAATCGAAGTACACGAACGGGAAGCAGCAATTGACAAAAACTGATACATGATTGTAGCCTTTCCTCTATGTCATTCAATGCGTACATTGAAAAGGCTGTAACGGAACCAAGGAGAAACTTGGAAAACTACACTACCGGCCATTCAAATTGCTACACCAAGAAGAAATGCAGATGATAAACAGTTATTCATTGGACAAATATATTATACTAGAACTGACATGTGATTATGTTTTCACGCAATTTGGGTGCATAGATCCTGAGAAATCAGTACCGAGAACAACCACCTCTGGCCCTAATAACGGCCTTGATACGCCTGGGCATTGAGTCAAACATAGCTTGGATGGCGTGTACAGGTACAGCTGCCCATGCAGCTTCAACACGATACCACAGTTCATCAAGAGTAGTGACTGGCGTATTGTGACGAGGCAGTTGCTTGGCCACAAATGACCAGACGTTTTCAATTGGTGAGAGATCTGGAGAATGTGCTGGCCAGGGCAGCAGTCGAACATTTTCTGTATCCAGAAAGGCCCGTACAGCACCTGCAACATGCAGTCGTGCACTATCCTGCTGAAATGTAGGGTTTCGCAGGGATCGAATGAAAGGTAGAGCCACGGGTCGTAACACATCTGAAATGTAACGTTCACTGTTCAAAGTGCCGTCAATGCGAACAAGAGGTGACCGAGACGTGTAAACAATGGCACCCCATACCATCACGCCGGGTGATACGCCAGTATGGCGATTACGAATACACGCTTCAAATGTGCGTTCACCGCCATGTCGCCAAACACGGATGCGACCATCATGATGCTGTAAAGAGAACCTGGATTCATCCGAGAAAATGATGTTTTGCCATTCGTGCACCCAGGTTCGTCGTTGAGTACACTATCGCAGGCGCTCCTGTCTGTGATGCAGCGACAAGGGTAACCGCAACCATGGTCTCCGAGCTGATAGTCTATGCTGCTGCAAACGTCGTCGAACTGTTCGTGCAGATGGTTGTTGTCTTGGAAACGTCCCCATCTGGTGACTCAGGGATCGAGACGTAGCTGCACGATGCGTTACAGCCATGCGGATAAGATGCCTGTCATCTAGACTGCTAATGATACGAGGCCGTTGGTATGCAGCACGGCGTTTCGTATCACCCTCCTGAACCCACCGATTCCATATTCTGCTAACAGTCATTAGATCTAGACCAACGCGAGCAGCAATGTCGCGATACGATAAACCGCAATCGCAATAGGCTACAATCCGACCTTTATCAAAGTCGCAAACGTGATGGTACGCATTTCTCCTCCTTACACGAGGCATCACAACAACGTTCCACCAGGCAACGCCGGTCAACTGCTGTTTGTGTATGAGAAATTGTTTGGAAACTTTCCTCATCTCAGAATGTTGTAGGTGTCGCCACGGGCGCCAACCTTGTGTGAATGCTCTGGAAAGCTAATCATTTGCATATCACAGCATCTTCTTCCTGTCGGTTAAATTTCGCGTCTGTAGCACGTCATCTTGGTGGTGTAGTAATTTTAATGTCCAGTAGTGTAATTAAGTTCAGGGAGAAAAAATGGTATCTTTGTCAAAGGCGGCAAAAGACATAGGCCAATTAAACGAAGTGAACAGTGTCTTGAAAAAAAGTTATAAGATGAAAATCGGCAAAAGTGGAACAAGAGTAATAGAATGTAGTAGAAATTTATCAGGACATAATGAGGAATTATTTCAGGAAATCGGAAGCTAAGCGGAGTAAACGAGTTATACTATTTGGACAGCAAATTAACTGATGACGCCAGGAGTCAAGCGAATGTAAAATTTAAAAAAATGTTCAAATGTATGTGAAATCTTATGGGACTTAATTGCTAAGGTCATCAGTCTCCAAGCTTACACATTACTTAAACTAAATTATCCTAAGGACAAACACTTACACCCATGCCCGAGGGAGGACTCAAACCTCCGCCGGGACCAGCCGCACAGTCCATGAAATTTAAACTGACTACAGCAAGGAAAGCTCTTCTGGAAAAGTAAATTTTTTTGTCGTGGAACATCAGTTTAAGAGGTGGAAAGTCGTTTATGAAAATATTTGGCTGGAGCGTATCATTAACGGAAGTAAACGTGAACGACAAAAATTATAGAGAACAAAGGACAGAACATTTTGAAAGTTGGTGTTACTGAAGAATGGTCAACACTTGAAGGGTACTTATCATTCCTTCAGACTTGCTTGCATGTAGACGCTATGGCATATGGAAGTTTGGAACGGTCCTGGAAGCGCGCAGGGATAGCCGCGATAGTTGAGGTGGCCGCTCGCGGTAAGTTGGACATTAGGGTTCGAGTACCAGTCTCGCGCAGATGTTCATGTCACCAGTAGGTATGGCAATTACAGCTGATGTCAAAAATATTCGCAACTGCGACAAAATTTGTTTATTTCAAGAAGAAGTAGTTAATCGAATCGGAAGAAATAAGCTATACGGCATAATTTTACTGAAAGTGGGCATAGGTTAATAGGACTATTTTGATTATTAATCAGGGACTAATTTGGTAATTTAACATGAAAGTGACAAAGGGAAATTTGGATCCTTGAAAGAACTAAAATCTTACTAACCCTTCATAAATCATCCCGTAAAAACTCAATTAGAAATTTTATTAAATGTTTTTAAAGAACAGGAAACTTCAGAGTATAATTTTAAGTTCAAATTCTATTTACAAGTGTTTAATAGAGATGAAACATGAAGTGTCGCCGACCGGTGTGGCCTGCGGTTCTAGGCGCTTCAGTCTGGAACCGCGTGACCGCTACGGTCGCAAGTTCGAATCCTGCCTCGGGCATGGATGTGTGTGATGTCCTTAGGTTAGTTAGGTTTAAGTAGTTCTAAGTTCTAGGGGACTGATGACCACAGATGTTAAGTCCCATAGTGCTCAGAATCATTTGAACGATGAAGTGTCACCTCTATAATCAACGGTGAAGGAAAATTATAGCCAGAACACTTTTAGCACATTTTTTGTGTCTGTCATTTTGGACTCAAGAGAAAAGGCACATGTGTACTTGCTTCTGTTGTGGTGCTAAATAAGAAACAAATATAACTGAAAATGTTTGCAGAAAACGTATTTGTTAATTCATACCTGAAGTGCCTTCGAAATTAGTGTAATGAGCGTAGTCAAATAGAAACCTCCCCGTAACAGGCTAAGAAACATTCATGGACCGACTTATTAATATATTTTGCATATAGCTAAACCCTAGAATGTGAAGCAACGGCGCTCCAAGGAATACGTCGTCATTACCTAGGAAGCAAAAGCTTGGTTTAGTCAGTGTTGGGGCAGGAAACGTAACTTACCCTTTCCGAAGGGTTCATCTCGTCATTCGCCTGAAATGATTCAAGAAAACCAGGAAAAATCAGTATGTTAACTGTCACATAAAGATCTGAATCTCGCACCTAAGTAATGTGCAAAGATTTCGAAATTAACTATATAGCAATACGAAAGTATACTTGTGATCGAAAGAGACTTTTATTTATTACTCAATTACTCGACAGTTACGATGTCAATAGTCTCGTAGTGGATGAATTAAAGAAATCTCCTTTATTGATATATACACTCAACTGCCTTAGCACAACAGAATACAGTGAACTCCCGTTCCAGTTGTGACGGTCGTAGTGCTTTTTAGAGGAATGCACGCCACCTGTTGTCACTGCCCACGCGTGGCTGTCTGCCCTGGCGAGTCAGTGTGGCCGTGAGCTTAAACCAGGTCACGGCGTGTTGGGTGCGTTTCCACTTTCGCCGAGTTCTGTGCTGGAATATCGTTCCTACTACGAAATTAACACTTTATCCAAAACATCTCAATATATTACGGCTGTTCGCCCATGCAAAGCCATTCTAGCTTCTTTTTTAGTGTGCAATGGCCAGAAAAAGCGTTTGGCCTCTATGAATTTGTACGGCAGTATTATTCTGCAAAAGCTTGTCTAGGTCTAAGTTAATATGAGAAATGCTCTGCAGGACGTTTTACGATACGGAGTTTGTGGTCTCGAAATATTGCCTTCAATTCGCCTGCCAGCATACAGTCTGTTCGTCGTCCCATTTCATTTATTTTTATTTCATTTCACTCTATTTAAGCTACAAGCAAGTACATCGAATTCACATTAACGTCATTATACAGGGTGTTACAAAAACGTACGGCCAAACTTTCAGAGAACATTTCTCACACACAAATAAAGAAAAGATGTTATGTGTACATGTGTTCGGAAACGCTTAATTTCCATGTTACAGCTCATTTTAGTTTGGTAGAGGCGGACCAGTTCCATGGCCTCCACGCTCTCCTGACCTCAACCCTCTTGACTTTCATTTATGTGGGCATTTGAAAGCTCTTGTCTACGCAATCCCGGTACCAAATGTAGAGACTCTTCGTGCTCGTATTGTGGACGGCTGTGACACAATACGCCATTCTCCAGCGCTGCATCAGCGCATCAGGGATTCCATGCGACGGAGGGTGGATGCATGTATCCTCGCTAACGGAGGATATTTTGAACATTTCCTGTAACAAAGTGTTTGAAGTCACGCTGGTACGTTCTGTTGCTGTGTGTTTCCATTCCATGATTAATGTGATTTGAAGAGAAGTAATAAAATGAGCTCTAACATGGAAAGTACGCATTTCCGAACACATGTCCACACAACATATTTTCTTTCTTTGTGCGTGAGGAATGTTTCCTGAAAGTTTGGCCGTACCTTTTTGTAACACCCTGTATTTGCATTGGAGCACACATTTCTTAATGTTGAAAATTAATAATGTCGTATCACTAATAACGAGTATTATCGGCACTTGGACCACACTCATCGACCGACCGATTTCGAAGATTTTCAGTATAAACGTCAAAGGAAACTCCAAAGTAGCTCATGTGAAAGAGTTTGCATCGCTGCTCTTCCTGTTTAGAAACTATAGACTCAGGTCAAAATTTATGATTAATGAAACGTTTTGGACCAGGTGAATCCGACTGACCACCCTTGACCACCCCAAGGCACAATCGACGTATTGTGCACCAAACACAGCGTAACAGCATCACATCCTCCCCTGCCATTCGAGAAAACATAATGCATACCCCGCGACATTTTGTGTCATCCCGCACCAGGGATGACGAGCAGCGGTTGAGACTAGGAAAATATCTTCCCACGTGTAGGCTGCCGCTAACACCACAACACAAACGGGTGCATCTGGAGTGTTGCACTGACCCGTTGATGAATGGCGTCGCGTTGTGTTCAGCGATAAATGGTGGTTCAGTATTATCTCGGATGATCATGATCGGTGAGTATGGCGGCGACATGGGGAGAAATTCCATTCTTTCAATGCTTTCGGGAGGCGCAGTGGTGTCACCACTGGCGTCATGGTGTGGGGAACCATGGTCTATAACTTCTGGTCGCGGTTGGTGGTGACTCAGGGAACCCGCGGACATCCTGCGTCCTCACGTCTTGCCTCTCTCACGCTGCAGTGTCGTGGTGCCGTTTCTCAACAGGACGGTTTCATCCAGACATGGAACTTGTGTCTATGGACTGTCTGTGTGATGTTGAGGTACTTCCGTGGCCATCCTCATCAGACCACGTGTATATTAATTTCGAGGTTGAAATGGGCATTAGACAGATCACGTCTTATAGGAATCCCAGGAAAACGGACTGGGAGGCGATAGGAGGGACCTCGACTCAAGCCTATCGGAAGTCAGTACTTCGATAAGGAACCCAGTAGAGTTTGAGGAGGTAGCGGAAGCAGTGACCTCTGCCATCATGACATCATGCCATGACAACTGCTCAGTCAACAAGAAGTGCACGAATAGGAATGTGTCTCGGTGGAATAACAAGCTGGAATCACAGAGGAAACTGGTAAGAAGACTGTTTAACCTTGCGAGAGGGAAAGGACAGTGGGCAGAATATCGGAAGGCCCTTGTCAAATACATTCTTGTAATTATGCAAGCAAAGCAGGCGTCCTGGAAGGTATTCTGCGAGGAGGTAGAGGGTACGGTTCAAATGGCTCTGAGCACTATGCGACTTGACTTCTGAGGTCATCAGTCGCCTAGAACTTAAAACTAATTAAACCTAACTAACCTAAGGACATCACACACATCCATGCCCGAGGCGGGATTCGAACCTGCGATCGTAGCGGTCACGCGGTTCCAGACTGAAGCGCCTTTAACCGCACGGCCACACCGGCCGGCAGATGGTACGGCTGTTCAGGCCAGACTTCACAAAATCCCCACTAGAATACCAACTAATCCAGGAGGAAGTTTAATGAAAGAGGGTAGGAAGTATACAAGGACAGCACTTGAAACGCTGGAACTACTCCTCAAGGCACATTTTCCTCAATGTACTCTGACAGATAACATACACCAGGACGAGATCCCTGTGAGATATCGGTTTTCAGGTATACGAAGGGAGAACTGAGAATCTGCCTGAGAATGTGTTGAGCATAGTAAAATCAAATGGGCTGTGGGAACATTCCAACAGTTCAAGTCACCTGGCCCAGATGGAATTTTTCCATCGCTGCTGCAACAAGCAGAAACAAACTTAGTAAGATTCCTATGCAGGTTACTTAGGGTTAGCCTAGCATCAGGAATAATTCCTAATGTCTGGAGGGCTGTGAAGGTTGTCTTCATTCCAAAGCCAGGGAGAATTGATTATACCAAGGCCAAGGATATGAGACCAATCAGTCTTTCTTCCTTTCTTCTTAAAACATTAGAAAAACTGGTCAACGTGCATGTTAGGGAGAGGAGGTTAACTTGGGTTCCTCTACACATAAACCAAAATGCATACCAACCAAGAAGATCGTGTGAAACTGCACTCCACCAACTTGTAGGGAAGGTGGAGAAAGCACTACACTTTCAGGAAATAGCCCTCTGCATCTTCTTGGACATCGAAGAGGCTTTTGGCAACACGACCTTCGAATCCTTGGTTAAGGCAGCAAAGGTGCATGGCTTGGAGACAACGATTTGCAAATGGTTGAAATGGCTCTGAGCACTATGGGACTTAACATCTGAGGTCATCAGTTCCCTTGAACTTAGAACTACTTAAACCTAACCAACCTAAGGACATCACACACACCCATGCCCGAGGCAGGATTCGAACCTGCGACCGTAGCGGTCGCGCGGTTCCAGACTTAAGCGCCTAGAACCGCTTGGCCACATCGGCCGGCCACCATTTGCAAGTGGATTAGAGCCATGCTTAGTGGTAGAAGGCTAGAAGCCACCATGATGCAAGAGAAAATTGTATTCAAAACCACCAGAAGCTGTCCACAAGGACTGGTCCTGTTCCATCTACTGTGGAACCTTGTAGTCAATTTTATTTATTTATTTAGCGTATGGCATTTAAGTACATTTCAGTATTGGATCACGTTATTCTGCATTACATAACATTGCATATATTCACAGACAAACATCTAGTCCTTGTATATGTTCAGTTGATTTTTGGGACGCCACGAGGAATTCTGCAAAGTCCCCACTGAACACTCTAGCATTGCATTCTTCTCTGATGTGTTGGGTGGTCTGCTTAGGTGCGCCGCAGTCACATGCTGGCGAAGACTGCAGTCCCCATTTGAAGAGTGAGTCAGCACACCTTCCATTCCCAGTTCTTAGTCAGTTCAGAGTTGACCAGAGCTTATGGGGCTGATACAACCCAGGAACTGCCTCAGTAATATAAGGCATTAGGTGGCAAGTTGAAGGGGCATTTTAGAGCCATTCCCTTATTCAAGAGTTGATGTCAGCCCCAGAGCGGCTGTCGAGAGCAAGAGGACGATGTCTTGAATGAAGCCTCTTTATACTCAGATCAGGTATATGTACCGGTAGTTCAGGGTTTGCTTCCATCTTGTATTTTTGGGGGTGGTATATACTCAGGACAGGTAGCCATATGTTAGGTGTAGACCTAAAGGTTCCTGAAATAAAGCACATGGTGTTGTTAAGTTCGACATCGCTTTTGTTCACATGACTAATGTTTAGCCATACTGGCGCGCAGTACTCCGCCGCAGATACCAGGCTCAGTGCAGACGTCCTCGGAGTTGTTGCCATTGATCCCCAGGTGGTTCCGCAGAGTTCATGGATGAGGTTGTTTCTTGTTATCAACTGGCAGCTGCTTTGGTAAGGTGTGATTTAAATGACAAGGTTCTGTCTAACGTGACCCCTAGGTACCTTGGATCCTTGTTGTAGTTGAGGTGCTTGTTGTCAAGGTATACTTCCAGAGCTCTGTCGGATTCTCTGTTATTGAGGTGGAAGCAAGTTACTTCTATCTTCTTGGCGTTAGACCTAAGCCTCCAGGACAGACAAATCGGATGACAGGGTTTATTCCATTGTATCAAAATCGGTGTGCCTTGTTGCGATAGCTCAGTCATCAGCGTAGCAAAATTTCCTACGAGCTATTTCTGGCATGTCAGCAATGTATAGGCTGAAATGCAGTGGGGCTAATACCAAGCCTTGAGGTAAGCCATTCTGAAGGAATTTCTGGCTACTGACTTTGTTTCCCGTGACGACCTGGAATCCTCTGTTACCAATCATATTACCAATAAGCTTTGTCACTTTTTGACAGGGAATTATTTTCATAAGTTTTTAGAGTAGGCCTTGTCTCCAGACGGTATCACGGGCTGCTGACAAGTCAACGAAGGCCACAGATGTTTTTAATTTCTTTTGGAATCCCGCTTCAACATGTGTTGTAAGGGCTAGGACTTGGTCTGCACAGCTTCGGTTGGGAGGAAAGTCGGCTTGTTCTACTGGGATGGCCGTGAGTGTTGTCTGACCGATCCTGTTAAGTAGTACTCGTTCCAGAACTTTGTACACCATGCTAAGCAGTGCTATGGGCCGGTAGTTTTGCGGAAGATTTCCAGGTTTACCTGGCTTTAGGAGGGCAAATATCTTGGCACGTTTTTCTTGGGGTATGTTTCCTGCCTGCAGTAGTGGTGTGAAGAACTTTGTACCCATATTTTCGTATATTTGCCACACTTGATAAGAAACTGTGGGAGGATATCATCTGAGCCGGGGGCTTTATCTGGTTTTGTGGCCTTTATTTCCGCCGAAATCTCTTCGGGGGTGATGTCGCATGAATATTTAGTATCACCACTGGCTGTTGCTTTTAGCTTTCTGTCCATGTGTAATGCGTATTTTTGTCTCTCGTTGGTTTACGCCTTTAGATGCTTTAATAATGTGCAAAGCAATTTTGTTAGGTGTTGTGGGGTTTTCTTCTCGACTGATACGGCTGGCTACTCCTTGTTTTCGAAGCAGGGACCATGCTTTTCTGCTGGATACTTTAAAGTCCATAGCCTGAGTACTTTCCATCCAATTCTGTCGTAGTGCAGTATCAAGGCTGTGTATGAGTTCATCTGCAATTTCTTTGTCACCGCTGCTTTGGTAGTCATTATACAGTTCCTCATATTTCTCGTCCCAGCATCGAATGTATTCTTTGCGGTATCCTCTAGGTATGTGCTTTTTTGCTCTACTGATCACTGCTCCCACAAATCTTTTATAGCTATCATCAGATGGACGGATCCATTCCAGGCATTTATCGAGGTCTTCAGAGAAAGCTTTCCAGTCTGCTTTTAGTAGGTTCCATCTGGGTCGAGGAGTTATCAATGGAATACTTGTGCCGATTTCTACTAGGACTGGACGGTGTTGACTATGAGGGAGATCTGGCAAACCATTTCGTCTTGTGTTGACCAGCTGGTGATTTTCATCATCTGCGACAAAGCATAGGTCTGGGTCGTACTCTCGTTTGCAGGCTGCTGATCTGAAGAAACCACTATCTTTAGCATCGAAAATGAGATGTTGTTTTCTTCTGCTCAGTTTGCTAAGGCTTCACCATTTGTATCAGTTGTTCTGTCTCGCCATTGCGTGTGGTGGCTGTTAAAGTCCCTTACAAAGACCGCGGGATGGCGGTGTGATTGGAGAACATCTGCTAGCCATGCGGATCCTGGAGGTTTGTAAATGTTACTTATGACCAATTCACCAATTTTGTTTATCACAGAGTGGATATTGTCATTTGTGGAAGTCGATGGTAGGTGGGCGTTCTCTATTTTATTTTTGACGTATGTGGCTACTCCATAGGCATGGTGGTATGCTGCACCAATGATATCGTATCCTGGTATTTTTTCTCTGGAACGTATTTGATCTTCGTTATCTGTGTGGGTTTGCTGTAGGGCAACCACGTCAATGTTGTGCATACTCAATAACTTTTGAAGAAGTTGGCATTTGGTTTTACTAATTCCCTCAATGTTCAATTGTCATATTTTAATACTTGTTCCAAGTTTCCTACATCCTTGGCCCATAGAACGGCTTTTGATGTGATTACGAGTCATTTCCTCTCGGTTATGTACTTCTCGAATAGCCAGGAGATCTAGAAAGATTGTCTGGCTGTCAGTTTTGTTGCCTTCTTAGCACCAACCAGGGATCGTGTGTGGGGCAAATTTCAGGTTTACACGCACGGACGTGAAGCAACATCGACCCTCTTGTGGTAAATGAAGGTGATTGTAGAATTAAACTCTACACAGTACTTTTGCCAGGGATAAGCAGACGATCTTGTCATAGTAATACTTGGCAAATTTTCAAGTACAGTCAGAGCTATGACACAAGGAGTATTGAACATTGTGCAAATTGGTGCAGGAAAGAAAATCTAAGGGCCAGTCCTGAGAAGAATGTTGTAGTACCATTGACGAGGAAGCAGATCCAACACACAAATTGGAATCTCAAGCTTCTCGATGAAGCTCTACCAGTGAAGGGGATAGTGAAATATCTAGGGGTAACCGTGGATGAGAAACTATTGTGGACCCCTCACATAAGGAGCACCTGTTCCAAGGCGAAAGGTACTCTGAGTACCAGGAGAGCTTGAGGTAAAAACTGGGGCTTAAGCCCCAATAATATGTACTGGATGTGCACCACGGTAGTAAGACCTATGATCAGATATGGGGCTACAATGAGGTGGAAAAAGGTAAAACAGCGGGTAGCTGCTAATGAGCTTGTTAAGGTGCACAGACTGGCCTGCTTAGCCATTACAGGCGGATTAGCAGCACATCCACTGCTGGGATGGGAATCATGCTGAACATGCCCCCATTACACCTGTGGGTAAAGATGGAGACAGCAGCTGGAGCACACAGGTTAAAGACTGGCAAAAACTGGAACTCACTGGGGTATCCATGATCTCAAACTAAAATACTGAGTGAGAGAGACATAGGCATGGTTGGGGAAATGCCAGCCGACTATATAACAGCTCCCATCAGCCTCAACTAGCCTTTCAATGTAGTAATTGGAAGTAGTGAGCTCTGAGAGAGCAAATTTCGACACCGTACTGGGGCGTAGTGTGGTTCACTGTCGGATCGAAAACAAACCAAGGTGTTGAGGCCTGGGTATAACGAGTGCAACCAAGGCTTGAGAGTGCAATCTCTCTAGGGAAGGTGGCCACTGTGTCTCAAGCAGAAATATCTGCTATCAGGGTGTGCGTAGAAGAGAATTTGCGGAGGTGCTACAGAGGTTGAAGCACTTTAATTTATTCACACAGCCAAGCAGCCCTGAAAGCACTGGCAGCCTCTGCAACAAGATCAAAGATCGTGGCAGAATGCCACAAAGGCCTTGTGGAGCTAGGGGAAAGCAATAGGATAAACCTATTATGTGTCCCTAGCCACTCACGGATTAGTGGTAATGAGCAAGCCGATAGGTTGGCCAGGATAGGAGCGATGACACCATTTATTGGACTGGAACCTGTCCTGACAATCACCAAGGCGATGATCAAAATAAATGTACTAGACTAGACAGCATGTAGAATATTGGGCTAAGGTTCAAAAGAAAACACATGGCAAAGTATTGATGCCGAAACCATGTTCTAAGAGAATTCTCTCAATCCTAGGCATGAACAGGAAAGAAATTAAGCTCATGGTTGGACTATTGACAGGCCATGGGAATTTCAAAAAACACCTATATACAATGGGGACAATAGAAGAAGATCCCAAATGTAGGATGCGAGGTGTGGTCGATGAAACCGTGTCACATTTGATCTTCGAATGCGAGGCATTGGAGATTAAAAGACACGGAATATTCAAATCAACCAGACCAGAAGAAATAGTGTCTAGCAAAGCACTGGTAAAATATCTCCTTGCACTGTTCAAGGACATTGGTTGGCTTTACTAGAGACATAGGGAACGATACCGCACAATAAACTCTGTTTCGGTGCGAGAAGCTGCGGGCTTGACCAGTGTTGTTATTGCTTCCCTGTTAAAATCAAATCAATTCGTGGCCAGCAAGGTCCCCAGATCTGAACCTGCTAAAACATGTGTGCGGCCAGCTCGGACATCAACTCTGTCCCAGTGTTAGTATTGTAGTCGTAAATTGTCGTAGTTGTGTTGGGAAAGAACCAGAGCTCCTAGCCCTAATAGAAAGCACTGAAGCTCAAACAATTGTAAGTACAGAGAGCTGGCTAAAGCCGGAAATAAGTTCAGCCGAAATTTTTTCAAACGATCTAACAGTGTTCAGAAAGGATAGATTAAATGCAGTTGGTGGTGGAGTATTTATTGCTGTCAGAGGTAGTTTGCCTTGTAGCGAAACTGAAGTAGACAGTTCATGTGAAATAGTACGGGTAGAGGTTATACCTGACATTCGGACTAAACTATTGATTAGATCGTTTTATCGACCCCCCCCCCCCCACCCCCCACCCCGACTCAGAAGGTATATTTGCTGAACAGTTCAAAGAAAACGTGTCTCATTTCAAATAAGTACCCCGCTCATACAATTATAGTAGGTGGTGACTTCAATCTACCCTCGATATGCTGGAAAAATTATAAGTTTAAAGCCGGCGGCAGGCATAAAACATCATCCGAAATCGTCCTGAATGCTTTCTCAGAAAATTATTTTGAACAATTAGTTCATGAGCCCACTCGAAGAGTAAATGGTTGCGAAAGCGTACTTAACCTTTTAGCAACAAATAATCCTGGACAAATAGTGAGTGTTGTGACGAATACAGGGATTAGCGACCACATGGCAGTTGCTGCTAGGCTGAATACCGTAACACCCACAACCATAAAAAAGAAACACAAAGTATGTCTATTTAAAAAAGCTGATAAAAATGCTCTTAACGCCTTTTTAAGAGACAGTCTTACCTCCTTCCGATCTGATCATGTAAGTGTAGAAAAGTTGTGGAATGTTTTCAAAGAAATAGCAATTGAGAGATATATACCACATAAATTAGTAAATGATGGTACTGATTCCCCATGGTACACAAAACGGGTCAGTTCGTTGGTGCAGAAGCAACGAAAAAAGTATGCGAAATTTAAAACAACGCAAAATCCCCAAGTTGGAAAAGTTTTACAGAAGTTCGAAATATAGCGCGTACTTCAATGTGAGATACTTTTAATAATTTCCACAACGAAATTCTGTCTCGAAATCTGGCAGAAAACCCAAAGAGATTCTGGTCATACATAAAGCAAACCAGTGGCAAGACGCAATCAATACCTTCAGTGCGCGGTAACAACGGTGAAGTCGCCGATGACAGTGCCACTAAAGCATATTTATTAAACATAGTTTTCCGACACTCCTTCACCAAAGAAGACAAAGTAAATATTCCTGAATTCCAATCAAGAACAACTGCCAAGATGAGAAACATAGAAGTAGATATCCTCGGTGTAACAAAGCAGATTAAATCACGTAATAAAGGCAAGGCCTCCGCTCCAGATTGTATACCAGTCGGGTTCCTCTCAGAGTACGCTGATGAAATAGCTCCACATTTAGCAATACAACCACTCGCTCACAGAAAGATCCGTACCTAAAGACTGGAAAATTGCTCAAGTCACACCAATACGAAAAAGGGAAGTAGGAGTAAACCGTTGAATTACAGGCCTATATCACTAACGCCGATTTGCAGTAGGGGTTTAGAACATATACTGTATTCGAACATTACGAAGTATCTCAAAGATATCGATTTATTGACATATAGTCAGCACGGATTCAGAAAATATCGTTCTTGTGAAATACAAGTAGCTCTTTATACTTATGAAGTAATAAATGCTATCGACAGGAGATGTCAATTTGATTCCATATTTTTAGATTTCCAGAAGGCTTTCGGCACCGTTCCTCACAAGCGTCTTCTAACCAAACTGCGTGCCTACGGAGTATCGCCCCTGTTGTGCAACTGGATTCGTGATTTCCTGTCAGAAAGGTCACAGTTCGTAGTAATAGACGGAAAGTGATCGAGTAAAACAGAAGTAATATCCGGCGTTCCCCAAGGAAGTGTTATAGGCCCTCTATTGTTCATGATTTATATTAACGACATAGGAGACAATCTGAGTAGCCGTCTTAGATTGTCTGCAGAAGATGTTGTCGTTTACCGTCTTGTAAAGCAATCAGAAGATCAAAAGGGCTTGCAAAATGATTTAGATAAGATATCTGTATGATGCAAAAAGTGGCAACTAACCCTGAATGAAGAAAAGTGTGAAATTATTCACATGAGTACTAAAAGAAATCAGGTAAATTTAGATTACGCGATAAGTGACACAAATGTGAGGGCCGTAAATTCAACTAAACACTTAGGGATTACAATTACAAATAACCTAAATTGGAACTATCACATAGATAATATTGTGGGTAGAGGAAACCAAAGACTGCGATTCATTGGCAGAACACTTAGAAGGTGCAACAGGTCTTCCAAAGAGACTGCTTACACTAGGTTTGTCCGCCCTATTCTGGAGTATTGCTGTGCGGTGTGGGATCGGCATCAGTTGGGACTGATGGATGACATCGAAAAAGTACAAAGAAAGGCAGCTCATTTTGTATTATCGCGAAATAGGGGAGATAGTGCCACAAACATGATATGTGAGTTGGAGTGGCAATTGTTAAAACAAAGGCGTTTTTCGTTGCTACGGGATCTTCTCATGACATTTCAGTCACCAGTTTTCTTCTCCGATTGCGAAAGTATCCTTTTGGCACCCACTTACATAGGGAGAAATGATCATCACGATAAAATAAGAGAAATCAGGGCTCGCACAGAAAAATTTAAGTGCTCGTTTCTCCCGCGTGCCGTTAGAGAGTGGAACGGTAGAGAGACAGCATGGAGGTGGTTCATTGAACCCTCTGCCAGGCCCTTTATTGTGAATAGCAGAGTAATCACGTGGAAGTAGATGTAGATGTAGTAGCCAAAATATCAAGCACCATTTACAACAGTTGTGGTCCAGCTTGCGCTAGAATACAAAGGCGTTATGAGAGCCTTTCCAACAGACTCAGAGCATGCATTCAGGCCAAAGGGGATGCAACGTCATATTGATAAGTGGGCTCGTACTACCAAGATCTCAGTAAATTTGATTTGATTGTGTAATCACATACCATCTAAACGACTGAAGTTTCATTTCGTCTCCTCTTCTCCTGCAGGGGAGTGTATGTACAGAAACGGCACAGTATAACATAAAATATGAATTTTGGCACCTAGCTTCGTTGTCAAAGAGGTCATTTCCCGCTTTACAAACCTTAATCACTCGCGAGAAGAAATCTCGACCTCTGAAGCCTCATGAAAGGGCGATATCTGGCTCCTTCCCCCGCACACTATAAAAAAGGACACACCCTGACTTCTCCCAACCCGTCTCTCTGGCGCTACTCTCATCAAGACGAAAGCCACAGTGTAACTCTAACAGCTGCTAGAGTACATTCCATTTCCCCACTAGCTTCACATTTAAGTCACCCACAAGTATAGGTCGATTCACAATGCACGTGAACGGAGCATATCGAAATGGAACTGTGTTTACACCAGATGGAACGCCTATAGAACGTCACTTCACTTAGCTCAGCACTGAACGCCTGTTAACGAAAGTATGATCACATGGGGTATGAAACGAAATATGTGACTGCATTAGTAACATATTGATAGTGATGATGCAGCGCACTATCTTACGATGGACGGAAGTAGCAGTAGCTTCAGGTGTGTCCCAGATAAGTGGATAATGACCTTTGCCGTGAACTTTCATGTTAAGAACTTGGTAGACAATATTACTAGCAGCCTTAAATTTTTTTCATATTATGCAGTTATCTATAATGAACAACAGTCTACAAAAAATTTCACAAATGCTGTCAAATCCTGATACGATTTCAAAGAGGTGTGAAGAACACTTCGCAAAACGTAGTTTCCTATGACAACAGTGTCAATGAGTCGTAACTGAAAACAGTCAATTCATACAAATACCCGAGTGTAACAATTTGTAGGAATATGAAATGGACTGGTCACGTAGGTTTACTCGTAGGTGAAGTAGGTGACAGACTGCGGTTCCTTCGCAGAATACTGGGAAAATTTAGGCAGTCTACAAAGTAGATTACCTACAAAACACTCGTAAGAGAATCCTTGAAAACTGCTCAAGTGTTTAGGACCAATACCAAATAGAATTCACAGGGGATACCTGAGAGTATACAAAGAAGGACAGCGCGAATCATCACGGGTTTATTCACCCTAAGAGAGCGTTATGAAGATGCCAAAATCCATGAACTGAAAGGCACTGGAAGGTAGAGACCTAGTGACAAAGTTTCAGATCTATTACAGAGTGAAAAATTTAGAAAAATACGACAACAACCGCAAAAATTGGATTTAATCTAACAACTGCACGAAGAGAAGCATTTAAGCAGTCATTGGTCCAGCACTACTTGCGCAGTTCGAACGTATAGAATTCCAACACACGGTACAATGGGAAGTTCCCTCTACCATGCACTTTACAGTGGTAGTATAGATGTAGACCTAGATGTAGAACGGCGAAAGTGAGGTTATGAGATACAATTCGCGATCCAAGTTGATATATAGTAACATAATTAATGAACTAGGAATAATACCAGAGTTAATAAGTGGGTAAAGTGAGATTCATAACGAATGTTCTTGATGAATGTCGTATGGCACTTTCCCACATACTGGTAGCTCGAAGAATAGTAAAGTGTCTTCCAAACATTTCAAAAACTGTACACTTTCTGATGAAGAAAATATATAGATTGCGATTTCAAAGGTTGCACACACATTTATGGAGCTGATAGATGAATTGAAATACAACAACTTTGGAATGGTGACTTATGGTCTTGGAAGTACTACTAACGCAATGAAAACTTTGAAATGTCAGGAACAAGGTCAATGCATGTGCACCTTAAGTTTGGCAAAAATTGTGAACTGTTTTACTCAACAATGTTGTGCATTACAGAAGATGCTAAGAATGTCGTCCATAATATTCAGTAAAGGCAAATGTATTCGTAGAAAAATCTAGCGCCCTCTAATACAAGAGGCACCGCACGAACGTCATAAGACGCTGCGAGAATCCCTGCGAGAAGTTTCTTCTTGGGGACTGGTGTCACGTAATTACAAGGAGCTTCTGATATGCCCCCACAAAGAGACGTCAGATCAGGGGTGTGGAAGGTAGCCATGCAGTTGACCCTTTCCAATCTCAAAGCGAGAGAGTGAAAATCAAGTGTACGTACTCTAACAATACCACCACTTGCAAAGTAAGTTAGAAATCAGATTAATAATGTTTCTCACGCAGCATATGTTCGCTTTATCGGGCAACAACAAAGTTATTGACTGTGGATGGTATCGTCTGAATGGAAATTATGAAGTCACTGTAAAAAAGTCATTAATTTTGGCACTTATCTTGAATGGATTCCCACGTAGATTTCGTGGAAGTTGTTATGGCTCATCTTGTTCATTCTAGGGTGATTCCACTTTGACTGCTAGAAGGTCCAGATCTGTATTTTAGCAATATTTGAAGACCTAACAAATGCGTTTTTCGGGAAATTCTTGATGATCAAACAATCCCAGATCAGAACAATGGTATTGTAGAAATAATTTTTGACTTGGTGTTCACAATCCACATTTTTATTAAACTTCTCGTAAATTCATATATACTTCTTCTTAATTGTCACATCATCAAGAAAACAGTTTTGTATCAATCTTCATATATTTAATTTCCACTTCAACCAAACACAAGACTTGACTGTTCTTTTACAAAGCGAAATAACAACTTAACTTCTGCAAAGTGAAACAAAGACTGCTCTGTGCGCATTCACGCCAAAACGGTTACAAGGAAGTCAAAGATTATGACAGTCTCACAGAAATGAATACACACAAGAACCCATGGAGGTAAGAATAGAGGGAGACGCCGTGACGTCACAGCTGCGAAGCTTTGTGAAGCCGAGGGTAGCCATCTCAATCCGACCAAAACATTGCTGCTGTAAGCTTGTGTGCATAGGCTTGTCGCTCGCTTTTGGAAGGAATTTGCGCTATTATGGTGACTTGTGTGGTGTTCGGATGTACGAATCGCTCTGATTGTGATGCGGAATCGAAGGGAATAACATTTCATGTGTAAGTTGTCTTGTTAAGTGTGATTTTACAACTTCATTGTGAACGAACGTGTGCTACATCTGTACTTGTACTATAGCGTATTTTTCTCCTGTATGATTTTAGATTTCCTAAAAATGAGCGTCTAAATGGAGCACTATATGTTCTCAGCATTTTCGAGAAGAGGACATAGACCGAACTTCCCATTCAACAGTAAGGCTGCGTGAAAATGCTGTACCATAAGTTTTCCCTACACACCCAAAACATTTGCAAAATGTATGTTAATTCAAAGAATTAAATTCTTAGTTTTCAAGTTCACGTTTCAGTATAATACGTACGTATCGTCGATAGTCGAAGTGTTGAGTAACTCACTTTGTCTTCATCATGTAGCAAATTAAAAGATAACACTACATTAACTGGCGTAAAGCATAGGCCTAAACAGGACACTGTGTAGATTTGCCATTCTATGTACCGTATTTCAGTAAATATTGGTGGTAATGAACAGTGTTTCCCAGTAGTGTAACGTAACTGAAATGTTCGAGTACGTATTACAAACAAAATGTATTTATGGGGCTTTGGAGGGAGGGTATAGCTGACTTAGTTTTCAGTTACTATTATTTAGTTTGTGATGCACGTTTATTACTGAATTAACAAAATTGTATCGTTTACATTGAAGACTAGCTATTCGTAATATTACATTAAAAACTATTTTTAATCAGAAGAAACGCGGAATTTGGCCTTTACGAGATTTTATTTTAAACAAAAACTTTGAAACAACCAATATGATGACGTTACATGCGTATATGGTGCAATTAGCGACTGTAATACACGCAGCGCTATAGCACACTGGCAATGTTTTGGTCAGAGTGTCATGGCAGCGAGCCACGCCCCCATGGCTTCAAAACATAGTACGGCTGGGATACGTAGCGCCATCTCCCCTTATTCTTACCTCCATGCAAGAACTATATCACTGTAATATATCGATACATCGGAGTACCTATACATTAATAAAACCAAATGTGAATATTGTCACAAAAATATGTCTGTTACTTTGCAGAAAAGTAGTACTATATTACTGGTATCGAGAACTGGGGTTGGAGTGCCGTAATGGTCACGTAAATAAAGAATCATTACAGTACACAACAATTGCTCCACTCGATCTTAACAGCATTACAACAGAGGAACGCACTTGAATGACAAGCCGATATAAGCACTCAGAACCAGCACATCAGTGATATTCTTGCTGAATTTACAGCGCGTGTGCATTGACTGTCCTTGGTATTCCTGGCGTTTCAAACCTTTCACTGGCTCTGGATTCCTTCCAACACCATAATTCCCTGTTCCAAAGCTGTTGTTTTCCACTGCTGTATCCCCTCCTTCTATTTGTGCACAACCTTTTGAATCAGCCTGTACATAGGTACAAGGACATAAACAGTATTTAGAAGACAATACACAGAGATTCTTTACGTCATTCTCTGTGTGTTGTTCTATTTCTGTTCCCAAAAGAACGTCAGAAACTGTAGTTTCTCCTTCAAAAGAGCTGAATTCTGCGCTATAAAAATTATTTTTAATAAAAATCGTTTGACCTATTCATTATTTATGTACATTGTAGCCTTTTCCTTTATCCAGGTATTTTAAAGTGTAAATAATTTTTCTCTTTCACATATTTGGTCACTTTTATGTGAGGACACTCATAAGAAAAATATCCAAGACCTCATGCAACTTCCATAACATGTTAAGAAAATAAATTTTACGTATTAACCAGTTTATTGGACGTCAAGGGCCTAGGAGTTTCCATGCAGAAATCTTCACTGCAGCCGCAGAAGGATACTATCGACAAGCTCAACCATTTTATTAGGAGGTCTCTTCTTTCCGCTGGTGATTTAAGAGAAATTTTTAGGTATTGTATTTGACATGTGCTTCTGATCGCATACCTCATGTAATCGAGATACAAAGCAGCATTAACGCAATGAGACCTGCAGGTAGCAATCCGTGGGAAGCAGATGCATACAGTCTCTTAATCATGTACAAGGGCCTCGTTTGCTCATTGATTATGGACGTTTCTTTCACAACATCGTTAAATGCTCACTTCTAAAACTAGACATGCTAAAGTTCTGCTGCCTGCGAATTTGCCTTGGAGCTATGCGATCGACTCCTACTAACGTCTTACTTAGAGAAGTTGCTGAATCTCCACTATATGCTCGACGTCATACTTGCCGAGAAATTTATTTGCTACGAGACTCAGCAGCCTAACAAGAAACTGCGCAACCTTCTACGAGAAATGAGAGACAATTTTTCTCTCAGAAGCGCTACATTGGAAAAGAGAAACTTTTGCACTTACATAGTGGCAGTGTTAGACTCAGTGCGTAACCTTTGGATTCGAACAGAAAAACTTTGAAATTCATTATTGCAGTTTTATGGAAAATTGTTTTTGCACAATCAATTCGAGTTCCAGTGCTTACAAGAATTTTTCTTGTCTGCAGTTTGTTCATGCGTATACTGATGTCTCTCGATATCAAGAGACTTCAGCAGCAGGATGTGCGTTTCTTGCCGCAAAGCTGAGCTAGTACAGGCAGTTCCGTCTATCTCCATGCAGTTCAGTTTTCACCGCGGAGGAGACAACGATTTGAGAGGCTCCCAAACTTGGTCGTCATGGGTGCTGCAGAACCTACTAATGGCGTTAGACTGAAAAAGCGTTTTGCAGTTTATTGAAAACCTAGAATAGGACAGTAATATGAATGTTCAAATAGCGCAAATCGCACGAGAATCATTGCTAAATAGACGAAGAGGAATGAAAGTCTATCTGCTGACGTATGTTTGGTCTACAATGGCGAGGTCAACCAACTGGCAAAGGACACCAGTCTTTCTCTCCCTGTACTGCGCGCCGTTCTGTCAGCCTCCGATGTAACATATGGATGCAGAACTATCCCAGAAAGAACTGGGAGAGTATTGGCACCTTTCAGTCTACCGTATAGATCAATACTACGCTATTAGAAGGACGTCGTAGTTTCGAAGACCTAGAGTGAACAGGAAGCTGATACCTATCTTGGTATGAATGTGTACTTCTAATCCCAGAAATCCTTGTTGCAGAGTAGATGTATTTCGACTCCTCTATCAGCTCCTTAAAATCATGCGCGACCTTCTAAATCATCCTGTATATATTTTCTTGATCAAGCTCGAGCTGACGGTTTGAAGTGTTTGTACGACACTTTTTTCTCTTTCCGTTTCCAGCCGAAGGGAAAATTTAATGTACGACGTTCATCATGGATATTCGTTTTGCTTTGGCCACTAATTAACTCTGGTTCAACTCCTTTCCACTTACATCACAAAGCCTTCAAGGATAATTCTCCCTGCAACTATCAGGAGAAAGAAGAAGAAGATGTCAGCTACTCACCGTCTTCCTGTACTCTCTTTGAAGCACAGCAAAACTGGTTGATGCAAAATCTTTTGGAACTGAAGATGTCCCTTCCAACATGAGCTCCTATTTTATGACTTGACGATCCTTAAAGCCATTTTTTTATTTTCTACGAGACTGTAACGCGTATATATGGAATTTTTTTCTTCCTGTGGTTGCATAGACACTCCATGTGTACGATTCCCCGTCTTTGTTGAGTTCTTTTTGGTTCCTGTCGCATTTAATTAACTAGTCAAGTTTCCTGAGCTGTATGTATTGTACCTATGAGAACATTGTGCAATAATTTTAATTCATTGTGCCACATTGTACCAACTTTTTACGTTGTCTAACAGGTTGTCGGCTGTGTGGTTCAATAAGCCAAAAAAAACCGAATGAGAACGGTAAAGAATATGAAGACATAGAGTGAAATGCTGTGACATAAGTGAACGCAGAGAGATTAACCACACTTCCTATGTTAGCAGACGACACCAATGTCACCCTCCCAATGTCAGCGACAAGGTTTCCTTCCCGAGAATTCTTGGCGGTAGTGTTCTGTTCGATTGACGACCTGTGCGAATGCCGCCATCTGAAATTGATTGTGTAACGTTCCGACGTTCAGTTCTGTTCCGTAACGCTCGATGTTAATCGACGTCATTAAGAGGACAGTTTTATCGGTCTTGCCCATGCGAGTGATCTGCTATACCCGTCCGCCTTTGTGTGTGTGTGTGTGTGTGTGTGTGTGTGTGTGTGTGTGTGTGTGTGTGGGTGGGTGGGTGGGTGGGTGGATTAGTCTGCAGCAGGTTTCGTCTCTAATGTAATATCCATGACATATAGGCCTAATACCTCAATCGATATTGAGAACGGTATAAAAAATACGGGGGCATTACTTTTCAGCAAGGCTTCATAGTAATCTTGTGGAAGCAGGACAGAGATCCGAGCGAACAAAAGTCATACATACCAATTTGTTTATTGGATACGTCAGATACCGTTTTTGAAAAATTGCTCTGTGTCAAGCTGCGAAACCATCAGGAGTTGGCTGATATGTACGAGGGGCAGTTTGGGTTGCGACAGTGCAAGTCCGGAGAGGACCCTATTAACCTGACGGCCGAATCTGTTCACTCGTCTACTTGGACCTATACATTTTAGGAGTAATTCTGGACCTTCCTGGTCCCTTAGACGACCTGTAGCGACCTGTGCTGTTCTCTTGCTCTCGGGAGACACAGTCTCTTGAGCTGCTACACGGGTGTAAAAAAAGAGATTCTTGTATATGTTGGCACAGATGACGTCACACGACATAGTTCTTTACATACGTATCACCAAATGATGTTTGTGGCTCGCTTTTGTGACATGAGTACGGTGATACTGCTCCAGTCCCTGGAGGAGGAGGCGTCTGTGTCGGGAGACATCGCTTATGCCGATGACCTCTAGATCCTTACGCAAGGTAAGGGCCGTCTCCAATTCGAGAACAGATGTAGTACAGCATTAGAGACACTGCCGACCTGATTTAAAAGATCTAAATTGACAATAATCCCTAGTAATCAATATACGTTACATCACTACCGGCTGCCATTAAAATATTAATAAGCCGATAATGTTATCCCTTGAAAGGATTTTTAACTTTGTGTGTAATGGTGAGGTACTGAGCTAATTTTGTTGCCCTGAAGATTTCTATTGAAAGGAAGCAGTAGCAACACAAACAAGAATCGAACCAAGGTTCTATTACTAATTAAGTAAGCTGTAATTACCGAAAAAGAAACGGTTCAGAGCCTAATTAGGCAGAGTTCTACCCAGTACTAGCATGGTTCGTAAAGAAAGTTAACTATGTTATCGCACAATAGTGGTGAGAGTGTCACTGATATGATACGCGAGTTTGGGTGTCAGTCACTGAAACAAAGGCGGTTTTCTTTGCGGAGAGATCTATTTACGAAATTTCAATCACCATCTTTCTCTTTCGAATGCGAAAATATTTTGTTGACACCCACCTACGTAGGGAGAAATGATCATCATAATAAAATAAGAGAAATCAGAGCTCGAACGGAAAGATTTAGGTGTTCCTTTTTTCCATGCGCCATTCGAGAATGGAATGGTAGAGAAGTAGTACGAAAATGGTTCGATGAATTCTCTGCCGGGCACTTAAGTGTGAATTGCAGAGTAACCATGTAGACGTGAATGTAGATGTAGATGTGGGTTGACTTTACTTGATACTGAACTTCTGTTTTGCTGGAAATATACAATACAGTAGCACAATTTAGCAAGTAATTTGATTTTAACTACAGTGGAGGAGTATTAATGCGTTAGACAACAGCTGGCTCTCAATAACACTTACTGTCTGTACTTTACAGTAGGAGGATAATGATAATTATAGGGAAAATGCTTACAAATGCTTACTACTAACTTGGAGAAGGGGTTCTTTTGTTAGTTTAACTATAGGAAATTACTATTATTGAAATAGTGACGAAGTAATTGAATTATTTGTGCTGATTATTACTTGTATTCTGAAGAAACATTCACTTCCATATATTATTTAGCTCAAGTGGAACATGTGATACCTGGATATAGTATAGTTTGAATATTTGTAGCAAGCTGCTTATTCTTGATTGCTGTATTGTAAAATGACATTTAAATCCGTCTCTACTATTAACATGGGGACCCAGAAACAAATTTATCGGTAGATTCAGATCGTGACTGAACACTTTAGTCACAACATAATACGGGAAACACTGTTAACTACATAATAAATGAAATTGAAACACTATAGATTTCAATAAGAAAATTCTTTGAACTGAATATTTTAACCGTCCATTTATGAAAACAACGTTCAGTATTTCAAAACTTATGCTCACTAAATAATTATGTATTTTACAACTCCACAGATTTTATTAACTTTTGTTAAGGAAGATATCTGCTTTTCAGTTCAATAAAATAGGATGCTCTGCTTCATCGCAGCATTTGGTATAGGAAGCTATGTAGGTAAACGACTAAGAATAAAATACGGTGACTCAACACAAAATTTACAGAGCACAAACTTATTGTAAACGAAACCACATACCTGGTCCATGCACCTATACAGTACTCAACTGATAATTTGAGTTGAAGGCGACCGACGACACTGTCAGTCTCCTGTGCTATTCGTAAAAGGCGGAAAAACCATCCATGGCTCTTCCTGTATAACAAGCTCTGAAAATTCTCTTCTTAGCGTCGGATTTTCATAGTACAGAGCAAACAAAAGTATGCCATGAATGATAAGCCGAATTACTTGCGCATCCGAGGCTATGTTATATAATCTTGCAGTTCTTATCGCTTCCTTCAGTTCACTAGATCCTTTGCCTGCTAGCCACCAATTTACTCATGACACACAGGATTCTTACACTTCGACCGCCAGGTCCACCTTTTCTATTCCCGCCTAGCTAGTTCCGTTGCGGAGGGACTTCCCTCCAAGTTTTACGTGGTTACAAACCTACTTTCCCCATGCATGAGTCATTATTACAATTAAAGTCTTGATTTTCACATTCTTTCACAGCACATTACTTTTGAAATTACATGCATAGATTAATTAGAGTTACATAAATTATCATAAATTAATGAATAAAACATTTACATCTATGTTACATCAAAGATCATAGTTGTACAGTAATCACAGTAAGTAAGAACAGACAAAGAAGTTAGATAAGACCCTTAAAGGTAATATCGACAATACTGCCACAGAGTGCTACTGAAGAGGAAGTTAATGGGTGACTCATCAGTCAGAAATATGATGTAGTTATACACAGACAATTTGTAAATATCTGGGGGTGCATCTGGATCAGAATTGGAACTTCGGGTCCCTTATTGAGAAAGGTGGTACAAAGGTACATGCTGTGTTGCACAAGATGGTAAGCGTTGGGCAGTGCAGGTTTCATCCACCTCGCAGTACAAGAGTGCATCATGGAAGTTCATCCTCTCGATGGAGGGATACAGGTCGAGCGCGTGGGCCGAAGATTGTGTCTTGTGAGGCCTTCAGTGGTCTTGGGAAGGGTACAAAGAAATGTTCTAGCAAGGTCTACAATGGGCCTCTGTCCATTTACACAAGTCAACAAGGCGGAAAGCAGCGACTGAGGAAAGGCAACATGGATAAAATTAGGGACATAATGGGCAAATACCTAGCCAATAAGAAAGAAATATGAGATGAAGTACTGCACACATGGCAGCACCAGTGGGATCCCTCTGATACCGCAAGAAGACCCTGTGCAGTCTTCTATAATATCAGAGAAATGCTAAGATTGAAGCACCTGGAGCCTAGCAAAGGATTGGTGCATTTCGTCACTGAGCGTGGGTCACATACGATTTACCTGAACCGGAGTGGTAAAAAGGAATCAGAAGCGTGTGACTGTGACACTCGTCTGGGCACCCCAGAACATGTCCTATTCGAATCTGTCACTCTTACCGCAGTTGAGCCTGACGAAAGAGAAGCGCTGACAACTTATCGTATAAAGCAAATATAAGAAGACAGGGATCTTGCCAACAAAATATCCAATGTAATGCAACAACAGTTTGTTCAACAAGAAGAGCTCGAATGAATGTCTAGCACCATTAAGTTCACACCCAAGGTGACTAGAGGATGGAGTATGGAGGCGAAGACCTCGGTGCTTCCTCTCCTGTCTTGGCTGGAGAGTGGAGAGCAGGAACGGATTTCGGCGGGGTCGCCGTCCCGGATCGAGCTGGCTGCTGATCAGTTCGGACGCTATAGGCTGCCTTGCTCTGGCGAGCTGGACTGCATCATCGAGTAGATGGTGCTTCCCCACATCTGGCGAAAGGTCATATAGTTATAGTACTTTATTTTATTTATTTAGCATATGGCAATGCACATCATTTTACGCTTCTTGTCAATGTTTGAACAAAGACATACATAAAAACACAATAAAGTATACTATATATGAAGTATAAAGTAATACAATACAAACATCAAAATTATGTATAAAGACTTTTTCGGCGTCTGTTGCCATCAGAAAATCACTGAACTTGCCACTGTATACTCTTTTGTTGCACTCTTGGCCGATGTGGCCGATGATCTGCCTGTTGGCTCCGCAGTCGCAGTTGGGAGTTGGTGTTTTTCCTCACTTGTAATGAGTATCTGCACATCTTCCGTGATTTGTGTGTATTCTGTTAAGGGATGACCATATTTTACGCGGTAGTTCATATCCGGGCGGTCCCTCAATGATGCAGGGGAAGGCTTGACAATGCTCAGGGCACACCCTTCGCCATTGTCCACTCCAGGTCTTATTGCTTTAAAATTTATACTTTGCAATTCTTTGGCGGTTATCATTGTTGGATGTCTAGATCGAAATACGATTCTTTCCAGGTCAGGCATGTCTCAGTGTATAGGGAGCTGGGGGTTGTCGATTATCTTCTTATGTTCCCGGAGAAGAGCATTCTTCCGACGTAGGTCCACAGAAGGCATGTGGCTCAGAATTGAAGGCCAATGTGTTGCGGTTGATCTCATGGTTTCGCTGACAATTTGCATCGTGCTATTCAGCTGCAGGCCGATTTTTTTTTTTTTAACAATGTTCATCCAGACCGGAGCACAGTACTCCGGAGCCGAGTAGACGGCCGGCACGGTAGCTCAGCGTGTTCGGTCAGAGAGCTGGTTGGCGTCTGGAACAAAACAACTGAGTCGAAAGATCAAGAGACGAACTTGAACGGATGTCATGTGACGTCCGCAATGATCAAACACAACGATCAACAACGAACAAAATTGCAAGAAAAAGAAGAAAAGGTAGACCAGTCCAGGTGCCGACGTCTGTAGCGTGTCAACCGAGCAGCCCCAAGTAGTGCCGCACAGATTCTGGAGAATATTATTCCTCGTCTTTAGTTTGGCTGCAGTATCTTCAAGATGTCATTTATAAGTGAGCACTCTGTCCAAAGTGACTCCAAGGTACTTTGGATGCTCATTAGATCGGAGCCGTCAAGTTGTTTGCTTGCTAATTTATTTCTGAAACGGAAACATGTAGTTTCGGTTTTTGTAGGATTTGGCTGTAATCTCCATTTAAGAAATTATGTACCTAATGTCTCTAAGTCAGATGTCAAGGTTGTTTCCACGACCTCAAAGTTCTTGTATTGTGTTGCCAAGACCCAACATCTGCATACCAAAACTGCCTGGGAGATGTGGATGGCGTATCGGCAATATACAAGCTGAACGGTAGTGGAGCCGACACGGAGCCCTGTGGTAGGCCGTTGTTCAGGGTTCTTTGGACGATTATCTGTTCTCCTTTACTACTTGGAATGTTCTGGCAGCAAGCATGGCATCTGTAAGTCCGGTAGTTCTGAGGCAAGGGACTGTTTGCATGAATTTGTACGACTGACCATGTCTACAGACAGTGTCCAAGGCACCAGACAGATCTATGAAAACAGCTGGTGTTTTTAATTTCTTTTGGTACCCAGCCTCTATATACATAGTTAGTGACATAACCTGGTCTGTACAGCTGCATGCAGGGCGAAACTCGGCTTGCTCCACTGGAACTGAATACAGAATTTTGTTGGCACTGCTGTTATAGACAAGTCATTCCAGGAGTTTACAGACAGAGCTCAATAATGTGGTTGGACGGTAGCTCTTTGGGTTGTTACTCGGCTTCCTTGGCTTTAAGAGATCAACTATTTTTGATCGTTTCATTTACTGAGGGACTATGCCGTGTGTTATAATATCTGTACACAATTTGGCATCTCTTCGCATATTTTCCACAGTTCGGAAGAAACTCGGAATGGCCTCCATCAAATCCAGGTGCTTTTCCCGATTTTACGTCTTTGAGAGCGCTCGTTATGTCTTCTGCCGAGAATAGACGGGAAAATTCCGTTTGGTCGTAGCAGAGAGATTTTAATGTTGTGAGCCCATGCTTAACCCGGGTGGGGTGAGCTCTATCTCTCGGAGTTGTAGAGGTTGATACTATATGGGAGGCATTCTTGCTTGGATGTATCAGTGTTTCTTTGATGACGCTCTTATTGCCGGCATTTAGTTTTCTTAAAAAGGGGACCACGCTTTTCTACTAGACGTTTTTAAGTCTAGTTCTTGAACGGTTTCCATCCATCGTTCTCGTCGAGCCACATCACGATTGTGTCGTAGGTCGTCAGCAATTTCCTGGTCGTTGCTGTTGAGGAATGCCTGGTATTGAGGTTCACATTCTTTGTTCCATCCTGGGATATATTGTTTACGGTACATTCTAGGTATTGCCTTCTTTGCGGAGTTTATGACCGCTCCAACAAACCTCTTGTAGTTCTTTAGTTTGAAGGTATCCATCCCAACCACTAATCCAGGTTGTTAGAAAAAGTTTCTCAGTTTTCTTTCTGGAAATTCCACCGCGAGCGAGGGAAGAAAGTAACTAGGGGAATAGTTATTCCAATCTCTATCAGAGCAGGTCGATGTGACTGTGTGGGAAGTCCGGTAGGATATTACATCATATTCTCAGCGGTATATTTTCCTTGTCTGTGGTCAGGAAGCATAGATACAGGTTATATCCTCGTTTCCATGCTGCAGTATAGAAGGAATCTCTATCCTTCGCGTCAAATACGAGGTACATATTGTTTTCATCCGCCCAGTTTGCAAGTGCCTGACCATTGTCATGGTTCTCTTTGTATTTCCATTGGGTGTGATGACTGTTGTAGTCGCCTGCGTAGACAGATGGGTGTTGTAGTAGTGGTAGGACTTGTGGTGGCCATGAGACCGCAGGAGGTTTGTATGTGTTATTTATGGTGTACCCCCCCCCCCCCCCCCGATTATGTTGTTGTTGGTAGATGTTGAATGCAACTGAACATTTTCAATATTGGATCTCACATAAGTTGCCACATCATACGCCTGGTGGTATGTGGTACCAAGTAAGTCGTAGACGTATATTTTAGCTCTTTTTCTTAGTTGTTCCACGTTCTCCATGTGTGTTTCCTGAATGGAAACGACGTCAATGTCGTTATCGTTTAGAACCTTTTGCTGGGCATCACTCTTTGCCCTACTTATTCCTTCTATATTTAGCTGGTAAATCCTGAGGCAAGGTCCAAGTTTTCTTGTCAGCTGCACATGAAAACGACCAATGGATTTCGTCTGTGATATTTCGATTACAGTGTGCTATTAAATAGCCAGGAGATCAGAGTGACTGTCTGGCTGCCAGTTAGCGCTAGTTCATTTAGTTCACGTCTAGAATTAGACGCTATCCAGGGTGCACCTGTAACATTCTACTACGGACGCGAACTAGCCACTTATAGTAAAGCAGCACTCAATAGAATTGTAGAAGTAGTTAGTGTTGTTTAAGCGCTGCAACCGTAGAGTGCTTTTGTGACGAATAATATAGTTTCACGATAATAGCGGCCCAGGTCCACATCCCTACGGATGAAAACATGTCGAGCACAGCCCAGCAGGGCTAAGTAGGCCGAAGTACATGCATAAGGGGCAGTCAAATGAAAACAAAACACATGCAAAAAAATAAGTAAACTGTTTATTATTTCAAACGTAATCGCCATATCTGTTATTTCATCTATCCCACTATGGGACAAGATGGTCAACGCCGTCATGAAAAAATGTTTGCGGTTGCCTACGAAACGACAATGGAACCCAGGCGTGCATCTCCTCGTGGGAAGTAAATTGACGGCCACGAATATCTTCTTTCAGGGCACCAAAAATATGGAAATCAAATGGGGAGAGATCGGGACTGTATGGAGGTTATGTAAGAGTTTCCCAGGGAAACTTTTTCAGCGTAGTTGAAAAAACCTTGACAACATATAGACCTGCCCATTCATGTGCGTTTTGAGTAAGATGACTACCATACAGCATAAGGTTTTCAGCGTTCTGAGTTTGAAAGCCACGTTTCATCTTAGTGTAAAGGTGAACAGACACAACGACCGCATATGAAGTCTGCAAGATCAGCGTGAAAAATTGCATTACAAGAGAGACAAATCAAATCCAAGCGTGTTTAAGGCCTTATTGCCAGTGCCATTTAAGGGCCATTCTTCTTTGTGGTGTGAACTGTTACTGGAATAACATACCGGGATATGTTGGAAGAATGCCGGCCGTTATCGCTGAGCTGTTCTAGGCGCTTCAGTCTGGAACCGCGCGACTGCTACGGTCGCAGGTTCGAATCCTGCCTCGGGCATGGATGGGTGTGATGTCCTTAGGTTAGTTAGGTTTAAGTAGTTCTAAGTTCTATGGGACTGATGATCTCAGATGTTAAGTCCCATAGTGCTCAGAGCCATTTTAACCATTTGTTGGAAGAATGACTTTTTCCTCAACTTACCGTAGATTTACAAGGCTTCAATTTTCAAAAGATGACTTGATATCCGAGCGTATATGAATCAACCGCTGCCCCACTGATGGATAAGTCGCATGGGAAAAGTAGATCTTGCTATTAATTTCTCGCCTTCGAAACTTCCTGATCTCAATCAATGTGAATTTTTCTTCTGAGGCTTTGTAAGGGGTGCGGTCAACGTTAAACTTCCACCAACTGGAAGACCTACGAAAATATATCAGAGGTGCAGTGAACTCATTAAATGGCTGGTTCAAATGGCTCTGAGCACTATGAGACTTAACATCTGAGATCATCAGTCCCCTAGAACTTAGAACTACTTAAACCTAACTAACCTAAGGACATCACACACATCCATGCCAGAGGCAGGATTCGAACCTGCGACCGTAGCACTCGCGCGGTTCCGGACTGAAGCGCCTAGAACCGTGTGGCCACCGCGGCCGGCAGTGAACTCATTAAATCAAGAGATTGGTCTTCACGTGTGGGACGAGCTCGGCTGCCGTCCAGCTGTTTGCCGTGTACCGGGAGGCCGACACATTGATTATTTATAGCCCCTGTTTGTAATCTTTGAAATTTCTTGTTGCATCAGCGTATATAGATTATTCATATCCAATTCATACATCATGGAATAAAAGATTAAAGAAATTATATCCATCTTTCTGAATAATTCTGTCTTGTGTATATGCTCTGTAGAAGATTTTATGCGAATTGGGGAAAACCATCCCATCAGCTTCTGGTTGATAGGCGAAGCCAAACTGCAGACCCACAGAGATCGCGAACTCTGTTGACAACGGTTCTTGTGTCACTAACAGTCATGGTCATTTTTTCTATCAGGACAGACTCGAAAGACAATAAAAGTCATCCACATTAGTGGTAAAAGGAATCCGTTAAATTCCGGCTACAAGGCAAATCAATCAAATCCAAAGGCTGTAAATTCACTACATACCTAGTAATTACAATTACGAACAACTGAAATTGGCGGGAACAAATAGAAAATGTTGTGGGAAAGGCGAATCAAAGATTGCGTTTTATCAGCAGGACACTTAGAAGATGCAACATATCTACTAAAGAGACTGCCTACACTAAGCTTGTCCGTCCTCTTTTGGAGTACTGCTGGGCAGGGTGGGATCCTTACCATTCAGGATTATCGGAGCACATCGAGAGAGTTCAAAGAAAGGCAGCACTTTTTTGCTATAGAGACATAGAGGAGAGAGTGTCTCGGACATGATACTGGGTTTGAGGCGCACATCTTTAAAGCAAAGGCGTTTCTCGTTACGGCGGAATCTTCTCGCGAAATTTAGAACACCAACTTTCTCCTCCGAATGCGAAAATATTTTGTTTTCGCCGGAAAAGAGAGAAACGATCATTACAATAAAATAAGGGCAATCAGAACTCGCCCGGAAAGATACAGGTGTTCGTTCTTTTCCCCCCGTTTTTTCAGAAAGGAATAACAGACACCTATTGTGAAGGTAGTTCGATGAACCCTCTGCCAGGCACTTAAGTGTGATTTGCAGGGTAGACATGTAGGTGTAGATGCAGATGTAAAATTCCTTATGTTAATAAACCGAATTGGATAATTATTCCTCTGCGGCTTCCTCTCAAACAACTCGATAATTATATGTTACTACTTGATACAAGACGTTTCTAGGGGAACACAGGAACATGTGTGGACGACAGCATAGTCCTGAGCGGTCGTTTTTACTGGTGATAATCCATGTGACTTCAGGTCGTCTTTGAAGCACAGAACCGGTTGCACCAGCGTTACACAACAGTTGTTTTATTCAGATACACTCGGCCACGCGTGTGAACAGGCTGGATCGCGTGATCACAACGTAAACGCCATAGAGTGAGCATCCATATGCGCAGAAGAGAATTTCTGCAGCCAACATACATTCCCTCCAAAACCGCCGCTGTGGAAAGGTGTAAGGAATAACCATAAGCGCTCTGCAGATTTTGAATGTCGTTATATTGCTACTTTAATACAGATAGAGAGTGTTCAAAAGTAGCGTGGATTTTGTAAATGGGCATGTGAACAGTTTGCATTCGATATCTAGAATGAACCTGGACTAAAGCTTTGAAGAGATAAATGCCAGGACATTGCTTTTGTGCAGCTTGCATACGCAGTTTAGTAGGTATAGCGAATTTTTATTGCTACTTTTAAATTTTTTCTCGGTCAAATTTTCGTCTGGATATTGAAGTACAACTCGTTGTGGCCTGCCCCTCGCGCAGGGTCGCCGTATCAGTAGAAATTGTTCGTTCCCGAAAAATTCACTGAGCAACAAGCCCCTGCGAATGCTTTTGAACAGGCAGTGAGGAGCGTAGGAGAGAAATTACGTGTTGGCTACAGGTGCGGATGCAGGTGGGGTGTCTGTCTAAAACTGAACGCTCTCTCTGGTTCTGATTTTCATCTAGCTATGTCGTGAATCATCTCCTATCTTCGCTTATTTTTGCGTACTCTGTTCCCACACCAAAACCACAACTGTCCGTGACCGCATTGACTCGGTAATGGTCTCGCAATCCGACTGGAGCGCACCCAGTTGTATTCCACACGCAAGAGTATACAAAATGGTATTTAAATAATTACTTTTGTTAATTTAAATTTCCTTCAGATGGACGTCGTGCCCAGCACCCACTGTGCCTGTACCCTTTTTAGTTACAAGAAAAGCGTGATGTTGTACTGCAGTTGATCGCATTGACGAGCATTAAGCTAGTACCTCGTGGTCTCCGGGTTAGTGTTGCTGACTCTCGATTACGGACCCCAGAATGGTATCCCCCGGCCGGGTCTGGGATTTTCTCCGCTCGAAACTGAGTATGTATGTTGCCCCCACCGCCACCGACGCGCAAGTAACCAAAAAGACGTCAAATAACAATGTTTACACTAGGTAAGGGAACTGCCTACAAGGGGACTACTTGGTCAAATATGCCACACACACGGTTACTCTTTTGTTGTAATAAATTGTGTTCCAACGATATTCCAACATGGCTTCCTAGTGGCCCGAAGCAAAAGTCTCCCAAAATAACATCGAACTTGGAGCCGCAACATGCAGCTAATTAGCAATTTATCGCATACTAAAATAGTTTTTAGAACGACCTTCCACCGTTTTTGTATTCTGATGCTATATCTTTAACATTCGTTAATTTTTGGGGGACTAAATAATTATTCGTAAGTACTCATTCTCCATGACACAGGTGTTATTACCTACAGTTTTCTGTTGTGACTACTTTACAACTTTTGTGTGATCTGTCCGTATAACACTGTCATATATAGATCTTATTTACAGGTGAAAATTGCTCGAAATGCGTTTTCATTCAACGGAGTGACTTACAGCAGAGCCCACACTACCGAATTCCTACAAATATGTGGCCATATAGCCTCATAAATTAGTCGTTTAATGTGCTTATCATATTTTCATAACATAAAGCGCCTCTTTCTGGAATTATGACTGGAATTAGATCTTTTCGGTGCTTACCTATGAAAAACACGACGTTCCCTCCTTTCGATTTGCATTTGTATCAATAACGTTTATTCACCACTGCTCTTATTAATAAATAAATATCTAGAAACAGGCAAAATAAGAGTCATCTTAAAGTTTAGCTCTTAGCTTAAAATGTAAATAAACAGCGTTATACACAAAACATTTGGCAGTTCGTAGGGCAGCACGAATAGTCACAGGTTTGTTTGACCCATGGGAGAGTGTCACGAAGATGCTCAAAGAAATGAAGTTACGGTCCCTTGAAGATAGACGCACTCTATCTCTTGAAAGCCTACTAACGATGTTTCTAGAACAAACTTTAAGTGTTGAAGCTGCACATATACTATAAACCCTTAAGTTTAGCTTCCAAGAGATCGCGAAGACAAATTTACACCAGTTACAATGCTCACAGAGGAGTTGAAGCAATCATTCTTCGAGAGCTAGAATGGAATGAGAAAGCGCCCTAGTAACTGGTACAGCGGTAACTGCCCTCTGCCGCGCGCTTCACAGTGGTTTGCCGAGTACAGAGGTAGCTGTGGACGCAGATACAGATACTCGTTCGATACGAGTACGCCGATTACCGCAATAAGGTCAAATGAGCCGATGGTTTATGTGTGTTTAAGGCTTACATTGTATAAAGTAAGCCCCTGACACGTTTACCATCATCTCCCTGTCTAATCAACAGAAACATGCTGTCTCGTAACAAGCATCTGATATTTTTATCTACAGCAGTACGTAGGCGACCCACACTTTCAGCAACACACCACCACATTTCACAGCTCAAATGAGTAGGACTAGTTTCAGAACACTATGCGTTTGAGGGCACTTGTTGGTCCTGTCCGATCGCCTGACCTACATCTTGTTGAATGCATCTGGAACAGCATCAAGTTATGACGTCCATGTCTTCGACCAACGCCGACCAACTTCCGTGGCTATTGCCGGACATTGAGCGGTTATGAATCAAAGTGTCTCCTGGAACCCATTCCACGACGCATCTCCATCGTCATCAGGGCGTATTGAAGTACTATTGCTAGCAGATAGGAGGATGTAATTAAACTGCTCGTGGGTGTATATTCTTTTGTGGGTAGGTTTCGGTGTCTGCCCTCCTTTATTAATTGCGTAAAAAGTTTCAACAGTTACAACGTACCTTTCACTCTGCATTCGAGCGTGCACTGTTTTTAAAATTTCCTGGAAGATTAAAACTGAGTGTCAGACGGGTCTCTAGCCCGGATCCTTCACTTTGGCGAACAATGTTCTTACCGGCTGAGCTTCCGTCAGTACCTCTCTTCTACCTGCCAATCTCACAGAAATTGTCGTGCATAACATGCGGGACTAGTACTCCTGGAAGGAAGGAATCGACTCACGTGTTGATAATGGTTAAGCTTTGGCATCAAATTTTGTGCAGCGTTGTAGTTCTTACCGTTGCGACACAATAAAAGACTTCCAGTCGAAAAAAAAGATAGGTCACTAGATAGGAACGTTTCCGCTGAAAGGCAATTTTCCGGGATTCGAATCTCGTCGCGGAGTAGTTTCAACAACGCTAACATTTTCGTAGAAACAATTACTTGCTCGAGCATCCTCATTTATGGAATTTGATTAGTCAGTCCCTTCTTCACAGCTAATCAAATTTATAACGCAGGAAGGAACAGAAGTTGGACAAAGATGTTAATTACTCGATAGGTATTAGTAAAACAAGTTGGTTCATAATATTTTATTGCTTGAGCCTGCGTCATGCATAAGTTTTTTAACTTCTGTTTCCAGATACCCTCCTTCAACGCCGTACTTTTCCAGTACTACGTTTTGCGAAGCGAATCTTTGATTGCGTTTCTGAATATCTCTTTGTTCTAATTTTTACTTCTTTATTTTTCCCTTCGTCCTGTAATGAGAAGCTCCTGAAGTTGAATGCAGCTTTGTATACTCTGTTTATATCATGCAGATTGCCAGTTACGTGCTTATAATGCATTTCCGTGTTAATCTTGTGTGAATTGCGTTTTTATCGGCTAGGAAGCCTCAGATTAGCATATTGCACCGTGTGCATTTTTTTCCTTATTCGCCTTCTGGTATATGCTCCATCTTTTCTTTTTAGCCGTTTCTTCACACTTACTCTACTTTTAGTTGAGAAACGACAGAAAAAAAAATGGTTCAAATGGCTCTGAGCACTATGGGACTCAACTGCTGAGGTCATTAGTCCTCTAGAACATAGAACTAGTTAAACCTAACTAACCTAAGGACATCACAAACATCCATGCCCGAGGCAGGATTCGAACCTGCGACCGTAGCGGTCTTGCGGTTCCAGACTGCAGCGCCTGTAACCGCACGGCCACTTCGGCCGGCAACGGCAGAAAAATTACCCTCTAATTGGCTTTGTTTTTGTATACCAATCAGTTCAAAGTATGTCTCCATTTGCTTCGCTAAAGATGTTTTAAAAACTGAAGGTCGATAGAAATACCTGTTAATTACCAAACACCAAGTATTACAAGTTTTCTTTTGCTGTGCTTCTATACAGCCACTTATGAATGCTGTGTGAAATGTGAAGCACTGTTTTATTAGCCAGAGTCGGTTTCTGTAACAAAGAAGTGGGCGAATGATGGTATACATAAATACAGTAATTATATCTCTCCACATCATAACACCTGAATCACCAAAACGATCATGTTCGACAGTGTTCTTGGGTCCATTAGGTATTCTCATATGGCGAGAAGTGGGAACACCTAATGCACTCGAGATCATCGCCGAACATGATGGATTTGATGGTCTAGCTGTCATGACATGTGGGGGGCACAATGTTGCATGGACATACCGAGATCCGAAACATTAAACGCGGTTCACTCACCGATCATTAATGTTGTGACACCGTACTCTTTCCCAATAGGCATTTTTCAGTGGTGAATTCTGCCCTGTTTCCATTTTTATGGATGAGAATGCGTGACCGCATCAAACAGCACAGGTGGAGCAGTTCTTGGGACGAAAGAATATTTGGTGAATGGACTGACCTGCCCGTTGCCCCGTCTTAAACCCCATCGGGCAGGTGTGAGATGAGTTGTGGAGACGTACTGCTGCTCGTCCAAATGCACAAGAGACAATGCAGCAGTTGTCAACAGCGCTGCTTGGGATATGGAACGTTCTGCCTCAACAACTCTTACCTACCTTGTGGCCAGCATGGGATCACACACCATATTAAGAAACCTCTCCTGCCTTTTGTAATGTCCGGGCAACCATCATCAATGGCAATGACTTCAGTGTAATCATTGTCTTTGGATAAAGGTGTACTTATTTCAGTTATCTTTATACTACATCGGATGTTTCAAAATGATTATCGGGGTTTTAAGGCATTGTAGCATTTATTACATTTAGCTTATAACAATAAATAATACAACAAACGAAACAGCAAATAAAGCTTTTTTGTTTGCTTACTATGCACGGCTCTCTGTGCAAAGCGATGAGTGCGGGACGACTATGACTGAAGAACGTGTTGAATGAGAGTCTTCCTCTCGTAGGCCCGGGAAATCAGTTCGGAAGGTTGGTCGTGAATTGTCAATTTCTGTGATGTCTATGTGAAGACTTAAGGAGACGATTGCAATTACTTCCTTATCGTCTGCAGTTGTCACAAGCTCTAAAGCCTACAGAAAACGGTTTAATTGCCAACTTTTCTAACGAAATGTAGCTGCCTGAAATGAAGGTTTTCTGAATCTTGAGGTCTTCAGTGATGAATCGACATTTCACCTACATGGAAATGTGAAGACACATAATGTGCGCATCTGGCGGTTAGCGAATTCCCACGAGGTGGCACAGTTCTACATATACCGGGTGATCAAAAAGTCAGTATAAATTTGAAAACTGAATAAATCACGGAATAATGTAGATACAGAGGTACAAATTGACACACATGCTTGGAATGACATGGGGTTTTATTATAACCAAAAAAATAAAAGTTCAAAAAATGTCCGACAGATGGCGCTTCATGTGATCAGAATAGCAATAATTAGCATAACAAAGTAAGACAAAGCAAAGATGATGTTCTTTACAGGAAATTCTCAATATGTCCACCATCATTCCTCAACAATATCTGTAGTCGAGGAATAATGTTGTGAACAGCACTGTAAAGCATGTCCGGAGTTATGGTGAGGCATTGGCGTCGGATGTTGTCTTTCAGCATCCCTAGAGATGTCGGTCGATCACGATACACTTGCTACTTCAGGTAACCCCAAAGCCAATAATTGCACGGACTGAGGTGTGGGGACCTGGAAGGCCAAGCATGACGAAAGTGGCGGCTGCGCACACGATCATCACCAAATGACGCGCGCAAGAGATCTTTCACGCGTCTAGCAATATGGGGTGGAGCGCCATCCTTCTTAAACATCCTACGTTCCAGCAGGAGTTTATCAGCCAGGCTGAAGATGATGCGATTCTGTAACATCGGCGTACCTCTCACCCGTCACGGTAGCTGTCCAGCGCCATCTGTCGGACATTTTGTGAACGTTGTTTTTTTTTTTTTTTAATAAAACCCCATGTCATTCCAAGCATGTGTGTCAATTTTTACCTCTCTATCCACATTATTCCGTGGTTTATTAAGTTTACAAATTTATACTGACGTTTTGATCACCCTGTATACTCTACATCTACATACATACTCCGCTAGCAACCAAGTGGTGTGTGGCGGAGGGGCTTCCCTAAATAGAATGTCTTTTGTGCAACATCCCGGCGGAAAGTTTGTGGGCGTTTCCTTTCCGGTGAAGCAAATGAAACTGGTATTTATTATGTTGATGCGCTAGAAGTGTGGCTCTTTCCTGAAATGTGAGAAAGCTTAACAGCAGAACATTATTTGGCAATAAGATGGTGCGCTGTCTCACTTGCATAAATCAGTGCGCGATTGATTAAACGACGTTGTCAGACCGCTGAACTGGCCGGAAGGGGCCGGACGGCAGAGTTTGTTTGGCACGGACTTCACGTTCACCCGATCTGACGCCAAGCGGCTGTTTCCTTAGGACGTTCACGAGGGGTCTTGTAAACGAGCCTCCGTCACCAGCTGAGCTACGCGACTAAAGAAAAAGGATTGAAGCAGTTTTTGCAATAGTTGCTCCAGACACACCGACCAAGGTTTGGGAAGAGCTCGCCTATCGACTCGATGCGTGCCGTGACGAATGGTGCTCACCTTGAACACTTGTAAGCAAAACTGCCTGAGTTGCTCTTTCATCTAATATATTATCTGTGTCAAGTTGATGAACCTGGCATTGCGTGCGTATTCATTTTGCCAATTTTCTATTAGAAATAAAAACCGGAAAATTAACGTTGTTTATAGCATAATATCGACAAAGTTTCATTTCCATGCATTCGTGACAACACCTTTGAAATTATGAAACAGTTGTGCAAAGAAATAAACATAATTTACAAATATATTAGTACAGTAACCAAATTAAGAAACACAGAACGTAAAATACAAATTCTCTGTAATTTTTATTTAACTCAGAACTTGATTATGAACAACATTTCTAGTTATATGACCAGGAGCTACGATGGATAAATTCTTGAGTGAGCCACCCTTACGGGAGCAACATAAATTTATGCATGAGAAAAACATGGAAATGTCACATCCACTCTACAGTATATAATGGACTGCCCCTGTGACTTGTCAACTGTGATAAATGCAAATTTACAACGCGATTTTTGAACGTCTGTACCGCAACGCCCCTTCATATCTCCATACACGGCAATTGTTTCGGCCTACAGTCATTTGCACTTCGCACTTGAAAGCTGTCAAAAGCGCTGCCAGGTGTCAGGGATTTCCTTAAGGTGACTCATCTGTAGGAGTGTCTCAGTAGTAAATAACAAACGTATGAAAACTTCATCCATGATGCAGCATTTTTGGCGCATCTCATTGCTTATGACGTCGTATATTTTAACTATGTGTCGTACAATGATATAATTTTGTAGATACATTAAGCAGCACATTTGTATACTGTCTGCAAAATGAGTTACGAATAGATTCAGTAGCAAAGAGGTAATACATTTAAACGTCATGTGCAATGCGGTAATTTTTCACGCATCTCAGTGTTTATAACATCATATCTCTTGAACTGTGTGTGTGGTACCACGATATAATTTTGTTGATGGATGTAGAGGGATATGTTGATAGTGTCTGCGAAATTTATTGCGAATATAGTTAGTAGCTGGGAAGTAACAAATTTAAACATCATGCATAGTGCTGCAGTTTTTCACGCACCTCATTGTTTATGACGGCTTATCTTTTGAGCTATGATAGTCGGGTGGTTCTTAACACCACAGCGACTATTGCATGATAGTAAGGGATATGTATACGGAGCTTAGTTGAAATCAGGCCATTCGTTTAGGAGGAGATGTGGAACACACACACATACACAAATACATACATTCGTTTTTCTAACACGTATGGATTTGGATTGTAAGTTGATTGTAATAAATGCCACAAAACCTTAAGCCTCGATATTCATTTTGAAACATCCAGTATAGTAGCAATTCTTTATATGTACTGTACAAGTTTCATCAAACCATATTACTTGACAGTTACACATCATGCAGACGTTACTTTCATCCTTAACTCCAGCAGGTTAAAATCAGCCTTCGAATGTGTGCAACTATCATTTCATGTAGGGAATCCACTCCCATGAGCGGGCACAGCAATGCGATGACTATTTAGCTAGATGTTTTAATATCTAACGAGTGTTAACTATTAATGTACTAGCTGTTAACCTCCGGCTGCGCTCGCATATCAGTTACATCAGTTATTTCATTATGATGAGTGATCGTAAGTAAGTAAGCTATTACACGTGCAATAATATTAGCTGCTCTTACCTGACCTTTCCTGCCTGTTTGGATTACCGTGGCATACGTAAGCGATGCTTCTGAGGGGGCTTGAACATCATTAAATGACACAATTTGCACGTTATGTAGCAAATTTATTAATGTTTTACCTTGGTTTACTTTAAATGATATTGAAAAGATGTTCCATGCCGTACTTCACCCTGTTAAGGATCAATTCCTTTTTTTAAAAAAATAGCCTATTGTTTCCTCAGGATCCAAGCTATCTCTGTACCACATTAACATTACATTGAAATCGGTACAGCGATTTAATTTGGTTGTGAAACCGTAGCAGACAGAGTTAATTAGTTACTTTCGCATTTAATAACATTGATATGGAAGTATGGATTAAGCATTGTATTCTAGCTGTTGCCCGCGGCTGAAATGAAATGTGCTTATGGCTTTATTGGCTGGGAGACCTTGCTCGAATGTTCGGCCGCTTGGTGCACATCTCTTTATATGACGCCACTTCAGCTATTTGCGCGTTGATGATCATGAAATGATTATGATGTCAGCACACACCAGATCCCGAATGGAGGAAACCTGACCCGGCTGGGACTCGAACCCTGCACCCGTGGTCGAATGTCAGGAATGCTAACCACTTCTTTTTTTAATTACACTATATTCTTCAATGTGCTTGTTTCCTTTTCTCTGCTTCTTTTACGTTGTTTAATCTTAATTTTGGAAATTAAATCTCTTCATGAAACTTCCTGACAGATTAAAACTGTGTGCCGGACCGAGACTCAAACTCGAGACCTTTGCCTTTCGCGGGCAAGTGCTCTACCAAATGCTCAGTTGGTAGATCACTTGCCCGTGAAAGGCAAACGCCCCGAATCCGAGTCTCGGTCGGGCACACAGTTTTAATCTGCCAGGAAGTTTCATATCAGCGCACACTCCGCTGCAGAGTGAAAATTTCATTCTAAATCTCTTCATATTGAAAGAGGAAAACAAGTCCCTTCTTCTAGATTCTGGTAGTTGTTCTGTTCCGGTAAAATCCATGGAATTCCAAGAGCGTCGTCGGTCCTCATTGAACTCCGACTTGTATACTTCGTTCCTGCAAACAAAGATAGATGATTAAAAACTTTTAGGACCGCTCAACATATTTTCTGCTATACCTTGGTGGCATGATGCAATGTTGCTGTTGCGGATAAGATTGGTATTCTAGTGTGTCCGGAGTAACTATGGTAGTCGAATAATGAGTGAAATGAGCCAAATGCCCAGCTACGATCGGTGGGTTGACCTTGGCACATGCCCCAGTCCTGCTGTAAAGTGGCATTCAAGTTGACGGTGGTAGGGCTCGTTCTAGTAATTAAAGCCAATTACTTCCTTGTCCAAGACCAAAGTGCATGTTGACGTGAACAAATGAATCTGTGTGCGAAGATATTCTGTAGCTCATACTTTCCTCAGAGTGGATTTGGTGTTATACTGATGTTGAGCAACTTCGTTCTAGTTGAAACATCCCCATGTATTACATCCAACCTAGTGGATTTGACATCTGATGGTAGGATTTTTGATGAACATTTCGCCAAACTCTGCTCCAGTCTGTTGATGCGTAACTCCTCTACAGTGAGTCTACTGGTGGATGCTGAAACGCTTTTTGGTATAAAATGGCTATGAGTTCTTCCCCCATGTAACTTGCAAGAATGAAATATGACATAATGCGACATAATGAAATGGAGTCTCACTAAACGCTCCCCGCGTTCTACATCTACATCTACATCTACATTGATACTCCGCAAGCCACCCAACGGTGTGTGGCGGAGGGCACTTTACGTGCCACTGTCATTACCTCCCTTTCCTGTTCCAGTCGCGTATGGTTCGCGGGAAGAACGACTGTCTGAAAGCCTCCGTGCGCGCTCTAATCTCTCTAATTTTATATTCGTGATCTCCTCGGGAGGTATAAGTAGGGGGAAGCAATATATTCGATACCTCATCCAGAAACGCACCCTCTCGAAACCTGGCGAGCAAGCTACACCGCGATGCAGAGCGCCTCTCTTGCAGAGTCTGCCACTTGAGTTTATTAAACATCTCCGTAACGCTATCACGGTTACCAAATAACCCTGTGACGAAACGCGCCGCTCTTCTTTGGATCTTCTCTATCTCCTCCGTCAGGCCGATCTGGCACGGATCCCACACTGATGAGCAATAATCAAGTATAGGTCGAACGAGTGTTTTGTAAGCCACCTCCTTTGTTGATGGACTACATTTTCTAAGCACTCTCCCAATGAATCTCAACCTGGTACCCGCCTTACCAACAATTAATTTTATATGATCATTCCACTTCAAATCGTTCCGCACGCATACTCCTAGATATTTTACAGAAGTAACTGCTACCAGTGTTTGTTCCGCTATCATATAATCATACAATAAAGGATCCTTCTTTCTATGTATTCGCAATACATTACATTTGTCTATGTTAAGGGTCAATTGCCACTCCCTGCACCAAGTGCCTATCCGCTGCAGATCTTCCTGCATTTCGCTACAATTTTCTAATGCTGCAACTTCTCTGTATACTACAGCATCATCCGCGAAAAGCCGCATGGAACTTCCGACACTATCTACTAAGTCATTTATATATATTGTGAAAAGCAATGGTCCCATAACACTCCCCTGTGGCACGCCAGAGGTTACTTTAACGTCTGTAGACGTCTCTCCATTGATAACAACATGCTGTGTTCTGTTTGCTAAAAACTCTTCAATCCAGCCACACAGCTGGTCTGATATTCCGTAGGCTCTTACTTTGTTTATCAGGCGACAGTGCGGAACTGTATCGAACGCCTTCCGGAAGTCAAGAAAAATAGCATCTACCTGGGAGCCTGTATCTAATATTTTCTGGGTCTCATGAACAAATAAGGCGAGTTGGGTCTCACACGATCGCTGTTTCCGGAATCCATGTTGATTCCTACATAGTAGATTCTGGGTTTCCAGAAATGACATGATACGCGAGCAAAAAACATGTTCTAAAATTCTACAAGAGATCGACGTAAGAGATATAGGTCTATAGTTTTGCGCATCTGCTCGACGACCCTTCTTGAAGACTGGGACTATCTGTGCTCTTTTCCAATCACTTGGAACCCTCCGTTCCTCTAGAGACTTGCGGTACACGGCTGTTAGAAGGGGGGCAAGTTCTTTCGCGTACTCTGTGTAGAATCGAATTGGTATCCCGTCAGGTCCAGTGGACTTTCCTCTATTGAGTGATTCCAGTTGCTTTTCTATTCCTTGGACACTTATTTCGATGCCAGCCATTTTTTCGTTTGTGCGAGGATTTAGAGAAGGAACTGCAGTGCGGTCTTCCTCTGTGAAACAGCTTTGGAAAAAGGTGTTTAGTATTTCAGCTTTACGCGTGTCATCCTTTGTTTCAATGCCATCATCATCCCGTAGTGTCTGGATATGCTGTTTCGAGCCACTTACTGATTTAACGTAAGACCAGAACTTCCTAGGATTTTCTGTCAAGTCGGTACATAGAATTTTACTTTCGAATTCAATGAACGCTTCACGCATAGCCCTCCTTACGCTAACTTTGACATCGTTTAGCTTCTGTTTGTCTGAGAGGTTTTGGTTGCGTTTAAACTTGGAGTGGAGCTCTCTTTGCTTTCGCAGTAGTTTCCTAACTTTGTTGTTGTACCACGGTGGGTTTTTCCCGTCCCTCACAGTTTTACTCGGCACGTACCTGTCTAAAATGCATTTTACGATTGCCTTGAACTTTTTCCATAAACACTCAACATTGTCAGTGTCGGAACAGAAATTTTCGTTTTGATCTGTTAGGTAGTCTGAAATCTGCCTTCTATTACTCTTGCTAAACAGATAAACCTTCCTCCCTTTTTTTATATTCCTATTAACTTCCATATTCAGGGATGCTGCAACGGCCTTATGATCACTGATTCCCTGTTCTGTACATACAGAGACGAAAAGTTCGGGTCTGTTTGTTATCAGTAGGTCCAAGATGTTATCTCCACGAGTCGGTTCTCTGTTTAATTGCTCGAGGTAATTTTCGGATAGTGCACTCAGTATAATGTCACTCGATGCTCTGTCCCTACCACCCGTCCTAAACATCTGAGTGTCCCAGTCTATATCTGGTAAATTGAAATCTCCACCTAAGACTATAACATGCTGAGAAAATTTATGTGAAATGTATTCCAAATTTTCTCTCAGTTGTTCTGCCACTAATGCTGCTGAGTCGGGAGGTCGGTAAAAGGAGCCAATTATTAACCTAGTTCGGTTGTTTAGTGTAACCTCCACCCATAATAATTCACAGGAACTATCCACTTCTACTTCACTACAGGATAAACTACTACTAACAGCGACGAACACTCCACCACCGGTTGCATGCAATCTATCCTTTCTAAACACCGTCTGTACGTTTGTAAAAATTTCGGCAGAATTTATCTCTGGTTTAAGCCAGCTTTCTGTACCTATAACGATTTCAGCTTCGGTGCTTTCTATCAGCGCTTGAAGTTCCGGTACTTTACCAACGCAGCTTCGACAGTTGACAATTACAATACCGATTGCTGCTTGGTCCCCGCATGTCCTGACTTTGCCCCGCACCCGTTGAGGCTGTTGCCCTTTCTGTACTTGCTCAAGGCCATCTAACCTAAAAAACCGCCCAGCCCACGCCACACAACCCCTGCTACCCGTGTAGCCGCTTGTTGCGTGTAGTGGACTCCTGACCTATCCAGCGGAACCCGAAACCCCACCACCCTATGGCGCAAGTCGAGGAATCTGCAGCCCACACGGTCGCAGAACCGTCTCAGCCTCTGATTCAGACCCTCCACTCGGCTCTGTACCAAAGGTCCGCAGTCAGTCCTGTCGACGATGCTGCAGATGGTGAGCTCTGCTTTCATCCCGCTAGCGAGACTGGCAGTCTTCACCAAATCAGATAGCCGCCGGAAGCCAGAGAGGATTTCCTCCGATCCATAGCGACACACATCATTGGTGCCGACATGAGCGACCACCTGCAGATGGGTGCACCCTGTACCCTTCATGGCATCCGGAAGGACCCTTTCCACATCTGGAATGACTCCCCCCGGTATGCACACGGAGTGCACATTGGTTTTCTTCCCCTCTCTTGCTGCCACTTCCCTAAGGGGCCCCATTACGCGCCTGACGTTGGAGTTCCCAACTACCAGTAAGCCCACCCTCTGCAACTGCCCGGATCTTGCAGACTGAGGGGCAACCTCTGGAACAGGACAAGCAGCCATGTCAGGCCGAAGATCAGTATCAGCCTGAGACAGAGCCTGAAACCGGTTCGTCAGACAAACTGGAGAGGCTTTCCGTTCTGCCCTCCGGAATGTCTTTCGCCCCCTGCCACACCTTGAAACGACCTCCCACTCTACCACAGGTGAGGGATCAGCCTCAATGCGGGCAGTATCCCGGGCAACCACAGTCGTAGTCCGATCAGGGGATGCGTGGGACGAGCTGGCCGTCCCCGACATGTAAAGACACAACTCTCTGTTTATAGTATAGCGTTTAAATGACGCCGTCATTGTGAGTGTACAAGTCTTTCAGAAGCTATAAGAGACGTGTGACGGTCAGCGTCTAAAATGTGATGTGTTTGTAACTGATATTAGTAGGGAAGAGTGGATTAAACACGTTGGGGATTCTATTAGCATTGTACTCGTAAAGTCGAATCGTATTGTGTAGAATATTTTCACTAATGTACTTAACACTTCGTGAGGCATGCCCAAAAGGTAGAAGACGTTAAGCACGTGGACTACGGGAGTAGTCCAGTTTAAAAAATAAAATTTAAATTTTTGTCTTAGTTGTTTCTCATTTAATTTTTAAATAATATTAAATACATTCATTAGATCAAAATAAAGGTAACAAAAGAAAAGAAAATCTCATTTTAAAGGACAAGTGAATAAATAGCAAGTGATTTAAGAAATGACGTTTTTGAAAAAATAAATTCAAATAATCAAATAACACAGAATTTTGCATTTATTATTTCTAATTAGCTAGTGAAACTGAAGGTAGTAGCTGTTTCTCAAAAAATACATCAAAGAAATATTAATTAAGCATGCATAAATGGTGGCTGTGGTTGGGGACAGGGTGAGAGGTGGGAAATTATGTAGAACTTCGCGGGAATTTTTGTAATATTATGGGCACAGGTTCTCAAATTAGCAGTACAGGAATCTCTTCTCCATTTTGTTTCGTTTTCACCAAAATAATATTTATCTGAGTTACTACTATCTTCCTCAACACTAGCATTATCATTTGAATTTAACTGAGTTTCATCTGTATTCATTTCCTGTTCTGATTCTGTATTGTATTCACTTTCCTCATAAACGCCCTGTTGTCACTCATGTTCATCAGCGGTATAATCACACTCCGCAGGACTGTCGTCATCATCGGTGACACATTCTTTGAGCCATTACAGAACGATATTTGTGTCACTAGTATGTTCAACCCGCTGTTTTTTGGATTCTGATGTATCTCACTGACAATAAGAAATGCTTTAAATTTAGAAACCAAAAGCCTGATTTTTATAGCGACAAAAAGAAAATGAATGTACCTTTAAAAAGTGATGATACTGTAGATGCTTAGCTTGCAGACGAAGAACTCATTAATACATACTACAGCTCAATAATGAGAAATGTGACACAAAGTATTGAAAACTCATTAATCCAGCTAGAAGATGAAAAAATGTGCTCACCGAAGATGGTTACACCGTAAGGCGCGTGGACTTCAGTTACAGCGATTTTATTGCCAAATGGCACAAATTAATTTATCGAAGATCAGACTTACACTGGTCTAAACCTCGCCCCCCTACAGGAAGCTACTACGTCCGAGGCATGTTTGTGCCTGTCTACAGAGGGAAGGTAGTGATTAGTGTTTGTACTGGTAACACTCATAATCCGCGCGACTAACGGAGGATTCAAACGGTTCAAATGGCTCTAAGCACTATGGGACTTACCACCTGAGGTCATCAGTCGCCTAGACTTAGAACTACTTAAACCTAACTAACCTAAGGACCTCACACTCATTCATGCCCGAGGCAGGATTCGAACCTGCGACCGTAGCAGCAGCGCGGTTCCGGACTGAAGCGCCTGGAACCGCTCGGCCACAGCGGCCGGCTAACGGAGAGTTAAGTTGATAAATCAAAGAGTAAATGGTTTTTTCTAAGAGTAATTACGTCTCCAAATTTCACGTTAGACGCTTCAAATGAGTAAATACCTTGTACTAAGCAGCGTTCAAGCTATCTCCATACCGAAGTTCATCAAAACCGGTTCAGCGGTTTATCTGTGAAATCATAACAGTTACTTTCGCAATTGTGACATTAGTATGGATGAAGGTTCTTGTTTAATTTCATCCAATAAAAATATCTGTTACCCTCTTAAAAGGGCGCACTTAGTCGCTTCGGAGCACCGTGGAACTGGTACCAAGAGATCAAGTGACTCTTCAAAAGATAGTTCAAATGGCTCTGACCACTATGGGACTTAACTTCTGAGGTAATCAGTCCTCTAGAACTTAGAACTACTTAAACCTAACTAACCTGAGGACATCACACACATCCATGCCCGAGGCAGGATTCGAACCTGCGACCGTAGTGGTCACGCGGTTCCAGACTGTAGCGCTCGGCCACCCTGTCCGGCCAAGTGACTCTTCACCACAAACGTAAGTCACAGCAGTGAAGGGGAGCGTACGTGACGGTCTGCTGTGTGGAATAAGCACAGCGGGGCGGGAGGACGAGGAGACGCGACAGAAGAGCGGTCGTAAAGTTATCCTGACCGACAGCGACCGGAGACGAGAGTCACGCTTTGTCAGCGACGGTGGATTGCAAACCAGAGAGGAACCGCTGCTGCCAGCAGTGAAAGCAAGTCCATCTCAGCCAGCTTCCGAGGGAAAACTGCGAACGGAACTGTATGCAATGAACTTACAATGTCGCGTATCTCGAAAACGACCATTTCTCATACCGGTACACACACCTGCGCGCCTTTAGTAGGGTAGACAACATAGAGACAGGACATTAACTGACTGGAAGCGGTTTTTGTGGTCCGGCAGGCCGCAGTTTTGTCTCTAATCGAATGATGCAGGGCGTCGATGTATCGATGGCAAAGTAACAGGTTCAGCCCTGGTGTGTGGAGGATGTAGCTCGGGTCAAAGGCCACTCTGTGATGTTTCGGCGATGTTTTTCGTACCACGACCTGAGTGCCGTGAACATGAGTCATGACATTTGTTTCTGTGTTCTCTGCAACCAAGTGTTTCCCTAGACGGTGCTTAATTCCTATACTTTTACATGCGAGGACACACCTCTTCAACCACACAACCCCACTTCTCCACCATCACCCATTCCTAGCCATAAAATTCCCAAGTTTCGAGTTTTGGAAACTTGTGATAAAACTTACGTTGAGAAATCAGTTTCTTACTAAATACTGTCCTGAAAATTAAGTTTTTAAAACATAATTTCTTATAATCAAAACAATAAAAACCACAAGATTTAATGCAAACAACAGGTATTGACGTACCTGTGACACATTGCTCTCTAGTTCTGTTCAATACATATCGACACAAATCTGTACTCTTTTTAACTATGACGTCCTGTTCTCACCTGCTGCCAGCCAACAACAGTTGCAGAGTACCTTCTCGGTGAATGTGTGTCCAGTATTAATTACTAAAGCATTTAGCGATGAATGACGATGAACATATTCCTGGTCAGCCGGGACCATGTACAATTTCGACTTCCCGTTTTGCTGAAGAAAAATAATAAAAAAAATGGTTCAAATGGCTCTAAGCACTATGGGACTTAACTTCTGTGGTCATCAGTCCCCTAGAACTTAGAACTACTTAAACCTAACTAACCTAAGGACATCACGCACATCCATGCCCGAGGCAGGATTCGAACCTGCGACCGTAGCAGTCGCGCGGTTCCGGACTGAGCGCCTTAAGCGCGAGACCACCGCGGCCGGCAGAAAAATAATAGATATGACTTGAGACAAGGAGTTCCATGTTTACTAAAGACTTGAAACATTAATTATCCTCTACTGTTTGACTTGATTTAAGTTCCCGTCTAATACTGTATATAGGTAATCCAAGTTAAGTTGAGCGTCGACCTATGTTCTAACAAAGGTGTGAGTCCGGGAAAGAGGGAAAGATCTTGAGCGCCGGGGGCAGAAGGACGTAAGAGGAACGATGTTTACGTATCGGCTCGAAAGGCTGCCGACTTCTAGACACACGTGGGCCGTGTGCGCCGTTGCTTAGCAGCTAGGGCACACATTACGACAAGGAAGAAACAATATTTCGTGAAAGTTCATTACACAGACGCTCATGTTCAGACACTTCTTACATTATTTATTTCTCATTCACACACATAACGCAGGATGTCGCCATGCTACTAAATCGCTGAGGTTCATGTCCATCGTAGCCAAAAGGCTATATTACACTACTGCCCATTAAAATTGCTACACCAAGAAGAAATGCAGATAATAAATGGGTATTCATTGGACACTAGAACTGACATGTGATTACATTTTCACGCAATTAGGATGCAAAGATCCTGAGAAATCAGTACCCAGAACAATCACCTCTGGCCGTAATAACGGCCTTGATACGCCTGGGAACTGAGTCAAACAGAGCTTTGGATGGCGTGTACAGGTACAGCTGCCCATGCAGCTTCAACACGATACCACAGTTCATCATGAGTAGTGACTGGCGTATTGTGACGAGCCAGTTGCTCGGCCACCATTCACCAGACGTTTTCAATTGGTGACAGATCTGGAGAATGTGCTGGCCAGTGAGGCAGTCGACCATTTTCTGTATCCAGAAAGGCCCGTACAGGACCTGCAGCATGCGATCGTGTATTATCCTGCTGAAATGTAGGGTTTCGGAGGGATCGAATGAAGGGTAGAAGAACCACGGGTCGTAACACATCTGAAATGTAACGTCCAATGTTCAAAGTGCCGTCAATGAGAACAAGAGGTGACGGTGACGTGTAACGAATGGCACCCCATACCATCACGCCGGGTGATACGCCAGTATGGCGATGACGAATACACGCTTCCAATGTGCGTTCACCGCGATGTCGCCAAACGGGGATGCGACCATCATGATGCTGTAAAGAGAACCTGGATTCATCCGAAAAAATGACGTTTTGCCATTCGTGCATCCATATTCGTCGTTGAGTACACCATCGCAGGCACTCCTGTCTGTGATGCAGCGTCAACGGTAACCGCAGCCACGGTCTCCGAACTGATAATCCATGCTGCTGCAAACGTCGTCGAACTGTTCGTGCAGATGGTTGTTGTCTTGCAAACGTCCCCATCTGTTGACTCAGGGATCGAGACGTGGCTGCACGATCCGTTACAGCCATGCGGATCTCGACTGCTAATGATACAAGGTCGTTGGGATCCAGCACGGCGTTTCGTATAACCCTCCTGAACCCACCGATTCCATATTCTGCTAACAGTCATTGGATCTCGACCAACGCGAGCAGCAATTCGCGATACGATAAACCGGGATCGCGATAGGCTACAATCCGACCTTTATCAACGTCGGAAACGTGATAGTACGAATTTCTCCTCCTTACAGGAGGCATCACAACAACGTTTCATCAGGCAAAGCCGACCAACTGCTGTTTGTGTATGAGAAATCGGTTGGAAACTTTCCTCATGTCAGTACGTTGTAGGTGTCGCCACCGGCGCCAACCTTTTGTGAATGCTCTGATAAGCTAATCATTTGCATAGCACAGCATCTTCTTCCTGTCGGTTAAATTTCGCGTCTGTAGCACGTCATCTTCGTGGTGTAGCAATTTTAATGGCCAGTAGTGTATGTAAATGCGCGGTGACTATTCTCTCGGACGTTTCCGAAAGATCAGACATCAGCCATTCACATAACTGATTCGCCTCGATGGACAATGAATTTGTAACATTCAGTGCGGATGCGCATTTGCTTTTGACCCCCAGTGGGAATCTAAACTTAGCGAGCACGGAGGATGTGGACTGGTATTACCAATAAGTGGCGCTACATGGGAATGTGAGTCGGCTGGAGAGCGTGTTGTTTGGTTGGTTTAAAAGAGGGGGGAAGAGAGCACACTGCTATGTCATCTGTCCCTTGTTCCGAATAAAACAATGCCACAACACTGAAAATGAAACAAACGGGTCTTAAAACACAAAACAGAAAGAAAGAAAAAACCGGTAGAACCTAGAGCAACAAATACTTAAATGGACAAAAGGGGGCATGAAAACCACAGAGATGCAAGAAAGAGGTAGAAGAGATTAAAACGAGAAAGCAGATGATGATGGCTGGCCGACCACGTGAATAAAAAGGAGAAGTCAGCCACTCTGCAACACATTAAAACCTTCACCCTAAAAGTACTAAGGTGAAGGACACTGAAGGACAAAGGGCATGCGATAAAACAAATAATAAAACCCACCCTCACAAATAAAACGTAAAACTAAATAAGCCGATGAGGCGTTGTCAGATAAAATTAGCGGTAACGATCCGGTAACCGGAGATTTCGTCGCAGGACAGTCAAAGTGGGACAGTGCACCAGAACATAGGCCACTGTCAACCGGGCGCCGCACCGACACTGAGGCGGGTCTTCACGGCGCAGGAGGTAGCCGTGGGTCGCTCAAGTGTAGCCAATGCGGAGCCGACAGAGAACCACAGAGTCCCTGCGAGGGAGTCTCATCGAGGACTTCCACACATTTGTACTCTCTTTAATGGCTTGCAGTTTATTGTCCGTACTCAGATTATGCGCCGGCTGCTGTGGCCGAGCGGTTCTAGGCGCTTCAGTCTGGAACCGCGCGACTGCTACGGTCGCAGGTTCGAATCCTGCCTCGGGCATAGATGTGTGTGTTATCCTTAGGTTAGTTTGGTTTAAGTAGTTCTAAATTCTAGGGGACTGATGACCTCAGATGTTAAGTCCCATAGTGCTCAGAGCCATTTGAACCATTTTGAGATTATGCCATTTAGTCTCCCAAAGCTGCAAAACCTTGCGGCGTAATAACGAACACAGGTCAGGTACGGGGATGCCGATCTCAAGAAGCGGTTTCCACGTACCTGTTAGGTCAGCCTGTCAGCAAGTTCATTGCCTGGGATGCCGACGTGTCCTGGGCTCCACACAAACACCACGGAACGACTGGACCGTTCCAGGGCACAGCTGGACTCCTGGATGGTCGCTACCAAAGAATGGAGAGCGTGCCGAAATATTCCGCGCATTTGCGATAAACACTGTGTCCGGAAGGTTCAGAAATGGTAATGGCTCTGAGCACTATGGGACTTAGCATCTGAGGTCGCCAGTCCCCTAGAAATTAGAACTACTTAAACCTAACTAACCTAAGGGCATCACACACATCCATGCCCCAGGCAGGATTCGAACCTGCGACCAGGACGACGGTTCAATCCCGTCTCCAGCCATCCTGATTTAGGTTTTCCGTGATTTCCCTAAATCGCTTCAGGCAAATGCCGGGATGGTTCCTTTGAAAGGGCACGGCCGATTTCCTTCCCCATCCTTCCCTCACCCGAGCTTGCGCTCCGTCTCTAATGACCTCGTTGTCGACGGGACGTTAAACACTAATATCCTCCTCCTCGAACCTGCGGCCGTAGCAGTCGCGCGGTAACGGACTGAAGCGCCTAGAAGAGCTCGGCCACCGCGGCCGGCTGTCCGGAAGGTGCAGTGGTCAATGCAACTGCTAATTAGCACGAGATCTCGGGTTATAGTCCCCGTCCGGCACACGTTTTCACTCGTCGTCGCTGATTCCGCACGAAGTTCCGGTGCAGCCGATGTCATTAGCTCCTCCCCTTTCCTTTCTTCCCCCCCCCCCCTTTACATAATACGTAAAAACCCTATACAGAGTGAAGAAACATTCGCGCACTCTTACATCGCAGCTCGATTCCTCACAAACTAGCAATACATAAATATCTCTCACAAAATTTTGTTCTGCGCATATTTCCGGCAGTAAATGGACATTAAAGATTGGCAATCTGGCATGGCTGTAATCACATGTGCGGTACCTACACCTGTCAGGCGTTGGGAGTAGTGCTGTGCAGTTGGTGCAGTGCACAGTGTTGAATCCTGCCTAGTCGTCAAATGTGGGGTGTCTAGGAAACCTGCTTTCTCGGATCGCTAGACAATAATTCAAACAAATCGTATTATTGAGTTTTATTTCGAAAAGCACATGACAATACTTAACTTTGAGAATTACACAGATGTGTCGCAAGCAAAGCGTGACTCCGAACAAGCTTCTTCAGTACAACCATTGTAATGCGAGTGAAGACATACAGCTGACGCTTCTATCCTAGCCGGTAGTCTTGAAGGTGCTGTAGATCTGGCCGTGGCCAATCGGGCGCCGCGCTTATGTTCATATAGAGGCCGCTGCTGCCGTGTTGTCGTCCTGGAGAGCGGTCGGTCAGGGTGCGATAGGCTGACGTCTTCTTCATAGGCCTCTACGCTCTCGTTCCCTACTGGCGTGACGGCGCTGACCTTACGCCGCAACAGATAGCGTTTTGTGTTTAGCATGCAAGAGAACATGGGTTCGATTGTGGGTCGAGGTGTATTTGTTTTTGTTTGCTAAATGTTGTCCGCGTGGTATGGTATTTGGCGTCTTAATCGTCATACAATGATTACAGTGAGTCTTCTACAAAAACATTTTCCGTTACGAACACAGAAATGAAGGTACAATCATTTTCAATGGTCAGCATTTAAAGAAGCCTTTTGCACATCGTGAACGCGAGCTGTTTCGCACCACTGCATCTACTAGATTCCAAACCTGTTTTCTGTATTCCTTACCCCAATGGTTCAAATGGTTCAAATGGCTCTGAGCACTATGGGACTCAACTGCTGAGGTCATTAGTCCCCTAGAACTTAGAACTAGTTAAACCTAACTAACCTAAGGACATTGCAAACATCCATGCCCGAGGCAGGATTCGAACCTGCGACCGTAGCGGTCTTGCGGTTCCAGACTGCAGCGCCTTTAACCGCACGGCCACTTCGGCCGGCCCTTACCCCAATGGTCCCATCGATTATTGCCAACTATTATTCTGGTGACATTCAGGTCCACTATATTTTGTTAGCGCCTTATGCATTTTCTTCTTGTGTTATTCTAAAACAGTGTGGCAGATGTAATGGCATACACAAACGATGAATATGTGGATCTGTTCCTGGTAGTTGGTGCATCTGATAAACGGGCTGGTGTTGCCGCTCGTGAATGTGCGGCTAGATATCCTGGTCGATGTCATCTAGATAAAAATGTGTTTCATCGCCTGGAACTTCGCCGTCGGGAGACAGGTTCTCTCCTTCCAACATCGTGTGACAGAAGTCGTCTACGGTCTGCCGTACTCCAGCTACTAAGGAAGCCATTCTAGAGGTCATATGTCAACAACCCCAGAGAAGTAAGCGTAGCGCAACAAGGCAGCTGCCTGTCTCGCAACATACGGTCGCTGACGTGCTGCACGAGCATGGCATTCACTCCTATCATTGTTCTTTAACGCAACCCCTGCGTCCTGCAGTCTGCCGCCTGTGGATGCAATTCTGTGAGTGATTCCAACAACATCAGGAAGCCAACGAAGACTTCATAAACACTGTAACATGGCCGGATGAAGTAGCGTTCACTCTTGAGGGTGTCTTCAGTGTGCACAATGCCCACCATTGGTGTGAAGCTAACCGGCACGTCACCAGCGACTGTCGATATCAATTTCGCTTTGGCGTCAACGTCCGGGCCGGAATATTGGCAGATAGGAGTTTGAATCCCGACAGGTTGGCCGTATGAAGGTATCATGAACTCGTCTCAAACAATTTGCATGACATACTGGAAGATGTTCTGCCTCATGTTCGATAGACGTTATGGTTCCAACATGATGATGTACCTCCACACTTTGAAAATAATGTGCGACGATATTTAGACAGAACATATCCAGGGAAATAGTACTGACAGAGAGCTCCAGTAGCACGGCCTCCGCGTTCACCTGTTGTAAATGATTTGGTTTTTTTTCTATGGGGACATGTGAAGGAGCACGTGTATTCTATTCCGCCGACACATGTGGAAGAACTGATAGCGCGTGCTCATGCCGCTGTTGTATCTGTGGATGCAGCCACGTTGCGCAGAGTCCAGAGCTGTATGATCCAGCAGGTGGCGTACTGGCGGATGGCTTTGACCATCTGCTCTGAGGACAACGTGTTCGTCTGTATATGTCATGTGGTCATTAATATGTAAATTATTATGGTTGCTAATGTGTTACATCTGAACGAACGTATTGTGTGTAGTGTAAATAAGTAGTAGATGTTGAGTTACAGTCATCTTTAGCAGCTCGAAAATTATATTGTTTCTGATGTTATTCTGTCCTATGACAGGTCATATGTTACAACTGTCTATTTCTGAGTTGTCTGACTACGGCTATGTTCATCGTAACAAAATGCCATACTACGTAAACAACGGATATGTGAGGAATCGCTCTGCGAAGTCCGAGTGCTCGAATTTTTCTCCAGGGAGAGGTGGACTTCCAAAACCACGCATCAGTGATCCAAATGCCCATAACAGGAAGACATTTTGCCGAAGCCATAAAACCTGGGCTATAAGCAATAGAAGAACGTCACTTTGGCAGATGCCTCTTGCTGGACACAGTTTCCAACTCCTGACCGAGTTTACGTCTCAAGAGTGAAATATGGCGGAGTTTTGTGTTGATCTGGGCAACATTATCGCAGTGTTCCGTACACATGATCGTTACTCTACAAAGTCTCATTACCACCTCGGATTATATGACCGTTTTGGCTGATAAACGCCGTCCCACGGTACAGTGTTTTTCCTCTAATGGTGGTGCTGACTTCCAAGACAACAGGGCCCTTGCTCACACTGTTTGCATCTGTCCAGGACTATCTTTGCGAGCAGGAGAATGAATTGTCTCATCTACCCTGGGCACCATAGTCACCAGATCTCAGTAGTATAGGACCTTTGTGTTCTGCTTTGGCGAGAGGGGTGCATGATCGCTGTCCACCTCCATCATCATTACCTGAACTTCTTATTATTTTGCAGGATGGATGGTTCAAATGGTTCAAATGGCTCTGAGCACTATGGGACTCAACTGCTGTGGTCATCAGTCCCCTAGAACTTAGAACTACTTAAACCTAACTAACCTAAGGACATCACACACATCCATGCCCGAGGCAGGATTCGAACCTGCGACCGTAGCGGTCGTGCGGTTCCAGACTGTAGCGCCTTTAACCGCTCGGCCACTCCGACCGGCCAGGATGGATGAAAAACATGCAGGACTGGAAGTGTTTTGAATGCCAACGGTTTTCCTACACCATATTAGCCATGCCAATGTGTTGCGTTTTTCATGTTTCCTTATTTCTTCCACTACCTGAGTGTCTAGGAAATTTGGAAATTTGTGGTAAGGTCTTCTGGGACCAAACTACTTAGGTCATCACCCCCTAAGCCTACACACTACTTAATCTAACTTAAACTAACTTACGCTAAGGACAACACGCACACACACACCCACGCCAGAGGGAGGACTCGAACCTCCGACGGAGGGAACCGCGCGCCTGTGTGCCTATGCACGGCACATAATTCATGAGGCATAACACGACATAACAAACATTGAGATGCGTATGGAACTAATTTACACTACTCGCCATTAAAATTGCCATTAAAATTGCCAAGAAGAAATGCATATGATAAACGGGTATTCATTGGACAAATATACTATACTAGAACTGACATGTGATTTTCACGCAATTTGGGTGCATAGCTCCTGAGAAAGCAGTAGCCATAACAACACGTCTGGCCGTAATAACGGCCTCGATACGCCTGGGCATTGAGTCAAACAGAGCTTGGATGGCGTGTACAGGTACAGCTGCCCATGCAGCTTCAACACGATACCACAGTTCATCAAGAGTAGTGACTGGCGTATTGTGACGAGCCAGTTGCTCGGCCGCCATTAACCAGACGTTTTCAGTTGGTGAGAGATCTGGAGAATGTGCTAGCCAGGACAGCAGTCGAACATTTTCTGTATCCAGAAAGGACCGTACAGGACCTGTAACATGCGGCCGTGCATTATCCTGCTGAAATGTAGAGTTCGGTGGGATCGAATGAAGGGTAGAGCCAAGGGTCGTAACACATCTGAAATGTAACGTCCACTGTTCAAAGTGCCGTCAATGCGAACAAGAGGTGACCGAGACGTGTAACCAATGGCACTCCATTCCATCACGCCGGGTGATACGCCAGAATGGCGATGACGAATACACGCTTCCATTGTGCGTTCACCGCGATGTCACCTAACACGGATGCGACCGTCATGATGCTGTAAAGAGAACCTGGATTCATCCGAAAAAATGAAGTTTTGCCATTCGTGCACCCAGGTTCGTCGTTGAGTACAGCTTCGCAGGCACTCCTGTCTGTGATGCAGCTTCAAGGGTAACCGCAGCCATGGTCTCCGAGCTGATAGTCCATGTTGCTGCAAACGTCATCGAACTGTTCGTGCAGATGGTTGTTGTCTTTTAAACATCCCCATCTGTTAACTCAGGGATCGAGACGTGGCTGCACGATCCGTTACAACCATGCGGATAAGATGCCTGTCATCTCGACTGCTAGGGATACGAGGCCGTTGGGATCCAGCACGGCGTTCCGTATTACCCTCCTAAACCCACCGATTCCGTATTCTGCTAACAGTCATTGGATCTCGACCAACACGAGCAGCAGTGTCGTGATACGATAAACCGCAATCGCGATAGGCTACAGTCCGACCTTTATCAAAGTCGGAAACGAGATGGTTCGCATTCTCCTCGTTACACGAGGCATCACAACAACGTTTCACCAGGCAACGCCGGTCAACTGCTGTTTATTTACGAGAAATCGTTTCGAAACTTTCCTCATGTCAGTACGTTGTAGGTGTCGCCACCGGCGTCAACCTTGTGTGAATGTTCTGAAAAGCTAATCATTTGCATATCACAGCATCTTCTTCCTGTCAGTTAAATTTCGCGTCTGTAGCATGTCACCTTCGTGGTGTAGCAATTTTAATGGCGAGTAGTGTAACACATCTGTAATCAGACTTTTATATAACCGTCGTTTTGATATTTGTCGAGTAACACATTGTTCTCACATTGAATGCATAAAAATTTCAACTTTTCTATTTCCAGGAACGTTGGAAATGTTTTTCTATCTTTTGTAGTTTGGCAGCAATAAATGTTTGAAATCTTTTCTTTGTTTTTGAATAGCCCTGTAGAATTATAAGTAAACGAGACATATTCATGTTATCACTTACACTGCTTCCTAATTTAATAATAAGCGATATGGATAGATGAAAATATGAGCCCTACAGATTTTTCCCTATACCTTTAAGAAAATTGGCAATCACTTTATACAGAATCCAAAAGAGATGACGCTGATTAAGGGAAGAGCTAAAACATACTCATCAAAGCCTTCAGAAACTCTGATCGCCCATTGCCAAACCTGGAACACAAAAACAAGATACCGTCTACACCAGCTTCTGAAGTGGAATCACTCTCACATGCATGGGAATCGTAAATGTTGATTCTATAGAGATGTACAGGAAAGGAGGCATGGTCAAAGATGAGTCGAATGATTGTCGTAGATCAGTACAAATGCGTCCTCGTAAACCATGGCATTGTCGTAATTTGATGTTGTAATGCTGCATAATATCCACTTTTCGTTAGTTGGCACACATTACCCATCTCTTTCCATTGCCGTTTTCCGTGACTCTTGACTTCACGTAAGTGGTCTGTATACGGTAATCTCCAGTCGAGAGTAGTTCCTGTAAATACAGCCTACATCGTGTAGGGGTCAGGCGAGTATTCCGAAGTGCCGCAACAAGATGTGGCATGGACTCGACTGTCTGAAGTAGTGCTGGAGGGAAGTGACATTATGAATCCTGCAGTACTGTCCATAAATCCGTAAGAGTGCGAGGGGGTGCAGATCTCTTCTGAACAGCACGTTGCAAGGCATCCCAGATATGCTCAGTAATGTTCGTGTCTGAGGAGTTTGGTCGCCAGCAGAAGTGTTTAAACGCAGAAGAGTGTTGCTGGAGCCACTCCGCAGCAATCCTAGAGATATTACGTGTCGCATTGTCCTGTTGGAATTGCCGAAGTCCGTCGGAATGCACAATGGATATAAACGGATGCAACTGATCAGACAGGATGATTACGTACGCGTCACCTGTCGGAGTCGAATCGACACGTATCACGGGTCCCATATCACTCCTAACTTCACACGCCCCACACCATTACAGAGCCTCCACCAGCTTGAACAGTCCCCTGTTGACATGGTCCATGGGCTTATGAGGTTGTCTCCATACCCGTATACGTCCATCCGCTAGATACAGTTTGAAACGAGACTCGTTCGTCCAGGGAACATGTTTCCAGTCATCAATAGTCCAATGTCGGTGTTGACGGGCCCAGGCGAGGGGCAAAGTTTTGTGTCATGCAGTCATTAAGTGTACACGAGTGGGCCTTCGGCTGCGAAAGCCCATATCGATGATGTTTCTTTGAATAGTTCGCACTCTGACACTTATTGATGGCCCAGCATTGAAATCTGCAGCAATTCGCGGTAGGGTTGCACTTCTGTCACGTTGAACGATTCTCTTCAGTCGTCGTTGGTCCCGTTTCTGCAGGATGTTTCTCCGACCGCAGCAATGTCGGAGATTTGATGTTTTACCTGATTCCTGATATTCACAGTACACCCGTGAAATGGTCGTAAGGTAAAATCCCCACTTCATCGCTACCTCGGAGATGCTGTGTCCCACCTCTCGTGCGCCGACTATAGCACCACGTTCAAACTCAAATCGCTCGGAGCACTATGGGACTCAACTTCTGAGGTCATCAGTCCCCTAGAACTTAGAACTACATAAACCTACCTAACCTAAGGACATCACACACATCCATGCCCGAGGCAGGATTCGAACCTGCGACCGTAGCGGTCGCGAGGTTCCAGACTGTAGCGCCCAGAACCGCTCGGCCACCCCGGCCGGCCGTTCAAACTCACTTAAATCTTGATAACCTACCATTGTACCAGCAGTAGCCGATGTAAGAGCTGCGCCATACACTTGTGTTATATAGTCGTTGCCGACGGCAGTGCCAATTCTGCCTGTTTACACATTTCTATATTCCAATATGCATGCCTATACCAGTTTCCTTGGCGATTAAGTGTATTCCAATACCACATCCAAAACGTAACGGTTGGTGGTTTTAGCCGGGTCTAGTGAAGCAAGGGATACAACCCGTCGACTTTGACTAATGACGTCATACATTACTCATAGATAGTAATGTCTTCAATTCGAGCCATAGATAATAAAACAGCTCTGTGTTCAGGATAAGCGCTATAATTGAACATTAAAATAATTGAATGTGATTTTAAAAGAGATCTCTACATATTGCTGAAAATATTCTTTGTGTGCATTTATTAAATTAATTGGTTGTTTCTAATTTATTCGGCACTTAATAAGATTCTTAATGATATTGAGGCAATCTGGACTATTAGTTTCTTATTTTAGAACAATTTTAGTATCTCATTTTCGTTTTTAGGTATGGATTTATCTGTTCCGATTAACCTTCATGACCTTCATGGCTATGGGCGAAGACATATTGGCCACGATTTGTTTTTTGCAAATGTGTGGTCTCATTGCTGAGGATGTTCGATGTCGTGAGTGCGGCGAAGATATGCGCCTCACAAGTGTATATCGTCGCCGTATGTGATTTTTGTTGCTGTCTTTCTAGGCGAGCTTCTGTGCTTTTAGGAAGTTCTCGTCTGGTAAGTTCACTTTTCCATTTTCTTCTTTTACTGCATTTGACTATTTTGACGTATTTCGTTGTCGTATTATACCAATACGTATGTTTTCGTGTAGTCCAGTACGTAATAGAAATTTCGCAGCTGTCGTTCTTCTTTCGTTTCCCAGTATTAGTATCAGTGCGATTTTTTCGGATCTGTACTATCAATATTCACGGCGAAAAGGCCGACACAACTGACATTTGTATCCCGTCCTTCAGTTGACCTTTACACTGACACTACGTATTCGGAAAGAACGACATATGTAACATTGATGAGATTTACCAACATATGTCAAGTGGAGACCAGGGTACAAATGTTGTGTATAGCTATACAACTCAAGTACAGAATGGGATACTATTAGCATCGAAAGCGTAGTTCAACTGAGGTACAGGTTGCAAATGCAACGTACGTCCATTTCCACGTTTGCGTTAGCAGTGTACAAATGTATAGAGATCAACGGAAGTATGGGATACAAATATTGTGTACGTAGCTCGTTCTGCCATCGGTAGTACTAATATCTACGTAAGAACAGACTGTTAGTGACAGCGGAGGCGAAATAAACAACATATGCAAAATTTGTATCCCGTGCTTCATTTAGAGTTTAGTGATGCAGGGGATACATAGTTCATTTGAACAACAGGACACTAATGCTAGTGAAAACGAAGAAATCGACGTACGCCAGATTTGTATCCGGTACTGCACTTAAGCAATACAGTTCGAATGAGGTTCGAGATACAACTTAAATATATGTGACGTGATGTATTCTATGCTACCAATACTTTCCATCCATTTTTTCCCTTTCATTTTCCAGAGAAATAATACGACACAAACACGCGATATCCTTAACGTGAAAATACTACTGGCCTTTATATATGTCAACTATATTTTTCATTTCTCATATTCTTTTGTTTCTGAATATTCTTGTCAGCTCTTTCATCTGTGTAATAAACGCTCTCTGGCCATTTCTGACGTCACTGGACAAAGCCGACGGGTTGTACCCCCTGCTTCACTAGACCCTTTTAGTCTATCTTCGGTGCTAAATACTTTTAAGAACACCCTGGAAGTCGGAAACGATTAATGTACTGGGTGATCAAAAGTTGGCCTCCCGGGTCCCCAGACTTCAGTCCGTGCGATTATTGGCTTTGGGGTTACCTGAAGTCGCAAGTGTATCATGATCGACCGATATCTCCAGGGGAGCTGAAAGACAACATCCGATGCCAATGCCTCACCATAACTCCGGACATGCTTTACAGTGCTGTTCACAACATTATTCCTCGACTACAGCTATTGTTGAGGAATGATGGTGGACACATTGAGCGTTTGCTGTAAAGAACATCATCTTTGCTCTGTCTTACTTTGTTATGCTAATTATTGCTATTCTGATCAGATAAAGCGCCATCTGTCGGACATTTTTTGAACGTTTGTATTTTTTTGGTTCTAATAAAACCCCATGTCATTCGAAGCATGTGTGTCAATTTGTACCTCTCTATCTACATTATTCCGTGATTTATTCAGTTTTCAAACTTATACTGACTTTTGATCACCCGGTATATCGTATATACATTCTTTACATCAAATAGTTTTTTTTATTTGCGCTTCTGATACGAGAAAAGAATGAAGACGGGTACTGGTAGTTCATATATACAGACATTTATTTATAGGTCTAATTTGACAAGGATAGGTTCAATTATTATGTTCTATCTGCTGGAAGGTCCTGAATCACGTCACAAAACTGTTTTGATATTACATAAACTCGTATTTTATTCGCGAGGCAACAGTGCAGATCAATATGGATTTCACTGAATGCATCTCGGATTTCCCTTCTTACATTTACAGAAAAAAGCATGTCAAATTTACTGAAGCTCAAATAAAGGAGCCATTTTCAATGCGAGATGCTGTTAACAGCTTCCACAATGAAACTCTGTCTCAAAATTTGACAGAAAGTCGAAAGAGATTCTGGTGGCGTGTAAAGTACAGCAGCGGCAAGACACAATCAATACCTTCATTTCGCGATACCAATGGTAATATTACAGACTATAGCGTCACTAAAACGCAGTTGTTCTACTGAGATTTCCGAAATTCTTTTACCAAAGTAGAGCAAGCAAACATTCCAGAATTCTAATCGAGAACAGCATGAGTTACTTAGAGCTAGATTTTCGTTTTAGCGTAGCAGCTTCAATCACTCAATAAAGGCAAGCCTTTTGGTCCAGGTAGTTGAAGATACAAAATTGCTTCCAGAATTGCCACAATCTCATTGTAAAAACCGAAGCACTTTCAGGTAGTGTGTAGGCTTTACTGACTTGTATCTGAGGGCATAGATCACCCTGCATGGCGCCTGGCTGTGATAACAATGTGCCTCGAACGGCTTGCGGCCGTTGCCTAGCAACTGTCAGGCAGCGTGCAGGACGGCTTTTGCTGAGAGCTGCGGTGAGGGGCGCCGCTGAGAGATTGCCAGCGGCGGCGGCAGAGTTGCTGCGCGTGGCGCCTGCACTGCGCACGTCTTCCGCGTGGCGAGGGCAGCAGCGTCGAGCCGAAGGACGCCCGGAAAGCGGCGATGGCCCGAGGCCGCCTCTCCTCGCCTCGCCTCGACAGTCCCCCGGCTGCAGCTGCCACCGCCGCACCTGCACAGAGCCACCGCGACGCGGTAAGTCAACCAACTCGCTCTCCAGACAATTATTATACACTGCTACATCTGCTTAGCGTGCTGTCCAGTGTCGGATTTTCGGTAATTTCCAAGAATGATTGCCTATCGAAGTTGGAGGGCTCCAAACGATACATATCGAACGTGCGATGTTGTTGTTGTGGTCTTCAGTCCTGAGATTGGTTTGATGCAGCTCTCCATACTACTCTATCCTGTACAAGCTTCTTCATCTCCCAGTACTTACTGCAACCGACATCCCTCTGAATCTGCTTAGTGTATTCATCTCTTGGTCTCCCTCTACGATTTTTACCCTCCACACTGCCCTCCAATACTAAACTGGTGATCCCTTGATGCCTCAGAATATGTCCTACCAACCGATCCCTTCTTCTGGTCAAGTTGTGCCACAAACTCCTCTTCTCCCCTATTCTATTCAATACCTCCTCATTAGTTACGTGATCTACCCACCTAATCTTCAGCATTCTTCTGTAGCACCACATTTCGAAAGCTTCTATTCTCTTCTTGTCCGAACTATTTATCGTCCATGTTTCACTTCCATACATGGCTACACTCCATACAAATACTTTCAGAAACTACTTCCTTTCACTTAAATCTATACTCGATGTTAACAAATTTCTCTTCTTCCGAAACGCTTTCCTTGCCATTGCCAGTCTACCTTTTATATCCCCTCCACTTCGACCACCATCAGGTACTTTGCTCCCCAAATAGCAACACTCCTTTACTACTTTAAGTGTCTCATTTCCTAATCTAATTCCCTCAGCATCACCCGACTTAATTCGACTACATTCCATTATCCTCGTTTTGCTCTTGTTGATGTTCATCTTATATCCTCCTTTCAAGACACTGTCCATTCCGTTCAACTGATGTTCCAAGTCCTTTGCTGTCTCTGACATACTTACAATGTCATCGGCAAACCTCAAAGTTTTTATTTTTTCTCCATGGATTTTAATACCTACTCCGAATTTTTCTTTTGTTTCCTTCACTGCTTGCTCAATATACAGGTTGAATAACTTCGGGGAAAGGCTACAACCCTGTCTCACTCCCTTCCCAGCCACTGCTTCCCTTTCATGTCCCTCGACACTTATAACTGCCATCTGGTTTCTGTACAAATTGTAAATACCGTTTCGCTCCCTGTATTTTACTCCTACCTCCTTCATAATTTGGAAGAGAGTATTCCAATCAACATTGTCAAAAGCTTTCTCTAAGTCTACAAATGCTAGAAACGTAGGTTTGCCTTTCCTTAATCTAGCTTCTACGATAAGTCGTAGGGTCAGTATTGCCTCATGTGTTTCAATATCTCTACGGAATCCAAACTGACCTTCCCTGAGGTCGGCTTCTACTAGTTTTTCCATTCGCCTGTAAAGAATTCTTGTTAGTATTTTGCAGCCGTGACTTATTAAACTGATAGTTCGGTAATTTTCACATCTGTGTACACCTGCTTTCTTTGGGATTGGAATTATTATATTCTTCTTGAAGTCTGAGGTAATTTCGCCTGTCTCATACATCTTGCTCATCAGATGGTAGAGTTTTGTCAGAGCTGGCTCTCCCTAACGTGCGATAGTAAATCGATTATGGAAGTCTCGTGGCTCGCGTTACGAGTATGTTTCAAGTCGTCGTCGGTGTATCGTCTTGTGACAGTCCGCGTGATGTATAAGCTGCAGGGGCAATTCCTTTTTTCCCGTACCCAGGGTAAACTTTGCCAATATCGCGCAGGAATATCGCCAGAGTGTCGCATGCGTCGACTTTCCCCTGCAAACGCAAGTTGCGAAAGTATAGGTACTGGAAGAAATACAGTTCGTCCCTCTGTCCTGGACGCCCTTTTCTTTTTATGGTAGACTTGGCAGACTTCCACAGCCGTTCTATATTCTTGGTATGGACATTGGCGTCATCTGAAGAGACAAACTCCACGGAGTGGTTCACGAATTCGTCATCGAAACCTTCAGCTTTGAGAGTCTGGTACGACTGAAACCCGTCTGTGATGGTTCAAATGGCTCTGAGCACTATGGGACTAAACTGTTGTGGTCATCAGTCCCCTAGATCTTAGAACTACTTAAACCTACGAACCTAAGGACATCACACACATCCATGCCCGAGGCAGGATTCGAACCTGCGACCGTACTGGTCGCGCTGTTCCAGACTGTAGCGCCTAGAACCGCTCGGCTACTGCGGCCGACCGTCTGTGACGACTTTTGTTCCAGGGAGTATGAAATGTTTTATGGGACCCACTAAAGTCATCTTGTCTCGGGACAATACCCTCACAACGAAACACTTACGTGACTCCCTTTCTATCCCACCAAAAACCCAAATATGATCTACTTCAATTTTAGAAGGTCGTCCTCTCTGATTCTTTCGTCTAGCAATATGAGTTTCGTCTACTTCTACTATTTTATTCGGTCCACCAATTGGCACACTGTCATTTTTCACTATCTCGTAGCACACTTCTCGGCAAAACCCGAAGTAGTCACACACGGTATTTGCCAATAACTCAGTTTCGGATGCTGTGGCTTGCAACGTGTAATCTCGAATCCAGCACGATACCAGAATTACGCTCGTCTGCATCGATAATTTGGAGGACTCGAACCACGTATTTTTCCTGATGCTGGTTCGCTTTCCGCGAAGTCCACAATGAAATTGCAACGGAATCTCAGTGTCCACACTCCTTTTACAGAGTTTCACAGACTTCGCAGCACCACAGTCAAGACAGTCCCTCCTTTCCTCGTCCGGCAGAAGTCCATATTTCCGGAAAATTTCAAACATTTGTCTATGCTGGATATGCATGGAATTAGAGTTTTCCTTGTGAGGCAATCCGCAGAAGAAACTTGAGAAGCAGCACACATTACACTCGCTATCAAGAGAAACCGTGTAGAATTCCCAATGGAATCACAAACAATTACGGCGAGAATGTAATGTACACGAACTGAAGGAACAACGCAAAACTGATAAAAATGCCGATCACAAATAATTTATCATAACGCACGCCACGAGACTTCCATAATCGATATACTATCTCACGTTCGATATGTATCGTTTGGAGCCCTCCAATTTCGATAGGCAATCATTCTTGGAAATTACCGGATTTTCTGACAGGAGCGAGGTGTCAAGATGAGTTACTGGCAAATGAAAGCGTCGCATCTACGCCTACATTCCGTAAACAACCTTTCCATGTGTGGCGGAGGGCATTTCGAGTGCTACTGTTACTTCGCCCCTTTCCTTTTCCAGAGGCGAACGGTTCGCCGGAAAACGATAGTTGGTAAAACGTAAACGTGAATCCTTAGAGAGAGGACGACATGGTTCTCATGACATCCTGTTGGGCGAAATTAAGGAAATTGTATTCGAAAGGAGACTGTGCGATCATTTTGCTGCCACTAGTGCACATCTCGCGTATGGATCACAAAAAAAAGATAAGAGGTTAGAGCACGTACTGACGCGTATAGAAAGTAATTCTGCCTCGATCAATAGGCAAGTGGAATAGGTGACAACATCTATAATATTGCTGAGATTCTCCCTTCACTATGCACTGTACAACGTCTTATGGAAAGTAGATGTAGATGTTAACGTTGGTAAGCGTGAGTACGAGCTCCACTGTAATTTTACATTCACGCTCTTTTCGCGAACTGTAGATAGTCAGTTGCTATATTAATGTTGTGCTGCCTAGTGATAAGCCGACTTGTTGTTTCCAATATATGCACCAAATGGAAACAACAGTTTGTCTGAACATCATTACTACAAGGCGGGTTTTGGAAAATGGGGACCAACTGCAGGGAACGATTCCTGAGAGGAAATAGAGTAAAAAAGTTCGTACGGAAACGCGTTCCAAAGGAAGTACACACCCACTTGAAGGTGGAGTTAAGAAATCTTTCACAGTGACCCCTGTGTCTGGAGTAGGCAGGTAGCCCCCCAGAATGGGGTACGAGACAAACGGGTGGTTGATTATCCACGACAACTGACACTATCCGTATCACTCAAAACGCGTGCAGGGCTTATTACCTACGGCTTTGTCTCCGCGGGGACGCTTTTGTCACCGATTCATCGCAAACCACCACTGTGCTGGGATTTCTGTCATCTATCCTATTCACAGTTAAGGCTACCTTTACGTGGGGATTATTATCAGCCTTCACAGCACCCACATCTGGGCTACGGAGAATCCCCATGGCATGGTGCCAGTGAACCATCAGCACTGTACAGCCTCAGTGTGTCAGCAGGATCACCCGCGAGCGCCTCGTGACATCAGGCACCTTTCACAACGCCTGCAGGAGAGACATATCTGCACGTCTCGCGGGTCACCTTACCACCCCTGCTGGATCAAGTGTCTGTGGTGGTAAGAAGGGTAACGTGGCAAGTACATCATGGGGCTATAGCTCGCTGCCTTCCTGAAAATGGAGCTAAAACACTAGTACGGACTGAATATTCCCACTTACCTCTTGCGTTTTCATGTGTGCTTTCAAACACTGTGAAACATTTTTTACCTCTACCTTCAAGTGGATATATCTGACTTGGGACGCATTTCCATATATATGTCCATATGACCTTTTTTGCTTCTCATCCTCTCAGGGCATCATTTACTTCAATTTGCCCTCATTTTTAAAAAAAATGGTCCTCCTAGTACACGTGTCTCACGAAAAGAACTCGGGTGTAAAATAAGAGAGATTAGATTTCATACAGAGGTTTACCAACATCTACATCTACATATGTATTCCCGAACTCATTGTTCAGCCCGTGGCGACGAATGTATCACACCAGTGTTATCGATTTTGTCTCTTCCTCCAGACATGTTTCAGATCCTTGCTTCGTACCTTAAGTATTTCCAAGCTAGATATATAAACAATGTAACAGACGAATCTAAAGATTAATACACGTCCCAAATCGGGATGAAGTACCGGTGTTGTGTTATAGTAATGTAGACGTATAATAAGCCAATGGTAGAATCGGGTAAGGCAACGTAATGATTGGACTGAAATGTTATGATCCGTTCTTCAGTCTACTTGTAAATCCTTGATGTTAACTGTCGTGCCTCATAATAAACATTATATTTCGCGTCTTGATTATTGTTAACTATCGTACGTATTACGTAATACCTTTCACTTCGGGTTTGCTTGAAATGTGTCTGCTACCATCGGAATTCATTATCTAAGTCCGGGTAAGAACGCCGCGTGATTTGGATACTAGACTATATTCGTATTCGACACGCAACATCTCACTTGTGCACTGGGTGATATAGTATCACTTGCTTAGTTAAGCAGTTATCATTCACTCTTTTCCAATGTTTTTTTTTTATCTACATCTACAAACATATTACGCAAGCCACAGTATGGTGCATAGCGGAGGGTATCATTTACCACTACTACAAATTTCATTTCCTTTTTCTGTCGCAAGTAGAGCGACGAAAATACGACTGTTTATAAGTTTTCGTACGAGCCCTAATTTATGTTTGTGGTCATTACACAAATTGTACGTTGGAGGCAGTAAAATTGTTCCGCAGTCAACCTCAAATGTTAGTTCTCTAAATTACCGAAATAGTGACCCCTGGAAAAAAGAGTCGCCTGCCCTCCGTGGATTTCCACTTCAGTTCACGAATCGTCTACGTAATACTTGCGTTCTGATCGAATCTACCGGTAACAAACATAGGAGCACGCCTTTGAACAGTATCGATATCTTCCTATAATCCTATACTCCGACCTGGTAAGGATCCCAAACACTAGAGAAGTACTCAAAAATGGGTCGCGCCAGCGTTCTATAGCCCGTCTCCTTTATAGATGAGCTATACTTTCATAAAATTCTCCCAATAAAAAGAAGTCGACCATTCGCCTTCCGTACTACCAACCTGACGTGCTCAATTAATTTCATGTCGCTTTGCAACGTTACGCCTAGATATTTAATCGCTGTGACTGTGTCAAACATTACGCTAGTAGTGCTGCTTTCGAAGTTGCAGGTTTATTTTTCCTACTCATCTGCATTAACTTACATCTTTCTATATGTAGAGTAAGCCACCATTCATCACACCAATTAGAAATTCTGTCTAAGTCGTCCTGTATCTTCCTACAGCCATTCAATTTCTGTCCACATTGTAACATTTTATCACACAGGAAGTGAATGTTTCCGTCTTCTCACTGTTTATTCTTTTCTACGTTTAACAGATTGTAAGTTATCACTTCCTGCAAGATCTTCATTTCAGCTATCTGCGTACGAATGTTTTTGAGAAGTGACTCGGTTTTGACACCCATGCGTGTGTATATGCTTTGTCATAGCGTTACAGAATTTCAGCACTGTGTCGTTCCTGGTCTTATTTCCATCGTTCGGTACGCTATAAGATAGCACAATACAAGCTCTACGATTCATTTTTCATGTCGAAGTTCGGTGCTAATTCATGTGGTTACACAGTTGGTTAAAGCTTAGCGCCGTTCATTCTGATTCATATTCACTGTAAATCACTTCAGACGAGTGCCGAGATACTCCCTGGAAAAAACGCTTCGCTCTTTTTCTCCCCCAGCTCCCAACCACTCACCCTTGCCAGTTCTAACGTCTTCTATATCTACGGAACGTTAACCCACAATTTTTCTTCCATTTTACACAGAGTACCATATAAAAACACTCATTCTGTCTGGAATCAGTTATGTGTTCCTCTGTCCTGCCTGCCAGTCCGTATTGGTCGTCAGTTTGTTGGTAATAAAGGAAGGAAGATTCGAGGCTCAAAAGTAAACCCTAAAAGACGTCTTTAAGGCCGATGCAATTGCTCTTTCGTGGAAGAACGGGAGGAGGAAGTAGCCTTGTCGTGTTTCGGGAACAGTGTAGGTACTTGTATTAAATTATTTAGGTGAAGCGAAAAAATCCTAAATCAGAACAGCCAAATTGGATTTGATCTCCGCTACTATTGAATACCAAGCCACTGACTTAGCCATTCCGCCACCCTGGTTGGTCGCTTGGCGGCAACAAGGTTCTTACAGTCCGTCCTGTTCAATTATCCTGAATGTTCACGTAACCCTTTCTCACGGACTGGACTCTTCGTACTTCTTCCATTACACCGTCTTGATGAGATGTGACAGTATAGCAATGCTGAATAGAAGGAGGAGAACAACCAAGCTAGTAGTCTCGTTACTGACAAACTTAATCTCTCTCTCTTTCTCTCTCTCTCTCTCTCTCTCTCTCTCTGTGTGTGTATGCGCGTGTGTGTTTGTGTGTGTGTGTGTGTGTGTGTGTGTGTGTGTGTGTTTGTGTATGTGTGTCAAATAGATGATAGGCTACATTTCTTTCTAATTTGTGCAGTACCCGAATTCGGATGTTTTGAAACTTTCAAGTCCGTACAGACACTCTTACGCAACTGCGTTGTAATGCCTCACTTTTGTCTGTTCTGTCCAAGGATTTCTTGTTACACAAGATTACTATCTATCAACTAAAAAGATGTTACTAGTTCACTAAAGATTTACTAACACTCAGTTTATGATAAGTTAATTTGAATAGCTTCTCCTGCGTATTTAAATTTCTTTGCTGTGGTCTCATATGGCAGTCAACCCTCAAATGTATGAGAACGTTTTCGATAGGCATTCCGTATTTGTAACCTAGTTTCTGCTTGTCTTTCAATTTTCTTGAGGAACTATCTTATTATCCTTTGTTGTCTTTTCAAGCGATTTTCATAGCACAAGAAAGACTTCGCGTACCTGGGAACCTCTGAAATTGTATATTTTTCGGGTTTCTTCCTTTCTGATAATGTTGTTGACACATTTAATGACTATCAATAATCTTCTTGAATAACTGACAGTGGTAAATTTCTGCTTCGGCCAGAAGTTGCTTGTTAGCGTCAGTTAATAGCTAATTTACACCGCTAGCTTAATGAGTCGCCAACTACGGTAGGATTCATATTCTGTGATATTTTGTGACGCCGTTTGTGCTGCAAAACTCTAGTTCTTATAAAAAAAAGTACCATTACACAGACGTCTGTTTTTCTGTAGATGCACTGACTGCGACACATCGCTCCTATTGCATTTTATGCCTTTAGCCGTTTCGCTGCCTGTTTTCTCCCGCGCCTTCTAGATATTTTTACGCTGTTCATTTACATAACCCGGACTTTGTTACTCTAGGCATACATGGAGCCCAAGTCATATTTTGTCTCTTCGGACGTATGAGGCGTGCATATACGCACGAATTTACTATGGCTCAAATGGCTCTGAGCACTTTGGGACTTAACATCTGTGGTCATCAGTCCCCTAGAACTTAGAACTACTTAAACCTAACTAACCTAAGGACATCACACATCCATGCCCGAGGCAGGATTCGAACTTGCGACCGTAGCAGTTGCGCGGTTCCGGACTGAGCGCCTAGAACCGCTAGACCACCGCGGCCGGCGCACGAATTTACTGTTTTATTATTTCGCTTCCTGGATAGTGAAGTCGTTGACGTTGGTGCCGAAGTGCTGACCCGGTTCTGAATATGTCGGTGAAAGAAATATTCATCACTGTTTTTTCGCTGGCAAACGGAGTAAAATGACGGTAAATTGCTCATCAACAAAAAAATGGCTCTGAGCACTATGGGACTCAACTGCTGTGGTCATAAGTCCCCTAGAACTTAGAACTACTTAAACCTAACTAACCTAAGGACATCACACACATCCATGCCTGAGGCAGGATTCGAACCTGCGACCGTAGCGGTCGTGCGATTCCAGACTGTAGCGCCTTTAACCGCTCGGCCACTCCGGCCGGCGCTCATCAACAGATGTTATTCCCAAGTACAGGGTTGAAACGCTAGTTTCTCCACTACACCTTAACGTGTATGCAGATGTTGATGCTGAAAAGTCAGTCGGATTGCGAAGCTGTCTTGGAGATCCTGATCGTGCTGTTATAGAGGAGCAGAGTCTTTGACATTCTGAGTTCTCTCACTTCTGCTTTAATTACACAAAACACGACATTAAATTTTACATGTGCGCTCAATTCTCACTCATTTCAAACAGCAACGCTCTATGTACATGTATCGTTCTTATTTGGTACTGAATCAAAATTCTTTGACAGCCGTGACGCAGCATGTTGTGTAAGATTGAGTCATCTGCAAACACTAAAACAATATCTGATGATATACATTAATTACTGAGCGGGTAGCATTACACTGACGGAAAGAAATCGCAACACCAAAAGATAATTAATGTAGATTAATTAAACTTGGAGAATACATTTGTGATCAGGTTAATGTGAGCCCTTGATGAGACATTGCGAATGTGACTCCCTGGTACATTAAAAGCTGCTGTAACCGCCAGAATCTTGAATCCAAGCGTGCAAATATGCTTTCACTGTGTTGTGCAGGTGCATAACGTCAGTTTGTGGGATGGAGTTCCACTACTACAGCACTTGGTCGGTCAATACAGGGACGGATAATGCTAGTTCTCGATGACGCTGGAGTTGTCGTCCGATGACGTACCATATGTGCTCGATTGTAGACAGGTCTGGTGATCGAGGAGGCCAAGGTAACACGTCTACACTCTGTAGATCATGTTGGATTACAACAGCGGTATGTGGACGAGCGTTATCCTGTTAGAAACATGCCATGGAATACTGTTCATGAATGGCACCACAATAGGTCGAATTTCAGATTGTCGAATAAATTTGCAGTCACGGTGTGGGGGATAACCGCGAGACTGCTCCTGCTGTCATACAAAATAGCACCCAAGACCATAGTCATAGTGTGTCTACCACGAAGACAGATTAGTTGCAGGCCCTTACTGGCCTGCTTCTAGCCGCCACACGGTGATCACTGGCACCGATGCAGAACAATCTTTTATCAGAAAACTCAACAGACCTCCACCCTGCCCTCCAATGAAAACTCACTTGATCACTGAAGTCGCAAATGGCGGTGGTTTGGTGTCATCGGAATGCACGCTACAGGGAGTCTGGCTCGGAGCTGTCATTGAAGTAACCGATTTGTAACAGTTTGTTGTGTCACTGTGGTGCCAACTGCTGGTCATATTGCTGTTGCAGATCCAAAACGATGGGCTAGAGCCATACGCCGAACACTTTCCTCTCCCCTCTCGGTAGTCCATGTATCCGTCCGCGGTTGAAATGGTTCAAATGGCTCTGAACACTACGGGACTTAACTTCTGAGGTCATCAGTCTCCTGGAACTTAGAACTACTTAAACCTAACTAACCTAAGGACATCACACACATCCATGCCCGAGGCAGGATTCGAATCTGCGACCGTAGGGGTCGCGCGGCTCCAGAATGTAGCGCCTAGAATCACGCGGGCACAACGGCCGGCTCTGTGTAACAATAGCTCTCAAGACTGTTAACTAGGGGACTTCCGAAGAGACACCGTGCTTCTCACGACAACTTACTTACTAAGACTTATCCCGTAGATATGGTGCAGATAAAGTCTTACTACCCTCTCCATTTTCATGTTGCCTGTCGTTCTGAAGATGATGATGTTTGGTTTTTGGGGCGCTCAACTAAACGGTCATCAGCGCCTGTACGAAGTCCCAATGTTTTCAAGTCCATTTTCTTTTCACAATCCAATCTAGTTACTCTCACAAATGACGATGATGATGAAATGATGAGGACAACACAAACACCCAGTCCCTACTCAGAGAAAATCCCCAACCCAACCGAGAATCGAATACGGGACCCCGTGATCCAGAGGCAGCAACGCTAGCGCCAAGACCAACGCCACCTGCGAATCCCTGTCGTTCTTTAGAACAGAATGCAAAGTGCACTCCAGGTACTAACTAATATGAAAATGGACACTGTACTAGGATTAGGCTTATGTATAAATACAGTTTATCCTTTTGACGACAGTAACTCACGACGAATTCTTGTAATTGTATTTTTATTATTGACGCCACAATAGTGTTGATACCGTATAGAGTGACAGGACAACTTTTAAGTAAACTGATGGCGCTCAGGCAGATTGAAAATAGCTGCAAATAAAGATTTGCTTATTGGTAGTTCGTTGTGTAACATGATAATGATTCTCTTTAAATATGTAAGAACTGTGGGACACCTCTTGCACAAAATACAATTATAATTCTTTTCACTGTTTGAGAATCGTCCCGGTTAAGAATTATTTGTCTCCAGTTTTGGTAGATGCTACATTTGTCACTGATGACATAAATATGTTTAGGTGTCAGCGGATGTAATCGTTCCTACTTATGTTGCACATCCTTTAGCAATACTTTCAAATCTGACTTCATTGCGCATAATTGGTAAAGAACCAGTAAACCTCTTCGTATGTCGTATGGAAGTTATTGCACTAACAAAAAATGGCTCTGAGCACTATGGGACTTAACATCTGAGGTCATCAGTCCCCTAGAACTTAGAACTACTTAAACCTAACTAACCTAAGGACATCACACACACCCATGCCCGAGGCAGGATTCGAACCTGCGACCGTTGCGGTCGCGCGGTTCCAGACTGAAGCGCCTAGAACCGCTCGGCCACACGGACCGGCTATTGCACTAACATCGTACAAATCATTCCAGTAGCTGTACTAACGAAGGAAAGAGCTTCGTGTAGGTGCAGTGAAGGTGTTTGCATTAGAATAGTGACACAGGAAGTCGCCTGTTTGCAGCCTTCAGTACGCAGCCGTGACGTGAAGTGACGCAGCAGGTACTGCAAATTGTTTAAGGCAGGGAAGTCTACCGTTTGTTAATGCTGCTCATTCACCTCTGCGGAAAACGTTTGCAATACATCCTCCTGCAGTCTTATAATTAGAAAACAGTTTATCATTTCACGACCCCTGTGAACACTACTTAGTAACATATCAAAAGAAAGGCCACAGCGGACAGAGAACAGAAGTATAGTCATGGACGGAACAGGATAGACTACACAACCTGTGAGTTCCGCTCGTTTTTTACAAGACGAAGTTGTTGACCGCTCCTGATGCAAATCTGTCACAAACGAAAGGTGAGGAGTGCGGCTATCGTTTCACGCGGCCTTGGAATCTCATTTCCTCTCCGACGGGAATACGTTTGTAGGCACGGCAGCCTGACGTTCGCCTGTCTAATGAAGCACAAAGTGACCGACAAGCCGAAGCAAGCAAGGAGAATACAAATCAACATTTATGTCTCCATTCCTCAACATACCTTCTGGTACGTGGCGGAGAGTGCTTTGTGCACCACTGTTACTTCCCTCTCACATTTCCCGTTCCCAATCGCGAATGGCGCGCCGGAAAAAAAGAGTGTTGGTAACCCTCTTTGTGAGCTCGCGAGATATACGTAGGGGAAACCAATATTTTGGTTGACTTTCCCAGGAAGGTACGCTCTCGTAATTGTAACAGTAAACCACACTGCGATGTACAATGGCTCTCATACAACGTCTGCCAATGGAGTTTGGCGAACATCTGCGCGACGCTTGCAGTGTTAATAAAAGAACATGTGACGAAACGTGCAGCTCTTCTCTGGATCCCCTCTGCTTCATCTATCAGTCCTGTCTGGTACCTCATTTCATGCAGACTCTTTCAGTGCATACGATTTTCATACGATTTGCTTTGTGTGGTCGTTCCGCTTTAAATCGGTCCGTGCTAATAGTTGGGAGGGGGGGGGGGGGGGGTTGATTTGGGCGGAGGAGACCAAACTGCGAGGTCATCGGTCACATCGAATTAGGGAATTATGGGGAAGAAAGTTGGCCGTGTCCTTTCAAAGGAACCATCCCGGCATTTCCCTGAAACGATTTAGGGAAATCACGGAAATCCTAAATGAGGATGGCCGGGCGCGGGATTGAACCGTCGTCCTCCCGAATGCGAGTCCAGTGGGCTAACCACTGCGCCACCTCGCTCGGCACGTGCGCATAGTCCCAGACTTTCAAGTATGTGACTGCCTCCAGTGATTGTTTGTCACTCGTGTACCCACAATAACGGGTCTTGCCGGTTAGTTACTTGCAATACGTTATTTTCGTTAATTCGAATATCAGCTGCAAATCCCTGCACCAAGCGTTGATCTTCAGCAGATCTTCCTGCAATCCCCTACAACTTACTGACGTTGCGACTTCTTTGGATACGATTGCATCATTTTCGGGCAGCCTCATATGACTTCATCGTTATCAAACTGGTCATTTACATATATTGTGACAAGTAACTGTACTATAACACTTCGGTGTGGTACGCATGAAGTTACTTTTACGTCTGAAGATTTTCTCCGTTAAAAATGGCGTGACGTTTTCGAATCACTTCACGGAGATGTATGTGTGTAATTGCACCTCTGCTGCAGTTAGACAGACAACAGGCGTACGGGTATTAGGTGTCAGTAGGTCAGCTCGGACAACAGCTTTCTAAATAGCCACGGAGGCATCACCCGCCCTTAATAATTCACGATTCAGTCTTCCGGAACATGCGCATACAAGAACAGCTCCGACACTTTTCTCTACCTTTTCATGCGCCGTTTTCCACGAGAGCCTGTGGTTACGACTGGTGTGTAACTTTTCTGTTCTTTTTACAAATAGTGATTAACTACTGAAGCCATTACTCTCGCTTTGTTCAAAATGGCTCTGAGCACTATGGGACTTAACATCTGAGGTCATCAGTCCCCTAGAACTTAGAACTACTTAAACCTAACTAACCTAAGGACATCGCACACATCCATGCTCGAGGCAGGATTCAAACCTGCGACCGTATCGGTCGCGCGGTTCCAGACTGAAGGGCCTAGAACCGCTTGGCCATCCCGGCCGGCTGTCGCTTTGTGCTTCGGAAAATATTGTTCTACAAATGTTGATGAAAAGGCAAGGTAGCTTGGCTTCAGTGTCAAGGAGAACGACACAAAGGAAAGCCTCACCTAGCTGTACCGGATTACACGGAAAAATAAACAAAGGTTTTTCAAATGCCTTTTGAGTGGAGTAGAGGCTAACTGTCTCCTCGATAATGTGATTTCAGATGTTGATACGCGTTGTCAAAGGCTTTAATTTCTCTCATGACGTGTCTTTTGTGTTTTGTCAACACGAAAGAGTGGAAAATGTGATCAAGCAATAAGCGCTGCAAGGGTCTTTGGAATGAAAGTATGCTTTAATGCACAAATGGATTAGAAACGCCCCTCTGGTGGGACGCAGCATCATGTCCTGCAATTCGCCGTTACTTGCATTCCTCAAGAGACTGGCAGCCTTAGGGAGACATCAGTCACAGCCAGAAGTTAAAAAGGGAGGATACAATTTCTGAATTTCTTTCTTCCACAGGTAAATACATAAGATAATTTCGTCTATTGCAAAAATTACGCTTGCTGTGACTTGACTAAATGCTCCCGCAATCTTTTTTATGTTTTTAATGATGATGTGATGTTGTGATGCAATTACGTAATTAATACCTTGTACAACGTTAATGTTTTGTAGTATGACTTGAAAATGGCCGCTTGAAGGCTGTGGAACCCAGAAGAAAGAAATTAGGAGAGAAACGTGTTGAGGTGATGCAGCAGCCGGCAGTCGGGATTTGTCGCACAGCAGAATAACGTCTGGCGACAGAATGCCTTCTCATCAATGTCCCACAATACGCATTTATTGCGTCCGGGTAATGCAGTTGTGCTGCTCCGTCAAATAAGGAATCACAGTGCACCATAACGCCAATCAAGCGACGCTCTTTGTTTCAAAGGAAATAGGAAAGAAAATAGCGCTCCGTTTTTCGACATCTGTTTCCATCACCAGAGTTGGTATGTTGAAAAATAGGCAACATGTGTGTATACTCTAGTATTTGTACATAAACAGTATTGGTATTTGTACTTTACCGGATGTCGAAAAGGAAATATCTCTCGTAGCTATTAGTAAACAGCATCACAAATCTGACTGTCGGTACCCATACATATCCCATTTCCCAATGGAACCATCACATAAAGAGGTGCATTGCGCACCGGGACAGCCTTAAAACTGTCGATGTGCATGTTGAGAGCTGTAAGCTGATCAATGTGGCCCAGTAATTAACAGATTAAGACCACTTTCAGGGCCGCGCGGGTTTAGCCGAGCGGTCTCGGGCGCTGCAATCATGGACTGTGCGGTTGATCCCGGCGGAGGTCCGAGTCCTCTCTCGGGCATGGGTGTGTGTGTTTGTCCTTCGGATAATTTAGGTTAAGTAGTGTGTAAGCTTAGGGACTGATGACCTTAGCAGTTAAGTCCTATAAGATTTCACACATATTTGAACATTTTTGAACTACTTTCAGCCTTTTTCCAATTTTACTGAAATCTACTATACATTTTCTAAATGTAATGCTGATAGCGTGTACGCCAGTCTCTTAGATACACATGCCGAAAAGTTTCGAATTTTTTTTTTTTTTGAAGTCTAAGAGGTATAACACAATAGATAGAAAGGTACAAAGTCGTACAACTTATAAACAGGTTTTCTAAATTGTACAACTGGTATTATAAATTGTACGACAAAAAATTCTCAGCTTCAGCAAGAAATCGTAAATCTGAGAATGTGACCAATATTTATTTTAATTTTTATGACATTAGTAAACAAAATTGAACTCTTAATACATATTCATTAGCTAAAATATTAGGCTACTTCTGAAGTTACAATGAATAATTTCAACATTAGCTACTCGTTCATGTTTGCAGCTATCTCAATAAAATACTTATTTGTTAGCACATATTTTCTCACGGTGGGTATGGAGCCATACATAACATTTCAGGAGCTAAATCGTTTCTTCCTTCTCGTCAACTTCACAGATATTGCACAAACAGCTTGATGACGTATTATGAGACTCGGTTTCGTCAGTTCCAGTCTTTTCGGGCCTACTTTTGTTTTTCTCACATTCTTTGTTAAGTATGAGTGTCTTCTAAGGACTCCCAGTGACTTCGAAAGCAAATGGGGTTGCTCTGCTTCTTAGCCTTTTTCGTAGAGTTAAGATAGGGAATATATCTTGAGGGCCTACGCTCTCCTACTATAGTTTTCTTTTGTGGGAGTTGCAGGATGCAGAAGTACATAATTTCCATTCCGTTGTCTTGATTTTCCTGGGAGGTCTTGACTTGTCTGTTCACTCATTTTTTGTTCCTCATTTCTAGCTTCCGATTATGGATTGGTTTTAGTCGTCACGAAGTCCGATTCACGAAAAATGTGTGGATCCAATGGCCAGATTCTAGTTTGGATAAGTCACTGATAGCATCTTGTACGGTCGCAGCCTTGGTATATGAGTCTCCTAAAGGCTGAGCGATCGTAGCCTGGCTAATATTGCTGTCAGGGTTTGTACGAAGCCGCTTGTCAGCTGTTTGATTGTAATAAGATGCAAGTTGCTTAAAAACGCATCATACAGTGGCTTTAGCCTACGAGTGGTATGTGGAGACAGGTAAAGCTAGATTACGCCACTATCCCTAACTAATGTTACATCAGACAACGCAATTAGCAGTACATCTATAGATCAGTTTCTAGATCAAATCAGTTGCTGAAACGGATGGATATACCGAACAGTATCCTAAAATGTACCGGTAGAATATGCAAAAAATGTGGTGGTATAATTCCTAAGACGGCGCCATACTTCTTAAGCTTACTTTTTACTGCACTGAGGCAAAGGTGATATTAAATGTATCTACCCTACATTATCACTGAATAAGTAGACTTGCATGATACATAAATTTAAACAGGGTTTACATGTCTGGAAGAGTACAGATGCTTAGTTTCAGAAACAAATATTTACTTCCTCAGAACATAAAATAAACTTGAGCCACTGCAAACTAAAATTATCAACGGTGTGTCGAACCGGTCAAGTGCAACAGCTCGATACAAGCTGATACATATTCTGTCCAACATGTGGCATCATCGTTTGCTAGATATGTTAATGGTACAATATAAAAGGCAGTACAATTACGTCGTCTGCGTACAAAGTGACTTCAATCTCCCTCGATGGAAAATGAGGTTCCACATGTACTAACAATGAGCCAGGCTGCCAATGAGAATGTCGCAAGCTTTCCAATTGCTCTCTTCCAAAATCTTACGACACTGGTGTAACCTCCGAGTGGTAATCACTACAGCTCAGTCATAAAGTACCTTTAGTTGGGAGACTTTCACATCAGTTCATTGATTACTCATCCCTGCTTGTCAGTCTTGATGGTGAAGTCTCTATATCGTTACAGTTGTGACATTCAGGAAGGTGAGAAACATTGCCCCTTCGCAGCAGCTTCCGAACCAAACCTGACTCTAATTTGCTGTTTCGTAATACCGCAAGACCTTGGCACAGCTGCAACTCGACTAGGCTATAAACAGCACACAAGCGTTACGTCTATTTATTAGTAGCCTCCATGGACCAAAAGCAACTGGTAATTTTCCGAAGCTGCTGAGTGGGCGAAACGCCTCAGAGACTAAACAGATATCAAGGCAAAACGTGACAATCTGCTTACATCTCAACTTCATAAACGGATTTTAGCTGGCGATTTCGCAATAAAACTGTCTGTTGTCTCCAAGAATTCTATAAGGAAAAATTCTGATGGCTAGTTACTGAACTACGGTTTTTTAGGATCGAGACTACTCTTATAGGAATCACAAACTCTAAAGTTTTCTCATTTATGTAAATATGTACTTATTTTGTGTCACACGCAAGTGGTTACCTGTTTTCTAGCTCTGTGGATAATCGGGGCAACATATATGCGTCATCTGTGGCCAGAATATCAGTAATTCGGGTCTTCGACTCAGTGATGTGGTTCACAGGCATTGGATAGCTTGATCTTTGATAAAGCGAAATATAACAGTGCATAATGGTTGGAGGCCTAAGAATGTGAGGGACGAGAAATGGTTTCCGCGGTTGAAAAGTCGTGTTATAAAAAAATTGTGAAGTCTCGAGAGATTTGTAAGGTGTTTAAGAAATCAGTCTTCTTGTCGAAAAAAAGCTGAATTAACCTGTAGGTCACAATTTACAACTATATCTATACGATTACTCTGCAGTTCACACTTATGTCCCCCGCAGTGTGTTCTTCGAAGCGCCTTCAGATTATTTTCTCTACCGTTCCACTATCTAACAGCGCTTGGGAAAAATGAACACATAAATGTTTCTGTACGAGCTCTGATTTCTCTTATTTTATTACGACAGTCATTGCTCCCTCTGTAGCTTGGCGACCGTAGAATATTTTCACATTCAGAGGAGAAAGCTGATGATTGAAAGTTCTCGCCGCAACGAAAAATGGCTTTGTTTTAATGATTGCCACCTCAACTACCTAATCAAGTCCGACTCCCTCTGCCCTATGCCGTGGTTTTACACAACGAACTACCTTTATCTTTCTTTTTTACTTTTTCGGTGTGCCCCGTCAATGCTATCTGATAACCCTCCCATATCGCACCTATTTAATTTGTTCGCAAACGTAATTTCTATATATTTAGTTCAATTTTGTACATTTAGTACTCACATGGATGACCCCACACTTTTCATTACATAGGGTCAATTGCTACTTTTTGCACCAATTCACATACCTTGCGTAGGTGAGTTTGACATTAGTTTTGATCTTCTGATGACTTTACTGGCCCATAAATGACGGCATGAAAACCATCATCAAACAATCTAAGAAGGCCGCTTAGATTGTCTCCTAAATCTTTTATGTAGATTAGGAACAGCAGTGGACCTAATAACACCTTCTTGTGTAACACCATACATCGCTTCTGGTTTACTCGATGATTTTCCTTCCATTACTACGAACTATGACTGCCTGACAGGAAATCACAAATCCAACCGCAGAATTGAAGCGGTACTCCATACGCACGCAGTTTGATTAGAAGTTTCTCCTGAAGAAGGACGTATAAAGTCTTCGAGAAATCTAGAAATATGGAATAAATTTGGGACCTTTGTCGATAGTATTGCTTCGTGCGAATAAAGAATTAATTATGTTTCTCAAGAACAATATCTTCTAATCTGTACTACGTGTCAATAAACCGTTGTCTTCGTGGTAATTCATAATGTATAGACACAATTTATGTTTCACGATCCTACAACAAGTCGACGTCGGTAATACAGGTCTGTAATTCATCGGATTACTCATACTTCATTTCTTGAGTATTGGTATGAGCAGTCCAATAGTTCAGCCCTTTGGTACGGATCTTATGCCGAGCGAGCAATTGTATATGATTGCTGCGTATGGGGCTATTGTATCAGCATAATCTGAAAGTAACCTGATTGGTATACTATCTGGACTAAAAGGCCTGCCTTTATTGAGTGATTTAAGCTGCTACGCTAGAACGAAGATCTACTTGTAAGTAATTCATGCTATTCTCGATTAGAATTCTGGAATGTTTGCTTTCTCTACTTTGGTAAAAGAGTTTCGGAAATCTCAATAGAACAACTCCGCTTTAGTGACGCTATAGTCTGTAATATTGCCATTGGTATCGCGAAATGAAGGTACTGATTGTGTCTTGCCGCTGCAGTACTTTACACGCCACCAGAATCTCTTTGGATTTTCTGTCAAATTTCGAGACAAAATTTCATTGTGGAAGCTGTTAACAGCATCTCGCACTGAAAATGGCTCAAATATTTGAGCTTCAATAAAACATCGCCAATCTTGGAGATTTTGTGTTCTTTTAAATTTGGCACGCTTTTTTTTTTTTTTTTTTGTAAATGTAAGAAGGGAAATGCGAGATGCATTCAGTGAACTCCAAACTGATCTGCACTGCTGCCTCGCGAATAAAATAGGAGCTTAAGTAATATCAAATCAGTTTTGTGACATGATTCAGGACCTTCTAGCAGATAGAACGTAATACGTGAACTTATCCTTGTCAAATTAGACCTTTGAGTAAATTTCCGTATATGTGAATTACCAGTACCTGTCTTCGTTCTTTACTCGTGTCAGAAGTACCAATAAAAAGCTATTTAAAATAAGGAATGTATATAAAATATTTGGGGAGCAAAATAACTGATGATGGTCGAAGTAGAGAGGATATAAAATGTAGGCTGGCAATGACAAGGAAAGCGTTTCTGAAGAAGAAAAATTTGTTAACATCCAGTATTGATTTAAGTGTCAGGAAGTCATTTCTGAAAGTATTCGTATGGAGTGTAGCCATGTATGGAAGTGAAACATGGACGATAAATAGTTTAGACAAGAAGAGAATAGAAGCTTTCGAAATGTGGTGCTACAGAAGAATGCTGAAGATTAGATGGGTAGATCACATAACTAATGAGGAAGTATTGAATAGGATTGGGGAGAAGAGAAGTTTGTGGCACAACTTGACCAGAAGAAGGGATCGGTTGGTAGGACATGTTCTGAGGCATCAAGGGATCACAAATTTAGTATTGGAGGGCAGCGTGGAGGGTAAAAATCGTAGAGGGAGACCAAGAGATGAATACACTAAGCAGATTCAGAAGGATGTAGGTTGCAGTAGGTACTGGGAGATGAAAAAGCTTGCACAGGATAGAGTAGCATGGAGAGCTGCATCAAACCAGTCTCAGGACTGAAGACCACAACAACAACAACATATAAAATATACATGGACATATTAATCAACTGACAATTTACAAAAAAAATTAAAACAGAAGGATTTATAAGTACTACACAAAACAATAATGAACATAATCAAATATTTACACTTTATGCAATATACACTGAGGTGAAAAAACCATGAGATGCGTCCTAAAATCGTGTCGGACCTCATTTAGCCTGGCGTAGGGCAGGAACTCGACTTGACATGGACGCAACAAGGAATTGGGAGTCCCCTGCAGAAATACTGAGTCATGTTGCCCCTGTATATGTCCATAATTGCGGAAGTATTGCCGGTACAGGATTTTGTTCACGAATGAAATCTTTCAATTATGTCCCATAAATGTTCGATGGGATTCATGTTGGGCGACCTGGGTGGTCAAACCATTCGCTCGAATTGTCCAGAATGTTCTTTAAACCAATCGCGAACAGTTGTGACCCGATGACATGGCACATTGCCATCTAATAAAACATCCACCATTGTTTGGGAACATGAAGTCCATGAATGTCTGCAAATTATCTCCAAATATCCGAACAGAAAGCATTTACAGTCAACTATCGGTTCGGTTGGAAGAGAGGAGCAGGTTCATTCCAGATTAACACAGCCTACATCATTATGGAGCCACCATCAGCCTGCAAAGTGCCTTGTTGACAACTTGGGTCCATGACTTCGTGGGGTCTGCGCCACCCTCGAACCGTACTATCAGGTCTTACCAAGTGAAATCGGGACTCATCTCACCAGAGCACGGATTTTCTGTCGTCTAGGATCCAACCAATATCGCCACGAGCCCAGGAAAGGCGCTGCAGGCGATTTCGTGCTGTTAGCAAAGACACTCGCGTCGGTCGTCCGCTGCCATAATCCGTTTATCGCCGGATTTCGATGCACTATCCTAACGGATACGTACGGTGTACGTCCCACATTGATTTTTGCGGTTACTTCATGCGGTGTTGTTTTTCTGTTAGCACAGGCGACCTTACGCATACGTCGTTAAGTAAAGGCCGTCGCCTTCTGAGTTGTCCATGGTGAGAGGTAATGTCTGAAATTTGGTATTCTCGGCACACTCTTGGCACTGTGGATATTGCAATACTGCCGGCCGGAGTGGCCGTGCGGTTCTAGGTGCTACAGTCTGGAGCCGAGCGGCCGGTAAGGTCGCAAGTTCGAATCTTACCTCGGGCATGGATGTGTGTGCTGTCCTTAGGTTAGTTAGGTTTAATTAGTTCTAAGTTCTAGGCGACTGATGACCTCAGAAGTTAAGTCGCATAGTGCTCAGAGCCATTTTTTTTTTGTGCAATACTAAACTCCCTAGCGACTTTTGAAATGGAATGTCTCATGAGCCTTCCTCCTATTACCACACCGCGTTCAAAGTCTGTTACTTCCCGTCGAGCGAGCATAATCATGTCGCAAACAGTACAAATGACAGCTACACGAATGCACTGCTCTTTTATGGCTAGTATACGCGGTACTACTGCCATCTGTTTATGTGCATATCGCTATCTCATGGATTTCGTCACCTCAGTGGACTCGTATAGTATTTGGGTACACTGATAGCTTTGCGTTTAGCCAGTGCCAGTTCAAGACCTGTACACGAATCGGAACAGAGCTGCCGTTCCATGAGAATATTAGTAGTTCGTTCCTCATTAAACCGCACTATGAGTCTCCATCTTGCACTAGGCCTCTTTTCTTGAGGTAATCTTCAAGCGCCTATGCGCAATATGTTTAAGAACTTCCACTTATACCATCCTCTTCATGACCAGGTGGTGGCTCTTGAAATGTGTTTTTGATAAGTTTCGCATGACCAAGATACCTCATTTCAGATTGTTCAACCGTGGCTGTTCTTGGGTCTGGTTGAGGTGGAACAGAAAGACTGCGTCAAATACGAGACATGAATTACGTTTTTATCCTTTCAATTGTAACACCCCTACATGTCGAACAACGTTGTGAAAGTGATCCACAGCTGAATACTACTAGAACTACTGCTACTACTATTACTATTCTTAAACCGGAAAAAATCTACAGACGCGAACGTAAATCCGTACATAACACAAGAGAGTGTATAGGTTCATTACTCTTCACGATATACAGTTAAGTAAGGGCACTGCAGTAATAAGTAGCTGTCATTAATCTGCGCATAATCGTGCTAAATTTTTTCGTACTAAGATTAATATGAAATCTGGCACTTTGAAACACGCTACTACATCATTAAGCGGCTTCCCTTTGTCTCCCATTGTTAGCTTCATGTCTACATGACAACCCTGATATTTATCACTGAAAAAAATGTTATCTGCATGCTGTATGAACAGATTATTGCCGCCTCTTGCCATGCAAGCCGGCCGTTGTGGCCGAGCGGTTCTAGGCGCTTCAGTCCAGAACCGCGCTTCTGCTACGGTCGCAGGTTAGAATCCTGCCTCGGGCATGGATGTGTGTGATGTCCTCAGGTTAGTTAGGTTTAAGTAGTTCTAAGCCTAAGGGACTGATGACCTCAGATGTTAAGTCCCATAGTGCTCAGTGCCACTTGCACCATTTTCTTGTCATACAGCAAACAAGAACCTTCTCTCCTCGAATGTGTAAATTTTCTAGAATGATGATATTAAGAAATGTTTTAAATTTTCTTCCTTTATACCAGATGGAAACTTGTTGATGATCTTCGCAACCGAATATAGAACCCGTTCTAAATTCCATACAAAACAGAATGGTTCACTTTGAAGTATTTTTCTGTCCTGTGTTTTGTAAATTACAACTTAAAAGTTGCTAAGGGAAATGTCAACTCTGGATGTGAGCGTCGGAATTTCAGGATGCTTGAAGAAACTTCTTGAAGCCGTTCTGCACCTGGTTTACATAGTATCAAAGTATTCCCATTCTGCGCTATTGCTGAACGAATACTCGATTTACTTAGTCTGTATTGCCACATAAGATAATCTCACAAGACAACAGGGAGTGAAACTATTCAAAATAAGCCAGTATCATTGTTTTCAAGTCAAAACAGTGGCAGATGCCTCTGAGTTAAGAGCAATAGATGCCGAACTGAGCTTCTTGGTGAATTTGTGTGTTGACTCAATTTTGTCATAATGTGCAGCTGTATCCCAAAGAATTTAACTCACAAGGCTATACTGACTGTGGGACCATTCATGTCTATATGTCCCTTCCTCTTATTACACATTATACGTTCAAGTTGCCACGGAAATAGAAAACGCGAAAGGACATCTCCAAGAACGATTAATAAGTGGAAAAAAACATTGGTAGAAACACCTACCAGTCTTCATTCATTCTCTTCCGTGCCTTTTTTTTTTCACAAGCTAGCTTTTTATCTACTGCAAGCACATTGTGAGATGTTGTCATTTACAGAGAAGCTCAAACCACACTGCGGTTGAACACGTGCATTTGAGTGGATATTTACATGCGTTGGTGCATAATGGATATTTGCGGCGTCCCTCGTGGTTTTTAGTTATGATAAGTAATTCAGACTGTATATAATCAATTGCAACGGACTTCCTAAGAAAGTGAGGAAGCACCACAAATCTGAATATCTTTCTTTTTCGTATTAAAATGTAAGATAAATCGTACTAATAACTGTTATTCTTTTTTGTTTCTAGTTATTTGCCAACGTTCTGAAGGTTCTTTAAACCATTCAGTGTAGAAAACAGAAGACTATTGTAAGATTAATTACTCTCACTTCGTAAAAGTTCATAATTACAGCGTCATGGATTACTATCGTCAGTGATTATAATGTGAATTACAAGGAGGAAAAAGGGAAAGGAGATCGCGCAATAGACTTAAACCGTACGTTGTTTTGAAGCCGGAATGGGCGGAGACTGACGTCATTTTAAATAGCGCAAAACATACCAGGCTACTGTTTACGATTACTTGTTTTTCATTACTTCTATCGCGTACATGCAACACTAAACATTACAGTGCTTACATGAATAATATAGTATCACGACGGCAATTTCGAACGTTTTTCCGTTCTTGAACGCGTGTTTGCTATCGTAATTAGCACATTTTGCCTCGTTAATGTAACTTGCTTTTTCTTGATATATTTCAAATAACCAAAACGGGAAGGTTGTGATATGAAAAGGATGCTTTCCTAACCCAAGTAATTCCACTTTTACTGTAATTGTAACAATAGCTAATGAAGCTGAAATTCTAAAACTAATGCTGTTTGCTTACTGGTACTGCTTCTTGTTTGCACATTGCCATCTTCCAACTTGTATGCACAACATTTTTAATATCCACGATTTTTTTAGAAAAACGAACCCCCTAAACATGACGCGCAAGATGGTTGTCTCATCGGAGGACAGAGTGGCCGAGCGGTTCTAGGCGCTTCAGTCTGGAACCGCGCGACCGCTACGGTCGCAGGTTCGAATCCTACCTCGGGCATGGATGTTTGTGATGACCTTAGGTTAGTTAGGTTTAACTAGTTCTAAGTTCTAGGGGACTAATGACCTCAGCAGTTGAGTCCCATAGTGCTCAGAGCCTTTGAACCTTTGAACCTACCTCGGGCATGGATGTGTGTGATGTCCTTAGGTTAGTTAGGTTTAAGTAGTTCAAAGTTCTAGGGGACTCATGGCCTCAGATGTTAAGTCCCACAGTGATCAGAGCCATTTGTCTCATCCATTCCTGTTGTTGTTCAGTAGTAAGACTGTAGCGCGTGCAGTGAGGAAAGAAGCAATGTACGCTATCGTATCTTGCGCATCTCAACAAAGTGAACGATTACTGAAATGTCAAAGAAACAGAACCGCATGCAGAACACAGATTTTTATGAAAGAGCTACGTCTCCACACAGTCAAATCACCATATGTTGCTTGGTATGCAACCACGAAAGTTGACAGTTACTCCATGTTACGCCATGAACACGTGACAGTGACGTCACGAAGGAATATGACTGCTATTAACCATGGCGGTATGAATGCGGTGAACGTAATGTTTTTGGGCTACATAATATGGCGGAAGACGGCTTCAAACAGCTAACGTAATGACAGCTCCGTTCTTTTTTTACCTCCATGGTTCTCAGAATAATTGCAATGTTTTTCACTTTGATTAATTTCCAATAATTTCAAGCTCAGCAGTGTAAAAAAATAATTTCATTTCAAATGAAAATACTGATTTCTAAAATGTTTTGTTCTGTAATCTCTTTTGTACCACAGTTTATTGATTACATATAGAAATTACAATATATGGAGACCGTTCTCTGACTATGTACCAATATTGACAATTTCACACAGAGTTAACGGACTATATCCATCGTCAAACTGCCACCAATCATAACTGAACATTTATATTACGATAATTACAGAAGTCAATTAAACAACTTTTTTATTTCATTTATTTTATTATTGTAATAAAGTGTGACGACCTTCTCGACCGTGTATATCCCATATTCTCGTAGTCACTGTCCTCGTAGTGCATCGCTGTGTGATGTCCTTAGGTTAGTTAGGTTTAAGTAGTTCTAAGTTCTAGGGGACTTATGACCACAGCAGTTGAGACCCATAGTGCTCAGAGCCATTTGAACCATTTTTTGCATCGCTGTGAACGGCATCGCAGCGCTCCGCGTCAACAGGGAAGCATGATGCAGCGTTACCACAATACCGTGAACATGAAACAGAATAAGAGACAAATTTGTATGAATATAGTTAAATAAAGCTGTTGAAAGTACACTGTTTAATAAAATTACACTACTGGCCATTATAATTGCTACACCAAGAAGAAATGCAGATGATAAACGGGTATTCATTGGACAAATATATTATACTAGAACTGACATGTGATTACATTTTCACGCCGGCCGAAGTGGCCGTGCGGTTCAAGGCGCTGCAGTCTGGAACCGCAAGACCGCTACGGTCGCAGGTTCGAATCCTGCCTCGGGCATGGATGTTTGTGATGTCCTTAGGTTAGTTAGGTTTAAGTAGTTCTAAGTTCTAGGGGACTGATGACCTTAGCAGTTGAGTCCCATAGTACTCAGAGCCATTTTTACATTTTCACGCAATTTGGGTGCACAGATCATGAGAAATCAGTACCCAGAACAACAACCTCTGGCCGTAATAACGGCCTTGATACGCCTGGGCATTGAGCCAAACAGAGCTTGGATGGCGTGTACAAGTACCGCTGCCCATGCAGCTTCAACACGATACCACAGTTCATCAACAGTAGTGACTGGCGTATTGTGACGAGCCAGTTGCTCGGCCACCATTGACCAGACGTTTTCAGTTGGTGAGAGATCTGGAGAATGTGCTGGCCAGGGCAGCAGTCGAACATTTTCTGTATCCAGAAAGGCCCGTACAGCCCCTACAACATGCGGTCGTGCATTATCCTGCTGAAATGTACTGTTTCGCAGGGATCGAATGAAGGGTAGAGCCACGGGTCGTAACACATCTGAAATGTAACGTCGTCTGTTCAAAGTGCCGTCAATGCGAACAAGAGGTCACCGAGAGGTGTAACCAATGGCACCCCATACCATCACGCCGGGTGACACGCCAGTATGGCGATGGTACGCATTTCTCCTCCTTACACGAGGCATCACGACAACGTTTCAGCAGGCAACGCCGGTCAACTGCTGTTTGTGTATGAGAAATCGGTTGGAAACTTTCCTCATGTCGACATGTTGTAGGTGTCACCACTAGCGTCAACCTTGTGTGAATGCTCTGAAAAGCTAATCATTAGCATATCACAGCATCGTCTTCCTGTCGGTTAAATTTCGCGTCTGTAGCACGTCATCTTCGTGGTGTAGCAATTTTAATGGCCAGTAGTGTATATACGTTTACGTGAAATTGCGCGCCGGCCGCGGTGGTCATGCGGTTCTAGGCGCTCAGTCCGGAACCGCGCGACTGCTACGGTCGCAGGTTCGAATCCTGCCTCGGGCATGGATGTGTGTGATGTCCTTAGGTTAGTTAGGTTTAAGTAGTTCTAAGTTCTAGGGGACTGATGACCACAGATGTTAAGTCCCATAGTGCTCAGAGCCATTTGAACCATTTGAAATTGCGCAGGCAGGAAGACATCAGTGCTACAGTTATTATTTGTAATACTACATGTTATCAGAATGACTCATCGTTAGAGACCATGACGATACTTCACACAGTTTCTTATACGAGAGTGGAACTTAAATAGTGGCAACTATTGATTCACAACCGATACAAAAGATTTACATGTTTGCACCTGTCACAGTCCTTTAAAGTAGTCACCATCGTTGTGCGGAACCCGTTGCCAGCGATGTGGAAGGCGTAGTATACTGTTAGCAGAGTCTGTTACGTTGGTGGTGCGACTGGAGCGGTCTACTGCCTGTCGAATCTCTGGAACAGTTCTGAAGCGAATGCCGCGAAGTGGCTCCTTCATCTTCGGAATCATATCAAACTCACAAGGACTTAAGTCCGGGGAGTATGGTGGATGGTACAGTACTTCCCAGTCCCATCGACCGAACAGAGCAGCCACAGCTTGCGCTGTATGCGTCCGCACATCGTCGTGCAGAATGATGGGTGGGCTGCGCAGAAAGTGACGCCACTTCTTTCGCAAATTTGGTCGCAGGTGATACTCCAAAAACGAGCAGTAATACTGTTCATTGACGGTCTGCCGTGGAGGAACATAACACCCTCACTGTCGTACACGAGACTCACGGTAACTTTCACGATACTGGGGCTCTGACTCTTTTTCGACTTTCGCGGCGACCCGTAATGACGCCATTCGTTGGATTTGCGTTTCAATTTTGGTCGTACGATGTGGCCCATGTGTCATCCAGTGTTACGATACGGCCATTTCTGCATTTCCGTCAAGTCATGCGGAACCCACCGTGACGCAATTTTTCGCATGCCCAGGCGTTCCTTCAGGATGCGAAGCACAGTTGTATGCGCTAATCCGGTTTCGTGAGCGAGCTCACGAGTCGTATGGCGTCGATCACCGTTCACTAACGCGGCAACAGCATGCACTTCTTCTTCAGAGACGCTAGGACGACCTGCCCGATGCATGTCTGTCACAGTTTGCCGACCTTCGTTGAAGGCTTTTACCCAACGTGCCACTGTTCTGTACGGCAATGCCGATTCCACGCACGCCTCTTGAAGACCTTGATGACACTGTCGTACTGTATGACCTCTGGCACATTCAGTCTTGATCCAACTCCATTGTTCGTGTTTCGAAAACATAGTGACGCCCTTACGTTAGACGGCTCACTCACAAGTTAGTGCGTTTCCGTCGATTGTGCGCACGCCGGTGACGTGGAACAGGCGAGTCCATTTGCTCGACAGTAAGGTAGGTATGTCAACAACGTGTGCTATCAGCGACAATAGTAGATTCCATTGCACAGTATCTCCACAGCAGCGGTGCCACTATTTAAGTTCCAACCCTCGATTTACAACACCGGTTTAAACTGGGTGGCGAGCTTCGAGAAATAATGTTTATCTAAGTGTCACGACCTGATGGTGTGCCTTCTGCAAATTCAAAGCGAGCATTCCTGAAAACGAGTATTTTGATAGAAGAAATCGCAGTAGACTACTTTCCCTGTTGAGATTATCCGCAGTGTACGCTACAGTCTTACTACCGAACAATAACAGGAATGAATGAGACATAACCATCTTTCGCATCATGTTTCGTGAGACAACTACTAATCAGTGGTACTAAAACACTTTCTTTCCACATTTTTTGCAAGAAAAGACTCGTGTAGCACCATCAAGCACCAACAATTATTTTCTTATGGGGAACTGTTTTCACAATTCTATCAGTTTGCAATTATGCTTCCTACCGACAACAACGTCCGCCCTGGTAGCTGAGTGGTCAGCGTGACAGACTGTCAATCCTAAGGGCCCGGGTTCGATTCCCGGCTGGGTCGGAAATTTTCTCCGCTCAGGGACTGGGTGTTGTGTTGTCCTAATCATCATCATTTCATCCCCATCGACGCGCAGGTCGCCGAAGTGGCGTCAAATCGAAAGACCTGCACCAGGCGAACGGTCTACCCGACGGGAGGCCCTAGCCACACGACATTTCCATTTACCGACAACAACGACGATGTGCTTCACATCAATCTATTTACGGTGCGTCTGAACTTGTAATTGTTAAAGTTATCTACAAATTTCTTCTCATATACTACTGCGCTTTGTACAGTTCCATGACCATGTCCCATTGCCGCTTCCCCTGTATCTTTCAATTTACACTTATGCTTCTGTAGAGTATGTAACGAGATTCGTTGTACCGATTTTTTTAAAATATATAGTAAAGTGTATGAAGATGAAGTTAACGATATCTGCCAAACTACATACCGTCAATCACTTGTTTTTGTGTCTGGTGTTTCCCCGTTGTGCGCTGCATTTTCTGTGTGGTAGGAGCTTTTGTGGTTGTGGAGATATGAGTGTTTAAATTAGTGGTCACCGGGTCATCTTTCACATCATTGTATTTTTAAGAAAAAAAATTTGGAAATTGTTCTATAACGTTCCGGAGCTTTAACGAATGTTAACAAAGTATACAGTTCTAGCAATACTGGCCATGAACGTCTTCTTCTGTGCTGATGCACACATATTACCCGAACTCTTACGGAACTTGTTAAGAATGTCTTCCACGAGTAATGAGTGTGTTGGGTAGGCACACTACGAATGTAGTGTGTGGACATGGACATACACGGTGGCGCACAAAATGTTTTACCAATTGTTTCTTTCACAATTTACGACGCACATTAGGTATCCCGCTGGGATCTCTACAGCAGTACCAGCAGAGCTTGGAAAAACAAATGAGTTACGAAATGACGTGTAATTCACGATACTGCCGCTAGGAGACTAATAAGCAGCAATGGCTGACAATGGAAGACTGACGACACAGCAACGATCGGCAATTGTGTTACTTTTTCATGAAACTAAAAGCCTTGTTGTGACTCAGAGGCGTTTTCGACAACAGTTAATCACACGATGGGTCCCTTGCAAGAAGACCATCCACAAGTTGTACGAAAATTTGTACAGGAAGGAACAGTATTGGAAGCGAAGCGACCTCGGCTTAAGCCTGTTTGTTCGCCGGCGAATATTGAAGCGGTACGAGTTGCTGTACAGAGAAGTCCCGGGAAATTGTGTACAAAGGCAGCAAGTGCAACTGAGAATAACCGGACGCTCCGTTCAACGCATTCTTTAAAGTGACCTCCATATGTACCCATACAAGACGACCTGTGCACAGAAGCTCACTGAAGAACACAAGCAGCAGAGACTACTGTTTGCTCAGTGGGCGGAGGATAGGGAAGAAACTCTCAACAACGTTTGGTTTTCAGACGAGGCGGATTTTCATTTAGACGGTGTGGTTAACAAACAAAATGTACGCTTTTGGGCCACTGAAAACCCACAAGTGCTTCATGAACGACAACATTATGCTCCGAGGATTACAGCGTGGGCAGCAATTTCCAGCCACGGACTTATTGGACCCTTTTTCTTTGAAGAAACTGTGAACAGCGAGCGTTAGTTGAGCATGCTTCGCAATAGCTTCATTCCACAGCTTCTTGCTACTGCCTTGCCCTTCAACACGCAGTGGTTCATGCAAGATGGAGCAAGGCCACATACTGCAAACACTGTGTTGGAGTTTTTACACGAGCATTTCGACATGCGGATCATTTCACTCAGGTTTCCAGGTCGCTTCTATGACGGACAAAATTGGCCCCCCAATAGTCCAGACCTCAATCCATGTGACTTTTTTCTTTGGGAATACCTAAAGGAAAGAATTTCCCCGAAACGTCCACGTGATTTAATGGAGCTCAGAAGACTTATTCTTCAAGCTTGCAGTGAAATTACGGAAAAAATGTGCCGTAGGGTAATCACTAACTTTAGTGTTCGTTTGAAGGAAGTTAGGAAACGAAATGGTGAACATATTGAGCATGTGCTGTGTTAGAACAAATCTCCATGGACGGCTCTTCATTGTAGTATATGTTCCTTTCAGATTGTATTGACAATACAGTTTATATTCAAAAACAAAATGGTAACACATTTCGTGCGCCACCCAGTATAAGGTGAGAATGTGTGTCTCGCGGGAGGCGTGCGCGATATATCCCCTGCAGTCGCACTATCCTCTGTGCCCTAAGTGGCTCAGATGGATAGAGCGTCTTCCATGTAAGCAGCAGATCCCAGGGTCGAGTCCCGGTCGGGGCACACATTTTCACCTGTCCCCGTTGATATATATCAACGCCCGTCAGGTGAAGGTATTAATATATACTTCTAATAATGTCTTCGAACGTTCTAGAATATTTTCAAATGTTGCAGAATATAATATGCAGACAGCATATGTCGCGTTGATCTGCAGTACCGGCAGAGGGTCTTAAACGATGAATTGTGCAGAGTAGTAAAGACAGAGCTACAATTCACCGAAAATGTGTCTCCCGTTATAGAGAAAAACTACGTGAACAAAGAACGATTGCATCAGAGAAAAATTTTAGCAACAAAAAATGACGTGCCGTGGAGTATTAGCCGAGCGGTCTAGGGGCGCTGCAGTCATGGACTGTTCGGCTGGTCCTGGCGGAGGTTCGAGTCCTCCCTCGGGCATGGGTGTGTGTGTTTGTTCTTAGGATAATTTAGGTTAAGTAGTCTGTAAGCTTACGGACTGATGTCCTTAGCAGTTAAGTCCCATAAGATTTCACACACATTTGAACATTTTTTTTTGAAAAAATGACGCAGTTCAACAAATAAATCACCGATTAAAGAGCATGAGCGCTTGTGAAGAAAATGTGTTTAAATAGTCTGACACAATCGGATGACAATACGAAAGTGTTACTCTTCAACAGAATTCTCTCAATGTTCACGGAATGCCCTCGCAAAAACGCTTCTAAATAAGATAATAGAAACGGAAACAGTAACTGGAAAAGCAAAAGGCCAGTCTGTATTCATGCCATGCGTTGTGGTCATTACATCTAATCTACCATTCAGTTTTAAAAGGCTCAGATTTCCGGTAAGATTAGCGTATAATATGAATATGAATAAACCACAAGGGCAAATATACCAACGTCGCGGATTCAGTTTGGGAGAATCGTGTTTCTCGTATGGGAAACTACTTGTATAAGTAGCTACGTTGGCGTGTTGGACAACCACGAAACTTGTTCGCCTTTCTACCCGAAAGCAAAACACCAAATGTAGTTCACATCAACAGAATACTTCGAATAAGTTAGATACTGTACAAATGAGATGATCAATTACACAATTATTACCAGTTCGGGAAACAAATGAAAGGAATTGTAATCGAAACGTTCTTTGCATCTAGTAAACTTAGGGTAATGCTCGTTTCACAACGCTTTCCGCAAACGTGACGCCATTTTGACGTCGCGCGCAGTATAGACGACGGCATGATCGGCTATCGACTTTTTGGCAACGAAGGATATGAATATTATTGATCTACGATTCACTCGCAGCACCTTAAGCTGTCCTCTTAGGGTCTTGCCTAATCAAACATTCGGAAGTCGCTACATATTCGGAAATAAAGAGATAAATATTTGTCATAAGCAAGAATAAGCTGTCCTCTTAGCTTCCTGCCTAACCATATACTCGGAAGTCGCTAAATGTTTCTTTCATCCTCCTTTATCAGATCAGACTGAATATAAATAACATCCAGTATTGCAGAACATACTATTACACTCATAAGAAAGTAACAGAACGTGATAACAACGCTAACATGAAGAAAAGTATGTAACGGGATGCGAACCAACATTTTTCGACTCCAGAAACCCCGATGTTATTCACTACGTTAGCACTCAATCATGTGATGTTTAACTATGGTCTTGTTTGTCATGTCAGTTTATATACATAACTGTTACATGTAATGATAATGGTGATTTATTTGTCATAAATTTTTAGTCCTCTGTTATACTGAAACAACATAATGCAAATTATATAATAAGTTTGTTTCGTTTTTAATTTGTAAATTATTAACGATAATAACTCACTGCTAAGGGAGAAATCTTATATTAAAGCATTAAACGTCGCTAAATCATTACGTGGCATTTTATTACAACAATAATTATGATAAATCATTTCAAAAAGGACGTGTTTTTGTAAATCTCCGATACGCGCGAATGAAATCTTGTGAGGTGCCCGTATCGAATATTGACGGAAGTCAATAACCGATCATGCGATCGTCAATATTGTGTGTGCCGTTAAAGTGACGTTACGTTTGCCGGAATTGATGTGATTCGAGCGTTACCCGTAAATTTATGTACATAATTGTTTTGCTGATACTTTTTCCTTCTTTGTACAGCCCTTCTAAAGAAGGCCAGTGGCCGAAACGCGTAAGATCATTAACAAAATTTTGTGCTCCAAACAAAAATGCAAGTAAATTGTACAACATTTTCTTATAATAATACGTTTTGGCCTTTAATGACTCTGGAGAATCTGAGATGTCAACGAGCCTGCCTGGTTGTGATTGCTCCCGTGTGCTGGCCTCTTCATACGTCTCCTCGCCGCCTTCCTGAGACTCGTTCACCAGTGCGGCCACAGCGCATTCCTCGTGTAACGCTGTGCTTTGTTCTGTGGTGACCGCTGACATGGCGTCAGCTGTAGTCAGTGTCAGCGAGATCGCTGGTCAAACTATAGCACAGTGCAAACCGTTCCACCGAGGCCACGCAAATGTACAGACGCTGAATGATCACACGCGACATTTCCGTCGTGAATTTCGGACCTACGAAGTTACCACAATGTTTCTATCGAAGATCAGGCCAAGCCCTAGCTTTACTCTGAACCTTAAAAACTATACTTCTGTAGGACGCTAGGCGTAGATGGAACATGCGACAGGAATATAACAAGTCAACCAAAAATGGTAAAAGACCGCAAACACTGCAAAGGAAGAACTTCTACTGGTGTTCTAGAGCATTACTGTTTTTCGATCTTGAACTGCACCCTTCAGCTCAGACAAGTATCACTATTATCGACAACTCAGCGACAGTTAGCAAGCGGTTTATGCAGGGGTCGGACAAAGATTGGAAATACCGCAAGAAATGCATGCCACAACATAAATTTAAATTCTAACCAAGCCTGCTAGTTGTGTTGTTGTATTTGACCAGAAACGGCACCTTTACAATGCCCACAACACTGCTGCAAGTGTCAGTCGTGTTCAGAATACTGTTCTGTGTAGTTGTCACTGCACTGTTTCTGAAATAAATGCCTTCGAAAATGGGCAAATTTTTGCTGCTCGTATGTTAGGTGCTTCCATAACCTAGGTAGCCGAAGGATTCCCGTTTCGAGAGACAACATATGGAAAATTTATACACAGTGAAAGGGGAAAACGTCAACCGTTATGTCACAATCCGGACCAAAGTGTATCTTGAGTGATGGGCCGGCCCTGTGGCCGAGCGGTTCAAGGCGTTTCATTCCGGAACAGCGCTGCTGCTACGGTCGCAGGTTCGAATCCTGCCTCGGGCATGGATGTGTGTGATATCCTTAGGTTAGTTAGGTTTAACTAGTTCTAAGTTCTAGGAGACTGATTACCTCAGAAGTTAAGTCTCATAGTGCTCAGAGCCATTTTATTAACCGATTACAGAGCATGAGCGCATGTTAAGAAATTGTGTTTAAATAGTCTGACACAATCAGGTGACAATACGAAAGCGTTAACTTCTCAACAGAATTCTTAAATTCGCTCAATATTCACGGAATGCTCTCACAAAATGGTTCAAATGGCTCTAAGCACTATGGGACTTAACATCTGAGGTCATCAGTCCCCTAGACTTAAAACTACTGTTTGTGAATCATGTAACTGGGACGGGAGGTCGGTACCAGCCTGGCATTCGCCTAGTCGGATTTGGGAAATCGCCGTCAGGTGTGACCGAGCGGTTCTAGGCGCTTCAGTCGGGAACCTTACGCCTGCTACGGTCGCAGGTTCGAATCCTGCCTCGGGCGTGGATGTGTGTGATGCCCTTAGGTTAGTTAGGTTTAAGTAGTTCTAAGTTCTAGGGGACTGATGACCTCGGAAGTTAAGCCCCATAGTGCTCAGAGCCATTTTAGCCTAACCAAGTAACTGCTTCTTGCGTAAAGTTCATGACATTAAAATAAGAGAGACTGTGTCGAGTGTGGGGGCATACAGCCAGTCATTTTTCTCTCGCTCCACCATTGAAATACTAGTATAAAGAACGCTCCGGCTGGCACTGAGACGCAGACTCGCAGATATGGAAACAGTGGTCAGTAGTAGCAGTTTGACGAGGATACTGGAAATGTCAAGACGATACAGTTTAAGAACAAAAAACTTAATTCATTCAGACAGGCATTTAAATACTTGCAGGTCTGATTAAAGGCGGATGGCACATTGCAGACAATTGAGCCTAGATGACAGATACGGGTGTGTCATTCCATGTCGCTTCAAGTCTTTACCACGGTTCATCACTCACAGTAGCTGCCAACTAATGGCACGCCAGTGTCTCAGAAACCTGTCAAAAAAGATTAATTGCACTGCTGTAATCTAGAGCACACAAAATGTGTGAAAAAGATATATTTCGTGTTTCTCTATTAAATAGTCACTAACAAAACTATTATTTACAACTCTGTAGGAAACCTTAATTAATAAATTACAAATGCAGAGTATGTTCTAAGAAAGTCCACAGCAATCAGGCTTAACACGTCATAAATGGTTACACTTGTTCACTTCTGGCTATGAAAACCATAGTGCCCAATGGCGCTCCATACCATCAAGCCAGATCCTCGGCTCGTATAACCATAACGAATGCAACGCCGCTCGTCCGAGTCTATGCATCCGGATACGTCCATGCAGTACATAGATGCAGTACACAGAACCGGAACTTTTTTAAAGAGACGACATGGTGACAGTAATTTATCCAGAGTTGTCACTGGACGCATCACAACAATCGCGCCATATCAAGGGAGACAGAGAAATGTATCGCAGGACTGACGGTGCGCGGTGCTCCAGACGTTTTTACACTGTCTTTGTGAATAGTTTTCTTGCAGCAAAGAAGTCCATTTCTTGACTCAATGTGCATGACGTTGCTGTACGAGCCTGCGCAGCCAAGCGAACAATATGACTGTCCTCTCCGGCGCTATTCACGTGGGGCTAAAGTTGCGCTCTACCAGAACTACAGTTCGGTAGTTTTGGTACACTATGTAAATGACTTAGTAAATAATATGCAGGAGAGAAACCGGAAGCCAATGACATCTTGTTTTTCTGTTCGTTTAGTTCTTTGTTTTGCACAGAATTAGAATCGCACGTCATTCAGTGTTAGTCCATTGTGGAAAACTAGGAAATTTGTGGTAAGTTCCTTTGGAACCAAAGTGCTAAGGTCATCGGTCCCTAGGCTTACACACTACTTAATCTAACTTAAACTAACTTACGCTAAGGACAACACACACACCCATGTCCGAGGGAGGACTCGAATCACCGACTGGGGGAGCCGCGCGAATCGTGTCAAGGCGCCCCAGACCGCATGGCTACCCCGCGTGCTTCCATTGCGTATTTTATATCCTTACAGAATATGAATTGCGTTTTATAAGTAATACAAATTAGTTGATCGCTTAAGTAGTGCGCTTTTATGTAACCAAATTAGTTTTGATGCAAAAACAGTTTACACGAACTTTTTTTTTTTTCTTTATTGAGTTTCGATTCCCCCCAAAGGGGGCGGGCTGGCAGCAGCTTAGTACGCCGCTCTTCAGCCTACAGAATGTTTTAAAAAGATGAAAATAATAAATAATAAAAACAGGCGATAAAATCGGAGACTTAAATGGCAACATGGCGGAAAATCGTGGAAATTAAAACATAGAACAAAGGGATGATGATGCTAATAAAATACATATGAAGCAGACAGGTAAAATAATAGACAGACAATTAAAAAACACGGCGACAGTCTGGTTTCTGTTCGCAACACTTTGGAAAGACGAACAACACTGAATATTCACTTGAACACTGCACTAAAAAGTTGGCAAATATGACATACCACAGCCGAGGGCAGACGGGGGGAACCTGGACTGCTGATGGGAAAGAAAAAGGGGGGGGGAAGGAGAGGAAAAGCGAAGGGGGGAGGGGGGAAAGGAGCCGATAAAGGGATGAGGACCCATAAAAGGGGAGGGGGGGCTGGGCAGACGAGACGGCAACTGGGCAAAGGCAGAGGAGGGGAATACAAAAGGACAAAAGGACTTGGGGGAGGGGGGGGAGAAGGGAGGCAGGGAGTGGTTAGGTGGGGAGAAAACAGGATGCAAGGGGGGGGAGAGGAAGTCCAGGGAAAAGACAGAGGAAAGGAGGGAGGATGAGGATCAGAGTTGATACGAGAGTAAATGGAGGGAGAGAGGGAATCACCCAGGAGGGGGAGCTTTTACATGTACATGCCTAAAGAGTGTACATAATTATTGTTATTATTTTGTACTCACTAGAACGTTCTTCTTCATGATCAAAGGTAAGACTTTCCTGCTGTTATTGATAGATGTGAAAGTTGTTTATGAATAACGGAAACATGTTTTATAGAGGGTCAACACTAATAAAACCGACAAAACTATGGGGTTGGATTCCTGACTGGAAATGAAGGAAAAACGATCCCATGAACTTGTGTCCGGAAATGCATCGTTGCCACGGTAGATGGTGCTGACGAATGATGGTTCCTCTGACAATGTGCCGTGTGTTCCTTGTGTGTTTCAGGCTGTGTGATCGATGTAGCGTACCGAAAGCACAATGAACCGGTACTCATGTCTTTTTCCGGGTTGCAAACAAAAATTAGAAAAATTGAGCCACAAGTTCTGCATGTTTGCTGTTTGGCCTCTTCTTTGAACCTTGTGTCCCAATAGGCAACAAAATGAGACCATGTTGACAGGCTACGTTTTAAACGTGAAGTAAAGCACCAATTTTTCTTGCGGGTTCCCCAAGAGACTAGCAATATTTGAGTCTCTGCAAGCCGCCTAAATTGCTAGCTTTATTCATCCTGTAAGTCTTCGACCTTTTTGCCCTGTCAGGTGGTGCCGTAGAATAAGTTCACTGCAAAGTATTTTGTAGAATTACGAATAGTTAATTTCGTTCTTCGCGAAACTCGAGGTCGAAAAATCCGTTGCCTGCGATAAGCCTATTGGTTTCTTAAATTTTCTGCGTTCCTTTCAATTTATCTTTCTCAGTAGACTTCTTACTAAAATCTTAAAGTCAGTTGAAATTTTGAATGCTTTTCTGCAAAACAGCTCCAAAAACCCATTACTCGAGCTGGTGAAAATTTCTAACTGTATGGAGCTCTTGCTTGGAATTGCTAAAACATTTGATTTCTACGATCCGAAAGTTCCGAAAAATTCGAAAGATTTGTCGAAAACATGACTACGGCGCTCTACCCTATGCTTTTTCCAGGGCTATTAATAACGGAGAATTAATTTTGATCTTTTAGATATTGTGCTCACTGTTCCGAGAATCAGGTTTCTAAAGCTGCTATGACTGACTTCAGAAAAATAGAAACATTGCTTCTTTCGAAAACTACAGACGCAGTTACGTAAATGACTTTTATGACGATGACTTTGACCCTGGAAGTATAACTTTGCACAGAAATATGATGTTACACATATAAAAAAGTTTTTCATCACCGTGGTTCCGAGAGTTCCAGAACCTGTACAGAAAATTGCAATAGAGATCATCATAAAAATGATTTCCGCCCTTTAAATTGCTCATGAAAATCACACATTGCATGCTGTGCGACCATAAAGCGAGACCTTCAGAGGAGGTGGTCCAGATTGCTGTACACATCGGTACCTCTAATACCCAGTAGCATTGATCCACGCCTGTATTCGTCGTGGCACACCATCCACAGGTTCATCAAGGCACTGTTGGTCAAGATTGCCCCACTCCTCAACAGTGATTCGAAGTATATCCCTCAGAGTGGTTGGTAGGTCACGTCGTCCATAAACAGCCCTTTTCAATCTATCCCAGGCATGTTCGATATGGTTCATGTCTGGAGAACATGCTGGCCACTCTAGTCGAGCGATGTCGTTATCCTGAAGGAAGTCATTCACAAGATGTGCATGATGGTGGTGCGAATTGTCGTCCATGAAAACGAATGTCTCTCCAATATGCTGCGATATGGCTGCACTATCGGTCGGAGGATGGCATTCACGTATCGTACCGCGACACTCATCGGTGAAGAGAACTTGATGCCATTCCTGAGCCGTCCATTTGGCACGTTGTTGGGCCCATCTGTACCGCGCTGCATGGTGTCGTGGTTGAAAAGGTGGACCTCGCCATGGACGTCGAGAGTGAAGTTGAACTTCATGCAGCCTATTTCGCACAGTTTGAGTCGTCACACGTCGTCCTGTGGCTGCACCAAAAGCATTAGTCAACACGGTGGCGTTGCTGACAGGGTTCCTCCGAGCCATAATCCGTAGGTAGCGGTCATTCACTGCAGTAGTAGCCATTGGGCGGCCTGAGCGAGGCATGTCACCGACAGTTCCTGCCTGTCTCTCTGTATCTCCTCTATGCCCGAACAACATCGCTTTGCTTCAATCTGAGACGCCTGGACACTTCCCTTGTCGAGAGCCCACAAAGTAAAAATGCGGACGCGATAGAATCGTGGTATTGACCGTCTAGGCATGGTTGAACTACTGACAACACGAGCCGTGTACCTCCTTCCTGGTGGAATGACTGGAACTGATCGGCTGTCGGACCCCCTCCGGCTAATAGGCGCTGTTCATGCATGGTTGTTTACATCTGTGGGCCGGTTTGGTGACATCTCTGAACAGTGAAAGGGGCTGCGTCTGTGATACAATGTCCACAGTCTTCAGGAGTTTTGGGAACAGGGATGATGCAAAACTTTTTATGATGTGTGTATTTTTCTCAAAGTAGTGAAGACTTAGTGCGCTTCTGTTCCTCAAACATACACGTCGGCGAATTGATTCCTGAGGTTATAAAATCGATAAAGATCGCTTTAACTACATTAGTTTCTAAATCTACAGCAGAACATTCTTTCTCTGCACTTAGAAGATTAAAATCTTATCTGCACAAGCCCATATTCCGAGAGAAATTGAATTCGGATGCTATTGCGCATGTCCATAAAAAACTCGAACCTTGATATTGTGGTGAACATTTTCATCAAACGATTCACTATTCGTTCTAAAACGTTCATTGTGAGTGAAAATCAGACATTACACAAAGATTTCAAAAAAATGAAACAATTATATCTGGACTGTGAATTACTTTTGTATAAATTAATTAGTGAGGAAAAGTGACCTAATAAACGAGACTTCGTATAACTTTATCAAGTGCTGTTCTTTCAAAAGTACCTGCTACTGGATTTTAAGGAGTGTTAGTTTTCAACATTTGTGAACTGTGACTTACAGCACACACACGGGTTTTCAAAAGGCGACGCCGCTGAATGAGCTAATATGAATCAGGCGCGCCGTGTACCAGTTTTTGCTACAGCAGCTATGTTTCCCATCAGCTGTCCCTTACCATTGTTTACAGCCGAGGTCTTTTAAATCTACATCGATACTCTGCAAGCCACTGTACGTTGTGTGGCGGGGGGGTACCCTGTACCGCTACTAGTCATTTCCTTTCCTGTTCCACTCGCAAACAGAACCAGGGAAAAAGGACTGTCTATATGCCTCTGTATGAGCCTTAATTTTTCGAATCTTATCTTTGTGGTCCTTACGCGCAATGTATTTTGGCGGCGGTAGAATCGTGTGGCAGTCAGCTTCAAATGCCGGTTTTCTAAATTTTGTCAATAGTGTTTCTCGAAAAGAACATCGCCTTCTCTCCAGAGATTCCTATTTGAGTACCCGAAGCATCTCCGTAACACTTACGTGTTGCTCGAACCTACCGGTAACAAATCTAGCAGCCTGCCTCTGAATTGCTTCGCTGTCTTCCATCAGCCGACCTGACATGATTTATGGAAACCATTAAACACGTACATCAGGATCTCCGGGTGGGGCTTAGAGCCTCCATCCTGCCAAACAAGACATCTGTTAAAGCAGCGGAATATCGTCCACTGTTTCCGTAGCGGACAATACAATTTTTTGTTTCAGACATTCTTGCAAATCTGCACATAATACACAACCATGATCAGCTGAAGCGCAGTGCAGCTGTTTCACTTCTTAAAGCCGTGTTCAGCTCAAGTGCACTCGTGCCTGCGTGAAGTGGCCATAAAGTTTTATTTATTACGTCACAAACAGCAGTCTGCTTTTCGTGAGAAAAGGAGATTGCTTGGCACACAAACTTCCTTCAAACTACACGTCCTGATGCATCAGAATTGGTCAGTGGAGTTTGGCACCATACTATTATACAAGAACATAATCCAAAAATAATGAGAGGTTGTTACGTATTGAATGAAAACTATAGAGAATGCATTTTCTTTCCTGTATTTTAGTGAACTTTGTACACTTACAATTCTGTCGATTGATAGCCGGAGTCGACAATGAAGTTCACTTCCTTTTGCAAATAGAAGATGTTTCTATTCTTCACCTCCAATAAATTTGTATACATAAATGTTTGGCAACTCTTACACATACTTTACTCGGTTTTATCAATAAAATAGCAATTTTTGTTGAATGTAACAATACGTTCTGAGCGACGGTCTAGCAACACTTCCTCTTTCCGCAAGATACAGAGTAACAGTCCCCTTTTTTTTAATAAATCAAATATTTTTTGAGTCCATACTCAAAGATTCACAACTACTATCGTTGCGGGGATGGCGCGCTAAAGACATTCTTGCTGTCCAGCTACGCTTCAGTTCACTTCAAGTACTTTTTGAATCAAAGTTACATTTACGGTATTTACACACATTACTGAGCTTCTCAGAATAAAATCAAGCACAAATTAAGTTAAAAAAAGGGCAGTGAGACTCACGAAATATTATATCTCTTTACCGAGAGATGGTCTGCCTCTTCGTTCTTCATCATTAATATTTCTTTGACCACCCTGGAAGTGTCTACCGCGCATAATGACTCTGTCATACGATAGTGCATTGTTGCTATACATTTACATCAACTTAGCATGAATTGTCGCTCCTTTTCTCCGCTCTAAATGCAGGAAACAAATTACCGCTGCAGACTCCATCAACGGACTGTTCAATTTTGTTTTGGATCCTCTAGCGGCGTGCTATCGTACTGTGGCGCGGTGATTTCGATGTGTAGAGGTACCAAGGACATGCACCTGCGAACGAACAAGAGGTGATACTCAAAACATTACAATTACTCGTCGTATTTACCCCTTCGGCCGCTCGCCGCTGCAGCGGCTAGGTCAGGTGCCTCCCCTGGATGCGTGTCACGTGCACCTCTGTAGATCCCGCCGAACCGGTCCGGTATAAGTGGCCTCGCACCTGAGCATCCGAGCGCCGCCAGCTGATCCCACCAGCTGTCGTCTGGCTCTAATCGCGCGCTGTCTCATACCAGCGTAGGGAAGCATCTGAAAGAGCTAAAAATATAAAAGTCGCTAGGTCCGCGTGGAATCCCAGATCCGTTTTACAAAGAGTAATCTACCGCACTGGCTCCTTACTTAGCTTGCATCTATCACAAAGCGGGGAGTCCCAAACGACTGGAAAAAAACAGCAGGTGACTCCTGTATATAAGAATGGTAAAAGATGAACCTGCAAAATCACAGACAGCAGAGTTTGCAGCAGAGTTCTGGACATCTTCCACATTCCTAGATCTCCTAAAAGAGTTTGATACGTTGGCCCATTGTAGGATGTTAACGAAGGTACGATCACGGAGTAGGTTCCCACATAGGTGAGCGGCTCGAAGACTTTTTAAGCAACAGAACCTAGCATGTTGTCCTCGACGCGCGAGTGTGCATCTCAGACATGGGTATCGTCAAGAGTGCCCCAAGGAAATGTCGTAGGATCACTGCTGTCATCTATATACATAAATGATCTGACGGACAGATTGAGCAGTAACTTACGGCTGTTTGATGATGACGTTCTGTTATGCGGGAAGATGCCGTCGTCGAATTACTGTAGGAGGATACAACATGACTTATACAAAGTCTCTAGACCGTGTGATGAATGGCAGCTAGCTCTAAATGTAGAAAAATGTAAGTTAATCCAGATGAGTAGGAAAAACAAATGCTAGCCGCTGTGGCCGAGCGAGCGGTTCTAGGCGCTTCAGCCTGAAACCGCGCTGCTGCTACAATCGCAGGTTCGAATCCTGCCTTAGGCATGGATGTGTGTGATGTCCTTAGGTTAGTTAGGTTTAAGTAGTTCTAAGTCTAGGGAACTTATAACCTCAGATGTTAAGTCCCATAGTGCTTAGAACCATTTGAATCATTCTTTTTTTAAAAAAAAAAAAAAATACAATCCCGTAATGTTCGAATACAGCATTGGTAGTGTGCTGCGTGGCACAGTCTCGCCGATTAAATATCTAGGCCTAACGTTTCAAAGCGTTATGAAATGGAAAGAGTTCGTAAGGACAGTACTTACGTAAGTGAATGGTAAACTTCGGTGTATTGGGAGAATTCAGGGAAGTGTACCTCATCTGTAAAGGAGACCGCATAAAGAACACTAGAACAACCCATTCATGAGAACTGCTCGAGTGTTTGGGATCCCCACCAGGTCTAACTAAAGGAAGACATTGAAGCAAATCGGAGGCGGGCTGCTACATTTGTTACCGGTAGGTTCGATCAACACGCGAGGATTAGAGGGATGCTTCATGAACTCCAATGGCAATGCCTCGAGGCAAGACGAGGAACACTGTTCAGAAAATTTAAAGAATCGGCATTTGAAACTGACAGCAGAACGATCTACAGCCACGAATGTAACTTTCGCGTAAGGACCACCAAGAAAAGAAAAATTAGGGCTCATACGGATGCTTAGAGACAGTCGTTTTTCCTTTGGTTTAACTGTAGGTGGAACACGAGAGGAAATGACTAATAGTCTCCCTCATGCCCCATAACATGGCTTACCGATAAGCATGTGGATATAGATGTAGATCATTCGTATCATCATTTGTCACGTTTTCCGTAGCATTCTTCATGGACTTAACGGACTTCCGCATACATAATAGAGAATACTCCGTACGATCCTCATTCTAAATTACACTATACTACAACAAAAAAATTTATAAATCTGTTCCTAGTAATTTTTGAGAACATTTCCCGTGGAGAAACAGCGGTCTAGCTAGAAGTACTTGAAAAACTGACACAAACAATCTCGACTGCAAAAGCATTTATTTATATGGTAACCGGTTTAGATCAGTTTTTGACTGGTATGAGGGTCAGAGGATGGTCAAAAACTGACCGAAACCAGTTACGATCAATATAAACGTTTTTGTGGGGGAGACTGTGTCCATTCTAAAATCTGTTCCTACATTTCGTCATGCATATTTTAAACTACACTATAACCATAATGTGTGGGACTGGTCCGTTGTTGTGGACGTCTGACATTTATGCGGAGTTACAACATCATAACCGGCCACTGTTAGGATAGACTTAATTGTCCTGTCAGTGCATTTCAAAGCAGAATTTCAGTCGTGTTGTCTTGGATTATGATTATATCATTGTGTTGCTCTCTGTCGCGTTAAGCTCTTTATAAATCCTGATCTTTGGTTACCAAGTTCTCTCTTGCAGTGGAGAGACAACTGCTGAAACGAACACTGGGGCTTTTCACTTTACTGTTCCCACATTCCAGTACAATTTATTTCATACGTAACTAAGTATATGTTTGAATTGAAGATACAGAAGCTGTGATCCCGGTATCCCACTGAACTTTATTTCATAACTATCTAGAAATATGGTTGAATTGAGGATATAGAAGCTGTGACTTTGTTAAGAACCTCTCGCTTCCTTCATATGTTATTTAAGCTTATGCTGCACGGTAGATGTGGCCGAGCGGTTCTAGGCGCTTCGGTCTGGAACCGCGCGACCGCTACGATCGCAGGTTCGCATCATGCATTGGGCATAGATGTGTGTGATGTCCTTAGGTTAGTTAGGTTTAAGTAGTTCTTAGTTCTAGAGGACTGATGATCTCAGATGTTAAGTCCCACAGTGCTCAGAGCCATTTGAACCAAGCTGCGCGGTACAACACATCCAGAGATGTTATAACAATGATTTAAGAAAGTTAGCACGGCGTTTTCTGGACAGTGAATGAGGGGGCTGGCTCCCTGAACTAAATGGGAGAACATTCTGGGGGGAATTCTAGTTGAGCTTGAGTAGGAGACTCATTATGAACCAATGTATTAAAGAAATCGATATTAATTCTGCTTCGTGTTGCAGATATCCATTGTACAACAAATTGTAACGTAATGTCATACATTCTTTGTGGCCGACTGTCCTATAACGATTATCAATGACATTATTTGTGATTCTGAACTAATAATAATTGACAGAAAAATATATATATTCGCAACATGTGAAGTACGTTTAACTAATGTGTAGTACCTTTCCTTGACACCATATTTCGTACGTAACGACTTTTGTCAGCGTCAGTTACAGTGATGTGTGAAACATGCCGGGTTAGTCAAATCCTGCTCCATTATACTTGCAATTCTACGTGAGTCTATAACTGACGTAAATGCATATCATGGTAGAATTTACGCTGTGTGATCAAAAGTATCGGGACACCTGGCTAAAAATGACTTACAAGTTCGTGGCGCCCTCCAACCGTAATATTGGAATTTAGTATGGATTTAGCCCACCCTTAGCCTTGATGACAGCTTCCACTCTCGCAAGCACACGTTTATTCAGGTGCTGGAAGGTTTCTTGGGGGATGGCAGCCCATTCTTCACGGAGTGCTGCACTGAGCAGAGGTATAGATGTCGGTCGGTGAGGCCTGGCACGAAGTCGTCCTTCCAAAACATCCCAAAGGTGTTCTGTAGGATTCAGGTCAGGACTCTGTGCAGGCCAGTTCATTACAAGAATGTTATTGTCGTGTAACCACTCCATCACAGACCGTGCATTATGAACAGGTGCTCGATCGTGTTGAAAGATGCAATCGCCATCGCCGAGTTGCTTTTCGACAGCGAGAAGCAAGAAGGTGCTTAAAACATCAATGTAGCCCTGTGCTGTGATAGTGCCACGCAAAACAACAATGGGTATAAGCCCCCTCCATGAAAAACACGACCACACCATAACACAACCACCTCCGAATTTTACTGTTCGCACTCCGCACGCTGGCAGATGACGTTCACCGGGTATTGTGTATACCCACACCCTGACATCGGGTCGCCACATTGTGTACCGTGATTCGTCAAGTCACACAACGCTTTTCCACTGTTCAATCGTGCAATGTTTACGCTCCTTACCCCAAGCGAGGCATCGTTTGGCATTCACCGGCGTGATGTGTGGCTTATAAGCAGCCGCTCGACCATGAAATCCAAGTTTTTTCACCTCCCGCCTAACTGTCATATTACTTGCAGTGGATCATGGTGCAGTTTGGAATTCCTGTGTGATGGTCTGAATAGATGTCTGCCTATTGCACATTACGACCCTCTTCAATTGTCGGCGGTCTCTGTCAGCCAACAGATGAGGTCGGCCTGTGCGCTTTTATGGTGTGCGTGTCCCTTCACGTTTCCACTTCACTATCACGTCGGAAACAGTGGGCCTAGGGATGTTTAGGAGTGTTGAGATCTCGCGTACTGACGAATGACACAAGTGACACCCAGTCACCCGACCACGTTCGAAGTCCGTGAGCTCCACGGAGGGCCCCATTCTGCTCTCTCACGATGTCTGATGACAACTGAGGTCGGTGATATGGAGTACGTGGCAGGAGGTGGTAGTACAATGCAGCTAATATGAAAAACGTATGGTTTTGGGGTGTCCGGATACTTTTGTTCACATAGTGTATTTAAAAGTAACTCAACCTCCACATGTTCTCATTACTGGCATAGATATACGGACTCCTATTTCTTTATTAAGGCGCAGCAAACAAAATCCGAAATAATCGCTTCACTAACAAGTAATTTCATCCTTTACGCAGTGCAGACATGCAGTACTGGTGAACGCAGATGTCTCGAGGTACCTATATTCGATAAATATGGAATTTACAGAAAGAGGTTTAGTGGATATTCTTGATAGACAAATGACAGACTAAATTATTCACATTTACAATGCATTCTTACACGTTTGTTATTTTAATTCCTGTGTTTCATGTAGAGATATAGTATCACACGCATTAACGTATCTGGTTTGAAAAGTCATACTATTTTTGTCTTTTAAGGTTCCAAGATACGGAACATTATAAAACAGTATATAAAGTGAGACGTTAGGATGCGTCACACAGTGGCGTGTGGGACTCGATTATATTTCTGAAGGAGTAAAAAACGAATGGAAAACAATTAAAGTGTTTTATGGTCGTGCTTCACAAATAGACTGTGATCAAAGTATTTCTCAGGTACTACGAACAGTATATGGTAGTCGCAACTGTGGAACTTAACAGCGATAGAATTAAGGAATGCGAAAGAAAATACCAAAAGTTATCTTGTCAACTAGGTTCCAGAATAGACGAGTAGCTAAATTTGAACGGCAAGACATGCAAGACTGACTGTACTTTTACGACAGAATGAAACAGGAGTACAAAAGACCGATTTTTTATGTGGTACATGCATTCACAGATTATAGCTGAAGCAGAGCTGACAAAACGACAGTATAATGTTGCTGCCAAAGATCAGCGATAACCAACTTAAAATTGTTGTATTTTTCCCCGGGTGTCAAATACATAAGATTTTGCCTACACAATGTTATATCAGTGGCACATATTCAGAACATAGTCACGTTACCATTCACAGCTGATCCAGCAACAGGCATCATTTGGCCGTAGAAAACAGTAATATGGATAGTACAATGAAACGCTACACGGAGCAGCTAGAAGCTCCCTTGCATTCTTGTTTCGACTTTGCAAACATGTAAGTGTTTATTATTTGAAATAAAGATCAACTTTTAACAATGCCGGAGGATACTTTGTTTATACACCCATAGATGGCCATTGAGTGACCGTGGAAAATATTGGAAGACCAACACCGTCAGCAAGAGGCAGAAGCCGTAACAGGAAATATGTGGTAGTGAAAGAAGTAAGTGATTGAAAGCAACACGCACCCTCCATGAGAGTGTAAAACTAATGTAGTTTCAACCTTAGTACGAGGAAGCGTTTATAAATACAGTAGATCAATACGGTGGACGCACGCCCAAGCCACAGGCGACAGCTCCCAGCCTGTCACGTCACTGACAGTGGAGACGCGTGAGGCGTAAGTGACAACCCAGCAGGCCGAGAAGGATACGGCAAATATCTGTGAGTGTGATAGCTGCTGAACTTATACTAAACTGATATCTATCGTCGGTAAAGTGCTACTGAAACGCTTAAGGTGAAAAAGTAATTGTACCAGCATTTCCACAGTCAAGCCTTATGAGTTTTATAGTGCCGAGCAGTGATCGGACTCGTACTTTTCTTTCTTTTTTTCTGTTTTGAATAGATTTAGAGAGACTGTGGACGGACTGGGGGCAGCATGCATAGATAAGCCGAGCGAAGTGGGTACCTCGCGGTGAGAGCAACATTGTTTTTCGTGATATACTTTTCAGAAGAAGACTGTACAAGCTGCTACGAGGGTCAGTCAAATGAAGACCTTAAATATTTTTTTAACTATTATTTATTGTGCAGAAGTGGTACGAAGCTGTATCACTTAACAACATAATCTCCCCCACGCTCAATGCAAATCCTCCAGCGCTTACAAAGTGCATAAATTCCTTTAGCAAAAAATTCTTTTGGTAGTCCGCGCGACCACTCATGCACCGCGTGGCGTACCTCTTCATCAGAACGGAACTTCTTTTCTCCCATCGCGTCTTTGAGTGGTCGAAACATATGGAAATCACTTGGGGCAAGGTCTGGTGAGTATGGTGGATGAGGAAGACACTCAAAATGCAGGTCTGTGATAGTTGCAACTGTTGTACGGGCAGTGTGGGGCCTTGCATTGTCATGTTGCAAAAGGACACCTGCTGACAGCAATCCACGTCGCTTTGATTTGATTGCAGGCCGCAGATGATTTTTTTAGGAGATCTGTGTATGATGCACTGGTAACAGTGGTCCCTCTAGGCATGTAATGCTCCAAAATGACGCCTTTTTCGTCCCAAAAGAGTGTCAGCATAACCTTCCCTGCTGATGGTTCTGTTCGAAACTTCTTTGGTTTTGGTGATGAGGAATGGCGCCATTCCTTGCTCGCTCTCTTCGTTTCCGGTTGGTGGAAGTGAACCCAGGTTTCGTCCCTAGTAACGATTTTTGCAAGGAAGCCATCACCTTCTCGTTCAAAGCGCCGACGAAGTTCTTCACAAGCATCAACACGTCGTTCTTTCATTTCAGGAGTCAGCTGCTGTGGCACCCATCTTAAAGACACTTTGTGAAACTGGAGCACATCATGCACAATGTGGTGCGCTGACGCATGACTAATCTGTAAACATGCTGCGATGTCATTCAGTGTCACTCGGCAGTTTTCCTTCACTATGGCTTCAACTGCTGCAATGTTCTGTGGAGTCACAACTGGTTGTGCATGACCTGGACGAGGAGCATCTTCCACTGAAGTCACAAATGGTTCAAATGGCTCTGAGTACTATGGGACTTAACATCTGAGGGCATCAGTCCCCTAGAACTTAGAACTACTTAAACCTAACTAACCTAAGGACTTCACACACATCCATGTCCGAGGCAGAATTCGAACCTGCGACCATAGCGGTCGCGCGGTGCCAGACTGAAGCGCCTAGACCCGCTCGGCCACTTCGGCCGGCGCTGAAATCACACCTTTTGCGAACTTCCTACTCCATTCGTAGACTTGCTGCTGTGACAAACATGCATCGCCGTACTGAACCTTCATTCGTTGATGAATTTCAATAGGTTTCACACCTTCACTACGCAAAAACCGAGTAACAGAACGCTGTTCTTCCCTGGTGCAAGTCGCAAGTGAGGCGGCCATCTTTACACTGATACTGCGACGGTATGTGTGCAGCCGGACTATGCTGCCACCTACAAGCTATTCTGCACGCTGTTTGTAGAACGCTTACCAACTTACAGGATAACGGCGCGAAATTTCGATTTGTTATTACAAATTTAAGGTTTTCATTTGACTCACCCTTGTAATTAGTGTAAAAAATAGATAGATTTAATGATAACGTCGTATAACTCGTAATATTGTCGATTGCGGAGAGCCCTGTGTATACTGCACCTCAAACTGACCCATAATACACCACAATGCATCCATGCACAAATTTTGCTAGACAGTACAGTTTACTTCAACCATTGTTTATGCTGGCTGAAATGTCAGCTTTACCATCGGACAAAGGAAACTCTGGTAGCGGTTGGAGTTGCATTTAGCCTGAGAAAGAGATAAACAGGTTTGTAAGCCAGGTGTGCTCCGGTATTTGTTACAAAAAATGGTTCAAATGGCTCTGAGCACTATGGGACTCAACTGCTGAGGTCATTAGTCCCCTAGAACTTAGAACTAGTTAAACCTAACTAACCTAAGGACATCACAAACATCCATGTCCGAGGCAGGATTCGAACCTGCGACCGTAGCGGTCTTGCGGTTCCAGACTGCAGCGCCTTTAACCGCACGGCCACTTCGGCCGGCGTATTTGTTACAAATGGAGCGGTGTTAGTTGCCACTCAGGTAAAATGTCACACAAGTTGCTATTACAAGTAAAAAAAAAAATAGAACGTTCTTCATCCTGTCTACTACTCCTGACATAATGCTGGCTGTATCGACGCAACTACCTGCTGTGGCTATATTAACATGCCCTCAGCTGTGACCGTGGAAATGCCTTCTTCTCAATTCGGCCGCGAGTGATAATGGAGAATTCTCATTTAGGTGCAAGACTTCTGATTTAACGGTAGCTTAAATTTCATTGCTCGCATCCAGTAATCACCTACAATGATTTCTTACTTTTCACCTACAGTTGTCACAGCAGTACGATTTACCTCCTTTTTAACGAAATCTTGTAAGGGAAAGTCGTGGTATTACCGAAATTTAAATTTAGCGCTACAGGATTTCAATTGTTGAGATGCACTGGCTGTCGGAGAGCGTTATTAAAATTTTCTTGCTAAAATTTGTGTATTGAACGCAGAGCTGAAGGAAAAACAGTTAAACGCTGGGTAGCACAATTGTTTGACAGTAATATTGTCACGTAGAATAAGGCGTAACTAGATGAATGATGAACACTAACTTCACTTAACGAAGGTTTATTCAGCACTTGCACATACAAGAGCGCGGAGCGAACTGTCTGCGGCCGGAATACATACAGTATATATATAGTTACAGACAATTCCAGTACAATGATTCCTGACGTTTGTGGATACTTCTAGAATGTACTCGAACCGAATATAGAAATTAAAATTTTACAGTTCAGGTGAGTTTTGAACTCACGACCCTCCATTCAACAGTCTAGTATCATTACCACTACATCACATTTTTTTTTAAATTTCGTTTTGTTCGCTTTTGTTCGTTGCATCTGCTCGGGCCGGACGTCGTAAGACATCCGTTTAAGTTCGTTGTTGATCAGTTAACGCAGTTTTCTTAATACAGAGGGCAGATAACCCTCTGACCGAACACGTTTTTTATTTTTTTTTTTATTTTTCAGAAAGCTCATTTTGTTCCTTGCATCCGCTCGGGGCGGACGACGTCAGACACCAGTTTAAGTTCATTGTTGATCGATCAACTCAGTTTTTTCATTACAGAGGGCAGCTCTGACCGAGCTCGCCGAGCTACCGTGCCGGCAAACCGCGGCCTCCGTGATAGTAAGCTTCTTCTGTGACAATATTACATACCGTCGTAATGTTGGGTTGGGTTGTTTGTGGGAAGAGACCAAACTGCGAGGTCGTCGGTCTCGTCGGATCAGGGAAGGACGGGGAAGGAAGTCAGCCGTGCCCTTTCAGAGGAGCCATCCCGGCATTTGCCTGGAGTGTTTTAGGGAAATCACGGAAAACCTAAATCAGGATGGCCGGACGCGGGATTGAACCGTCGTCCTCCCGAATGCAAGTCCAGTGTGCTAATCACTGCGCCACCTCGCTCGGTTCCGTCGTAATGATTACAATTGCTTTATAACTACGCCTGTCGCATTCTATGGATATCCCAGAGAACTGTCTCTCTCTCGTATGGAAATAAGTCAAAGATGTACATTTAATTTAATGTAAGAGCAATATAATGAAACGAATTAACGTTATGTAAGAGTATGGTATTATAGTGATAACAACAAAATACCCTAAAACATTAATTCTAAGAATACTTGTTGAGATACCAGTTGCCCATTGAAAGTTCTCAGTTCTTAGCCCATAAGATATTTTTTTATGCTGGCACATTCTTTAACACATGCATATTCATGATTCATCGTGTCATGCGTGAAAACACGTTTTATACTGGTAGACCAATGCCAAACCCTTATGCTTCTGTTTGCTTTGAAAGTCCAGACTGGCCACTCCGTCCTCCCAGTGAACATGAGCACTCCTCTAATTCCGCACCTCTTAAAATGGCATTACAGTGGCGACATATGTCCGCCTGCTTAGCTGGGTGGTAACGTGCTCGCCTCCCATGCAAGCGGGGCCCGCGTTCGATTCCCTGCAGGGTTGGAGATTTTCTCCGCTCAGGGACTGGGTGTTGTGTTGTCCACATCATCATTTCATCCTCATCACCGGATCGCAAGTCGCCCAATGTAGCGTCGAATGAAATAAGACTTGCACTTGGTGGCCGAACTTCCCCGAATCGGGGCTTCCCGGCCAACGATGCCATACGATCATTTCATTTCAATGGCGAAATAAAATGTTTACATAGTACCATTACTTTTCTTAGAGTGTACGGCAAACATTGCATTATTCTTGTAATGCTGGCTGTTTTGAGAGGGCAGCAGCGTAGCGCATTTATACTGATCGTTTGTAGAATACAGTTATGTCTAGTTGAAAATACTCCACGTACTACGGATATTATTTATTAAAAAAACTAATAAACAGGTTAGAGAGCTATAACCTCTAGGGTGTTCATACTAATGAAAACTTAAATTGCAAAAACTGTATAAACGGCCTGCTTAGGTTCAGATATTTTTCGCATAAGAATAATTGTCGACTTTTCGGGACATAGAAATCAGTAAGTTAACATGCTTTGCACATATTTGTTCACTGATGTCCTGTAGGATAATATTCTGGGTCACACCTCTCTTATGCAAAAATAATTGTATGCACCAAAGAAAGTACGAGGCGCGCAACTGTTTAAACAATTGGAAATGTTAACCATAGCCCCACAGTACACTTACTCACTCGTAAGTCGTAACAATCTGTTGGAATTTGAGAGTAATAGAGGTATTCACCGACACAATATTAGAAAGAAAGATGATGTGCATTTCCCTCTAGTGAATTTAACTTTCGCACAGAAAGTCAGCTATAAACCGTTTGATTGCTTGCCCACTGACATAAAATATCAGACAGCAGAAGTTTTCTAAATGCAGATCTAAATTATTTCCCCTTAACAAATCCTTCTGTAACACGGAGTAATTCTTGAATAGACTAAATTAGTTAATTACAAATCTTTGAAAGGTCAATATATTTAATTGATGTTATTGTGGTCTTCAGTCCTGAGACTGGTTTGATGCAGCTCTCCATGCTACTCTATCCTGTGCAAGCTTCTTCATCTCCCAGTATTTACTGCAACCTACATCCTTCTGGATCTGCTTAGTGTTTTCATCTCTTGGTCTCCCTCTACGATTTTTACCCTCCAATGATAAATGTGTGATCCGTTGATGCCTCAGAACATGTCCTACCAACCGATCCCTTCTTCTAGTCAAGTTGTGCCACAAACTTCTCTTCTCCCCAATCCTATTCAATACATCCTCATTAGTTATGTGATCTACCCATCTAATCTTCAGCATTCTTCTGTAGCACCACATTTCGAAAGCTTCTATTCTCTTCTTGTCCAAACTATTTATCGTCCATGTTTCACTTCCATACATGGCTACATTCCATACAAATACTTTCAGAAACGACTTCCTGACACTTCAATCTATACTCGATGTTAACAAATTTCTCTTCTTCAGAAACGCTTTCCTTGCCATTGCCAGTCTGCATTTTATATCCTCTCTTCTTCGACCATCATCATTTAATAGTTTATTAAAATTAAAGTGCAGCTACTCAAGGAGGTACAGTGTAGGCTGTAGTTATTGTATGATGGTTCAAATGGCTCTGAGCACTATGGGATTTAACATCTATGGTCATCAGTCCCCTAGAACTTATAACTACTTAAACCTAACTAACCTAAGGACATCACACCACACCCAGTCATCACGAGGCAGAGAAAATCCCTGACCCCGCCGGGAATCGAACCCGGGAACCCGGGCGTGGGAAGCGAGAACGCTACCGCACGACCACGAGCTGCGGACAGTTATCGTATGACAGCGAAACTTAGTAGATATGCAAATGCGTTAATGCCGAACCGATTTACACTGGAAAAAATTTAGTTCGAATTTTGGCCGCCATGTGCAGATCCGACGCTGTACAGTATCACGTCGACGTCGCTGGTGCTCATATTAAACTTTGTAAGCGGCGGTTACCAATAAAGTCAACATTAAACCTTTCTCACTTGTTTGTCCTTTTCTGCTCACATACCTTTCCTAATCCACTACACAGTTTTAAACATGGCTGTTTCTCAGCAACTGTATACAATTTTTAAACACAAAAATTATACAGTCAATCGGTGGCAGATAACCGTTTGGTACAATTTACCTAGCTAGGCATACGTGACAACGCTGAAACGTATTTTATTTTATTTCTGACTTGACCGTAGCTGCTCTAAATACTAACCATTGCTTTCTCGCACCGTAATTTTACGGTAAATCAAAATTTCATTCTGATGAAGACACCCTTAGTAGGGTGGAAACCTAGGTCAATTGTACCAAACAGTTATCTGCAACCGGTTGGCTATATAAATCCTACGTTTGAATAATCCATTACTTATGGAAAAATCTCTATACGTCTTTCTTGCATTCACAGCGCTAGATTTGCGCCTAGTGGCCGAAATTGAAATTAAATTTTTCCATCGATTTCGCATTAATTCATTAATCTACCAAGTTTCGCTGTCATATTATACTTACAGCCCACACTGGAACTGTTTGAGTAGCTGCACTTCAATTATATCCACACTTTTAAGAGAATAAGAAAAAGGAATTGTACTGCTGAACCATTCATCACCATGAGGTTTACCGTTAACATGGAACTAACTAATGCCAGGTTGTTTCCTTCGTCTGGACAAGAAAATGACATGTCGCTCTGCACCTATACTTATTTTACAAAAGTTTTCTTGCAGAAATTTTGCTCAGTGTGTATTATACCACAGTTCCAAAAGTTCAATGTTCAGTCCTCGAACCACCTCAGGAATTCGTTTTATGCCCTTTATCGCTACTTTAACGTCTCACAATGTTTTTTATGTAAAAAAAAGGCAAATATACACGTCGGTTCTGAGCCCCCGTTAATCTGTAGGTCCACCCGTAACTGGCTGTGTAATCAGTTCAAAGTTCAAAGGAAGCCAAGACCACACCACCTTCAATAGAACCATGCCTTCAACTGCGATGTTTACATCAGTATCCGGTCTGATGACAGCTTTACCTCATAACCGTGTAGTATCATGTATGCACAGCCGATCACATTTTCAACATGACTCTTTCCTCTCTTCTTTTGGTCACCAAATAATTTCACCGCAATAAAGACAACCTGTCGCCATTATTATTCAAACGCATTCTCTGTCATCGCTTGCTGCGAAGAAACAGCAAGCACTGCTTCACGCTAGAGAACGTTGTCACGTCTCTGAGATTATTTAATGGTATAATCGATACTGCCCTTAGCTTTCTCGTATTATATATAGCGAAGAACTATAAGAAACACAGGAGGAAAAGGGCTGTCCTTATATAACTGTTCTATACTGGAAATGCCAATACACGAAAACAAAAGTGCCAACAGAGGATATTAAAGAACTAACCTCTCCGATACTGGCTCACACCAGTATTCGTCATCTCTTCAGCTTGTTAATTGTGTAGCTCAATATTTATACAGATAACATCCTTTCACAGTGGCTGTACCATCCCACTGCGATAAATAAGCGCCAACACAAATAGTTAATAAATAATTAGGAACAGCTTTTTCCATCTTCATATGGCTACACTTGTGTTTCTAAGATGATACACGGCGTTATCGGTACGTATTCTGGTGGTGTGCTGCATGGCGACATTCGGTGCGATCAAAGCAAGAGATTAAAATGATATAAAAGTGAATGAATATGTCGTACATGTGTCAATCATTTGAACACAGAAAACGAATAGAAAATGTTGTTCTGTGTGTGCTCTCGTATCCTTTCTTAATGCCCTTAATTCTGTTGTTTACAAAAACCTATCACAACAATTTTTTGTGAAGCAGCTCTCTGTCACTTAAGAAACGTTTACGTGAAAAAGAGTTCAAAAAATGTTAAAATGTGTGTGAAATCTTATGGGACTTAACTGCTAAAGTCATCAGTCCCTAAGCTTACACACTACTTAACCTAAATTATCCTAAGGACAAACACATACACCCGTGCCCGAGGGAGGACTCGAACCTCCGCCGGGACCAGCCGCACAGTCCATGACTGCAGCGCCCAAGACCGCTCGGCTAATCCCGCGCGGCGAAAAAGAGTTAATGTGTGAAAAAGTAGCAAATACTCGTTGCTTTTAGGACTGGCATGTGATCTGTTCGAAATTCGTATTACTGTATGAAAAGCAAAGATTCGAAATTATAATTAGATTACAGTTGAAAGTACTGCCGTAGTGGGATGCTAATGACCGCAGACAGTGTTCTCTTGCATCACAGAATAACGCCTGTCGTCGAGACGTGACTCAGTGACCTTCTAGCAGTCTATTAGCAGCAGTCTCTACTTAGCTAGACCGAACCAAAAGCCACACACGTGGCTGCTCTTGGTTAACTAGTACAACTTGTGAGCCCCCTTATGTTTATTGTTTAATATCAAGTTTTCCGAGCACCCATGAATGTAAATAGGGCTAGACAAATCGACAAAGCATATTCACGTTATCTCTTCTCGAACCAGGTCCACAACTTCTGGTCTGGTTTTGGGATTGTTGTCATTAGTTTGGACAATAGTAAAATAAATCTGTAACCTAGTGTAATACATTTGTTTCTTTGTCACATCTATAAAAAAAAACGCGTTAACGAAAGCACTGGGTGAAAATTAACACGTGATGGCTTGGTGTTGTGTGCTGTCCTTAGGTTAGTTAGGTTTAAGTAGTTCTAAGTTCTAGGGGACTGATGACCATAGATGTTAAGTCCCATAGTGCTCAGAGCCATTTGAACCATTTTGAAAATTAACACGGATTATATCAGTGTTGCCAACATAAAGTCAGACAGACACGCTAATAGCTAGACAAATAACAAGTGTGGCACATGTCGTGTCTTCATCAGCAACTGTCCCATACTTCACCCCATCAGCTGATAGGGAAAGGTCGCAGAATTTGGTGCATCTAAGGGAATTTTATTATTAACCAGAACGTTGTGTTCTTAAAATCTTGAAATTTGTTCCTAAACCTTCATCCATGTGTCCACAATTCAATGCTAATACGGTATACTACACCATACCTATCTTAATTTTTAAATGCCTAATTTTACCCGAACGTGGTGCGAAAAATGACCCAGTAAGTGAGGTTAAATAACGCATTGTAAGATGTTTAATTTATGCTTTGTGTAGTTCCTTTTACAAATTAATTTGATTTTAGCGTGCTAACTGATTCAGATTAAACTTATTTAAAAATAAAACATATCAATATAAACTGCAGAAATAAAGCATTACGTCGATTCCTGAATAAAATCAGGCAAAACTTGAAAAATTCGCTGTTTGCGTCAACGTAGATCTATTCAAATAAATCATTGTGTGTTCTGTCCCATCTCAGTATTCTAAACGGCTCCAATATGAGGGGAATATGCATCTGTACCAATCTTCTCCGTCTTTTTCAAATTCATCATACACTAAACAAACTTCTTGTTTCGAATCAGCATCCACATCATTTAGCTCATCGTTGTTACGCAAGTTGTTGAAGTCTACTCCTGATTCGATTCAGATGGTCAAGATTCATTTCCTCTTACAATTTGTACGTTTTGTCTTACCAGGACCTGCTTTCTTCTTCGTAATTTTTACTTGCCTTCCGACCCGTCACACTTTCTTTGGTCTTCTGTCTAGTTGTCAACGCCTCTTCGTGTGGCGCAACCGTCGAAATTGTGGAGAGTTGCTTTTCTCTGTTTGCGTTTCTTCGTTTGTTAGCATATTTCCAACCGTATAACTGCAGTAACAAATAAACATATAATGGGGTGTGGTTGTGTGATATGTCTAGTCACTGTGTGTGACATTACCCCTTCGGGCATTGGCTGACTAAATGCGCTACAAATAAGTATCAGTTAAACACTCTATCTCTGGATGTACAAACATATGATGATTATTCCTATTATACACGCATTTAAGAAAGCGTTACATAGTTGGTCTTATCTCTAAAATTTCACTGTAGGAAAATTACAATAAACGATAGCAAAACGTATCATGTCACTGCACTAACTCAACGACAACTGATGGCTTCATCGTCCTGCCGAAACGTAAATAAAACGTTAATGTATGTACACGATTGTTTTTATGTATAAGGGGTTTTTACTTTGTATAATACAATGACGGGAAAAATACAGTAACGCCAAAAAATAATACATATAGAGTAATGAAATTTTGAGAATACATTTATCTAGGTAACAGAAGAGCTTCTGTGAAATTTCGAAGGTAGGAGGCGAGGTACTGGCGGAAGTAAAGCTGTGAGGACGGCACGTGAGTCGTGCTTGGGTAGCTCAGTTGGTAGAGCACTTGCCCGCGAAAGGCAATGGTCCTGAGTTCGAGTCTTGGTCCGGCACACAGTTTTAATCTGCAAGGAAGTTTCAACATATTTAAGTGATTAACACTGGAAAACCACACAGTAATGTAAGTGCCAATAAGCCATTACAAATAGGAAATACTGGTACATTAATAACTAATGTAACAGACAGAATGTTGAACGAAAGCATGCAGATCTGCATACATTGTGTTGTACAGGTGCCGGATGTCAGGCTGTGGAATGGAGTTCCATGCCTGTTGTAATGTTCGGTCAATACAGGGACGGCTAATACTGTTTTTGGATGATGCTGGAATTGTCGTCCGATGATGTCCCATATGTTGCTTGATTGGAGACAGTTCTAGTGAACCAGAAGGCCAAGGCAACATGTCAACATTAAGTAGAGCACGTTGGATTACAGCAGCGGTATGTGGACGAGCGTTATCCTGTTGGAAAATACCCTCTGGAATGCTGCTCGTGAATGGAGGCACAACAGGTCGAATTACCAGACTGACGTACAAATTTGCGGTCGGGGTGCGTGAGATAACCACGAAAGATGGTCCTGCTGTCACACGAAATCGCACCCCAGATCAAAACTCCAGGCGTAGGTCCAGTGTGTAGAGCAAGCAGACAGTTGATTGCAGGCCCCCAGTTGGCCTCCTAACCAACACACGGCAATCACTGGCACTAAGGCAGAACACGCTTTCATCAGAAAACAGAACAGACCTCAGTTCCGTCCTTCAATGAGCTCTTATTTGACACCACTGATGCAAATGGCCGTGGTTTTGGTCGGTGGAATGGACGGTACAGGGCGTCTGGCTCGGAGCTGTACTTGAAGTAACCTTTTGTAACAGTTCGTTTTGTCACTGTCGCCCCAACTGCTGCTAAAGTTGTTGCTGCAGACGCAGTACGATGCGCCAGAGCCACTCGCCGAACACGATGGTCTTTCCTCTCGGTAGTACTACGTGGCTGTCGGAAGCACGATCTTCTTGCGACCGTACGTTCTCTAGACCATAGCTGCCATGTACAGTGGCTACATTCCTGTCAAGGCTTTCTGCAGTATCGCAGAAGGAACATCCAGCTTCTCGTACCCCTATTACACTACCATGTTCAAACTAAGTGATATGTTGATAAAGGCGCCGGCCGAAGTGGCCGTGCGGTTAAAGGCACTGCAGTCTGGAACCGCGCGACCGCTACGGTCGCAGGTTCGAATCCTGCCTCAGGCATGGATGTGTGTGATGTCCTTAGGTTAGTTAGGTTTAAGTAGTTCTAAGTTCTAGGGGAGTGATGACCTTAGATGTTGAGTCCCATAGTGCTCAGAGCCATTTGAACCATTTTTGAAACCTGATTTGCATCATCATAGGGGCGCTGCTAGCGCCACTTTTATCGACTGGCGCAAAATTTGAATAAACGTCATCTTTCAGAATTAGAAACACACATACCAACTTTCGTTTACGTAGCACAACTTCTTTTTACTGTTGCTATTTTTTCCCGTCAGCGCGCATTTAAGAATTGTTGCTCTGAAGAGCTTAGAACTACTTAAACCTAACTAACCTAAGGACATCACACCCATCCATGCCCGAGACAGGATTCGAACCTGCGACCGTAGCAGTCGCACGGTTACGGACTGCGCGCCTAGAACCGCGAGACCACCGCGGCCGGCACTTGTGGAAAAGAAAGCAAAAGCTCCGTTATTGTGAAGCGACGGTTTTCACGAATTGTTTCATCAACTTTAGCGACAAGATCGTCAGTCACAATGCTCGAGCATCTACTCTTCTCTTCATCATGAACGTTGGATCGCCCATTTTTAAATCGAATGCACCATTTCTGGAAGGAACATTCACTCATAACGTTGTTTTTGGCAACAAAACTCGTATCACAGACCGCACCTCACAACTGCGGGATTTTCAATTGCAGTGTAAATTTCAAATTCGAACATCGAAAAAACCAGACGCGCAGAGACGTCCCCACTGTCACAGATGGATGCCGACTGAGCTGCAGAGCACGCACATACCAAAATATACGCGAACGGCATGCCCCTAGCGGCGTCAGACGGAAACGTTCCCTACTTTCTGAATAGCCCTCGTACTTCCAAGACAACGATGGGTCATAAGCAACAGTTATCAGGTAACGTGGCATCTATTAGCGGCACTGGTGTGCCACTTATTAGCTCTGTAAACGCGAATGGAGAGTTTCACGGAGTGTTTCGCACTGTAAACGTTAATTACATTTACAATACCCCAAGACAGTCACGAATAAAACTAAAATGACTCGCAGTAATTTTACGCTTGCTTGGCACCCTTCACAGTTCCTGCCTTATTCCTAGCACGTTTATCCACATCTGTTAGCGACTATTGTAGTGTTCAACTAGCGGAAGTTGCAACAAGCAGGCAGTTGAGTGAATCACGTATTACGTTTCACAAATAGTATCATAGCAGAGAACCTCAAAGGACTGTCAACGCACACGCCTATATTAACAAATATTATAAAGGTCAGAGACTACTAATGATTTAAATAATCAAAAATTGCACCAATTACTTCATGCTTAGCACAATGTGTTTTAAGAATTTGTTCCCATTTTCACGTGCGTTTTTTACATAAATATATTTGTGACGTTTGCATGTGTGGCTTTCTGCCTCTCTTGCTTTTTAATTGTCTTTTTGTAGTTCCAATCGGAAAATGAGACAATGAATCTTGGAATTTTTTATATGCTGTTGTTAGAGATGGTATCTTTGTATGTCAACTTACAGGTACTGTGCTCATCGATTACACAGGCAAATTGTAGCTTACACTCTTTGTTTTTGCAATCAAAATATGAGACAGAGATATTACGACATATGGTTTCACAAAGAGTTTGTACAGTCAGAGACGTTACATTTTCCGTGTAATGCAGGAGGCGTAATACTTGTAAGTAGACAAACAAAAATACCATTTCTAACATTAGCATATAAAAACATTCCAAGATTCTTTTTGTCTGATTTTCTAATTGTCGTGTAGCCCCAAAAAGACAACTACAGTGCAAGAGAGGCAGAAAACCGCACATGCAAACGTCACAAAAATATTTATGTATACAAACGCACTTGAAAATGAGAATAAATTCACGAAACGTGTTGCGTAGGTATGAAAATATAAGTAACTAGTGCAGATTTTTATTATTTAAATTAAATAATGAATGACACAGTCGAAGGCTTTCCAAAAACATAGAGTATGATGAACGAATTTAAGCTATTTATTAGGCTGCACCAACAATTAATTGCCATTAATTTCCCATACTCTATGTTCTCTTATAATATAATCGAGCCTATGCAGATATCAATGAGCAGAAAATAAAAACTCTTCTCCTTTCTCAGTGTCACGCATAACGGCTGTTCATGTATCACAGCTCATTTATTAATCTACATTGGTGCCGTGATTATTATCAGAAAATAATGTTTATCTGCATGCTGTAGGAATGAAGTCAATGTATAATGAGTGATACTACGGTTTTTCTGCCGTTTATCGCTTCTTTCACGTCTGTAAATGAGTGATATATGTACTAAAGCCGGTTGGAGTGGCCGAGCGGTTCTAGGCGCTACAGTCCGGAACCGCGCCACCGCTACGGTTGCAGGTTCGAATCCTGCCTCGGTAATGGCTGTGTGTGTTGTCCTTAGGTTAGTTAGGTTTAAGTAGTTCTAAGTTCTAGGGGATTGATGACCTCAGCAGTTAAGTCCCATAGTGTTCAGAGCCATTTGAACCATTTTATGTATAAAATACCAAGTTGCATCATGGTTCCTAGCTCATGTTAAACTGCAATTGGCTGGGTAAGTCACTTCAAAGGAGGAAGGACGGCAAGGGCATACCGTCCCCAACAGGATCACGCCTAGTAGAGAATTATTGTGCTCCAACTTCAGTGTTGACAACAAAGTCTTACATAGCTACCTATCATGCTACTAACGGGTTTCACCATACGTAACCAGATTTTTTATAGCCAACGGTCTAGCCTCGTTGAGAATACCGTTTCCATTCGGATCAGCAGGTCTAATCAATTGAAGACTTAGTCTGAATATGAGTCCGTGATCATATTTTGGCACTTTCTTTGACAGGTCCCTCTTGATCACACCAATTTTTACACTACACTACACTACAAACATGTAAATACATAGTAAGTACTTACTGTGTCACTTACGCCGGGCGTGGTCAGTACTTGAATGGGTAATCACCAAGGTACGCCACGCATTATTGGCAACTTTATCTTTGCCTTTACAGCAAAGAGAAAGGGGAGAGGTGACGTAGAGTTTCTGTTTATCAGACTTTGCGTCAACGTACTGGGTTAAACTTCAAACCTCTTCGCAGTGTCTCATGAAGTGAGGACGTAGTAGTCCGGCCGTCGGACAGGGGCGCTAAGCTCGAGACTCACACTTCACGAAGCGAAGGTGTCAGTGTGCGCGATGCAAATGTAAAATCTTTCCAATTAGGCGGCTGAACATGCCCTTCGGGGTCTTCCAGCCAGCAATGCCATACGACTTCAGATGATTATTTTGTAGAAGTAGTTAATAAGATACATTTTTAATTCACCTTTGAATGTTCAGGAATTCCAGTGTTCCTGTTTCATATTTATAGCTAGCTTGTTGCAGAGCTTTTCGGGCACCAGCGTACGGAACGCAGCCAGATCTTGAGAAGATATCATCCCGGTTTAATTACTGGCAGCCGACGCTAAATAGAGGTTACAGACTGCGCTAAAATTACAATAGGCCGTGACTAGTATCATTCAAGTCATAGAAATACCTACAAAAGATAATTTACATCGGTGTGAACTGGAATGATGAATGGTGTCTTTCGAATCGCAGATGTTAGAAGTAGGAATCTGGAAAACTAGAGTCTGTACAGGGAAAATATCTCACAGCTATATGTTGCGAACGTCAGGCACGTACAAAAGACAGCGCAAGTGATAGCCAGTTCATTCAATAAGCGAAAGAATGTCACAAATATTTTAAAAAGTCAAAATTAGCTTAAGTACGAAGGAAGACACCTGTAATTGTAATTCGTTATTTTGTAGATCACGGGCTAGTTTACTCACCATCTACCTTACAAAGATATGCCATCGGTACTATTGACAGATGAAAAGGGCACCAAAGCTGGACGCCTAGCTCGGAAAGGGCTTAAATTCACAAACTTTGGGAAAAAAATTAGCATTGGGAATATCTCTATAGTGCCAATTTAAAACCTTATTTTTACCCTAGAATATGTTACAGCCGCTTATAAACATCTTCCGTTACAAAGCAAAGTATGTAAAATAATTTCTTTTTGTAACCTAATTTTTAGAAGTGCTTGATAAAAACACTACGCCCTAAATGCAATTTTTTGTACACTAAACAGTTTGTCTGATTCGTGTCTAGTTTAAACTAGTCTGATGACCATGTTTCTAAAAGGTAGTAACCAATATTTTAGGAGCCCGTCTTCCTGAAAGAATGGTTCACTGCTAAAAATTGCTTGCACGATTTTTTTACGTCGCTCTGAGTGTTATAAGCGTAATTGGTTAACTCACAAAATGAATGTTACAAAAACTGCGCAGTGACATATGGTGTGCGTAATTCCCCTGGGAAGAAAGGACAATTTAGATGAACTGGAATAAACCTGCGAGTAAAAGTTTTTGCTTCTATGCGCTCATTGCATGCTATAAGAATAATTTACAGTATGTAGTCCTTCTTTGTTGGTATTTAAAGACGCAGTGTGTCGCCCTACGTTTTCTGAATTGATCCCAAATCTGACTCTAAGGAGATGGAAGCAAGAACAAAAACGTTTTCCTGTGAGACTAAAAGACTTACGTTCCAAAGCCAGCATCGCGATTCTCTTAGACTCTTAACCCAAATCTACGAGTACATCAGCTATGAGACTAGAAGCTACATTTGGACAGTGCGTGTCTCTATCATCGCATAGCACGAAGAAAGAAGATAATAAATAATCAGAAGAGAGCAATATCTCGTTACAAGCTGTCACAGAAAGGCGAAAAACACGTTTTCCATTGTTGAACAGTATTGTAACTGCAGAAATACAGGTAACACTCCAACAAGTCAAGTGTGCAGACGTGACGACAAAGAAATGAAGAGCTTACTATGTAAATAAGCGAAGTTGTTGACTGCATTAGCCGTAAGAACAATGACACGGCGTGTTACGGAAGTGACTGTTGTCTTTTAAAAGTAGACGACGCAAGGCGAAGCGATTTTCTTTAGCAATTGCGCAGTTGCACAAGACAGAAGCATTGTGCAAGGGAAAATCTTGTAGCTCAATGGTCGGGAAGCAGAGGAAAAGCACTGGTGCAGTTGGTCAAGAATGGGAAGGAGATTGGTTGTGTCCTTATCGAAAGAAATAATTTTAATAAATGCATCAGTTTCGATTTTCAAAGATTGACAGCAGGTATACGATCGAAAACTGTTGATTGCTTCAGTTTGATTTTTTTTTGGTTCTCTAACTTAAATTTACATTTATTGAATGTTGGTTCCGATGTAAAAGCGTTTGATTGAAGTTTCAAGTTTTGGTTTCATGTTCAGAAACTATGCTTCATGCTGTTAACATTTATCTACTGTCACTGTCACCTTTCACTCAAAATGAGATAAAAGGCGCTGTGGCGGACAGCGTCCATGAAATAATACAACTAAACCCATCATACAAGATTCTGGCAATGCTTGATTTTAGAAACTTCTGGAAACAGTTTTTTAAGTAACTGACTTATCCATGTGGAGGTAGAACTTCAAAAGACGTACCGTGATCCGACTCTTTCCGACAAAAAACTACGTTTTAGTTAATATCGGTTAATTAAACAGTGTCCATAGACATATTCACACAAGTTTTGTACAGTGACATTAATTTTCTTTTTTATTTTGGTAATATTATTGTCTATTTTGTTTTTCGACGTATCACCCTTACGTCAAATCTGTTCAACTCCTGTCTCATATAAATGATTTACATGCATACTCCGTTGGGGGAACCGGCTGCCATATTTTTCCGTGTTTCTCGCTGTTGTGGTGTGAGATTTTTGGGGGACCATTTCTGCACAAATCTTTCTCCTACCAAGATCTTCAATTATTATTAGACGAACCGTTTCTCGATTGATGTTCAGTTCTTCTGCAATCATTTTCATGGATAGTCTTCGATCAGATCGTACGAGTTCACACACCCTGGCCAAGTTGACATCCGTCCGTGAGGTTGATCGTCATCCACTGCGGCCTTCAACATTCGTTTTGCCTTCACTAAACATTTTATGCCAAGAAAAACTTGAGCTCTTGACATAACCTCATCTCCAAAAGCCTTCTGAGCTTACCGTAAATTGTCATCGTGTTTTCACCCAATTTAACGCAAAAAGAAATGGCATACCGTCGCGCAATATTATACGGTTCCATTTCCGTGACGAGAGACACAAACACATGTTAACTTACTACAGCACAACACACGATTGAGCATTTGCATCGATGTGCTGCGTGGACTAGTAGCAGCTTATAGACCAAGGTCAAAGATATTGTGCCCACGCAAACCTGCAGGGTTACCACATCTTGCAAAGAAAATCAGTCTCATTACTTTATTGTCGCACCTCCTAAATTTATGAAGTCGTGTTTGAAGCTCGTTGGTAGCACACTCTTTTCCTTTTATTGAATTTCCACATTTATTAACAAATGCAAATGTTAACAAACGAATATTGAACGAAAAGTTTATCATCAAAAGTACCATATACCATATTTCTATTTTTAATTACTAATAATAAATAATAATAAATAATTTCGTGTGACTCAATGACGTTGTGCAAGTCATGTAAAAATTTGCCTGGTATCAGCTGAAGGAATCATACGCGAGTTCCAAAGTGCTACCAGCAGTCCATCTAGCACAATGAGTTGCGAGTTAATGAGAATGGACTGCAATGGTCGCGCAGCTCCTCAGAAACCACACACTTCTTTCGTCAAAGCTAAGCGACCTTGAGATTGTGTAAAGAGCGATGCCACTGGAGAGTGGATGAATGGAAAGAGTGATCAGGAGTGGCGAATCACCCTACACCCTGTGGAAATCCGATGGAAGTATTTGGTTTGGCGAATAACTGGAGAATGTCACCTGCCATCATTTGTAGTGCCAACAGTGGAGTATAGAGGAGGCGGTGTTATGGTGTGGGGGTGTTCTTCGTGGTTAGGTTGCAGTCCCCTTAATGCGCTTAAGAAAACGTTCAATAACGAAGAATATGGACACATTTCACATAATTGTGTATAGCGTAAAGTAGAGGAACAGTTCGGAAACGATGGTTGTTTGTATAAGCATGACAATGCGCCGTGTCATAATGCAGTAACTGGGAGGCAATGGCATGTGGACAATAACATTCTTGAAATGAAGTGACCTGTCCAGAGACCTGGCCTGAACCCTATGGAACAGCTACGAGTTAGAATGTCGATTTCGCGCCAGACCTCTGTGTCTGACATCACTATCTCCTCTGGTTTCGGCTCATGCGGAAGAATAGGCTCCACAGAAATTCAGACACCTCACTGAAAAAATTCCCAGCAGAATTCAACCTGTCATAAAGGCAAAGGGCGGACGCAACACAATACATTTTAATTGCCACTAATAGGTGCCTACTTTTGAGCAGATAGCGTCAACGTTATTCAAAGTATTAACAAAACGCTTGGGCGTTGCTGATATGACTCGAAACGTTATCTCTGTCTTCACCTATATTAAACTAAGTACTGTCTGTAAGCCCAAGAAAAATTTATTTATACGCGGTGCGCCTTTTGTGCTACTGGCTGAACACGATAGTGTCGTGGTACATGCCAAATGGCTCTGAGCACTATGCGACTTAACTTCTGAGGTCATCAGTCGCCTAGAACTTAGAACTAATTAAACGTAACTAACCTAAGGACATCACACACATCCATGCCCGAGGCAGGATTCGAACCTGCGACCTTAGCGGTCGCTCGGCTACAGACTGTAGCGCCTAGAACCGCACGGTCACTCCGGCCGACGTGGTACATACCCCAATGAGCTATTCGAGCACCACAAAATATCTTTTAAACTGTGGAAGATGTATTCAAGAGCGCTTACATGAAGTGTCGTGAAGGAAAAAGGGATCACCGCAAGCATATTTCCTGCAGACGGAAGACATAAAGTTGCTTGTAACTATTAAACACTAGAGTTTTAGTTAATATCTGAGACTGCATTCACACTTCTCCACCAAGTCCTATGTACGAGGGCTATTCGTTTATTAACGTCCGATCATTAACAAAATAGAAACAACAGTGAAAATCAAAATCGGTTTAACTCCAATAGTTAGCTAAACTTTCCAGCTATTTCCCAATGCACTAACCGCTGCGATTCACGCATTTGTCATACCGTTGCACCAACGTTCCAAAACCCCTTCATCATATAAGGCTGCCGCCTATGCTTTACCGCCAACTGTCTACAATGGGCTGCATCTCGTTGTCTGTGCCAAAATACTACAATATGTGATCAAAAGTATCCGGACACCTCCAAAAACATACGTTTTCCATATAATGTGCATTGTGCTGCCACCTGCTGCCAGGTACTCCATCTCAGAGACCTCAGCAGCCATCAGACATCGTGAAAGAGCAGAATGGGGCACTCATCGGAACTCACAGACTTCGAACGTGGTCGGGTGACTGGATGTCACTTGTGTCATACGTCTGTCCGCGAGATTTCCACATTACTAAGAATCCCTAGCTCCACTGTATCAGATGTGATAGTGAAGTGGAAACGTGAAGGGACACGTACAGCTCAAAAGCGTACTGGCCGATCTCGTCTGCTGACTGATAGAGACGGCCGATATTTGAACCGGATCGTAATGTGTAATAGGCAGACATCTACCCAGACCGTCACATAGGAATTCCAAAATGCACCATGATCCACTGCAAGTACTATGACTGTTAGACGGGAGGGTAGAAAACTTTGATTTCATGGTAGAGAGGCAGCTCATAAGCCTCACATCACGTCGGTAAATGCCAAACAACGCCTCGCTTGGTGTAAGGAGCGTAAACATTGGACGATTGAACAGTGGAAAAACGTTGTGTCAAGTGACCAATCACGGTACACGATGTGGCGATCCGATGGCAGGGTGTGGGTAAAGCGAATGCCCGGTGAACGTCATCTGCCAGCGTGTGTAGTGCCAACAGTAAAATTCGGAGGCGGTGGTGTTATGTTGTGGCCGTGTTTTTCATGGAGGGGGCTTGCACCCTTGTTGTTTTGCGAGTCACTATCACAGCACAGGCCTATATTGATGTTTTAAGCATCTTCTTCCTTTCCACTGCTGAAGTGCAATTCGGGGATGGCGATTGCATCTTTCAACACGATCGAGCACCTGTTCATAGTCTGCCGGAGTGGCCGAGCGGTTCTAGTCGCTACAGTCTGGAACCGCGCGACCGCTACGGTCGCAGGTTCGAATCCTGCCTCGGGCATGGATGTGTGTGATGTCCTTAGGTTAGTTAGGTTTAAGTAGTTCTAGGGGACTGATGACCTCAGAAGTTAAGTCCCATAGTGCTCAGAGCCATTTGAACCAACCTGTTCATAATGCACGGCCTGTGGCGGAGTGGTTATACGACAATAACATCCCTGCAATGGACTGGCCTGCACAGAGTCCTGACCTGTACCCTATAGGACAATTTTGGGATGCAGAATGAGACTTTCACTCTGCAGCGGAGTGTGCGCTGATATGAAACTTCCTGGCAGATTAAAATTGTGTGCCCGACCGAGACTCGGACTCGGGACCTTTGCCTTTCGCGGACAAGTGCTCTACCAACTGAGTTACCCAAGCACGACTCACGCCCCGTCCTCACAGCTGTGTGCCCGCGAAAGGCAAAGATCACGAGTTCGAGTCTCGGTCCGGCACCCAGTTTTAATCTGCCAGGAAGTTTCATATCAGCGCACACTCCGCTGCAGAGTGAAAATCTCATTCTGGAAACCTCCCCCCAGGCTGAGGCTAAGTCATGTCTCCGCAATATCATTTCTTTCAGGAGTGCTAGTTCTGCAAGTTTCGCAGGAGAGCTTCTGTACAGTAGTTTGGAAGTTAGGAGGCGAGGTACTAGCAGAAGTAAAGCTGTGAGGACGGGACGTGAGTCATGCTTGGGTAGCTCAGTTGGTAGAACACATGCCCGCGAAAGGCAAAGGTCCCAAGTTCGAGTCTCGGTCCGGCATACAGTTTTAATCTGCCAGGAAGTTTCAACTTTGGGATGTTTTGGAACGCCGACTTCGTGCCAGGCCTCACTGACCGACATCGATACCTCTCCTCAGTGCAGCACTCCGTGAAGAATGGGCTGTCACTCCCCAAGAAACCTTCCAGCACCTGATTTGAACGTATGCCTGCGAGAGTGGAAGCTGTCATCAAGGCTAAGTGTGAGCCAACACCATGTTGAATTCCAGCGTTACTGATAGAGGGCGCCTCGAACTTGCGAGTCATTTTCAGCCAAGTGTTGGGATACTTTTTGAAGTGTTGGCAGAAGAGCCAACACCGTGTTGCTAGAGGAGGCCGAAATGCACGCTTTTAAGCTCACGCAGTCTGGCGTGAGGTCTGGAACAGGTCAGAGAAATAAGACTAGCAAAACAGGAGGTAACTGGTAGAATACTTAACTTTAATCCATAAGTGGTGTACATCGGTCTAACGGTACATAATTATACTCTCAATATAAACTGGTAATGGCGCCTTGCTAGGTCGTAGCAAATGACGTAGCTGAAGGCTATGCTAACTATCGTCTCGGCAAATGAGAGCGTAATTGTCAGTGTAGCATCGCTAGCAAAGTCGGCTGTACAACTGGGGCGAGTGCTAGTAAGTTTGTTTAGACGTGCCGTGTGGTGGCGCTCGGTCTGCAATCACTGACAGTGGCGACACGCGTGTCCGGCGTATACTAATGGACCGCGGCCGATTTAAAGGCTACCACCTAGCAAGTGTGGTGTCTGGCGGTGACACCACACTTTTGATCACAGAGTGTATCTTCAGAGGCAGACTTTCATGTGAGCAGAGATGAAACTCAGGGAGAGCAAAGTCCATGTTGTAAGGTAGGTCATCCAATACTTCCCACAGAAAACGCTGCAGGAGCGTCCTCTTTGCCCCCTGTAGTGTACAGCCGAGAACTGTAACGAAGAAGGAAATGTATGACAGTTACATTATGTGGGCTGCATGATATCAGGCGAAATCTCTCAGCAGGCAGTCATACTTCGCGAGAGACAATACTTTCTAGGCATCTTTACGTGCTTACTGTGCGCTTAGAACTGAAAAGAGAGACGTGACACGATCGACGAACGTACCAGAGACACTGCGCAACGCATATGTGCATAGCTTCATCGGGTGTCCACTGTAGTCGTAGTTCCCATTTCGTGACCTATCTGACCTTAATAAACGAACAGCTCTCGTAGATGATAAATGATATTGTCGACGGCCATTATTCCGTCGCCGTGGCATGACATGCCTCACCTGCCCACATCTGTTACTCGAGCACATTGGGATTTGTCATTTTTTGAGTTCCATATCCATTTGTAATAGCCAAACCGGAACCAATGCAGAGATCCGCCATAAAGTCGCCCACGCAGTCCATGTGCACGTCTTATACGAAGGTCGCAGGAAGGCAACAGCAGACATTCTGCACGTGGACCCTACCACGAGCGGTGTATGCTTGTCCCTGGTAGGGTATCACCACACAGCCGGTGCATGTGTACACGAATGGCTAACACGTACCACAAACACGCCAGGTTTCTTCGGGCGACGGCAAATGTGTCCACCCGAGGTTTCAACGTACATTAACAGTGTTTGACAAGCCGTTACCTGACTTCACGGGTTGTATAATTTACTGGCCAGTGTATACTCCTTGTGAGGCCATACGTGTGCCGTGAAGTGGAGATCGAGGTTTACCTACGGCGTCTTAAAGCACAAGAAGACAGTTTCTAAGAAAAACACCACGGTAGCGGACTTCAGGAGAAATGTCGAATGAGGAAGGTCTTTGCTTCTCCATAAGCCTGGCGTAACGCGGACAAAAAAACCAAAGACTTTAACATAATTCTCTTCAAATCATCGCTCATTTAAAGGTCGATACCAAAGCTTCTGTCGATATCTGGTCTATTATCTAACGCTGAAAGCTTTTTCTTCCTTCGAGCCAAATTTACACAAATTAAAATTCGTTCCTGGTATAACGTAGCACATTTCCGGCTACTGTATACAGGAAGAGGCATTTAAATCTGTTTTTGGTAATATTTGGAAAGCTACAAGCCGGATAAAAAAAGGGTTGTGGTAAAGCTGTTCGCCTCGAAGGGAGATATTCAATGACACCAAACTCGACACCCCTGCCCACCCTAAGGGAGCAGAACAGGGTCAACCTCGAAATTTTAAGTAGGAACTTCCATTCTTTATTGCGTATCCTGGAAAAAATACGTAACTTTTCTGTGTAACAACTTTTTCGATGCATGACCGGCCGATCAAAATCAAAATGGCTTAAAATCAGTCACAAGTGATAACCAGATGTTCTAAATGATGATCATTTTCTGCGATACTTTTTTTACCATTCAAATATGAAGCACGGACTGCGATTATGCGTCTCACTCCGTGAACAGATTCTCGTTGTAGGTGTAACTGTTCGCACTGCAAGGAAGTAGTTCCATTGTTTGGCGCGCGGCTGTGAATGTGACGCTAACAGTAGTTTTTAATTCAGTGATAAGCAAACCACTGAGGTGTTCCAGTTGCTTTGCATTTCAAAAGTCACACCAAGAACGTGGACAGAGTAAGCAATATGTTCTGGAATATCAAATTTTTTGGTGTAAAATCTAGTTTCTCACTGAAGAGTTGAGAGTAACAGCGTTCCGTTCCTCCTGGGATCCTAATCTCATGTGTATTTCTTGAGATATAACTACTTGTCAACGATTCTTAACCAACTTTGATTTTTGTCGATTCAGGTGCTGTCTATGACGCAAAAAGATCTTAAATACAAAAGTTACGTACTTTTTCCCTCTGAATCCAAATCAGTTATAAAATTGGGGGTAGAAATGTACGAGTAAGACTTCAGTTTTGACACCCTTCCTCGCTCTGGCGGTGGGGTATGGCTGTCCAGTTTGGTCTCGTTGGATGTCTCCCTTCCAGATGAACGGCTTTTATTACAAACTTTTTTTATCCGATTTGTGGTTTTCCAGATGTTTCAAAATACAATTTAAATTACACTACCATATAATTGCTTGAAATTTGGCAATTAGCATAACACAACAATTACACCAACATATGTAAGAAGAAGAGGACGAATGAAAAGAAGGGAGGGCCGAAGGGCGCCAGAATTGTCTAGAGGCCGTAACAACAGGGGGCGTCCTGAAAAACAAGGAGACTGGAAAACTTCAGGGTACCCGGAGTCTTAGGAATTCTTTTTAGACAGATGTAGATCCAAGGGGTGGAACAAATATGACATGCTTTGAAAGCAAAGAATGATGCCATAGCGAGAAAGAAGGCAGACAGGTGTTCTTAATGAAACTTGTAAAATGGACTTTGATTCGTTCACTAAAATTATTTTGGTAACCACTGAAACGTCCCCTTTAAACAATTATACATGACTGTGCTTAAACTGACACACAATATTTTGTTAGCGCAACGCAATCTGACCTTTAAAATTCCCTACAAAAGAATGGCCCTGACTAACATTAAACTATACCTTTCACAAATCACTTACCTCACAAAAATCTTCGCTGCTCAAGCTACTGCAATACAGCGAGCGCCACTACTGCCAGCTAAATAAAAGATTCAAACTATGGAAGGCACTAACTACTGATAGGGATAGTTAGCAAATCAAAGATATTAATAGAGAACAAACAATGTATTTACCTTGATATCATCATATATAAATATAGCAGTTCATGACAAATTTCAAAACTCCGCCATCTCTCTCTCCACATCCACCACTGCTGGCGGCTCACCTCCAACTGCGCAACGCTACGCGCTGTTCACAGCCAGCTGCCTAACACTACAATGGAGAGTATTACAACAATGCAAAGCAGCCACAGACTGCACACAGCACAGCCAGTGATTTTCATATTGAGCGCTACGTAACGTTGCCAATAAGAAAACATAAACAGCCTACTTACATAGAGAAAACATAAACAGCCTACTTACATAGCCCCCATGCTCCCCACAAAAAATTTTACAAATTTTTTTTGGGCAGTGTCCAATAATGATTTGATAAAATTTTTCATAATTACAATAACAAAGAAATCAAATGCACACACTTATTGATACAATGTTGGTCAAAAGCTAACATTTTCTCACAGTCCATAAAGACAGTCCTCATCATTCGTCACAGTAAAATTGCAGTGTTTTTCTCAGAGTCTGAGCAGTAAAAGAAAATGCACACAGAAGTAGTGGATTTCCATGCTGTCTTAAAGAAGTAGTGTTGTCCTTCCAATGGAAAGACAGTGCTGACTCTTGACATGCAGACAGGTAATGCGCCACAACAGAGCAAACCCACAGCAGAGTCAGTCGAAGTTTTGAAGAATATTGGTAGGTAGGTCATCGCAGAGCAGACCCACTGTAGTCCTGGTAGAGATAATGGTATTGGTGGGTCATCAAAGATGCAGACCCATTGTAGTCCTTGTAGAGACAGCCAGCAGCCATCTGTTGCAAATGTGCAGGTGCACAATCACCATCGAAGAGTCTTGCGGACAATATAGCAAGTCCATAAACCACCACTTGTGCACTCACAAAGTTTCTGGAATTGTCCTTAGATCCAGCAATGCTGTTATCCAGTCCCTTGCTGAATCATTAACACACATGCAAACACTATCAGTCCCTACTTCTCACATATTGTCCATATACTATGACCAACGGAAATGTGTGCAGTGAAATGAATGCTTACAAGTTACTTAGTTTGTTAAACTGGTGTCAATTACAATTTTATAACATGAGAATACAATAACAAAGGTACAGAATACATCATTAAAGAACATAACAATACAGATAACATTTGTAGTAAAACAGGCTTTACAAAAGAATAGAAATAGACATACACATCAATGTTACAGGAATTATGACATAAGTAAATACATAAAAGATCAGAATAACTTTTGAAACATCAACCTCAAACATGAGCATTAAATCAAAACAGAATAAATAATGTCTAAACATGTTTACAAAGAAAATAACATATTATAAATGCAAATTATGTTTGAGGATAACAGTATTCCTCATCATAGTGAATGTAGCTTAGTATTAGAAAAATTCTACAACATAAGTCTTATCAGATAAACATATAAATACAGGAAAAACATAAATACCCAAGGGTACACAAACATATAGCGGAATAATACAAGGAAAGGACAGGGTTTGTTTTACTGCAGTGTTTTGTGAACAAAACTTTCTTTACTTCTTGGTTCTTCATTATTTCCAAAAGTCCTTTCTATACCTGCTTTCTGTACTTTTCTCGTATAGCCTCTCAGTGCATTTCTTCAAATTCATCGCAACTCATTCTCTTATAGGCTACTCCCTCTTAAGCTAACTTAAATCTACTGAGCTCAGATGCTGAACTAAGGGACGAGGCAATGCAGCAGCACAAAACAATTAATATAAACAGCAATAAAAAAATGGAAAATCGCAAAGCAAGCTACAGTAAATCTAAATTATCAAGCAATTCAACATTACAACTAATATGAGGCAATGCGCAGAAAACAAAAAAATAAATCTGGCTTAGCAGAGTAACACAAATTAAAGTTCAGTAGCACTATGCCTGGCAAACAGCAGCTTATATCTAAACATGACATAGCTCAAGCAGAAAAAATAGTACACTAAAGATAACAATGCAGATAAGGGAAATGTATAATCACATCTTAATGTCTAAGTAATTAAAGTGGTGCACCACAACAACTTATTGTAAAAGAAATATTACCTTGTACTTGAAAAGAAAATTATGTGTTACTGTTACTAGTTCCTTCTTATTGTTCTTTCCTTTCCAAGTGCTCCTTTTTTATAGAATGTGGATCATAAAATAATTATTTAATAGATCTGTTGACAGAAAGTGTTCACATTAGCAAATGCATTTCATTTTATAAAAGCAATGCTGCAACACAGCTGGAAACCAGATATCAAATGAAATAAGCAACTATGAAAAGCAAAGCATCAAAATATCATTCAGTAGTCATGTGACATTTCATAAGTTAGTAGAAATTCTCTCAACTCTCATAGAAAGACGCTTGTCATTATCAGGTTTGCAGATGTAAGAATATTTCCCATCAATCCATAAGCATTTCAGTAAATATCATAAATTACGAGCTCCACAGTATGCTTTCGACAAGGAAATGTCAATAGCGAGTATAATGGCCCCCCCTTTTTTTTTTACCTGTGCCGCTGAAAGGCTAATGGCTTTTTTTCGGGCGGCTGTCGCCCAGGTGGGTGCCCGCGACGCATTACGTGCTGGTGGTCACTTAACTTTCTTACGGAAATATTTACGACAGCAGTTTCCGCTACAGTGACAGTCTCACATAAAAATATTTCACAGGTCAAGAATTAGCGTTGCAAATGTGTAGAAACAAAATCCTATGAATATAACAGTGTCCAAAAAAATTTTCAGTGGCATTGTGATACATTCACACGATTCACACATGTACACACATTTCATAATTCTTAAAGTACGATTCTTGGTTTCCAACATACTTCTTATTCCTCATATGCGGTAGCATCATCTTATTGATCATAAACATATCTCAACAGCATAGTACACATCGTCATCGTAATAATAACATCATAACACCTCAGTCAAATCTCAAAAACGTCGTAGCTTTCTGCAATAATTTCAAAACCTAAAAAAAATTCTCTGCTCATTTCAATAGTGTCATCTACCTCAAACGTACTTTAAAAATCATGATCCCATACCAAATACGACATTCAAAGCTCTCATAGTATCACAATGGTTCCGAAAAAATATGAACATTTCACAAAGTACTGACAAAATACAATTTCATAAGTGTGAAGTTATCCAACTGTGTAATCACTTAAACATCTGTCACTGATGTAGTAAAAAAAGTTTCTTTCTCTGTTAAATGATCAGATAGCTGTGTAATTTGTGTGTTAGAGAAATATGGTACCGATGTGTAAAGTTGTATAAGCAAATACCATATTAGCTAGGGCTCCTTGTGGTTGCCACACACATGGTACACAAAGTAAGCGTGTACTCCCCTGAGGATTAATGTAATTATACCCTCAGGTGTTACAGATTACAGCAACGGAATGAAATGTATCACAGAAAACTTTCTTTGTAATTCAAAAATCTTTAAAAATAAATGTTTTAAGTACAAAATTAATCACTCAAATACGTGTACTGTAGCGCTAAATGTGCGTCTTGTTGCAACATAATCTCTGTGGAAGTGTCGTAGTTGTCGTCCTCCGAAAGCGAAGTTCTGCAGAAGTCAATGTACTTACCTCATAATACACAAAAGTGAAATGCTTTGCGTATAAATGTCTTAGTTATTACGCTTATTGCCGTGATGAGGAAAGTACTGTGCTGTAACGTATTGTTGTGCTATGGAAAAGGCAGTCTCATTGTAGCTATACCACAAAAGTTACTACTAAAACCTGTTTTACTTTCCAGAATAAAACAGAAAACTGTGCAGATATAAAACAGAAACACTGCAAAAGCAACATTGTAAATTGTCACTCATTAGTAGCGTCGTGATATAGTCGTGTAGCTGTCAAATAAACTAACCACTGTGCCATCTGGTATCTCACTGAAAGTACTTTAAATCCAGAATGTATTTTCAAGTAAACCAAAAGTTGCATTAAAATCTCATTAGCAGTACCAGTATGTGTCCTAAGTATGTAAGCCTGATAGTCATTACGTAATCGTGCAACTAACAAGTAAGAATGTACACACACAATAACACTGTGACGTCTGTTCACTATAACAATGCATTCGTCATTTCTGTTTCAATAAGTTCTCTTGGTTCTTGACTGGAAATTTAATTTCAAACATTGTTGCATGTTAACAGATTCTAAGTCTGACAAGCATACTAGTAATGTGAAGTGAAAAGTTATATGGCAAAGACAAAGTTAAAAATCAGATTATCTTTCGATAAACGGTTTTACATTTGAAATGTGGTACAATCGTTTACTCTTCATAGTACTCAGAGTTTCAACATCAACCCAGTTATCGTGCGGTATACGTCGGTAAAGAATACTGGAATATTTCTCAAGGTTAGCGTCTTATGTTATTTTTCTCGGAGCCAGCGGGCGCACGCGGCTGCCTGCTGTGCGAGTCATTGTCTGTTCCTTTGTTGGCGCGCGTCGTTATTGGGATTTGGAGACCTAACTTCTACAAATTCACCGTGACGAGAGGGCCCTGCTCTGTTTGAATCCCGCCAGTTCTGATGCAATTCAGGTCTGTCGTTACGATCATATCGTCTGTCGTCATGTCGGTAGATTCCATAGTTTCTTTCTTGTCGGTCATGTGGTGGAGAATTTCTTCCTGAATCGTAACTGCGCGCTGAACTGTTGCGTCTGAAAGTATTCTGTCTCCCTTGATAAAAATAGTTCTGGTTACCATATTGTCTGTTTCTATGGTTATCTCTGTCATATTCATTTCTACGGAAATGCGATCTTTCTCTGTAACTATTATTCTGCCAGCGGTTGTCATACGGGTGGTGTCTGTTTTGGTCACGATTTGCGTTGTGAGAATAGCCTTGTCGTGTCCAGTTATTATTTCTTTCATCGCGGAATTGCGACGGATGTGACCTGTAATTGTTGTGTTCCTGGTTTCGCGTTCCGCGATTGTCAGTGTCAATTTCTAATTCTTGTAAGAGTCCCTGATATGCTTCAATGTCGTCTTTGCAACGTCCTGCCAAAATAATATGTCGTAAATGTTCAGGCAGTTTAAGCAAATGCGGATGAGTTCTGAGGGGCTGTATGGGTTTGAAAGATACTGATTCTTATGCAACATGTCTTCAAAATATTTCATAAGACTGGAAAATTCAGATTGTTCGAAACGTTTCATCATTATGATGCTATGTTTTACTCGGTCTTGTGTGGCTTGAAACCAATATGCTGAGAGGAAGGCATGGTAAAACTCTCCTTCACTATGGCAATCGTGAATTACCGATCACGTTCTTACAGCTGGTTCATTCTCCAAGTAGCCACACATAAATTCTAATCTGTGTTCTAACGACCAGTTGGGAGGAAAACAATGCGAGAATTGATGGAGCCATGCTTGTGGATGAATGTCGTTGCCAGAATTCTTAAATGTTTTGAATTTACGTGTAGTAATGAATAGCTTATAGCCAAAATCATCATGTCGGCGAGTCGCATATCGGTCATTGTTAGGTCGTGTCGGCCGTTCCATCTCAAAATTCGGTGCACATTGCCAATTTCTTTCATAACTTCCGAAATGCGCTGTGTTATTATTTTGTGGCTGTTCCGTATTTCTATGTCCCTCTTCCCGTATTGGGGCGCGAGTGTCCTCTGAAATACGTAATTCTTGTACTACTTGTGCCAACTGATCTTGCACTTCCCGGATTTCTCTTTTGTACTGTGTATTGATTTGATTTTGATTTTGTTTGAATTTTCTAATTTGTTCATACTCTTCTGTGTCAGTGAAGGCTACGGGTCTTGTGTCATTCAGATCATCATCTACCTTTGTAGATAAGTTAGTGACCTGATCCGAAAGTTCGGCTACTTTCTCCGATAGTGTACTTATTTCCTCCATGTGTCTTTCTGAACCAATTTTCAGGGTATCTACTGTGTCCTTTAAGTTTTCCTGAGTTTTTGCAAGTTGCGTAACCGAATCGGTAGATGCAACTGAGTCAATTTTAGCCCACAAGGTCTCATGATTTTCATGAACAATGGTTTGCAGTTCTTTTATGGCTGCTTCGTGATTCTGTAATGCATTTTCATGCCGCAAAAAAATAGGTTGAAAATGCTCACAAATTTGTGTTTTTACGTCATTACAAACTTTTTGACATTTCGATTCAATGTTATGTAACTCAGTAGTTAAATCTTCGGGTGTTTGCTCATGTGTGGTGTCTAACTTTTAAAGATTTGGTTCCATTGCGTCTAACTGTTGCTGTGTTTGCCTCTGGTGTTGTTCCATTGTGTCTAACTTTTTAAGATTTTGTTCCACTGTGTCTAACTTTTTAAGATTTTGTTCCACTGTGTCTAACTTTTTAAGATTTTCTCCCATTTGTCTCTGATTTTGTTCCATTTGTTGCATTAATTGCAATAATAATGTATTAGTGTCTGGAATCTGTTTCTCTACGCTTTTCGGCAGTGCATTTGCACCGGCAACATTCACATGTGTCTTGACTTATTTGAGAAAACGGTGATGACCCAAAACCTGAATCTACAGTATTTGCGAAATTGTGTCCTGTCATTTCGGATTCCTGAGGCGAGCAGTTGCCGACCGATCGATCGATAATGCTTCTCTGTTCACTACCTGTTTCAATGTCTACACCATTGTTTGCAGCCCGCTCCATTTCCCTATGCACAATTACCAAATTACTACTTTGAACATCAGTTAATTCATTACTCGGTGGCGCTAACACACTGCTTTCATTTTCACTGTCATTTCTCAGTTTACTTTGGAGCCTAGTATTACGTTTTTCACACGCCATTATTGTCACAGTATTTCACACGACAACACAGAAAAACACAATTTGAAGATCAAAAATAAGAGAACACATTAACATAGCACTGAAAATAATATCTAGTTAATTGCAGCTGCGAAATACTTGGTGTAAATCTACATGCATGCCACAACTGTTTTACTGTACAACAATGAAAGACTGCAACTACAAAGGAGATTTTCTCTACAATTACGCGCTAGCAATAAACAAAATCTACACTAATTACACAAACTACAAGAAAAAATCAGAAGATTCCAGTGAGGTATCCTAGGCTAAGGGTCGACATATGAAACGTCCCCTTTAAACAATTATACATGACTGTGCTTAAACTGACACACAATATTTTGTTAGCGCAACGCAATCTGACCTTTAAAATTCCCTACAAAAGAATGGCCCTGACTAACATTAAACTATACCTTTCACAAATCACTTACCTCACAAAAATCTTCGCTGCTCAAGCTACTGCAATACAGCGAGCGCCACTACTGCCAGCTAAATAAAAGATTCAAACTATGGAAGGCACTAACTACTGATAGGGATAGTTAGCAAATCAAAGATATTAATAGAGAACAAACAATGTATTTACCTTGATATCATCATATATAAATATAGCAGTTCATGACAAATTTCAAAACTCCGCCATCTCTCTCTCCACATCCACCACTGCTGGCGGCTCACCTCCAACTGCGCAACGCTACGCGCTGTTCACAGCCAGCTGCCTAACACTACAATGGAGAGTATTACAACAATGCAAAGCAGCCACAGACTGCACACAGCACAGCCAGTGATTATCATATTGAGCGCTACGTAACGTTGCCAATAAGAAAACATAAACAGCCTACTTACATAGAGAAAACATAAACAGCCTACTTACACCACAGAAAGGGCTTGCATGTATGTTCACGGCTTTCCTGTCACTAGGTAGTACGGAAAGTCACGCTTTTGGCGGGAAAGAACTCCAAATTTCACCAAGATATTAAAAGGAGATAGCAGCGGCACTGGACAGGAGCTATGTTGGCCGACTACTGTTGCACGTTGAAGAGGGACAGTCATCATATTACAAGGATCTGCAAGGAAGTCAAAGAAGAGAAACTTTAAAAATTTATGGAACATCGCTGACTTTTTGTTTTTATACGAGGTTGTCAAGGAACAAAGTAGGAGAGTTTTGAGGAGTATTTCTTAAAATTTATTTTATTTTTTAAATGTGTTGATTAAAAACTCACCTTGTGTGAAATGGTGTTAGAATATATTTGCGGGCTCAGAAGCGAAAATCGTCAAAATATTGCTTCTTATTTTGTGTTAAAACCTGACGTGATAAACAAAACCCGTAGTTATTTCTAGAATCAGCATAAAAAATTTATTCAAGATCACCTACTTTCAACAAATCATCTGACGCAGATTAGTGTAGTCAGTTATAGGTCTTAAAAGCATCATGGGGAACGCTAACTCTCCAACCATAATCTCACACATAAGAGAGTGTGCCAACCACTGCGCCACCTTCCTGGATGAATGGCGTGAAAATAAATTCAGATCTGTCCATACATTGGCAGGAACTTCTTCCTAGTTTTAGTAGCAGGGAGAACATCTACTGTTAGTATAAACAATGTCTTCTATCACCGATATAGTCCCCCAAATCAGTGGCGTTTCCGCGTTGTTTCTGCAGCTGGGTATGATTCTGGATAGTTTACAAAATACTTGTTTTGCAAAGTAAGTGAACCCGCTATGTAACTCGTTACTACGGGGAAAGCTACTGTTCAGTATTCAGGTGGTCGTCCAGGTGCCACCCTTTAGTCGTCTGTAGCTGTTGACACTTCAACAGACCGCGATGGTGGCCGTAGGAGAGCTTCACGACGGTTTGACTGACGCAGTCGTGCTGTGCTTTCAGCCTTCCTGCTTTGCTGCAAGAGGCACTTCACAAATTGCACCGTCACTTACGCTTTCACTTTCACTGGCTCTTAAATTGTCTGTGCTGCGTGGACGGAGCCTAATTTCCTTGACTCCTACAGAAGTATTCACTGTGTAACTAATAGGACATGGCACCTGCAATGCTGTTGACAGTTTCCAGAGCCCTTATTTTTTAACTGCAGCATGCTTTCGATTGTTAAGGGGAAATGGAACTCAACACTTAACAAATAATCGTAAAACAAGGCTACCCAAAATACGTTTTACCGAAAATTTGTAGAATGCATGATAAAAAAGTGAAGCGCCAGAAGAGAAGGAGGAAGGGAAATTAAACTCCACGATTTGAGACGATATGTAATGTTAGTCCGGTGATTATAATATCGAGTCAGATTTGCGAAATACCAGGCTGTATGAGTCCACTTATCAGTACGACGTTGCACACACTCTGGCCAGGGTGCATGCAGCGATTCGTTTCCGAAGGGTGTCATAAAGTCGTTACATCCCCTCCTGAGACAATCCGGTACGAACTGTTGTACCTGTATATGAAAATAGTAACTGTTCTCTAAAGAACAGATACCACTGATGACTGTACAGCTTCTCTATAATAAATGATAATTAATTGAAACCCTCAGTTGCCGACAGGTGTTGTTGATATACCTCGATGGAGACAGCTGAATAAGTGTGCCCCTACCGTGACTCGAACCCGGGATCTTCTGCGTACATGGCAGACGCACTATCCATCTGAGCCACCAAGGACACACATGACTAGAGCGACTGGAGTGACTCATCCCTTGCACGCTTCCCGTGAGACCCACATTCCCAACTGTCCACAATCTACATACGTAATGTACCTAATAGATATTTGCCCATCCACTCATTACTCGCGCACACTAAGGTGACGATTCCCGTAAGAGTTCGGGTAACCTGTGCGCATTCGCACAGACGAAGGTCAATAGCTGGGTAGCCTTTAACTATATATATGAAGATAGTAATTGTTCTCGAAAGAACAGATACCACTGATTACCGTGCAGCTGTCCCAATCGACTCTGCCTCGTGATGACTGGGTGTTGTGTGATGTCCTTAGGTTAGTTAGGTTTAAGTAGTTCTAAGTTCTAGGGGACTGATTACCATAGATGTTAAGTCCCATAGTGCTCAGAGCCATTTGAACCTTTTTTTGTCCCCATCGAGGTGTATCAACAACACCTGTCGACAGCTGATTGTTTCAATTAATTATCATTTATTCTAGAGAAACTGCACCGTCATCGATGGTATCTGTTCTTTCGAGAACAGATACAGGGTTATTACAAATGATTGAAGCGATTTCACAGCTCTACAATAACTTTATTATTTGAGATTTTTCACAATGCTTTGCACACACATGCAAAAACTCAAAAAGTTTTTTTGGGCATTCACAAATGTTCGATATGTGCCCCTTTAGTGATTCGGCAGACATCAAGCCGATAATCAGGTTCCTCCCACACTCGGCGCAGCATGTCCCCATCAATGAATTCGAAAGCATCGTTGACGCGAGCTCACAGTTCTGGCACGTTTCTTGGTAGAGGAGGTTTAAACACTGAATCTTTCACATAACCCCACAGAAAGAAATCGCATGGGGTTAAGTCGGGAGAGCATGGAGGCCATGACATGAATTGCTGATCATGATCTCCACCACGACCGATCCATCGGTTTTCCCCTTACAGAGGCATCCAGAAGCTTTAAACTGCGCATACCATCGCCGAATGGAGTTAGCAGCTGGTGGATCTTTGTTGAACTTCGTCCTGAAGTGTCGTTGCACTGTTATGACTGACTGATGTGAGTGCATTTCGAGCACGACATACGCTTTCTCGGTTCCTGTCGCCATTTTGTCTCACTGCGCTCTCGAGCGCTCTGGCGGCAGAAACCTGAAGTGTGGCTTCAGCCGAACAAAACTTTATGAGTTTTTCTACGTATCTGTAGTGTGTCGTGACCATATGTCAATGAATGGAGCTACAGTGAATTTATGAAATCGCTTCAATCATTTGTAATAGCCCTGTACTATGTGCATATATATATATATATATATATATATATAGTTAAAGGCTACCCAGCCACTGACCTTCGTCTGTGCGAATGCGCACAGGTTGCCCGAACTCTTACGGGAATCGCCACCTTTGTGCCGGCACGGTAGCTCAGTGTGTTCGGTTAGAGGGCTACGTGCTCTCTGTAATAATAATAATAATAATAATACAAACTGAGTCAAGGAATCAACGAACAGCTTGAACGGATGTCTTGTGATGTCCGCCCAGACCAAACGCAACGAACTATATCGAAATAAATGGAAGAAAAGGAAAAAAAAAGATGGATAGAGTGTCTGCCATGTAAACAGGAGATTACGGGTTCGAGTCCCGGTCGGGGCACACATTTTCAGCCGTCCCCATCGAGGTATATCAATAACACCTGTCGGCATCTGAGGGTTTCAATTAATTATCATTTGTTGTACCTGTCCTTGATGTCCTGCATACTGCCACTGGGACGTGGTTGACGTTCGAGCTACTCCCATAGACGTTCTATCGGGAGGAGATCTGTGGCTCTTGCTGGCTACAGAAGTACTTCAACGTCACGCAAACAATAGTTTGCTTCCAGGTGTTCTGCTGAGTTTTTGTTTCCCTTTTCTGCACAATATTTCAAGACAGTCTCAGCCGTCTTCTTCAGGGGCTGCGAATTTTGCTATTAAGGCTCAAATGGCTCTGAGCACTATGGGACTTAACTTCTGAGGTCATCAGTCCCCTAGAACTTAGAACTACTTAAACCGAACTAACCTGAGGACATCACACACATCCATTCCCGAGGCAGGATTCGGACCTGCAACCGTAGCGATCGCGCGGCTCCAGACTGTAGCGCCTAGAACCGCTCGGCCACTTCGGTCGGCTGCTATTAAGGGTACTCGCTGAATGGACTCCAATCAGCTCACATCATGCAGGCAGTTCATAGAGGCACATGACACGTGTCATCGAGCACTGTCCTCTTGAAAAATGGTATCACGACACTGTCACATGAGGGATTACACATGAAGACGTACCGTTGTACCGTCACAGTTCCCCCAGTCATTTCTAGCCGTCACCTGATGTCATACCGATGGCTGCCCACGACATGACGTCAGTAGCAACACCGCTCTCTCTCTCTCCAAATCATTGGAAGAATAGAGACTCTCCCCAGGTCGCCGCCAAATTTGCTGACGATAGTCATCCGAGATAGTGCAGAACCGTGATTCGTCACTAACACAATGCGACGCTGTTCATCAGCAGACCATGATTCACATTAGCGGCACCACACCAAACGCGGCCGCTTGTGTTGTGGCTTTAAAGGCTGCTTGCACTTGGCACCTAGTCCGGCTGTTGATGACACAGATTGTTGCAGGGATCTATCACTTGTTCTCGGATGGAAACAGAAGGGTTTGCGATTTGTGTGCTTCTGGACACAGCGATCCTCTCTTGTGCTGCTCACACGTGATAGACCAGAACACAGACCGCGAGTGTGCCTGTTCTTTAGTTCCCATGAAGTCCACCGTCGGACCACTGTCATATCCGAATGTCCGAGAAACCCGGATATTGCACGATTCGACCAGCCAGCGAAATGAAGAAACACAATGCAGCACCTTTCAAACTCTGTCATGTGCTGATAACGCTGCCTGACACTAGTGTACGGCATCTTTCTGTCATTTACAGTGATCGCTCAACATCTGACTCTGTTCACCCTCCTTGTATACACTACCAGGCCTTTCAGCAACACTAAAAACGAACAACACTAATTCACTTTGGTGGCCATCCTACCTGCAGAGAATTGCAACTCCAATCATTTACACAGCCGCCGATGGTGTGCACGTGTGCGAAGTTGGGTTGACATCCGGCTATGTCTTCTGGGTGCTCCACTTTTCTGTCAGTCTCTCTTCTCACTGTGTTTACAAAACTGCTACATATTGACAAAAAAAGGTTCAAATGGCTCTGAGCACTATGGGACTTAACTACTTTGGTCATCAGTCCCTTAGAACTTAGAACTACTTAAACCTAACTAACCTAAAGACATCACACACATCCATGCCCGAGGCAGGATTCGAACCTGCGACCGTAGCGGTCCGCGGTTCCAGACTGTAGCGCCTAGAACAGCTCGGCCACACCGGCCAGCACATATTGACAACCCCCCCGCGTTACTTACGCATTGCTTGTGACAAACTAACAACGTATTTGCAAAAAATACACTTAAAACACACTGTATTTCCTATCACCTGCTTGTAGTTTACTTTCGGAACTTCAGCATTTTTTTGATTGTGGTTTTCACTCAATTATTTTTCTGACGACGGTTCTCATACTTCTGAGAAACAAAACAGTGCTATAGTCCAACGAGTTTTGCCCTAGATATTCTAATAATGAATCAAAAAGTTTCGTTGCCTCACTGTGTGTGATATCATGTTCTTAGATCGTCTCGCCAGCCGGTGTGGCCGAGCGGTTCTAGGCGCTACAGTTCCCTGGAACCGCGCGACCGCTAAGGTTGCAGGTTCGAATCCTGCCTCGGGCATGGGTGTGTATTCTGTCCTTAGGTTGGTTAGGTTTAAGTAGTTCTAAGTTCTAGGGGACTGGTGACCTCAGAAGTTAAGTCCCATAGTGCTCAGAGCCATTTGAACCATTTTTTTGATCGTCTGGTCTTCGCTCTGCTTTCCCCTGCGGAACGTATTTTATTCATTCTTTTCCTTGGCGTGGGAAACGTTCTAAGTGACATTTTTTCACAAAACACGCTTTGAGTATTATTTTGTTATCAGCACATTGTTGTATGTCCGTAGACCTGATCCCGGGGCCGAACCATGGAGAAAGTGCTTCCAACGTATGTTATTAAATGGTGCGTCGTCTTTGTGCCACACTATGTTTTGCTCTGGACGTCCAAAATTTAAAAGATATTGAGAAGTGGTTTTTGTTGATTACAGTCCTACTAGTTAAAAACGTAAAGTTGCATAAAACTTAGTAGCTCATTATTAATGAAATTTAGAGCAAATACTTCCTCCCTGTTAGTTAGTCGAAAACCAACATATTTTAGAATGTGACTGTGCAAAACGCAAACTGATTCTTACAGATAAGAAAACGGCAAGCAGCCCCTGTTAATTATGCTATTTATTTACAGAATTAGCATTGTAACTGGTTTCGAATCGACAGATTAAACTTCTGACGACTCTTGACGTTTGTATTAGATTTGTTGTTGTTGTTTATATAAGCTGTTGGACCAATAACAGTCAACAATTAATTGTAAACACTAAAAAATGTAATATATAAGAGAACAGACGTCTGAAGATGAAGCTGTCCGTTCGAAACCGGTTACGGGGCTATTTCTGTAAATAAAAAGCATTATTAAGAGTGGCTGGCTGCTATTTTCGTCATTGCAAGAATGAACTTGTGAAACTTTCTTATTAGCGCTTAGAAGTCAATGTCTTTCTGCTGGTTTAGAACGTTCTTAATAAAGTATTAATTTTCTGATTTGTCCCATTATTTCTTGCGCTGATGCAGTGAGCGGCATAACTCTGTAGTATCAGAATACTTTCTCAGTTTTTTGGATACAAATCAGTTATGTACAAACAGAGATACTTTTTTCCCATTCTCTTCGCAAATGTCACGTTTGGCACTTGGAACCTTCTCATTTCCATTCGTCATCTAACCACTCACAGGTTTCTTCATCCAAGTCTTCACAACCAAAAATCTGTATTCTAATCTAAAATATTCGCTCTAATTACAACTCAGTACTTCCGGCTTGGATATTTATTTTCTTTCTTTTTAATTTCAGCTAACTAAACAATGATAATACGCAAACCGGATCCGGATAATCCAGTGATCTGGGGAACCAACCATTCAGCAGTCACATACTCTCTGTCGGCGCTGGAGTGGATGAAACGTGGTTAGCTAGGGATGTTGCTCCCTGAGACAAAAAGCCATTCACTCTATAAACACTCTGCTAACATGCTGTAGAGCTAAGTGCTGAAGAAACATTCGATAGCCGCTCTGGAATTAGAAGTTCGGATGTTGAGCACTCGTTCCTGCAGAGTGAAGCTGTGATGGTTTTGGTACTGGATACGGACCGGAGACATTAGATTTTTCAGGCAGTTGTCTTCGAAGGCTGATCTGGAATTTTCTGGGTAGAATTAGATTCAAAAATAGCTCTAATCGTTCGTGCAGGTGCAACGGTTTATTGAAAATTTCTCGAGTGAAAGCGACGATGATGATCCTTATTTAACATTTCAGTGCCAATAGTACCGTAGTTGCGGAGACGGATTCAGGTAAACCAGTGAGCCAGAATGCAATTTTTTTTCTGTAAACGTTTCTAGGACAAGGACCTGACGTCCATGTCGAAACCCAGTTAAGAAGATACGACCTTGTGAAGCGGTTTCATTCGATACTAATGAAAGACTCACAGCTGAGATCTAAGGAGGATCTTTCACAGAAGCGTCAGTTAAAACTTCACGACGTTCGCGATGGTAATATAGAGATCCTTTCAAGTAATAATACACACATCAAAAAAGTTTTGCCTCATCTCGGTTCTGAGAGTTGCGGGACCTGCACAGAAAATTGGAATAGAGATCAACATAAACATCATTTCCGCCATTTTTGTTGCTGATGAAAATCTCTCGTTGCATGTTGTATCACCATACATCGAGACCTTCAGAGGTGGTGGTCCAGTTTGTTGTACATACCGGTATATCTAATACCCAATACGACGTCTTCTTGCATTGATGCATGCCTGTATTCGTCATGGCATACTATCAAAATGGTTCAAATGGCTCTGAGCACTATGGGACTTAACTTCTGAGGTCATCAGTACCCTAGAACTTAGAACTACTTAAACCTAACTAACCTAAGGACATCACACACATCCATGCCCGAGGCAGGATCCGAACCTACGACCGTAGCGGTCGCGCGGTTCCGCATCGCATACTACCCACAAGTTAATCAAGGTACTGTTGGTCCAGATTGTCTCACTCCTCAACGGCTATTCGGCGTAGATTCCTCAGATTGGTGGGTCACATCGTCCATAAAAAGCCCTTTTCAATCTATCCCAGGCATGTGCGACAGGGTTCATGTCTGGAGAACATGCTGGCCACTCTAGTCGAGCGGTATCGTTATCCTGAAGGAAGTCATTCACAAGATGTGCACGATGGGAGCGCGAATTGTCGTCCATGAAAAAGAATGGCTCGCCAATATGCTGCCGATATGGTTGCACTGTCGGTCTGAGGATGGCAATCACGTATCATACAGCCGTTACGGCTCTTCCATGACCACCAGCGGCGTACATCGGCCTCACATAATGCCATGCCAAATCAGCAGGGAGCCTCCACCTTGCTGCACTCGCTGGACGGTGTGTCTAAGGCGTTCAGCCTGACGGAGTTGTCTCCAAACACGTCTCCGACGACTGTCTGGTTGAAGGCATATGCAACGCTCATCGGTGAAGAGAACGTGATGCCAATCCTGAGCGGTCCATTCGCCATGCTGTTGGGTCCATCTGTACCGCGCAGCATGGTGTCGTGGTTGGAAAGATGGACCCCGCCATTGACGTCGGGAGTGAAGTTGCGCATCATGCAGCCTATTGCGCACAGATTGAGTCGTAACACGACGTCCTGTGGCTGCATGAAAAGCATTGTTCAACGTGGTGGCGTTGCTGTCAGGGTTCCTCCGAGCCATAATCCGTAGGTAGCGGTTATCCACTGTAGTAGTTGCCCTTGGGCGGCCTGAGCGAGGCATGTCGTCGACAGTTCCTCTCTCTGTATTTCCTCCATGTCCGAATAACATCTCTTTGGTTCACTCCGAGACGCCTGGACACTTCCGTTGTTGAGAGCCCTTTCTGGCACAAAGTAACAATGCGGATGCGATCGAACCGCGGTATTGCTCGTCTAGGCGTGGTTGAACGACAGACAGCACGAGCACCTTCTCCCTGGTGGAATGATGGAACTGATCGGCTGTTGGCCCTCCTCCGTCTAACAGGCGCAGCTCATGCAAGGTTGTTTACATCTTTGCCGGGTTTAGTGATTTCTCTGAACAGTCAAAGGGACTGTGTCTGTGATACAATATCCACAGTCAACGTCTGCCTTCAGGAGTTCTGGGAACCGGGGTGATGCAAAACTTTTTTTTTTTGTTTTGTGTAGAATGTTATTCTGTTGATCCAGGTGGCCGCCATGGTAGCTCAGCGTGTCCGGTCAGAGGGTTATCAGCTCCCTGTAATAAAAAAAAGCTTAGTTAATGGATCAACGATGAACTTGAATGAGTGTCATTGAACGTCCGCCTCGATGAAACGCGACGAGCAATAACTAACACAATGAGGTAAAAAAAGGGATAGCGTCTTTCATTAGTAATGAAAAAAGTCATCGGTTCCGGGTTGGAAATCCGCCATCGCTTATAATTTGATTAATAATCGGCATTGGCGGCCGAAGATTTCCGGCATAAGAAGTCTCCCTTATTCTGCCAACGGCCTTGTCAAAGGGGGCTGAGGAGCGGACAGAGGTTCAGTGTACTCTCTTGTCCTTGGAGTGGGATACTGCCCCTAAAGGCGGAAGTATCAACAATTATCAAGGCATGAGAATGCAGAAGGCAGTGGGAACCACTACATTAAAGACACATAACGTGTATCCACAGAACATGTGGCCTGTAATTGAAAAAGTGTCATGATGGTCTCCCCATTAGCAAAAGATTCCGAAACTGTCCCCCATTCGGAACTCCGGGAGGGGACTGCCAAGGTGGAAGTGACCACCAGGAAAAGCGTGAATAACCAGCAAAAGGATGACGTTCTACGAGTCGGGCCATAGGATGTCAAAAGCTTGAACATGGTAGGGAAGCTAGCATATCAGAAAATGGAACAGCATAGGCTCAGTCTAGATATAGTGGGGGTCAGTGAAGCAAAATGGAAATAAGGCAATGATTTCTGGTCAGATGAGTGTATCAACAGCAGTGGAAAATTGTATAACGGGAGTAGGATTCGTTATGAATAGGAGGGTAGGACAGAGTGTGAGTTACTGTGAACAGTTCAGTGACAGGGTTGTTCTTATCAGAATCGACAGCAAACCAACACCGACAACGATAGTTCAGGTATACATGCCGACTCGCAAGGTGAAGATGAAGAGATAGAGGAAGTATATGAAGATACTGAAGGAGTAATACAGTATGTAAAGGGAGATGAAAATCTAATTGTTATAAAGGACTGGAGTGCAGTTGTAGTGAAGGAGCAGGAGAAGTGGTTACAGGAGAATTTGGGCTTGGAACAAGGAAGGAGAGAGGAGAAAGATTAATTAAGTTCTGTAATAAATTTCAGCTAGTAATAGCAAATACTCTGTTCAAGAACCACAAAGGAAGGAGGTATACTTGGGAAACGCCGGGTGATACGAGAAGATTTCAGTTGGATTACTTCATAGTCAGACAAAGATTCGAAATCAGGTACTGGACTGTAAGGTGTATAAAGGAATAGCTCAGCAGGCAGTACAGTTGAAGAGGAATGGACATCTCCAGAAAGGGCAATGACGGAATTCGGAAAGAAAAATATAGGTACAAAGAAAGTAACTGCGACAAACCATGGGTAAGAGAAGAAATATTCAGCTGATCGATGACAGAAGGACATACAAAAATGCTCAGGGGCATTCAGGAATACAGAAATACAAATCGCTGAGGAATGAAATAAATAGGAAGTGCAGGGAAGCTAAGACGAAATGGTTGCAAGAAATATGTGAAGAAATTGAAAAAAAAATGACTGTCGGAAGGACTGGCTCAGCGTAAAGGAAAGTCAAAAGAACCTTCGGTGAAATCAAAAGCATGAATGGTAACATAAAAGATCGTAACGGGAATTCCACTGCTAAATGGTTCAGGAGTGGGATTAAAATTCAAGGTGAAAAGATATCAATGATACGATTCGCTGATGACATTTCTATCCTTAGTGAAAGTGAAGAGGAGTTACATGATCTGCTGAACGGAATGGACAGTCTAATGAGTACAGAATAATATGGACTGAGAGAAAAGCGAAGAAAGACGAAAGTAATTAGAAGTAGCAGAAATGGGAACAGGAAGCAACTGAACATCAGGATTGATGGTCACCAAGTAGATAAAGTTAAGGAATTCTGCTACCTAGGCAGCAAAATAACCAGTGACAGACAGAGCAAGGGGGCATCAAAAGCGGACTACCACTGGCAAAAAGGGCATTCCTGGCCAAGAGAAGTCTACCAGTATCAAACTTAGACCTTAATGTGAGGTAGAAATTTCTGAGAATGAGCGTTTGAAGCACGGCATTGTATGGTAGTGAAACATGGACTGTGGGAAAATCGTAACAGAACAGAATCGAACCATTTGAGATGTGGTGCTACAGACGAATGATGAAAATAGATGGACTGATAAGGTAAGGAATGAGGAGGTTCTGCGCAGATCGGAGATGAAAAAATCCGTGGAAAACACTGACAAGGAGAATGGATAGGATCATAGGACCACTGCTAAGACACCAGGGAATGACTTCAGTGGTACTAGAGGGAGCTGTAGAGGGCTAAAACTGTAGAGGAAGACAGAGATTGGAATACATCCACAAATAATTGAGGACGTAGGTAGCTAGTGCCACTCTGAGATGAAGAGGTTGGCACAGGAGAGGAATTCGTGGCGGGCCGCGTCAAAACAGTCAGAAGGCTGATGACTCAAAGAAAGAAAGAAAGTTTACACTGGTGGCGCATACAGCAGGTCCCGCGCAGTCGCCACAAATGACCTCCTCTTACTTATGACCTTTACGCCGTAATGGTAGGTTCATGAATCTTGGACGGAAGGTCAAGACAGGTGCGGTGAAAGCGGACTCAATAGAAGGTACATCCTTGGCTTATGTGGCTTGTGTTTCTAAACTGTCGTGTCTTCCACGTATGAAATACAAACACAGTTGAGACATTTACATAGCTTATGTTCGCCGGCGCGGTTATTTGCCGCAAGCACACGACTGTGTTGTGCAAAAAGGCAACCAACAGAAAAATCTATCTGCGAAATTCTGAAGCAAATGAAATGCTCTAGGATTTCTTATAACATTGGTTTATAGGGACAAATAAAGTCATTTTATTGCTATAAACAAATCGTTTCTTCGTACCCAAGTGGGAAGTATAAAATGACTGAATTTCATTAATTCGTGGTGATACGTTCATGCAGATGCTATTCTCACAAGCAATTTATTGCAATTTCTCGTAGTTTCTTTGAAAATAATTTCCAGGCATATTCTCTCACTCGTATCTAGTATATAAAAAAAATTGGCCAGGTACGAGTAGGACTCGCGTATTGAGGATTCAGTACAAATATAATTACGTATACAGACAGTTCATCCATTCCAGGAATCGAGAATCTCAACGATTTTTACTTGTTATCGCCATTGATAATGGCAAGATACCGGTCCCACGGATTCCAAACACTCGAGAATATGTCGACGGATAACAAATGACAAAAGAAATATTTTTCCGTGTGATATAGTTGTAGATTCATAATGTTCTGACTTTGTCCTGAATTTGTACTGTGGAACGTTGCTCCTTGCCAAATTTCATGCTTCTAAGTCAACGGAAAATACCCTATAGGTTTTGATGAGTTAGTTCTCGAATATTAAAATACGTGATATAAAAAGCGTATCTTTAGACTACATTGACTTAGCAGCTAACGTTTATTACATCGCCAAGGGATCATAGACCTTAGTATGTGACATAAAGTTCAAATTAATACGTATACTCGTTCCTGAGAAAAAGTGGTCTTAAACGGACGGATAGAAAGACAGTCTGATTACAAATGACAAAAAATTTCTTTCGTTTGTTATACCTGAAAATTGACCATTTCAGATTTTTTTCCTTTTGTTTTATTATGAAATCTTGCTTCTTGCCAAGTTTCACGATTCTAAGTCAACAGGACGTGCCGTATAGGTTTCGATGAGTGAGACTGCGAATATGTGACATTTATGGCCGTCTCTCTTGATTGCACTGTCTTAGAAGCTAAAATTTTTTACACCAACATTTTTCAGGGTGCACTGAGCCTCTTGATGCCAATTGAGGAGCTACTCGACCGAACAGTAGTGGCTTCAGTCAAGAATACCATCATATCGACCGGGAGAGCGGTGTGCCGACCCCAACAGGATAACACTTGCACATGTACCGCTCTTGTAACCCAAAATGTTCTATAGAGTGTCGACATGTGCCTTGGCCTGCCCGATCACCAGATCTGTCTCCAGTCGAGTGCATAAGGGACATCATCGAACGACAACTCCCCCGTCATCCATAAACAACATTAACCATCCCTGTATTGTCTGGCCAAGTGTACGGACATGGAACTCCATCCCACAAACTGACTCCGTGCACCTATACAGCACAATTCATGCATGTTTGCATGCTTACATTCAACACTCTGGCGGTTACACCGGTTACGCATGTATCAGCATTGCTCATCGCCAATGGCTTTTCTCTCGCTCACGTTAACCTGTGATCTCGCGATGTTCATCACTTAAATACGCTACATAGACACATATGTTCCCAAAAGTTCATTACTCTACGTCAATTATTTTTTGTTATTGCGCTTTTTCGTATATCGTTTGCCCCCGCTTTGTATATGTTTATCTACTTAGAAAGAAAGAACGGCCGGCCGGTGTGGCCGTGCGGTTCTAAGCGCGTCAATTTGGAACCGCGTGACCGCCACGGTCGCAGGTTCGAATCCTGCCTCGGGCATTGATGTGTGTGATGTCCTTAGGTTAGTTAGGTTTAAGTAGTTCTAAGTTCTAGGGGACTGATGACCTCAGTAGTTAGGTCCCATAGTGCTCAGAGCCATTTGAGCCAAAGAAAGAACGCACTGCAGTACATGCCGTGGACAGCCAGTATTCTTAAAAATTTTGAACTAAGTACGAATAATGAAAAACGTACTGCTAGATAGAGCTTTCACCTGCAGGAAAGTTTCTGTCAGCTGTTGTCGCCAAGCAGACTGATCATCTCCCGGGGACATCAGAGAGCGGGTTCTCATTAAAACACAAACGACGCAGATTAACGGCAGCCAACACGTGCGGGCGTCTCGGAGGAAAACCGGAGATAAACAGGCAAACCGCAGCCAGTACTAACCATTGAGGAGTTTCGTTTCGCCAGAAAGCTACCCAGCACCGGTAGAAGTGGATTCATGTTCTCAGAGAATCTATGACAGGACCGGCTCCCCGTGTGAAAATTTCAAGCCCACACCCCCTCTCCTCCTCCGTCCTTCCATTTTCAGACGTAGTCAACAATTTTCATGAGGTCATTCGACCGTGACGTCTTATTTTCACATACCAAACTTACTCATACGTCTCTGTGACGTGAATACGTCTCTGAGATCAGAGCCATGTATGGGCCATTAGCCAGTGAAACAGAAGTTAAACTTTAATGGTACATATTTTACTTATTCTTTATTTATTTATTACAAAGTGTTGTCAGTGATATCACTTTATATATTACGAGGGCCTACTGAAAAGTAATGTCTCCGAATTTTTTATGTAAATACTGTCGAAGCTTTTTAAATACACTACTGGCCATTAAAATTGCTACACCATGAAGATGACGTGCTACAGACGCGAAATTTAACCGACAGGAAGAAGATGCTGTGATATGCAAATGATTAGCTTTTCAGAGCATTCACACAAGGTTGGCGCCGGTGGCGACACCTACAACGTGCTAACATGAGGAAAGTTTCCAACCAATTTCTCATACACAAACAGCAGTTGACCCGCGTTGCCTGGTGAAACGTTGTTGTGATGCCTCGTGTAAGGAGGAGAAATGCCTACCATCACGTTTCCGACTTTGATAAAGATCGGATTGTAGCTTATCGCGATTGCGGTTTATCGTATCGCGACATTGCTGCTCGCGTTGGTCGAGATGCAATGACTGTTAGCAGTATATGGAATCGGTGGGTTCAGGAGGGTAATACGGAACGCCGTGCGGGATCCCAACGGCCTCGTATCACTAGCAGTCGAGATGACAGGCACCTTATTCGCATGACTGTAACGGATCTTGCAGCAACGTCTCGATCCCTGAGTCAACAGATGGGGACGTTTGCAAGAGAACAACCATCCACACGAACAGTTCGACGGTGTTTGCAGCAGCATGGGCTATCAGCTCGGAGAGCACGGCTGCGGTTACCCTTGACGCTGCAACACAGACATGAGCGCCTGCGATGGTGTACTCAACGACGAACCTGGGTGCACGAATGGTAAAACGTCATTTTTTCGGATGAATCCAGGTTCTGTTTACAGCATCATGATAGTAGCATCCGTGTTTGGCGACATCGCGGTGAGCGCACATTGGAAGCGTGTATTCGTCATCGCCATACTGGCGTATCACCCGGCGTGATGGTATGGTGTGCCATTGGTTACACGTCTCGGTCACCTCTTGTTCGCATTGACGATACTTTCAACAGTGGACGTTACATTTCAGATGTGTTACGACCCGTGGCTCTACCCTTCATTCGATCCCTGCGAAACCCTACATTTCAGCAGGATAATGCACGACCGCATGTTGCAGGTCCTGTACGGGCCTTTCTGGATACAGAGAATGTTCGACTGCTGCCATGGCAAGCACATTCTCCAGATCTCTCACCAATTGAAAACGTCTGGTCAAAGGTAGCCGAGCAACTGGCTCGTCACAATACGCCAGTCACTACTCTTGATGAACTGTTGTATCGTGTTAAAGCTGCATGGGCAGCTGTAATTGTACACCTTATCCAAGCTCTGTTTGACTCAATGGCCAGGCGTATCAAGGCCGTTATTATGGCCAGAGGTGGTTGTTCTGGGTACTGATTTCTCAGGATCTATGCACCCAAATTACGCGAAAATGTAGTCACATGTCAGTTCTGGTGTAATATATTTGTCCAATGAATACCCGTTTATCATCTGTATTTCTTCTTGGTGTAGCAATTAATGGCTAGTAGTGTACTTTCGATGAGTTGTGCGAATGTCTGTAGAGAAACAACACCTCATTTTTCGTCAAGAGCCGAAACCAGACATGGTAGTGATGTTGTACGCTAGTGTCTGGAGCGAAGTCGATATCCTCAGTCATCCCAGAGGTGTTCCATTGGATTCAGGTCGCCACCGCGTGTAGGCCAGTCCATTTCGGGAACGGTATTGCCCACATCCACTGCCTCGTGGATGTTGCTTCTCTGACACGGTGCATCGTCACGTTGATACCAACAATCATCGTCTCCGAACTATTGTTCTACTGTACACAATGCCCAGTGCTGTAAAATGTGTTCATACATCCCCGCATTTAGCGTCTTCTTACGCTGAATATTGGGGGCACGTCTCAACAACGAGAAACGCCCTTATACCGTAACACCACCTCGTCTGTACTTCACTGTTGGCACTACACATGACGACAGGTAACGTCCTCCAGGCATTCGACAGACTCAAACCCTCCATCGGATTGCCGGGTTCATCACTCCAAATCACTCTTCTCCAACCATATAATATCGAATGACGTCGCACTTTACACCACCTCAAGCGTCACTTGTCAGTAACTGTAAAATGTGTGGCTTATAAGAGGCTGTGCGACCATTGTAACCCACTCTCCGTAACTCCCTATGCACAGTCATTGTGCTATCTTCACTGCGCGTAGCACTTTGGAACTCACGAGTGGCTTTTTCCTCTGATTTCATGCGATATTTTACTTCCGCCCCCCCCCCCCCCCCCAATGCTCGACTGTCTCTGTCGGTCGTTAGTTGACGTCTGGCTGGCGTTAGTTTAACTCCGGTTTTTTTCTTCGCGTTTCCACTTCACAGTTACGTCACCAACATTCGACTTGGGCAGCATTAGAAGGGTAGAAATGTCGTTGATGAATTTGTTACCCAGGTGACTCCAGTAACCAGTCCGTGTTCGAAGTCACTGAGTTATCCTGAACGATCCGCTCTGCCTTACTGTTTTTTCTCCTGCCAGTACACTATCCCCAGCCTCCTTTCATACTACTGCGACTGCCTATCGTAACATCTAGTGGTCAATTCCGCATTACGTAGGGGCAGCCGTCTATTTTTGATTAGACAATATACATCCTTGATGTACAGTTAGAAACTCAACTTTTCTCCAGCAGAAGTCTATATTCAGGCCGACCTTGCTTTACACACTGTGCGTCGTAAATTTAGCTGTGGGAAGTGGCTCCTACATGGGAACCGTTCCCAGCAGACCAGCGCTGTGTAAAGAACTGTGTGCGTAACAATTCTTACGCTCCAACGAGCAATTAACGGGAGGTATAGTTGATCTATGCCGGTAGTGACTCCCAGGAGTCAAAGGAAAGTTTGTGTTTAAGGTCTCGTCGATTTGGTGGTCATCGGAGATGAAAGAGCTTATTTGGCCAAAGATAGAGGAAGAGATCAACCATGAAATCATCTTCCCGATGTGGGATCCTAATAGAGTAATCCGAACTTCTTCGCCTTTGTGAACTACACAAACCTAAAAGCAAAGTTCGCAAAACAACCTTACCTTCAATTTCCAAATAAACGTATAAAGCAATTAGTTGTATGGTTTTACACACCACACACACACACACACACACACACACACACACACACACACACCAGTATATTAATTGTGGCAACGGGGTTGGACAAAATTATACATATATACATCGCGAGAAATGCATGCTTGAACGAAAGTCCAGATACCAGCCACGCCAGCAGGTTGCGCTGTTGTATTTGACCATGAATAGCACCTACTCAATGTCCTCAGTATGTTTCAAGTGTCATTCGAGCTTAGAACAGTGTTCTGTGTAACGGTAAATGAGTTATATCGGAGCTAAGTGACTTCGAAAATTAATTAGTGGTGCTCGCATGGTGGGTCGTTCCGTAACCAAAGGTGCCGAAGTGTTTTCCGTTTCAAGAGGCGCCATGTCTAGACTAACCTAGCCTCCGCGGCTTCTCTGTCGTAGTCTGTACCGTGTGTGCAGATTTTCTTGTTCGTTGACGTCTCCACGCCCTAATATACGTTTTCTATACACGTAAAAAACGCTCATTCGTTAAGGCGCTCCTGTTCTCTCTGAGACCAGAAAACAACTTTACTGATCACAGAGGACCATTCACTCCCGACTTCACACACGCAACGGTATTGATACCTCATCCCCACCTCTTAGAGGTTCCGTGACTCCCGGCCGAGATGGCTACCAGCTGATTCTTGAATTCGCGAACTACAAAATCGCTCTACGAAATTATTTAAACATCCACACCTTTCAGACATCCAGCCCCCAGATCACGAAAGCGGGCATTTGCCACACTAGAGGCCACGCAAGCTACGGTGTTCGGTGCGCAGTGACCAGTTTTCGTACAAAGCGCTGCGCTTAGTTCATTCATTTGTTCGGAAGGGGAGGGATCGCCAATGCCCGCTTTCGGCCGCTTAGCAATGCACTGCGATGCCAGCATCGAGGCGCACGCCATGAAATCTTTCTCAAACGATTTTACAGAAACTATTCGATAAAAAAAAACATTTTTGTGTTACGTACAGCTTTATATGTCAGCTTAATGATGACCTGCCTATGATTTTGTTAATGGTCATAGTTCTTATGATGTTTACATTTGAGTAATACAGTGCCCAAAATTCGCAAAAGTGTGCAGTGAAAAATGGAGCTACCTGTGATTTTGCGTTTGGTGCATGTTACATGATACACTACTGGCCATTAAAATTGTTACACCACGAAGATGACGTGCTGCAAACGCGAAATTTAACCGACAGGAAGAAGATGCTATTATATGCAAATGATTAGCTTATCAGAGCATTCACACAAGGTTGGCGCCGGTGGCGACACCTACAGCGTGCAGACATGTGGAAAGTTTCCAACCGATTTCTTATACACAAACAGCAGTTGACCGGCGTTGCCTCGTGAAACGTTGTTGTGATACCTCGTATAAGGAGGAGAAATGCCTACCATCACGTTTCCGACTTTGATAAAGGTCGCCTATCGCGATTGCGGTTTATCTAATCGCGACACTGCTGCTCGCGTTGGTCGAGATGCAATGACTGTTAGCAGAATATGGAATCGGTGGGTTCAAGAGGGTAATACGGAACGCCGTGCGGGATCCCAACGGCCTCGTATCACTAGCAGTCGAGATGACAGGCATCTTATCTGCATGGCTGTAACGGATCGTGCAGCCACGTGTCGATCGCTGAGTCAACAGATGGAGACATTTGCAAGACAACAACTATCCGCACGAACAGTTCGACGACGTTTGCAGCAGCATGGACTATCACCTCGGAGGCCATGGCTTTGGTTACCCTTGTCGCTGCATCACAGACAGTAGCGCCTGCGATGGTGTACTTAACAACGTACCTGGGTGCACGAATGGCAAAACGTCATTTTTGCGGATGAATCCAGGTTCTGTTTAGAGCACCATGATGGTCGCATCCGTGTTTGGCGACATCGCGGTGAGCACACATTGGAAGCGTGTATTCGTCATCGCCATACTGGCGTATCACTCGGCGTGATGGTATGGGGTGCCATTCGTTAAACGTCTCGGTCACCTCTTGTTCGCATTGACGACACTTTGAACAGTGGACGTTACATTTCAGATGTGTTACGACCCGTGGCTCTACCCTTCATTCGATCCCTGCGAAACCCTACATTTCAGTAGGATAATGCACGAGCGCATGTTGCAGGTCCTGTACGGACCTTTCTGGATACAGAAAATGTTCGACTGCTGCCCTGACCATCACGTACTCCAGATCTCTCACCAACTGAAAACGTCTGGTCAATGGTGCCCGAGCAACTGGCTCGTCACAATACGCCAGTCACTACTCTTGATGAACTGTGGTATCGTGCTGAAGCTACACGGGCAGCTGTACCTGTACAGGCCATCCAAGCTCTGTTTGACTCAATGCCCAGGCGTATCAAGGCCGTTATTACGGCCAGAGGTGGTTGTTCAGGGTACTGATTTCTCAGTGCACCCAAAGTGCGTGAAAATGTAATCACATGTCACTTCTAGTATAATATATTTGTTTAATGAATACCCGTTTATCATCTGCATTTCTTCCTGGTGTAGCAATTTTAATGGCCAGTAGTGTATGTTGGTGCGTATGTACTTTAGCTAACATACTGAATTTTTCTTTAGACTTGGGTGGAGGTCTCTATATGTCACCAATACTGAGAAAGTTGATCTTAAGTAGCTGACACGCTTGCAAACGCGAGCAACCAGCGATAAATCTCTAAGGAAATATTCACAACATACCTCCTATTTTATAAACATCTTGAGATATCAAAATGATATTTTTGCAAATGATAGCACGCAAAGAGGAGAGTTTTTTTCCAAATGGTTATTATGAAAAACTTCATTATCTACCATGTCATTCCACTAACTACAGACATTTTCGAGACTAGAATGTAATTTTTAAGGATCATTGGTAGCTGGTGAAATGAGAAAGGCTTTGGGTCTTGGAACATCAGAAGTGAAGATATTACACATTTATTTTTGTACAAGGATGTGCTTTTTTATAAGCTATTGACCTTACTTTTTCTCAGGTCCTCACTTAATAAACCCGTTTCAGAATTCTCCTGCAGTTGTGTCTGCACAACATGCTACTGTGGTCACATTGTGTAAACTCCACTGTGTTTTTGGCAAAAGAAGCAAATTTTAACATGACAACAAGAGAAATTTAGGTTCTACTCAAAAATCGCCACTAATGACGCTTATCTAAAAGTTACAAGTGATTAACAAGCCAGGCGAAAATAAAATGTTGCTTTTGCTGCATTTTCAGGGCAATTCTTTTCAGACACTAATCAAAGAAGGGGTGACAGTAGATATTTTTGAATATTTAAAAAAAATGTGAGTGTGGACTTTAATTTAGAACGGCACTTTGCCTTCAGGGCTCGGTATTTCCCCTACAGCGCCGGCCCACAACCCCCACCACTAACACACCTCGCATGCCCTGCCGATTGCACATTTATCGGCCGCGTTATTCTGCGTGTACTCTACTTGCTGCTTCCTGCCATCCCTCATAAGTTTCTTGTCCAGAAAGTGTCAGAAAACACTGACCTCTCTGTGGAAATCAGTTGCATTTAAACACAGCACGGTCGGTCCAGAGCGCACACCTTTAGCTGGATTAAAAGAAGGCCACCCGTTTTCTCCGTCCCTCTCCCCCGGAAGCTGAAAACCAGGGATGACGTTCACAATAGCGACCACTTCTAGCCAAAGCGCGGAACTTGGAAGTGATATGTTACAACTCTAGATGAAATATGGTGCCATCATTACAAACTGAAGCCCAAACTGCAGTCAAAATATTGTGCTGCCCATGATGGCAGTGTACCAATTTTTTTTTTTTTTTTTTTTTTTTTTTTTTTTTTTTTTTTTTTTTTTTTTGAGGATTCTCATCGGCCGCTGCTACGAGAGAATCGCGCGAATTGTGAAAACAACTTCTCGTCGACCCTGTTTGTTTCTGCGCTTTTTCGCCTATCAAAAGAATTTTTATGGATCAAATTGGTCGTCGAATCAACGAACAATCTTGAAACTTGTTCTTTTGTGCTCTTATTGTAATCTAGGCAGTGTCATTGCCGTACACCTATACAAGAACCAGATTACCCAGAAAATTATAGGGCGCCGACTTTACCACGTCGGTTCCAAACGAAAGTGAAATTTTGGTTATTAGTGCTACAGACGAGTATTGTGGGTAGTTAGAAATATATTATTTTCTTCAGTAAATAAAATATTTGCAGCCTCACATGATTGAAAGCGTTCTTCTCGACATCATAGTGAAAATTTTTTGCTACACTATGTTTGTCTTTTGTCAAACTTACCACTGCATATCCACACGCCAGGTAGTGCGCGTCATTTACACTGAGGAACTGCGCAATATTTCAGCAGCCTAGTGTGACGTCACCGTCGCCTTCGTCTAAAACCACCGGACGTCCTTCCTGACGGATCTATTACGCAACGCACCCACATTCCACTTGCGCAAAGTGCCTGGCGCCGAGATGAAAATGCGCGACTCATTGTCAAGTGCCGACCAGTTCTGAGTGCTTAGCGCTCGGGAAAATTCCGTTGGCTGTGTCTCTGGCATTGTAGAACGAGACATTCCCGGCCTTTCAATGCTCTACTCTTTTTCGCCAAGCTGCATGTAATGGCGGTATCCACAGACATAGTCGCATTGCGAGCCAAGGGCAGTTGCACGGCACAGTAATTGCGAGCCTAATGAAAGCTCTCATTTATTAAAAGAGAAATTACTGTGGTCTGACTTTTTTTTGTTTTTACTTGCTTTATCTTACGGCAAAAATATTACTGTCACTGAAAAAGTTTGAAAACTGCTCGAGTGTTTCTTATGTTGATTCCTTGAGTTTAGAAAAATATATGAGTCATGTTTAGGATGGCTTTGCATAAATTCCCGCACTGTCGTTTAGCGAAAAAAAAAAAGCTAACATAAGTATCGGAGCAGACTTTTGACTGGTTGCAGGGCTTCCTTGCAGAAAGAACTCAACATGTGTTTCTTAACGGAACAAAACCGACGGATGCAAAGGTGATTTCAGGAAAACACAAAGTGAATGTGAGAGACCATTACTGACTGGAATATTAATGATCTAGTGGATAACGCTGGAGGCTCTTAGACAATTCGCAGACCTTGCTGTTGTCTATAGGCAGTTTACAACGCCAGAAGACTGGGTGCAATACTTAGTAAACACAGCTGCCATCCCTCATTACATGCTGCTTCAGTTGTATGCCATAGTTAACGAATCGGAGTAACTGGCGAGAGGTGGCGTGATTAGTCCTTCGGCAAACGATGACAATATTCTTTCACTGGGTGAGAGTGCTCGAGATCGTCCTAGCCGGGGCAAAAGTCGTGCACGCTCCGTATCCAGGTATCCAGGTAGTTCACGACAGCACTAGCAACATGCCTCACCTTGTTGATAAATACGTCACGGAGACCTGGAAGACGGAGTACAGCAATACCCGTCAGAAATGTAACGGCTCCTGCCCAACTAACCAGCTACGTGAGCCAATGGGGATAGAAACTGTGTATCCAATAGTACCGACAACGTCCCAGCTGTTGAGTTTGAATGACAATCACGAATACGATCTGGCAACGTTAGTTCACATGCAGATACGTCCATTATGGGGCTGTACATAGAAAATGGAGTCGTTTGGTGCAGTGTTGTCGTTCGGCGCTCAGTTGTTGGCGCGTCTCTCTGCTGCAGCGTGAATGGAAACCACAGCAATGGTCTCCGTGTTGACGATCCTCGGTGCTCCAGACGTCGTCGCACTGCCCATGACGAGACTTGCTTGTAAACAAACCCGCTTCCTGGCTCGAGTTATGAAACGTGGCTTTAGAATGTTGCACGGCACAGCTAACAATATATCTATCCTTTCAGGCTCTAGTCATGTGGGACCGTTGAGACCCAGCATGGCGATGAGTATGGCTCTCCTGAACCCATTAGTCCCACAGTCAGAGGAATGTAGTAAGGATCCTGACAAATGCAAGCAGCAATATCGCGAAACTATGAACAGGTCGCGACCCTGACACTGTCTATTTGGTAGGCGTTTGTCCACTTTACATGAGGCATAAAACGATCTTCTGGGAAATAGCCAACATTGAAATGCGATTTGTGAACGAGAAACCTGCTGCATAATCTTTCCTTATACACCGAACGCACAAGTAAACAAATGGTTCAAATGGCTCTAAACACTATGGGACTTAACCTCTGCAGTCATCAATCCCCTAGACTTAGAACTACTTAAACCTAACTAAACTAAGGACATCACACAGATCCATGTCTGAGGCAGGAGTCGAACTTACGACCGCAGCAGCAGCGCAGGTCCGGACTGAAGGGCCTAGAACCGCTCGGCCACAGCGGCCAGCACAAGTAGACACCCGTTTGGATAGCCGTACATGATGGGGTGGTGCGCTGGCCTCGGATCGAATCCTCCCACCGGATTATTGACAAAAATATGTGTGGTGGTCGGCCTGGATGTGGTTATTAGCCAATTTCCCACTCCCACTAGGTGAATACTGGACTGGTAACGGAGTCCCACCTCACTTACACTATTCACGAACATTTCGAAAACTTTCACTCACTTCCACATATTCCATCTCGGGAGGATGATGTGATGGCAATAGGGATGACATTCGGCCACTCTTTCAAATTACATGTTAACAACCACGTCGACCTAGCACTGGTACGGAAAGAAGGCACAAGAAAAAGAAGAAGAAAGTGTGAATAAGCAGTAGTAAAATATAAGCTGAACGTTTTTTACACTGCCTCACAAAAGAAAGTGATACACCCAGAAAGGGAGAGGAAATGAAATGAAACTGAAGTGGTTGAGAGGGTTTCTGACGTCATTTCAGTCATCACAATATCAAGTCAAATATACAAAGAACTTGGCAGTAAGAGCTCACTTATCAGTACTATTTTGCATCTCCTGTGGCCTGGCTGCATACACTAATATGGTTGGCAACGGTGTCATACAGTCATTGCATCCTCTCCTGAGGGATGTTGGCCCATTTTCCAAGATATTTCCACTGAGGCAGAGTTGAAATCTGAGCTGGTCCCACACATGTTCTATCAGAAACTGGTCTGCAGATCTTAATGGCCATAAAAGTACCTCAACATCACACAGATTGTTCATGGAGACATGTGCAAAACAATGCTTGTCCTCTTGAAAAATGGGACCACAATACTGCTGCAAGAGAGCTAACAAGCGAAGAAGCAGGACATCCATCACATATAGTTCTGCTGTCAGAATTCCCTCAATCACTATCAACCATGTCCTGTTGTTGAACACAATGGTTTCCCATGCCATGATACCAAAGTAACACCACTGTGCCTCTCCAAGCCATAGGAAGAATGAGACTTTTTCCCAGGTCACTGCCATGCATGCTAATGATGGTCAAGTAGTGTTATGCAGAACTGTGATTCATTGCTTAACACAGTGTGGTGACATTCATCAGCAGGAAAGCTTCCTGGTTATGGCACCATTTCAAAAGCAGTTATTTTTGTTATGGGATTAGTAGTATCCTAGATAGGGGATGGTAATTCCCTAGTCCAGCTGCTCCTAGTCCACCAGTGGTGCAAGTTAACACAGGAAGTTGCAGAAAGTTTGTTACTTGTTCTCAGATGGCAGGCACAAGATGTGAATGAGTTAGAATATGCTTGATATAAAATACAGCAATCATTCCTTGTAGTGGTCAGATGGGGTTGACTGTAACCCTTGACAGTGATCATGCTTCCATACCATTTTACACAAAGGAACACAGGCTTACATTAACATCTAGGGCCAGCCACAGATATAACTCCAGAAGATAGCAAACAATACACCAGGCCCTAATAGAACTCCTATAAGATTTTACATTGGATACATGGCAGAATTAGCACCTTGCCATATTTGTATTTATATGTCTTGCACAGTGAACAGTCACACATGAATTCTGTTTGCTAGGTTGGTGAAAGAGTGGATAAGCCTACACGAAATTACAGACCAAAACCAATATTGCTATGATTCATTTGTTGCAGGATCCCAGAGCATATTCTAAGTTTCAGCATTAAGAACAGAACTTTCAAAGTGTTAACATGGGCTCAAGTGAAACTACGTATGTGAAACACAGTCAAATACATCTTGCAAATAGTAGAAACAGCTGACCTGAAAAGTGCTGACCACTGCACTACATTATCAATTGTTTACCTTGGTACAGTTATGTGGAGTATTTACTCAAATATGTGATTGGTATGAAAAATGATTGCTTAATGTAGTACAACACAGTCCACTAAATGGAATTGTAAACATTCAGCAGAAATACAGTAGCTTTGAATGTCTCCAAAGAAAATGTAATAGGATTTTGATATTCTCTATGTACATTGAAAATTTTGTTACAAACTGTCATTAGCACTATCTGATTGTTTACTGACTTTTTTCGGGAAACAAAAGTTCCTGGATTGTTGTAAGAAAATTAAAAAGGACTTCAACAGTCTTTTTTCTACTTTGTATATAAAAAAAATGGTCAGCTCTCTCTTTACAAACAGATAAAAGACCAAAAGTATCTAATTGCTAGACTACTGATAAACTTCAGAAGCTTGTCAAATCTACAGGAGTAATGTTACAAAGTAATATGGGATGGGCAGAACACTTGAAGTCAGTACTCCAGAAGAGAAATTGAAGACTTATATTGGTGCGAGGATTTGTGGAAAATGAAGTGCATCTGTAAAGTAAACCACTTACAATAAAGTATGATATATTACAAGGTATTGCTCAGGCATTTAAAGCTTTGATTGGTTAGGCACAACAGTACACATCAATCAAATACAGACATAACAGCTGTTCTAAGTGGTCAGTATAACTCAGATAATAGTGTATGGGAACTTAAAATTGGAACCTCAGGAAGGAAGATAATGTTACTCTGTTGGATAAATTTAGAGAACAAGCATTCAAGAAGAACTTTGTGATAATTCTGTTGACTCCATTTTGTATCCAGCATGGGCATTATGATAGCAATATAAGAAAGATTGGGGTATGCAACAAGACATATAGACAGACATTTATATTTTACTCTGAATGTGAATGTAACAGGACAAAATTACTATTATTGTCATAAGTACACTCCACCAGGCACTGTACAATGGTTGCAGAGTATAAATGTAGCTGTGAAATATAAATTAATTTTTTATTTTAGAAGTTTTTTTCAGTTTTCTGTTATGACATGAAATAGAATGTTGTTTATCCAATTGGAAACGTATAAAAACTCTTCTATCAATATAATTAAAATTGTCTTCTAGTCATAGTAAAAGTGTAATATGAGTTCTGTTAATTTGAGGTAGAACTATCAACACAATATATAAGGTAACATCACAATACGCAATCTCTAATTCACTCAATAAAACTTCCATCAAGCATACTGTGATGGTGCAACTCATTAGTGAGAACACTGGATGTGTCTGAAACTAAATTTCCTGTGATCACCTTCAGTAGTGATTGTTTATAATGTAGTGAATATTGATATATGTACAGCTATTGATGTAACAAATTTTTTGTTCAACACATTCACTGAGGTGGTGAATTTTTTTCTTTGCTTTGAACAGTGTCACATAACCAGAAATTATAGCTCTGCCATTTGTCACAAACAGCATCAAAGAATAAATACACATAAATAAACATTCCAAGATTTTTTTCACTAGTTTCTCCTAGAAGTTATTTGTATCTGCCATATGTAAAAACTGGAAGTATGGGTTAATGTATGTGTTGGTAGTATATAAGAATATCAGATGATTTCGTGCCATAAATTTAGATTTGTCAAGCACTTGATTTTTTTTTGTCACAGTCATTTTTGTGCCTGTTTTGCACCACTGATCAAGGTTACTATGTTTTAGTGTGACAAGTATGTTTCATCTAATATGCATTTATGAACAATAAGATCCATAAAATCCTTTATTTTACTTGAACAGATGAGGTATGTGGCCATTTAATAGCAACATATGAAATGTTTTTTAATTTATGTTGTATTACTCTTTTTTCTCAACACTTTCTTCCTTGCTCTATAAAAACTGTTATTTTATACAGACATTACTGATATGCCTTCATGCAGCATTCATTTGTGTGATGTATTTTAATTTTGTGTTAATGTATTTTATTGTTTTTCATAGGCTGTGTTTCACAGAGAAGAGCTGAATGGTATGCTAGAAAAATAAATGAAGGAAGTTCTCAACAGGGCTACTGCTTTCAGAAATAAACCACTGAATGCCTTAGTGCCAATCAATTGTTAGAGAGTGCACATTAGCTGTGACACTGATGCAGCATTTATTATTGATGACTTGTGTGCTGTAAACAATAACAGGATTGATAAGACTTCTATGAACATCAGGTACAGGTACCAGCTATATTGTTTGGAACATTGTTCTACATTTTTAATATTGATTCACAAATAAGTTTTCAAGTCCGCCAGACTTCAAGCTTAATAAATACTTTTTTAAGTTCAGTGGGTTATATACAACCCACATTTACTGTCTGCAACAATTTATGTGGCAAAGCTGATGTCACTTTGTCATACTTAAGATTTATGTGCATGTCCCTGGAAATATGGCTGTTAGTGCTGTAATTATTATTCAGTGTTAGAGAGTTCACAGCTGTATGTAATGAAGTCCTTATGAATTGTGATATATTAGTTGGGATTATAGCTGAATGTATCAACTTCTGGATATGAGCTCTGTAGCTTGATTTCTTAATTTCTTGTGTACCTCATAGTAACTGACAGTGCAATATGTCTGGTGTTTTCCCAACTACACTGCAAAACTGTGAACTGCAGTAGCTAAATTGCATACAGAAATCATAAGTTATGGAGCTCAGCCCTCAGTCAGTCCTGGTAGTATATTCTGTCATGTATTGCTTCCATCACCTATGGCAATAACTTTTCAATTAGAATGTCAAGGTGAACCATGGTTTGGAGTCTGTGCTAAACTACCAGAACCTAGGCCCATCCCCTCCATAACTGCTAGGTAAGTCAGATCAAAGGTCAGAGGAAATCAAAGGTTTATTACCAATGACTTGTAAAGCACTGTGGTGTTAAACCAACTTTCTGGTTGACAGCAGCTTCATACTTTTTTTTTTTTTTTTTTTTTTTTTTTTTTTTTTTTTTTTTTTTTTTTTTTTTTTTTTTTTTTTGCATGCTAGATTGGAGTGCTGCACCACACATTAACAAAGTTCTGTCATACTTCAGAAGGAACTGTAACAAATTTAGTGGATGAGAAGTTAATGCACAACACAATTCTTAACTCTTATTAATTGCAGACTCATTGTTTTTAATAGACATGAGTGGGTGTTGGGAGACTTTGGGCCACATAATGTTTTTAACATTTAATTCATCTATACTGAAATCACTCAGAACAAAATTATTCATATTTCATTTATACTCAAGCTTAAACTGAGTCACTTCACTAAATCGATTAGGATCTCCAGATATGAATAGAATGGGTATCAAGATTAATGACTTCAGATCGCCCAAGCTTCTGAAGTCTTGTCTGTGCATTTTTGTCACAATGAAATTTTTCAGACCAGCAGATTTGACTACTTCTGCCCATTCATCTGGTGTGTATACTACTTGATGTCTGTTTCTTACATAAATTTCAATGCATCCAAAATCACGATTGCAAGGAAGTATAGTATGACCTACAACAGGGAAATAATGCTGCACAGATTCAAATTTTTTTTTGTGGCAATGAGAGTCCTTTCAAGGGCAATAAGAGACCAATTCTTTGCCTAGTCCTTATAGTTATCTGTGATTATGTGGAGATTTTTGGCTTGAGTGTTAGTTATCTTCAAGAATTTTAATAAACAGCTCCCGGCTTCATCTGAACCCCTTCCTCCATCCTTCTCACTCCACAGAAACATGTATCCCTTATTTGACCCACAATTGTGGATGCTGTACTTATAGATACATATTTTTCTCTGGTAGAATGCTGGGCCAACTGTTAGTTTTGGTGTGGGAACCGTTTGTTGCATGTGCATTGCTATTACATGGTAGACTTTCACATTCTCTTTAGACAGAGAAGTTAAAGACACTGTCATATTTTACCCACTTATTTTCGGCCTGAGATCTTCTGCTGCTGACATTTATGATTACCCACATTTTGAATTAACAAGAGTGCAAGAGACAAGCTACAGTTAGATTATGAAATTGTGATTTGTGGTTTATTGTCTCATAGCATAAATAATCTAAATCATTTGATTCAGGTACAGGAGACACGTCAAATGAATGTTGTATGAAATAGTAGAGGCCTGCTGCAAGCAGAATGTGTGAATATAGCTTGGTAATACATATTTTTAATTAAATAAAACCTTGGAAACTTTAGTTCTGTTTGTTAGCCTTTAGAATCACTATGAACTGATTTAATTACATAAATTAATTTTGAGAAAAAGTCAAATCATACTAAAAATTTGTATTTGTAATTGTGTTTGTTTTAAGAAAATGTCAGAAGACAAGATACTTTCAATTGAAGAAGTAAAGGATGATCTACAGTCCTTGAGGAAATGGATATCTGGAGAGAAGTATGCACCAAATAAAGTTGATGGTATGTAAATGCAAGACTTGTTATTCAGTCTCAAATTTTCATATTTTCTATGTATCTAGGAATCAAACTGTTTTTTGTAATACATGTATTCATCACTCTTATTGCACAAGTACACATATATGCTAAGGAAATGATTAAAAGCCATTTATTTCATAACATTATGTAATCATGTTGTTTTGTTACTCTGGTGTATGTATATGTAAAGGAAATGAAAAAGTTGTTTTAAATGAAACTGGGCTGGAAATTCATGGTTTTGACAAAGATTAGATTAGATTAATACTAGTTCCATGGATCATGAATACGATATTTCGTAATGATGTGGAACGAGTCTAATTTTCCAATACATGACATAATTAAGTTAATTTAACAACATAATTAAGTTAATATAACAACTTTTTTTATATTTTTGTTTTTTTATTTTTTATAATTTTTTTGTTTTTTTTTTCTTTTTTTTCTTAATTTATATCTAAAAATTCCTCTATGGAGTAGAAGGAGTTGTCATTCAGAAATTCTTTTAATTTCTTCTTAAATACTTGTTGGTTATCCGTCAGACTTTTGATACTATTTGGTAAGTGACCTCACTCCTTTCTGTGCCAAAGTTAGATTTAATCTTGAATAGTGAAGATCATCCTTTCGCCTAGTATTGTAGTTATGCACACTGCTATTACTTTTGAACTGGATTTGGTTGTTAATAACAAATTTCATAAGAGAGTATATATACTGAAAAGCTACTGTGAATATCCCTAGATCCTTAAATAAATGTCTGCAGGATGATCTTGGGTGGACTCCAGCTATTATTCTGATTACACGTTCTTGTGCAATAAATTCTTTATTCCTCAGTGATGAATTACCCCAAAATATGATGTCATATGCAAGCAATGAGTGAAAATAGGCGTAGTAAGCTAATTTACTAAGATGTTTATCACCAAAATTTGCAGTGACCCTTATTGCATAAGTAGCTGAACTCAAACGTTTCAGCAGATCATCAATGTGTTTCTTCAAATTTAATCTCTCATCTAAAATTTTGAATATTCTACCTTAGCTATATGCTTCTGATTAATGTCTATATTTATTAATGGCATCATACCATTTACTGTACGGAACTGTATGTACTGTGTCTTATCAAAATTCAGTGAGAGTCCATTTACAAGACACCACTTAGTAATTTTCTGAAAGACATTATTGACAATTTCATCAGTTAATTCTTGTTTGTCAGGTGTGATTACTATATTTGTATCATCAGCAAAGAGAACTAACTTTGCCTCTTCATGAATATAGAATGGCAAGTCATTAATATATATTAAGAACAACAAAGGACACAAGACCGACCCTTGTGGAACCCCATTCTTGCTAGTTCACCAGTTTGAGGAATGTGCTGATCTTTGCATATTATGAGAACTGCTTATTTCAACTTTCTGCACTCTTCCATTTAGGTACAAATTAAACCATTTGTGCACTGTCCCACTCATGCCACAATACTTTAGCTTGTCTAGCAGAATTTCATGATTTACACAATCAAAAGCCTTTGAGAATCACAAAAAATTCCAATGGGTAGTGTTCGGTTATTCAGATCATTCAAAATTTGATAGGTGAAAGCATATATGGCATTTTCTGTTGAAAAACCTTTCTGGAAACCAAACTGACATTTTGTTAGTACTTCATTTTTACAGATACGTGAAGCTACTCTTTAATACATTACTTTCTCAAAAATTTTGGATAAAGCTGTTAGAAGGGAGATTGGACGGTAATTGTTGACATCAGATCTATCCCCTTTTTTATGCAAAGGTATAACAATAGCATATTTCAGTCTATCAGGGAAAATGCCCTGTTCCAGAGAGCTATTACACAGGTGGCTGAGAATCTTACTTATCTGTTGAGAACAAGCTTTTAGTATTTTGCTGGAAATGCCATCAATTCCATGTGAGTTTTTGCTTTTAAGCAAGTTTATTATTTTCCTAATTTCAGAGGGAGAAGTGGGTGAAATTTCAATTGTATCAAATTGCCTAGGTATGGCCTCTTCCATTAACAGCCTAGCATCTTCTAATGAACACCTGGATCCTACTGTATCCACAACATTTAGAAAATGATTATTAAAAATATTTTCAACTTCTGACTTTTTGTTCGTAAAGTTTTCATTCAATTTGATGGTAATATTGTCTTCCTGTGCTCTTGGTTGACCTGTTTCTCTTTTAATAATATTCCAAATTGTTTTAATTTTATTATCAGAGGTGCTGATTTCAGACATGATACACATACTTCTGGATTTTTTAATAACTTTTCCTAATATAGCACAGTAGTTTTTATAATGTTTGATAGTTTCTGGGTCACTACTCTTTCTTGCTGTCAGATACATTTCCCTATTCTGGTTACAAGATATTTTTATACCCTTAATAAGCCATGGTTTGTTACATGGTTTCTTACGAGTATATTTAACTATTTTCTTGGGGAAGCAGTTTTCAAATGCATTTACAAAAGCGTCATGAAATAAATTATATTTTAAATTGGCATCAGGTTCATGGTACACCTCATCCCAGTCTAACTGCTGTAAGCTTTCCCTGAAATTTGCAATTGTTAAATCGTTGATTGAATGTACTACTCTGGAGGACTGTTTAGTACCGCTGAATGGAGCTATGTCATATATTGTAACTAGCTGTGCACCATGATCAGAAAGACCATTCTCAACAGGCTAAGCATTTATCTGGTTAAACTTATCTTGGTCTATAAAGAAGTTATCTATCAGTGAGCTGCTATCCTTTACCACCCGAGTAGGAAAATCAATAACGGGTGTCAAATTGAAAGAACCGAGTAATACTTCAAGGTCATTTTTCCTATTACCCTCTTTCAGAGAATCTACATTGAAGTCCCCACAAATAATAATTTGCTTCCCCCTGTCTGACAGGAGTCCAAATTTTTCAGAAATAGATGAAAATTTCCGGATGGGGACCTATACACAGTTACAATTATAAATGTGCCTTTATTTAATTTAAGCTCACAGGCACATGCTTCTATATGTTTCTCTACACAAAACTTTTTTGTTTCTATACTTTTTGCACAATGATAACTTTTGACATATATGGCAACTCCTCCTTTCTCCATATTTTCTCTAATTACATGTGCAGAGAGCTTATAACCACTTACATTTACCTTATCCATATCAATAACAATGTGATGCTCAGACAGGCATAGTATATCTATTTCATCCTCAGCTTCTAAATCTTCTAAACAAACCAGAAGCTCATCTATCTTATTCTTTAAACTCCCAATATTTTGATGAAATATACTTACATTATTTTTAATTATACTTTTATGAGAACCTTTCCTTATTCTAACATTTGCAGTACTCTCCTGTCTGAGTTTCTCATTCTGCTTAGGCCTAGTTCCTATACCAGTGGTCACATGGTGTTCAGAGAGGCAGATTATGTCAACTGGGTTGGATGACTTTAATTCATCAACGCAATTACCTAGGACTGAGATACAAGTTGGTGGAGATAAAATTTCTGGTGATTGGTGAAAATTTATAATTGACAGCTGTGATTGGTGATCCAACGTGCTGGAATTCTGCTGTTTAATTTCTTTCCTAAACTGAAGATTTGTTTCAATCCTGACCTCTCGTAGAACTTGACATCTTTCTGTCTTACCTATCCTAAAAGAGGTGCTGCTCCAACACCTGTAACCACTGGTATTTTACTATTCATGGCAGTGCCTCCCCCCCTTAAAGTTCCTTAGTCTTAATGTTTTATTAGCAAGTTCTTATTTATGCACATTTGTTCAAAACTGAATTATCTACAAATTTAAGAGAAGAAACAAGAAAAGATGTTTAGGTAAAAAACAGACAGTCCTTCATGCTACATCTCTTCCTGTTATAAGATTAAGTTAAATGTCTTACAGGATATGTCAACAATTTCAGATGTAGATTCAGCAGAATGCAGTCACTGGAAACAATAACTGAAGCACTTTATTGGTTTAGACTGTGATACATTTCTGTAAATTTTATGAAATATAATCTGAAATTTGTATTATCTAAACAAGGTCTTTTTACAGCGATACTTTGGTAACAGTCAATAATCTGTTTTGAATCAGTATTCATATTTCAGTGTTGCACTCATATTTTGTAGAGAAACTAGAGTAATGTTACCATTAGTTAACAAAAATGGATGGAGATTAGTGTTTAACATCCCATCAGTGAATAATTAATTCACAATTTTCTGATGCCTTGCCACTAAGTATATGTAATAATCACATAAAATAACTTCTGGTAGACTTTTCACAATGTTAATTGGGTTATATCCCACAATTTGGAAGTTTTAGTTCTTATACAAATTTAAATAGACCAAAATGTAATGTCTATAAAACAAAAAAGAAGATAAGTCAAAATATGTCTATTTCCCTTCAAATACTTTCTGTTTTCCAGAAATACACTGTTGGCAACGAACATAAAACTCTTGAAACTGAGAGTGAAGTCTCTCAGAGACATATAGCTAACTATTTCTGTGACCCAGTTTTGGATTGATTTATTCATCCTTTGATTGTTTAGAGCAATCCTGGATATATCAGTACACATTTACAATTACAGCAACAGGATAAATTACAAACCAAGCACAAATAATATCAATTTACAATCACACAAATGTGTAAAATAATTAATGGAAAGATAGGCAAAACAAAAACTTTAATATTAATTTAGTTTACTACATATAGGAAACCAGTTTCAATTTATGCTGTAATGGATGAGACATAAGAAACTTTCCAACTTTAGTTTTCATTGACACAGTGTATGTAGCAGTATTCTCAGCATATTGCTTTAGTGTAGCAAATTCTTTCGAATTCTTTTGGATTCATCTCAAAATATTCCTTAACAGTGTACAAATATGCTGTTTTTAAGTGCTTTCTTAGTTGTGTTTTGAATACTGGTAGAGTTTTTATATTTCTTGAACTGTTTGGTAAACTGTTGTAAAATAAGCACTTTGCTTAATTATCCAGTTGTATTTGAGTACCATTGATGTGATAGTCATACTTTACTTTTGTACTGTGATTGTGTAGTTCCCTGTTGCTGCACAATTTAATTTGTGATACATGAGAGTTTTAAATATATACATAGAGGACATGGTCATAGTTTTATACTCTTTGAATTTGCTTTTACAGGGTTCTCGTGGTGATTTCCTTCCAATGCATCCGATTACTTTTCTCTCATATTATTATACAGTATGATAAATGTGGATGAATTAGTCAATAGTGCAAAATGATGTATCTACATCAACTATATGGGACACATTCTTTCTTAAAAGTACATTGCTACTTGTTTCTGAGCTGGTCTTTTCTATACGATTTTCCCTAGTCATAAGTCTGTTGTCAATCCCAGGAACTTGCAGCTGTCAACTTCTGTTAGCAATGTGTCCCTAAGTCTCTTATTTAGTTTCTCTTCACTCGTTATTCTCTTTGCAAGGCAAAGTGTGATTTTAACAGATAAGCACTGTGACTGTGATGGTTGTCATCTGTACTAGTTATTGAACCCCTGTGATTATTGTTTACAGGAAAAAAAGTTTTCAGTCACACATGTTAATGTCAAGTCCAGCAGTTTTCAACCATGTTATCTTCTACTAATAAACCAGTTTTTGACATGCCTATTAAGAACAGTTTCACTTGTGATTATGACCATAATATTGGTCCTTGCTCATTCTTCATTCTTTGTGTATCAGTCCTAGATATTTTCATTGATTTGTTTCCAGCATCTGTCACACATGCATCATTTGCCTTATTGCTACATTTATTGATGATCAGCTCAAGCATAAAACATCACCAAGTACTTTCTTTCTAAATCAAAAGTGATAAACACATGTATTTTCATGGCTTCTTTCCCATAAATTTTAACCAATATTGCAGGTCACCATATTATGTACTGAGTTTTCATGCTCATCATGTTTGACTGTCTGCAGCACACACATCTGCACCTCATTAGTACATTTGATGCTATGTAGTGCTTTATTTTTGTGAATGTGTACGGTCTTTGACTCACACTGCCATTTAATTATGAGTCCATTCAATAGACCTTTGGATAGACCTTCTGTGTTGCTGGACACAGTTATTTTCTTTCCCTGCATTTCAGACTGGAAGTTACTAAATAAAACATCAACCTTTTTAGGAATGGAGGAGATGTACGTGTAACACTTTCAAGAGACATATTATTGTAGGGAATAAAGTTATCTGTTAAACAGTCTAAGGTAACATTTGCCACATTGCTGAGGCAAACATTAAACAACAGTGGTCCTATCATCATAACTCGTGAAATAATCAGCATCATCTCTCTCTGTCAACTACAAAGGGGCTATATCTTTCCTCATAATAAATTTTGGTAGAGAAACAAATATTTTGAATTACAGTGGAATTTCTTGAGCCAGTAACTAAATCAATAAAAAGAAACCAGCTAATCTGTATTTGACTTTGTATTTCATATACAGTCCATTTAACAACATTCTTCCATGTACTGTAGTAATTCAAAGAGAGCCCATATTCTTTCTTTTTTTTCAGCAAAAATATTTGTGTGGTATTAAAATACATCTGTAAACTTTTTTCTTTAATGTGATAACCAGTGGAATGTGTGAAATGTGGAGCCATCAAACTCCACCCAGTATGTATGAATTGTTTGACTGCTGTAGGTACAAGCAAAAGGTGTGAGTAAAGGATGATGAAACAAGCAAATAACCACAATAAACATATGTTCTGGAAACCAAAGGTTTCACCAATACAAAGTATGCACAAATGCAGAAAAGCTAATGTTAGGACTACAGCACTGTTAATGTCTAAGACTACATTTTTGCTACAGCTTCGCTGAAGGCTCATCACTATCTCTTAGTTCAGGACATTACTGTCGCTGGTTGGAAGCAAAGAGTGACATTGTGATGTACTTTCACTCATGATGTGTGCAATTTCATAGATTGCCCATCCATGCAGTTCCCAGCCCGCTTATAGAGACCACCTGGGTCAGCCCCCTGGCACACACTGGTGAGCTGCCAAAGACATAGTATTATTTAAGCAACCACAAATGAGTGCTTGGCTTGTTCGGTAACCTGCTACGTGCAACCTGTACTTCACTGTATCTTTACGTTGGCTCTATAAAGTCCTATGTTCCATTAATTGTGTTTGTTCCTTCTCAAACAAACATGGCGACAGGTGAGTGTTACATTTCCTCCATGTGTTAGTGTCAGCATGAAGTCACACAACAAACATCTCGATGAAAGAAATACTTCAACGTACCTTTATCCAGCAGCAATCTTTCACAGAACAACAGCAGGCTCTCAACACCACTCTCAATAAAGTAGCATCTGCATCTTTGCAGCAGGTTATCAACAGGGCAACAATTGCACTTCCTGACATCTGATGAATCGGCTGAAGACTGGGAATCCTATGAGACATAGTTACACCAACATTTCCAGGTTTTTTGCATAGGCAATGTAAAATTGTTGTAAAGCTCTCTGTCTTTCCTGACTTTTGTGCATGCATCAGTTGTGCCAACTTGTGTCTTTGCAAGAACCAGCCAGTTTATCATTTGATGAAAAGTGTAAGCTTCTCTGAGCTTATTACTGTGACAGAACTCATGACACTGTGATGTGTTTAGAGTTTTACCATTGTCAGAAATGCCCAAGCCAATCTTACAAAGCCTGGGCTGCAGAACTATGCAGGTTGAACCATCATCATAAATTTGTCACTAATACCCATCATGAACCCTATTCTGATCACTTGTTGTCTGATGTTATTATTCATTTGGCATCAGACTGGAGAGTCCATAAAAAAGCACTTCAGTGTGAAAATCCAACACTTACGTATGTGCCCAATGTGGCACAGTCCTTTGAAGTCTCATGAGCTGCAGGCAATCAGATTGCTGCATGGGAGGAGATATGGGAAGTTGCTCAGTCAACACCTGTTAGGCATGCTGCAAGTGTTCAGGATGACAAGGAAGCTGCTGCAGTAGTACAATTGTTGACTGAGCATCACTTGGGGCAACTTCAGTTACAGCCATGGCTGCAACAGGCTGCATCACTCCCCTTCTGTCTTGCCTGTACTGCTTCATCCAACACGAGTGTACTGTGTGCACTAAGCTTCGGGATGCTTGCAACAAGTCTTGAAATAAAGGCCATATTGCGTCAGTATGTAACTCCTCTTTAGAAGTGGCAGACACAGTAGTACCAAGTGGCATAAACTGTATCTCTACAATGACTGTCTCCCAGAACAAACTGTTTATTGACTTGCGTGTGTTTAAAAAACTAGGTACAGGAGCTACAGCAACTTTAGTAGATGCACAAAAATACGTGGACTTGTGCTCCACTACCCCCACACAGGTTTCACAGAAGTTGGTTAAACAGCGGATTCTGATCATAGGTCAGTTGTCTACTCCTGGATCCTAAAAATCTGTTGTTCGCCCTCTCACCTCCATTGTTGTGGATTATTCCCATACTGCAGACTTGTTTGGGTTAAATGCATTCAATGCTTTTGGCTTCTCCATTGCTGATGAGGTAAATTTAGTGTCAGATCAAGCTCCATATGCAACTGGAGTCCCTCTGCTCTGTTTTCATTGCTGTTTTCCCCTGGACTTGGTTGTGCTACTGGTTTTGTCTCGTATTAGTGTGAAAGAGGCCATTGTTTCCAGGTGCGGCAGCTGCCCATCACATTGCATGATTGTCAAGGCCAAATTAGACCATTTGATGTTGCTCAATGTCATTCAGATTATTAGTTTCAGCAAATGGGCTACACCACTTGTCACCATTAAGAAGCCAACAGGCAAGCTTCATCTCTGTGGCAACTTCAGTGTCATGATTAATCCACAGTCCATAATAGATACATACCCTTTGCCCCACCCTGACAAGTTGCTTGCAGAATTATAAGATGGCCACTACTTTTCCAAGATTTATTTGTCAGAAGTGTACCTCCGGCTCCCCTTGGATGAGACCTTCTCATTGTCAATACACCTTTCGGCCTATACCAATATCAATGCTTGGCTTTTGGTGTCGCTAGGGTGCCCACAATTTTTCAGTGTTCTTTTAGAACAGCTAATAGCCTAAAGGCACAGCTGCATCATTTACCTTAATTACATCATTGTTTCAGGTTCTTCCAGCAAAGACCACTACAGCAATCTGCAATCATTGTTTTCTCTTTTGCAGTCCGTGGGTCTCAGGTGCGATCTTTCCAAATCTCAATTTTTCCAGCCATCAGTTGATACCTAGGTTGCATCAGTGTGGTGATGGAATTGCCGCTTTGCCACAGCCGACCTCCATTAAGGAACTGCAGACGTTTCTAGGAAAAGTTGTGTACCATCAAAAGTTTTTACCAGATGCACCCATTGTTGCTCAGCCCCTGCACACACTTTTGCATAAAAATGTGTGTTTTTTTCTGGTCCCTAGATTGTGACCAATCATTTGCTTTCTGTAAATCTAAGTTTCAATATTCCCCATGTCTGGCCACTTCTCAGCTAGGTCATCACCTCATGTTGGCTGCATTTCCTCTCAGCATGGTCTTAGCAAGATGTTCATGCACAAATACATGGGCATCTCTGAATGACTCTTTGCATGTGCTTCTAAGGCTTTAACTCCCACTCAGCATTGGTATTCTCAGATTAAAAAAGATGCTTTAGCAATTGTGTTTGCCCTCAAGAAATTTCATGTCTTCTTTTATGGTTCTAAGTTCCATTTATTCACAAATCACAAGCCATTGGTTGCTCTTTTTAACCCTTCTGGTTCCGTGCCAGACGAGGTAGCGCATCATTTGCAGCAGCGGGTTCTTTTCCTCTCCTGTTATCAATATCAGATCCATTACCGGCCAACAGTGTGACACACAAACACCGATGCCCTTTGTTGCCCTCTGATCAGGCCAGACCCAGCATTTGATAAGGATAAGTTGCTTTTTTCTATTTAGATAATGGGAACAAGAGGGTGGTCATGGTTTTCCCATCACTTGTGCCAAGGTAGCATCCGCCGTTGCCACAGATCCTGTATTTAAGCAGGTCCTCTCTTTTGTGGAGCATGGTTGACCAGAGAAACCCCTGGACTGTGCCTCAGACCCCTTGTATAATTACTTCTCCCTCCAGCACCACCTTTCTGTTTGATGGGATTCTTTTGCTAGAGGACACTGCTCCCTGGGTTGTGATTCCCACTTCCTTACACTGTAATGTACTGTGGCTTCTACATGTCGGTCAGTGTGGGACCTCTCACACCAAAGCTTTGGCCTGCCACATGTGTATTGACTGGGGTAGATGTGGACATTAAGCAGCTTATTGCCAATTGCACTCACGGTGTTCAGCAGCAAGTGGCCCCACAGGCTTCTTTTTCCCCTTGCCAGTGCCACAGACCTGTGGGAACATCTATATATTGATTTTGCTGGGTCCTTCTAAATCCATATTGGTTCATTGTAGTAGATACCTATCCCAAGTTTCCCTGTGTGGTGTGTTGTCTGTCCATATCCACAGCAGCTACTACTCCGGCCCTGCCTAAGATTCCTGTACTAGAGGGACTTCCGTATCCTGTGGTTATCGATAATGGTTTCGAGTTTGCTTTTCAAGAATTTACATATTTTTGTCAGGCTAGTGGTGTTCACCATCTCACAGCTCCCATGTTTCGTCCTCAATCTGATGGCAAGGCCAAACGTATGGTTTGGACATTTAAAACTCAGAAGTGGAAGTACGTATCCGGCAAGTCCCCTGAAGCTGCCTTAGACCATTATTGAGTTTGTACCATTTAACTCAGGTGAGGAACAAGAGCTCGGCGCAGCTGCAACATGAATATCAACCACAGACTCTCTTTCACTTGCTGCATCTGTTTATGCATCTGCCATGTCACTGCTTCCGTGTGCCTGTCTGGGCTCATTGTTTCAGCTGCAGGCCAAACTGGGTTCCTGCCATCATCAAGCCTTGCCAGGACTGGTGGCTGTACATTGGCCACACTCCTGTCAGGTGGACATCCCATCACTTCGACCAGTTATGGCTGCGCACAATGCAGTCTGTTCTCCCCAGAGGCCACACTGCCTCCCCCATCCTCGCGACTGCTGATGCCTGTTCCTGTGCCTCAGATGATCCAATTAGCACCACAGGAGGGAGGGGGAGGGGGCAGGTTGCTTCCTGTTGGATCCATGTCTGGATCTCTGCCCCTGCCCCGTGCCCCCACTGCTTGACTGCTGTTGCCAGTGCAAACCCCATTGCACTTTATGCCACAGCCAATTCTGCCTGAATTGCAGTGTCGCGTGCAGCTATAATCTCTGACAGCCCCGTTGATGCCTCCTGAATGGACTACAAACCTCAACGAGAACATTGCTATTGAAATGCCATCCCTGGTCCTGCCCTAGGGCTTCTTGCAATAGGTGGAATGACACACCAAACTGCTCCCTCACCACTTCCACCCCTACTCACTGGTGCCTGCCCACCACATGCTGCAGCAACTGCCATTGTTGAGGGATGAAATGGACATCAGCGATATCATTGGTGTTTTCCATGATTTGTAATCTCAGTGCCCTGTGAGATCAGTGCTTTATTTTTTTCCGGGCACCAGTGTTCTTTTTTGGTACGAATGCTCTTTTTCAGTACCAGCACTTATTCAGTACCAGTACTTTTTTTCTGTACCAGTGTTTTTTTTCTGTAACATGCATTTTTTTTCTGTACCGTGTATTTTTCTGTGTCTAGCATTCTTATAGAGGCTAACTGGACTGACCCTATGGTGTGCTCTGGTGAGCCACTAAAGGAACAGTATTATTTAAGCAATTGCAAATGAGTGCTCGGTCTATTCTTTAACCTGAGTTACTGTTGTCCATTCAATGTGTTCAGTGCTACATACAACCTGTACTTTATTGTACCTTATGTTGGCTCTATAAAGCACTCTGTTCCATAAATCATGTTTGTTCTTGCTATAACACACTGCAGCAACCAATCGCAACTCAAGTTCCAGGCCATACCAGCGATAAGCAAACAATGAAGCTGCAGCATAGACATAGCCTCACATTCCAGATACCGATTCCCATTATGAACAGCGAATACAGTTTTCACATGTAGCATTTGAAGTGGTTGCAATGGCTCCACACATATTTTCAAATGTAGAAATGGCTGACATCCACTTCATGCATGGATATGTTTTGTCAGTGCATAGGAGGCAGCATGATTGTATCATCAAGCATGTCCTCGGAGAAGACAGCCAAACACTAGAGTGGTCATGAGTTCCAATCAGTGACTGCGAAAGACTGGTTCATTGGAACCCAACATGCAATGTGCAGATCGACCAAGAACAGTGTCCACACCATGAATGGAGGAGAAGGGTATTACAACAAGTGCTAGCAATGCTGCAGATGAACATTTTTTGGCCTCCACCATGGGGAAGGTGTTAGATGAGGGACAGTTTTACCTATCACATACTTTTGAGACCAGGTTGCCATCTGTAATTGACACTTACACAGTGTGGGAATAATCACAGTTCTTTACATATGTGTTATTTACAAATGAAGTGTGTTTTACTCAAGATGGTGTTGTGGACATCTGCAACACACACACATTTGTGCTTATGAGAACATACATGCTATGACTGTCACGGCATGTGTGTGTGTGTGTGTGTGTGTGTGTGTGTGTGTGTGTGTGTGTGTGTGTGTGTGTAGGTATTTAAAAGCTTTGGTGTATTGAAGCCCTGTTGATAGTGTCAATGACTAAGATTTTTAAACATGTACATGCACTGATGAGGAGACGTGGTGAACCCTGTCTTCAGATGAATGCTGGCTATGTGAAACACTTGTTGTAGTGTGTTTGTCCTCAAGTGTATGTCTGTAGTTTGAATCCTAGTGGACTCTGTTGTAAGTTGTTCACAAACTCAATCATAGTAGACCATACCAGGGAAGTCATTGCTTTTTGAGCCTATGTTTCTTAGGATTATTTACTTGTTTTGTTGACCTCTAAAAAAAATGGCTCTGAGCACTATGGGACTTAACATCTGAGGTCATCAGTCCCTTAGAACTTAGAACTACTTAAACTTAACTAACCTAAGGACATCACACACATCCATGCCCGAGGCAGGATTCGAACCTGCGACTGTAGCGGTCGCGTGGTTCCAGACTGAAGCGCCTAGAACCGCTCGGCCACACTGGCCAGCTTGTTGACCTCTACTCACCCATTTGATTTGCATGAATAATAATCAAACACCCTCTATATGTAGTCTTAGGAGTAATGCAGAGTTGACAAACTCTGCTTACCTCAAACAGTGCTACCGAGCAAGGTGGCGCAGTGGTTAGCACACTGGACTCGCATTCGGGAGGACGACGGTTCAATCCCGTCTCCAGCCATCCTGATTTAGGTTTTCCGTGATTTCCCTAAATCGCTTCAGGCACATGCTGGGATGGTTCTTTTGAAAGGGCACGGCCGATTTCCTTCCCCATCCTTCCCTCACCTGAGCTTGCGCTCCATCTCTACTGACCTCGTTGTCGACGGGACGTTAAACACTAATCTCCTCCTCCTCTCTCAAACAGTGCTGCCAATCTATATGAGCCTTGCACTGTGAAAAAATAGAAGTGACAAAAAAAATAATGAACATTTTAATGATTTAATTAATCACAATTTAAAGCAGCTTATTTAAATGTTAAACAATAATATTTATTGCAGTAAATTAGTTATCAATTCTGAAAAACATGGCATTCACTAATGGTTACCCCAGTGCTACTGCAAATAGTGTTGTTCAGGCAGTAAGGTTGGCAGTGTATGGACACAAACAGCTTCTATGAATGCAGAACTAGGGAGCTGAATGACAAAGACATTGATTGATAAACACTTGTGGTCTGTGACTAGAATTATAGTGAAAAACTCTATTGCACCTTAAGTTGTAACTCATGAGTCAAGAAAAAGATTACAAATTCTTCTTCTGTGAGATGTTATTGTATATTAATCACTAATATATTTTGTACTGCTTATTTTCAGATAAAATACTGTACCTTATACATCATAGCTGCTATTATGATTTAGATAAAACAAAAGATACAATCAAAGTGTACTTCTCAATGCGAAACAAGATTCCAGAGTTCTTTGCTGATAGAGATGTTAACAGGAAGAATCTTCAAACAGCATTAGAATCTGTGTGAGTATTATATTCACTTCAAGATTTTACTCTACATCTGTTTTAAATCTTACATTTTTCTGCAGGATCAAAGCATATTTATTATGTAACAAGATTATCATCCTCCATGGTTAACTGTCATCATTCACATTTTTATTCACACACAAATGTTAGGTAATTTTTTGACTCTGGATGTTTTAGATTCTTCCAATAGGCGTAGACAAAATGGTTAAGGCAAAACATTTCTGAAAAACAAAAATACACTATGACAGGTGAATTAGCTCTGCACCTACATCTGCATCTATACTCTGCAAACCACCTTGAGGTGTGTGGCAGAGGGTACACCCCATTGCACCAGTGATTAGGATTTCTTCATGTTCCATTCCCATATGGAGTGCACATAGAATGATTGTCTGAATGTCTCAGTGTGTGCAGTAATGATTCTAATCTTACCCTTTTGATCGCTATGTGAGTACTACATAAGTAGTTGTAGTATATTCCTGGAATCATCATTTAAAGCTGGTTCCTGAAAGTTTGTTAATAGACTTTCTCCAGATAGTTTACACCTAGTTTCAAGAGTCTTAAGGTTCAGTTCCTTCAGTATCTCTGTGACACTCTCCCACGGATTAAACAAACTTGTGACCATTTGTGCTGCCCTTCTCTGTATACGTTCAATGTCCCCTATTAGTCCTGCCTGGCACAGGTCCCACACGCTTGAGCAATATTCTAGAACTGGTGGCATGAGTGGTTTGTAAGCAATCTCCTTTCTAGACTGATTGCACTTTCCCAGTATTCTATCAATAAACTGAAGTCCACCATATGGTTTACTCACAACTGAACCTCTGTGATCATTCCATTTCTTAACCCTACGAAGTGTTACACACAAGTATTTGTATGAGTTGGCTGATTCCAACAATGACTCATTGACATTATAGTCATATGATACTATATTTTTTTCGTTTTGTGAAGTGCAAAATTTTACATTTCTGAACATTTAGAGCAAGTTGCCTATCTCTGCATCACATTGAAATCTGATTAAGGTCTGGTTGAATATTTATGCAGCTTCTTTCAGATAGTACTTCATTATAGGTAACTGGATCATCTGCAAAAACCTGATTTTACTATTAATACTGTCTGCAAGTTTATTAATATACAACGTGAATAGCAAAGGTCCCAACACAGTTCCCTGTACTTCCTCATCTGATCATGATTCTCCATCCGAGATAACATGCTGTGTCCCTCCTACCAAAAGGTCCTAAATCCAGTCACAAATTTCACTTGATAACCCATATGATTGTACTTTTAACAGTAAGTGTAGGTGTGGTATTGAGTCAAATGCTTTCCAAAAATCAAGAGATACTGCATCTACCTGATGACCTAGATCCAAAGCTTTCAGTATGTCATGTGAGAAAAGTGCGAGTTGGGTTTCACATGATCAATGTTTTTGAAATGCATGCTGGTTGGCATTGAGGAGCCCATTCTGTTCAAGATACCTCATTATGTTTGAGCTAAGAATATCTTGTAAGATTTTATAACAAATTGATGTCAAGGATATTGGGCAGTAGTTTTGTGGACCTATGTTTTTTCCAAGAACTGGGCATTGTTTCTTGTTTGAGGAATCCATGATAGTTAGAAGAGGGGCTAACTCAGCCAAAAATTCAGTATACAATCTGACAGGAACTCCATCTAGGCCTGGAGCATTGTTCAGTTGTAATGATTTCAGCTGTTTCTCAACACCACTGACACTAATACCTATTTCATTCATCATTCCTGTGGTAAGAGGATTAAATTGGGGCAATTGTCCTGCATTTTCCTTTGTAAAGGAACATTTGGAAATGGAGTTAAGCATTTCAGCTTTTGTTATGCTATACTCAATTTCATTTCCTGTCTCATTCGCTAGGGACTGGACACTAACTTTGGTATCACCACTAATAGCCTCTACATACGACCAGAATTTCTTTTGGTTCTGTGAAAGACCACTTGGCAATATTCTGCTATGTTAGTCATAGAAGGCATCACACATTGCTCTCTTAATGGCCAAATGCATTTCATTCAGCATCTCTCTATAGTCCTATCCTATGTCTTACCACTATTATGCAGTAATCTCTGTTTCTTTAGAAGTTTCTTTAGATTGACTGTGCCAGAGTTCCTCTATATTCTTCTGCCCTGTTCTCAAATTTTCAAGTTCCTCATTGAGATATGACACTATGGATTTTTATCTGGTTTACTGGACATATATGTATTTCTTCTTAATTTAGTGGTCATTTGCACTTTGGTAGTCATTGCTACCACAACTGTGTTATGGTCACTGATACCAGTTATGATGTGGACATCATTGAAGAGGTCAGGTCTATTTTTTGCCATTAGATCAAATACATTTCCATCATGTGTGGGGTTCCTAACTATCTGTTCTAGGTGTTTTCAGATGTTTCACAGGATGTCTTATCATGCCCACATCTAATAAAACTAATTTTCCCAGTTGATAGTTGGATGATTAAAGTCTCCACCAATGATTACAGTATGATTGGGGAACTTACATACAAGTGAACTGAGGTTTTCTCTAAAATTTTCAGTTACATCAGGGAATGAGTTTTGTGGGTGATATAAGGATCCAATTATCAATTTATGCCCACCCTTGATGCTGATTCTTACCCAATCTCATGTGCAGCTGCAATTTCTATCTTGATGTATTCGAGTTTCTTCTCTACTGTGACAAATGCACCACCTCCATTTCCCATTTGCCTATCCTTTTGATATACACTAAAATTTGCCCCAAAAATTTCACTGGTATCAATTTCAGCTTTGTGTACATAGTATTATGTGAACTTCATTGCTCCTCATGAGCACTTCAAGCTCTGACATTCTGAATGCTTCGGCAGTTTATCATTAGTATTTTAATACTCTCACCTGTGGGAGGCATTTCTTTCGATGTTACAGCGATACTTGTGTATTTCCTACAGCTTTCATCTTCTGAATTGGATGGAGAGTTGCCTAATCTAAAAAACCCTTATGTGCATCACACACAGACAGCTACTTGAATAACAGCCTTTGATGTGTAATGCACACCTGACCTATTTAGGGAGACCCAACACCTGTCATCCCTATGTTGCAAGTCCAGGAAGTCACAGCCTAGCCTGTCACATAACCTTTGAAGTCTCTAGTTCAGTCCTTCTGCTCAACTCAGAACCAGAGGACGACAATCAGTTCTGGGGACAATGCTGCAAATTGTGAGCTTTGTTGAAACTCCACATGCAATGCTGTTCTTTAAATCTTCTGTGCCAGTCACTGGCAGTTAAATTGTTGGGGAGATTGGAGGAAACTAATTTAGATATTGATTTTACAAACGGATGTAGAAAAAGTTTGGAAACAATTGATAGGCAACATTAGGCAACTAACAAGTATAAAAGTGTGTCACTCAGGAAATACAAAAATTAAACAGAACATTTTTCATGTAAATATTGAAGAGTGTAAGACACTACTCATCCCATTTAAAGAGCACTGGCTTTTTTTCCATTGTGACAAAACTAATTTGTTGCAAAGATTCTAACAGAAATTATGTAATATATGTGGGAGCAAGATATTCACAACAGAATAAGAAAAAATTTCACATTAAAGTAAAGATAGTGCTGTCTTATTTTTAAGGATTTATTCACCATGGACATGGTCTTAATTGTTCATTTTTAGGGGTGCTTAAGCTCATTATTTATGTACTGTGTCTCAGGAGGAAATATCATTATTTCAAGAGATGATAGAAATGAACATTTGAAATAAAAAACCCATGCAGACATTTGTTTTTCACCGGATTGTTTCAAAGCCAGGACATATTTAAAATACTTCAGTTTTTTCCAAAGGTTGTGTTGTTTTGGAGGAGCAACTGGAGGATATTCTGTCAGTCATATGGAATGCTATGTACTTCCAGTATGATGGAGAACACCATAAAAGTTTTGTTTCTGGAGCTGGATGAAGATATAAGTGTACAGAAGAAAATCAGAAATGAGATGATCTGCAAAGTCATATCAGGGGCATTCCTGGTGCCATAAAGAAACATACAGTTGCTGAAGAACAATCAAAATGAATTGTTCTTTTCAAAGCACAAACGTGCATTGAAGTTGAAAATTTACTGCAAACTGCATAAAATTGGTTTTAAATTGTTGTCAGTTTATTTTGGACTACTGAAAAATATTATGAATCATATTAAGTTTACTGTCAACTGTTGGAAATGTATTATGAAAGTCTCTGTCCTGAGAAGTATAATTATAATAACAACTGACATATAGAAGTACATAACAAAAGAAAATCATATCAATGTGATGGGTAAGATATGCAAGCAATTGTTGTTAGAACCATCCTTTTGCTTCTAATAACCATTTCTGCCACTTCATCAAATGCTGAACTATGTTTAAGGAATTGGCTGTGTATATACACTACTACCACATACTAAGCTTCTGTGGTGTTATTTGTGTATAACATGTTTTGAGTTTTTTTGCCCTATCAAATTTAGATATATCTTAATTGTGGTTACTTCCATAGCTCCCTTCAGGAGCAATGTACTGTCAAAAAATATTGGATTTCTTGTTTTACACCCCAGAAGTAACTTGGTCTTGACATTAAAAAATGGTATGAAACTTGCATTGAAGGAGAATGAGCAGAACATGGAATGAGTGCAGTAAATAAACAGACAGAAATAGTTGCCTGTACACTCTCTTGACAGCATCTGTCAGTAATGCAGTATATTGTATTTGATGTTAGACGGGTTATAAAGGAATGCAGTGCAGTTAACATAAAAGCTACTACTATGAAATAAGTTGCTACAGCTTCAATATTAGGCAACTGCTTGCTTAATATTTACATGAATGCCCAGTAATTTTCCAAAGGGGAATCATTATTTACTAGCTGCCAGCAGAATGGAAACCTGTTTACAAAGGCTATTCTTATTTGCCATGTTACATTATTGGCTTTTAATCCTGGAAAATCAGGTAATTGACAGTAGGATGCATTGCTGTCCCTGTGAAGAGAGAGTATGACTATGCTTGCAATGCAGAGGATTATGAACATTTATGGTAGGTTAAAAATTGTGAGCCTTCGTGCATGCCTCCCAGGGCTGTCTCAAGAGTTTCAGTTTATCACTTCTTTCCCTCCATAGCTCAAGATATTCTTAAGTGAGACTGCTGGTTTGAATGTTCAATACATCAAAAGCTGCTGCAATTGGACACATAAATCTACAGGCCAATTTTTTAACACACTGCTGAGAAAAGAGCTGGTTACACTCTAAAACGTAGATCAGAGACAGTCATTGATAATCACACTGGCTCTGAAATAATGAAAAGAAAAGAAAGCAGTGCAGCCATTCAGCCAACAGTGTGATGAGCAATATTGAGAAAAACAGATTGAATTCCAGGCAGACTAGCGATTCAGTTTTTTAACTGTTGGGCAACATTAAGAAATGTTGTGGCTTGTAAATGATAGGACTGATCCAGAATACCAGACACTTACAGATTTTCTGTGGGGCTGCTGGTAGCTAATGGGTCAAATCATTCATTGAGGGGCAGGATTCTGTGCAGAATAGGAATGCCAGTGAAATATGTAACACTGGAAAAATTGATGGTAATGAAGCACAGCTTAAAAAGGATACGGATGTCTATATTTGAACATATAAAAATTCTGTATGAATTATTCAAACTTAAACATTATAAGCCAACAAAATTATAGCATTTAGCTACAGTAATTATGGACCTTACCAAGGTGGCTTGTGTTCCTCACTGACATAGACCACTAACAGAGGGATGGAGGTGGGGGGTATTTGTGGAGTGGCCAGGCTAATGTATGGTTCCTGAAGAGAGGCAGCAACCTGAAACACTCTTTCCCCAATAGTGCATAACTCATGATGCACTATTCTGGCTGACTAACTGCTAATTCAGTGCAACTAAGATGCATGCATTCCTGCAAGAAATGGATCAGTGAGACAAAAATATGCTCACCTAAAGCGTCAAAGTGTTGTTTGTTGCTTTGGAGGTCTGCCAGGCTGATTTTTCAGAGAAGGATACTCATTGATGTGTATGAATCTTTTTTTTTTCTTTGCTTCTTGCCATACTGTCATTAGATGCATAATTTCACATTATTCTGAAAAAATTTTATCTCACAGTCAGAAGGTCATGTTCAAAAGGTCTGAACATTTTTCCACCAAACAGTATCTAACAGTCACGTGTGTTATATATCTGAACTGATATGAGAGTGTTGTTGCAAGAAAGTATTGACTCACATCCACTTTCCTTAGAGCCAGAGATGTACAGACTGCTTGCAAAGATGATAATGTTAACTGAAAACTGTACTGTTTGTAGATAAAATAGGAACTTGTATCCCTGTGGAATGCAAATTACAAACTGAACTTCTATCATTCATAACATAGTATTTGTTATTACTGGAAATTTTAAATAATGGAAACTTACATTATTTTTTAAAATAATTCCTGTTTTAAATTATGTTCCTTTATATTTTTGTCAATTTCTGACGTGATATTGTCAAGATGGTTCTGTGATTACATGTTTTCAACTTTTAATATACAAAAAACTCTTGCTGACTTGAAACAGATAATGAACTGGTAATAGCTGCAAAGTCTTTTATTGTTTCAAGTTCCTCTGCAAAAATGATGTATCACATGTTTGTAAACTAACATGGGATAAAAAATAATTTTGTTCAGTAAGCTCAAGTCTCAGTACATTGTAAGCCATTTCAGTAGTTGCAGGACCAACAGTCTGGGTGATTGACCGATCTGTCGTTGTAACATTAGTCAACATGACCTTGCTATGTTGTTGGCCTCATTGAAGCATAAAAGTCTGCAGAAATTTCAGATAAGTAGACTAGCACTGTGAACAAAGTGATGATGGTGAAAATAACCTCATGTTAAAAATAAGTGACATAATTATTCACCAGTACTTTTCTTCAGGAAATGCAAAATGTAGTGCTGCTAATAGAGCTATTTGAAAGTGCATACCAGTATCCTGCCAAAATTACAGAAAGAGAATAAACATTTCAGAGACCAGATGGACAGTTCATAATGTTGTGAAAAAAATAAATTAAATAAAATAAAATAAATGGCATGTGAAAGTTTTGAACACGGCTTGTTTGCTTCATAGTCCAATCTTGTGACCACTTAACCATGATGCTGCAGCTGATAATGATTGCTGAATATTGCACGTGTTAAGCTTGGACCATTCTCTGTTTCTATTTTGCTATTTTTCATAGTTCAGTCCACCTTCCTTGCTGTTTTCATGCTTGATCTGTTTTCAGTGTTTGACGGGCTGTCCATTGGGCCATCTTAGCACTAGATCTGAGGGCATGTGATGGGGAGTTTTCCCTCTTAAGTGCAGTACTTGTCAGCTGTCTGTCTCATAATTTTATAGTTTCCTTAACTGAATTTCTGTTTTGATAAAAGGGTCATTTAAAAGTTCTGCATACTGTAAGATAGAACTGAATAAGACAATTTGTATTACAAAATACCTTTATAGACCTACAATATAATCTCCACTCTTGCTTATGACAGCTTTCCACTATTTTGACAACATCTGTATTCTGGATAGGACACCTATACTGTTGTGCTGTCTAGTTACTAGGGTCATCTCACTGGACACTTCATTGGTTGTGTCAACATCTTTTCCATGGAGTTGTTTCTTCAATTTGGAAAACAAATAAAAATGTGATTGGCTCATACTAGAACTGGGGAATTATGTGTGGGGAAGTATTTCCCATCCATATTTGTCAAAGGCTTCTTTCACTGGTAGGGCAATATATGGTCTCCCATTATCATGAAAAATGAAGGCAAGAGCTGCAGATATGTCAGGTCTTCTTTGATGAATATTCAGATGCAAAGTATTTTGCAGGAGCAGCTTGTAGTCTGAACCTGCTACAGATGTCCCTGGGGCACTTGATTTGTAGCTATGACTCATTCATGTCACACACCAAGATCACCTTCAGTTTCATCTTTGATTGTTGGAGGTGAAACGTTTTTGGCCATTGAGGGTCAGAACTTCTGTATTGTGATGACTGAGACTTCAGTTCTGGCTCAAAATCTCATTTCAGGGTTCATCAAGTGGAAAAATTCTTTTGAGAAACTGTTCTCCTTCCGTTTGATTATTTTGAACTAATTCTTGCACAATTCTTTTGCGACCTGCTTTCTGCTCTTCACTCAGATCATATGGAACTCATCTGCCAGGAACTTTTCTCACTTTAACTTTTCAGTTTTGATTCTGTAAAATAACCCTTGAATACATACTGTGAAATCATACTGAGGTTCATAATGCAGCATGAAAGAAAAATTTACTTCAGTTTTTTGCTGCCTGTTGCTTTTTTTTCCCGTCACAGATGCAGTTGTTAAAATTCATCACTACATACATAAGTGTCAATCAACATTAACAGCCAAACTGGTTTAAAATGTTCATATCTGCATCACTGCGTGATCTGATTCATTCTTCCATTGATACGTGCATATTTTTAAGTACCATATGATGATTTTGAATGGTTTTACTGATTTCTCCTATATGGTGGTGTCTCTCTGAGTAACTATTACTTTTTCTGGGGACTGGTAATCACTGCATATTGCATTATCAGTTTCTGTGGCATTTCAACACCTATTGTCTTCAGCCCATTGCTTCAGTACCCAGTGCCCATTGTTTTCAATTTTAGTAATTTATTTACCAGTGATACCCTTCAAAGTCATTAAGAATATGAAATACAAATACTGTTATAATTCAGTGCCATTTTTGAAGCAGCAAAATTTACTGCCATGAATTAGTAGTTATATTAAAAGTACTATGCAGGTCACAACACACCACTGAATAATGAAATTGGATAATGAGTAATGAAGTTGGATAACCTACTACTTCAGCGACAAAACCGTCTGCGCCCGGCAGCTGAGAGGTCAGCACGACAGAATGTCAATCCTAAGGGCCCAGGTTAGATTCACGGCTGGGTCAGAGATTTTTTCTGCTCAGGGACTGGGTGTTGTGTCATCCTAATCATCATCATTTCATCCCCATCGAAACACAAGTCGCCAAAGTGGCGTCAAATCGAAAGACATGCACTTGGCAAATGGTCTACCCAACGGGAGGCCCTAGTCACATGACATTTACATTTTAGTGACAAAAGTATGAAACCCCATACATAAATCACTAAAACAAGAAACCTTTGCACATGTCAGTTCTTTATTTCTTGTACAGAGGTTGACACAATACACTGTAACATTTTAACCATTCTCAAAACACTTATATAAAATCAGATATAGAAGACATTCCATAAACAAAAATTGGATAACTGGAATCAAACCTCAATGTCTGTGATGTCACTGGACCAGCTGGCCTTCAAGTGGGACAACAAATGTCAAATTCCTTATGCTCATTTCATACTCTGTTCCATGCAAAGCTGATTCTTTTAAAGATTTCTGTCTGTGCCCAGGTGATACCACTGGATAATGATGAAAAAGGAGAAGAAGAAGAATAAAGAGAAAGAGAAATGTGGAGGGGTGGCGGGTGGAGGGGGAGGGGGGGGGGGAGGGGAGGAGGAAGAAAAAGAAAAATAACTTGTAAACTTAATCAGTACAGAAAAAGTGTGAGGAAATGTGATTCATTAAAAGATATTTACTTGTATTAATTTAAAAAGTCACTAATTATATTAATGTACCTTTAATTTTTCATCAAGAGTAATATTTATTTTATGCTTCATTCTTTCATTTTTCAGGTATGTAAATACATTTCCTGCAAGAGACCCACATGGTTATCGGATACTGTTCCACAGTCTTCGACTCTATGAGCCCTCTAAGTACTTCTTTTCTGATTCTGTCAAACTCATATACATGACGATTGATGCTTGTAATCACCTAGATGGTGCCCTCCCCGGATACATCATTATGTTTGACATGGTAGGAGTGAAACTTGGACATATCGCACGAGTGAACCTGTTACTACTTCACAAGTTTTTCCAGTATGTTCAGGTAAGGTAGATAAGATTTCAGAACATGTCTGAAGTTACATATGTCATATTGCTGAATCACAAATTATTTGTCTAAGACTCAGAATTTCTCTTATATTTCAGGAAGGTCTGCCTGTCAGATTAAAAGCAATACATATTGTGAATGTGATACCAGTTATTGATAAAATAATGCTCCTTATTAAGCCCTTCATGAAGAAGGAATTATATAGTATGGTAAGTGGTTATATAATGCTCCATTTTCTCTTTCTCAGTGATGCATTCAGATTACCTTTAACATTACCTATGGACTTATTAACTCATATTTGTAGGCTTTCAATTCATATCATCACATTACTTGTATCCTCTTGGACCTACATTTATAGGTAAATTAAAACTTTTTAAATGTGAGAAGTAGATATTCAGGAAAAATTCAGTTTCTTTACATCTGTCAAAATATACCACTCACATTTCTGTAATGCCACGTATACCTTTGTTTAAGAGATTCTCTCCCACAGTCAGATTCAGAAGAACATAAGAAGTTGAGTTCTCTTGTTCATTCATTCAGACATTATATTCTGTAAATGCTATTATGAACGAGAATTTTCAGGGCCATGGAATGCATCAAGTTACGCATTACCAGGTGGAAGCAGCCACTGCAAGCTACTTGTGTAAATTATAACAATGTTCAGTTACACCTAATGCTACTCTATTCACATTGATGATCATGAGATTTACTTCACATTTACCTTTATAATTATCATTACTAAGCATTTGACAGCTGTTGCTACATGAAGACCTCATCTTTGCTTTCCCATGCTTTATAACTTTCATCTACAGAAATCCACATTGCTCCATCATGTTTTCTAATATCGTCAGTATCATCCACTCACCTACTATTAGATCATCATCATGGTCTTTCTTCATTTATGAGATTCCAGGAAGGCATTTCCTTAATCCTTCTACTATCCATTCACTGTGATATACATCCTGCCCACCTCCCCTTCACTTTAATTACCGTCTTAAATCTATGGCTTAATACAAGAACAATCAATGTCAGTTTTTCATGAATTTGTGATACATTGTGTAACTGGCTAAGAAAGTACCCATGTTTTATTTATTTATTTATTTAGATCCCATAACTCCAATACAGTGAGACATTTACCTGAATATAGGACATGTCAGTTTATTACAATTATACAAAAGGTATACACAAAAAAAACATCTCGCAAGAGGAGATATAGGTATAAGACAAAATACACATTAACAGATATAGACAAAATTACACATAAAAAAATTCAAATAAAAGTAGATCTTAATAGCTTCATAAAGACATAGTAATGTTAACTATGATTCCAACTATTGTAATGCATAAGAGAACATCAGATTTAATTAAAAGGAAAATGAATTGGAGTTAACACAGTTGACATATTCTTCAACTAAATAAAATGAATTATCTATTAAATAGTGTTTTAACTGTTGTTTAAATTTCGGAAGCTCATGGACAAGTGATTTCAGTGATGGTGGGAGAGCATTGAACACCTCGCATCTCATGTAATTGTCTCCTTTTTTCATAATACTAAATTTTTTTATTCATTATGGAAGTCCATCTTCCTCCTGGTATTGCGGGTATGGTGTGAATCATTAGTTCTGTACAGTTGCTCATTTTTACCATTGAAACATAACAGGAGTAGATATATTTACATGAAGGTGTCAGTATTCCTAACTTTACAAAATGGTTTCTACAAGAATGTCTAGGCTGGACTCCACTCATTAGCTCATTATCCTAATAACTCTCTTTTTGGCAATGAATGTTTTGTAAAGTGGCAGAGTACACCAGAAAACTATGCTGTACAACAATAATGCATGGAAGTAACTAAAATAAGCATTTTTGTGATGTCTTGGTCACAGATAGAGGATATAATATGAACAGCGAATGTTGATTAGTTTTTGAGAAATTGTAAAATATGTTCAGACCATTTTAGATTCCTGTCAATATGTACACCCAGGAACTTGGAAGACTCAACTTGTAGTAACTCAATACGATTACATTTAATACTTAATTGATCATCCACTTTCTTACTTACTTGGAAATTAACAAATTGAGTCTCATTAACATTTGGTGAAAACCCATTATCTTCAGACCACTTAAGTACTGCATTAAAGAAAATATATGCTGATTCTTCAAAATTTGGTTGGGAGTTTTGTTGATGAGGATGGAGGTGTCACCAGCAAAAAAAGTAAAATGAGTTTTAAAGCTACGTCACAAGGGAAGATCATTGAAGAAGATGAGGAAGAGAAGGGGGACAAGTACAGAGCCCTGAGGAGCACCACAGCTAATATGTTTAATCTATGAGCCAGCTGAGTCACTTATACCATAATATTTAGCCTTTGCTAAGAGAATTTTATGGTTAACTCTATCATAGGCCTTACAAAGGTCACAGAAAATTACATCCGGATAAAATTTATTATTAGAAGACTCTTACGATTTGATGGGTGAAGAAGAAAATAGCTTGTTCTGTTGATACACCCTGTTGAAATCCAAACCGGCTACTGTTTAATACTTTATAATGAATGAGGTGGTCAATACATCTTTTGTGAACCAATTTGTCAAGAATTTTAGATATGGTTGTTAAAACAGAGATGGGCTGATAGTTGGTAATGTCTGTTTATCAGCTTTTTTAAGGAGAGGGTTGACAATAACATACTCTCAGGAACTCTATCACACTGTGTAGAGTCATTGCATATATGGTACAGTACTTTGCTGATTGGCTTATAGCATTCCTTAAATAATCTTGAAGAGATACCATCAATGCCAACAGAATTCTTGGTTTTCATCCATCTAATTATATTCTCAATTTCATGTACTGTGACAGGAGAATTTTAAGCTGCCCTTTTTTTTTTTTTTTTTTTTTTTTTTTTGATCGCTTTTTGCAGGGATAACATGGCTTCACTGACAAAACAAGTTTTATTTGTAGTGCTGATGCCAAAAAGTGGTTGTCAGTAATTATTTCAACATTTTCATGAATGGTATCATTTGTTTTAATTTTTACAGTGTTTTCTGCAGCAGGGATTTTATCTGTTTCACTTTATATTATATCCCACATGGTTTTAATTTTATTATTAGAGACATCATTTCCTGATTTTATAGAAATACTCTTTGCCCTTCTTATAACTTTTTAAAGGATAGAGCAGTATAGTTTGTAATGTTTTTCCTTTTCTAGAATATAACTGGATTTGAGTGAGGCATAAAGATCCTTTTCATTCTATAAAAGGTTTTGATGCCCAAAGTTAACCACTTTTTACTAGAATAGGTTTCATGTCTGAATCAGGCAGTCTTTTAGGGAAAGGTTGCTTTGAATAGGCAGATAATTTCATGTAGAAAAGCATTATACTTGTCACTAACATTATTAAATTACAACATAAGAGTAATAACAGATAAAATAAAATGTTTATGAATCCAAAAAAAGTCAAACCATAAGTTTAAGTAAACACAATTTCTCTTCATATCAAAATACAGGGATCAGAGTGAAATGAAAAAAATGAGCAAATTTTAGTTACACAGGTATCTGATTTTATTTTATTGTCTTAAGGCATATTTCATAATTAATAAATGTCATAAAAACAACCAATGTCAGCAAAATTATAATTAAGAAAAGTGCTAGAGAACTTTTAAATAGCACAAATATTAGTATTTATAGTCATATTTAATATAATCATAATCATACTTATTAGTACAAAATATGAAACTGCAGAATAAATATTAACAGTAATAATGGCATTGTAGCTTTCCTCGAAATTACAATGCCTAATTCTCCAAGTTAGATTTTTTGACATTGGTTATTCTTGCGTTAAGCCACAGAATTATGATTTCTACTCCACTTTATTCCCTGAATCATTTATTTATTTTCCTGTCTGTACTAGTAATTTCAACCACCCACTGATCATTGAACAACTCTCATTGTTTGAATGGTTTCAACCTCGAAAGTCCATGTCTCAGTGCCATAAAACAAAACTGTTAACAGGTTCTTCAAGAAAATTTTGTTTCACACACAGAGGACACTCAATTTTGAACACCCTCTTCTGTGTATTTTTTTTTTCCCACTGCCTACCCAGTAGCTGTCTTCAGCTAGATACAGACTCGTCACCCAATTTTCTGACTTCATCATTAATTTGCACTATTTTCTCAATACCATACCCCAGTTTAGTCATACTGTAATCAATTTAAGCTTCCTTTCAAACTTGCTCTGTATTAAGTTCCTCCATTTGTTGTTTAAAGTTACCTACAGCAAATGCAAACAGCACAGTGCCATCACCGAAATCAAGTTGCTACAGGTATGTTCCATTAACACATATTCCATCTTTGTTGTGTCAGCTTAAAGTTCTGAGAACCTCCTGTTAGAGTATTTCTGGTGATATTTAGTCTCCTCCCTCCTCTTTCTGTTCTAAATTTCTTGTGGAAACTGAAGCATTAACATATGTATGAGTGTTTTTTGGTACCTTTAGTTATGCTTAATCAGCATCTTGTTTCTCCAAGGCAAGTACACAAATCATGGAAATCAAGCTGGTTCAGGTATTTTTCCACAATCTGTTAATATTAGACAAAATGGTGATTTATTCTTGTGACTCCATTGCATGTGTGTGAGCACATGCGTGTGTGTGCCCTATTAGCTCTGAAAAACTATTTGTCTGAAAGCTTAGCATCTTGTTTGTATGCCTACAGACTACTCAGTGTCTCAACTATATGGTGAGTTGTTACCTTTACTCCTTCCATCATTTATTAACATTAGTCTTCTGTAAGAACCATTCTGAGGTTAATGTTTATGGTGACTCATTGTCACACTGTTGTTGTTCTTCACTGCTTGCTTTTCAATATACTAACCATGAAAGTAGCACCAACTGTGAATTTTGGATACATTGTCACAGTAACTATCCCTATTGTCTTTATGACATAAGCTAGTGATGACATGTGGTGCCCTTATAATTCCTTAGTTAGAAATTTCTGCGATACTTCCATCAATTTTTTCCTAATACTTGGTTTGAGAAAATTTGATACTCAAATTGTTATGTACATGTAAAATGTAATTTGAGTACATTAATACAGTTTATATTATGTAAAGTGTCCATGAAAATGTGAGTGGATCCAGCTCACTAACTTGTACTTTTATTAAAGGGTAGTAGAAAAAATCATTCAACCTTTCCCATTATACATACAGGGTGTTACAAAAAGGTACGGCCAAACTTTCAGGAAACATTCCTCACACACAAAGAAAGAAAATATGTTATGTGGACATGTGTTCAGAAATGCTTACTTTCCATGTTAGAGCTCATTTTATTACTTCTCTTCAAATCACATTAATCGTGGAATGGAAACACACAGCAACAGAATGTGCCAGTGTGACTTCAAACACTTTGTTACAGGAAATGTTCAAAATGTCCTCCGTTACCGAGGATACATGCATCCACCCTCTGTCGCATGGAATCCCTGATGCGCTGATGCAGCCCTGGAGAATGGTGTATTGTATCACAGCCATCCACAATACGAGCACGAAGAGTCTTTACATTTGGTACCGGGGTTGCGTAGACAAGAGCTTTCAAATGCCCCCATAAATGAAAGTCAAGAGGGTTGAGGCGAGGAGAGCGTGGAGACCATGGAATTGGTCCACCTCTACCAATCCATCGGTCACCGAATCTGTTGTTGAGAAGCGTACAAACACTTCAACTGAAATGTGCAGGAGCTCCATCGTGCATGAACCACATGTTGTGTCGTACTTGTAAAGGCACATGTTCTAGCAGCACAGGTAGAGTATCCCATATGAAATCATGATAACGTGCTCCATTGAGCGTAGGTGGAAGAACATGGGGCCCAATCAAGACATCACCAACAATGCCTGCCCAAACGTTCACAGAAAATCTGTGTTGATGATGTGATTGCAGAATTGTGTGTGGATTCTCGTCAGCCCACACAGGTTGATTGTGAAAATTTACGATTTGATCACGTTGGAGTGAAGCCTCATCTGTAAAGAGAACATTTGCACTGAAATGAGGATTGACACATTGTTGGATGAACCATTTGCAGAAGTGTACCCGTGGAGGCCAATCAGCTGCTCATAGTGCTTGCACACACTGTACATGGTACGGAAACAACCGGTTCTCCCATAACACTCTCCATACAGTGACGTGGTCAACGTTACCTTGTACAGCAGCAACTTCTCTGACGCTGACATTAGGGTTATCGTCAACTGTAACAAGAATTGCCTCGTCCATTGCAGGTGTCCTCATCATTCTAGGTCTTCCCCGGTCACGAGTCATTGGCTGGAATGTTCCGTGCTCCCTAATATGCTGATCAATTGCTTCGAACGTCTTCCTGTCAGGACACCTTCATTCTGGAAATTTGTCTCAATACATGCCCCATGCTAATCCATACATCAAATGGGCATCTCCCAACTCTGCATTTGTAAACATTGCACTGACTGCAAAACCACGTTCATGATTAACACTAACCTGTTGATGCTACGTACTGATGTGTTTGATGCTAGTACTGTAGAGCAATGAGTCACATGTCAACACAAGCACCGAAGTCAACAGTACCTTCCTTCAATTGGGCCAACTGGCAGTGAATCGAGGAAGTACAATACATACTGACGAAACTAAAATGAGCTCTAACATGGAAATTAAGCATTTCCGGACACATGTCCGCATAACATCTTTTCTTTATTTGTGTGTGAGGAATGTTTCCTGAAAGTTTGGCCGTACCTTCTTGTAACACCCTGTATATTCAACATAATGAAATAGGCCTATGTTTTTTATTTGCGTCATTGTGCCTGCCATTTAACAGTTTCTGAGCTCTATCCATGTGCATGCATTTAGTTAGAAGTGTATTTGTTTTATTGTTTGTCTTTTGCCATTTATTATATGAGTGGTTATTTTTATTACATTTCTGCTTCTTCAGGAATGTTGTTTGTATAAATAGTAACAACATATTCAAGAATGGAGGGCATCATTTGTCCCACTCTTGAGTGTCTCTAATAATGAGAGCTCCAAATCACAGAGTTAAGTTTTCTGCATGCTTGAAGCTCAAAGTACCAAATAAGACCGAATTTCATAATATCTGTTGTGTATATCTTAAGTTAACATTTCTTTCTCCAAAAATGGCCACAATGAATATTTCTGCTTATGTCAATATCTCTCTAAGAAAATTGAAAGATATCCCCTAAATGAAAGAATGCTACTCTGCCTGGTTCTAATAACATAATGTGTTATTGTTTCTGTTGTTAGATCCATTTTCATAAAACAGCAGACAATTATGATGCACTGTATGAACACTTGCCACGAGAATGCCTTCCTTCTGATTTTGGAGGGCAACTGGCTAGTTTAAATGAGTTACAGGGTGAGTACAAAAATAATCATTACATACTACTGAGGAATAAAAGGATGGAGCAGGAAGACAAAAAAGTAAAAACTGAATTATTGCAGAAATAAAGCAAGTGTATGTAATTACTGTAAAATGATAAGAGGTATCTTTTAACATTACTTGAAACACTGAACATTCAGAAAGAAAGGAAATGACAGCTCTGAGCAAATAAATTTGTATAGTTATTTTAAAAACAAAGAAGATGTGACTTACCAAACGAAAGCCCTGGCAGGTTGATAGACACACAAACGAACACAAACATACACACAAAATTCTAGCTTTCGCAACCAATGGTTGCTTCATCAGGAAAGAGGGAAGGAGAGGGAAAGACGAAAGTATGTGGGTTTTAAGGGAGAGGGTAAGGAGTCATTCCAATCCCGGGAGCGGAAAGACTTACCTTAGGGGGAAAAAAGGACAGGTATACACTCGCATACACACACATATCCATATGCGAGTGTATTACCTGTCCTTTTTCCCCCCTAAGGTAAGTCTTTCTGCTCCCGGGATTGGAATGACTCCTTACCCTCTCCCTTAAAACCCACATCCTTTCATCTTTCACTCTCCTTCCCTCTTTTCTGATGAAGCAACCATTGGTTGCGAAAGCTAGAATTTTGTGTGTATGTTTGTGTTCGTTTGTGTGTCTATCAACCTGCCAGCGCTTTCGTCTGGTAAGTCACATTTGCTTTGTTTTTAGATATATTTTTCCCATGTGGAATGTTTCCCTCTATTGTATAGTTACTTTACTTGTTTCCACAAGTGATTAACATTCACAGTGACATCGTGGAAGACAAAGTAGTTCCTGTTGTACTTATAATGACTAATCTCCTTTCTGCTACTTACCCCCTCCCCTCTTTGCATCTTCTCTCCTATCCTCTGCCTAAACAGCAACACTTCACTGTTTGCCACTCTCACCATACTATCCCTCCTCCTCCCTACCCCAGCCACCTCTGCACCCCCACCAAGTCGCCACTCCCATCATGCACTGGTGTTGCTGCTCGCAGTGTAGTTTCAGCGCTCTGAGACTGCAGATGTGCGTGCAATTTGCGCTTGCGTGAGTGTGTGTGTGTGCATGTGCGTATGTGTGTCTACTGCTGACAAAGGCCTTAATGGCCGAAAGCTATGATTGTGTGAATCTTTTTATTGTGCCTATTGCGGCTCAGCATCTGTGCTATATGGTGAGTAGCAACTTTCCTTCTCTCGTATTGTTACAAAGACTGAAAATCTGATTCACATGTAAAAGTAAAGTGTAATAGTAGTTAATGCTACTTCAGTTATTATTAGAGTTGTTATTTGTTTTCTATAAATTTGCATTAATTTCTCTTAAAGTTTTACTGCAGGAATTGTTCTTACTAAGAGAGCTAACACTTTCAATTGAAAGTAGTTGACCATCATGGTTTGAGAGCCCATTTAATATATATTTTACAGTTGTGTTTAGATTTCTGCTTCGGTTTAAGAAGATGTTGTCAATTTCACTCGTGGAATTTGATGTGACTCCAGTCGATATGAAAGATTAACCAAACTGTATATTTAATGGGAACAACACAACATGGCTTTCAGAAATCTGATATCATATCATAGACATGGAAGTACTTCATGTGGCAATAACCAATATTTAGATTGGTGGAGGATCTTCCATGGTTCCCACAGGCAGAACAGCTGGTGTCAGTAATGAGGAAGGCAAAACTAAAATAGAAGAAGAAAAGGAAGTTCATTTCAATTTAGCAGAATCTAGCTATGAGCAGGAGAAGATCCACAAAGAGTAAAAACCCAAGGAAAGGTGTTAATCCACCGATGGAGAAAAGTGATAAAGAATTATTAATTCAGTTTTCATTTTTGTATATCTTGTATATACAAAATTATTATTAAAGATTATTATTAGAACTGCACATATCCATGGCATTTAAAAGTGAGAGTGATGACATGTTATATTTGTGGGAAGGAGGGAGTGGAGGAAGGGAAGACATAGACAGTAACAAACTGTGACCTCCCCACACCAGAACTAAATGCTGAAGCCATGCCTGTAGAACAGAGGTAATAGAAATATTTGATTTATAAACAATATGATGACATGTTCACATACCCAAAATGCATGATTGAAAGTAATGAAATAGTAGGGAACTGATTATGGATTGGGGGGGAAGGGAAGACACCAGGGCTAGGGGCAAGATCTGAAGTGAAGTGAATGTGCAACAGAGGAGAAGATTCATGTAATGTGGATTACCATCAATAAAACTCAGAGTGGAGACCCAGATGGTAAGGCTTGTGATGCAAATATTGAAGTTGAGTGTGTTTTGTTCAGTTGCATGATCTCCCATCGACCAGTGAACTTTGATCTTGGCCATTGTTTGAAGTCAGCCATTCATTCCAGTGGATGATTACATGATGGTCACACTCATAACTAGATTTGCAGAAGCTACTGTGTAGTCTGTATTGATATGACTGTGTTCTGAGTGGCCCTTTCTCACAGGATGTAAGATACACCAGTGGTTTGATTAGTCATGATCTGCTGGGTCTGTTTATATGACTAGTATTGCATGTGGGGTGATTAGCTTTACATGTGATATGCTGAAACTTCTGAATGGTCTAATATATTTCACCAACATTGATTTTATCTATAATTGTGACAGTTTTCAACTGAGCTGGCATAGGAAATTTGAAAACTGATTTGTTAATTGATAAAAAATATTGCAAAATATATAAATGATTTATTTTTCTTTATAGTTATTTTAATCAATTTGATGACTTTTGCATTTATTATTCAGTTCATTTTTGTATCTAATTAATTTTCATTCCCTTATCTAATTATTTTTGTAATATCCTTGCAATGTTTAATTTTCTTAGTAAATTAGTAGTAAGCTTAAGCCTTATGACACCATAACAGTGGTCTTATTCATTCTCAACTAATAATTTTTTTGTCTTCCAGAACAAAACATTGAGAGACTGCGGGCCCTAGTTCCTTTTTTCAAAGAAGATGAAAGCATGAGGTTAAATAAATCCAAAGCTATGGATGAACCACCAGAACCTGTTACACTGGATGCACTGGAACTGGACTGACCACAACTAGATTACTGTACATCTCTGAACTTAACATTTTATCAACAGTCATCTGTGATCTTACCTGCTATACTTAAGGAAACAAACCTGTAGGAATGTGTTGAAAATGATACTGTTTTATACTATGTGCAATTTGCTTTAAGAATGCTGTTCAGAAAGTGAGGAAAATGTAGAAGCAGATACTTGTCAGAAGTACTGGGGGTTCCATATTCAAATAAAAAGATCAAAGGAATATTTAGTGCGCCCCTGATCTACGTTTAGCAGTAAATTTTGTTGCATACTTCGCATTAATTTTTCTCAGATGATCAGCAGGGGTGGTATGATATTTTCAGGTTATGTAAGATGTTTGTTAGTTATAGCTCAAATTAAAGGATTCTGTTTGAGTTTAGGCAATCTGATAACATTCAAAATTCTGGATACATATAATGGAACATGTTAAGAGTTCCCAACTCTCACTACCTACACTAAGGAGAACAGTTTTTGTCTTACTTAAATAACAGTGATAACGGTAGCTATTATCGTCCAATAAAATCATGTACTGTACATTGTATCAGTATTTTATGAACCAACTGTTCCATTTTGTAATAACCATATTGTGAAGGAGTAGTTAAACCTAATCTTCATTGTTAACCTACCTGTAACTAGAACGTCATGAGAAGCAGATAAGAGTGTTATACTGACAAATGTTTAGCATTAGTGTATTCAGCAGCTGCATTTTGTTCTACTATATGCCATAATAGAAAGACAACTTGATGTGCATTTGTATCACATTACTCTTCATACCTGTCTCATGGTTACCTGTACTGAACAATATTCAGCCTCCTCATATTACATAGAAAAATGCCTTGAAGAATATTGAATACTCTCTCCCCATCCACCAGAAAATAGATGAAAATACTTCAGTGAAACTAAGATCTCATAAATCTGCTTAGAATAAAACCTAAGAATAAGATAACCAGTCTTTTTGTATCTGACAAAGTGCAGAGACACTTGGCTTTATTAACATCCATGATTACTTATGCAGAACTGGCTGACTTCAATCTCTCTCACACCACCCGGATAAAATTTAACAGGACATACTGTACTGTAGGAAGATGATATGATGCTCTTTACCAATGGAGCCTGTTGAGCCTTACTTGCCATTGGAGTGGTGGGGTGCTAACTACCAGACATACAGTAAAGGACTACCCTTAGTGGAACAGTTAAATCATGTACTCCTATCCCTCATGAGAACCATTGGCCTTGAAGAATTGGACACTCACCTGTGAGAGACTGAAACAGATCCTGAAGCCCTTTTCCATTACTGTAGCTGATTTTCTACTTTGTAAATGTATAGGTGTCTAAAACCTTCAGTGGAATCAGTTATTCGTGTAGCATCACATGCTAAACAAAATAAAATCATAATTATTCATATGGCATCATACTCTAAACAAAATAAAACTAATTTTCTTTACATAATAATATGCATTTAACATACTTAAGGAAATGACAAAAAAACCATTTTGATGTGAATGTATTATTGATTGGTGTTCCTGTAGGACACAGATGATGAAGTTTCCAGTTGACCATATTTGATACATTTCTAGTTGTCCATTGGAGTTGTTAAAAGACAGTCAAGCAGAAAAGTTGTATTTGCTATGTTACAGTTTACCACTACAGGTAACATGTAGGTTGACAGTGTGCCATTGAGAAAACTGCTTCTCGATTGTGATGAATAAGAATATGATGTCAGCCTCTACAGGTTTCCTAAGGTGATAACTTGTTGAGAGCAGTTATAATTCACAGCTTTCGAAGTACACTGATGATATCTCATGGTGCCTCATGCCATCTCCTATCAATTAATGCAGTATCCTACTTTACATTATAGACACTGAAGAGTTCTGGAAACTATTGTTGTTTGATACTGGAGCTCAACAAGTGGATTATCAGCAGACTGTGGTCCCACAAGGGCAAAAAAATGAAAAAACAACGGCTCTGAAACCATGATTTACACTATTACATTTGTATGGAACACTAGAGGTAACTATTGAATGATTCAAAGTCCATCCTGTGGACAGGTTAATAAATATAGAATGGGCATAGAAATTCTGTGTCACAACAGTTGTATGCAGCTTGCCTAAGGAACAGTGTGGTCTGAGTGTCACACTGGATTAATAAAATTTGTACAACTGTCAAGACAGCACTGACAAACATAATTTGTGCAGTCAGTCACATTTTAGGAAGATGGTAGAGAAGCCTGTGGCAGTGTAGATGGTCCTTTTGAAGAACTGCTCAGCATATTGGACATAAGTTGAGAGATGTGCATCATTGATGGTGTCAGTTGTTTAAGAAACATACACATGCTTGTCATTCTGATTGGTACCTGGGGTATAAGGCCAGTCATGAGGACCCTAGGGCAATACATATTGTGGGTCCCCTTGCTCCTCCTTGTTGCCTTCCCCCATTCTACTCCACTACACTCTCAGCCACCTCATCCCTCGCTGATGCATGTCTCTCTCTCTCTCTCTCTCTCTCTCTCTCTCTCTCTCTCTCTCTCTCTCTCAGCTTCTGGGTCATGGGGTCCCAAGTTTGATTCCCAGCTGGGTTGGGGGTTTTCTCTGCAGGACTGGGTGTTTTTGTTGTCTTCATCATTTCATCATCATCATCACTCATGACAGTGGCTAAATTGGATTGTATAAGAAATTGAGTACATATACCACACTGCTCTCACTAGATTACATAATTACCTAGGCCGTTATCAAAGGTGAGCCAAAAAGTGAGGTAAGTAAGAATAAATTTGAAAAATTCTCTTTTATTTTAAATAGTTTGATCAACTGGAACACAATTTTAACTTTTTTTCACATTTACCCATACTTCAAATAGCTATCCTTTCCTGCATCGTTGCACATAACAAATACTGTTTGCTGCCCAAAGTACATTTAAGGGAGGATGTAATGGATTTTGGGCCAAAAAAATTATTTTTTTAAAACTATTAATTTCCTGATCTACACAGTTTAATTTATATAGTGAGTCAATTTTATCATAATAGCAGCTTTGGAAATTCCTTTAAATTGTTAAGTAGATTAACTCTGCACTGACAGCCATTCCCACCTTTTCTGACATCTGGGAAACTGCTTTCTTCAGCGAAATTTTTGTTAGTGTGAAGGCCATTTTCTTTCAATATCTTTTGCTGACATATGTATCTCTGGCTGACATCTATATATCAGCCTGACAACTTTTTTGCATGTGGTTTATTTACGTTTTGACAATACTAACACATATTAGTAGGTGGAAGGTTGAATATGCAAACCTTTATGTGGAAGACAAGATTGATGCATAATGAATGGTTGGTAGAAAAACTGAGTTTGGGAAATGGAGGTTTTGACGGAAATCAGTTTACCAACAAAAAAGAGGAAGCAGCTCAAAATGAAGAACATAAAGCTGTCAGCTTCAGAACTGAAACTTGGGAAATGAGAATTGTACAGGTGTGTGAATGATGTTGATATGAATTCCACTAGATTCAGACTTATTGGTTTAGAGCTCATGTGCCAGGCCATAAAGTTTTCATGTTCATGTGTTACCTGTAAAATTACAGAATGCATGATTGTTGTTGAAGAAAGAAGAGTGGGAATAGCTTGAGTTTTTAAATTAATTTGTAAATCATGTGGCTATGAATTTTCATATTCCTCCTCCAAAAAAAAACAGACACTGGTACCTATCAAAGCAATTTTATGTTAGCATATGCTCTGATATGCCTTGGACAGGGCAAGGGATGAGGTAATTTACTGTATGATTTTCTGAACATGGCCTCCAAATTGTGCAAGGTTTGAAAAAATGAATAAAGAAATGTCTGATGCTATATGGGTTACTGCCAAAGTTTCTATGAAGAAAGCAGTGGAGGAATTGGTGGCAATAAGCCAAAAAGAAATAGATCCTGTGGTAGATATTCATGACAGTGAATCTTCTACAAATATTACTGATCTGTGTGTGTTGGTAGATGGGGACTTGGATGAAAACGGGTCATACATCTCTGTATGGAGTTTTATCTGTTATTGCTATTGGCTCAGGTAAAGTTTTGGATGTAGAAATTATGTCTAAATACTGCCACCAATGTGCAACAACAAAAATGTCCAACAATGAAGACAGTGAGAAACTGTGGCAAGAAAACCATGCTGTAGCATGTTCAAAAAATTTTAGTTGCTCAAGTTGGGGCATCAAAACTGCTGCAGTTGTAAGGATGTTCACAGATCTGAGGACCAATATGGTGTTTTTTTTTTTTTTTTTTTTTTTTTTTTTTTTTTTTTTTTTTGGTCATCAGTCTACTGATTGGTTTGATGCAGCCCGCCATGGATTCGTTTCCTGTGCTAACCTCTTCATCTCAGAGTAGCACTTGCAACCTACGTCCTCAATTATTTGCTTGACGTATTCCAATCTCTGTCTTCCTCTACAGTTTTTGCCCTCTACAGCACCCTCTAGTACCATGGAAGTCATTCCCTCATGTCTCAGCAGATGTCCTATCATTCTGTCCCTTCTCCTTATCAGTGTTTTCCACATATTCCTTTCCTCTCCGATTCTGCGTAGAACCTCCTCATTCCTTACCTTATCAGTCCACCTAATTTTCAACATTCGTCTATAGCACCACATCTCAAATGCTTTGATTCTCTTCTGTTCCGGTTTTCCCACAGTCCATGTTTCACTACCATACAATGCTGTACTCCTGACATACATCTTCAGAAATTTCTTCCTCAAATTAAGGCCGGTATTTGATATTAGTAGACTTCTCTTGGCCAGAAATGCCTTTTTTGCCATAGCGAGTCTGCTTTTGATGTCCTCCTTGCTCCGTCCGTCATTGGTTATTTTACTGCCTAGGTAGCAGAATTCCTTGACTTCATTGACTTCGTGACAATCAATCCTGATGTTAAGTTTCTCGCTGATCTCATTTCTACTACTTCTCATTACCTTCGTCTTTCTCCGATTTACTCTCAAACCATACTGTGTACTCATTAGATTGTTCATTCTGTTCAGCAGATCATTTAATTCTTCACTCAGGATAGCAATGTCATCAGTGAATCGTATCATTGATATCCTTTCACCTTGTATTTTAATTCCACTCCTGAAACTTTCTTTTATTTCCATCATTGCTTCCTCGATGTACAGATTGAAGAGTAGGGGCGAAAGGCTACAGCTTTGTCTTACACCCTTCTTAATATGAGCACTTCATTCTTGATCGTCCACTCTTATTATTCTCTCTCGGTTGTTGTACATATTGTATATGACCCGTCTCTCCCTATAGCTCATCCCTACTTTTTTCAGAATCTCGAACAGCTTGCACCATTTTATATTGTCGAACACTTTTTCCAGGTCGACAAATCCTATGAAAGTGTCTTGATTTTTCTTTAGCCTTGCTTCCATTATTAGCCGTAACATCAGAATTGCCTCTCTCGTCCCTTTACTTTTCCTAAAGCCAAACTGATCGTCACCTAGCGCATTCTAAATTTTCTTTTCCATTCTTCTGTATATTATTCTTGTAAGCAGCTTCAATGCATGAGCTGTTAAGCTGATTGTGCGATAATTCTCACACTTGTCAGCTCTTGCCGTCTTCGGAATTGTGTGGATGATGCTTTTCCGAAAGTCAGATGGTATATCGCCAGACTCATATATTCTACACACCAACGTGAATAGTCGTTTTGTTGCCACTTCCCCCAATGATTTTAGAAATTCTGATGGAATGTTATCTGTCCCTTCTGCCTTATTTGACCGTAAGTCCTCCAAAGCTCTTTTAAATTCCGATTCTAATACTGGATCCCCTATCTCTTCTAAATCGACTCCTGTTTCTTCTTCTATCACATCAGACAAATCTTCACCCTCATAGAGGCTTTCAATGCATTCTTTCCACCTATCTGCTCTCTTCTCTGCATTTAACAGTGGAATTCCCATTGCACTCTTAATGTAACCACCGTAGCTTTTAATGTCACCAAAGGTTGTTTTGACTTTCCTGTATGCTGAGTCTGTCCTTCCGACAATCATATCTTTTTCGATGTCTTCACATTTTTCCTGCAGCCATTTCGCCTTAGCTTCCCTGCACTTTCTATTTATTTCATTCCTCAGCGACTTGTATTTCTGTATTCCTGATTTTCCCGGAACATGTTTGTACTACCTCCTTTCATCAGTCAACTGAAGTATTTCTTCTGTTACCCGTGGTTTCTTCGCAGCTACCTTCTTTGTACCTATGTTTTCCTTCCCAACTTCTGTGATGGCCCTTTTTAGAGATGTCCATTCCTCTTCAACTGTACTGCCTACTGCGCTATTCCTTATTGCTGTATCTAGAGCATTAGAGAACTTCAAACGTATCTCGTCATTCCTTAGTACTTCCGTATCCCACTTCTTTGCGTATTGATTCTTCCTGACTGATGTCTTGAACTTCAGCCTACTCTTCATCACTACTATATTGTGATCTGAGTCTATATCTGCTCCTGGGTATGCCTTACAATCCAGTATCTGATTTCGGAATCTCTGTCTGACCATGATGTAATCTAATTGAAATCTTCCCGTATCTCCCGGCCTTTTCCAAGTATACCTCCTCCTCTTGTGATTCTTGAACAGGGTATTCACTATTACTAGCTGAAACTTGTTACAGAACTCAATTAGTCTTTCTCCTCTTTCATTCCTTGTCCCAAGCCCATATTCTCCTGTAACCTTTTCTTCTACTCCTTCCCCTACAACTGCATTCCAGTCGCCCATGACTATTAGATTTTCGTCCCCCTTTACATACTGCATTACCCTTTCAATATCCTCATACACTTTCTCTATCTGTTCATCTTCAGCTTGCGACGTCGGCATGTATACCTGAACTATCGTTGTCTGTGTTGGTCTCCTGTCGATTCTGATTAGAACAACCCAGTCACTGAACTGTTCATAGTAACACACTCTCTGCCCTACCTTCCTATTCATAACTAATCCTACACCTGTTGTACCATTTTCTGCTGCTGTTGATATTACCCAATACTCATCTGACCAGAAATCCTTGTCTTCCTTCCACTTCACTTCACTGACCCCTACTATCTCTAGATTGAGCCTTTGCTTTTCCCTTTTCAGATTTTCTAGTTTCCCTACCACGTTCAAGCTTCTGACATTCCACGCCCCGACTCGTAGAACATTATCCTTTCGTTGATTATTCAATCTTTTTCTCATGGTAACCTCCCCCTTGGCAGTCCCCTCCAGGAGATCCGAATGGGGAACTATTCCGGAATCTTTTGCCAATGGATAGATCATCATGACACTTCTTCAATTACAGGCCACATGTCCTGTGGATACACGTTATGTGTCTCTACTGCAGTGGTTTCCATTGCCTTCTGCATCCTCATGTCGCTGATCATTGCTGAATCTTCCGCCTTTAGGGGCAATTTCTCACCCCTAGGACAAGAGAGTGCCCTGAACCTCTATCCGCTCCTCCGCCCTCTTTGACAAGGCCGTTGGCAGAATGAGGCTGACTTCTTATGCCGGAAGTCTTTGGCCGCCAATGCTGATTATTTATCAAAATTTAGGCAGTGGCGGGGATCGAACCCGGGACCGAAGACGTTTTGATTATAAATCAAAGACGCTACCCCTAGACCACGGGTGTTAGAAATACTAAATACCTTGGTGATGCGGACTCCTGTTTGTTCAAAGCTGTAGCAGATTAACAAGTCATACAATACAACAATAGAAAAGTTGGAATGTGTTGACCACATCTAAAAGAGGCTGGTGGTAGGCATCGTTGTTTGCTGAAAGACAATAAAGGTGAAGTACTTGAGGATGGAAAACCACTAGGAGGAAAAGGCAGGCTTACTCTGAAAAAAAGTTTTGAACCTCATTTTCTGTTTTACATTTTTTACATTGAAACATTGACTTTGCCGTTGGTGGGGAGGCTTGCGTGCCTGAGCAATACAGATAGCCGTACCGTAGGTGCAACCACAACGGAGGGGTATCTGTTGAGAGGCCAGACAAACGTGTGGTTCCTGAAGAGGGGCAGCAGCCTTTTCAGTAGTTGCAGGGGCAACAGTCTGGATGATTGAATGATCTGGCCTTGTAACACTAACCAAAACAGCCTTGCTGTGCTGGTACTGTGAATGGCTGAAAGCAAGGGGAAACTACAGCCGTAATTTTTCCTGAGGGCATGCAGCTCTACTGTATGGTTAAATGATGATGGTGTTCTCTTGGGTAAAATATTCTGGAGGTAAAATAGTCCCCCATTCATATCTCTGGGCGGGGACTACTCAGGAGGACATCATTATCAGGAGAAAGAAAACTGGCGTTCTACGGATCAGAGCATGGAATATCAGATCCCTTAATCGGGCAGGTAGGTTAGAAAATTTAAAGAGGGAAATGGATAGGTTAAAGTTAGATACAGTGGGAATTAGTGAAGTTCGGTGGCAGGAGGAACAAGACTTCTGGTCAGGTGAATACAGATTTATAAATACAAAATCAAATAGTGGTAATGCTGGAGTAGGTTTAATAATAAATAAAAAAATTGGAGTGTGGGTAAGCTACTACAAACAGCATAGTGAATGCATTTTTGTGGCCAAGATAAACATGAAGCCCATGCCTACCACAGTAGTACAGGTTTATATGCCAACTAGCTCTGCAAATGATGAACAGACTGATGAAATGTATGATGAGACAAAAGAAATTATTTATATAGTGAAGGGAGATGAAAATTTAATAGTTATGGGTAACTGGAATTCGATAGAAGAAAAGGAAGAGAAGGAAACATAGTTGGTGAATATGGGATGGGGGTAAGAAATGAAAGAGGAACCCACCTTGTAGAATTTTGCACAGAGCATAACTGTATCATAGCTAACACTTGGTTCAAGAATCATGAAAGAAGGTTGTATACATGGAAGAGGCCTGGATGGTAAGACAGAGATTTAGGAACCAGGTTTTAAATTGTAAGACATTTGCAGGGGCAGATGTTGACTCTGACCACAATCTATTGGTTATGAACTGTAGATTAAAACTGAAGAAACTGCAAAAAGGTGGGAATTTAAGGAGATGGGACCTGGATAAATTCACAGAAACAGAGGTTTTAGAGAGTTTCAGGGAGACCATAAGAGAACGATTGACAGGACTGGGGGAAAGAAATATTAGTAGAAGAAGAATGGGTAGCTTTGAGGGATGAAATAGTGAAGGCAGCAGAGGATCAAGTAGGCAAAAAGATGAGGGCTAATAGAAGTCCTTAGGTAACAGAATTTAATTGACGAAAAGAGAAAATATAAAAATAGAGTAAATGAAGCAGGCAAAAAGGAATACAAAGTCTGAAAAATTAGATCAACAGGAAGTGCAAAATGGCTAAGCAGGAATGGCTAGAGGACAAATGTAAGTATGTAGAGGCATATCTCTCTAGGGGAAAGATAGATACTGCCTACACGAAAATTAAAGAGACCTTTGGAGAAAAGAGAACCACTTGTATGAATATTGAGAGCTCAGATGAAAACCCAGTTCTAAGCAAGGAGTGGAAAGCAGAAAGGTGGAAGGAGTATATAGATGGTCCATACAAAGACGAGGTACTTGAGGACAATATTATGGAAATAAAAGAGAGTGTAGATGAAGATGAAATGGGAGATATGATACTGCAAGAAGAGTTTGACAGACCACTGAAATAACTAAGTCAAAACAAGGCCCCATGAGTAGACAACATTCCATTAGAACTACTGATTGCCTTGGGAGAGCCAGCCCTGACTAAACTCTACCATCTGGTGAGCAAGATGTATGAGACAGGGTGTGGATTCTGGTCTTTGGCCTACGATTTTAAACTGAGTTTTTAATGTGTCCTCGGTGGTTGGCTTTTCCTTTTTTTTCCTCTATGGTTGGCCAACCACCGTCACACTCAGTGTGATTTTAATTTGTTTTGTCTGATCTCTGTCCTAGTATTTCTTGTCCTGTGTCATCTACCGTCTTTTCTGTTGTTTGTTTTTTATTCTCTGTGGGTGGTTTTAGTTTTTTGGAAAAAGGGGCCATGACCATAGCAGTCTGGTCCCTTTAATCCCACAAACCAACCAACCAACCTATGAGACAGGCAAAATACCCTCAGACTTCAAGAAGAATATAATAATTCCAATCCCAAAGAAAGCAGGTGTTGACTGATGTGAAAATTACTGAACTACCAGTTTAATAAGTCACAGCTGCAATGCGAATTCTTTACAGACAAATGTAAAAACTGGTAGAAGCCAACATCAGGGAATATCAGTTTGGATTCTGTAGAAATAATGGAACACCCTACGACTTATCATAGGAGATAGATTAAGGAAAGTTAAACCTACGTTTCTAGCATTTGTTGACTTAGAGAAAGCTTTTGACAATGTTGACTGGAATACTCTCTTTCAAATTCTGAAAGTGGAAGGGGTAAAATTCAGGGAGTGATAGGCTATTTACAATTTGTACAGAAACCAACATAGTGAAAGAACTGGAAGCGAGGTGTAGCAAAGCTAATGCAGTGAGCGCTCAGCTACGATCTACTCTCTTCTGCAAGAAGGAAGTCAGTACCAAGACTAAGTTATCTGTGCACCATTCAATCTTTCGATCAACTTTGTTGTATAGGAGCGAAAGCTGGGTAGATTCAGGTTACCTTATCAACAAGGTTGAGGTTACGGATATGAAAGTAGCTAGGATGATTGCAGGTACTAGTAGATGGGAACAATGGCAGGAGGGTGTCCACAATGAGGAAATCAAAGAAAAACTGGGACTGAACTCTATAGATGTAACAGTCAGGGTGAACAGGCTTAGATGGTGGGGTCATGTTACACGCATGGGAGAAGCAAGGTTACCCAAGAGACTCATGGGTTCAGCAGTAGAGGGTAGGAGGAGTCGGGGCAGACCAAGGAGAAGGTACCTGGATTCGGTTAAGTTTGATTTTGAAGTAATAGGCTTAACATCAGAAGAAGCACCAATGTTAGCACTGAATAGGGGATCGTGGAGGAATTTTAGAAGGGGGCTATGCTCCAGACTGAACGCTGAAATGCATAATCAGTCTTAAATGATGATGATGATGATGATGATGATGATGATGATGATGATGATGACCAGATGGCAGTTATAAGAGTCGAGGAGCATGAAAGGGAAGCAGTGGTTGGAAAGGGAGTGAGACAGGGTTGTAGCCTATCCCCGATGTTATTCAATCTGTATATTGAGCAATCAGTAAAGGAAACAAAAGAAAAATTTGGAGTAGGTATTAAAATCCATGGAGAAGAAACAAAAACTTTAAGGTTTGCTGATGACATCGTAATTCTGTCAGAGAGAGCAAAGGACTTGGAAGAGCAGTTGAACGGAATGGACAGTGTCTTGAAAGGAGGATATAAGATGAACATCAACAAAAGCAAAATGAGGATAATGGAATGTAGTCGAATTAAGTCAGGTGATGCTGAGCTAATTAGATTAGGAAATGAGATGCTTAAAGTAGTAAATGATGTTTGCTATTTGGGGAGCAAAGTAACTGATGATGGTCGAAGTAGAGAGGATATAAAATGTAGACTGGCAATGGCAAGGAAAGCATTTCTGAAGAAAAGAAATTTGTTAACATCGAGTAAAGAGTTAAGTGTCAGGAAGTCGTTTCTGGAAGTATTTGTATGAAGTGTAGCCATGTATGGAAGTGAAACATACATGATAAATAGTTTGGACAAGAAGGGAATAGAAGCTTTCGAAATGTGGTGCTGCAGAAGAATGCTGACGATTAGATGGGTAGATCACATAACTAATCAGGAGGTATTGAACAGAATTGAGAAGAAGAGAAATTTGTGGCACAACTTGACTAGAAGAAGGGATCGGTTGGTAGGACATGTTCTGAGGCATCAAGGTATCATCAATTTAGTATTGGAGGGCAGCGTGGAGGGTAAAAATCATAGATGGAGATCAAGAAATGAATACACTAAGCAGATTCAGAAGGATGTAGGTTGAAGTAGGTACTGGGAGATGAATAACCTTACACAGATAGAGTAGCATGGAGAGCTGGGCCAAACCAGTCACTGGACTGAAGACCATAACAACAACATTATTAGAAGCCTTTTCTCAAAAATTATATGCATTAATGCTACAAAACAATAAGGAACTGTTTGCAATATGTTGCTGTCTACCTGTAACTAAAAAATACGAGATCCTGCAAATACATTCTGATTTTTAGATGACTGTACGTAGAAAAATGTTAATTTTGGATGTGCAAAATTAAAAACTCTGTTAATGATATAGTTTGTATCATAAATTAATAACTGTATTCAAATGGTCTTATGACCTTCTCAGGACACAGCAATAAAATTTTCTGATCAATTGCATGATTAGAATTTGAGTTATGGCTTTTTTTATAAAAAGACAATAAAAAATCAAATTTCTGGGAAAATATGAATCCTGTATTTTTTATTATATTTTTTCTGATAAAACACAGCTCTTTTGCCTGACATATGGAAAATTTTTGATTTGGACATTAATGAATATGGCTGTAATTATTTTTGGAATAAATGTTGACATTTTCCATTACATCCCCTCCTTAAGTACATAACAAAACCAAACTGCCTCTTATGAAAATCTTTATTTCTTATGTTTAGAATATAAAAATAAAAAACTAATCAACAAAAAATTAATAATGACACAAAAACTGAAATGATATACTACACTGCAAGACAAAAAAGAATGTATAGATAATTTCAAAGAAGTACATAATTCTGAATCCTCAAGCCAAACTGTAAAATATTAATTCTTGTCTTGCTTAAATGAACTTTTCTTCATTCTTGTATGTGAAAAAAAGTCCATTATTTTAGGGAAATAAATGTTTCACACTCTTCAAGTTTCTACATAATCTACACATCTAAATCTTCATTTGTACCCTGTGAATTACTCAAAAGTGCATAGCAGAGGATACTTTTTACTGAATCACACAGTAAAGGTGTTCATCTCCCATTTACGAATGAAGTGTGGAATGAACAAATGCTTCTGCGATTACATGTGCACTGTTCTTTCCATAATTGTATCTGCACAATCTCTACAGGATAGGCATGTAAGAGGTCAGTGCTTCAGTTTTCTAAGCGTGTTCTTGAGAAAAGTACATCATATTGCTTTGAATTCTGATATTCCTCAACATTTCTGCACACTTTCTCACTAGCCAAGCAAGCCTGTAGCCATTCACATCAGCTTTCTCGTCTTGGTAGTATTTCCAAACTGGATGACCATTCCTCGCTCACTGTAAAATGTAAGCATTTCTTTAAAATATTTTAGCCTATAAAGGAACACTCCACTTTTTCCACTGCTGAGTGTCCTGTTAAATACCTCAGAATACCTTTAAATAAAGTTCTTACTATCAACACCTGTGTTGTAAACCGAAATGTCATGAGAAAATGTCACTGAAAAATTTATGTGCGTCGTTTTAAGGTCTAGTGCTACACGTGTTAGCTACAGCTCTTTATGTTTGCTGGAGCCTTAAGAACATCAATGAATCATTAATTACAGGTATGATTTACTATCTGTCAGCTTAACACATTGTGTTTTGTGTCCTTAAAATTACCTTGGAAGTACTCATGAAGCAAGTTATAAATCCTACAACTGTGATCAAGAAATTTTGCAGATGTCCTCACCTGTTTCTTGATTAGCGTCTTAGCCTCTACAGAACATTTAAAGGCTTAAATTGAAATGTGATTCTCTTTTTCACACCATCGTATATGCCGCTCACAATGAATGCCCCACCGTAGCCTTGGTGGAAACACTCGCTCACACCTAGTCCCTTTTGTTTGATATATTCACTTAACTGGTGGTTGTATACAAAGGCAGATTTACTCAAGTTCCATGCCAAGTGATCTGGGATTGTTCATAGAAATATTGTCCAACAAGTTGAATGTGTTACCATGATGGCTTGAAAACAAATCATTAAAGATTGCTGCAATTCACACTGCTAAGATGTTGATTCTTTTTGCTGCCAGCTTTTGTGATTCATTTAATTATGTGTGTTTAATGCTGCATTTCATTTCAATGGTAAGTAATTTGTAGCAGTGAGTATCATTTACACTTGGCCTCTTTCACCATCTTGTTACCTGTAATCTGACACTAAAAGCATTAATTGTTCACTCTGAGAAGACTCTCAGAAGTATTTGTTTCAATTAAAGAAAAAAATCTATTTGATTTTGGACTGATAACTACTTGCATCCAGGTAATAGCACTTGTAACTTTCAGTATTGTGTGCAAAGAGTCTCTTCATTAAGGTATCAATAAATGTATATCATTTCAAATTCAGTTATAACATTTCTGTGATCTTTAACTCTTCATGTTATATCTGTTTTCATCCATGAGTACACGGGCACAGCAGGTGAAGAAATGGGTGCCTTATATTCAACAAATTAACTGCTGTAAACAGCATTAGGTCAGTCTGTGACAAAAATTTATGTAAAAGAAATATCCAATCATAATCTGTTGGAGAGCACCAATACCCATCTGTGAACACTTTTCATAAACTAGTAGGCTGCATGGCAGCAAAGACGCTAAAGGTTCCCATCTCTGCACCCACCACCACTGTACTCCAGAGCGACAAGTTCTGCCGCTCGTTGCTCGCCGCCACCTGCTGGCTGTCCGTCCATCTGTCCATCCATCCGTCGCCGTCCGTCATGAACGTTCCCACCTCCATTGCCATCTACACCTCCCCCTCCCCCACTTCCACTGTCACTTTGTGGAGTGCCAACCCTGGCCTCCCTCCTTACACCTCACCTCCCCTCCCCCCACTCACCAATTCTCCATCCCCTCCCCTGCTGTTTACCCCCACATCTAAACCCTTCCCCCAGCCTCCACAACCGCAACAGCTCCCACTCTGCTCTGCCCGCCGTATACACAATGCCTCTGGTACCACCTATCTCATGTGCATCTTTTCAGAGTCTACCCACTCCATCAACCACCTCCTCACCCAGGGTGCCCTGATTTTCCACTGCCACCACGCTGTTGAATCCTCCAAATCACCTCCCCAATCCTACCACTTCCAGTGCTGCCTCATGCACAATGATTACCTTACCCCCAATTGTAACCCCCCCCCCCCCCCCAGATTTCCCCATTGCAAGGCCTCCCATTTACTCAAACACTGTCCCAACCTCACCACCCCTCCTTCCTGTAACACTTGTAAGGGTCCCCATCCCCATCCCACCTACTCCCACAAATGTAAAGCTAAACCCCCTCGTGCCACCCCTGAGTTTATTGTCCGCGCCCATTCTATCAATCCCCCTGTCCACCCCAGCAACTCCCTCCATCCACCCCCCATTGCTGAAGACATCATCCGTTTCCTCACCATAGTCCCCCAAAACATTCACCCTTTCCAACGCCCCCACACCCTCCAACAGATCTCCGTAGCCACCTGCTCCATTTTTCGCCTCAACACCTTCACCATTTACTCCCACAACCAAGCCCACTTCACCCTCACCCGCCTCGAGACCCTAGTTTAAGCCTCTTCCCTCCCCTCTTTTAACCCCCCCCCCCCTCTCTCTCTTCCTGTCATGGAGCAGCAAGAGTGTCACATTCTATTCCGGAATGTCTGCTCCTTCCGCACCAACAAATACCTATTCATGGACACCCTCTCCCACCACCGGGTCGGCACCTTCCTCCTGAACAAAACCATTCTCCAGCCCCACTGTACTGTCCACACCTCTCCCTGTGTCCTCCGCCGAACTGATGCTCCTGGTCCCTGAGCACAGGATGGAGTTGCCCATGCCCACCTTAAGCACATCCTCATCTGGCCACAGCCCCTCCTCAATGACCCCACCAAACACCTTATCCTCAGTGTCTTCTTCCCCTCCATCACTGTCACCTGCGCTACCATCTATGTCCACTCCACTGCTTCTATTCCCTATGACTTCATCTCCAACATTGACCGCACCTTCTCCACCAATGTGATTGCCACCGACATCAACATCCATAGCCTCTCCCATGCCGCCCTTCGGCAGTGGCATCAGTTGCTCCCCATGATCCAAGGTGATCTAGTTCCCTTTCCCCAGCACAACCACCCTGAAAATGACACCATCTCTGATGTTGTCCTTGCCTCTGCCAACTTCCTTCGGTGTATTGCCATCAAGATCCTTGACTCTACAGATAGCCACCACCTCCCCATCCTTCTCACCTTAACATCCGATCACTGCCCGCCTCCAGCTCCCCATCCTGCAGCCCCTTCCAAGGTAGTTCATGACTATCATTGTGCCAAATGGGATGCCTACCAGGAATCCCTCGCCACCGAGGACAAAAGCCACCACCTTACCTATCACCATCCTGACGATATTGTCCACTCTTCGTCATTCCTTCAGAAGGCCATTACTGACATTGTGGAGGCCGATGTTCAAAACCATACCCCCCCATCATCCTACTCTCCCTCCGTAGGCTGTCCTCCTCCTCCTCCTCCATGAATCCTGCTGCCTCTATCGCTCCTTCCTGCGCACTCATGACAGGGATACACTCTGATGCCACCGGCAAATACAGAGACTTGTATGGAACTTTACTACAGCAAAGAAATGCCGGGGCTGGTGCCAGACCTGTACATGACTCAACGCCACCCTCCCTATAAACTCCTCCAAGTACTGGTCAGCCTTCCATTGACTTACTGGTTCCCATTCTGTTCCCCATATCCCCCTTCTCCATAACGACTGCCCCCTTTCTGACAACCTCAGTAAGACCAACCACTTCGCTTCCCTCCTTTTTGAGGTCTTCTCCATCCCTGATGATCCCACTTTGTTTAATCCCTTTTCCCCACCATCAAGAGGAACTTGCTGATACCTCAATCACTCCACTTGCTCCCAGTTTCTAGTACTTGGGGCAGTTGCCCCCCCCCCCCCACCCCCCTCTCCAACAACAACACTCCAATCAGAGTACATGACATTACACTTATCCTCCGGTCAAAATGCAACACAGCTCATGGCCACGAGTGTGTCACCTATCGCCACCTCAGAGAATGCCTCTTCTCCTTCCTGACTGTCCCTGCCAATCTCTACAAAGTCATCTTCTCTACAGGCTTCTAACTCAACCTGTGAAAGACTTACCACATCCTCTTATTCCTCCAACCCAACAAACCCCTTTCTGTCGCCTCTTTCTATCATCCCATTTGAGTATCTGACTCACCTCCATCTTCAGTAAGGTCTTCAAATCCATCTTCTTCCATTGTACCCATCACCACAACAATCAACACCACCTCCTCCCCCTTACCCAGTGTGGCTTCTAACCCTCCTCCTCCGCCAAAGATCAACTCCTTAACCTCATCTACCTTCTTTCCCTCCAACTTAACTCCTTTTGCTCCACATCTTTTTTCCCTCGTTCTCCAAAATGCCTACGACCACCTATGGCATCCTGGTCTCCTCTTTAAACTCCAAACCTACGACCTGCCTATCAGTTTTGTCCTTCTGGTCGCTTCGTTCCTCTCACACCGTCCTTCCTATGTCACCCTCCACGACACCAACTGCCGTATATTTTATCCCACTGCTGGCGTTTCCCAGGGCCCTGTGTTATCCCCCCTCCTCTATCTCTTGTACACCACAGATATTCCCAAGCCACCACAACCTGTCCCCCCCCCCCCCCCCCTCAAATATGCTGATGACACCACATTCCTGGCTGTCTATCCTACCCTTAAACATTCCCAATGCACCCTCCAAACCCACCTTGACCAGTTCACCACTTGGTGTAACCAGTGGTTCCTTCGTATCAACCCCTCCGAAACCCAGGCAATCATCATAGGCCACACAATCCACTCCTTCCATCTCCATGATTTCTACCTAACCACTTATGGTCGTCCCATCCAGCTCACCCCCACCCTGAGATACCTTGATCCATCATCGATTGTCACCGCACCTGGACCCCTCATCTCCTGACCATCCAGCAGAAAGCATATTCCCGCCTCCACCTCCTGAAACACCTGTCTGGCCTGGCCAGACATGAGGATTGCATCCTTCCATCGTCCCTCACACCTAAAAATCCCTCATCTGTTCTATCCTCTGTTATGCCAGAATTGCCTGGATCTCTGCCCCCCCCCCCTCCACTTTTACAAAGCCCTTCAAATTCTAGAATGCCACGCACTCCACCTTGCCTTCTGTATCCACCTTCCTTCCCTCACACGACTCCTATATGGCCTCACCCCCTTCCCCCACCACCTCCTTTTCCTCCAGCATCTCCGCATCCTTTACAGTGTCTACAGGCTTCATCCCCCCACCCCCTGATTTCCTCTTTCCTCTCCACTGCCCACCCATTGCCGTGTCTCTATTGCTGTATCCATCCCTCTCTCCACCTCCACACCCTCCATCTCCTTCATTAGGGTAATTTTCACCACCTACCCCTCCCGGATGTTGAACTTCGCCATGACATCTACCCTTCCTACCAACTGTAGCCTGACCTTGTTCACCCCCCTCCCCAGGGCCACCCTTTTCCGATCCCCTCCTTCTCCCAGAGCAGATTTCCCTCCTTCCTCCTGCGTGCCTGCGCCCCCTCCTTGGCTTTTTTCCTCTGTCCCTAGCCCTCCTTCGGCGCGCCCCCCACCTCATCCTCTCCTTCTCGCCTCCTTTTCCCTTCTGCCCTGCCCCCCCCTCCACCCCGCCCCACGTCAGATCTTCCCATTATGCAGTGTTATCTAGTGATGTGGTCTTAATTGTGTGCTCAACTTGTATACAGACCAGGATTTTTCATGTACTTTTTATACTGTGACCGACTTTGAACTTGTTTTTTCCCCTCCAGTGTTTTTTAAGTGTGCTTCAAATTGCCAGCTGTGATTTTTAACTTTATGTCGACCCTTTAACTGCCCCCCCCCCCCCCAGTGCATGTCCCCGTATTAATGTGTATTTTAACTCCCATGATCTCCATTTACAGTGTTTTTTATGTCCCCATTTTCATTCCCCTTTTATGTAAGCGTTGGCCTTTCTGTATTTTTTTATAAAGCCCTTTGGCTGAAGAGCCGTGGACTGTGCTGCTGCAAGCCCTCTCCTGCCCATGTGGGGCAGGGGAATGAAATTACAATAAAGAAAAAAAAGCACTATGCAAAACTGACCCTGAGGCATGTTTGGTGCTGCATGGGTCATAGATGACAGTGAATGACGGCTGACGGCTGCGGAGATGTGTACAGACAAATAGACGTGCACCTATTGGGTAACTAACCACCTGGTGAATCGAGGGGCCACTCAGCGGAAGTCGCTGCGAACGGGCCTCTGCATCAGGTGCATTGTTCATGCACTCACGGTAACTGCTGTTCATTGGTTACATAGACTGGGATTTTCATGCCAGTACCACAACTGATCGGCCACTAAGTGCCAGCAGGTGGTCTTTTCAGATGAATCACGTTTTATACTCCATCGGACAGATGGTCGTTAGATTTTACGGCGTTAAACGTCTGAAACCAAACGTCCTGCAAGTATCATCGGGTTGGAAAGTTTTCGTGGCATCCCCTGGGTGATATCTCCATTCTGGAAGGAACAATGGATCAAGATAAATATACAATTATCCTTGGGAGCCATATCCACCCCTATATGCAGTTTGTTTTTCGCCAGTACAATGGCGTCTACCAGCAGACCAATACCAATGTAACGTGTCACACCGCTGACACTGCACTTGCGTGCTTCGGAGAGTCTCAGGATGAGTTTAGCACACTCCTTTGGCCAACAACTTCCCAGAATCATGCTCCATCGACAAACTAGGTGACCACCTTGACTGGGCAGTTCACACCGTGGATCTTCAACCGAGAAACCGACCACAGCTGAACACAGCACTGCCGGCCGGTGTGGCCGTGCAGTTCTAGGCGCTTCAGTCTGGAACTGCGTGACCGCTACGGTCGCAGGTTCGAATCCTGCCTCGGGCATGGATGTGTGTGATGTCCTTAGGTTAGTTAGGTTTCAGTAGTTCTAAGTTTTAGGGGACTGATGACCGCAGATGTTAAGTCCCATAGTGCTCAGAGCAATTTGAACCATTTTTGAACACAGTACTGGAGTCGGCATGGCTTCACATCCCTGTTGGTATGTTCCACAAGCTCATTGACTCTCGTAGCGGTCCAAAGCTGCAAAAGGTGGTTATTCAGGCTCTTAACAGGTGGTCGCATTAATGAGACTGGAAAGTATATATAGCCTAATGTGTGTTCGTTACCCCACTGGTAAAATTGCCAACATAGTACCGGAACCTCTCAAGTGGAGACTGCGCTATGCAGTTATCAATGTATGTGTGTGTCATGGATAAATCGATGTGGCCTACATCAGAAGGATATTAGCCATTTATCAGGAAGAAAACGAATCGACTATCGAAAAAAGCACTAAAGCTGCAATGGAAGGCATTGAAAAGAAATGCAACTGAAAATATGCACCAAGAAGTGAAGACACAGCAGCCATTATGACCCAGGGAGTAGCCGACTGATATTGCAAATTCCTCTTCATCCTTCATTGCTTTTCACTGGACCACTTCTTGACTTCGGAACCGAAATCTTTCGCTTCAAAGTCAACGTTTCTGCGTTAGTGATAATGATGGGTCTTCATCGAATCGAATTTCCAGGGCCTCGTATGATGGTAGTCACTGTGGAGCAAACTGTACTACAGATAGCGAGACTTCTGCAGTACGTGACATTTCTAGTGATCATCGTCTATGGCGGAACCGTGTTCCTAATAGTCGCCATCGAACATGGCGACGGTTAAGACAGACAGAGATTGAAACTTTATTAGTACAATTAGGTTGTCATTAAGAGTCAATGACGATGTTGCCACATAAGTAGTTGAATTATGCCAGACTCTTTACATGGGAAGTTCCCTTCAGCAGGTTTTCATGATTCCATGTCTCACAGAAAATGTGGATGGCGACTTCTGTAGTACGGTTACAGCCGTTGCTAGGTGACATATTGTACGCCAAACTAAACAACTGTCATCGACAGTAGTGGCATTAATTCTGGACACTCCGTTGAAATGTTCATTAGTTTTAACATCACGAGATGTAAGTAAGTTTTGGTACACTAAAGTAATAAATTATACTTTTATTTTATGTTTATCATATGTCCTACTGAATGTTTATAGTTTTAGAGAATGTAATGTTATATTTTTTGATAAAAATGAATAAATACTCTTAACTGATAACGAAAAAACTTCACTGTATTACCTACTTGTAAAGCTGATTTTAATTTGTTCTGTTCCTACAAATCAGTCATCGTATCATTGCTTTATCTGGCGAGAACAAGCGTTCCGTCCACTGCTGTAACTCCAGTAGTGCCAACACACTGTTGCTGTCGAATTGTAAAGTTTCTTTAGTGTGAGACTGTGAGATGAGTTGGGACGGATGACGGATTGAAAACGATGTCTGCTGTACGGAAACGTGCTGATTGGTCACCAAGTACAGGGAGTAAGGCAGTAACACTCCTTGAAGAAGGTTATACGCATGCAGAAATAGCAAAAAGGTGGCGGCGCTACAAAGTCTGGTGGGAAGTACGTTGGCATCCGGTATGGAGAAACTGGGTCAATCAAAACTGCTTCAAGAACCTGCAGGAAAACAATATTGACTGATCAGAACTGTCGTAGAATCTGCCGTCTTTCTCTTCAAGATCATCGGCGTACCGCAAAAGACATATATGCCATCTTCAAGATGTCAGAGGTTGAAGTTTCTGATCGAACCGTTAGACAGAAACTTTGCGAAAATGGTTTGCGACCGAATACTCCAAGGAACAAGCATCATCTGAAAATAATGGAGAGGCAGTAACATGTGCAGTGGGCATTATCACACAAGAAATGGACGCAAGCAGACTGGGCTAGTCATTTGGTATGGAGAGACTAAGACCAGTATCCTTGGAAGTGACGTAGCTAAGTTCGTCGTAGACCAGGCGAATACTTATTGCCTTAGCGACCGCCTCCACTATGAAGCATACCATCAATGTCATGGTGTGGGATAGTATGATGGCCTAAGTCATGGCATTGGATGTCTGGTAGTGTTACAGGCAGCATTATTGCAAAAAAGTACCAAGTAGAAGTCGTGTGTTGAAACTGCTGCGCGCTGTTTGAAACTAGCAGCTACCAGTTCATCTTTCAGCAAGAATGTGCGTCATGTTATACTGCGGAAATCGATAAGAAATTGTTCGATGACCAAATTAGTGTGCTGCCATGGCCTATCAACAGCTCCGTCCTCAACCCAATTGAGAACTTGTGGTCAAGGCTTGCAATCATGGTTTCATGATGGAATCCCAGTAACAACAGGGAACTCCTTGAGGCCTTAGTCAGAGTGGTCAGCCAGAAGATCTTCGACATTTGATGGACTTGATGTCGTGCAGAGCCGAGACAGTGATTAAATCAAAAGCATATCCCAAACAATACTAAGAAATACTGCAATAGCTTTTGTGCCAAGTAATTTGTAATTTTCTGAAATTGTTGGGCTGTGAGTAATTTTCAGAATGAGATTTTCACTCTGCAGCGGAGTGTGCGCTGATATGAAACTTCCTGGCAGATTAAAACTGTGTGTCCGACCGAGACTCGAACGCGGGACCATCGCCTTTCGCGGGCAAGTGCTCTACCATCTGAGCTACCGAAGCACAACTCACGCCTGGTCCTCACAGCTTTACTTCTGCCAGTATCTCGTCTCCTACCTAGGAATATAAACTCCTGAATGCAATATTCAACGTATCTCTAAAAGTGTCCAGAATTAATGCCACAACTGAAGTTATTTTTGCGCACTGTTTCATTTTTCAGAACTGTAATGAGACACCACAATACCTACTTAGGAGACGAGATACTGGTAGAAGTAAAGCTGTGAGGAGCGGGCGTGAGTCGTGCTTCGGTACCTCAGATGGTAGAGCACTTGCCCGCGAAAAGCAAAGGTCCCGAGTTCGAGTCTCGGTCGGGCACACAGTTTTAATGTGAGTAATTTGTTTGATTTTTAAAAATTTTAATTAAATATTTATATCTGAACGTTAACTTATAAACAGTGGACATTACCCCATCTTTCCTGAAAATTTGTAGTGAGTTAAATTGTATGTTTCAACTAGTATAAACTCCTGAATGCAATATTCAACGTATCTCTACAGAGTGTCCAGAATTAATGCCACAACTGAAGTTATTATTGCGCACTGTTTCATTTTTCAGAACCGTAATGAGACACCACAGAAAATGTTATCGAACAAAAGGCCTGATGCTTATGAGCCCACTTTCGTGATTGTCTTGAAGACTTTCTGGCAAAAATAAAACAGAAAACCTCTCTTAACAGAAACAAAATTTCAGGCGTGAGTTTAGCTTCAGGCGTCGCAATGTGAGTGCTGTAGGTCCACGCTGTTTACATTGTACGCTGACTGCTCAATGTGAGACCAAAGCTGCTGATGGCATCGCGGGTAGGTGGCCTGGTAAGGAAAGTACAAGTATATGGCTCTGAGCACTAAGGGACTTAACTTCTGAGGTTTCCAGTCCCCTAGAACTTAGAACTACTTAAACCTAACTAACCTGAGGACATCACACACATCCATGCCCGAGGCAGGACTCGAACCTGCGACCGCAGCGGTCACGCGGTTCCAGACTGTAGCGCCTAGAACCGCTCGGCCACCTCGGCCGGCTACAAGTATAAAAGCGGAACAGAGACGACTGGGATATTTCTCGCTACGATACAGGCCACGGGGAAATACACTCAGATAAGCGACGCCAAAGCTAGTTGGCTGTTCAAGGCCACTGTCGTGAGCAGCTATGGAAAATATACTCCAAAATAAAAGAAGATGGGCAACGCACCACGAAGGAATTATCTGATTGGGACGGAAATCAGTAGATCTGATGTACAGAGAAATATACGGTTACAGTTTAAGAGAAACAGCGTCACAAATTGAGCAAGACAATAACAAGTTGGCCCACTCCTGGCCACTGTGCAAATAAGCAGTTATTCGGTTTGGCACTGATTGATTGGATTCTTTTATGTTCACCTGCGGTATATCGTGCTAAATTTTGTCCAATTGGCACCGCAGATCGTCAAAGCCCTGAAATAGTTGGAGGGCCCTGTCAAAATGCTCCAAACGTTCTGAATTGTGGTGAGATCCGGCGACCGTGCTGGCCAAGGTAGGGTTTGGCAAGCACGAACACAAACAGTAGAAACTCTCGCCTTGTGCGGGAGGGAGGAGGGGGGGCGGGGGGGAAGGCCATCATCTTGCTGAAATGTAAGCCCAGAATGGCTTATCATGAAGGACAACAAAACGGGGCGCAGAATATTGTCAACATACCGCTAAGCTCTAAGGGCGCCGTGGATGACAAAGAAAGCAATCCTGGTATGAAAATAATGACTCCCCAAACCATCATTCTTGGTTGTCGGGCCGTATGGTGCGTGACGATCAGGTTGTTGTCCCATCGCTGTCAGAGACGTCTAAAGTGGTCGTTAGGGATCAGTACAAAGTGGGACTCATCACTGAAAACAATTCTGCTCCACTCAATAAGATTCCTGGTCGAATGTATCCAACACCACTGCAGGCGTGCTTGTTGGTGCACGGATGTCAATGACAGTTGGTGCAAGGGGCGCTGTGAGCTCAGCCCCCTTTCCGTGAGCCACTTATTAATGGTCTGTTGGTCACTGAAGCACCAGATGATAACGATAAATTGGGGGCTCCCAGTGCCTCCCTGATGATTGCTCAGCCCTAAAGTTCTGTCGTCTCTCTAGATCACCCGCTTCCTTCTTGACGCTAAGTTCGGCCATTGCTCACCCAGACCGTAGACGTGTCTGGAGACATCCCAGACAACAATGGGGTACCAGTCTGATCGTCGCCTCCCCATATGACCCAATAACCAGGAGTGATGGTCTGGAGTGCCATTCCTTTTCATAGCAGGACGCCTTTGGTTATCATCCGTGGCCCTGTTACATCACAGTGGTACATCGATGATATTCTATGACCAGTTTTCTTGTCCTTCATCTTAAGTCATCCTGGGCTTACATTTCAGCAAGATAATACCCGTCTGTACACTCCTACTGCTTGTTGGGTTGGGTTGGGGTTTGGTTGTTTGGGGAAGGAGACCAGACAGCGAGGTTATCGGCCTCATCGGATTAGGAAAGGATGGGGAAGGAAGTCGGCCGTGCTCTTTGAAGGGAACCATCCCGGCATTTCCCTGGAGCGATTTAGGGAAATAACGGAAAAGTTAAATCAGGAAGGTCGGACGCGGGTTTGAACCGTCATCCTCCCGAATGCGAGTCCAGTGTCTAGCCCTACTGCTTGTCTTCGAGTTACCACATCCTACGTTGGCCAGAAAGGTCGCCGGATCTCTCGACAATTCAGAAAGTTTGGAGCATTATTAACAGGGCATTCAGACTATCTCAGGGTTTTGACTATCCAACGCCCCAATTGGGCAGAATTTCGCACGATATCGCACAGGAGGACATCCAAAAACTCCATAAATCGATGCCAAGGTGAATAAATACTTGCATGAAGGCCAGAGGTGGACTAACGCGTTATTGACTCGCTTAATTTATGAAGCTCTTTCTTTTCAGTAAATCATTCATTTTTTTCTGAAAAAGTACTCATTTGTTTGTCGGTACATTAACATCACATCTACCGACTTCCGTGCCACTCGGATAATTCCTTCGTGGTGCCTCGATTTTTTATTTTATTTTTTTAATTTTTTGTTTTAGACAGTTTTTAAAGGACAGTGAAAGCACAAGTAGGCGATAAGGTCTTGAACGTCTGCGCCTCGTCATAGCAGACCATGGAGATCGAAAGCTGGCACGCTGTGAAAAGCAGGATAGGCAGCGATCTGTGGCTGATCTAACGACACAGAATGCAGTGCTGGTGCAGGAACAAATGTTTCCAGGTTTCCCATTCATTCTGGAATATGTGGCAGACGACCCCTAGAAAGAAAAGGAAGGCAGATTGGGTTTAACGTCGCGTCGATGTCGAGGTCATTAGAGACGGAGCACAAACTCGGACTGTGTCAAGGATGGGGAAGAAAATCGACCGTGCCGTTTCAAAGGAACCATCCCGGCATTTGCCTGGGGTGATTTAGGGAAATCACGGAAAACTTAAATCTGGACGGCCGGACGCAGGTTTCAAACGTCGTCCTCCAGTGTGCCAACCACTGCGTTACCTACAAGTTCTCCAGTGTAGTTTACCGTTAAGATTCCGAGGCCGTACGTTCCTAGAAGAGTCAGCCTATATACCCTCCTACATATATCTCGTGAAAAGACCATGAAGATAATATTAGAGACGTTCGAGTTCACATTGGAAGAAGAAACGGGAGAGGTGAGAATGGTATAGATATACCCCCTCCAATATTCCTTAATGTGATTTGGGAGAATTAATATTTTCAAACTACTTTTAAAACTGTCTTTGGACATAACTGTGTACAGAGACTTGCATCAGAATTATTTTTTTGTTTGAAATTCGATTGCTTATTTAGTTACTACACTTTTCCTATACAAAAGAATATCTTAGTCAGTTATTCTTAAACTCTTATCAATGGCAAGTGTTTCTGTGCCTCATACTTCTATCTCATATTGATCACTGAGGACGAAACCCGTTTAACATAGTTACCGAACAACGGATCTCATTTTCAATGTCTCTTCCTCTTCCCTCTGTTCTTGAATAAGGAACCAAATAGAGCAGGAAAACACATTTTAAAGAAACGAGTAAGATGGCTGGCGTTTCGTGCTTAGGCGAAAACTTGAAACATACTGCTGCAGTTTTAGTATGAGGGGCGTTTGAAAAGTCCGTGCAAAAATATAAACTACTTACGTGTTTGGGATAAACCATTTTTATTTTTCGACATAGTCTCCTTTTAGACTTACACACTTCGTCCAACGCTGTTCTCATTTGTTGAGCCCTTCCGAATGATAGGAATTGTCCAAGTCTGCAAAATAGCTATTAGTTGCTTCAATCACCTCCTCATTTGAATACAATCTTTGTCCCGCCAGCCATTTCTTCAAATTGGGGAACAAATAGTAGTCTGAGGGAGCCAAGTCTGGAGAATAGAGGGGATGTGAAACGAGTTTGAATCCTATTTCTATTAATTTTGCGACCACAACTGGTGAGGTGTGTGCTGGTGCATTGTCGTGATGGAAGAGGACTATTTTGCGGTCCAGTCGCCGGCGTTTTTCTTGCAGCTCGGTTTTCAAACAGTCAAATAGCGATGAATAAAATGCACCTGTAATGGTTTTATCCTTTTCCAGATAATCGATGAGGATTATCCCTTACGAATCCCAAAAGACATTCGCCATGACCTTTCTGGCTGAAGGAATGATCTTCGCCTTTCTAGGTGCAGATTCTCCCTTGGTAACCCATTGTTTAGATTGTTGTTTGGTCTGAGGAGTAGAGTAATGTATCCATGTTTCATCCACAGTTACGAAACGACGCTTAAAATCCTGTGGATTCTTCCTGAACAGCTCCAAACTATCCTTCCAACACATTACACGATTCCGTTTTTGGTAAAGCGTGAGCAACCGTGGAACCCATCTTGCGTATAGCTTTTTCATGTCCAAATGTTTATGCAAAATATTACATACCCATTCATTCGATATGCCCACAGCACTAGCAACCTCACGCACTTTACCTCTTCTGTCATCCATCACCATATCATGCATTTTATCAATGATTTCTGGAGTTGTAACCTTCTCAGGGCGTCCAGAAGGTTCAGAATCACTTGTGCCCGTATGGCCACTCCGAAAATTTTGAAACCACTTATAGACTGTTCTAACCGAAGGTGCAGAGTCACCGTAATGTTTATCAAGCTCTCTTTAGTCTCCTGAGGCGTTATGCCTTCATAAAGTAATGTTTAATCACCACACGAAATTCTTTTTCCTCCATCTTTTGGCAATTACTCGACTTTCTTGATGCACACCGATGCCAAACACAAAGAAATAGACCAATATGGCGGAAACTTGGTGTGCGTTCTTTCCAAAGATGTTACTAACACTACCTCGATACGCGCTGGTGGTGCCATCTCTCGGACTTTGCACGGACTTTTGAAACACCCCTCGTTTGTCTACCTCTACTCACAGTAAATAAAATCTGAGATAAGTCTCATGTCCGCCGTCGCTGTCGCACACCCATACTAGATTATGGCTGAGTAGATCCTCTGAGCCGGATTTTTTTACAGGAATACTTGAGATTTCACTTACACTTCTGTGTGTGTGTACATGTGTGTGTGTGTGTGTGTGTGTGTGTGTGTGTGTGTGAGAGAGAGAGAGAGAGAGAGAGAGAGAGAGAGAGAGAGAGGTTGCTCTTGTGTTCTCGTGTTGTTCATGTTTATTTTCATTTTTTAAGCCTGGTGGGGTATATAAGGGGCGTGAACAGCGTCAGACGCGGGAATACTTTGAGACAGCGATATCAGCAACTGATAGTGCTTGAAAGAGGCCTCATTGTGGATCCACATTTACCAAGCGGGTCGAATCGTTCATCATTCAGATTGGTGAGACATTCGTATGTGACAGTACCTTGATGGGCTGCATAGGAATGTGAGGGTAGGCTTACCCAGCGTCTGACCGCCTCGAGTGAGGATCGCCGCATAGTGAACAGAGCCTACTGTAACACCTTTGCAGCCGGCCGAAGTGACCGAGCGGTTCTGGGCGCTACAGTCTGGAACCGCGCGGCCGCTACAGCCGCAGGTTCGAATCTTGCCTCGGGCATGGATGTGTGTGATGTCCTCAGGTTAGTTAGGTTTAAGTAGTTCTAAGTTTTAGAGGACTGATGACCTCAGAAGTTAAGTCCCATAGTGCTCAGAGCCATTTCAACACCTTTGCATATGGGTCTGCCATTCGAGAACACTTCCTGCAACAGTCTGTATCATTTCGCACTATTGGTCGGAAACAAGCAGCAGGTGGACTAGGGAACTGCCGTACAATGCGCAGGCTGCCTTTAACACAATACGAAAGACTGGATTTGGAGTGGTGCCGTAAGTGGGAAGCAAGGGCTGCTGATCAGTGTAATTACATTGTGTTCAGCGATGGATCGTGTTTCTACACTACCCCGGGTAACCATCGTCAGCGAGTATGGCTGCGACTTGAGAAACGCCCCATTCTTCCTATGTTTTGTAGAGGCACAGCTGTGTTACTCCTCGCGCTTTGGTGTGAGTAGCCATGGGGCATGACTTCAGGTCACAGCTGGTAGTGACTGAGGAAACTCTGACATCCGTGTCCTCATGTGTTACTGCTCACGTGACAGTACCATGGTGACATTTTCCAACAGGACTATACTCGTCCACACGTAGCACATATGTCTATGAACTGCCAGACTGGCGCTGAGGTGATCCCATGGCCAGCAAGATCCCCAATCTGTATCTAATAGAGCATATGTGGGAATAGCTCGGATATAACTCCGTCCCACTGACAGTATCCATGATATCAGGCACCAGCCATAAGAACTGTGAGGCTGCTCGCCTCAGGAGAGGAGGACAATCCTTGATGACACCCTTTTCAACCGAATCAGTCCATGCATCCACGCCAGAGGGTGTGCAACGTGGGTTCAAACAGCCGAGTTCTACGTAATTTTGTGGCGCTTTTGTAGTCACTGGAACAACAACACATGTCCTCTGAACCTTCCATTTCGTTTCCTCCTGCCTTTCTGCATACGTCATTCTCTTTTCAGGCAGTGTATTTGCATGTCTTTACTAGCTAAAACTGATATTATGCGATAGCAAAAAATATAAATGATGATACAATATATATATATATATATATATATATATATATATATATATATATATATATAAGGGCTTATTTCAATAGTGGTACAAGTCCACTTTTCAAAAAAATGGAGTTATCCTCACGTACGGACTCACACAAGTCGTTTTAATTTATTTGCATTGTGGGACAGCTCCAGCTTCGTCCTGCTGCTAACAGAGAGCACCTCAATGCTATGCTGATGCATTAGAGAAAGCAAGCGGGAATTTATTTCAGTAGTGGTACATGTGGTGTCGCCGCCAGACACCACACTTGCTAGGTGGTAGCCTTTAAATCGGCCGCGGTCCGTTAGTATACGTCGGACCCGCGTGTCGCCACTATCAGTGATTGCAGACCGAGCGCCGCCACACGGCAGGTCTAGAGAGTCTCCCTAGCACTCGCCCCAGTTGTACAGCCGACTTTGCTAGCGATGGTTCACTGACTACATACGGTCTCATTTGCCAAGACGACAGTTTAGCATAGCCTTCAGCTACGTCATTTGCTACGACCTAGCAAGGCGCCATAGTCAGTTACTATTCTGAACAGATAGTATTGTGAATCATGTACCGCCAAGAGCGACGTTCATCATTAATGGATTAAAGTTAAGTATGAAACTAATTACGTCCACTTTCTGAATTCTCATTCCTTGTCATGTTCCAGACTTCACATCAGTATAGTTCTTCCCTCCTCACGCCAGCTTGCGTGAGCTAAAATGCGTGCATTTCGGCCTCCTCTAGTAACACGGTGTTGGCTCTTCAGCCAACACAACAGTACAAGTCCGTGTGTTTTTGTGCATTGAAGCGTGTTGCTATTTCTTGCGAAGATGATGGATTCAGGAGCATTATCAAGTGACTGTGATACAGTTGATGATCCAGATTTTAAAACTACTGCAGGTAAAAACAATTTACTTAATTTTCTCTCAGCATTATAGACATTTTGTTCCAAAAAAGGAATATGCGAGAATGAAGGTCATGTTGACAAAAACAATTGAAAATGAGGGTGTCCATCTTAGTGTATTTCACATATACATATATTTTCAGTCATCCGGTGCTGTATAAATCATAACTTGTGTTACTTTCTATCTAGATACCAGTACCGATGACGATGAAACTTCCAATGAAAGTGCAAAAAATGACGAACCAAGAGACACTGTTACAGATGCCTGTGCGAACGGTTCAGCCGCAGACATGCAGACAAAAAGGAAGCGTACTCGAAGCAAGAAGGGTACAAGAAAACGGACACATATGAAAAACATATTCGAAAGAAAAAAGGAACACTGGGGAGCTGTACGTCACAGCAACTGGTAAAATAATTCCTCCAAAAACATTTCGCAATGTTGACTGCAGGTGTGCACGTAAGTGTTTCAATAAAATTTCAGAAGATGTGGAAGACGTTATTTGGAAATTTTTGGGTTATGGGTGATAGTAATCGCCAAAATAGTTATCTGAATGGTTTATGCACGTATCATTCAGTTAACCGCCGACAACCAAGGGATGACTCTGGTTCTCAGAAAAACTGTATTCATGATTATCGATTACATGTGAACGGGAACTGTGCAATAGTATGCAAGAAGTTTTTCTTGAATACTTTTGACATTTCTAATGGATGTCTCTCTAGGATTTTAAGAAAAAGGCAAGGAAGAGGGTAAACCTCACCTTGATGGAACGGGCAAACATCAGAACAGATTCTCTGTACCGGAAGGTCTGATCGATGATGTAAAGGAACACGTCAAAAGCTTTCCAGTTTCCGAGAGCCATTATGCAAGGAAGGATAATCCCCACAAAAAATCCTGAGCTGTGTGTGGCCAAAATGTACGATTTGAACAAAGATAAATGCATCTCTCAGAATAAAGAAATTATGGGGGAGCACATCTATCGAAAAATCTTTAACCAGGATTTCAACCTGTCATATCGACCACTAAGTAAAGACACTTGCTCTTTTTGTGACAAATTGAACTTTGAAATGGACGCTGTTACCAATGCAGAAGAAAAAAGAAAGCTTAAAACTGAAAAGGAGCTTCAAACTGCAAGAACAGCAATGGCTACAGACACAGCATGTAGTGAAGAGGCAGATTCCCAGGTGTTCGTGTTTACCTTTGACCTGCAAAAAGCACTTGCATTTCCTAAAATGATAACATCGATATCGTACTGCAAAAGAAACGTACGTGTATAATTTTGGTTGCCACAATTTAACTGACGGCAAAATCCATATGTATTTTTGGGATGAAACATCTGGATCAAGGGGTTCACAGGAAATTGGTACCCGTTTATTGAAACATATTGAAAAGTGTGTCACTTCTCAAAAACAGCTAGTTGCGTACAGTGACACGTGTGGCGAGCAAAACAGTAACATAAACATTGCCATAACACTAATCAAAGTGACACATTAACAGGTTTATCTACAATGTTCAATTTATTTCATTTCAATAGTGGTACAGGTCCATTGCCTCCACTTTTCTGCCTATAATGCTGCTGAAATTAATGATCCAAATAAATAGAAAGAAAGGTTCATATCTAGCAACAAGCCATATACTTGAATATTTCTGGTATCTCAACTGCAGATTTTTCAGCGGTCATTTAACTTTAGGACTCTGTATCTGAAAATGAACAAAAATGGACTTGTACCACTATTGAAATAAGCCCTTCATATATACTACTACAAAGGGATGTTAAACTTTGTGTTGCATGCAAATGGAGGACGATTCAGCACAAGACGGTGGTCATATTGTTGGAGGTTACAATACCTGCTCGGACGCGGTAACGGACATTCCGTAAATGGAGCCGCAGCCCTAGGGAAGCGCTGACCCCTCCAGAAAAAAATATTAAAAGGAACATTGTAATTACATTTTGTGAAATACAATAGAGTTTGGCTCGTCTGTGGGTTTCGATGATATTATACTGTCAACTCCAGTGAGTAGTTCGTACATTCACTGGGAAGAGAGTGTATTACAGACGTTAAAATAAGCAGAAACCTATTAAACAAGTTATATATGACGTATAAATAATTTTATGTGAAGGAGACTGACTGCATGGGGAATGTACATAGCGGTGCGGAGATTCAGAACAGTTCCTAGGAAGTGGATATAAAAAAAAACGAGCTTGATTGCCTCATTAAATGTTCAGATACAATTACAAAAGCGAAAAAGATTGAGCTAGACGAAATCAATAAAAGTGAAAGTTTTGAGTCACACCGCAGCATTCTTACATTGTAAACACCTGTAGAATAAACGTAGTGAATGAATGTCTTCATGTGAGTGTTGTAAGCAGCAAAGATAATATTATAGGCAAGGCGGAGTAATAGCATGTTTTTACTTTTGTATGGAGCCACGGTCATATAACATTTTTTGTAAGTTATAACCGCCATTTGAATGATACCAGGATTTATTTCGCAATCTAGATTTCGGTCAAAGGCCACGATCAAATGTTACAAGTATTATAAATCATTAGACTTGAGTAGAACGAAAGTCATCGTCAAAACATGCATCTTCGTTTACATAAACGAATTTTGTCAAAAATGGATGCGAGAACATTATTTCGTAATATGCTAATTTACTGACAGTTAGCATGACTCATTTGATATGGTTATGGAAAAACAGATGACTAAATCACAGGTTTTTAAACGTCGTTACACTGTGTCCAAGCAGCACTGTTTAGACACAGTGTAACGAAGTTTAAAAACCTATGATTTTTCCACAACCACATCAACTGAGTCATGCTAATTGCCAGTAAATTAGCATATTACCAAATGTTTTCGCATTTATTTTTGACAAAATTCCTTTATGTAACCGAAGATACATGTTTTGACGATGACTTGGGTTTTACTCAAGTGTAACGATTTATAATACTTTTAACACTTGATAGTGGCCTGTGGCTGAAATCTAGATTGCGAAATAAATCCTGTTTTTCACTCAAATGGTGGTTATATCTTTCAAGAAAGACATATATACTGCACTGCAAAACTTAAAGACGAGATAGATAAAGACCATAACATATTAATTACTTAGGGAAATGAATGAAAGCCCAGGAGCACGTTGTTTGAGGTCTTCCAGTCGTGCATACAAAGTTGGACGCCACATGGCGTGAGGTCAACGAGACCATAGCGCAAAATGCGGCTGGCCCTGCAACGTGAGGCATTTGAAGAAACGGTAAAAGCGAGCATTTACGGTGCCCTATTGTGGTATTCTTCACTACAACATAGACCGGAGGCAGCATTTGGATGACTTTAAACGGGCAGGGGTCATCGGGAAACTGGAGGAAAAACGCAGTGCGACGAGTAGCTCAGGAATCTGGTATTGCTTACAGCACTGTTCCACGTGTGTGGGAAGCGTTCCGAACTACAGCACTGCTGCCCGAAGGAGAAGAAGTGGTCGACCACGATCAGCCACAGCAGCAGATGACGCTACATTGTGCAACAGGCAACAAGGGACGGACGCACGTCAAACAATGGCGGCAGTTGCAGCGACTGCGATTGTGCCAAGAGCATAAGGGAATGTACTATGAGGAGCGGGGACGAATGCTTGGTTGACAGAGAAGCAGTCTGAGTGGCGATTCTCTATATATTCTCATAAATTGAGAGATGGGAACACGTATTGTACCTAGGAACTATATGGAACATGGTCCAGGTGTTATGGTGTGGGGATGGATAGTGTTGCTCACGCGTACGGACCACCAAATTTTTTTAACCTGGTACACCCACCGGTCAACGTTATTCTCACACTGTACTCCTTTCCCACGTGCATCTTTTCAAGGATGCATCGGGCCCTGATCTCATTTTTGTGTCACTGCGCGGCCGCGTCTAAAAGCATAGGTGGAGAAGGTCTTGGGTCGAGGTGATATTAGGCGAACAGACTGTTCCGCCCACTCCCTCGATTTAAATCCTGTCAAGCAGGTGTGGGATGTGTTAGGGAGACCTACTGCAGCAGGCCCACATGCCCCAACGGCCATCCAACAATTGCCAACTGCGCTGGTGGAGGCTTCGGAGCACGTTGCAATGCATGCATTACTGCCTGTGGTGATCACACGTCCTATTAACTATCATGTCCCACCTTTTGTAATGTCGAGGGGATCAGCATATATCGCGGAGACATTAGTGAAATGTGTCTGGTGCAAGTTTTCATACAGCTACGTTACTTGGCAGTGACACATTATGCGAAAGTTGTTTTCTTCTTAAGTTTTGCACGCCAGCCTATATATGATATGTAGAAAGGGTTGTTGGGAGCAGAGGGAGCGAACCCGGTCCCCACCACTCAGTGCCATGCGGTTAGCAGAAATGCGAGGGGAACAAGCCTTCCTGCTTCTTCCTGCTGTACATGCACCTTAACCACCCTTTGTAGTGTCACGGAATAGTAAAGAGTTGGAAATGTGGAATATTGTCAAAGTTTCGTTGCCTATGCCCATAGCCAGAGGCAATAGGTTAGCCAAGAGGTAAGAGGATTGCACATACATCGGAATGTGTCGTCACGCAGGGGCAATGGCCTGGTTACACAGAACAGGCGAGAGAGAATTGCTTAGTACGCGGGTTTGTGTTGGACGGAGACTTTCGTAGAGTGTAAGACAGAGGTATAGTGTCAGCTGTACTGCATTTCACAACTTTGCGTAAGTCTACCGTAACAACACGTAACTCTGTCGCAAGAACACCTAAGGGGAGAGTACGACATATGAATCAGCAGTATAAGTGGAACGAATGCGGTCATTACAAACGAGCATGACGTCAGGACGTCGCTCGTGTTTCCTTTAAATAAGCCAGCTTTGATAGCAACAAGGACTCGCAGTTAGACCTGCAGTTAGATGTGTACTGGGTCGCTGCATAGCGCTCAGCTCGGTGATCGACATGTTAATCTTTATTAAGGAGATGTTGCAGTAAGGGCGGCCCATCCAGCAGCAGACGTACCAGCTCTGGTCCTCTTTGCTGCCGCTGTCAATCATCAACCCAGGATTAGCAGACATCGCGGCAGACTCGCTCGCCGCCAATGCTGACCACATCAGTGAGCCGTCCTCGAGATCGTGCGGGGCCTAGGCCCTGTGCATCCGCCGTCACAACCGGGTGAGCCGACGACGCTGGGGGACTGCAGCCCGTTCCGCCCGTCCACCGCGGACGAGCCACCAGGAGGAGCAGGGAAGAAGACGGGGTCGGATAAAGTACACTCCGCACTACGAGAACGCCTCTCGTGCCGACAGCGCAGGGACTCCAACCCGGAGCCTCCTACGCGCAGCGGCCTGCTGTCCACCACCGAACCTATACCTTCATGCTTCCGCAAGACCAGAAGCAGAGGGGTAACAACTGTCTGAATATTTTTGTAACTGAAACTGAAATCGTCTTATGTATGCTACGTTCAATAAACATCTTAACTGCAACAATTACGTACATTTATCACAGTGATAGGAAACAGTAAGATATAGTAGAAAACAGTAACACAGTAGACAACAATGGCTACATCACACAGTACTGTCAGCTAGGAAAAGCCGTCTGCGACGAGAAATATAGGAGCGCCAACTGAAGCTTTTCGGCCTCTATGGACTTGTACCAATGCAGGTCTAAGGAGCCGATAGGCCACCTAGCAGGTAACACGCTGTAGATAAATTTTATGGGAACACAATAGTCACGCCCCAAATTCCCTAAGCTCTATCGGGATTAAAATCTTATGGAAAAGGGGATCATTTAATTTTATATATAAAATTAAATTGGGCAGGTGCCAGTAGGAGTCGCGCACTGAGTGTTCCGCACAAACTTAATTGTGTATTCATATAGTTAATCCATCCTGGGAATCGACATCCTCAACGTCTTTTCCCTGATATCGATATCGATACTGGCAAGAATTCCAAGACTGTATCAGAATCCTTACAGTAGTTCCTCAGACTAACTCCGACATACAAGAGAAGCAAACAAGGGTCTCCAGTTTATTTATGTAGAGAGAGAGAGAGAGAGAGAGAGAGAGAGAGAGAGAGAAGATATACTAAAACATTTTTATTCATTTGCTAAAACATGACCACAACTTACATTTTATATTTGCATGCAGTTATGTTCGTCTATTACGCTTCTAACGGATGATGAATGCAATGGATATTGAAATGGCAAAATATTTTTTTATATGATAGTATTACAGTTTAACAAGTTTCAGATTTTTTACTTTACTTGTACTGTGAAATCTTGCTTCTTGCTTCATCATCCTAGGTGGAAGGGAAGTACCTTATAGATTTTGATGATTGAGTTTTCGAGTGTCAAAATATGTTTTGAGTGCATTGACTTAGAAGCCTACAATTTTTACATCGCCAAGGTACCAGGACCTTAGCCTGTGACATAAATTTGAGCGTGATACGCCTAACTATTCCAAAGAAAAAGCGTCTTAATAGACGGACAAACAGAGAGACGGGAAAAATGACAAAACATATTTTTTAGTGTTATGTGATTACAAATTAACATTTTTAGTATTTTTTCTTCACTTGTATTGTGAAACCTCGCTTTTTGCTAAATTTCATGGTTCCCGATCGACGGGAAGCAACCTATAGGTTTTGATGAGTGAGTTTTCGAGTATTAAAATATGTGACGTATAAGGCCGCATCTTTTGACTGGAATGACTTAGAAGCTTAAAATTTTTACACCTCCAAGGGACCATTGACCATAACATGTGACATAAATTTCAAATTTTACGTCCACCCATTCCTGAGAAAAATGGTTTTCCACAGTCGCTCAGCCAGGGAGGCAGACATACAGACAAACAGACAGGACAGATACACAAACGGACGGACAAAAAGCCATCCTATAAGGGTTCCGTTTATATGGATTGAGTGATGGAACTCAAAAAATGTTCAAATGTGTGTGAATGCCTAAGGAACCAAACTGCTGAGGTCATCGGTCCCTAGATTTACACACTACTTAAACTAACTTAACGCTAAGGACAACACTCACACCCATGCCCGAGGGAGGACTCGAACCGATGGCGGGAGGGGCCGCACGATTAGTGACATGGCACCTTAGCCGCGCGGCCTTTCCGCGCTGCGATGGAACTCCAAAAACGTACAATATTGCCTGAGTCGTAAGGGCAACTACACAAATGAAATTACTAATACTAAAATAAATTTATTGGTATAATTATCAACATTAACAACGGAAACCGCACATGACCGACACTAATGGTCATTTAAAGTAAAAAATCTTACGTTCCACAGATTTTGTATAGAAATCAAAACAAGAATACGTTTACACTACATGAATTACCTATAGAACAGATGATATTGATTTTTCACATCAAAATGACTTACAACTGAAGACAATAACTTTTAACTACATATTTTTCCGACTTTACAACGGAGTAAAAAATCTTACTTTCCACAAATTTTGTACAGAAATCAAAACAAGAATACGTTTACTCTACATGAATTACCTATAGAAGAGATGATATTGATTTTTCACATCAAAATTATTTACAACTGAAGACAATGACTTATTAACTTCATATTTTTTTGACTTTGCAACGGGTAGCCATAGAGTTTTAATTATCACTTCGAAAAAATAAAGTTGTGTAATTAAGTTTTTGTTTGCATGAGTATATTTCGCGGTCCCGTTACACGTTGAAATCACTGCGCCACAACATTGCAGCTCCCCCTAGAGGGTCCTAAATAAAACGGTGCTGCCTATTGTTAGTGTGGAGCATCGTGTGGAAAACGTTGCAGGTGAACCAGGCTGTCCAGTCTTTAGTCGTCTGGATTGGTCTGACACAGTGTACACCATTCTCGCTGCCGCCGAAAATGATTTACCGCACGACAATCCACTCCACGAATGAACTGTGCCATTTTGCTCTGGTCCTCCTAGCTGCATGCTGCGGTACTATGGAGTGGAATGTCTACCAAGACTGCAGACATGTCACTGCAAACAAACAATTCTGTGACTTTACTTTTTTGATGTGATTATTAAAACTTTATGGTATCTGTCCCGTGTATAAAGACACAAAACATCCCTGGCAGGAAACTTTTCAGGAAAGTCGTAAGCCTTTGTTGTTGGCATAAAGGAAGAGGAAGATAACAGGACTCAATGCAACATTATCACTGACCAGTTTCACCCTGGCAGAGTCGTTCCGCAAAGACTCTCGGAGCTGAGGCGACTTAAGGATGTTGGATTTGTTACAACTGCCTCAGAATAATGCTTACGGAAATAAATGAAACATAAAACTGTCAACATTCGTAGCACACAGTTTTCAGTCATCAGTTGATCACGTGGCACTGATATTCAGTCGATGTCGAGCTTCTTGAAGCTTCCTTCCACACCAAACAGTTCTCCAGCGCTTACTGACTTGCCCGCTCGCTTAGACTCGTCAGATTTCCATGACTCAGTTTCTATGTACCAGTCGCGGTTAGCCTCGACCTTAGCTTTCAGCACTTCTGTAAAAAGGAAGCACAGTTTCACCGTAAACGCACTCACTGAGACTGCGTCAACTCCATACAGCGTTCTGATACTCACCTGACAGTTCTGCCATGGTCGCCTCTTCTCCTCCGAAATCTTTGGGTAGAATACTTCTCGGTATTCGCGAGTACAGAGGTTCCAGGTCAGTAGAGTAAAAGTACATCTGAAAGCAAGAAATATTACTTTCTCAGCAAAGAAAAATAAACCATCGTACATTATTGTTAGGAATATGCAGGTAGTTATTTTTCTGATCTTACGTGGTCCATTAGCTCTTTCTTCATTAAAGGCTTCACGACGCCCATAACTTTGTCTGCCACGGCACTCATATTGATCGTGTTGACGCTCTTCATTCTAATCCGGAGACCTTCCTAAAATTCAAAATGAATACACTTAATACTTTTATATTTTCAATCTACAGCAAGCCGCAACATCTTCCAGAATATATAAAGTGTAACGAGTATAAGTGCAGTATAAGTGAACAAATCAATGAGGATTTGCAGAAAGTAAATGCGTGGTGTAATAACTGGCAGTTATCTCTCAATATTAGTAAGTGTAACCTACAGCGTATAACAAGGCGAAAATCCCCATTAATGTATGAGTACAAAATAAAGTATCAGTCTTTGGAAGTGGTAACATCAGTCAAGTATCTGGGTGTGACTATTCGAAATGATCTCAAATGGAATGATCAGATTACACAAGTACCGGGTAAGGCGAACTCTAGATTGCGGTTTATTGGTAGAATGCTGAAGCGATGCAGCCCTTCAACAAAGGAAATAGCTTACAATACGTTAGTTCGTCCAGTCTTAGAGTATTTTTCGTCTGTATGGGGCCGTTACCAGTTTGCTCTCATTCAAGAGATTGAGAAGGTCCAAAGAAGAGCGGCAAGATTCGTGACTGGTACATTTAGCCATCACGAGAGCGCTACAAATCTCATAGAAAGTTTGAAGTGGGACACACTTGCAGATAGACGACGCGCTAAACAGAAGGGGCTGCTCGCTAAATTCCGAAATCCAGTCTTCACCGAGGATGTAGAGCATATATTATTACCAGCAACTTTCAAATCGCGTAATGATCATCATTCAAAGATAAGGGAAATAAGAGCTCGTACTGAGGCGTTCAGTCAGTCATTTTTCCCTCGCGCGATCCGCACGTGGAACGGGGAGGGGGGGGGGGTGATATGACTTTGGCGCGAATTGTGCGCTCCGCCACACACCGCTTGGTGGCTAGCGGAGTATATATGTAGATGTAGATATTTTGTCTTTTCTCTGCATCGAACAGTCTTCCTACAAACACACCACAAACTTTATGACCTGATGTTTTCTGCACGGTCGTAACTGTACCACTAGGTGGACTACACCTGTTAGTATAAGTTAACCATTTTGCATCCACATGTCCGTACCTCAACACCCGACCTGCTGCCCCAGCGAAAACACTCCTAAACTTTAATGGCTTGCTCTTGCCACAAGTACTTATAGGAACTCATCAATCTAAAAATATACTATTCCTCACAGCTGAAATTATTAGCTAGAAAATGAAGTAAATACTGACGTAATGTTGATCAATACACCGCCATCAGTCAGCAACAGCAATATCTGCACTTATACCTGTTACGTTATAACTACATTAAACAGTTTTGCAGCAGACTAAATATATTTCATAAATTTTCATTTAAGAGAAAAATTACATTATTGCATGGCCTTCCCTGATGTATCTGAACACCGAATTTATTTCCACGAATTAGTCAATTTACTATGGTAGCAGCGCCATATTTAGAACCCTAGGTTGAGTCTATGGAGAAGGGCTCTACCATGAAAAGTTTAAGTGTGAAAAACAGCATTTTGGAGAAATTTGTGAATTACAAGCCTATAACACAGATTTAAAGGTTTATTATTTAATTGTAAAAAATTTTATTATACAAGTTATGATTTGAGGAACTGATGAAATAAAAGATTAAAGAAATTTTCTTTGACACTTCCCTTTTTAAATTCTTCTTTCTTATTACGGGGTTAGATTGTACTTTTTGGCGGTCCATAGCAGTACAGGGTTTCGACGTGAAACCTCCCTGATTTTCAAATGGAAATTTAAAAAAGCTACGAGACATACATAATTGCGGTTTGCGGCGTCATGTAAAGCAAAACAAAAAGTTTTGTGTATGGCCTTTTTTCCTGAATGATTCCTCGCCTTTGTTTCAGGTAATAAATAATAACCAGAAAATACTACGTCTCAAAAGAGAGCCCATTGCTGTCCAAAGAAATTTCCGACGTGGGCCACCGAGCATTGAGACGATTATGGCTTGGCGTGTCAAGTTCTTAGCCACTGTGATCGTAAGAAGAGGGTCAGATTCTCACAGAAAGCGCGTATCTGATGAAATGGTAGAGCAGATGAGAAAGACCTTCCAAAGGAGGCCATCCAAATCGGTTCGCTGAGCGCCTCGCTCAAGAATCATGAGTTGCTGAATGTACGGCTTCGCTTGCACGCTTACAAAGTTCAAATTGTTCAAGCATTGAAGCGAAACGACTTGTAGTTTTGCCACGAATTTGCTATCGAACCGTTGGACCTAATCCTGCAAAAGCAAAACTATCTAGGAAATGTCGTTTTCTCTGACGAAGCTACCTTTCAGAAATGTGGTTAAGTTAACCGACACAGCATTGGCATCTGGGATTCAGAAAATACACACGGTTTTCGGGAGCATTTCAGATACGGCGAAAAGGTAAATGATATTGTGCGCTGTTGAAAGACAGTAAAGTTGGATCAGTTTTCTTCAACGAACGAACTGTAACACGAACCGTTTATCTGGATATTCCTGAGGAATTTGCTGTCTCTGAGCTTCTTCCCCTTCTGCCAAACGCGATCTTCAATCGGGATGGTGCACCACCACACTAGAGTTTGCATGCTCGTCACTTCAGGACGGAACATTTTCACAGTGATGGGTAGAAGGAGGACCAACTAAGCGGCCGCCGAGATCCGCGGGCGTAATCTCTACAGATTTCTTCCTGTCGAGTCACGTGAAAGGCATTGCATGTACCTCGCCGATAGGGAACTTGGCGATCCCAGCAGAAAATTTGTGGATAAAATGTGGACATGTGTGACCTGCGCTTTCTTCTGACTACTGAACCGAAGTTTTTGTTCGAGTGTTCTACGACAGATTATAGTTAACAGAAGCGTTAACTCAGCACCAAATTCGAAATAGAATCTGATAGGGATTCCATCGAGCCCTGGGGCTTTAGTCAGTTTTAACGACTTCAGCTGTTTCTCAGCGCCACTGACACTAACATCTATTTCACTCATGTTTTCAGTGATACGAGAATTTAGTAGGAGTAATACTCCTGAGTTTTCCTTTGTGCAGAAACATTTTAAAACACCGTTAAGGTTTTGATTTGCTGCCCTTAGTTTCAGTTCCAGCCTCATTCATGAGTGATTGGACGTCTATATTGATGCCACAAACAGCCTTTACATATGACTAGGATTCATTTGGGTTTCGTGGAAGATCGTTTGACAATATGATGCTAAGGTAGTCACTGAAGGCTTCACGCGTTGCTCCCTTGACTGCAAACGCGTTTTATTCAGCATCTCTCTATGGTCCTGGGACGCGATTCTAGAATGATAGGGCATCAGCCAATTTTCTCCGCAATGTCGAAGAACATCTCACACTGACATTTAATGGGCAATGGATTGATTGGAGAGGTCAACTACTTCGGTCAGGTCGTTTCCCAGATCTTAATCCCTCGAATCTTTTGGTTGTGGGCACACCTGAAATTCTCGCAGTAATCTCTGTTTCTTTAGAAGTTTGTTTACAGTAATTGTATACCATGGAGAATATCTCCCATTGTGAATTGTCTTACTGGGTACATATCTATCCAGTGCATGGTCAACTATTCTTTTAAACTTGCGCCTTAATTCTCTACCTGCTCCTATCCTGGGCTAAAAGTTTCAAGTTCCTTATTAAGGTATGACACCATTGTTTCTCTGTCTAGTTTGCTGAACATATAACTCTTTCTGTTTGTTTTAGTTGCACATGCTGTTTTGATATTCATTGTTGCATTCCAAAAACTCCTGGGATGTGGTTCTAGAATAATAGAGCATCAACCCATTTTCTCCGCATTGTCAGACAACATCTCACACTGACATTTAATGGGCAATGGATTGATTGGAGAAGTCAAGTACTTCGGTCAGGTCGTTTCCAGATCTTAATCCTTCGAATCTTTTGGTTGTGGGCACACCTGAAATTCTCGGTGTATGCAAGCCCCATTGATAATGTAGAAACACTACAGGAACGCGTCATCAAAGACGCAGGGCATCTGTGAACAATCCGGAGTTTTTAAGAGATATCGCCGCCTGGAGTGGCCGAGCGGTTCTAGGCACTACAGTCTGGAACCGCGCGACAGCTACAGTCTCAGGTTCGAATCCAGCTTCGGGGATGGATATGTGTGATGTCCTTAGGTTAGTTAGGTTTAGGTAGTTCTACGTTCTAGGGGACTGATGACCTCAGAAGTTAAGTCCCATAGTGCTCAGAGCCATTTGAACCATTTTTAAGACATATCGATCAAAAGAACGCCTCACTGTGAATGGACTCCACACCGAACATAATCTTTAGCGATGGCTCAAGTGCAGGTCGTAAGTATCCAGATTACATTAGACGCCTCGCTGTTTCACAGTAACAGAGTAACGCTTTCTCATTCGTTCATTCATTTGTTTACTGCATTCTGTAGGTCATTCGTCATAGCAAAGAGCCTGCAGCAGAAGAGATATGTTTCACAACAGCGAATATGAACAAGCGACCATAGCTCTTGAGGTACCCATTTTAGAGCCCATGTTTCCTGGATTTTTTCTTGTTTTGGACCATACTGCCACCTATTAAAATATGGAGAACTTTTTTTAAAGCCCTCTATTAAGCAACCTAGTGTATGTGTCGATGGTCAGTTTTCAGAAGAAATGTCGATTGTGAATGGAGTTCGCCATGGTTGCACTGTCTCTCCATTACCTTACAGCATCTATCTTGAAAAAATTTTCCGCGATGCTCTTGATGGAAGTATGAAGGAGTGATGGTTAATGGAACTATCATCAATAACATTAGATATGCTGATGACACTGTCTTAATTGTAACCTGAGAATACGCAAGAACTACTAAGCACTGTTACTGAAAAAGAGTTACGTTTGAACGTCAAGAAGACAAAATACGCGTAGATATCTGTGAGCAGAAACCGGGATGAAATTCAGGGCATTTTTACACTCTGTAATAATAATACGAATATTTTTGGTGTCCAAGCAAAGAAAACTGGGAGCGCTCTCATGAAATTCGCTGCATAGTTGAACAAGCCAGTAGTTCTTTCCAAAAAACGTAGGAAGTTCTGACTAGCCGTGAACTAAGTACTACACTTCACACTCGACTACTTCGATGCTACGCGTTCACCATCTTACTCTATGGAGTTGAGTAATGGACAATTGCTGCAGTATTAGGTAAGCAACTGGAGGCATCTGAAATTTGGACGTATCCAAGGATATTAAGGATACCATGGACAGATGAAGTTTCAAATGCAGCGGTACCGCGGCGTATCAATTAAGAGTTAGAAATTATCGATACTGTCAAGGTAAGAAAATATAAATATTGTGACCATATAATGCGCAACAACAGATACAACTTGTTGCAGCTAATACTTAAAGGAAAGATTGATAGCAGACGTGGCCCAGGGCAAAGAGGGTTATCCTGGCGAAAGAACTGAGGAAAGTGCTTTGGATGGAGCACACAGTCGCTGTTCATAAGAGCCATAGGCAAACAACAGATCTTGCTACTAATTGCCAGATTGTTTGGAGGACGAGGCACTTGAGGAGGAGAAGAAGGAGGAAGAGGAGGAGACTGTCTTATTCAGAAAATGTAGACAACTGAGGAGCCTAGTAACCTGACGGCCAAGTCCATTTTTTTCGATTTTCTGATATCGATGTTGTTTGCATTATTTTCTGTAGTGAATCAGATGGTAGCTTCCATTAGCACCGTAAAACGGACGAAAATGGTTTAAAAAGCCGTTGATAAGTGCGTCTTTGCTTCAAAAATGCCAAGTCCAAGCAGATGTTGTTTCAGAAGAAGTGACCAACTCCATCAGTAGCCAATCACAACACAAGACTCTGTACGTGGTACCCATCTTCCTCTGTGGCTCCCACAAATGTTGAAGATGTAGAAACGTTAGTAGGAAAACATTTCGGTGAAAACTGACGTGAAACAGAGTGACTGCAGTGGTATAGCAACATCACAAAAAGAAGCTTCTGGTGTGAAGGAAGAGGAAGAGCCGGCCGTTGTGGCCGAGAGGTTCTAGGCGCTACGGTCTGGAACCGCGCAACCGCTACGGTCGCAAGTTCGAATCCTGCCTCGGGCATGGATGTGTGTGATGTCCTTAGGTTAGTTAGGTTTAAGTATTACTAAGTTCTAGGGGACTGATGACCTCAGTAGTTAAGTCCCATAGTGCTCAGAGCCATTTTTGAAGAGAAAGAACATTGCGAATGTAAGAATACGGGAGAAGATAAGAATTTAGTGGTGAGTTCATCTGGTTGGTTTTTTACTGTTTCTTTGTAAATGGTTGAAACATGTTAAGTATTTATCTTTTTTATTCAATAACAATCAGTCCTAAAATTGATGTTAATTGCACATTCTTTTGTTTTAGATGCTTCAGCTAATAAAAGTTTCAGTTTTATCGTTCAGTTTTTAACTATTTTTTAATATAGTGGGAACTAATCTAAGAAGCATGTGGATACACTTTGATTTAGTTTCAAAAGCGGACAAATCAAGTAATTGGTATCAAAGCCGTCCAGGTTCTGCTTTTACCCATTAATATGGCAGAACTATTATTTTTGCCATGTTTTCGTTAGCGAAAGTCATTTGTTTGATATAAAAGAGAGCAGAAAAAAAATTCAAAAGGGAAAAAATGGTTCAAATGGCTCTAAGCACTATGGGACTGAACATTTGAGGTTATCAGTCCCCTAGACTTAGAACTACTTAAACCTAACTAACCTAAGGACATCACACACATCCATGCCCGAGGCAGAATTCGAACCTGCGACCGTAGCAGCAGCGCGGTTCCGGACTGAAGCAACTATAACCGCTCAGCAACAGCGGACGGTTCAAAAGGGAAAAAGAAATCAAAACTGGACTTGGTTGTGTTAGATATTTGGCTCCTCAATCATCGCAGACTTATTCAGGAAAATTATTTCTTACATTAATTTGCGAAGCGGCGGTTAATACAAGAATTCTATGCTGCTGGGCCTGCTGCGACAGCCTGTGTGCCCACCTGCACGTAGACCATGTACTTGCGCAGCACGGTGAAGTTGCACCTGGCCAGGTGTCCCATGGCGAGACCAGCGGTGTCGTATATGAAGTGGTAGCCGGGAACCGTGCCGTCCTCCCGCAGGCTCGCGTCCATCGCCAAGAGGAATACCTTGGTGGCGTCGGCGTGGTTGAACTTCTGCGGATCGGTGTCCGCCAGCTTGACCACTATCACCTTGTTGCCTTCGGGGTCCCTCTTCGGGAGAGAGGCAATGTGTCTGTGCAAATAAGTCCTTTGTTACTCTGGGCTTAAAACTTTTCTACGCCAACATAATCACATCAAATAGCAAGACAGAGAAGACAACAGATTTTACTTATTAATAGGAAAAATAGGAAAAATTCCATTCAGTTTTTCCAAAATATCTGGGGAAACAGTCCACTACAATATGCAATTACATCGCTTTACAAAAAAAATCGAAGCACCAAGACCACAAAACTGTAGGCCTATATCTCTGACATCGATCTGTTGTAGAACTTTAGAACATGTCTTTTGCTCGCATATCATGTCATTTCTGGAAACCCATAATCTACTCTGTAGGAATCAACATGGATTCCGGAAACAGCGATCGTGTGAGACCCAACTCGCTTTATTTGTTCATGAGACCTAGAAAATATTAGATACAGGCTCCAAGGTAGATGCCATTTTCCATGACTTCCGGAAGGCGTTCGATACAGTTTCGCACTGTCGCCTTTTAAACAAAGTAAGAGCTTACGGAATATCAGACTAGCTGTGTGGCTGGATTGAAGAGTTTTTAGCAAACAGAACACAGCATGTTGTTCTCAATGGAGAGACGTCTACAGACGTTAAAGTAACCTCTGGCGTGCCACAGGGAAGTGTTATGGGACCATCGCTTTTCACAATATATATAAATGAACTAGTAGATAGTGTCGGAAGTTCCATGCGGCTTTTCGCGGATGATGCTGTAGTATACAGAGAAGTTGCAGCATTAGAAAATAGCAGCGAAATGCAGGAAAATCTGCAGCGGATAGGCACTTGGTGCAGATAGCGGAACAAACACTGGTAGCAGTTACTTCTGTAAAATATCTGAGAGTATGTGTACGGAACGATTTGAAGTGGGATGATCATATAAAATTAATTGTTGGTAAGGCGGGTGCCAGGTTGAGATTCATTGGGAAAGTCCTTAGAAAATGCAGTCCATCAACGAAGGAGGTGGCTTACAAAACGCTCGTTCGACCTGTACTTGAGTATTGCTCATCAGTGTGGGATCCGTGCCAGGTCGGGTTGACTGAGGAGATAGAGAAGATCCAAAGAAGAGCGGCGCGTTTCGTCACAGGATTATTTGATAAGTGTGATAGCGTTACGGAGATGTTTAGCAAACTCAAGTGGCAGACTCTGCAAGAGAGGCGCTCTGTATCGCGGTGTAACTTGTGTCCAGTTTCGAGAGGGTGCGTTTCTTGATGAGGTATCGAATATATTGCTTCCCCTTACTTATACCTCCCGAGGAGGTCACGAATGTAAAATTAGAGAGATTCGAGCGCGCACGGAGGCTTTCCAGCAGTAGTTCTTCCCGCGAGCCAAACGCGACTGGGACAGGAAAGGGGGGTAATGACAGTGGCACGTGAAGTGCCCTCCGCCACACACCGTTGGGCGGCTTGCGGAATATAAATTTAGATGTAGATGTAGAACACATGGCTGGATGTCAGTGTATCTTCGTACACATGCCCATGATTAGAGTTGCAATTCTCTGTGACACGTAGAACGGCCACAAGCGTCGACTAGCATTGTTACCAGACCTGGGAGGGAATATAGTGGGTATGAATATTGTCAGATGTTGACTGGTCACTGAAGGAAACGGAGATGTCACATACTCGTTTGAGACAATGTTATCAGCACCTAAAATAATATAAAAGGAGGATCGTTGTGGGTCTCCATTTGACCAGCTGTTCGAATCGTTGCAACATCTACCTTTGTATGGCAGTCGGGTGTAACGGCAGCCCGATGATGGGCTGCATGGGAGCGTGAGGGCAGGCCTAATCGTCGTCAAGGTTCCAGCTGAGCACGTCTGACCACCACAGGTAGTATCGCAGTATCGCCCACCAAGCGTATCGTAACCGCTTCGTATCTGCGCCTGCTACCCTAGAGCAAGCAATGGACTCCCTCCAACATACTGTGCATCTTACATCATTGTTTGCAGACTATCAACAGCCGGACTAGGTTTAAGATTGTTGACATTTTCTAAAAAATATCGAGAATCCAATATATCGATTGTTTGAAAATCTTTCGCTCACAGCCATCGATATATCGGAAAGAGAACCGATTTATCGATATATGTAAGGAAGAAATGTCGGCGTACCGGCCTGTAAATATATCGGCTGCACACTGTAAATATACTGCCGGTTTCAGAGTTGTATATTTAACTATTGACATATTGCGCCCCCATGTGTTACGTCTCATGCGACAAAATCGTGATGCCATTTTTCCGCAGGACAATGCACGTCCACACATGGCACATGTCTCTCGGCCAACGAGATCCCCTGCTCTGTCCCCACTGTAACAAGTGTAGGACCACCTCGGATGT